>NC_060145.1:132816757-135419257 GCF_021461385.2 Schistocerca piceifrons | reverse complement strand
CGGTAAGTCCCGAGTTTTTGTTTACCCGCCCACACAGGAGTGCTGAAGTTCAAAATGGTTCAAATGGCTCTGAGCACTATGGGACTTAACTTCTGAGGTCATCAGTCCCCTAGAACTTAGAACTACTTAAACCTACCTAACCTAAGGACATCACACACATCCATGCCCGAGGCAGGATTCGAACCTGCGACCGTAGCGGTCGCGCGGTTCCAGACTGTAGCGCCTAGAACCGCTTTGCCACCCCGGCCGGCTGGAGTGCTGAAGTGTCGGACACACTGGAAAGTGTAGCCAACATGAATAACAGGTACAAAATGTGCATTAGTACCCGAGGAGGGCGTATTCTTACTCAGAGGTCGATATCGACCTTAATGTTGGGAGTCTCAAGTCTGTCAAAATTGAGCGTTATTATGTATGATATCCTGCTTTCCCAAGTGGTGAAATCTGTACCATTTTTTTGTTATAAATGCACCATTCCACCTCTATTACGTACGTACTGCTTCATGTCATTCATCATTGCCTGTGTTTATACTTGTCCAAAGATGTCTGTTCCTTACCAATTACTCAAGCAGTGCACAGTAGGGCTTACATGAATTATCCCAAAAATTTCGTTCGTCTCACACGATTATACATCATTGAATGCTTGTGTAGGTTGACAAATCCTAAAAGTGTTTCTTTTCTTACGTCTTGCTTTCATTTTCAACACATCTGAATGTCTCTCTGGTGCGTTTACCTTTACTAAAGCCAAACTGCCCATCTAATACGTACCCAAAATTCGTTTCCACTCTTTTGTATACTATTCTCGTTAGCACCTACATCTATATCATACTCCGCAAGCCACTTAATGGTGCCTGGCGAAGGGTACTTTCGGTACCACTATCTGATCCCTCCAACCCTGTTCCACTGGCGAATAGTGCGTGGGAAGAATGATTGTCGGTTAGCCTCTGCATTGGCTCTAATTTCTCGAATTTTCTCCTCGTGGTTAATACACAAGATGTATGTGGGGCGAAGTAATATGTTGTCTGACTCCCCCTGAAAAGTGTTGTCCCGAAATTTCAATAGTAAATCTCTCCGTGATGCACAACGTCTCTTGTAACGTCTGCCAGTGGAGTTTGTTTGGCATCTCCGTAACGCTCTCTCACCAGCTAAACGATCCCGTGACGAATCGCGCCGCTCTTCGTTGGATCTCCTCTATCTCCTCTATCAGTCCTGCCTGATAGGGATCCCAGATAGATGAACAATACTCAAGAATCGGGAGAACAAGCGCCTTATAAGCCACTTCTTTCGTGGATGAGTTACGTTTCCTTAAGATCCTTCCGACGAATCTGAGTCTTGTATGCTTTTGCAACTATCTGTTTCACATGGCCATTCCACTTAAGGTCTCTCTGGATAGTTACGCCTAGATATTTTACGGCAGACGCTGCCTCCAGCTGCTTGTCATCGCTATGGTAGCTGCACAGTAGTGGATTTCTTTTCCTATGTATGCGAAATATGTTACATTTATTGACGTTCAGGGTCAACTGCCAGTCTACACCATTAGTCAGTTCTCTGCAGATCGTTCAGCAAGTTGTTGCTGTCTTCTGGCGTTGCTTCTTTGGTATAAACAACTGCATCATCTGCGAATAGCCTTGAAGAGCATCCGACGCTTTCTACTAGATCACGTTGGCTGCATGAGACATTAAGCTGGTTGAGCGTACGTTCTCTGCACTTATCTGCGCTTGCTACCTTCGGGACTGTGTGGATGATATTTACAGAAGATAGCCGACAAAATACTACTCACCTATTACCGATTATGGCACCAAAGATTAGACACTGATGATAGTTTACTTCTGATGATAAGCGTACCACGCAGTGAGGGCATCAAGGTCAGATATTGCACAATGTCACCTGTTGATAACTCTCTTTTCATAAAATGTCCGATTGCTTATAAATTACGAAGAATATTTCAAGAGAAATATTAAAATACGGATACGAGACGTTAAATAATGAAGCAAAATTTTCAGACATGGTTGGAAAAACGACGTTTGCTATTGATATGGAAAATCTGGTAACTATATTTAAAGCTAAAATTTTCGAAAAAGTGACTCTATTAATGCTCAGATATATATGGAGAATTTCTTCACAACACAGTAGTTCCATACTACCTGCCGGAAGTATAGAAAGTTAGATACGTATGATAACACCGCTAAAATCTTGTAGAATATATTTTAGAATATTACACCAGCCGCATATGTGTTTCCATTCATAATGCATAAAATATCCAACCAAGAACCGATGGAACAACCAGTTGATGCATAGAACATAATACTGACGGAAAATTTACAACACAAAGCAGGAGCTGTGCGATAAAAACGAAAGCGTTTTAGACGTGTTTCTACATCTGAAAGATGCCTATTCCAAATTCGCGCCAGTCGCATAAGAGTGCGCTAGATGGCGCCACTGTGAAGATGCAAATCGGGTTTGCTTTAAATACAAGATGTAAAGGTCGTGAGCGACTCCCAGAGCGGATTTTTCTCCTCCCCCTCCCCCGCCCCCCGAGTCCGTGCACCCCCTTCCTCGACTGCTTCCCTCCCTGGCCCTCTTTGGCGCGCCCCCCATCTGTCTCTCCCCCCATCTCCAACCTTCCCTGCCTTCTTCTCTTCTCCCCCCATCTCCACCCCTCCCTGCCTTCTTCTCTTCTCCCCCCATCTCCACCCCTCCCTGCCTTCTTCTCTTCTCCCCCCATCTCCACCCCTCCCTCCCTTATTTTCTCCCCCCATCTCCACCCCTCCCTCCCTTATTCTCTTCTCCCCCCCTCTCCTCTCTTCCCTCTCCTCTTCCCTTCTCCCCCCTCTTCTACCCTCCCTCCCTTCTTCCCTCCTCCCTTGTTTGTATGCCCCTGGCAGATCCTCTGTTTGTTCATCATCGTCATTGTACTACGTCAGTGGTGTTTGGTACTGTTCTCCTGTACATCAAGAGCTGTGATTTTAATTGTGTGCGGGACTTGTAAATAGTGTTATTGTCAGTGATTATGTGCTACGCCATCCACTGATACTTTTATGATCCAGTGTGTGGTTTTGTTTTGTGTGCGCTCATTTTTTACGGTTTTTATCTCCTTTATACAGTCGCCCCCTTTTTGTCTTCTCTTTCATAATGTTCCCCTTTTTTATATCTATGTACCCCACATTCTCTCCTTTGTTATTTTAAATGTCTTCTATTGTATGATTGTCTTTCGGGTGAAGAGCAGCGCATATGCTGCTGCCAGCCTGCCCCAGATGGGGCATTGAAATACAAGAGAGAAAGAAAACGACGTGAGCATTAGTTATCTTTGAGAAAAACTGGTGTTAGTCGAGAATGCCTTTCAGCCGAGAAAGACACGTTTGTCAACACCTCACTGAGTTTGAAAGACTTGATGCAATAATTTACCAACAGCCCCAACAGCCGTATGTATTGTAGAATTTTTTTATGAGCTTCTTATGTGCAACCAGTTTCGGCATTACATTGATGCCATCTTCGGGCCCCACACGTCACAGTCGTTAACAACTATGTCGCCTGGGCACCAAGAGCTGTTGCATAGCGATTTGATTCACAGATCCAGTTATATGGCTCCTTCCGCATATAACGTTTTTACGACTATGACGCGTGGGGCCTGAAGATGGCATCAATGTAATGCCGAAACTGGCAGCACATAAGAAGTTCATAAAATAAATTTCTACAATACATACAGCTGTTAGTAAATTATTGCCTCAAGAAATACGTGCCAGCCGTTGTCCCACAGTCCACAATTGATCAACAAAGGAGTTTGAAAGAGGTCGTATAATAGGGCTACAAGAAGCTGGATGTTTCTTCTGCGATACTGCAGAAAGACTTGGCAAAAATGTAACATCTGTGCACGATTGTGGGCAGCGATGGTCACAGGGATCTAGTACGATCGCAAGGTGGTCATACAGAGAGGGAAAGCCATCGTGTTCGACATATGGCTCTGGCGCATCGTACTGCAGCTGCAGCAGCAGCCTGAGCAGGAGTTGGCACCACATTGAGACAAACGGTTGGTTCAAAGACAGGTCTGAGCCAGACGCCCTGTAACGTGCGTTCCACTGACCCCCAAAACACCGCCATTTGCGACTTCAGTGGTGTCAAGCGAGAGCTTATTAAAGAGCAGGGTGGAGGTCTGTTGTGTTTTCTGATGAAAGATGGTTCTGCCTCGGTTTCAGTGATGGCTGTGTGTTGGTTAGGACGAGGCGAGTTGAGGACCTGCAACCAACCTGTCTACGTGCTAGACACACCGGACCTGCACCTGCAGCTATTGTCTGGGGTGCGATTTCGTATGACAGCAGGAGCACTGTCGCGGTTATCCCACTCAGTCTGGCTGCAAACTTGTACATCAATCTGGCGATCGACTTGTAGTGGTGCCTTTCATGAACAGAACTCCAGGGGGTGTTCTCCACACACCGCTGTTGTAACCCAACACTTACCGAATGTCGACACGTTGCCTTTGCCTGATAGGTCACCAGATCTGTCTCCAGTGGAGCACATATGGGGCCCCTCCCACCGGAGGTTCGAGTCCTCCCTCGGGCATGGGTGTGTGTGTGTTGTTGTTAGCATACGTTTGTATAAGTAGTGTGTAAGTCTAGGGACCGATGACGTCAGCAGTTTGGTCCATTAGAAATTCATAAACAATTGAATATATTTCGAGCGCATATGGGACATAATCGAACAACTCCAGCGTCATTCATAAACAGCTTTAACCGTCCACTTATTAACCGAGTAAGTGCAGCAAGCATGGGATTCCAACGCGCAAACTGACGTCTGGCACCTGCACAAAACAATGCATGCAGGTTTGCATGCTCGCATGCAGCATTCTGGCGGTTACACCTGTTATTAATGTGCCAGCGTTTCACATTTTCAATGGCTCGTCTCGCGCTCACGTTTACCTGTGATTTGCAATGTTAATCACTTAAATATGTTACATAGACAAATCTATTCCCGAAATTTCATTTCTGTACTTTATTTTTTGCTGTTGCGTTTTTCTTTCCGTCAGTGTATTGATCCTAGCAAAGATTATCGAAAGGCAAAGGGATTTCAGACGCGACTTTGAGAACTTGTTTCACAGTTTTATTTCATAGCAGAAGCGATGTGGACTGCATTGAACTACAGAGGGTATCTATTGTAACTAATAGTGTGGCTGAAAATACTACAATGAGAAATATCTACAGGCCCTTCACTCAACTCAACTCTACCTCTATGACGACGTGCTGTTCTAGGTTCAAATGGCTCTGAGCACTATGGGACTTAACATCTGAGGTTATCAGTCCCCTAGAACTTAGAACTACTTAAACCTAACTAACCTAAGGACATCACACACATCCATCCCCGAGGCAAGATTCGAACCTGCGACCGTAGCGGTCGCGCGGTTCCAGACTGAAGCGTCTAGAACCGCTCGGCACTGTTCTAGGACCATATATATATATATATATATATATATATATATATATATATATATATATATATATATATATATATATACGTGAGTACTCTGCTATTCACAGTAAAGTGCCTGGCAGAGGGTTCAATAAACCAAACCTTCAAGTTGTCTCTCTAGCGTTACACTGTCGAACGGCGTGCGGGAAAAACGGGTATTTACATTTTTATGTGCGAGCCAAGATTTCTCTTATTTTATCGTGATGATCATTTCTCCCTATGTAGGTGGGTGCCAACAGAATGTTTTCGCAATTGGAGAAGAAACTGGTGATTGAAATTTCATGAGAAAATCCCGCCGTAACGAAAAACGCTTCTTTTAATGATTGCAGCTCGAATTCACGTTTCATGTCTGTGGCACTATATCCCCTATTTCGCGATAATGCAAAACGAACTGCCCTTCTCTATACTTTTTCGATGTCACCAGTTAGTCCTACCTGATGTGTATCCAACACCGCACAGCAGTACTCCAGAATAGGGCGGACAAGCGTGGTGTAAGCAGTTTCTTTAGTAGACCTGTTGCACTTTCTAAGTGTTCTGCCAATGAATAGCAGTCTTTGGTTTGCTCTACCCACAACATTATCTATATGATGGTTCCAATTTAGGTTATTTGTAATTGTGATCCCTAAGTATTTAATTGAATTTACAGCCTTCAGATTTGTGACTTATAGCGTAATCTGATCAAAAGTATCCAGACATGTATTAATGAACGTTAATATGGGGACTGTCCGCCCCATCTTTTCTTCAGCTCTGCTCGAAACGTCCAACTGACTAATTCAAGTGGTAATTTTATTACAATGGGAGAAGGAATATTTGAATACTAACTGAAACTTCGTGAAATTTTGCTACGTAACGTTGCAGGAGATGAACTGAATTAATTTGTCTTATATCAAACACACAAGTGGCCACAGAAAGTGTTCATATTTAGTGTGATCGAACAGCGCATTCCTGATAGGTACACGCAGTATGTCATCTCGGATGGAGAGTCATCGGCAGATGTTAACGTACACTGTCTGACCAAACGTAGCGAGAGGGAATAGAAGACACTCTATATGAGGCAGCACGAAAAAGTGTTCAACCGTTTCTTCGACATCGACTTGTATCAAGGATAAGAAGTCCTTAAGGTTTTGCCTTCAGCGGATTGGTAGGTATCACATGTTCGGAAGTGCACAGACATCTTTCAGTTATCACTAATACGGGGTGTGTCCACCCTTACCATTTGTGATGTCCTGAACTATGGTGCGGACAACTTTCAATGATGTGTCATCATGTCTGTGGAATAATGACAGTCCATTTTTCCTCAAAAGTTGAAACCATAATGGGTAGCGATGTTAGAGAGAAGTCGATGTTTTAACTCTTGGCAAAAGGGTACCATTTGGTTCACGTCGTGATTCATGCAAGGCCAGTTCTTTCATGGAATATTATTGTCCACAAACCACTGCGTCGCGGACGTTGCTTTATGACGGCGTACGGTGTGATTTTGAAGCAAACAGTCATGGTTTCCGAATTGTTCCCCTACTGCACACAGCACACAATACTGTGAAATGTGTTCGTCTCCTCCTGCATTTCGCGTTTACTTAAACACAATGAGGGGACTACACCCGAACCACGAAAAACACCCCCCACCCCACGCCGTAACACCATTTCCTCTGTACGCTGTTGGCCGACCCATGCAGGTAACGTTCTCCAGGGACTCACCAAGCCCCAACTCTTCTATATATATTACTATAAAAGCACCTGATTCCAAGTAGTAATCTCTGAAAACTCTGATGCATCTTGCTCTTCCCTCTAGTTTTCCGTTGATTATTGGACAATCTGAATGCTGACAACGTAAATTAGTGAATGTCTTTTTTTTTCGGGTGAATATGTTTAATTTTAATCTGTTAAAAAAACATAAAACTTCCCGTTTCTCCCCAAGTAGTCAGATGGGGTTCTCTCCTACGCTGGCGTTTAGGTTCCAGGTAGGTACTATTTGGTGTTCACTGTGTTTATCTAAAATAGCATGGGCGGTATCACGAAAAGATTCCAATTACTGCCAATTTCTTATTTTCTACTGGATGGCCAACACTGTGCTTTTGTCGCTAACCTAGTTAGTCTTCTAATTTTTCTCCTCAGTTTTTATGGGCGTAATTTGCGAAACCATTACTGGCCCTCTTACAGAGCTGGTCCGAGTGTGCATTTTCATTCCATTGCAGTTTCTTCATTTTTCAGTTATTGCAACGATGTCTATTTCAATATTCTTCAACAATTTAACTCATTCGTCCCCTTTGTTTATTTATTTTCTAACGTTCCAGATGGCTACTTTGTGTGCTCGAAATACTTTTTTGCTTGTACTGTTTCGTAGTTTCGTTCAAAATACACTGAAGCGTCACGGAAACGGGTGTAGGCATTCGTGTTCAGAGACAGTGATATGTAAACAGGCGGAACACGGCGCTACGGCCGACAACGCCTATATAAAACAAAAAGTGTCTGGCGCAGTTGTCACATCGGTTACTACGCCTACAATGGCAGGTTATCGAGATTTGAGTGAATTTGAACGTGGCGTTAGTCGGTGCACCAGCGATGGGACACACAATCTCCGAGGTATCGATTATACGGAGATTTTCCTGTACGACCATTTCACGGGTGTATCGGAAGTATCAGGAATTCGTTAAAACATCAAATCTCCGACATCGCTTCCGCCGGAAAAAGATCCTGCAAGAACGGGGCCAACGACGACTGAAGAGAATCGTTCAACATGACAGAAGTGCAACTCTTCTGCAAATTGCTGCAGATTTCAATTCCGGGCCATCAACAAGTATAAGCGTGTGAACCCATTCAACGAAATATCTTCGATAGGGGCTTTCGGAGACGAAGGCCCACACATGTACCCTTGATGGCTGCACGACACAAGTCTACGATTTGCGTGGGGCCGTCAACACCGACATTTGACTGATGACTGGAAACATGTTGCTGGGCGGAAGAGTCTCGTTTCAAATTGTATCGAGCGGATGGACGTGTACGGGTATGGAGACAACCTCATGAATCCATGGACCCTGCATGCCAGCAGGAGACTGTTCAAGCTGATGGGGGCTCTGTAATGGTGTGGGGCGTGTGCAGTTGGAGTGATATGGGACCCTGATACGTCCAGATACGACTCTGACACGTGACACGTCGTAAGCATCCTGTCTGATCACCTGCATCCATTCATGTGCATTGTGCATTCCGTAGGACTTGGAAAATTCCAAGAGGACAATGCGACACCCCACACGCCCAAAACTGCAATTGAGCGGATGTTGAGTTTTAACACCTGCGCTGGCCACCAAACTCCCCACACATGAACATTATTGAACATATCTTGGATGCCTTGCAACGTGCTAGTAGGAAGAGATCTCCAATTCATCGTTGTCTTATGGATTTTTTAGCACCCCTGCAGGATTCATGGGGTCAGTTCCCTCCAGCACTGCTTCAGACATTAGTCGAGTCCATGCCACATTGTGTCGCGGCACTTCTGCGTGCACGTGGGGGTCCTACATGATATTAGGCAGGTGTACCAGTTTCTTTGGCCCTACAGCGTATAAGCGTCTAATTGCATTCCATGGCTTGTTTTGGTACATTGGTAAGGGACGTTCATGCAAAGGACATTTGGAGTCGGAAACCTCACAATAGGGTGTGGCTCACAGTGTTACATATAGTCGCACATCTTTGATGCCCCAAATACCCCGGAAATTGAACAGCAGCTGACTGGATGAGCAGTGTCTGGAAAAGTCACAATTTTGCTCTTTTCAAATAATGTAGGGCGTCAGGTACCCTGTGAGGCATTTAATCCAGAGTGCGTGGCGGCTGTAGTTAATGCCACAGGTGGCACTGTTGTTTTTGGGGTGTCGTTCATACCATTTTAAGTACCCACTTATTCGTGTTACCGCGAACATGAACGAGCACATTTCAAAATTCGTGGAGAACAAGTATTGGTCCGAATTTCACCCGTTCATGATGATTAGGCCTTAGGTGGTCCCGTCTTTAAAGATGACAACAGCCGCTTTCATAATGCTGCATGCATACGTTCCTGGTTTGACAAATACTCAATCGATCGCACTTAGACTTCCTTGTTATATTACCCAGTCTTAATCCCATAGAAAATGCCTGGGTCTGTTTGAAACAGCGGGTGAAACGTAGCAGTCAACCTCCGCAAAACTGGGTAGATACCAGTTACTAGAAACTGTGGGAGTAAGACTCCAGTGTTGAAGATTCTATACATTAGAAAACATGATGCGGCTGTTAGGCCAGTGATGTATGCTGAGGTGACAAAAGTTGGGAGAGAGTTGTGTGTACATATACAGACGGCGGTAGTATAACATACACAAGGTATAAAACAGTATTGTATTGATGAAGCTGTCAGTTGTACTCATGTAATTCACGGGAAAAGGTTCCCTGCGTGATTATGGCCATACGATGGGAATTAAGAGTTTCAAGACTGAATGGTAGTTGGAGCTAGACGTATAGGACATTCCATTGTAGAAATCGTGAGGGAATTCAGTATTCCGATATCTACAGTGCCAAGAGAGGGCTGGGAATTCCAAATTTCAGACATTACGTCTCAGCACAGACAACATCCTTCACTTAATGTCAGAGACCAGTGGCGCTTTCGTAGAGTTTTCAATGCTAACAGAAAAGCAACAGACCCTGAATAACCGATTAAATCAATGTGGGACATACGACGAACATATCCACTAGAAGAGTGGCGAAATTTGGCGTTAATGGGCCATGACAGCAGACGACCATCGGCAGTGCCTTTGCTAACAGCACGACATCGCTTGCAGCTCGTCCCCTTGGCTTGTAATGCCGGTTGGGCCTGGTCAGATGAGTGCCGATTTCAGTTAGTAAGAGCTGATGGTAGGGTTCGAGTGTGACGCTGATCCCACGAGTCATCGAACCAAATCATCAAGACACTGTGCAAGCTGGTGGTGGCTCCATAATGGCGTGGCCTGTGCTTAGATGGAATGGACTGGGTCCTCTGGTGCAGCTGAACAGATGACTGATTGGAAATGGTTATGTTCGGTTACTTGTAGACTAAACAACGATGGGATTTTTATGGATGACAGTATGCCCTGTCACCGTGCCATAATTGTTCACGATTGGTTTGAACAACAATCTGGACAATTCGAGTGAATGATTTGGCTACGTGGCTTGCTCTACGTGAACCCCATCCATCATTTATGGGATATAATCGAGAGATGAGTCCGTGAACAAAATCTTTCGCCAACAACACTTTCACTGTTATGGACAGCTATAGAGGCAAATCACTCAATATTTTTGCAGGAGACTTCCAAAGACCTGTTGAGTCCATGCAGCATAGAGTTGCTACACTATACCAGGCAAAAGTAGTGTGACCTCAGTATACTGGCTTCCATTCTTCCCATTATAGTCCCACAGCTGACAAGTTTGAGAATGGAGATGTTGCGGTCTCTTCCAAGACGACGACCAGCTCTCTCTTAGTGAAGTGTGAATGAGTAGAACAATGATGTACTAGTTGGACGAGAGTAGATTGTACGATCTTGCTGTCATAGTCTAGTACTGATAGGCCTCTAATGAAGCTATGTTTTGAGAGACTGTGGACGGTGTAAGACGGAAATTAAATCACGCTATGTAAGCATATCCAATTGTAAATTTGTTCTGTAGGAGGAATATTGGTGTCTGGAAAGAGTTTGGTGCTGTAATGCACATTTCAGATGTAATACATAAAAAGTTCCTCGAATACTAACGAATAAAAAATTTACAGGAGTCTGCAAAATTTTTTATGGACACATAAACACACACACACAATATATATATATATATATATATATATATATATATATATATATATATATATACATGCTTTCTTATACAGGGTAAATGATGTAAAACTTGCACCACAAATATTGCGGAAATGGAAAGTGCTACTGACGTGTGGTTTCCACAGAATGGATTGGAAGTCATTGGCTCGTACCTTAGCCAATAAAGAAATTGTAATAATACTTACAAAGTCTATTTTTTGTGCAAACATACTTTTTAAGCAAAAAGTGCCTATTGACCTTAACAAGCTGAAAGTAAGTTAAATTAAAATTTCGGTGGCTTTTGTTGCAGGATTCTAGTGCTAGTCTTTTGAGACCGTATTTCGGAAATTTTCCACGTCTACACCTGGCTGTGCCATTGAGTGCGTAGTTGCTAGATACAATGTTGTTATGTTTGCTTACAGTGTGCCTGTATGTTCCTTGAGTGCATTGCAACTTGTTAATCAGTTAGCATATGACAGCCGAAGCAGCAGTTCGTGAGTATACAAAGGGATTTACAGTGCCGACGTGCTAATGGTGTATGGAGAGTGTAGAAATAATGCAGTTTGTCGTTGTATGGTGTATGTGGCAAGATATCCCAATACACCGCAACCATCTCAGCACTCATTTACCAGCTTCTTCAACCAGTTACATGATAGTGGTAGTTTAGCATGTAACAACGTGATAAAGTAACAAGTCTCTACAGAAGAGGGGGAAATTAATGTTCTTGCTGCTGATGGAGCTGGTCCACACATTTGCTCCAGCGCAATCGCACAAGGAAGTAGTATGAGTCAGGCATTCTCCATCGTCACAGGTTCCATCCCTATCACCTCTCAATATCAGCAGCTGTATTATGAGAATAGTTAAGAAACCATGTATCTTTACCAATCATAGCCAGGTAAACCGCCCAAACATGCATTATTGGTCTGTTGACAATGCTCATTGACTTCAACAGGTGGACGCCAGAGTCCAAGGAGTGTAAATGCGTGTTGTTGGATAGCGAACCACCAGTTCGTAGGCCCTTGTTTCATACGTGGAACGTTAAATGCACACAAATATTGCAGCGTCCTAACAGACCACCTTCCAGAGATGCTAGTAGACTTTCCTCTGCAGACTAGGAGGAACCTTTGGTACCAATATGATGGCTGTCCAGCCTATAGTGCATGAAGTACTACGCCATGTCTTCATGAATTGTTTCCATGCATTACATTGGACTCAGAGGACCTGTACCTTGGCAGGCCCATTCCTCAGATTTGACGCCGGTAGGCTCTTTTTTATGTGGAAAGCTGAAAGTAACTGTCTACAAGACATACCACCTACACCCAATGATCGGCAATGATGTATTACTGTAGCCTGTTCGGACATTCCCACTGAAATGCAAGCACGTGAACAGCAGCAGTCATTCTACACCAGACTAAAGCATGTATTTTCACTGCCGCCGTCATTTTAAACACAACCTTCGATGACTAGTTGACTCGTTACTTGTCAGAATCCACGTAACTAGTGTATGCACTTGCGTTGTTCTTCAGTGTGTTCTGCCGCAGGAATTGTAAAAGTGTCAGTGTGGGAACTTTCAAAATACAGTACCTCGTAAACTACTCACACTAGAGCCCTGCAACAAACACCTCTGACATTCTGATTTACCCTTCTTTTTGTTTATTAACGTCAATAGACATCGTTTCTTTTAAAAAATGTATGTTTTCACAAAAGATTAGACTTTATAAGCAATTGTTTACTGACAATACGAGCCTCTGACTACCAATCCATACTGTGAAAACTGCACATCAACAGTGCTTTCCATTTCTTCAATATTTGCGGTGCAAGTTTTAGGTGATTCACCCTGTATACATGCACATACATATGCACATATATGCATGTATACAGGGTGGTCCATTGATCGTGACCGGGTCAAATATCTCACGAAATAAGCGTCAAACGAAAAAACTACAAAGAACGAAACTTGTCTAGCTTGAAGGGGGAAATCTGATGGCGCTATGGTTGGCCCGCTAGATGGCGCTGCCATAGGTCAAACGGATATCAACTGCGTTTCTTTAAATAGGGACCCCCATTTTTATTACATATTCGTGTAGTACATAAAGACATATGAATGTTTTAGTTGGACCACTTTTTTCGCCTTGTGATAGATGGCGCTGTAATAGTCACAAACATATGGCTCACTATTTTAGACGAACAGTTGGTAACAGCTAGGTTTTTTAAATTAAAATACAGAACGTAGGTACGTTTGAACATTTTATTTCGGTTGTTCCAATGTGATTCATGTACCTTTGTGAACTTATCATTTATGAGAACGCATGCTGTTTCAGCGTGATTACCTGTAAATACCAAATTAATGCAATAAATGCTCAAAATGATGCCCGTCAACCTCAATGCATTTGGCAATACGTGTAACGACATTCCTCTCAACAGCGAGTAGTTCGCCTTCCGTAATGTTGGCACATGCATTGACAACGAGCTGACGCGTATTGTCAGGCATTGTCGGTGGATCACGATAGCAAATATCCTTCAACTTTCCCCACAGAAAGAAATCCGGAGACGTCAGATACGGTAAACGTGCGGGCCGTGGTATGGTGCTTCGGCGACCAGTCCACCCGTCATGAAATATGCTATTCAGTGCCACTTCAACCGCACGCGAGCTATGTGTCGGACATCCATCATGTTGGAAGTTCGTCGCATTCTGTCATGCAGTGAAACATCTTGTAGTAACATCGGTAGAACATTACGTAGGAAATCAGCATACATCGCAGCATTTAGATTGTCATCGATAAAATGGGGGCCAATTAACCTTCCTCCTACAATGCCGCACCGCCAAGGTTGCTGATGTTCCGCTTATCGCAGCCACCGTGGATTTTCCGTTTCCCAATAGTGCATATTATGCCGGTTTACGTTGCCGCTGTTGGTGTATGACGCTTCGTCGCTAAACAGAACGCGCCCAAAAAATCCGTCATTGTCCCGTAATTTCTCTTCTGCCTAGTGGCAGAAATGTACATGATGTTCAAAGTCGTCGCCATGCAATTCCTGTTGCATAGAATTATGGTACTGGTGCAACTGATGTCGATGTAGCATTCTCAACACCGACATTTTTGAGATTCCCGATTCTCTCGCAATTTGTCTGCTACTGATGTGAGGACTAGCCGCGACAGCAGCTAAAACACCTATTTGGCCATCATCATTTGTTGCAGGTCGTGGTTGACGTTTCACATGTGGCTGAACGCATCCTGTTTCCTTAAATAACGTAACTATCCGGCGAACGGTCCGGACACTTGGATGATGTCGTCCAGGATACCGAGCAGCTTACATAGCACACGCCCGTTGGGCATTTTATCATAATAGCCACACATCAACACGATATCGACCTTTTCCGCAATTGGTAAACGGTCCATTTTAACACGGGTAATGTATCACGAAGCAGATACCGTCCACACTGGCGGAATGTTACGTGATACCACGTACTTAAACGTTTGTGACTACCTGTTACCAACTGTTCGTCTAAAATTGTGAGGCATATGTTTGTGACTATTACAGCGCCATCTATCACAGAGCGAAAAAAGTGGTCCAACTAAAACATTCATATGTCTTTACGTACTACACGAACATGTAATAAAAAATGGGGGTTCCTATTTTAAAAAACGCAGTTGATATCCGTTTAACTTATGGCAGCGCCATCTAGCGGGACAACCATAGCACCATCTGCTTTCCCCCTTCAAGCTAGACTAGTTTCGTTCTTTGTAGGTTTATCGTTTGATGCTTATTTCGCGAGATACTTGGCGCGGTCACTATCAATGGACCACCCTGTATATGCACTTAAATATATACGTAGGTTGGAGCTTAAATAGTGGCAACATTGCTGTGGAGACACTATGCAATGGAATCAACTATTGTTGCTGATAGCACACCTACTTTACCTCCGAGCAAATGGACTCGCCCGTCCCACGTCACTGGCGTGTGCACAATCGAGGGAAACAGTTACTTGTGAGCGAGCGGTCTAACGTAACGCTATCAGTATGTTTTCGAAACAGGAACAACGGAGTTGGATCAAGGTTGAATGTGCCAGAGGTCTTATAGCACGACAGTGTCATCAAGGGTTTCAAGAGGCGTACGGGGATTCGGTATTGGCGTACAGAACAGTGGCACGTTGGGTAAAAGTCTTCAACGAAGGTCGGCAAACTGTGGCAGACATGCATCGGGCAAGTCGTTCTAGCGTCTCTGAAGAAGAAGTGCAAGCTGTTGCTGCGTTAGTGGACAGTGATTGACGCCATACAATTCTAGAGCTCGCCCACGAAACCAGATTAGAGCATACGACTATGCTTCGCATCCTGAAGGAACGCCTGGGCATGCGAAAAATTGTATCATGATGGGTTCCGCATGACTTGATGGAAATGCACAAAAGGATGCGTTACGACGCTGCTCAGACGCACTTAGAGCGCTATGAGCCGTATCGTAACAACTGGATGAGACATGGGCCACGTCGTACGAGCCAAAACTGAAATGCCAATCCAACGAATGGCGTCGTTATGGGTCGCTACGGAAATCGAATGTACGTCAGAGTCCTCAGTATGGTGAAAGTTATGGTGATTCTCGTGTATGGCTGTGATGGTGTTATCCTAACGCATTACGTTCCTCCACGGCACTGGCACAATATCGCTGTTCGTTTTTGGAGCATCACCTGCGACCAGCTTTGCGTAAGAAGCGGCGACACTTTCTGCGCAACTCACCCATCATTTTTCACGACAATGAGCAGGCGCACACAGCGCAAGCTGTGGCTGCTCTTTTCGATCGATGGGACTGGGAAGAACTGTACTATCTACCATACTCACCGGATTTAAGTCCTGGTGACTATGATTTGATTCCGAAGATGAAGGAACCAATTCGTGGCATTTGCTTCAGAACTGTTCCAGAGATTCGACAGGCCATTCGCACCATCAACAGAACTGCCTCTGCTAACGGTATACTACGCCTTCCACATCGCTGGCAGCGGGTTCTACACAACGCTGGTGACTAATTTTAAGGACAGTAACAGGTAAAAATGGAAATGGTCGTATGGCATCAGTGGCCGGGAGTTCCCAGGCGGGAAGATTGGCCGCCAAGTGCAAGTCTTACTGAGTGCGACGCCACATCGGGCGACTTGCGCGTCGACAATGGGGATGAAGTGATGATGACAGTACAACACCCAGTCCCAGATTGGAGAAAATCTCCCACCCCAGCCGGAAATCGAACCCGGTCCCCCGTGCGTGGCATTCCAACGTGCTGATCGTTCAGCAATGGGGCGGACGACAGTAACAGGTGCAAACATGTAACTCTTTTGTATCGGTTTTGAATAAATAGTTGCCACTATTTAAGATCCAACCCCGTACATGTATGGGACAAACATAATTACGTACAGAGCTGCCGAAGGTAAACTGGGACACAAAGTGTACCGAAAACCAACGCATACTGATCGGTACCTGCACAGGAGAGCCACCACCACCCAGCTCCAAAGTATTCTCTTCTGCATACGTTAACTGCCCGAGCCTACGGGCTAAGCGATGAAAATAACATTAAATAAGAATTAAGGGAGCTACAACACACGTTTCGTGCCAACGACTATGATGGCAAAATCATAAGCAAGGTAGCTAAAACCAAAGGGAGCAGAACACGAGAAGAAGGCAAAGAAGAGAAGCTTCCACTGGTACACTTACCATATGTAAAAGGCGTCAGTGAACGGCTAGGCAACGTCCCCCGCCGACGAGGTTTCAGACCGATTTTTCGAAGCAATCACGGGATCCACGAAATGATAGGTTCCACCAAGGATGTAGTGAACATTCTTAACACTGCAGGTGTTTACGAACTACGGTGTGAGTGCGGAGCTGCCTACATAGGAGAAACAGGGAGACCTGTCAGCTTACGAGTAGCAGAACACGAACGCTATGTACGATTACAGCAACATAACAAATCGGCGTTAGCGGAACACCACCGTGACTGTGAACAACCTATCAGGTTCCAGGAGGCCCGAGTACTGGCGAAAGAATCGTGGATGCGAGAACGCAAAATACGGGATGCGATCGAAACTATTAAGCAGCCTGACAACATCAACAGAGAAGATGGTTACAAACTCCCGGCGTCCTGGCTGCCGGCCATCCCAGTCCAACGGGCCGCGAGCGGTCGCGGGGCAGAAGCTACACGGGACACGGACGTATCTGCACAAACAGCTGTAGAGCAACTGTCAGTCCACCTCCGCGCACACCAGGAGGAAAACTTGCCGACTAGAAGCCGAACGCTGATTGGCGGACAGCTACCAATCATTGATGACATGGACATCCACGAATAGCCTCTTTCTTTCCATCCTCTCTTACGTCATGACTAGCCAATCATATTAGAGGGCCAATTAAAAGTTTAACAACAGTGACGTCAGACATCGATAGTCTGTAATAGCCGGCCGGGGTGGCCGAGCGGTTCTAGGCGCTACAGTCTGGAACCGCGCGACCGCTACGGTCGCCGATTCGAATCCTGCCTCGGGCATGGATGTGTGTGATGTCCTCAGGTTGGTTAGCTTTAAGTAGTTCTACGTTCTAGGGACTGATGACCTCAGAAGTAAAGTCCCATAGTGCTCAGAGCCATTTGAACCATTTTTAGTCTGTAATAAATAGAAGCACATATCCCCATGCAAAACCAGTCGTGCCCTGAGGAAACCCGTTGCAATTCGGCCGAAACGTCGGTTTTAGTTTATTACTGTTGTTAGTTTTTAGCAATAACGTGGCATAATACGCAGAAGACTTTTAATCACTATAATTACGTACATACTCTTACATATATACATATAAAAACATACGTATAAACAGAACTATATTCACTGCTATCCGATCTGTCGGTGTATTGGTAAATCCTTAACAATTGTGAGTATAGTGACAAAGCTGTGTGTCCACGTATATACTTGGAAACTCGTGTACTGTCTGTCCTTTCTACACTGATATTGTCTTATTGTACCCAGTGAGGCTCACTCGACCAGTTTTCAGTTAAATGCGCAGCAGCTGAGATAGGACGAGTCGAATTATCGAGTGTATGGAGACAGCGACATCAAAGATGGCGTCAGAGGGTCCGCTGGCGAGTTTAAAGCGAATATAAAGACCTTATTTCTGAGCTCCATTATCTGTATGTGGTGTTTGAGCTGCTTCTGCTGGCTATGACACGTCTGACACATCTTGTGCTCTCTCGCCCTCCTGAGCTGAGGCCATTATCACGTCCAAAGTCGGTGTTTACACGATATGAGCATGATTATTCGTGGCGGTAACGAATTTTTTGAACGGTGTGCTTGTCATACTTGTTACACACAACTGAGCGACGAAACTGCGGTACCACGTATCGATACCACCCTATGGGCATCATGCAAGTTTCTGACTGACGCTGATAGCAGTAGTGTAGGATCTGGCGGACGCAATAGCGCATGCGTGGTCAGCCGCGGCTCCAGTGGCTCCATCCCACGAGCGCCCTCTGGCGCCGCAATATAGGACGGTTGTGGCAGTGCGTCAGTCCAATCGCGCTCAGAGGCCCTTCCCAATGTAATACCACGCAGAAGCCGCCTGGTCAGGGCTCTGTCTTTGCAGTTCGTGCTTTAGTAGAGAGAGACTCTTCCTCGTGGACTTTTTCCCTCGCTCTCGCCTGGTGATGGCTATCCAGTGGTCCCTCCATACTCCGGCCGCTCTGTGGTCTTTGTGTGGTCCCCAGGTCATTTCGGCATCCCGGAAAATGAACGTGTTGACACGCTGGCCAAACAGGCTGTCGGTGCACCAGCCTTGGAGATTGGCCTTTCGGAGAGTGACCTCAGGTCAGTTTTGCGGCAGAAGGTACTTCGCACCTGGGGTGAAGAATGGCGCACCCTTCCTTCACCCAACAAACTTCGGGCTACCGGAGCTTGGCGCTCCTCCTTGCGGGTCTCTCGTAAGGACTCTGTTGTCCTCAGCCGGCTGCGCATTGGCCATACCTGGTTTTTTTTTCCTTTATTGTAATTTTAAACACCTATACAGGCGGGCTGTCAGCAGCATAGTACGCTGCTCTTCAGCCTTAAGTGGAACAATAAACAGGACGGAGAGGTGATATATACAATACAAAAAACGGCGGGCAAAAAATGGAGATACAAAAAAACAATAAACAAGAAGCCGTTCACGTTGGATGAAAAAAAAAAAACACTAACACTTGGAGACACGGCGCACAAAACACGGAGAACGGCGACGGCACATGTGAACAGTTGAGTTGTAACTGCACGAAACACAAAACGATGCACACACACTAAACACTGATGGCGATGATCTCCGGCGTGCGAATGTTCACTGAGCGTGTACGAGTCCGGGGACCTGCCAAGAGAGGAGGTGGAGGAGGAGGAAGGGGAAATGGGAGAGGGGAGAGCAGAGATGCCATGGGCAAAGGAGAGAGGGGGAGGGAGGAAGGGGGCGGGGAAGCCTGGGGGAGAGGGTAGGAGGGAGGGGGGAAAGGAAAGAGAAGGGAAGGGAAAGGGAGGGTGCCTAAAGGAAAGGACACAGGAGGCGGGGGGGGGAGGATCAAAGTTGATAGGAGGGGTAGATGCAGGGGAGGAGGACATCATCAGGGAGGGGGAGCTGGCGGAAGCCACCTTGGGAGAGGGTAAGGAGGGTTGAGAGATGGGGACCGGGTGGGACATGGGAATACAGGCGCGGCAGCGGGCGGGGGTGGGTGAGGATCGGGGAGACGAGCGGGTGATTAGGGTCGAGTTTATGGGAGGTGTACAGGATCCGTATCCTTTCAAGGAAAAGGAGGAGGTGGGGGAAGGGGATGAGATCATACAGGATCCGCGTGGGGGAGACGGATGCGATAGGCAAGGCGGAGAGCATGGTGTTCAAGGATTTGGAGGGATTTATAAAAGGGAGGGGGGGCGGAGATCCAAGCCGAATGGGCATAACAAAGGATAGGGCGGATGAGGGATTTATAGGTGTGGAGGATGGTGGAGGGATCCAGACCCCACGTACAGCCGGAGAGGAGCTTGAGGAGACTGAGTCGGGAGCGTGCCTTGGCTTGGATTGTCCGGAGGTGGGGAGTCCAAGAGAGGCGACGTTCGAGGGTGATGCCAAGGCACTTAAGGGTGGGAGTGAGGGCGATAGGACGGCCATAGATGGTGATGTAGAAGTCAAGGAGGCGGAAGGAAGGGGTGGTTTTGCCTACAATGATCGCCTGGGTTTGGGAGGGATTGACCTTGAGCAACCACTGGTTGCACCAAGCGGTGAACCGGTCAAGATGGGATTGGAGAAGGTATTGGGAGCGCTGTAGGGTGGGGGCAAGGGCAAGGAAGGCGGTGTCATCAGCAAACTGGAGAAGATGGACGGGGGCTGACGGTGGCGGCATGTCCGCCGTGTACAAAAGGTACAGAAGGGGGGAGAGGATGGAGCCTTGGGGCACACCGGCAGAGGGGAAAAAGGTGTAGGGATCTGAGTTATGGACGGTGACATAGGAAGGACGGCGGGAGAGAAAGGAGCCGATCAGACGGACGTAGTTAATGGGAAGGGCGAAGGTTTGGAGCTTGAAGTGGAGACCGGAATGCCATATGCGGTCATAGGCACGTTCGAGGTCCAGGGAGAGGAAGATTGCACAGCGACGGGAATTAAGCTGTTTGGAAAGGAGATGAGTGAGGTGAAGGAGAAGGTCGTCGGAAGAGATGGATGGCCGAAAGCCACATTGGGTGACGGGAAGGAGGCGGTGCTGGCGGAGATGCTGGTGGATGCGGCGGGTGAGGATAGATTCCAGGACCTTGCTGAAGACCGATACCTGGATAACGCACAGCTATTTATTGCGCCGCGAGGCCCCACCTTTATGTCGTTGCGGGTCAGCTTTGACGGTGGTGTACATCTTGTTGGACTGCCCGCTTTTAACTCCGCTCAGGCAGACGTTTGCGCTGCCTGATACGCTTCCTGCAGTTTTATCAGATGACACTGCGATGGCAGATTATGTTTCAAGTTTTATTCGTGCAAGGGGCTTTTATCGCTTGATCTAAGTGTTTGTCCTTTTTTTGTGTTGAGTCTGGCCTTTAGCCTACGATTTTAGACTGGGGTTTTTAGTGCGTTTCTTGGTGATTGGCTTTTCCTTTTTTGTTTCTATGGTCGGCCAACCACTGTCACACTCTGTGTGATTTTAATTCCTTTTTTCTGGTCTCTGCCTGTGTCTTTCTTGTCCTGTGTCGTCTTTTGTCATCTCCATTGTGTGTTCGTATTCTTTGTGGATGTTTAAAGTTCGTGGAAAAAGGGACCGATGGCCCTAGTAGTCTGGTCCCTTGAGTCCCACAAACCAACCAACCTTGTGGACTTTGAGCTGGACTCCAGTTCAAAGAAAATGGTTCTAAGCACTATGGGACTTAACAGCTGATGTCATCAGTCCCCTAGACTTAGAGCTACTTAAACCTAACTAACCTAAGGACATGGCAGATCCACGACTGGGGCAAGATTCGAATCTGTGACCGTAACAGCAGCTCGATTCTGGACTTAAGCGCCTAAAACCGCTCGGTCACAACGGCCGGCGACTCAAATTCCTGCAACAGTATTTGTAATTGGTCTCGAAGAATTAGAAGTTAATTAAATGTCCTGTTTGATTCGTTACCTTGTTCAGTAATCATGTTTGCTCCTGTCCAGTTTTTCTGTGATGACAGTTGCCGCACTACTCTGCAGCCCACCTCTCCAATTCACTCATTCAATCGCGAATCCCTTGGGACGTTTCTTTGCTCCACCGACATACCACAGACTGCAAATAGAATTGGCGAAAATTTTACCGTAGTGCTTTTAGGAACGGAGGTCCAATTGTCTTTCCTCTGTTGAGTGATTTTAGTTGATCTGTTCTACGAGAACTTGTTTCAAAACGTCATGTCGGCGTCTCCCAGATGGCTGAAACAAGTAACTGTACTACCAGCTTCCTCAGCGGAGACTGAATCCAGTCTCAGGCTTATCTGTATCATCTTCCTTTCAGTTCTAATATAATCAATGAGTGGCGGTAAAGACAGATTTTGATCTCTCCACTCACTTTACCTATAACCAAAACTAGCTAGAATAATTTCCTCAGGTTAGTTACTGATCACACTGATCGCTTCTCCATACACTAATTTTAAGTCTGTTCATCTTTTGTTTGTCAGTAAAGCTTTTAATTCTTTGAAATCTGAGATGAAACCCTCTTTACTTTCGTAGGAAGTTCGTAGTATTGCTACTGAACCATCAAGAGTCTGTCGCATGTCACACAATCTTTCTCAGCAAATACATGTCCAAGACACATTGTAGCTTTCAGACTATTCCCGTCATCAACTATAGTCGATTCACATGTAAAAAATTTTAGACTGTCTTGGACTCTTTTTCGTCATTAGCACCAATCACCAGTTTAGCGGAAAATTTAAGTTTATGAATTTTAAACTATTAAGACACTAGTTGCAAATGCTTCTCATCTACTTTATCCTCAAGAAATTTTGAAATACTCTCCTTTCTGTTACATTCGCCGGCACAGTTCTCATTGGTGTTAACTTTTCTTTCCTGCTGATGTTATTTTTGTGATGAATCACCATCTAGGTCCTAGGTCTGCAAATAGTTGAATTGCACCTCTCCTTATCGTTGTGTATGAAGACGTACACAACACAAATTCTTTCGCGGTGAGGAATTCCCCAGATTACAAAGCTGTAAGACATTAGTGAATGAAAATATGAAAAGAAAGTCAGTTTCTTGATGTTATCACTGACGAGCTGTGAACTGTATACTGATAGCGTGTCCTACTTGGAGAACGCAGTAAGAGTCTAACATTTTGCGTGGTGTCTGTTGTTCTATGTCGTGTCTCCCTACCACTTTCGCGCAACGACGCTCTGAGCGTGTTTTTTAGGGAATTGACTAGTTTGAACCTGGGATCTGTTGCTGGTAAGGAGACGCCAGACCACACATGACATGTAGAGTTCAGAAGAGTTCAGTGAGACTAGCGATAATATAACCAAATACGAGGGTCGGTCAAAAAGTAATGCCTCCCATTTTTTTTCTACTTAAAGAAATTAAGTTAAGTGAAAAATTTGAATTTGGCGCCATTCCTCAAACCTTCTTCTGCAATCCACTGCAGTAGTAACTTTCTGTGTCAACAGGTGGCAGCACAGCAGAAGTTTGTAAGATGGCCGACATCGATGTTCGTTTGAGACAGTGTTGTGTGATTGAATTCTTGAATGCAGAAGGTGAAACGCCCATACGCATTCATGAAAGACTGAAGAAGGTGTATGGTGTTGTGACAGTGGATGTCAGCACTGTTAGACGATGGGTTCGTCGTTGTAAGGAAGCTGAAGGGCAAACACCGTTGACTGACGAAAAGCGGAGCGGCAGGCCGGTGAGTGCAGTGACTCCACACAACATTCAGCAAGTTGATGACATCATTCGTGGTGACCGTCGGGTGACTGCAGATGAAGTGTGTCGCATTATTTCTCTTAGTAAAGGCAGTGTGATCACGATTATTAAACAATTGGGGTACTCAAAAGTTTGTGCACGGTGGGTTCCAAGAATGTTAACCGATCAGAATAAAGAGGCAAGGAAAACAATAGCCTCCCAACACTTGCAGCGCTTCCGTTTGGAGGGAGATGAGTTTCTGAAAAAAATTGTGACCGGGGACGAAACATGGGTGCATTTTTTTGAACCCGAATCAAAGAGGCAGTCAATGGAGTGGCATCACACAAGCTCGCCGAGGAAGAAAAAATTCAAAACTGTGCGATCGGCAGGGAAAGTTATGGCAACAGTTTTCTGGGATACAGAGGGTGTGATTCTGGTTGATTTTTTGGAGCAGGGATGCACAATAAATTCTGTTCAATACGTCACAACCCTCAACAAACTTAAAGTACGTCTTCAGCAAGTTCGCCCAACAAAATCAATGGCAGATGTTCTTCTTTTGCATGACAATGCAAGACCACACACCAGTCGTCACACCTCTGACGAGATTGTCAAAATTGGATGGGAAGTTTTGCCTCATCCCCCATACAGCCCTGACCTGGCACCATCAGACTTCCATCTGTTCGGGCCACTAAAAGAAGCTCATCGTGGGATTCATTTTGAAGATGAGGAGGCCGTCAAAACATCCGTGCGTCAATGGCTTAGGAAGCAGAGCTGTGATTTTTACCATGCTGGGATACATGCCCTTGTTCAAAGATGAACCAAAACTGTAGAGATGGGCGGAGATTACATTGAAAAATGACAAAATGATCCTCAATGTTGTGGTTTTCAACCTATGTAATTGCATTTAAATTTCCTGACAATTAAACGTAGAAAAAAAAATAGGAGGCATTACTTTTTGACTGACCCTCGTACTTAATAATTTCAGCATCAGCTCCACTGCACTCCCTGTAAAAGAATCTTAATACTAACTAAATTTAGTGGAAGGGGTTCAAGGCTTTCCTATTTTTAGTTAGCTGGTAAAACAACGTCGAAAAAGCAGTTAAGTTTACCACTGGAAATTTTATTCTACTCACAAAACATTGTTTATAAATTGCACTATTGATAAAAGGAAATATTTTAATACAGGATGATAAAAACCAACTGCGTTCAACAAAAATGTGAACGAATATTCCCTGAGTGGGTTTCCAAGTTCTACAATGGATTGAAGGATGACCTATGCCATATCACATCTATAATCTAGGTTTAAATTAAGTTTCACAAAAGAGAAAACTATCAAAATGGTCTACAGTGACCCTCAGTTATCTTTAATCACTTATCTAACTTGTCGTAAATTACAGTGGCTGATGTGGCTTCTCAATAATTATATAACAGAAGAATCATCACGTTTCAGATTTTAACTTACGTAGCAAATGTGAATACCATGAGCTTCAATTGACGATCGACACTAGTATTACGTAAAAAGGGGATGTAACAGATGAGACTTCTGCAGTTCTGAGTGAAGCCTTATGCACTCAAAAATGCGGCATCGCTTGCGTCCATTACCTTGTCGGTGTTCGTCAGGGGGCGGCGGCCGGCGCAGCTCCATCCAGCTCGCTGTCTCCGAAGCAACTCTTCTCTAACTTCTCCTTAATACAATTTACCGAAGTTGGTTACAAAAAAACTATCTGGCTGTGTTTTCATCTGACCAATCAGGGTCTCAATGTTAACCTTAAGCTCCGCCTACAAAAATTCTGTCTATACAATGAGAAACGTTATACTTTTTGTGGTGGGGCAATGTTTTTAAAGTTTGCAACTTAACAGAGACGCGAAAAAGTCTCACACTAAAACTTGCAGCTGGTGTGGCCCTTTTAGTGTTATCGTAAGATCTATACTGTACTTCTGGAGGGCTCAATCTTTTAACATGGGCTGGGGGGTGGTCCTGGAGGTTAGCTGGCGACGTGGGTGTCCGTCCCTTATTGAAGGACCTTCTAGTTTAACACGGTTCTGCTCTCGGCTTCTGTTCTCGTTTCTCCACACGGAACTGCGTCTGTCTCATGGTGGGAAGGTATGACATGCAATTAGGCATTCTTGTGTTAGTCTGTGGTATTCCATTTGCTCACTCGTTACTCGTATTACTTTGGTTAATTTAATGTCACGATTTATTGGGAGCTATGTGGCATACTACTGGATTTGCTTATCATGTCAGGGTTTTCATGGAAGGTGTTGGATTTGCCTGACACATTACAAGAGAGAAACAAATTTGGCCGTCCCTTGTGTTGCAGATGGCCTCGCTGTTGCGGCAGCTGCTGCTGCTGGCCTCGTTGCTGTGTGCGGCACACGGGGCGCGCATCCTCCACGTCGTTCCGATCCCTGCGTGGAGCCACTGGCACATCTTCCGGGCGCTCATGTGGGAGCTGGCGGACAGGGGCCATCACGTCACCATCATCACGCCGCTCGCCGAGAAGGAGCCCCACCGCAACTGGACCATGGTGCCTGTCGCGGCCAACCTAGACATCATGCCCAGTAAGTGGTTCACACCTCCAAGCAACTGGGATTCCATTTACTACTTCTTATTGTCACATGAAGCAGTAGCCGCCTCATTGCGGTCTATCTTCTACTTGGTAAGTCAATGCTTCTCCTTCCCGTGAAGGGGCGTGGGGGCTGTTACCTGCTGATCAAGCCCATGACCCATCTCAAATGCAATGGAAATGCTTTCATTATCTCACCACAGCTACCTTAGGACTACATGTTCACTGCATTTCCGCGAAAGCCGGTAGCTGTGGCCGAGCGGTTCTAGGCTCTTCAGTCTGGAACTGCGCTGCTGCTACGGTCACAAGTTCGAATACTGCCTCGGGCATGGATGTGTGTGATGTCCTTAGGTTAGTTAGGTTTAAGTATTTCTAAGTTCTAGGAGACTGATGACCTCAGATGCTAAGTCCCATAGTGCTAAGAGCCATTCCCGCGAAATTGTGATAACTGCAAGCACTGCAACAAAACCTGTGTGTGTTTCGCTACATCAGAAATGCAGCAATGTAACTTCCTTGCAGCCACGGTCTGACTGCAATCAGAACTGAACTATCTGTTGATCTGAACTTCCATCCATCCTAATGGCTATCACAAGGACTGGCGAACCACTCTGTTCTATTCCCCAAGTCGGTAAGCAACGGCGACATTTGTCAAACAATATCTTTAAGTTAATTGCTCATTGGTAACAAGTAATTTGACTCTTCCATAAATGATAACGCGAAGAGTTAGATATAGTTACAATAGTAACCATTGTTTGCAGGATCATATCTTAATATGACTGCTTATTTCCTTTACATGTTTGTTGGCTTTAACTTTCAGTTAATATTTTCTTTACATCTTAAAACCTAAAGCGAGTTATAAGCACCCTGTGTAACAAACGCATTAATTAATACAATATGAATAAAGCGCTAATTCCGAATAGGATATGGCAACCAAAAGATAAATGCACTACTGGCCATTAAAATTGCTACACCACGAAGATGACGTGCTACAGACGCGAAATTTAACTGACAGGAAGAAGATGCTGTGATATGCAAATGACTAGCTTTTCAGAGAATTCACACAAGGTTGGCTCCGGTGGTGACACCTACAACGTGCTGGCATGAGGAAAGTTTCCAATCGATTTCTCATACACAAAAAGCAGTTGACCGGCATTGCCTGGTGAAACGTTGTTGTGATGCCTCGTGTAAGGAGGAGAAATGCGTACCATCACGTTTCCGACTTTGATAAAGGTCGGATTGTAGCGTATCGCGTTTGCGGTTTATTGTATGGCGACATTGCTGCTCGCGTTGGTCGAGATCCAAAGATCCGTGCTGGATCCCAACGGCCTCGTATCACTAGCAGTCGAGATGACAGGCATCTTATCCACATGGCTGTAACGGATCGTGCAGCCACGTCTCGATCCCTGAGTCAACAGATGGGGACGTTTGCAAGACAACAACCATCTGCACGAACAGTTCGACGACGTTTGCAGCGGCATGGACTATCAGCTCGGAGACCACGGCTGCGGTTACGCTTGACGCGGCATCACAGACAGGAGCGCCTGCGATTGTGTACTCAACGACGAACCTGGGTGCACGAATGGCAAAACGTTTACAGCATCATGATGGTCGCATCCGTGTTTGGCGACATCGCGGTGAACGCACATTGGGAGCGTGTATTCGTCATTGAAATACTGGCGTGTCAACCGGCGTGATGGTATGAGGTGTCATTGGTTACACGTCTCGGTCACCTCTTGTACGCATTGATGGAACTTTGAACAGTGGACGTTACATTTCAGATGTGTTACGACCCGTGGCTCTACCCTCCATTCGATCCCTGCGAAACCCTACATTTCAGCAGGATAATGCACGACCGCATGTTGCAGGTCCTGTACGGGCTTTTCTGGATACAGAAAATGTTTGACTGCTGCCCTGGCCAGCACATTCTCCAGATCTCTCACCAGTTGAAAATGTCTGGTCAATGGTGGCCGAACAACTGGCTCGTCACAATACGCCAGTCACTACTTTTGATGATCTGTGGTATCGTGTTGAAGCTGCATGGGCAGCTGTACCTGTACACGCCATCCAAGCTCTGCTTGACTATATGCCCAGGCGTAACAAGGCCGTTATTGCGGCCAGTGGTAGTTGTTCTGGGTACTGATTTCTCAGGATCTATGCACCCAAATTGCGTCAAAATGTAACCACGTGTCAGTTCTAGTATAATATATTTGTCCAATGAGTACCCGTTTATCATCTGCATTTCTTCTTGGTGTAGCAATTTTAATGGTCAGTAGCGTAAAAAATATCGAGTGATCCCTGACAGGATAGATTTCACAGATCTTCGATGACTGTTTAATTAATTTTGTCATTTCTTACATGGACTCACAGGCTGAATGAAGTGCACTGCAAATTTTTTCGTCACAATAAAGACTGCAGTGGTCACTGCTACTTTAAATTGGAAGCGCTGCGACAGTAGCCAGCGATGCTAATCAAAAGAACCCAAATCATTTGAAGCTTTGTAAGAGTCTTTGTAGAGAAAGAATAATTTACTTGAAATATAAGAGACGATCACAGCTTTTCCTTTCGAGGGTGCTGCTGTAGCATATACGCATGGTTCCTATGCGATTATATAATTACCTACATGTGGGCAAGAGGACAGTTGTGGCGTTTGTAACTTTCCGATGAGCGTGCGGTAAATCCGGCAAAATGCATCCAGACATGACCAACGTGCTGTTATTCTTTTCTTGGTTGCCAAAGAACAAACACCGGTTGACAGAATGAATAATATGTGCGGGGCAGCATGTCTGTCGAAAACCATTGTTGTGGAATGGTGCGCGAAGTTACACACACGTAGCAGTTCGACACAAGACGCCAGTTAATCTGGGAGGCCAGCATCATCATTATGGATAACACCAAGCGTTTGGTTGATGATGCGATTAGGGCGGAATTCAACGTCGAGGATGCATCGGTATCATCCATCGTGTCCTCGTACCAACAAGTTCAAGAGCCAGCATTCAGCTGGAAAGTTGATGCTCATTTTGTTCTTTGATTAGCAGTGTCCATTGCTTATTGATTTCAAGGAGCCTGTGTCCGTCACTAGGGACCAGTACTGCGCAATGCTGGAGAAAGTACGATTTGCAATTAAGGTGAAACATTCGGGAAAACTGCGACTAGGGGTTCTGCTGCTTCACGGTATGACAAATGTTGCAACGCAAAGGTTAAGCCAACTCGAGTGCGAGGAACTCGAGCATCCGCCTCATAGTCCTAATCTCTCCCCACAAGATCATCACGCCTTCAGTCTAAAAAAAAAAAGGCCCTGAAGGGTCGACAATAGCTGTCGTACGAGGATATGCGGCACGCACTTAAGGACTTCTTCACTCATCAGGACACGCTGTTTTACCAAACGGGGATCTTCAACTTCATGTGTCAGTGAGATAATTACCCAAATGCTCACAGCGATTTTACCTGATTGGTATACGAATTCTGAAAGGAAACTTCTTGATCGCCTATTATATCAAGTATTTGCACAGTTGAACTCATGAGAAATTGATTTGAATATAGTGTTGGAGAGACACCATTGCTGCCGAATCGGGGAATGAAATAGAATGGAATTTCGTCCCTCGTGGTATTAGCCATTAGCGTGACAGGATGAGTAATCCAAGTGATAACAAAAAGTGTGACTGCAGTGAGTCGTGTGTCCTTGACGTATGAGGCATTCCACCTCTGAGGATGTGTAGGCACCAGCTTTTCATGTGCCACAGTATCACGGGTGTACCATAACTGGATTCTGGACACAGTCCCTGCTGTGGATAATACGTTTCATTGGACGGGTCGGTGTCGACTGTTATTGATTGCAACAGCGGATGATGGGCCACTAGTGAAACCCAGATTAAATGATGGGCAACCACAACCACCGACCATGCTCTTCTCCCTTATTTTAAGAGGCGTTCCACACTGCACCACAGCGTCCACTACCGACCCCCAACGCTCATAGGGAGTATCTCTGCAGATACGTGACTGACTAGAGAAATATTTGACTAACAGAACCCATTACGGCCGATGTCCCATACAAAAGAATGTGATATCGGAAGAAAGACCCCTAATGATTTCAGCATACGTACACTGTCAGATAGGATCAGCAGCTCTATGAGACTGTTCGTTCTCGACACTAGTGTGTACAGTAAATTGTCATCGTTTCACGATAGTAGGGATTTGCATAAAGATTTGAACAAAATTTCCACTTTGTGTGATAAATGGCAGCTTTGAAACTTCCTGGCAGATTAAAACTGTGTGCCGGACCGAGACTCGAACACGGGACATTTGCCTTTCTCGGGCAAGTGCTCTGCCAACTGAGCTACCCAAGCACGACTCACGCTCCGTCCTCACAGCCTTAATTCCGCCAGTACCTCGTCGAGTGGACGGGGCGTGAGCCGTGCTTGGGTAGCTCAGTTAGTAGAGCACTTGCCCGCGAAAGGCAAAGGTCCCGTGTTCAAGTCTCGGTCCTGCACACAGTTTTAATCTTCCAGGAAGTTTCGTATCAGCGCACATTCCGCTGTAGAGTGCAAATTTCATTTTAGAATGGCAGCTTTCTTTAAATATGGATGAATGAAAGGCAGTTCTTATTGTCCAGAGAAATAACCCAAAAATAATTGGCCAATTACAAGATAAGTTGTGAACATCTTAAGCAAGTCACATCTTACATTCATGGGTAATAGTAAGAAGTAATACAGAATTAGATTTGCCAGATCTAAAAATAGAAAAACCGGATTTGGCGTTTTATTTAGCCCGACATTTTGCATTAAAAGCCAGACTACCTACGCTGCGTTTGTGAAAAGTGCAACACCGAGAAGGAATTACTCAAATGGCGCCACCCTTGGTGGAAGTGGTGCCGGATGTGCAAGAAATATGTGATACGTTTTGCAGCGAGATGGGGTACACGTAGGCCGAGCAGAGCCCTCTCGTGTCGGTCCAACAAGGTCGGTGTTGCTCCCAGTGCAGTCGGTGCAGACGAGGTGGAAACAATACAGTGAGTGCCAGTATGTGAGAGAGTTCGAACAGGGCAGAGTGATCGGGAAACAGGGTTGTTATAACGTGACATTTCGGCTCACACAGGGCATGTTGCTACGACAGTGATGAGTGTGTGGAAGCAGTGGATAGAGGGAGGTCGTTGGCAGCGATGAGTGGGAACTGGACCACGGAACAAGACCACAGCACGGGATGAGAGTCATCTTGACCGTATGGCCATTACGGACCGTACAGCGACATCCAAAGTGTTGGCACTGCAGCTGGTGTGAACTTGTCTGCACCGACGGTTCGTCACAGCCTGCTGCAGGTTGGACTGATTGCACACATGCCATTACGTCGCCTTCCATTGTCCAGAAATCACAAACTCCTCCGACTGCAATTGGCACGTGAACACCGTCACTGGGGTGCTGAGTGGCAACATGTAATCTTTTCGGACGAGTCCCGCCTCAACGTGTCCTACAGTGATGGCCGCATAAGTGTTCGGCGGTACCGTGGTGAGCGTGTACTAGAGGGCTGCATTGTGGAGCGCCATAGCGGACCCACACCAGGTGTGATGGTCTGGGGCGCCACTGGTTACAACAACCGATCTCGCCTCGTACGTATTGAGAGTACTTCGAACAGCAACCGGTACCTAACGGAGGTTGTGGAGCCTGAGGTACTCCCCCTGATTCAGGCATCTCCACTGGCCACATTTCAACAGGACAATGCCCAGCCACATATTGCGAGGGATGTACAGGCCGCTTTCGAAGAGCGACGGTACCATTGCTTCCTTGGCCTGAACGTTCGCCAGACATGCCGCCCATCAGACATGTCTGGGATATGTCGGTCGGCACCTGGTGCGTCACGGTCCTCCAGTAACTGGTGTCACGGATTTGTGGGCTCGGATACAAACTGCGTGGAGGGAAACCCCTCAGGAACGTATTCAGAACCTTATTTATTCAATGCCACGGCGTATAGCAGCTCTAATTGCAGTGCATGGCAACCATACGACATACTAAATAGTAGGGCTCAAAGGACATGTACATATTTGAATAGGTAATCATTTGTTACATGTCATGTACTGTAAAAATAACGCCACAAATTCTGGAAATTGGTAAACTGAGATGTAAACAACTGGAGAGTAAATTTGAAATGTAATTACAAAGAATATTAATTACAGAGGAAGACATAAAAATAAATACCAAATGAAAATACATCGCTTGGTAATAACTTTTAAGCTGTTTCTCAAGATAGTGAGGTCTAAGGTTACTGGATTTTTAGAGTCTAATTTTGTTAATTAGAAGCACTGATTCTTCATATTAACATCTCTGCAGACTCTAGTTATTTCTTTCTAAGGACTTTTTACTTCAATTTCTCTATCAGTTACTTAATTTAGTATATGTACATAATTTTATCAATGACAACAATACACCGATAATTACGACAACGCGGGTCCTTCCAGAACATTCCACACGCCTTCACAATGAATATAAAGTTTTTCAATCTAATACGAGAGAATGATATAGACACACATGCAAGGCCTTAGGAAGCACTGAATTGTCTGACAACTATCCGGATGCATATAAAACAAAAGGTGGTATCGGACATTTCATATGAGTCCTGGGGAGGCTGTACCGTTATACTGCTACCATTGTGGGGTTTTCAACACGTTTTCTGTTCATGGCCTACAGGCCACAGATCTTAGGGCTGCAATCAATTGGCAGTATGTGACGAATCGAATTCAAGGGTCAATTCGTGAATTCGACTGCCGTTCCCCTAGTCTTCTTCACGAAATGCGGAGATTCCTACATTTTCAGCAAAGTGTACTGTGTTGCACAAATATTCCTGCCCCCCCCCCCCCCCCGATGATGACGCGAAAATTGATGAAACTGTCGTCGTTTCCTCTGGAAAAATTTTTCGATTTCGATATAAAGTGTTTGCGATGTCCCGTCCCAATATCAGAGAGAAGGCTTCAACATTGTTTACACCGTGTAACATTTCACCATGTACTCATTCTATTAGATCTCGCTGATTTTCGTGTCTTCGACCGGCCAGTCTGCCTCTTCCTGCCGATGTTGGCCGGATCAAATCTAAATTGTGACACATACGTGAATTTTATAAATTTTCTAGGAGTCAACATTTTATCATTAACACGCATTACAACTAGATCTTTGCGTTTTCGAGGAGTACAAAAATCCCTCTCCCCAGTTGAAATGGCCGCGCCATTAATATCACGGAAAACGGTATGCTTTCACGTGTCTTCCTGTTCTCCCGATAAAAGTCACTTCACCGTGGTATAGGGTCACTCAAAATCTGATCCCAACTAACGAACGCCTCCATTGCATTGGTCTCATTCCGACTGGTCTATGCGACGCGTATCATCAGCCTGATACATTACCCAAAAGACTTCTCTTGTGGACGAGAACGCTGGCACTGAATCCGCCGCCATCTGACCTTCCTTAACAAATCAACTGAAGCTGCCTTCTCGGTTGAACTTCTTCAGAGTCCAGACTTCTCCGTTTTCCCCCGGACGAAGACTACTTCGATCGTATGGCTTCCCAGACACTATGCCCACTATGTAGTCGCGTGTGATAACGATACTAACCCCCGTGTTTTTCGCCAAGATATGATGAACGATCACTGGACGTGGCAGAGGCTCTCATGTTTTCATGCTTTATTTGAAAGTCGTCAAGGAACTGGATAGCTTTTTTTCTTATTTTTCTGAAGCCTTCCTAAAGAAAAGGTTCAATTCCAAAATTGTCAGATTTATGTCTATCAACAACTAAATAAAGAAAATGTAAAAAGAATACGAAAATAAACAACGAAATAAAAAAAACAACCTAGTACCATTTCCATGTGTGGAACCAGCACAGGGATAGACGCAGGGAAGTGGGGAGGGGGGGGGGGAGAAGGGTAAAGGGGTTAGGTATTTTCTCCGCTAGAGTACTCGGTTTCCTCAGTCCTTGTGTTCTTATCGTCATAAACGACATTTCACAGTTGGGATGGCTGTATGAGCGCGTCCCGAAAACCAATAAAAACTACGTTTTTTTTCTAGACAAAATATCTACAATTTCTACTTCTCGTTCCCATTTTGCATCGTAAGTCAACCTCGTCCACTAAACGTGTTGTAATTTGCTGTTAAATTCATATCTCAAGGGTTTTAAGCTGTCTCTGGAAATCATGTACGTGAAATGCATTCGTAATTGCGAATATGGGCAACCATCTGCTGTTAGTGTATAATGGAATGAGCACAATGAAAATTTGTGCCAGACCGGGATTCCAATCTAGATTTCCCGCTTGTCACCATTAGGCTATCCGAGCACGGATGACGGACAGACTTAAGCTTCCGCCTGTTTACAACCTGCACTCGCACATCCATTATGTATATTCTCGACAAGTACGGGGAGTTCAAAAAGTCTCTCCGCAGTGCCGTATGATTGTTAGCCGCGCGTGCTGTATGCCGCAGTGAATATACCGAAATGAAACTCAGTGAAATATAAGTTATTAATTTATTGAATATTAACTTTTACTTACAAATTTCCACATTAAAAGTTGATAGTTTCCCCCCTGTTGTTGAATACACAATTCAATTCGTCTAATCATGTTTACAAACAACAGCTGTAACATTTCTTCTGCAACAGAAGCAGTAAAAGTGGATATTGCAGTTTTCAATTCATCGATGGATTTTGCACGGTTTTTATAGACAGTTGCTTTCGATGCACCCCAGAAGAAACAGTCAGGTTGTGTTAGGTCAAGCGATCGTGGAGGCCAAAGTCCCTGTGAAATTATGCGATCACCAAAAACATCAGCAACCAGTGTCATTGAAACGCGACCTGTATGCGCGGCTGCACCATCTTGTTGAAAATAACCGTTCAGTATTTCACTTAACAGAAGTTCTCCTATGAATGGGTACAGAATATCACTGCAGTATCGTTGTGCGTTTATTGTTTCATTGAAAAATATGGGACCCACAATCCGACGTCTAGAAATTGCAAACCAAACTCCTATTTTCACAGAACGAAGTGGTTCCTTATGAATACACAATGGATTTGCAGTACTTCCACATACGAGAATATTGCGAGTTCATGTACCCGGATAAATGAAACCACGTCTCATCAGTGAAAAACGTTTCATTAAGAATATCACTTCCATTTTGTTGATAGAAATTTTTGAACCATTCGCAATAATGCAGTCTCTTGCCATGATTAGTATTTTTCAGTTCTTGCACGACTGTCACTTTGTATGGGAAAAGTTCTAATTTTTTTCCTTCCAGCTGTGTGGGCGGTTCCGACTCTTCCCATAGCAGGCCGAAGTGGCCGTGCGGTTACAGGCGCTGCAGTCTGGAACCGCAAGACCGCTACGGTCGCAGGTTCGAATCCTGCCTCGGGCACGGATGTTTGTGATGTCCTTAGGTTAGTTAGGTTTAACTAGTTCTAAGTTCTAGGGGACTAATGACCTCAGCAGTTGAGTCCCATAGAACTCAGAGCCATTTGAACCATTTGAACCATCCGACTCTTCCTGGGCGAGTTTTCTTACTCACTTGTTCGGACTCGTGGACATTTTATCGGAAATATCGAGTAGTTTATCCTCAGACAAAACGACAGGACGACCACTTCTTGGTGCATCAGTGCTTCGAAATTTGTTAATCACATCTCGCTCAATATCGCGTTGTGGGAGTGTTGTCTCCGGGAAAACTGGATTAAATCTTTGAGTAACTGAAACTGTGTATTTACCGCCAGCTTTGAACACTTGTTCGACTAAAAACACACGTCCTTCAATGGTTAGCATTTTAACAGTGACAAAAACGAAACAAACGAACAAAGGAACTAAATCGTTCACGGCAACAAGTAACGAACACACCAACGATACTACTGACGCTGGCTGAGATAAACGAAACAGAAGAATGTTGGGAAAATCCACTTGAAGGGAAGTAACCCAGGGAGGCACACAATCATACGGCATGCGCGGCCAACATTCATACGGCACTGCGGAGAGATTTCCTGAACACCCCTACTACGCTATGTTCCTTTGGACATGCATGCGTGTTCTGGCTGGTACGCACACCAGCCCCCATCGTTAACCCAGTGGGCTGATTCGATTTTGGACGAGCGCGCTTCCCTTTGTTCTGGAAGACGCTCAGCTAATCGGACGAGTTTTCTTTTTTTACTTTTGTTGTAGTAAGTTTCACTGTTTCATTATACAGGGTGAAAAGTATTTAAACCGACAAACTCTGGGAGGTTGTAGGGGACATCAAAACAACTATTTTTCCCTGATGCCATTTTTTCCTATGAGGAGTATTTAAACCGGTAGAGGAAGATTTCTCTGGCGGCAAATTAATTAAATCAACAAATACTTTTCCCTTTTTTATGACCAAGAGACAACACATTAACACAACCCAATTTCAATTACAGTAGATTTTCAAAAATGCCTCCATTGACACGTAAACAAAGGTTACACCGTCGGATCATGTTCTGTCTGACACGAGCAAAAACCCCAGGAGTATCCTGAATTGTTCCTGCTGCTGCTACTATCCGGGCAACCAGATCCTTTTCTGATGCAACAGGAGTTGCGTAAACAAGGTTGCGTATCTCTCCCCACACAATAAAGTCCAGAGGGGACATATCTGGGATCGAGCAGGCCATGGTACAGGACCACCTCTGCAAATCCACGTTTCTGGGAGCCGTCGGTCCAGGAATCGACGCACACGACGACTGAAATGTGCCGGCGGCCCGTCATGTTGGAACCACATGTGTTGTCTTGTAGGGAGCGGGACGATTTCCAGCAATTCTGGCAATGCTCTGGCGAGAAAAATGTAATAGTGCCTGCCATTTAATGGGCTAGGTAGCAGATACGGCCGAATTAAACAGTCCACAACAACACTGACCCACACATTAACGAAGAACCGCACTTGATGAGCGCTAGTTACTGTGGCCTGTGGGTTATCCTCACTCCAAACATGCGAATTGTGCATGTTGAAGACTCCATCACGCCCGAACTTTGCTTCATCGGTAAACAACACATAATGGAAATGTGGGATGCATTTCGCACTGTTCCAGGTACCACTGCGAAAACTGTGCTCTGGGTGGATAATCAACTGGTTCCAGGTTGTGGACACGCTGTAAGTGAAATGGACGTTACAATTGCTCTCGAAGGGCTGTTCTTACATTCGTCTGATTCGTCCCCATGTTACATGCAATTGCACAAGTGCTGATTGAAGGATTCCGCTCCACATGCTGCAAGACAGCTTCCTCAAATTACAGCGTTCTTAAAGTGCGTCGGCGTTCCTGTCCAGGTAACCTGCTAAATCACCCTGTCTCACGCAGACGTTGGTACAGAGCAGCAAAAGTCGTATGATGCGGGATACGGCGATTAGGATATTGTTGTTGACAAACCCGCTGTGCAGCTCGTCCGTTGTGGTGCGCTACGTAGTACTCACCAACCATATCAGTGTACTCGCACCAGATGTATAGCTCCATTAGTAAACAGAGGCAATGCACTTCTACACTAATGGACAGCAGTTTCCTATAGCTGAAGAGAGTAATACGCCCTCTAACAACCAAAGATCGTAACACGGCCTCTAACAACTGAAGAGCGTAATACGGTTCAAATGGTTCTGAGCACTATGGGACTTAACATCTGTGGTCATCAGTCCCCTAGACTTAGAACTACTTAAACCTAAGTACATCACACACATCCATGCCCGAGGCAGGATTCGAACCTGCAACCGTAGCGGTCGCGCGGTTCCGGACTGAAGCGCCTAGAACCGCTTGGCCACAACGGCCGGCCGTAATACGGCCTCCACTGGCTTAAATAATCCCCATAGGAAAATACTTGTTTTGATGTCCCCTGCAACCTCCCAGAGTTTGTCGGCTTAAATACTTTTCACCCTGTATCTGTCCCATTTATTTCCGTGCGTTACAGTTTCTGTGAATTGTTATTGTCTTTATTCCGTTTGAGCTAGTATGTACCCATCTGTAGAGTTGAAATTTTGATACTTGCTGCATTGTTCGCTTTAGGTGTCGGGGTGGACATCTTTGACTACGGCAAGGACAAAATCGACATAATGAGCAGACTGTTCCTCTACGGAGAACGCGCCTGCGAGCGGCTGATGGAGGAGGAGGCAGTACAACGGCTGCTCAAGTCGAAGACCGAGCGCTTCGACCTACTGATCAACGAGCTGTTCTTCAACGACTGCTTCCTGGTGCTGGCCCACAAGTTCCAGGTGCCCATCGTGGGGCTGTGCCCCTTCGAGGGCGCGCCGTGGATGGACGACATGGTGGGCAACCCGACACCGCTGGCCTACCTGCCCAACATCTTCCTGGACTACGGCCGGCTCGACTCGCTGCTGGACCGCGCTGGCAACGCCGCCTTCAGCCTGCTGACCAAGCTGTACCGGCGCTATGTCTACCTGCCCAGGGTGGACGCCATTGTGCGGCGCCACGTGCCGGACGCTCCCAGCATCGCCCAGCTGGAGCAGACCACGGCGCTCGTACTGCTCAACTCGCACGTCGCCTTCAACGTACCGAGACCGATGCTCCCCGGAGTCGTCACTTACGGAGGAATGCAGCTGAAGCCTCCCAAGAAACTACCACAGGTAAGTCTCCTTCCACAGATCAACTGCAGTCAACGATTTTCTCTGACAACAATTCTCTGTCAACAATTACCGTCCAATCTCCCTTCTAACAGCTTTATCAAAATTTTTTGAGAAGGTAATGTATTCAAGAGTAGCTTCACATATCTGTAAAAATGAAGTACTAACAAAATGTCAGTTTGGTTTCCAGAAAAGTTTTTCAACAGAAAATGCCATATATGCTTTCACCAATCAAATTTTGAATGATCTGAATAAACGAACACCACCCATTGGGATTTTTTTGTGATCTCTCAAAGGCTTTTGATTGTGTAAATGATGAAATTTTGCTAGACAAGCTCAAGTATTGTGGCATGAGTGGGACAGTGCACAAATGGTTTAATTCGTACCTAACTGGAAGAGTGCAAAAAGTTGAAATAAGCAGTTCTCATAATATGCAAAGATCAGCTCATTCCTCAAACTGGGGAACTATCAAGAATGGGGTTCCACAAGGGTCGGTCTTGGGTCCTTTGTTGTTCTTAATATATATTAATGACTTGCCATTCTATATTCATGAAGAGGCAAAGTTAGTTCTCTTTGCTGATGATACAAGTATAGTAATCACACCTGACAAACAGGAATTAACTGATGAAATTGTCAATAATGTCTTTCAGAAAATTACTAAGTGGTTCCTTGTAAACGGACTCTCGCTGAATTTTGATAAGACACAGTACATACAGTTCCGTACAGTAAATGGTATGACTCCATTAATCAATATAGACCTTAATCAGAAGTATATAGCTAAGGTAGAATATTCAAAATTTTTAGGTGTGTCCATTGGTGAGAGATTAAATTGGAAGAAACACATTGATGATCTGCTGAAACGTTTGAGTTCAGCTACTTATGCAATAAGGGTCATTGCAAATTTTGGTGATAAACATCTTAGTAAATTAGCTTACTACGCCTATTTTCACTCATTGTTTGCATATGGCATCATATTTTGGGGTAATTCATCACTGAGGAATAAAGTATTTATTGCACAAAAGCGTGTAATCAGAATAATAGCTGGAGTCCACCCAAGATCATCCTGCAGACATTTATTTAAGGATCTAGGGATATTCACAGTAGCTTCTCAGTATGTATACTCTCTTATGAAATTTGTTATTAACAAGCAAACCCAATTCAAACGTAATAGCAGCGTGCATAACTACAATACTAGGAGAAAGGATGATCTTCATTATTCAAGATTAAATCTAACTTTGGCACAGAAAGGGATGAATTATACTGCCACTAAAGTCTTTGGTCACTTACCAAATAGTATCAAAGGTCTGACAGATAACCAACAAGTATTTAAGAAGAAATTAAAAGAATTTCTGAATGACAACTACTCCTACTCCATAGAGGAATTTTTAGATATAAATTAAGAAAAAAAGAAAAAAAAATTATTAAAAAATTTAAAAAAACAAAAAAAAAGTTGTTATTAACTTAATTATGTTGTTAAATTAACTTAATTATGTCATGTACTGGAAAATTTGACTCGTTCCACATCATTACGAAATATCGTATTCATGGTCCATGGAACTAGTATTAATCTAATCTAATCTGCTTTTCTTCAGTTGAAACTTCAGGGCTGAGAGGCCGTGGTCGATATATAAAATTTCCATCTGACGTTTCGTCTCCATCTGCGGGAGACATCTTCTGAGGTCGTCCGGCTACTGCCACTGAGGCTCCAGGTACTCTCGCATTTATAGAGCGCATAGAGGGCACCACCATTCGTCACGTGATGCCGACGGTATGCCTATCTTTGGAAGGCGTCGTCATTCTCGATTAAGAGTAATCGATTGTCATTCTGCTGGCGCAACGTCGACATCCATATTTTGTCCAACTTTAAAACTTCCTCTTTTCTATTAAAATTGTTATGTTTGTGAATTTCTATTGCTTCTCTATACGTGATAATGGGATGCTCGTGCTAGAACGCTTGTCTCATTAAATTTAATTTCGTGATTCCCATCTCGAAAAACATGCTCAGCTACGGCCGATTTTTCGATGTGTCCTAAGCGACAGTATCTTTTATGTTCGGCTAAGCGGGTGTTTACACTTCTTTTCGTTGTTCCAATATACAGGGTGTTACAAAAAGGTACGGCCAAACTTTCAGGGAACATTCCTCACACACAAATAAAGAAAAGATGTTATGTGGACAAGTGTCCGGAAACGCTTAATTTCCATGTTAGAGCTCATTTTAGTTTCGTCAGTATGTACTGTACTTCCTCGATTCACCGCCATGCTTTCATACGGGATACTCTACCTGTGCTGCTAGAACATGTCCCTTTACATGTACGACACAACATGTGGTTCATGCACTATGGAGCTCCTGCACATTTCAGTCGAAGTGTTCGTACGCTTCTCAACAACAGATTCGGTGACCGATGGATTGGTAGAGGCGGACCAATTCCATGGCCTCCACGCTCTCCTGATCTCAACCCTCTTGACTTTCATTTATGGGGGCATTTGAAAGCTCTTGTCTACGCAACCCCGGTACCAAATGTAGAGACTCTTCGTGCTCGTATTGAGGACGGCTGTGATACATTACGCCATTCTCCAGGGCTGCATCAGCGCATCAGGGATTCCATGCGACGGAGGGTGGATGCATGTATCCTCGCTAACGGAGGACATTTTGAACATTTCCTGTAACAAAGTGTTTGAAGTCACGCTGTTACGTTCCGTTGCTGTGTGTTTCCACTCCATGATAAATGTGATTTGAAGAGAAGTAATAAAATGAGCTCTAACACGGAAAGTATGCGTTTCCGGACACATGTCCACATAACATATTTTCTTTCTTTGTGTGTGGGGAATGTTTCCTGAAAGTTTGGCCGTACCTTTATGTAACACCCTGTATACTTGTCCACAACTGCATGGAATTTTGTACACCCCAGGTGTTGCTAGGGGATGTCGGGCGTCTTTTGCAGTTCATAAATATTCCTTAATCTTCTTGGTGGGTCTGAAGATTGTTTCGATCTCATACTTGGCCAGCACTTTCCCGATACGGTCCGTGCCCTTGTTAATGAACGGTAGGAAAACTTTTCCAGTAGGTGACCGTGGTTGCTCTGGACTTCCGGCTTCTTTTCTTCTTTGATGGAGGGCTCGATCAATTTCCTTGCTGGTATATCCGTTTTTCATGAAGACTGACCGTAGGTGATTCAGCTCATCTTGTAAGTAAGCCGGCTCGCAGATTTTGTTGGCTCTGTCCACCAAGGTTTTCATGACACCTCATTTTTGCCTAGGATGATGGTTAGATTCCTTGTGGAGGTATCGATCCGTGTGGGTGATCTTTCTATATACCTTGTGGCCCAGCGTCCCATCCACCTGTTTAATTACCGACACATCCAGGAAATTGATTCGACCGTTCCTCTCTTTCTCCATCGTAAACTGTACCTTCGGGTTAATGCCGTTCAGGTGCACCAAGAAGACATCCAACTCTTCTTCACCATGAATCCACACTACAAATGTGTCATCAACATAGCGGTACTATTTAGCAGGCTTTTCACTGGCATTCTGCAGCGCTCGCTGTTCGAAGATCTCCGTAAATAAATCGGCAACAGCTGGGCTGAGAGGGTTTCCCATCGCCACCCCGTCGATCTGTTCGTAAAACTCGTTGTTATACTGGAAATAAGTTGTCGTCAGGCAGTGTTTAAATAAAGCCACTATGTCAGTGGTAAAAATATCTGCTATATATGAAATAGCTTCGTTTACATGCACCATGGTAAACAATGACACTACATCGAAGCTCACATGAATATCACTTGGGCTGACGTTAATCTCCCTCAGTTTTTCAATTAAATGCGCCGAGTTTTTAATGTAACTGTCGGTTCTGCCTATCTGTGGCTGCAGCAAGCAGGCGAGATATCTGGCCACCTCTTGTGTTGGAGATCCTACGGCACTCACAATCGGTCTCAACGGGACCTGTGGTTTATGTACCTTTGGGAGTCCATAAAGTCTGGGTGCATAAGCTTCCGTTTTGCAGAGTTGTTTTTTATCATCCGAAGAAAGAGAAGATTGTTTCACCAGTTGATTGGTATTTCTCAAAATTTTGGTTGTAGGATCCTTCTGAAGCTTTTTGTACATAGTGGGATCCAAAAGGTCACTAATCTTCTTGTGATAATCTTCTTGTGATAATCTTCGGTGTTCAGCAAAACCGTAGCATTTCCTTTATCAGCTGCAAGTACAATAATGCTCTTATTCGCATTGATCTCCCTCAGTGCCCTCCTTTCCGCCTGAGACAGATTGCTGTTAGGTGGTTTCGCTTGGCGTAATATTCTGGCTGTTTCAGTCCTGATTTCATCCGCGGATGGTAGTGAAAATAATTACAATGACATATGGAGAACAGACAATAACAAACAAGGACGACAACGACTGGTAAAACAAGGCGATATCGTAATCCTAAACAGAGGTCCATAATCAAAGGGTGGCCAAGTCCAACAACTAGGTTTGAAGGCAAGGTGGACTGAAGACATACAGGCACGACCGAAAACGGCTGTCAAAGTCTACAGCGCCGACGATCTACGTATAATAGACGGTTAGTTGCTGGTTACATGCGAGAGGCATGGTGCCACTTGCAGTATCCTGATCATGGCGTTGCGTATACATGCTGCGCTGCACTGTTGAGCTGACTGTCGATAGTAATAGTAAGCGCTGGATGCAGCTCATACTCATTTCTCTTTAACGTCGTCGTCGTCGTTGTAGTCTTCATCTCTAGTTCTGGTCTAATGGAGTCTCGCTACTAGTCTCTTCAATTCTCTGTTAACTATGGAAACATATATCCAGTTTAAACTGCTTACTACATCCAAGCTTTGGTATCTTTCTACCTCCCACACTTCTGTTACCCAATTGACGATTGCTAGATGCCTCAGGATGTGTACTGTCAAACGAACCCTTCATTTAGTGAAGCTGTGTCATCAATTCATTCGTTACCTTATATACATATGTAATCTTCCATTTTCTTCTATAGCTACAAATTTCAAAAGTTTCTACTCCCATCCTGTCTGCGCTATTCATCGTCCACGTTTCATTTCCACACATGATGGTGGTGATAAGTTCCTATTGGACCAAACTGCTCACGTCATCGATCCCTAGGCTTACGCACTGCTCAATCTAACTTAAACTAACTTTAGCCGCGCGGCTACGCCTCGCAGCTTTCCGTGAATAACTACACCCCTGGCAAGTACAGCAAGAGCAGGCATGACGACTACCCGAAGGTTTGACGATGTTTTTAGCTAAGTTTCAGCTAAATTCCAAAATCATGGTGTGTACAGTCCGACTATTCTCCTGCCTGGCTGAATTTTTTCATTCTCGTTGCACAAAAGATCAATAACCCGAAAAACACCTAAGTTCCCATAATGCCCAAGGGGGTTGAGGTAAAACGACCACATAGCGAAAACGGATTAAATAAACTGAGAAAACAAGTTGTAACTTTGAAAAAGTATATTCAGAGAAAAAATTACTTCTTTACAATACAAATTACCCCGCTTAGAGTAAAAAATTAATTACATAATATTATATTACATAATGAAATAATAAGCATCATGTTTTTAAGGAAAAAATCATTCTTACTACCGAGAAAAAGTACTGATTCAAAACATTTTAGGCACAGTTCTCGCACCCAGACTCACTTTCGTGCTCACTAATAGCCGCCAACTTATTGTGGGTCCACACTGCACATCCTTCGCACTTGATCTCAATGTCAGTGTTGGAAGCCTTTTCCAGAAACCAGTGATCCATCCCTTCACAGCTATTTTTGTCACAGTTCGGATACTGACTATCGCAATACTTAGCTGTCAGGCCGAAAAATCTTCTCTCCGACAAAAGGAGATGATAGTAAATTTCCTTTTCTTGCGTTGAGGAGAAAATGGACTGAAATCCTGCAAATATCTTCATATTGTCAGTAGAACGTAGCGTTCCTTCAAAAGTGTTCTCTTCAACGTATCCCTTCGAAATGTTTTGAAAGCCATGCCGCCTCTTCGTGCCACATGGATTTTATGATTGACTATCTACTTTGCACTAATACTCTGGTGCTCAAAACATCAGAACGAAAGTAATTGCCGCATGCGTGTCATTGTAAAGTAACACAGCTCTATTAAAGTTGGACCATACACAGAAAGAACTGCTACAGTATGGTACAAAAGGTAACTGAAAGAAATACGCGATGAGACGAACAGAAATGACACTTGTGTTCAAAGACATGGTGGTCCCCTGCCCTTAAAGTACGACGATCCTGGCAAGCGTGTGCGCTACGTGAACGCTCAGAGCCTCGTCTACAGGTGTGGAAATGTTCACGTGACCACTCATACTAGCATCGTTGAATAACTGGCACAGCACGTCTAACTAACGTGGCAGTTCTACGGAAGGACCATCCCGCCACTCAGAAGGCCACATTTTGACCCCTTTCAAACTCGCTCAGTTGGCAGTAGGAAGCACGAGTGCGTCTCCTTGGCGTGTTTACCTGCTTCGATCTCACGTTTGCACCGCACTGAGCATTCTGGTTGTGAGCGTGTAGACACAGATGGCACTCCGGTAGCCATGCCATTACGCTACCTCTTGGATGAAGACGTTAAAATCATTAACCATAAATCTAATATACCCCAGGTGGCATATGTCAATGACAATCGACGCGGTGTCTCCAGGAGTACTAATTTCTTTCCGGAAATTTGGTATTAAATTATAGTCTCATAATTTTTTTTTCCTTTATTGAATTTCAATTCCCCCCGAAGGGGGCGGTCTGGCAGCAGCTTAGTATGCCGCTCTTCAGCCTACAGACTTTGTTAGAAAGATGAAGAGAATAAATAATAAAAACAGGCGATAAAATCGGAGACTTAAAGAGTAACATGGCGAAAAGAAATCGTGGAACTTAAAACAAAGAACAGAGGGATGATGACGCTAAGAAAATACATACAAAGCAGACAGGTAAAACAATAGACAGACAATTAAAAAAAACACGGCGACGGTCTGGTTTCTGTTCGCAAAAGACATGAAATTCACACCCAGCGACAGCATGGTTTCTGTTCGCAACACGAGAAAGACGAACAACACTGAACAGTCACTGGAACACTGCACTAAAAAGTTGGCAAATGTGACATACCACAGCCGAGAGCAGGTGGGGGAAACTGGACAGATGATGGGAAAATGAAAAAGGGGGGAGCCAGGAAAGGAGCTGATGGAGGATGAGGACTCATAAGAGGGGTGGGGGGCAGTGGGCAGACGCAACAGGGAGTGGGGTAGGCAAAGGAGGGGAATACAAAAGGACTCGGGGGGGGGGGGGGGGGGGAAGAAGGGAGGTAGGGAGAGGTTTAGTGGGGAGAAAACAGGACGGAAGGGGGGAAGAGGGAGCCCAGGGAAAGGACAGAGGAAAGGAGGGGGAGTGAGGATCAGAGTTGATAGGAGGGATAAATGGAGAGGGAGTTGATGGGGAAAGGAGATGTAGGGTGTAGAGATGGAGGGTAGGGGGGACACAACGGTGAAGACGTGGCAGGGAGCGGGGATGGGAGAGGAGAGGAGCAACCAGGAGGTGAGGGGGTTCAAGATGGCGGGAGGTGTAGAGGAGGCGGATATGTTCGAAGAATAGGAGCAGATGGGGGAAAGGAATGAGATCATAGAGGATCCGCGTGGGGGACGGGAGGCGTATACAGAAGGCGAGGCAGAGTGCATGACGCTCAAGGATCTGGAGGGACTTATAGAATTTGGGGGGGGGGGGCAGATATCCAGGCAGGACTGGCATAACAGAGGATGGGACGGATTAAGGATTTGTAGGTGTGGAGGATGGTAGAGGGGTGCAACCCCCACGTCTGGCCAGAAAGGAGTTTGAGGAGTCGGAGGCGGTTGTGGGCTTTAGATTGGATGGGGCGGAGATGAGGGATCCAGATGAGGTGATGGTCAATGGTGAGGCCAAGGTAGGTGAGGGTGGGGATGAGGCGGACAGGACGGGGGCAGACAGTAAGGGAGAAATCCAGGAACCGGATGGAGAGAGTGGTACGACCTACGATGATTGCCTGGGTCTTGGAAGGGTTGAGTTTTAGGAGCCACTGGTTACACCATGCAGCAAAAAGGTCAAGGTGATTCTGGAGAAGGTGTTGAGACCGTTGGAGGGTAGGAGCGAGGGCGAGGAATGCGGTGTCATCAGCATATTGCAAGAGGTGTACTGGAGGGGGGGGGGGGGTTGGGGCATATCTGCCATGTACAGGAGGTAGAGGAGAGGGGAGAGGACAGAGCCCTGGGGCACACCTGCAGAGGGGTAGAAGGTGTGGGAATTGGCATTATGGATGGTAACATAGGAGGAGCGGTGGGGGGGGAAGGAGGCCACCAGACGGATGTAGTTGATAGGAAGGGCGTGGGTTTGGAGTTTAAACAGGAGACCGGGATGCCAGACACGGTTGTAGGCCTTTTCGAGGTCAAGGGAGACAAAAATGGCGGAGTGACGGGAGTTAAGCTGGAGGGAGAGGAGATGAGTGAGGCGGAGGAGTTGGTCATCAGCAGAGAAGGAAGGTCGAAAGCCACATTGGGTGTTTGGGAGGAGGTGGTTTTGGCGGAGGTGGTGATGGATACGCCAGGAAAGGATGGATTCCAAGAGCTTGCTAAACATCGATGTGAGACAGACAGGACGATAGGAAGAGGCATCAGATGGAGGCTTGTTGGGTTTGGAGAACATCTGGATACGGGAGGTTTTCCACAGGTTGGGATAGAAGCCAGTGGCAAGGATGACATTGTAGAGGGTGGCAAGGATTGAAAGGAAGGAGGGAGGGCAGTGTTTGAGGTGGCGGTAGCTAACGCAGTCGTGACCGGGAGCAGTGTTCCGTTTAGTGCGGAGTGTGAGGCTGATGTCCTGTGTAGTGATGGGAGTGTTAAGTTCAGATGGTGGTGTGTGGCCCAAGTACTGGAAGCTAGGAGCAAGGGGAGGAACAGAGGTATTTGTACGGTCCATGACATCAGGGAAGAGGGAATAATCAAAGTGGGGATCATCTGGGATGGAAAAAACATCAGAGAGGTGGGAGGCAAAGTGGTTGGCCTTACTGAGGTTGTCAGGAAAGGGACGGTCATTAAGGAGGAGAGGGTACTGGGGGGTGGGGCGGTTCCCAGTAAGGCGGTGAAAAGCAGACCAATACTTGGAAGGGTTTATGGGGAGCGTGGTGTTGAGTTGCGTACATGTCTGGCGCCAGGCACGGCGGTTCTTCGCAGTAAGCAGGTTGTGGATGTGTCGTTGTAATACTCTCATACTCTTATTAATGTTAAATATAAATACATTGACCTTAGGCAATATAACAACTTTATTAATCTACTATCAGTCAGAAACGTTCATTAGTTTTTCCTTACAGCTACATACTAATTTCAGGGAAGGTACATGCCTCGGCTATACAAGGTGGTTCATTGATAGTGACCGGGCCAAATATCTCACGAAATAAGCATCAAACGAAAAAACTACAAAGAACCCCGGTACCAAATGTAGACCGAGCGAGGTGGCGCAGTGGTTAGACACTGGACTCGCATTCGGGAGGACGACGGTTCAATCCCGCGTCTGGCCATCCTGATTTAGGTTTTCCGTGATTTCCCTAAAATCGCTCCAGGCAAATGCCGGGATGGTTCCTTTCAAAGGGCACGGCCGACTTCCTTCCGCGTCCTTCCCTAATCCGATGAGACCGATGACCTCGCTGTCTGGTCTCCTTCCCCAAACCAACCAACCAACCAACCAAATGTAGAGACTCTTCGTGCTCGTATTGTGGACGGCTGTGATACAATACGCCATTCTCCACGGCTGCATCAGCGCATCAGGGATTCCATGCGACGGAGGTTGGATGCATGTATCCTCGCTAACGGAGGACATTTTGAACATTTCCTGTAACAAAGTGTTTGAAGTCACGCAGGTACGTTCTGTTGCTGTGTGTTTCCATTCCATGATTAATGTCATTTGAAGAGAAGTAATGAAATGAGCTCTAACATGGAAAGTAAGCCTTTCCGGACACATGTCCACATAACATATTTTCTTTCTTTGTGTGTGAGAAATGTTTGCTGAAAGTTTGGCCGTACCTTTTTGTAACACCCTGTATAAAGGGTACTCGGGAAACCACACTGCTGGCGGTTTCGTTAAATTGGTTGAATTCCAAAGGAAAGAGCAATTTGAGTTAACTCATTTGGGTAAAGTGTCAGTAGAATATGCGAATGTGCACTAAACAGTATCAGTTGATAACAGTTAAAATCCACTTCTCCGTAACGGCGAAATTCAAGTTTAAGAAATAACTGGTGTAATATGTACTGCGAAGAGCTCTTATAGCAACCATAGGGAAGTAAAAGATAGGTTATATACTGCAAGTTAAGTAACTGTGTCTGATAAGTGTGCCGCGCGGAGTGGCCGTACTGTTTGAGGCGCCATGTTACAGACTGCGCAGCCGCTCCCACCGGAGGTTCGAGTCTTCCCTCGGGCATGGGCATTGGCATGGGTGTGTGTGTGTGTGTGTGTGTGTGTGTGTGTGTGTGTGTGTGCGTTTTGTTGTTGTTTTGTTGTTGTTAGCGTAAGTTAGGTTAATCTAGTTTAAGTACGTATGTTTTTGGATAGGGTCGGTCTTTAGCAAAACACAATTTCGTTTTTTAACCTAAACATGTTTCGCTGTAGCTGCAGCATCTTCAGTGCGCTTCTATTTTTCATGTGTTAAAGATAGTGTGTTCTTTGCTGTGTGTATACATGTAGCTATTAGTTTTTCAATCGTAACTAAAAATATTTGAAAAAACACATAATTTACGAATTCATACCTTTTTACCACATGGTGTGGTTTTTCTGATGTGTTGTGTTTCTACAGTGACCGTTCTGTTCCACATTTTGTCATCATCAACCACTTACACCTTAAAGTAGATAAATTGTTTAAGCCACAAACTGTGGAACAAACCGGTCACTGTAGAAAAACAACACATCAGAACAAGCACACCATGTGGTAAAAAGGTATGAATCCGTAATTTATGTGTTTTTTTCAAATATCTGTAATTACGATTTAAAAACTAATAGCTACATGTATACAAACAGCAAAGAACACTCTTTAACAGATGAAAAATAAAATCCCACTGAAGATACTCCAACTGCAGTGAAACATGTTTGGGTTAAAAAACAAAATTCTTTTGCTAATGGTGGACCCATCCAAAAACATACGTATTGTTAAAGCAAACACGGAAGAAAAGAGCTTCAACTCCAAGATGATTAGTTTAAGTAGCGTGTAAGTCTAGGGACCGATGACCTCAGCAGTTTGATCCCTTAGGTATTCACACACATTTGACATCTGGTAAGTGGACGTAATTCCCAGAGGATAGATACCCGTACTGCTTCGTGCAGGGATCTGGGGGAGCCCACTTAACCTGAAAACCCACTTGTAGAGCAGTTCCACGCATAGCCTGTGTCTCAGCTTCCTCTTGTAGCATCTCATTTCGGACCTAATCAGTGTCATGGATGAAGGTTTTGTAGGACGCTATCTGAATGCGATTCGCAACCGCTTCCAATTCTTCACTCGGCTTTTGCCTCAAAGTGGACAGCTTATCGCGGTAGCAACTGGTCCCAGATTTCTGAGAATGCCTCTGTCAATCCCTATGCTAGTACTTCAGATGTCCTCGCATTTCGGACTGTGCCAACAGATTCCACATACAGTAAGGTGACAAAAGTAATGGGATATCTCCTAATACCGTGTCGGACCTGATTTTTCAAGGCGTGAGCAGCAACTCGACGTGGCAGGGACTCAACAAGTCGTTAGACGCCCCCTGCATAAATACTGAGCCATGCTGCTTCTATAGCTGTCGATTAATGCGAGCCGCGCAGGATTAGCCGAGCGGTCTTAGGCGCTGCAGTCATGGACTGTGCGGCTGATCCCGGCGGAGTCTCGAGTCCTCCCTCGGGCATGGGTGGGTGTGTTTGTCCTTAGGATAATTTAAGTAGTGTGTAAGCTTAGGGACTGATGATCTTAGCAGTTAAGTCCCATAAGATTTCACACACATTTGAACAATTTTTTTTTTTTTTTTTTTTATAAATGCGAAGGTGTTGCCAGTGCGTGATTTGTGCACGAACTGACATCTCTATTATGTCCCATAAATGTCCGACGGGATTCATGTCGGGCGTTCCGGGTGGCCAATTAATTCGCTCGGACTGTCCAGAATGTTCTTCAAACCAATTGCGAAAGGTGACATGACGCATTGTCATCCATAAAAATACCATCGTTGTTTGGGAACATAAAGTCCATGAATGCCTGCAAATGGTCTCCATGTAGCCGAACATAAACGTTTACAGTCATTGATAGGTTCAGTTTGACCAGAGGGTCCAGGGCATTCCATGTAAACACAGCTCACACCATTATGGAGCCACCACCAGCTTGCACAGTGGCTTGTGACAATTTCGGAGCATGAATTCGTGGGGTCTGCGCCACACTCGAACCCTGCCATCAGCTCTTACAAACTGACGTAGGGACTCATCTGACCAGGCCACTGTTTTCCAGTCGTCTAGGGTCCAACCGATGTGGTCACGAGCCCAGAAGAGGCGCTGCAGGTGATGTCGTGCTGTTGGCAAACGCACTCGCGTCGGTTGTCTGCTGTCATAGCCCATTAACGCCAGATTTCGCCGCACTGTACCAACGGGTACGTTCGTTGTACGTTCTACATTTATTCCTGCGGTAATTTCACACATTTTTGCTTGTCTGTTAGCACTGACAACTCTACGTAAACAGCGCTGCTCTCGGTCGTTAAGTGAAGGCAGTCGGCCGCTGCCTCATCTGTGGTGAGAGGCAATGCCTGAAATTTGGTATTCTCGGCACACTCTTGACACTGTGAATCTCGGAATATTGAATTCCCTAACGATATCCGAACTGGAGTACGATGTGTGTCTAGCTCCAACAATAGTTCCGCATTCAAAATTTGTTAATCCCCGCTGTGAGGTCATAATCACATCTGAAACCTTTTGTACCTTGTGTAGACGGTACTGGCGTCATCTGTATATGAACATATCGCTATCACATGATTTTTGTCACCTCAGTGTCTATGCGAGCATCTCGCACTAATTTGAGTTATGTAACAAACTCATTTTACAAAAACGGTCAGGGTTAACAGAATGAGAGTTTCACTCTGCAGCGGAATGTGCGCTGATATGAAACTTCCTGGCAGATTAAAATTGTGTGCCGGACCGAGACTCGAACTTGGGGCCTTGGCTTTTGCGTACAAGTGCTCTACCAACTTTTTTTTGTTTTACCTTCATTTTGTTCGTAGTTGATCGTTGTGTTTGGTCGTTGCGGACGTCACATGACTTCCGGTCAAGTTCGTTTGTTGATCCTTCCACTAAGTTTTTTTATTACAGAAGCCAACCAGCTCTCTGATCAAAGCCAACTGAGCTACCCAAGCACGACTCACGCCCCGCACTCACAGCTGTACTTCTGCCAGTGTGAGGTCCCGAGGCAGTTTTAATCTGCCAGGAAGTTTCACGGTCAAGGTTATTTGCAAAAATAAGTGGACTTTTCGGCAGGTTTTCCCATGAATGTAAGCATAAAAGCAACTGCCAGAAAAGTGTTGGCTTACATGTGGGCGTAGCAGTGTTAATTCCCGTTTTGCTTCTCTCTGCTCCACCGCAAAGTCTGTTATTCTCTCTAATAATGCGCCTAAACTGCTTGTTTGGCTATATGCGTCACTGACCGCGTTCGGAGGACTACAGCCAGTGACGAGGACATACGTATTGGTCCCGTCCTCCTCAACGGATACTTGAACACTGAAATCTACTTCTACCGGTCTTGTTACATCACGATCGACCTGCGTTTCTTTATCTACTGCTGGAGGGGCAAAGATTTGCTGCTGCATTAGCTCAAGTTGTTTCTCGAGTTCTCTACTCTTTGTTACAGACTAATCTTTATTTTCTCCAATTTTTTTCACTAAAATTTGGTATTACTGCGATGGCTTGATAGCCCAGCTGGTCTTTCTAAACGGACATTTCCTACTTTCCTTTTAGCGATTTAATTATTCTCTCTTGTAATCTTTGCTTTTTTGCTAACCGTCTCGCTGCTTGCGTTTTGAAAGCTTCAGCTCAGCTTAACCGTGGGCTGTCAGACGAGCTTTGCACTCTGCTTTTTGTTTCCATTTTAGGAGGCACAGTTACACAGAAGAGACCTAACAATTAACAAATGATTCAGTACAAAAGTAATTGAAACAAGCTCCACGGATGTGAGGTTACGGTAAGTGAAAGACATATCGAGAGTGATTTACGTTTTTATTGTAAATCCCTTCGCTCGAAAGTTTCCTTCCTTCATATCTCCTCTGTGCTAAAACAGATGACGTGTCACTGATCTCATTTGTACTAAGATTTCAGTACACTCGAGTTGTCTATTTGCTTCCACCGCCCTGAGTGGAATGTGTAAGTTATGAACATTCTTCGCCAACCTACAATTTTCTGTAATTGCTGTCCCCTGCGCATAAAACGGCACCTGGGTTGTGAATCCGTTATCTTGAGGTTGTAATAAAGCGTTGTATGAATAATTAAATTTTGAACTGGTTTGATTAAATTGGACGCCCCTCGTTTTTTATTAGCAGAGTACGAGAAACTACAATTGTAGTCCATTTCATAAACCACAAACAATTTCCGTTCTTTGCACTTTCACAGAGAACAAACAAAATAATGAACTGCATGTTTGTGTAATTATTATCAAATGGTTCAAATTGCTCTAAGCATTATGGGACTTAACATCTGAATTCATCAGTCTCCTAGACTTAGAACCACTTACACCTAACTAACCTAAGGACGTAGCACACATCCATACCCGAGGCAGGATTCGAACCTGCGACCGTAGCAGCAGCGCGGTTCCGGACGGAAACGCCTAGAACTGCTTTTTTTTCATTTTTGTTCGGTATTGCTCGTTGCGTTTGGCCTCGGCGGACGTCACAAGACATCTGATCGACTTGATCGTTGATTCCCTCACTCAGTTTTTTTATTACAGAGAGCGAGCAGCCCTCTGACCGAACACGATGAGCTACCGTGCGGGACCACCGCTCGGCCACAGCGGTCGGCCGTAATTATCATCAAAATAGTTCCCAATCACGTGTCTAAAACCCAGAGACTGCCAATTAAGTTCTTAACCAACTGTCTGCCGATTGAGTTCTTTCATTTAGAAACGAGAGATTGCTAATTAAGTCTTAACTGAAACCAACCACGTCAAACAATACACTGATGAGCTAAAAAATTACCACCAGCTTAATAGCTTGACTGTCCGTCTCTGAAACGATATACATCACTGATTCTGCGTATCGGTGATCCGATAGTGTGTTGGTAGGTTTGTGCAGGTACATGTGGCATTAGATGTCTAAGCACATGTCATGTAATTCGCGTAAATAACGAGGCGCGGATCTGCGTACCCGGTGATGGCCCCAATGGCGATCCAGATGGGTTTCACAGGAGTAAACAAGCGAATGTGGTCCCCGAGCCATCAACGAGAATTCACTATAATACTTCCCAAACCACGGTAGCGCGGTTCTGGCTGCTGAAAGGTGACATCGCCTTCGGGGAAGACCTCAAGAGGGGTGCGACACAGGTGGTTCACAGCTGTCAGCGTGTCTTCGATTAACACCACAGGTCCCATTCAAGCGCAGGAAAATGTCTCCTATAGCATAATGCTGCTCCCACCAGTTAGCGACCGTGGTGCATTGCACGTTTCGAGTCGCGGATCACCTCGTTGACAGCCTTTGTGGAGACGACCATGACGTAGTGTAGCAAAAATGTTTCACCCGAAGAGCCAACACGTTTCCATTGATCGACGGTCGAATCCCGATGGTTCCGTGCACACTGCAATCGTAATTGACGATGTCGTTGGGTCAACATGTGAACACGTAGGGGTGGTCTGCTGCAGAGCTACCTGTTCAACAGCGTACGGTGGACGGTGTTCTCCGAAACACTTGTGCGTGCACCAGCAATCCGCACGTTTTTTTACATATAAAAGCCGACTACAGAATTTTCCTTCGCGTGAGACTGTACCTACGAGATTCGTTCAAATGGTTCAAATGGCTCTAAGCACTATGGGACTTAACATCTGAGGTGATCAGTCACCTAGACTTAAAACTCCTTAAACCTAACTGATTTAAGAACACCGCACACATCCATGCCCGAGGCAGGATTCCAACTTGCGACCGTAGCAGCAGGTGTTTCGGATACGTAACTTATTTCGTAGCAAATCAGCATTTATGCTTCACAGATACTGCGAAAGAATAGATAACCCCTGAGCTTCAACGCAAAGAATCATGCAGTTTTGAGATTTCTCGGAAGCTGTAATTGTCATATCATAATCTAATTTTTAGTAAATCGGCGCTTGTGATTTAGTTACTGTATCAGATGTTCCAACTAGCATATTCTGTTACATTTAGTTTCTCCTTAAATGAGATGATTTTATATATATATATATATATATATATATAAATCATAAATTAACTCTATTTTAGAGTTTGCTAATAACCATACTTAACCTCAAAATTTTTAGGAAATTAGTAATTTTTACCACCGTTTTTTCTGTTTCCTTAATAGAAATCTCGTTTCATGTATTTACTTCAATTCTTACAGGCAGTTAGCAGCTTCGTAGCTCAGGAGACTAAAAGATAATCAGCAGGTTTAGTTTAAAGTTATTTGTTCACAGTCCTGTAAAACATTCCAGCAGCAAAAACGCAGCTCCGTTGTGAATGCTGTTCCCGAACCCAGGATGAGCTGGTTGACGTTCATTCATAAGCACCTGGAAATAACCCTGACTACTGTCAACCGATTGGTAGCTTTTGCAAAATGATGACCACATACAGTATGAATTCGTGATCGTTTCTCACCTTGCTTAATACTCTTAAATATTAGTAGTATTACTATTATCAATCAATCTGAAACAAAGATTTACTATTTTTAAGCATCCTCTAAAAATAGGACATTTCGGTGTAGTCACGCTGCAGAGCATCCCTGTTGAAATTCTTAGAACGAACATGCAAAGAAGAATCTGGCAACATGTTACTTTCTCCCACATTCGTCTCACGAAATGACGACGACGACGAAAAAATGTGAGGAATTAGAGCTAATAGAGAGGTTACAGACAATGTCTTCGCACATTTCACTAACGAATCGAGCACGGTAGGAGCAAAATGACAATAGTATGAGAAGTACCTTCCGCCACGGATCGTAAGATGGCTTGCAGTGTATGGATGTTGATGTTGATGTGCATGTGGATGTAGACGTAGACGTACCTCCTATCTTCTGTGTTTCGGATTATTGTTCAACAGATACTTTATGACCCTGTTCCTTACATTCTTGTTATATGCTATTTTCATTTGTCCCTTTAATTCATTATTTCATAAATCAGATAAAATGTTTAATTTTTGCCCCATATCCTCATTTCTGTCTTGTTCTACATTACAAATTATACCTAACCACTTTCGTGTTGTCTTACATATCACAACATCTTTTATCGCCCAAAGTATTGAATTTAGAACACATTATGCGATTTTATAACTACATATTTACCGTAATTTTTTTCCTACAGGACCTGCAAAAGTTCATCGATGAAGCTCCAGACGGCGTGATATACTTCAGCCTTGGCAGCTACATCAAAGGCACCGACCTGAGGCCGCAGGCCAAAAAGGCTTTCATTGAAGTCTTCTCCCGCATTAAGCAGAGGGTCCTTTGGAAGTTCGAAGACGACAATCTGCCTGGAAAACCGGACAATGTCATGATTTCCAAGTGGCTGCCGCAGGCTGACATACTTGGTAAGTACATTTCTGAAGGTTGCTAAGATGCTACAACAAGAGGTCTTATAGAGAATAAAACTAAAAACTCAGAAGTAAACGACTGTAAAGGTCTGATTTACTTACGCAGCATTCCTCTGGAATATTGAAAGCTTGTCACTTTAAAGCGATTGATTTCGCTTCAAATTTTCCTGTGACAGATACTGAAAAAAGGAAACTGATTACTAGCACACATGTAATTCAGTTTTTCTTCTAGTTCGCAGAGAAAAAGCTGAAAGACGCCAAACGATGTGGACACAGGTTCCTGCAGTCACAACGATTTGCATTAGTTGGACCTCTTGAGAGGCAGATCACTCGAACTCATATGCGGCAATGAAATTGTTGCGCAGTGGAATAAGGACATGAAAAGGGTGGCTCCGAAAAATGAGTTCTGGATGTTAGTTGTTTAAAAAAGCATTAATGATCTAAATAACAGGGGGGTTCCTCAATCTACTAAAATAAAATATCGGTCCACACTGACTGCATTTCATTATAAAATGTGTGTCCAATAAATAATATGAAGAATGAGATTATCACTCTGCAGCGAAGTGTGTGCTGATATGAAACTTCCTGATAGATTAAAACTGTGTGCCGGACCGAGACTCGAACTCGGGACCTTTGCCTTTCGCGGGCAAGTGCTCTACCAACTTTTTTTTATCTCATTTTGTTCGCTTTTGTTCGTTGTATCTGCTCGAGGCGGACGTCGTAAGACATCCGATTAAGTTCGTTGATGATCGATTAACTCAGTTTTTTTATTACAGAGGGTACGTAACCCTCTGACCGAACACGCTGAGCTACCGTGCCGGCAAGCAACTCAGCTACCCAAGCACGACTCACGACCCGTCCTCACAGCTTCCACTTCTGGCTCTTCTGCGAACCTGCAGAACTAGCACTCCTAGAAGATTGCGGGGACATGGCTTAGCCACACCCTCTTCGCAGAAGAGCTTCTGTGAAGTTTGAAAGGTAGGAGACGAGGTACTGGCAGAATTGAAGCTGTGATGACGGGTCGTGAGTCGTGCTTGGGTAGCTCAGTTGATAGAGCACTTTCTTGCGAAAGGCAAAGGTCCTGAGTTAGAGGCTCGGTCCGGCACACAGTTTCAGTCTGTCAGGAATTTCTAACAATACGAAGTTTCAGACCGAGCGAGGTGGCGCAGTGGTTAGCACACTGGACTCGCATTCGGGAGGACGACGGTTCAGTCCCTCTTCCGGCCATCCTGATTTAGGGTTTCCGTGATTTCCTTAAATCGCTCCAGGCAAATGCCGGGATGGTTCCTTTGGAAGGGCACGGCTGACTTCCTTCCCTGTCCTTCCCTAATCCGATCAGATCGATGACCTCGCTGTCTGGTCTCCTCCCCCGCAACAACCCGACGAAGTTTCATACAAAATTATACCGAAAGTGATGGTACGCATACCAAATAAAGCAACCAACCTTTAAGGATAATGAGCTATCTAAGCTAATGATATATTGACTTGACAAAGACTTTAGGAAATATGGAAGAAAGGAATAGTCATCATAGAAATCTTTGGTAAAAAAAAGCCATCACGGAGCCAGCGCAGTGATTGTGTCAATTTTGCCAGAAAAAATAGAACGCCATGCAGCTATCATAAACGAGCCGTGGTACGGCTAATTAAAAAAAATACCAAGAGCCCTGAATCTAGCTTAGTCCAAACTACACACATCCAAAACGACTGACAATTCCCCTTCCCGGCCACCTGTGCTGCAGACTCTGAACATGATTTAAGCTGCAGGATGTAGTAGTGTGGACGGCTTTCAGGTTGGCCCTTGGATATATCTCCTCCCTTAGAAGTAGCCCTGTCTCCAACAAGTGTCACAAAAGTCGGTGTAGAACCCGCCTGTGTTCTCACAGAGCTGTCCTGCATGCTCTGCCAGAGCTATCGAACCAGACAGCCCTAGCTGAGCTGTCCCCTGTCTGCACTCCTCGTTCACCTTAATTATCCTTTCCCAGTGATGAAGCTCCGTCAAAATGTGGCCAACGAAAATGTTGGTAACAGAGCTGTCAAGCCGCCTTCCTAGGAAAAATTTTATCAACCAGCCAGTGGCTTGTGTTTCCTCAAACACTGTTCATAAAATTTGATGCAAAATTCCAATTCTTCAAAGATACTTTTATTTCAGCCTATCCGCAGTTCTTCCGTGTCTGTAATTCTTAAAAAGCATCCTGCTATTTGCTGTTTGTTACTGTCTGGTAGTTCCTCAAGGAGCAGTCAGTGGAACTCTTTCCCGCATCTTCTATGACATGAGAAGCTGTTACCTTACATAGAGAACTCTTACTGTTGATGGCACCTACCTGCCTCAGAGAGAGAGGAAGAAAAAACTAAAACGACCTCGGCTATTTCTCTTCCTACTAAGAAGATAGATGTTTCTTTATCTGCGAGTTGCATCCCACTCTCCTGATTTCTAAGACGGCTGTCGGCACTGAGAAACAAAACTATACTACTGGCCGTTAAAAATGCTACACCAAGAAGAAATGCAGATGATAAACGGGTATTCATTGGACAAATATATTATACTAGAACTGACATGTGATTACATTTTCACGCAATTTGGGTGCACAGAGCCTGAGAAATCAGCACCCACAACAACCACATCTGGTCGTAATAACAGCCTTGACACGCCTGGGCATTGAGTCAAACAGCTTGGATGACGTGTACAGGTACAGCTGCCCATGCAGCTTCAACACGGTACCACAGTTCATCAAGAGTACTGACTGATGTATTGTGACGAGCCAGTTGCTTGCCCACCATAGACCAGACGTTTTCAATTGGTGAGAGATCTGGAGAATATACTGGCCAGGGCAGCAGTCGAACATTTTCTGTATCCAGAAAGGCCCACACTGGACCTGAAACATGCGGTCGTGCATTATCCTGCCGAAATGTAGAGTTTCGCAGGGATCGAATGAAGGATAGAGCCACTGGTCGTAACACATCTGAATGTAACGTCGACTGTTCAAAGTGCCGTCAATGCGAACAAGAGGTGACCGAGACGTGTAACCAATGGCACCCTATACCATCACGCAGGTGGTACCCCAGTATGGCAATGACGAATACACGCTTCCAATGTGCGTTCACCGCGATGTCGCCAAACACGGCTGCGACCATTGTGATGCTGTAAACAGAACCTAGATTCATCCGAAAAAATGACGTTTTCCATTCGTGCACCCAGGTTCGTCGTTGAGTACACCATCGCAGGCGCTCTTGTCTGTGATGCAGCTTCAAGGGTAAGCGCAGCTATGGTCTCCGAGCCGATAGTCCATGCCGCTGCAGACGTCGTCTAACTGTTCGTGCAGATGGTTGTTGACTCAGCGTTCGAGACGTGGCTGCACGATCCGCTACAGCCATGCGGATAAGATGCCTGTCATTTCTACTGCTAGTGATACGAGGCCGTTGGGATCCAGCACGGAGTTCCGTATTACCCTCCTGAACCCAGCGATTCCATATTCTGCCAATAGCCACTGGATCTCGACCAACGCGAGCAGCAGTGTCGCGATACGATAAACCGTAATCGCGATAGGCTACAATCCGACCTTTATCAAAGTCGGAAACGTGATGGTACGCATTACTCCTCCTTACACGAGGCATCACAACGTTTCAACAGGTAACGCCGGTCAGCTGCAGTTTGTGTATGAGAAATCAGTTGGAAACTTTCGTCATGTCAGCACGTTGTAGGTGTCGCCACCGGCGCCAACCTTGTGTGAATGCTCTGAAAAGCTAAGCATTTGCATATCACAGCATCTTCTTCCTGTCGGTTAAATTTGGCGTTTGTAGCATATCATCTTAGTGGTGTAGCAATTTTAATAACCAGCAGTGTATAGAACAGTGCTCTGAACAGATACAGGTCGACAATTATTGAACTATGTGGAAGAAAACTTAAATTAGTTACAAATTACGGCTGAACACATTCCATTCAACATGAAAACTTCACTGCAGATATTCAGATTTAGGTTATGACATGTTCGATACACCTGCCATCATTGGCGATTATGCGGCACACACGAATACCGAAATTCTGAATAACCCGCTGAAGTGTCGGAACATCAATATCTCGTGAATGTCGTTATCCTGACGACCTACTGAATGACTGTTTTCAGCTCAGCAATAGTTTTGCGGTTATTCGTGTACATCTAATCTTTAATGTAGCCCCACAAAAAGGAGTCACATGTGGTCAGATCCGGAGAATATGGCTGCCAATCGAGGTCCATGTCAGTGGCCTTTGGGTACTCCAGAACCAGAATGCGGTCCAAAAAGTGCTGCTCCAGGACATCACTCTCCTGCTTGTACGGGGTCGAGCTCAGTCTTCCATGAACCATATCTTGTCGAAATCAGGGTCACTTTCGATAATGGGGATGAAATCATCTTCCAAAATCTTCAAATACCATTCAGTAGTCACTGAGCCATCAAGTAATATCGCACCGATTATTCTGTGACTGGATATTTCACATCACACAGTCACCTGTTGAGGGTGACAAGACTACTCAATCACGAAATGCAGATTCTCAGCCCCCCCCCCCTCCAAACCCGCCAATTTTGGTTACTGACAAACCCCTACAAATTAAAGTGGGGTTCGTCATTAAACTGAACCATACAGCGCATACTAATTCCCATCATTCCCTGCAGCCAACCGTGCAGTTTGAACGTCCCAACCCAAAACGTTCAAATTATGAAGATTTTATTTCATACAGTTCAATAACTGTCACCCTGTAGCTTTGGCTTGTAAACATGAGCAGTATTCAGTACTGGGCCAAGTTTCCGCCACAGCTCATTGTACCAGCATTTTAAGGTGGAGCTGATGGACACTCTTGCTGTGTGTCCACCATACTCAGAGTAGTAGTTTGTGACTGCTGGTGGCTAGGTAGCTGGCGTAAACAAAGCAGACGGCGGGCTGTCTGCACAGCTTGTGGCCCATCGGCCCTTGCCAGCACTTTTTTTTCTTCTTTATTGTGGTTTCATTCCCCTGCCCCACATGGGCAGGGGAGGGCTGTCAGTGGCACTATCCGCCCATCTTCAGCCGAGTGACATGACAACTAATACAAGAATAAAATGTTACATATAAGGCGATAAAAAAGGGGGACATGAAACAGAGTAAGGGGTGATAATGGAGGTAAAAAGACACATGGAGACGTTCATGGGGGACAATAAAAAAAGTTGACATTAAGTTAAAAAACACAGTTGACGAGTTGTAGAACACACAAAAGACACTGAAGTCACATGCTCAGGTTAAAAGTTGGCCACAGTAAAAAACACTCCAGAACAACACAATTTAAACCCACTTCAAGCACACACGATGAAGAATAAAACTGCCACGTGGGACCTGCCGAGGGAGAGGCCGGAGAGGATGGATAAGGAGGGAGAGCAAGGGGCAGCAGGGGAGGGGGCGGGATGGAAAGAGTAGGGGCGTCAGTGGGTGCACCAAGAGGCAGGAAACAGCTGGGGCAGGAGATGAAGAGGGAAGACAAGGCAGGAGGGAGTGCAGGAACACTGAAGGGGAGCACAAGAGAGGGAGAGGAAGGGGGAGTAGGAGGGCAAAGCCGCTCAGGAGAAGGGAGGGGATGCCAGCACTACTGTTATGGCCCATATATACAACCAGTCCACTGAGCATATCTACTCTGAGCCATTGGCCTGTGTGTGGCTGATGGTTCAGTGGTCTTGTACAAGGTCAGGGTCTGTCTGTTCGACCGGTGGACTTTAGCCCGCTAGCTTTGGCCGCTACCTGCCAACACACACTCCCTCAGTTTAGGCTGGTAGGGTCCACCAAGCAGTCGCCAGTGGCCACACACAGGTGGACGGGTCTGTGGACCAGTCAGGATGTGAATCGATGTCTTTTGAAATGGATGCGATCTCGCAGTGGCTAGCCTGTAGTCACTGACATTCGCCTGTGCCTTCTTCAGCTAATTAAGGATCCCAGACTTGCACCTAAAACATGCAACAGCTACCCATTGTCGGGAGAATTTTAAAATGGGGAAATGGCGGCTTAATCATTGCACTCACTGGGGCTGTTCATAATCAGCATTGATATATTCACTCGATACAAGGCTGTTTCAGAAGCGAATGTTGAATGAAAGAAATGAAATAAAAATGGGATGAGTCAGACGAGAATGGATTGACACATTTCAAAGAACGCACAGAGACCAAATCTGCAGAACGGTCCTCAAATCCGACAATTTTCTCCCTTTAAACTGTAGCTGCGCAAACGATCTCACTGTTCTGGCGAAATAAAACTTTATTCTCATCAAATTCACTCACATTTCGTGAAAAGTAAAATTTCTCTCATAAACAAAGCACAATACCTGTTTGTGATTGTCTTTTAGAGGCAGGCAATAGAGATGAGGTTAAGCAATTCTCAACAAATTATTGCCCTGAATTCCGTGGTCTTGGTTCACTATCCTTCTTTCCAGGACGTTCACAAAGGAGGATGCACTGCTTTGATTATCCCATAATTTCAAGCTGGAAGTTTACACAACATGACTCGGATGGACCTTGAATATATTCAACAAAGAAGTGCTGGCAACTGGCAGTATGTCGTCGTTTGTTATAACTGAGCAATTGCAGTATTCATCTTGTCGATAACTTCTTCGTACTGGAAGTGCTGGGTATTTTATTAAATACCATTGGTTAGAAACACTCCGAAAAAGTTGGAAAGGTGTTCCAGTATAGGTTCCATACGTTACGCTGTTTGAGTCAACTAGCACTGAACTTAACCAATCAGGCTTTTGCGCTCGCAAATTCAAGCGATCTGCCAGACAAGGTGTTGTAAAATGTATGCTTCGTTTGGTTTCCTAAAACCGAAGAAGAGTGCGATAAAAAAAATTGGACATGGGGCGATGGTAAGGATCGAAGTCCCAACAAAGGCCGAGCAGTCTCGCTCTCTATGATATACTTTGTGATAACAACCGACACCAATCGTATGTGGCGGGCCGCTTGAATTTTGGCGTGCAACGGCCTGACTGGTTAATTTTCATGTTGTATAGCTGGGGAACGGCAAAACACATAGCATTTTCTTCCTTATTAACTACTTCTGAGCAAACCTACTATGCAATACTAGTTTTCAGGCTGTTTCTGACCTCCCTGTATGTATGCGTGCACGTTCCACATCTCCTTCTAACCCACTGCACCGGTTTCAACCAAACTTGGTACACACATCACTTACTGTCTAGAAAAAATCACTGTCTGGGTAGGAACCAGCCACCTGTCAATGTGGTGGGGGTGAAAAAGCAGTGTAGCCCACAACTCGAAAATAGTCATACTTCAGTCATCCAGTGTTTGGAAATGAGAGCACTTGGAGACTTGAAATGAACTTTACGCATAATTTCAAACCTTTACGAATTTTTTTCTCGTTGACGACCCGCAGAAAGTGATGTATTGCTTACATTTTTGCTGTTCATACAGTAAAATTGCTGCATGAAGCATGACGTTTTAATTTTTTTTCATATTTCTACTATTCGAGACACACTTTCCAGTAGTAATCACATACACCACTGAATGTACGAGTATAATAATATTATTGTACCATACATAGTGAAGATACGACGTCATGAACACTGAAGCGTGGCATGTGTGCAAGAGGAAGGCCTTATCACGGCCTTGAGAAGCGCTTGCCACACGTGCTGACCATATGCGAGGTGACCTGTAACACGTGAACCCAGTGCAGTAATAATACTAAAAGCGCTGTGCACTGATTACACACTCCGCACTGCCGAGCGGAAGTTAACAGCTGCTTTTGTTATACGTATGTTACCCGCAAATCTGTCACTGGGATTAAGATGAAAAATCTACTCTCTGCAGTGTATATGTTTGTTATACATTCATCACAAATTAGGGATACTTACCTACAGTTCGTTCTTTTGCCCAGACTAGATTCGTGACAATTGAAGTGGGATTGGCGCTACTAAAATTAATGACGTAACTCGATATTCTTTACATTTTGTGATATTTCTGGCTCTGGAGCCATAATATTCCTTCTCAAGTTTCACTTCGTAGTTTGGCTGAGATTACAGCAGATGATACATGACGTAAGAGATGCGGGGAGAGGAAGAAAACAGATGGTACAGTCAGTACCATTTCCGAGAGGAATTGGGCCAGTTTAGCAGGACTGGCTGTCGACACAGGAGCGAACACGCCAGATTTGTTAGCTGCAGTTCTTAATATTTAATAAAGCGTAATTCAGGTTTTATTGTCAGCCGCATGAATACATCGTCAGTAGCGAGTTAAAATCCAGTTATTTCACATCTCATTCTTACAACAATTTTCGTTAGCTTTAGTATAATGATATTCAGGCAAAGCACTTCGTGCACCTTCGGCTCCCGCCAAATATGTGCTAAGAAGTGAAGTAATTTGGGCTGTCTGGTTAGTCTGCAGCGAGGGGTTGAACGGTGAGGTTCGCGTTATTGGCTGCACAATTAATATCTAGGATTCGCGCCACATACATCGTATTGAAATAACGCGACTTTGTGCAAACCAGAGAAGAATACGATAATAGAGTGCATAATTTTTGTGAACATGCTTTCTACAAGAGTTAATGCAATTGAATTTTGATTGATTGTAATAACAAATCAGACAAAGTATAAACAGCTAATAACGCGTTTTGTAATGAAATATATGCAAAACTCCTTGTTAGCTGTTTATACTTCATATGCTTTGTTTGTTATTAATAAAAAAGTTGTTGGTATCGCTAATTTGAAATTTATCGGATCATTCAGTAGAATCGAAAGCTTTAACCACTTCCTCAGTTACATCAGCGCTTCAGTTAAAGACGACAAACTCGCGACCTGAGCACTACAGCTGCGCCGGTACAACGACATTTATACATATATCAGGTCAGTAAATGGTATGATGCGCTGGGAGTCTCTCAAGATGAATATTCAGCCGCCTGTCAGCAACTTAACGTGGAATCCAAACCACACATCGTTCCTGGCATACCTTCCAGGTGAAGGCTAGCGTAAGGGCAGACTGAAAAATGCTGGCGTTCAAAGGGTTCCATCCCACTACCTTACGGTCCCCAACCCGACGCCGAAGGATGAGGCATAAAAATTTAAAAACGGATTATGTGTTTGCGGGGTTACAAAACAGCAGATTGACAATAGCAAGAAAACTATTTCCGAAAAAGTGACGTATTTTAATATCTAACAAAAATGTGTTATAAGTCTTTTCTAAAGGTATTAGGCTGGAGCGCAGTGTTGCGTGGAATGCATGAAAAGTGGAAGACAAACAGATCGTATAGAAAGAGAATGGAAGCTATCGAAATGTGGTGCTGCAGAAAAATGTTGAAGATGAATTGGTAGATCATATAACTAATGACGATTCTGTGGCATTGGGGAGAAAGGAGATGCGTAGCACAATTTAACTAAAAGAACGGATCTGTCGATAGCACACATTCTGAGACACCGTACAATAGTCAACTTCGGTAATGGGGAGGAGTGTGGGAGATTAAAATCTTAGCAGGAGACCTAGGTTGACTAACGTAAGTAGAAGAGGCTTGCACATGATACACCAGCGTGGAGAGCTCCTTCACGGCTGTGTCCCACCTGAAGATAACAACCACAACAACGACAAAAGGTTTTAAATTTGAAAGGGGCCAACAGCGGTCCTTTGATTCCAGTCAGCAAATCAATCAGCAGAGTGGCAGAATCGTTGAATATTTCCAGGAAGATCCAGTACGGTGTGGCAGGTATTGACTTAACTACGCAGCATATACAGGCTGATCAAGGTACCACTACTAATGGGTTCTATGCATCCCATGAAACTTTCAAATACCACACGCAAGGGTCAAGGTTTTGAATTTCTCTCGCTCACTACACGCGAACATTACTCCTACAGAAAAAATGAAAAGGACATTCTTCTAGAAAATTTAATATAGTCAAATTTTTTTCTAGAATACGTTTTCGCTAGAGACCGTAGTTTTCGAATTATTCAAGACAAACGTCCAAAAGTGGCATTCAAAAGAGTTTTCTTGAAATCAGTTAACTCCGAAGGCCTTAAATTCAACTAAATGTCTAGTAATTACAATTAGAAATACCTTAAATTGCAAAGAACACATAAAAATGTTGTGGAGAGGACTGCCTTTTATTCGCAGAACATTTAGAAAATGTAGCAGATCTACTAAGGAGACTGCCTACACTACACTTGCGCCGCGCGGGGCAGCCACACGGTTTGAGGCGCCATACCACGGTTTCCGCGGCTCGCCCTGGTGGAAGTTCGAGTCCTCCCTCGGGCGTGGGAGCGTGTGTGTGTGTGTGTGTGTGTGTGTGTGTGTGTGTGTGTGTGTGTGTGTGCGTGTGCGTGTGCGTGTGTGTGTTTTCTTCTTAACGTAAGTTAGTTTAAGTGGTGTGTCAGTCTAAGGACCGATGACCTCAGCGGTTTGTCCCATGGAACTTACCACCACCACCACCACTGCCACTGCCACCACCACCACACTACACTTATCCGTCCTCTTTTGGAGTACTGCTGCGAGGTCTGCAAGCCTTACCAGATAGAGTTAACGGAGTACATTGAGAAAATTCAAAGAAGAGCAACCCGCTTTGTGTTATCGAGAAATAGGGAAAAGTGTGTCAAAAACGTGATACAGGGTTTGGGGTAGACATCATTAAAACGAAGACTTTTTCGTTGGGTCAGAATCTTTTCATGCAATTTCAATCACAAACTTTCTTCTCCGAATGCGAAAATATTTCGTTGACACCGACCTACATAAGGAGAAACGATCATCATAATACACTGAAGCGCCAAAGAAACTGGTATAGGCATGCGTATCCAAATACTGAGACATGTAAACAGGCAGAATACGGCGCTGCGGTCGGCAACGCCAATATAAAACAACAAGTGTCTGGTGCAGGCGTTAGATCGGTTACTGCTGCTACAATGGCAGATTATCAAGATTTTAGTGAGTCTGAATGTGGTGTTGTAGTCGGTGCACGAGCTATGAGATACAGCATCTCTGAGGTAGCGATGAAGGGGGATTTTCCCGTACGACCATTTCACAAATATTCCGTGAATATCAGGACTCCGGTGAAATATCAAATCTCAGACATCGCTGCAGCCGGGAAAAGTTTCTGCAAGAACGGCACCAATGAAGACTAAAGAGAATCGTTCAACGTGACAGAAGTGCAACTCTTCTGCAAATTGCAGCAGATTACAATGCTGGGCCGTCAACAAGTATCAGCGCGCGAACCATTCAACGAAACATCATCGATATGACCTTTCGGTGCCGAAAGCCCACTCTTGTACCCTTGACGACTGCACGACACAAAGCTTTACGTCTCGCCTGGGCCCGTCAACACAGACAATGAACTGTTGATGACTGGAAACATGTTGCCTGGTGGGACGAGTCTTGTTTCAAATTGTATCTAGCGGATGTACGTATACTGGTATGGAGAAAACCTCATGAATCCATGGATTCTGCATATCAGCGAGGGACTGTTCGTGCTGGTGCGCCGTTGGAGTGATTCGGGACCCCTGATACGTCTAGATACGACCCTGACAGGTCACACATACGTAAGCATCCTGTCTGATCACGTGCATCCATCCATGTCCATTGTGCATTCCGACGGACATGGGCAGTTCCAGCAGGACAATACGACACCCCACAAGTCCACAATTGCTACAGAGTTTCTCCAGGAACAGTCTTCGGAGTTTAAACACTTTCACTGTTTACCAAGCTCCCCATACATGAACATTACTGAGCATATCTGGGACGCCTTGCAACGTGCTGTTAAGAAGAGATCTTCATCCCTTCGTACTCTTACGGATTTAAGTACAGCCGTGCAGGATTCATGGTGTCAGTTCCCTCCAGCACTAATTCAGACAGTCGAGTCCATGCCACGTCGTGTTGGGGCTCTTCTGCATGCTCGCGGGGGCCCTTCCTCGATATAAGGCAGGTGTGCCAGTTTCTTTGGCTCTTCAGTGTAAATAAAGTAAGGGAAATTAGAGCTCACATGGCAAAATATAGCTTTCGTTTATTCCATGCGCTGTTAAAGATTAGAATGATAGAGAATTATTTTGAAGGTAGTTCAATGAGCCCTCATCCAGGCACTTAAGTGTGATTTGCAGAGTATCATTGTAAATGCAGATGTATGTGTAGAAGTCGAAAACCATGGCTTCAAGCGAAAACGTATTCCAGTTCAAAATTTAACTAAATTAAATTACCTACAGAAAGATCCCCCCATGAACCATGGACCTCGCCGTTGGTGGGGAGGCTTGCATGTCTCAACGATACAGATAGCCATGCTGAAGGTGCAACCACAACGGAGGGGTATCTGTTGAGAGGCCAGACAAACGTGTGGTTCCTGATGAGGGGCAGCAGCCTTTTCGGTAGTTGCAGGGGCAACAGCCTGGATGATTGACTGATCTGGCCTTGTAACACTAACCAAAACGGCCTTGCTGTGCTGGTACTGCGAATGGCTGAAAGCAAGGGGAAACTACAGCTGTAATTTTTCCCGAGGGCATGCAGCTTTACTGTATGATTAAATGATGATGACATCCTCTTGGGTAAAATATTCCAGAGGTAAAATAGTCCTCCATTCGGATCTCCGGGTGGGGACTACTTAAGAGGACGTCGTTATCAGGAGAAATGGCATTTATAAGAGTCGAGGGGTATGAAAGGGAAGCAGTGGTTGGGAAGGGAGTGAGACAGGGCTGTAGCCTCTCCCTGATGCTATTCAAGCTGCATATTGAGCAAGCAGTAAAAGAAACAAAAGAAAAGTTATGAGTAGGCATTAAAATCCATGGAGAAGAAATAAAAACTTTGAGGTTCGCGGATGACATTGTAATTCTGTCAGACAGCAAAAGACTTGCAAGAGCAGTTGAACGGAATGGACAGTGTCTTGAAATGAGGGTATAAGATGAACATCAACAAAAGCAAAACGAGGATAATGGAATGTAGTCAAATTAAGTCGGCTGATGCTGAGGGGTTTGGGAAATGAGACACTTAAGGTAGTAAAGGAGTTTTGCTATTTGGGGAGCAAAATAACTGATGATGGTCGAAGTAGAGAGGATGTAAAATGTAGACTGGCAATGGCAAGGAAAGCGTTTCTGAAGAAGAGAAATTTGTTAACATCGAGTATAGATTTAAGTGTGAGGAAGTCGTTTCTGAAAGTATTTGTATGGAGTGTAGCATTGTATGGAAGTGAAACATGGACGATAAATAGTTTAGACAAGAAGAGAAATGAAGCTTTCGAAATGTGGTGCTACAGAAGAATGCTGAAGATTAGATGGGTAGATCACATATCTAATGAGGAGGTACTGAATAGAATTGGGGTGAAGAGGAGTTTGTGGCACAACTTGACTAGAAGAAGGGATCGGTTGGTAGGACATGTTATGAGGCGTCAAAGGATCACCAATTTAGTACTGGATGGCAGCGTGGATGGCAAAAATCGTCGAGGGACACCAAGAGATGAACACAGTAAGCAGATTCAGAAGGATGGTAGGCTGCAGTAGGTACTGGGAGATGAAGAAGCTTGCACAGCATAAAGTAGCATGGAGAGCTGCATCAAACCAGTCTCAGGACTGAAGACCACGTCAACAACAACAACATACAAAAAGGTTCTGTTCATTTTTTTCTATAAGACTAATAGCGTGCATGTGGCGAACGAGAGAACTTGAAAATCACGCACGTGGTTTTTGAAAGTGTTATGGGTTGCATAAAACCCATAGTTGGGGGCAGCTGACCAACCCTGTATAAACATATCAGAACAAGAAAGAGTACACGACAGTTCAAGAATTGATTACATCGATATATTCGTAGGTAGTTGTGGGGCGGCGGGTGGAATTACTGTTATTAATAATGTTTGAAGAATGTAGAAACACTTCATTTCCCAGCCGATGCACCATATGTGGGGCGGCGGGTGGAATTATGTCAATTTTATGTTGTTTATATAAATGTTAGGTTTGTAGAATGTAAAACCAGTTCCTATTATTTAGAATGTTACTTATGCTGTCTTTTGCCGTTCTCAACACTGGCTCTCTAACTACAATATTGGCAACCAGAAAATGATTAGCAAAACGTGAAGCCTGTAATTAGAATTCCTAGTGCCCACTTCATCTGAGAATACACTTACAGTTACAGCTTATAGCTCTGATGAATTAGGAGATTGTCTGGGATTTATAATCAAAAACGGTCGTGGAAAAACGTTCTGTATTCTGAAAGTCACAGATGAAAACAAAAGAATCCACACAATCTAACTAACAGAGCAGTTCAGAGTCTAATGCGCTGATGCAACTATAAATGTCCAAATTAAATGTTTAAATGAATGCTCGCCATAATTTGATGATTGGGTTCATCAAACGCCACGCTAAATAATGGTAGAATGTTTGTCCTGCGGCGGCACGTGAAAATACGACAATACGCAAACTGAAGATCGATAATTAAAGTCATCCCAGAATTAACACTTCACTCGAAAATGATTTCATGGTTACGCCAATCCCGAGTAACTTAATACGGCATCCGAGGCTGTTTGTAGCAATGATACCGACGCGACGATGCTCCCGACGCAGATGGCGAGCTATTCAGCGCCTGGAGAGTACTGGGGCCTTGCTTCCTTGCGCAGCGTTGTTATATATAAAGCCGCGGTGCGGACGGCTAAGGGAACGCCTGATCAAATCGGCTCTCCCGACTAGCCGCTGGGCTAGTAATGCACCACATTAAGCTACCGAATAAATCATAGCTTCTTTTGCTGATGGCCGATGAAGCTCTTAATTTAAATGTGCATTTAGCACACAGGTAAGTAATCATAATAAAAGTTTGACGTGGCTAAGTTAAATATTTTGGGCGAGAGAATTAATTTAATTACATTACACGCAGTAGATGAGCTCTGAACCTGCCCTTTGGAGATACGCTATCGCTATAGTTTTACAGTTATTGAGTTGAAACTTCTCACATCTTTACGGTTATAGCGGATCTCCCTTCTACTTAAATTTAAACATCCTAGCCTTGTTTATTAGCCTACTTAATCTATCTTGCTTCCTTAATTTTTAAGACAAAAACCAGAAAATCATGAATTTCAACTAAAATCTTAATTTGTGAGATCCAAAGTACTGTTTCTATTAAATTATTATTGAAAAGGAATCTAAGTATAAATTTTTAAATCTCTAGCACTTTTCTGTTGCGCCAATGATTTTTACAGAGAAACGTCCAAATTTCGAAAATGGTTAAAGTTATTGAACTGATATTCAACACATATTAATTTAGTATTACTCCTGACATGCTAGAACCGTTTTAGGTTATTTGCTTGATTTTTAAAGTATTGCGCAACATTTATGACGTCAGAGCTAGTTACAACGGACTGGCTGGCACACAATGGGAAGACTGATGTGCATTTATTACGGCGTGAGTAGGGTGCTTTCCTACATCACCCTCTACCTAATTTTTTTGTTTTTGAATGTTAATGAACGAAAAAAAATTTAATTACAAAAAGGGAAGCAAGAGTGCAGCTTAACTCCCTATGAAAAATTAAAATTGAAATGTAAACATATAGAAATATTAAAAGAAAACTGATTACCTACTTCAATTATTTAAATTACAGGCATGTTCACTGCCTCTTACACATATTATCCCTCAAAATTTAAGCAAAATCAATTAAACACTTTGGCATACATATGGCTTAGACAAACAAACACATAAAAATATGTAAAATTATGAAAATCTTAAATACATTAAATACGTGCTTACATACACAAATTCAAAGAAAATAAGCTATTCATGATACATAAACAGATGATTATATCTTAGCAGTCTTTTCTAAACCTGAAAGAGAAGTTTACAAATCATTTTTACACACGTGGTTGTAGCCGCTTTGGCTGGCGTTCTACACTTCCATTCACAAGGGTAGAAGAGGGGAAGTTGCTATGGTGTGCGTCCTTCACGTTCACTCTAAATTACATGGGGAAAGGGGAGGGGTCACTGTCAGTTGTGTGCAAGTCACTCCACGCTTTTACGCAGCTACCAGGCTGCCATTATTTGGTTCGTCCTGTAGAACAAACAAAAAGAGTGCCTCAGACTCTGTTCACTTATTATCTAAGGGTGGGTCACAATGAAATGGGGATATATACATTTTATCCTTCAATATTTTGCTGGAACAAAGTTAACAGAACTTATTCAATATTACTCTCGTGGTTACTTAATTGTCATAAAATCGGTGAACAAATGGCTTAAAACGCCGTTAGTGATGTACTAGAGAAAATTTATGCTCAAGGCATACAATCATAAATTCTATTTAATCTGAATTTATTATTTCTGGGCCGGAACACTGAACCAATGCTCGGTACATTCCTGATACATTTGTATTTTATTTACTTAGCTGACTCATCTTCGATTACCTTATTGTTAGAGATAGTATGAGTATATTTGATTAGTAGTTGTTTTCTCAGCTTCTTTGTACATGTGAGTAACTTTTGGTAATAGTACAGTTCTGAGTGTTCAAAACACACTACGTTTAGTTGACTTCTAAATCCACTTATTGGTCCTCTGCTGCTTTGTCAGTTCCACATCTGCAATTATGTACTTACTTCATCGAAGTGTATTTATGCTGAGCTATAAATAATGTTTCACGTCTGCCATTATGATATTCATTTACTTTGCTAGTGTATGAACTTAAGTAATACTCACTCCATTAAAATTTAAAGCATAGGATAGCACATTTATTTCATATCTATAGTGTACTGCAGCTGATCAGCTTGCTCACGTGGCAATCCATTTCCACTCGATCGGACGCTGAAACTACAGGTAGTCTCTCTCGACCTACCACTATAGTGCATTAAGTAATTATGGACGAGCGTAATGCTAAATTCCTTAAACCTATAGGACACCATGAGCTACTCTGTCTCATCTAACATAAGGGTACCTATGGTCGCATTCACGCCTCCAACTCATAACCTCAATACATGTAGGTGTGTCCTGTCACACACTACACCAAAATAATGGCCAGCTCCAACCTTATAAATATTTCAAAGACGTGTCCTTCACGTCTCAACCACAAACACTGTTCAATTCTATTACACTGCCATTCCTTGCTACACAAGGTGAGTTCATTCTTACAACTTGTCTGCATTTTTTTCATAACACTAAGTAATCTCTCTTACTATTAATTAGTTAGCTCCACAGCGTACAATAGGTTTCACTGCCACTTCCGATCCTGCTTGAACACGAATTTGTACATCTTTTTTAAATATTGTTGGTGGACCATTTCAAATAAAACAACATTTTGTACTTACAGTATTACCAGGGTTCTATACATACTTGTTACTCAAATACATTTTATCTTAATTACATCATACTTCTCTGTTGTTTATGTCACTGTTAGGTTTGTCACATTAGGTTTTTTTTTCACTAATCGGTAGATATAATGGTTACAGAACTCATGGCATGATAGTCATGACGGAAAATCTTTTGTATTGGAAAGAAGAGGTCGAAATTTTTGTAGATAGGAAAGATGAAGAGTGAGTGAGACCTGAAATGGAAAGAAGATCTCACACAGCTGGGACTGCACAGCTGCCACACTGTGTAGAGGTTACAGAACAACCTCCTCGCTGTAGAATTCATTAGCTTATTATTGAAATTTTCATATTGGAAAGAAGGGGTCAACATTTTTGTGGACAGGAAAGATGAAGAGTGAGTGAGACCTGGAAAGGAAAGAAGATCTCACACAGCTGGGACTGCACAGCTGCCACATTGTGTAGAGGTTACAGAACAGCCTCCTCGCTATAGAATTCATTAGCTTATTATTGAAATTTTCATATTGGAAAGAAGGGGTCAACATTTTTGTGGACAGGAAAGATGAAGAATGAGTGAGACCTGAAAAGGAAAGAAGATCTCACACAGCTGGGACTGCACAGCTGCCACACTGTGTAGAGGTTACAGAACAACCTCCTCCCTACAGCATTCATTCATAACGTTTGACCACGCCACGTCGATCTGAAAATACCTTACGATGCCTTTTTAGAACCTGTCTCAGTTCTTCCTTCTGATTAGCTGAAATTTTATCGATTTCCTGCAATTTAGTTTCTATTTTATCCAAAGTAATTGCTTCTTCTTCTTCTGTGTTTAGCTTACTTGTACTAAGATTAACACCTTTGTCCCAATATTTCCTATTTTTCAGAACTCGTATAGGCAGCTCCCAAGTTTCATCATTAGATACTACATGTTTATCACTAAAAGGTACTGTAATTACTCCAGTTATTGGCAAGACCATTTTTAACTGGCTTCTTTCAAAGTCAACAACACTCTGATATTTTGACAAGAAATCTATGCCAATTAAAACCTCAATACTGAGATTGTTTACAATTAAACATGGATGATCAATTAAATTACCATTAATGTTAAAGGGCAGCAAAGCTTCTTGCTTTACCGTTTTTGACACTTTGCCAGTAGCTCCAATTATTCTTAGTCCTGATACCCTCATTACTGTAAGCTTGTCTTTACCAGGTAATGCATCAAAGAAGGACTGAGATATAGCACTCACCTCACTTCCACTGTCTAAGAGACAACGTACATTGATACTCAACGTATTTACTATTATTATAGGGTGGCTTATTCTAATTTGTGCAGGTGGTTCCTCAAACTCATCCAATAGTTCCTTTTTGATTTGTCTCCAACTAAAGTGATCGACATCTGCCTTCATTACATTTAGGTCAAAGTGTGTAGGCGTTTCCTGAATTACATTTTCAGCTGCCTTTTCGAGTCGGTCTATTAATTTCAAATCGAAACACCGCACGACTTCATTACATTTAGTTTGCTGAACATGACCCAAATTACTGTAGTCTGAGCGATTCTGCGCCTCCAGACCGGGCATAACACCAGTTACAGCTAAACCACTTTCACCTTCTCAAGTGACAACTGGTCACAGCTACTGGGTTCATCGACCCCCACCAGGCTACCCTCTACATTCTCACTTACCTCCTGTCTTAAATCTATTAGTACATTATCAACATCCTGCACAGGCACTTTAGATAAGAGCACATCATCCTCATCGTAAATATACGCACGAATTTCTTCTTCACCTGACAATTCAGTATTTTGTAGCTCCTCCCTATCGTTACACTGCGGCGCCTTCTCTTTCTCTTCCCAGTTAGAAAGCGTCTCTAACACGGTATCTATCAAATACTGTGAGTGATCTAATATTTCTGCTGTATTCTTAGATGCTATCAACTCTTCATCCACATGTTCAGTCTGAGTCTTCTGATCTGTCTTACCAATTCCCGTAACTACTGGCTTAGGAAAAGTAACTGCCTGGTGAGCGCCAATGTCCTCATAAAAGACGGGAACTAGTTTTCCTGCCTCGGCCTACTACTGTTTCCTTTATTTTCATTATAGTTAACTGGCATAGCATTGCTTTCCGTACTGTTGTTTACATGCATAATTTTGTTTGGAACCAAATTATTATCATTTGGATGCCATTGTTGGTTCTGATAATTATTTCTCCAATTCCTACCTCTCTTAGTATGGCGAACACCTCCTGTTCTGATGTTTACGTTGCCATTCTGCTCGTTCTTAAAATTGCTACTATTGTTATTAGCATTTCTGTTATTATGTGCTTGCTCCTCATTGGCAGCAACACGTTCTACACGTTCCAGATACTCAATGAAATGATCCAGATTGTCTCTAGGGGCAGATATAATTCTAGTTTGCCAATACCATGGCAGTTTGGCTTCAAGACCCAGTATTATCATTTCAGGTTTTAGCTTTTCGCCCAAATGTGACAAACGTGAGATCCATGACCTAGCAAACTCTTTAATAGATTCCTTGCCTGCATTGAAGCGTTTTCCACTCCAAAATTCTCTCAACACTTCATTTTGCTTATTGCTAGACCAATACTCATTAATGAAAGCTGTTTTAAACTCCGCTAATGTTTTACACTTCAACATAACATCAGCTGACCAACGCATGGCGTCACCTGCTAAATGGCTCCTAATAAATGAGATTTTCTCTCGATCGGACCAAGTTGGTGGAATCACATCTTCAAAATCGTTCCAGAAATCTAGCGGGTGGATATTTTTATCTGGATCGAACCGCAAGAACTGCCGACACCCGATAAAAGCGGCTTTTGCAGCTACAACTTGTTGTATACTACCATTACCGGAAGTTACTGAAGCTACTTTACTCTCAATGTTAGCAATGTTAGTACTAATATTTTCTACTTTCATTTCAACATTATCTACTCTTTGTACAATATGAGTAGTATTAGTTTTGATTGCTTCTACTTCTGCTTGACATATGTTTACTTTTACATTAACATCTTTAAACCTATCTGAGCACAGTTCAGATTCCGCCTCGATCTTTTCTGTTAACTTGTGCTTCAGTTTCGCATCTTCCATTTGGAAGTCTCTGCGAACCTCAGCAACTTTGGATTTTACTGTTTTATGCATTTCAGAAAATTGTTGAGCAACCTTTTTCTTAATATCCTCATGATTGTAATCAATTTTATAATTCAAACTGTCCAGATCCTCCTTCAACTTATTGCAGCCAGCCTTGAAGGTATCGTCCATTACCTCCAATCGTTTATTAAAATTTGTTTGGCTGGCCACAATCTCAGACTTTAATTCAGCATTACTGTTTTTGACCTTTTCACTTATTTCAGACTTTAATTCAGCTGTCATTCGAGCATTCTTGGCTGACATTTTTGCATTACTGGCAGCTATTGCTTGTAATACAACATTTAAATCAATATCCCCAGCATCTTTGAGTTGCTCACTAGCTGGCTTTTTATCACTCAGGTGACGAAAAACTAGCTACAACACCAGAATCATCAAAACTAAATGAAACTTCTGATTGATTAGTCATATCTAACTTCTCCTTCTTAAACTCTACCGCCTCTGTTGACTGATTCATTTTTAATTCAACAGAGGAACTATCATCCAATAAATTAACAATTTCTGCTTTCTGCTTTACTACAGGGGTCTCTATTATTGAATCATTGCCCCTTCCCACACTACTGTCAGAAGACAATACTTCATATTTCACTTTAACATTACTATTTTCATGCATATTTACACTTGAACCGTTGTCTGGATTTACAGTTCCATCAACAGACATAGGTTCTCATTTAAGTTTAACCTCAGTTTCTTTTGGCGGTTCCATTGCCGACAGTCTTTTAGTGCAGGTTAGTAAAATTTGTAACAGCTTTTCACTTAACTTAGTTCCTTCTGCACGACGTATGGCGTTGCCGGCGTGGTGTACCAGAATGACTCATGCGACGCAGCTCACTGAATTGCAGATGGCACTCAGACGGCTGTTGTGTGTTTGCGTGGCCCGCAACTGCAGGCGCGGCTCCGGCTGCTCCGGCAGACGACTGCAGTGAGGCGAAACTGGCTTCTCGCGATGCCGGCAGCGCCACTAGACTCAGTGCCAGCTCCGTCAATCCAGATACGTCGTTAATCCAATTGCGTCGTCCACATACACACGTAACACTCTCACTGTTCTATTACTCAATTCTGTGTCGCATTTCACTTGCAAATCCCAATATTTAAAAATCACTTTCACTTTACTCAGTTTCTTCCCAGCCGATGCACCATATGTGGGGCGGCGGGTGGAATTCCTGTTATTAATCATGTTGGAAAAATGTAGACACACGTCATTTCCCGGCCGATGCACCATATGTGGGGCGGTGGGTGGAATTATGTTAATTTTATGTTGTTTATATAAATGTTAGGTTTGTAAAATGTAAAACCAGTTCCTATTATTTAGAATGTTATTTATGCTGCCTTCCGCCGTTCTCAACACTGGCTCTCTAACTACAATATTGGCAACCAGAAAGTGATTAGCAATACATGAAGCCTGTAATTAGAATTCCTAGTGCCCACTTCATCTGAGAATACACTTATAGTTACAGCTTATAGCTCTAATGAATTAGGAGATTGTATGGGATTTATAATCAAAAACGGTCGTGAAAAAACGTTCTGTATTCTGAAAGTCACAGATGAAAACAAAAGAATCCATACAATCTAACTAACAGAGCAGTTCAGAGTCTAATGCGCTGATGCAACTATAAATGTCCAAATTAAATGTTTAAATGAATGCTTGCCATTATTTGATGATTAGGTTCATCAAACGCCACACTAAATAATGGTAGAATGTTTGTCCCGCGGTGGCACGTGAAAATACGACAATACGCAAACTGAAGATCGATAATTAAAGTCATCCCAGAATTAACACTTCACTCGAAAATGATTTCATGGCTACGCGTATCCCGAGTAACTTAATACGGCATCCGAGGCTGTTTGTAGCAATGATACCGACGCGACGCGACTCCCGACACAGATGGCGTGCTATTCAGCGTCTGGAGAGAACTGGGGCTTTCCTTCCTCACGCAGCGTTCTTATATATAAAGCCGCGGTGCGGACGGCTAAGGGAACGCCTGATCAAATCGGCTCTCCCGACTAGCTGCTGGGCTAGTAATGCACCACATTAAGTTACCGAATAAATCATAGCTTCTTTTGCTGATGGCCGATGAAGCTCTTAATTTAAATGTGCATTTAGCACACAGGTAAGTAATCATAATAAAAGTTTTACGTGGCTAAGTTAAATATTTTGGGCGAGAGAATTAATTTAATTACATTACACGCAGTAGATGAGCTCTGAACCTGCCCTTTGGAGATACGCTATCGCTATAGTTTTACAGTTATTGAGTTGAAACTTCTCACATCTTTACGGTTATAGCGGATCTCCCTTCTACTTAAATTTAAACATCCTAGCCTTGTTTATTAGCCTACTTAATCTATCTTGCTTCCTTAATTTTTAAGACAAAAACCAGAAAATCATGAATTTCAACTAAAATCTTAATTTGTGAGATCCAAAGTACTGTTTCTATTAAATTATTATTGAAAAGGAATCTAAGTATAAATTTTTAAACCTCTAGCACTTTTCTGTTGCGCCAATGATTATTACAGAGAAACGTCCAAATTTCGAAAATGGTTAAAGTTATTGAACTGATATTCAACACATATTAATTTAGTATTACTCCTGACATGCTAGAACCGTTTTAGGTTATTTGCTTGATTTTTAAAGTATTGCGCAACATTTATGACGTCAGAGCTAGTTATAACGGACTGGCTGGCACACAATGGGAAGACTGATGTGCATTTATTACGGCATGAGTAGGCTGCTTCCCTATATAGTCAGGACATGGTTTTCAGTTGTGTTAAGGGTGATTAGCTACAGATGGAAAATATTCTGAAAGAGGACATGGAAACACTGTAGGGTGGAAATATCATTTCCTTCTTGACATACTAGCAGTGAATGGAGAAAATGGAATATAACCATGGGCTAACATTTGTCATTATGTGCCGTCGCATGGATGGAACACACGCGCCTCGGAACAATGAATGTGCGAATAGGGAAAGGGTGAACAACTTAATTTCGTTCGTACTGGCTGTATGGACCATTTTGAGTCTTGGTTATTACCAGTACCCTTATACAACTGACGTTAGACGATGTACCAGCGGTGCCAACCGACAGGGATTTTCTCTCACTGAATGGACGCCTTCCTCTTTAATAATGATGGTCAAGCTGCATGGAAACGACTAAACGAGACACCGAATGAGTTGTGGAGCCAGCCTCATCCATCATCGCTGAAATGCCGCCCACAAAAAATAGTTCAAATGGCTCTGAGCACTATGGGACTTAACTGCTGAGGTCATCAGTCCCCTAGAACTTAGAACTACTTAAACATAACTAACCTAAGGACATCACACACATCCATGCCCGAGGCAGGATTCGAACGTGCGACCGTAGCAGTCACGTGGTTCCAGACTGTAGCGCCTAGAACCGCCCGGCCACTGCCGCCCGCAGCTCATGGAAACTTAATAATTGGATGCATATTACGGTCACGTGACATGGGACGCCATAGATGTTTCTATGATCATTCTGTCTGTAATCGAGAGTGATGTGTTGGTGCATTGTGACGATGGAAGCTCTGAGATACAAAGGGGGGGCAAAAAGTTTCCGTTTCAGGGTGTTGCTGCAGCATATACGCAACGAAGTGCGACTCCGATGCGGCTCTACAAGCATCGACATGCTGGAAAGGCATTAGTGTCGAATTCGTGTCTTTCCGATCTGTTTTGATGCAGGTGGCAGCTGTAGCCTTATAGTATGGCTTGCGATCTTCGCTGCCACTGTAGACAAAAATCAAAAGCATTTGCCGTCGTCGGCCGGAGTAGCCGTGCAGTTCTAGGCGCTACAGTCTGGAGCCGAGCGACCGCTACGGTCACAGGTTCGAATCTTGCCTCGGGCATGGATGTGTGTGATGTCCTTAGGTTAGTTAGTTTAACTAGTTCTAAGTTCTAGGCGACTGATGACCTCAGAAGTTAAGTCGTATAGTGCTCAGAGCCATTTGCTGTCTATTGGCAGTGTTACGCATCACATTCTCAGTTGACTCCTGAGACGGATGTGAGTACCAGTGTCTCAGTGTTTTTAGTGAGGTACGCACATGGCATTTGTCATTTGTGGACATTGTATTCCACTAAGCACACTGACTGCGATATCTTAATGCAATGAAAGTTGCAAGGGCTGTCTGTTTGATCCAGAAAGTATAGACTATCGGTCCATTGTTACAGTTGCCAATGCCTCTCCATGTGTCATCCATAGGCTGTGGACACGCTATAGCGAGACAGCATACAAGACGAACTGCACAAAGCCGCCGGAGCATTACGACAACACGTGAAGACCGACATCTGGACATCTCTGAGTTGCAACGTCGTAGGGATAACGTCAGAGCACTGGAGCCGCTTTGTCCGATCTGACTGTAATGCTGTGTGATCCAGACGTCCTAGTACAGAATCCCGCTTCACAAGACATCATCTTGTACCTCGCCTTCAGTTTTACCGATCCCATGTCAACTGCCAATTTCATAAGTCCAGATGTCCTCTGATGAGAAGTGATGGTCGGGTTCATGTGTGTAAACCCATGTTGGGTGGTACCTGCCAAATGTTGTCTACGAAATTGACAAATTTCGAAGGTTCTGTGATGCTGTGGAGAGGCCTCAATTGTAGACAGCCATACGAATCTTGTAGTTGTCCATGGTTGCCTTACCGCCAGGCAGTACATCGAACATATCCTGCTGGATCATGTGGTGGTTGCTGCATAAGATGGTAGCCCTGAATTCCTTCCGGTGCCAGGGCCTATGCGGCAGGCGACAGCAGCGATGTCTTGCGAAGCCTGGACATTGGAGTAATGGAATGACCGGCGGTGAGTCCCGACCTAAACCCATCGTGCATATGTAATTAAAAGAATTACCAAAGGCTGTCCTCAAGGATCGATCTGCGGCCCCATCTTCTGGCACATAACAATCGAACCCCTCTTACAACTTCTGGATGGGGATGACAGGTCAGACGGAATTGTCGCCTACGCAGATGACCTATTAGTTGTAGTCACTGCAAACAACAGAGCCCAGTTAGAAGAGAGAGCCAGTGGAATACTACAAACAATTACTCAGTGGTGTCACAATAACAAACTCAGGATAGCCGAAAACAAAACATACACTTTACTGAAAGGATCACTCCAAAGGAATCCTTCGGTTAAAATTGGGACACAAACATTAAACGAGCACACATTACGCGCTATCTTGGGGTACACATAGATAAAAAATTGAATTTTGGCGTTTGGATACATGGCGAGGTGAGTGGGATGTAAGTGATAAGGCATGTAGACTGCACGACTTCCTCCCTGACGTAAGGTAGCGGTTGAGAATGAGACATATCGATCCCAGCCGCAGTATGGTACATTTCTCAACCGGACACAGACCTTATCCCACGCACTTAAACCGCGTGAGTCTGAGGCAGACACCTACACGCACATGCGGGGAAGAAGGTTCCCCAGAACACACTGTCTCTGTGGGCAATACGCGAACAATAGACGTACACTACGCTTATACTACACATATACAGACATAGATATATACACAGCAATAAGAGACGAAGAACAATGGGCACAATTAAACGCACTGACAAACAGTATTTCAAAAACAACACTTGAAGAGTACGTGTGGACACGACATTACAGACATGCCTATGTGCAGCGTAACAACGATCTCCAGAGGATGGACAGCGATACCCACAGTGACAGCGAAAATAGTGACAATGAGGAGGAACAGAAGGAGGAAGCTGAGATGTGACAGTAAATAAGCAAAAGTGCTGGCGATATAGCCAAGGAAACACCAAATGCTGTACATGGATGGGCACCTAAAGTAGTTAATACATAGGACTAGTAATAAATAGGATAAGCAACATTAGTTCTCTACTAATAGCCATTTGTGTGTGTGTGTGTGTGTGTGTGTGTGTGTGTGTGTGTGTGTGTATTTGTGTGTGTGACTGGCGGTCAAGGGCTCGAAGAAACCATTCCAAGGTATTCACCGTCAGTCACATTCGGTGATGGTATTAACAAATCTCTCCTCTATCCTATCTTCTTTTTATATTCTTATTAAAAAACAACAAAATTTTATTTATATTTCAACCTTAAATTATAGTTATTTTGAAAAGTATCACTCTTTGTAAATGTTGTAGATAAAACAAAAGAAAAGAAAAGAAAACTGTAAAAAGATGAAAAACGAAAATTGTAAGATGTACGACCTGTTTTAAACATCAGGTAACAGATCTATAGCTTGGAAATAAATAATAAAAAATTATGTGGGTCATGCTTGACATACATGTTCGTGGTCGTCCTGTTCCACCACAGACCCTCAAAAAATTCTCATGGGCTCTCGTTGAAGAATGAGAACGAATACCATAGCGTGACCCCGTAGACTTACATAGAGCATGCTACGTAGGCGTCGGGAAGTGGTAAACGCTCACGAACGGCATACATGTTATTGAAGTTCTCAAATTTCAATGAAAACCGTCCAGTATGACAGGATGAATGGTTGTTTTCACTTTGTTTTCGACACCTGTGGAACATGCCAGCTCTTTTTATAAAAACAATCGAGCACGTAATGATGTTTTGTTGTGTACTTAATTTGCGAAAGATGAAGGTATAATTTGGTAACACACTAAGTTCTCAATCATCGCTCGAAGGAGTATGGCAGGCGCCCAAATTCATGTTCCCATAATTCTTTCAAGCAGTGTAAATTTGTTGGTATGCTTTTCGGAACCCAAGCTTTGTCCACATACATCACACGTCTGTTGTGTACCGTACGCAGAAAATCCGCAGTCCACAAAAAAATGTAGCTCTCGGGGTGGAAATATCCCTAGGTTCTGTAAAATTAATTTGCGTCAATCGTCACTTATTCTGTATCCAAAACCGATATCATTTAAAGCCCCCGTACCCAGTTTCGTACTGCAGTTGGGCAGTATCACTCATAACTACAGAGGAATACTCAGTGTTTACGAAAGGAACGCTTATTTCATTGAAAAGCTCCGTGTGGACATATGTCCTATTCGGATTGTTTCCGAAATGGAACACATTAAATGCACATTTAAATTTGTGATGAGGTGGGGCTTTACAGCTGTCAAATATATGTAAAACTTCATTGTAGGTAACTATCAGCTGTTTATTTCTATGCTCAGTGCTACCGATTTCGATCATTAGATTATTATCACGCCGAAGCAAAGCGTAACCAGCTTCTCACTAACACATTGAAGTGAACAATTTAGGTAGAAAGTCATAGCTTCTGTCACACTAAATAATCTCCAAAAGACACAGATATGTAGCAGAAGCAAACAAGACGATCATGTATAATCGTTCTGTGTGCGCTTCCAACATATCTATCTCTCTTAGAGATTATTTACTGTAACAGAAGCTATGTTTTTCTACCTACAACGAAGTTGTTCATTCCACTTTTGAAGATTATTTATTGTAAAAGAAGCTACATTTTTCTAGCCACTTTTACTTCAAATGTTGCAGTGACAAGATGGTTACGCTTTGCTTCAGCACGATAATGGTCTGGTGATCGAAATTAGCAACATTGAGCATAAAAATAAACATCTGATGATAACCTAAACTGAGGTTTCATAGATAATGTACATTTGTTTTTGGGCTAGCGGTGTACACATGTGTGTCTCATACACCCGGTCTCTTTAACGTTTTATTCTAGTACAACCTGTCTTGGCGCTTTGAAACTCTTTGCTCAGGATGTCTTTCGGCAATTAGACCCGTCCGTAGGATGCGCTATTGTCCGTAGTGTGTTGAGAGGGAAACAGTGTGAAGGATAGAAAGTGTATCAGAGAGAAGTAACGGTTAACTGTGTTGAACACACACCAGCTAAAATGCCACACATCTACGCTAATGAAGACCATGCGTGCATGACGAACGTTTACGGCTTTTTCGATGATAGTTGGCGCTTACTGACACGTCGAATACCTGATCGTAGAGTGTTTGCCAGAGTTCTCAGCACACTGCGTGGAATGGATATTCTTCGAGGTTCCCATTCTCTTCTGAATGTGTAGTTCAACAGTCTGTGCAAGGAACAGCAACACATTGTTGCAATGGTGCAGTGCAGTTATGCTACATAGCGACTTTCTCAGTTAATCTTTGTGAAATATTTGTTATGTTTACTGATTGCAGTATATGTGTACATGTGTAAACCTGGCAACGTATCGAATAATACAATAATACAGAAAATAAATAACAATTTGCATTAAATGTTTTCTATTCAGAAACAATAAAGAAGAGGGCAGGGCATAAGTCCAGATGAAGCTTTTTGCTTCAAATGAGCGTTCCTATCACATCCTTGAATATTGACACTACCTCCTGGACCATGCTGTGTGTAAAGCAGAATGAGTTCACAGAACAAGCGAAACCAAACCAAACACTCGAGAGCAGCGAAGTGTGGCGATAGACTGGGCCGATAGCTGACACGGCAACACTGCAGCGCGGGATGAGGCGTAGCCGGCCACCTTGAGATGTCTGCTTTCGTGACCGCAGAACTTCGAAGACTGAATGGCAGATTGCAACGATCCATTTGCCCATGCCAAAGAGCTGCTGTGGCATGCGAAGTCACACTCGTCACTGTGGCCAGAATCCATGCGCTCTTGGCAGTGTGCAACGCACGAGACAAATTACACAACGTACCGCCCTGTCTATTTAACCTAAATCTCTTTAGATTTCTTCCTCGTTGATACATTTCCATTAGCTTGATGAGTCTAATTTGAGTGAAAATTTGTATGTATTGATCCTCTAAAAGTAAACCTGCCCTCAAGGTTTGTTTGAACTTCTTAGTGCTTTTCTGAACCTACTATATTCCATTGTTTTGTTCCGACCTTTGAACGAAATTATTCAGCCTGTTGTAGCTCAATGTAGACACCGATACGCCGGCCGAAGTGGCCGTGCGGTTAAAGGCGCTGCAGTCTGGAACCGCAAGACCGCTACGGTCGCAGGTTCGAATCCTGCCTCGGGCATGGATGTTAGTGATGTCCTTAGGTTTAAGTACTTCTAAGTTCTAGGGGACTAATGACCTCAGAAGTTGAGTCCCATAGTGCTCAGAGCCATTTGAACCATTTTGAACACCAATACACAGTGCTGTTTGGCATATACACTACTGGCCAATAAAAATTGCTACACCACGTAGATGACGTGCTACAGAAGCGAAATTTAACCAACAGGAAGAAGATGCTGTGATACGCTAATGATTACCTTTTCAGAGCATTCACACAAGGTTGGCGCCGGTGGCGACACCTACAACGTGCTGACATGACGAAACTTTTAGAACATGTTTTTTGCTCGAGTATCATGTTGCTTTTGGAAACCCAGAATCTGCTATGTAGGAATCAACATGGATTCCGGAAACAGCGATCGTGTGAGTCCCAACTCGCTTTATTTATTCGTGAGACCCAGAAAATATTAGATACAGGCTCCCAGATAGATGCTATTTTTCTTGACTTCCGGAAGGCGTTCGATACAGTTCCGCACTGTCGCCTGATAAACAAAGTAAGAGCCTACGGAATATCAGACCAGCTGTATGGCTGGATTGAAGAGTTTTTAGCAAATAGAACGCAGCATGTTGTTATCAATGGAGAGACGTCTACAGACGTTAAAGTAACCTCTGGCGTGCCACAGTGGAGTGTTATGGGACCATTGCTTTCACAATATATATAAATGACCGAGTAGATAGTGTCGGAAGTTCCATGCGGCTTCTCGCGGATGATGCTGTAGTATACAGAGAAGTTGCAGCATTAGAAAATTGTAGCGAAATGCAGGAAGATCTGCAGCGGATAGGCACTTGGTGCAGGGAGTGTCAACTGACCCTTAACATAGACAAATGTAAGTATTGCGAATACATAGAAAGAAGGATCCTTTATTGTATGATTATATGATAGCGGAACAAACACTGGTAGCAGTTACTTCTGTAAAATATCTGGGAGTATGCGTGCGGAACGATTTGAAGTGGAATGATCATATAAAATTAATTGTTGGTAAGGCGGGTACCAGGTTGAGATTCATTGGGAGAGTCCTTAGAAAATGTAGTCCATCAACAAAGGAGGTGGCTTACAAAACACTCGTTCGACCTATACTTGAATATTGCTCATCAGTGTGGGATCCGTACCAAATCAGGTTGACGGAGGAGATAGAGAAAATCCAAAGAAGAGCGGCGCGTTTCGTCACAGGGTTATTTGGTAACCATAATAGCGTTACGGAGATGTTTAACAAACTCAAGTGGCAGACTCTGCAAGAGAGGCGCTCTGCATCGCGGTGTAGCTTGCTCGCCAGGTTTCGAGAGGGTGCGTTTCTGGATGAGGTATCGAATATATTGCTTCCCCCTACTTATACCTCCCGAGGAGATCACGAATGTAAAATTAGAGAGATTAGAGCGCGCGCGGAGGCTTTCAGACAGTCGTTCTTCCCGCGAACCATACGCGACTGGAACAGGAAAGGGAGGTAATGACAGTGGCACGTAAAGTGCCCTCCGCCACACACCGTTGGGTGGCTTGCGGAGTATAAATGTAGATGTAGATGTAGAAAGTTTCCAACCGATTTCTCATACACAAACAGCAGCTGACCTGCGTTGCCTGGTCAAACGTTGTTGTGATGCCTCGTGTAAGGAGGAGTAATGCGTACCATCACACTTCCGACTTTGATAAAGGTCGGATTGTAACCTATCGCGTTTGCGGTTTATCGTATTGCGACATTGCTGCTCGCGTTGGTCGAGATCCAATGACTGTTAGCAGAATATGGAATCGGTGGGATCAGGAGGGTAATACGGAACGCCATGCTCGATCCCAACGGCCTCGTATCACTAGCAGTCAAGATGACAGGCATCTTATCCACATGGCTGTAACAGATCGTGCAGCCACGTCTCGATCCCTGAGTCAACAGATGGGGACGTTTGCAAGACAACAACCATCTGCACGAACAGTTCGACGACGTTTGCAGCAGCATGGACTATCATCTCGGAGACCACGGCTGCGGTTACCCTTGATGTTGCGTCACAGGGAGGAGCGCCTGTGATGGTGTACTCAACGACGAACCTGGGTGCAGGAATGGCAGAACGTCATTTTTCCTGATGAATCCAGGTTCTGTTTACAGAATCATGTTGGTCGTATCCGTGTTTGGCGACATCATTGTGAACTCACATTGGAAGCGTGTATTCGTCATCACCATACTGGCATATCACCCAGCGTGACGGTTTTGGGTGCCATTGGTTACACGTCTCGGTCACCTCTTGTTCGCATTGACGCTTTGATCAGTGGACGTTACATTTCAGATGTGTTACGACCTGTCGCTCTACCCTTCATTTGATCCCTGCGAACCCTACATTTCAGCAGGATAATGCACGACCGCATGTTGCAGGTCCTGTACGGCCCTTTCTGGATACAGAAAATGTTCGACTGTTGCCCTGGCCAGTACATTCTCCAGATCTCTCACCAACTGAAAACGTCTGGTCAATGGTGGCCGAGCAACTGGCTCGTCACCACAATATGCCAGTTACTACTCTTGATGAACTGTAGTATCGTGTTGAAGCAGCATCGGCAGCTGTACCTGTACACACCATCCAAGCTCAGTTTGACTCAATGCCCAGGCGTATCAAGGCCGTTATTGTGGCCAGAGGTGGTTGTTCTGGGTACTGATTTCTCAGGATCTATGCACCCAAATTGCGTGAAAATGTAATCACATGTCAGTTCTAGTATAATATATTTGTCCAATGAATACCCGTTTATCATCTGCGTTTCTTCTTGGTGTAGCAATTCTAATGGCCAGTAGTGTATACAGTTCATTTCCAGAAGTGAAGGAAGCGATAAGTAGCACAAAAATACTGGGTCCATCTGAATATAGAATTCTGGAGCTTTATTCCCTCTCCACCATGTCCTGTACGTGGAGCGAGACGTTGCAAATTTACCAGAGATATCAGAAGAAGCAGACGAGGGACGCAGTCTGGGAAAACTCTTATTTAAAGGATACCCAACAGGGGCAGCAACTATGACAGTCATAATACATACGGCCTAATCTTCCTTATATGATGAATTAACTCATTTATTCTGTGGTTGGTTAAGATCTCGCCTATTAGCGATCATTGGTAGTCATGTGAATGTTTTTTTGCGTGGACCAGGATAAGGCCGTCAACAGACTATCATTTATCAGTGTATTCCTGTACTATTGTGTATCAGTGATATCTGAGTGACATTTACTCTGTGAAATAAACTCGTGTTACGAACGACTCGAAACTAAAATTCATTTATTAACATAGTTTACTCCCAAATTGGGGCACTAAAATCAACATAATACAACAGAGTCTACAATGATTAAGTTTAGGTCTTAGCAGTCAGCAATTTCTTCGTTTCCCAAAACTTCACTCGCTGTGATCTGGCTGCTCGTTTTTCTGCGGATATGACATACTTCTTCCGTTCTGATGGTTTGAATGTCAGCCATGTGTATTTGTTCTTCAGAAGCAGTTTCTCTTCTCTGGGTTGAATTTGGTGTGTGGTGATGTTCAGTTCATCCAGATCATTTTGTACTTCTTTAAACCAGATGTTTTTGGTTTTACTGTTCCAGAAGTATTCAAAAAGCTGCTTCAGGATTCTAGTATTTGGTAGGAGAGATGTGTAGCAGAAAAACGCAATCCTCCTTTTACGCATTGTATCAATAATGGGTTCACTTTCTTTATACACTACTGAATCGGGTAAAAGTCTCCACTGCCCATTAACTTGATGTTTCTTACAGATAATTCGTTCGGAGTATTCTTCTATCAACTTTCTGCAATTTGTCAGTTGTTGCTTGAGTATTTAATCTGAGTAGTGTTTTACTTGCGTATGTTGCTTCCAGATTAACGACGGAGGAGTAATGTCGAAATTTAGCATTTATTGAGAGAGATCGTTTTTGTAGGTTGCCCAAGTGGTTCTATGCGCTCGCTGAAGTTTTAATGTTCTACTATCTATTGACTCTCTTTCATTAACCTTCCAGGTAATAATCTCACCAAGATATTTAAACTTTTTTACTACTTCAATTTTTTGATCATTATAGAGTATGATATGGGATGTGTCAACTGGGAAGCTGGGCATCATTTCTGTTTTATCAAACGAAATTTGCAATCCGACCTTTGCAGCTAATCGTTCTAGTTGTTCTACTTGAACCTTTGCTTCTTCAATATTGTTCGCTAACAGCACCAAATCATCTGCAAATGCAAGCATTTAAGTCTTAACATACGGTGGGCATATCTTGTTCCATTCACTCATGATTTCCTCCAGCACACAATTGAACAATTATGGAGACAATCCATCGCCTTGTGGAAGGCCAGTATGAATCTCAAAAAGTTCAGAGAATTCATTTCTGAACCTTACTCTAGCTTTAGTATTTCGATAGGTGACTGCAACGAGGTTGACAAGTTTCTGATATAAGCAAAATTCTTTAAGAATTGACAGTAGAGATTCACGATGGATACTATCGTAGACTTTTTAAAATCGACAAACGTGATCACTAGTTTCCTGTCCCTGACACTTCATTTATAGTTTTCGAAATTGTACCTATAGCTTCACAACAAAGGAATTCATTAAAGTTCTTCATGAAATCGCATGTACGCTAACTGCCCGCACCTTCTCCTCCTTCCTCTCCAAAAAATACGTATTTATTTCTTCATGAAACGTGTTATACATAATTTATCTCTTTCTCAAACCATCAGTTCAGTTCATAGAAATAGTAGTATAAATAGTAATAATTTACATAAATATTTAACGCCATTTATGCAGTCCAGTCACAGCCTATGTTCACGTCAACGTTCAACAACCACTCACATACGGCAGATGGCAGCACTGGCAATGGAGGACAAAAAAAAGTATCTCGGTTGATACGAAAAACAGTGCAGTCGTTGTCGTAACGTGGAAAAGAACCGATTTATCTGACGTACAAATGTCATTGGCTTTCAGACCAGTGTAGGAAGCGTTTCCGAATTGGCTAAGTCTGTAAACTGTTTGCTTGCCACCGTAGTTAAAGTACACCGTGCACGGCAAAAGGCCACTATCCACAACCAGCGCCGACGCAGCTGCAGTGAACCGTGAACCGTAGATGACACGAGTGAACGACAACTGCGGAGACGTGTACAGGCGAATAGATGTGCAGATGTTGAGCAACTGACCGTTCAGATGACCCACAGGGCTACTACCAGCGTCTCCACAATGACCATTCAGCAAACGGTACATGCATCCAAGCTGACTTGTTCATTGGCGACGAAGGCTGAAATTTGCATGCCAGTACCGCACTGGAAGTCCATTGATTGGCGACAGGTGGCCTTCTCAGATGAATTTCCTTTTATGCTCCATGGCCGGTGACATGTACTGCCCTGCAACAGTCGTCGGAAGTGATGATGATGATGATGATGATGAGGTCCCATACTCCGAGGAGCGTAGGGGAAGAAGCGAGAGAGCCGCACTGCTGTACTAGGCAACGTCCTAGCAGAGGTGGTTTGCCTTTGCCTTCCTTCGACCGTAATGGGGATGAATGATGATGATGATGAAGACGACACAACACCACCCAGTCATCACGAGGCAGGAAAAATCCCTGACCCCACCAGGAATCGAACCCGGGACCCCGTGCGCAGGAAGCGAGAACACTACCGAAAGACCACGAGCTGCGGACCAGGTCAGAGGAGGGAGCGTTATGATCTGGGGAATGTTTTCATGTAATTCCCTGGGTGACCTCGTCATTCTGGAAGGCCCAATGGATCTACACAAGTATGAGTCTATTCTTGGGGACTATGTCCACCCTTTCATGTAGTCTTTTTTTTTCTTCGGCACAATGGTATTGAAACGTCCCCTTGGAAAAATTATACATGACTGTGCTTAAACTGACACACAATATTTTTAGCGCAACGCAATCTGACTTTCAAAAATCCCTACAAAAGAATGGCCCTGACTAACATTAACCTATACCATTCACAAATCACTTCCCTCACAAAAATCTTCGTTACTCGAACTACTGCAATACAGCGAGCGCCACTACTGCCAGCTAAATAAAAGATTCAAACTACTGAAGGCACTAACTACTGATAGGCATAGTTAGCAAATGAAAGATTTTAATAGAGAACAAACAATGTATTTACCTTAATAGTCATAATATATTTAGCAGTTCATGACATCCAGTCTTACAAATTCCAAAACTCCGCCATTTCTCTCCCCATATCCACCACTGCTGGCGGCTCACCTCCAATTGCGCAACGCTACGCGCTGTTAACAGCCAACTGCCCAACACTACATTGGCAGACAACAATGCAAACTAGCCACAGACTGCACACAGCACAGCCAGTGATTTTCATACAGAGCACTACGTGGCGTTACCAATAAGAAAACCTAAACAGCCTACTTACAGTATCTACCAGAAGGGAATTCAATGTGTCACATAGCTGGCAGTGTACAGGCCCGGTTCTAAAAGCACCAGGACGACTTTACAGCACTTCTGACACCAAACTCTGCAAATTAAAACCCAGTCGAGAATCTGTGGGACCACGTCGATCAGGCTGCTTGTGCTCTCAACTGTAAATCTAGCGCAGTTGGTTACGGCACTGGAATCAGCATGCCTTCACATCCCTGTCGGTATTTTCCTGAAACTCATTCACTCTCTTCCTGAACGTCCGCTCTGCAAAAGGTAGTTATTCAAGTGGTTCAAATGGCTTTAAGCAGTATGGGACTTAACATCTGAGGCCATCAGTCCTCTAGGCTTAGAACTACTTAAACCTAACTAACCTAAGGACATCACACACATCCATGCCCGAGACAGGATTCGAACCTGCGACCGTAGCAGTCGCGCGGTTCCGGACTGAAGCGCCTAGAACGATTCGACCACAGCGGCCGGCAGGTGGTTATCAACCTTTTGACTGGTCGGTGTGTTCATTATTCAGGGACACAAATTTTCAGTAACTTGTTAACATCCATAAAAAGTTTACCTGGTGAAAAGTTCAGTTCACTAGAACCTTAAAGGATTTATTGATTTCAAAGTAGTACTATTCGAAGGATGAATTCCCTGGTAGAACAAGTTCACGTATATGTTATTAATAGTACGAAATAATGTAAGTGTTCCGTCAAATCTTCAGTATAGAAGTGCTATCTGTTTTAGTAAGAGTTGTAAGCAGCTTTCTGTTTCATGATACATATCTACAATAGCCTAAGAATAGTCTTATGAACTTCAGAGCGTATTTCTCTACATGTCTGTTAAAAGTTTAATATTATGGAACAAATGAAAGGTTTCAGATTTTTTACTTGTTCTACATCTACATGGATACTCCGCAAATCACATTTAAGTGCCTGGCACAGGGTTCATCGAACCACCTTCACAATTCTCTATTATTCCAATCTCGTATAGCGCGCGGAAAGAACGAACACCTACATCTTTCCGTACGAGTTCTGATTTCCCTTATTTTATCGTGGTGATCGTTTCTCCCTATGTATGTCGGTGTCAACAAAATATTCCGCATTCGGAGGAGAAAGTTGGTGATTGGAATTTCGTGAGAAGAATCCGTCGCAACGAAAGACGCCTTTCTTTTAATGATGTCCAGCCCAAATCCTGTATCATTTCTGTGACATTCTCCTATATTTCGCGATAATACAAAACGTGCTGCCTTTCTTTGAACTTTTTCGATGTAATCAGTCAGTCCTATCTGGTAAGGATCCCACACAGCGCAACAGTATTCTAAAAGAGGACGGACAACCGTAGTGTAGGCAGTCTCCTTAGTAGATCCGTTACATTTTCTTTACATTTTCTAAGTGTCCTCCCAATTAAACGCAGTCTTTGGTTATCCTTCAACACAATATTTTCTGTGTTCCTTCCAATTTAAGGTGTTCGTAATTGCAATACCTAGGTATTTAGTTGAATTTACGGCTCTTAGATTAGACTGATTTATCGTGTAACCGAAGTTTAACGAATTCCTTTTAGCACTCATGTGGATGGCCTCACGGTTTCCGTTATTTAGGGTCAACTGCCAATTTTCGCACCATTCATATATCTTTTCTAAATCGTTTTGCAACTTGATTTGACCTACTGATGACTTTATTAGTCGATAAACGACAGTGTAAACAGCCGAAGACGGCTGAACATATTGTCTCCCAAATCGTTTATATAGATAAGGAACAGGAAAGGGCCTATAACACTACCCTGGGGAACGCCAGAAATTACTTTTGTTTTACTCGATGACTTTCCGACAATTACTACGAGCTGTAACCTCTCTGACCGGAAATCACATATCCAGTCACATATAACTGAGACGATATTCCATAAGCACGCAATTTCACTACTAGCCGCCTGTTTGGTACAGTGTTAAAAGCCTTCCGGAAATCCAGAAATACGGAATCGATCTGAAATCCCTTGTCAATAGCACTCGACAGTTCATGTGAATAAAGAGCTAGTTGTGTTGCACACGAACGATGTTTTCTAAACCCAAGTTGACTGTGTATCAGTAGACAGTTTTCTTCGAGGTAATTCGTAATGTTTGAACACAATATGTGATCCAAAATCCTGCTGCATATCGACGTTAACGATATGGGCCTGTAATTTAGTGGATTACTCCTGCTACCTTTCTTGAATTTGGTGTGACCTGTGCAACCTTCCAATCTTTGGGTACGGATCTTTTGTCGAGCGAACGGTTGTATATGATTAAGTATGGAGCTAATGCATCAGCATACTCCAAAAGGAACCTAATAGGTATACAGTGTGGACCATAAGACTTTCTTTTATTAAGTGATTTAAGTTACTTCACTACTACGAGGATATTTACTTCTACGTTGCACATTTTGGCACCTGTTCTTGATTCCAATTCTGGAATATTTACTTCGTCCTCTTTTTGGAAGGCATTTATTCTACAATCCAAGAAACATTTCACTGAGGGTTAGAACATTAGCGTTTCCATTTTTGTAAATATGTGTTACATGTTCCTATGTTATGAGATGTTCCACATTCTTGACGATTTTCTCACTGTGTATCTATGGACAGATATATCAAATCTAACAAACATTTTCATGTGTACAATACAACACTATTAAACAGCAATAAACGAAAACACATTTTACTCTGCAGTCATAGCACATAAAAAACTGCAGCTGATTGTTTTTAACGACTCTCGTTTAGTAACGTTTAGATTCTTGTACTTAATCTATGCTCTTGTATTGCAGCACATAAGAACGTACGGTTGTTCATGACGCACGGCGGCATCAACAGCATTCAAGAGGCGCTGTACCACGGTGTTCCACTCATAGGATTCCCTGTGTTTGGAGACCAGAACTGCAACATGAACCGCGTGGAGTGGATCGGACTTGGAATCAAAATACCAATCTCAAACGTGTCCGTGGAATCACTCACTTGGGCTATAAAAGAAGTCTTGGAAGTGCCAAGGTATGGATGTCGTTCTTTGCAATTTAATTCCACATTCTAAATCCTCAGCTTGCATTTTTCTGCGATTAGCATAAAAATGCTTACTTAGTGAAGTATTTTGTGGTTAAATAATTCAGGGTCATAACGGACATCACGTATCGTAAACACAGAATTTAATTGCCAAAGACATCAGATGTCGGAAGTATATATAGTCTGACCAAGTGCAAAAAAGGCCTTAACAGTATTTGAGTGTTGCACTGACAACGTAATATAAACAATAATATGGTCATGAGCTATAGTCTGAAACGAATCTGATCACTAGGAAATGTTGCACAAGACAGATGTAAGCTGCAGAGGATCTACACTCCATTGAGTGTTGCATTGCGAAGTCCACCTATAAATTTCACATAGATTTTAAAAAATTCAAGAAGTCGTAGATGTATCTGGATCTACCTTCATTCTTCAGATTTGCAAGTGGCACTTGAAAAGGTTAGTCTTAGAAAATTTTCAAAAAAAACCTGCAGCTTCATCCTTACAACTTTTCTACTGTGCGTGAGTGAAAGCTTCCAGACCAACATGCGTGTGTTCATTTCTGAATAAATGATATCGGCGACATCTCGATCTTCATTTTTTCATTTTTTCTGATGAGTCTGATTCGGGACATCCAGAATGTGCGCCATTGGTTCAAATGGCTCTGAGCACTATGGGACTTAACATCTGAGGTCATCAGTCCCATATAACTTAGAACTACTTAAACCTAACTAACCTAAGGACATCACACACATCCATGCCCGAGGCAGGATTCGAACCTGCGACCGTAGCAGTCGCGCGGTTCCGGACTGAAGCGCCTAGAACCGCACGGCCACCGTGGCCGGCCGTGTGCCATTTCCATCAGGAAACCTCGTCAGTACGGTATGTTCAGCATCCGTAACATATTGTGTGTTTTTTTGTACGGCATTTATGGGACTCAGTTTAAATAATTAACAGCCTCGGTTGCACCGTTTACCTAGAATTTACCTAGGTTTCAGTCGGGATAACACAACCTTCTTCAGAATAACAGTAACTACCGTTTGGACATAGTGGACATCGTCAAGCTAAAACTACAATTCCATAAATTATCGTCAGACTATAAAACTTATGTGGAACTGCCTCGGCCCCACTTCGCGACCGCGATGCGGCGGCCACTAGTGCTGTACTGGAACTGACCGTAGCGTCATGAGGCCCGCCTAGGCGGACACAATACCTTGCGCCTGCACGTAAACTGTGTGATAGTTACTTGTTGTGACAAGGCGCGACCTTAACTCCTGACCTTGAATTTGCTCATAAAGTGAAATAATAGGTATAACTGAGGAAAAGGACGTATATGTTAACCAGTCTACTATGGAAAGACGGTAGTTACTGTTATTCTGAAGAAGGTTGGGTTACCCCTACTGAAACCTAGGTAAATTCTAGGTAAACGATGCAACTGAGGCTGTTGATTATTAAAATTAAAATTAATATTTATACAGTTGATGACAGGGCTACGAAATGTCGAAGATGTTTATGGGACTGTTTCATTTTGGTTACCATAATATACAGTACGATCTGCTGGAATATACGGATATAGTTCCACTGCAATCCCTTTCCCTCTACGTCTCAAGACATGAGAGCAATTTCTGCATTCATAAAGCAACTCGGAAACAGCAGAGATGGCGTAATTAATAGCATCTAATATATTATGTGACCATCACGTTTCATGGATTCATTGAGATTTTTTTTAGCTTTCAAGGTAGATGTTGACAGCGAGTAGAGCAGCCTCCATATAGCGAACAGTCATTGAAGGTGCTGGCCTTCCTGAAACAGGTCTTCAGAGTGAATTTCAGCCATCATCAACACGCCTTGGATAGAACCCTTACAAAATAACATGCCCCACAGAAAGGAATACCAGTTCTCAGCACTGTGCGAGACTATCCTTCCTTCCGAAGGTTTGCTGCGGTCTCTTCAGCAGTGTGGTTAGCCCATTAGAAACGGCCAGTTCAGTTGTTTGTGTGCTGAATTCCTTATTCGGCTCTGTACTTCGGGAGTACTGAGTTATTGGTCGTACTGGCATAAACTATTAATACAATCGTTTGCTGTCTTTGTGGCTGCGGCTTAGAAGTTCTGCATATGCTTAGTCTACAGCTTTTCATCTCCACTCAGTGCTGTGGCCTCTGGGAGCATACCCTCCACCACAACTATTGTCCCCTCCCATAGCACCCCATCTCTGCAGTTAAGAGCCAGGTTACTTCACGCACAGTCTTTGCGTAGTTTGAATAAAAGGTTCTCGGTTTTCGAATAAAATCCTCGAGCTTTCGATGACCGCCTCCGCCACCGTCGTCAGTTCACTGACTGCCGGGGCTGCTACCGTTTCTCACTTATATAGCCATGATGACATCAGCAGCAGCCATCAGATAGACCTACTGTGGCGCGTGCGTGTAAGTCGACCCGGGCAGCTAGCGGAGCTATTGCCCGTGGCAGCACCGGTGACGTCAGGTGGCGCCAGGGGCAGGCGCCACGTTTGAAACTGCCGCTCCCACGTCGCGCATCTGTCTTTGCCTTCTTTCGATGTCCAACGACCGCCCCCATGCCCTGCTGAGTGTGTACCCCTGGTCTCTGTTGAAATGGTTGTTGTTTAAACGAATCTCGGCCCCTTTCTATACAACGGAGTCCCAGTATGTAGATGCATGAACCAACACTTTTGTATTTTCGAACTGTGTTTTATGTCCGTTTTCTAGGCAATGCTCTGCTATGGCCGACTTGTCAAGCTCCGTTTGTTTTATATGGCGCTTGTGCTCAGTACAAACGTAGCGGGTGACCCAAGGCTTACTATAATAAGCACATTCAAATGAATCCTACGTTGCAATATTTATGCAGAGATAAGGATATTTTCAATGGGTAGACTTCTTCGGATTGAAACTGCAATAAACAAGGCGATTGCTCGTGAAAACTAGAATTATCCAGTTTCAATTTTCAACGGGATATAAATTTTCCATTTACTACGACGTAGCCATGAGGCAATGATTTTCATACTAACTTTGAATCACTCACCTATCCGAAACAGAGGATAGATATTTCCTATTCGGGCAACAAAACTCTGGTTTGGGAGTAAATTTCCCGACTCATTTACAGGCAGTGAAAGATGGAAACATACCCACTCGGTCTGTGGAACTGGAATAAAGACTGTATTTTGCGCTACTGATCAGTCTCGATGCTAGGTACATCAACATAACAGCAACGTTCTCTTTGAGGTGACCCAACACTGAAACTACTAACGAGAGCACAATATAGCATTTTTTAAGAGTTGAACAGCTCGACTGGGAATGTTTCTGTCCTTAATGAACTTTATTAGTGCTGTAGTGTCCGTCAGGAACAAATCGGTTTACAGTGATTTCTTACCTTTTCATTTTGTCACATCCTTTCCTTTCTTTTTAAGCGTTAGTGTATATTGATGTTGGACGGTTATGTTCGAAGCTGTCAGAGTCGCAATGTTCTCCCCAGGACGTAGCAGATTATCTTTACCCATCGGACAATGGACTTGCAGATTTAAATTATGGAACCTTATCAGCTGTGGAATATTTCACAACAAATGAAAATTTGTGCCACACCGTGACTAGAACGCAGATTTCCCGATTGTCGCAAGCCGTCGCCTTAACCACTTCGGCTGTCTGCTCACGCTTCCAGCACCGAGCCGGCCGGGGTGGCCGAGCGGTTCTAGGCACTTCAGTCTGGAACCGCGCGACCGCTACGGTCGCAGGTTCCAATACTGCCTCGGGCATGGATGTGTGTGATGTCCTTAGGTTAGTTAGGTTTAAGTAGTTCTAAGTTCTAGGGGACTGATGACTTCAGAAGTTAAGTTCCATAGTGCTCAGAGCCATTTGAACCATTTTCCAGCACCTATTTAAACCTTCGTTTGTCCTGGTGTCTACTCTCCCTTGTGCTCGCACTGCCCTGAGAGGACAGGGAGACCTCTCAGTATCGTGTTGGACCTCCTTTTGCGTGGCGTAGTGAAGCAGCTCGACGCGTCATGGGCTCAACAAGCCGTTGGAAGTCCGTCCCCTGCAGAAATACGAAGTCATGCTGCCTCTGTAGACATCCATAATTGCGAAAGTGATGCCGTTGCAGGATTTTGTGCATGAACTGGTCTCTCGATTATGTCCCATAAATTTTCGATGGGATTCGTGTCGGGTGTTCTGGGTAGCCAAATCATTCGTTCGAACTGTTCAGAATGTTCAAGCAAATGGCGAACAACTGTGGCGCGGTTGCATGGCGCATTGTCATCCATAATAATTACATCGTTGTTTGGGAACATGAAGTCCGTGAATGGCTGCAAATAGCTTTCAAGTGGCCGAACGCAACTATTCCCAGCCAATGATCAGTTGTACCAGAGATCCAGTCCATCCCATATGGCCACGGTCGACACCATCATGGAGCTTGCACAGTGCCTTGTTGACGACCTGGATCCGTGGCTTCGTGGGGGTCTCGGCCGCACTCGAGCCCTTCTCTCAGCTGGTATCAGGACTCAGCTGACTACGCCACCGTTTCCTGGTCGTCTGGGGTACAGCCGACGTGGTCCACGAGCCCAGGAGAGGCGCTGTTAGCAAAGCCACTCGCGTCGGTCGTCTGCTGCCATAGCTCATTAAAGCAAAATTTCGCTGCACTGTCCTAGCGGATACGTTCGTCGTACGTTCCACATTGACTTCCGCGGTTGTTTCACGCAGTGTTGTTTGTCTGCTAGTAGTAACAACTGTACGCAAACGCCGCTGCTCTCGGTCGTTAATTGAAGACCATCGGCCACTGCGTTGTCCATGGTGAGAGATAATGACTGAGATTTTGTATTCTCGACAGACTCTTGACGTTGTAGATCCGCGCTCAAAGTCTGTTGATCCCCTTGGTGCGGCCATAATCACATCGGAAACCTTCTCATATGAGTCACCTAAGCTTAAACGACAAGCTCTGCCAATGCACTACCCTTCTATACCCTGCGTAAGCGGAACTACCGCCATCTGTATACAGGGTGTAAATTTGAAGTTGACGAACCAGAATAACTCGGAAAACAAGCTTGACACGAAAAAATGTGTAGAATACAAAGTTTATTATTTTCGAGGGGAACATCAGTTGGTGCTAAAATTAGCCCACCACCCCAGACCCCCGGGGTAGAGGCGTGAGGGAACTTTAAAATTTCAAATGGGAACCCCCATTTTTATTGCAGAATCATATTCTACATAAAAAATACGTACATTTTCTGTTACACATTTGTTTTGTTACTTGGTAGTTGGCGCTGTAATTCAAGAAAACCCATGTTCTCATTTTTGCGTGAAAAATGGTAACGGATAAATAAAAATACTTATTTACGTCGTAAATTTTGATTCGCTAAAACTAAAACTCTCGCAGTCTCCCCATAGGATGGGGTTTGAGAGGGTGTGGTTAGAGTTTTACAAATGTTGAGCCAAAAATTATTTCCGCAGATTCGGATAAGTTTTGTTTGTAAAACACTAATTCCTCTCTCTCAAACACCGCCCTATGGGGAGAGAGGGAGAGTTTTAGTTTTAGCGAATCAAAATTTACGAAGTAAAAAAGTATTTTTTATTTGTCCGTGACCATTTTCCACGCAAAAACTAGAACATGGATTTTCTTGAATTACAGTGCCAACTAACATGAATCAAAAGAAATGTTTAAGGCAAAATGTACATAGTTTATGTATAATCTGGTTCTGCAATAAAAAATGAGGGTTCCCATTTGAAATTTTAAAGTTGCCTCCCACCCCAACGCCAGGGGGCTGGGGTGGTGGACTACTTTTAGCAGCAGCAGAAGATGTCCCCCAAGATTATCAACTTAAAATTTACATCCTGTATATGCATATCGCCATCACATGACTTTAATAATCTGAGTAGGTTACATTACACTTGTTCGCCCACTGCTTGAATACTGCTCAGCAGTGTGGGATCCGTACCAGATAGGGTTGACATAAGAGACAGAGAAGATCCAACGGAGAGCGGCGCACTTCTTTACAGGATCATTTAGTAATCGCAAAAGCGTTACGGAGATGGTAGATAAACTCCAGTGGAAGACTTTGCAGGAGAGACGCTCAGTAGCTCGGTACGGGCTTTTGTTGAAGTTTAGAGAACATACCTTCACCGAGGAGTCAAGCAGTATATTGCTCCCACCCACGTACATCTCGCGAAGAGACCATGAGGCTAAAATCAGAGAGATTAGAGCCCACACAGAGGCATACCGACAATCTTTCTTACCACGAACAATACGAGACTGGAATAGAAGGGAGAACCGATAGAGGTACGGTACTCAAAGTACCCTCCGCCACACACCGTCAGGTGGCTTGCGGAGTATGGATGTAGATAGTGCGAGCACAATGGAGAGCAGACAATAGGACAAATAGGGATTTTGTTCTCTCCTGGAAGCATGCTCGGATAACCAAAGTGATTAAGGCGACCACTCACGACAAGCGGGCTATCTGGGTTCGAGTTCCAGTCTGAGAGAAATTTTCATTTGTTCTGAAATATTGTACAGCTGACGAGGAACCATGATCGCAGTTTGCGCGTTCATTCTTAACGGAATGTGGCTGTTGATAGTCAGTGCAGTGTCTCAACGCTGTATTGCAGTTTACCGATGTGGCTATAGAAACCAGTAGAATTGCTACACTCATACACAGCTCTGAATACGAGAAACCTACCTGTTACTGCCTTAGCACTGACTAAGCTCACACAATAATTCTTACTTTCCAGTTACCGACAAACGGCACAGCAACGCTCTCGAGTATTCCGAGACAACCCGAGGCCGCTGAAGGAGGAAGCCGCCTACTGGGTAGAGTACGTGCTGAGGCACAGAGGGGCCCCCCACCTGCGCTCGGCGGCCCTGGACCTCGCCTGGTACCAGTACCTGCTGCTCGACGTCATCGCCTTCATTGTGCTCGTTGTCGTCGGTGTGTTGGTAGCACTGCTTCTGGTACTGAGGTATCTCCTGAGGTTATTTCGGAAGCCAGTCCCGAAAAAGACGAAGGCAAAAAGTTCTAAAAAACGGGACTAATTTCTCACATATTTCCCATCAAAAGCACAAGTGATATCTCAGTCCTTGAAAAGTGATATTCTCTTACATCGTTGAGTCTTCTCATTTCATTTCTAAGCGTGCCTTGTCTTCTCCTCCTCTCATTCGCTAATTTTCATTGCCTGTTGTTCAAGAAAGTCTCTTATTTTTTCTTGGTCGACCTATCTTGCTGTTTCCAATGCCTTTCTTTCCTCTTCTTTCGGATTCCTCGGCTATTTCTCCTTTTATCTCCATATCTTCTCTCTTTCAGATGTCTCTTTCACTTTTTAAAGTTTGTCCTGATAACTGATAAGGACTGAATACACGCCTTATTCCGAGCAGTTATTGGCGTCTTCAGTGAAGTGGTGTCCCATTAAAATTTCTAGATTTACTGACCAGTGAAAGTGCGCACTAAAGGTAAATATAAGAAAAAAATTTGTTGGTCATAAATATACCAGTGAATTGCCCCACTTCATAAAGTATGACGGACGAGTTAAGTTTCCACAGCTAGCGAAGATACCAATTCGTAGTGCCCCTCCCCCCCCTTTCCCCCCATCATCATATTCTACACAACCCTTGTAACATAGCATTTCATTCCGTCTTTCTTCTACATTGTTTGCAGCTGTGGTTCCCATTTTTCCTCTTTACCCATTATGTACTCACACTGCCTTGTTCACATTTTTGAGTCTGTTGTCATAACTCTTTCCAAAGACCGATCATCAAAGTTCTTATATTACCTTCTCTCCTTTGTCTCCCTCTATCAAAAGCTGCGAAAGCATTTTGTAATTATTATTACAAGTGAATACTCAACTTGTTTAGTATGTTTCGTTACTGCAGTACAGAAGTATTATGCTACAAAAACTACCCTATGTACTGAGCAGTCAGAATGTTTGCTAATGTCAAAGTGGAGTGAGTATTATTGTAAATTATTGTATGTTACGAAGTGCAAATGTTTGAGACTTGAGAAGTGTGAATCATTTTGTATAACACCACAGTGTGTAAACCAGTTATTACTTTTGCTCTCTTATGCATTCTGTACTCAATTTTGCAGTATGAGTCCATGTGTGGAAATAAAGAGATCAAACACGTCGTGTGTAGTTGTATCATAATATTGTGCGGAGTCACATTCTCAGGCAATCCACAAAACATAAATACGGCATAGTTTATTCCAAGCATCACTACAGAAAGGGAATAAATGGTGAACAATGTTCTTAAAAGCATCATGGACTTGTTTTTTGCGAATGGTATCAACCTCAATTTTAAGACACAACATATTCACTTCTGCACATCTAGGGGTACTGCATCAGTCTCAAGAGTAACATGTGATAAGGAAGAAGAAATACGGTAAAACTGCAAAAACCTAAGTGCTAATATTGATGAAAATTTAAATTAGGAAAAAGTGCATTTTGGAACACTTAAAACAACTTGGTTCAGCCACAGTTGCACTTCGAATGACTGCACATCTTGGGAAGAGAGAAATCGGTTAGTAGGTATATTTTGCATATTTTCATCAATAATGTCATATGGAAAAATGTTCTAGTGCAATCATCATTAAGAAAAAAAGTCTTCGTTGCTTAAAAGCATGCTATAAGAATTGGTGCACGAACACAATCATCTTGCAGACACCAAAAGGGAAAATTAAATTTATTACTCCACAGTAAGCTGTCTTTAGCACAAAAAGGGGTACACAACGCTGCAACTAAAATTTTTGGAAACTTAACCAGTGATACAAAACGTTTGATACAGAGCAAAGTAAAATTTGAAAACTAACTGAAAAAGTTTCTCCTCGACAACTCCTTCTGTTCCGTAGAAGAATCTCTGTTATCGTAATGTGTAAAAGATGGTAGGCAGGAGTTAACTAACATATGTATATTTTTTTAAAAATTCAGCATGTATCTATGTTTACAAATTAATGTGAGATATCAATATAAAATTATTCGTTCCATACCATTACGATATATCATGCAAATGATCCATAAAACATGAAATTAACTAAGTGAAGTGTGATTTTGGTTGAAATTCACTAGCTGCAGGTGTTAGTGTCAACCAGAAAAAGTATAAATATGGCTCTTTGGCGGATATTGTTGAGGACTGAGAAGTTTACAGTCAAATTTCAAGAAATATTTTTATTTTATTGTACACTCATTCTGACCTAACATTCAGAGATGACACTCTTCTGCTCTTCAGCTGAACTCTTTTAACGATTTAAATTCTGCATCGGATCGTGATTCCAAGTTCGAAACCGGATTTCTGCATTTGATTAGGAGTGTGCCAATTGCATTGTCTGTACTTCAAAAGTGCAGAGGGGAACAAGTCACATTGCACTGTACGCGAAAGCAGAGAAACAAATCTCGAGCCCATAGCTGTAAACAAGTGATTAGCTATTTATTTATATGTAGTAGTGTATTTCTGTAATAACTTCAACCTGGTGCAAAGTTTAAGAATTTGTGACCCAAAATGTACCTATATAGGTGATCAAATGTTATTTTTCCATATATTTAGAAACTTTTAATTTGTGGGAGCTTAAAACATGTATGGAGAAAGCCATAAAAAACTTTTCACAACAGCTTATTAAGTTTACCGTTAAGTAGGTGGGCTCATAAAGAAGGTGCACTGTCAATTTGTGCAGTGCTTAAAGAATATTGATAAAACCTGGTATCAACCTCAAACTTTTCTTGAAACACACACCACATAATTTTTCCTCCATATTCAGCTCAAGGGGATTATATTGATATTGATGGTGATGATGATAATGATGATGATGATATATGTGTGAGATAAGTTGAAATGTTTTTATATTAATTGCATAATTATCTTGACAAAATATCAATAAACGTTATATCGACTTTTTCCTTTTCACGCAGCCATTCATACTTTATGATGAAACAAGCAAAGATCTTCATTCGATTTACACAATATCATAAAAGTAGTCGTCTTGCGATACAAAAGATATGCTCTGAAAAGAGCTCCTGGTTGTGCTGAGTCTCAGCAGTGTAAAATTAGTACTGTCCTCTACTAAGGGCTCTCACAAACTTCATGGCATTAGTTGAGTGAATGTCTTAGCCCAAAGGACAGGGTTGTGTTTTTGTGCAAGTTGGGTAAGTCTTGTTACTCAAATATCAAAGTTCCTAGAGAGCATAACTTTTGGAACTGAAAATAAACATATTTTTGTTTATAGGAAATTATTCTATTTTACAAAGTAAATTTATACAATTTTAAAGCCTGAAAGGTATTACTGTAGTTTCAAAACTACGTAATTCAAACATTGTGATGGAGCACATTTACACACTGTTTTACATTGCCATCGTTTCTGATATCCCAGTTAAGGTGACTTAAGACAACATTAGTTGGAAAACACCTAAAGCAACGAACGCACATGAGAATAAAGCATACAAATTGCTAAAAAAGCTATTTGAAGCTAAAATATCTCAAGCTGGATGAATTAATGTTATGAGAGCAAGGGCTGATAAGGATCAGAAATTGCCAAAATCAAGAACAATTTCGTCATTAGTGTTCCGCCTAAAGGCAAGTTTACACATGGAAACTCTCCGTGCTTTTCTGTCTTCTGCCATCCTCTTCAGGTCCACGTAATTGCTGTTTCCCTTTATGTCATCTGTCCTCTTGTGTGTCGCCCTTCCTCTGAATATCCTCCCACAAACTAGTCTTTCCAAAACGTCTTTTAGTAAGCATTTCCGTCTCAGTGAATGTTCCATTCAGTTCTTCTTCCTTGTCCTTAGAAGCTGCAGCAGTTTGATAAAGAGAATGAAAATTTCCTTCCTATTTACTGCTTGAAATGATACAATAAATCAAAAACAAACCAAGAATGAGTCCAATGCCATAGATGTAAAAGGTGGGCTGCTGGCGATTGTTCCACAGGAAACCACGTTTTTTGTGTGCATGAGCCGCAACTCGGACAGTGGCGATGAACAGGCCTTTAATTAACACTGAAATTAAGTAGGCTACATTATGCTAACAGGCGGAAGTTCGACAAAAAATTGTTTACTGTCTGTAAAATTGTGTTTCGCCATGCCAATTGGAGTAAAATTGTAATTTTGTTTACTGTCAACAAAACAAATTCTGAAAAGCTTGGTAGTAGGTTTTGTTTACTCGCTATTGAGTTCCACTGCATGATATATGTAAACATGCGCCCATAGGTGCATAAATCTGCCCCATACCTGGAGCACACTTATGACTTTAGCCTGTATAAAAATATATTGCAGTCATAAAAGTAATGTTCAGTTGGAAGCATATGCAAGGTAATCAGCCCCGAAGACAATCGCCTGTTGGCAGACATTTTGCCCCCAACAGAAGCCAGACCGGTGCAGGGCTTCCCCACAACTGTGAGGTCTTTTGTGTAGAAATCTTGTGCTGGTAGCAAGTATTTATTATGACCCGCAATACAGTGTAGTGAGTGAAAGTGTTTCAGATGAAATGGTGAAATGTGAGTATTCACGTATGATTCATGGCTTGCATACGGAATCAGCACATGCAGTAAGCAGATTATTTCAAGAGAAATTTCATGATGTTCAAATTGCTAACTGAAGTACAATTCGTCGATTGATAAATAAATTTGATAAATTCTGATAAATGTAGTTCTTGACAGGAAACAGATAGTATTCACAGGAGAAACTGTGGATAACAATGGGCATTCTCTGGAAAGGCCTAGAAAATCAGTTTGATGATTTTGTCAGCTAGTGGGAATTTCCTATGGCTCTGTTCAAACGGCCACAAAGTTACTGAAGTTGCAGCCCTGTAAAATAACTGCACTGCAGGAACTTAAACCTGGTAACCCTACAAAAAGGTTATGGTTTGTGAATGGGTTTTGAATGGGATACATGAAGGAGCAATTAACCTTCACCTAACTTTTTCCACCTAAGTAGATACATTAATTCACGATGTAACAGTTTTTAGAATTCAGGAAAGCCTAACGTAATACACAAGGCACTCCTGTGTAATCAAAAAGTACAAATGTAGTGCGCTATTAGCGGTGAAAGATAGGCTTTTTTTCTTTTCAAGAATCCAATTAACCGTGGAGATACGTGGAAAACATTTTGCGGTCTTATTCTGGCTAATTAACTCACAGAGAATGTGCTTTCTTGACTTTTGAGCAGGACTCTGCGATGGCGCATAGTCCGTCTTTCATTACGGGAAATTAATGGCATGTTTCAAGAGAGTTATCGTTAGTAACAAATAGCCTCCTTATTTACCCAATTTACCAAGTGAGGTGGTGCAGTGGTTAGCACACTGGAGTTGCATTCAGGAGGACGACGGTTCAATACCGCAGCCAGCCATCCTGATTTAGGTTTTCCGTGATTTCCCCAAATCGCTTTAGGCAAATGCCAGGATGGTTTATTTGAAAGCGCACGGTCGACTTTCTTCCCCGTCCTTCCCTAATCCGATGAGACCGATGGCCTCGCAGTTTGGTCTCCTCCCCCAAATCATCCCATTTACCCAATTTAAGCTCCTGCTATTTTCATCTCTGGGGGAGGGGACATTAAAAGAGGAAGTCTACAAATCTACTCTACACACATTAGATGAGCTTAAAACTAGCATTCACCAAGAAATTGCTGCTATTTCTCGGAAGGAATGGCAGAATGTAAAGTGGAATTTCCTAACATCTGTCAGAAATGCTTGATGAGGGAGGCAGTTCCAGCATCTTCTTCCTTAATATACATGTGTAGTTTACTTATCTTTGTAAGTATTTGTTATGTATATTAGAGATAACTTACACAAAAACCACACTACATTTGTGTATAGGTATGAGCAGTACTTGTTCTGTGGGACCCACTCATGATGATGTGGCTGTTTTACACATTGTATATGAAACGGACGAATGTGAAAGAAAGAGTGGGTGGAAAACTGGTGATTTCAAGCTACACGGGTTACTGCAGAAATTCAATGGCGAAAGTTGAAAATCTTTACTGGACTAGGACACAAATCCAGATGTACTACTTCTCATGAGCAGTTGCCTTAACTGCTTCAGCCAGCCGAATTCAGTCCCTGATCGACCGAAATTTCCAATGTATAACTCGCTGCTATGTACCACCCCTTATCCATTAACCCCTACTCACAAACTGTTGATTCTCATAAGAGTTTGGTCGATATTAGTGCATTTGCACTGAGGCAAATATGCAGCCATCACGCTGTCGCAGAAACGTATATACACACACCAAAAAAAGTTTTGCATCATCCTGGTTCCCAGAACTCCTGAAGATAGACGTTGAGTGTGGATATTCTATCAAAGACACTGTCCCTTTGACTGTTTGGAGGTGTCACTAAACCCGCCCAAAGATGAAAACAACCATGCATGAGCAGGGCCTCTTTGATGGAGGGGGTCAGACAGCAGATCAGTTCCAGTCATTCCAGCAGGAAGGAGGTACACAGCTCTTGTTGTCTGTAGTTCAATCATGCCTAGAAGTTCCATACCACGGTTCGATTGCATCCGCGTTGTTACTTTATGCCAGGTAGGGCTCTCAACAAGGGAAGTGCCCAGGCGTCTCGGAGTGAACCAAAGTGGTGATGTTTGGATATGGTGGAGATACAGAGAGACAGGAATTGGCGATGACATGGCTCGCTCAGGCCACGCAAAGGCTGCTACTGCAGTGGCTGACTGCTGCCTACGGATTATGGCTCGGAGGAATCCTGACGGCAATGCCACCATGTTGAATAATGCTTTTCGTGCATCCACAAGACGTCGTGTTACGACTCAAACTGTGCGCAGTAGGCTGCATGATGCGCAACTTCCCTCACGACATCCATGGTGCAGCAACCACGACACCATGCAACGCAGTACAGATGGGCCCAACAACATGCCGAATGGACCACTCAGGATTGGCATCACGGTCTCTTCACCGATGAGTGTCACATATACCTTCAACCAGACACTCGTCGGAGATGTGTTTGGAGGCAGCCCAGTCAGGCTGCACATCTTAGACACACTGTTCAGCGAGTGGAACAAATTGGAGGTTCCCTGCTGTTTTGGGGTGGCATTATGTTGGGCCGACGTAGGCTGCTGGTGGTCATGGAAGGCGCCGTAACGGCTGTACAATAGTTGAATGCCATCCTTTGACTGATAGTGCAACCCTATCGGCAGCATATTGACGAGGCATTCGTTTTCATGGACGACAATTCTCGTCCCCATGGTGCAGATATTGTGAATGACTTACTTCAGGATAATGACATCGACTACAGTGCCAGAATGTTCTCCAGACATGAACCTCATCAAATATGTATGGGATAGATTGAAAAGCGCTCTTTATGGACGACGTGATCCACCATTCACTCTGAATCGCCGTTGAGGAATGGGACAATCTGGGCCAACAGTACCTTGATGAACTTGTGGATAATATGCCACGACAAATACGGGCATGCATAAATGCAAGAGGACGTACTACTGGGTATTAGAGGTACCGGTGAGTACAGCAATCTGGACAACCACCTCTGAAGGTCTCGCTGATGGTACAACATGCAAGGGTGGAAATGATGTTTATGTTGATCTCTATTCCAATTTTCTCTACAGGTTCCGGAACTCTCGAAACCGAAGTCATGCAAAACTTTTTTTTATGTGTGTAGATACCCAAGTAAGGGTTTAATGGGGAAGGGACACTGCATTGCAGCAAGCTGTAAGTTGGAACTTTTGGGCAGTGAGGGACTTTGTCCGGATGGCCAAAGCGGTTAAGGCAACCGCTCATGAGAAGCGGTTAATCTGGGTTCGAGTCCCAGTCTGGCACAAATTATCAACTTTCGCCATTGCATTTTCCAAGTTCCCTGTGCTGCCGGAAGTTTCCAACCCACTGTTTCCCTTTCCTTCCCACTCTTTCACTTTCCTTCCTCCGGCCGGGGTGGCCGAGCGGTTCTAGGTGCTACAGTCTGGAACCGAGCGACCGCTACGGTCGCAGGTTCGAATCCTGCCTCGGGCAAGGATGTGTGTGAAGTCCTTATGTTAGTTAGGTTTAAGTAGTTCTAAGTCTAGGGGACTGATGACCTCAGAAGTTAACTCCCATAGTGCTCAGAGCCATTTGAATCTTTCCTTCCCATTCCCTTATTTCGTATATAAAACATACTATATTTACTGTAGACTTCCTGTCATCTGCACCATGAGACAGCAGCTGACCTCACTGGCGTTAATGATTGATCACCCTGTATACCAAGTAATACTTTAATAACCATGTTATAGAACTGAACAATTTTAAACATGATAACTATAACGAAAACTTTAAAAATTGCAAAGAAAATCCATGTAAATGTGATGCGGCCTCCCTTACTGTGTAACACTGCCTCCTGTTTCGATAATGGCGTCATTTGAGAGAGGAACAGAGCCTACCAGTTTCTCCAGGTATGTCATACCCAGCTGAAGCCACTCATTGATAATTAGTTACCGCATAGCTACTAAATTGCAGAGATGATGATTGCACCAACTGTTCCAAATAGTCCCATACATTTTCCGTGGCATTAAAATCGGGTGATTAAACAGCCTAGTCAAGATGCGATATAGTGCCGGAGTGTTTGTCAAACTATGAGCGTATGTAAGCAGTCTTCTGAACATGGCTGATATCATTTTGGAAGATGGGATTTTCCTCAGCATACTCATCGTGAATGATGTAGAAAGAAGGGAGGAATCTTGTCGTTGAGAATGTTGAATTAAACATCCCACAACAAGTTAACGGAGACTTGAACGTATGGCCACACCACATTCTGTTAACTAAAACTATCCCAAAATCTCATAGAACCAGCTCCGGCCTGAACTAAAACAGCTGTGCAGGTTTGCACCAGCGAGATATCGGGGATGTGCAGTGTGCGTCACACCATGTGACACTACAGGTCTTAAGAGTTGCGGCAACCATCTCCAGCAGAAGCGAATTACTATTTGAGACCACTTTCGTACTTTGTAACTTCACATTTAAATAGACTCATGCTGCCAATAATATATGATAGTGTTTTAAGCACCTTTTCGTTTACATACTGATTTCCCTCCTGGTCCTGGATGTAGCCGAGCTTTTGCGATGTATGTCAAGCAAGGTGACTAGTATGACATCAATATTCGTTCACCTGTGGAGCCAGTTTGGAGCTTTGCATCATTTGAGAAGAGGCAAAACCGCTACTCATCAGTCCACACCACTCGCTTCCAATCAGGTACTGCCCACTTTCTGTGTTTTTGGGCCCATCATAGATTTGCAAATTTGTGTTCCTCTGCTGAGCAATAGCCTTTTACGAGGTACCTGTCTGCAAATACCTGTTGCACGTAGTTCCCATCTTACTGTTTGCTCGCAACCTGGCTGAGATGTACAAACATTTACTAACCCCAGCAATTCCCGTCAGGTTTGAAACTGATTGTCACTAAGAGGTTGTGACATCTGCCCATGATCTCTTTTCAGTTAAGATCGTCTTAAGACCACTACTCATATGCCATGTGAGGGTACACCATTCCTTGCTCTTAAAGACGCATTCGACAGTCCGAGGTGGATATCCAAAGAAATTGATCAACTCCACAGTATGGTCATGGGTTCGCCCAAACATAAATAGTTCCTATGCGTCATTCTGTCCAGTCTCCAAATCGATCCATCTTCCTGCTCTATACCATACAACCGACTGTCACATATAGACTATATCACTGCTGTTAAGTACATCGGTCGTTGGAGGGTTGTCTGAGACCTTGGTTCCATTTATACACCATTTACAGCACTCCACAGTGCCTAGTGTGCTCTTTCAAGAAAGTGATTAATATTTTATCCAGGTAGCTCATGTTACAACAGATGCTCCAAAAGAAAGTTTTTGGTTGTGTTTTACATTGAAACTTTATTGCTAAAAGCAAGTACACCATGAAATCATGAATTATAGACATTGCACTATTTTTTGAAATAGTCGCCACCAACACTGAGACATAAGTCATAGCATGCAATGCAATCAGTTCAGTTTAGTGAAACTATGATGTAAGGAACCGACACACAGCCTGCTCCACCTCAGCATTGGTTCGAAAGTGATGTGCCGAGAGAGTGGCTTTCACTGCAGGGAATAGATGAAAGTTCAATGGGGGCAAGATAGGGGCTGTAGAATGGATGATCCACACTCTGCCATGCGAAGTGATGAATCTGATCTTGTGCGAGCCTTCCTGTGTGTGGTTTTGCATTTTCATCCAAGAGTACACCACCTTCACTCGAGAGCCCATGTCTCTTTCATCGAATGGCAGATCTCAGTTTGGTGAGGGCGTCACAGCAGTGTGCTGCATTGATGGTCCGTTGCTGGAGGACATCAAGAAGAATCACACCTTTCGCATCCTAGAACACTGTGGTCATAATCCTTCTTGCGGAGGGTGATACTTTTAGTTTTTTCCTCACTGATAAACTGGTATGCTGCCACATCATTGCTTCAGCCTTGCATTCTAGGGTAAAGTGATGCACTCATGTCTCCTTGCCATGTTTCCCTTTCATACATACCACATTAAGTGATCAAGGCTGATTTCCATTCTCGGTCAGGTCAGCTTTGTCAGTGCCCACCTTGCAGATGCTTTATGGTAATCCAACACATCATGTAACATACGATAGGACCAAGCACAGCTAATATGCCATGTGGACGTCATGTCTGATGACATTATATGCCCGTCCACTGCCACTGCTTCCTGCACTCATTAGTGGATATGGAGAGGTGCCCACTTTGACCTTCATTCGTCACACTTCACCTTTCTTCTCTGAAAATGCAACACTAGTCACCAACCATCTGACGAGACATGACCTCCTCACCATATATGATTTGCAGGCATCCATGGATGACTGAAACACTAGTTTCTCGTGGTCATTCGTAACAGGTAACACCACACACTTGCACTGGCAACCATGTTGTCAGCACACATCATCATGATGTGTACTTGAATAAACTCAGGCACTCCACTCTACTAGCCTTCTCCACTGATGCCCCTCCTGTCACTGAACCAGCAATGGGTGTGGATTCGTATTGTGTTTGTTTCTGTCATCCAGTGTACATTCTTCTCTTTAAAAAACAATGATGAAACTTACTTTCAGAACATCCCTAGTATATTGAACTGCCTCCAGCAGTACTTTATGTTTATGTTAAGAATTGTATTTTGTAATTCTTCATGGCATGTTACTCACGACAAACGCACAAGAACAATGTGTACCGGCATGCCACATGAAACTCTTTTCCACACAAAATATTCGTAACACAATTTTTGCTACAACTTAAAGACTCCTTGGCTTCTAGACAATAGATCCCATGATGTAGGTAGGAAAAGGTAGACTCATTTCCTGTTGTCTGCTTTCAACAAATGAAAACCCACAGTATCTTTATCTGTTGGGGCATTTGAAAGATCTTTTATATCCAATCCTTCTACCCATACAGACCTTGTGCTCATATTGTGGTAGGTCATGAAACTATTCATAATACTCCAAGATACATCATTGAATCCAGGACTTATTGCAATACTGAGTCATGTATATGAGGTGATTTTGTAATGTTGTTACAGACTTTTGGGGATGATGGAGAAGGGTAAATGCACAAACGTGAGGTGAGGTCTAGAAATCACCAGGTCGAAACTAACAAGTGAAATTTTTTCTGATATCTCTAACAGTGGAATACATAAACCGGTACCATTGTTGCTAAGAATGTAGGGTATACAGCTTTTAGAGGTGGTAGCATGGAACAAAACAAGAAAAATGTCCATTAAATACAGGCTCTAAAATGCGCTCCATAAGAGCTATGGGTGCTTGTTTATCTTCGCTACAGTGAAACACAAATGTTCTGCTGAGCAAATGTCTGCACTAGAGGGTCAAACAGGCAGGAAGACAAGACCCAGTTGACATCCTTCACACAAAATATTGAATTTAAGTAATGAAAGGAGTTGATGTAAATTGCTGCAAATTAAGCATGCAAAAGGGAAGCATGACATCTAAAACATAAGATTAATAGGTAACGTAAAATGACAAAGCAAGGATGGGTACAGGAGAAATGCATACAGGAAGGGCAGGAAAATTAGAAAAACCTTCAGGTGGAGAAAAGAGAAGCACCTCTATTGATATCAAGAGTTCAGATGACCTGCCAGTGCTGAGCAAAGGAGGTATGGCTGAAATATGGAAGCTCCATACAGGGAGTAAACTACATATACAAAATTTTAGAGTCTTTAGAGGAGACAAAAAGAAACTTCTCTATGTGACAAAAATATCTCAGGTACACCATTTTCCCCCTAGGGTTCTATTTGTCTTGAAAGGCTTTGATCAAATTGCTGTGTGATGAATATTGCATTATAAATGTTGCTGAAAATATTGTCAGTTTATTTTAATGTAAACTGGCATTTGTGTGCTAATCTACAAATACTAAACAACTATCACAGAATCAGACATGTAGATGAGTGTCACACGTTAAGGCTGGAGAGTTCTCTCTTAGCACAGTTTGTTGTGAAATCCATTTCAAATATGTGTATTTGAATAACAATTGATAATATATCACTGACTTTCACTATGGTTTCAGATCAGTATGCTATGATAAAATTATTGATTTATATACTTTGTAAGTTTTTTTGGTTGATTGGATGGCCGTGTGCAGTGCAGAATTTCAATTTAAAGAATTTTCTGTGTTAAATGAAAGAATTTGATTATTTTTTCTGATAGAAAAACATAATGGATGAGAAGAATCCACATGCTCTGTCATATAACCCCCATAATTGGTTATATGGAGAGATATTGCAAAATACTGACTTTGTAATCCAAAGTCTAGACAGTTCCCAAATTTAACATACGGTAAGTCACAAACAAAAGGAGGATGTATAATCTTCATACCCCTTGAATTTACTGTAGTCTATATGCAAATGCAATATATATGAAAATTGGCCAATGTTAAAAGCTGCAAAATTGTACATACCATACAACGAAATCGCAAAGAAGAAAGAACTGCTCAAAATATATACAAGTACAGAATCATATACTACGTAAGAAAGACGTATTTCCTTGTAAGACATTTCTTTATATTGAATCAGCTTTTGCAATTTCTGAAAGGAAGAAAAAACATAAAAAACACTTCTACAGTTTTTCCACTAACTTGTTATTCAGTTGCACAAACAACTCCTATTGATACACTTATCAGTAAATGGGCCCATGCCTTTCATATGTCCAACTGGCTGCCCCTTGTCTTATCACTTACACCAGTGCTCTTGTGCTCTTGGAGGTGGTCACCCTCTCTCATTGTATGTGAAAAGGAAAACAAACAAAACACTTTACTTCAGAATATTGGTAATTACCATAAATAAACCTACAAGAAAACATTTCATGTGGCCTCCTTACTATTACAGACATTTTACTTATACATATTTATTTACTTCTCAAATTGGCACAGAACATTAACAAAAACACAAAGAGTTTATCTTCACATGAGATTGTAATCCCATCAAATTAATACAAATGGAATGGAAAATGTGTCCCTATAACCAGAAACATAATTCAAATCAATTTCCAACTTAATAAAACACATACTTTAACTTACCACATGGAGAATAGAGCTGTTATCACTGCATCATTACATAATTACTCATTATATTCAGTTACAGGGATGGAAACTGTTTCAAATCACTACATTACTTCATTCACATCAGATTACTACCTTCACTAGTGCGAACATTAAATTCTTATGACATTCAAAAAAGGTCACTTTTTATTCACTCTTGTCAGAATATTCATGTTACATTTGAGTTACTGTTATCCATTAATTAGCAACATTGTTTTTCTTTTCATGTATCATCATCAATACCAAAATACATAATTAACAAATTTCAATGCACGCAAAATTAAATATGCAGCAGTATATATAACAATTAGTTATTACTTTTCTGAAAGTTTTACTCTTTCACTCAGCTTTTCATTTTCAGTGTCACACACTGCATGAGACAATAGCATGTTCCCTAACACACAAACATATTCTATCATATAAAAACCTTATGCATTTATAAACAGTTAACATTTCATATTTACTTATGTCTGTTATTTCCATCAAATCTGTTCAGTTCCAGTCATGTCATCTAGAGGAGTGTACTCTCAATAGACAGTGACCCTAATGCAAAGTCAGGCTCCCTACCCACAGGTACTCTACCTAATACATTTGTCATTACTCTCCATTATTGTTTCAATGCATCATTACTACCCTATGTCCTTGCTTCATTGTTTACTTCATCATCCATTACCCAAGAAATAAACAGCTTCTTTGCTATTTGTACACAAAAAATGAATCTACAGGTTACCACTTCTACAGTAACAAATCCTAGTATCATATGTAAACTTTACTCTCAATTCACAACAGACAACTGTATATCATACTACTTTAAACTTAGGCATGAAGAGCTATGATGATACAAATCTTGCTTTATTGTTTCAAATATTAGTGTGGGTAACTGCATCTTAACTTTCATCCACTTAACTGATACCTGATTCTGTAACATCACATATTTCACTACATATGTGCTTTGTCATAAATAACTGAACTATGCACAAAATTTTTATATGTTACCACCCACGGTATTAAACCAAACAATGGAAGCTCCAGGTTGGAATATCAGCAATATAAGGAACAGATAGATTTTCACTTACCATAGAGATGACAAGTTAGAGACAGGCACAATGAAAAGACATTTACACATTAGATTTTGGCAAAACCCTTGATCAGAAAGGGAAACAGTCACACATTCTTTCACACATACAAGCACACCTCATGTGTGTATGATTGCCATCTTTGGCTGCTCAGACTAATCCAATATGCCACATATGGTGTGAATTTGATAACACAATGCTTCAGCAGTACACTCTGAAAACATTGGAACCATGGTATTCATTCAAAAACGTGGGCTACATGACACCAATCATCAGTTACACACATTATTAGTACAGTTATACAGACCAACACACACAATCACACTGGCAAAATATTCAGTTGTGGCACATGGCAAACAGTTCACATTCATGTGAAATCATGAAAGTTCATATTTAACACACTCCTACAATAGTCCATTAAAGTTTATTACTCTTCAGTATTTTGTTTAAATGAGTGTGCAGGTATTTATTCCTACACCCAGCAGAGATAGGAGAAGTAATCCAACTGTAAGAAAGAACATGAATTTTATTGTCTGAACGAACTCCATACGTGAGATGACAAGCATATATCACAACAGCATAGCACAAACTGAAGTCCAAAGGTCTAGGTGTTCATCATTGCAGAGGGTTGCTGGATCAACAGTAGTCATCACAGAGGTAGAGGTCCCTCCCCCCACCCCCCACAGTACAGAGCTAGGGGAAGGACACACAGTACCAGTGTTGGGTCAAATAGGGTGGAGCAGTGGTTAGATGGGATCAGTAGAGACAGTTGACAATATTGCACAACCAGCCATGTCATGGTAGGTCCCAAAGGCAGACGTGGCTAAACCATTTCTCAATAACTGGGGAAGGTTGGAAGTGCAGATGTCACAGATGACGTAGTCTCATAACTAGCTGGGTGGCCGCAGGTGTCGGCCCACACAGGGAAGAGGGAACTCCGGTGCTTCCATGTGACTACCACATCTGTCGATGGCCGTCATGATGTTGTCCTCACCATCATCATTCAATAACTGAATCAAGTGAAGAAGGTGATGTGAGTGGTAGGTGTGTCATCAGGAGAATGAGGAGAAGTGACAAAGACAAAGCTTGCTGCATCACAAGCCTGAAGAGACAGATCCTCTACCCAGAAATAAGGTAACTGACAGGGAAGAGATGGGTGCAAAAAAGGGCAGCTCGTTTTGTATTATCACGTAATAGGGGAGAGAGTGTGGCAGATATGATACATGAGTTGGGATGGAAGTCATTAAAGCAAAGATGTTTTTCGTCACGGCGAAATCTATTTACGAAATTTCAGTCACCAACTTTCTCTTCCGAATGCGAAAATATTTTGTTGAGCCCAACCTACATAGGTAGGAATGATCATCAAAATAAAATAAGAGAAATCATAGCTCGAACAGAAAGGTTTAGGTGTTCATTTTTCCAGCGCGCTGTTCGGGAGTGGAATGGTAGAGAGATAGTATTATTGTGGTTCAATGAACCCTCTGCCAAGCACTTAAATGTGAATTGCAGAGTAATCATGTAGATGTAGATGTAGATGTAGAAGACCACAGCACTGGGAAGGGAGCAGAGTGACGAATGCACAAACCACTGGCATAACCTAACCACTTCTTCAGAAGGGGATGTATCACATAAGGCTCTAGTGTCAGGGGATACACTGGATGGAATAGAACACTGGGAGTAGTAATCATTACCCATGGCAAGGGTATCATCTGTCAATATGACATGTGTGTCTGTGGACACTGAAGCTTCCTCAACCTGTTTTCAAGCAAGTTTAACTCTGTTTAAGGAAACCACCAGATATTTAAGAATATCCATTGTGTTATCTGCATGGTTAAGGTTCCTGTGCAGATCAGAACATGGTGGTTGGAGCAATGCATGAATAGTCCCATCAGAAAGCATCACAAACTCACAGTGTATCATATTGCTGTGTATTAATACTCATGCCAGGGTGTGAGAATGTGGTGCAGGTGTACATATATTTACGATGTGCAAGTGGACATGCTTCACTAGAGCAGGAAGTTGCCTGACATGGAAGCTTGATGTCTCTGACAAACTGGGTAGGTAGAACTAAAAGCTCTCCATAAAGGATATCAGCAAGGGAAGACTTCAGATCATTGTGAGCTGAACAAATGCCATTTCCAAAAGAGATGCGGCCTCATCCCCTCACGTTACCCAGGCAATGGCTGAAAGGATATATCTGAATTTCTTGGAACGGGGTAGGGGGCCCATGATGTCGAGGAGCACAAGACAGAAGTATCTGTTTGGTATGACATAGTTTGGCAGTGGAGGCTGAGTATGGTTTCTGGCCTTGCTCCATTGACAGGTTGTGCACATGAAAGTCTGAGAGTGGCAGTCATTCTTGAAGCCAAGCTAGACAATGCACTCTATGATGAGGTGTGTTATAGCCTTAATGCCTTGGTACATGAGATTGTGGACAGCCAAGAAAACTGTCCTTTGCAGAGGAACTGAAACAAGGGGATAAGGTAATCAGTCAAGATTGCACAAAGTTTTGGAGGGGAGGAACCAGGAATGAGGTGCGACACCAAAGTCAATGCTGAATCGGAGGCCAGTTGCAGTTTTTTAATTTCAGGATTGTCCACTTGCAGGTGAGCTATTTCATTGAGTTCAGTATGGAAGTAATACACTGACCATCCCAAACATTATGAACCACTGACCAACTATTAATATAAACTGGTCCATGTGATAAAAGCAGCACCTGGCAAGGAATGACTACTAGTCAGACACAGGAATGGTGCATGTAGATTCAGTGAGTGTGCTGTTCGTGTATAGTATGGGGAAGGCACACAATCTATCTGAGTTTGACTGAGAGCAGAATGTGATTGCCCAGTGGCTCAGCACAAGCATTTCAGAAATTGCAAGACTTGTTATGTGCCAAGGATTGCTGTGGTGAATATCTCCAACACATGGTAAAACGATATGCAGATGTCATAGGATGGGTTGACTGGTAAAACTGAATGGGAAACAAACTGTGGCAGAACTAACATCAGACTACACACTGGGCAGAGTACAAGTGTGTCTGAACACACAGTGCACTGAACACTCCTAATGGTGAACCTCAATAGCCGATGACTCATGCATGTTCCAATGTTTACTACACGACATCAGCAATTACAACTGAAATGAGTATGTGACCATCACCACTGGACCTTGGCTCAGTGGCAGAGGGTTGTACAGTCTGATGAATCCCAATGCCTTCTTCATCATGCAGATGGGAGGGCACTAAACTGTTGTCTTACAGGGGAACAGCTCCTTTACATCTTGGCAGTAGCTCCATTATGCTATGAGGAACATTCACTTGGGCATCAAGGGATCTAGTGGAGCCCATGCAAGGTACCATGGCAGCCAAGGAATATTGTACGCTGGTCGCAGACCACATACAACCCTTCATGATGATAATGTTTCCTGACAGCAGTGACTTTTTCAACAAGGCAATGTGCCACGTCACATGGCCAGGAGTGCGACGGAGTGGTTCGTGGAGCACAGTGGTGAGTTCCAATTGATGTGCTGGTGCCCCCAACTCGCCAGATCTGAACACAATCAAACACATCTGGGACGTGACTGAATGTGGCATCACAGCTGATCGCCCCCACCCCCCTCCCCCCTCCCTGGAATTTATGGGAACTGGGTGACTTGTGTGACTTGTATGGTAAGATATGATGCCAGCTCCCTCATTTCTTCCATGTCATGATGTGTTACCATCGTTATCCATGCCAAGGGTGGACATACCGGCTATTAATTCAGTGGTCATAATGTTCTGGCTGATCAGTGTGGCATCGGGTGCACAAGTGTGACAGCTTTCGAAAGTGCAGTACCTTATGTGTCCCAGAGGTGTTTTTGGCCACCAAAGCATGTGTCAGGGGCCCTGGAGAGTGGTGGTATTTAGCAAATGTCTTGGGAAAAAATTCGCCATTCCCAGAAAACGGCGGAAATTGCAGTAGGTTGTTGGTAATGGGAGGTCACAGGTGACTGTGACATGACAGTGACAGTGTGACCAAGCAAACTAATACTCAAGCAATTCAGTTGTTACTTATCATGGTTAATACTGGTGCTGTTACTGATAATAGCAGAAAGAACTTGAGCTAGGTGTTTTTTAAGTTCTCAGTGGAAGGGGAATAGATTAGGACATCCTCGAGGAAAGTGTAGGAATAACGTAAGTTTAACAAAAAAAAAAAGTCAGTAACCCTTTTCCAAGTTTGAGACACGTTCTTGAAGTCATAATGCATAGAGAAGTACTCAAATAAGATGAATCCTGATCTTACGGTATGCCTTGAGGCAAAGAATAATACTGAACGTTCACACTCTGTTAAGTAGCTGGGCAAAGAACAAAATGTGGCAGATGGGAAATTGTTCATAATGATATGGGTGTTGAGTTTTTATTAGTCACCACACAACTAGAATGACCTATCCTTCTAAGCATCGAGGTGTATGGGGGAAGACCAGTTGCTGTCTGTAGCACTTGCAATGCTCACATTAAAAAGTTCATTACTAATTGCTTTCATATGGTGCAGTTTATTAGGTGTGAGGTGGGATGCCATGCAGCCCAGGGGAGGATCCTCCATCTCTGTTTTCCTATGGCAGATACCATTTGTAATCACTCCTATGTGTACTGCTTGTACATGCAGAGCAGACTAATGCAAGTCATCCCACGCAGAGGTGACAAGAGGCAGCAGTGGCAGCATGATAAGAGAAAACACTAGTAGGAGGAATGTCAGTGGCCTCTGTGGATTCTGAGACCTTGATAGGGGTGGGTCTGATATGGTGGGTGCATGCACAATTTGAGTTAGTTGGAAACCACTGAGGCTGCTGATAGTATGGTGAGCAAGTGCCAAGCTCAACCATAGAGTTGGTGATGCGAGTAGTCAACAAGGAGTACTCAGAGACAGTAACTATTAGTGGATCACTTTCCACCAAAGGAGAGATAGTCAAATCGCGAAAGAAGCTTGGAATACATGTACTCGTGTGGTGCAACAATGATCCTGAATGCAGGTCTGGAGAGAGGCTAGAGATCTTACATATGTGGGAGCACAAGGTCAGGAATGACATTGGAATCTGCCTTGGTGTCTATGAGAAAATGAAAGTTTTTACCTTGAACTAAGACATAGAGCCTTCTGCTAGGAGAGTCTATCAAGTTTGATGACTTTTGTACACCTTATATGCTGTTGTGAGTGATGGCTTCTAGACTGACTGTTTGCAGAGTTTGAGGACCATGCACAGGGAGGCTGATTGTTTCTTGCTGCATTACCCAATTTGGTTTAAAACCAACAGAGTTGATATATAGGGTGCAAAGTAAACATTTGTGACCCATGCCATCTGTGGTACTACATTGATTATCAGTCATATGATTGGGTGCAGGGTTGGTAGATGTTGTTGGTGGAAGGGGAACTGGTGCAGGTAGTGTTAGTGACTGGCCACCCATGTGGCAGCGGGTATTCTAATGCATCATGTGGCCTCTTATACAACCTCTGCCAACAGAGCACTTTTGTGGGAGGGGAGGGTGTAAACACTATTACCAACCATGTCATCTGGTGAAGGGCTTGCGGTTGGAAGTAGGCTGATGACAGATGATTCTGTGTGCCTGATCTGCCAGCCAGAGTTTAGTCCATAAGGGGTCTGTTGAGTGCAAGAGCAGCTGAAGTTCTAGATCATGTGGTAGCTTGACAAGCCATAATGTCTGCCATGACCTCAGGGCCAACCTGTGTCTTCACAGCTGTGAAGGCAATCTGTCATTGAGATGCTTCACATGGATGATATGATGAATTGTTCCTGTGGGGGGATGCGACAGACATTCAGTGATGATCAAATTCATGGTAGCAGGTTTAGGTTGTGCGGGAGGGCTCAAATTCAGATCTGTAATGAAGCTGGTATGGTCATGAAGGTGGCTCACCAAGCATATGAAGTGAGCATCATTGTTTATGATGCCGTGTATATCAAAAATGTTATCCACTAGGGTGAACTGCATCTTTGAATTTTCCTTCTGGAGCTGTGATAGCTTGAGGAATTTTCTCACTGGGAAATTGGCTGGCTCATTGTACAATGGAAGAGGGGCAGCAATATAGCTGGTTGCGATGGTCTCTCCATAGCAACAAGTGTGAAATCTTGGTTGAGAACTCAGTGATAGGAAGGCGGTGAGTGTGGTGTGTTGCCCAAGGTCCCCATGAGAGTGGGGGTGGGGACAAGCAAAGCTTGGACCACATGTACTGCATAGCATGGCAGGTATGGAAGTGAAACTGATCAACATTGATGGGATGATTATGGTCATCAGAAGGCGAGACAGAAATTCATGGGGAACTGCTCAGGCAGCCAAACAGAACACTTCTGCACTTCCATGTAATAAGTGGGCACTGCCTGTTGGTGATAAACTGATGAAGGTGGTGGATGCTTAGAAGGGAGAGGCTGCAAGGTCACTTCTTGCCTCAAATGATGTAGACCTGAATCAGTATTGGAAAACAGAGCTTGGCCGTGCATGTACATTGTAGTGTGCAATTCCAGCATTGTGTGAAGTGTATGCTATAACATTGCAGTCATGGTTAGGTTACTCGCATGTGGACTGATATCAAAGGAATGTACATTAGCACACAAAACTAATACTTGCACTGATGACGGTGTGTAGGCAGGAAGTGTGGAGTCCAATGTTTTCAATTAGCTTCATAGGCTGACAATGAATACCATTAACACATGGAAATAGTCACAAACAAAAATGAATCCAGGCTCACCAGTGTGGGAATCTGTCCTTATATTCATCAGAGGTAAGAGAAGTAATCCAACTATAAAACCAACATGAACTTTATTGTCAGAATAAACTGTATACATGAGAGCACAATTGTACATCACAAAAGAATGTCACAGACTAAAGTAAAAAGATCTTAGTGTTTGTTATCTTAGATACTTGATGGACTATCGATAGTCACCACAAGTCCTTCATATGAATTACTAAGTTTACCAATAGCTCTCTCTGATGATGATAACTATTCACATATCTTGTTGATCACAACACAGTTCAGGCAGAATACTCATTAATTTGATGTTCTGAAGACACTCAGAGTTAATTAAAGTTCATGAGTTTTGTAGTGACCAGAGTGTGTTTTCATATGTGCATAATGTGCATAATAGAAACGTGAGTGAATCAACAAGGGAACATCCAAAATTGGTGCTACTTGTTAGCTCTCAAATTGCAGACTGACTATTTTGGGTGATGTCCAACTACTTTCAGACAGCTATAAGAATAAACTGTTATTTTGGAAACTAAATAATACTTTGAAATTTGGCTAGTTTGGAATTTATTATTTTTGAGGGACTATAGGAACCAATGGAATTTATGTTTATAGAAAATGTTGCTGCCTACAAATTTTGAAAAATATGTAGAACTATTATCTTTACACAAATGTGAATCCCCTTGTTTATGCAAATAAGCACAATATTGTAAATAATGGTAAATTACATGAAATTATTAATTGTTGAGTTACTTAATCAATCCTGATATGTCAGACGGTAATGTCACACAAGTATGTAGCCAAAGTCCAGTGGTAGTGATTATGAGCTTCAAGTTTAATTATTGCAGAACATAATTAGTTTTTGGTAATTTAAGATACACCACTGGAAAGTTGAAATGCCTGACTTTCAAATGGTAATGTATCATCTTCAAAAAACAGTCATGAGCTGTAAACAGAGTAAACTTCTTTATGACACAGCACTGATGATTAATTATTGTTTTCCTTGGTACTGGTTCCATTGACAACATGGCAGGGAGTTGCATGTTACGAACCATAAACTGTCTACCAGCAGAGTCTAACACATACTGCTCATTAAAGACTCCCTACCACTTCAAATATTCAGTGTGAACCACTGTTTTCTTATCCACAAAATACTGAATTTAGGACCTACCATCCATATAATTTAGACCCTGAGGTTTTGGCATACTGTGAATGAGGGATACTGATGTATAGTGAGTGTTTTCATTTTCCTTGACACACACTGAGGGCATCTAGTAGGAACCAAGTATGAATAATCTTCAACACGAATTCATATTTGTAAATAGGTTGCTCTCCTGCCACATAAAAATCTAAATAATTCAGTCCACTTTCCTCCATATGCTGGAAGAAAGAATGATAGCACTTTGAACTTGGTACAACAACTGGTAATTTTTAACCAACAAACTGATTTTGCAACAATTCCTGATACTAGGATATAAATTAACTGTACTGGATTTATATACCACATGTAAATTAACTGATCTGTTTTTATATGCAACATTGTTTATTGCAATATCTTTTCTTCCATATATAGTCCTCATCCTTGATTGCTACAGCAATAAACTTTGAGCATTGTTTACACATTAGAGGATACAAGAGTAAATCTTGAAAAGGTGCTAGCCCTCACATTCTTTAATACCAACAACAGACATTCTGAGTAATTATACAGTTGACAGCATTGACAGACTTTTTAATATATTTGACAACTCATTTAAGTTAGTTACCAAGAGTATGAGACTGAGTACTAACTCTAAGGAGATGTTACATTTGGTGTCACCTCATTCTGTGGTCTAACATACACATTGAGCATATAAGCAAGAGAAAATTTAGAAAATATTTTAAATTACACTTAAAGTTTGCTGAAAATTGCCAAGTGCTCTTATTACCAAACACTGAATGAGTATAGTCTGGGTACTTGGCTATAGATTTTAAGCAAATCTATTTTTTATGCATCTCAATATAAATGACATCCCATCACCTGAACTATCTCATAAATAATATACTTTTGCAGGTACCTTCAGTAGTATATGTGGATACTCGACTGTAAAATATGTTGTGAATATAATAGTAAAAAAGTAATAAATTAAAATGTCATGCGTGATTCAGCAGTTTTACTGCACAAACAGCAAAAATGTACTAAGTGATAAACTTTTATCCTTTCATCCTTTTGCAGGAGGTTTCAATAAGAAAAAGTTTTGTAAATGTTTGAAATGATGTATAAAGTTTGTTGAAAGTCACTAAGTGCTTTCATTCTGAAATAATTAGTGAATGTAATCTGAGTTATGGTGCATACAGGCATATACCATATGCAGTTTGTAATTGTAATACTTGTCTCACTTGTTAAACCCTTAACATAAGATTATACCTCTTGATGAGTAAATTATGGCAGCATTTTAAATTTGATCAATAATTATATTAAATATTGAAAACAAACTTTTGTTGCCCTGGAAGCTGTTAGCTAGGCATCCTACAACAAGGACTGAGCGCGTGAACTGTGAACTAGGTGAGTCATTCAGTAATACAGATGAAGTAAGTGCATGCATTCTGTAACTCAGTGAATACTCTCTGCAGTACCAGTGCTTTTAATGCCATAATATTTAATAAGCTTTGTTTTGATCACTAGATACCATTCTGGTTACCACTTTCAACTGAAAAATAAACATAGTTACAGCAGGTAACATACGCCAATCAGCTGTTGTGCATACCTGTACACTACCTTTAAAGTGAGGGAGCCACCCACCCACTGGAATTTGCATAAACCAGCACAGTTATAATTGGAATTCATTGCATAATAAAGTTTTCTATGTATCAGAAGAATAGGATGGTGAAATGCTAATCAAAAATGAGGTATGGAATCATCAATCATGAAATTAAAAAGTATGTAAAGTAGGAAAAGACTGTCACAAAAATGAATAGGATACAAAAAAATCTGATGATGGTGAGAAATTTGTCTGATACACAAAATGGTTTACAATTAAAGGCATGAATTTGTAGGAAGACAATAATATTAAAATACAAGATGCAAAATAAAACAGGTTACGGTCTATGAAATTGCAGTGTTTTCCAACAGGTTTGTTGCCACTACCAGGAGTAACTTCTAATTTACCATTCCCATTCTCAGTTAGTGTAACCTGAGTGGTCTTATTGTGTCTTGCATATCATGCAGATATGCAGCAATAAGTCATGGCTACAAAATACACTCCTGGAAATTGAAATAAGAACACCATGAATTCATTGTCCCAGGAAGGGGAAACTTTATTGACACATTCCTGGGGTTAGATACATCACATGATCACACTGACAGAACCACAGGCACATAGACACAGGCAACAGAGCATGCACAATGTCGGCACTAGTACAGTGTATATCCACCTTCCGCAGCAATGCAGGCTGCTATTCTCCCATGGAGACGATCGTAGAGATGCTGGATGTAGTCCTGTGGAACGGCTTGCCATGCCATTTCCACCTGGCGCCTCAGTTGGACCAGCGTTCGTGCTGGACGTGCAGACCGCGTGAGACGACGCTTCATCCAGTCCCAAACATGCTCAATGGGAGACAGATCCGGAGATCTTACTGGCCAGGGTAGTTGACTTACACCTTCTAGAGCACGTTGGGTGGCACGGGATACATGCGGATGTGCATTGTCCTGTTGGAACAGCAAGTTCCCTTGCCGGTCTAGGAATGGTAGAACGATGGGTTCGATGACGGTTTGGATGTACCGTGCACTATTCAGTGTCCCCTCGACGATCACCAGTGGTGTACGGCCAGTGTAGGAGATCGCTCCCCACACCATGATGCCGGATGTTGGCCCTGTGTGCCTCGGTCGTATGCAGTCTTGATTGTGGCGCTCACCTGCACGGCGCCAAACACGCATACGACCATCATTGGCACCAAGGCAGAAGCGACTCTCATCGCTGAAGACGACACATCTCCATTCGTTCCTCCATTCACGCCTGTCGCGACACCACTGGAGGCGGGCTGCACGATGTTGGGGCGTGAGCGGAAGACAGCCTAACGGTGTGCGGGACCGTAGCCCAGCTTCATGGAGACGGTTGCGAATGGTCCTCGCCGATACCCCAGGAGCAACAGTGTCCCTAATTTGCTGGGAAGTGGCGGTGCGGTCCTCTACGGCACTGCGTAGGATCCTACGGTCTTGGCGTGCATCCGTGCGTCGCTGCGGTCTGGTCCCAGGTCGATGGGCACGTGCACCTTCCGCCGACCACTGGCGACAACATCGATGTACTGTGGAGACCTCACGCCCCACGTGTTGAGCAATTCGGCGGTACGTCCACCCGGCCTCCCGCATGCCCACTATACGCCCTCGCTCAAAGTCCGTCAGCTGCACATACAGTTCACGTCCACGCTGTCGCAGCGTGCTACCAGTGTTAAAGACTGCGATGGAGCTCCGTATGCCACGGCAAACTGGCTGACACCGACGGCGGCGGTGCACAAATGCTGTGCAGCTAGCGCCATTCGATGGCCAACACCGCGGTTCCTGGTGTGTCCGCTGTGCCGTGCGTGTGATCATTGCTTGTACAGCCCTCTCGCAGTGTCCGGAGCAAGTATGGTGGGTCTGACACACCAGTGTCAATGTGTTCTTTTTTCCATTTCCAGGAGTGTATTAACATGGATTACACTCAGAAGAATGGAGTAACTGGTAGTAGCTGAACAGTAGGATGACTGATTTGGGTTTTGGAAAGATTTAGGAACATTTTGATACAATGATTTACCTTAGAGGATAGAATGAAGGAAGGCAAAGCTAAATTTATAGCATTTGTAGATTCAGAAAAAGGGTTTGACTTTGTTAAGTGGGACACTCTTAAAATTCTGATGTGAATATACAATCTGAAGTAATACAAAAATTACCTGTAACCTGAACAGGTACCAGACTACAGTTATACGAGTTTAAGGATATGGAGAAGGGGCTGTAATGGAGCAGAGAGTGAGATATTGTGGTAGTCTGTCCTCATGTCACTCAAATGTACATATTGTATGCAGTAAAAGACCAGGAGAAATTTGGGAAAGCATTTGTAGTCTGTGGAGAAGAAATAAAAATTTCAAGGCTATAATTCTTTCAGAAATGGCACATAACTTGGGGAAACAATTGAGTGAAGTGAACACTTTTCTTGGGAAAAGGTTACAATATGGACTTCAACAAAAGTAATACAAGGTTAATAGTGTAGGTTAATTAAAATAGATGATATTGATGGAATAACTTTAGGAAATAAGACACACAATAATAAGATTAGATTAGATTAGATTAGATTAGATTAATACTAGTTCCATGGATCATGAATACGATATTTCGTAATGATGTGGAACGAGTCGAATTTTCCAATACATGACATAATTAGGTTAATTTAACAACATACTTAAGTTAATATAACAACTTTATTTTTTGTGTTTTTTTTTGTTTTTCTTTATTTTTTATTTTATTTTATTTTTTTATTTATTTTTTATTTTATTTTATTTTATTTTTTTTTTTCTTAATTTATATCTAAAAATTCCTCTATGGAGTAGAAGGAGTTGTCATTCAGAAATTCTTTTAATTTCTTCTTAAATACTTGTTGGTTATCTGTCAGACTTTTGATACTATTTGGTAAGTGACCAAAGACTTTAGTGCCAGTATAATTCACCCCTTTCTGTGCCAAAGTTAGATTTAATCTTGAATAGTGAAGATCGTCCTTTCTCCTAGTATTGTAGTTATGCACACTGCTATTACTTTTGAATTGGGTTTGGTTGTTAATAACAAATTTTATAAGAGAGTATATATACTGAGAAGCTACTGTGAATATCCCTAGATCCTTAAATAAATGTCTGCAGGATGATCTTGGGTGGACTCCAGCTATTATTCTGATTACACGCTTTTGTGCAATAAATACTTTATTCCTCAGTGATGAGTTACCCCAAAATATGATGCCATATGAAAGCAATGAGTGAAAATAGGCGTAGTAAGCTAATTTACTAAGATGTTTATCACCAAAATTTGCAATGACCCTTATTGCATAAGTAGCTGAACTCAAACGTTTCAGCAGATCATCAATGTGTTTCTTCCAATTTAATCTCTCATCAATGGACATACCTAAAAATTTGGAATATTCTACCTTAGCTATATGCTTCTGATTAAGGTCTATATTTATTAATGGTGTCATACCATTCACTGTATGGAACTGTATGTACTGTGTCTTATCAAAATTCAGTGAGAGTTCGTTTACAACGAACCACTTAGTAATTTTCTGAAAGACAGTATTGACAATTTAATCAGTTAATTCTTGTTTCTCAGGTGTGATTACTATACTTGTATCATCAGCGAAGAGAACTAACTTTGCCTCTTCATGAATATAGAATGGCAAGTCATTAATATATAATAAGAACAACAAAGGTCCCAAGACTGACCCTTGTGGAACCCCATTCTTTATAGTTCCCCAGTTTGAGGAATGTGCTGATCTTTGCATGTTACGAGAACTACTTATTTCAACTTTCTGCACTCTTCCAGTTAGGTACGAATTAAACCATTTGTGCACTGTCCCACTCATGCCACAATACTTGAGCTTGTCTAGCAGAATTTCATGATTTACACAATCAAAAGCCTTTGAGAGATCACAAAAAATCCCAATGGGTGGTGTTCGGTTATTCAGATCATTCAAAATTTGACTGGTGAAAGCATATATGGCATTTTCTGTTGAAAAACCTTTCTGGAAACCAAACTGACATTTTGTTAGTACTTCATTTTTACAGATATGTGAAGCTACTCTTGAATACATTACTTTCTCAAAAATTTTGGATAAAGCTGTTAGAAGGGAGATTGGACGGTAATTGTTGACATCAGATCTATCCCCCTTTTTATGCAAAGGTATAACAATAGCATATTTCAGTCTATCAGGGAAAATGCCCTGTTCCAGAGAGCTATTACACAGGTGGCTGAGAATCTTACTTATCTGTTGAGAACAAGCTTTTAGTATTTTGCTGGAAATGCCATCAATTCCATGTGAGTTTTTACTTTTAAGCAAGTTTATTATTTTCCTAATTTCAGAGGGAGAAGTGGGTGAGATTTCAATTGCATCAAATTGCATAGGTATGGCCTCTTCCATTAACAGCCTAGCATCTTCTAATGAACACCTGGATCCTACTATATCCACAACATTTAGAAAATGATTATTAAAAATATTTTCAACTTCTGACTTTTTGTTTGTAAAGTTTTCATTCAATTTGATGGTAATACTGTCTTCCTCTGCTCTTGGTTGACCTGTTTCTCTTTTAATAATATTCCAAATTGTTTTAATTTTATTATCAGAGTTGCTGATTTCAGACATGATACACATACTCCTGGATTTTTTAATAACTTTTCTTAATATAACACAGTAGTTTTTATAATTTTTGATAGTTTCTGGGTCACTACTCTTTCTTGCTGTCAGATGCATTTCCCTTTTCCAGTTACAAGATATTTTTATACCCTTAGTAAGCCATGGTTTGTTACAAGGTTTCTTACGAGTTTATTTAACTATTTTCTTGGGGAAGCAGTTTTCAAGAGAGATTATATGGCCAAAAAATGAGTGTAGTAAATAGGATACATAAAAAGCAGATTTAACCCTCAAATGGGTGTACCAGTGTATGAAGTGTGCCAGCCATAAATAACTTTGTCTTGTATCTTTCCATTGTTGTTGTACAATTGCAAACCCAAGTATATTCCTTCATTATTGCTTCAACTAACATTGTGATAAATAGTGTTATCATACACCCAAGGAAGCAGTACTAACATAAAATAATCAGAAAACTAGGTGAGAAAAGATTTACAATCCTTGTAAGAAAACTACCAAGATGCCAAGCTAGCATCACAAACCCACAATGAGATAGTTGTCTATAAGATAATTAACAGTCGAATAAGCAGCTGGCTGGGATCTTTAGCAAGGGTGCTGTTTAATGCTTCAGGTGGGTCATTACTGTGAGATAACACTAATAACTGGCAATAGATTGATATAACAAAAGTTTATTTTATTATTGTGTTCTTAAACAGAGATCTAGCTAAAATAATGTAAGTTCATTTTATCATTTTTTTAATTACACTGAGGTTAAATGGTGATATTACTCATACATTTTTTCCTTAGTAACACAAAGACAATTATTCTTGACATGTGTACCAATATTGCTGCATGCCCAGTCATGTTATAAAAAACAGTGCACCTGCTCGAGGGTTAAAATAGCAATGGAAGCTTTTCTGAGAAAGAGAAATATGTTCATGTCAAACATAAGGTAATTCTTTTCTCAAAGTATTCACTAAGAATGTAGCCTTATGTGGAAGTGAAATGTGAATGGTAGACAGTTCAGACAAGATGAGAAGTTTTTGAAATGTTGTGAAACATAGGTATGCTAAATATTAAATGAGCACATCAGATGGGTAATGAATAGGTACCAAATTAAACCAGGGAAAAATAACTCATGGCACAACATGAGTAAAAGAAGTAATACATTGATATGACACATTCTAAGGCATTAAGGAATAGTTAATTGGTAATGAAGGGCAGTGTGGTGGATGGGCGAAGGATAAAATTGTAGAGAGAGACCAAGGCATCTGCATCTTGTAATCTGCCACAGCTTCTTTGTCTTTGAAATATGATTGTTGTTATCAGATTTTCCTGTATGAAGAAATATGAAACTTCTCAGGATTGTAAATGTATGATGTACCAAAAACTATGATATTAAAAATGTTCACATTTTTAATTTTTTGTATTTTAAACACATCCTGGATCTGGTTAGCAATACCATAGCACCCACTCACTTGCCTGGGCTGCAAATCCCACTTAAACATGTCCACTCTTTATAATGGCAGATAGCTAACTCATACCTATGACAACAGGAATGTAACTGCTTAACACAACTCTTCCTGCCCAATGTGAGAGAACAGTCAAAAAGCTTAAATCACATCACAGACAAAGAAATTATTTAATAAAGCATAGTGCAAAATAGATTTACATGTCTTCATGTTAAAACTTCAAAATTATCTTAATCATATAAAATATAAACAGCAATGCATGAAATATGGAATTTGGTCTATGAAGTTTTTGATGAGCTTCTTATGCCAAAAATGCAAATATCAATACCCAGCAGTATACATCCGTAATTTCCTTTGCTCCACGTACTAGGGCTTTGTCTCATTCTATTCACATATAGAGTGCAGGAAGAATGATTATGTAAATACCTCTGTGCATGCTGTAAATAGTCTGATTTTATCCTCTCAATCCATGTGGGAGAAATATGTAGGGAAGTTGTGGTACATTGCTATATTCATTATTTAATTCTGGTTCTTCAAATGTGCTAAGAAGGCTTACTTAGGATAGTTTGCATATGTCGTCAAGTATCTGTTGCTTCAGTTTCTTCATTATCTCTGTGTCACTCTCCCATGGGTCAAGCGAAACTGTGAACATTTATGATTCCCTTCCCTGTATATGTTTAATATCCCCTGTTAGTCCTTTTTGGTATGGGCCCCATACACTTGAGCCCTATTCCATTATAAATCACATGACTGTTTTCTAAACGGTCTTTCTTGAAGACTGACTGCATTGCCATAATATTCTAGCAATCAACTTAAGTCTGCCATTCTTTTTATCTACAACTGAGCTTATGTGATAATTGCATTTCGTATTCCTGCAAATTGTTACACTCAGGTATTTGAATAAGTAGACTGATTCCAACTGTCATACTGATATTGCAGTCATACACTAGGATACTACAGACTTTTTCTTAAGTGCAGAATTTTACATTTCTGAATATTTAAAGCGAGTTGCCAATCTCTGTATCTCTTTGAAATGTTATCAAATTCTGACTGAAAATCTATGCAGCCTTCTTCAAACAGTTTTTCATTATAGTTAACTGCATTTTCTACAATATGACAAGACATTGCTGTTAATACTGTCTGCAAAGTTGTTATTATACAAGATGAACAGCAAGTGTCCCAGTACACTTCCCTGGGGCACACCGGACATCATTTCTATATCTATTGATGACTCTCCATCCATGCCGTGTACTCTCTACCAAGAAATCCTCAATATATTCACAAATTTTGTTTGATAACCCATATGACTGTACTTTCAGTAATACATGTAGATGTGGTATTGGCTCAAATTCTTTTCAGAAATCAAGAAATACTGCATCTACCTGACTGCCTTGATCCTCGGCTTTCAGGATGTCACGTGATAAAAGTGCGAGCTGGGTTTTACATGATCAATGTTTTCAAAATCCATACTGCTTGGCACTGAGGGAGGTCATTTTGTTCAAGATTACTCATTGCGCATGAGCTCAGAATATGTTCTAAGATTCTACAACAAATGGACATCAAGGATAGTGGATGGTAATTTTGTGAATCACGTCTGCCACCATTCTTGCAGGTGGGTGATACCTATGGTTTCTTCCCGCTACTGGGGGACATTTTTTGATTGAGGGATCTATGGTAGATTATAGTTAAAAGAGAGGCTTACTCATCCACAAATATGGTATTAAATCTGATAGGGATTTGACCAGACCCTAGAACTATGTTCAGTTTTAATGATTTCAAATGTTTCTCAACACCATTGACACCAATATTTATATCACTCATCTTTACAATGGTGTGAGAATTAAATTGAGATTATACACCAGTACTTTTCTCTGTAAAGGAACATTTCTGCTTTCTCTATGCTGCCTTCAATTTTAGTTTCAGTCTCATTCACGAGTGTCTGTGCATTTACATATAATTCTACATCTACATTTATTCTCCACAAGCCAGCCAACGGTGTATGGCGGAGGGCACTTTACGTGCCACTGTCATTACCTCCCTTTTCTGTTCCAGTCACATATGGTTCGCGGGAAGAACGACTGTCTGAAAGCCTCCATGCACACTCGAATCTCTCTAATTTTACATTCGTGATCTCCTCGGGAGGTATAAGTAGGGGGAAGCAATATATTCTATACCTCATCCAGAAACGCACCCTCTCGAAACCAGGACAGCAAGCTACACCACGATGCAGAGTGCCTCTCTTGCAGAGTGTGCCACTTGAGTTTGCTAAACATCTCCGTAATGCTATCACAGTTACCAAATAACCCTGTGACAAAATGCGCCACTCTCCTTTGGATCTTCTCTATCTCCTCCGTCAACCCGATCTGGTACAGATCCCACACTGATGAGCAATACTCAAGTATAGGTCAAACGAGTGTTTTGTAAGCCACCTCCTTTGTTGATTGACTACATTTTCTAAGGACTCTCCCAATGAATCTCAACCTGGTACCCGCCTTACCAACAATTAATTTTATATGATCATTCCACTTCAAATCATTCCGCAAGCATACTCCCAGATATTTTACAGAAGTAACTGCTACCAGTGTTTGTTCTGCTATCATATAATAATACAATAGCGGATCCTTCTTTCTATGTATTCACAATACATTACATTTGTCTATGTTAAGGGTTAGTTGCCACTCCCTGCACCAAGTGCCTATCTGCTGCAGATCTTCCTGCATTTTGCTACAATTTTCTAATGCTGCAACTTCTCTGTATACTGCAGTATCATCCAAAAAGCTGCATGGAACTTCCGACACTATCTACTAGGTCATTTATATATATTGTGAAAAGCAATGGTCCCATAACACTCCCCTGTCGCATGCCAGAGGTTATTTTAACGTCTGTAGATGTCTCTCCATTGATAACAACATGCTGTGTTCTGTTTGCTAAAAACTCTTCAATCCAGCCACACAGCTGGTCTGATATTCCATAGGTTCTTACTTTGTTTATTAGGGGACAGTGCAGAACTGTATCAAACGCCTTCCAGAAGTCAAGGAAAATAGCATCTACCTGGGAGCCTGTATCTAATATTTTCTGGGTCTCATGAACAAATAAAGCGAGTTGTGTCTCACACGATCGCTGTTTCCGGAATCCATATTGATTCTGGGTTTCCAAAAACAACATGATACTCGAGCAAAAAACATGTTCTAAAATTCTACAACAGATTGACGTCAGAGATATAGGTCTATAGTCTTGCGCATCTGCTCAATGACCCTTCTTGAAGACTGGGACTACCTGTGCTCTTTTCCAATCATTTGGAACCTTCCGTTCCTCTAGAGACTTGCAGTACATGGCTGTTAGAAGGGGGCAAGTTCTTTCGCGTACTCTGTGTAGAATCGAATTGGTGTCCCATCAGCTCCAGTGGACTTTCCTCTGTTCAGTGATTCCAGTTGCTTTTCTATTACTTGGACACTTATTTCGATGTCAGCCATTTTTTCATTTGTGCGAGGATTTAGAGAAGGAACTGCAGTGCGGTCTTCCTCTGAGAAACAGCTTTGGAAAAAGGTGTTTAGTATTTCAGCTTTACGCATGTCATCCTCTGTTTCAATGCCATCATCATCCCAGAGTGTCTGGATATGCTGTTTCGAGCCACTTACTGATTTAACGTAAGACCAGAACTTCTTAGGATTTTCTGTCAAGTCGGTACATAGAATTTTACTTTCGAATTCACTGAATGCTTCAGGCATAGCTCTCCTTATGCTAACTTTGACATTGTTTAGCTTCCGTTTGTCTGAGAGGTTTTGGCTGCATTTAAACTTGGAGTGAAGCTCTCTTTGCTTTCGCAGTAGTTTCCTAACTTTGTTGTTGAACCACAGTTGGTTTTTCCCATCCCTCACAGTTTCACTTGGCACATACCTGTCTAAAATGCATTTTACGATTGCCTTGAACTTTTTCCATAAACACTCAACATTGTCAGTGTTGGAACAGAAATTTTCATTTTGATCTGTTAGGTAGTCTGAAATCTGCCTTCTATTACTCTTGCTAAACAGATAAACCTTCCTCTCTTTTTTTATATTCCTATTAACTTCCATATTCAGGGATGCTGCAATGACCTTATGATCACTGATTCCCTGTTCTGCACTTACAGAGTCGAAAAGTTCGGGTCTGTTTGTTATCAGTAGGTCCCAGATGTTATCTCCACGAGTCGGTTCTCTGTTTAATTGCAAGAGGTAATTTTCGGATAGTGCACTCAGTATAATGTCACTCGATGCTCTGTCCCTTCCACCCGTCCTAAACATCTGAGTGTCACAGTCTGTATCTGGTAAATTGAAATCTCCACCTAAGACTATAACATGCTAAGAAAATTTATGTGAAATGTATTCCAAATTTTCTCTCACTTGTTCTGCCACTAATACTGCTGAGTCGGGAGGTCGGTAAAAGGAGCCAATTGTTAACCTAGCTCGGTTGTTGAGTGTAACCTCTACCCATAATAATTCACAGGAACTATCCACTTCTACTTCAATACAGGATAAACTACTACTAACAGCGACAAACACACCACCAGCGGTTGCATGCACTCTATCCTTTCTAAACACCGTCTGTGCCTTTGTAAAAATGTCGGCAGAATTTATCTCTGGCTTCAGCCAGCTTTCTGTACCTATAATTATTTCAGCTTTGGTGCTTTCTATCAGCGCTTGAAGTTCCAGTACTTTACCAATGCAGCTTCAACAGTTTACAATTACAGTACCGATTGCTGCTTGGTCCCCACATGTCCTGACTTTGCCCCGCACCCTTTGAGGCTGTTGCCCTTTCTGTACTTGCCCGAGGCCATCTAACCTAAAAAACCACCCAGTCCACGCCACACAACCCCTTCTACCCATGTAGCTGCCTGCTGCATGTAGTGGACTCCTGACCTATCCAGCGAAACCCGAAACCCCACCACCCTATGGCGCAAGTCGAAGAATCTGCAGCCCACATGGTTGCAGAACCGTCTCAGCCTCTGATTCAGACCCTCGACTCGGCTCTATACCAAAGGTCCACAGTCAGTCCTGTCGACGATGTTTTATGAGATATCTTTTGATGGTAATATGCTACCATAGTTCTTGAAAGCTTCATGCATTGTCCCCTTGATGGCCAAATGTATTTCATTCAGCTTCACTCTATTTATAGCTCTACACTTTGTTTTCCACCTAAGTCTTTTTCCAGTGACTGTATGCAATGGAAAGCTCTTTCCATCATGAATTGTTCTATCAGGTATATATTTATCAAGTGCATGGTCAACTGCTCTCTTAAACCTCAGTCACAGTTCTTCTACATGCTCCTCCCCAGAGCTAAATGTTTTGAGTTCCTTATTGAGATATGACATTACTGCCTACAGAAAACATAACAACCCTTTTATTGTGATAATTGTCCGCCCCCAGTATCTGAGTGGTCAGCGCGACAGATCGTCAATCCAAAGGGCCCGGATTCGATTCCCGGCTGGCTCGGAGATTTTCTCCAATCAGGGACTGGGTGTTGTGTTGTCATAATCATCATCATTTCATCTCCATCGATGCGCAAGTCGCCGAAGTGGTGTCCAATCGAAAGACTTGCACCAGGCGAGCGGTCTACCCGGCGGCAGCCCCTTGTTACACGATATCGTCACTGTGATAGTTGCCCTTTGTACTTTAGTATTTGTTGTTGCTACAACTGCCTCATAGTTTTTGTGGCAGTGTTCGTAGCGACAAACACTTGGCTGTAGAAATGGCTTACGAAGTCACCGCCACACTTTTAATAGCGGGCCGACCAGTCCACTGGAACAGTGAACAGAAAGATGAAAGCCCAAACACTCAGATTAAACAAAAGTTGGTACTTATCTTTATTACGAAGATACAGAAATACAGTAGTGAACTCGGTGTCTACAGAAATCTGTCTAGTTCGAGTCGGAGCGGCTAGGTCAGCGTCGGCTGACGACAAACAACAACTCTGCTGCGATGAACACACAACTGACTAGCAAGTACACAATTCGGTGGCGAGTATACAACTGAGCGGCGAATCCAGAACTGTCCTAGCGCTCGCGACTCCAGCGCTTAAGAAGCCAGAAGCCAGCGGTGGCGCGCGCAGACTTGCGGCGATTTGCTGTCTCGCTGGCGCTGCTTATGCGGACGGCGTCCGGACTTTGATGCTGCCAACCTTTTGACAGCGTGCTCGGGTGGCATTACTGGCTAGGACATAACAATAGTCACCAGTGCCAATTTCAAAGTGGACATCCTCAAAGAGGTCAGGTCAATTTGTTGCCATTACATTCAGTACAATATATTTCCATCATGAGTGGGCTTCCAAGCTATCTGTCCAAAGAAGTTTGCAGAGCAAAATGTAATTTTCTCTATTGATTTTGGATGATTAAAGTCTCGTCTGATGACAGTATGATTGGGGAACTCACATACTAGGGAATTTAGTTTTTCTCTAAAGTTTTCAGTTACATTTGGAGGTTAGTGTGATGGTTGACCAAAGGATCTGATCATATGCTTTTGTGCACCATTGATTCTGACTCTTGCCCAAAGATTCTTGCATGCAGCTGCAATTACTATCTGGGATGATTGGAGTTCCTTTGTCTACTTTGATAAATACACCACCTCCATTTCCCACTACACTATCTATTTGCTATACACTTAAATTTTCAAATCTAAGTGCTATCAGTTTCAGCTTTCTGTGCCTAACATGATGTGAGCTGCACTGCTTTTGAGGAGTGTTTCAAACTTTGGCACATTATTATGAATGCTTCAGCATTTAACCAATAAGATTATAATATTCTTGTCTGTAGAGGTAATACTTTGGATCTAATTTTGATACTCCATGCCTCCTACAGTATGCCCACAGTATGCAGGTTCAAGTGGATATGGGTTGTAGAAATTTACACAGAGCACACTGGAGTACACAACTGCACCAAACCAGTTTTTGTACTGAACATCACAACTATAACAACTGATGGATACAGGAATTTCTTATCCAGCAGTTAATGTCAAATGGCTGTTTTCATTGTTGTTTCAGCTGTTGCTGGTATTGGTGGTGGTGGTGGTGGTGGTGGTGGTGGTGGTGGTGGTGATGAAGATGAGGATGATGACAGACACACAGATATTTTCAATGTTTTATGTTAATATGCTATGTACATATTTTCTCCCAAATAGAAAGCTGCTACCCCAACAGTTCACTTTAAACATGTTAATATGATGCAACTGCTTACTGTAAATGACTAGTGCTATTGCCTTATATAGTTACTGTAAATGTCATGAAGTCATAACATACTTATCCAGCTATTCATTATGATAATCCACTGAATCAGACAAAATTTAAATTAATTAATGTTGTGGAGTTATCTGTTGGCCATATTAATGTGTGTATTTCCTATTATGCTTGTAAGAGACAGGATAATGGTTTCTTATAACAAACAGTGGAAACTCCATGTTGGAATTCCAGTTAGAGTTGCCAATGGTGACAGCTGATTGCACTTGAGAAGTGCTTGCCTGTGGGAATTTGTGTATATTTTCTTTGCTGAAGACGGCTTTGGCCGACAGCTACATTTGTAACAGTCTTTTTGTTGTGCCTATCCGCAATCAATGGGTCATATTTACAGAGAATGGGAATCTATCCACTTTTAATATTGTTGTATTTTCTAAAAAGATATTTTCTCAGAGAGAAACGGCTGTAACCAAAAGAATAATTTCATGCCCACTCAACATCCGTAGATAACAAACAATCTATCTGCTATCATTAATACTTTTAAAAAATGAGATATTTATGGCAAAAACCATGATCTTGGAGCTTGCTTTACCACACATGAGAACTTCACTATCAGAATCTTGCAATGTATCCAATTACATTTTCAAAAATTGATTACTTTCATTTATATGTTTTATCCAATAATTTTGTGGTGACCACAATATCAACTAATTGATTAACTCCAGTAAATTCAACTAAATACCTAGGAATTACAGTTACAAACAACTTAAATTGAAAGTAACACACAGAAAATGTTGTGGGGAAGGCTAACGAAAGACTGTGTTTTGTTGACAGGACACTTAGAAAGTGTAACATATCTACTAAGCAGACTGCCTACACTACACTTGTCCATCCTCCTTTAGAATATTGCTACCAGATAGGATTGACAGAATACATCAAAAAAATTCAAAGAAGGGAGCACATTTTGTGTTATCTCAAAATATGAGAGAGACTGTCGCTGAAATGATACAGGATTTGGGCTGGACATCATTAAAACAAAGGCGTTTCTTGTTGTGATGGAATCTTCTCACAAAATTCCAGTCAACAACTTTCTTCTCCAAATGCAAAATTTTTTTGTTGACACCAACCTACATAGGGAGAAATGATCATCATGATAAAATAATGGAAATCAGAACTTGTATAGAAAGATGCGCTATATGAGATTGTAATAATAGAGAATTGTGAAGGTGGTTCAATGAACCCTCTGCCAGGCACTTAAATGTGATTTGCAGAGTATACATGTAGATGTAGATGTAGAAATGGTTGTGTGCAAACTCATTTGAGATGTATTCATGGTTTCTTCAATATGTGTTGAATGTATATGTATCTGTGCTTCCCACAATTGTTTTGATGCCTAATAAATTATTTGCTGTGCTCTATGACACAGTTGTTCATTCATAGCTGAATAACTCTGAAGTCCCTTTCATCACTTTCTAACCATTGTTCATCAGTACACAAGGTGACCTGAGGCCACACTTCTTGCCAACATCACCACTGAATCAGGTGTCACAGCACTGATCAACATATGGTTTTCTCATCATTGGATTCTTCTTACTATCACAAGTGACTGTGACCAACAATTTCAAGCATCACTATTCAACAACCTACTCAACTTGTGTGGTACCCATCACATTTGTACCATAAGCTGTCACCCTGCTAGCAATGGCAAGGTTTAACACATGCATCAGTCACTCATGCGCCACAAAGAGTCATGGACTGATACGTGGTGCTGCTTGGCCTCCGGACAGCATTAAAAGAGGATTAAAAGTGAATTTGTCCTGAACTCCATCACAATTAGTTCTTATTGAACAACTTCTCCAGCACAAATTCTTGGAAATGAGGTGAACTTTCTTCTAAAACTGGAGCAACATGTCAGTCATCTTTGGCCACACAACCCACTATGCCATGGTCAACATGATCAGTTCGTCTTCAAAGAACTACACACATCAACATGTCTGGCTGTACCACAACACAGTTCAGTCAATTGTCACTACCCCATACTCTGATCCATAAAAAGTGCTCTTGAGGAAACCTAACACTTTCATCATCTGCAAGCAAGGAGGCACTGAGACAGTACCAATAGAAAGACTCAAACGGACCTTCATTACTCCTACCCAAGATGAACTACCATGCACCCCAGCTGTGCTGACACCTGCGCCAAATGTCCCTGTGGCTACACCCCTCTCCACTTCATCTCAAGTGGCAGCCTCATTAGGAGATGCAGACACCCCTGCCCCACCAACTCCTACACCACTACTCACTCACACTGGCAGACAAATAAAACGCTAATTTCTAGACTCCTGGTGCACCAGGTCATCGTGTGCACAGTAAAGGAGGGGGCTGAGATGGCTTTGCTCTCTGAAACTCTAACAGCACTGTCTCCCTCTGTGCCAACTTATGACCAGGTGCTCACTATGACTCCTGTTATTTCCACCTCTTTCGAGAAATGGGTCAGCTATGTCTCCAGCCAGGTGGCCTGCTACAAGCATGAGTTAATCACCTCCCCCAAAGTTCTCAGGAAGGACAGAAGTCAGATGAAGTACAACATGCCATCGATCCAAGTGAGCAGTGGTAAAAACTGCTGTTTTGAAGAGCACGCCGCAGCACGTAGTGTGAAGCAGTCACCCTCCGTTTCTGGCGGTGGCACCACTGTGGCAATCGCAGCTTTGCTGTGTCCCCCTGGTGGGAAAGGGCAAAGGTTGAGTCTTCACACGCATTTAAGGGGCGCAATGAGCTCACCAGTCGGTCAGTCTGGGTCTGTCTCTCATCCCCAGCTTGCTAGTCTGTCTCTCATCTGCATTTGTTAGGCAGTTAGTGTCTGTCTGTCATTCAGAGTGCTAGTATGTCTGTCATTCAGATCAACCTTTAAAGCCAGCAAAATGAGAGTCTTTCCACTCTGCCAGTAAGAGAACTCAGCGAATGGTCGCCCGGCCGGGGCTAAGTTCCTGCATCTGAGTCTGCGTGTTAGGTTGCCAGTCTGCTCGAGTTTGCTCAGGCAATTGTCATTTGGCGGTTGGATCAATCGGTTGGTCAGTCGTACACTGAGACACAAGATGACTTGTCCATCTTGAACATCAGTGCATGTGTGGTCGCCACGTGAGTCCAGTGGGCTGCGGCATATAGCGAGGGGTAGTGACTTCGCGGTCAACAAGAGAGCAACAGGAGTCAACCCACGACATCAGTCTGGCCGGTGCGAGCTGTGACGCCATGAGACGGGAGATCAGTGCGCCTTCCTGTGTCCATTGAAGCAGCTGGCAGCGGACGGTTTGGGAGGGTGATTTAAGGGTGCTAAACCAGGTCCTCTCGAGAAATCGCAGTTTATTAGAAGTTAAGTGATTGGTGATATGTTGTTTGATTTACAATTGTTACATTCTACTTGTTTTCTTGGTGAGGTCACCAACCGTTTTGCTTTGGGGTCGTCCCACCATTCTTCTCCGTTTGCCCACCTGCGGGAAGGTGGTTGTTAATAAATTGGGTGGTCTGTTTTTCCCTTGTGGAGTAGAGGCAGGTTAGAGCAACATGCAGTTCAAGTTGTTTGGTAATCTCCCTATCAATCTACCATACGTTAGTAGCTGCCTCTGTCATGTTTATCGGATTTGGTGTGTTAACAAAGTTATTGCTTGGAGTGTAATGGCCTAATACCTAAAATATGTTTTGATCTTTGGAAACTATAATATTATTGCCTATGATCTTGAGAGGTGGTATCTGTGTACTGTAGAGCATCTTAACTATTGTTTAACCAACCTTGTAGAATTTTATATAAGATTGCATTTCATGGGCTTCTATTTAAATGATCATTTTAGTATATAAAGTTGCCACCCTTTCACCGCAAGACTTTTCTTGGAAGTTAAAATCAAGTTGCACTTTCGGTGGCAAGGTTAATATTTTAATTGTTAGTGTTTTGTACCATTTCTATCCCTCCTACGGGGGAGGGGGGGGGGTGGTTAGTGGGTGTATAGTTTGTGTGCTTGTGTAACTTGTTAAAACTCTTAGTTTAAAGTTATCTCGTGTGTTGCAGATTTGCACCAGTGCAGTCTTTCAGAGGCTGTTGTGAGCGGTCATAACTACAGCCATGTCAAAAGGCAGCAGCAAGGTTCTCTGCCCGAAAGCTCATACAGTCAAAACTTGTTTCTTCTGCCTCTGAATAAATTGTAACATTGATGTTTAGAGGGTGCTTTCGGATTATAATTTTAAATCTCTTGATAAATCAATAGTAAATAAAATAAATTGTTATGAATATGAAAATAAATCATGGTTCACCAAGCTGTAGTCTTTACAACTTATTAATGGAGGGAGCTTGTGTGATGACGACAATATTGACTAATTGATCAGCTCCAGTGAAATGACTGCGTACAAACTTCTCTGAGATGTATTCATGGTTTCTCAGTGTGCATTGAGTGTATATGTATCTGTGCTCCTCACAAGTGTTTTGATGCTTAGTAAATTATTTGATGTGCTCTATGACTGAGTTGTTCATTCATAGCTCAGATAATTCAGAAATTCCTTTCATTATCTCCTACAATTTATTACATTCTGTAAATCCCATCATAAAACAAAGAGACCTCTTTTAAAACCGAAATTTAATGAGATTAAAAGCAATCCTCACTCCTGTACACACTGTAAAAATAATCATTCAGTAGCAACATTTGATACAGTCGTCCTCAGAATTTTTTTTCTCCTGAGACTTAAATTGTTTGCTGTAAACTACATGCAGGCCTGTTCAGTTACAATCTGTGTTTTATGTTATATAAGTTACTTGAACCCTTGATTAGTATGGTCAAGTCATCAGTAAACAGCATAGTTTTAAACAATACTTTAAATTATCCTTAAAGTCTTTTATGTTAGTTAAAAACAGGAGTGGACACAATACTCAACTCTATGTGACTCCATATTTTGTGATCCCCTTGTAAATTGTTATTGTGACCTTCCGCTTTCTGTTATGATGAAGAGACTCCAGCCATGCAATAAGAATCCTATTACTATGATTACAGTTTAGCTACCTAGTAGAACTCAGTTGCTCATATAGTGAGGTCTTAGTAAGATCACAGAATGAAATACACAATATTTTGTGAAGCCTAAAATGGCATTTTATGTGGGTAATTCTACACAAAACGAAACTGTGACATAGATAACAGGTTCTACTCAGAAAAATGAGCTAGTATTTTAATGTTTCCATTACACAATTAACACATTGTAGCTGGTGGATGTACTACATACATTCACTACATTTTTAACCATAAAATCCAAGAGACGTATGTCATATGTTCTTCACTTCCGACTTATATATTTGTGATTTAAATGCAAGTTTTACATTTGTAAGCAGCGAGACTAATTGTTTGGCTTGTTGTAAATGCATTGTTGATGGCTAGTACGTGCCAGTCTCTCATGAATGGTACCAGTGTTATGTGAACTGCAAGCGCGCTAGAAATATTGTTGAAGGCCTTTTTGTTCTATGTCGGCTGCCATGTTGTGCTATTGTGTGCGTCCTTCCCATGTGTAAAAACATATAATTAGTGAATATGTCTAATAGATGTCACTTGTCAAACTTCGAGATTGAAGAACTCTTGAACAATGGCTCTGAATTGACGATCTTTTGAAAGACGTTGGCGATTTTACAGAAGCCAATGATGACTCACGTGAGCTGGACTGCGAAACATATGCTGCTGATAGAAACAATGGTAGTAAGTATGAAGATACTAATGCACAAGTGTCTATTAGTCAGGTTTGCCATTCAGTTCAACAGCCTGCCCTTCATAATGAATGATGTCATTTTGATGCACTCCCTGAATTACCTCTGTTTGAAGAAATGGGTGGAATTCAGGTTCCTGTCAATAGATTATCAACAGAACTAGACTGTCGCTATTTTTTAATCACAGCATGTTTCTAAAAGTAAAGTTGGAGACAAAAAAAATAAAATGCGCGTATGGCGTCGCTGGCCGGGAGGCCATGTCTGGGGTAGTTCGGCCACCAAGTGCAAGTCTTATTTCAGTTGACACAACATTGGGCAACTTGTGGGCTGGTAATGAGGATGGAATGATGATGAGGACAACACAACACCCAACCCCCAAGCGGAGAAAACCTTCAATCCAGCTGGGAATCAAACCTGGGCCCACTGGCATGGGAGACGAGCAGATTACCACCCAGCTAAGCAGGTGGACATTAGAGACAAATATATATGCTACTGATGCTATTTCTGAACTTCACCATCAGAACAAAATCAAACTAAAATCTTTATGGAAGAAATGGAGAGCTGTGAGGATACATGAAGTATATCAACTATTTGCAATCGTTTTGCATATGTGTATTGTAAAGAAACCTAAACTTAGGGATTATTAGTCTGCAGATCCTGTGCTTGCTTGACCATTTCCTTCTCAGCTAATGTCACAAGGCAGATTTTTTGCAATATTCAGGATGCTGCATGTGAACAATAATGCATTATAGATACATCAATAAAAACCAAGTCATGAACCTCTGCATAAAAATAGGTCTTGTTTGGGACTTTTTCACAGAAAGATGCAGAAAAGTCTTTTATCCATCACAAAATTTACTGTGGATGAATAAGTATGTCCTTTTTGAGGTAGAACTGGATTCCATGTTTATGTGACGCACAAACCAGAGAAATATGGCATAAAACTGTATGTAGTATGTGATGTTCAAACATGTTACATGTGCAATGCTGAAGTTTATACTGGAGGAAAAGGAAATGTTAACAATTCTGTCAAATCCCTGCTGCTGATGCTATGTTCCTCTTACTTGGGAAAAGGACATGTGGAATACATGGACACATTTTATACAACTCCTGCAGTCCTTGAAGAACTGTAGGAAAGAAATACATTGGGAATTGGAACTGTGTTGGAGAACAGAATAGGTCTGCCTAGAAACCTAATAAATCAAAATCTAAAGAAAGGAGAAATGACATTGTGTTGCAAAGGACACCTTTTCTGCTTGAAATGGAACAACAAATGTGATGTACGCATGTTGTCAACACAGCATAACATGACTGGAATGAGATATTCACTCTGCAGCAGAGTGTGCGATGATATGAAACTTCCTGGCAGATTAAAACTGTGTGCCGGACCGAGACACGAAATCAGGCCCTTTGCCTTTCGCGGACAAGTGCTCCACAAACTGAGCTACCCATGCACAACTTATGCACCATCCTCACAGCTTTACTTCTGCTAGTAACTCGTCTCCTACCTTCCAAACTTTACAGAAGCTCTCCTGCGAACCTTGCAGAACTAGCACTCCTGAAAGAAAGGATATTACACACAGTTTTAATCTACCAGGAAGTTTCATATCAGTGCACACTCCGCTGCAGAGTGAAAATCTCATTCTGGAGACATCCTCCAGGCTGTGGCTAAGCCATGTCTCCGCAATATCCTTTCTTTCAAAAGTGCTAGTTGTGCAAGGTTCGCAGGAGAGTTTCTGTAAAGTTTGGAAGGTAGGAGACGAGGTACTGGCAGAAGTAAAGCTGTGAGGGCGAGGTGTGAGTCGAACTTGGGTATCTCAGTTGGTAAAGCACTTGTCCGCAAAAGGCAAAGGTCCCGTGTTCGAGTCTCGGTCCGGCACACAGTTTTAATCTGCCAGAAAATTTCATATCAGAGCACACTCCGCTGCAGAGTGAAAATCTCATTCTGGACACATCCCCCAGGCTGTAGCTAAGCCATGTTTCCGCAATATCCTTTCTTTCAGGAGTGCTATTTCAGCAAGGTTCGCAGGAGAGCTTCTGTAAAGTTTGGTAGGTAGGAGGCGAGGTACTGGCAGAAGTAAAGCTGTGAAGACGTGGCGTGAGTCGTGCTTGGGTAGCTCAGTTGGTAGAGCACTTGCCAGCCAAAGGCAAAGTTCCCGAGTTCGAGTCTCAGTCCGGCACACAGTTTTAATCTGCCAGGAAGTTTCATATCAGCGCACACTCTGTGGCAGAGTGAAAATCTCGTTCTGGAAACATCCCCCAGGTTGTGGCTAAGCCATGTCTCCGCAATATCCTTTCTTTCAGGAGTGCTAGTTCTGCTAGGTTAGCATGAGACGGTCTATAAAGTTCGGAAATTAGGAGATGAGGTAATGGCAGAAGTAAAGCTGTGAGGACGGGGCATGAGTCGTACTTGGATTGCTCAGTTGGTAGAGCACTAGCCCGCGAAAGGCAAAGTTCCCGTGTTCGAGTGTCGGTCCGGCACACAGTTTTAATCTGCCAGGAAGTTTCATATCAGCGCACACTCTGCTGCAGAGTGAAAATCTCAATCTGGAAACATCCTCCAGGCTGTGGCTAAGCCATGTTACCGCAATATCCTTTCTTTCAGAAGTGCTACTTCTGCAAGTTTCGCAGGAGAGCTTCTGAAAATATTGGAAGGTAGGAGATGAGGTAGTGGAAGAAGTAAAGCTGTGAGGATGGGGCGTGAGTCATCCTTTGGTGGCTCAGTTGGTAGAGCACTTGTCAGCAAAAGGCAAAGTTCCCGAGATCGAGTCTCAGAGTGGCACACAATTTTAATCTGACAGAAAGTTTCATATCAGCGGGAACTCCACTGCAGAGTGAAAATCTCATTCTCAAAACATACCCCAGGCTGTGGCTAAGCCATGTCTCCGCAATATCCTTTCTTTCAGGAGTGTTAGTTCTGCAAGTTTCGCAGGAGAGCTTCTGAAAAGTTTGGAAAGTAGGACACGAGGAACTGGCAGAAGTAAAGCTGTGAGGACGGTTTGTGAGTCGTGTTTGGGTTGCTCAGATGGTAGAGCACTAGCCCATGAAAGGCAAAGTTACCGATTTCGAGTGTCGGTCCGGCACACAGTTTCAATCTAAAAAATGGCTCTGAGCACTATGGGACTTAACATCTATCGTCATCAGTCCCCTACAACTAAGAACTACTTAAACCTAACTACAGCACGCAACACCCAGTCGTCACGAGGCAGAGAAAATCCCTGTCCCCGCCGGGGATCGAACCCGGGAACTTGGGCGTGGGGAGCGAGAACGCTACCGCACGACCACGAGCTGCGGACAGTTTTAATCTCCCAGGAAGTTTCATATCAGCGCACATACCGCTGCAGAGTGAAAATCTCATTCTGGAAACATGCCCCAGGCTGTGGCTAAGCCATGTCTCCACAATATCCTTTCTTTCAGGAGTGTTAGTTCTGCAAGGTTCGCAGGAGAGCTTCTGAAAGTTTGGAAGGTAGGAGACGAGGTACTGGCAGAAGGAAAGCTGTGAGGATGGGGCGTGAGTTGTGCTTGTGTAGCTCAGTTGGTAGAGCACTTGCCCGCGAAATCGAAAGGTCACGAGTTCGAGCCTCGGACCGGCACACAGTTTTAATCTGCCAGGAACCTTCATATCACCGCACACTCCGTTGCAGAGTGAAAATCTCATTCTGGAAAGATCCCCCAGGCTGCGGCTATGCCATGTTTCCGCAATATCCTTTCTTTCAGGTGTGCTAGTTCTGCAAGGTTCGCTGGAGAGCTTCTGTAAAGTTTGGAAGGTAGGAGACGAGGTACTGGCAGAAGTAAAGCTGTGAGGATAAGGCGTGAGTCATGCTTGGGTAGCTCAGTTCGTAAAGCACTTGCCTGCGAAAGGCCAAGTTCCTGAGTTCGTGTCTCGGTCCGGCACTCAGGTTTAATCTGCCAGCAAGTTTCATATCAGCGCACACTCCGCTGCAGAGTGAAAATCTCACTCTGGAAACATCCCCCAGGCTGTGGCTAAGCCATGTTTCCACAATATCCTTTCTTTCAGGAGTGCTAGCTGTGCAAGTTTCGCAAGAGAGTTTCTGTAAAGTTTGGAAAGTAGGAGACGAGGTGCTGGCAGAAGTAAAGGTGTGAGGACGGGGCGTGAGTCGTTCTTGGGTAGCTAGGTTGGTAAAGCACTTGCCCGCGAAAGGCCAAGGTCCCGAGTTCGAGTCTCGGTCCGACACATAGTTTTAATCTGCCAGGAAGTTCCATATCAGCGCACACTCCATTGCAGAGTGAAAATCTCATTCTGGAAACATCCCCCAAGCTGCAGCTAAGCCATGTTTCTGCAATATCCTTACTTTCAGGAGTGCTAGTTCTGCAAGGTTTGCAGGAGAGCTTCTGTAATGTTTGGAAGGTAGGAGACAAGGTACTGGCAGAAGTAAAGCTTTGAGGACGAGGTGTGAGTTGTGTTTCGGTAGCTCAGTTGGTAGAGCATTTGCCCGCGAAAGGCAAAAGTCCCGACTTCGAGTCTCGGTCCGACACACAGTTTTAATCTGCCGGTAAGTTTCATAACATGACTGCTTCGCATGTCAGTGTAACATCCAAGAGTTTATATGTTGAAGTAGTACAGCCAGACATTGCACTGGACTACAACTTGTCCAGAACAGGTGCTGACAGAGGAGAGCAGCTCATGAGTTGCTATCCCTTTCAGTGAAAGACTATAAAATTGTGGAGAAAGATTTTCTTCTATATTTTTATGAGGACTGTTATGAATGCCAACATTCTTCACAATATCAAAAAAGCCTGCATTATCAGATTTTATCTGTAAATTAGCAAAGCAATTGGTTCAAAAAGAAGGAGCAGGACTAAATAAAGACATACATTCAGCATCTGAAATTGCAAGTGCAAACAGACTCACAGCATGTCATTTTCCTGAGAAATTGCCACCAACAGAAAAGTAAACAAACACAGCTTGAATATGTTAGGTCTGTTAGGAACAAGGGAAATCTGCAGGAAAAGTAGTGTGGAAACAGATCAGCTACTGCTGTAGGCCACATGACACAGGCATTTGTCTTCCCGAGTGTTTTGAAAGATTTCATACCTGAGTGAAGTTCTCTAATTTGTAAAAATTCACAACAAAACACTTTACCTATAAATGAAGCATTTAGTATTTTCCTCTGGCAAGTGATTTTCAATCAGTAGCCTACCATTCCCTATGATTTACAAAAATTTTGTCCACTTTGGGAAAAAATAAAAATACTGAAAATCACTATCTTTAGAGTAATGTCTACAAATCCCTGTATAAGTTATTTGTGCTAAACGTACACATATTCATAAAGAGGAAGGATGGAAAGTTAAGCTGATATACAGCCGAAAGAGGTAAGTGAATTAGTAAATTTATTGAAAAATTTTAAATTGTAATAAATTTCCTCAGGATCTGGATACTAACTGGATTACCGACCCATTAGACTCCAATGTGTTAACATTGATGTAATATGTTCTATTGTTTCATACCCCATTACATTGCTATATTTCCAAATTTGTCTCCATCTCTTTATATTTCATTACTTGTTTATTTTCTTTCCTATTTTATTTTTTGTGCCTTTAATTCTCTTTCTTTTCCTTAGTTTATTAACCTACTATTTGACTTTTCATTTGTCTTTCTTTGTCAACATCAGTCCATGTATAGCATATTTTTCCATTTTTGGTTTGTCTTCATATCTCACATCAAATATAGCTGACATTTGATATGTCAAATTCTTTCTTATTATTTTTTCAGGCTTTTCACATTTCTTCTGTTGCTGACATTTCATTTTTGTTGTCCTTCAGATAGTGGAGTTGCTGTACCACTTAAATTTAAATACTCTCATTTCTTAAAATCAGTTTCTTCTTTTTTATCAGTTGTATGCACCCTCGTGTCAAAATCCACCTTTGTGATGGCATTTCATATTTTTGAACTTTTGTTGGCACATGGTAATTAGAAAAGTATATTATCTTCATCCAGTCAAGTCATCATTATGAAAGGATGACCACATTGTTACATAATAGAGGTACACAGATAGGTAACTATTTTCCCAATCTGGCCTGGCAGACACTTGAACTAGGCATCAGCTATCATACTACTTCTTCACTTCACATATTAGTCAAATTGCTGGTTATAGTACCCATCTCTTGCATGGTCTTTCTACATTTCTTCTTCCAGAACATTTATGATTTAGAGCCTGTACTGATAGTCTTTCTCCACCTATCTGGTGTTCACATTCCTTCCATTTTCCCCTATTTTCCTTTACTTTCTAGTCTATGTTATATATTCCTAAATGTTCCCTTATATCTTCATTTCTTTTTTGGTCTTCCCTTGTACATCCTTCCATTCTTCTTAAAAATCTCACTTCTTGAGTCTTCATTAGGGATACATCCGTGAACAAGTACCAACGTGTAAAATTTCTGGGTGATAAATTTACATGGACAGAGCACACTATGGATGTTAGCCAAAACTGTAAGTATTAAGCTCTCATATTTTACTTTGCACACCTTGAATTAATAATGTCATTTGGAACAGAACCATGGGAAAGGAAGAAGGTACTCATCATACAGAAAAGAGCTATATGCATAATGACCAATCCAAAGCAACAAACAAGCTGCAGATCAAAATCTGAATGGATAAACATTTTAACAGTGACAAACATTTGCATATATAAAACACTAAGGAAAACACTAGTAACTATTCAATTGTCTTCAGAGAGAGAGAGAGAGAGAGAGAGAGAGAGAGAGAGAGAGAGAGAGAGATACCTACCTAGTGTGGAGCACAGGGAAAGGTAGTGATGTAGGTTGGCACTACAATTAGTCTGTTGTCACCTAAAGATGTAGCTGTGGGTGTAGGTCCCATTAATGATAAAGTCACGTTGCCACGTCAGTTGGCGAGGTGGGTGGCCAAACCAGGATACCTGTATCGGGCAGACCAGTCAAGTGGGACATGGCGCGCCATGAGTGGCATGTGAATAGGGCCATCATCATCAAATGAGGCAATGACGGCTGTCTCTCTACAGTTGGAGGGATCACAAACATGCAGAGGAGCATGACATGGGTAATCGAACCATCCAGTGTGCATGGAGGGGTGTGCAGGACGAACAGTGTGCTACTGCGTAGCTGCAGGGAGAGGTCCTCGATGAGAAAGGGTGAAATGTCGACAAGGAAAATGGTGACGCAGGTGTTGTCAGATGGCATCGGCCAGTCAGTGGGATTACTCAGGTGGGGGGAAGATGTGGGGAATCCTTCACACACAATATCACATGCAACCTCCGAGCTGCATGGAGGGCATGAAGCACTAAAGTCACAGGGATCGTCACATACATTGTCATAGCTGGAAAAGAGAGCTCAGCTCATTAGGAGCACGGGAAGTGAGGGGCCATGTGGAAGCATCATTTGGGGGGCATTGCCCTCCAATCCTCCAAGTTTGCATCATCGTCATTGAGCCACTAAGCTGGTTTGAGATATGAGAGGACACTGTTTGTTTTTTGCTGAGGAGTAGAATGCCAAAGGTCTGATGCAAGCAGTGTAGTATTTTATGTGGGCCCAAGTAGGGGTAGGGGGGGGGGGGGGGCAGTCCAGTGTGGGTCACACCTTGTTGTCATGCAACATCATATAGTCACAAACATGTAGGTCTTTGTGCATGAAGACGCAAGGGCCCGTGTGTGCCCTTGTTGATGGAGGCTGTACCTGTGTGGCGAAATGTTGGATGTATTCTACCAATATTGGAAATTGGACTCTGCGTGAGGGTTGGAGTCCTTGACAAATTGTGCTGGGAGGATGAGAGGTTCCCTGTACAACATGTCTGCTAGGGAGGCTTTTAAATCCTTTCTGTAGGCCATATGCACTCCAAGTAGGACACAGGGGACAGCGCCTGACCAAGATGTGTCATGGCACATCAGCACAGCTTTTAAAGTGCAGTGCCAGCACTCAACCAGCCCATTGTTCTGCAGATGGTAGGCTGTTGTATGTATTTTGTTTGTACCACACAGGTCACACAGCTTGGAAAAAAGAACAGCCTCAAATTGTCATCCCTGGTCTGTTGTGTCCAAAGATGGACAGCCAAACCACGTGGTCCAGAAGGCAATAAAGCCTGTGTGACAGAGATGGCTGTTATATCCAAAATTGGAATGGCCTTAACCCACTGACGCACATGGTCAACGATAGAAAGGATGTATCAAAAACCCTCTGAAGAGAGGAGGGGGCTGACCAGGTTGAGATGTACATGATGGAATCTGTCTTTAGGAATGTCAAACAAGCCCAACAGTGAGCATGATGGCAGTGCTGGGTACAGAAAAACCTCAAGAAGGGGGGCCTAAAGATATCTTGAGCTACCTTTACTTTTACCATAATAAAAAAATCAAGTCACATGCAAAGTTTAAGAAAGTTTTATTTAAACTGATTATACACATATACAAGACAATGCTATCTTATGATATAAAAAAGTTACAATTGTGGTTCTCTTCCTTATACGAAGAATTCCATGCACTTATTCTTCCTGGCAATGGCCATGACTTTTCTTAGCTATCTATGTGCCAGTCAGAAACACATAAAATACAATGACACAGTTGAGTCAAGTTGACTGATGAAAGGAACAAACAAATAGCGTGTGGGCTGACTAAAGGGGCGGCACAGGTGGCAATGTGGGCAGCCCCACAATGGGGGGTTGAGCCCCCTGTGCCCCTGATATATATCCACCACTGATGCATAGTGACCAGCCTGGAATGCTGGAAGGGTATTCATGCACAGGACCAGATTTTTGCAGTCTGCCCTAGCCCCTGTCCATACAAAATTCTCTGTTATTAGGCAAGTGGTGGTCTGAATACTGGGATAGCAGCAAATACCTTATGGCACAAGACAACCAGAAGTAGGGGGCAGGCTGTATCTGTGGAAATGTCACAGAGAACCTGTAGAGAAGAACCCAGAATTTGGTGCGACTCAGTTGACAGCAAGGTAGACTCACTGGGTAGTAACTGCTGTATGTGGTCATCTGTTTGTTGCAGGGCTGTTAGTTCATCAAAGTCCCAAGAGAATGAGATCTTACCAACCTATGACATTTAGTCAGTGACAACGTTGTCTGTGCCCTTGATGTAACGGACATCAGTGGTGAATTGACGTATTACATCCCTGTGTCGGAAGTGTCATGGGGTAGGGGGAGATCAGCTGTAGGGTTAGGCACCACATTGACCAGTAGCTTGTGGTTTATATATAGTCACTGACCCACCCTAGATGTCCTCATGGAAATGTTGAACTGCTTTGTAAATGGCAAAAAGTTCTCGGTCGAATGTGGACCATGTATGCTGGGAGGCAGGCAACTTTTGCGAGAAGGAACGAAGTGGTCCCATGGAGCCCTTGATCTGTTGAAGAAGCACAGCACTGATGGCTGTATCACTTGCATCTGCTGTGATTGATATTGGAGTGTCCAACACTGGGTATGCAAGATTGATAGCATTCATGAGTGCAGTTTTTAACAACATGAACATGCATCGCATGTTGTCGGACCACAGAACAATCCACATTTATTTATCAAGATCCCAGGACTGAAAATTTTCCTCTAAATGAGATAAGTATTCCACAATAATTTTTATTATAGCATTCTACTCTGCAAAATATACAGTAACACCCTATATTAGAATCAAAATTTGTTGAAGAATGCGCAGGTTTAATATTAACATTGAATATAGACCAAAGTAGTAAGCAGCATGATATACTGTACAGAACACTTCATTGTTGTGTTTGTTAGTTTTGTATCGCTGAACATTATCATGGAAAAGCATGACACCAGTATTTAACTGTGGTGCTTATTTTAGATGGCTTATCTCTATTTCCTCAGTCGCTCAAAGAAGGCTCCAGAATTATCATTCCATGTTTCCACAACCAACTTCCTTGAAAGTTTAAAAAAATGGTAATCATAACATTTCTGACTGACACATTTTGGAACGCTTGTTTTGGTTTGTTTATGACGATTATAGACCTTCACAACATAAACTACTTTTTTGTCTCCATTTTATCACATGAAAGCCCTGTCGTATTGTAAGCCACATTTCTATTTAGTAGACATTCTTTTCCTACAGATAAAGAAAAGGAATGTACAGGAAAGTTATCTTCCATTAAATTTCATCATTCTCAGAAAGGAATTTTGAAACCCAAAGTGAAAAAAACTTGTGCTATTCTAATGTCATAGTCTCATGGAAACTGCTTCAAAAAATCAACAGGAAGATGAGTGATAGTTGAGGAATTTCACTTACTTTCAGCAGAAGTGGAGTTTGGTCCTCATCCAAGTCTCAATACTAAAATATTACTGTATCTCATTGCTACCTATCAGAACCCCTTGGAGAGCATTAAAGATAAACACCAGTCCTAATTGTCCAATTGTAAAGTGACCTGTTTCCAAATTACATACAAAAATAACCACTATTTCAATATACATATAATTCGAAAATGATGCTTTGCTGATTAACATTGTTCTTATGTGAGAAACATAATATAAATGTGAAATTAATACTGTAACTAATCGAAAGAAATGTAGCACATGGTCAGGATGTACCAGTAAACCTATCAGTATAAAATTACTACAGCAAATTAAATAGAACATATAAATAAAGCATGTTAATTGAATCTCTGATATATGTTAGCAATAAAATTCAGGCACTAGTTGATTTGTTATAAACAAATTTAGAAATGTAATTGTTACCTGTAACATAATTAGTCGGAAAATGTTATATTAACTCGTAACTAAGTTGAAAATCGGTTCACCTTGTTCAGCACTGAGAGTGTGTATGCTAATATAAAAAAGATCAAGGCAGAGCAGAAAGGGCACACTTCATCTGGTTCAGATAGAGATACATCAACTGAAAACTCATGAAATGTGGGCAGTCCAGTTATATTATCTTACATTCACTTATATCTTCTAGTATTAGTGGTAATTTTACTTCAATGTGTATGTAATATGACCATGAAAAAAATGTTACCATTTCTGGGTGACTATCATTAATTTAATATTTAATATAATTGGATAGGTAGCAAATCTACTCACTAAGCAGTGGCAGAACACACACATAAAAGGTTGTAATTAGGCAAGCTTTTGGAGCCAGTGGCTCCTTCTTCAGGCACAAGGGTTGAGGGGGGAAAGGAAAAGTGGTGAAGGAAAAGGGCTGGGAGATATAGGAAATGGGCAAATTTCAGAAATGTCACTCAGAACTGTGGGTCAGGGAAGACTTACTGGATGGGTTGAGAAGGAAAGAATGATTTTTTGGGACTGCACCAGACAAGATTTGAAAACCTATGAGCACAAAGATCTATCTTGCATATTACTGTCTGACTTGCATATTATCTTGTCTTCCATCTTACGCTCTCAGGTTTCCAAATCTCATCTGGTGCAGTCCTCAACAATAAGTCTTTCCTTCTCATCCCAGCTCGTAAGTCTCCCTTGACCCACAGTTCTGGATGACATTTTTCAAATCTACCCCTTTCCTAGACCTCTCCAGTCCTTTTTCTTCACCCCTCCTCCTTCCCCCTTAACCCTTCTGCTTGAAGAAGGAGCCACTGGTTCTGGAAGCTTGCTCAAGTATAACCATCTTTTATGAGTGTGTTGTGCTGCCACTTGGTGAGTAGATTTTTTATCTATCCAGTTACATTATACTGTCGAAAATTGATTGTTTTCATTGTTATAATTGAATATTTAAGTTAGATTTCAGTTACTGAATTTCTCAATTTCAGCAATTTAAAGAATTATGCAAAACATCAACTAGTTGAAAACTTGTTAATGTTCTCCATTCTACTACTGAGAACTCCAGTCCTAATTAAAGAAAACAGCAAAATGTGTCTAAGTAAACTGTTTCTGTGTTATAATTATAAACACAGCAATTCATTCAGAAAGTGGTGCTGTAGTTGTAAGTAAATGTAAAATCACATTGGGCTATCAGAAGAGTTTCTTTCACTTGCAAGTTCCTCTATACAGTAGCCATGTAGTCTCATTTCTTTCAACCTGTCTCTCCTATGTCATAAAACAAACTTCTGGTCTTAATGATGTGCATGTTGCTTCTGCCACTTGGTAAGTGGATATCTTGTCTGCCTACTGAATGACATACAGTCCTGGATTTAATTTGTCTTTGGGAAGTAATTTAGGAAAATGGAAACAGTTTAGATCTTATGTCGGCAATTGGTACTAATTGCAGCTCTGTAATAATTATCATAAAAAGTGGCTTGCATGTGAATTAAGTGCAACATATTGGAATACTTGAGACTTCTTCAAAAATATCCATTTCAACTGTGATTTCATTTATGCCTTCAAGTCCTATATGATGTTTAGTTGAATTTCTTGATACCTGATTGACCTGGATCAGTCTATTAGTCTTGTGAACAAAACACACCCACCCACCCACCCACCCACACACACACACACACACACACACACACACACACACACACACAATTTTCAGTTGACATCATGACATCAGAAGCATAACAATAACAATACTTCTTTCTAACATTCCATTATATCCTTTAGGCTCTCTCAGATGTTACAAGATGAAAGGAGAATATTGTTTTCAATCACAGATCTTAGACATAATAATTCTTTACTAAGAGGAAAATATATTGCAGAATGACAGCTGAAATTGATTAATTCCACAATATCTTAGTGTCAGTTGAACAGTCCTAGATTATAAATTTTTTTTAAATTAATGGTTTAACTGACTTTTCAGATACATTTATACATTGCTGGCCACCGTAAATGCAACACCCTGAAGGAAGCATCCGAATCAAGTGAAATTTACACCATGGGTTTGCAGCGATGAGATATGCAACTGATTAGAATTTCAGCGCAGACGCACATCACGCGCGCCTGTGGTGCCACCTCATAGCGCCATTTAAGGCTTGGCGATTTCGACGAGTGTACGTTCGGCACGTGTGTTTACCTTGTGGTTGTTTCACAAGACGATCAGTTAAGTCTCGTAGACAACAGCGAACATCGTTTGATCAAGTATCTGAGTTCGACAGAGCAAGGATAGTGGCTAACCGAGATTGTGGATTATCATACAGAGAGATCGCTAGTGGTATTGGACGAAACGAGACAACTGTAATGCGGATATGTGACCGTTGGATGCAGGAGGGTACGACAGACCGACGTGGTGGATCGCATTCACCTCGGTGCACCACTGCACATGCTGATAGGCAAATTGTGCGCATGGCAGTGACGGATCGCCCAGTGACATCCCGAACCATAGCACAGCACATTGCGTCTGTAACGCATCATCCAGTGTCTGCGCGTACCATTCGACGCCGTTTACAGCAGAGTGGTCTGTCCGCAAGACGTCCATTGCTTCGTCTACCATTGACGCAGAACCACAGACGTCTCCGTCGCCAATGGTGTGATGACAGATGGATGTGGGCGGCAGAATGGAATGACGTTGTCTTTACTGACGAGGCACGCTTCTGTCTGCAGCACCACAATGGTCAGATTCGAGTGTGGAGACACCGTGGAGAGAGGATGCTGGACAGCTGCATTATGCACCGCCACACTGGTCTTGCACCGGGTATTATGGTATGGGGCAGTATTGGATATTACTCTCGCAAACCTCTAGTACGCATTGCCGGTACTTTAAATAGCCGGCGCTACATATCCGAGGTGCTGGAGCCAGTTGTCCTTCCTTACCTTCAGGGCTCGGCCACAGCCATATTTCAACAGGATAATGCGCGACCACACGTGACATGCATTGTCCAAAGGTTCTTCGTCAATAACCAGATTGAAGTGCTTCCCTGGCCGGCTCGCTCTCCGGATCTTTCGCCGATAGAAAACATGTGGTCCATGGTTGCTCAACGAGTGACCCAGATTACATCCCCAGCTGCCACACCAGTTGATCTTTGGCAACGTGTGGAAGCTGCTTGGGCTGCTGTACCCCAGGAACACATCCAACGTCTCTTTGACTCAATGCCGAGACGTGTGGCAGCGGTGATCTCCAACAATAGCGAATACTCTGGCTACTGATTCTGGCAGGATCCACATGTCACAGACGTCTGTAAACGTAATCATTTGATACTTGGTCAACATGTTATCTACAAAATAAATTTTGTTGTGCTACCTCTTGTCTTTCTTGGTGTTGCATTTACGGTGGCTAGCAGTGTACTTACTTTGTTAACTGTTTGGCTAGATAATTTTAAAGTTCATTACCCAGTTGGAAATATTTTCAGTTTTTGAATTAACTGGTGATGAGAGTCATAATGTTCTACGTAGCACTTTATCAAGCATGTGGAATCCAACCCTGGTACGTAGGGCATCATCAAGCAGAAGGCTGTCATAAATTAATATTTTACCGTATATGAACAATTAACTATTCTGAACCCCTATATACTGTTCATACTTACTTGCAAAAAACAAGAACTGAGGGGGCAAGAAAACAGTTCATTCAAAAAATGGGTGCTGCTTGCACAGCTAAACTAAAGAGTTGTTATTTATCTACTACTGCTTGCTTGGCACTTACATACATTTAGCATATAAAAATACAACTCTTACCTGCCTTCTACAGAATACAGTACATCTGGCAGTTAATTTTGTTGCTTGTCATCCTACTAACAATTCTTAGACAATTGAAAGCCCTAGTCTGGAATATCAGTAATATTATGAGAAGTATAGATTGCTACTCATGTTGAGTTGCAGACAGGCACAACTAAAAGATTGTTACATGTTGAGCTCTTGGCCAAAGCATTGGTCAGAAAAGAAAATACACACAAGCAGGCACATCTCATGCACACATGACTGCTATCTCTGGCCACTGTGGCCAGAATCCAATCCACACACTGAATGAAAGCAGCAATCTGGATCGGTGTTGAGAAGGGGGAGGATAGTAGGGTACAGGTGGGAGAAGAGAAGAGCACTGACTGTCAGAACATGCAGGGACTAGATAGCACCAGGACAAGGCCAACAGGCACAGTGTCAGGAGGCTGTGGGGGAGGGAGGGGCAGTGGAAAAATGGGAGGTGAAAAAGAGAGGGGCAAAGAAGGGGAAGGGACCAATAAATGCATTGTCAGAGACATGTGTACAGAGAGGGTGAAGGTATGTCAATTGGGAGGAGGCGATAGGACATAGGGGGCAGTAACTGCTGGTTGGAGGATGTGGTTACCATAGGTTGAGGCTGGGATAATTTCAGAAGCAGAAAATGTGTTGCAAGGGTAACTCCCATCTGCATAGTTCCGAAAAGCTGGTAGTGGAGGGAGAGGATTCAGATGGCCCAGGTAATGAAGTACCCATTAAATATCAAGCATGTTATGTTCAGTTGCATGTTGTGTCATAGCATGGTCCATTCTGCTCTTCACCACATCCTGGTGGACAACTAACTGGTATTCATACCAATTTAAATATCTGTGTATTGATTGCAGCGGATATGGTATATGACATGGCTGTTTTTACAGGTGGCCCACTCTCTGATGGGGTATGATAAGCCTGTGACATGAATGGAATAGGAAGTGCTGGGAGGGTGGATTAGGTATGCCTTGATCTTCCACAGGGATATGATCCCTGTGGAAAGGGTTTAGGACTGAGAGTGCTGTAGGGATAGACTAGGATATCACAGAGGTTGGGTGGGTGATGGAACACCACTTTGGGAAGGGTAGGAAGGATCTTGAAAAGGATGTCCCTCATGTCAGGGCATAATGATAGATAATCATAGCCCTGATGAAGGATGTGCTTCAATTGTTTTAGCTCAGTGAAGCATCTGGCGATGAAGAGGGCACTCCTTTGTAGCTGGTTCTTGGAGGTGGTGGGAGGATTGGTGGCATGTAGGGATATGGCACAGAAAATCTGTTTGTAGACTAGGTTTGAGGGGCAGTGTCCATCTGTAAAGGCCTTTGTGAGACTGTCAGTATACTGGGCAAGGAATTTCTTGTCACGGCAGATATGTTGTCCCCAGGTGCCTGCTGTTCCAGCCAGTAGGAGAAGGTCTAAGTTTCGGCATGCGCCAATAATCTTTACTCTGAGATGATTAATATCAATATAGCCTCATTTGACATGCATGTCCTTATGTTATAGTTGATGTGTTTGGAGCTTTTCCTCCAGCCAATCACTATGGGAGTGTGGCTACCCATACGGAAGTGAGTATTCTGAACAGCAAAGAAGTTGGAATGTGAATGGTGAGCAGTATGAACTCTATCCCTAAGTAACGATAATAAGTTGTTCTTAGTAGTGTAAGCAGAGTCTTAGTGGTAAATACAACAGAGAGGCCAGTACTATATATATGCCTAGCTGCAGAGCAGGTGCTTATTGGTTTCAGTTCCTTGTTGTTGGACGTGGTGAGCTGGAAGGAAGAATCACATAATGGCCTGGTAATTCTGTTATAAAATGAGGAGCTGCTTATGGTTTTGGAGCTGGTGTTCTGAGTGGGCATTTATGAATTCTCAGAAGCATTTCTGGTTTACTTAACATTTATTCAGGTGGCTTCTTTGCTCTATCTGCTGCTTAATGGTGTGAGGTGAGCTGACTGTTTCATTCTTGTCCTGTGTGTCTATCTTTTCCCATGCCTCATAATTAATAGATATTATTTGTTATATGAGGTCTAATCATGGATTAAGCAAACTGCTACTCTGTGCCTTCATGGTCAAACTTAATTTTTTAATTAAAATTTATTTTGGGGTTCTTTCATTCACCAACACAAGTGAGGGGTCTCTTTGTTACTAATATTGATATATAAACTAAATATGACTTTTATTAACTGTGCCAGAAGATTTTCACCTTATTTGAAGGGGTCTGTGGATGATCAGAAATATTTCTTCTAGGGCCAATATACAAGGAGTGGATTGCAATGCTTTGTTCAAATATAATTGAAGCTTGATTTGAATCATATGAAGTACTTTGCATCATTTCCTTACATTCAATAAATAGATTGGATCTGATTTGTTTATTCATGGCCCAATTGATCCTCCTTACTCATATCTCACATTAAGGAGTAGAAAGTGCTTCTGCATAAAATCAGTACTCTAATTCTGGTCAGCTGTTCTCTATTATTTTTGTGTAATGCTCCTAGTAGATACACAGTTATGTATAATATTCAGTGAGCACAAAAATTTCGAGATGCGTGTAGTGAGGTCCGTTTTACTAAATCTGTGTGAAATGTTGAAATTGTCATCACGTTAACAGTCAGCAATGGTACAGATGTCTTGCATCTGGTGACCCTGCCTAGGTTTTTACTGTGATTATATTAATATTTGACTTATCAAAGTTCTTTTAAATTTTTTATCACAACTGAAAGGAATGTCTATTTTAATGTTACCATTGTAGACAGAATATTGTTACCAGCACATGTATGGTTATTGGTTGAAATATTTAAAAATCACCAGTTGAAGAAGAGGCAAAAAATAAAATGAAGAAATCAGTTACTGATTGACCATCCACAAGCTGAGGTGGCAGCAATAGCAGTGGGCAATCTGTCAGTGTTCAAGGACTAGAAGGTTTTGAACTCACAGTGGTAAACTCTCTTACTTGCAATAGAGAGTTGGCAGCCAGCCTAACCCATGACAGTTCTAACTACCATCAGCTTCTCAGTTGTGCAAAAACAAGATAGTGAGAAGAGTAGTGAGATGAGAGGACCATTAGGAAGTACTAGCAAGAAACTGACAACTGAAGATCACCTGGATGAATGTTTTTCACAACAAGAATCATTAAGTCATATAGACCCATTAAATCACTTGACTCACAAGCTATATGTCAATGATCCTTAGATGTGACTAGGCGAACACAGTGTTACGGGATAATGAATTGTCAGGATGAGATCCTTCTCCTGCGTTAAGGGAAGACCAAGATGGATTTTTAAAATTAATGGAACTAGTTAGTGAAAAGTATCTTCACAAATTAATGAGGGAAATGAAATTGGAATTACACAAGTTAGATAAAAGAGTATAAGCAAGAGTAATGATTTACTGCTATATTAATTTGAAAACATTGGCCTAGAGGTAACAGAGAAACTCCAGGCCAATGTTAGTGCTTTAAAAGCAATTATGAAGAGTAAAGAAGTAAAGGTTGAATCTTTACAAAGGGGATTTTACTTAACTCTGAGTGTTATGCAGTAGTGAGGGAAGAGTTGTATGAGGAATGTGAAGATAAGTTTCTTATTTTAGAGAACGAGGATGTCACAATGGAAAAATCCTTGAGACAACTGCACTTAGAACTTAAGGAGCAAATGGAAAGTTTGCATTAGAACTATCAAGGTCAAATGACAAACTGTAGAGTCATAAGGACTGAACTGTTGAAGTGTAAAGAAAATTTAAAGTGTTACGAATTGAGGGAACAGGATGCAACCATATGCAGATTGTGACACACATTGGAACAAATTATGCCTGTTGTCTGGGCTCCAAGGTCATTCTTGGATCATTCCAGTGACTGGAAGAGACAGTTGAAAGCCAGCCCTGCACAGGTAGTTTAAACGAATTTGCAGCACTGTCCCCAGAACTGATCATGGCCCTTTGGTTCTGAGTTGAGTGGAAGGACTGAACCAGAGACTTTGAAGGTTCTGTGAAAAGCTAGGCTACAGCTTCCTGGACTTTCACCATAGAGTTCAAAACTGTAGTGTCCCCCTAAATAAGCCAGGTGGGCACTACGCATCAGAGGCTGCTACTCAGGTAGCAGAATGTGTGTGGGATGCACACAAAGGGTTTTTAGATTAGGGGACTCTCCATCCAGTTCAAATAATGATAGCCACAGTGTAAGAGTGAAAGAAATGTCTCTCACAGGTGAGAGTATTAAAATCATCGACAATACTATTATTTTCAATTTTGCTGATTCAAATAAAGTATCCAATAGGATGAGAAACAGAATTTATTCCATCAATAATAATTAGATCTAGATTATTATTAAAGATTGGGGCTGCACCCTTTCATTTCTGATTTCCAGAAGTAATAGGAGCTTCAAGATGAAATAACTGTTTAACACTAATAACATGACAAAAAATTGCCCCAATAATAGTATTATCTTACTGTATTCAACTAAGAACTTTCATTTGAACAATTATTATTCTAAGAATTATTATTGGGGCAATAGGTGGTTTAAATCAAACATCGCTACGACAACTTCTAGCATATTCCTCAATTAGACATTTAGGGTGAATAATTAGATCCCTAACAGTTAGAGAAAACATTTGAGAACTATACTTTATTATTTATTCACTATTAAGATTAATTATGGTCCTATTATTTAAGCAAATAAATCTATTTTTTATAAATCAGATCTATTCAGCTAGAAATATAAAAACTGAAATTAAATTCATAATATTCTTATCCCTTTTATCATTAGGTGGTTTACCACCATTTCTTGGATTTCTACCAAAATGAATTGTAATACAATCATTGATGGAAAATAACATAACAACTATTATAACAATTATGGTTGTATTAACTACAATTACACTTTATTATTATATACGTATTAGATTCTCAGCCCTAATTATATCATACACAGAAAATTCGTGATCTATAAAAATAAAGTCTCAAAAATCAAGAATTATTCTTCCTATAACAGTAATAATTTCAACAATAGGATTAGTCTCAACATCAACCTTAATCTCATTATACTAAGGACTTAAGTTAAACAAACTAATAACCTTCAAAGTTATAATTAAAAGAATAATCTTTTAGGCCTTAGTAAAATTTTACACCTCTAGAATTGCAGTCTAGAATCATAATTGAATATAAGACCTAAAGTATGGTAAGAGAGAAACATCTCATAAGTAGATTTACAGTCTACCACCTTAAATTCAGCCATCTTACCGCAAAAATGATTATTCTCAACAAACCATAAGGATATTGGTACTTTATACTTCTTATTTGGAGCGTGAGCAGGAATAGTAGGAACATCAATAAGAATACTTATTCGTGCTGAACTTGGTCAACCAGGATCTCTAATTGGAGATGACCAAATTTATAATGTCATTATTACAGCTCACGCATTTGTAATAATTTTTTTTATAGTAATACCTATTATAATTGGTGGATTTGGTAATTGACTTGTACCATTAATAATTGGTGCACCAGATATAGCATTCCCACGAATAAATAATATAAGTTTTTGATTACTACCGCCCTCACTTACCCTTCTTCTTACATCTTCTATAGTAGATAACGGTGCTGGTACAGGATGAACAGTTTACCCCCCTCTTGCAGGAGCTATCGCACATGGGGGGGCATCTGTAGACCTAGCTATTTTTTCACTTCACTTAGCAGGTGTATCATCTATTCTTGGTGCAGTAAACTTCATTACAACAGCAATTAATATACGATCAGAAAGTATAACTCTAGATCAAACACCTTTATTTGTCTGATCTGTAGCTATTACAGCCCTTCTTCTCCTTTTATCACTTCCAGTATTAGCAGGGGCTATTACTATACTATTAACAGATCGAAATTTAAATACATCATTCTTTGACCCTGCTGGAGGAGGTGACCCAATTTTATATCAACACCTATTCTGATTCTTTGGACACCCAGAAGTTTACATTTTAATTCTACCAGGGTTTGGGATTATTTCTCACATTGTATGTCAAGAAAGAGGAAAAATTGAATCATTTGGAACACTAGGTATAATTTATGCTATATTATCAATTGGACTAATAGGATTTATTGTATGAGCACATCATATATTCACAGTAGGAATAGACGTTGACACACGAGCATACTTTACATCAGCAACAATAATTATTGCTGTACCTACAGGAATCAAGGTATTCAGATGATTAGCTACACTATATGGAACTAAATTCAAATTTAATCCACCGTTATTATGAGCTCTAGGATTTATTTTCCTATTTACAATTGGTGGGCTAACAGGATTAGTATTAGCAAATTCATCACTTGACATCGTATTACATGATACATATTATGTAGTTGCCCACTTCCATTATGTCTTATCTATAGGAGCAGTATTTGCAATTATAGGAGGTGTTATTCAATGATACCCATTATTTACAGGATTAACTATAAATAATACATGATTAAAAATCCAATTCACAATTATATTTATTGGAGTAAACTTAACATTCTTTCCTCAACACTTCCTAGGACTAGCAGGAATACCACGACGATATTCAGATTACCCAGACGCATATACATCATGAAATGTAGTATCAAGAATTGGGTCCACAATTTCTATTGTAGGAATCATTATATTCATTGTAATTATATGAGAAAGAATGGTTACAAACCGGGCAATCATATTTAGAGCTAATATAAGAAGATCAACAGAATGACTGCAAAATAACCCACCTGCGGAACACAGTTACTCAGAACTACCATTAATTTCTAGATTCTAATATGGCAGATTAGTGCAGTAGATTTAAGCTCTACAAATAAAGGTTTGACCTTTTATTAGAAAATTAATGGCAACATGATCAAATTTATCCCTTCAAGATGGAGCTTCACCATTAATGGAGCAACTATCATTCTTCCATGATCATACCATGGTCGTATTATTATTAATTACAGTAATTGTAGGCTATGCCCTAAGTTACATATTATTCATTGCCTATACAAACCGAAACATACTTCACGGGCATTTAATTGAAACAATCTGAACAGCACTACCAGCAATTACACTAATTTTTATTGCACTACCATCATTACGACTTCTATATTTACTTGATGATTCAGTAGACGCAATAATTACGATTAAAACAATTGGACGACAATGATATTGAAGATATGAATATTCAGACTTTATAGATGTAGAATTTGACACTTATATAACACCAGAACAAGACCTAGAAAACGACGGATTTCGACTTCTAGACGTAGATAACCGAACAATTTTACCAATAAATACAGAAGTACGAGTATTAACAAGAGCATCAGACGTTCTACATTCATGAGCAGTACCTGCATTAGGAGTTAAAATTGACGCAACGCCAGGTCGACTAAACCAAGGAACATTTACAATAAACCGGCCTGGACTATTCTTTGGACAATGCTCAGAAATCTGTGGAGCAAACCACAGATTTATACCAATTGTAATTGAAAGAACTTCAGTAAACTTATTTATCAAGTGATTATCTAAGATAATCTAAGGAGTTAGTTAAAATATATAACATTAGAGTGTCAATCTAAAATAACTAAATAATTAGTACACCTTGAAATACATCAGATGACTGAAAGTAAGTAATGGTCTCTTAAACCAAAAAATAGTAAATTAACGACTACTTCTGATGGGGAATTATAACCCAAATCCCTCAAATATCCCCTCTCATATGATTCTCCCTATTCATTATATTTTCGACTACATTAATTTTATTTAATCAAATAAACTTTTTCTCATTCAAACCAAACCTTATTAAAAGAGCAGAAAAAAGAACAATTGATATAAAGAACTTAAATTGAAAATGATAACAAACTTATTTTCAACATTTGATCCATCAACTAATATCTTCAATTTATCATTAAATTGAACTAGAACATTCCTAGGATTATTATTAATCCCATCAGTATTTTGACTTACACCATCACGAATTAATATTATTTGAAATAAACTAAACTTAACCTTACACAATGAATTTAAAACATTGCTAGGACCAAAATCATTTAATGGAACAACATTCATCTTCATTTCAATCTTTATTATAATACTATTTAATAATTTCATAGGATTATTCCCTTACATCTTTACTAGAACAAGACATATAGCATTAACATTTGCAATTGCTCTACCTATATGATTAAGATTTATATTATTTGGATGAATTAATCATACAAATCACATATTTGCACACCTTGTTCCACAAGGTACACCACCTGCATTAATATCATTTATAGTATTAATTGAAACAATTAGAAATGTCATTCGACCAGGTACACTAGCAGTACGACTAGCAGCAAATATAATTGCAGGGCACTTACTATTAATGTTGCTAGGAAATACAGGACCATCTATAGCAATAAACTTAATTTCACTATTAATTATTGGACAAATACTTCTATTAGTCCTAGAATCAGCAGTAGCAATAATTCAGGCCTATGTTTTCTCAATTTTAAGAACTTTATATTCTAGAGAAGTATACTAAACTTATGTTAACAACTCACTCAAACCACCCATTCCACTTAGTAGATTACAGACCTTGACCATTAACAGGAGCAATTGGAGCAATAGTTCTAGTATCAGGATTAGCAAAATGATTTCACCTATTTAACATTAACTTATTTATAATTGGATTTGGAATTACACTTCTAACTATAATCCAATGATGACGAGATGTAGTACGAGAAGGAACATACCAAGGACTACATACAGGATTTGTATCAATTGGATTACGATGAGGAATAATTTTATTTATTGCATCAGAAGTACTATTCTTTGTTTCATTTTTTTGAGCATTTTTTAGAAGAAGACTAGCACCTGCTATTGAATTAGGAATATTATGACCCCCAATAGGAATTCAACCTTTCAATCCTATACAAATTCCATTACTTAATACAGCTATTCTTTTAGCATCAGGAGTAACAGTAACATGAGCACATCATAGTCTAATAGAATCTAATCATACTCAAGCATTACAAGGATTATTCTTCACAGTACTACTAGGACTATACTTCACTATACTTCAAGCATATGAATATTGAGAAGCACCCTTCACCATTGCAGATGCAGTTTATGGATCAACATTCTTTGTTGCAACAGGATTTCATGGTCTACATGTAATTATCGGAACAATTTTCTTATCAACATGTTTACTTCGACATTCAATAAATCAATTCTCACCAAGACACCACTTTGGGTTTGAAGCAGCAGCATGATACTGACACTTTGTAGACGTAGTATGATTATTCTTATATATTTCTATTTATTGATGAGGTAGATAATTGTTTTTCTAGTATAAATAGTACATTTGACTTCCAATCAAAAAGCTTGATATAAATCAAGAAAAACAATCCTAATCTTATCTACAAGAATTTTTATTAGATTTATTATTCCAATAATTGTTATAATCCTTGCAACAACATTATCAAAAAAATTAATTAATGACCGAGAAAAAAGATCACCATTCGAGTGTGGATTCGACCCAAACAGATCAGCACGAATACCATTCTCACTTCGATTCTTCTTAATTGCAGTAATTTTCTTAATTTTTGATGTAGAAATCGCATTAATCCTTCCAATTGTAATTATTTTAAAAACTTCAGACATTATAATCTGAACAGTATCAACAATATTTTTTATTATAGTATTATTAGGTGGATTATACCATGAATGAAATCAAGGAGCCTTACAATGAGCAGAATAAAGGGTTGTAGTTAACTATAACATTTGGGTTGCATTCAAAAAGTATTGATATAATCAATCAACCTTAAATAGAATAAGAAGCGAAATATTGCAGTCAGTTTCGACCTGGAAGATTGGTAAATAAAATACCCTTATTCTTATTAATTGAAGCCAAAAAGAGGCGTATTACTGTTAATAATATAATTGAACTATAAAGTTCCAATTAAGGAAATGTAAAGCCAATATGAAAGCTGCTAACTTTTTATATTAGCGGTTAAACTCCGTTAACATTTCTAAAATTTATATAGTTTAAATAAAACATTACATTTTCACTGTAAAAATAATATATGTATATTTATAAATACCTAAAAGTAAAAATACTTGCTTAACATCTTCAGTGTCACGCTCTAATTATAAGCTATTTAAGTAAACGAAAAATAATACCACCAAAATAAATATTCAAAAAATAAAAGTTAAAAGATAAATCTTAAAATTAGAATCATATCAACCTTGTATATAACTAATTAAATAAATAAATAATCTATATAAACCTTGACCACCAAATAATTCACCTCAACCATAATCAAATGACTTTGATGAATAATAACCCAATTTTAAAGGAAAATATCTAATAAACTTAGTTGAAATGAAAGGTATAAACCACATAGAGCCAGCAAATCTAACAAAAGAAAGCATACTTAAAGAAAATAAATTTTGAGAAAAATCAAAATTAGAAATAAGATAACCCAAATAAGAACCTAAAACAACTACAGTAATAGTTAAAAACTTCAAATAATAAGGCAGAGCAATCACATGAGGAACAAGAAAAATTAACCAAGACAAAAAGCTACCACCAAAAACAGCAACAAACAATAAACCAATTATACCAAAAGAAATATAATAACCCTTATCGTCAAAAGAAAATCTAGAATAAAAATTATTGTCACCAGATATTGAATAATAAAAAAGACGAAAAGAATAAGAAGCAGTTAAACCAGTAGAAAAGAAATAAAGAAAAAAAATCAAACAATTAATTCATCTTAAACAAACCATCTCAAGAATTAAATCCTTTGAATAAAAACCTGCTAAAAATGGTATACCACACAAAGATAAACTAGAAACATTAAAACAAACTGAAGTTAAAGGCATAAAATTAACAATTGAACCTATAAAACGAATATCCTGAGAATCCTTTAAATTATGAATTATTGAACCTGCACACATAAACAATAAAGCCTTAAATAAAGCATGAGCTAATAAATGAAAAAATGCAAGTTTTGGATAACCCATAGCCAAAATTCTTATTATTAAACCAAGTTGTCTTAAAGTAGAAAGAGCAATAATTTTCTTCAAATCAAATTCAAAATTTGCACCCAAACCGGCCATAAACATAGTTATACAACCAATTAAAAGTAAAAATCAACCACAATTATAAGTATCTAATATTGGTCTAAAACGAATTAATAAATAAACCCCAGCAGTAACAAGAGTAGAAGAATGAACCAAAGCAGAAACAGGAGTAGGAGCAGCCATAGCTGCAGGAAGTCAAGAAGAAAAGGGAATTTGAGCTCTTTTAGTTATAGCTGCTAAAACAATTAATATAGTAATAAGCTTTATTTCAAAAGAATTAGAAATAAAATCATAATAATAAATATAATTTCAACTGCCAAAATTCAATATTCAAGCAATAGAAATTAAAATAGCAACATCACCAATACGATTAGAAAGTGCAGTTAACATACCCGCACTATAAGATTTTACATTTTGATAATAAATAACTAAACAATAAGAAACTAAACCTAAACCATCTCATCCTAATAAAATTCTAATCAAATTAGGACTAATAATTAAAAAACCTATAGAAAGAATAAATATTAAAACAATAATAATAAAACGATTTATATTCTTTTCTCCCGATATATAATCCTCTCTATAATAAATAACCAAAGAAGAAATATACATAACAAAAGATATAAAAATAAGAGACATTCAATCCAAAATTAAAGTCATAACAACCATAGAACCATTTAAATTAAAAAGCTCTCATTCAACAAAAACTCTATAATCAATTATTAAATAATAAATACCCAAAATAAAAATTATAGTTCTAGAAAAAAATAGAGAAAAAAAACTCAAAGAACAAATAGAAAACAAATTCACGGCCTAAGATGAAAAAATTCATATCATTGATTCCACAAAACAACATTTTTAATTAAAATACTTAAGCAACCTAAACAAAAAAATACTCACCCTTTAAACACAGAATATTTAAAGGCAATCAATGTAAAAGTAAAAGATGATTTTCACGAAAATAACCAAGAGAACAAGTATAAACACCAAAATAATAATTACCATGCTGAGAATAAGAATACATATATAAAGTATAAACAGCTCTAAAAAAAGACAAAAAAATTAAAGCAAGAAATCTAAAAGAAGATCAAGACATAATTCTATTTAATAATCTAAGTTCACCTACCAAATTTAAAGAAGGAGGAGCGGCTATATTAGAAGATCTCAAAAGAAATCATCATAAAGCCATTCTTGGCATTAAATTAATTATACCCTTGTTAATTAATAATCTTCGTCTACCTAAACGCTCATAAATAATATTAGATAGACAAAATAAACCAGAAGAACACAAACCATGACCAACCATTAAAGAAAGGGAACCTATACAACCTCATCAATTCATAGTTATCAATCCTCCAATAACCATTCTTATATGAGCAACAGAAGAATAAGCAATTAAAGATTTTAAATCAACCTGACGAAAACAAATAAATCTAACAATAACCCCACCGGATAAACCTAAAGACAATCAAAAATAATTAAACTTTAAACCCAAATAAGAAATAACCTTTATAACACGAAAAATACCATAACCACCTAACTTTAATAAAACACCAGCAAGAATTATTCTACCTGAAATAGGGGCCTCAACATGGGCCTTAGGAAGCCATAAATGGACCAAAAATATTGGCATCTTAACTAAAAAAGCAAGAATTATAAAAACATAAAACATAAAATAATAAGAACCAAAATCAACCAATAAAGGAAAATATAAAGTATTAGAAAAATCATAAACCCTAAATAAAACTAATAATAAAGGCAATCTAGCAACCAAAGTATAAAAAATTAAATAAACACCAGCCTGCAACCGTTCAGGTTGATAACCCCAACCCAAAATCAAAAGTAAAGTAGGAACCAATCTAGCCTCAAAAAAAATATAAAAAGAAAGAAGACTCAATCTAGCAAATGAACAATAAAGCATAATCATTAAAATTAAAACTATAAAAACAAAAAAATTAGAATGATAAGAACTTAAATAAACTGAACCTCTAGCAGTAATTATTAAAGAACAAATTCAAAAACTAAGTAGAATCAAACTAAAAGAAAAATAATCAATACCAAAATAATATCTAATCATATTTAAATCTGCATATGAATAAACACAAATCATAAAAACAAAACTAGACAGAAATATTAAAGAATGAACCAACCATCAACAATTATTAACTAAACAAAGAGGGATCAAAAAAATAGTTATAAATAAATACTTTAACATAAAGATAAACCAAAAGAATTAAAAAAATCATTACCATGAGAACGAATTATTGAAACTAAAATAGAAAGACCTAAAGCACCTTCACAAACAGAAAAAACCAAAAAAATAACAGGAAAAAAATAATCATAATCAAACTCAATAAGAAAAACAATAACCAACATAAATAAAGAAAGAACAATATATTCTAATCTCAAAAGAACCATTAATAAATGCTTACGTTTAGAAGAAAAAACATAAACACCAGCAAAATAAATCAATAAAGAAGTAAAGACAGAGAATATAAACATTAGTTTTAATAGTTTAAAAAAAACGCCGGTCTTGTAAACCGGAGATAAGCCTGGCCCCCGCTTTTAAAACTTCAGAGGTGGAAAGCTTCCCATCATCGGTCCCCAAAACCGATATTTTAAATAAACTAACCCCTGAAATGATCAAAATAATAATTATATCACTATCAAACGTAATAAATATTAATTTTATTAAATTAAGACACCCAATATCAATAATGCTTTTCATTATCCTACAAACTTTTTTAGTTGGGCTAATAACAGGGACAATAATGGAAAGATATTGGTTATCATATATTTTATTTTTAACATTTCTTGGTGGTATATTAGTTCTATTTATTTATATTACGAGAATTGCATCAAACGAAATATTTCAACCTAAATCAATTACAATAATTATTACCTTAACAATATGAATATTTATCATATCAACATTAATTATTTTAGATATAACAATATTTATAGACTTTTTCAAAAATACTGAAACTATAAATATTGATAATTCAATCAATTATCAAGAAATAACAATATCTTTAGAAAAACTATATAATAGACCAACATTCATTATTACAATAATAATAATAATTTATTTATTTTTAGCACTATTAGCAGTTGTTAAAATCACCAACATTAACCAGGGACCTATTCGTAAAATAAGATAATTTACTAATGAATAAACCCTTACGATTGAGACATCCTTTAATTAAAATCATTAATAACTCTTTAGTTGATTTACCCGCACCAACAAATATTTCATTTTGATGGAATTTTGGGTCCCTACTAGGGCTATGTTTGGTAATTCAAATTGTAACTGGACTATTTTTAGCTATACATTATACATCAAATATTGAAATAGCATTTAGTAGTGTAGTTCACATCTGCCGAGATGTAAATAATGGCTGAATTATTCGAACCTTACATGCAAATGGAGCTTCTATATTTTTTATTTGTATTTATTTGCATGTAGGACGAGGAATTTACTACGGATCTTACATATACATACACACCTGAATAATTGGTACAGTAATCCTATTTTTAGTTATAGCAACTGCATTTATAGGATACGTTTTACCTTGAGGTCAAATATCATTCTGAGGTGCAACAGTAATTACTAATTTATTATCAGCAATCCCATACTTAGGAACAGATTTAGTTCAATGAGTGTGAGGAGGATTTGCTGTTGATAATGCAACATTAAATCGATTCTTTACATTCCATTTTGTATTACCATTTATTATTGCTGCAATAGCAGCAATTCATTTATTTTTCCTTCATCAAACAGGGTCTAATAACCCTTTAGGACTAAATGGAGATATTGAAAAAATTCCATTTCACCCATACTTTACTTTCAAGGACTCTATTACATTTGTATTAATAACATCATTATTAATTATATTGTGCTTGATCAATCCTTACCTCCTAGGAGATCCGGATAATTTTGTACCTGCCAACCCATTAGTAACTCCTGTCCATATTCAACCAGAATGGTACTTCTTATTTGCATATGCAATTCTTCGGTCAATCCCTAATAAACTTGGAGGTGTTATTGCGTTATTCCTATCAATTAGAATCTTAATAATTTTACCATTTTATAATAAAACACCATTCCGAGGTATTCAATTCTATCCTATCAACCAGATTTTATTCTGAATTATAGTAGTTGTTGTATGCTTATTAACATGAATTGGAAAACGGCCTGTTGAAGAACCTTATATTATAACAGGACAAATCTTAACAATTATTTACTTTACATACTTCTTAATTAATGTGCATGTTGCAAACGCATGAGATAAGCTAATTAAGGAATAATAAGTTAATTAGCTTAGGAAAAGCATATGTTTTGAAAACATAAAACTAGAAGTTTAACTCTTCTATTAACTTTTCTTAAAAAATTTCACTAAATAAATGAAATAAATAAAATCTTTAAACCAACAAAGAAAATAAAAAAATTTAAAGATAATGGCAAAAAACTTTTTCAAGCTAAGTACATTAACTTATCGTAACGAAAACGGGGTAATGTGCCACGAACTCAAATAAAACCAAAGGACATAACAGCAAGCTTAATAAAAAATATAAAAGAATAAAAATCACCACCTAAAAAAATTAAAGCTAATAACATTCTTATAAAAACAATTCTAGTATACTCAGCTAAAAAAATTAAAGTAAAACCTCCTGCACCATATTCAATATTAAACCCTGAAACTAACTCAGATTCACCCTCGGCAAAGTCAAAAGGAGTACGGTTAGTTTCAGCTAAACAAGAAGCAAAACAAGCTAAAGCTAAAGGAAAAGAAATAATAATAAATCAACAATAAAGCTGATAGTTTATAAAATCAAACATGTTAAAACTACCAATTAAAATAATTAAAGATAATAAAATTAAAGCCAAACTAACTTCATATGAAATTGTTTGAGCAACAGAACGAAGAGAACCTAGTAAAGAATAATTTGAATTAGAAGACCAACCAGCAATTATAACAGTATAAACACCTAATCTAGTACAACATAAAAAAAACAAAAATCCATAAGAAAAAGAACACATATAAGTTAAGTAGGGAAAAATCACTCAAACAGCCAAGGAAATTATTAAATTAAAAACAGGAGAAAAATAATAAAGTAAATAATTAGATATAATAGGAATTGGCTGCTCCTTACAAATTAACTTAATAGCATCACTAAAGGGTTGAGGAATTCCTACAAAACCTACTTTATTTGGACCCTTTCGAATTTGAATATAACCTAAAACCTCACGCTCTAATAAAGTTAAAAAAGCAACACTAATTAAAACACAAATAACTAATAAAAGAAAATTCAAAATAAACATAAATAAATCATAAAGTATCAATACTATTTGTAGAAAAAATCTACATAAATGAATTCTAAATTCAACACATTAATCTGTCAAAATAGTAATTTAATTAGTATTAATCAATAAAATAAAAAATATTTCAACCATATGGTCCTTTCGTACTAATATGAATTAATAATCTTAGGATAGAAACCGACCTGGCTCACGCCAGTCTGAACTCAGATCATGTAAGAATTTAAAGGTCGAACAGACCTAATTACTGGGCTACTGCACCCAAAATTTTTCTTAATCCAACATCGAGGTCGCAATCTGCTTTGTCGATATGAGCTCTCAAAAACAATTACGCTGTTATCCCTAAGGTAACTTAATCTTATGATCATAAATTATGGATCAAAACAACAAACATAAATAAATGATATAATAATGAAGAGTTTATTTATTCTTCATGTCACCCCAACAAAACATCATCATTAAATATAGAAAGACAAACAAAAAACTATATAAAAATAAAATGTTAAGCTCTATAGGGTCTTCTCGTCCTAAAGAAAAATTTAAGCCTTTTGACTCAAAAGTTAAATTCAAAAATTTATTAAGAGACAGTTGATTTCTCGTCAAGCCATTCATTCCAGCCACTAATTAAGAGACTAATGATTATGCTACCTTTGCACGGTCAAAATACCGCGGCTCTTTAAAAATTTGCTCAGTGAGCAGGCCAGACCTCAAAATATTTTCTAGAGGACATGTTTTTGATAAACAGGCGGAAATCAATTTTGCCTAGTTCCTTATAATAAATTAACAAGGTAAAAATTATATACAAATAAATATACTAATTCTATCATTATTACAAAAATTTCAAAATTAAATTTATAATCTTAATAAAAAACCTAAAATAATTATAAAATCAAAAATAAAAATAATGAACTAAAACGTAATCTTAAAGATAGCTGGTTTAAAGCTTACTATTATATTTTATTAAAACAAATTATAGGTTATTAACTTCAAAGCTTATCCCTTAAAGAATAAATAAGTTAATATTTATACCTAAAAAATTAAATAAAAACAATTAACTTTAAAAAATTAAATTTTTTCTTAAGAAACTAGATATCTTGGGAAACGATTAACATCTCATTTCTATAAATAATTTAATAATAATTATGATACATTAACTATAAATTATTTATAAATCAACCCAAATCGAGATAAGTAAAGTAAATACTAAAATTTTGATAAACCCTGATACAAAAGGTACAATAAATAAAATCTACTTTTAAAAATTTAAAATAATATTTCATAAAACAATTACATTACCAATAAACTATAATATAAAAAATCAATTCTACAAAATATACTAAGACAAAATTCGACAAAATTATTTTTATTAAATAATTAAATAAACAAAAAATAAATATAATAAAATAAATAATCAAGATATCCTACACCAGCCTCTCATCTTCATTCTAGTTGGTTTTGTAAGCAGCTCAAGTGATGGATATATATTGACGATACCTTCATAGTGAGGAACAGCTCAGTCTTTTCCTAGGACACAAGAACAGTGTAGAAGGCAGTAGTTTTATTGTTTAAAGTTTGTTACCATAGTGATTGGCACAGAAAATTTGCAGGATGGTTGTACATCTGATGTTGGACATATAGGCCCTGCAATAGAGTATTAAAGAATGATGCATTCCTCAACTTCATTCTAGTTATTTTATAGGCAGGTCAAAGGGCAGATATGCATCAATGATAACTTCATAGTGAGTAACACCTTGGTGACTTCCTAGGACACCATAATAGTGTAGAAGCATGTAGTTTTATCATCTCAAATTTTTTCACTATGGTGATTTGGGTAGAAAACCTGAAGGCTGGTTGTATGTCAGATGTTGGACATATATGTCCTGCATTCAAGTATTAAGAGCATTTCATTCCACATTACTAATACTACAGAAACCATATGGCTTTAACAATATATTGTTTTTACGTGGAGATCCAAGTAGTCATAGGAGTGTATGTTTATGCTCAACCATTATTTCTCTCATGGTGGTACCTTCTTGGTACTGACTCTAGACACTGGAATAATACTCCAGAATTGATAGCACAGATGATTTATGGTACATATAATGTTTGAAAAGCCACCTGTGTGGAGCTCCATCATGTATAAATCACGTGTTCCTTCTTAACTGTCAGTTATATCACCCAGCACTCTACTATACACCAATAAGGGCTGCTAACCTCCTCGACATGCGTGCACCTAGACAGCTCCTGTGCTCTTGTATTGGTGCTATGAGTAAGACTGGTGTGGAACAGACTTCACTGAACAGCAGTTACTCACACAGCTGGCTCTGTCCCTTCATGAGACATGGAATGTAGCAGGTACAGTAGAACCCCTCTAATCCGACCTTGGATGGTCCGTCACTCCGGTTAGTCCGACCATGCTCAGGCTTGCGAGCCTGTGCCAACTTGTCACTAACTGGACTCCTGTCGGGCCATTGTTGTGGTGTCTATCGCTGTGTGCATTGTTATACTGTACGTTATTGTGCAGTTTTATCCTTTGTTGGGATTAAAAAATGTCATTGTTTGCTTTATTCTGTGTTCCCTACAGTACTTATTACTGTAGATTCATTGTGTGTACAGTTGTCTGTTTTTCAACATGTCTGGATTTAAACGTAAACACGTAACTCTTTCACTAAATGAAAAATTAGCAGTGCTTACATAGACTGGACGAAGGAGAATCGCTCCAAAAAATTAAAAAGTAACTGAATGTAGGTGTTACGACAATTAAGGATTGGAGGAAAAATCGGAAAGACATTGAATCCTATACAGTTACAATTGATGCTGAAAACACTCTGAAGAATCGCAAAACATTAAAAAAGGCTACACTTGAACTGCTTGATAACGCATTGTGGATGTGGTTTTGTCAAGAAAGAAGGAAAGGAACTCCAATATCTGGGCCAATTCTCAAAGAAAAAGCGATAGTTTTGCACAAAAAACTGGAAGCCGAAAGTAAATTTGCTGCCAGTGAAGGCTGGATTGAACATTGGAAAACTCGTCATGGTGTCCAATTTGTTTCTATTTCCGGTGAAAAACTATCTGCTGATGCCGCAGCTGGTAAGGAGTTTTCTGTTAAGTTTCAAGAAATTGTAGAAGCAAATGAACTGTTACCCTGCCAAGTGTATAACATCGACGAGATAGGGCTCAACTTTAAAATGTTGCCAACAAAAAGGCCCGTAGCTTCAAATGAATCTGTAGTAGGAACGAAACTTATAAAAAATAGAATAACAGTCATTCCTTGTACCAACGCAGATGGTACCCACAAGCTCCCCTTGTTCGTCATTGGTAAATCTAAGAAGCCAAGGGCATTCATTCAAATATATAAACTTATCTTCCTTACCGGTTTATTACTGCAATTAAAAATCTGTTTGGATGGACTGCAACCTTTTTAAATCTTGGTTTTTCGACGAGTTTGTGCCATAGCCCGAAAAAGACTTGAAGCAAAAAAATCTGCCTGTTTGTGCTCTACTGCTGTTGGATAACGCACCGTCACATCCATCTGAGGAAGATTTGGTGAAATGGGACATAAAAGCTCTCTTTCTGCCTCCTAATGTGACCTCACTCATCCAACCAATGGATCAGGGCATTATCGTATGGTTAAAAAGGCGATATCGCAGAAAGTATATCAGCTCAATCTTGGAAAAATCTGAAGGAGGTCATAACTTAATTGAGGCAATGAAATCCCTGAACATAAAAGATGCTATCTACACAATCGCTGCAGCATGGCATCAACTGAAACCTGACACACTGTGGAAATCGTGGCTTGATCTTTGGCCACAAGTTATGACTGAAGACGAGCATACCGAAGATGAGCAAAACAACAACGCACTAAAAACCGTTAAAGATCTACAAATTCTGGAGCTGAACGTCCCTGCCAATGAAGTTGAAGAGTGGAGCAATGAATGTGACAAAGACTTGACACTTTTGAAGAGGTCAATTATGACCAGATTGTAGCCACTGTTAGCCAGGAAACTGTGAATGATGACTCGGACGTCGAAGACGAACCCCCCACCTGGATTTCACACAACGATGCAAAAAATGCTTTTGACATCGGCCTTCAATACATCGAGCAGAATCCAACTTCAAATCCAATGGACGTTTGGTGGATAAAAAAATGGAAGGACACTGCAGCTAAATTTAGAATAACATCTGCTAAACAAAAATGTATCACTGACTATTTTTCCAAGTAATTTGTTTTCGTTTTTACTGTAAAAACAGTGCATACAGTATAATCATTTTTTAGTTTATACATACAGTAGTTTATTTCTTCATAAAAAATTTCTTTTTTATATACAGTGCTATAAACATTTTTTAGTTTACAGTAGACATCGTTTATAGTACATATTATAGTGTGTGTAGACGTTTTTTAGTTAATATATTGTTTAACACTGTATAAGAAAACATCTCTTTATATTGCTGTAGACGTCTTTTAGTTCTTCAAGCGTTTAATTTTTTGTACTAAATGTCTTTTTATATTTTTTGCAATAAATATTAGATTTTTCGGATAATCTGACCTTTTTTTCATTCCGACCTCGGTCCCGGTCCCGAAGGTGACGGATTAGAGGGGTTCTGTATAGTACCCTTCCACTTCTGGTAAATTGCAGATTAAATAAGCAACTGTGTTGCAGGGAGGGTTTATCAAGGACACTGCAGAGGGATCTGTCAATATCCGACATTCCACACTATGATTGATGCACTAGAAATATGTGATAACCTAACTGCATCAGTATAGGATGCTGTCTCACATACTTTGGGTATATGACCAAATGGACATACTGCACAGTCATCTATCTGCTTTTGTAGCCAAGTATATCACATTTCAAAGTGGTGGAGGGATAGTTTAGCAATGATACAGCAATTGGGAAGCATTTGATGTGGGACTGGCTGGCATTTAAATTACGAAACAGTTGGTAGAATTGCTAAATTTGATCTCACTATCAACAGCAATGCTTATTACAGTACATTGTCCCATATCAATGTTGTCTTTTCCATCCCATCAGTCCACAGTACACTGTTGATTACCACATAATGATTAGCTGACACCACTTGTTTGACATGGAAACTGCCTTGGTGGAACACTGGACATCTGCTACTTGTCACTGTAGATTTTAGAAGTATAGACAGTAGCATACGTCCTCCTGCCTTGTTGGGCCAATTTCATTATTGTCTCTCTCTAACTTGGTCAGATAACTTTAAATTTGAGTTCATGTGTGGGCACCTGTAGGGTGAAACTGCAGTGTGAATTTGTACATTAATTGGCACTTCTGCAACCTAAGAAGAGTTTAGGCAAGTATTACAACAATTTACTGATCAGCAAGAACACAAGATAGAGTCAAAGATGGTATATTAACAATGCAAAGGTTACAACATTTCTTGGTTTGACAGCCCACTCCAATTTTCTGGATTGATGTTGCAAAGGAATCAATTCCTCCACAACCCTTTCTGTCCTGGTGAGTTTATTCACATCTTCTTAATAATAATAATAACGATGGTTTATTTGTCTATAATAACTTTTACAGTCATGGACATAGTCAGTCAGTCCATACATGAACAATAATAATAGTTTAGTAGTAGAAATAAAGTACATACAACATTAAAAATCCTTGATGGAGTACAAACAATTAGCAATTAACAGCTGCTTTAATTTTATTTTAAATATGTTTCCTTATTTCATCCATCTTTCAGCACTAACATGCAATCGATGTTGTCAGAAGAGTTACAGCTATTTGTACATTATGTTTTACATACCAAAATATTACATAGTAAAAATATAGCAATGTTGTAAACTATTTGCTTACAACAGCCTCTACACTTAGATCCATACATAACAGTAAGCCATAATTTATCAGCATTAACATGCAATCAGTGTTGTCAGAAGTATTATAGCTATTTGTACATTATGTTTCATATAACAAAAATATTACATGGAAAAAAAGACAGTGTTGTATCCTATTAGCTTATAGCTAGCTGCCTCTGCATCCATAACTATACTTAACAGTAAACCTTAGTTTATCAATAAATTAGATCATCTTTACAACTATTCTGAAATTCTTCTACACTGTAGAAAGTACTTTTCTTCGGATGAACACTTTGGTTTTAGTTTTGAAAATGTCCATTGAAACCAATTGAGCCTGTACGGGTAAAGTGTTGAATAATTTTATGCCTATGTATTCATAGCTAGATTGGGTTTTCTTAAGCCTGGTTGTGGGTATATCAATCATATTTGTTTGTCAAGTATGCCAGATCATTCTAGTTGATTGAGTGAAAGATGACATAGAAGCTATTCAATCCATTTTGCAAGAGTTGGAATAGTACATAGGGGAGCGAGACTAAAATAATTTACAAATGTCTTATAATGTCTGCCCCTGGTAGCTGAGTGGTCAACACGACAGAATGTCATACGTAACAGCCCAGGTTCAATTCCTGGCTGGATCAGAGATTTTCTCCACTCAGAGACTGGGTGTTGTGATGTCCTTATCAACATCATCATTTCATCCCCATCGACATGCAAGTCACCAAAGTGGCATCAACTTGAAAGACTTGCACCAGGTGAACAGTCTAACCGACGGGAGACCCTAGCTACCCATCATTTCCATTTCCAATGCCTTATAATAATAATTCAAATCCATTGCCCTACAAAAGGAAGAATAGAGATAAAAGGGAAAGTGATACACAGATTCATAGTTCTGTGAATGAGAGCAGGAGGTCAGTGGGTAATGGAACTAGTGGGAATAAAGAAGCTGAAGGTAAAAAAGTAGGAATGACTGGAACTGGTATCCAAATTTTCAATTGGAATGAAATAATAGGAGACATAAAACTTATTTGCAAAATACCAATTACAGAAATGATTTTTGGGGACTGGAGAGAAGTCAACATGTAAGGAATCAGGCTGATGAAGGTTATGGAAAAGGAATAATTGGGACAGGAGGCATCTTTGCAACCCAGGTTCAGGCACTGAAAATAGATCAGGACCCTGGAGGCACCCCACCTCAGAACCAGGTATCACCATAGAAGTTAGATCTCCTGATCCCAGGAATAATAATGAGATAAGAAATCCCCCTCCACAAGACAAACACTTAAAATCCTGCACCTGCATTGAGTGATGCCAATCCTGTGATGGATCCTTATGTTGTAGTTAAGGTGATATGTTATGAAGATATAAGAGAGATTTTACTTTATGAAAGGATTAACATAGTGATTACATCCATAAGCTTTGTGCTTCACTTAGAAGTAAGTGGTGTTATTACAACATGTGTACTTCATACTGGAAGACAAGTATCAGTAATGTATGAAACAGTGCATAGCAAGTGCAGTAGAGGAAATGAACAAAAACCAGGGCACCTCTTCCAGGAATAAATGACATAGTAAGAAAACAAAGATGCATTAATTCTGATGTCAGGGTAAACGTTATTGACAATCATTGTGATAATGCTGAACTTGATAATAGATTCCATCTTGGGAGTGTGCTTCTTATCTAAGCAACAAACAATGATGAGCTTTGGTAGTAATCTAATTTTGGCTTATAATGGGTCAGCTCCAAGTTTTCATTTTATGAACATGCTACAGGAGAAAATAGTATATCTGATGGTCTTAAATCTCTAGCTATGTTAAGAATGTCACTTAAGTGTAGGTACATGGTAGAAGAGCATCTGTTGACTTCCATTCTGTTAAGAGACAGTTGTAAGGACTATATCATTAAAGAAGAAATTTGGAATAAGATCAGTTCTGCAGAACATACTGATGCTATAAAAAGAGATTTTATGTCACCATTCAATAGCATTTTATGACTGCCCTGCAACTATTAAAGACTTTTTGTATCAATTCAAGCTTGAAGAATGTAAAAGGTTATTTCTTAAACCATATTCAACACCTGTTGTATATAAAGAAAAGTGGAAGCTGAAATAGAAAAAAATGTCACAACAAGTAGTAATAGAACCAGCAGCTAATTCTTACAATATTCCATTACTTGTCGCACAAAGAAAGAATTGTGATATTCGCTTAGTACTGGACTCTGGACAGGTCAGTATGATAATTATCCCTGAGACTGATAGACCAGTCACACTAAAAGAACAGCTGTAAAAATTTTGTAGATAGATTTAAAAAGCAGTTACTGGTAATTTAAATTACACCCCTTATGAGGGGAATATACAAAATTCTTGTGTCGTTATCAGTTCTGTTGATTATCCTTCAGCTTAAGTGTAAGTTCAGCCAGATTCATTGGGAGGTTTAACGATATCATTCTTAGGGACATCAAGAAAAGATTAACAAGTAAGGGGTGTTCAACAAGTAATGAAACACATTGTTTTTCCCAGCCAATTTCGATTGAAGAAAGTGGAATTTGTTGTGGGACACTGTAGAATGTTTTCACTTTAGCGCCAATAGTTTTATGAAGTTCTGATTGGTGGTGTCATTATATGTACACTTCAATGTGGTGTTCGTGGTGATGGGTGCATTCCAAGCAAAAAGCTGTTATTGAGTTCCTTTTGGTAGCAAACCAGGGCACCACAGATATTCACAGGTGCTGGCAGTAAAGAAAAGCACAGGGAGGCACTGGGCAAGGCATCTGCCATCATCACAACAAGGTCGCACAAACTTGTCTGATCTCCCTTGTGCCAGCCAGCTGCACACAGCTGTGACTCTGGCAAAGTTGGAACATGCAGACAGCCTCAACTGATGTGATCAATTGATGATAATGAGACACTTCACAGCTCAGCTGGGCATCTTTGTCAGTAGTGCTGACACACACTTCCACTAGTTGGGGTACTCAAAGTATGTTTGCCCACTGGGTTTCTCATCACCTAACAGAAAACCATAAAGAGTGACAATGGACCATCTGTGCATAATTGTTTGCATGTTACAAGAATGATGAAACATGGATTTATCGCACTGAACCAGCAAAAAAACTGCAATCCACAGAGTGGTGCCTCATCACCTCTCCTCTGAAGAAAAAGTTCAAAGCCACATCCTGAGTCAGTAAAGTTATGGTCATGGTCATCTGGGACTCTGAAGGGCTCACTCTGTTTGACATCTTCCATAATGGTGCAACAATCATTGTGCTACCCTCTGGAAATTAAAGAAATTTCTTCAGTGTGTTTGTCATCACAAAAATGCAAATGAACTTCTCCTTCTCCATGGCAACATAAGGCTTCACATGATGCTGTACATATGGGAGCAGCTCACAAAACTTCATTGGGCTGCACTTCCTCATTCACCCTACATGCCAGATCTCACATCTTCTGACTTCCATCTGTTTGGTCTAATGAAGGACACACTCCATGGAAAGCAGAACACAGATGATGGAGAGGTTATTGATGCAGCAGTATGCTGGCTCCAACATTGACCAGTAGAATGGTACACATGCAGGAATGTAAGCCCTTCCAGTAAGGTGACATAAGTATGTCATTTGAACAGAGATTACATTGAAAAATAGGATTTTGTAGCCAAAAAATGGGGAATAATATGGTGTACTGGAATCCTGAACAAAACCAATCTGCTCTCAGAAAAAAATATGTTGCATTACTTATTGAATGCCCCTCATATGTTGGTAATGTTCAAATTATAGAAGAAGGCTGAGAAGATCACAACAAAGTTCTGAATGGACTTTTCAGTATTTTTAGGAATGTGGAGTAAGGATTAACCTAACCAAGCCAGAATTTGAGAGAAAACAAGTGAAATCTCTTAAGAATATAATTACAGCAAATGGGATTTTGAAAAATCCAGAGAGGATTCAAGTTATTCAAGGTTTCCCATTAATCAAAACAAAAAACAAGCCCATGTGTTTCTCGTGCCAGTAGACTTTTTATGAAAGGTTTATAAATTTAGCCACTACATACTTGTGTACACCTACAGGTAGAAAAAAACACCGGTTGAATCTGGAATGAACATGCTCAAGCTGAATTTGAAGCAATAAAAAAGGCTCTAGTAGACACTCACCTACCACCACATTTGGACATAACTCAGGACCACTACTTGTGCACGGACAGTTGTCAAGTAGACTTAGAGGCAGAGTTATTTCAGGAAGTTGAAGAAAACAGAATAGAGAAACACTATAAGTTTGCAAACTGATTTCAAGTAGAAACATCACTACTCAGTACAGAATTAGAAAAATTGACAATTGTACAGAGTTTTGAGAAATTTAGCTGTTATTTGTGTGGGCAAATGACCAAGTCAGAATGTAATTACTCAGTAACAGAGATGGAAACTTTTCGAATTGTATGGAGTTTCCAAATTTGGGATTTATTTATTTCACCAAATGGCCAAAATTTATATTGATCATAGAGCATTATAGTTCCTAATGAATGTGAAACTAACATGCAGTCATTTGGCGAAGCAGGCATTGAGCTTGCAAAATTCTGATTACAATATAATTTCCATTCCTATTAGAGGTAACATAGTTGATGCTCTTTCAACATCTCATATAGCACTCCATATTGAGGCTAAGGAGGATTTACAGACCAACAGCTTCAGTATTATGTATTTAAGAAGTGTTGCATTTGTCAATTTTATCACATCCTCACTAGAAAATATAACAAAGGAACAGGACAAAGACCCACTATGCAAGGAAGTCAAAGAGAAATGAGAGATCCAAGTAATGTTGCTATTCGTTTATATTATCTTGTTAAAGACAGTAGTTTGTTCAAAACAAAAGGTGGAGATTGTGATCAGTGGATGTTATGCACTCCAGATGAATTATTTAACAAATTAATTTGGTGTATTCATTTAAGTTAGGGCCATTATTGGTCAAGGATGAGTTTCCACAAACTACACGAGACATCCTATTTCTTTCAATACGAACAAACATATTCATAAGATTTTGAGGACATGTAAACTTTGTCATAAACCTAAACCACCAACAGTTTTGCTGTTTTGCTCCTTTGTTTCCCATTAAAGCCTCTCAATTAAAAGAACTTGCAACAGTTGATTTATTTGGCCTGTTACCAAAAACCAATACAGGCAATAGTTACATTTTTGTTGCAATAGAGTTAATATCTAAATTTGTTATACTCACTCTGCACAAGAAAGGCACGAGTAATGTCATAAAACAGACTTTGTTCATCGTTTTATAGTTTAAGTTGAACATGTAGATGAGGTCTTGTCAGATAATGATCCTTAATTTTGGTCAGTTACATAGAAGCATGCTTTAACATGACATAAAATAAAACCAGACTCCATTTCACTTTATTATCCAGCAACTAACTAATGAGTTATGATTCAACATCCTTACCATCAATACTACTATCCCAAAATCAACCTTTTTGGTGGTAAGATTAGGAAAACAATACTATTTCCTCCCAGTAATAAAATTTGACATAGTGAAATGGTGCAATTAGCACCTGGCAAATACTGTGAATACCATGACATAAGAAGTATGGCAAACAAACGCAGGTGGACTGAGAAGAAAGTTGCAGCTGGACGAAAAGTATTAATGAAATCCCACAAGTTATCCAGTAAATAACATACTTTAAAAATATTTTTTTTCAGTGCACCTTGGTCCATATAGTAAAGTGTCTACTACACCAAAATGTGTTAGCAGTTGAGACCTTAAAAAGCAAAGAGAGTCATGGGATTCAACACACAGGTAGTATAGAATTGTTCAAGCACAAGACAGTACTTCCCTTGGGAAACTGATAATTGGATAATGATATAGAATTGATGTAAAAGGATGGTGACATGACATGATGTTGACCTGATGTGATATGATTTTTAGATTAGATTAGATTTCATTCCATAGAGCCATGCTGAGGAGATCCTCGTGGATGTGGAACATGTCAATTTTTTTTTAAAGCTGAAATAACAATACTAATAGTATGAATATGTACAATACATCATTTGTTTCTATTAAAAAATTTGTCAATGGAGTAGAAGGAGTTGGCCACTAGTAAGTCTTTCAGGCTCCTTTTAAAATGATCTTCATTTATAACTAAATTTTTTATGTTTGCTGGCAAATTATTGAAGATGAGTGTGCCTGAGTAGTGGACCCCTTTTTGAACTAAAGTAAGTGCTTTTAAGTCCTTGTGCAGATCATTTTTGTTCCTGGTACTGTATGTATGAAATGAGCTGTTTGTTGGAAAAAGAGATATATTATTTAGGACAAATTTCATCAAGGAGTAAATATACTGACAGGCAGTAGTTAGTATACCCAGTTCTTTGAAGAGGTTTATACAGAACATCCATGAATTTATTCCACAAATAATACATATCACACGCTTTTGGACTCTGAAAACTTTTGTTTGACTTGAAGAGTTACCCCAAAATATTATATCACATGACATTATGGAATGAAAGTAGGCAAAGTATCCAAGCTTTTTCATTTTTATGCCGCTTATGTCTGCTAACACTCGAATTACAAATACAGATTTGTTAAGGCGTTTCTGCAGTTCTGTGGTGTGCTCCTCCCAAGTGAATTTATTATCAAGTTTTAATCCCAGGAATTTAAGACAGTCAACCTCTTCTATCTGCTCTTCTTCATACTTTATGCATATGATAGGTGGAAACCTCTTACAGGTTCTGAATTGCATGTAGTGAGTCTTTTCGAAGTTTAATGTCAGTAACTTGGCTTTAAACCATTTATTAATATCCATGAAAATATCCTTGGCAGATCTTTCTAGAACTACACTTGACATACTATTTATTGCAATACTTGTTTCATCTGCAAACAAAACGAACTTTGTTTCTGGCAGTGTAACTGATTAGAGACCATTAATGTACACAAGAAAAAGCTATGGCCCTAAGGCAGATCCTTGCGGAACACCACATGTAATTTGTTCCCATTCTGATAATGACTGATGACTTAATTCACTAGTCCCTTGCACTGGCACCCTTTGTTTCCTGTGAGCGAGGTATGACTTGAACCATTTTGCAGCATTGCCCATGACACCATAGAATTCTAATTTATTTAAAAGGATGTTGTGGTTCACACAATCATGGAAAATACCTGCTGCTTGTAATTTGTTATTTAATGAATTGAGTACATTTTCACTGTAGGTGTAAATAGCCTTCTCGATATCAGAACCCTTCAGAAATCCAAACTGTGTTCTTGATAATATGTTATTTGTGGTCAGATGGTTGAGAAGCTGCATGTACATTACTTTTTCTAAAAATTTTGATAATGCTGGCAAAAGTGAAATAGGTCTGTAGTTTGATGGTATCTCTTTATCCCCTTTCTTGAATAGAGGCTTAACATCTGAATATTTTAGCCAGTCAAGAAATGTCTCTGTTATAATTGACTGGTTACACAAGTAACTTAGAATTGTACTAAACTCACAAGAACATGCCTTAATTAACTTTGTTGATGTTTCACCATAACCACTAGATTGCTTTGTTTTTAAAGATTTTATTGTGGAAGTTATTTCTTTTGGTGAAGTGAGTGACATATTCATGTACCTGAAGCTATGTGTAAAGGCTAGTTTCAGATATTCAAGGGCATTATTTACTGATCCTGACAATCCCATTCTATCACTGACAGATATAACGTACTTGTTAAATAGATTTGCCACACTATGCCCATCGGTTACTAATGTCTCATCTACCATTAATGCTATTTGTTCCTGTTCCTTTCTGGTTCTACCAGTCTCCTCTTTCACTATATCCCATATTGTTTTTATTTTTTTCCCTGACATTGCTATCTTCTTCTCGTAGTGCATTTGTTTAGATGTCTGAATTACTTTTTTTAATGTTTTACAGTATTCCTTGTATTTAGCTAAACCATCAGCATTGGAGCTATTCTTGGTCAACAGATACATTTTCCTTTTTGTCTTACAGGAAATTTTTTGTGTAATCCATGGTTTTATTTTAGACTTCTGTTTAATTTGAGTAACTTTTAGAGGAAAATAGTTTTCAAACATGGTACTGACATTGTTCATGAATGTGTTATATTTTTCATTCATGTCATGATCACTATAAAGATCTTTCCAGTTCATATCTTTGAGCAGTTTTCTAAAACACTCAATTTTTAGTTGATTGACTACTCTCCTGTACTCAGATTTAGCAGTCTTGATAATCTGCTTAGAATTTACATCTAAAACAAGGAGCTGTATGTCATGATCTGATAGTCCATTTATTACAGGTTTTATAATATGATTTTGTTCCTTTGATTTGTCTATAAAAATGTTATCAATGTCTGTCCTTGAGGATTCTGTGATCCTAGTTGAGTTAGATTGGAAGACAACATTACTAACTGCAGTAAAAGTTTACTGGAAGATTGCATTAGAAAATCTGTGCTAAAGTCACCAGCAATCACAATTTCTTTGTTTTTTCCTGTTAAATAACCCAAAAGAGCTTCTAGATGATTTATGTATAGATTGCAATTTCCTGCAGGTGCTCAGTAAATAGTTACTATTATATAGGAGCTGTTATGGAACTCTACTTCTGTTGTACACCCTTCTAGATGCTGATCTAAACAGAATTTATTAATGTCAATGTTCTTGAATTTATGGCAGTTTTTAATAAATGTGGCAACTCCTCCTCCGTCCATATCTACTCTGCAGAAGTAGGAAGCTAGCTTAAATCCTGAAATGTCTAACATATCTATAACAGTGGTCACTTGATGTTCAGAGAGGCAGATTATGTCATTTGGTTAGATGAATTCATTTCATCAATACAAATGAGTAGTTCATCAACTTTATTTCTGAGTCCCGAAATGTTCTGGTGTAATAAAGATAACTGATACTGCATACTAATGGGATGTAATGATTATCTGAAATAACAGTATTACAATAAAATGAGAAGATGTGATAATGAAATCAAATGATATGATGATAGATTACTATAGACAGAATAATTAACTGGAAATAAAACAGATGATGAGTTGATGATATTTTTACTTAGTGAATACTTTTAAATTAATAGCTGTTTCTTTCAGCTCTAGGTATGGGTTCAGCAGAGATTTTTTATATATGATTTGGAAGCAAGGAAAGAGAAAACCATAAAAAGGATAAAATAAAAGATGACCCTGATAAATAGTGTGGTGAAGAAGACACATACCATTCACGTGCAAAGACAAAATTTTCCCTTTCCAGAATTAAATGAGCTTCAGCCAACTACAGCTTATTTCCGTCCACTTAAGAGATTCAATGAAGTAGTTACACAATAGCTTTTTATTTTTAAGCTCAAACAACATGAACTGAAAAATATAAGTCAATATAAAGAATAGTAATGAAACTCATAAAGAGTAAAAAAGATTGCCCATGAGCTCATCACCACAAATAGTACTGCACTTCACTGTGCATTAACAGATGTTCTTCTGGTGGCTCCCACATTGTGAATTTATAGTTTTAAGTAATGTTTTACAGGTTACTAGCACTGCTTATGAATGGGAAATCAAACCCACATGAAAAATTTTATAATTACGATAACTGTAACAAAAAATTAAAAATTATTGATTGTTCTTCACTGCTGTTTGTCTGTTAACAGCAAATCATGTGTTGTTACACACAAAATCAATTAGACATTGAGCCACCTTAAATGATGCTTTATTTTTGATTAATGACATATGATGTGAATAATATTGTCAATCTAGAAAGCAGTACTAAATCTTGTATGGATAATAGAATGAGTTGTAGACAGAAGGATATGACTTTAGAAACAGTGGAGCAGGTAGATATTAGACATAAGCGATCTGATTCCTGGCCAGAAGAATAACCTGTATATATAAAGAAAAGAGTGCACTCAACCCAAATTAATTCTTTTTTTGAGTCTATTAAATACATTGATTAAAAATGCCTTGGCTACTGTACTGATCAGTACAATATCATGGACATAAATGAGTGATAATCAGTTTCTGATTTACTATTTTTGTTGTTCTAGAGGATGTAGTTAGATAAGCTTTGATTATACTACTAAGTAATTTTTGATGAATAAATCTCTAAGACTTTACCGACAATTTGATGACATTTCGTGGAAATCGGGTTTTCTGCCAGATATCAGCGTCTTCCAAACACGATATTTCGACGTCATTACTTGACGTCTTCATCAGGTGTTCCCTGAGACAGTCTCAGGGAACACCTGATGAAGACATCAAGTAATGACGTCGAAATATCATGTTTGGAAGACGCTATATCCGGCAGAAAACCCAATTTCCATGAGATGTCAATAAATCTCTAAATAATAATAAGTAAATAATGAAAGGCTATGGCATCTTAACCAATTAATGTATTCTGTAATGGTAATGGATAATAATGTAAATGTTGACTATGTTATATCCAATAAGATTATGTTGTATCTTGACTAGGTAAAAAGTGAATTCTTGTTTCTTACCACCCTTAAGATTCCAGTCCTATTATTTAAAGATGAATTTATAACTGAATGTGTTTTATGGAACATATTTTTCCTGCTAATTACTCTTTTGTTAATTTCTGCGGATATGTACATAACAATAAATGTCATTGCAGCAACTAAATCCACTCAAAGGGATATTTAACATATGAAGAGAGATATATTTAACAATATTGAAATGTATGTGTGGTGTGAGTAAGGCTGTAGTGGTAAACATGATGGAGTGATCAGTATTAGATATGCCTAGCAGCATATTACATGTATGTTGGTGTCAGTTGCTTGGTGTTGAGTGTGTTGACTGGAAGAAGCAGCAAGTAAGGTTATTTGGTAACAGGCATGTAATGGCCTTGTAATTCTGTTGCCACAAAATAAGGAGCTGCTGATGATTTTGGACCTGGTGTTCTAAATGGCCATTAACGAATTCTCAGAAGCAGTTCTGATTTACAGAACATTTATTCTGGAGGCTTCTTTGCTATAGCTGCAGCACAATGGTGCAAGATGATCGGACGGTTTCATTCTCATTCTATGTGTACACCTTCCCCAGTGCCTTATAATTAACTGGTACTGTTTGTTATATGAAGCCTAATCATGGAGTAAGCAAATTGCATGCTGTGTCTTCATTGCCAAATGCAGTGTCTTAATGAGAGTTTCTTATGGAGTTCTTTCATTCAGCAGTTCAACTGAGAGAATCTTAGTCATTAATATATAAACTAAATATGACTTATTATCTGTGTCAGAAGGTTGTCACCTTATTTCAAGGGATTAGTGGATGGTACAAAATCTTTCTTCTAAGGCCATTATATGGGAAGCAGATTGCAATGCTTGGTTCAACTGAAGCTTGATTTAAATCATGTGAGGTACTTTGCAACATTTTCTTGTGTTTAACAGACTGTATTCAAATTCTTTATTTATGGCTCAATATGCCCTCCTTACTCATATCTTGGATTAAGTAGAATAAGGGCTTCTGCATAAATTCAGTACCCTAATCCCGGGCTGATGTATATGTTTTGGACTGGCTAAGGTAGGCAACAAATTAACTAAGCACACAAATATATATACACTTTGGAATAATAGTCCTATTGTATCCATTCCATGTTTTTTAATTGCTCACTATATTTTTGTGTAATGCTCTTAGTGGCTATTTAGTTCTATATAATGCTTGGTCCCTTCAGAAATTTGGAGTTGTATGAAGTGTGGTCTGGCTACCTGAAATAAAATGAAATGCTGAAATTGTCATCATGTGAACAGTCAGTAATGATACAGATGAAAGTCCAAAAGTCACAGTTGTGAAACCGATAATGAAGTGGCTGAGCTTCTGTCAATGGAGAGAATTTATAACGAGTTATATCTCAACATTAAGCTCCCACAAAAAGAATTTTGTATCTAAATGGCATCAAGAATAATGACTGAAGGGTAAGAACAGATGGATCACATCAAAACTCATTCCGCAAAGGCACTACATGGAGATACAATCTACCACCTTGTCCCACACTTGGTTTAAAGTTTCCAATTGTCCTAGACAAACCACCTCAACAATTTTCAGGTTGGTATTTAGACATGTGTGCCTTCCATTCATCTACATACAAACAACATCTCTACAACACTGTTTTGTGACTCTGATAATGAGGCAATGTAGATAAAAACAATTTGTTGTTCTTTCACAGCAAACATGAAGTTAGGAGGAAAACATTTATGCAGCAGTTAAGTTCATCATAAGTCCAGTTACCAAAGAACATTATTTCACTATTCACTGACAAGAAGAATGTGCATGTTCTTATTTTAAACACTGAATTAATATTGAAAAGCAGTTTCAATATTTGAATTTGAAAGTAATTTTATTTATACCTATGATATCTTTGCCATATTATTCAGTACTGTTTAAATCTCTGTTTAATATTATTTGTGTTTTAATGTCTACATTGAACATTCTAGCTTATTCTGAAGACTTGTTCTTAAAAATTTAATATAATTAATTTTAAATGCAACAGTGGTTATTGCAGCTATCAAAAATAAAATAGGATGACTGTCAGATATGGATGAAATGATGAAAAACTGAAATTAAGTACATGATTAAGAATGATCAATGCCTGGGTTAATTTTACATCCCATTCATGAGTTGCTTGGTGCAGTGTGTTCATGGAGCCCCCATAAATCCCCCACACAAAGAACAGCAGCTTATCAGTGTCAACTAATACTTCCAATTCGACAGAGTGTTGTTGAGCACTGCATCCCACACTACCCCTGGTGCAATATAACAGTGTACGGCATGCCAACTGTATGTATACTATCATTCATTTTGGAATTGTTCAGACACATCACAGGGAAGTGTAAGTCTGTGTTCATTTATAGCCTTACTTATAAACCTAAATTTGAGATATAAATTCCAGTCACACTCGTTACTTGTGTTCATACTTTTATGGCATCATCTGTGAGCCTAATGGAAAACAAAGGCAGGCAGTGGGTTACTGAAGAGATTCCCATGGAAATCCAGATAGTTTTGGGGAAAACCCCTTTACATTGGAATTTGCAGCTCCAGAGAGATGAATATCCTCTTGGTGCAAAATATTGAGTAGTTTCCTAGTGGTGGTTGCATGGGTCTAGAACCAGAGTGTAATATTTTTCTAACCTTTATCTGTGCTCCAAGTAGGTCACTATGTTTGGAAAGTCTTTAATTATGCAGTTGGCATCAAACCAGTCCAGGCTGTTGAGTAATATAGATTTGTGTGATGGGCAGCTATATGGACTGGTTACATTTAGAGCACACATACAATGATATTTTCCAGTCAGATGGCTGTAGTTTTGACCTTAAATTGATCTTCTGTCCTAAAAAATAACTATTCACAAATATGACACACTTTGCTTTCTCAAACTGCAGTTCATCATCTAATGGCATGACAAGAGGAATAAAGTTCTTTTAAATAACATCAACTACCTATGCAAGTTGTTTAAGCTCAGAGAGCTTCCATTTCACAGTGTTCTCCCTCTAATTGGAAATGATTGCAGTTTGAATCATCAAGGAAAATACTTTAAACACTGCAGCAAGTGGCACACATCAGTCTGTAATAGTTATGTCTGAAATGTTGGGGCTACCATCATAGCCACAGGAAAATGAAGACATTCTAAGCCCGTATAGATCATGAGTGATGCCTGTTCTCTTGTGTAGGCAATTATTCAGCATCAATAATTTGACTGTATTGTAGGCATATCAAAACACACCACAGTTTTAGTTGCACAATCAACCTTATAACTGATCAACAGCACTCATCCAATGAGCAAGATCTGAGACCATCCATAAATTTAACTTTATGTGCAGAAAGTTGAGACATTGGGATATTTTTTTGAGAAAGCAGTACTGTTGCTTAGTAGGATTACTATTGTCAGAGATCAGAAACAATATCCTAGAACAGAACAATCTTAAAAGGAGCTTAACTGGGAGGAACAAATAGCCTCATGTTTACCTTCATCTCACAATTCGATTTTCTCCAAGTCATACATGTTTCCTGAAATATGTCACTTTTTTCTCTCAAGCTTCAGAATGTCTTGAAGTTTGATTGCGATCTTAATACAATCAGGGGCATAATAACCACAAATATTATTCACATGAAATATAGGTACACACTGTGCACCATTCCATAAATTCCTCTCACAAGTCAGAGGCAACCACACAAAACATTGATTGTTGGTATAACAGCAAACTATCTTCTTATGTCAGTATGTAACACAATATAAGATGCATTTCCCTTTAGTGTATGAAATTCATATATTTGGACATCTAAATACAGAACACATCATAAAGCTTTCCAGTTCCAAAAACTGTAGGAAACCTGTCAAAATTTTGGCTTTCACTGATGATTCTTATCTCTCTGGTAGTGAACTTCTTTACATTATTACTCATCCAGTCAGATCTTTATGCTCAATTAAACTCTCAGTAGGGGCATCAAAGATCTCTTTTAAAATTATGTAATGTGATGTGCAGTAGTACGAGGGTGATTTGAAAAGTTCTCGAAACGGAACAGAAAAAAGTACTTGCATCACTGAAACATTTTTTATTTTTCAATGTAGTCTCCTTGTAGATTAATGCACTGGTCCAACAATGTTCCAGCACCTTGATCTCATCTCAAAAATGAGTTTCCTTCAGGCCTGCAAAATAGTTGTCAAGTCCGGCTATTAGTTCTTCATTTCAAGGGAATCTTCATCCACTAAGAAAAATCTTCAGTTTTGAGAAAAGACGGAAGTCTGACAGAGCCATATCATGTGAATAAGGTGGGTGTGGGAACAGTTCCTACCTTAGTTCGAGTAATTTTGCCATGGTGATGGCATGCCTTTTTGATCCAGTGTCAAGAGTCACGGCACCCATCTTGCAGATAATTTTTTCATTTCTAATTCTTCAGTTACAATATGGTATACCCTTTCAGATGACATCTGGCAAGCATGAGCAATTTCATGCACATTCAATCGGCGATCCTTCATAACCATTTTGTGCACCTTTGCAATGATTTCTGGAGTGCTGACACATCTTGGCCAACCACTTCACAGATCATCATCTAAGCTCTCACGATAAAATTTAAATTCATTTTTCCACTTGGTAACAGTTGAGTATGAAGGAGCAGAGTCCCCTAGTGTATTCAGGAAATGACATGACTGTCCTTTGCTTTCATACCTTCTTTATGAAGTTCTTAATCACAGCTCGAATCTTGATTTTTTTCCATCTTTGCAAATTGCTATGCGGGAACAATAACAGAGCCACATCACTGCCGCAGCTCTCTTCCAAAGGCACCAACGTGGCATCTGTCCAATGAAAATCACATGAACAACTTGTTGTGCTAGTGCTGACCTCTCTTAGTGATTTCGAGAAGTTTTCAAACCACTCTCATAGTAACATACATATCATCGGGATAGCACCTGGATCTGTTTTTAGTGTATTTATGTTAAGATTCTTTTTCTCCTGCAGCAATTGATCATGATTCATTTTTTACTTTGCATGGGTTTCTGTCTGTTTGATTGGACAATGGTGATGAATCCGCAATGGTAGTTGTGTGTAGGTGTATGTACAGGGTGTCCCAGCTATCTTGTCCACCCAAAATATCTCTGGAACAATAACTGCTATTGGAAAATGTCTTTCACTGGTATCAATGTAGGGCTGGGGCCCATGAATATACATATTTGGAAACATTCTAAAACGAAAGCATATGTGCTTTTTAACACAAACTTATGTTTTTTTTTTTTTTTAAATGGACCTCCTACATTTTTTCTTCAGCAATCCATAGCATGACAAAGCACATACTCAATGGCATTGATTGCATCGCAATATTCCCATTACATCCCTAGATATTAAGACACGAAATTGACACTTGAAACACCCGACATGCGCTGCTAGCGCACGTCCTGAGGCTCAGGCGTGAACCCCATGTTGCCCGTAATCGCGATGTGATTGACATGCGTAATCACACTTCCATACTTATCAAGAGGTCCGAAACGAATAATATGGTCTGCTGCCATCCTGCATTAACTTTGTACATTCCAGCAGGTATTTATCCCATAGGCTAGGGATGATGCGATTCTGTAACATATCTGTGTACCGCAACGTTAGTCACAAAGTTAACTTCGCTTATCGTTAACCCATTACTAAAAAGGTAATGCCGTTCAACGTTAAAACTTTACTTTACTGTAGATCTAGCACAAGCGACAGTTAATCAGTCCCCCGTAATAGTAAAATTCATGTTGATGGTTTTAGTGAAATGAGCAAGTGGACTAAAAGTTTTACGGTTGTTTAGGTAAAAATGTTTTGATTTGGGAAGTTCAGGTAGGACATAGAAGATGAATGTAAACATGTTTAACCAATTAGTTTTATTATCACCTCATTATCAATGTTATGTTTATCTAATGTGTTAAATGACAAATTGTTGCAAACAAATGTTTCTTAACATCACTGGGTAAAATGGCCCTTTGTAGAAACTTCCACTATGATACCAGCACTACATACTAAACATAGCGTTCACATCTCATGCTCAAAGTGATGCCCATTGGCTTGCATACATAGGGTCACTCTGCGGATGAAGGATGCCCTACTTCGTGCTACTGTTTCCTCTTTGATGGCTGTACAAGCTTCAATAATGTGTTGCTTCATGTCCTCTGGTGTTGTTGGTTCATGTTGGTAAACAGCATCCTTCACTGCTCCCCAAAGAAAATAATCCAGCGGTGTAAGGTCCGGAGATCGGGCAGGCCACCTAACTGGGCCACCTCGTCCAGTCCACCTACCAGGGAACCTACGGTTCAGAAGTCGTCGTGCTCGTAAGGTATTATGTGCAGGGCATCCGTCATGCTGATACCACATGACCATTCTCCGGTTCAGAGGTATGGTGTCCAAGAGAACAGGAAGATTGTGTCATATAAATCTGGAGTATTGTCTGCCATTTTGGATGCCATTTATAAAGAAAGGTCCGATAATAGTATCTCCAATAATCCCACACCAAACATTAACTTCCCACCAACATTGATGCTCTATCTGACGTAGCCATTTTGGATTGTCTGCGGACCAATAATGCCTTTTCCTCATATTGACAATTCCTTTGTTGGAGAATGATGCCTCGTCGGTAAAGAGAACATCTGCAAAAAAATTTGGATTAGTCAGAAGTTTTTGCTGAGCCCACCGACAAAATGTTACCCTATTGCGGAAGCCATTTCCATGAAGATCCTGGTGTAAATGAACATGGTAAGGATTAAATTTATGACGTTTAAGAATACACTGTGCACTTGATTTCGACACACTAACTTCATGTTCAATTTGACGTGTGCTGATTTGAGGATTCACAGCTATGGTAGTGAGCACAGCAACTTTAGCACATTCGTCTGTGCGTGTTCTAGGACGATGTCGAGGTCTTGGATTTAAGCTTCCCGTTTCACGTAAACGAGATGTGATATGACCAAACATCTGGCGCGAAGGCGATGGCTTGTCAGGGAATCGTCTTCTGTACAGTCGTTCTGCCTGAACAGCATTTCGTCCACCTACAACAGGGTACAGTACAGGTATGTAGAGTAGTGTAGAAAACAGACATATTAACTTAATAATCATAATGTTCGCTAACAGTACTATCAACAAACAAGCAATCTCATAACGTATTTCCCGTCAACGTACATTCTCCATAGATCAGCAGCATTTTTACCATATCTTCATGTGTGTACATTATACTGTACAGTATAAGTTCCACAATACAATGTTTATTCACAATGTGTACTACCTCCGTGCCATCACTAGATTACTCTGATGCGTGACTACACTGGCGAGCAGTGTACTGCACACCAAAGCAACAACAAATGAGATGCTCGGAGGGTGGTGGAGTACAGGAGTTTGCATGGGTCGAAAATCATAAACAAGGTGAAGTGGTTACTGTGGCAGTAGTGGGAACTACGTTGGACACTTGACTAGGTAGAGCCAGGACCCGCGCGACAGGCACAATGGGTCATATAACGCATTAGATAAACCTTATCTTGGGTGTGCAGGATAAATAAGACAACCTGACGGGTGTACACCGATCGGTACTGGTTCATATTGTGTACGTAGATATGTAAAACGTGCAAGAGGGAAACCATTATGTGCTTATGAGAGTTGATGGCAGCAGACCATATTGTTCGTTTTGGACCTCTTGATAAGTATGGAGGTGTGATTACACATGTCAATCACATCGCGATTACGGGCAGCATGGGGTTCACGCCTGAGCCTCAGGACGTGCGCTAGCAGCGCATGTCGGGTGTTTCAAGCGTCAACTTCGCGTCTCAATATCTCAGGATGTAATGGGAATATTGCGATGCAATCAATGCCATTGTGTAAGTGCTTTGTCATGCTATGGATTGCTGAAGAAAAAATATAGGAGGTCCATTTAAAAAAACATAAGTTTGTGTTAAAAAACACATATGCTTTCGTTTTAGAATGTTTCTAAATATGTACGTTCATGGGCCCCAACCCTACATTGATACCGTTGAAAGTCATTTTCCAATAGGTGTTATTATTCCAGAAATATTTTGGGTGGACACCCTGTATACATAATTATGGATGTGAGGGAAAAAATTACTGACAAGAATAGCCACATTTCTAATGAAGGACTAATAATGATGGCAATAATGGTGATGGTGAAAGAATGTGTTGTTTAAAATATTTAAAATACAATGTGTTGATTAAAACGCCATTCTTTCTTTCTTTCTTTCTTTTTCTTTCTTCTCTCTTTCTTTCTCTCTCTCTCTCTCTCTCTCTCTCTCTCTCTCTCTCTCTCTCTCTCTCTCTCTCTCACTCACTCCTTGTTCATAATCCAATTGCTTGAGTCACAAAATACGACAATATTGCATGATGTCATTGTCACTGTGTCTGAGAAAGGGGCAGGTAGGACATCTGGCAACAGTGCTGACTGTGCAAAAACTCCCATTGGGGACGACCTACTACTTGGGTCTTCTGGGTCTTTTAGATGAACAGAGCGAGCTGGATTTCACAGGATCATTGTTTATGCAATCCGTAACGATTGCTACAAAGGAGGTTTTTGGTGCCCAGGAAGTAAATAATATGCCAGCACAAAACATCTTATAAAATTCTACAGCAGACTGACGACAGCACTATGGGTTTTTGGCTCAATGCATCAGTTCAATGACCCTTCTCGAAAATAGGACTGACCTGCACATTTTTCCAGTCACTTGAAACACTATGTTCCTTCAGCGACCTCAGACAGACTGCTGCCAAAAGAGAAGCAACTTCCTTTGTATACGTATTCCCTCTGTTGAATAATTTTCGTTGATTTTCAGTCCCACAGCCACTTACTTTGATATTTCTGGATGCTCAGGATGACGCTGAATGAATCGACTCAACTTCAACCGAGAAGTGAAGTCACATCTTCAGAAACTAAACACCAGGAAAGTGGCATGCCTAGATCCGGTAACAAACCCGTTCCTACAATATACACCTCCTACAGCATCATCATCACTGAAGCCTTCCTAGCAGCGTGGACGCACACTGAGGTACCAGCCATACCCATTATCTTTGGTTACCAAATCGCTACCAGCCAGTGAGTCTCCTCTCAAAGGTGTTAGACTGACTACATCACAGCGCAAGCTGAGATACGTAGAAGAGGGGCGTCTGCTCCTTGATGAGCAATGTGGTTTCAGAAAAGACACAGCACTTGTTTGGAGACTTGTTGAAGAAGAGATAGAAGAGACTGAGTGTCGAATATTTAGTGCTCCTCGATGATTCAAAACTTTCTATGCCATATGGCTAAAAAATGTACTGTACAAACTCTTTGAGTGAGGGGTACCATGGCATCTCTTCAAATCAAGCATTCATTCGAACTTGCACGGTAGGTCACAGGATGGCCAGAGCACTGGACACTGGAGAGAGTTCCATAAGGTTCTGTGCTTGGTCCCTCATTGTACATTTTGCCCACAGTAGATCTGGCAACCTGGCCATGTGTGGATTTTGCTCTGCAAGCGGACGTTATCGTGATTCATGGATATCCTGAGTATTAATATATATAGCGCGGACTGCAGACTACGTGCAATAGCGTGGTTATGTGGGAGACCAATAGAAGCTGAACATCAATGCATTGAAGAACCAAGTACACATCATGACGGAACAACTGATCCCTGTGGCAGATACTCATCAGTGTGGTGCTGTGCTGTGGTAAGCTCAGGTGTAGTTCTAGACAAGCACCTAACTTGAGGAGCTCTAAATGCTGCTGAAATTGACGTGTACACTCCTACAGAATCCCAATGTCGCCCTGTATAAGACACCACATCAACCCATCCTTGAGTATGCAGCAGTGGTTTGAAGTAAAGTAGCTGATATATGCACATCCTGCAGAGCGTGAAAAAACAAGCTCTTTAACTTGCTTTGATCCTACCTCAGGACTTTCAAATGGCAGATCTCCATCGCATATTCTGGATACTTTAATTCCTTTTCATGTGACTGACTGGTGACTTCTACGAGAAAACTAGAGCGTATTCGAAATGCGGGCACCAGGATGCATTGGCATGACAGAATCAGGTCGCAACACCTATGAGAGACTAAATTCTTTTCTTCCAGCATGCTGTTTAATATTTTTACATGTGTTTCAGATCAATCACAGAAGACTAAAGAAGAAAATTAACGGAAAAGTTGCTAGTATGGACCATTCAAAGCATCTGAAGGAACAACAAATAAGAGCTCAGCCTCCAAAGGATAATTCAGGACAACGTTCCTGCCATGATCCTGTGAATCTCAGACGGTAGAACCACCACATCAGGACTTGCTGGAATATCAAAAAGTGTGGAAGCTGTGAAATGGACAGATAAACTAAGAAATGAGGTTGTACAGCACATGATTAATGAGAAAAGAGAAATATTGTAAAAGAAAATTAAGTGGAGAAAGAGAGATTGGCTGGACGCTGGATGAGAAGAGACTGTATAACAGAGGATGCACTGGAAGGACTAGTGACTGAAAAGAGAACTAGAGAAAGAACAAGAGACCAACTAACCAACTAACTGACGAGATCAAGATAAACGCATCATACACAGCTACCAAAAGGGTGATGGAAAGCTGGAATGACTGGAGAACACTCCACGTGCAGTGATGGACCTGTCCTATGGGCAGACCACGACAGCATCATCATTATAATCATCCTTATCACGATCATCATCATCATTATCGCCGTTATCATCGTTGATGTCATCATCATCATCAACACACTGCAGATGCGCAAGAACTATTCAGGATCTATTATCAACACTTGTGGATCTGTCTCACATCCAAAAACCTGTCAAAATGATAACGCAAAATAAGTATGAGCATATCTTGACAGCACCTATGACCACAGTGTACTGAAGAGATAAACTGCATGACAAAAAAAAAAAAAAAAAACAAAAAAAAATGAAGCACCCAGAAGACATGGTTGGATGTCAATGTAAGTTTATACATATACCCACAAATGGTGATTATGTAAAAAATATCCCCGGACATTACATTCTGCCGTGCCTTCTACAGCACAGGTATATTTGGAGGCTTATCTTCGGCCAGTTCGATGTCAATGGTGGCATAAAGCCCATGATCTCTCAAGAACCCGTCTGGCCTCTTGAGAGATTCAGGTACGTCATTCCCAGTCTCTGTCTTATGTATGGGAGAAAACTATAGATACCAGTACATATGGCTGTTTGAGCGTCATATCACCTTTCTGCCACAAGCGGAGGGTGTGATGGTGAATCTGCTGCTTGCTTACGGCCCATATTCCTGTTAAATTGTGCACTTGGTGGCGTTCTCCGTCCCTCAGCCAATACATAACCGATTTTTTTGGTATTTGGAGATCAATTTGACGTATCCCAAGTATCACGAGCAACAGTTCAACTGGCACTGTATCAAAATCTCTCGTCAGCCGAAGAAGACGTCTGCGTTGCACCCTGCCAACTATGCCTGTTGGTGTTATGAGCAGAAACCTGAGCACCCAATCACTCGCATAGGAGTCAATAATAGAAGTTTGGATAGCGTTATCGTACGTTCTTATTGTTTTCATTGGTTGTTTATGATCTGGTTAGTATAACAATTTTTTCCATTATGTACTTGCCTCTCTCGCTCGTTTCTTCAATTCGTGACCTATAAGTTTGTCGCTTGTCAAGAGACACCCAATTAACTTGTGACAGACTTTTCCTCTATGAACGTGTTGCACAGTTTCATTATCGGGTCTCTTAAAAGTTTGCCTTTAAATAACAAGAGCGTGGTCTTTTCAAGTGCAACAGACAATTAATCTCCTTGGCACCACTAGTGTAATTCAAGAATTATCATGTTACATCCTACTTCCGGATTACTTCAGGAACTTCGCTTCACAAGAATTATCATGCCTTCGGCATACACCACTAGTCCTATGACCGCTTCGTTGTCCTGCCGCTTTCCTAATACGTCTCTAGAATAGATCGCAGAAGGAAGTGTGAGGTCATCTACATGAGTGCTAAAAGGAATCCACGATAAACCAATCAAATCTAAAGGCCACACATTCAACTGAACATCTAGGTATTACAACTACGAACAACTTAATTTGGAAAGAATACATAGAAAATGTTGTGAGGAAGGCGAACCAAAGACTGCGATTCACTGACAGAACAGTTGGAAGATGCAACAGATCTACTAAAGAGACTGCCTACACTACACTTGTCCGTCTTCTTTTAGAGTACTGCTGCACGGTGTGGGATGCTTACCAAACAGGATTAACGGAGTAAAGCGAGAAAATTCAGAAAAGAGCAGCACGTTTTGTATTATCGAGAAACAGGGTAGAGAGTGCCACGGACGTGTTAGAGGATTTGGGGTGGACATCATTAAAACAAAGGCGTGTCTCGTTGCGGCGGAATATTCTCAGGAACTTTCAGTCACCAACTCTCTCCTCTGAATGCAAAACTATTTTGTTCACGCCGACCTACATAAGAAGAAACGAGCATCGTAATAAAATAAGAGAAATCAGAGATCGCACATAGGTGTTCGTTTCTTCCTCGCATTGTTCGAGAGTGGTATAATAGAGAATTATTGTGAAGGTGGTTCTATGAATACTCTGCCACGGACTTGTGTGTGATTTACAGAGTAACCATGTAGATGAAGACGTAGACATAGATGCAAGAGCCAGTTTCAAATTCCTACGCGCAGCCTTCCCAAATTTCTTTTGTAGCCCCCTCTTAGGCAAGTCAGATTTGTCTCTCTGTTCTGGCAGTTGTTCTTTAGTTAGCGTTAATCCGATCTAGAATGGGCACCGCTGTACTTAAGTTTGGGTAATTTACTTCCTTTTACCTTTGGGGCAGCCAGTACCTGGGTGGGAAGTTGCCTGGGAGGAAAGCCGAGTGGGCCACTTGTCTGTGAATTGTGCTAACTTCGTCCTATGAGTGAGCGTATTTCAACTGTTTTTGAATCGTATTTTCTGAGGTGAGAGATGGGGACCTGCCCAGCACTTGCCTAAACCAGTTTGGGAAACCACCTAAAAACTTCATTAAGTCTGGCTACTTGAAGAGGGTCTCTTCCTCGGTGTACTTGGTGAACCGATATTCAAAACCACGTTATATGCACGATACCAATAGTTCATCAAGAGTAGTGACTGGCGTATTGTGACGAGCCAGTTGCTCGGCCACCATTGACCAGACGTTTTCAGTTGGTGAGAGATCTGGAGAATGTGCTGGCCAGGGCAGCAGTCGAACATTTTCTGTATCCAGAAAGGCCCGTACAGGACCTGCAACATGCGCTCGCGCATTATCCTGCTGAAATGCAGGGTTTCACAGGGATCAAATGAAGGGTAGAGCCACGGGTCATAACACATCTGAAATGTAGCGTCCACTGTTGAAAGTGCCGTCAATGCGAACAAGAGTTGATCGAGACGTGTAACCAATGGCACCCCATACCATCACGTCGGCTGATACGCCAGTATGGCGCTGACGAATACATGCTTCCAATGTGCGTTCACCGCGATGTCGCCAAACACGGATGCGACCATCATGATGCTGTAAACAGAACCTGGATTCATCCGAAAAATGACGTTTAGCCATTCGTGCACCCAGGTTCGTCGTCGAGTACATCACAGGCGCTCCTGACTGCGATACAGCATCAAGGGTAACCGCAGCCGTGGTCTCTGAGCTGATAGTCCATGCTACAGCAAACGTCGTCGAACTGTTCGTGTAAATGGTTGTTGTCTGGCAAATGTCTCCATCTGTTGACTCAGGGATCGAGACGTGGCTGCACGATCCGTTACAGCCATGCGGATAAGATGCCTGTCATCTCGACTGCTAGTGATACGAGGCCGTTGGGATCCAGCACGGCGTTCCGTATTACCCTCCTGAACCCACCGATTCCATATTCTGCTAACAGTCATTGGATCTCGACCAACGCGAGCAGCAATGTCGCGATACGATAAACCGCAATCGCGATAGGCTACAATCCGACCTTTATCAAAGTCGAAAACGTGATGGTACGCATTTCTCCTCCTTACACGAGGAATCACAACAACGTTTCACCAGGCAACGCCGGAAAACTGTTGTTTGTGTATGAGAAATCGGTTGGAAACTTTCCTCATGTCCACACGTTGTAGGTGTCGCTACTGGTGCCAACCATGTGTGAATGCTCTGAAAAGCTAATCATTTGCATATCACAGCATCTTCTTCCTGTCGGTTAAATTTCGCGTCTGTAGCACGTCAACTTCGTGGGCTAGCAATTTTAATGGCCAGTAGTGTACAATACAGCCTGAAGCAGTATGGCCTCTTCCAGTTCGGGTGTGCGGTATCTCTGCATAATTGTTGTAAAAAGAGTATGCGATGGAGTCACACTTTTTTGGAGAACGATCTTGATAAAGGTAACGACCTGCTCTTCTATTACCGTACGTTTCGCCATTCAGAAGGACCATGCCGATGTCTTCTGCAAACGTGTACACAACCATGTTGCTCTAACACTCACAGACACGTGAATGAGGCACGAACCTGGTCAGAGAGGTAGGATAGTTGACAAATGATATTAGTCGATCTGACGTAAACACCCTCCACCATGACTACCCTGTTGCACATCTATCTAGCAAACGTGTTTTCAAATGGCTGTAGCACGGAAACCGTACGTAGGTTCCTGTTCAAAGCATGGTGTACTCACTTCCCTCTACAGGTCCTAGTCGTTTGTTATGGGAATTTCCGAATATCCTGTACATCCTGTGGGTTGGAGTCCCACACCTTCAAAATTGGAAGATTCTTCCGCCTGGGTTGCACTCAGGGCGAAATCGAAGACTGCCCCATCACCATCTGCTGCTGCTTCTGTCCGTCAGTCTATCTGTCTGTCTGCTGCCTGATGCTTGCCGACACCACCCGCCACCCAGTGCTTGCTGCCACCACCCCGTCTTTGTTCTCTTTCCCCACTTCGGCGACATCAGTCCCCAGTAGACTACACAGTCCACCATCGACTCCCCCACCACCACAATCATATACACCTCCCCTTCCCCTGCAGCCAACGCTACCTCCAGGAGTCCTTCCTCAAGGATTCCCCTGTCTACTCCAGCTGTCCTCCTCACAGTCTCCTCCCCTCTATCTCCTCCCTATACCCGTAACCCCATCTGTATACTGCTCCTGCTCCTGCTCCTGTTCCTCCTCCTCCTCCTCCTCCTCTCACTGCTCCTGCTCCTGCTCCCCCTCCCACCGCTACCATCTGTAGGGATGATTTTTCCCCACTCCTCACTCGCTCTGCTACAACCACCCCTGGTTCCCTCACCCCTGTCACTGCCCACCACACCACAGTCGCCACCACAGAGCACCCGCCTTCCCTTCAAAGTGCCTTCACCTCACATGAGGGGCCTGCCTCCCACCACCTCCCAATACAACCAGTCTCTCACCCCTCCTCCCAAGCCACCCCCACCTAAAAAAACCAAATGCCTGAGTGACATCATCACCTCCACCACCTCCTCCACCAGCCTCTCTTCTTTCAGATCCCACCATGGACACCACTGCCCTCCTGCATCCCCAGCCCCTGCTCTGCATACATTCATCCTTTCCAACACTGATCCAAAATTCCTCAACGTCCACACCCTCACTCTCGAAATCTGCAAGTATATCCCCAGTACTCCCACTGCTCAACTTACCCCCACACAGGCTCCCCCTCTCCCTCTTTGCACACTGATCTATTCTGAACAGTTCCTCACATCAGCCTTGGTCCACATGTATCTCTCACACCTTTCCTTACTTCCTCCTCTCCCCATCAATCACCTCCCCCCCCTCCCTGGTTTTCTGCCAACGCTCACTGCCGTGATCACAAAACTCAGCCCTGTGGTCACAAAGGTGGAGGTGTTGGGTTGGCAGTATTGAATGCCCACCCTACCATGGAAATCCGCTTGACCCAACATATCTATAAACTCTGGCCCAATCTTCCTGATGCGTGTGTTTACAGAGACTGCCTCCTCCATAGATCAACTCCTCACTCAGGGAGCCCTGATTTTCAACTGTAACCACCCACTGACCCCTCCCATTCCCTTCCTCAATTCTAGTGCTGCCAGTGCTGTCTCTACGACAACCACCTCACCCAAAACAGCAAAGAAAACCACCTGCCCTCACTGTAGGGCCTCCCACTTCCTCAAACGGTGTCCTAACCTCACCTCTCCTCCTTCCTGCAAAAACTTCAATGAACCCCACCCCATCTACTCCTACAAATTCAAGGACAAACCCCCTGCCACCAATTCCAGGCTGACCGTTCCCAGTCACCCCACTGATCAGTTCCATCCACCCCAAAAATTCCCTCCACCCTCTCCATATGGCTGAAGACATCAACCAGTTCCTGGCCAGAATATCCACCCCTTCCAACGCCTCCACACCCTCCAGAAGATCTCCCTTGCTGTCCACTCTGTCTTACATTTGAATACCTATGTCACATACTCCCACAACCAGGGCCACTTAACATTCACCCACCTGTGCACCCTTGTCTAAGCCACTCTCCTCTCTCCACTCCTTGTCCTCTCCCCTGCATCCCCGGTGAGCCAACAGAATCATCTCCTATACCTAAACATTCCCTCCCTCCCTGCCAACAAGTACCTCTTCATGCATACCTTGTCCCAGCACTGTTGACTCAGTCATCCTTAATGAAACCTTCCTCTAACCTCACCATGTTATCCACACCTCTCCCTACCTCCTTCACCATACCAACAATCCCCTGCCCCATGCACAAGGTGGGGTCACTATTGGCCACCTGAAACATATCCCTGTCTGGCCACAACTCCTGCTCAGTGACCCAACTGAATACCTCATCTTCAGTGTCTTTCTTTCCTCCCTCACCATCACCAGTGCCACTATCTATGTCCATCCCACAGCTCCTCTTCCCTATGACTTCGTCTCTCATGTTGACTGCACCTTCTCCACCTACGTGATTGCTGCAGACCTCAACATCCACAGCCACCCTTTGGTGGTGGCATCAGTTCCTCACCACCCTCCTTGGTGTCCTTTTTCCCCTCCCAAAGCACACCTGTCCTGAAAGTAACTCCATCCCCAATGTCATCCTCACTTCCCCCAACCTCCTTGGTCATATCACTATGGTCATCCTTGAGCCATTGGTAGCAACCACCTTCCAGTCCTTCTCACTATCTCCTCCACCGATTGTCCCCCTCCTGCCCCCCACCCTGCTGCCCCTCCGAAGTCTGTCCGCACCAAATGTATTGACCTTGACGCTCTAACAGCCGTTTGCTCAGGAATCTCATGGCATCAAATAATCAGAGAACCTACAATCGATGGCAAAATTAATGAACTTGGTGATAAACTCACTGCCCTCGATGACAAACATGCACCTGTGCGCACAATCCGTGTAAGAAAATCTCCTGCTCCATGGCTGACAGCTGAATTACGTCAAATGATGACTAATAGGGATGCTGCCCACAGGCGTTTCAAGGCAGATCCGAAACCCGAGCGTTTCGAAGAATACAGAAAGCTACGGAACAGAGTGAAACAATGCTTTCGCAATGCTAAAATCAGGCATGCTCGCTTCCTTGTATGCAGCGATCTGACGCCCACGACTCTATGGAAGAATCTCCGTAGCTTGGGGGTTGGAAAGGCAAAATCGGAAACTACTTTTCATGTGTCAGCTAACGAATTAAATGAATTCTTCTGTGCACCTCTGAATACCAGCATGGCTGATAATTATCGTCAACAAGAATCCCCTACCAGGATAACTAACAACGATTCCTTCCACCTAAAACATGTAACAACAAATACGGCAAGAAAAGCAATAATGAGAATCTCTTCTGATGCAATAGGCAACGACAGTATCGGTATAACCATGATTAAGAATGTTGCCGATATCCTAGTACCTGTCTTAACTGACATATTTAATTTTTCCCTCGTGAACGGAATATACCCCAGTGCATGGAAAAGAAGCATAATTCGACCCATCCCTAAGATCGAAAACCCACTACTGCCTAGTGATTACGGACCGCTTAGCATACTGCCTGCTGTTTCCAAAGCACTCGAATATATTGTTCATGACCAAATCACTGAACACTTGCATGAATTCAGCCTATATGACAAATTTCAATCCAGTTTCTGTAAACATCACAGCACAAACACTGCTCTAATTAAAGTAACTGATGACCTGAAATATGCCATCGACAATCGAAAGGCAACAATATTGACGCTACTGGACTTCAGCAAAGCTTTTGACACTGTTAACTTTGACATATTGCTCAGAAAAATGCAACAGCTTAATTTCTCTGATAGTGCAATGAGATGGTTCGAAAGCTACTTAAAAGACAGACAGCAATGTGTTGTCTGCGTAAATGAAAAATCTTCCTGGAAACATGTTTCCTCGGGAGTGCCACAAGGATCAGTCTTAGGACCACTTTTGTTTTCTTTTCTTTCTTTCTTTATATGTCAACGATATTTCGTCGGTTCTGTCCTGTAAATATCATTTCTATGCCGACGACCTCCAGCTCTACCTAAGCGTCAGACCTGAAGATGTAAACACTGCAATCGCTCAGATGAATGATGATCTGTCTTCAGTAGTGACATAGGCGAAAAACCTGGGGCTTAAACTAAATGCAAAAAAGACGCAAGTAATCTTAACAGCCCATCAGAAATTAATAAGTTCAGATTTCCACGAACGGCTACCTCCTATTCTGCTCGACGGTACTCCAATACCATATCAGAAAACAGTGAAGAACTTGGGTGTAACTTTGGATGAGCATCTCAGCTGGGCGGAGAATACAGTCGCAGTGTGCCGAAAGACGTCTGCTTGACTCTATGCTCTCAAAAAGTTTTGGAACATAATTCCACAGGACTTGAAACGCCAGCTCGTGCAAGCACTCGTTCTACCGAACCTCCACTATTGTGATGTGATTCAACAAGGCATGAGTAGTGAAAACAAACGACGGCTAGAGCTAACCATGAATGCCTGTGTGCGTGACACCTGCAACATTCGCCGATATGATCATGTTAGTGCTTCATACTCCGAGCTAGGGTGCCTGCGGCCGGACAAATTGCGTGACTACCACACTCTATGTCTACTTCACCGACTCCTCGTCGCGCAAGCACCCCAGTACCTTGCTTCAGAGATTAAAAACCTGTCATGCCACCATAATCGAAACACGAGGTCACTCTTATTTGGTATCCTAACTGTGCCCACTCACAAAACAAAAACTTTTGCAAACTCCTTCTCTGTTGCCGCTGTCCGCCTCTGGAACAAACTGCCCCTTACCTTGCGCAAAATTCAATCTCCTGCTGCTTTTAAGAAGAAGTTGAAGCATTTCCTACTATCATCCTCATAAAGTTCTCCACAAAATTAATGTACAAGGCCAATCCTCTCATCTGTCAAATAGGAAAGCTAGCGTCTCCTATCTTGCTCCTGAGATGCCCTCCTCTTCATCTATCTCTATTAGCCATGCAATCTTCTTTTCCTTTATATTTCCTTAATTATGTTTCATCATGTCTCTCTATTCTTCTCCTCCCTTCACCATGAGTCTCCCTCATACTCCCTGCTGCCAGCACTTCTATCTAAAATCTGTCTCTTCATTAATGTCTAATTATAACAGTACTTATGATCTACGAATATAAACTCTAAATGTATGTATTTTTCCAGGTGTACCTTTCTAATTGTTTATTTCACTTTTTGTATTAGATGTAGTTTAACATGCCTACTAAAACATATGAATGTAAAATAAGTAGAATGCCTGGTTAAATGTAAGAGAGGGCCTGATGGCCCTAATCTTGCCAGGTTAAATAAATCAATCAATAAATAAATAAAAACTAGAATGCCTACCAGGAATCCATTGCTTCATATGTTGAAAGCCACCCACTTACTTTTCACCATCCTGCTGACATCACTGATGCCTCGTCCTTCCTCCAGAAGACCAACACAGATGCTGTGGACACCCAAGTTCCTACCAAACTTATCCACCCTCACACCACCCTTCTCTTCCTCCACAGGCCGTCGTTCTTCTCCATGAATCCCATAGGCTCTACCACTCCTTCCTCTGCACCTGTGACCAGGATGCACTCCTCCACCAGCAACCTCTGTCAACCTCCAGGTACTGGTCTGCCTTCCACTGCCTTACTGGTAGCCATCGCACCCTGCATTATCCCCTTCTCCATGACAACTGTCCCTTCCCTGGCAACCTCAGTAAGGCTAACCATTTTTCTTCCCACCTCCCCAAGTTCTTCTCCATTCCTTGAATCCTTACTCTGATTACTCCCTCTTCCTCAAGGTCCTTGAACGATCCAATACATGTCCTGCCACTCACCTCACTTTCCAGTACTTGGATCAGCTACTCAGACATTAACAATCCCATTACTACACACAACATCAAACTCATGCTCCACTTCAAACCCAACACTGCTCCTGGTCACGGCAGTGTCTCCTGCTGCCACCTCAAGTAATCCCCCCCTCCTTCCTGGCTATCCTTGCTACCCTGTATAACGTCGTCGTCTCCACCAGCATTTACCCTGATGTGTGGAAGACTTCCCATGTCCTGCTGTTCCATAAACCCAACAAACACCCCTCTGACACTTTCTTGTTGTCTCATATGCCTCACCTCCATATCAGTAAAGTCTTCGACTCCATCATCTCCCACCATATTCATCAGCTTCTTAACTGGCACCACCTCCTTCCTATTACCCTGTGTGGCTTCCGGCCTTCCTTCTCAGCCGACGAAAAGCTCCTTAACCTTATCAATCTTCTTTTCCTCCAACTTAACTCCTATCACTCAGCTATTTTTTTCCCCTCGACCTACAGAACGACTATAATCGTGTCTGGCATCCCAGGCTTCTCTTTGAACTCCAGAACTATGCTCTTCCCATCAATTTCGTCTATCTCGTTGCTTCCTTCCTCTCCTGTTGTCCCTCCTACGTCACTATCCACAATACCAACTCCTGTACTTTCTATCCCACCACTGGTGTGCCCCAAGGTTCCATCCTTTGCCCTCTCCTCTATCGCCGTACACCACAGATTGCCCAAAACCTCCCATGCCTGTTCCCCTCTACCCAAAGAATACACCTCAACCACTTCACTGCCTGGTGCAACCAGTGACTCCTTCACATCAACCCTTCTAAGACCCAGGCAATCATCATAGGTCATACCACCCGCTCCTTCCAGCTCCATGATTTTTACATCATCATTTATGGTTGTCCTATCCACCTCACTGCTATACTGAAATACCTTAACCTCACTCTTGACCATCACCTTACCTAGAATCCCATCTCTTTATAATTCAAGACAAAGTCCACCATAGATTCTGGCTCCTGAAACTCCTGTCTGGCCAGACATGGGGACTGCATTCTTCCACCATCCTTCGCACCTACAAATCCTTGATCCAAACCATCCTTTGTTATGCCAGGGTCGTCTGAATTTCAACCTCGCCCAGATTCTATAAAGTCCTCCAAATCCTTGAATGCCATGCACTCTGCCTCAACTTCCATATCCAAATCCCGTCCCCCACATGGATACTCTACGACCTCATCCCCTTCCCACATCTTCTCCTTTACCTCATCCACATTCACAACCTGTACGTCGTCTACAGCCTCGATCCCCTTATCCCCTTGTGTCCTCTGTCCTCTCTACCCCAGTCTGTTGCTGCCCCTTTACCATTGTGTCCCGCCCTCTATCCATCTCCACACCCTCCACCTGCTTTCCCAACACAACTTCCAGCACCTACCTCTCCCGAATGGTGAGCTCCGCACTGATATCTACCCATCCTACCAAATATAACCCCACTTTCCGTCCTCCTCCTCCCTTCCCTAAGCAGTTTTTTCCTCCCTCCCCCACTACTACACTTTCCAGTGCACCCCTTCTGCATCCCTGTGCTCCCTCCTGACTTGCCTTCCCTCTCCATCTCCCACCCCGCATCGCCTGTGCCTTAGTGCGCCCCCTGACCCCCTTGCTTTTGCTCCCACCCTCTCCAGATCCCCTCCCCCTCTGCCCCCTCTTTTCCCTCCTCTGAGGCCTCCCCTCGCTCAGCGGGTTCCTCTCAGCAAGTTTTATTCTTCGTAGTGTGTGTTCCGTCTCGTGCAGTGCTTTTTAAATATTGTCATTCTGGTGTATTTTAATACTGTGGCCAACCTTTAACTTGTGCATGTGACTTAAGTGTTTTTTATGTGCTACAACAATTTACAACTGTGTTTTTTTAACTTTATGTGGACTTTCTTTTTTTAACTGTCGCACATTAACGTTCCTGTGTACGTGTATATTTTAACCCCCACTGCCTCCCCTACTACGTTCTTATGCTCCCTTTATCACCTTTTATATGTCTCACTTTCAACTTTTTATTAAATGTATCATTTGCCTGAAGAGCAGCGGATTGTGCTGTTGCCTGTCTTAAAGAAAAAAAAAGTACCCTGTATATACAAAAGAAACGTCCTGACTCACTGATTCATCATCGCCCAGCCCAAACCAATGAGGATAGAAACTTGAAATTGGGAGGTGTGTTGATCTTACATTGTACACACCGTTTAAGAAGGAATGTTTCGAAATTCCCTTTCTAAGTGGGTGAAATAGTTCATGAAAGATTTTCTTTTAAATATGTCGCTATTAAGGCAATTTTGAAGATAGAACTACGAAAATTGTTATTTGGTTTCTCGATCAGAAATAAAGAAATTCGTGTTTCAACATTTTTCGAAATCCCTACAGGAATAAAATACAGGGTGGAAGCATTTTTTAATATAAATCATTTTAAAGAACTATTAAAACATTTTTAAAGCTACACCTATGGAAATTGGTATGTGACTTCTCGGTTTGGAAATAACAAAAAACGCGTTTCAGTGTTCCTTTGGAATTTGAGGCTGTAAGGGGATGATAATTTGTATATAAATATTTCGTTCTATTAATACATTTTTGAAGCTAGATCTGTGAAAACAATTATGTTAGGGGATGAAAGCTTCTACGGAAATGTCACCATAATTATCTCATAGTGCAGGATTAAGAACGACCTCCGACTCCAGCTTCCAGAATCGCGTTTTGGTCAGAGGTACATTCGAAAAAGGCCACGCTTCTACAGCCTTCATTAGTGTAAAAGGTTAGAAGATGTTGCAATTTGTGAACAACATAAAAATTTGATTAAAAAAGACTCTCACCATACCATACAGTCTACACAAGTGAAGCAAAGAGTGCTATAATAGTATTAAATAATATTTTACTTAGCTTTTTTTGCACGTTTTTGTTGGCTTCTCGTTGGCTCAGGGTTGATCTGAGGTCTACAGATTTTTAATAAAGTGTGAAGTAATACAGATTCTAATTTGAGGAAATGAACAGTTGATTCCACTTTAAACACGTCGAAAATATCGCACAAACTTGAAGCCGATGTCTGCCATCTTAACTAGCCCAAAACATTGGGTTCGCCGCATTCACACCCCTGTAGTTCACCATGGTGACCCTTCCGTGTGACATCACTCTGACTGTGTCGAATTACTAGAGCAAATACGCATTCAAGAACAGAAAAGCGTTCTAAATTGCCTCCCTGACACAATATTATTCACGGAACTTCTTTAATTTTTAGTATTTAAAACAGTTATTGCCAGCACCCAACAGAAATAATGAACAAGAAGCAATCGCAAACAGTAGTCCGGTAATGTTTTTGGTTAATTAAAATGGTGCCCATTCTGGCTTCAAAACAACGTACAGCATAAGTCTAAAGTGCCACCTCCCTTCTTTTTTTATTATCTCCAAGCAAACACCATTCTGCCTTCTTGTCTATGTACTTTTTCACATACACCAAACAACATCTTTACAGAGTCTCCACTTCTTTGACAGATCCCCATCACATATTAGCATATGCCAGCTGTGACAATTTGTAGACAGTATCACAGTCTAACTCTAATGTAACAGTCGCTAACTCGCTACACTCCGTGTTGTTTTCGTTGCCTACTGCGATAGTAGCGCCCCAAGTGGCCAGGAAATTATACTGTTGAATTCGCCAGGAGCTTGTGAAAGCGAAAGCAGATCGCAATTGTTTATATTAGTTTGTAGAATGGTTTTTTTTTACTAACGGGAGCGTCTATAGCGCAATTAATTGCAGCAATAACAAGAAGAACACATCACATTTGTCTTTTTTAGGTTTTATAAGGACCCTGACAGGTATGAAACGGTACATTATAGGACAGTTTATTTACAATTCTCTTGTTGCCTAAAGATATTTACTGAATAACGTCTTTCTGTTTTAAGACAAAAAAACGGCTAATAAACAGTAGAACATCCAATATTTTGCAGGAAGATATCTTACATCTACTCAACAAAGTAACGTTTTCTTCGCTACACTTGCACTAAAATCAGCGAATGTGGAACGTAGGAAACTTGTATGGAACGCAATACCTACACTATGTATCGTACCAAATAGGCCATCACAGCTGTAGCTGATAGAAAAAACCACACAGAGGTGATAACAAAACATCAAAAGCAATGAAACAGTTCCCCAACACAGAAGAAATGAATTCCACAATTTTGTTACAACAGAGCCACAAATGGCAAGAATCTTCAACACATTCGCTTTTAAAGCAACAGTAATTACACTTAAAGAAGTATTTGTGTATTAGAAAGTCGAGTGAAGTGTAAGAATGTGCCAGTTATTAGACAATATACAAAACTGTCACATGTCAAGGAAAGTATCTATTTTAATAAGGACAGGCTACAACAGAAATATATTCTTCTCATGCATGAAATATGTGCTTTCAGCAGAATAAGCTGCAGTTCATGCAAATGCGAAATTATTTTTTCAGGAGTAAATTGTAGCTTTAATCACTCACACAGTGAGATTCGGCTGCTTTTACATTTCTCTCACAGTCATTGATGTCTTCTGATATTACACAAACTCTTTGAGGCAAAAAAAAAAAATATTTCGTAAATCACTTATAAAAAGGATGCATAACAAACATCATTCTTACGACCCATGTGACTGCGCTTTCTCACCACTTGGAGCGGTAGTGTCGCTCCAGTTATCTGACTTTCACACCAGAGAGCGTCGTGACTGTATAGTATTAGACTATGACACTACTGAACTGAACCCAGCTGAACCCTCGATAACTGTTGGTGCTGCTATTTATAAGCTCTCCAGAGATTCTGACGTAAACTGACAGTCTGCAGTCGTCAGATAATTAAAACTGCAGTTCCGATCTTTGTCTGCACTTTTACATTTTAAACCAAAACATTGGTATGAGTTAACAAAGCTGTGTATACTTATTTAAGTCATGAAATGTATGTAGGTGGCAAAAAATGACGTTTAAAGTATATCACTCTTTTGATTTTCATTTTGCATAATATCTCATTTAAACAACGTTGTATCGATTTGAATGCTCTTTTTAGTGTTTTATGGATAAACAATAAAAGTGATGCAGCGAAAAATAAATACCTGCCTGAATCGTTGCAGAACAGAACTGGATATTTCGTAACAGCATGTTTCTAATCACTTTTCGAATTTACACGAAGTAAATGTTTTGTGGGGGATATGAATGTCATAAACAAGTATGTAAATATCTAATTAGTGTATATGAATCGTTTTCTGACGCGTTCTGTGCTTCTGCTACACATTGCTAAATACACTGACGGAAAAAATTGCAACACCAAGAAGGAGTTGTGTGACGTGAACGAAAGTTGGTAGGCGTGTTTGTATGACTGACAGATGAGGTCTAGTCAGATTTGGTGCTATAGTTCAATTCTTTTATCTTGGCGGCTCGCGCATGCCCGCCTAGACGCGGGAGATTGCTGCGTTGCCAGTTGCACACGACGCACGCGCCAAGAGAAGCAGCGCCATAGTATAGCATAGTTCGCAAGCTTACGTTTAGGGGGGAGCGCGCAGTTCATGAAGTAAAGCCACCACGGCCGCATTAACCCTTTCGCTGATACAAAGACGTGCTCCCTGCATTCCGCGCTATGCGCGATTTTGTCACTGCACTGCTCGCCTGTGCAGACACATCGTGTTCCGACAGCTTTGACACTCTTATCAATCGATTCCACAAAAACTATTTGGCCCAAAAATTAGATGTTTACACATCTTCTTGACTGATACCTTCCCCCCATAAATGACTTAATTTTGTTTCGATGTTCAACGCAGTTATTATGCAGCATTAAATATAGTAAACCATTGCACGAAATTTTGAAGAGTTTGCAGAGGTAAAAGTCCATGGAGTATACTTTCTGTATCGTCGATTTTAGTTGCCACAATGTTGAGAATGAAATGTGGACAAGATACCTAAATTTCATATAAAATTTACTGTATAACAATAGCTCATTTAAGTACCACATAGGTGTCGTATGTAATATTTCGCGACTGTAACAAAAGTTTTATTTACACTGAGCACATTTGGCTTTATTTTAAAGCACTTCAATCAATCAAAAGGAAGTAGACAAAATACATTAAACAAAACTGTGGACTTACAAAAACATTAGGACTTGAATATACCGTCTATCAGTGAAGTGCTCAGAGCTATGTGAAATATAATTTTTGCGTGTGGCACACACAAACATCATTTATTTGCTAAAACACTGATCTGCGAACACAAACGTTGAATATTGTGTTACGGCAGCACAAAACTACGAAAGGTGACTTGGCAATGGAGGAGACAAAATACTGTCCACTGAAGATGCTTCAAAAGAGAGAAACGCGTCTGGTCTAAATAAGTCCCTTATTACAGTTGCAGAAGAGGAATATATTTCAGTACCATTGGTAAAACTGCGACTGTGGAACAAAAGCAAGAAAGAGAACATGAGTACCATTGTGTATGTGCCATACCTTTCCTTGATTGAAGTCCTTTAAAATAAAGCCAAACGCGTCCGGGCTAAATAATACTTTTATTACAGTCGCGAAAGACGGAATATTTCTCAATATTACATACGACACCTATGTCGTACTTAAATTAAATGAGATATTGTTATACAGTAAATTTTATATGAAATTTAGGTATCTTGTCCACATTTCATTCTCAACATTGTGGCAACTAAAATCGAACATACGGAAAGTATACGCTATGGACTTCTACCTCTGCAAACTCATCAAAATTTCGTGCAATGGTTTACTACATTTAATGCTGCATAATAACTGCGTTGAACATCGAAACAAAATTAAGTCATTTATGGGGGGAAGGTATCAGTCAAGAAGACGTGTAAAAATCAAATTTTTGGGCCAAATAGTTTTTGTGAAATCGAATGATAAGTGTGTCAAAGCAGTGGGAACACCATGTGTCTGCGCAGGCGAGCAGTGCAGTGATGACAAAATCGCGCACAGCGCGGAATGCGGGGAGCACGTGTCTGCAGCAGCGAAAGGGTTAATGAAGAGGCAAAGCACTAGAAATTTCAAAAAATTGCATTGAAACGAATATAATTCGTGAAGTAAGGCACTTCGATATTGTTTTTAAATAACGAAAATATTAAGCATCGCACAAGGTTTGAACTGATAACCCTGCGCGCAGCAGCCCAACACCTTAAACGTTACGCTAACGCACCTCGTCAGAATACTTAATGCCATGAGGAGTATAAGACGTGACGCAAAATACTGACAAACACTGTTGGTATGACTATGAATTACTCACGCTTCGTCGAAGTACAATAGGAAATAAACAATTACCGCTGTTCTTTATTGCGAAAAAGCAGTTCGTGAGAGTGATACAAACACCTTTCCTTGCTATTGCCTGAATTAGGAGTCTTATTGCTTGTTTGGTTTAATTAGTTAACAGAATATGAAGCAATTGGTATAAAGAATGCTTTTTCCAAACTTTCTATAAAAGAATGTCTGCTATCAAGACATTGCTTTTGTTCTATTACTTTATGACTGAACGTTTCTAAAACTGAAGACACTCGTCCATGCTCTGCACTGCAGTCGAGATGTGGCAAAGTCATTCTCTGTTCATTGGCTGACTGTGTTTTGTGACGTCAGATGCGCAGAACGAACCTAAACTCGGCCGCCAACATAAATGACGCGCACTTTAGTCACATAAGAGTGGCGCTAGCAGCGCTAGTAGCTGGTGGAGATTGGGCATGGTGAGTTGATGTTAGTCAAGAATGTATTTAAGCTTACAAAGACGCCATTATCAGCAACTCTCTGAATTTGAACGAGGTCATGTAATAGGGCTACGAGAAGCTGGATGTTCCTTCTCCGATACTACAGAAAGACTTGGCAGGAATGTAGCCGCTGTACATGATTGCTAGAAGCGGTGGTCATGAGAATGTAAGTTCTCAAGATAGCCGGCCGGACTCCGAATGTTCACGTGTCACCATTGTATTCGGCGTATGGCTCTGGCGCATCGTACTACATCTGCAGCAGCAGTCTGAGCAGCAGTTGACACCACAGTGACACAACGAACTGTCTCAGATCGGTTTCTTCAAGGATAGCTGCGAGGCAAACGCCCTGTAGCGTGCATTCCGCTGAGGTCAAACTACCACCATGCGCGACTTCAGTGGTGTCAAGCGATAGCTCAGTGGTGGGCAAGGTGAAAGTCTATTGTGTTTTCTGATGATAGCTGGTTCTGCCTCGGTGTCAGTGATGGCCGTGTGTTAGGAGGACGACAACTGAGGTCCTGCAACCAACCTGTCAGCATGTTAGACACACTAGAACCACATCTGGAGTTACGGTGTGGGGTTGGATTTTGTATGACATCAGGCGTTTTCTCATCGTTATCCCACGTACCCTGACTGAAATTTTTATTTTATTTTATTTTATTGACACGTCAAGTTCAGTAGGACCCAAATGAGGAGCAAGGTCATGGAACGTGTCAGTACATGAAATTAAAACATAAAAGTAATAACAGATAAAAATAAAATGTTTATGAACCCGAAAAAAGTCAATTCATAAGTTTAAGTAAACGCAATAGACAATACAACACGAATCAGCTTAATTTTTCAAGGAACTCCTCGGCAGAACAGAAGGAGTGACCCATGAGGAAAATCTTCAGTTTCGATTTGAACGCACGTGGATTACTACTAAGATTTTTGAATTCGAGTGGTAGCTAATTGAAAATGGATGCAGCAGTATAGTGCACACATTTCTGCACAAGAGTTAAGGAAGTACGATCCAAATGCAGATTTGAATTCCGCCGAGTATTAACTGAGTGAAAGCCGCTAATTCTTGGGAATAAGCTAATACTGTTAACAAGAAATGACAGTAAGAAATATATATATTTAGAGGGTAATGTCAAAATACCCAGACTCGTCAACAGGGGTCGACAAGAAGTTCGTGAACTTACACCACTTATTGCCCGAACCGCCCGTTTCTGAGCCAAAAATATCCTTTTGGAATGGGAAGAGTTACCCCAAAATATAATTCTATACGACATAAGCGAATGAAAATAAGCAGAGTAGACTAATTTCCGTGTCGAACGATCACTCACTTCAGACACCATTCGAATTTTTAAGCAACTTATAATTCTGTTTATAATAAGCTACTGTAACTTGATTGTGACTACTTCTAACATTTTGATATAATTCCCGCTTTGTTCTACGTGATATTTTTATCCCACTAGTCAGCCACGCAGGATGCCTATTACTGCTGGCATCCCGTTTAGAACGTTCTAATGGAAAGCAACTCTCAAAGAGCATGATTAATGTGTTAAGGAAAGCATTATATTTATTATCTTCGTTATCGGCTCTATAAACATCCTGCCACTCTTGTTCCTTGACAAGGTTTAAAAAACTCTCTATTGCTGCTGGATTAACTTTCCTACATAGTTTGTATTTATATGCGACATTTTTTGAGTAAAAAAGCCTTTTAGCGTTAAAATTTGTGCATCATAGTCTGAAAGGCCATTCACCCTTTTACTAACAGAATGCCCATCTAGTAATGAAGAATGAATAAAAATATTATCTATGGCTGTGCTACGGTTCCCCTGCACCCTAGTTGGAAAAAATATAGTTTGCATCAGACCATATGAATTTAGGAGATCTACCAACATCCTTTTTCTTGCTCTATCATATACAAAATTTATTTTGAACTCACCACTTGTAACTAATTTTTGGTACTTCCTACAAAGTTAATTAAGAACCGTCTATAGCTTGAGCAGAAACCCTCTCAAGTCAGAGCTAGGGGACCTATAAACAACAACAATTAGAAGTTTAGTTTCACTAAATTCAACTTCCCCTGCGCAACATTCAGTGCAGTGCCGTTATACGTCTATGGACTCAAATAGAATACTGTTTTTTATGTACATAGCCACTCCCCCGACCCGCAAGGAACTCCTTGAAAAACAGTCAGCTAATCTGTATCCTCGTAAAAGAAGACTCTGAATTGTCAAATTATTTAAGTGGTGCTCCGACACACCAATAAATTCAGAGTCAACATCTATAAGCAGTTCACTAACTTTAGCTCTAATACCTCTTATATTTTGATGAAATATGGTAATTCCTTCTCTACTTGGAAACATGAAGTCCTCTGAATGTGAGCCCTTAGTTAGAGGAACTTCCTTTAAACAGGTATACCTATCAGCTGACTTCAATCTAAAAAAGGTGCAGCTCTTACACCAACTACTACAGGAATTTTTCCATGAGTGATCCCACCACCACCCTCTCCACTGCCACCTATAAGCTTGGTCATCCTCCCCTTCCCATACCTATTGAGGTGCAGGCATGCCTAGTGATAGACCCAGCTGGCACCACTGAAATGTGACCCATGCCATCCACCATCAGCGCCCTCCCCAGCCCCACATTAACGCACCTAACATCCACATTAACATGAGGCCGGTCATGACGCTGAAACAGTTGCACGAAATGCACATTAGTGCCACCAGTTTGAGTAGCTATCTTTGCCAGGTCACCATCTACATCATATTCCCTGTCCCTATCGAGACTGTTCCCTGCTCCACCCACTATCACTACCTGATCCTCCTTCGTAAAATTCCTACATAGCTCCCCTATGCTGTGAGTCACCTGAGCCAACCCTGCACTAGGCCTCACAATGCTGGTGACCTGGTACTCCCTGACACTTCCTGCAACTACTGGCTCACACTTCTACCATGCGAACTACCTAGCAGCAGAACCTTCTTCTTTCTGTTAGGCCTCCTAACTGCTGGGGACTTCTGCATGTTCCCTACATGTATAGCTGCAAGAGGCTCCTTTCCACTCAACTCCGACAGTTGGTCAAATCTACTGCATATACGCAAAGTATAACTGTCTGAATACCTCCTCCTCCTAGCTGCCTCCTTACAAACTGCCATTTCCCATTCCCCACCACGCTTCACCCTCCTCAGCCTATCTAGTTCTTCTTTTGCTCGTTGTAACTGCATCTGAAGGGCACAGATCTTACGCTCCTGCTCCTCTATCAACTTATTTCTACTACAGAATCTGCACTCACACGTGAGGATCTCGCTAGAATTCCCACTGCCTTCCCCACTGCATTACCCCCCATGAAAATACTTCGAACAAATCCCACACCGTAACCCACTACTCACAAACCTGCGACAGAGCCCACACATCTCACTCATGGTAAAATTTTACAGTTACTAAAAGAAACTACGTATACATTACCTAAGTTCAGTTACACCAGTAGAAGTATTTATAGAACTAACAACAGCGGTCTCGAAATTCTCTGTCTACTAAGAAAGCAACTACTTGTATTAATACTATTACACCACATCTAATACCAATACTAACAAAACTTCACGAAATTATTAGCTAAAACCAAAAATTCAAGCGGCCACTGTTATACTCAACGAAGTTAAAATACTGAATGAAAATTTTACTGAAATATTTCACCAGAAACAACAAGAAACGTCAGCTGAAAACTAAAGCACGAAGTTTACTAAACGACTTCAACACGCAGAAAAGTCTAAAACACACAGCGAGCGAAAGCTTCCAAAAGTTAATCAAATCATTATTTCGCCACAAACAGCACGTAACACCGCTGAAAACTATTAAATTTAATAACTGTGTAACAGTCAACAAATAACTTTGCCAGTACTTAGCTTTATAATCGCTACAGCTGCAAGTACACGCCGCGAAATGTAACATCTCCCGCCATTCATGAATGGCATTCCAGGTGGGTGTTTTCGAACAGGAAAACGCTCGTTCACATATAGCTTTTATAATATAACATGCTCTACAGAGTGCCGACATGTTGCTTTGGCCTGCTCGATCATCAGATCTGTCTCTAGTCGAGCACGTACGGGTCATCCTCGGACGACGACTCCAAAGTTACCCCTGAATAGCATTAACCGTCCCTGTATTGACCGACCAAGCGCAACAGGCATGGTACTCTGTCCCACAAACTGACTTACGTTTTCACGCTTGCGTTCAACATTCTGGCGATTAATGTACCAGTAGTTCACATTTGCAATGGTTTATCTCGCTCTTAACCTGTGATCTTAGCCACTTAAATATGTTACCTAGACAAATGTATTCCAGAAATTTCATTACTCTACGTTGACTATTTATTGGTGTTACGATTCCTTTCTTCGTTACGGTATTACGAAACACTTGCAAACATTATCCTATAGTTGTTTATAGACGGATATTTCTTATGAAATTATATTTGAGATCGGGCATCATAGTATGCAGTAAATTATTCCCATAAATACCGCCTGTTAGACGGTGTACGAGCCGAAACGTGAAAGCGATGCTGGTCTAGGACACTTTCCTGCTTCGCAGGGTGCTGTGTTGCACGCTACGCCTAGCGCAAGTATGCCCTCTCTGTTTAAACATGTGTTGAAATATGGTACATCAGTTAAGAAAAACGCGACGACATCATTGGGATATGTGACAGTGACAAGGAGGCAGCTGATGCTTCACACAGTGACAAAAGTCATGGGATACCTTCTACACTGAAGCGCCAAAGAACTGTTATAGCCCTGCGTATTCGAATACAGAGATATGTAAACAAGCAGAATACGGCGCTGCGAGCGGCAACGCCTATAAAATACAACAAATATCTGGCGCAGTTGTCAGATCAGTTACTGCTGCTACAATGACTAGTTGTCAAGATTTAAGTGAGTTTCAACGTTGTGGTATAGTCGGCGCACAAGCGACGGCACACAGCATCTCGGAGGTAGCGATGAAGTGGGCATTTTCCTGTACGACCATTTCACGAGTGTACCGTGAATGTCAGGAATCCGCTAAAACATCGAATCTCCGACATCGCTGCAGCTGTAAAATATCCAACAAAAATGAGACCAACGACGACTAAAGAGAATCGTTCAACGTGACAGAAGTGCAACCCTTCTACAAATTGCTGTAAATTTCAATACTGGACCATCGACAAGCGTCAGCGTGCGAACCATTCAACGAAACGTCATCGACATGGGCTTTCGTAGCCGAAGGCCTATTCGTGTACGCTTGTCGACTGCAGGACACAAAGCTTTACGCCTCACCTAGGCCCGTCAATACCGACATTGGACTGTTGATGACTGGAAACATGTTGCCTGGTCGGATGAGCCTCGTTTCAAATTGTATCAAGGGGATGGACGTGTACGGATATGGAGACAACCTCATGAGTCCATGGACCTACATGTCAGCAGGGGACTGTCCAAGCTGGTGGAGGCTCTGTAATGGTGTGGGGCGTGTACAATTAGAGTAATATGGGATCCCTCATACGTCTAGATACGACTCTGACAGGCAAAACGTGTCTAAGCATCCCGTCTGATCACCTACAGCCATTCAGTCCATTGTGAATTCCGACGGACGTGGGTAATTCCAGCAGGATAATGCGACACCTCCCATGTCCATAGTTGCTACCGAGTGACTCCAGAAACACTTTTCTGAGTTTAAACACTTTTCTGAGTTTAAACACTTTTCTGAGTTTAAACACTTCCGCTGGCCACCAAACTCTCCAGATATGAACATTATTGAGCACATGTGGGATGCCTTGCAACGTGCTGTTCAGATGAGATCTCCCCCCCTTCGTACGCTTGCGAATTTATGGACAGCCCTGCAGGATTCGTAGTGTCAATATCCTCCAGCACTACTTCAGACATTAGTCGACTTCATGAAACGTCATATTGCGCCATTCCTACGTGCTCGCGGGGCCCTACACGATATTAGGCAGGTGTATCAGTTTCTTGGCTCTTCAGTGTAATATCACGTCGGATCTCATTGTTCCCGACGTAACTCGGTGTGACAAGGACTCAAAAAGTCGTTGAAAGCCCCCTGTAGAAATGTTAAGCTACCTCTTTAGCTTCCATAATTGTGAAAGTGTTACCGACGCAGGATTTTGTGCACAAACTGATCTCTCGATTATGTCTCACAAATATTCATTGGGATTCATGTCGAGCGACATGGGTGACCAAATCATTCGCACGAATTCTCGACAATGCCCTGACATGGTTCATTGTCATTCATAAAAATGACATCGCTGTTTGGGAACATGACGTCCATAAATGGCTGCAAATGGTCTCCAAGTAGCTGAACATAACCATTTCCAGTGAGTCATCGGTTCAGTTGGACCAGGGGACCCAGTACATCCCATGTAAACACAGCTGACACCATTATGGAGGCACTACCAACTTGCGCAGTGCCTTGTTGACAACTTGGGTCCATGGCTTCATGGTCTCTGCGACCCACTCGAACCCTACCTCCACCTCTTACCAACTGAAATCGGGATTCATCTGACTAGCCCACGGTTTTATAGCTGTCTAGGGTCCAACTTATATCATCACGTGCCCAGGAAGGATGCTGCAGGCGATGTCGAGCTGTTAGCAAAGGCGCTTGCGTCGGCCGTCTGCTACCATAGCCCCTTAACGCAAAATTTCGCCACAGTGTCCTAAGGGATAACGTTCGTCGTACGTTCCACATTGATTTCTGAGGCTATTTAACTAGTGTTGTTTGTCTACAATGTTCATCGTACGTCCCACACTCATTTCTGCGGTTATTTAACCAGTGTTGCTTGTCTGTTAGCACTGACAACCCTGCGCAGACAGCACTGCCCTCGGTCGTTAAGTGAAAGCTTTCGGCCACTACTTTGGCCATGGTGAGAGGTAATGCCTGAAATCTGGTATTCTAGACACAGTCTTGACACTGTGGATCTCTAAATATTGAAATCCCTAACGATATCCAAGACGGAATGTCCCATGCGTCTAGCTCTTAACTACCATACCGTGTTCAGAGTCTGTTAACTCCCATCGGGCGACCATAATCACGTCGGAAACCTTCTCACACGAATCACCTGAATATAAATGACAGCTCCGCCAATGCACTGCCCTTTTATACCCTGTGTACGCGATGCTACCACCGTCTGTATATGTGCATTCGCTCTCCGAAGAATTTGTCACCTCAGTGCAAGGCCAAGACTATAGGCTAAGTGTTGGAAGAACTTACTATATAATTCCTTAGCTCGCCTTCGACAGTTTCCGCCGAGCACCTACCGGTAAAAGTAGCCATCCTGCTCCACTCGTGCGCAGGAAGAGACCGTGAGTAACCCACGTTGCTTCACTCCAGGAAACGACGACTGTCTTCTCAGTTCTCTCCGGACGTGAGCAGCAGTTCCCGCTCGATACTTACCGCTGCTGTCGCCGCTGCGTGCCGCTCTTTATCTGGTAAGTCGGTCCCTTCAAGTACAGGATTCACGTCATCGTTTTTCTTCCTTATTATAAATTAGTTACTCGTTCTGAATGTTTAAGAGAACAATATTATGGTGGAGAATATCAAATCACATGTAACCGCTGGAAACATCGGTGACGGTGGATGTCTGAATGAGACTTACCCTACTCAAACACAAAAAATAAACTGCTACTCGCGAAAACAAGGAAATTCGGGGGGCGAGTTTTGGTTGGTACAAATTTTCATGAAGCGCGCTATATTAATTACAGTGCGGATTAAAAATTTCTGACAGACTTTCAACGGTAGCATTTCATGCGATTGTATCTTCATTGATTTTCATCCCCATCAGTCTATTCATTTTACCGAATCGTTGTAATAAATTGTCAAGTGAGTATTTTTAAAGTGCAGGTGCCTGAAATGGTCGACTGCGCATTGCAGTTATTTGTTTATGTTGCTGGAGATGAGTATGGAATGAAAAGGAAGAACAGAAGGCATTATTCTCTGCATCTCTCAAACAGTACTAGAGCGCCGGCCGATCTAAACATCTCCCTCTGACGCATTGATTACTATTAGCAGTGGCCGGCCGTAGTGCCCGAGCGATTCTAGGCGCTTCAGTCTGGAACCGCTCGACCTCTACGGTCGCAGATTCGAATCCTGCCTCAGGCATGAACGTGTGTGATGTCCTTAGGTTAGTTAGGTTTAAGTAGTTCTAAGTTCTAGGGGACTGATGACCTCAAATGTTAAGTATCATAGTGTTCAGAGCCATTTGAAACATTTGAACTATCAACGGTGTGACATGCCTTCACATGAACGCCATGAGACACGGCGGAGAGAAATGGCTGTAAATTCAGAAGTTTGATAACAGTTTGGTGAGCAAGAACTTTGGAACAAGTACGTTCGAAATATGATTGAAATAACGTAACTGACAGTAGTCTGAAATACTAATTTTAGAATGGGAATGGCATGTGAACATTTTATTAATCTCGTCGCTTATGCGCTTGGCCCTGTACTGTCTTTTCTGACTGCGAGAATGTAAATTTAATTTAGCTGCGAGAATATAAATTGTCAATAACCTTTAACCAAACCAAAACTGCATGAATTTACATAACACAAAACTGAATCTGATGCAACATTATTGGTTTGAAATTGGCCCTAGTAATAAAGCAAAACTTGATCAATTTGAAAATAATGGTCCCTATGCTTAATGACTTCTATCCGTGAAATAATAAAATTTCTTACCTTTATCTGCGCAATGTAATGCTCTTCGCGCTGCTCTTTATTAGTACTTCAAATTTTACAGTTAGCAAACAGCTATTGTGCAAGGCCAATGCTTAGCATACATTTTAATTAAATCGAATATGACTGAGACAATAACTTCTTGAGAAAAACAGTTAATAAAAAATGACATGGACGTGGGAACTGGTATTGACTTGATTTGGCACTAAGTTTAAAACTTGTATTTTGACTCTTTGAAAATTAATAATGTTCACAATTAACACATTCGATTAACCGGTTATACATTAAAAATTGGCTTTACAAAATCATAGGATGTGAGTGCTATACATTGTCTCAATCATCACTTATTGAATACGCGCATTGCATTAGTAACAAAACAACTTTCTTTACCTTAATATTTTCGAACTTCTGTTGAGATTTCTCTTACAGTTAGCAGATATCACAGTTTCTTGGAAATAAAAAAGACTATTACTACCCGTAGCTGTGCGGCTGGTCCCGGCGGAGGTTCGAGTCCTCCCTCGGGCATGGGTGTGTGTGTTTGTCCTTAGGATAATTTATTTTAAGTAGTGTGTAAGCTTAGGGACTGATGACCTTAGCAGTTAAGTCCCATAAGATTTCACGCACATTTGAACATTTTTGAACTTCCCGTAGCGAGTAAGTATATATCCAGCACACATCGGACACGACACGCCTTTACACTTGAGATAACACATTACTCATAACACCTTGAATCAGCGATCGCTGTTGAGCAGTGACGCCACTACACAGTCGATACTACATTGACCGTCTTTGGTTTAATATAATATTTTCTTCAAAAGTCGAATTAATTTACCTCGTGTACACACCTTTCAACTTTATAGCGCTACCTCTCCCTTTGTCAGCTTTCCTTCACCACTAGGATTCGAAAGTGTGCCTCTGTATTGAATACTAACACGTGCACCAACGAGCGTGACTAGGTGGGCGACTGGAAAATGAGGGTCGGAGTTAAACATGACTACAATATCGATGCCAGGAGAGACGGAGCATTAGTGTAGCTCATTAGGATAGCAGAAGAAATCGGTCGCAGACTTGTACAAAGATCCATCTCGATATTCGCTAACATTGATTTATAGATACAAATGTAAATCACTATGACCTGATTGCTATTGGCACCCAGTTTCTTCCGAATGTGTGACCTGTTTCTCGATCACCAACTACTAAAACGCAATTTTGACTCGGGGACACCACGCATTTTGCACTTCGTGGTCTTGTGGCGTCATTAACGTCTTTGTGCTGTTACTAGATTTTTTTGTCTGTTTCTACTGATTACTATCATCTCAGTTTCTACGGTTCATAAAAGCTAAATCTTAGGAAGTCTTTCGTGGAAGTAGACTTGTAGGAAGTGAGGCATGAACGATAAGCAATTCAGACAAAAATAGAACAGATGATATTGAAATGTAGTGTTGGGGACAGAATGCTGATATTGGAAAGGGAAGATCGGGCAATCTGTGAAGGGATACTGCACTGAATTAAGGAGAAAAGCTTTTTATAGCACAGCCTGGCTCAAAGAACGCATCGATTAGTTGGACACATTCTGAGACACCAGGGACTGGTCAGCTTTGTAATAGAGGGAAGTGTGGGGGTAATAATTTTAAGGGGAGACCAAGGAAAGAGAAGCTGTTGAGAGATGAAGAGGCTTTACCAGGTTAGACTAGAGTGGACAAGGGCGTCAAACCGGCTTTCGAACTGAAGACTAGACAATAACATGAAGTCATTGGCGCTAATACACTTTCACTGTATCTGTATCTTTTGACTAGTTTCGCCTCATTTTTCTACTTTTTTTATGAATACTGCATTTTTCTTTTATGTGTCACACTCATACAAATATGGAAACCGACTTCAAATAATCGCAGTACAAACCTGTTAGAACGACATAAAAAAATCCATTTCTTCAAGACAACTGTAGAAAAAGTAGATGTAATGAACGTCCTGATAATTAATTTTAACTAAGTACTACTTCTAAAAGTAGGTAAGATGTAATAAAATGTGTTATTAATAAAGGAAATAAATACTTGATATGGTTCTGAGATCGTTACGAATTTCATGAATAATGTTATCTAGGTCGCTTGATGATTTTTTTTTACATTGTTTTGTGCTACGTTTTTCGGCTGCTACCAGCATCGGATGCTAACTTACAGTCTTGGAGATAACGCTCAGTGTCAGCGCACAGCATATTATATGCTTTAGGAGGGCATGTCACAGCTGCTCCGGCATAGGACCTGCTATACACTGACACAAAAGTTTGGTTCTGAAGTTCTAAATTTGGATGATTCCGTGATACCCATATCCAAAGCATGGTTACTTGAAATATGTAATAAACTCATAAAGCTATATAATCTGCATTATTCGTAAAGTAATAAAATGTACCAATATCTTCTGTAACGAGAATTTCTCCTGCCTGTCGGACTTGCAATCATTTTTCGGAAGTGAGTCATTTTGACCATCTGTTCTGGACCAATTTTACTCTGGCCACCTCGTATTTTCAGATGTAGTCTATTATATTGAGCCACACTCTAACCAACTTTAGACTATACAGGTGAAGACAACATATTTTATGCCAGTGGAAGGTTTGGGTGACAGCGGATGGTCGATGGTATTTCATTATGGCAGCACCGTTTCGGAAATGCGTACTATGAATTGACTGCGATTACTGGTGACTCCTGCTAATAATATGTTGCCACTCCTCGACTCATTACTTCCTGAACAGTCCAAAATAGTCCAATGAAATGGAGTATGGTAAAACAGTAATCCGGGCCACAGCAACAACTTTTTAGGACTCCATTATTTAAAAATACCTCGAAATACGCATGGCCGAAAATCTGATGAACCGTGACAGAGGCTTACAGTTAGATAATGCGTGGAACGCTATCATTTCCACAACTTACTAAAATCGAAGACGACAGAGTTCGCCGATAACTGCGACGAGCACAGAACGCCAAAATGTAAGAAGTGCAAGGCCTATGTTACGATGCGGAAAGAGAGCGATGGCAGCGCTCCTCGTGGAGTGACAATGAATTTTGAATACGAGAAAATATGGGGCAAAAATCCCTACTTTTAATTCGAAATACGAGATTTAGATGATAATGTTTTTCATTTACTACCTACAAAGTACACGCCTCGAAACCGATAGGTTCAAATGGTTCAGATGGCTCTGGGCACTATGGGACTTAACATCTGAGGTCATCAGTCCCCTAGACTTAAAACTACTTAATCCTAACTAACCTAAAGACATCACACATATCCATGACCGAGGCAGGATTCGAACCTGCGACCATAGCAGCAGCGCGGTTCCGGACTGGAGGGCCTAAAACCGCTCGGCCACAACGGCCGGCAAACCGATAGGACTGTGACCTTCCAATGTAATATATTCGTGAAATCTCAATGTAAAACTAAGATTAACTCCTCGTAGCTGGAGTTCACAGTCACGAACAATTTTGGAAATGATGTCGTGCTTGTATTTGGGACTAAGATTAACTTCTCGTAGCTGGAGTTCACAGTCACGAAAAATTTTGGAAATGATGTCGTGCTTGTATTTTGACTTTAACATTATTTAGCTGTAAAACCCAAAATTGGCATGTCGACCAGGTGGCCATTATCATGCGTAAATACAGCAAACGTACCTTCTTCTTCTTCTTCGGTTATCAACCCACAGGTTGGTTGGCAGCAGCACGCCATTCCGTTCTTTTGTCAACTTTCTTCTTCATATCTGCATAGGTCTGGCACCCGATGTCATTTATTACTTGTTGAATGTAGCTTAATCTAGGTCGTCCTCGGCGAGTTCTTCCTTCAATGATTCCTTCTAATATTCTCTTAATGAAATTGTTATGCCGTAAAATGTGACCTATGAAGGTTATTCTTCTTTTCTGTATATTTCGCCAAAGAGATCTGTTTTCTTTCACTCTTCTGAGGACATCTTCGTTTGTAGCCTTGTCTCGCCAGCTGATTTTTTCCATTCTCCGGTAGCACCACATTTCGAATGCCTCTAATCTTCTCTTTTCTTCTTTTCCGCTAGTCCAAGTTTCACATCCGTAAAGGGCTGTACTCCACACATAGGTTTTCATGACTCTCTTTCTTACGTCTAAACTAACATTTCTACTCGTCAGTAAGTTTCTTTTTCCATTGAATGCTATTTTGGCAAGTTGTATTCTGTTTTTAATGTCACTTTTGCTCCTTCCATCTGCTGTTATTTTGCTACCTAAGTAGTTAAATTCTGTAACCTGCCCTAGTTTCTCTCCCTTTATTGTTATTCGTATGGGTTCATTGTAGTTCAGGGCGCCACTCACCATCACTTTAGTCTTTTTCTTATTTATTTTCATTCCATACTGTTCTTTTAAGGTGTTTTCCATTTCATTGAGTGCGGCTTCTAAATCTTCTTTCCTTTCTGTAATTATGGCGATATCATCTGCATATCGCAACATATCTATTTTCATTCCGTTAAGTTTTATTCCTACTTCAATATTCTCTCTTATTTTGTCTATTGCTTCTTGGATATATGCGTTGAAAATTACTGGAGATAGTGGGCATCCCTGTCTCACTCCTTTCCTTATTTTTGCTGTTTCTTCTTTGTTTTCCTTCTTAACTAAGGCTGTTTCATTTTGGTATATTTTAAAGATTATCCTTCTATCATTATATTTCAGACCAGCCTTCTTCAGAATTCTAAACATTTCTGGCCATACAACATTGTCAAATGCCTTTTCGAGGTCTACGAAGGCTATAAATACTTGTTTGTTTTTGGAAATTTGTTTCTCAATTATTAGTCTTAAAGATAAGATTGCTTCCCTCGTCCCTACACCGCTTCTAAAACCGAATTGGTCTTCACTTAGAGTGCTATTCAATTGGTTTTCAACTCTTTTCAAAATTATTCTTATTAGAATTTTTGATGCGTGTGAAAGAAGACTGAGTGTTCGATGGTTTTCACAGTCCATAGTAGATGCTTTCTTAGGTATGGGGACTATGATGCATTTCTGATAGTCTTCAGGAACTTCACCTGTTTTGTATATTTTCTGTATGAGTTGCAGTAATGTAGCTTTCATTTTGTCTCCTGATTTCTTAATTAGTTCAGAAGGTATATCATCAACACCTGCCGCTTTCTTATCTGGTAGTTCTTTTAGTGCTTTTTCAAATTCATCTTTCAGAATTGTGTCCCCTAGTTCTTCTTTCTCTACTTCTTCGCTTAATTCTATCATATTATCTGTTAGAGGGTCTCCTTGATATAGCTCTTCAATGTATTCTTGCCATCTCTTCAGCGTGTCATATCCAAATAGTACCTTGCCCTCTTTGTTCTTTATAGTTCCTGAAGATTTTACTTTCCGTTTAGCAAAGTTTTGTTTTATTGTTCTGTAGGCCAAGTCAGTTTTTCCTTTAACCATGTTTTCCTCCACCTCTTTACAAATGCTGTTGAGGTAATTTTCTTTTGCTTTCCTAGATTCTCTGTTTATTTGGTTTCTAAGCTTTCTATATTTGTTTTCGCTTTGCTCGTCAGAGGCATTTTTGTATAGTCTTCTTTCTTCCATTAGACAAATTATTTCAGGTGTTATCCACTCTTTCCTGTTTACAGGTTTGGCTTTCCCAATAAATTCTTCTGCTGCTTTATGTATGCCTTCTTTGATTTGTTTCCACTCCTCGTTAGTACTCCCGGGAATAATGTTTGATGCCATCTCATCAGTTTTCCGTGCATAAGGGATCACTAGTTCTTCAGACTTTAGGTTATCTCTGTTCCATACTTTGTTCGTTTTTCTCTCTAATCGCTTGAGTTTGAGTAAGCATTTCATCATTACAAGGTTGTGATCGCTATTAATATCCGCAGACGGGTAGCTTCTGCAATCCTTGATTTGGTTTTTAAAACGCGATTTTACTAATATATAGTCGATTTGGTGTCTTCTAGTATCTCCTGGGGCTTTCCACGTGTACCTTCTTCTTTTATGGTGGTTGAAAAGGGAGTTCGCTATGACCAACTTGTTTTTGGCACAAAATTCAATTAGCCGGCTTCCTCTTTCGTTTCTATCTCCTAGACCATATTTCCCTACAATTCCGTCAACTTTCTCTTCTCCAACACTAGCATTCCAATCTCCCATTATAATTAAGTTCTCTTCACCTTTAACATAATTTATAACTTTGTTGATGTCTTCATACACTGTTTCTATTACATCGTCTTCTTCTGCCGATGTCGGCATATAGACTTGTACTATTACCGTGTTCTTTGGTTTGGTTCCAATTTTGACTAGTATTATCCTAGAGTTAAATTGCACATATCCTGTGACTAGATTCCCGAGTTTTCCTTTTAGAATTATTCCAACTCCACCGATTCCAGTTGTTCCTTGGTTAGTACCTGTATGAATGATACGATAATTTCCTGATCTGAAGTCTCCTGGTTCAGGCCATCGCATCTCAGATATTCCTATTATGTCTGTTCCCATTCTGTCCATCTCTAGTTTGAGGTTCTCTAATTTCCCGCATTGGAGGAGTGTTCTTACATTCCATGTTGCTATTTTTAGTGTATTCTTCAACTTTGCCTGACCTTCCATTGTCCCCACCCGGAGATCCGATTGGGGGACTATTACTCCGGATTTATGTTTAACAGAAGATTCTGGCATGGTGCGCTACTGATTCTTGGGATATCTTGAGTGATCTTTAATGGAGTGGTTTCCCGTTGCCTTCTCCATCCTATGCCGTTGACTGTGAAGTTCTTCCGCCTTTAGGAGCAATTTCTCACTCCAAGGACAAGAGAGTGCCCTGCCTCTATCCGCTCATCCGCTCTCTTTGAGACCGTTGGCACTTGATAGGGGGCGTTTCCTTATCCCGGGAAACACTCGGTCGTCAGAGCCTCGTTAGCAATAACAGGGTGTACCGTGCAGCAATCCTTAGCTGCAACTCGGGTAGGTGAGGTTGACATTTGTACAGGAGAGGCTGTTAGAGTCGCTTCACTGTACCTTACACCCCAAAACGTACCTTAGCGAATGCAAAACCTAAATATCACCTGACATGACATGACACGGTAGCTGTTTTCATCGTGGTGGATTCCTGATTACGACATCTTGTGTGGAACGCACTCTCTGAATTGCGATGTGAATATGATGCTTGTATTCTAATTTATGTTTGTTTGCACCCATAATATTTGTTGAAGTAAATAATTCCATATGTGATTTCGCTTCACATAAAACAGACGTTCGTTTCGTCGCATAGAGTTCTGTGGATACTTGTGTGTGAACTGCTCGATATGAATGCGTTGTAAGTATATTGTTCGTATTCTACCATATTTTAGTTTTCATCCGTTTTTTTTACTTTCTGGTGTTAAATGGAGAACTCCATTTTAGCACCTTTGACATAATTGGTATTCAGCTTTATTACATCTTGTCACAGAATCACGAGGCTACGTGCTTCTACTTTGAATGGTGTTGCTGCTTGCACTTTTAGTGGCTAAGGCATTCTTCCTCGCAAATGTTAAAATACGACAGTAGTCACGTAGACGCGCTCACACAGTGTGTAACGGTACCACCGACAACCCTGAACGGCAATCGATGCTAGCGATATACCCGTGCGAGGAATTTTTGAGATGTGACTGTGAGATAACCTAATGGAAACAGAGCAGTCAAACTGGGAGTCGTTTCCGGAACCCTCCAGCAGAGTATAAACAATAGTGGGTCAGGAACAGACGTTCTTCCAGCACAAAAGCAAGTTTTAACATTACATATTAAAACAGGTCGCCAGCCTAATTAGACATTCTTGGGTCAAGCAAAATGATGAAACCTGTGGCAGTGCTAAGGCAAATCTTACCTTCCTTGACACACACACAATAAATTCTTTCCTTATATCTGTTCACACTACAACACAGTAACCTAATCTTGCAGATATCTGTGCTACAAACTAGTACGTCAGATAAGCAAATGGCCAAAGAGACAGTAAACATCAACATATGACTCTCAGCAACACGTACCTTAAATGAACTAGGTGCAACTGTTTATAAAACCAAATACCGACACACACGAAACTAGTAGCAATACTGAACTGGGAAAATACTTAAAATGATTCTGAATTTAAATCAGGGGGTCTACTAATGATCATAATCAATAACTTCATTGCCTAATAATACAGGGCCTCTATGCCTATGCATTAGCCAACTAGCATTAGAATAGATAACACAGTAAACAGTTCTTTCTTAAACTTGGTTTGAATCAACTAAACAGAATGACAATCTGACTACACTGACTCTGAAGGAAACTTTGCATTGCTTCGTTAAACAACTAGGCTGGTCCATGAGGACCCTTAAACTTTCGTGGTTTGAAGAACCACACTCATTAACAAAACTACTCCAGTATGTATGAGAAAAAGTAAGTGTTATCATCATTAATTATTAGTTTTGTAAAGCACAACGAACTATAACTCTTTAAATATCAAATGTGATTTCATAAGCAGTCTTTGGACCTACTCAGAATTATAATTGGCTGTGCAAATGACAACACAACTCTAAATTCAAATTCGGCCAATTTCTCATAATAAATTAGGACACTCGGAATTAAATTCACTGCCGCGCGGTCTAAGGCGCTGCAGTTATAGACTGTGCGGCTGGTCCCAGCGGAGGTTCAAGTCCTCCCTTGGGCATGGGTGTGTGTGTTTGTCCTTAGGATAATTTAGGTTAGGTAGTGTGTAAGCTTAGGGACTGATGACCTTAGCAGTTAAGTCCCATAAGATTTCACACACATTTGAACATTAAATTCACTAGGGTAGGAATCCTGTCCACGTTTGTGATTTGGGGTAGTCACGGGTGAAAGACAGAGTTTTTAGCAACACCACGATTATTATTAAAATCAAGCAGAGTTCATAAATATGTGGTCCACTTATAGGGTGCCAAATACAAAACAATTTAGTGGAAGGCTGGTTGAACTGGTGGCGCAATTTTCAGTGGCTGTTAACGTGGCGGCGATGCAGTCATGGCAGAATTGTTGGCATCGCCCTATTACTGATCTTCTTGGCGTCGAAATAATGTTTTTATAGGGCCAAAAACCATACCATGATAATGGTATCACCAAATTCAGCATCAGAAGCCCTTAAATATCGTCCTTAAGCTCTTCTGGCCTCTAAACTCCAAGAATATGAGCCACTATGATCCTCTGCTGCTAGCGAGTTGTGAGCCACAGCACTTCTCAGCGCAGGCTCCTTACTCGCCACAAAGGACGAGTTGCCACTTGCGCGCCAACCACATCTTTTCCACTCCGCCAGGCTACTTCCGTAGCTGTGGGGCTTCCCCACATCTTTGACATTTAACACTGTGTTCCCCAATTACGAACCAAGTCATTTATAGTATATTCCATAACAATCATTTCAGTAGTTATTTAAATTCACAAGCGTAATTTAAACAACTTCGGTCAAAAATTCACATAACAAACATGTATACATAGTCAAAGAATTTCCATGACAGATACAACAATGTACATAAACAATACTACAAAATGACACAGAAATATCGATACAGATTCAAAATAGGTCAAAAACAGGTGTTACAACTGCTCGACAGTTCTACGAAAAATCACTGACAGAAAACAAGTTCGTTTCAAATCAGTGTAACCAGACACATAGACGGGGCACCAGGCGGTGGCCCGACCTGGTAATAATCCACTACTGTAGCGAAGCACACCAAAACTTTTCCATGAAAAATGCTCAAAAACAGACAGGATAAACACAAACGATGAGACAATGACGGAAACACAGAAAGTTGGGAAACGCAGGATCAGTACCACGCACTTAGCCTGTACAATCAAGAGGCCGTCAAGAGCGGTACAATAAGATTAGATCGAGTCGTCTTCGTCAGTCTTAGATGTCTCACCTGATGATGACAGGCAGCTGCTCGGTCTGTAATTATTCTCCTTTTACGTGACAGTACATCCTTCAAAGGTCAAATGTCTGAACATTAAACTTCTGAAAAAGGGGGGGAGGGGGAAGGGGAGGAAAATGTTTGCTATTGAATGCAAAGGCATGACCTAAGTTTATCTGTAGTGCCATAACATAACTTTTCTCATCGGAACGTTCAGATTATCACAGGCAGATGTCGTAGTTGGAAAACAGTAAACACGGTGATACCAGACTGTGTAATTGTTACAGTTAATGTAAAAACTCAGCGTTGCTTTAAAATAATAATTATGATCGGATTTTGTTCAAATTATAACTGCAGGCTGGAATAATGTCCTCTGCAATTTGGAAATGATGGCGCGCTTATGGAGCGCGATTGTTGCGTCAACAGGTCGACTACCGTCAGCTAATTTAATAGGCTGGAAAATACATAAAATATTTTTGATTAGTGGAGTATGATACTAACTACACCTTTCCTAAACAAAATATAATGCATTTTAAGCATGTGGTGTCACCGCCAGACACCACACTTGCTAGGTGGTAGCCTTAGATCGACCGCGGTCCATTAGTACATGTCGGACCCGCGTGTCGCCACTGTCAGGGATCGCAGACCGAGCGCCACCACAAGGCAGGTCTCGAGATATGGACTAGCATTCGTCCCAGTTGTACGGACGACTTTGCTAGCGACTGCACTGACGAAGCCTTGCTCCTTTGCCGAGCAGATAGTTAGAATAGCCTTCAGCTCAGTCAATGGCTACGACCTAGCAAGGCGCCATTAGTAACATTGCACGTATCTAAAGAGTCTCACTTCTATCGCCACAATCTCCAGATGTACCAAAAGGATGGATTAAAGTTAAGTATTCCAGAAGCTACGTACTTTTCTTTATAGCATTCATTACGTATCCTGTTGCAGACCTCACGCCATCCTGCTTTAGCTTAGCGCGTGCCTTTCAGCTTCCTCTCATTGTGTCTAGGCTGTCTTGTCTAGACACAACAAAGCATCTTATTCTTACTTCAGCATAAAATTACGCTAACAAAATACACGGTGTTCGGAAATTCCCGTTATAACATTCTAGGACTTGTAGAGGGGAGCGAGTACGTAATACGAAGGCCATTCGGAAAGAAAGTTCCGATCGGTGACGAAATGGAAACCACAGTAAAAATCCGATGAAATTTTACACAGATGTGTTTGGTAGTGTCTCTAGTATGGCCATCGATCGCAGCACGTCGCTCCTTCCAATTCTGAGAGTACAGTGAGCACGTAAAGATGCATAGAAAATAATGTCTGCCGCCAAGTATGAGGACCTGGTGAGAGATTTCGCCTGGTGTCCTGCAGCCCACATTACATAACTGTCAGGCGTTTCGTTCTTCATGACAATTCTCGGCCGCACTCTGCAGGGGCAATATACATCCTCCTGCAGCGTTTTCTATGGGATGTGTTTGATCATCCACAATACAGCCCATAATCTGGTCTTCCCGAGTTTCAGCTCTGCTCAAATGAACCACTAGCTATGAGGATCACGTTTTGGCACAGACAACGAGCTGTAGACGAGCGCAGACGGCTGCCTTCTGTGACGAGGGTATTAGAAAGTTAGTACAACGCTCCGACAGATGCCTAAGTCGGAGTGGCGGCTACGTAGGAACGCAGCTTTAAAGTGTAGCTAACTATTGCAAATAAAACATTTTTGATTTATCGCAGTGGTTTCCATTTCCCGACCGATCGCAACTTACTTTCCGAACAGCCCTCTTATTTTGGATACGAACCCATGCCCAGAAACGTACGATTTCCATGCTACAGCTGTTTGAGAACATTTTTGCTAGGTATGTATGCAACAGGGGAGTCGTGGTGGGTGTGTTCACGTTGGGTCGGCTGTTGTCATTTGACGTGTATCCTACCTCTTTGACGTGGTTCGAGCCTCACTCACGTGTCTGTGAGTATTAGAGCAATATTTTTGAGTGCACGATTGCAGAACACACCGACATAATCCTTCTGAATGGCAAAACTGACGGCAATGGAAGAGCACCTCGTCATCTTCATCAAGATCGTTCTCCACAACGTCCGACTCCATCCCATACACTTTTCGCCACAAATGCGCAACGGCTTCGAGAAAGGCAAGTTTCACCGTCAGCGGCCGTGGCTGTGGTGTTCCAAGAATATGCCGCACACCCAAATTGGAAGAGGTCGTGCTGCACCACGTTGAAAAGAACCAATCAACAAATACACGATCAATTTCTTTGGCTATTAACGAGTGGAACCGTAAAACAAGTGACGTACTGGGTCACGCTAATCAATTACTTGTAAACGTGGTCGTGTTGCCAGCATGCTTGAACACTGGAATGGTACTTTTCGGACATGTATTCCAATTCAAAATATTATCTTCTAACCCCCCATCTACAAGGCCGAACACTCTGTACACGGAATCCTCTCGTCAGGATACTGTAAGAGGAAGAGGAACAAAAGTGAGTTGTAAATTGTCCTCAGATTTTTTTAAAACATTAGAAAACTTGCTGCCGTACAATTAAGTCTTAGACGTTGAGTCATAAATGTTTGCTACAAATCGAAATATTGTGATGGGTTGTTGACGACGAGCGCCTCAAGCCCCAATTTCTTGAACATTCAGTTCACGCGGGAAAATTTCAAAATTCAAAGGCAAACACTTGTTGGCCAGAAATCCAGTCAGTATGTACAGTTACTTATACGTTCGTTTTGCACATTCTTGTAGTAATACTGGGCTATAGTCTACAGCCCTAAAACCAGTATATGAGAAAATCTAGACTGATCCATTGACTGTTTTGAACTCTGAGTTAATGTTGTTGCTGTTTCAAATGTAACAAGTGTGAATCACTTCCAAAGTAAATTGTCACTTTCTTACATATTACGTGACAGATTTCTCTGAAACGAATAACAGTCGAATAGGAAAAACGTTTTTGAAAGGTAGCTTTACAAGTGCATTCCGCACAATGGACCATGCGCAAGTCGTGAACAAACATATAAAACGCGATAAGGAGCATGAATTTCAGTTTCTCCATGTATTTATATATTTGAGAAAGCTTTTGACTGAACTTCAACGAAATCTGTACAGACGTCACTTGAAAAAACAAGCTATTAATTAATTTACGGTAAAATGAATATGTTAGTACTACAGCTTCCGTTATATTTTATCAGAATAATAGAATTTCCAGATTCATCAGACTTCGCCATTAACTTCCCATCCAAGTTCGTCCTGCGTGTTTCTTTATATCGTCAGTCCAACTTCCATTAGATCACCCAACTATTTCATTTTGTTTACACTCAATATCACTCCCGTTTTCTCTTCTCTCCATTCGTTATGTTCAACATTTTTTTTCCTTTAGTCGTTTGCGAAATGTCAGTTTTTAAAATATTATATTTCTGAAGGTGGTGGGGGTAAAATACAGGGAGCGAGAGGCTATTTACAATTTGTACAGAAACCAGATGGCAGTTATAAGAGTCGAGGGACATGAAAGGGAAGCAGTGGTTGAGAAGGGAGTGAGACAGGGTTGTAGCCTCTCCCCGATGTTATTCAATCTGAATATTGAGCAAGCAGTAAAGGAAACAAAAGAAAAATTCGGAGTAGGTATTAAAATCCATGGAGAACAAATAGAAACTTTGAGGTTCGCCGATGACATTGTAATTCTGTCAGAGACAGCAAAGGACTTGGAAAAGCAGTTGAACGGAATGGACAGTGTCTTGAAAAGAGGATATAAGATGAACATCAACAAAAGCGAAACGAGGATAATGGAATGTAGACGAATTAAGTCGGTTATGCTGAGGGAATTAGATTAGGAAATAAGACACTTAAAGTAGTAAAGGAGTTTTGCTATTTGGGGAGCAAAATAACTGATGATGGTCGAAGTAGAGAGGATGTAAAATGTAGACTGGCAATGGCAAAGAAATCGTTTCTAAAGAAGAGAAATTTGTTAACATCGAGTATAGATTTAAGTGTCAGGAAATTGTTTCTGAAAGTATTTGTATGGAGTGTAGCCATGTATGGAAGTGAAACATGGACGATAAATAGTTTGGACAAGAAGAGAATAGAAGCTTTCGAAATGTGGTGCTACAGAAGAATGTTGAAGATTAGATGGGTAGATCACATAACTAATGAGGAGGTATTGGATAGAATTGGAGAGGAGTTTGTGGCACAACTTGACAAGAAGAAGGGATCGGTTGGTAGGACATGTTCTGAGGCATCAAGGGATCACAAATTTAGCATTGGAAGGCAGAGTGGAGGGTAAAAATCGTAGAGGGAGACCAAGAGATGAATACACTAAGCACATTCAGAAGGATGTAGGCTGTAGTACGTACTGAGAGATGAAGAAGCTTGCACAGCATAGAGTAGCATGGAGAGCTGCATCAAACCAGTCTCAGGACTGAAGACCACAACAACAACATATTTCACACAGATAAGTTGGTATGATATTAATTGCTGATAGACCTCTGACAGAACACGTTGAGCTACCGTGCCCGCCAACCGTGAGACCACGAGCTCTATACAGTACTGTCAGCATACACTCGTTAATAGACTTTCCTTTTAAGGCACAATGGGAATTTACTTCTGAATATAGCATTCAGTTTCCCGAATTAACACCAAGCTATTTTTAGCCTACTGTTTAATTCTTTAACCGCCCATCCGATTGTTGTTCTCAGTTCTCATAAGTGAACAAACATATCTACTTTTTCTATGACTTCATCATGCAGGTATCCTGCCTCCTAGAATTTAACAAAAATTCTCGAATAAAGTCTGACAATATTATCGGCGCTCTTCCAACGTCTGTACGGTAATATGTAAAAAGTACTATATTGTTTTATATTCCACAATATTCATTTATTCAACTTTACCGGTTTTCGGTTTACATGGCTATCATCAAACTTTAACTGACTATCGTCGCCAAAGAAGTTACAATGTTTGTATACAAAGTTGGAAATTATGTTACTAACCTAGACCGAAACACAAACGTCCAGTAAATGTCATATTTGACAGTAGTGTGCTAGTTCAAATTATAAGATAAAAAACTGAACAGTAAATAAATAAAAAGAAGCATACAGGGTAAACATTAAGTTAACTAAGAAAATAACACAGCGTCTATACAACAGTTTACATTAAATAAACAAATATTATAAAGTTACTACATGGTAATAGTACTTCAAGAGGTGTTACTGATGGAAAGAGATAGAGAAACCAAGAAAAAGAAAGAATTTAACAATTGTTTCAACAGAATGTGTGGAGTACATAGCCAATCACGATAAAAAAAATCGATAAATACAGGAAAATGGAGCAATAGGAAGGAACAGACAGTGTGAGGAGTAATGGCAAATTGAGAGGATCGTGTAAGGTTAGAAGAGGGCAAGTGTTAATACGCGCTTGGGCATTTAAGATTAAATCAGAACTGTCGGCTAAATGTTTGTTGATTTACAGAGCTTCCAACACGCTGAGTTTTTACCCTTTGTTTGCTAAGTGTAGAACATGGCACTGTGGCCGGCGGTTGCGGCCCTCAAGCTATACCTGATCAGCGGATGTGGAATCGTAATGCTACACCCTCTAGCTGGGTTCATGCTCAACGAGCCTAGTTGCTATGTCTCCACCTGCCAGACCTATTTAAAGCTGATCACAGTCAGGACAAGTAATTTTGTACGCCCAGATTATGGCTAGTAATTAGGTCTTGTCTTTGCTACTGAAAATACACTGGGTTGTGGTGTTATTCACATAGTACGAGATCCTATAGTTGCAGGATTTCAGTGTTTTTGCTACATTCTGTGATACCTGTTGTAGGTTTGGAATTGTACACAAAATAATCTACGTAAAAAAGTTGCAGGCAGGCTCAGCTACCAAAAGAAACAGGCGAACACTCCTTCCGACAAGCCGTGATATAAGTTTTAGTATAGATGGCTCGGTTACAAAATCAGATTACACTGAATATAACTGTCATGTGGAATACCTCCATATTCATTACACATATAAATCTCTGAGAATTTATGTTATGCGTCTGCAGAAAACTTCATTCGATTTGAGGCCTGTGTTTCGGGTGCCACGGAATGGCAAAACTCATATATATGTTGGGTTTTACCTTTGGACAGCTGTCGTCGCTCCATGCTCTTACTGAATTTCACCGTTTTCTTAAGATCTTGCTGACTGAGGGCGGATACATCCAGGCTGCTCACCAGCTATCTCATCTGGAACCAATGCTAAGCAACGGCGTGGGCAGCCAGAGGGACCCCTGTATTGTTGAGAACTGCGGCACGTTGTTTACTCTTAGAGGACGTGCGGAAAATAATCACTACGTAATTGTGGAAATCGTCCAGCGACGATAGCAGGGTGTAACTAGGCTGAGGCATTTGGGAGACCCGAGGACAAAACAGAAAGAAAAAATTAAAATGGAAAGGAAAAGTGGAAATTAGTAAAATCCATCTGCAAAGTGAACTTTTTCACCATGTTCAGATAGTTCAAGACGGTTCGGCAAAATCCTTCAGAGGTAAAGAGACATGAATCATTTACCTCCTTCACCCTCGTCAAAGGCCAATCTGCAATATTGCTCGAACGTCAGTTAACTGAATCTATAGAATGAATGGGCTATGATGTGTGCAAAGGTTGCGGCCAGGGCTGTGGTCTTGACTGTCGCATCTAATGATGTGTGAAAAAGAATCAATTGAAAACTTAGATTTAGTTCTTAAAAGTACTGTAGGGGCTAATCAAGAAATAGCTTTTTATCCTGGAATATCTACAAACGTTTTGGCCACATAATGCTGCGACAGAAGGATTTTAAAAATTGTTCCGCGAGTTCTCCCAAGGTAGCCCTATAAAACATTAAATTCAATGCGTTGGGATGGCATATACGATATCATTCATGCACTTGAAGAGTAGTCATTTATATAATTCTTGTGTGTAACGAACGAAATGTAGCGATAGGTCTTAAAAACATAACTTAATCCTACCTCTTTGTTATTCCACGTAAAGCAGTAGAAAGAATCAATATCTAGATAATATCTGAAGACTTGACATCTGAGCTGTCTTGAACGTTTAGGAACACTGCTGACATAAGGGATCATTCCACAGACTGCTGGATGAAAGTATCAACAACTGTGAAAGACGAATAACAACAATAAAGAAGGCTTACATAGCCTTGACTAAACTTGTAATGACACTTTATTCATCCAATAATTAACATCATTTATTCGCAACTATATACCTTGTCTTAAATAATGGCTCTAGTTGCAGACGCATACAGTGCAGTGATATTGGTAAGAAATTCATCGGAACTGTTTGTCGTAGAGCTAACACGTGGTACCCCACCATATGCATAACTCTGTTGATATGTCTCTAGGAACCTGTGGCCGTTGAAAAAGTTGAGCTCTCATTTTCGAAGCTAAAAGTATTTAATAAAGTATATGTACGACATACACTGAATCAGGTACGGTTATCTAGTTTGGCAATGTTTTCAACAGAAGGACGAAGTGTATTGTAACATATTATAGATAGCAAGCGAGTGTAATAGAAATTCTGTAAAATATTAACTCGTTCAACTAGAAACAAAGTGCGCTATATCTCTCAAACAAATGCTTAGAGCATACATTTCATTAGCGATTTACATGGAACTTGGTGCTCATATACTTCCTTGAAATTATCTTTTCCATGTTGTTCCTTCTCTTTTTGTATCTATCTTATTTTTTGATTTCTTCCTGTCCTGGAAACCTGACTTGTCTACTGTTTCTTTAAAAATTGTTCAGTTTCTGAATGTGATCATATCGACTCTCGCATTTTCGATATCTCTTCCTATTTCTGTTTACATCTACCTCTACATGATTACTCTGCAATTCGCAATTAAGTGTTTGGCACAGGGATCTGCAAACCACCTCTAAGTTACTTCTCTACCATTCCTCTCTTGAACAGCGCGCGGGGAAACGAACACTTACATCTTTCTGTGCGAGCTCTGACTCTCTTATTTTATTATGATGACCATTTCTCTCTATGTAGGTGGGAGTTAATAAAATATTGTTACACTCTGAGAAGAGTGTTGGTAATCGAAATTTCATGAGAAGGTCCTTCCATAGCGAAAAACGCCACTCCAATTCGTGTATCACATCCATGGCACTCTCTCTCCTATTTCGCGATAATACGAAACGAGCTGCCCTTCTCTGAACTTTCTCGATGTCCTCCGTCAATCTATCTGATGTTGATCCCTCACCGCACAGCAATATTCCAGAAGAGGGTGAATGAGCGTAGTGCAGGCCGTCTCTTTAGTAGACCTGCTATATTTTCTAAGTGTTCTGCCAATAAATCGCAGTCTTTGGTTTGCTTTTCTCGCAACGTTAACTATGTGATTCCTCCAACTAAAATATTCGTAATTGTAATCCATAAGTATTTAGCTGAGTTAGATTTGTGTGGGATAACGTGTAAACGAAATTTAGTGGATTCCTTTTTGTTCTCAACTTTCACACTTTTCGCTACTTAAAGTCAACTGCTGCTTTTTACACCAGGCAGATATCTTGTCTAAATGATTTTGCAATTCGTTTCGATGAAGTGATGACTTCACAAGACAGTAAATGACAGCATCATCTGCAAATAATCTAACAGGGCTGTTCAGATTGTCTCTTAAATCGCTTATGTAGATTAAGAACAACAGAGGGCCTATATCACTTCGTTGCCGAACGCCAGACATTATTTCTGTATTACCTTGACTTTCCGTCATCACATTCGAGTCACACAACTAAGGCGATACCCCATAGGCATGCAATTTAATTAGAAGTTGCTTGTGAGGTACGGTGTCAAACGCCTTCTGGAAATCTAACGATGTGGAATCAATTTGACGTCTCCTGTGGATAGAACTAATTACTTCGTGAGAATAAAGAGGTAGTAGTGTTTCACGAGAACGATGTTTTCTGAATCCGTGTTGTCTGTTTCCTCAATAAATCGTTTTCTTCGAAGTGATTCATAATGTTCGAGCGCAGTATATGTTCCAAAATCCTACTGAAAATCGACAGTGGTGGTATGGGTCTGTAATTCAGCGGATTTCTCCTGTTTCCTTTGTTGGGTATTGGTGTGATTTGTGCTACTTTCCAGTCTTCGCATACGGATCTTTCAACGAGCGAGCGGTTGCATATGACTTAATTCTTCATGCTTAGCAATCAGCATAGTCTGAAAGAAACCTGACTGGTACACAATCTGGATCGGAGGCATTGTCTTCTTAAGAGTTTTAATCTGCTTCACTATATCATGGATGTCTACTTCTAAGCTACTCACGTCGGCAGTTGTTCTCGATATGAAATCTGGAATATTTACTTCGTCTTGTTTTGTGAAGGAATTTCGGAAAACTGTGTTTAGTAACTCTGATATAGCGGCACTGTCGCCAATAACATCACCACTGCTATCGCGCTGCGAAGGTATTGACTGCGTCTTGCCACTGGTGTACTTTATGTACTACGAGAATCTCTTCGGGTTTTCTGCCAGATTTCGAGACAGGGTTTTGCTGTGGAAACTATTAAAAAGAATCTCGCATTGAAGTTTGCGCTTTTGTAAAACTTCGTCAATCTTGGGGATTTACTGTTTTTTAAATTTGGCATGCTTTTGTCGTTGCTTCTGCAAGTGTTCTAAACCGTTTGGTGTACTATGGGGGATCAGTTTCCATCTCTTATTAATTTATTTGGTATATTTCTCTCACTGCCGTCGACACTATTTCTTTGAATTTAAATCTTATATGGTCTACGCTTCAATAGTCAGATTGGAAGTTGTGGAGACACTCTCTTAGGAGGATATCAAGCGAACTTTATCTGCATTTTTTCAATAGATGTATTTTGCGTTTATTTTTGGTAGGTTTGGATGTTACCACACTCAGTTCAACTACAAAAATTTTCTGACCAGTAATCCATGTATGCGCCCTGATGGGCCCTGTTTAGTATGGATTCTTTATTGTTAAGAAGTCAAATATGTTTTCACAACCATTTACACTTCAAGTGGGCTAAATTTTCTAAATTTTCTCATAATGCATTTAGTACTATTTCGGGCGACGTTTTATGCCTACCGCCAACTTCAAATATGTATCTTCGGCAGCATCTCTACAGTAGATAGAAGTCACCACCAACTATAATTGTATGAATGGAGTACCTATTTGAAATGACACTCAAGCTTTCTTTGAAATGTTCAGCAACTGTATCAACGGAATCGGAGAGCCGGTAAAATGAACCAATTATCGACTGATTTCGCTTATGAAGTATAATATCCACCCATCCTAGCTCACAGGAACTATCTTCTTCAATTTCACTACAAAGTAAACTACTTCTGACAGCAGTAAATACTCCACCACCAACCGCAATTAATCTATCCTTTTTGAACACGGTTAAGCCCTTTGCAAAAATTTCGGCTGAACTTATTTCTGGTTTTAGCCCGCTTTCCGTGCTGTAATTATGTGAGATTCAATGTTTTCTGTAAGCACTTGGAGCTCTGATTCTTCTCCATCACAGCTACGGCAGTTTACAACTACTGTGTTCGTTCCTGTGTTTGAAACTGAAGTCAAATGGTTCAAATGGCTCTGAGCATTAGGGGACTTAACATCCGAGGTCATCAGTCCCCTAGACTTAGAACTACTTAAACCTAACTAACCTAAGGACATCACACACATCCATGCCCGAGGCAGGATTCGAACCTGCGACCGTAGCAGCCGCGTGGCTCCGGACTGACGCGCTTAGAACCCCTCGGCCACAGCGGCCGGCGAACTGAAGTCCTTTCTGCATTTTCCCGAGATCCTCTAATCTAAAACAAACCGCCCAGTCACCTCTATACAGCACCCCGCTACTCGTGTAGTCGCTTCTTGCATCTTGTGAACTTCCAGCCATGTAATTCTGTATTTGTAATTGTTTAGTAAGGCAAAATACTGTTTGGTTATTCTACCATTATTCATAGCGCATTTGTGCCCATCGAATTTTAATTTCCTTTTTCTCATTACATCTGTTAACTTTCCAACCATCGGATTTCGTTCTGCATTAGATGATAATCTGTACTCTGATTCACTGCTGCTTTTGGGTCCTAGTATTTTTCTTAGGATTCTACTTTCAATTTTACTAATTCGTCGAGCTCTCTCTTCATAGTCGGTTTAAGAGTTTTCACTGTGTTGAGTATTCCTGTCTTACCACTGTGTATAGTGTTTCAGTTTCGTCTTCCACGATAAAGTATTTTTAATTTATATGTTTCTTGTCATCTAAATGGACCTCTTCATTTTATATGTTCCAGTTTCTATTTCTGTATTACCTTTATGTTGTTTGATATCCATTCTCCTAAATATTTAAAACAGTCTACTTTATAAATGGCTCTGGGCACTACGGGATTTAACATCTGAGGTCATCAGTCCCCTAGAACTTAGAACTACTTAAACCTAACTAACCTAAGGACATCACACACACCCATGCCCGAGGCCGGATTCGAACCTGCGGCCGTAGCGGTCACGCTGTTCCAGACTGTAGCGCCTAGAACCGCTCGGCCACCCCGGCCGGCAGTCTATTTTATTTATTGTGTTGTTATTTAGTTTAAGCTTATGAGTTGCATTATTGATGCTTGTCATGAACTGTTTGATTTCAGATTATAATGGGAGCTATACTTCTGTTGTTTGCCGTTGTTGTTCTGTGATTTGTTCTTGTTCACTTTCTAGTGAGTCTGTTAATAAGTGTTACGCTAACTGTAATTGCTAGACGTTCTACAGTGATGTTGTTTGGCTTTGTTCCTCGTTGCACATCCTTAGTATTTATAGCCTTCCTCCACTCTCTAACCAATTTCTCTAATATTAGTTAAAAATTACTGGTGATAAGCCATCTCCTTGTCTTACTCATGATTTTATTTCAAAATTTCCTGCCAGTTCTCTCATGAATTTCACTTTTAACTTGTTGTTTTGGTCAAAATTGTTTAAATTATTTCAGACTGTAAAATTGTACACCGTCTAGTCTCATGAATATGATCACATTTCTGAATCTTGGATAACGACATTTTACAGCGTAGATGTACAGGAGATTCAGTGACATTCTGGAAGGTTCACGCCGATAACTGAGTGGTCAGCATGACGGATTGCCGTCCTACGGGCCCGGGTTCGATTCCCGGCTGCGCCGCGGATTTTCTCCGTTCGAGGACTGGGTGTTGTGTTGTCTTCATCATCATTTCATCCACATCCGGGGTGTAGGTCGCCCAATGTGGCATCGAATGTTATAAGACTTGGAACAAGGCGGCCGGACCTGCCCCGAAGAGGTCTCCCCGCCAATGATGGCAAACGCTCATTTCCATTCTGGAAGGTACCGACGGGGTTGTTGAGCCACGCCGTCTTCATTGCCGTGACCAGCTGCTGCGCTACGTTTCTTGATTGATAATCATGGCGCGAAAACCCCGATCGAAGTTGCCACACAGACCGTCTTCTGGCTTTATTTTCGGGGAGCTTCGAGGCCAGGGGAGTACGGTAAACTCACCCTGGTGTTCTTCGAACCACGCAGGCACGCTGCGAGCTGTGTGACACCTTGCAGTGCACTGCTGGTAGACACTACCGTACCGAGGAGAAACAAACTGCATGCAGGAGTGGACATGGTCACCAGGGATAGATGCATACCTGCGTTGATCTATTGTGCCTTCCAGAATGGCGAGAACATCCGTGGAATACCACGAAAACATTCCGCAGGCCATAACCCTCCCTCATGGACTGTGCGGTTGGTCCCGGCGGAGGTTCGAGTCCTCCCTCGGGCATGGGTGTCTGTGTGTTTGTCCTTAGGATAATTTAGGTTAAGTAGTGTGTAAGCTTAGGGATTGATGACCTTAGCAGTTAAGTCCCATAAGATTTCACACACATTTGAACATTTTGAACATAACGCTCCCTCCTCCAGCCTGGATTTTTTCGCCGAGTGTTACAGGGTGTTTGCTTTCAGGCGTTGCACGCCGTACACGCCGACTGGCAAGTGTCCGATGGAGCATAAAATGTGATTCATCTGAGAAGGCCACTTGTCACCACTCAGTGGACTCCCAGTTGCGTTCTTTGCCGATGAATAGCTGTCAGCATGGCTGTATGAACCACGAACCTGCTGCAGAGGGCCGTATGCAGAAAATTCGCTGAACGGTCGTTGGTAGCCCCTCGGTTCATCTGGGCGGTCAGCTGCTCAACAGTTGCACGTCTATTCCATCTCCGCAGCCATCGTTATCCCTTTCATCTATGGCCCATGGTGCACCACAATCGCTCCAGCGCAGGTTTTGCATAGCTCAGTTTTGCCATGCACGGTACACTTTAATCATGGTGACACAAGAACAAATTTACAAATTTAGCCGTTTTGGAAATAATTTCACACTTGGCCCAAAAACCAATTATCATATCCTTTTCGATATCAGATAAATCGCTCTATTTCCGCATTAATACAATGACTGCTGTGTTTCCCTCGTCCCCCGACACGCTTTATATACCCTCCACTGCTAGCACTGCCACCTACCGTCTGTCAGTGGTTATTACGCGTTGACGTTGAAAAAATTGTGAAATCTTATGGGAATTAACTGCTAAGGTCATCAGTCCCTAAGCTTACACACTACTTAACCTAAATTATCCTAAGGACAAACACACACACCCATGCCCGAGGGAGGACTCGAACTCCGCCGGGACCAGTCGCACAGTCCATGACTGCAGCGCCCAAGACCGCTCGGCTTATCCCGCGCGGCGTTGACGTTGAAGACGGGCAGCAGTCACATTAATGTGACTGGAATGGGTATCAGAGATGTCCTTTTGTGCTGAATTCTAGTCCCAGTCCTGAACGTTTCTTTCATGTCCGTCATTGTTTCTTTAATACATCAACTGAACAGTAGGTGTGCAAGACTACAAGCCCTGTCCTAAACCGTTTCTAATCTAAGCTCTCCACTCTTTGTCTTAGATTCTTAGTTTTACCTCTTTGTTCGTGTATATGTTGTGTGGTACGCGTCTTCCCCTATAGCTTTCACCCATTTTCATGAGAATTTCGAATATCTTGCCCCAATTGTACATTACTGAAATTCTATGAAGACGTCTCAATTTTCCTTTAATATTGTTTCCATTATCAAACGCAACGTCAGACCAGCTTGTCCGGTGCCCTTACCTTTCCTGAAGCGAAACAGATCGTCATTTAACAGAACCACGAATTTCTTCTCCATTTTTCTACATATTATTCCCGTCAGTAACTTGGATACCTGAGATGTTAAGCCGATTGTGCGATAAGACTCGCACTTACCTTCCCTTGCTATCTTCGGATAGGCGTGGATGACTTTTTCCGAAAACCCGATGCGATGTCACCAGAATCATAAATTCTAAAAATCAACTTGAATAGTCGATTGGTTGCCAGTTACCCTAATCCCTGTGTGACAATCCGCTCTCATGCTTCCCTAAGTCGTTTAAGCAGTTGCCGGATGATCCTTTTGAAAATAACTACAATCTGCTTTCTTCTAAATGCCTCCCCAGAGCTTCTTGCACTTCGTCTGTAATAACCTTATCGTCACCGCGCCTCTAAACCCCAATGTTTCGTAATTGCTTTTCTTACGTGCGTGACACAATCTTTTCACGATTAAACGACATCTGCAGAACTTTCCGATCATCATAAGAATTTTATAATGTCAAGGCCTTCCTGTAAACATCTTCATTGCCCACAATCTCAGAAACCCACTTAAGTTCTTGACCGCTTACCTTTCTCACCTTCAAATATCTTTTGACATATTATAGACATTGGTAAACTGTTCTTTCCTAAAGAGTCACAAGAGGCTTCTAAAATACATTGTTGCCAATTAAAGTTACAATGTCAAGAAGAATAGCAAAGGATGAAACTTCAGCTATTGTGCGCATACAGAACATATTCGTTGTAGGAAGAACACGTGATTACAGATGCAGGTGATTTGGGGGTGAGAGAACTCTCGGCGAGACGGGATACTTAATGTTTTTTTAAAGGAAAGGAGCACAAGAAAACACTTCCTAAAGGTATCTTACCTGAAAATCACACAAAACTGTGTTCTGTATTTTTTACAGTTTTTCAAAGAAACACTTCCAGGTTTCCCGTTTGGCTCCTCCCAAGAGACAGATTGGGCTATGGTAATTTTGCTGAAATTATTGCATAAACGTTGAAGTTATTAGGAATATAATTGTAAAACTAAGTCGTTAAGTTGTTAATTGAACAGGAACATGAATCTTGAAAAATCGTTAACAACAATAAAATTCCACCATGTCATTTTCAAATATTTACAGGTATTTAAAATGTCAATACCAATTACTATTTCTGTTACTGTTACTTAACTGAATGCCAACGCTCGTGCACCAAATGTATTTTCTGGCTTGCTAATAAACAACATAGGTTGCGTAGTAGTAAGTGCTATGAACCAGCTCAGACAAGTATCTTTGTGAAATCTGTGTTCTGAGCTATTCCTTTCTTCTTGTTCATAAGTCAATGATCTGACAATGAGGTGTGTCATAGTTCGACTAAAAGGTCTGCTCTTGATTCACCTCATATACCCTACAAGCTAGTCTTCTTGCTCTGCAGTGAACATATTTTTAAATTTCCCATCTGATTTGTCAACTATGTAGTTGGGATTACTCTTACCATTACGAGAGTATCTGACCAACGTTAGATGCTTTTAAAACTTCCATTTTAAAAGATAAGATACGTGAAGCTGACATTTCCGTTGATTTAATATGTAACTGCTGTCTACCAGTCTTACTAATGTAGGCTGATACCATCTGGAAAAGCAAGGAAATTAAAAGAAGTGCATAGTTTGAAATGTAACTGCATCAAAGAAGAACAGGGCAAAACGGGACGCTTTCCCATTCTGCCCTGATGCATACCGCCCCAAGGGCACATTTTGGGTTAACAACTTTTGCGGGGCATAGCAACTGACAGATTTAAACGTGTTATTTAACTAATGTATAGCAAATGGCATGTACTTTAGGATTACGTGTCATTTAAGGGGGTAAATTAACATTTAACGGTTTATCTCTGTTTCCTGCCAAAATTTATAAACAAACACATCTGGGAACGTGAAGGACAACCAAACCAAGTCGAAATAGCTGTCGTACATTCCCTTCCGTTCAGAGAGATAGTTAAAGGTCACTACAATAGGTTTTTGCATTCTCCAGTCTCCGCTATCCCGCTCGGCCCCGTGTTTCCCTACATAGCGTGCGAAATTTACGGCATAGCGCTGTAACCTATGGTAGCATCAACGGCTCCCACCAGGCTCCTCATCGACTGTAAGCAAGCTTGGATGACAGATACAGGTACAGTGCGCCATTCTATGCTACTCGGAGCCCACGAGAAATACGGGCCCCACAACGACTTGTGACGTCACTCTAGTCGCCTTGTCCGTCATACTTCACGAAAGCTCGGCTCGGTGCAAGGCCCACAGGAAATCAATAAGTCAGTGACAAGATACACATTGAAGGTGTTCTTCAATAAAATTCTTCAGGGTATCAGACCGCATCGTCATAATTTTAAAATGCGCCAACGTTTCGGCCAGCGTTGCAGCTAGCCTTCATCAGGCCCTGATGAAGGCTAGCTGCAACGCTGGCCGAAACGTTGGCGCATTTTAAAATTATGACGATGCGGTCTGATACCCTGAAGAATTTTATTGAAGAAGACAACGGCCGCGGAAGCCTACGCTTACATTGAAGGTGTTATCTGTCATGAGTTTCCTTGCTGAAATAGTGAATCACTGCCTGCCTGCCAGAGATGGCTGCTGGCATTCATGCCACGTGTCGTGTCACGTGCTGTGACGTAAGAGCTGCGGCCTTTCTTTCTCACAGGCCTCGATGTTGCTTCAACTCCACCCCAGATTAGTGGTTGGCGATTTGTCACGTGTTGCTCCCTCGGGAACCAACGACCAGGTGTTTCCATTGGGTGAGAGATCTGGAGAAGCAACTGGCCAGGACTGCAGTCGAACACTCTCCTCATCGATGCAGGCCAGGACAGCACAGTCAAGATGCAGTCCTGCGTTATCTTGCTGATAGACAATGCCCTGCATACCTCGACTATCAGACACAGCCACTGGCCTTAAAAGGTAAAACATGTAGCGGCAGCTGTCAAAATTGCCCGCTTTGTGAGTTAGAGGTTATCGTGTTGGGTACGCAGTTGGACCGCAAATGATAACGCAAAATTTAGAGGACATATGCAATGAATTCTGGCAACGTTCGTTCTTTTCATTGCCTGCACACATCCAGCATGGTGCTGCACGTAGAACCAGTAATGGTTTGAAAGGGCAATGCGGTGTCCCTCATGTTACCAGTGTTGTCGTTAAGCCGCATATCCACTAAGCGCGGCAGCGGTAACTGCTAACAAAACGTTAAACCTATAACACGCATCTGTTCCAAACAGAAGTGACGTAAGAAGCAGCTTACTTCGCACATGCGCACAAACTGTTCTCCCTACCTGTTCTCAAACAGCTAAATATTTCTGACAGCAATTTAAGCTTTCTACCTAATCCGCCTGAAATATAAATAACATTCCATTTTGTGGAACTTCCGTGTATTAACAAACTGTCTGTTAGCTTCTGTCTTCTGATTTTTCTGACGTTTCACCACCACGAGTGGCTGGCACTGTCAAAGCTTCACCGTCCGTTGTTGGTGGCGGACTAGAGTCAAGCTCGTGTCCTCAGTCTATATTTACCAGGCGGCTCAAAGTCCAAGGGCTTTCCGTTGGTCATTTCTTGTGGGGTTCTCCTCTTGCTACTTGCAACGGTCTTTCATTTGTCAACAAGTCGCCACGAAAGCCTTAACAATTTTGTTACTTGTATTACACTCATAAGAAAGTCCCAGAATGTGTTAAGAATGCTAAGAGGAAGAAAAAATATTAGCACATAGCAATACGCGAAGCTACGAATCCACTTCCTTCGACACTGTAACTCATGTCATAGTCAGACCGGTTTGGTCGTTTTTCTTCAATACCAGAGTGTATCTTGAGGGCTTATATCGTTGATGCGTCTGTAACTGACATTTAACACTAAGGGTAACATGTTTGTCATAAATCTTCAATGCGCCGTTGCCCGGAAACAGCATACTGCAAGTTATAATATACAGGGTGAAAAGTATTTAAACCGACAAATTCTGGTAGGTTGTAGGGGACATCAAAAGAAATTTTTTCCCTAAAGTCATTTTTTCCTATGAGGAGTATTTAAACCGGTAGAGGAAGATTTCTCTTGCGACAAATTAATTAAACCAACAAACACTTTTCCTTTTTTATGGCCAAGAGATAACAACTAGGTGGCAGATATGGCCCAATTAAACAGTCCGCAACAACACCGACCCACACATTAACGAAGAACCGCTCTTGATGAGCGCTAGTAACTGAGGCATGTGGGTTATCCTCAGTCCAAACATGCGAATTGTGCATGTTGAAGACTCCATCACACCCGACCGTTGCTTCATCGGTAACCAACACAGAGGATGGAAATGTAGGATGCATTTCACAGTGTCCCAGGTACAACTGCGAAAACTGTGCTCTGGGTGGATAATCAACTGGTTCCAGGTTGTGGACACGCTGTAAGTGAAATGGACGTTACAATTGCTCTCGAAGGACTGTTCTTACATTCGTCTGACTCGTCCCCACGTTACGTGCAATTTCACGAGTGCTGATTGAAGGATCCTGCTCCACATGCTGCAAGACAGCTTCCCCAACTTGCAGCGTTCTTACCGTGCGACGGCATCCCTGTCCAGGTAATCTGCCAAATGACCCGGTCTCACGCAGATGTTGGTACACAGCAGCAAAGGTCGTATGATGCGGGATTCGGCGATTAGGATATTGTTGTTGATAAATCCGCTGTGCAACTCGTCCGTTGTGGTGCGCTACGTAGTACGCACCAACCATATCAGTGTACTCACTCCAGGTTTATCGCTACATTAGTAAACAGAGACAATGCACTACTGCACTGGTGTACAGCAGTTGCCTACAACTGAAGATCGTAATACGGCCTCTAACAACTGAACAGCGTAATACGGCCTCCACCGGTTTAAATAATCCTCATAGGAAAAAATGACATTAGGGAAAAATATTTGTTTTGATGTCCCCTACAACCTCCCAGAGTTTGTCGGTTTAAATACTTTTCACCCTGTATAGCTTACATTTTTGAAAGACAAATCCGCAGCGTAATTTTTCGTTATACAGTATATAGAACGTAGGAGGCGTTAGTTCTACCCACTTGGAACGGTTACGTTGAAATATTATCCAAGGATGCTGTACACCTCATGCCTCTTTCATGGTGCTGCAACATTAACGTCCTTCAGCTCAGTGACAAAGGAACACACACATTCCCTCACTCAAGCGTGAGCAAGGACTTCGTATTATATCGAGTACAACACTGTACCAGAAATAAATTGAAAATGGCCCCAATCCCCCGGCTCCGAGCAAAGTTTTCAGAAGATTTCCTTAGGTTACCAAAAAAATCCGGAACTGATGCTCCACTCCTATCATTGCGAGTTGTGAACTTCTTTACTCTGATCACAGCTTACTGAGATATAACATAAAAATCCAACATCTCCTCTGTTCACACGCTAGGGAACAAAACTTGCACAAAAACAGAGAAATGGTATAAACATACTGAATTTGTCTTACGATGTGTGTTTTCTATGTAATTATTGATTTCTATAAGACAAATTTAATTTTACTACTTCGTAAGTACAGTAGCCAACCGCAGGGGAAAATCCGTTTAAAATCTTGTTACTTTGTTGTTATTGAAAGTGTAATGATTCACGACAGCGTGTGTAGCACAGTAGCCGTTAAATTGCTATCCTAGGTACAACACACTTGATAAGCTGTCCTTCGGAGGAGGTAAATAAGTGCGATAACTCGTGTATAGTGTCTATTAATGTTCATTTTACAGACCCTTGTGTTTCGCAGGGTGTTACTTTCGCTTCTGACGACGTACTAAGTTCGGTATGTTAATAAACCTTCCATCAAATCGCATCTGGCCTAAATGCCTGGCGGCAACAGCTACCAAATCACGACACTTATCACCTATTAAGATAGCGGAATACCTTTGAGAGCCTCAACAGTTTTGTTAACTAGGTTTCCACCAAGACATTAAGGGAATGTCTGAGGGATAATCTATCAAAGTAAATATTTGCCAAAAGAAGTAACTACGCACCTACCTTATACCCCCAGGACCTGGACTGGCAGACCGGCGTTACGGTCGGAATCCGCTACGTCACGGACTAGGAGGGAGGTGCGTCTCACATCGATGAAGGGCATTGTGCTAGATTATTAAGATAGCTAGTCATATATGTAGTTTAGTAGAAATAAATTTCTTTATATTAATAATTTAGGATCCTGCAGCGATAATACAGTTCTAGGGGCATGCCCACTGGGGTTAGCTCGGAGGGCACAGCCTCAAAAGTAGGTTTATACTCGTGCTGGCACACCTGTAACACTGCAGTAATGTAGTGCAGTAGAACAGTAATATAACTGGTAGTTCCCAGCAGAGTAAATAATGTAGCTAGCTTGCCCATTTGAATTAATGAAACACTACTGTATACTGTATTTATCAGCATGTGGCATCGTAGTAAATTGTAGGAGCCACTAATTAGTTAGTGGGTTATTGATGTGTGATGAACGCTGTTCTGAATAAAGAAGTTTTTTTTTTTAAAAAAAAGAAAAAAGCAAATAACTTGTTTCGTAGGTGCCAGTATGCTTCTGTACTAAAGACGTTGCAGAAGTTAGTCAAGGAAAGTAAATTCTGTTGCGCATTTAACTGTTGTATCACTGCTATCGACACTGGTATGACACATGACAGAGAACTGCTTTGTTCCTGGTAGGTGTATAGAGAAGTCGGTGTCAATACTCCACTAATTCGGCGATAGATTCGTGCGGAGTTAAAGAGTTACCAAAAATTCGCATCTTTATCTCCGCCCGGACCCCATTCGAGCCAGCATCTGCGTGCGTTCCTCAGTCTGAACAATCAATCTATAAACAGAAATCAAATTATGCCACGTGTCTGACTGGCCTTCACCTCTATTACCAATGGAATAAGACAGGAATTCCAGAAACTGTAGATATTAAAGACACAGGATCGAAATTTTCTCAGAATATTAATCGTTTAGAAAAGGCGCACTTCGTTTCACGGAATTGGTGACGTTGGTGGTGACCTCGTAGACAGGAAACACTGCGAACACCTTGCATGGCCTCTTTAGTAACACGAAGTCCATCTGCAGAAAGCTGTTCTTTGTTCGTAATTTTATAGCGGCGACTGAGCCATAGGACTTAGGTGACATATTGCAATGGCGCATTCTTCCCGTGAAGCATTATGGCAGGCGAATCATGTAACTAACTAAAACAGCATTGGGATACCAGCAATGCTGCAATTTCCTCACTGGTACCGAATTCCCATAAGGTAAGCATTCAACGTAGGTCCACCGATAGACAGAAAATGTTGCAACACTATGACAGGATTCACTAGAAAAAAATAATATTTATGCTTCAAAATGCTCAACAAAATGGCTCTAAGCACTATGGGACTTAACATCTGAGGTTATCAGTCCCCTAGTACTTATAACTAATTAAACCTAACTAACCTAAGGACATCATACACATACATGCCCCAGGCAGGATTTGAACCTGCGACCGTAGCGGCCGCGCGGTCCCGGACTGAGGCGCCTAGAACCGCTCGGTCACTGCGGCCGGCGAAATGTTCAACTGTGTGTGAAGTCCTAAGAGACCAAACTGCAGAGGTCATCGGTCGCTAGACTTACACACTACTTAAACTAACATGCTTCACACGACATTTGATAATGCAAAGTAATGCGCAACACGTCAGATAAACTCAAGTGATTTTTACTAAGATGGTATTTGTTCTTTCAGAGATGTCCGAAAGAACAGTTACCATCTTAGTAAATATATAGTTAAGGCTCACCGGCCACTTGACCATCTTCTTCTTCTGTGCGAATGCACGAACAGTGCCCGAACTCTTACGGGAATCGGCAACGCGCCGCGAGTAATAAGTATAATGGGCGGGGGCACTACGAATGTAGTGCGGGACCCTACGTTGAGAATGTGTGTTTCGCGGGAGCCGTGACTTTTTCATCTGTCCCCGTTGACGTATGTCAACGCCTGTAAGCAGCTAAGGGTGTTCATTTCATTGTAATTTTAAATGATTTTTATTGTTATTTGCCTTTGGGCTGGCTTTTTGCCTTCTTTTGTAGCTTTTATTATTGTTTTCGTTAGTGTATCATGTCTACTCTAAAACATATTTTGAGGTAGGACCTAATATAACTTTTATCTCTCCAGTACAAATTTTAGTACGACTGTTTTCCTCGACCTGAGTTTTTACTTCATGTTTCACCAAAGTTAAGTACAGATATTTCATCTTGTGGCTGAAACTCTGCTTTTTCTCGCGTTTGTTTCACAATGTACAAGGCTACTATAAGTGATTCATTCGCTTCCAAAGCTCCTTGTTTTTCAAAGCATGACATGTTCAAATGTTACTGATGCATAAACTCACTAAGTTTATATTCTGCAGTACACAAATTTTCCACAGTTCCCTCCTTGGTCACACGACACACTTCCAAGCGGTAGTCAATTAAGTTCCATGCCTTATGCATCAACATCCTGTCAGTGGTCATCACAAAAACACTGATGCGTCCTTGACTTGTTCTAGTGTTACTGGCACTGGGAGTACGTAAACACGGTCCTTAATGTAGCCCCAAAGAGAAACGCCACGGGGCGCTAGGTCAGGCGATCTAATGGGCCAAGAAAACAGAGCCACATAACCTTCATCACAACTACGTCCAAACCACCGATGCGGAGGTTCGTCGTTTAGTTAGCAACGAACATCGATGCTACAATGAGACGGTGATCCATCTTGTTAGCAGACTAAGTTCTCGGAATCAGCAGTCAGTTGTGGAAACAACCACAACTGCAACATACCAAGGTAAGAGATATCCATCATAGTTTTCAACAGGAGAAAAACGGCCTATACAGCTTCGTCTGTGACACTGCACATAAAACATTAACCTTGGGCGAAAATCGTTCATGTGCCACACCTGCATGAGGATTTTCAGTGCCCCAGACTCTCAGCTTGTGTGGATTAACCTTCCTAGGTTAACCGAAGGTCGCATCGTCGTTAATATCAGCTCCGAGGCAAAATGTTCATTTTTTTGCTTTGTATTCATTTTGTCGAGGCACTGCCGCGCGGAGTGGCCGCGCGGTTTTAGGCGTCATGTCACGGACTCCGTGGCCCCTCCCGCCGGAGTTCGAGTCCTCCCTCGAGCATGGGTGTGTGTGTTGTTCTCACCAAAGTTAAAGTTAGTTTAAGTAGGGTGTAAGTCTAGGGACCGATGACCTAAGCAGCTTGGTCCCTTAGGAATTCACACGCATTTGATTTTGTTAAGGCACTGCTCTCATAACGCCAACTGATGGGCACAACTTAAATGTGGTGAGTTTACAGTTCTATTCTTGCATCAGTCATATTTATGCTTCGTAATTTTATCCACTGCTGTCAGTGTTTCTTCCGTGACTGTATTTCTTCAGGAAAATTTGGGAAGCAAATTGATATACCATCTAGGGCTCGAAATGCATTGTGCATTTAAGTCACATCTGTGACTGACGGCGGTTGTACATGCAATACTTTAGAAAATATAGATGTCTGGAAAGGAATGAATCATTTTTAGCAGCTCTGTATAGTTATGGAAATGTGGTTTGGCCTTGGGCAAACACACATTCTTCTTGTGTAGCGCCCAAACATATTTCCATGAAGTTTCACCAACATCTATGCGTTCATTTATTCTAAGCTTCTATGGAGAGCTGTTGCTACATATGTCTTTTGGCTTGTGGTTCATGTCCATAACGTGTTTTTCAAATGTAAAATGACTAATGTTACTCTTCCAGATCAAACACTTGCTCACATACGACAGCTCCACAATGACACAAACACAATCCACCCACAGATAAAATTCACCAAATAATCAGAAATTTAAAAAGTTTAATTTCCTTGACACAATACACAGACACAACAACCAACGTCAATTCTCCTTATGCACTAGACCCACCCCAGCCACCGACAGCCATAGACATAAACCACCCTATAACACACAAACAATCTGGTTTCTGAGACATGCTACACAGGTTGAATAAACCTCCTGTAAATTAGGACAGCTACAAAAGCGAACTACATACAATCAAACAAATAGCTGTTGAGAATGGATACAAACAAACGCGATAAATAAACTAAACCACAAAATTAGAAGCAAGATCAAAGAGTCATCGAACATACACCAACAAACAGAGCAACACCTACATACAAACCCATATACACAGAATATAAGCACACAGACACACACGCAACACATCTGAACAGATAGCATCTACAAAAACAAAATGCACGCCATTACCTACAACAACAAACTGGCTCAAAGGAGTGGCGACATATTCAAAAACAAGTTCTCAGTTCTTAGTTAGGCATAGATTTTTAACGCTGACATTCAACCATGTTTTGTTAGCTACAAGTTTGTGATAACTGTTGATGGCAATAACCAAAGCCGCATAATAAATAAAGAAATTTATTAAGCTTTATAGACGTTTTTATGCACAAAGTAACGTTCACCAGAATTCACATCACCATGCAGTCCGTTCTCCGATCCCAGTCCCCAGCCTCACGCATCCTCTGTGTTTAAGATTCTTTGCTAGCTTTGAAGTGCAATGCTGTTCTACATAATCCGTGGAGTCTCATAAAATTGGTATTTCCTTCTACTGTTCATAACGGAGCAGAAATTTCTGCACTAATAACACATTTAGTCCATGTCGTAACTTTGTTCACAACAAGCTTTCATTGTCAAGTAACAACATGCTCTTCTTTAACTGGAACTTGACTGTACCTGCCCGCATCTCGTGGTCGTGCGGTAGCGTTCTCGCTTCCCACGCCCGGGTTCCCGGGTTCGATACCCGGCGGGGTCAGGGATTTTCTCTACCTCGTGATGGCTGGGTGTTGTGTGCTGTCCTTAGGTGAGTTAGGTTTAAGAAGTTCTAGGGGACTTATGACCACAGCAGTTAAGTCCCATAGTGCTCAGAGCCATCTGAACCATTTTTTTTTTTTTTTTTTTTTTGGCTGTACCTGGTGACGCGAACAAGTGATTTCTTGCTACTACCAGCTATTCCTTTCGCTTTGCCGAGTAATAGATATGTCTGTCTGCGCATGTAGGAGGTCACACGCCACAACACGGTGACCGCGGAAAGGCGGGCCCCGCCATCGTGTCCTTAAAGAGTCACTCACGGGCTGAAGCCGATATCGCATTCGTTTGGTTCAGCTGACCCGGTGTGATGATACCGCATCATCCCCAAATTCATACACCCTTTGTGGAACTTTTTATAGTGTGTCCCACTGCAAAGAGGCCCCATAAACATGTGTAATCATTCCATTGAAATTGCACAGTGTAATTTGTGACGTTTGACGCAACATCGTTTGACGCAACAGTGTGTTTCCGCGCGTCGCTTTGGCTTTAGCTCTGTGTTCAATGTTTAGTGACAATGTATCGCTATTCTGTCTTGTGAGACAATATTGGGTTACTTGTTCTGTTAAGGCGTGTCAGAGAATGTTCGTTGGACGGTTTGGTGACGAGCACGTACCGTCTAAATGCTGCATACAAAAGTAAGTGAACAAGATGGTGTGCTGTGGAACGGCACCGGATCTTCTTGGTAGGGGATAGCCGCCATTATTGGAGGAACTCACGTGAAACAAAGATGGTTGCCATCTCCTGCAAAGTCTGTTCAACGTTTATCTCAGGAATCTGGAATGTCACGGAGCACATGTCACAGACCTGCGAAGAAAATCTGCATGTATCCATACAGGTTTACAGATGTTCAGGAACTGAATGTCAATGCCAAAGACAAACACATTCTGTTTTGCCATAGGTTTGAGCAATTTATTGCTCAGAGGCCAGGAATATTGCAGTACACATGGTTCAGTGATGAGGCGTGGTTCTACATCTATATCTACATACATACTCCGCAATCCACCATACGGTGCGTGGCGAAGGGTACCTCGTAGCACAACTAGCATCTTCTCTCCCTGTTCCACTCCCAAACAGAACAAGGGAAAAATGACTGCCTATTTGCCTCTTTACGAGCCCTAATCTCTCTTATCTTATCTTTGTGGTCTTTCCGTGAAATATAAGTTGGCGGCAGTAAAATTGTACTGCAGTCAGCCTCAATTGCTGGTTCTCTAAATTTCCTGAGTAGCGATTCACGAAAAGAACGCCTCCTTTTCTCTAGAGACTCCCATCCGAGTTCCTGAAGCATTTCCGTAACACTCGCATGATGATCAAACCTACCGGTAACAAATCCAGCAGCCCGCCTCTGAACTACTTCTATGTCCTCCCTCAATCCGACCAGATAGGGATCCCAAACGCTCGAGCTGTACTCAAGAATAGGTCGTATTAGTGTTTTATAAGCGGTCTCCTTTACAGATGAACCACATCTTCCCAAAATCCTATCAACGAATCGAAGACGACTATCCGCCTTCCCCACAACTGCCATTACATGCTTGTCCCACTTCATATCGCTCTGCAATGTTACGCCCAAATATTTAATCGAAGTGACTGTGTCAAGCGCTACGCTACTAATGGAGTATTCAAACATTACACGATTCTTTTTCCTATTCATCTGCATTAATTTACGTTTATCTATACTTAGAGTTAGCTGCCATTCTTTATACCAATCGCAAATCATATCCAAGTCATCTTGTATCCTCTTACAGTCACTCAACGACGACACCTTCCCGTACACCACAGCATCATCAGCAAACAGCCGTACATTGCTATCCACCCTATCCAAAAGTTCATTTATGTAGATAGAAAGCAACAGCGGACCTACCACACTTCCCTGGGGACTCCAAATGATACCCTCTCCTCCGATGAACACTCACTATCGAGGACAACGTACTGGGTTCTATTACTTAAGAAGTCTTCGAGCCACTCACATACTTGGGAACCAATCCCATATGCTCGTATCATAGTTAGGAGTCTGCAGTGGGGCACCGAGTCAAACGCTTTCCGGAAGTCAAGGAATTTGGTATCCGTCTAATACCCTTCATCCATGGTTCGCAAGATATCATGTGAGAAAAGGGCGAGTTGCGTTTCGCAGGAGCGATGCTTTCTAAAGCCGTGCTAATGCATGGACAGCAACTTCTCTGTCTCAAGGAAATTCATTATATTCTAACTGAGAATATGTTCGAGAATCCTGCAACAAACCGATGTTAAGGATATTGGTCTGTAATTTTGAGGATCCGTCCTTCTACCCTAGCTACGTAACCTCTCAGAATACACGTTTGTGATGTAATGAAAATCTACGTGCACTGGTCGACAGACCCCTGCATTCACCAAAGATACGTGTGTTCTGTGCAATATCGTAGCATCGCATCATCGGGTCAATTCTTTTTCGAGTCTACTGTGACAAGTGCAGGTTACATCGAAATGTTTGAGAACCAGCTGGACGCTAAGTTGGTAGCCCCAGGATGAAGCCACATGCCACACGTCTCGAGTGACTATGGCTTAGGTCGAATCGGTTCTCCCCGGCACAGTTACTTGAAAAGGATTGTGGTCCCCAAGGTCACCTGATTTAACACCACCTGACTTTTTCCTCCGGTCTACAGGGACAAACTTCACAACTCGGAAGATTTACGAGAGAACATCATCCGTGAAATCCAGGCGGTAGCACCAGACATCATGACAGCAACATTCGAGAACCTGCAGCGTCATTTTCAACGGTGTTTACAAGTCGATGGCGGGTACTTCCGGCACCTTTTCTGATTCGCCTTTATTTCCCCAAGAATAGGGTATGACATGTTCATTTTATTTCGTTTTCTGATTTTTATACAAACCTTTTAAGTGCAATTCAAGCAAATGTATGTTTGTGGGGCCTCTTTCGAGTGGGACGTCACATGCCACAACACAGTGCCCGCGACCGTGTCCTTGGGAATCGCTTGGTTCAGTTGACTCGGTGTGATGATTCCGCGTCTGTCCCCAAGTGCATATACCCTCAGTGGTACGTGTTATAGCTTTCTTGGCCCTCTACGCGCGCTCTAGAAAGATAGCAGAAAATCTTCGGCTTGTGATTCCTCGAACTAGAGTCCTGAATGGGCTGTGAAGGCGCTGCACTGCATTCAAGAGGGGAAAGGCGACAAGAAATGCCAGGATGTTGCAGTGAGTAACGGCTCGTCTTACTATCTCCACGGTCACTCCACTTCCGACTCCAGTCCAGTGCGCTCCAACTTCGTTCTAACTCGTGTTACGCTGCGACTGAGACCGTAAGTGTTTGGTCTGAATCTCAGGCGAAAGGACGGTTACAAGGAGGTTCCTGAGCACCAGGAGCTTTCTCGGTAAGCCTTCGACGAGACTGTGAGTTAGCGCAATGGTTAATGTTATTGTGAAAAGAGAAAATACTGTCAAGTTTACTATTTTTTAAGCATAATGTCTGCCGCTGAATTGATACATAACAATGAAAGAGAAACAAGTTGCGAACGGTCGAAAATATCTCCACTGAACTACTCTGAACATTTTGTTTATTGAATAGAAAAGGTTTAGTAAGTCCGTCCTATAGCCTTTTCAGTATTTTGTTAACTTCGCCAGTGTACATTTTCGAAGCAGAGTTACATCATTAGAGCTGTAGCTGTCATCGAAGGACCTCCACTACGGTGCCAACGCGCCGAAAACGTGAACCTGTAAATTTTGCTGCGTTCTGTTGTATATCACTTCACGCTGATTTAGTTTTCACACATTGAGTAAACTGTTGTTGAACATGCAATTTAGATAATGAAGAATTTCTGTTAAGGAAAAACATGAAGACGTGCATAGGAAATGTAAGCTTCCGACCACAGGCGGGTGTAATCCTGAAACTATGGATAAACAAATTGATCAGTCTCCAAAATTGTTGGCCGAGCGTTTGGTGCGTATTACGTAACATGTTATTGCATATGAAATTTAGCTAATATAATTAATTTTTCCTTAGACTTGGATGGATGTCTCTATCTGTCACCAATCTCGAGAAATCTCATTTGCGATCTCACACACCAGCGATGAAGCCAGAATGAAATATCCACAACATTCCTCATAGTTCATAAACGGTCTGTGATATCGAAATGAGATTTTGGCAAATGATAAGATGCAAAGAGGAGAGTATTTTACCGTGTAGTTATTGTGCAAAATTTCAGTAAATGCCGTGTTATTCCGCTAATTACAGAGTTTTTCGCCGAAAGAATGTAATTTTTAAGGACAATCGATAACCGGTGAAATAAAAAATGTTGTGAGTTTTGGAACAATATAAGTAAAGACATTAAATATTTATTTTTGTGCAGAGGATTTGCTTTTTCAGAAGCTATTGACCTTACTTATCTATAGTTCCTCATTTAATAAACCACCGTTTTAGAATGCTATCGCAAATGCCCATGTTCAGAACATGACAGTGAGGTGACATTGTATAAACTCCGACGTATTTTGGAAAAAGAAGCAAGTTTTAGCATAGGACACGAAGAGATGTAGCTTTTCCTCAAAATTCGCCACACTTGACATTTTTGTGAAAGCTACAAATTATTAAGAATCCAGACGAAAATAAATCGCTGCTTTTGTTCCATTTGCAGCGGGATTCCTTGTAGACACTAAAAAAAAACAGTGGTGACAACAGATCGTTTTGAATTGTCATCATCTAAGTGTGAGCTGGAGAGGTTCCACTTAATATATACAAAAAATGTGAGCCTAGGCTTAAGTTTAGAGCGGTTCTTCCCCTCCAGCGCTCGTCATTTCCCCTGCAGCACCTGCCCACAACCCTTGCCACTACCACTATCCCCATGTGTGGGGCACATATGACTGCGCATCTACCGGCCACATTATTCTGAGTTCATTCTACTTACTACATTCCAGCTACTGGCAACTGACGCTTATTCCAAAGACAACAGTTTACGTCTTTCATATCTAACTCTTTTTCTCAATTACTTTTTTTGTTTTGTTAATCCCTTGACTAAGGGCCACAATAAGTTTCACTGTGGATTCTGAAGATTATTTTTTTACCCCATTTGACTCAGCTTCTTGTCATTAAATCGCTTTGTCTGGCACAGCATTCAGCAGTATACAGTTGAGTGTTTTCGTTTTGTTAAAGTTTTAGAAAGCATGAGGACTATTCTGAAATAGTTTTGAGATTGACATGTCATGGAACTGTTACTCTGTTAGTAAACTTTGAAACAATAAATACATTTAAGATGCTTCTAGTCTACGGAGCACCGTCCACCCGACTTATACGATCGCAAAAGTGATTTTTTCGTTTGCACATTTAATCTGTGGTCTTGTCTGTCTCTTATTACTTATTCAGATTCTTTCCTGTAGATCGATTTTTTTTTTTTTTTTTTTTTTTTTTTGCTTGGGCCAAATATATCGTGGAAGACATTTCTACCTTTTTATTCAGTAAGCAAACAGTGGAATGATGTCAAATGTTCCACTACGTTCATAGATAACAAATATAGTTTTAAAATTAATTTTGGTATTTATAGATAAGCGCCCCCCCCCCCCCCCCTTGAACCATAGACCTTGCCGTTGGTGGGGAGGCTTGCGTGCCTCAACGATACAGATAGCCGTACCGTAGGTGCAACCACAACGGAGGGGTATCTGTTGAGAGGCAAGACAAACCTGTGGTTCCTGAAGAGGGGCAGCAGCCTTTTCAGTAGTTGCCGGGGCAACAGTCTGGATGATTGACTGATCTGGCCCTGTAACACTAACCAAAACGGCCTTGCAGAGCTGGTACTGCGAACGGCTGAAAGCAAGGGGAAACTACAGCCGCAATTTTTCCCGAGGGCATGCAGCTTTACTGTATAATTAAATGATGATGGAGTCCTCTTGGGTAAAATATTCCGGAGGTAAAATAGTCCCCCATTCGGATCTCCGGGCGGGGACTACTCAAGAGGACGTTGTTATAAGGAGAAAGAAAACTGGCGTTCTACGGATCAGAGCGGGGAATGTCAGATCCCTTATTCGGGGAGGTAGGTTAGAAAATTTAAAAAGGGATAGGTTACAGATAGATATAGTGGGAATTAGTGAAGTTCGGTGGCAGGAGGAACAAGACTTTTGGTCAGGTGAATACAGGGTTATAAATACAAAATCAAATAGGGGTAATGCAGGAGTAGGTTTAATAATGAATAACAAAATAGGAGTGCGGGTAAGCTACTACAAACAGCATAGTGAAAGCATTATTGTGGCCAAGATAGGCACGAAGCCCATGCCTACTACAGTAGTACAAGTTTATATGCTGTGATGTTACAAAATAAGAGTGATGTTGTTATTCGATGGAAAGTTGGAAATTGAGATTTAGCTTGCTGTTTTATCAATCACAGTTGGCGTAAGAATCATGGATTGACCATTGTCATAAAATATTGCATTATGAGATGTGAATAGTTTTTTACTTGCAGTTTCGCGTGGCTTGAGGCAGTCACAACTAGCGTGCTATTGATTAAGAAATCGCATTATCGTCTTTCTAATTACTTCATGATCGTAGATACGATCATACCCGGTTGTGAAGTTATTGTTATGACAAAACAATTTCCTAAGGGACCAGAAAGTTCTTAAGGGCGCAAAAACAACTGTAACATCACACAAAAGGGAAATTCGATATTAAAGCTGATGCAAGAAGACGATAAAACAGTTTTCTTTTTATCAATGTAACACGCACATTAGACTGCTGATCTTGGTGTCTGTAATATTAGCAAAATGCATAATTAAAATGAAAATAATACTGAGGAGATAATAGGAATGAGCACTGCTAAATGATTCAGTATTCCCAGAACAAATATTTATTATAACTAAAACATATATCGTACCTTAAGCTTAATACAACAATGACGGTAGATTTTTATGTCCGTATCATGTCCATTTAGCGCTCTTTTATATAGCCATTGTCTTCTTTGAGTCGCTCGTGCGTCGTCACGGTAAGTTATAACAGTTCTTTACACTTCACTCAACTCAGACATACACGTTTTTATACATTTAGTAAAAATTAGATCAGACTGCCACAAATCTGCGTCCGTCTTACTTCAGAAAAACAGTAAAAGTCTTCTTAGCGCTCCAGGCTTCATTTGTTCTCCCGCGAACAAAATAGTGAAGGATCGTATATCTATCCGTATTTTTCTGTTTTTATTGCCGCCCAAAGACGACAAATTACATCACTAGAAAATTCCACCGTCGCTATGCGACGCCTCATTATACATTAATCATTATTTACAAACAAGTATTTGCCTTCTGGCTGAAAGTATTAACTACTCATATTTGCTGTTTTAATAAAGTCAAAAATAGCGAATATCACATTGCCTCCCATGAGGAGAGAGGGAATGCCGAAGGATTACCTCGATCCTCATGTCCTCATGAGATATTCGTGATTTTTAGTGTGACATTTACATAATGTTACTGGCGTACCATGTACTTAAATTGAAATTACATTTATAAACATATATCAGATATTTATCATTTTTCAAAATAAAGTTTTTCATTCTTTGTTCATCAGTCACTTCATTCCATAATACCAAGATTAACATTTATGTGCATATTTAAGTTTGGTCCATATTTGCTTATAACAATAAGTGAACGTTCATTTCGCACTTCAGGGGATAGAATTCAGGAATTACTTTCTCTTGAGCTTAACAACTAATACATAAGTACAGTGAGTGCTTATTTTCACTAAACTAGAGTGGACAATGTTCGAGCATCTGTTGACTCCTTGTGGTTCAATAACAGTTTAATAACGTAGCACTACACTTCGTGATGCTTTCACTTTCTGTGTTAGCTGTCTACGGCGTTCATCATGCAGTACATCTGTCCTTTCCACTGTGGTGCCAGGAATTCAAGTGGCTTCCCGGGTTTTTATTTACAATATGAAACAGAAGAAGTGGAAAATTATTAGTATGACTTACAAGCTACTGGATACATTTATTAAGGATCGGGACTGGTCTGGAGTTTAGGGTCTTCCTATAGTGCACATTCATTTTCTTTGTCCATCAAGAGACAGGATTATAATTCATTTTAGCAGTGTTCAGGAGTGCCGGTATTAATGGCTTTAAGGTCTGAGTAATCTAACAATCTACTTCTCACTCATCTTAACTTTAACTCAAGAAAATTGCATAATTTACATATGAAAATGTAGTCACACAAGTGTACAAATGTCTTTCCTCCAGTATGTACGATGGAAGTCATGGCGGTTAGCAGTTTAAAGTTTGGATTGTTTCGTCACCCACACGTCAGCCACTCACAGCAGCTGCACAGTGTTGCGTGAGCTCCAACACTCAGTATCCGTTCGCGCTCAGGCTGTAACAGAGCTGGTGGTCGTCGAGTGCTCCTTTTTTTTTTTTTGTGAACTTCGTATCACACGAGTGCATCGATACAAACACCTCGCGCGCGTTTTCCATCGGAGGAGCCAGTCACTGAAGCTGCCTCCATACTTCTCTGTCAACTGCCTCCCATGAGGCTCACAGGTAAGTGACGACGAATGTTTTAGCTGTCGCTGCACTTAGAACAACACTGAACTTTGCGTTGCACCTGTTGTCGTAGCCTTGACTTCTTTTTTACACTTGCAGTACAACACTACCACTAGTATACAGTGAACAGTTATTTTTATTATGCACGTCGCACTTTAGTGTGCATCTTCACACAGCATTCGTGCTTAGTTCCTTCGCCGATGGAGTTCATTTACAAAACAATCAATTTTGCACGTTTCTTCCACTGGTATAGAAAGACTTATATTCTACTATTTACAAAATATCACTTACGAGCTAATATTTACAATTAATGGTCACTCCTTTTGTTAAGTCCAGTGAACAACTGCTTTATGAATGGACTCTTTATATCTCAAGATTTGCTTTCACTAGTGAACCTAAAAATATTCTTTCAAACTTTCTTTTAAGTGCTCATCTCCTCATTATGAAAACTACAGGTTTCGCAACACTCGTTGCATTTATTCTTTAGTGCACCCAAGATCATTTTCTACTGCCACGCAGCATATCTACTACTTAACGAGTACACATTTAACGCTGAATCTTTTTCCAATTTTTTTTTTTTTTTTTTTTTTTTTATAAATTTGAGGGCAGACTGGATAACAATAGGTCTCCCTCTTCGCTTCATGTACTCAGCAATCGTTCTCTGTTAAAAAAAAATAGGGTAACGCGTGTCTACTATTTTTCGCATGAATAGAATTACCGACAGTTCACTGGGTTTACGCAACCGGTCCATAACAAACATTACCAAAGCTAGCGAAGTTCATCACGCTACGTGTCTCATTTCTCATAAGCACTGCTTTGCCCCGAAGCACACGTGCCTTTTACAAGTCGACCCTTGGTCTGGGTTAATGAACCAGGATCAAAAGGAACGGGCAGAAGGAAAATGGATTTCATAAGAGGAGTGTCTTAGGAGACATTTTTGCAATAAAATCTGCATGTAAATAAAATTGTCTTAATAAACATAGGCACATATATAAACTTCAACCTCCTTCCTTACAGCATGCTTTGCTACTTCTACGTCTTACTCAGGTTATAGTCAATATTAAGTTTAAATATCACTGCATTGCTTGTTCTTTAGATTAGCCTTCAATTAGGGTATTGAATGGTCGCTAGATTACACTACAGATCTTCTGAAGATCTTTACTTGGTCTTATTTATGATACAGGGGGCTTGCTGTGTGGTTATTTAGTAACTTGATTCTACTGAAATCAATTCGTCAGCTAACATTCCTCATATATTCTTTACATTGGGCTCAGATCACAGGGAAATAGTTTACTTTCATAGTAATTAGTGGCCTCGTGGAGTACTTACGCTACATTATTGATGCTTCATGGTTTGCCTCTATTTGTACTGTATTTCACCTAACTTAGTTTACTACAGCTTATTGTCTCCTTGCGTGAACACATGTCGGTTACCACTTGTTTTTCCATTTAACAGCACGCTTTAACTGAACTTTAAGCTATTTCTTCTACTCCTGTCCACTGTCTGGACTGTTTGAACATGTACCCTTTTTTTTTAAGCAGGTAATTTGGGCTTTTACTACAGAACTTCAAGTACTTACATTACTAAAAATAAATCTATAAATATTCTTGTACCTTGAGAGAAGTGCTTATTTACGCATCCTTCTCCATTTCTCACCTTTACATATTTATATAGCTCCGGGCAATCGCCTCGCAAGCATTTTTTTTTTTTTTTTTTTAATACTAACTTAAAATTAAATTGAAATTCTTGGTGCAACCCCAGTTTCCTGCTTCAGCTTGTTGAAGAAATATCAGTTCAATGTCCATCACTATAAACAATTTTTCCATACATAGCATTTAATACTTAAAGTTTACATGTAATAGCCGTTACCATGTAGTCAGTGCGCTGTTCAACACAATACTTATCATTAACAGTTCACACAAGGAAATTTCCAGTAAGCAAGAGGCAGGAAACCGAAATAGATTCTATCTGCAGTTGAGGCTGTGTCTGTAAACTAACTCTCTGTTTCAATGGACCAATCGCTCCCGATATGGAGCAGCCTTGAATCGGCAATGATAAAACTTTTGAAACAGAAGACACCTGTCTGAAGAGACATGGTGACATGACATTGATGTTTGCTCCTGTATCAACAATGGCTGTGACAGGAATGTTGGCAATAGAAATCTTAATCGAAGCCTGGACCTGTTCATCATAAATGTCATTAACGTCTTGAGCTTCTAGGTCAGGTGCAAGGTCATCTCGTAAGTCGGTCTCATGGTCGTACCGTATCGCATTAACATACTCAGAATCAGAGTATTCGTTAGTGCCCCCACTCAAAATCCGCAGCGACCTCTTGGAGGCTGAAAGGCGCTGCCTCTAATTTTCCGCAGGATGTTTAACCTGTTTGTCATTCATGGCCTTAAGTGTTTGTTCCGTTTCATATTGGTGCTGGTTATGTGGTACAAATGCCGGTGTAAAGGGGTAAAATCCACTGGGTGCATTCACTTGTGAATAGAATACTTGAGAAGGCTGATGTCGCCCGATCTTTTGGTTGCCGGCAAAACCATTTCCTTGTGAAGGAAAGTTCGCATTTGGTGCCATTTGAAAATTGTTCCGCGGTCCTCTATCCTGTGAATAGTTGTTCTTATGTTGTGCTGGGTGGCCTCCGCCTTGCCCATGCCACTTGCTATATTTCGACCTATAACTTTGATTGTACACTGGTCCATTTGAAAAATTACCACTAGTTTGTGGAGAATTTCCATGCTGCTCAGGCGCAGAATTAAAGGGTGGGTTTCCGTACTGATGTTGTACCTGGTGGTTGTAAATTGGGTGGTATCTCTGCTGATTACTGTAATTGGTTTTCTGCTTCCGTTTAAAGTTATTGCCGTTTGCGTTTTGATAACCGCTGGCAGGTTGGCAACAGCGGTCGCAGTAGCTCGCTCTCTCCTTGGGCGCATTGTTGTCCGCGTTCGATGCATTCTGCTGGCTGCCAGGGAAGAATTTGCCGCTGCCAACCTTGGAGCGCACATCCTCGCTAATTAAATCTAAGGAATCCAGCACAGAAAGGAATACATCCGTGTCTTCTTCGGACACATTTACTAATTTCTCTCTAATAGACACAGGGAGTTTGCTTTTGAGAATCATAATTACGTCCTTGGAAGAAATCGGAGAATCCCAGAATTTAATTTTTGCTAGATACTTCTCAAAGTATCGCCGGAGACTTCCATGCTTCTCATTGAAAATTTCCGCACCATACACCTCCTTCCTTAATCTTTGCTGTACCCCATTACTCCAAAATTTTGCCAAGAACATTTTCTCAAACTCTTCATAATTCCTACACGTGTCTACCATTTCCGTTCCCCATAATGCTGCATCACCAGAAATAAAGCCAGTGACGAACTGAATACGCTGTCTGTCTGTCCAGCTCCTGGGAAATATGCCGGAAAAATTCTTTAGGAACACGATGGGGTGTATTTCTCGCTTCTGCGGATGAAAAACAGGAAAAGTGCGATGCTTAATCACACTTTCCTCTTGCATTAAACTCACGATTGTGGGCGGATCATTTATTTTCCCTACTCGGGACTCAACAGGACTGTTGTTTTGCATGTAATCAGGCGGTGAACAATAAGGAGTTGACTGACATTCGTCACCGTCTAAATAGTTGTTCCCTATAGTTTGCGTATGCGTGTGCGGATTTTCTACCCAGTTTCTCAGCATTCTGACTTCGTCCACTACTTGCTGCTTCCACTCGGGAAGATCCCGTGTGAGTGTCCTCCGAATCTGTCCCAATTCAGAAACTACTGTGTCTCCCGACTTACCAGGAGCAGCTAAGATTTCGTAAGTTACATCCTTGACAGTCTCCCTAAGCTCCTCCCTGACCTTCTTTTCGATACAAATATCTTTACCCTTTATCCATTCACTGTAGTGTTCCGACAATGCCTCCGCGTGTGCTTTCACGGTGCTCTTAACCTGTTCTTCGATATTGATTGAGTCTATCTGCCTCGACAGATCCTCTACTACACCTTCAATGTCAGATACTGCATTTCTAACTGAGTTTATTTCTTTGGTAGCTGCCTGAATTTTTGTGTTTAATGTTCCAGATACTTCAGCTATTTCACTTTTCACCTGTTTCTGCATTTTCTGAATTTGATCACTGATCTTAGTTTGCACCTCACCCAAATGGGTATTTAATTCAGCCGTAATTTCTTTATGCAGATCTGTTTTGATTGTGCCTAGCTGTGTTTTTAATGATTCACTTACAGCATCTAATCGGGCGTTAACAGTCTCAATTTGTGTTTTTATAGTCTCATTTTGTGTTTTTACTGATTCGCTTACAGCATCTAATCGGGCGTTAACAGTCTCATTTTGTGTTTTTACTGATTCGCTTACAGCATCTAATCGGGCGTTAACAGTCTCATTTTGTGTTTTTATAGTCTTATTTACTGCGTCAAACTGTTGTTTCAGCATTTCCATTAACGCACCGAGGTCATTTGTAGCTGCAGCGGGAAGAATTTGGACTTTAGGGTCACTTTCCCCTGTTACAGACATGGTTAGTTCAGTTTCCACACGGGAACCTACCGTTCGCGATCGCAAAGGGTATGGAATACTATTAACGTCTTCACTCCCGTCTCCTGTTGTCACCTGTCTCTGTTTACTATCTGCCATTTTCGTTAGTAAATCACGTGCTACGCAAGGCTTTCGTCGTTTGTCAGTGACGTGGTGAGTCCGCTAAGAGCACCACTCTCGCGTGAGCAACAAATGAAATTCTATCTGGCAAGAAGACAAGATGGAACCTAACCGTTTCAGACAAATGAATGAAGATGCTCTTCACTGCAAATTGCGCACACTATCCACCATGTTGAAAATGCAATACAGGTATACTAACAATGGGGAGAAATAATTTCTATTATCAGACTACGAAGAATTTTACTTTGAAAGATAAAATAAAGCAGATTTTCTATAGCGGGAAGGAGATAGAAAGGATGTGGATCGACTTGGAAAAGCAACGTTGCTACTGAAGCACTACACTGCGTATGCAAAATTCTGACTTACTTTTTGATGGCTTGAATACCGCTATGTTGTCTCAGCAAATTCACGTCTCTTTTCTTTTCTTTTCTCTCGGTAATTAAACTGCATTATTGACCGTTATTCTCACAGAGATACGATGTGTACATGAAACGACAGAACATTTATTAACACAAGCACATAGAAAATTTTCCAAGAATTTGAACTAATTTTTGGTCACGTCCCTGTTCGGGCGCCAAGTGTGATGTTACAAAATAAGAGTGATGTTGTTATTCGATGGAAAGTTGGAAATTGAGATTTAGCTTGCTGTTTTATCAATCACAGTTGGCGTAAGAATCATGGATTGACCATTGTCATAAAATATTGCATTATGAGATGTGAATAGTTTTTTACTTGCAGTTTCGCGTGGCTTGAGGCAGTCACAACTAGCGTGCTATTGATTAAGAAATCGCATTATCGTCTTTCTAATTACTTCATGATCGTAGATACGATCATACCCGGTTGTGAAGTTATTGTTATGACAAAACAATTTCCTAAGGGACCAGAAAGTTCTTAAGGGCGCAAAAACAACTGTAACATCACACAAAAGGGAAATTCGATATTAAAGCTGATGCAAGAAGACGATAAAACAGTTTTCTTTTTATCAATGTAACACGCACATTAGACTGCTGATCTTGGTGTCTGTAATATTAGCAAAATGCATAATTAAAATGAAAATAATACTGAGGAGATAATAGGAATGAGCACTGCTAAATGATTCAGTATTCCCAGAACAAATATTTATTATAACTAAAACATATATCGTACCTTAAGCTTAATACAACAATGACGGTAGATTTTTATGTCCGTATCATGTCCATTTAGCGCTCTTTTATATAGCCATTGTCTTCTTTGAGTCGCTCGTGCGTCGTCACGGTAAGTTATAACAGTTCTTTACACTTCACTCAACTCAGACATACACGTTTTTATACATTTAGTAAAAATTAGATCAGACTGCCACAAATCTGCGTCCGTCTTACTTCAGAAAAACAGTAAAAGTCTTCTTAGCGCTCCAGGCTTCATTTGTTCTCCCGCGAACAAAATAGTGAAGGATCGTATATCTATCCGTATTTTTCTGTTTTTATTGCCGCCCAAAGACGACAAATTACATCACTAGAAAATTCCACCGTCGCTATGCGACGCCTCATTATACATTAATCATTATTTACAAACAAGTATTTGCCTTCTGGCTGAAAGTATTAACTACTCATATTTGCTGTTTTAATAAAGTCAAAAATAGCGAATATCACAATGCCAAGTAGCAGATGACGAAGAAATTGATGAAATGAATGATGAGAAAAAAGAAATTATTCAGATAGTGAAGGGACACGAAAATTCAATAGTCATAGGTGACTGGAATTCGATAGTAGGAAAAGGGAGAGAAGGGAACATAGTAGGTGAATATGGTTGGGGGTAAGATATGAAAGAGGAAGCCGCCTGGTAGAATTTTGCACAGAGCATAACTTAATCATAGCTAACACTTGGTTCAAGAATCATGAAAGAAGGATGTGTACATGGAAGAAGCCTGGAGATACTAGAAGGTATCAGATAGATTATATAATGATAAGACAGAGATTTAGGAGCTAGGTTTGCCGGCCGGAGTGGCCGAGCGGTTCTAGGCGCTACAGTCTGGAACCGAGCGACCGCTACGGTCGCAGGTTCGAATCCTGCATCGGGCATGGATGTGTGTGATGTCCTTAGGTTAGTTGGGTTTAATTAGTTCTAAGTTCTAGGCGACTGACGACCTCAGATATTAAGTCCCATAGTGCTCAGAGCCATTTGAACCATTTTGAGACACTTAAAGCAGTAAAGGAGTTTTGCTATTTGGGGACCAAAGTAACTGATGATGGTCGAAGTAGAGAGGATATAAAATATAGACTGGCAATGGGAAGGAAAACGTTTCTGAAGAACAGAAATTTGTTAAAATGGAGTATAGAATGAAGTGCCAGGAAATCGTTTCTGAAAGTATTTGTACGGAGTGTAGCCATGTATGGAAGTGAAACATGGACGATAAATAGTTTGGACAAGAAGAGAATAGAAGGTTTCGTAATGTGGTGCTACGGAAGAATGCTGAAGATTAGATAGGTAGATCACATAACTAATGAGGAGGTACTGAATAGATTTGGAGAGAAGAGAAATTTGTGGCACAACTTCACTAGAAGGAGGGATCGGTTGGAATGGCATATTCTGAGGCATCAAAGCATCACCAATTTAGTATTGGAGGGCAGCGTGGAGGGTGAAAATCGTAGAGGGAGACCAAGAGATGAATAGACTAAGCAGATTCAGAAGAATGTAGGCTGCAGTAGGTACTGGGAGATGAAGAAGCTTGCACAGGATAGAGTAGCATGGAGAGCTGCATCATACCAGTCTCAGGACTGAAGACCACAACAACAACAGATAAGCGCCTTTCGTCTGATTTCGGTCGTTGGATTACTATTTCAGTTTTCCCAACTCTTAAGACCTTCATATCTCTTCGATTTTAAAGGATCATTTAACAGCAGTACTTGTATTTAAACACACAATTTACAGTCTTTCATTTGGTACTCTTTGAGTTGGGTTGTCTTTGATGCTTCACTTTACTTCCAGCTTTTTAACAAATTCAAATGGCTCCAAGCACTATGGGACTTAAAATCTGAGGTCATCAGTCCCCTAGACTTAGAACTACTAAACCTAACTAACCTAAGGACATCACACACATCCATGCCCGAGGCAGGATTCGAACCTGCGACCGTAGCAGCAGCGCAGTTCCGGACTGAAGCGCCTAGAACCGCTCGGTCACAGCGGCCGGCAGCTTTTTAGTAGATGCGCAAGCCTTTTTATTTTACTACTCTCTTAAACACAATAATTTGCTCAGTTGTGGGACAAAAATCTTCTGCCATCCGGTCTTTATCGTGCTGACCGCTAACAGTTCATTTTAGGTCTGTTCAGCGTTGTCCCCCTACCCTCGATGGTTCGAAAATGTCACTCATTTTGAGTATCTGGAACCACTGCTATATAACTTTCTCTGGCATGCAACTGAACAACAATGGTATTGTTATTATTTACTATTATTACTGATATTGTTATTAACAACTTCCAAACGAGAACGAAGAGAACCCAGGTCATTCGTGACTATTAGCAAATACACTGCAGAAGTCTGGAACTTCGCATCAGAGCCACTCTCTGAGACGGTGAACTGCAGTCAGATTTATCCTGGCCGCTACTGTGCATGACTATCTTCGGTTTGTACATCTGTGTAGACGATTATTCTATAATTCACACTTAAGTGTTCGGCAGCGGATACATAGAATTTCTTTAGCACACCACTCTCGACTAGTACCTGGGAATAATGAATACGTAAGTCTTTTCGTGAAAGCTCTCCATTCTCTTATTTTATCACGATACTCATTTCTCTTTATGTTGGTGGGAGCCAACAAAATACTTTAGTATAGAAAGGAGACGGTTGATTATTGAAATTTCATGAAAACGTCTAATGAAAACATGACAGTATCTACTGAGAACAGGTAACCACATGTCGAAATAGAACAATGTGTTTATGTAGTATAATACAAGTATATTCTCAAGCTAAAGTAATGCATCTCTTACTGCTGAATATCCTCTGCCTGACGTGCCTCCGCTGCGGGGACCGCCTGTAATCTCCTTCCTTCTTTGTTGTAGTTTGCCTCTTTCATAATGGAGACGTGTTCCATTTTCTGAAAATAAATCAAGCATAGACAGCTTGTATTACTGACAGGACCGTTTTACCGTAACGTTCGAAGAACCTCACAACTTCCGACGCTCTAATTCTTGACGTGAAAAACTGATATCCACATCCGTCCTCTGTACTCCGTACTTTGTGTAGCGGATACACAGCATATCTCAGAAGCTCTCCAGCAAATCTCTTGGGAGAAACACTTCTGGGAACAACAGTATCGCAGAGAAATGGCTCAGCAGAAACCTAGGGGTTAGTACACTGCCTGACAAAAAAAAGTGATGCATCCTGAGGGTGAGGAGACAACGAAACGACACGTAACTGGTTTGGAGAGTACGTGATGTTTTTTTCAGTGGTTACAAAATGGTATGGAATTTACAAACAACTTAGCAGCATGAGCTTGCTTATCAGTGCGACGTTGCATCCCTCCTCCCCCCCCCCCCCCCTCCCAATCTGTACTACTTGCTTGGCATCGATGCATGTACTGATTCGATTGCGAAGGATGTCATAAAGCCTGGGCCACAACAGTTGACGTCCGAGCTGGTTCCACACTTGTTCTATAGGGAGCACATCTGGGTATCTAGCTGGCCACTGGACAACCTCAACATTACATACATAGTTCACAGAGACGGGTGCCGACTGGGACGAGCATTGTGCTGTTGAAAAATTGCACCACGAAACAGTCACGTGGGAGTTAATACATGAGGTACTGATACAACTGAACCTGTGAGGGTGGGTGGTGAGTCGTGCTTGGCTAGCTCAGCCGGTAAGGTCATTGCTCGCGGAAAGCAACACTCCAGTTACGATCTCCTAGCCAACACGAAGCTTCTAAACAGCAGAGAATTCTCTGCAAACTGAAAGAATCGTTCTTTCAAGAGCCAAGCCATAAACTGCTCGGAACAGCAACCGCTGTATCTGGGAAGGCTTAGAGCCCGAGGCACTGTCCCACCTGCAGGCAGCTCGACATGCCGTATTTCAGCAAGATACTGCCCAGACACAAATGGCAAGGAACGTGTAAGTCTCGTGCGAAGAACGACGGACAGCACATCCACCTGAAATTTCCCTCAGTGAACACGCCTGGTATGTGATCGGTCGCCGGCCGGTGTGGCCGAGTGGTTCTAGGCGCTTCAGTCCGGAACCGCGCTGCTGCTACGGTCGTAGGTTCTAATCCTGTCTCGGGCATGGATGTGTGTGATGTCCTTAGGTTAGTTAGGTTTAAGTAGTTCTAAATCTAGGGGGCTGATGACCTCAGATGTTGAGTCCCATGGTGCTCAGAGCCATTTTGTGATCGGTCGGCAACTTGTTCCTGCGGCGACCACTGTTGATGGTTTGTGGACGCGCCTGCAAACCATATGGCAGAGTGTTTCCAAGCACCATTTCCAGGCCACCTTTCATTTCTTGCTAGCCGGCCGGTGTGGCCGAGCGGTTCTAGGTGCTTCAGTCTGGAACCGCGCGACCACTGCGGTCGCCGGTTCGAATCCTGCCTCGGGCATGGATGTGTGTGACGTCCTTAGGTTAGTTAGGTTTAAGTAGTTCTAAGTTCTAGGGGACTGATGACCTCAGATGTTAAGTCCCATAGTGCTCAGAGCCATTTGAACCATTTAATTTCTTGCTATGACATGTAGAGGTTCTGATTGCAGGACGTGGCGCCTTCAAAGCATTAAATCTCATGGTCAAAGTTCCTTAATTATATTCATTTGTTTACTGTCGGGTCCCTAACCTCTGAAACAAATTTCTTTGTAATTACACATGTCTTCTTGGTGTTGCAGTTTTCGCATAGAGTAGTGAAATAGTTGTGTTTCACTACCAAAGTCGGCATTCACGTGCTACATACTCGAATATAGCAACGGTGAATTGAGCAAAGCTTGCATGAATGGAGCGTCTGAAGACGGAAACGTCTGGCGGTGAGAGGTGCAGAGATGGGGGGTGGGGGGAAGATAAGAGAGATAAGAACAGGCGCAGCAGTGGTTTCCACATGGCAACCGCAACCTTGATAAGGCGAATCGCAAGACCATCGCAGCAACTCGACGCCAAGCGTAAGGGTTCATTCGGGCTTCAGTTCAGTATCTAAGCACTGTAACGATAGCAGTAACATAGAAGCTACATTTTTCTCTCCCGTGTCGTGTTTCCAGCGTTTCTGTCCTCGTGTCCTTGAAAAATCTTCAACAGTGCTATTCATTCAACATATGATAGATTTTTGTGGCAGGTGAGGGAGTGGGGGGGGGGAGGGGGCGGAGGGGAGAGGGGGGCTAACATATAAGTCATCCTACTGATCCCACGCAGTCCGCCACGAATTTTTCTCCTGTGCCGAACTCTTCAGCTCAGAGTAGTGGTTACAGCGAACGTCTTCGATTACTTTTAGCATATACATTGTGTGATAGAAGAAGTGACGCCGCCAGAAGACACGGCCGGATGTCCGTGTGACTTGCTACACGCACATCATAGGCGCATGTCAAAATGATTAGAATAGCAAAATAAAATTAAAGCATTAGCCGTCCTCGGTCGCAAAAAAGAAGTGTTTTGACCTAGGTTTCGGCACTGCTATGAGTGCCGTCATCATAAGTAAAACACTCAAACTGGCCTATGAAATAATTACAAAATTATAGGAACAAATTCTTAACTGTAAGTACTTACATGTCACGTATGAAACTAAATATCAAGCGATAAAGCTTTCGTCACAAATTGTTTGAAATAGAATACGTAGAAGTCAAGCCACTGTGGGCTGCTCACACGTGTCGAGCTACGGTAACATCAGACCGCTTTAATTTTACTTTGTGAACGGTCACTGCCCAAGCAGCCATATTCAAAACTTTAAGATGAGAATAGCAATTCTCTGTGACATATAGGACGGCCACTAGAGTGCAGTAGTGTGGTTAATGCTTAGAGGAAAAGGTGTAAATATGGACACCCTCTTTTGTTTTTGTCTTAAAGCTATCTTCTTTCGTAAAAATTGTAGATTTTATACCTTCATTAATAACTATAACAAGTTTAAGAAAGGTGAAAGGCGAAACAATGGTTAGTATCTATTATTTCTATTCGAAAACAAAGATTTATAAACAGCTTGTGAAATGGAACTTAAAAAAAGGGAGTGCAAATACGGGCATCCACAAAAAGGTGCAAGAAATCTTTTGAAATGTTTTAATGAAATGGGTTAAAACAAGACAAAATGGTAGACTAGCCTACAAAAAGCAACTTTCGTATATTTATGCTGAAATCTGAAATTATTTACTGTAATTGCAAACGTAAGTAGTTCCTTCAGTGCCAGCACAATCTAAGTGTGCCCACATTTGGCATATAACTCATTTAATCCACACCTCTCCTCTCCTGTCTTGGGAGAACTTTTCACCAGAAAAGATGCAACTTGCATCGATTGAGTCTGGTGTGTCCTCATCGTTCACATCAAGGTCATTATCGCTGCCCACAAGGTGACAGCTTCAGGAGCCTGAAGAATCCGATGATGAATCAGATAGTTTTGTGGAACAATTTTTTTTAAGGTCGTTGGATTTTGCACCTCTGTCCGTAGGACGGCCTCTAACCCCAGAGAAACTCAACGACCTCTTCTTGACAGCACTTTTGTCAAGCGACTTTGTCAACTGATCTTTGTATGGCGTTCTGGTGATGTGGCAGGCGGTTGCTGCTTTTCGTCCTCGCGTTGTGGTTCTCTTAATTTTGGCGACAGGAGATATGTCGAATGGTGAAACTGCATTTGTTGAAGTCCCGGAGAACTTCCTGGTGTTTCAATGGATTCATCAACTGGCATAGCTACAGCTTGATGCGACTGCACATCAGGATAACTCGAAGAAGAAGCATATGATGTCGATGTCCCGGAGATAGCAAGTGGAGGAGCATGTGATTCAGAAACATTAGGTCTACGTTCCACTTTGGAGCAAGTTTTTCCTGCAACCAACTCAGGAGCTATGAAATCAGCATCGGTGAAGATATAACGGTTCATAGGGTATAACCCAGTTACTTTGAATCCCTTTATTGCTGTATCAACTGACTGGGTACGAAGGTAGGCTTGGCCAAACCTCCATAACGTCGTAAGATGTGACAGGACGCCCATTGTGATGCAACCATGCTCTCACTGCCTCGCTGTAGTAGGTTTTCAGAGTTCCCATGAACATCTTATGTAGAGGCTGCAGTTTATGGGTGCAATGTGGTGGAAGTGAGACGACAGCAACATGGTGTCCTTTAGCCAAGTCAGCCACATCTGGATTGCGAACGTGGCTATAATGAGAATAGGCCTTTGTCCAGTCGGACATGTTTTCTCAATGAAGTGAACGAACCATTCTGTGAACAAATTATTTTCAACCCATCCTGAAGGATGGCACTCTACCATTTGCACCAGGGGGGGAGGGGGGCAGCTTCTCATTAGAGCTTGTGACATGTTGGTTCTAGGGAAAATTATCATTGGCGGTACATAATGTCCCGAAGCGCTCAAGCATGAGATAACTGTGATTGTAGCCCTTGTTTCTGCAGACGTTAGAGCTTCAATTTGTTTCTTCCCCTTCATCCCTATCACTTTTGGGATTCTGCTTTGGATAATGGACAGGCCTGTCTCGTCCACACTATACACTCGGTCTGCTCGATAAGAGTGTTTTTTGAAAGCGTCTGCCAAGAAATCAAAGAAAAGTATCATATTCTCTTTACTGAAGCCTAAGGCTTAGCTATATGAAGCTCCACAAGGTTTGCGAATTGACAGCTGATCCTTGGGTCTCTCATGGAAAACGTCAGCTCAAGCTCGTCCTGCTTATCCTCTTTTGAAAGGGATTGTCAAACTGTTTCTCTGGGCAAGTACACTACTGGCCATTAAAAATGCTACTCCAAGAAGAAATGCAGATGATAAACGGGTATTCATTGGACAAATACATTATACTAGAACTGACATGTGATTACATTTTCACGCAATTTGGGTGCATAGATCCCCAGAAATCAGTATCCAGAACAACCACCTCTAGCCGTAATAACGGCCTTGATACGCCTGGGCATTGAGTCATACAGAGCTTGGATGGCGTGTACGGGTACAGCTGCCCATGCAGCTTCAACACGATACCACAGTTCATCAAGAGTAGTGACTGGCGTATTGTGACCAGCCAGTTGCTCGGCCACCATTGACCAGACGTTTTCAATTGGTGAGAGATCTGGAGAATATGCTGGCCAGGGTAGTAGTAGAACATTTTCTGCATCCAGAAAGGCCCGTACAGGGCCTGCAACATGCGGTCGTGCATTATCCTGCTGAAATGTAGGGTTTCGCAGGGATCGAAAGAAGGGTAGATCCACGAGTCGTAACACATCTGAAATGTAACGTCCACTGTTCAAAGTGCCGTCAATGCGAACAAGAGGTGACCGAGACGTGTAAACAATGGCACCCCATACTATCACGCCGGGTGATGCGCCAGTATGGCGATGACGAATACACGCTTCCAACGTGCGTTCACCGCGATGTCGCCAAACACGGATGCGACCATCATGATGCTGTAAACAGAAGCTGGATTCATCCGAAAAAATGACGTTTTGTCATTCGTGCACCCAGGTTTGTAGTTGAGTACACCATCGCAGGCGCTCCTGTCTGTGATGCACCGTCAAGGGTAACCGCAGCCATGGTCTCCGAGCTAATAGTCCATGCTGCTGCCAACGTCGTCGAACTGTTCGTGCAGATGGTTGTTGTCTTGCAAACGTCTCCATCTGTTGGCTCAGGGATCGAGAAGTGGCTGCACGATCCGCTACAGCCATGCGGATAAGATGCCTGTCATCTCGACTGCTAGTGATACGAGGCCGTTGGGATATTACCCTCCTGAACCCACCGATTCCATATTCTGCTAACAGTCATTGGATCTCGGCTAACGCGAGCAGAAATGTCGCGATACGATAAACCGCAGTCGCGATAGGCTACAATCCGACCTTTATCAAAGTCGGAAACGTGATGGTACGCATTTCTCCTCCTTACACGAGGCATCACAACAACGTTTCACCTGGCGACGCTGGTCAACTGCTGTTTGTGTATGAGAAATCGGTTGGATACTTTCCTCATGTCATCAAGTTGTAGGTGTCGCCACCGGCGCCAACCTTGTGTGAATGCTCTGAAAAGCTAATCATTTGCATATCACAGCATCTTCTCCCTGCCGGTTAAATTTCGAATCTGTAGCACGTCGTCTTTGTGGTGTAGCAATTTTAATGGCCAGTAGTGTATAAATGTCATTCTTCTCAGATCCGCCAAAGTGAACCCAAAGAATTTTTGCTCCCTCTCAAGGAGATAAGAAACTAGCTTTTTTTCGAGGTATGCATTTAAAATCGGTTTCCTTCCTAGCTTTGTCTTTTGAACCGCTTGCTCAGGGATTTTATCAAGTTTAAGAAATCTCTGCAAGGTGGTACAAGGCATTCCGAATGTTCTTGCAGCATCTTTCACAGAAGCCTCATTGATGCCTCGGGTTCTTACATTCATAAAGCTTCTTCATGTTCGGCATTCTGCAAGGATAAACAAAAGACTAAGGTCTATTATCGCCATTTGAAAATTATGTTAGTTTTTTTGTTCCTGTGTGAGTTGCATGTATGAACTTTAAACAAAATTCGACTGACCATATCCCCATAAAATTAGTTAAATGTTTTACATTGTTTAAGAGAAGAGGTGGTGTAATTATGGACCCTCCTTAAATAGGGGCCCGTGTTTACACCAACTATTCTTAAGCAACATTCTCACTATCATGTCAAACCTAAAACCGTGTGTAACGTAAAATGCGCTTGTAAAAGTAGCTTGGGATTCCGTTATTCCGGATATCATTGACAAAGTGCCTTAAACTAATCAGAAGGATTATCAGGGGTAACGTAACTCGACCACTTGCTGGAGTTAACAGTTAACAAATGGAAACACATGGAAAATGACCATCAATGATTCAGTCAGCCGTCTTCAGTGCACGGGATGCGTGAGCGCAATGTAGACCAACGAAGAGAAGAGAGGAATGTTATTGATCTATGGAGACTGTAAGTTAGCAGAACAGTAGCTGCAACAGTCTTTCCCTATTTACAGCACAGGAACAGCTAATACAGTGCTGTATTGCCTTTAAAACATATGTTGCCTCCAATAGAGGCTGTCCTTGGTTAAAAAGTGCATCGTAATTACTTTCCTTTCTTTGTGGTTGAAGGTCGGCCAAATGATACTGAAGTAGAGGATAACTTCAGAGCACAGTATCCTGATAAGAGTCCTCCTTCCCGACGCATATCTTTCCGTTTTGTTGAGACGGAATATAACAATTCTAAAGATGGAGACTGTAACACACTGCCTCAGAACAAAGTGAAGCACCCGGAAGTGGACGAGGAAATGAAATGAAGGTTCACGCATTGAAAGAATATGTAATGTTATTTCATTGGTTACAAAGAAAACCTGACAGTATGAACCCACTTATCAGCATGATGTTGCACCTTCTCTGGTTTAGATGCACGCACTGATTCGATTGGAAAAAGGGTCATAAAGCCGCTGTGTCCTCTTTTGAGGCAAGCTGGCTGATAACTATTGTAACTGGTCCTTTATGTCCTAGATGCTGGCACTGGACGAAGTTGACACATGCTGGTTCCACAAATGTTCCATCTTGAACAGATTTAGGAATTTTGCTGGCCACAGAAATACCTAAGCATCTGGAGAGGGAAGTACCTGACCATCAGCAGACAGTCTAGAGACACACGTGTGTGGACGAGCATTATCCTGTTGGAAAATTCTACCAGAAAGGTGACCCATCAGGACGCAGGATGCTCGTAACGTCTCTTTGTGCCGTCGCAGTTACATCAGTGACTACCAGCCGTGACCTGAAGTCATACTCGATGTCTCCCCAGTCTATGACACCAAGTGTAACACTGCTGTGGTTGGAAGAACGGGATCTCTACTCAGGTCACTACCATACCCGCCAAGGATGATCGTCCCGGGTAACATAGGAGCGTGATTCATCGCTGCACACAATGTGATGCCATATATCAGCACTCCATTCTTCCCTGTCACGCCGTCGCTCCAAAAGCAGCACGTTTCTATAGTGATGTTAACGGCAGCCTAGGCATCGCGCGGTAATTCCTTAATACAGCAACTGCTAGTCTCCGACCAATGATTGAGGATAACAGAGACTGTTGCAGGGAGTCCATTACTAGCATGTAAGGTGCAAATATGAAGGGGTTACGATTTCTTGGTGCACAATACGGCTACCTTGTGGTCAGAAGTGGTCGACCATAACACTGACGACGAGTATGCCAGTGTTTACGTTCCTATGCAGTCCAACGTCGGGCTATTGTCAAACATGAATGCCTCGAATATCTGGATATTGCACGATTCGACCAGGCAGCCAAATGAGGACTCTTTCAGATGCTGATAACTCTGCCTCCCACGAGTACGCGGCATCTCTTGTCCTTCACAGTGATCACTGAACAGACGACGCTGTTCACGCTCACCTCCTATCGCAGAGAAGTGGCTCTGCAGAAACCTAGGGGTTAGTACACTGCCTGACAAAAAAAGTGGAGCCGGTCGCTGTGACCGAGCCGTTCTAGGCGTTTCAGTCCGGAACCGTGCGACTGCTGCGGTCGCAGTTTCGAATCCTGCCTCGGGCATGGATGTGTGTGATGTCCTTAGGTTAGTTAGGTTTAAGTAGTTCTAAGTTCTAGGGGACTGATGACCTAAGATGTTAAGTCCCATTGTGCTCAGAGCCATTTGAACCATTTTGTAATGGAGAACGAGAAGTTTCTTTACATTTTTGTACCGACGACCACACTGAACTCATTTCTTCAAGTTCAGAGTGTTCAGACCTGGTCGTTGCCCCAAGAGGGAGGATATCAAACAGAATGACCCCTAAGTTTCCCGGAAGACGGTTGCCATGACTTTACCTTCTGAGGGTGCGGCTTTCAGCTTTTTCTTTGGGGGACAGATGGTACGGTAGCACTCCGTGGATTGCCTCTGAGACGACGTCCAGTACAAAACTGGCCGTCTCCTCGCCTCAAGAAATTCCGCCCTGATGATCTTCAGTTAGGTGGCGAGCAGACCAGTAGGCTCACACCGTTGAGTACCCCAACTGGCGGAAGAGTGTCTCAACACCACCAAAGGAGACGTCCAGTTGTGATCCGTCGATCACCTTCAATGAGAGTGTCAGCACGTTCCAGGTGTCACTGCTCTGTGCGGCAGGCCGGTACGTGGGGGATCGGACAGGTTTGCGCGACCTTGTTGCGATGGTGACAGACGCTTCGCCCAACGATTCACCGGGCTTTTGTTCATTGTCAGGTCTCCGTAGACATTCTGCAAGCGCCTAAAAATACCTGCGATGCTCTGTTTTTCCGCCTGGAGAAGCTCAGTGGCAGCTCTCTACTTGAAACGCACCTCCTCTGCAGACGCCATTTTAAAGGCTATAGATAGCGCCGTTGGAACTTCTTGAAACTATAGTGGCTAAAGCGAGGATATTGCAAGACGTCCCATAGTAAATTCCGCATTTTTTCAACTGAAAAAAGTAGTGCATTACTTATTGAACGCCCCTCGTGGGTGGTGAAACCAGATATTGTTATTGCATTCCCGCCGCATGCGCTGCATTTACTCTTTACACAGAGCCAGTCGGGTAGTGATGATCGTTATTGCTATCGCCAATGCAAGATTCCGTATTTCCAGGGGACGGGAACTGTTCTCCAGTTTGCAGATAATGGGAAAATCTTCTTTTAATCTACCTTAGTGGTGGTGATCCTTCCCCACCTTGTTGATTTCAAATAACGAGTGAATTCCACAGGATGGAAAGAAACTTCTCGGAGGGGTCGCACGACTCAGCACCTTGCAGTAAGCACAAACTGGAAATGGACAATTGGAATGCCTACTCAGCACTGGAGGATGATTAGCCAAAAACTCTGCATGTTATAATAATTCTGTACAGCGATTTTGCAGCTCCCAAAATGCAGTTATCCGACAGCCCTGGCGAGGGTAGGTAGGGAGTCGTAGGCTGTACGGGACGGAGCCGACTTTTCAAAGCGTTGCTTGTATGAAGCCAGCAACAAGAGATCCTCACTGATGAATAAAGTTGCTTTCCGGTTATTGTGAGAAAGGGAGAGCTGGTCACAAGTCTCATATTACAACGCCGACACATCTGGTAGTGCCGCGCGGGATTATCCGAGCGGTCTGGGCGCTGCAGTCATGGACTGTGCGGCGGGTCCCGGCGGAGGTTCGAGTCCTCCCTCGGGCATTGGTGTGTGTGTTACTCCATAGGATAATTTAGGTTAAGTAGTGTGTAACCTTAGGGACTGATGACCTTAGAGTTAAATCCCATAAGATTTCACACACATTTGAACATTTTTCAACATCTGGTAGTTGGAGGCAGTGTTTAACAACAACGTGGCAGACTTGCAGAAGTTTTGCGGAAGACAAATTCTTTCTATCCCAGTGGAAATTTGCGCTGGTTGTGTGTGTCTATTTGAGTACCTTTTTAGACTGCTGTCTAGTTTTGTTTATGGAGTAAATAGCACATTGGTGTGCAAAACTATATTGGAAAGTGACTTTCGAATGATTTCTCACTGCCAAGTAACGCAGCTCGATGAATCTTGGGCCACCCACAGAAGCAGCTGCTAATGTATAGTACAGGAGGTGTCATGAGAGGAAACAAAAATGACACTATTGAAAAAAGACAATAATTGCATTGAAGTCGTCGCTATTTATGAAGGTTCCCTGGACATTACGAAAGGATGGGTGATCACTACGAATGTCAGTACATGGCCTGCAACGTTCTCTTCTGCTGATCACAAGTTCGATAAGTAGTTTTTGTGGTAGGGCGACAACTGCTGCACGGTCGTTGGGGCGTCTGGGGTGCTGCAATATGTCTGCTCAGCGCATCCCACAAGCGCTCGGTGGGATTTAAGTCGGTGCAACAGACTGGTCAATCCTTTCAGCAAATATTCCCTCGTTCCAAGAGCGCCTCCACCCGGGAAGTCCGATGGGGTCGCTCTTCGTGTAAGGCTTCTAGTTTATTTTTTGTATTCGAGGAAAGTAATCTGAGCTCTACTTTCATTCGATGTGTCATTCTTCGTATCTATACTATGGATGTTTTTAAAACAATAGTTTTAAATGGTCGATATGTTACGCCGCAGATGTTCTGAGTAGATGCACTGTGATCTCTGGTTGCCGGGAGCATTGTCTTTGTTGTTGCATTCTGCGAGTAGTGAGTGGGTCGGGTGTTAGTCACACTACTGAAAAAAATGGTTCAAATGGCTCTGATCACTATGGGACTTAACTTCTGAGGTCATCAGTCCCCTAGAACGTAGAACTAGTTTAACCGAAGTAACCTAAGGACGTCACACACATCCATGCCCGAGGCAGGATTCGAACCTGCGACCGTAGCGGTCGCGCTGTTCCAGACTGCAGCGCCTAGAACCGCTCGACCACTCCGGCCGGCCACACTACTGAGCGGTCTGGAAATAGCTTGCGGAGCGCAGAGATAAAGATACACAGGATGTCGAATTCTGGAAACATGGTTTGATAAAGATTAATTTGAAAAATGTGAAGATTTACAGGTAATATTGTTGCTGCTTTGCTTGCCTGTGCGCGAATTAGGTTGTGTTTGGGAAACAGAAAGCTTTAGTGGGATTTTTTTTTTATTCGTTCGGGTTAGTTGTTTCATTGTTCAGACGTGAATAGGTTATCTGTTAATATGAATTGCACCCATAAGTTATAGATTTACCACTCCTTTACCATTTCAATAATTAATTTCATGTCAGAGTCATATTTGTAATGCCCCGCCCGATTATCCCCGCGCGGTCTAACGCACGGCTTTCCGGAGTGGGAAGGAGCGCCTGGTCCGGTGAGCCGGCAGTCTGTGGATGGTTTTTAGGCGGTTTTCCGTCCGCCTCGGCGAATGCGGACTGGTTCCCTTTATGCAGCCTCAGCTACACTATGTCGGCGATTGCTGTGCAAACAAGTTCTCCACGTACTCGTACACCACCGTTACTCTACCACGCAAACATAGGGGTTACACTCGTCTGGTGTGAGACGTTCCCTGCGTGGGGGTGGGGAAGGGGGGGGGGGGGCACCGGGGGCCGAACCACACAATAACCCTGGTTCGGTGTGGGGGGGCCAAGGTGTGAAGTGGACTGCGACAGTCGTCGTGGGGTTGTGGACCAATGCGGCTGCGGCGGGGATGGTATCAGAGTTTCAGTATAGTTTTTGAACGCTAGTCTCTACACATTATTCAGTAGATGCAATATACTCCACTGCCTCCTCGAAAATTTTATTTTCTGATTATGTGTGTGGCCACATTGCACTTTGCGAAGCTCAGTGGCTAAGACTAAAGCACGATCTGCTTACAACAGTTGCACTTCGCTGCAGTGCACTGCGCAAGGTTTTCTTTACTTTTTAACTGGCTTGCCGCTGCTCTGTACCTTTAACGTTCAGCACTTTCGAACAGTACCGAGTTTCCGTAGCCGCAGGTAAGCCATGCAAATTTCTCAGGTCTGTTTTTCATCACAGTCGGGACAATAAGATCATTCACAGTCAAGTGTTATAATTCAAAATTATTATTAGATTCAGTATAGGTAAAGTTAGTCCAGATCTCATTGCTTAACCAGAAAAACTTACGCTTACAGTGCAGTGTTACATTCTCGTGTGCAATATTTAGTGTCTGGGATTGTATTTAGTTAATTTTCTTACGTAAAATCTCAGGGTATTTTCAGAGGAAAATTTTGGTTATTTATTCTTTGAAAATTCTTTTTCAGTTTTATGTAGATTTTTAATTCTGTTAGGTTTGTGTGTTGAAACTGCAAAAGGCGCTACAGTCTGGAACCGCGTGGCCGCTACGGTCGCAGGTTCGAATCCTGCTTCGGGCATGGATGTGTGTGCTGTCCTTAGGTTAGTTAGGTTTAAGTAGTTCTAAGTTCTAGGGGACTGATGACCTTAGAAGTTAAGTCGCATAGTGCTCTGAGCCATTTGAACCATTTTGAAACTGCAAGTCACGAACTGTGACACGACGCCTTAAAGCACTATTTACCGCACTGCACAGCACTCATTTTCATAGGACAGTTTTAAGCTTTCCGGTTATTTCGGTAAAGGTTTAATCAAATACAGTAATACGGTTTCAAGTAGTTTTGGCGACTCATTTAATGAGATAGCGTTTCCATAATCAGTCCACTTGCGTTGTCCAGATTTACAAGACAAACACACACGAAGCTAAAGTTAGGAAACCAGTTAATTTCACTACATCTACATCTGTGTCTTCATTTATACTCCGCAAGCCACCCAATGGTGTGTGGCGGAGGGCACTTTACGTGCCACAGTCATTACCTCCCTTCCCTGTTCCAGTCGCGTGTGGTTCGCGGGAAGAACGACTGCCGGAAAGTCTCCGTGCGCGCTCGAATCTCTCTAATTCTACATTCGTGATCTCCTCGGGAGGTATAAGTAGGGGGAAGCAATATATTCGATACCTCATCCAAAAACGCACCCTCTCCAAACCTGAACAGCAAGCTACATTGCGATGCAGAGCGCCTCTCTTGCAGAGTATGCCACTTGAGTTTGCTAAACATCTCCCTAACGCTATCACCCTTACCATATAACCCTGTGACGAAACGCGCCGCTCTTCTTTGGATCTTCTCTATCTCCTCCGTCAACCCGATCTGGTACGGATCACACACTGATGAGCAATACTCAAGTATAGGTCGAACGAGTGTTTTGTAAGCCACCTCATTTGTTGATGGACTACATTTTCTAAGGACTCTCCCAATGAATCTCAACCTGGTACCCACCTTACCAACAATTAATTTTATATGATCATTCCACTTCAAATCGTTCCGCATGCATACTCCCAGATATTTTACAGAAGTAACTGCTACCAGTGTTTGTTCCGCTATCATATAATCATACAATAAAGGATCCTTCTTTCTATGTATTCGCAACACATTACATTTGTCTATGTTAAGGGTCAGTTGTCACTCCCTGCACCAAGTGCCTATCCGCTGTAAATCTTCCTGCATTTCGCTGCCATTTTCCAATGCTGCAATTTCTCTGCATACTACAGCATCATCCGCAAAAAGCCGCATGGAACTTCCGACACTATCTACTAGGTAATTTATATATATATTTTGTGAAAAGCAGTGGTCCCATAACACACCCCTGTGGCACGCCAGAGGTTACTTTAACGTCTGTAGACGTCTCTCCATTGAGAACAACATGCTGTGTTCTGTTTGCTAAAAACTCTTCAATCCAGCCACACAGCTGGTCTGATATTCCGTAGGCTCTTACTTTGTTTATCAGGCGACAGTGCGGAACTGTATCGAACGCCTTCCGGAAGTCAAGGAAAATGGCATCTACCTGGAGCCTGTATCTAATATTTTCTGGGTCTCATGAACAAATAAAGCGAGTTGGGTTTCAAACGGTCGCTGTTTCCGGAATCCATGTTGATTCCTACATAGTAGATTCTGGGTTTCCAGAAACGACATGATACGCGAGCAAAAAACATGTTCTAAAATTCTGCAACAGATCGACGTCAGAGATATAGGTCTATAGTTTTGCGCATCTGCCCGACGACCCTTCTTGAAGACTGGGACTACCTGTGCTCTTTTCCAATCATTTGGAACCTTCCGTTCCTCTACAGTCTTGCGGTACACGGCTGTTAGAAGGGGGGCAAGTTCTTTCGCGTACTTTGTGTAGAATCGAATTGGTATCCCGTTAGGTCCAGTGGACGTTCCTCCGTTGAGTGATTCCAGTTGCTTTTCTAGGCCTTGGACACTTATTTCAATGTCAGCCATTTTTTCGTTTGTGCGAGGATTTAGAGAAGGAACTGCAGTGCGGTCTTCCTCTGTGAAACAGCTTTGCAAAAAGGTGTTTGGTATTTCAGCTTTACGCGTGTCATCCTCTGTTTCAATGCCATCATCATCCCAGAGTGTCTGGATATGCTGTTTCGAGTCTCTTACTGATTTAACCAAAGACCAGAACTTCTACAGTTATAATTTATAATATTCTCCTTATTATTAGTTTTATTTCGAAAAGTTACAATTGTCACCCATAAAAATGATCCCAGGACTGAATACACCCCTGAAAATATGGACATTGTTCCGGTGTAAAATCGACCGCCGGTACGACGGGCAAGAACGTTAGAGTATAGAGGGCTGTGAGACGGCGTCAGCCAATAGTACGCTGACCGACCCCTCTCTAGGACGACAACGAGACAGTAGCGCTGTCTACACGAAGAGGACATAAGCGCCGTGCCGCGTGGCAGCGGCCTAGTTGGAGCCTAGCCGACTTACGAACGCTACAGCTGCGATTTTGGAACTGCATTGTTTGGCTTGTATTACGAAATGTATATACTGAAGAGATTGCTTATGTTTGTCTGTCGCCCTTTGCTCACTACACTTGCGTATTTCACAAAAGTTGAGTACTGTGATCATTTTCTTTTGTAATAAACTTTATTAATACGATCTGCTTGAATTGTTATCTAGCGAACCAAGAAGCAGGTTTCCTAGGCATCCACATATCTCATGAGTGGGCGGACACAACAGACATGGGGAAGGAGAACACTGTCACAATAACGCTAACCAGTGAATTTCCCGTGTTCAAAGGTTTGGAGTTCAGTGCACTTATTATACCTTGCCCCCCCGCCCCAAATAACATCAGGACAACAGAAACGATCATGTTCGACTATGTTTCTGCGTGCATTAAGTGTTTCCACCTCCCGCCATACGAAGGTACGTCGACCACTGCGGGTAGCTGGTTGAAATATCCCTGATGGATGTGTTATCTGAATAACATCCAATGACTAGTACTCATTCGAAGTCACTGAGCTCTTCTGATATCATCTTGTTTCAGCTACTCTTTTGACAACACGAAACTTCCCGCCTGCTTTTATACCGGCAGGTCCGCCTCTCGTGAGACATAGTGGTCACAACCACATTACATAATATATGAAGACAGTAACTGTTCCCGAAAGAACAGATACCACTGATGACCGTGCAGCTTCTCTAGAATAAATGATAATTAATTGAAACCCTCAGCTGCCGACAGGTGTTGATATACCTCGATGGGGACAGCTGAAAATGTGTGCCCCGACCGGGACTCGAACCCGGGATCTCCTGCTTACATGGCAGACACTCTATTCATCTGAGCCAGCGAGGACACAAATCAATAGCGCGATTGCAGTGACTTATCCCTTGCACATTTTCCGAGAGACCCACAATCCCAACTGTCCACAATCTACATAGGTAATGTTCCTAATAGATATTTGCCCATCCACTCATTATTCGCGTCCACTAAGGTGACGATTCCCGTAAGAGATCGGGCAACCTGTGCACATTCACACAGATGAAGGTCAATGGCCAGGTAGCCTTTAACTATATATGAAGATAGTAACTACTCCCGAAAGAACAAAAATGGTTCATATGGCTCTGAGCACTATGGGACTTAACTTCTGCGGCCATCAGTCCCCTAGAACATAAAACAACTTAAACCTAACCAACCTAAGGAGATCATTACACACATCCATGCCCGAGGCAGGATTCGAACCTGCGACCGTTGCGGCCGCGCGGTTCCAGACTGTAGCGCCTAGAACCGCTCGGCCACTCCGGCCGGCCAGAAAGAACAGATACCATTGATGACTGTGCAGCTTCTCTAGAATAAATGATAATTAATTCAAACCCTCATCTGCCGACAGGTGTTGTTGATATACCTCGATGAGAACAGCTGAATGCTATTAGGAACATTAAGTATGTAGAGTGTGGACAGTTGGGAATGTGGGTCTCTCGGGAAGCGTGCAAGGGATAAGTCCCTGCAGTCGCGCTATTCATCTGTGTCCTTGGTGGCTCAGACGGATGCCGGCACGGTAGCTCAGTGTGTTCGGTCAGAGGGTTAGCTACCCTCTGTAATGAAAAAAAAAAAACCTGAGTGAACGGATCAACGAACAACCTGCCGGCAAATGTGGCCGTGCGGTTCTAGGCGCTTCAGTCTGGAACCGCGTGACCGCTTCGGTCGCAGGTTCGAATCCTGCTTCGGGCATGGATGTGTGTGATGTCATTAGGTTGGTTAGGTTTAAGTAGTTCTAAGTTCTACGGGACTCATGACCACAGATGTTAAGTCCCATAGTGCTCAGAGCCATTTGAACCATTTTTGAACAAACAGCCTGAACGGGTGTCTTGAGACGTCCGCCCCGATCACATACAACGAACAAATTAGAACAAAATGAGATGAACCAAAAAAAAAAAAAAAACGGATAGAGCGTCTGCCTTGTAAGCAGGAGATCCCGGATTCGAGTCCCGGTCGGGGCACACATTTTCAGCTGTCCCCATCGAGGTATATCAACATCTGTCGGCAGCTGAGGGCTTCAATTAATTCTCGATTCGATACCTCAAAGTTTCTAATGAGAACATGTCGGCTTGTTGTTGTTGCAGGTTGCGAGGCGATGCTGTGTCCGTGGCAACGTCTGCTGCCACTGGTGCTGGCTGTCTGGGCCTCAGTGTCGAGCGGAGATCTGTTGGTGCGGAAGTGCTGCGGCCAGCATCAGTTCATGGACGACAAACACGTGTGTCGTGACGCAAACGCCAGCCAGGACAACAGCGACGACCCCTGGTGGTGGCTGCCCAAGAGCTCCGTCAGTCTCAGTGAGTGCCGCTGTTGAACACCACCACATCTCGATTGGCTCTTGACTTGGAAAAGAAGAAGGGAAGGAAGATCAAGATTTAACGTTCCGTCGACGACGAAGTCATTGGAGGCGGAGCACAAGCTCAATTTGGGGAAGGACAAGAAAGCAAATAGTCGTGCCCTCATCAAAGAAACTATTTCGACATTTACCTTAGTATATTTTAAGGACGCCACGGAGAATGTACATCTGGATGATTACCGTGATCTCTACTCCACGTGGTCCAGTGGACTCATATTCCGGAGTACAGCGTTTCAAATCTCGGTTTGTCCATCCAGACAAAGGTTTACCGTGATTTCCCTACATCCCTTGAGGCTAATTCTATTTTCCTTTGAAAGAGTCACGGCTAATTTTCCTCCCCATTCTTCCACACTACGAGCTCGAGTAACGTCTCTGATATCGATGGAACGTTAAGCTCTAACAGCCCTTCCTCAGTGGGTTTGATACACGGATTCTGTTTCTCTTATTCCGCCAGAATGGATATTTTCTGTTACTGCATAACGTTTATTTACTCCACAGATAAATCTGTCATTCGAAAACAGTTTCTTCCCTGTAGGCTTTGTAAGGTTAGCAACCGCAATGAGCATCGTGAGGAAAAAACTAGGTAATAGGGAGCTTTGGTCTAAGACGGGCCAGGCACCTTCCTCAGTGTAAGATCCCCGCCCCCTTTTCACTAAACCTCCAGAAGTTTCTCAGCGTAGTTAGGGAGTACATAGAAGTCGGCATGAGAGAAACAGTGAGACTGGCCGTGCTTTCCCATCCGAGGCTTACAGAGATTAAGGCAAGCCGTCCTTGGATTATTTCAGTGAGTCAAATGGCTCTGAGCACTATGGGACTCAACTTCTGAGGTCATCAGTCCCCTAGAACTTAGAACTACTTAAACTTAACTAACCTAAGGACATCACACACATCCATGCCCGAGGCAGGATTCGAACCTACGACCGTAGCGGTCCCGCGGTTCCAGACTGTAGCGCCTATAACAGCAAGGCCACAACGGCCGGCTTCAGTGAGTCATCACGTAGGATTACATCCTACCTGTTTTGCCACAAAGCTCTCGTAGTTGATGTCCCTCGCAGAAACCGACTCAACGTCATCGGATTATCTGGAAAATGCATTTCTGTATCCTGTAATGTCTGTGTAACGAAAGGGGGGAGGTATATTACTTGAAATAATGTTCGGTGATGCTCTTAAGATGCGTTTACTTACGAAAACACCGTAATCTGATAATAAACGAAACAATATGTTACTTATTAACTCTAAACTAGCGATTTCTTGATAGCATGCTCCTACGACAGAACCATATCGAAAGGCATCCCATCGGCGACTGGCGACTGCGGCACGCAGTCTGGATCTTGTACTTACAATCGCGACACATCGTAGCTCTCCGTATAGTTGTGTTATGTTGAACACTATTCATCTCTTTGTTGAAATGAATGCTTTCTTGGGTCGTAATATTGCTGTAAGAAGGTGTTTAAGACCAGAAGGCATCTCCTAACGTCTACAGGGGAAAAAGTGCTTTCATTAGTAAATTTTTATTTAAAAAAATGCTCGCTTCGCGCCAGAATCGCTGTGGTTTCCCTCAGTAGCGTGCGCTGCCGTAACTGTCTGTCTCACAGCTAGTCGCAGCGCCTCACCCCGCCGTCTACCGGCAAGGCCAAGGGGTGCAGCGGCTACTTCAGCCAGCGTGGTAACTGAATTCTTACTCCCTGCTATGCGTTCTTCAGTGGTGCCGGGGTGTATTGAATGCTATTGATATCTTCAGACGCGAGATAAAATGTAAATCTGGAAATTAAGGGAATAAAATGTAAATCTGGAAATCAAGGGATAGCTCACATCAGTCAGTGGCGATATTTGGACGTATGAGAGGGTGTGGGCTCAGTACATGGTTTTTCCGGCCGTTGTCGGCTTTGGAGGCCTAGGAGCCGCTACTTCACATTCAAGTAGCACCTCAGTTGGCATCATGAAACAAACTTGGTCCAGTTCTCCCACAAAGAAAAAGTCCCCCGCAGAACCGGGAATGGAAGTCAGGCGCTTTGTATGGCAGTCATATACGCTGACCTCTCAGCCGCGAAGGTGGACAGGTAACAGGAAATTTAGGACATTACTTTGAAGGCCAGTTGATGCATTTTGAAAGCTCATTGTTCAGGAAGTGAAGATATGCACTGTCTCGGTGCAAGGGCTTTTTTTTGTGGGATGATCTACACACAGTGAAGAGAACCACCCAGTTGTGACTTCTCTGAACCACTCGAGAGAGATAAAGTGCTCCAATGTGGTTCAAAATAATGCACTTCCGTTTCATTCAGAGATTCCTTCTCTGACGAGAAGAGTTATCAGTCTACTGACCTTAGGTGTACTTCATAAATTTTTTGAATGCTCGCCGCGCGTGATTAGCAGAGTTGTCTAAGACGCTGCAGTCCTGAACTGAGCGGCTGGTCCCGGCGGAGGTTCGAGTTCTCCCTCGGGTATGGGTGTGTGTGTTTGACCTTAGGATAATTTAGGTTAAGTAGTGTGTAAGCTTAGGGACTGATGACCTTAGCAGTTAAGTCCCATAAGATTTCAGACACATTTGAACTTTTTTTTTTTTTTAGAATGCTCATTGTTTGCCGATGAAATTTAAGCCCGTTGTGTAGCTGTGGACTTTTTCTAACCAGACTAGTAGACATACCAATAATAATAAATTCGCACTTAGACATTTTTAGTACATTCCAATCTTGACAGCAGCCCAAATCACCTTTTTACTACCCACAGCTGTGCTTGCGTATCAGCAGTTTTTTCATCGTGAGTGATGGTAAGTAAGTTATTGCACGTGCAATAATGTCAGCTGCCCCCACGTGTGTGCCTGTTTGTGTAAGCATAGGTCGCGAGGTGCGCCACGCTCTGCCCACTCCCAGACTGTCCCAACGCACGATGCGCCAGCACCCACAGTGTTAATGCCGACCCTTGAGTGCAGAGGGGCGTGGGCAGCAGTGGGCACGTATGTATACTGGTATTCAAGTAGCTGTATGCTATGTGGATTAAACACGTTGAGAATTGTATAAATATTATATTCATTACCTTGAATCATATTATGAAGAACATATCAACCAATAAAAGAATTTTCACCAATACGATCAAGTTCAAAAGTCAAGGGCTAAATAGGTATATTAAAGAACAGGAATTTCACCCAAATTCGGTTTATATTCTTCAGATCAATAAGTACCTTTTACCTCGCACTTCCTCAGGGCTCAAACTACCTCCGTATCAAATTTCATCCAAATCGTTTCAACGGTTAGCCGTCAGAACGTAACAGATCGGCTTCCTTTCGTAATATCAATATTAATGTTGGCTTTTTGTTAACCGGTTTCATCTATGTCACCCTCAGAGCAAAAAGTTTTTGTAACGGCAGTGCACGCACCAGTGAAGAAGTACTACACTACTGGCCATTAAAATTGCTACACCAAGAAGAAATGCAGATAATAAACGGCTATTCACTGCACAAATATATAATGCTAGAACTAATATATATCATACTACAACTGACACTCTATGCACGCCAATTTGGGTGCACAGATCCTAAGAAATCCGTGCCCAGAACAACCACCTCTGGCCGTAATAACGGCCTTGATACGCCTGGGCATTGCGTCATACAGAGCTTGGATGGCGTGTACAGGTACAGCTGCCCATGCAGCTTCAACACGATACCACAGTTCATCGAGAGTAGTGACTAGTGTATTGGGGCGAGCCAGCTGCTGGGCCACCATTGACCAGACGTTTTCAGTTGGTGAGAGATCTGGAGAATGTGCTGGTCAGGGCAGCAGTCGAACATTTTCTGTATCCAGAAAGGCCCGTACAGGGCCTGCTACATGCGGTCGTGCATTATCCTGCTGAAATGTAGGGTTTCGCAGGGATCGAATGAAGGGTAGAGCCACGGGTCGTAACACATCTGAAATGTAACGTCCACTGTTCCAAGTGCCGTCAATGCGAACAAGAGGTGACCGAGACGTGTAACCAATGGCACCCCATACCATCACGCCGGGTGATACGCCAGTACGGCGATGACGAATACACGCTTCCAATGTGCGTTCACCGCGATGTCTCCAAACACGAATGCGACCATCATGATGCTGTAAACAGAACCTTGATTCATCCGAAAAAAATGACGTTTTGCCATTCGTGCACCAAGGTTCGTCGTTGAGTACACCATCGCAGGCGCTCCTGTCTGTGATGCAGCTCAAAGGTAACCGCAGCCATGGTCTCCGAGCTGATAGTCCACGCTCCTGCAAACGTCGTCGAACTGTCCGTGGAGATGGTTATTGTGTTGTAAACGTCCCCATCTGTTGACTCAGGGATCGAGACGTGGCTGCACGATCCCTTACAGCCATGCGGGTAAGATGCCTGTCATCTCGACTGCTAGTGATAGGAGGCCGTTGGAATCCAGCACGGCGTTCCGTATTACCCTCCTGAACGCACCGGTTCCATATTCTGCTAACAGTCATTGGATATCGACCAACGCGAGCAGCAATGTCGCGATACGATAAACCGCAATCGCGATATGCTACAATCCGACCTCCATCAAAGTCGGAAACGTGATGGTACGCATTTCTCCTCCTTACACGAGGCATCACAACAACGTTTCACCAGGCAACGCCGGTCAACTGCTGCTTGTGTGTGAGAAATCGGTTGGAAACTTTCCTCACGTCAGCACGTTGTAGGTGTCGCCACCGGCGCCAACCTTGCGTGAGTGCTCTGAAAAGCTTCTTCTTCCTGTCGGTTAAATTTCGCGTCTGTAGCACGTCATCTTCGTGGTGTAGCAATTTTAATGACCAGTAGTGTATATGGCGCAGCAGTTACCTGTATTAAGTGACGTAACCTGTTTCTGAAAATAATACAGTGGAATGGTGTGGTTGTCACGGGTAGCGAAACGATGCTTTGTCTGTAGGATCTACAGAAGGCAGTTCAGGAAAATGCCTGAGAGGGGCGAGGGGTAGTGGGGAGAGAGTCCTCTCTCTCGCTCGCCTGTGCCTGAAACGCCAATGAGTCACTCACCGTTGAAGTTCTTGACGTGGCGCACGCAAGCAAACTCGTGACCCACCACAGCCAGCAGAATTCTCAGCGACTGCATTTTGTAGCATTCTCCAGTGTTATACCGAAACTACCCATAACTCATGTGAAATAAAATGCGGAAATCGCAGGAAAAATCCCTTGCAGTGGAACAACACAGGGCGTGCTTCCTAGTTACGTGCGCCCACATAAGGCAAATATCAGCTCGTTCTAGACCAGTACGTTTACACAGTGTGACGTCATCCCTCCCATATTATGTCGATGGTTTATTGGCGTCTCTACGTACAAGGGGCGTTCAATAACTAATGCAAAACTTTTTTTTGTCTGATAGTTTCGAGTGAAAAAATGCGGAATTTCTCGTGGAATATTCCCGCCTCAGCTCCTTTAGCGTCACGAAGTCCAGATGTCTTTGACGGAAGAAGAAATGTGTGATAAAAACTCACCGATGTCGCCGTAGATATCAGCCGAGCATGAAAGAGGTATAGTAGTTGCTGTACGGAGACGGCTGGCAGTTCTGTCACGATTCCGTCCCTAGGTAAGCTGAGTATTTGCAACTCATAAACCAGATGTTCACGTCGAAGATGGCTGATATCAAAGCACGTCGGCACAGACATGGCTGTAATTGTCCTAAAACCCAAAAGAAATATGCAACTCAGAAAAAAACCCAGACAAATACAGTATACAGAAGGCACGAGAAAATGCTATTCCCGCCCCCCCCCCCCCCTTCGAATCGTGAAATTCTGCTACCAATTAGTAGGGATCCTGAACTTAGGATCCACTTAGGAACTAATAAATACACGAAACCCTCCGTTGCCAAATTTACCTTTATTGTAATTTTAATTAACGTGGAAGCCATAAAAACACCAAACATGGAGGCAGAATGTACGCATCTAAAGGCTACTAAAAAAAAAAAAAAAAGGAATCAAATCACTTAAATTTGTTTCCACAAGAGGAGAATACAACGTCCCAATTCGGACCTCGCTAACACTTACATTTTACTGGCATTAAATATAACAAGATAAATAATCAAAATGTGACGGGAACAAATGAATAACACTATCAATCTTTGCAGATGAGAGTACGACTATATTCACGAAGTTTCGCGCCCTGGCAAGGGAGTTACTTAACTTCAACATATAAGGTGATTACAGTAAGCCTAATTCGACTCGACAAACGTAGTAACGATATAAGCGAGACAAATGTACTGAAGGAGGATAGCCGGATGAGCCGTAGTAAAAAGGGCCACTATCAACCCCGTCAAAACGCGACCCCCGTGAACACGTCAGTTTCAGCTACTTGCAATATACACAGAGTCATTTGTAGCTTCTTAAAAACAATTAACATGAAAAGACTCAACACGTAACACACTAATAAAATATAAACGACTACTTCACAGAACTAGCTCCTCTTTAGACGAAGCAAACAGCAGAATATTAATAACACGTTAAATACTTCTAACCTATAACAAACTAAGGTACCACGTAATAGAATATCGTCTTGAGATGATAGAATACTCAGTTTGACTTGCCTGTTTGTAGATCTTACAACTCAACAGTGTCAGCTTAAGCAAACCCGCGAATACAAAACTCGAAATATCACAGGAATAATGATTGTAGCCACTGACAATGCTAAGCTGCCACACAGAGAAGACAATAGTAATTTACAGCGGCACGCAACCGGCCTTACATCTCCAATTTAGTATAATCAGAACAAACAATTTTGTGTATAATAATTACTTACAGTACCATGGCAACCTCCAAATAACACTAATTACCCAAGGTAGGTGCTGGTATCGAAAGGCACCTTTAGTAATACAGAGTTCGAGTGTATTAACTTATTGGAAAGGTTTCAACTTTACATCCCTTTCCACATAGCTCCTTGTTTACACACTTCTATAACTTCTGCAACTAAAGAAGGGCATATAAATGCACATATAACTGACACAGATTTAAGAAGAATAAAACAGTACCTTAGTATGGCGCAAATGGCTTCATTTGCTTTACACGTGGGATATCTTCACCATTCAGTAATTCCGAGACATATTCATCAACGCGTGAGAGCAAGACGTCGCCGCGGTATCAGCTATTTACTTCACATAATTTCCTGTAGAGACATAAGGCAGGCGAAGCGTTTTCACATGTAACAGCGGCGAGCATCACACATTTCCGCCGTCACGCCATAGACACATCTCAACCTCAGTGGCCAGTAACAAGAACCTATACATGCCCTCGCAGCAGAAAAGCCCCAAAACACAACAGTACACCACCGCGATACCAGACCCGAGGTCCCATCAAGTCACTGCCGGGATCTCTCGCTGACCCTGCCCATAGCGTACAGGCGTCGTACCACAGGCCTCACGGTAAACGTCAACAAGCCACCTCCGACCCTGCGAATTTCCACTCCGCTGTCTCTTTTCTCTCTCCCTTAACCACCCGACCACCGGCCTGAATCTTGGAAGGCAAAGATGGTCACCCTATAATCTCTGGCAGCGATGCCATTCTAAGTGCGAGAACACTGGCGCCAGACGCGCCACGGCTCACCGAGGTTATGTTGACAAGTGGGGTTTTGTAACCAAAAAAGTGGAAAATAATACGGAGTATTGATTGGAATCCTGAAGAGAACCAACCTGATTAAAAAAAATGTTTCTCCCTACTTATTGAACGCCCCTCCTATACCAATGTGCTTACCTGTACCTAAAATCGCCAGCTGGATCTCTACTGAATGTTCCAAGGATGCCATTGAATAGTACCTGCATGCTGTGACATCTACTCTGATCAACATTTTTGTGTTATGAAAATATGCTGAAGGGTTATGGACTGAGTACATCATTCACGTTTTTAGTGCATGTCGATAATGCCACAGAAGTCTCTGATGTCATCAGTGCGAAACGGTACCTGCAGCCTAATGATGTGTTTCTAACTGAAATGCTTATTACCCTAACAAGAGGTTTCCTATTACCAGTGGTTCATAAACTGAGCCCTATCACGCAGTCGTAAGCACGCTACATAGAAAATAAGAGAACCCTGTGTCACACAGCGTTGATACAGTCTAACACAGTCTCTAGCACTGAAAATGTCCTTAGTTCGGCGAGAAAAAAAGACCACAAGTTTCGGTAGGTGTGCCACATCCAGCTCAAGCCAGTCATTTAGCACTAGATTCCGTAGAGCTAGCATACTGTGAGGATGTTGACTGCTACGTTTCAGCGACTGTTCCTGTTACATCCGACATAATTCATCCATGGAACCTAAACTGAAAAAATATTTATTGATGTAATTACGCTGAATGCACCCAGTAGCCCTTAGCTAAATAATAACATCAATACAAAAAAATCTTTTTGAAGTGTCTTCCAAAACTAATCAACAAAAACCCCATAGAAATTGTACTGAAGCGCCAAAGAAACTGGCATAGGCATGCGTATTCAAATACAGAGATATGTTAACAGACAGAATACGGCGCTGCGGTCGGCAATGCCTATATAAGACAAGCGTCTGGCGCAGTTGTTAGATCGGTTACTGCTGCTACAATAGTAGGTTATATAAATTTAAATGAGCTTGAATGCCGGCCGCGGTGGTCTCGCGGTTCTAGGCGCTCAATCCGGAACCGTGCGACTGCTACGGTCGCAGGTTCGAATCCTGCCTCGGGCATGGATGTGTGTGATGTCCTTAGGTTAGGTTAGGTTTAAGTAGTTCTAAGTTCTAGGGGACTGATGACCACAGATGTTAAGTCCCATAGTGCTCAGAGCCATTTGAACCATTTTTTTGAGCTTGAACGTGGTGTTATAGTCGGCGCACGAGCGATGGGACACAGCATCTCTGAGGTAGCGATGAAGTAGGGATTTTCCCGTACGAACATTTTAGGAGTGTACCGTGAATATCAGGAATTCGGAAAAAGATCCTGCAAGAACGGGGCCAACGACGACTGAAGAGAATCGTTCAACGTGACAGAAGTGGAACCCTTCCGCAAGTTGCTGTAGATTTCAATGCTGGGCCATCGACAAGTGTCAGTGTGTGAACCATTCAACGAAACGTCATCGGTATGGGCTTTCGGAGCCGAACGTCCTCTCATGTACCCTTTATGACTGCACGACACAAAGCTTTCCATCTTGCCTGGGCCCGTCAACACCGGCATTGGACTGCTGGTGACTGGAAACATGTTGCGTGATCGGACGAGACTCTTTTCAAACTGTATCCAGCGGATGGACGTGTACGGGTATGGAGACAACCTCATGAATCCATGGATCCTGCATGTCAGCAGGGGACTGCTATAGCGGTGGAGGCTCTGTAATGGTGTGGGACGTGTGCGGTTAGAGTGATATGGGACCCCTTATACGTCTAGATGCGACTCTGATAGGAGACACGTACGTAAGCATCCTGTCTGGTGACCTGCATCCATTCGTGTCCATTGTTCATTCCGACGGACTTGGGTAATTACAGCAGGACAACACGCCTCTCCAAACGTCCAGAATTGCTACAGAGTAGTTCCAGAAACACTCTTCTGAGTTTAAATACTTCCGCCTGTCACCAGACATGAACATTATTGAGCATATCTGGGATGCCTCACAACGTTGCTGTTTTAGAAGAGATCTCCAGCCCCTCGTAATCTTACTGATTTACGGGCAGCCCTGCAGCATTCATTGTGTCAGTTCCCTACAGCACTACTTCACGCATTAGTCGAGTCCATGCCACGTCGTGTTGCGACACTTCTGCGTGCTCGCGGGGGCCCTACATGATATTAGGCAGATGTACCAGTTTCTTTGGCTCTTCAGTGTAAATACTTCTTCAGAAAATGTACTGCGGCAACAAGAGCTATTTGTGGACACTGCCGGCCAGAGTGGCCGTGCGGTTCTAGGCGCTACAGTCTGGAACCGAGCGACCGCTACGGTCGCAGGTTCGAATCCTGCCTCGGGCATGGATGTGTGTGATGTCCTTAGGTTAGTTAGGTTTAATTAGTTCTAAGTTCTAGGCGACTGATGACCTCAGAAGTTAAGTCGCATAGTGCTCGGAGCCATTTGAACCATTTTTTGTGGAAATGTTTTGCAAAACATCAGTAATGGGAAAAACAAATAATCGTGTCTTTGTTCGACGATATAATTGGTAGGACAAAAGTTAAAGTTCCGACTAGCCACTATGGAGCACACTCGCCATGTACACTAAGTCTGTGTCGAGCACGAGGAATGAAAAAGTTAATGTTTCTAGCTACAAACAACGAAACAATGACAAAGTCCAGACGTGCTCAAGGTGCCATAGTCTGGTCCCCAGCGGCGCAACGGTTGAAGAGTGATGGTGGACGGCGGACTGGACGGCCACAGCAGTGGCGGCTCCGGTAAAGTTAATCGGTTCTGGGCTGGCCGTGTCACTGCCTTCTGCTGCCCAGCGCAGATCCTCGATGTGCAGAGAACTACACACTTCTGACCGTCTGCTTTACTGGTTGGCGGAATCAGAACGTAGTCTTGGCTGGCGCACGGCGATACTTTTGGCACTGCCGCCGGCACCACCCTGCTTTGGTCTACTCGCTGTGGAGCTGCGGCCGTTTGACCTGCGCGGCAGTCAGACATTCGGCCGGCAGCGGTCCGCGGTAGGCGCGCCACATCAGATCGAAGTAGCTGCTCACATCTTAAGTTGCAACCTAAAGGAGAGCAGGAATACCACGACTGTCATGTAAACTCTGAGCTTGTCTTATACCACGGCTTTATTAGCTCGCTAAAAACAACAGATCACTTGTTGTTACATTTTTCTAACATCATTTCTGTTCTTCAATCCTCCCTTGTATTTAGTGTATACTGTTAAGGAAAGAATGATGGTTTAGGGTTAAACGTCTCACCGACAATGAAGCCATTTTAAGATGAAGCACAACTTCAGGATAGGGATGAGTAGGGAAGCTACTCGTCCATGTCATTTGTAAAGGAACCATCCTAGCATTTTCCTGAAGCAATTCCGGGAAATCACGGGAAACCTAAATCTCGATGGTCAGACAAACATCTGAACCGTCATCGTTCTAAATGGAACTCCAGTGTGCTAACGATTGCAGCACCTCCTTCGGTATGTACACTTCTAACGCCACAAATACGTTGAAACGTTAGCACCAACATCACGAACACAATAATGACGCAGTACTATATATTAACCCATTTATATGATATTTAAACTGGATTGTAAATGCTTCTACATACGACGGTTGGAACTTTAATAGTGGCAACTATTCATTTACAGCTCGTACAGAATAGATACGTATTTTAAAGTTTTACTGACTTTCAAAGAAGTCACCAGCATTGTGTATAATCCGCTGCCAGCAATATGCCGGCCGATGTGGCCGAGTGGTTCTAGGTGCTTTAGTCCGGAACCACGCGACTGCTACAGTCGCAGATTCGAATCCTGCCCCGGGAATGGATGTGTGTGATGTCCTTAGGTTAGTTAGGTTTAAGTAGTTCTACGTTCTAGGGGACTGATGACCTCAGATGTTAAGTCCCATAGTGCTCAGAGCGATCTGAACCATTTTGAACCAAGCCAGCGATGTGGAAGTCGTAGGATATTCTTAGCACTGCCAGTTGTGTTTACAGTTCGAGCGACACGGTCTATTGCCCGACGAATTTGTAGCAGTTCTGAAGCCAATGCCGTGAAGTGTTTCCTTCAGTTTAGAAATCGAATTGAACTCACGATGGCTTCAGTCAATGGAGTGCAGTAGGTGGTACAGCACTTGGCAGCCCCATCAGTCAAACAAATCAGTAACAGCTTGCACTGTCCTGCAAAATGATGGTCAGGTGCTGCAGAAAGTGTCATCACTTCTGTCTCTATGCTGTTAATTTTAGGAACACAACCTACGACCAGCTTAGAGACAGAAGTGATGACACTTTCTGCAGGACTTGACCATCATTTTGCAAGACAATGCTCAAGCACGTACAGTGCAAGCTGTTTACTGTTTTGTTTGACTGAGAGGCTGCTACGTGCTATAGCACCTACTGCACTCCCCTGACTTAGGCCCTCGTGAGTTAAACTCGATTTTTAACCTGAAGGAAACACTTCACGGCATTGGCTGCAGAACTGCTACAAATTCGTCGGGCAATAGACTGCGCCGCTCGAATTTTCAACACAACTGGCAGTGCTAAGAGTATCCTACGACTTCCACATCGCTGGCAGCGGGTTATACACAATGCTGGTGACTACTCTGAAGGTCAGTAAAACTTTGAAACACGTATAAATTTTGTATGGGCTGTAAATTAATAGTTGCTACTATTAAAGTTCCAACCCTCGTATTTTTACTCTTAATGTCATGTGTACATTGTGTTTGTATGTTTGAATTCGCTGATGATCTGATGAGGAGCTGCTCCTGAAACATGTCAGCAAATGTAATTTTTAACAACTCATCGGTTGATTTTAGAAACCTAATTAAGCAGTTGTGGGGCGGCGGGTGGAACAGTTTGAGAATTTAAATGTAGAAAAGATGCATTTCCCGGCCGATTAGCAACATATGTGGGGCGGCGGGTGGAATAGTTGTTATATAAATGTTTTGTTTTTCCCGGCCGATGTAATGTAATGTAGAAAAGATGCATTCCCGCCTCCAACTCATAACCTCAATACATGTAGGTGTGTTCTGTCACACACTACACCAAATAACGGCCAACTCCAACCTTATAAATATTTCAAGTTCGTGTCCTTCACGTCTCAACCACAAACACTGTTCAATTCTATTACACTGCCATTCCTTGCTACACAAGGTGAGTTCATTCTTACAACTTGTCTACATTTTTTTCATAACACTAAGCAATCTCTTTTACTATATATTAGTTAGCTCTAATGCATACACTAGGTCTCATTGCCACTTCAAATCCTGCTTGTACACGAATTTGTATATCTTTTTAAATTACTGTTGGTGGACCAATTACAATAAAACAACAACTTTGTACTTATAATATTACCAGGGTTCTATACATACTTGTTACTCAAATACCTTTGTATCTTAATTACATCATACTTCTTTGTTGTTTATGTCACTGTTAGGTTTGTCACATTAGGTATTTTCTTCACTAATCGGTGGATAGAATGGTTACAGAACTCATGGCTTGATAGCCATGACGAAAAATTTTTGTATTGCAAAGAAGGAGTCGAAACTTTGGTGGATAGGAAAGATGAAGAGAGAGTGAAATCTGAAATGGGAAAGAAGATCTCACACAGCTGGGACTGCACAGCTGCCACACTGTGTGGAGGTTACAGAACAACCTCCTCCCTACAGAATTCATTAGTTTAATGTGGCTTGATAGTCATACCGGAAGATTTTAGTATTTGAGAGTAAGAGCCGAAATTTTGGTGGATAGGAAAGATGAAGAATGAGTGAGACCTGAAAAGGAATGAAGATCTCACACAGCTGGGACTGCACAGCTGCCACACTGTGTAGAGGTTACAGAACAACCTCCTCCCTACAGAATTCATTCACTACCTATGAACTTCTTTAGGTCGATCACGTTCCTGAGACCTAATAGCTTTTTACTCTTAGGGTACTCTAGCCTATTACATTGGCATGTGGTTTTTCTATTATCCTGAAAGGTCCTTGGTATTCGAACATGAATTTCTTTTTTTCTGCATTTATTTTCTCTGATTTTTCCTTGGTTTTGACAAGGACTAACTGACCTATTTCAAAACTGGTGGGTACAGCTTTTGCGTCATGACGCTTTTTTCTTTCTAATGTTCTTTTCCTTATATTTGCCCTAGCCTTTAACTTCTTCTCGTCTGTGTTTAGCTTACTTTTACTAAGATTAACACCTTCGTCCCAATATCTCCTATTTTTCAGAACTCGTATAGGCAGCTCCCAAGTTTCATCATTAGTTATTACATGTTTATCAATAAAAGGTACCGTAATTACTCCGGTTATCGGCAAGACCAATTTTAACTGGCTTCTTTCAAAGCCAAAAACAATCTGATATTTCGACAAGAAATCTATGCCAATTAAAACCTCAATACTGAGATTATTTACAATTAAGCATGGATGATCAATTAAATTACCATTAATATCAAAGGGCAGCAAAGCTTCATGCTTTACCGTTTTTGACACCTTGCCAGTAGCTCCAATTATTCTTAGTCCTGATACCCTCATTACTGTAAGCTTGTCTTTACCAGGTAATGCATCAAAGAAGGACTGAGATATCGCGCTCATCTCACTTCCACTGTCTAAGAGACAACGTACATTGATACCCAACATATTCACTATTATTATAGGGTGGCTTATTCTAGTTTGTACAGGTGGTTCCTCAAACTCATCCAATAGTTACTTTTGGATTTGTCTCCAACTAAAGTGATCGACATCTGTCTTCATTACATTTGGGTCAAAGTGTGTAGGGGTTTCCTGAATTACATTTTCCGCTGCCTTTTCCAGTCGCTCTATTAATTTCAAATCGAAACACCGCACGACTTCATTACATTTAATTTGCTGAACATGACCCAAATTACTGTAGTCTGAGCGATTCTGCGCCTCCAGACCGGGAATAACACTAGTTACAGCTAAACCACTTTCACTATTATCGTCGGGTTCCTTCTCAAGTGACAACTGGTCACAGCTATTGGGTTCATCGACCCCCAACAGGCTATCTTCTACATTCTCACTTACCTCCTGTCCTAAATCTATTAGTACAGTATCAGCAACCTGCACAGGCACTTTAGATAAAAGCACATCATCCTCATCGCAAATATAAGCATGAATTTCTTCTGCTTCTTCACCTGACAATTTAGTATTTTGCAGCTCTTCCCTACCATTACACTGCTGCGCCTTCTCTCTCTCTTCCCACTTAGAAAGCGTCTCTAACACGGTATCTATCAAATACTGTGAGTGATATAATATTTCTATTGTATCCTTTGATGCTACCGACCCCTCATCCACACGTTCAGTCTGAGTATTCTGATCTGTCTTACCAATTACCGTAACTACTGGCTTAGGAAAAATAACCGCCTGGTGAGCGCAAGTGTCCTCATAGACGGGAACTAGTTTTCCTGCCTCGGCCTACTACTGTTTCCTTTATTTCCATTATAGTTAACTGGCACAGCATTGCTTTCCGCACTGTTGTTTACCTGCATAATTTTGTTCGGAACAAAATTACTATCATTTGGATGCCATTGTTGGTTCTGATAATTATTTCTCCAATTCCTACCTCTCTTAGGATGGCGAACACCTACTGTTCTGATGTTTACATTGCCATTCTGCTCGTTCTTAAAATTACTACTAGTGTTGTTACCATTTCTATTAATACGTGCTTGCTCCTCATTGGCAGCAACACGCTCTACACGTTCCAAATATTCAATGAAACGATCCTGATTGTCTCTAGGGGCAGATATAATTCTAGTTTGCCAATACCATGGCAGTTTGACTTCAAGACCTAATATTATCATTTCAGGTTTTAGTTTTTCGGCCAAATGTGACAAACGTGAAATCCATGACCTAGCAAACTCTTTAATAGATTCTTTGCCTGCATTGAAGCGTTTTCCACTCCAAAATTCTCTCAACACTTCATTTTGCTTATTACTAGCCCAATACTCATTAATGAAAGCTGTTTTAAATTCCGCTAACGTTTTACACTTCAACATAACATCAGCTGACCAACGCATGGCGTCACCTGCTAAATGGCTTCTAATAAATGAGATTTTCTCTCGTTCAGACCAAGTTGGGGGTATCACATCTTCAAAATCGTTCCAGAAATCTAGCGGGTGGATATTTTTATGTGGATCGAACCGCAAGAACTGCCGACACCCGATAAAAGCGGCGTTTGCAGCTACAACTTGTTGCATACTACCATTACCAGAAGTTACTGAAGCTAATTTACTCTCAATGTTAGCAATGTTAGTACTAATATTTTCTACTCTCATTTCAACATTATCTACTCTTTGCACAATATGAGTTGTATCAGTTTTGATTGCATCTACTTCTGTTTGACATATGTTTACTTTTATATTAACATCTTTAAACCTATCTGAGCACAGTTCAGATTCCGCCTCGATCTTTTCTGTTAACTTGTGCTCCAGCTTCGCATCTTCCATTTGGAAGTCTCTGCGAACCTCAGCAACTTCGGATTTTACTGTTTTATACATTTCAGAAAATTGTTGAGCAACCTTTTTCTTAATATCCTCATGATTGTAATCAATTTTATAATTCAAACTGTCCAGATCCTCTTTCAACTTATTGCAACCAGCCTTGAAGGTATTGTTCATTATCTCCAATCGTTTATTAAAATTAGTTTGGCTGGCCACAATCTCATACTTCAGCTGTCATTTTAGCATTACTGGCTGTCATTTTTGCATTACTGGCAGCTATTGCTTGTAATATTACATTTAAATCAATATCCCTAGTATCTTTGGGTTGCTCACTAGCTGGCTTTTATCACACTCAGGTGACGAAAAACTAGCTCCAACACCAGAATCATGAAAACTAAGTGAAACTTCTGATTGATCAGTCATATCTAACTTATCCTTTTTAAACTCTACCCCCTCTGATGACTGTTTCGTTTTTAACTCATCAGACAAACTATCATCCAATAAATTAACAATTTCTAACTTCTGCTTTACTACAGGGTTCTCTATTATTGAATCACTGCCCCTTTCACACTACTGTCAGGAGACAATACTTCATATTTCACTGTAACATTACTGTTTTCATGCATATTTACACTTGAACCGTTGTTTGGATTTACAGTTCCCTCAACAGACATAGGTTCTGATTTAAGTTTAACCTCAGTTTCTTCTGGCGGTTGCATCGCCGACAGTCTTAGTGCAGGTTAGTAAAAATTTTAGCAGATTTTCACTTAACTTAGTTCCTTCCGCACGACGTATGGCGTTGCCGGCGCGGCGTACGAGAATTACTGATGCGACGCGGCGCGTTGAACTGCAGACGGCACTTCGACGGCTGCTGTGTGATTACGTGGCCCGCAACTGCAGGCGCAGCTGCGGTTGCTCCGGCAGACAACTGCGGTGAGGCGAAACTGGCTTCTCGCGACGCCGGCAGCGCCGCTAGACTCAGTGCCAGCTCCGTCAATCCAGATGCGTTGTTAATCCAATTGCGTCGTCCACATACACACGTAACACTATCACTGTTCTATTACTCAGTTGCGTGTCGCATTTCACTCCAGAATCCAAATATTTAAAAATCACTTTCACTTTTACTCAGTTTGTTTCCCGGCAGATGCACCATATGTGGGGTGGCGGGTTGCTTAATTGTTATTTAAATGTTCCTTTTAATTATTTAATGCTGTTGTTTGCCGTTCTCAACACTGGCTTTCTAACTACAATATTGGCAACCAGAAAGTGATTAGCAAAACGTGAAGCCTGTAATTAGAATTCCTAGTGCCCACTTCATTTGAGAAATACATTTATAGCTACAGCTCTGAGGAATTAAGAGATTGTCTGGGATTCATAATTAAAAAAAAACCATTCTCTCTAAAGTGTTCACTATATTCTGAAAGTCACAGACCAAAAAGGAATCCACACAGTCCAACTACCAAAGCAGTTCAGAGTCTAATGCGCTGATGCAACTATAACTGTTCAAATTAAATGTTTAAGTGAATGCTCGCCATAATTTGATGATAATGTTCATCAAACGCCACGCTAAATAATGGTAGAATGTCTGTCCCGCGGCGGCACGTGAAAATACGACATACGCAAACTGAAGATAGATCATTAAAGTCATCCCAGAATTAACACTTCACTCGAAAACGATTTCATGGTTACGCGTATCCCGAGTAACTTATTACGGCATTCGAGGCTATTTATAGCAACAATACCGACGTGACGCGACTCCCGGTACAGGTGGTGCGCTAATCAGTGTCTGGAGAGAACTGGGGCCTTTCTTTCTCGCGCAGCGTTCTTATATATAAAGCCGCGGTGCGGACGGCTAAGGGAACGCCTGATCAAATCCGCTATCCCGACTAGCCGCTGGGCTAGTAATGCACCACTTTAAGTTATCGAATAAATCATTGCTTCCTTTGCTGATGGCCGATGAAGCTCTCAATTTAAATATGGAATCAGCACACAGGTAAGTAATCATAATAAAAGTCTGACGTAGCTAAGTCAAATATTTTGGGCGAGAGAATTAATTTAATTACACTACACGCAGTAGACGAGCTCTGAAATTGCCCTTTGGAGATACGCTATCGCTATAGTTTTATAGTTATTCAGTTGAAACTTCTCACATCTATATGATTATAGCGGATCTCCTTTCTATTTAAATTTAAACATCCTAGCCTTATTTATTCGCCTATTTAATCTATCTTGCTTCCTTAATTTTTAAGACAAAAACCAGAAAATCATGAATTTCAACTAAAATTTTAATTTGTGAGATCCAGAATACTGTTTCTACTAAATTATTATGCAAAAGGAATGTAAATATAAATTTTTAAGTTTCTAGCTCTTTTCTGTTGCGCCAATGATTTTTACAGAAAAACGTCCAAATTTCGAAAACGGTTAAAGTGATTGAACTGATATTCAACACATATTGATTTAGTATTACTCCTGACATGCTAGAAACGTTTCAGGTTATTTACTTGATTTTTAAAGTATTGCGCAACATTTATGAGGTCAGAGCTAGTTACAGCGGACTGGCTGGCACACAACGAAAAGACTGATGTGAATTTTATACGGCGTGAGTAGGCTGCTTCCCTACACAGTGATATCAGACTTCCTCAGTGCCTCAAACATTTTCTACGGAATTAGGCCAGTCGATGCCTCATAGGATACCTGAGTGTTCGTCAAAGTAGTAAGGTATCCATACACACCGAGCGAGGTGGCGCAGTGGTTAGCACACTGGACTCACATTCGGGAGGACGACGGTTCAATCCCGTCTCCGGCCATCCTGATTTAGGTTTTCCGTCATTTCCCTAAATCGCTTCAGGCAAATGCCGGGATGGTTCCTTTGAAAGGGCACGGCCGATTTCCTTCCCAATCCTTCCCTAACCCGAGCTTGCGCTCCGTCTCTAATGACCTCGTTGTCGACGGGACGTTAAACACTAATCTCCTCCTCCTCCTTTGTATCTATACAGCCCTATGAACATGGGTTTTCACAGCATACTGATCATTAAGATGTACTAGAAATGCCACAATTGGTCACCGAGAGTCTTGAAATAAATACCATGTTTCATGCTGACGGTAACGTGATTGAGTTGGCCCAGGTCCTGATACGAAAAACGTTCCCAAAGTATCACAAAATCACCTTCAACCTGCATTATATTCACTGTAACTTAAACGTATCATTAGGGCGTCGGTTCATTCGATATCTCGCCTCAATTGAAGAAAGAAAAAACTCGTTACTCGACGGAGCATACGATACGCCTGCTGCCAGGTTTCTGTATTGTTCGGCGCATCGAAGATGTGCACCTTTCTGTCGCGCAGGGAACAATAGCCATCTGTGAGCTATCCGACTCCATTTTCCCATTGCACGCAGTTCCCTTCACAATGGTCGCTCGCAAATTGCCCGAGATGAACCTGCTTCACTAACATCAACAGCTCCTGTCGGAATTTTAACTGGCTGCCTTTGACAAGTTGTGACGTTCGTATCTTCTGCCTGTGAGCTGGAATCTTGTTTCACGCATCTCTGCATCTGTTATGCAATTCCTTGCCGACATCTAGGACAGTCTGTACTAATACACTAATAGATTGGGCAACTTCATACATGGCATGGTAACGGTCACGCCCAAAGACAAAAGCTTCTTTCTACCTTCTGTCAAATCTTCTTTCTACACGTCTTACTGCGCTGATAGCATAAAATCGGCTGTTCACATACACGCTAATTCACTGCCATAACTTACATTAACAGTAGAGGGTCACATGACCAGTCCACTTGCTCTGCCCCTAGTGTTTGCCTTTAGCGGGGGGAGGGGGGGCAACATTTTATCTGGTGAGCTTATTTGAGTTAGCGCACAACTTTGCTGGTTGCAGACAACACCTTCGTTGAGCCGGAGAACGTGGCGCGGGTTCTGTCTGGCGTGAGAGCCGAGTACAACGCGACAGCCACCTGCGACCAGGAGTCGCAGCTTGAGCTGGTGAACTTGCCCGGAGAAGACATGGACGAGTTTCACCTGCATATAGGGTCTCAACAGGTAAGCAGCCATAGCAGAAGGCGCCTTGTGTAAGAGTACATACACGTATTTCACAAGATGCGAGGAGTGTTCAATAAGTAACGCAACTTTCTTTCGCAACAAATTCTACTTAAAAAAATGAGGAATTTGTTGCGGAACATCATAGAATGTTCCTGCTTCAGTCCATACAGTTTCGTGAAGTTACGGTAGGTGGCGGTACCATAAGTAGCCTTCACAATGGCGTCCGTAACGGAGGAGAGCTGTCTCTCCTTTCTGTCTTCTTTTGGCAGAAAACCAGAGCATTCATAGGTGCTTGCAGAATGTCTGTCGAGATCTGGCAATCTGGCAGATAACAAAAGCACAGTGATTCATTGGGCGAGGCGTCTGTCATCATCAAAACAAGGTCACGCACCTCATGAAATTGAAGGAACGATGTCAGCGTGGTCGCCGCCACAAACATGTAAACTATCTTTTCCTTCTCCATGACAACCCAAGACCCCACACAAATGCACAGCCAAGAGGAGCACACAGGTCTTCCCAGCAATGTGGCATAAGGCCGTCATATTGAACAGAGATTCTGTAACCAAACGAGTGGAGAATACTACAGTGTATTGGAATCTTCAATAGAACGAACCTGCTTTTGGCATACATTTGTTGCATTGCTTATTGAATGCCCTCGAATGAAAAACCTAACACTTTGGGAATCAAAGACAATCCATCTCCTTCATGACGCGTACACACAAGGTAAATGGGATTTTCTATAGTCTCTGAATAGAACACAATTTTTTATGTTGATAAATTCTGTACATTTGGTATCAGGTTCTGATACTACAGTAGTACACTCGGTTAGCATGGAAGATGCAGCTCAGCTGCAGTGGTACGAGGGCGAGTCAAACGAAAACCTTAAAGTTGCAATAACAAATCTAAATTTCGCGCCGTTATCCTGTAAGTTGGCAAGCGTGCTACAAACAGGGTGCAGAATGGTCTGTAGGTGGCAGCATAGTGCAGATGCACACATACCGTCGCAGTATCAGTAAGAAGATGGCCGTCCCACTTGCGACTTGCACCAGGGAAGAACAGCGTTCTCTTATTCGGTTTTTGCGTAGTGAAGTTGTGAAACCTATTGAAATTCATCGACGAATGAAGGTTCAGTACGGTGATGCATGTTTGTCACAGTAGCAAGTCTACGAATGGAGTAGGAAGCTCGAAAATGGTGTGACTTCAGTGGAAGGTGCTCCTCGTCCAGGTCAGGCACAACGAGTTGTGACACCACAGAACATTGCAGCAGTTGTAGCCATAGTGAAGGAATACCGCCGAGTGACACTGAATGACATTGCAGCATGTTTACGGATTAGTCATGGGTCAGCACACCACGCTGTGCATGATCTGCTCCAGTTTCAGAAAGTGTCTGCAAGATACGGCAGGTGACTCCTAAAATGAGAGAACGACGTGTTGATGCTTGTGAAGAAATTCTTCGGCGCTTTGAACGAGAAGGTGATGGCTTCCTTGCAAGAATCGTTACTGGGGACGAAACCTGGGTTCACTTCCACCTACCGGAAACGAAGAGAGCGAGCAAGGAATGGCGCATTACATGCCTAGAGGGACCACTGTCACCAGTGCATCGTACACAGATCTCCTAAAAAATCATCTGCGGCCTGCAATCAGATCAAAGCGACGTGGATTGCTGACAGCAGGTGTCCTTTTGCAACATGACAATGCAAGGCCCCACACTGCAGTACAACAGTTGCAACAATCACAGACCTGCATTTTGAGTGTCTTCCTCATCCACCATACTCACCAGACCTTGCCCCAAGTGATTTCCATATGTTTGGACCACTCAAAGACGCAGTGGGAGGAAGGAAGTTCTGTTCTGATGAAAAGATACGCCACGCAGTGCATGAGTGGTTGCGCGGACTACCAAAAGAAATTTTTTCTAAAGGAATTTATGCACTTTGTAAGCGCTGGAGGACTTGCATTGAGCGTGGGGTAGATTATGTTGAAAAGTGATACAACTTTGTACCACTTCTGCACAATAAATAATATTTAAAAAAATATTTAAGGTTTTCATTTGATTCACCCTCGTACATAGCACTTCGTTCGTGATCGACAGAATTCACAGAAATGAATAGCGATAGTTATCATGAGCAGTTTAAGCAAGTCTAAAACACTTTGCCAGACACCCACTGTCATTTAGGGATAGTAATGAACTGGGCAGTGTCCTGTGTTGTGGATAGAAGTGAGCTGGGCGCTGACGTGTACACTGGTGAGTCCAGCAGTATATTAGTGCTGGTGCTGCACAAAAGCGGTGTCGAGATAAATGGATGGTTGACGCCAATTTTGTGGCTGCTGGGGTAGCTGTAGGCCCACCTGTGGTATTGTGAGTGTCGCAAGTGGCAGTTCAGACAGTTAGTTAGTTACTTAGTTTCATATTCCATGGATCACTTTGCATTGTATATCATAATGGTGTAGAACACCGCAAAATATCTGTAAAAAGAGCTTCATGTTGAACATTCTAATTCTTTTAAATACACGACGGAAAAAAATCGCAGGACCAAGAATGAATTGTGGAACACAAACAAAAGTTGGCATACGTGTATCTATGTGTGAAAGATGACGTCTATTCAAACTTCGTGCCAGCTGCATGAAAGTGGCGCTAGTAATACGACTCTGACGATGCAAATCAGGTTTTAAATACACGTTGTAACGGTTGTAAGAGTTCGTTACCTTTGAGAGTGGACGTGGTGAGTGCATTAGGCAAGAATGCCTTTAAGGTGAAGAAGAAACCTTTATCAACACAGAGTTTGAGGCCGGCCGTGGTGGCCGAGCGGTTCTAGGCGCTACAGGCTGGAACCGCGCGACCGCTACGGTCGCAGGTTCGAATTCTGCCTCGGGCATGGCTGTGTGTGATGTCCTTAGGTTTAAGTAGTTCTAAATTCTAGGGAACTGATGACCGTACAAGTTAAGTCCCACAATGCTCAGAGCCATTTGAACAGAGTTTGAATGAGGTCGTGAAACACTGCTACCAGAAGCTGGATGTTCCTTTTGCGATACTGCAGAGAGACTTGGCGGGAATGTAGGCACTGTACATGACTGCTCGCAGCGGTGGTCACTGGAATGTCGGGTCGCAAGAAGACCGGGCTCCATATGGCCGCGTGGCACTACCGACAGGAAAGACCTTCGTGTTCGGCCTACGGCTCTGGCGCTTCGTACTGGATCTGCAGCAGCAATTTGAGCAGCAGTTGACACCACAGCGACACGACGAACTGTTTCAAATCGGTTATTTCAAGGAAGACCCCCTGTAGTGCGCGTTCCACTGACCCCAGACCACCACCGTTTGCGACTTCAGTGGCGCCAAGCGAGAGCTCATTCGAGGGCACGGCGGTGATCCGTTGCGTTCCCTGATGAAATCTGGTTCGGCCTCGGTGCCAGTGACGACCGTGTATTGGTTAGAATGAAGCCAGTAGGCCTGCAGCCTACCTGTCTACCTGCTACACATACTGGGCCTGCACTTGGAGTTACGGTCTGGGAGGCGATTTCGTATTACAGCAGGAGCACTCTCGTGCTTAGCCCAAGCACCCTGACTGCTTATTTGTAAGTCAATCTGATGATGCGATCTGTGTGCCGCCATTCATGAAGAATATTCCAGGGGCTGCTTTCCAGCAGGATAACGCTCGCCCACATACCGTTGTTGTATCCAAAAATGCTCTACAGAGTGTCGGCGTGTTGCCCTCGTCTGCCGGATCAACAGATGTCTTCCAATCGAGCACATATGGCACATCATCGAACGACACCTCAAGCGTCATCCACAAACAGCATTGACCGCCCCAGCACTGACTAACTAACTGCATCTGGCGTAATACTCCATCACACAAACTGGTACAACGCAAGCGCGTTTACATGTTTCCATTCACCATTCTGGCGGTTGCACCATTTATTAACGCACCAGCATTTCGCTTTTGCAGTGGCTTATCTAGCGTTTACATTAACCTGTAATCTTGCATTGTTAATCAGTTAAATGTTTCCTAGACCAATATATTCTCGAAATTTCAGTACTCTACATTAATTATTTTTCGGTGCTGCAATTTTTCTTCCGTCATTGTGTACAGATGAGTGTTAATAATTCCTGCCCACCACTTTTTACACATTACTAAACTAAACTAAACTCCGCCCGGAGAGGCCATGAAAGCCCAACGGTACCGACCGGCCGCCGTGTCATCCTCAGCCCACTGGCGTCACTGGATGCAGGTATGGAGGGGCATGTGGTCAGCACACCGCTCTCTCGATCGTATGTCAGTTTATGAGACCGGAGCCGCTACTTTTCAATCAAGTAGCTCCTCAGTTTGCCTCACAAGGGCTGAGTGCACCCTGCTTGCCAACAGCACTCAGCAGGCCAGATGGACACCCATCCAAGTGCTAGCCCAGCCGGACAGCACTTAACTTCGGTGATCTGACGGGAATCGGACCTTTTACACATTGCTACAAAAGAAATGCACAGCAGTTAACGACCATGATGTCATCATAGCAACTGTGGTCACTAAAGATGAAAATTTAATCAAAAAGGCTAGGAGAGTATTTCTGCTAGAAAGAGCAGATAAGCAGTTGTTAGCAAATCCACTTAGACAAGGAACTGACATCATTTAGTTCCAACATGATGGACGTACAGGTATTACGGGCAACGTTTAAACATATTGATTCGTACTCTGAAGAACAGGATTAAGGAAGGAAAAGACATACCGTGGTTTAAAAACGAAATTCGGGAAATGCTGAGGAAGCAACGGCTGTTGGACTCTCAGTTCAAAGGAAAACGCGCAAATGACGACAGGCTAAAGTTAGTAGAGATCAATGCGCCTGTAAAAAGATCGATGCATGAAGCATAAAATAAATTCCATCATCATACCTTAGCCAAAGATCTTGCCGAGAACTGGAGAAAATTCTGTTCCTGTGTAAAAACGCTAATTGGGAGTAAAACTTCCACGCAGTCAGTCGTTGACCAATCTGGTGTGTGGCGGTAGAAGGTAGTGGAAGGTAAACCTAAGTTTTTTTTCCTTTTTTGCGTTTAAGAAATCATTCACGCAGGAGAATTGTACAAACACGTCATCCTTTGATCATTGCACAGACTCCCGACAAACTACTGAAAGAGTTGAAAAGAAATAAGTCGCTAGGTCCGAATGGAATCCAAATTCTATTTACAAAGAGTGCTCTACAGCATTGGCCCCTTTCTTAGCTTGCATTTATGGCGAATCTCTCGCCCAGAGCAAAGTCCCAAGGGACTGAAAGAAACGCATATGACTCATGAATACAAGAAAGGTAAAAGAATGGACGCGCAGAATTACAGATAAATGTCTTTAACATTAGCTTGCTGCAGAATTCTTGAACATATCCTCAGTTCGAAGGCAACAAATTTCCTTGAGACGGAAAAGCTTCTGTCCACGAATCAGCACGTTTTCAGAAACTCAGCTTGCCCTTTGCTCAAATGAATGAAGGCTAAGAGGCAAATTCCATAATCCTAGATTTTCGAAAAGTGTTCGATGCTGTGCCCCACTTCCGGCTGTTAACGCAGGTCCGAGCACACGGAATAGGTTCCCAGATATATAAGTATATAGTTCTGGCAACACCGGCCATGACCTCCTTCTGCTGTGCGGATGCACACACATTCCCAGAACTCTTACGGGACTTGGTAAGTAATGAGTGTGCTGGGGTGGGATACCGCGAATGTAGAGTGTGGACATGTAGGGTGAGAATGTTGGTCTCGCGGAAGGCGTGCGCGAGATAGTTCCTGCAGTCGCACTATCCTCTGTGTCCTCGGTGGCTCAGATGGATAGAGCGTCTGCCATGTAAGCAGGAGATCCCGAGCTCGAGTCCCCGTCGGAGCACACATTTTCACCCGTCCCCGTTGATATATATCAACGCCCGTCGTCAGCTGACGGTATTAATATAATTCTAATTAGGTTTCCAGATAGGTGAGTGGCTCGAAGACCCCATACGTTGTCCTCGACGGTGAGTGTTCATCAGAGACAATAGCATCGTCAGGAGTGTCCCAAGGAAGTATGATAGGGCTGTTGTTATTTACTCTCAAAACAACTTGGAGGAGAGGGTGAGCAGCAATCTGTGGCTGTTTGCTGATGGCGCTTTAGTTTACGGGAGGTGTCGCCGCTGAGTGATTTTTGGAAGATACAAGATGACTTAGACAAAATTTCTACTTGGTGTGATGAATGTAGAAAATGAAAGTTAATGCACATGATTAGGAAAAGCAAACCCATAATGTTCGAATAACACATTAGTAATATACTGATAGGCACATTCACATGGATTACATATCTATGGAATGGAATAAGGATGTAAGGATTGTAGTAGGGAAGGCGAATGGTCAACTTCGGTTTATTGGGAGAATTTTAGGTTCAAATGGCTCTGAGCACTATGGGACTTAACATCTGAGGTCATCAGTCCCCTAGAACGTAGAACTACTTGAATGTAACTAACCTAAAGACGTCACACACATCCATGCCCGAGACAGGATTCGAACCTGCGACCGTAGCGGTCGCGCGGTTCCAGACTGGAGCGCCTAGAACCGCTCGGCCACAAAGGCCGGCGAGAATTTTATCTACGTGTGGTTCATCTATAAAGGACACGACATGTAGGACACTACTGCGACCAGTTCTTGAGTACTGCTTGGGTGTTTGCCATCCATACCAGGCCGGATTAAAGGAACACGTAGAAACCATTTAGAGGCCGGTTGCTAGATTTGTTACCAGCAGGTTCGAACAACAAGCAAGCAAGCAGAGATGCAAGCAAGCAGAGATGATTCAGGCACTCAAATAGGAAACCCAGGTGTGTCGACGACGTTCTTTTCAAGGAACGACATTGAGAAATCTGAGAACCGGCATTTAAAGCTGACTGCAGAATGTTCCTATTACCGCCAACATACGTTTTGCTTGAGGACCACGGAGCTAAAATACAGGGAAACTAGGTCTCTCACAGAGGCATATAGACTCTCTCCCTCGCTCTATTTGGGAGTGGAACAGGAAGTGAAATGACTAGTAGTGGTACAGGGTACCCTCTGCCACGCACCGAATGGTGGCTTGCGCAGTACGTGTGTAGACGCAGATGTAGGGGGTGATGGTTCGTCTTCAGTGGGACCCGCAGCTATGTGAACGATCCCACATGCGTCTGTGATCTCTTGCCAGCCTGGGGTCATATTGGTGATGTGGCCAGGTGTTGCATGTCTGTGGATGAGGTCACAGTAGATCACAGTTGTTGCAAAGGTTACTCTGAGGTCTTGGTGCGGGCACAGTTTATGGAGGTTGTCGTAACTATAGCTGATTTCTGTTGTGGATCATCAACTCTGGTCTGGCCTTGACGTCGAAAACCTAGTGTTCCACGTGATCTATGATGACGCCTTGCAGCTAAGTCGGGGTCTGGGTAAAGTGCAAGCCGAGATGAGGGGACCTGCACAGTAACAGGAACTCAAGTACAGATTGCGGGCTCACGAAGATGGGCTTAGAAAATCGAACAGTATGCAAGATGCGAGAGTTGGAACTTAAATAGTGGCAACAATTTATTCACAACCGATACAAAAGAGTTACATGTTTGCACCTGTTACTGTCCTTCAAAGTAGTCACCAGCGTTGTGAAGAACCCGTTGCCAGTGATGTGGAAGGCGTAGTATACCGTTAGCAGAGCTGTTCTGTTGGTGGTGCGAATGGAGCTGTCTACTGCCTGTCGAATCTCTGGAACAGTTCTGAAGCAAAAAATGCCACGAAGTGGTTCCTTCATCTTCGGAATCAAATGCACAGTATTACTGTTCGTTTTTGGGGCATCACCTGCCACCAGCTTTGCGAAAGAAGCGGCGACACTTTCTGCGCAACCCAGCCATCATTTTGCACGACAATGCGCGGGCGCACACAGCGCAATCTGTGGCTGCTCTGTTCGGTCGATGGGACTGGGAAGTACTGTACCATCCACCATACTCCCCGGATTTAAGTCCTTCTGACTTTGATTTGATTCCGAAGATGAAGGAACCACTTCGTGGCATTCGCTTCAGAACTGTTGCAGAGATTCGACAGGCAGTGGACCGCTTCATTCGCACCATCAACAGAACAGGCTCTGCTAACAGTATACTACGCCTTCCACATCGGAGGCAACGAGTTCTACACAAGGCTGGTGCCTACTATGAAGGTCAGTAACAGGTGCAAACATGTAACTCTTTTGTATGGGTTGTGAATAAATAGCTGCCACTATTTAAGTTCCAACCCTCGTACGTGCCAATGCAAACTTTGGTCAGACTGCTATCATTTATCATTTTTGCAAAGAACTTTGTAAAGATATTCTTACTCCTCAGTAGCAACGAGTAAAACGAACTTTATGGCATCTATTGAAGACGCAACATCGACATCTTAAGTACCATTTCAATTCGTTTAAGAATTTACTCTGGAGTCCCCCCTGAACAGCTATTAGTACTTCTTGAAGTAGTAGCTCCTGTCCTTTGACTGCGGCTTCTTAACAATAGATTATGGGAAATTCTTTCAGGATGTCTGGCCACATAGGCGTGAGAGATATTGCATCGACATTTATGAGTTGGGCAGTGGGTCGATAATGTAATTCATAATTATAAATGTTCAGAAATATTACCCATGCTACTGTTGTTGGCCCGTTTTGTCTGAGAGCTTGGTCACTGGCTTATGATCAGTTAGCAGGTGGAATTTCGTACCATACAGGAATACATGAAACGTTTTCATGTCGGAGATTATTGCTGATGCCCGTTTTTGGAATAGTTCATTTGTGCTAACGCCAGATTCCTAGAGGCGAACGCTATCGGATGTTCCGTACCATCAGAAAGTTTACAGGACAGCATTACGCCACCAACACATTCAGAAACTATAGTCAGACACAAGTTTGGCATAAGGCTGGGAGGCGGGGAGTAGACTGAAGACGTCTGATGACCACTCAAGCTGTGCAATCTCTTTGTGGAGTCTATTTCAAAGATATGCTAGCTCCCTGCTACAGGTAGCCAATGAAAACTCTAGCAATGATGTATATATTCATCAGTGCACCAACAGCGGTTGAATCAGTGCCCTGGTTCTCAAGAAGTGTTAATACGCACAGTGTTGAAATGGAGTCAAAAGCTATCAAGCAATCCACCTACACGCTTTAAAATAAAGCGAAACGCGTCCGATCATAATAAGTCTTTACTTATAGACGCTAAAGACGGCAACTAACCGATGCAAATTGTATATGTCCATCTGCGGAAAAAAAGAGATCAAAAAACAAAGAAGACAACCTGTATTATTATTATTATTAATTGTATTATAATTACCCATCACTTTACAAATACAAATAGAATATATACATAACTTACAGATTTAAAGACGTATTATTTATATAAATACAAATACACTGAAGCGCCAAAGAAACCGGAGTAGGCATGCGATTTAAATACTGATATGTGAACAGGCAGAATACGGCGCTGCAGTCGGCAACTCCTATATAAGACAACAAGTGTCTGGTGCAGTTGTTACATCAGTTACAGCTGCTACAATGGCAGGTTATCAAGATAGTTAAGACTTTGAACGTGGTGTTATTCGGCGCACGAGCGATGGGACACAGCATCTCTGAGGCAGCGATAAAGAGGCGATTTTCCCCTGCGACCATTTCATGAGTGTACCGTGAATATCAGGAATCGGATAAAGCATTAAATTTCCGACATTGCTGCTGCCGGGAAAAGATCCTGCAAGAACGAGGGCAACGACGACTCAAAAGAATCGTTCAACGTGCAACCCTTCCGCAAGTTGCTGCAGATTTCAATGCTGGGCCATCAACAATTGTTAGTGTGTGGATCATTCAAAGAAACATCATCGATATGGGCTTTCGGAGCAGAAGGACCACTCTTGTACTCTTGATGACTGCACGACACAAAACTTTCACCTTGCCTGGGACCGGTCAACATTGACATTGGACTGTTGATGGCTGGAAACATGTTGCCTGGTCGAACGAGTCTCGTTTCAAATTGTATCGAGTGGATGGACGTGTACGGGTAGGGAGACAAGCTCGTGGATCCATGCACTCTGCATGTCAGCAGGAGACTGTTCAAGCTGATGGAGGCTCTGTAGTGGTGTGGGGCGTGTGCAGTTGGAGTGATATGGGGGGACCCCAGATATGTCTATATGCGACTCTAACAGGTGACACGTACGTAAGTATTATGTCTGGTCACCTGCATCCATTCTTGTCCACTGTGCATTCCGACGGACTTGGTCAGTTCCAGCAGGACAATGCGACACCACACACGTCCAGAATTGCTACAGAGTGGTTCCAGGAACACTCTTCTGCGTTTAAACACTTCTGCTGGCCAGCAAACTCCCCAGACACGAACATTATTGAGCATAAGTGGGATGCCTTGCAACGTGCTGTTCGGAGGAGATCTCCACCCTCTCGTAGTCTTACGAATTTACGGACGCCACTGCATGATTCATGGTTTTAATTCCCTCCAGCACTATTTCAGACATTAGTTGAGTCATGCTACGTCGTGTTGCGGCACTTCTGCGGTCACGCGGAGGCCCTCCCCGATATTAGGCAGGTGTACCAGTTTCTTTGGCTCTTCAGAGTAGAATATGTTCATACTTAACAAATTTAGTGACGTGTTATTTATATAAGTTAGCACATCTGCTGTAACGTCCAAGGCGTCGGAGGAGTTGCCGGAGTACGAATTTTGAAAGCATTCCTCAACAATATGTCTGAAAGCCTGTCTTGGAAAGCCACTGGTGCACTGCACACCGGCAATTTTTTTCCATCTGCACAGTGGGTCACTGCATCTCCTGTGGTTCGTCCAGATCCTGTTAAGTGTACTCCACATCCTCCAGGAAGACCAGGTTCACAAGCTTTGATATTGGCTCGGAGACAGCTCTGGAGGTTTGGTGGGTTCTTATTACACCATCCTTCTCCCCAAGCTTCGTGGAGATTGAAGTCAAAGTTCTCCACGTTGCTAGCTGCTCTGAGTGGGGAAAGTCTATAGCGAAATCTGTTGATTGGGATAGCAGATATGTCCCTATGAATTAGTGGCTGCTGGTTGTTGCAGCTTTTCTTATATTTCCTTAGAAGTTTATTCTTTTTTCTCAGGGCAGTTTGTGGAATCCGGCCCAGTACAGGTCTCCAGCGTACTGGAGTGGATTTGCTTGTGGCAGCAACAGTCCGCATTGTTTGATTTAGTTACGTATCCACCAGTTTCCTGTGGCTGCTGTTTATTCAGACAGGGCTGCAGTATTCTGCCGCTGAGTAAGCAAGACCGAAGGCAGATGCTCGTAAGCTTGGAGTTTCAGAATCCCATGTTGTACAACCCAATTTTTGGAGAATAATATTACTTGACGTCAGTTTAGCTGCAGTCTTTCTTAGATGTTGTGTAAATGACACCGTTCTGCCAAGTATAACTACAAGGTACTGCGGATACTTTTTATGGGCCAGGCGGTTAACCTCGAAAAATATGTACATTTATCGGATGGCTAGAGTAATGAAAGCAAGTCGATTCGTTTCAAGTCCCTATTTAACGAAAATATTGTCCCATTGTGCTTGGGACTTTTGTTAATATATCATCGGTGCTGTGTTGCTGTCGCCCAGTCATTAGCATAAGAAAACATCCCGGACTGAGTGGCTCGCATGTCTGCAACATACAACCTAAATTCAGCGGGGCTAGGAGTAAGCCTTGAGGTTGGCCACTGTTGAGGGTCTTGGCGGTATTTCCTATAATTACCTGAAGTAGTCTTTCAGTCAGCAAATTGTTAAGAATTTGTGCTGTTCTTCTGCAGAGTATTATATTGAGCGGCTGATAGACAACATACTGCCTTCACACGCTATCGTAAGTGCTGTCACATCAATAAACACAGCAGAGGTCTTTAGTTGTTTCTGAAACCCAGCTTTGTGTAAGTTGTCAATGAAAGGAAGTCATCCACACAGCTGTGGCTTGGTTGGAATCCGGCCTGTTCAATAGGAATCTTTCCAAGTATCTCGATACGTATCATGTTATAAAGCAGCTTGTCAAGTAGTTTTTACATCTTAGACAGAATGGCAGGAGGACCCGCCAGGGTCGCCGAGAGCGCTGACGCGCTGCTTCCTGGACTCGAGTAGGCGCGTCGGCCCCGAATCGAATCCGCCTGGCGGATTAACGACGGGGGCCGGTGTGGCAGCCAGCCTGGATGTGGTTTTTAGGCGGTTTTCCACATCCCGATAGGTAAATTCCGGGCTGGTCCCCGCGTTCCACCTCAGTTACACAGCTCGCAGACATCTGAACACATTCGCGCTGTCCCACGGATTCACTCGACACAGAGAGTTGGAGTACATTAATTCCTTCCTGGGGGGTATGGAGTGGCGACAGGAAGGGCATCCGGCCACCCCTTAAAAATAAACGTGTTGCATCCGATTACCCAGCAGACCCCACAAGTCGGGATTAATGGTTGGAAAGAGAGAGCCAGAATGGCAGTAGGACGATAACTTTCAGTTTTGTTGTTGGGTTTACCTGGTTTTAAGATATCAGTGACCATCTGTTTCATAACAAACAAATAAATTTGTATTTAGTTAAAAGTTTTTCTCCATATAAAACTTTGTTTAAGATATATCTGAAAGATCTACATCTATACCTACATACATACTCTGCAACCCACTCTATATTGTATGTAGAAGAGTACTTTGTATCACTACTGGTCATTTGCATTCTTATTCCACTAGAAAGTGGGGCGAGGGAAAAGCGACTGTCTATATGTCTCCTTACGAGCTCTTTCTCTTATATTATTTTCAGGGTTCTTCTTCTTCTTCTTCTTCTTCTTCCGTGTCCGGATGCACCAATTATATCTTCCCTTCCCAGAAATTAGCAACGTAGATTGCTTTGTCATTGACTTTCAAAATATCATCTTTAGTGCATGTCATAGACATATCTGGGCAGATCAGTAGGTGGTCCAAGTCCTGTATTGCTCCGCATTCACACCTGTCGCCATCACTGTAACCCCATTTAAATAGGTTTGATTTGCACCCAGTTACTCCAGTGCGCAGCCGGTTTAATGACCTCCAAGTTGTAAAAGGTAGTTGAAATCCTGCAGATCCCTCCTCAAGTAGATCCATTGTGGAGTGTGGCACCATTTCTTCCCAAAGAGATAGCCGCCTTGCGGCGGGTTTGGTGACGAGCTCTTCAGTAGTTTCAATGAAACTCCTGCGGGATTTCAGCCGGACACGTTGTTTTCGGTGCATATGCAACGGGTGTCGAGGATCATTCTTTTGTTTTGATCTTTCGATCTCGGCGGCTACTTGTCTGCGGATAGTGGGTGGTGCTATGCCTATGATGGGGTAAATGATGTCTGTGGGAGTTGGTTTGAGGCATCCTGTGGCAATACGTACAGTTTCGTTTACGGCGACGTCAACTTGCTTAGTGTGAGCAGAGTTCCTCCAAACTGGCGCCGCATATTCCGCTGCTGAGATACTCAGCACCAGACCCGTGGTGCGCAAAACATGTGGTTGAGCTCCCCACGATGAATCTGTTAGCTTCCGCAGTATGTTGTTCCTGGCACAGACCTTTTTTTTAGTGTTGTGACAGTGCTGCTTAAAAGTAAGTGCTCTGTCCAATGTTACTCCCAGGTATTTTGGGCTGTTTGTATGTTTCAGCTCTTCCCCTTGCCACATGACTCGGAGTTTCCGTTTGGCTTGTTTGTTCCTAAGATGGAAGGCGGATACTTGAGATTTACTAGGGTTTGGTTTGAGATTATTGCCGTCGTAATAGGTAGCAAGTTCTGTTAAGGCTCCTGTGAGATTCTCCTCCACTTGTTCAAAGGTTTTATCCTGTGTGGCCACTGCTGCATCATCAGCATATATGAACATTCGTGTCCGGCAGCTGATGGGAAGATCATTGGTATAGATGTTAAATAATATTGGAGCCAAGACACTACCCTGTGCAAGTCCATTTTTCTGTGTCCTCCAACGGCTGTTTTTAGATTGTAAGGTTACATAGTAGCGTCTGTTTTGTAGCAGACATTGCACGAACATAGAAAGGGTGTAGTCCTTAGTGACATTATACACTTTCTGGGTAAGCAACTTATGGTTAACTGTGTCATATGCAGCACTGAGATCCAGGAATGCGACCCCAGTTACTTCTCCTCTCTGATAGCCGTCTTCGATGTACTGTGTGAGATTAAGAATTTGGCCACAGCATGATTTTCCTGGTCGGAATCCAGCTTGTTCGTTAATGAGGGCTTTGTCCACATAATCAGCTATGCGTTTGAGGACCATTCGCTCCAGCACTTTAAATAAATGACAAAGCAGTGATACAGGCCGGAAATTTTTAGCTTCAGCTGGGTCTTTCCCTGGTTTTAGTAATGCAATAACCCGAGCTTTCCTCCACAGTTTAGGAATTTGCATTGTTGTAATACAGTTATTCATTAGCTCTAGGATCCATGCTTGTACTCCCGGTCCAAAATGTTTAATTTGCTCAGATCTCAGATCGTCGAGGCCAGCGGCCTTATTGTTTTTCAAATCATTGATGGCATCTTGTAGCTCCTGAATGAAGAACGGGCGAGCTAGGAAGCTAATCTCCTCGTTCAATTTTCTTTTAATTTTGCCATTCCTGATCTTCCTTTTAGTTTTTCCGTTCATGAGTAGTTGGTGAGCTATCTGATCGGGTGTAACTTCACTGTAATTTGGTTGTGGTTCTGTTGGGTTGTTGTTGAGACTTTTGACCAGTTTCCATGCCTTCCTACTGCTGTGCTTCATGTCCGTCTCTTGTAGGAGGTTGCACCACTTTTCCTTTCTCGCTTCGGAGATACCAGACATCAGTGCCTCACCTGCCTGGATCGTTTCCTCTGAGAAGGGGTCCTTATTGTATAGTTCTTCATACTTTTTCAGAGCTTCCTTGCTGCTACCATTTAGTCCAGCGATATACTGGGTGCGGCACCCTCTAGGTATGCGCCGTCGAGAGATTTTCTTGACGAGGTCTATGAAAGTTTCATATGATTGTATCTCTGGTTTAATTTCCAAAATCTCCTTATCAAGGTCCTCTGTAAAAAGTTCCCAATGAGCGTTTTTGAAATTGAAGCGTCTCTTACATCTGATTTGATTACTGCAGTAATGCAGCAAGTTATTGCTCTGTGTTGCGATCTTGGAATTGGGTCCTCGGTTTGCTTTACAGTTTGCAGGGATACCTTTTCGGAGACAAAGATGTTATCTGGATTAAATCCTCGTTTCCATCTTCCGCTGTTAAATGATGCAGGCAACTTTGGGTCATGTATCAATTTCAGTTTAGCCTGGTCTGCCCAGGTCTCCAGCATTTCGCCATCGTCATTTGTCTCTTTATAACCCCATGCGAGACCGTGACAGTTAAAATCTCCTAGTACAACTTTAATGTTTTTTGAATGGAAATTTCCAGGCTCCGTAAATTTAAACCTCGCACTGGGTGGTTTGTACACGGATGTTACAGGTCAGAGCACAGGAGCGTACGTCTAAGTTCGGTTTCACAAATATAGCACTTCCGTACCTTTCGTGTGGTCTCTCGAGAACTAATTTCATGCCCTGTATTTTTGGTCTATGGCTAGTTGGTGCTCTGTGTGTTTCTTGTAGCACTAAAACGTCACAGTTATTTCGTTTGCACATGTCAGATAATAAAATTTCTTTATTTACAGATAAGCCTTCAATATTGCAGGAAGTTGTCACTAGTGATGGTCTTGATAAAGGCCTTTTTTGAGTCTCTTCGGAGAGTTTTGTCATCTTTGGTTTTGGTGCTCCGGTGTTTGCAGGATTGGCCGACTAGGTCGTTTCCAGGGGACGCCCGATTGCTTGTTGTTCGAGTGGTGAACGCAATCTTCGTGGAGGCTCCTGCAGTGTCCCTCATTCAGGGTTCTTAGTGAAATCTACGTTGGCGTCAGTGCAAGGTCTTTATAAATGATTAAAGCGATTTCATAGATTTGTTGGAGCTGTATTATTTGGCATATTGTCAGAGAACTTTGCACACACATAGAAAAACTTGAAAAGCTTTCTCACGTAATACAAGTGGTCCATGTGGGCTCCCCTACTTATTCTGCAGACATCAAGTCTGTAATCTAGTTCTTCCCACGTTCGGCGCAGCATGCCCCTATCAATCTGTTCAAAAATACTGTTACTGCGAGCTCGCAGTTCTTGTAGGTTTGTTGGTACAAGAGACGTAAACACAATCTTTCACATAATCCCAAACAAAAAATTGCGTGGGGTTACGTCGAGAGAGCGAGTAAGAGACGACATGAATTGCTGATTACCGCCACCATGACTCACCCATCGGTTTCTCAATTTCCTGTTGAAGAATTCACGAATGTCATGATGGAAGTGGGTTGGAGCACCGTCCTGTTGGTAGATGAGACCCACACTGTCGGCCTCCTGTTGCGGCATGATCCAGTTTTCCAGCATGTCCAGATACAGGCGCCCTGTTACGGTCTTTCCGCAGATGAAAAGGGGGCAGTAAACTTTAAACCGTGAGACTACACAGAACACGTTAACTTTTGGTGAATCTCAGATGTGCTCCACGATAGTGTGGGTAGTCTCTGTCCCCAAAATTCATACCTTGCGCCTGTTCAGTATACTATTCACAAAAAATGTTGCCTGATCACTGAAGATGAGTTTCTCACAAAAGCCATTCCCTTCCGTAAACTACTGCAACTGTGCCGAAAATTCAGTGTCTGACTTTGTCATCAGGAGTCAAGGCTTTTAGCAATTGCAAGCGGTAAGTCTACAGGAGTCGTTTCCTGAAGATATTCCAAATGAGCAGCTGTGGTATGTTCAACTCTCTACTTGCTCTGTACGTCGAATTCTGTAGCTAAGTGCGGAACTCGCTAGCACGCAGTCAACCGTTTGTTCGCCCACAGCTGGTCGACCCGTTGGCTTCCCCTTGAAGAGGCATCCTGAAGCTTTAAACTGCGCATACTATCGCCAAATGGAGTTGGCATTTGATAAGTCTTTGCTGAACTTCGTTCTGGAATGTCGTTACACTGTTACGGCAGACATCTACATCTACATCTACATCTACATGGTTACTCTGCAATTCACACTTAAGTGCCTGGCAGAGGGTTCATCGAACCATCTTCATACTAATTCTCTACCATTCCTCTCCCGAATGGCACGTGGGAAAAAGGAACACCTAAATCTTTCCTTTCTAGCTCTGGTTTCTCTTATTTATTATCATGATCATTTCTCCCTACGTAGGTGGGTGTCAACAAAATATTTACGCATTCGGAAGAGAAAGTTGGTGATTGAAATTTCGTAAATAGATCTCGCTGTAAAGAAAACCGCCTTTGATTCAGTGACTGCCACCCCAACTCGCGTATCATATCAGTGACACTCTCACCCCTATTGCGCGATAACACGACAGATGTGAATCCATTTCAAGCACAGCATACGCTTTGTCGGCGCCTGTCGCTATCTTGCCTAATTGCTCACTGCTGCGCTCTCATACAGAAATTTGAGGTGCAACTGCAACGATAGAAAACTTTTTGAGTTTTTCTGTATGAGTGTTGAGTTTTGTGACAACACGTCAATTAATGTAACTATAGTGAATTTATGAAATCACTTCAAACATTATAACAGCCATGTAGAATCATTGTGCAGTAAGCTCCAAATGCAGGCTCTGCAAATTTGCTCAGTAGCGTTTCACGAAAAAGCACCGTCTTTGCTTCAGAGGGAAGTTCACGAAGCATCTCTGTAACATTTGTGTGTCGATTGGACCTAGCGGTAACAAATACGGCAGCATTCCTGTGAATCGCTACGACGTCTTCCTTTAATCAGTCTTGATGGAAATCCCAAAAACTAGAGCAGTATTCAAGAATGGTTGCACTAGAGTCCTATACGCTGTCTCCTTTACACATGCGTTACACTTTCCTAAAGATCTCCCAATAAACAGTTGTCGACCATTCTCCATCAATACTAGTACTCCCTAGTGTTCATTCCACTTCATACTACTTTGGAAAGTTGCATCTAGTATTTGAACATTACAGGATTCGAACGTTTCCTGGAAATCTGGGAATATGTAATCCGTCTGTTGCCCTCAGCCATGGTTCAGACGATATCACGTGAGAAAATGGCAAGCTGAGTGTCGCACGAGCGATGCTTTCTAAAGCCGTACAGTTTTGTGCAAATAAACTTTTACGTCTAATGGAAACGTGTTACCTTAGAACTTAGAATAGGTTCAAGTATTCTGCAGAAAACCGATTTAAGGATATAGGTCTGTAACTCTGAGGGTCCATTCTTTTACCCTTCTTATATACAGGAGTCATCTACGCGTTTTTTTTCAGTCATTTGGGACTTCGTGCTGAGCGAGAGATTCGCGATGAATGCAAACTAAGCACGATTGTTTTCTAAAATTTAATCAGCCGATTTTTTGTATATTGAAATCCTAGTACAAAGGCCCCAAATCATGTCAATACTTATTGCTGACTGTCAGAAAAAGAACGCTGAACACCTTTTTCACATCTAGAGAGATGATCCTGAAATTCTGTATTATTTGGCCCAAGTTATTTCATTTGTTTTTCTATAATTTCTGATAGTTGGCAAAAATATGAACATTTACAGCATAGTTATTGTTTTCTCTACTAGTAGTTTTGTTCGTTAGTTGGTAACGTATTTTAGCGTAAAATCTGCTGTACTTCTTTATGGTAAACCTATTTTGTGTTCAAGTTTTCCTCTCATTACGAACCCGTAAATCAAATCTCGAGAATGGAAGATGCAGATCTGAAACAGTTTAAGCCTTATTCTTGCATTTTGGAGGAAGATTCGAAGTCCCTTTCATAGCCCGAATCAGCAAAATTCATAGAGCACACAGAAACATTAGCAACCGAAGATGATTCAGCAAGTGTACGAGAATATATCGATATTTTGCGTTTCATTGTTCTTACGAAATTCATGAATCTTAATTCTTAACTTTATTTCCTTTTTCTACAGCTGTTAGTGCATCTCGCGATCAGAACGCAAATCATGATTTTTCACTGAAAACAAATAATATAATACAATAAAGCAAATAATATAATACAATATATATAAATGACCTAGTAGATAGTGTCGGAAGTTCCATGCGGCTTTTCGCGCATGATGTTGTATCATACAGAGAAGTTTCAGCATTAGAAAATTGCAGTGAAATGCAGGAAGAGCTGCAGCGGATAGGTACTTGGTGCAGGGAGTGACAAATGTAATGTATTGCGAATACATAGAAAGAAGGATCCTTTATTGTATGATTATATGATAGCGGAACAAACTCTGGTAGCAGTTACTTCTGTAAAATATCTGGGAGCAGGCGTAAGGAACGATTTGAAGTGGAATGATCATATAAAATTAATTGTTGATAAGGCGGGTGCCAGGTTGAGATTCATTGGGAGAGTCCTTAGAAAATGTAGTCAATCAACAAAGGAGGTGACTTACAAAACACTCGTTCGACCTATACTTGAGTATTGCTCATCAGTGTGGGATGCGTACCCGGTCGGGGTGACGGAAGAGATAGAGAAGCTCCAAAGAAGAGCGGCGCGTTTCGTCACAGGGTTATTTGGTAAGCGTGATAGCGTTACGGAGATGTTTAGCAAACTCTAGTGGCAGACTCTGCAAGAGAGGCGCTCTGCATCACGGTGTAGCTTGTTCGCCAGGTTTCGAGAGGGTGCGTTTCTGGATGAGGTATCGAATATATTGCTTCCCCCTACTTATACCTCCCGAGGAGATCACGAATGTAAAATTAGAGAGATTCGAGCGCGCACGGAGGCTTTCCGGCAGTCGTTCTTCCCGCGAACCATACGCAACTGGAACAGGAAAGGGAGGTAATGACAGTGGCATGTAAAGTGCCCTCCGCCGCACACCGTTGGGTGGATTGCGGAGTATAAATGTAGATGTAGATAAGAACACACTCTCAGAACCACTCCTATATTGATAAATACAGTGAAACACCGCACATATTCGTCAGTCACTGAAAAGAGCTTACACTCGTGGAAACAACGCTGTATTCAGTCTAAAGCGCAGAGACCGTACAACAAGTTAGGGCAGTGGCGGGCTGCTGAGCGTTGGAAGAGTCGGCTTTGACGCCAGCATCGCAGCTTTCTACTGCGCACACGCCCCGTCGCCCCTGCTATGTATTCTAGTAATTGTGGCCTTACCGTTAGGCTATCTGAGCACACCTTCAAGACTGACTCGATGTTTCATTAACTCTGAAGTTTGCATTTAAGATTTCCAAACTACGACCAGAAATTCTTCTGCAGGCTACGGGACAATAGCGCCATTAGTGGAATGGACTCTGTGGACTGCCGTGGCTTAGGCCGGTATTACACTATCAAATTTCTTTGTCCAAAATCTTTGTCAAAGATATTTGATAGTGTAATAGGGACCTTGTCAAATGTCGTCCAAAATTTGATCAAATCTAGGGCCTCGCTGTATATTTGATCAAAGAAACCGCTTGTCTTCTGTTCACTGCAATGTTACATGTTACCACATGGAGCGCTAGCATCGCTGCAGCGTTCTGTCGTCTGTAGTGTTTTTATAACCATTGCCTGTAAATACAATTGGTGTGTGCCGACAACTACAAAATTAATAGAGATGTCTGAAGCTGATGAGGCGCTTTACAACGTGAGGCACCCTGAATACAAAAATAGATTAAGAAGATTGGAGACCTAACCTGACCTAATCAAACCTAACCTAACATAACCCTCTCCTGTAGCAAGGAACCGGAGTGTTATAGTGAGCCTGTCTTCTGAAGGTGTAGCAGTTCTTAAGTGAATATTGTGAATAGTGTGCTTTGTGATATGAGGATACACTTCATTGAGCACATACAGAAATGTATGCTCATCCATTCTTAAGTAATTGATGTACGACTTGACGTCTTTCACTGTAAGCTCACGTAACAAGTTTTGTTGAATGCTTTTATCGTGTCGTCGTAAAACCCACGGCTTCATCCAGATTAGATTAGTTTTTCGTTCCATAGATCCGTGGAGGAGATACTCGTGGATGTGGAACATGTCGATTTTTTTAAGCTGAAATAACAATACTAATAGTATGAATAAATACAATACATCATTTGTTTCTATTAAAAATTTCGCCAATGGTGTAGAAGGAGTTGGCCAGTAGTAAGTCTTTCAGGCTCCTTTTAAACTGATCTTTATTTCCAACTAAATTTTTTATGTTTCCTGGCAAATTATTGAAGATGAGTGTTCCTGAGTAGTGGACCCCTTTTTGAACTAAAGTAAGTGCTTTTAAGTCCTTGTGCAGATCATTTTTGTTCCTGGTATTGTATGTATGAACTGAGTTGTTTGTTGGAAAAAGAGATATATTATTTACGACAAATTTCATTAAGAAGTAAATATAATGAGAGGCAGTAGTTTTTATTCCCAGTTCTTTGATGAGGTTTCTGCAGGAGGTCCGTGAATTTACTCCACAAATAATACGTATTACACGCTTTTGGACCTTGAAAACTTTTGTTTGACTTCAAGATTTACCCCAAAATATTATCCCATATGACATTATGGAATGAAAGTATGCAAGCTTTTTCATTTTTATGTTGCCTATGTCTGCTAACACTCGAATTGCAAATACAGATTTGTTAAGGCCTTTCTGCAGTTCTGTGGTGTGCTCCTCCCAACTGAATTTATTATCAAGTTGTAATCCCAGGACTTTTAAGACTGTCAACCTCATATGTATGGTTCCATTTTTTCCCCCACTTCTTTCCCGCATGTGCACACAATGCAATTGGAGTACGTAGAACTACTGCGGTTAATAACAAGTTGTTGTCAGCCATCTTGAACTTTGACGAAAAATTTGATGACAGTGTAATACCCCTTCTAGCGCTACGTCAAAGATCTTTGTCAAATATATTGGACGGATTATTGGATCACATCTTTGATCAAATCTTTGACAAAGAAATTTGATAGTGTAATACCGGCCTTATGCTGCCACAAGGAATGCATATAAATGATATGAATGAAATATATTAAAGTGAAATGAATGGAAAACTTGAGTGACAATGAATGGTTGAACCAGGTCTGGAGGAGTGCGGGAGTGCTCACACAGAATAACGATTAAGGTGACTGCCTCCAATAAGCACAAAACCTGCGTTCGAGATCCAGTGTGGCACAGATTTTAGGCACTGACTATAGCTTTATTACAAAGCAGGTTCGGCGTTTCTAATGACTTGCACTTATAACATTTCATACAGTGCATATTTGTTCTTTTCATGAAGTACGTAAAGATATTTCAGATGCTGCTACCATCACAGAATTTGTTGACCATTTAAAGAATTTAATGAAGCAATATGTTTCGAGGTATAAATTTGATCTTTAGGCTATAATGGCAATACCAAAGCATTTAACATAAATACACGTAGACGTTATTCTGCACAGTCTTGGGATGTGCCTTCATCGTCCTGTGCAGAAAAAGAATGGCAACCTAATATGTTAGTTTGTTGGGCTGCTGTTCACATAAGTTTTTAAAAAAACAATCACCAATACTGTTCATAAGAAATGCTTGTCTTTTTGTAGTGTGTTCAGTTATCTCCACTGCTATGGCTCCTTGGAAATTGTTAACCATTGTTCATGAATTAACAAAGAAAAATTAAAACATGACAACACAGACCGTTCTCCTTTACAGCAGAAACAAGATGGCGGTCAAAGCCAAGCTTTTCTCAGTTTAAACATCGATATGTCGATCTTGCTGTTCTCTGTCACTTGCAATGGTCTTCTGCACATATTGCTATCTTATCTCCCATGTTGGTCGACGAACTGTATTACAATACGATAGATTTCGAAAATTTGATATTAAAATGACAGTACTACGTTAAGATATCTCCTAGATATATTAATGTCGTGTTCATGGTATATAATAAAACTGAAGAAGCAACTTTGTCAGGTAGACTTAATAATTTACACAAAAACATCCACTTCACCACAGAACATCAGAAAAATTTTAATAAACATAAATTTCAGACGTGGCAATGCCTAATACAAACCACACCTTGAACATTAATGTACACAGAAAACCAACAAACTAGTTGAATTCGGAGCCGTCTTATGCAGAGCACAGAAATTTCCAATTAGCGCTGCCGAATATGATACAAAAAAGAACACATAACTGTGGTTATCATAAACGTGAAATATATGCACTTTTACAACTCATAACAGGAACTAAGTTGTACAAATTAACACAGTCACTATCCACAACAACATACAAAAAACCACGTATATAAATATACCTTATTCAGGAGTCATTTCACACAAAATAGTTAAGCTGTTTAAAAATACATATATCAAGGTCGCTTTTCACAAGGAAGAAACTGGTGCATGATATCTCACCATCATCTGAGAAACTGACTAAATATTTCGTTGGCCAAACAGATAGAAATCTTAAAACACGTTTTAAAGAACACATTGACTTTTTCAGACTTCATGAACTATAGCAAAGCGCATAGACGAAACAGGACACTGTTGCAGTATAGAGCGCTCTTAAGTACTATATACTTTAGAGAAAAGATGAGAAATAAACTTCTTGAAGGAAATTGTAATACTCATCTATGGTCACACGTGAAAAAATGAGATCCTAAATGAAATTACAAAGTTCAGAAACTCACATTCAACAGTTCTAATTCATTTCCGCTAAAGTAGAAAAAAACATAAAAATTAAAAATATTTATAAATGAATTCCAGAGATATATTTGTAATTCTTCATAATAACTCATAGACTGTTATTTTCATACCAAATTGTCAACGTAATATAGTTCGTCGACCAACATCAGAGATAAGACAGCAAGATGTTTATAAGACGTGCCTTTAATTGTACATACTTCAAGAGAGGTACTGTGGCTGCACTTCTTTCAAAGATATCCTTTGGCTTTCTCAAAAGCATAGATATATGTCTCTGTTGTCAAAATATCGTCGTGATTTCTGCAGCCATTCCATCGGCTGAATTAAAGCAGAAGCTCTATATATATTCAGCTGCTTCCAACACTGCAAATTTGGAAACTATTACTGTCTTTTCTTTCTATGACAGTGAGAAGCTGCTCACTTCATTCTCGTTAAGAGTCTCCCCCAATGCTAAATAAATGTGCCGGTTGTGTGAAGTATGTTCTAATTTATGCTAAAAATTACAGCTACTGCTGTATTTTCTTTCTTTGAAAGTGAGAACCTGTCAGCTGCTTACTAGTTTTTTGCATAGTGGTATGTATCACAAAAATTCTTAAGGAGCAGCTTCTCCACTGCTAAATAAATGTGCTGGTTGTGTGCAGTATGTTCTTATTTGTGTGGAAAATCACAATTCACTGTCAGGAAAGTAACTCTTCCTTTGCTTTTGAAAGTTACTGAAACAACGACAAAAAGTACCAGCAGCAATATGCCTGCACCAGTACCAGAATATATTTCGACTGCGTGTTTGCTTTATTTGAAGACGTTTCTGTTTGGAAACGAAAACTGCCAAAATAACTAGCTCGCAAATTTTCTTTTATACTTTATAGGCGGTTGACAGTGTGACTAAGTCACCTGTTAATTCTTTCTCACAAGTGTCAGTCCGTTTTATGTTTTTCGTGCTGACAATGAGTGGCAGTTTGTTTTTACGAGATACTCAACGTGTTTAGAATATTCACTCGCATTTCCGTTTTTCATGCTTAATTTGTAAATTATTGAAATAACAAGACCCAGAAGCTCTCAGGAACGTGAAGGTGAACAATAAAACTTTTTTCAATGACAGCACATGAAGAAAAATTGTCGTATTTGAAATTGCACGTTTTCAACCACAACATAGTAAGTTCCCATCATACCACTGTGACGGCTTATAACTTTGAACTTTTTTCTGTTTCATGCCTTCTGAAACCTTTACACGCCGGTAATGTATTATCTGACATTTAATATTAATAGACTGTACGTTTTCGAGAGATCCTCAGTGTGCTAGAGTATTGGGAGAGAATTTATTTATAGGACATAAGTTGCAATGCAGTTTTATTGTAAAACGCGACAGATAGGAGCTTGACGAAATACAATATGGCCTCAGTCTGGTGCTTCAGTCAAAGTATATCTTTGAGACGAGCACAGCAGTGATACAGCCACAGTACCTCTCGTAACGTGTATGAAAATAAAGGCACGTGTTTAGAAGACATTGCAAGTAACTGACATCAGCATCGACTTATCGATAGTTATATCGAAACAAGCATTATTTTGATCGCAATCCTGTTTTTGTTGCATAGGAGAGGTGTTTGTGATGTCATGTTTGAAGTTTTCTTTGCAAGTTCGTGGACAATGGTCAACAAGATCCAAGGAGCCATCACAGTGGACGTAATCGAACACACTACAGGAAGACAGTCATTTCATAAAACAATGTGAGTGATTATTTTTTTAAAAAAATTATGTCAGCTGCAGACCAACGTATAAACATATTAGGTTATCCTTTTCTTTCTCCATAGGATGACCAAAGGTCATGCCACGACTATGCAGAACACGTTTGACATCTACGTGTACTTTAGTTAAATGTTTTTCTGTAGGCACTGTAGCCTGAAGATGAGGTTCATACCTCGAAAAGTATTGCTTTTTTTATTTTGGTTCTTGTTCGTTTTTTCAATTCTCCAGAAAGTGGGCGGTCTGGATCACATACAAATAGGTCTTCAGCCAGAGTTTACATATATCTAAAAGATGGTTAAATTATACAAAAAAATGACAATAATAGATTTTTTTTTAAACGCATTGATGGACAATATGTACGATTTTTACAGAAGGACAGACGACAATAAACGACTTAAAAATACATAGGCGAAAAACATCGATGATTTCTAAAACTTGTTTGACGACATCGTAATATAGCGAAAATACATAGTCACTGATGGTAATGTGAATGATGCCTTGGTGTATGGTGACGCTGGTGACACGTGAAAAAGATGATGTTCATTATGAGGATGACTAAGGGGCCATGTAGATCCGCAGGTAGTGTCTAAAAGTCAGTAAAGTGGAGCAATGGGTAAGGACAAAATGGAAGCAAGGTGTAAGGCGGAGCGTTGTGACTACAGTTTATTGTTGGAGAGTGGAAGCTGGTTGAAATGCCATTGGGAGAGGCGCCTGGAAGGTGGGTACCTGGATTAGTGATTAGCAAGTGGAACATGGGTGCCAGGATTAGATTGTGCGACTAATGCGTCGGAACCGAATGTGTTCTAGGAAGAGAAGAATGTGTAGAAAGTAAATGAGTCGGTACAGGATGCAAATTGGTGAAGGTATGGGAGTTCTGAAGTCGAGGTGGAGACCACATCTTTCCATAATTTCAAGGTTCTGTAGAATTTGGGGGAAGCAAGATCCTGGAAACGTTGACGTACGTAAGAATGGCATGGATGATGGGTTATAGGTGATGATAATGGTAGAAGAATGTAGACTGCAGTATGACGTGTTAGTAGTTTTAGTAGTTTTAGTCGGTTTGAGGCTCTGTGTCAGACGGTAAGGAGGTGTGCATTGCATGTTAGTTTTCTGTCGAAGGGTACTCCTAAATACTGTATAAGGGACGATCAAGAAGTTTGCATTTGAGAGTATTGCTGCCGCTTGTTTGTAACCCAGTAGGATTCGGATTGAGGGTGTATGAGCACCTACACATAGGTAAGGGGTTAGTGTGACCTTCGAATAAAAACTTTTTGGTCGCCCTTATACTGTATTGTGTTAGTCAGAGGGATTGGTTGGTTTAGATCGAGAGATGGAAACCTGGACGAGGGATCTGAAAGATGCAGTGAGGGGCTAGGTAAGCGGTATCGTCAGAAAATTGCAGGAGGTAAGTTGGGGATGGCGGCTGGAGAATGTCTTTAGTTTACAGGATGAAAAAGAAGGGTGAAAATACGGAGCCTTGAGGCACATCTGTTCTCGTGAAACATGTGGGACCAAATGTTGTGACAAGACGGTAGTACAGGAAGGATACTATAAGATGGACACAGCTAACTGGGAGTGCGTAAGTTTGTAATTTTAAGAGCAGTCTCGAATGCTTTTTGTGTATGAAAAGACACAAATATGGCTCATTTCCGTTTATTTAGTTGATGAAAAGGTATGTAAGGTAAAGAACCCGGATGTCGGTGGTATAGTTGAGACGAAAGCCACATTGTGTGCTGGGAAGGTTTCGGTGGGCTGCAAGGAGCTAATAGATTTCAAAGATTTTGAAGAAAAGTGACATGAGTCTAATAGGTCGCTAGGATGAGGTACGTGGGGGAACAGTTTGCTTCATTAAATATTTTAGGTAGTCAACAAATTTTGTGAAACTTCCTGGCAGATTAAAACTGTGTGCAGGACCGATACTCGAACTCGGGAACTTTGCCTTTCGCGGGCAAGTGCTCTACCATCTGAGCTACCCAAGCACGACTCACGGCCCATCCTTACAGCTTTATTTCTGCCAGTACCTCGTCTCCTACCCTCCAGACTTTACAGAGGCTCTCCTGCGAACCAGGACACAGACCAGACCAGGAGAGCTACTGTAAAGTTTGGAAGGTAGGAGACGAAGCACTGGCAGAAGTAAAGCTGTAAGGAGGGGCCGTGAGTCGTGCTTGGGTAGCTCAGATGCTAGAGCTCTTGCCCGCAAAAGGCAAAGGTCCCGAGTTCGAGACTCTGTCGGGCACACAGTTTTAATCTGCCAGGAAGTTTCACATCAGCGTACACTGCGCTGCAGAGTGAAAATCTCATTCAACAAATTTTGTGACTCGCAGCGCTATCTGAAAAACGTTTTAATATTTTTGAAACAATCGCAATCGTTTAACAGTCAACATGGCTTTAAGTTGTTTGATTCGTTTCACTTCACGGCATTTAATCATTAGAAAAATAATAAAATTCACAGTTACCAAGAATTCGGCCAGATTTCTCTAAGGCACCTCGTGCAAGATGATTTCCGCTGCAAAAGGAGTACCGGCCGGAGTGGCCGATCGGTTCTAGGCGCTACAGTCTGGAACCGCGCGACCGCTACGGTCGTAAGTTAGAATCGTGCCTCGGGCATGGATGTGTGTGATGTCCTTAGGTTAGTTAGGTTTAAGTAGTTCTAAGTTCTAGGGGACTGATGACCTCAGATGTTAAGTCGCATAGTGCTCGGAGCCATTTGAACCATTTTTGCAAAAGAAGTGTGTGTTGCACAGGTGGAGCTGCAGGTGCTGGTCCTGGACACGGCCCCAGAGGGCGCGCTGGTGCCGGCGACCTCCTTCTGCGTGGACGGCGTGCGCGTGGGCAGCAGGGTCCTGCACGTCGCCTTCGCCTGTGTCTGCGCGGGGGCGGCTCCCTGCGTGCGCAAATGCTGCAAGGACTACCAGGCCTACGACCCCGATGGCGACGGCCGCTGCGTCCAAGTCTCTGACGAGGAGTGGGACAGGGACCCGGATATCGGCTTCTGGCGGCCCACGCTGCAGGTATGTACCGACCACTAGAGAGGGCGTGTGCAGTGGTCTAAACCTGCACTGCACAGCAGAGTTAAAGGATCACTTTTTCATACATAATTCCAACCGATTGCGACGATTAAGTTTGAATTATACACCTATACCGATATGGTATCTGTTCTTTCGGACATGTCCTTAAGAACTGACACCATATCCATATAAATATATAGTTGTGGCAATACCGGCCATGACCCTCTTCATCTGTGCTGTTTGCACACATATTCACCGAACTCTTACGGGGCTTGGAAAGAATGTCTTCCACGAGTAATGAGTGTGTTGGCATGGGACACTACGCACGTAGTGTGTGACTATACAAGGTGAGAATGTGAGTCTCGCGGGAGGCGTGCGGGAGATAGTCCCTGCAGTCGCACTATCCTCTGTGCCCTCGATGGCTCAGATGGATAGCGCGTCTGCCATGTAAGTAGGAGATCCCGGGTTCGAGTCCCGGTGGGCGCTTCCATTTTCACCGGTCCCCGTTGATATATGTCAACGCCCGTGAGCAGCTGGCAGTATTAATTTAATTCTAATTTCATTAAGTTTGAAGGTCGGTCATATACGCTTAGTCAATCAGTAAACTGTTCTCCCAACCAGCTTCAATAACAAGAGACAAAATCAGTTATCTTTAACGGTAATGATAAGGGAAAGGATTAATTCGCCCCAACGCTTCACTTTGGATTTTGCATTTATTGTCACACACTTCAGTGTAAAGCACTGAACAAGCAAGTGTAACAGTGAGAGAATATTTGCAGTCGTAATATCTGCTACATCACTTAAGAATTACTTAATAAACAATAGAAATCTAAAATTATTCCTTTGTAACAAACATTTTATAATTCCAATCCCAAAGAAAGCGGGTGTTGACAGATGTGAAAATTACCAAACTTCCAGTTCAATAAGTCACGGTTGCAAAATACTAACGCGAATTCTTTACAGACGAATTGAAAAACTGGTAGAAGACGACCTCGGGGAAGATCAGTTTCGATTCCGTAGAAATATTGGAACACGTGAGGCAATACTGACCCTACGACTTATCTTAGAAGCTAGACTAAGAATAGACAAACCTACGTTTCTAGCATTTGTAGACTTAGAGAAAGCTTTTGATAATGTTGACTGGAATACTCTTTCAAATTCTGAAGGTGGCAGAGGTAAAATACAGGGAGCGAAAGGCTATTTACAATTTGTACAGAAACCAGATGGCAGTTATAAGAGTCGAAGGACATGAAAGGGAAGCAGTGGTTGGGAAGGGAGTAAGACAGGGTTGTAGCCTCTCCCCGATGTTGTTCAATCTGTATATTGAGCAAGCAGTAAAGGAAACAAAAGAAAAATTAGGAGTAGGTATTAAAATTCATGGAGAAGAAATAAAAACTTTGAGGTTCGCCGATGACATTGTAATTCTGTCAGAGACAGCAAAGGACTTGGAAGAGCAGTTGAATGGAATGGACAGTGTCTTGAAAGGAGGATATAAGATGAACATCAACAAAAGCAAAACAAGGATAATGGAATGTAGTCTAATTAAGTCGGGTGATGCTGAGGGAATTAGATTAGGAAATGAGACACTTAAAGTAGTAAAGGAGTTTTGCTATTTGGGGAGCAAAATAACTGATGATGGTCGAAGTAGAGGGGATATAAAATGTTGACTGGCAATGGCAAGGAAAGCGTTTCTGAAGAAGAAAAATTTGTTAACATGGAGTATAGATTTAAATGCCAGTAAGTCGTTTCTGAAAGTATTTGTATGGAGTGTAGCCATGTATGGAAGCGAAACGTGGACGATGAATAGTTTAGACAAGAAGAGAATAGAAGCTTTCGAAATGTGGTGCTACAGAAGAATGCTGAAGATTATATGGGTAGATCACATAACTAATGAGGAGGTATTGAATAGAATTGGGGAGAAGAGGAATTTGTGTGACTTGACAAGAAGAAGGGATCGGTTGGTAGGACATGTTCTGAGACATCGAGGGATCACCAATTTAGTATTGGAGGGCAGCGTGGAGGGTAAAAATCGTAGAGGGAGACCAAGAGATGGATACACTAAGCAGATTCAGAAGGATGTAGGTTGCAGTACGTACTGGGAGATGAAGCAGCTTGCACAGGATAGAGTAGCATGGAGAGCTGCATCAAACCAGTTTCAGGACTGAAGATCACAACAACAAACATTTTTAAGACCATAAACAATAAAGATCAACGATTTATAAAGTCCCATAAACTTGAGCAAGGATCACCTTTTCAGTCTCTGAATGAAGTCAATAAGTGACATAGGGGGCAATCAGACGTACGTTAAATGTTACACCATTAAGAATTATAACCACAAATTAAAGAAGATTCATTAAAAGCAATTATCAATAGCAAATAGTTAAGTCACGTCTCAGCAAAAGTATCAAAACAAAATCTTTTAGTTCTATAACAGTGTTGGATCGTGGAATACGCCGGATTACCGAAAAGCTAAATTTTACCAAACAGCAATTTCTCTAAACCTAGAACTATCTTAATAGTGTACAATACTTAGGTTATCCAGAACTACTCTAATTCGCCTTTCTTGGACAGAACAGTGGAGTAGATAATTAACCTCTTATTTCATTCTCCTGGAACACTGAGCGGCAATAAACACTCGGTCAACTCTCACCCCAGCGTGGCTCGGGAAAGAGGATGGCTCCACCAGGAGGAAACGTTTACCCGAACTGGAAAGGGAACTCGTCCAAGCCACTAGGTTGGACGAAGACCAGTTGGCGATTTTTAGTCGTTAACCAAAGCTTGCTGGTCAGCGGACGAAAATTATAGAGGCAAAGGTAGCTTTATTTGTGCTCATAAGAAATGATGACTTCTGCAAATGAGATTCCGGCAAAACTGCCGCCGTGGTATCAATACGGGAATTCAGGACTGAGGTGAGCAAGTCAGGAATGGTCTCCACCCAATAGGCCCAACATTTAAGACAGACCGAGCAACCGACATCAGTCGTGGCTAGGCGGATTACCAATTAGAAACTCTAGCACTTCCTTAAATATAATTAAATAGAGCACTTAAATGTCACGGGGACTAAACTCCTTCACACAAGAATATATACATAATAACAACGACTAAAAGTAAATATGTCTACGTACTAAAACACAACAGACATTGGCGAGTATTAACATAATCTCGCATTTTAGACATCCATAAAATGGGCTCTATTTCTCCGCCAGACAGTGCAAGGTTATTTAACATTTTACAACGTGTTCATTCAAACAGTGACCTATGCCGTCCATGGGAAAACAGCGGCTTGCAGAAGGTCCACAGCCAAAAATTTTTCTTCTTTTTTTTGTTTCTTTACGACGCGCGCCTTAAAACAGCATGGCGTCAAATGCACGATCATGAAAGGGGGCAGTAACACACATGCAAGGCAATTTCCGATCACAAACTCAAAGCAGAGGAACATTGCCACACAGTTATCAATAGCTCCCACAACACCGGGAGATTGGCCCCGTCAGCAGATGACCGTTGCACTAACTAGATGAAAAATCTTACTTTCAGTGACGACACCACCTTGTGGAGGTTATTGGCAGCCGCAGACCGACTTCATAGCTTCCCCAGCCAAAGAATGGAAACCAAACGTTGTCCGCAGATTTACGGCCTCTTGTACGGCTTCTTATGTTCTCACGCCCCGGGTTTTTGGGCCCATCCCGACTTAGCATAGAGCGACCGAGCGTCCCGCTGCAGAACGGTCGTCCAGGGGCAAACACTCGTCTCAACTGTCTTGTCCGCCCTCCGCCAAAGCCTTCTAGATACAAGCCCTACGCACAGCGGCCATATTGGCACGTGGCATCACAAACTGTTGGCCATCTTATCTTCAGTCGGCAGTCCTGTTGACGTGTATGTTGTGTTGAAAGTGTGTGACACTTGAAAGTGATATATATTTCATACAGTATTCGCCTACAGTTCTTCGAAGTATGGGATACAAGTGCTGCGTTCCCTTTTGCCAGGGAAATTATAAATCCCGAAAAGGCATGAAAGTGCACATGTTTCGATTTCCCAAATGTGTGAAGTTGAGAAATCGCTGTATTGCAGCTATTCCCAGACAGGAATTTATGTGTACGCATCATTCAAGGGTAAGTAAATAACAAAAAAATTGTAGCGTGTTATTTGTTTCCATTGCAACACAGTTGCCAATTGTTTTTAAAAGGAGTTTTGTATCATGTACCAGTATCATTTCTTTCTTAATTCTGGACCATTGCTGCGAGGTTAATACGAAGCTGGCTGTGAAATTTGTCTCATTTTTGCAACTATTGTCACACAGAATAGTTACATTAATTAGTGTGACTCGAAAATGTTTACTATTCCTTATCATTACTACCAGATTGTTGAGTTTCCAGTACTTTTATCTGGAAGATCTACAGAATGATTTTGTTCAGTTTTACATATACAGCTATTCGGAAATAATTTCAATTTGAGTAAACTACCTTAGAAAATTGCTTTAATGAATTCAGTGTTCGACAGATTAAGCAGTATAGAAAGCAGAATTTAGAGGTAAGTGCATTATGATTAAATTAATAGCACTCTGTGACACGAATTTCAATCAAGGATATAGGAGAAACAATCTTTTCATGTTTAAGGTTCCAAAGTTCTGGAGAACAGGGAAATAAAATATTTTTTCTGGTTTTTTGATTTATTAAACATTATGTCAGGAGGTGATCCATTTCGTCGAATGATTTGAGTTTCGTGTGAGGTCAGCAAATTTTGAAGTGGACAGGAAAATTTACGAAAATAACCAGGGAAACACGTTCTTAAATTCTGTAGGAGCTCCAGTTGCTTTATTTAAAACCGAAACCGTCTGCTTGTTCTTGGATATTGCCGATTTTTTACTGCAAGTAAGTGTAGCTCCTGAGGTAAAAGACCCGTATTTAAGGCAAATCGTCAAAATAATTTTACTTCTTGAACTAATATAGGGCAGTTTGTTCAGTTACTTTACGCAATGATATAAATGTCCATACTTTCATTACAAGGACACGTAGGAAAGGAAAGCACGAGAATCCCTATGAGATCTCAGCTCTAAAACTCGTAAAGTTCGTATAGCTGCAGAGTGCTTAACAGGAGCGTTCAGATACAGACCCGGCCATCAGTATGTGACGTCACAAGTGTGTGCGCAGGCCTGTAGTCTAGGTGGTGTTGCCTCCGCACGGCAAACAGCGCAACGCCCTCTAGTAAAGAGCGGAAACTCCAAACAGGAGTAAACCGAGGGAAAAACAGGGACCGTTGCAAACGACACAGTTCAGTCGGTTCTCTTTAATGTTGTAAACCGTGGCACAGTGTAAGGCCGTCCTCGGGCTCGTCGACACTCCAAACAGTAGGGTGTCGACAAATACGAAAATCGGCCCACAGCTCTGAAGTTCACGCGTCATGTAAGATTGGCTTGGCTAATGACGTCACAATGGCGCAAACTTCACACAATTCTGCCGAACGCCACCGAGAACGTGTCACGCGATCGGATAGTCGTCACACCCCGTCTTATCCAGATTTCACCCATTCTTTTGACGCCTCTGCGAGAGAAGTTAGAACAGCGGCGCCCATTGTTGAAATAACGCGGTTCTGTTTTGAGTGGAACATTCCGGGCACACCGCCGTTCAGAATCGCCACGAAAAGGCCGCGGGCTATATGTCAATGAAACCACGCCTTTCCCTGGGGCGTTGGTTCACACACATTTCGCAACCGAAAACGACAGTTCAAAAAATGGTTCAAATGGCTCTGAGCACTATGGAACTTAACATCTGTGGTCATCAGTCCCCTAGAACTTAGAATTACTTAAATCCAACTAACCTAAGGACATCACACACATCCATGCCCGAGGCAGGATTCGAACCTGCGACCGTAGCGGTCACGCGATTCCAGACTGAAGCGCCTAGAACCGCACGGCCACATCGGCCGGCGACAACGACAGTTATCAGTGCGATGAACAACAGGAACCTGCGGCACTGTTGGCAGCCCTTCTCTTAAGGACGATGTGGTGCTTCATTCCCATCGAATGTCGTTGCACCAGTTTGGAGCGCAGCGCGACCGTAATTTTTGCTGTCCCGTATAGGTTGGAACTACCAGGGACCGTCCAAAACCATTCGATGAAATTCGGACGTGATACGAAGCACCTAAGGGAGTTTATTCTTTTACGGTCCTCCTACTTTCTGTGCTCCTGTGATGTGATCACGGGGCAGTGCTACATTGCTCCCTCTAAGACCCCCCAGTTCGGCAAAGCCCTCGGTGGCAGCCGCCCACCTTTATTGAGAACTCGCTTAGCGCCCACTGCTTCGATCGCGTACACTGTATGGCCTGCAGAGATTTGTTTGTTTTCATTTAATCGAATTTTTATGTTTTTCACAAATTGCAACACCTTCTTAACTTTTTACGCTAATTAAGGTCATATAAGAATGTTCTTTTCCGAATGTACTTCTGACCAAAAAGCGATTCTGCTAGCTGGAGTCCAAAGTTTTTGTTAAACCTGCCTTTTGCGTTCTTGTGGAGATATTTCCGCAGTAATTTTCATCCTCTACCAAATATTTCCTTATATCTAATCGAGAAATGAAATACCAATTTTCGTAACTTTAGCTTTAAATTTTTTTTACTGTAACGAAATATTTTCTTAAAAATTTTCATCTTCTATTGAACTCCCTTAGTGGTCGAATTTCCGGAAACACTGAAGCACGTATTCATTTTATTTCTAAGCGAGAAGTCAAACACAAATTGTCATAGATGTAGCCTTAAAATTCCTTTAGCAATTACTGAGTTTCAAAAGGAGTTTTCACCCACCATTTCACCCCCTTAGTAGCTGAATTTCCAAAAATCTTCAAACACATATTTGTATGTTCTGACTGAGAAACCAAATACCAGTTTTCATAGTTCTAGCTTCAAAATTCCTTTAATAACGACGTACGAGGCGTGTTTTTTTTAAGTAAGTACCGTTTTGAAATTAAAAAAGACGTGCTAAGATATCTCAATAATTTTATTTTTACATGAAAGCCTGTACCTTAATATACATTTCTACATAATTTCCGTCAATATTGAGGCACTTGTCATAACGTTGTACCAGTTTTTGAATATACTCCTCATAGGAGTCTGCCACCTGACTCGTTAACCACTGCATCACCACTGTTTTGACTTCGTCATCATCTTGAAGACGCTGACTGCCCAGGTGTTTCTTCAACTGCAGGAACAGATGGTAGTCACTGCGCGCAAGATCGGGGCTGTACGGAGGATGATCTAGAGTTTCCCATCGACAAGATGTGATGAGATCTTTTGTCTGATTCGCCAAATGCGGACGGGCATTGTCTTGCAGCAAAACGATGCCCTTCCTCAATTTACATGGACTGTTGCTTTGTTTCTGGTGTGACGTAGGCCACCCATGTTTCATTGCCCGTAACAATTTGCCTTAAGAAATCATCACCGTCGTTGTGGTAACGCTCAAGGAAAGTCAATACACTGTCTAAACGTTTTGTGCACGTCCGTCAACATTTTCGGTACCCAATGTGCCCACAATTTTCGGTAATTCAAGTGCTCGGTCACAATACCATACAAAACACTACGAGAAACATGAGGAAAGTCATCCCGCAAGGAGAAAATCGTAAAGCGTCTGTTTTCTCTCACCTTATTGTTCACTTCCTGCGCCAAACTATCATTAACGACCGAAGGACGCCCACTCCGTTGTTCATCATGCACATTTGTGCAGCCATCTTTAAATGCTCTCACCCACTTTCTTACCATTCCATCACATAATGTTTTCTCCGTAAACTGCACAGATCTCACGATGAATATCGATCGCTTTTAGGTCTTTAGCACTAAGAAATCCTATAACAGCCCGTACTTGACAGTCGGCGGGACTCACGATTATCGAAGGCATCTTAAACACTCAGTACACAACGTAAACAAGGAAGAGTCAGACTGTAATGGCGTCAGTGCGTAGATTAAGGTACAGGCTTTCATGTAAAAATAAAATTATTGAGATATCTTAGTACGTCTTTTTTTAATTTCAAAACGGTACTTACTTAAATACGCCTCGTATTTTCAAAAGGCCTTTCAACCGCTATATTACATACAATCCCTTCTTAAACGACGACTACAGTCCAATATCCACACGCTCTCCAGTCTTTACGTTCGAATCCTCAGTGGTTTGGGCTTAGAGATGATGGTCAGTCAGCTTGACCCCATTCTACTCCCTCAGGCGTTGAATTTCCAAAAACAGTGAACACTTATTTTTTCATCTCTAACCGAGAAGCTTTAAAAATGCTTTCGCGATGAACCCTCAGGGCTTAAATTTCCAAAAACATTGATACAAGTATCTTTTATTTCTAAAAGAGTAGCTAAATACAATTTTTTCCTATATTTAGCTTAAAAAATGATTGCGCAATGTAATATTTCCGTAACTATTTTCATCCCACGTTCCTCTTCCTTAGGAGCTGAATATCCAAAAACAGTGAAACATCTTTTTTTTTGTTTTTAACTGAAAAGCGAAATTTAAATTTTCTTAGATCTATTTTTGAAAATGCTTTCGTAATAAAAAAATTTCATAAAAAGTCTGTTGTTGTTGTTGTGGTCTTCAGTACTGAGACTGGTTTGATGCAGCTCTCCATGCTACTCTATCCTGTGCAAGCTTCTTCATCTCCCAGTACCTACTGCAACCTACATCCTTCTGAATCTGTTTAGTGTATTCATCTCTTGGTCTCCCTCTACGATTTTTAACCTCCACGCTGCCCTCCAATACTAAATTGGTGATCCCTTGATGCCTCAGAACATGTCCTACCAACCGATCCCTTCTTCTGGTCAAGTCGTGCCACAAACTACTCTTCTCCCCAATTCTATTCAATACTTCCTCATTAGTTATGTGATCTACCCATCTAATCTTCAGCATTCTTCTGTAGCACCACATTTCGAAAGCTTCTATACTCTTCTTGTCCAAACTATTTATCGTCCATGTTTCACTTCCATACATGGCTACACTCCATACAAATACTTTCAGAAATGACTTCCTGACACTTAAATCTATACTCGATGTTAACAAATTTCTCTTCTTCAGAAACGCTTTCCTTGCCATTGCCAGTCTACATTTCATATCCCCTCTACTTCGACCATCATCAGTTATTTTGCTCCCCAAATAGCAAAACTCCTTTACTACTTTAAGTGTCTCATTTCCTAATCTAATTCCCTCAGCATCACCCGACTTAATTCGTCTACATTCCATTATCCTTGTTTTGCTTTTGTTGATGTTCATCTTATATCCTTCTTTCAAGACACTGTCCATTCCATTCAACTGCTCTTCCAAGTCCTTTGCTGTCTCTGACAGAATTACAGTGTCATCGGCGAACCTCAAAGTTTTTATTTCTTCTCCATGGATTTTAATACCTACTCCGAATTTTTCTTTTGTTTCCTTTACTGCTTGCTCAATACACAGATTAAATAACATCGGGGAGAGGCTACAGCCCTGTCTTACTCCCTTCCCAACCACTGCTTCCCTTTCATGTCCCTCGACTCTTATAACTGCCATCTGGTTTCTGTACAAATTTTAAATAGCCTTTCGTTCCCCGTATTTTACCCCTGCCACCTTTAGAATTTCAAAGAGAGTATTCCAGTCAACATTATCAAAAGCTTTCTCTAAGTCTAAAAACGCTAGAAACGTAGTTTTGCCTTTCCTTAATCTTTCTTCTAAGATAAGTCGTAAGGTCAGTATTGCCTCAAGTGTTCCAGTATTTCTACGGAATCCAAACTGATCTTCCCAGAGGTCGGCTTCTACTAGTTTTTCCATTCGTCTGTAAAGAATTAGTGTTAGTATTTTGCAGTTGTGGCTTATTAAACTGATAGTTCGGTAATTTTCACATCTGTCAACACCTGCTGTCTTTGGGACTGGAATTATTATATTCTTTTTGAAATCTGAGGGTATTTCGCCTGTTTCATGCATCTTGCTCACCAAATTGTAGAGTTTTGTCAGAACTGGCTCTCCCAAGGCCGTCAGTAGTTCCAATGGAATGTTGTCTACTCCTGGGGCCTTGTTTCGACTGAGGTCTTTCAGTGCTCTGTCAATCTCTTCACGCAGTATCGTATCTCCCATTTCATCTTCATCTACATCCTCTTCCATTTCCATAATATTGTCCTCAAGTACATCGCCCTTGTATAGACACTCTATATACTCCTTCCACCTTCGTGCTTTCCCTTCTTTGCTTAGAACTGGGTTTCCATCTGAGCTCATGATGTTCATACAAGTGGTTCTCCTATCTCCAAAGGTCTCTTTAATTTTCCTGTAGGCAGTATCTATCTTACCCCTAGTGAGATGAGCCTCTACATCCTTATATTTGTCCTCTAGCCATCCCTGCTTAGCCATTTTGCACTTCCTGTCGATCTCATTTTTGAGACGTTTGTATTCCTTTTTGCCTGCTTCATTTAGTGTATTTTTATATTTTCTCCTTTCATCAATTAAATTCAATATTTCTTCTGTTACCCAAGGATTTCTACTAGCCCTCGTCTTTTTACCTACTTGATCCTCTGCTGCCTTCACTATTTCATCCCTCAAAGCTACCCATTCTTCTTCTACTGTATTTCTTTCCTCCATTCTTGTCAATTGTTCCATTATGCTCTCCCTGAAACTCTGTACAACCTCTGCTTCTTTCAGTTTATCCAGGTCCCATCTCCTTAAATTCCCACCTTTTTGCAGTTTCTTCAGTTTTAATCTACAGGTCATAACCAATAGATAGTGGTCAGAGTCCACATCTGCCCCTGGAAATGTCTTACAATTTAAAACCTGGTTCCTAATTCTCTGTCTTACCATTATATAATCTATCTGATACCTTTTAGTATCTCCAGAGTTCTTTCATGTATACAACCTTCTTTCATGATTCTTAAACCAAGTGTTAGCTATGATTAAGTTGTGTTCTGTGCAAAATTCTACCTGACGGCTTCCTCTTTCATTTCTTAGTCCCAATCCATATTCACCTTCTACGTTTCTTTCTCTCCCTTTTCCTACTACCGATTCCAGTCACCCATGACTATTAAATTTTCGTCACCCTTCACTATCTGAATAATTTCTTTTATTTCGTCATACATTTCTTCAATTTCTTCGTCATCTGCAGAGCTAGTTGGCATATAAACTTGTACTACTGTAGTAGGTGTGGGCTTCGTATCTATCTTGGCCGCAATAATGCGTTCACTATGTTGTTTGTAGTAGCTTACCCGCATTCCTATTTTCCTATTCATTATTAAACCTACTGCTGCATTACCCCTATTTGATTTTGTGTTTATAACCCTGTAGTCACCTGACCAGAAGTCTTGTTCCTCCTGCCACCGAACTTCACTAATTCCCACTATATCTAACTTTAACCTATCCATTTCCCTTTTTAAATTTTCTAACCTACCTGCCCGATTAAGTGATCTGACATTCCACGCTCCGATCCGTAGAACGCCAGTTTTCTTTCTCCTGACAACGACGTCCTCTTGAGTAGTCCCCGCCCGGAGATCCGAATGGGGGACTATTTTACCTCCGGAATATTTTACCCAAGAGGACGCCATCATCATTTAACCATACAGTAAAGCTGCATGCCCTCGGGAAAAATTACGGCTGTAGTTTCCCCTTGCTTTCAGCCGTTCGCAGTACCAACACAGCAAGGCCGTTTTGGTTATTGTTACAAGGCCAGATCAGTCAATCATCCAGACTGTTGCCCTTGCAACTACTGAAAAGGCTGCTGCCCCTCTTCAGGAACCACGCGTTTGTCTGGCCTCTCAACAGATACCCCTCCGTTGTGGTTGCACCTACGGTACGATTATCTGTATCACTGAGGCACGCAAGCCTCCCCACCCACGGCAAGGTCCATGGTTCATGGGGGGAGGCTATCCTGATTAAATTGAGCTTAACTTAAATTCCATAAGGCAGTGAAGCAATTTCGAAGTCTCGGTGCGCCGAAAATTGTCAGTCGATCTCCTGAAAACATTTGTAATAATTATTGACTTTTGGTGATCACATGGGGAAGACCGGAGATCTGCTGGTAAGACCGTGCTAGCCTATTTATTTGAAGTAATAAACTGGATATTTTGAGCATACAAAACGGCTGGTTCGTCCAGTGTAAATCAGACGTTCCCCACTGATCCCGTGCAACACAGCGTAGCAAGCAGACACTGTCAATAATAATCAGTTAAATAATACGCGAACACACTTACTTTTGATTAGTTCATGTATTAAATTCCTTCTCATACAGAATCTCATCAAGATGGCGACTAGCTCAACAATACATACATACACATCTTCGTTCTTTCACGGCTAATCGGCAAGCACTCCTTCAGTCTTTTTATAATAGAAAACATAGATAGCAAAGAAGCTATTCCATGGAGTAAATGGACGCTCCAAGGAATAATGGGGCTTGAAACTACTTTGCATTGATAATCATCGTATATTAAAGTTTAGGAATCGGTAAGATAAGAAGAGATATTTCGAGATATGTACTGAGTTATATAATATATGAAATTTCTGCAAATATCGCGGAGAGACCGCTGCAAGAGACATTACATCGCCCCTCGCAGCGAGCAAAGTTGATATGTATCCACTTTGCGAGCTGACTATTGGCTTAGCTAACTCGTTAGAATTTGCGGAACATACGTTCCTATAAATTTTAAGAAGTTAGTAAGATTTTTTGGTTACAAGAACTGAAGGAGATTTGGTATAGGTAACACCGATCTTCGTCACCTAGGTACCTAGTTGTTGCTTTCACGTGTACTGGGGCATACCCGCATCCCACGTACACAACCAGGGAAGATGGACTTATATAGATGTTAATCAGGTCTACCTATTCAGGAACTGGCCTTCACAGGGAAACCCCGGAAAATCTGGAGGCTTAGACCCCAACTAGGTATCACAGATGATAGGAAAGACAGAATAATTTAGAAATTTGAGAGATATTCTAGAATTCATAGGAAAGATAAAATCTGCCTCATAGCAAAAAAAAATCTTTACACATGCAAATTTTTGCAGTCTTCTGAAAAATTTTCTTCATCGATGTCTTGCTGACCTGCGGTGTAACTGATGGAACAGGAACATGGGACACGGCACGAAGGACAGGCGTCGCATTGGCGTACCGGACAGGAGACGTAACGGATTTGAGAGACCAGAAGAAACCTCAGGAACAGGTACTCAGGATTGTGGCACGAAACTATCGAAATTCGTCTAAGGAATGGTCAACTATTAAAGATTCCTGGAAGAGAAGGGTTAGTCGAATTTCTCCAGATTCATTTTGAACTCAAATATGGACCTGATCCATCCAATCTTCCATCTGAAGAATGGGAATATCCATTCGTCTTATACTTTCCACACCTAGGTGTCTTAATCGATACTCTAGTTGGACAATATCACAACTCCAGATCCGAAAACAATTTTGAAAACATGGATAATTTCATCTATCTTCTTGAGTAAGCCGAAAATGTTCTAATCCTGATTTTAATTTTTTTTCTTTTTTTTTTTTGTTTAGTTGGCTTTTCCAGGTGGAAGTAGATCTGAATCTTTCCTAATTTGGTTTCAAGTACGCATGTGGATAGCATGTCAGAATATTAAAAACTTTATTATTTGAGAGAATTTAAAAAAAATTATATCTTATTCAGACATGATTACAATGAAATTTTGCTGAAAGAGAACGTTTAATTAAGTCTTGCAGCATGACCTCTCCAGCTGAAATTAATCTTTGTTAGTAGTGACTGACGATCAAATTTTTCTCTTTTATACTCCGATTTCCGCATTTTCTTATGAACATATATGAATGCAATATAACAATAAACAAATCCAATTGGAAAATAACACATTATTATAAATTCAATGAGGAACTTTCTTACTAACTCTAATTTTATAAACACAGACTAAGCTAGTTAATTAAATTTTCTTGAATAGAATTTAGCTCGCGCCAAAAAAAAAAACAGCGAGTGTTTCTGTCTGTGGACAGTTGCAGTCGATTCTAATTTTCTAACGCGGTTCATTTGTTCTCCTGTGAACTGTCAGTTTACAAACACTAACTTCACACGCAAGCGCCATATTCGATCATATAGTTTCAGTAAACTTATTATCACTGGAGATTAACACTCCCTGAATGTATATTATTTCACACGCACAAGCTTCTTTGGTGATCATCGCGTAGACAGATAACCCGTAAATCTTCACAGCAGCAATAGCTACAGTTCCACTTACTTTTCTAAATATTCCTATACTATCACAGAAGCAATCGCTTACTGTTCATTAAACTATCACAGATACTTGGCATGCTGTCATTTAACCTATCACAGTAGCTGAAGCATACTGTCCTTCGCACTTTAATTTTTTTTTCAACACCCAAATACATCATTAAGACTTTTCATTTAATTTGAAACACTTTCCTTAAAAGTACCTCTTTAGGTCTACATGGGGAAATAATCCTTTTATTCTTCCAGAATCCGGATATGCTAATAAATACGCACCAGGATTCGGTATATCAACTATTACATATGGACCTGTATAAATTAGATTCGATTTTCTGATGGTCTTCTTCAACCTTGATGACTTGATGTGTCTTCTTAAAAGAATTTTCTGTCCGATATTGAAACTCTGAATCCGTTTGATGTTTCTGTCATGGATTTCCTTTCGCTGTCTTGCTTTCTGCATAATATTAATGAGAGCATTGCGAATTTTTTCTTCCCATGAGATTTTGGTGTCCTCAAGTTTAGGCAAGTTATCTACCCAAAAGTTTCTTTCGTTATCTCCGAACATCAGTTCATTCGGGGTAAAGTTTGTAGAACTATGTGGTAAATTATTATAAATCTGCTCAAACTCGGTCAAATAGTTTATCCAGGTAGTTTGTTTATCATGACAGAACGTTCTCATGAATCTGTTTAGTTCTCGAAAAACCGGTTCAATTAAATTCCCTAATGGATGGTAGCAAGATGTAAATATCTGTTTTATTCCTAGTTGCGATACTAATTTTCTCCATATATATCCAGTAAATATCTTCGCATTGTCAGAGATTATAGATTTTGGAATCCCTGTATGAGTAATGTAGTCATTTACAAACTTTACTGTGGCAGCTCTTGCAGTTGCTGATTTTATAGGATATAGTTTAACATATTTTGTAAACACATCACAGAATCCAATAATGTACTTAACACCACCTCTGGCTCTAGGTAGTGGTCCAAAAATATCACATGATATAAGTGATCTTGGTGCTTCAGGTATTATTGAGTAAAGTGCAGTTTTATTTCCCTTGTTGTCCGGCTTAGCCTTTTGACAGAGAACACATTTCTGTATGACTTTGTGCACTTTTCGCCTTATATTTGGGAAGTAACAATAATATCTAATCTTATTAGCACACTTTAAAACACCAACATGACCCCAGGTCAAATGTGTAAACCAAATTAATCGTTCTTCATATTCTTCGGGTATGCAGACACACCACTTTGGATTCTCAGCCTTCCCAGATTTAAAAAATAAAATATTATTCACAAGCCGGTAGTATTCCAAATTGACCGTAGGATTTTGTTGATTGAATTGTCGTATTACAGCATTCCATCGCCGATCCTTCTTCTGAAGCTGAGCCATTGTCTTACATAAATGAATATAATAAAATTTGTAATTATTTTCTTGAAGAAGAAGCACCGGAAATTCTGCCTTATTATTTATATCCATTTCAGGTGTTATTCCTTCTGGAGATCTTGACAACGCGTCAGCTATAATATTTTCTTTTCCGGCTACATGAATAATTTGAAACTGATATTCTTGCAGCGACAGCGTCCACCGTGACAAGTGAGGATGCAGCAATTTACAAGTTTATAAAAAGGCTAGTGATTGGTGGTCACAATAAACGGTTATCCTTGAGCCATATACATAACAACTAAACCTTTTCAAAGACCAAATAACTGCTAAAGCTTCCAATTTCGTAGTGGTATATGCTCTTTCACAGGTGGATAAAACTCTGCTAGCAAATGCAATTAGACAAAAGGTTTTTACACCATCGATGTACCTAATTTGAAATAAACAAGATCCTAATCCCACATCTGGTGAATCAATGGCTAAACAGAATCCGACATTCATATCAGGGTGGTATAATAACGGAGCATTTATCAGCTGATCCTTAATTTCACAAAAAGCCTTTTCACAATCATTAGACCATTGCCATGGTACATCTTTCCTCAGGCCGGCTGGAGTGGCCGTGCGGTTCTAGGCGCTGCAGTCTGGAACCGAGCGACCGCTATGGTCGCAGGTTCGAATCCTGCCTCGGGCATGGATGTGTGTGATGTCCTTAGGTTAGTTAGGTTTAATTAGATCTAAGTTCTAGGCAACTGATGACCTCAGAAGTTAAGTCGCATAGTGCTCAGAGCCATTTGAACCCATTTTGAGCCATCTTTCCTCAGGAGCCGGTTTTGTGCTTCAGAGTTCATTGCTTGAGTTTTAATAAATCGACGGAAAAATGAAGCCAAGCCTATAAATCCTTTCAATTGTCTTCTGTTTCTTGGAGTTGGAAAATTTTTTATCGCACTAATCTTCGCTTCTGTTGGAAGAATGCCTTTTGCATTAATCATATGTCCTAAGAATTTAATTCTCTGTAGAGAAAATTGGGATTTTTTTAGATTTGCAGTTATACCAGTTTGTTTGAACACAGCAAAAATCCTCATAATAAGTTGTACATGTTCCTCCCAAGTTTTAGAGGCAATTAATAAATCGTCCACAAAAATTGTTATTCGACTACATGGTTCTGGTCCAAGGGCATAGTCCGACGCAGAAATAAAAACTCCAGAGCTGATATTGAGACCAAACGGAACGACCTTGAACTGATAGCTCCTCCCTCCATATATAAAAGCAGTATATTTTCTTGAGTCCTTGTCTAACTGGACTTGCCAGAACGAACTTCTCAAATCAATACTGGGTAAATAGGATACATCTTGAAATTTCTGTATTAACTCATCGATGTTCTCCGGATGTGTGCGCACAGGTACTATAATTTTGTTAATTTCCCTTGCATCTAATACCAATCGAACTTTTCCTCCTGGCTTTGGTACAACAAGCAACGGAAAACAATATGGGCTGTTCGACGGTTCAATAAGATTCCAGTTTAACATTTTTTGTATCTCCTCCTGAACTGGTTGTTTTAATCGCCAGGGAATGGGATAGTGTGTGCGGAAAAATGTCTTATGGGGCTTAATCTGTCATGTGCAAACATATTCTCTAATAATTCCGGGCTTTTCATCGAAAACTGACTCATATTCTGTTAATATATTGAATAATTGTTCCCTCTGACTATCCGTTAGGAAATCTGACTCAGCAATCTTCTGTTCGACTGTTTGTCTAAAATCCTCTACTTGAATTGACTTGATCGGTAGTCGGTACATATTATTATTTTCAGCACAAATCAACTGCACAGCAGCACCACGGAAATATCGCTCATACACTGCCTCCTTTCTCAGTAAGATCAGTGTAACAAATTGATCTTCGATTTTAAAATGCACCTTTCCTTCTACCAAGCCCAACTTGCAATTGCAGGCTTGCAAAGTCCCAATGCCAAGAATACAACCTACTAACAACTTTTTCACTACAAGGAATGTGCATTGTTTAGCTACATTTCCCAATTTTATCTCTATAAGCGTTTGTATCTTGACGTTCCGGGATTTTGCTCCCACTGCACTTATAACTCGGCAATTTTGTACTGGTAGGACAGGGATTTTCTTAATTTTACTAATTCTGCGAAACAAAGTTCCGGATACTACGTCTGTAGATGAAGCTGTGTCCAATACAACATTGGCTAAAATTCCTCCCACTTCTGTGATGATCTCAGACACAGGAGCCCTTTTATCTTCGACTACACAGGCCTCTAAGTCTCTCGTCAATTCATCTGTCATTAATTCGCCTTCATTATATCTCAACATTGCCACGGAATTAATTTCGTTTAAAACAGGTTTGCCCCTTTTCTATTCCCCGGCCGACTTTACGGAGCATAAAGCGACCCCCTTCAGTTTAAAAGTCGATCATTATTTCCTCTTGAATCATCTACTACTTCTGTTATGATTGGTTGTTGTTGATGACTGGTTGTGTTATTTGCTTCAAATCGAGGATCAGAATTTCTGTACGTATTATTATTATTTGAAAACTGCTGGTTCTGATAATCTCTTGCATTTCCAAACATTGGGTTGTATCTGCGGCCTGTTCGATTGTCTCTGTACCTGCCCCTCGCTGCACTGTTATTGAAATTTCCATTTCCGTTGCATTTGTTTCCGTTGAATCTCTGACTGTTCCTAGTATAATAATTATTAAATCCGTTTCCGTTCCGATTTGCGTTTGGCGCCTCTCCTCTTCATAACCGGTTGTTTTGGCCAATTTTCATCTTCCTTAATCATATCTATAGTGTCGAGCGTAGTCATGAAGGAGTCAGGGTCATGCTCATTAATATACAGCATTCTATTTCTGATGCTGGCCGGAAGTCGAGATTTTAATATGCCAATCACGTCTTGTAGAGGCGTAGGCTTATCCCAATACCGCGATTTGTTTATATATTTCTCAAAGTATTTCCTTAAAGACCCACGTGAAAAAGAAAAAGGTTCCGGGTATAATACCTCCTGCCTTAAACGCTCTTGTACTCCTTCGGACCAGTATTTGGAAAAAAATGCTCGTTCAAAATCTTCATATGTGTCCCAAGTTGATATCATATATGCCCATATAGCTCCTGACCCCTGAATATAACCGGTCACGAAACTAACCTTTTGCCGCTCACTTCAATTTTTTGGCAATACTCCCCTCAAACTTCTTATAAACACTACGGGATGAACAATGTTCTTGTCTGGGTTGTAGATCTGGAACTGACGTTGTTTCAGCATTTTCTCCTCATTATTGCTTTTACAATTACAGTCATTATGACTACCCTCATAGTGTTGTGATGATGATTGCAAAAACGAACGTGTGCATTAATGTCCCTTCCTGTACTTGATCGGTTAAATAATATAGCTTCATTGATAGATCTTGTTATGGGTTCATTTCCTTGCGTGGAACACAAATCTTCTCCAGATAGCTTTAACGCTCTCTCAGTGTTCTTTTTCCTCGCAAACCTTTATTAAATAGCTTTAACGATCTCTCAATGTTTTTTTTCCTCGCAAACCTTTATTAAATAAATTTTCTTCAGAACTCTCGGTCATAGATTGTATTGATAGATCTTGTTATGGGTTCATTTCCTTGCGTGGAACACAAATCTTCTCCAGATAGTTTTAACGATCTGTCAGTGTTCTTTTTCCTCGCAAACCTTTATTAAATAAATCTTCTTCAGAACTCTCGGACATAGATTGTATACCGATTCGGACTGTTAGTTCAATATTGTCTGAAGAAATGCTTTGCCTCTCCAAACTTAACTGCGAGAATTTTCCCGCGAGAATGTTTACCATATGATCAACCTCGTCTTGTCTCTCCTTTATGTTTTTTATGGATTTATCCAAATTTTGGATGTTCTTCGGAATCTTGTCTTGTGATTGTCTCAAATCTTGCATATCTACTGACATCTCATTTACTTGTTGCTTTAATTCATCTTGAACTTCAACTAATACCGGAATTACCGCCATAGAACATTGCATCTGTTCTTGTGCTTGAACTATCTGTGGGATTGACTCGACCTGCTCTTTAATAGTATCAAGCTTAGTAGCAACATACTCGGTTAGCTCTAGGCGTAACTTCTTCGCATTTTCATTACACTGCTGAGTGACTTGCTCAATTTGAGCAGCTAATTTTAATTCTGTCTTTTCATTCTGAATTTTCAATTCTTCCGCAGTTTTATTTAATTTATCAAGTTTCTGAAAACTCTCTACTAATTTATTATTTAATTCCGCTTGATTAGCTTCTAATTCCTCATTCAACTTTGTTTGATTAGCTAGTAATTGCTCCTGGACTTTCACTTGATTGGCTGCTAATTGTTCCACTTTCACTTGATTGGCTGCTAATTGTTCATTCATTTCCCTTTTAGTCTCTATTTGCCCTTTAGTTAATTCCCTTTTAGTCTCTATTTGCGCTTTAGTTAAGTCTGTTACATTTTTGGCTATCAGTGTTAACTGCTGCATGATTACAGTCAATGGGTTTATTTCGTCCTGCTCAGATGACATCGAAACACTTACGCTTTATTGTGGGGCTAGGCACTACTTCAGTTAAGCTAGCGTCTAATGATTCACTAACTTCAGAAACAGCTGAGGGCTGTTGTGATTCGCTCTGCTGTTGCATTGCCATTTTATAAGCCGCCCTAGTAAGAACCATTAATACACAGAACAACAAATATATAAAGTCACACGCATCTGAGTTAACAATGTCACTGACCTAAACTTTGCATAATACTCACTTATAATAAACACTTCCTGTCTAAAGTTCAACCCAACAGTCACTCAATCAATCTGATTCAAACCGATAGACATTTAAATAGTTATTCTAAATTTCTATCTACAAAATTTTAATTGTATATTTCCTGGCCTCAACGACGTTCTCGTACGTTGTGGCGAAATTGTGACTTCTGGAACAGGCCTCGTCTTCTTTTCTCTCGTACACATGCAACATAAATTTCACATAATGTTTAAGTAATGCTCAAAAATGTGTCCTGTCACAGTGAAGCCAAATTTAATATTTTTTTTTTGTGGGATCTAAAATTTAAAAAACCTCTCTCACACCGGTCTGATTTAGCTTCACTGATCAGGATAGTAAAAACATGCGTATATTAAGGAAATTTTCATTCACAAAGCAGGCTTATCACATCCACACAGTTCAATACTGTTCTCTCCTGCTTAAATTGAGCTTAACTTAAAATCCATAAGGCAGTGAAGCAATTTCGAAGTCTCGGTGCGACGAAAATTGTCAGTCGATCTCCTGAAAACATTTGTAATAATTATTAACTTTCGGTGATCACATGGGGAAGACCGGAGAACTGCTGGTAAGACCGTGTTAGCCTATTTATTTGAAGTAATAAACTGGATATCTTGAGCATACAAAACGGCAGGTTCGTCCAGTGTAAATCAGACGTTCCCCACTGATCCCGTGCAACACAGCGTAGTAAGCAGACACTGTCAATAATAATCAGTTAAATAATACGCGAAAACACTTACTTTTGTTTAGTTCATGTATTAAATTCCTTCTCATACAGAATCTCATCAAGATGGCGACTAGCTCAACAATACATACATATACATCTTCGTTCTTTCACGGCTAATCGGCAAGCACTCCTTCTTTCTTTTTATAAGAGAAAACATAGATAGCAGAGAAGCTATTCCATGGAGTAAATGGACGCTCCAAGGAATAATAGGGCTTGAAACTACTTTGCATTGATAATCATCGTATATTAAAGTTTAGGAATCGGTAAGATAAGAAGAGATATTTCGAGATATGTACTGAGTTATATAATTTATAAAATTTCTGCAAATATCGCGGAGAGACCGCTGCAAGAGACATTACATGTAGACCCTCTATATAATCCTCCCACCTTTCTGCTTTCCCTTCTTTGCTTAGAACTGGGTTTCCATCTGAGCTCTTAATATTCATGCAAGTGGTTCTCTCTTCTCCAAAGGTCTCTAATTTTACTGTAGGCGGTATCTATCTTACCCCTAGTGAGATAAGCATCTACATCCTTACATTTGTCCTCTAGCCATCCCTGCTTAGCCATTTTGCACTTCCTGTTGATCTCATTTTTGAGACGTTTGTATTCCTTTTTGCCTGCTTCATTTACTGCATTTTTATATTTTCTCCTTTCATCAATTAAATTCAATATTTCTTCTGTTACCCAAGGATTTCTACTAGCCCTCGTCTTTTTACCTACTTGATCCTGTGCTGCCTTCACTACTTCATCCGTCAAAGCTACCCATTCTTCTTCTACTGTATTTCTTTCCACCATTCTTGTCAATTGTTCCCTTATGCTCTCCCTGAAACTCTGTACAACCTCTGGTTGAGTCAGTTTATCCAGGTCCCATCTCCTTAAATTCCCACCTTTTTGCAGTTTCTTCAGTTTTAATCTACAGTTCATAACCAATAGATTGTGGTCAGAGTCCACATCTGCCCCTGGAAACGTCTTACAATTTAAAACCTGGTTCCTAAACCTCTGTCTTACCATTATATAATCTATCTGAAACCTTCGAGTATCTCCAGGCCTCTTCCATGTATACAACCTTCTTTTATGATTCTTGAACCAAGTGTTAGCTATGATTAAGTTGTGTTCTGTGCAAAATTATACCTGGCGGCTTCCTCTTTCATTTCATAGCCCCAATCCATATTCACCTACTACGTTTCCTTCTCTCCCTTTTCCTACACTCGAATTCCAGTCACCCATGACTATTAAATTTTCGTCTCCCTTCACAATCTGAATAATTTCTTTTATTTCATCATACATTTCTTCAATTTCTTCGTCATCTGCAGAGCTAGTTGGCATATAAACTTGTACTACTGTAGTAGGTGTGGGCTTCGTATCTATCTTGGCCACAATAATGCGTTCACTATGCTGTTTGTAGTAGCTTACCCACATTCCTATTTTCCTATTCATTATTAAACCTACTCCTGCATTACCCCTATTTGATTTTGTGTTTATAACCCTGTAGTCACCTGACCAGAAGTCTTGTTCCTCCTGCCACCGAACTTCACTAATTCCCACTATATCTAACTTTAACCTATCCATTTCCCTTTTTAAATTTTCTAACCTACCTGCCCGATTAAGTGATCTGACATTCCACGCTCCGATCCGTAGAACGCCAGTTTTCTTTCTCCTGATAACGACATCCTCCTGAGTAGTCCCCGCCCGGAGATCCGAATGGGGGACTGTTTTACCTCCGGAATATTTTACCCAAGTGGACGCCATCATTATTTAACCATACAGTAAAGCTGCATGCCCTCGGGAAAGATTACGGCTGTAGCTTCCCCTTGCTTTCAGCCGTTCGCAGTACCAACACAGCAAGGCCGTTTTGGTTAGTGTTACAAGGCCAGATCAGTCAATCATCCAGACTGTTGCCCTTGCAACTACTGAAAAGGCTGCTGCCCCTCTTCAGGAACCACACGTTTGTCTGGCCTCTCAATAGATACCCCTCCGTTGTGGTTGCACCTACGGTACGGCTATCTGTATCGCTGAGGCACGCAAGCCTCCCCACCAACGGCAGGGTCCATGGTTCATTGGGGCGTGGGGGGGGGGGGGGGGTGAGGGGGGGAATTCTGATCCTTAATTTAATTTCCGTAGGGGTTCAATTTCCAAAAAAACTCAAACAGGTGCTTTTCTTTCATTTGTAACCCAGAAGTCAAATACCAATGTTAAAGATGTGGTTTTGAAATACTTTAATAGTTCTTTAATAACGGTATATTTTCGAAAAAAGCTTTCACCCACTATTTCACCATCGCAGGGATAAATTTCCAAAAATGTAAAAACACGCATTTCTTTATTTCTGACCGAGAAACCAAATACCGGTTTTCGTAGGTCTAGCTTCAAAATTACTTTAACAGCGACATTTTTCAAAAAATAATCTAGTCCCTGTTTCATCCCCTTGGACTGAGAGTAAATCGACGAAAGACGAAAGTAATGAGACGAAGCAGAAAGTGAACATTAGGATTGATGGCCACGAAGTAGATGAAATTAAGGAATTCTACTACCTAGGCAGCAAAATAAGCTATGACGGACGGAGCAAGGAAGACGTCAAAAGCATACTAGCGCTGACAGAAAGGACATTCCTGGCCAAGAGAAGTCTACTAGTATCATAAGTAAGCCTTAAATTGAGAAACAAAATTTCTGAGAGTGTACGTTTGGAACACAGCACTGTATGGCAGTGAAACATGGACTGTGGGAAAACCGGAACAGAAGAGATGTGCTTCTGCAGATTAATGTTGACAGTTAGGCGGACTGATAAGAAATGAGGAGGTTCTGCGCAGAATCGGAGAGAGAGAATATGTGGAAAACACTGACAAGGAGAAGAGATACTCGCCAGGTTAGCCGAGCGCGCTAACGCGCTGCTTCGTGGACTCCGGATCGAAGCCGCCCGGCGGATTAACGACGCGGGCCAGTGTGCCGGCCAGCCTGGATGTGGTTTTAAGGCGGTTTTCCACATCCCCCTAGGTGAATACCGGGCTGGGCCCCACGTCCCGCCTCAGATACACGGCTCGCAGACATCTGAACACCTTCGTATTATTCCATGGATTACACTGGTCGCGGACAGTTGGGGTACACTAATTCCTTCCTGGGGGGGTACAGGGTGGGCAGGAAGGGCATCCGGCCACCCCTTCAATTAACATCGCCACATCCGATTAACAATGCCCACCCTGTGTATCCGCAGGACAAATGGCACAAGCAAAAGAAAGAAAGAAAGACTGACAAGGGGAAGAGACATAATGATGGGACATTTGCTAAGACATCAGGGAATGACATCCAAGGAACCAGAGGGAACTGCAGAGGGCAGAAACTTTAGAAGAAGACAGTGATCCGAATACATCCAGCAAATAACTGAGGACGTAGGTTGCAAGTGCTACTCTGAGATGAAAAGATTGGCAGAGGAGAGGAATCTTTTGTGGGCCTCATCGAATCGGTCAGAAGACTGATGACTCAAAAAAAGACGGTTGGAATTTCGGAAAATCCGTTCAATACTAGGCCTACAATATACGATCCACACCTTGTCCAAATTTTAATTTTCTGTAATTGGGCTGGCCGATGATTCGGTCAGTCAGACAGGACATTGCCCTGTATATATGGAGATTTTAAGAATGCACCTATACAGAAAGAACCCGTGACGACGCTCTAGCCGCTTGTCGACCGGCAACTCCTTTGACACTCTCCGATTCTGGATGGACTACTATCTACATCTACTACTACATGGATACTCTGCAAACCAGCAGAGGGTTCATCAGTGGAGTACAGAAGAGGCTTAATTCGTCCTAGGTGAATAATATCCTTTAGTCTTAGCAGACAGTCATCGATCTCTACATCTACATCTACATCTACATCTACATACATACTCCACAATCCACCATACGGTGTGTGGCGGAGGGTACCTCATACCACAACTAGCATCTTCTCTCGCTGTTCCCCTCCCAAACAGAACGAGGGAAAAATGACTGCCTATATGCCTCTGTACGAGCCCTAATTTCTCATATTTTATCTTTGTGGTCTTTCCGCGAAATGTAAGTTGGCGGCAGTAAAATTGTACTGCAGTCAGCCTCAAATGCTGGTTCTCTAAAATTCTTCAGTAGCGATTCACGAAAAGAACGCCTCCTTTCCTCTAGAGACTCCCACCCGAGTTCCTGAAGCATTTCCGTAACACTCGCGTGATGATCAAACCTACCAGTAACAAATCTAGCAGCCCACCTCTGAATTGCTTCTGTGTCCTCCCTCAATCCGACCTGATAGGGATCCCAAACGCTCGAGCAGTACTCAAGACAAGGTCGTATTAGTATTTTACAAGCGGTCTCCTTTACAGATGAACCATATCTTCCCAAAATTCTATCAATGAACCAAAGACGACTATCCGCCTTCCCCACAACTGCCATTACATGCTAGTCCCACTTCATATCGCTCTGCAATTTTACGCCCAAATATTTAATCGAAGTGACTGTGTCAGGCGCTACGCTACTAATGGAGTATTTAAACATTACACGATTCTTTTTCCTATTCATCTGCATTGATTTACATTTATCTATATTTAGAGTTAGCTGCCATTCTTTACACCAATCACAAATCCTGTCCAAGTCATCTTGTATCCTCCTACAGTTACTCAACGACAACACCTTCCCGTACACCAAAGCATCATCAGCAAACAGCCGCACATTGCTATCCACCCTATCCAAAAGATCATTTATGTAGATGGAAAACAACAGCGGACCTACCACACTTCCCTGGGGCACTCCAGATGATACCCTCTCCTCCGATGAACACTCACTATCGAGGACAACGTACTGGGTTCTATTACTTAAGAAGTCTTCGAACCACTCACATACTTGGGAACCAGTCCCCTATGCTCGTACTTTAGTTAGGAGTCTGCAGTGGGGCACCGACTCAAACGCTTTCCGGAAGTCAAGGAATATGGCAACCGTCTGATACCCTTCATCCGTGGTTCGCAAAATATGAGCTGTGTGCGGGCGCATTTGGCCGCGGTTCGCGAGCAGCTGAGCGTGCTGTTGGCCACGGTCAGCCGCCTTCAGGCTGCTGCCTCGAGGATACATGGAGACCAGGTTGCAACTATCCCCTCCAACTAACATTCCCGCACAGATTAAGTGTTCTGAAAAGTGCTGTGATATTGTTGTCACTGTTTTGGTCTTCTTAAAATTATTATTGCTGCCATAGAACGTAGTCGTTGCGTGACTATCTTGGCAGTTATAGGCGTACTGGGGTCTTTCCTTGCTTCTTATGCCGTCTTTGAAGGCAAGATACGTCGAGCTGCAACTCTTCTGTCACTCTTTTTGCCTGATGCAATACGCGGACATTTCTCATGGCATTAAGTCCATAGAAATTACAAGAGGGGAGGGATACGGTTCTTAATAGGGTGTGTGACAATCACCGGCGGCAGCGCATGCTCTGCAACGCCCTCCGCTGCTGGCCACAACGTTGGTAAGGAGTTCTTGTGGCAGGGAGTACAGTTCCTCCACCAGCCCGATTAACAACAATTGGATAGTCGTGGGTGCATGTGGACGCTCTGCGATACGTCTCCTCAATGTATTTGTCACGTGCCCGCTGGGATTTAAGTCGGTGAAAGGAGTAGTGCAGTCCATTCCCCGAACATCCTCACTTTCCAAGAGCTCCTTCGTCTGCGCTATTCGATATTTATATAACAGGATCACCGCTGGGTTTTACTACCTAGAAAAGAAAGAAATACGAGGGTAATACCAAAAGTAAGGTCTCCTATTTTTTTATAAGTACATAGACCTGTTTATTTCTACAATGGTTTACATCAGTTTACAGCTCGAACATTTAGCTATTTTTCGACCTAATCACCATTTCTGTCGGAGCTGAATCGCTGGGGCCACAGTTAACGCCGACGGGTACTGTGAGACTCTGAAAAAACTCAGACGGGCAATTTAGAACCAGAGAAGAGGAATTTTGAGCAGGGGCGTACACATTCTCCATGACAACGCTCGCCCACACATTTCTCGGCAAACCGTTGCTCTCCTGCAACATTTTCAGTGGAACATAATCACCCAACCGCCCTATAGTCCTGACTTGGCGCCCAGTGACTATCACCTGTTCCATAGGTTAATAGAACATTTGACGGAAAGCGATTCAGCGCCAACGGCGAGGTGAAAGAAGAGGTTCATAATTTCCTGAACAGCATGGCGGCGAGCTGGTATGACATGGTCGTACAAAAACTGCCACAGTGTCTACAAAAATACATCGACAGAAATGGTGATTATGTCGAAAAATAGCTAACTGTTCAAGCTGTAAACTGATGTAAACCATTGTAGAAATAAACAGGTCTGTGTACTTATAAAAAAATAGGAGACCTTACTTTTGGGGTTACTCTCGTAAGTGACGCCGCTCTTAATGTCACAGCATGAATCCACCTTCCTACGAACATACTGCATATTGTCAATTGGAAGTAGGTCATGTGTAATACCTAAACAAGTAGCTCCCAATATCATACCTTATTAGTTTTTTTTATTTTCTCTCGTTATCAATTTACATGATTTTTTTATTTTCCTCATTAGTAATAAGAAATTTGTACATTGCCGCAGAAGGCGGCAAAGATAGGCTTATAAAATAATCTTTGTAACAGAAATGTCCAGAGAATATTCAATTTTTTAACAGAATTTCGCTTGAGAGTTGTTATGTTTTAGATCTCACACAAAAAGGACGTGCAATTTCTATTCGTACGCCAACAATGTGTGTAGTAAATGCTATGTGTGTATAAAACTGCAAGAAAAAATATATCTTCAGAGTTATCATAGCCGCAAGAATATTTTTATTTATTACGTCAATTTTCGTTCACAAGCATGACTTTTGCCTGCTGTCATAAGAAGAGGCAGTAATTTCTTCCATCCTGCGAGACATCTTAAAATCTCATATATATGTGCTAATCATCAAGATTTAGTTGATGGACAGTACGATCGGCAACCGCAGAGAATTGGAGGCAAATTAATGATGTCAGCGTAACTCAATACTGACTTCTATTAAATACATATTTGTGTAATAATTGAACAATTTACTTTTTGTTCAGCACTAAGTTTGTTGCAAAATCAGACAGTCTAAAGATCTACGTCGACAGAGTAAGAAAATTTATCGTAGATGCATTTATCATAGATACGTTATTCATTTTTGCGCCTTCAGTATTTGTATTTTTATACGTTGCATTGTCTTTTCCGTACGCTACGAGGAAGACTGTTTCAACAACAACCCATACTTTAATTCCAGTACTGCAAGTAGTAATTATCTCTCATTACGTAAATTTCATGCCGATCCATACTCTTTGTGTTAGTTATTGGGCTGCCTCCGAGCACGGTTATTCCAAAATCGAACAACAGACTAACACAGGCACTAAATTTGTTGACAAGCTATACTGATTCTTACGTATCAAAAGGCACAGTAAACGTTCGTCCACATTTGATGAAAATAAATTTATTACAACATTTTGACAAAAACAACTTCTAAATAAGAGAATAGATAAATACACTCCTGGAAATTGAAATAAGAACACCGTGAATTCATTGTCCCAGGAAGGGGAAACTTTATTGACACATTCCTGGGGTCAGATACATCACATGATCACACTGACAGAACCACAGGCACATAGACACAGGCAACAGAGCATGCACAATGTCGGCACTAGTACAGTGTATATCCACCTTTCGCAGCAATGCAGGCTGCTAGTCTCCCATGGAGACGATCGTAGAGATGCTGGATGTAGTCCTGTGGAACGGCTTGCCATGCCATTTCCACCTGGCGCCTCAGTTGGACCAGCGTTCGTGCTGGACGTGCAGACCGCGTGAGACGACGCTTCATCCAGTCCCAAACATGCTCAATGGGGGACAGATCCGGAGATCTTACTGGCCAGGGTAGTTGACTTACACCTTCTAGAGCACGTTGGGTGGCACGGGATACATGCGGACGTGCATTGTTCTGTTGGAACAGCAAGTTCCCTTGCCGGTCTAGGAATGGTAGAACGATGGGTTCGATGACTGTTTGAATGTGCCGTGCACTATTCAGTGTCCCCTCGACGATCACCAGTGGTGTACGGCCAGTGTAGGAGATCGCTCCCCACACCATGATGCCGGGTGTTGGCCCTGTGTGCCTCGGTCGTATGCAGTCCTGATTGTGGCGCTCACCTGCACGGCGCCAAACACGCATACGACCATCATTGGCACCAAGGCAGAAGCGACTCTCATCGCTGAAGACGACACGTCTCCATTCGTCCCTCCATTCACGCCTGTCGCGACACCACTGGAGGCGGGCTGCACGATGTTGGGGCGTGAGCGGAAGACGGCCTAACGGTGTGCGGGACCGTAGCCCAGCTTCATGGAGACGGTTGCGAATGGTCCTCGCCGATACCCCAGGAGCAACAGTGTCCCTAATTTGCTGGGAAGTGGCGGTGCGGTCCCCTACGGCACTGCGTAGGATCCTACGGTCTTGGCGTGGATCCGTGCGTCGCTGCGGTCCGGTCCCAGGTCGACGGGCACGTGCACCTTCCGCCGACCACTGGCGACAACATCGATGTACTGTGGAGACCTCACGCCCCACGTGTTGAGCAATTCGGCGGTACTTCCACCCGGCCTCCCGCATGCCCACTATACGCCCTCGCTCAAAGTCCGTCAACTGCACATACGGTTCACGTCCATGCTGTCGCGGCATGCTACCAGTGTTAAAGACTGCGATGGAGCTCCGTATGCCACGGCAAACTGGCTGACACTGACGGCGGCGGTGCACAAATGCTGCGCAGCTAGCGCCATTCGACGGCCAACACCGCGGTTCCTGGTGTGTCCGCTGTGCCGTGCGTGTGATCATTGCTTGTACAGCCCTCTGGCAGTGTCCGGAGCAAGTATGGTGGGTCTGACACACCGGTGTCAATGTGTTCTTTTTTCCATTTCCAGGAGTGTAGATAGTAAGAAAGTGCGCATCTAAATCTAGACACCACACTTCCACGTAATTTTTCATCCTCAGTTGGGCTCAGTCAGTCTCGTATAGCACCTATGGCAGTCCTTCCTCTACCAGAGTGAGCGTCACATAGGATTTAGCGGACTGGCGTCTGCACCACACATAACTCCACGATTTTGAACTGAGGCAATCGGCGTTCGCCAGAACTTACATGACACGTCAGGCCATTTCCCCTAGTTAAAAAATACTGATGTTATATTCATACATTATAGAGATGCCTTTAACAGTGTTATGCTCTTTTTTTAATAGCTTCCTATTACTCAAAACTGCCCACTGGGCTATTAATTTGATATTGAGCATTCGCTATTTCACACCAAACTCTCTCCTCGCGGATTCTCTGTCCATTCAAAACATCCCTCCTCTCAAGTATGAGTAGCCACATCTTCCCCTACTGCCTCTCCTCCATCGTCCAACCCCGCCACTCCGTTTAAAAGAAGACGGTGACAGCAGCTTTCTTGCACACTGTTGCCATCTCGTTTCCTTACACTGGTCAGTACGAACCGTCATGTATAAAGCAAACATAAAATAAAAAGAGAGCGTTGTTTCTGGCACGTTTCCCAGCGAACAGGACTGAGTGTCGGATGGTATGTTTACAGGACCGTACAGCCACCCCGAAGCACTTTGTGGTACGCGCCCGTAAGCCGCGCTGCAGCCTGAGGACCTACAGCACACAGGGCAACGCGTCCGGCTTCGTCTTGCGCGACGACGGCCACCTGCTGGTAAGTCATCCGATCTGTCTACAGCGTTATTCAGTTCAAAACCGCAACCATTCTTGATTACAAACTTCCTTCCTTCGTAATAAATTATGAAACGAGGGAAAATTCACTGTAGTTGTTACAGGGCAACTATCTTCAAGCATACCATGCTGTGTTGAACAAAGTCTACAATGTATGCAAGTGCAAGGTCTACCAGATTGGTTCTCTTCAGTCTACGAAGGATAGCCCAACATTTTTGTTTGTGCTGTTTGTGTTTGTTTGGTAGTTCGACAGCATCCCTTGCCTCTCGAAATATCGTGTTGCGAAAACGACTGCACCCGGCTGGACACACGACAACAGTACAAACTGTTAATACGATAGGAAAGCCTAGATCACACCTAAGAGTTCGCGTTATCACCTCGAAAAAATAAATTTACGGCTTTAATTTTTGTTTGTTCGCAGATACGTGTTATTATGTTAACTGATTCTTTCGTCGCTTGTTGGTGGAACAACAAATTTATAAATGAAAATCACAATACTGTGTATCTTCTAGTGGATTAATTTACTTAGTTAACCTATTATCGGCTTACAAGGCCGTCATCAGACTTTGAACGACCATCGACGTCAAAGAAATTACAACACTTACTAGCAACATTCGAAAGATGTTACTCATCTAGAGTGAGTCACAAACACACAGTGAAGGTCATTTGTGACAGTGCAGTGGTAATGCAGTAAAGAATTGAACAGTAAATAAATATCAAGGTAGCATACCAGGAAAAAGTTAACATTGAAATGGAAAACAGTGCCTGTATAGCAATTAAAATTAAATTAACAATCCCAGTAAAATAAAATTAGTACTTGACAAGAGCACTAAGGAATAGACTGAATAGGTATTACATATTGAAAGCCATACAGGAACAGAGTAAAAGACTGAATACACAATTGTAAGAACAGAATGTAAGGAGCACATAGGCAACCACAATAAAATAATAAATATAGGAAAAAGGAGGAATAGAGAGGAACAGACATTGTCAGAAGCACTGAAAACTTTGAGGATGATGTTTGCTTTGTGGGGGGCTCAACTGGGCGGTCATCAGCGGCCGTGCAAAGTCCCAGTTTTCACACAGTCCACTCTAGCCACAACTGATGGCGATGAAATGATGAGGGCAACACAAACACCCAGTGCCCTAGCACAGGAAATCCTCAAGCCGGTCGGGAATCGAACCCGCGACCCCGTGATCCACCAGAGGCAGCAACGTGAGCCACTAGACCACGAGCTGGGGACAGGAAAGTGTGAGGATTACAGTCTGTTAAGTAAGAGCATGTTCGGCAGTACTCACTAATGGTGAAACGTATCACGTTAGTTCTTTCACAGTACATTAGAAGGAATCTTTGGCCTTCATAGACGTCCGTAAACCATTAGAGTACTTTGAATTCATGACTGAGATATACAAGAAGAGAATGGTGTGAAGGTTCTGGATTGAATTTCGCAGTCGCCTGACTATAATCCTATAGACAATTTATGGTCTTACATCAAAAAGAAGTTGCAAGGAATAAAGATTTTTACTTTGAAACAGCTGTCAACGCATATTCGACAAACGTGGAGGTTTCTTACATGTAAGTGCAAAATTTGGTTGTAATCTTGCCTCGGAGATGCCAAGCAATTATCGATGCTCCGTGTGAGTGGACGTATCATTAATTGTAACTGCATGTTTCTTTTGTTCACGTATGATGTATGTACAGGGTTATTGCAAATGATTGAAGCGATTTCACAGCTCTACAATAACTTTATTATTTGAGATATTTTCACAATGCTTTGCACACACATACAAAAACTCAAAAAGTTTTTTTAGGCATTCACATATGTTCGATATGTGCCCCTTTAGTGATTCGGCAGACATCAAGCCGATAATCAAGTTCCTCCCACACTCGGCGCAGCATGTCCCCATCAATGAGTTCGAAAGCATCGTTGATGCGAGCTCGCAGTTCTGGCACATTTCTTGGTAGAGGAGGTTTAAACACTGAATCTTTCACATAACCCCGCAGAAAGAAATCGCATGGGTTTAAGTCGGGAGAGCGTGGAGGCCATGACATGAATTGCTCATCATGATCTCCACCACGAGCGATCCATCGGTTTTCCAATCTCCTGTTTAAGAAATGACGAACATCATGATGGAAGTGCGGTGGAGCACCATCCTGTTGAAGCATGAAATCGGCGCGGTCGGTCTCCAGTTGTGGCATGAGCTAATTTTCCAGCATGTCCAGATACACGGAAGAAAAAGGGGCCATAAACTTTAAACCGTGAGATTGCACAAAACACGTTAACTTTTGGTGAATTGCGAATTTGCTGCACGAATGCGTGAGGATTCTCTACCGCTCAGATTCGCACATTGTGTCTGTTCACTTCACCATTAAGAAAAAATGTTGCTTCATCACTGAAAACAAGTTTCGCACTGAACGCATCCTCTTCCATGAGCTGTTGCAACCGCGCCGAAAATTCAAAGCGTTTGACTTTGTCATCGGGTGTCAGGGCTTGTAGCAATTGTAAACGGTAAGGCTTCTGCTTTAGCCTTTTCCGTAATATTTTCCAAACCGTCGGCTGTGGTACGTTTAGCTCCCTGCTTGCTTTACTCGTCGACTTCCGCGGGCTACGCGTGAAACTTGCCCGCCCGCGTTCAACCGTTTCTTCGCTCACTGCAGGCCGACCCGTTGATTTCCCCTTACAGAGGCTCCAGAAGCTTTAAACTGCGCATACCATCGCCGAATGGAGTTAGTAGTTGGTGGATCTTTGTTAAACTTCGTCCTGAAGTGTCGTTACACTGTTATGACTGACTGATGTGAGTGCATTTCAAGCACGACATACGCTTTCTCGGCTCCTGTCGCCATTTTGTCTCATTGCGCTCTCGAGCGCTCTGGCGGCAGAAACCTGAAGGGCGGCTTCAGCCGAACAAAACTTTATGAGTTTTTCTACGTATCTGTAGTGTGTCGTGACCATATGTCAATGAATGGAGCTACAGTGAATTTATGAAATCGCTTCAATCATTTGTAATAGCCCTGTATATATTTCACTTTGTTGTCAAACACATTTTCCTACTGATTAACCCGACCACGATCTTAGTTAACAGACTGCAACTAAAATTTAAAAGAGGGGAAGTGTTTCTTCATTTATGTTTGTTGATTTCTAGGGCTTCCAACATCTTGAATTTTTAATATTTTTTTGCTAATTGGACGACTCGTCGCTGTGGCTGGTAGTGTGGGCCTCACTTAGTACGTGTTCAGCGAACCAGCCGCTGTGTCTCTGCCGTAACGATCAATATAAAACTTACCACAATCAGGACAACTAATTTTAATGTTGTCTAGTAACTGGGTCTTATCATTGGTACTGAAAATACTTTGAGCTGTGGTGTTCCTCACATAACAGGAAACCCTGTAGTGCAGGATTTTAGTGTTTTCCCTACACTCTGTGATTTCTTTCCTTGGTATGGGATTGTACACGACTTTCTGCAGACATTGCAAGGAGCAGCAGAGAGAGCACAGAGGAGGAGCATTATTTTGAATTTTTGTTTCCTGTGTGATGTGGTCAATCAGGACAGACAAGAATTGTATTATGTCTAACACGGGTTTGGAATCTTTTTTTGGACGTGGGAATAGATATTAGACTGTGCACCATTGAGTGAGAAGATGCACGTTTGTATGTTACTAGATTATACGATCAAGAAGATATTACTGTCTGTAGTTATAATTTTTATATGAATTCTGAAATAATGTGTTTGTATACTGATGTGAATCGTTACATCTAGGAATACCTCAATGCACTGTTAGAAGATCCAAGACACAAACACGCAGCGCTCCACAAGGTGGAGCACAGAGTGGTAATTCGTTTTCTGCGTATGATGTGGAACAATTCTGTAACAAGCCATCTGCAGCAGGCAGTGTACAGTAACAATGCTCCTCATAAGACTGTAGTTAAGCGTAGCGACGCTTCCAGTGTGGTTAAACAATTATGAATCACATAGAACCAAGTGGCAGACGAGCTTACTGTGAAGAACTAGGAATCATAGCAGTGTCGTGGTCTTGTGATTATCGCTCGATCACGGAGCCTCGGCTTCGATTCCCGACCGCATCTGGAACTTTCACCGCTCGAGACTATCTGTGCTGTGCTCAACATCATTCAGTCACCATAGACGTGCGAAGTCGCCGAAGTGGCGTCAAATAAAAGATTTGCACTAGGCAGCCGGAACACCCCAGATGGAGTCTACAGGCAAATAACGCCATACACACATTTCATTTCACTATAAGTCATCCGATGGCCGGTGTAATACAATAGAGGCGATAGTCGAAAAAGTGAAACACAGTCACCAGTGATGTTTTCAACATCTTGCATGGTATTTTGAACGTAGCGTACGTTGCCTCCCACGAGTTTCCACCAGTGTTCACACCCGCTGAAAAAGCCCTCCGGCCCGAGGCACAGCGGGAATGTCGCGGCTGTGTCAGGCCAGTCCAGGTGACGTGTTTAGCGGCCTGATCACCATGGACGAGTGCTTAGTGTATCACTCTCAACGGAAACGAAGGAGCAAGGCTAGTGGTAGAAATTTGTAAATTTACCATTAAAAAGGCGAAGGCCCCAATATCATCAAGTAAAGTAATGCTGAGTGGTATTTGAAATTGCCATGGCGTGGTGCTAATGGATTATGCTAGTGATAAGCAGATCGAAACTGGAGTATATCTTCAGTTCTACTATATAAAGACAAGTCGTTGTTTAACGTTGTTACCAAAAGTCCCGAAAATTTATCACCAACTTAAAAAATGGCTGTGAGCACTATGGGATTTAACATCGGAGGTCATCAGTCCCCTAGAACTTAGAACTACTTAAACCTAACTAACCTAAGGACATCACACACAACCATGCCCGAAGCAGGATTCGAACGTGCGACCGTAGCGACCGCGCGGTTCCAGACTGTAGCGCCTAGAACCGCTCGGCCACTCTGACCGGCTCACCAACTTACTTCAGATTTTTACACGATACGCTAATAAACATTCGGACGGACGCGTGTTATATATTTCTTTCATATATGTGATATCTAAATACAGGGTGATCAAAAAGTCAGAATAAATTTGAAAACTGCATAAATCGCGGAATAATGTAGATAGAGAGGTACAAATTGACACACATGTTTGGAATCACATGGGGTTTTATTAGAACAAAAAAAAAAGTTCAAAAAATGTCCGTCAGATGGCGCTTCATCTGATCAGAATAGCAATAATTAGCATAACAAAGTAAGACAAAGCAAATATGATATTCTTTACGGGAATTCTCAATATGTCCACTATCATTCCTCAACAATAGCTGTAGTCGAGGAATAATGTTGTGAAAAGCACTGTAAAGCATGTCCGGAGTTATTGTGAGGCATTGGCATCGGATGTTGTCTTTCAGCATCCGTAGAGATGTCGGTCGATCACGATACACTTGCGACTTCAGGTAACTCCAAAGCCAATAATCGCACGGACTGAGGTCTGGGGACCTGGGAGGCCAAGCATGACGAAAGTGGCAGCTGAGAACACGGTCATCACCAAACGACGCGCGCAAGAGTTCTTTCACGCGCCATCTGTCGGACATTTTGTGAATTTTCTTTTTTTTTTTTTTTTTTTTTTTTTTTTTTGCTTCTAATAAAACCCTATGTCATTCCAACCATGTGTGTCAATTTTTACCTATCTACATTATTCCGTGGTTTATTAAGCTTTCAAATTTATACTGACTTTTTGATCACCCTGTATATATGTAATGTATAAAAGGGAAAGGTTGTACCAAAAATCTCGAAACGTTTTTCGCCGATTTGCTTCAAATTTTTACACAATATTATAATGAACATAGACAAACATAGGCTACACATTTTAATGTATGTAATATAAAAATATATATTTAACGTAGAGGAGAGGGTTAATGTTCTTACAAAAATCTTGAAAAGGACGAGATTGCTTCAAATTTTTACAGGATACTCTAATTAACATCCGAACAGACTTAGATTATACATTTTAATATATATATATATATATATATATATATATATATATATATATATATATATATACTCCTGGAAATGGAAAAAAGAACACATTGACACCGGTGTGTCAGACCCACCATACTTGCTCCGGACACTGCGAGAGTGCTGTACAAGCAATGATCACACGCACGGCACAGTGGACACACCAGGAACCGCGGTGTTGGCCGTCGAATGGCGCTAGCTGCGCAGCATTTGTGCACCGCCGCCGTCAGTGTCAGCCAGTTTGCCGTGGCATACGGAGCTCCATCGCAGTCTTTAACACTGGTAGCATGCCGCGACAGCGTGGACGTGAACCGTATGTGCAGTTGACGGACTTAGAGCGAGGGCGTATAGTGGGCATGCGGGAGGCCGGGTGGACGTACCGCCGAATTGCTCAACACGTGGGGCGTGAGGTCTCCACAGTACATCGATGTTGTCGCCAGTGGTCGGCTGAAGGTGCACGTGCCCGTCGACCTGGGACTGGACCGCAGCGACGCACGGATGCACGCCAAGACCGTAGGATCCTACGCAGTGCCGTAGGGGACCGCACCGCCACTTCCCAGCAAATTAGGGACACTGTTGCTCCTGGGGTATCGGCGAGGACCATTCGCAACCGTCTCCATGAAGCTGGGCTACGGTCCCGCACACCGTTAGGCCGTCTTCCGCTCACGCCCCAACATCGTGCAGCCCGCCTCCAGTGGTGTCGCGACAGGCGTGAATGGAGGGACGAATGGAGACGTGTCGTCTTCAGCGATGAGAGTCGCTTCTGCCCTGGTGCCAATGATGGTCGTACGCGTGTTTGGCGCCGTGCAGGTGAGCGCCACAATCAGGACTGCATACGACCGAGGCACACAGGGCCAACACCCGGCATCATGGTGTGGGGAGCGATCTCCTACACTGGCCGTACACCACTGGTGATCGTCGAGGGAACACTGAATAGTGCACGGTACATCCAAACCGTCATCGAACCCATCGTTCTACCATTCCTAGACCGGCAAGGGAACTTGCTGTTCCAACAGGACAATGCACGTCCGCATGTATCCCGTGCCACCCATCGTGCTCTAGAAGGTGTAAGTCAACTACCCTGGCCAGCAAGATCTCCGGATCTGTCCCCCATTGAGCATGTTTGGGACTGGATGAAGCGTCGTCTCACGCGGTCTGCACGTCCAGCACGAACGCTGGTCCAACTGAGGCGCCAGGTGGAAATGGCATGGCAAGCCGTTCCACAGGACTACATCCAGCATCTCTACGATCGTCTCCATGGGAGAATAGCAGCCTGCATTGCTGCGAAAGGTGGATATACACTGTACTAGTGCCGACATTGTGCATGCTCTGTTGCCTGTGTCTATGTGCCTGTGGTTCTGTCAGTGTGATCATGTGATGTATCTGACCCCAGGAATGTGTCAATAAGGTTTCCCCTTCCTGGGACAATGAATTCACGGTGTTCTTATTTCAATTTCCAGGAGTGTATATATATATATATATATATATATATATATATATATATATATATATATATATATATATATATATATATATATATTGTAAAGTATAAGGGGTAAACATTATTAACAAAGCTCTTGAAAAGCTCTTAAACCATTTACCTCAAATTTTTACACGATATTCTAATGAACATTTGAACGACATAGGCAAATTTTTTTTAAATATATACAATATATAACTATACATGCCACGAACCTACTACATTTTTTGTAGCAGGCAGAAAGGTGATAAGGTGATATTCCGACGTAGTGCGGCCCAGGTGGCGGACGTGGGGGGGGGGGGGGGGGGGGGGTCTAACCAGCGCACTGGCGGACTTGAGACTTGAGCGAAATAAAAAATAAAATACCTCTCGCGGACCAAACACACGCCACAATATCATTCATCATTACATCGTGTTTCATTTATCACTTTTCCAGATCACATCTGGAATCGTAAATCCTGACCACGGTAGGACATTGATCATTGATCAGACAATCAACCCAACTTGAAGAGTCGTCTAACAAAGAATCCAAAGTCTTGGATAGACAGCATCGTGGGTCCAAGAAAAGACACCACTCGGATACGGTGGGTGCCACTTAGAAGGTTGTGGTGAGTCGGAGCATCTGGCAGCGTAACAGACAGAGACTTTAATTCAGTAAACCCGGAAAATTCTCATTCTTTGCAACATTACATATAAATTCAATAACGAAAACTGGTTAATAAAAATACTCAACAGACGTAACGAATCAACTCAAAATTTTAACTTCAGAAACTTCGAAACGTAGGTTAGGACCCATCTGAAACCGGGGGATACCGTCTCGACAAAGGACTTCCGGGAAAAAGAGTAATAAAAAGTGTCTCGCAATTTGGAATGGGATTTCTGGTTCATGATAGCATATTATACTCAGTATAGGACTTCTCGTCGAATTCCCCAGGAACGGCAACCATAACAAATGACAAAAACATGAAAGATAAGGAAGGGACGAAAATATTTTGAGAAGAACTGGACCAAGTGATATCAGTCATCCCTGACACCCACCCCTTGGAGATTTCAATGGATAAATTTGGAAAGAAAGAAAATATCGCACTGTTCTTGGTAAATGGCCAGCTTATAAACTGACAAACAAGAATGGTCAAAGACTAGTCGAACTTTGCATATATCATGGACTTATTCTCGAAACTACGAGATCTAAGAGAAGACCGCACAAGTTAATGACCTGGAAATGCCCTAGTGTTAAAACGGGGGAGTGTCAAATGGACCATGTCGCAAAAAAGTACCACAAGGAAACCTATAACGTCCTTCGTGGGGTGGACATCGATTCAGATCATTACATTTCGAAGATAAAAACTAAGTTAACCCCAAGAGAGAAAAACAAACCATCAAAATCCACTATGAGGAGGAAATATGACCCTACCTATTTAATAAACAATGTGTTGTTGTATTCAGAGAGATCCAAAACAGTTCCAAGCGACGAACCGGGAACGATTATTGATAAATTGAAAAACATTGCCTAAGAGATTGCCCCTGTCAGAAGAAGAAAGAACATGCCTGGCGGAATGAAGAATGTGATAAAGCAATACAGAAAAGGCACAAAGCATGACTGAAAGACCAGAAAAAGAAAAATGAAAATCTCGAGGAGAGCTAATCATTGCCAGAAGACAAACGGCCAAGGAAATCAGAAGAATCAAAAGAGAACATCAACAAGAAATCCTAAGCTTAATTGAAGAATCATTCAAACAACATAAAACAAGGGAATATTATAGGACATTCGAAAAATATCAATCAAAAACCACATTCGTGATGAAAAATAAAAATGGGAAACTAGCGCACAAGACAACGCCAACATTCTACCTGATCACTTCAAAGAATTACTAAATGCCGAGGAACCAAAAGAATACCTAGATTTCGAACCACATCCAAAAAACAAAACACTTCCAGAGAAGATTACACCAACAGATCTCAGTGAAGGGAACGAAGCAACTAGGTGGCTCAGAAACTACAAAGCAGCAGGGAAGAATTAACTGGTCGCAGAGCTGTGGAAGAACACAAATAAACAAACACTTCAGAACAACCATAAGCACACAGTAGACATGCGGAACTCTGAAAAAAATGCCAGATGAGAGGAATACAGCTATAATCCATCAAATACACAAAGAGGGTCGTAGATCGGATCCAAAAGACTATCGAGGGATTTCGCTGCTTGATGCTATATATAAGATCTTTTCTAGAATAATCTTTACAAAAAATCAGGAACAACTCGACCAAGAACTTGGAGAATATCTAGGAGGATTTCGTCCTGGAAGAAGCTGTCCAGATCAAATTATCAGTCTTAAATGGATCATGAAACAACAAAGTGTGAGAAACAAGAAGTTGGTCACCACTTTTATTGGCTTCAAGAAAGCATATGACAGTATCCACCGTGAGTCACTACTTAAAATCCTCACGGAATTTGGATTGCACCTGAAACTCGTTGATCTTATTGAAATCACCATTAAGAATACTAAATCAAAAGTTAAATTCAGAGGGAACTATCTGAATCATTTGAAATCCTGACGGGACTTCGACAAGGGGATGGTCTGTCCCCACTACTATTTAACAGCGCACTGGAGAAAGTCATGCGACAGTGGAATAAGAAATGCCAACCAAACGTAAAGATTGGCAGCAATATCAAACTCAATTGCCTGGGCTTTGTTGGCGATCTAGCGCTGCGCGCAAACAGCGTGGAAGAGGCTAAACACCAAATTGAAGAACACAAAAAACAGCACTAAAAGTCGGACTACGGATCTCGTTTGAAAAGACAAAAATGATGCCATCCTTCAAGGTCGAAACACCAGCCATTACACTGAATGATAACAAACAAATTAAAACTGTAAATAAATTGAAATATCTCGGGGAGGTTATAAGTTGGAATTCAAACGAGAAAATGTCAGTAGAAAACAGAACAACTAAACTGAAACAAGCGCAACGCATTAACTGGCCAACTTAGAAGAAGAAATGTCTCTCGATAAACGCAAAACTCTGTCACTATCACTCTGCTATTAAACCTGAAGCAATATATGCTAGTGAAACACTTTTCAAGATGAACGACAAATCAACCACAGACAAACTACAGAAGGCAGACAGAAGAATCCTTAGAACAATTATAAACAAAAAATACCAAGTAGAGGGATAGTGGCGACTATTACCTAACGAAGTTGTATACCGACAAACTGAGTCAATAATTGACACAATGCGGAAAAGGGGGGTTGCTTTTTTCTGCCACCTTTTCGGACTACCAGAAACCAGGCTACTGAAAAAACAGTTCATCTACTTTTGGAAAAGGAAGACCAAGAACAACTAGTTCAAAGAAGTTCAAGATGGTTTAGACGAGTTAGGCTTGACAATGCAACAAATTGAAGACAGAAAAGAGAGGAACATCCTGAAATACAGTGACACGAGATTTAAACTAAAGACATTTGAACTGAAAAAGTACACCATAACTGAAGAAGAAAGGACATCCAGGTCAGAAAGGATGAAGAAGATTTGGGAGGAGACGAGGAAAGCCAAATCTACAACTAGTATTAAGACTGAAATGTATATAGATTGAATAAAGTGCTCCTATGAGGGCGTAAAATATGTAAATAATTAAATAAATAATAACTGTGTACATTGAAGCACCAAAGAAATGGTATAGGCATGCGTATCAAATACGGAGATATGTAAACAGGTAGAATTTGGCGCTGCGGTCAACAGCGCCTATAGAAGACAAGTGTCTGGCGCAGTTTTTAGATTGGTTACTGCTGTTACAACTGCACGTTATCATGATTTAAGAGAGTCTGAACGTGGTGTTACAGACGGCGCACGAACGATGGAACACAGGATCTCCGAGGTAGCGATGAAGTGGCGATTTTCCCGTACGACCATTTCATGAGTGTACCGTGAGCATCAGGAATGCGGTAAAACATCAAATCTCCGACATCGCTGCGGCCGTAAAAATATCCTGCAAGAACGTGACCAACGACGACTGAAGAGAATCGTTCAACATGACTGAAGTGCGACACTTCCGCAAATTGCTGCAGATTTCAGTGCTGGGCCATCAACAAGTGTCAGCGTGCTAACCAGTCAATGAGCCGGCCGGAGTGGACGAGCGGTTCTAGGCGCTTCAGTCCGGAACCGCGCGACCACTACGGTCGCAGGTTCGAATCCTGCCTCAGCCATGGATGTGTGTGATGTCCTTAGGTTAGTTAAGTTTAAGTAGTTCTAAGTTCTAAGGGACTGAAGACCTGAGAAGTCCCATAGTGCTCAGAGCCATTTGAACCATTTGAACCAGTCAATGAAACATCACCGCTATGGGCTTTCGGAGCCAAAGACACGCTCGTGTACCCTTGATGACTGAACGGCATAAAGCCTTAAGCCTAGCTTGGGCCCGTCAACACAGACATTGGGCTGTTCATGACAGGAAACATGTTGCCTGGTCGGACGAGTCTCGTTTCAAATTGTATCTAGCAGATGAACGTGAACGGGTGTGCACACATCTCAAGAATCCACGAACGTGCATGTCAGCAGGGGACTGTTCAAGCTGGTGGAGGCTTTGCAATGGTGTGGTGTGTGCAGTTGGAGTGATATGGGACCCCTGATACGTATAGATACGACTCTGACAGGTGACACGTACGTAAACATCCAGTCTGATCACCTGCATCCATTCATGTCAATTCTGCATTCCGACGGAGTTGGGCAATTCCAGCAGGACAATGCGACACCACACACATCCAGAATTGCTACAGAGTGGCTCCAGAAGCACTCTTCTGAGTTTAAACACTTCCGCTGGCCACCAAACACTCCAGACATGAACATTATTGAGCATATCCTGGATGCCTTGCAAAGTGCTGTTCAAAAAAGATCTCCACCCCCTCGTACACTTACGATTTATGGACAGCCCTGCATGATTAATAGTGTCAGTTCCCTCCAGCACTACTTCAGACATTAGTCGAGTCCATGCCACGTCGTGTTTCGGCACTTCTGCGTGCTCGCGGGGGCCCTACACGACATTAAGGCCGGTTCCCACTAGAGCGCGGCAGCGCGTCGTGCGGCAACGGCAGCGGCAAGCGTTTTCCGCTTTGACGCGGCGGCTCGCGGAACTGGCGTTCCCATCTGGAAGCGGCAGACGCTAGCGGTAGCCAATGACGAACAGCCACTGAGGTACGGGGAGGGACCCACTGAAACGACCGGTGTGTTTGAATAACTATATCTTATACCTACATGAAGGAAAGACGAAGCTGGGTGAAGACATACAAATTTTTCATTTTCTGTACAATGTACTCTTTTACATATTTCATTATTCATGTTTTCTCATTTCAACATAAATAGATTTTATGACTACCGTTCATAATTGTTCACTATCTCCTTACACATTGAAACAATGTACGATAAAAGAGATTATTCAGATAGTTAAGCGAGACAAAAATTTAAAGTGTGATACGGTAGCAGGTACAGGAAAACACTAAAATCACAAAGACTTGGGGGAAGGGATGAAAGTGGAAGCTACCTGATAGAATTTAGCACAGGGCACAATGTAATCATCGCCAGCACCTTGCTTAAGAATCATGAAAGAATAATACATACTTGGAACAAAGTTTTCGAAACCAGATTTTAAATTATAAGATATTTCCTGGTGCAGACGCAAACCTACAATAATTTATTGGTTACGAGCTGCGGTTTACAACTAAAGAGACAGTAAACGGTAGCAAATTAAGGAAATGGAACTTGAATAAGTCAAGACCCACAGTTTTTCGATAATCTTAAAGTTACCGTAATGCAACGACTGACTGAAACAGAGAAAGGAATCCGCTAGAATACGAATGGATATCTTTGAGAGAAAAAGTGGTGAATGCAGCAGAGTATGTGAACGGGAAGAAGGTACAGTAGAAATCGTTAGATAAAACGTGATATATTAAATTTGACACGAGGGAAATATATAAAAATGCAGCAAATAAAGTAGGCCATGGGAAATAGAAATGTCTAAACATGACGTTGACAGAAAGTCCAAAATTGCAACGCGATTTTGCACTTGGAAAACAGGGGAATGAAAATGAGAAAGAACAAAGAAAACTTTGCTCAAAGGAGAAGCAACTGCCAAGGACTCATCTGGCAAGCCAGAACTAAGTAAATAAGAGAAGGCTAGAAAGTGGAAGGAATTTGTAGAGAGGAGGGGGGGAGGGGTTGTACAAACTAACATAAGCACAATGTTAGATTCCTGTGAAATGTCTGAACACGCAAGGCAATACTGATCCTACCACTTAGTTAAGTAGACACACTGAAGAACTGCGAAACTGTGTTTATAGCATTTGCATGTTTAGAGAAAGATTTTGACAATCTTAATTAAAACATTCTTTGAAGCTCTAAAACATAGGGCCACAAGATTATCTACAACTTGTACAGAAACCAAACTGCATTTCTAAGACTTTAATGACTTGCAAGGGAAGCAGTAATTGAGAAGGCAGAAGTAGAGAGGATATAAAATGAAGACTGTGAATAGCAACAAAAGCGTTCTGAAAAAGAAACTTTGTTCACATCGAATATAAATTCTAATGATTGGGTACAATTTTACAAAGGTATTTGTGTGGAGTGCAGCCTTGTATGTAAGTGAAACGTGGGCTATGAACAGTTCTGTCAAGAAGACAATGGACGCTTTCAAAACGTGGTGATCAATAAGAATGCTGAAGATTAGATATGAGGATCGTGTAACTAAAGAAGAGGAACGGAATTAGAGCAGGAAGAGGAAGAGGAAATTACGGCACAACTTTGACTACAAGAGGGGTAAGTTGACAGGACACATTATGAGGCGTCAAAGAGTGAGGACAAAGGGGTTGGGTGATAGTATTCTGATAATAATCATCTGTTGAAATGCTATTCTGCTATTTTATCGATTAATGTAAGCAGTGAATTTACTATTCCATGCACTTCTCCACGAAACATTTAAACCAGAACTGAAATCAGCTGAACACCAAATCTTTCAACCACTGTCTGACAACTACTGCATTCTCTTTCAACTTTCTATAACTATCACTGGCTAGCCACACACACATAAAGATATGAGGACAGCAATAAACAAACATTAGTTTTCAGCATATAATTCTTTAGATTGGCAACATGCACATAAACAAACCAAACTGGAAGGGACATGAGGTGAACACACTGTAGTTATGACTTCAAATCAGTGTTTTCGGTAAAATGTCTACAGCTAGTGACAGAAGAAAAAAGAGCGAACATGAAAATGTGCTTATGTTCCATAATCTAAGTTTTAGTTCAACCTCCAGCATGTGACCAGGTGAGGGGAAACGCAGATGTCCGCCAAAAACTCGATTCACTGTAAGTAATCAGTTGTTGTTGTTGTGGTCTTCAGTCCTGAGACTGGTTTGATGCAGCTCTCCATGCTACTCTATCCTGTGCAAGCTTCTTCATCTCCCAGTACCTACTGCAGCCTACATCCTTCTGAATCTGCTTAGTGTATTTATCTCTTGGTCTCCCTCTACGAGTTTTATCCTCCACGCTGCCCTCCAATACTAAATTGGTGATCCCTCGATGTCTCAGAACATGTCCTACCAACCGATCCCTTCTTCTAATCAAGTTGCCCCACAAACTTCTCTTCTCCCCAATTCTATTCAATATCTCCTCATTAGTTATGTGATCTACCCATCTAATCTTCAGCATTCTTCTGTAGCACCACATTTCGAAAGCTTCTATTCTCTTCTTGTCTAAACTATTTATCGTCCATGTTTCACTTCCATACATGGCTACACTCCATACAAGTACTTTCAGAAACGACTTCCTGACGTTTAAATCTATACTCGATGTTAACAAATTTTTCTTCTTCAGAAACGCTTTCCTTGCCATTGCCAGTCTACTTTTATATCCTCTCTACTTCGACCATCGTCAGTTATTTTGCTCCCCAAATAGCAAAACTCCTTTACTACCTTAAGCATCTCATTTCCTAATCTAATTCCATCAGCATCACCCGACTTAATTCGACTACATTCCGCTATCATCGTTTTGCTTTTGTTGATGTTCATCTTATATCCTCCTTTCAAGACACTGTCCATTCCGTTCAGAGTAATCAGTTATTCACGTAAAAAAAGATGTGAACTGTTTTATAATCTGCAAGTATCACATATCAAAACAAAACTGAATCATTCTAGATTCCACCGAAGATGCCTTAAAGTAAAAGGCGAAATGCGTCTTGAACCAATAAAGTACACTGGATAAAGAAAAAAACGTTTGTTATTTCCAAAGGAAATAATCAATAGCTGTAGATAATTAGCAAATTACATCTTATGACATACCAGCAAATTAGTCTCTGTTTAACTTCTCATTACACATGCTATTAAATGCTGTTTAAAAAAATTCATCTATCCCTTCCGAAAAAACTGTAGTTTCTTTCATATCTTCGTAGTTAAACAGATTTTGGATATTTATCATGCGCCGAAATACATGAGTTTTTACAAGTTATCATTTGCAAAAAAACACGTTTCGATTTCTTGAACCGTTTACGAAATTTGCAGTTGATACAACCACATGGTTTACGACGAGCAGGACGAAAGTATCGGTCGCGTCGCGAGCGACCCGCGCGCGGTCACCGCCCAGCCCGTCCGCTGACATATCATTCAATATCTCGAGAACGGTGATAGCTATCGTTCTGCTCTCAGCTTTAAAAACAATTTCGATATGTTGACTAAATTTCATATGCAATAATGTAGTACCTAAAATGAACTGTACGCAAAGTCCACGCAATGCGTTTTTACCTCTGCACACCATTCAAATTTCGTGTAAAGGTTTACGTAAATGCGATACAGCAAGTAGCCACGACGAATAACGAAAAGAAATTCGGTCCTTTATCGAAAGAAGATATCAGGCTGTAACATGCCCAAGAATCAAATTTTTCTACCGAATAGTTTCCTTGGAATCGGATGATAAGTATATCATAGCTGCCGCCGCATCCGCGCCAGCGGTTCGGCTAAAGTTCGTGTGGCCCAGGGGTCCGTACCTGACGTCACGCTCAGCGCGTTCTGTGATTGGCGGCGCGCACCTGGAGCGCGGCACGCGGCAGCGGAAGCGGTTCGACATGGTCAAACCGCGACGCAGAGCCCGCCGCGCCTTGCCGCTGACGCCATTTCCATGGCAACCACGCCGCTGACGCGCGGTTTTGACGCGCGGCAGCCCTAGTGGGAACCGGCCTTTAGGCAGGTGTACCAGTTATTTGGCTGTTCAGTGTAGTACCCTTTAGCGAAGTGTTGCTTCTTACCGTCATTTTTCAAAAGTTTATTTCGAACAGGATTTGGAGAATATGTGCCATTATGGAAAGTCACTAGCTCGTGTGTCAGTACACCTGGCTCCGACCGCAACCCATTTGGAAGTATATACAGGCTCGACACGGTGGTATGATGGGATATACAAATGGTTAGCATTTCAGCTCAGTTTCTCAAAGTAAATGGAAATAACGTCATCTACATTCAAGTCTGTTGTTGTTGTTGTGGTCTTCAGTCCTCAGACTAGTTTGATGCAGCTCTTTACACTACTCTATTGTGTGCAAGCTTCTTCATCTCCAACTAACTACTGCAACCTACATCCTTCTGAATCTGCTTAGTGTATTCATCTCTTGGCCTCCCTCCACGATTTTTACCCTCCACGCTGCCCTCAAATACTAAATTGGTGATCCCTTGACGCCTCAGAACATGTCCTACCAACCGATCCCTTCTTCTAGTCAAGTTGTGCCACAAATTTCTCTTCTCCCTAATTCTATTCAATACCTCCTCATTAGTTATGTGATGTACCCATCTAATCTTCAGCATTCTTCTGTAGCACCACATTTCGAAAGCTTCTCTTCTTGTCCAAACTATTGTTCGTCCACGTTTCACTTCCATACATGGCCACACTCCATACAAATACTTTCAGGAACGAATTTCTGACACTTAAATCTATACTCGATGTTAACAAATTTCTCTTCTTCAGAAACGCTTTCCTTGCCATTGCCAGTCTACATTTTACATCCACACTACTTCGATCATCGTAAGTTATTTTGCTCCCCAAATAGCAAAACTCCTGTACTACTTTAAGCTTCTCATTCCCTAATCTAATTCCCTCAGCATCAGCCGAATTAACTCGACTACACTCCGTCATCTTCATTTTGCTCTTGTTGGTGGACGATAAATAGTTTAGACAAGAAGAGAATAGAAGCTTTCGGAATGTGGTGCTACAGAAGAATACTGATGATTGGATGGGTAGATCACATAACTAATGAGGAGGTATTGAACAGAATTGGGGAGAAGAGGAGTTTGTGGCACAACTTGACTAGAAGAAGGGATCGGTTGGTAGGACATGTTCTAAGGCATCAAGGGATCACCAATTTAGTACTGGAGGGCAGCGTGGAGGGTAAAAATCGTAGAGGGAGACCAAGAGATGAATACACTAAGCAGATTCAGAAGGATGTAGGCTGCAGTAGGTACTGGGAGATGAAGAAGCTTGCACAGGATAGAGTAGCATGGAGAGCTACATCAAACCAGTCTCAGGACTGAAGACCACAACAACAACAACATCACGTTGGGCTTATCCGTATATGGACGCTGAAATTGAAGGACTCTTGGATAGAGTTGAATCAACATGGAATGAAGTACTTGAACCTTCCATCTAAGCATGTGTCTAAATCGGTGTCTGCTGGGTTACAGCCAAAGTTGCTGCCATACGTTGCAGCTCTGTGTACTAAATTTCGCACCCTGTGCACCCCCAAATCACCTCCCATTTCAACATATTTCTGATATCCAGTAAACACATAACCCTTAGACCGTTAAAAGCGCCGCCCGAAAGAGGAGAGACGGTGAGGGGTTGGCGCCGTTTCGCAGGTGCCGACCGGGGCGTGGCTCGCGCCGGAGGAGTTCTGCGCGGAGCGCGTGCTGTTCAGGGACTCCTGGCTGGTGGTGTTCGCGTGCCTGCAGCCCGCGGCTGCGTCGTCGGCGCTGCACGTGGTGGAGGGCGTGCTGCTCGCGCTGGGCGGGCTGCTGCTGTGCTGCGCGGCCGCCGTGCAGAGCCTGCTGCTGCTGCCCGCGCGCCTGCGCCGCCGTCTGCACGTGCGCCTCTCGCTGGCCCACAACGCCACGCTGGCCGCCGCCTTCGTCGCCACCGCCGTGCTGCACCTCAGCCCCGACGCGGGGTCGCCCACCGGCTGCGTGCTGCTCGGTCAGTACCTAAGGCTGCCGCCGCTCCCACACAGCCGCCACTCTTGTTGGCACCGATACACGATACGCTGTACTGCGTCTGGGCTATATACACCATTAGCCAGAACTACCTAATAGCAAGTACCCGATGGCTATCTTCAAACTTTCCCTATTTAACACGTTGTAGCCCGGAAACTAGTCATTGTACGCGTACCAAAGTTGGTAGCTCTAATGTACAGAGTATGGAATGCATGATTTCCATGCGTCACAGCGCCACCACCCAGTTCCATCTATGGCCACCAGGTGCCGTTGTTAGTCATCGAGATTCATAGTCTCATACACCTGACCAAGCGCAGTGCACTTGTCGAAGTGTCAACATGAGCTTGGACGAAAGGAACAGGGCATTGTTGACGAAGCTCCATTATCAAAACAACAGTAATGCTGCAGCTGCACTTCAAGAATATCGCCGGCTGAAAGGATTACGGAAGGGTCATCTTTCTCCACCTGCTGTGCGGACCACGATGAAGAAGAATCACCTGGAGAACTGGGCGTCGCTCCGGGAAGAGGCCGACGACCAGTTTCACCACAGGTGGTTGATGAAGTCACTGTTGCTACGGAAGACAACGCTGCGCCCAATTCCCAATCTTCAGGCAGTGCGTGTGCTGTGTCACGACAGATGAACATCCCCTGGTCCACTGTACAGGAGGTGCTTCGAACCATCCTCAAATGGTATCCGTACAAGGTCCATATCGCACAGCAGTTTGCACCACAGGACGCACGCCGACGTGTTGACTTCGCTCTCCACTTTCTCGCAAGGATTGAAGTTGACGAGGGCTGGCCCTGGACCGTCCTATGGACAAATGAAGCTTAGTTTTCTCTGACAGGTGAGGTGAACACACAGAATTGCCCAGTGTGCGAACTTCACCTCCAGTCACTGTGCGCGAAGTTCCTCTGTACGGGGAACGTGTCACCATATGGTGTGGCTTCACGGCTACGTTCATCATTGGCCCTTTTTTGTATAGGCTGGCGCTCGAGGACCAAAGACGTGCAGTGCGACTGGCCTGCGCTACTCCGATATGCTTCGCGAGCATATCATACCCGCCCTACAGCAGAGAGACGCATTGAACTCAACCGTTTTCATGCAAGATAGGGCCCCACCGCACATCACTCGTGAAGTTCACCTGCCTCTCTGAAACACATTTGGAAATGATCGAATTATCACCCTATCGTTTCCAAATGCTTGGCCAGCACGATCACCAGATCCCACTCTCCATGATTTCTGTTTGGGGGGCTACCTGAAGGACAAGGTTTACCAGGGGAACATTCACACATGTGCTGATCTGAAGCACAGCATATCTCTTCAGGTCATTGATGGGCGCCATATTGAGCCCCTTTTGTAGCAATAATGGTACCAGTATGTAATGTTATAATGTGCCATACCACCATATTGAAAGTGTTTCAATTGAATTGATTCTGGATTATTTCTCTTCCCCATGTCCTTAACATCGATACTGCCAAGTTTGGTTCTCTTACGGTATTTCGTTTCCGTATCTTAACGAGTTAAATAGGGAAAGTTTAGTTATAACCACCCAGTATGTCCACCTTTGGCACGATAACAGTAGCGACTCGTCGGGCGAGGCATGGAAGCAATGATGCCTTGGTTGGTCGATGGAGGGAGCTGTCACCACTTCTGGACACCCAGCTCACCTAACTCACGTATATTCCGGGGAGAGGGGCGATGAGCTCTGACACCACTTTTAATGACATCACAGATGTGTTCGACTGGGTTCAGATCTGGCAAGCTGAGGCGCCAGCAGATCAAATGAAACTCGCCACTTTGTTCCTCGGACCACGCTATCACAGTCCTGGCCTTGTGACATGGCGTATTATCTTGTTGAAAAATGCCCCTGCGATCGTCATGAAGTGGTATAAATGGTCTGCAACTCCTTGGCCGTCAAGGTGCCTTGCACGAGCTCCAGTGGACCCATGGATTCCTATGCCAATGTTCTCCACATCATAATGTAGCCACTGCCAGCTTGTCTCTATCCCACAGTATAGGTGTCACTGTGCTGTTCCCCTGGAGGACGACGGATTCGCGCCCTCCCATCGGCATGATGAAGAAGGTATTGGGATGTCCAGTGCAGATGGTCACATGCCTTTTTGAGTCGTAGCTGCCAATGTAGCGGTGTTAACATTGGCATATACATGGGCTGTAGACTGCGGAGGCCCATCGTTCAGTGCACAGCGTGTTCAGACACACTTCCACTCTACCCACCAATGAAGTCTGATGTTAGTTCCGTCACAGTTCGCCGTTGTTGTGTTTTACCAGTCTGCCCAGCCTACGACGTCCGACATCTGTAATGAGGGATGGCCGCCAAACCCCGCGACTTCTGGACGTGGTTTCAAATTAGTTTCGCCATATGTTGAAGACCCTCACCACAGCACGTCTCGAAGACCCGACAAGTCATGCAATTTCCGAGCCTCCGGGTCATCACAATCAGCCTCGGTGAAACTCAGACAGATTGCGCGCCTTCCACATTTTGCATATGAACAGCACGCTCAGTGATAGCCTACTATATGCACCGTGCATGTGTCTGACTAACAATCATTCCTCGCCAGATGACGCTGCTATCTCCTGGATGAGTTTATATCGATAGTATGTCGGTGATCATAATGTTCTGGCTGGTTAGTAAGGACCGATGAGCCCAAACGTTATGACCATCAATCGTTAGCTGCATTTCGGCGCTGAAATGAATCAAAGGTAACAGGTAAAACTGATGTTAGACCGCGACTCGAAATCGGATCTGCTGCTTATATATATATATATATATATATATATATATATATATATATATATATATATATATATATGTGTGTGTGTGTGTGTGTGCTGGTAAAGCTCTTTTACAAGAATCGTGACTGTGTGAAAAAAGCCGTTGGTCTGATGTCTGCTAAGGCTCTGGAGAAAATGATTGCAAAATTCGAAAAGACAGGTTCTTTTGAAGTGTAATGGGGCAGAGGGGGGAAGGCAGTTAGTTCAAATGGTTCAAATGGCTCTGAGCACTATGGGACTTAACATCTTAGGTCATCAGTCCCCTAGAACTTAGAACTACTTAAACCTAACTAACCTAAGGACATCACACAACACCCAGCCATCACGAGGCAGAGAAAATCCCTGACCCCGCCGGGAATCGAACCCGGGAACCCGGGCGTGGGAAGCGAGAACGCTACCGCACGACCACGAGATGCGGGCTAATTATTGTGACAGTCAACGAGGTTTAGTGATTATGACCACTACACCACGGTGACTGTGGCAGTTGGTCAGACGTCTGTCGAAGATGTGGCCACAGCATAGGAGGAGGGGTCGAGTGGCGGCGTGCAGAGACGTTGTTGTTGTTGTGGTCTTCAGTCCTCAGACTGGTTTGATGCAGCTCTCCATGCTATCCTATCATGTGCAAGCTTCTTCATCTCCCAGTAACTACTGCAACCTACATCCTTCTGAATCTGCTTAGTGTATTCATCTCTTGGTCTCCCTCTACGATTTTTACCCTCCATGCTGCCCTCCAATACTACGAGGCCAGTTCAATAAGTAATGCAACACATTGTTTTTCTCAGCCAATTTTGGTTGAAAAAACCGGAAATTTCTTGTGGAATATTTTCAAACATTCCCGCTTCGTCTCGTATAGTTTCATTGACTTCCGACAGGTGGCAGCGCTGTACGGAGCTGTTAAAATGGCGTCTGTAACGGATGTGCGTTGCAAACAATGGGCAGTGATCGAGTTTCTTTTGGCGGAAAACCAGGGCATCTCAGATATTCATAGGCGCTTGCAGAATGTCTACGGTGATCTGGCAGTGGACAAAAGCACGGTGAGTCGTTGGGCAAAGCGTGTGTCATCATCGCCGCAAGGTCAAGCAAGACTGCCTGATCTCCCGCGTGCGGGCCGGCCGTGCAGAGCTGTGACTCCTGCAATGGCGGAGCGTGCGAACACACTCGTTCGAGATGATCAACAGATCACCATCAAACAACTCAGTGCTCAACTTGACATCACTGTTGGTAGTGCTGTCACAATTGTTCACCAATTGGGATATTCAAAGGTTTGTTCCCGCTGGGTCCCTCGTTGTCACCATAAAGAGCAAAGGAGAACCATCTGTGCGGAATTGTTTGCTCGTCGTGTGGCTGAGGGTGACAATTTCTTGTCAAAGATTGTTACAGGCGATGAAACATTGGTTCATCACTTTGAACCTGAAACAAAACGGCAATCAATGGAGTGGCGCCACACCCACTCCCCTACCAAGAGAAAGTTTAAAGCCATACCCTCAGCCGGTAAAGTCATGGTTACAGTCTTCTGGGACGCTGAAGGGGTTATTCTGTTCGATGTCCTTCCCCATGGTCAAACGATCAACTCTGAAGTGTATTGTGCTACTCTTCAGAAATTGAAGAAACGACTTCAGCGTGTTCGTAGGCACAAAAATCTGAACGAACTTCTCCTTCCTCATGACAACGCAAGACCTCACACAAGTCTTCGCACCCGAGAGGAGCTCACAAAACTTCAGTGGACTGTTCATCCTCATGCACCCTACAGCCCCGATCTCGCACCGTCGGATTTCCATATGTTTGGCCCAATGAAGGACGCAATCCGTGGGAGGCACTACGCGGATGATGAAGAAGTTATTGATGCAGTACGACGTTGGCTCCGACATCGACCAGTGGAATGGTACCTTGCAGGCATACAGGCCCTCATTTCAAGGTGGCGTAAGGCCGTAGCATTGAATGGAGATTACGTTGAAAAATAGTGTTGTGTAGCTAAAAGATTGGGGAATAACCTGGTGTATTTCAACGCTGAATAAAACAACCCCTGTTTCAGAAAAAAATGTGTTGCATTACTTATTGAACTGCCCTCGTAAATTGGTGATCCCTTGATGCCTCAGAACATGTCCTACCAACCGATCCCTTCTTCTAGTCAAGTTGTGCCACAAACTTCTCTTCTCCACAATCCTATTCAATACCTCCTCATTAGTTATGTGATCTACCCATCTAATCTTCAACATTCTTCTGTAGTACCACATTTCGAAAGCTTCTATTCTCTTCTTGTCTAAACTATTTATCGTCCATGTTTCACTTCCATACATGGCTACACTCCAAACAAATACTTTCAGAAACGACTTCCTGACACTTAAATCTATACTCGATGTTAACAAATTTCTCTTCTTCAGAAACACTTTCCTTGTCATTGCCAGTCTACATTTTATATCCTATCTACTTCGACTATCATCAGTTATTTTACTCCCCAAATAGCAAAACTCCTTTACTACTTTAAGTGTCTCATTTCCCAATCTAATTCCCTCAGCATCATCCGACTTAATTCGATTACATTCCATTATCCTCGTTTTGCTTTAGTTGATGTTCATCTTACATCCTCCTTTCAAGACACTATCCATTCCGTTCAGCTGCTCTTCAAATACGCAGTGTACAGGAAATTGCCCGAATGTTGGAAATGCCTGCGAGCGCTGTGCATAAAATCCTATGAAACATCCTGCATTGCTATATGCAAAACCTCCTTTGGTGACGAGTTGCCTCCTGCTGATTTGTCAACAAGACAGGTGTTGGCTCTGGAATTTCTTGCTCTCATTGAAGTGGACAATGAACGGCCATGGAACATTTTGTGGATAGATGAAGCCAATTTACATCTCCAAGGAGATGTCAATAGGCTGAACTGCAGAATATGGACAACGGAAAATCCAAATGCAGATCAACTGGTAGCATTTCATTCTGCAAAATGACTGCTTAATAACTCCCCTTTAATGGCACTGTCGTCGGTTAACACTGCCATCGCTGTCGCATAATGAAAGTACTGATGGTGTCTTATCGCTGATGTACTTCACGTACGATCAGAATCTCCTTTGGGTTTTCTGTCAGATTACGAGACAGTTTTTTTGTGGATACTATTAAAAATCTCTTGCATTGAAAGCTCGGTAAAACATTTCCAATCTTCGGGATTTAGCGCTCTTTAAAATGTGGCATGCTTTTCTCGTTGCTTCTACACCAGAGTTCCGACCCGTTTTGTGTATAATGGATGATCAGTTCCATCTCTTATTAATTTATTTGGTATAAATCTCTCAATTGCTGTCAATACCATTTCATTGATTTAAGCCACTTCTGGTCTACGCTTACATGATTTTGCAGTGCCTGTGTTATTCTGAATTACGATGCAAAGCTCCTTCGGATATGCATGCATGTTAGAAGGAGTTTTTCATCGTAATTCAGAATAACACAGGCACTGTAATATCGTATTTATCCACGACACCGGGCAAGAGACTTTCATGTAAAATGTCTCACATGTACATTAATATACATAATGGATGTACGTGTACAGGTTGCAGACACATGGTTGGCAGCATATGCATGTTTGGGTCTGGCCATAAGTCTTGCATGGATAGCCAAATTTCAAGGCGACCACTCGCTATAAGAGGCAAATGCAGGTTCGCGTCTGGTCCTGCACAAAATTTCATCGTCATCATTCCATATTCGCAATTGCGAATACATTTAATGCTTACACAGTCAGTTCGGAAGAAATAGAGACTGTCCCTTAGGAAGGCGTCAAGTGATCATATATAATGAACCGTGATTTATTTTCAAAGAATATTCTTAAGAATTTATTTTATTTATTAGCGATTCATCAAGAACATCAACACATTTAATCACACTATGTAAGCATGGAAGTAGTTGCCAGGGAGTAACTGATGAAATCATAACCAAATTCCTTTTAACAAATGGGAATTTTATTCACTTTAATAGTGCCTAAAAGCATTTTTTTAAGAAACAGATTTAAAATTATAATCAGAAAGCGCCCTCTAAATATCAAAGTTACAATTTATTCAGAGGCAGAAAGAAACAAGTTTTCGGGCAGAGAACCTTGCTGCTCCCTTTTGACACGGCCGTAGTTACGACCGCTCACAACAGCCTCTGAAAGACTACACTGGTGCAAATCTGCAACGCGCCAGATAACTTTAATCTAAGAGTTTTAACAATTTACACAAGCACACAAACTATGCACCCCCCATAGGAGGGATGGAAATGGTACAAAACAGTCAAAATTAAAATATTAACCTTGCCACTGAAGGTGCAACTTGATTTTAACTTCTAAGGAAAGTCTTTTGGTGAAAGGGTGGCAACTTTATACACTAAAATGATCATTTAAATAAAGCCCATGAAATTTAATCTTCTATAAATTTCTACAAGGTTGGCCAAACAACAGCTAAGATACTCTACAGTACACAGATACAGCCTCTCAAGATCATAGGCAATAATGTCAAAGTTTCCAAAGATCAGAACATATTTCAGGTATTAGGTGGTTACAATCCAAGCAGTAAATTCGTTAACACACTAAATCCGACAAACATTACAGAGGCAGCTACTAACGTACGGTAGATTGATAGGAAGATTACTGAACAACCCGAACCGCAAGTTGCTCTAACCCGCCCCTACTCCACAAGGGAAAAACGGACCACCCAATTTATAAACAACCACCTTCCCGCGGGTGGGCGAACGAAGAAGAATGGTGGGACGACCCCAAAGCAAAACGGCTGGTGACCTCACCAAGAAAACAAGTAGAATTTAACAAGAGTAAATCAAACAATATATCACCAGTCACTTAACTTCTAATAAACTGCGATTTCTCGAGAAGACCTGGCGCAGCACCCCCAAACCGCCCTCCCGAACCGTCCGCTGCCAGCCGCTTCAACTGACGCAGGAAACAGATTTAAAATTATAATCAGAAAGCACCCTCTAAATATCAAAGTTACAATTTATTCAGAGGCAGAACGAAACAAGTTTTCGGGCAGAGAACCTTGCTGCTCCCAGAAAATATTAGATACAGGCTCCCAGGTAGATTCTATTTTCCTTGACTTCCGGAAGGCGTTCGATACAGTTCCGCACTGTCGCCTGATAAACAAAGTAAGAGCCTACGGAATATCAGACCAGCTGTGTGGCTGGATTGAAGAGTTTTTTGCAAACAGAACACAGCATGTTGTTATCAATGGAGAGACGTCTACAGACCTTAAAGTAACCTCTGACGTGCCACAGGGGAGTGTTATGGGACCATTGCTTTTCACAATATATATAAATGACCTAGTAGATAGTGTCGGAAGTTCCATGCGGCTTTTCGCGGATGATGCTGTAGTATACAGAGAAGTTGCAGCATTAGAAAATTGTAGTGAAATGCAGGAAGAGCTGCAGCGGATAGGCACTTGGTGCAGGGAGTGGCAACTGACACTTAACATAGACAAATGTAATGTATTGCGAATACATAGAAAGAAGGATCCTTTATTGTATGATTATATGATAGCGGAACAAACACTGGTAGCAGTTACTTCTGTAAAATATCTGGGAGTATGCGTGCGGAACGATTTGAAGTGGAATGATCATATAAAATTAATTGTTGGTAAGGCAGGTACCAGGTTGAGATTCATTGGGGGAGTCCTTAGAAAATGTAGTCCATCAACAAAGGAGGTGGCTTACTAAACACTCGTTCGACCTATTCTTGAGTATTGCTCATCAGTGTGGGATCCGTACCAGATCGGGTTGACGGAGGAGATAGAGAAGATCCAAAGAAGAGCGGCGCGTTTCGTCACAGGGTTATATGGTAAGGGTGATAGCGTTACGGAGATGTTTAGCAAACTCAAGTGGCACACTCTGCAAGAGAGGCGCTCTGCATCGCGGTGTAGCTTGCTGGTCAGGTTTCGAGAGGGTGCGTTTCTGGATGAGGTATCCAATATATTGCTTCCCCTTACTTATACCTCCCGAGGAGATCACGAATGTAAAATTAGAGAGATTCGAGCGCGCACGGAGGCTTTCAGACAGTCGTTCTTCCCGCGAACCATACGCGACTGGAACAGAAAAGGGAGGTAATGACAGTGGCACGTAAAGTGGCCTCCGCCACACTCCGCTTGCGGAGTATAAATGTAGATGTAGATGTAGGAAGCCGCGCCGATCTCCCGTCTCACGACGTCGCAGCTCGCAACGGCCAGACTAATGTCGTGGGTTGACTCCTGTTGCTCTCGTGTCGACCGCGAAGCCACTACCCCTCGCTGTACCCCGCGGCCCACTGGACTCACGTGGCGACCTCACATACGCCGATGCCCAAGACGGACAAGTCATCTTGTGTCTCAGTGCGCGACCGACCAACCGATCGATCCAACCGCCAATGACCACTGCCCGAGCAAACTCGAGCAGACTGGCGGCCTAGCGCGCAGACTCAGATGCATGAACTACGCCCCGAGCGTGCGACCACTCGCTGAGTTCTCTTACTGGCGGAGTGGAAAGACTCTCATTTTGCCGGCTTTAAAGGTTGATCCGAACGACAGACATACTACCACTCTGAACGACAGACAGACACTAACTGCCTGACAAATGCGGACGAGAGACAGACTAGCAAGCTGGGGACGAGAGACTGGCCCAGACTCCTCGACTCGCGAGCTCATAGCGCCCCTTAAATGCACGTGAACAGGCAACCTTTCCCTTTCCCACCAGAGGGAGACACCAAAGCTGCGATTGCCACAGCGGCGCCTCCGCCAGAAACGGAGGGGGACTGCTTCACGCTACGCGCTGCGGCGCGCTCTTCAAAACAGCAATTTTTACCACGGCTCATATATATTGTGAACCTTGTTGCCTACCCATGTGCTACTATCGTGAGCATCTACGAAATGAGGTCTAGCGCATGTGTTAGACTATTGTACGATTCTGGTGCATCCAAAAGTATTTTAGATTTCATCATTCAGGGCACGTTGGCGAACATGGAGCTCTGCAGCAGCCGACCTCAACTGTTTACCACAGTGGCGCAACGACACCGTAAGTAACGATGGCATTGGGCGATGTACCGCACACAGGACGGTGGGCACAGTACTATGCTACGGCGCTGGGACCTCTGGTAGTAATCGAAAGGGCCATCACAATTACAGAATGCGTGAACGTTACTGCGCACCACCTGCATCCTTCATGCTTCACATCTTCCCCGACAGTGACGGTATCTTCCAGTACGGTAACTGTCGCTGTCTTAAGGCCTAAATCGTGCTATAGGGCCATGAGAAACTTGACACTAAATCCACGTTGATGTATTGACCCCCAAATTAGCCTGGTCCGAAATCGCTGGAACATGTCTGGTGTACTGATATCCGAACTGTGTGATTTTATTGTCAATGTTCGTATAGCACAAGAAATAATTAAGTATCAATGGTAAATGCAGTTGTAAATGCAGAATACTCAATTCTACTAGCACGTAATGATGTTCTCTGATATGAAAGGTTCCAAATTAGGAAGTGCTGCACCATTAAAACCACCTTAAATGAGCTTTGCTATTTTCAATAAAAAGAAATGTACTTTTCCTGGGCGCCTTGGCCCCATACACTTTAGTTTTCTGAGGGCCTGTCGTTATTAGAATATTGTGTTTCACCTACCTTTCGTCGTTCGCACGCAGTGTCGCTCTGCAACACGAAGCTGAAATGCTGTGTTAAAGTGCACCAAAATATTGACGGTTACGTGAAAGGCTTTGATTGTTGTGCGAGTATTGTTAATTTCTTTTCAACTGCGAGTTTAAGCAGTCTAGCATGTTTGTGTTTAACGTATTAGACATGGACTGTAGCAAAGCTAAATGTCCCGCACATTAAAATCCAACCAGCTTCATTGTTATGTTAATGAGAAGAGAATCTGTCCTTTCTGTGAGGTTCGCATTGAAATCTTGTTATAGAACTGATTAAAATTCTTTGAAAGTTATTTTCTATTTACATCTGAATTACAATTATTTTTTTAGGTAGTGAATCGTGTGAGACCTGATCCGCGGTGACTGGTCCAGGCTAACACAAAAACTGTTTCTGCAATGAAATATTAATTCACTTTCAAGCAGATAATTTTCAGCGAGTCAGTTCCTATTTTTAAGCCGTATAGCGTAATGAAAAACTTAAAATTATGTTCTCGCCCGTAATGGCGTCTTTGAAACAAAATCAGCTCAGTGTATGAAAACTGCAAATTATTCAGTAATAATTATGGGGTGCCTTTCCCTACATATTGAAAGGAAAACACAAGTTTATATATTTACAGAATTAATTATTATTATCATAAGAATGCTTTTTCTTACAGTATTAGTAACAAACACATACCATTCTCATCACGAATCGGCAATGGCGTCCTTCTACAATCAAGAACAAAAAGAAGAGTAGTTAGTTTTTTTCTCTTTCTTCCTCGTTAGAGGACCTGTCTAATCATTTTTATCTTTGTTCGCATATTATACGTAGTTTTGGTATTTACAGTAATTTTCATTGTTCTTTCTCTATATTGTTTTACAACATTTCACTGCAATAATCACAGCACATCGTCTTTATGGCTTTTATCAATATTTTAGTTATTATGATTGTTTTTGTATCGTCGCACTAGTTTCGTAAATTTTCACAATAACGTCATGGGGATGGCACACTGGTGTGGAACACGTTGGGTGCTAGTACTATGCGTGCTAACCACCCGTCGTCTGAGTCCTGCAAAGCTATGAAGGATTTGTCGGATCCATGCTACACAGAATCGCTGCCCAGTCGCGCGTGGGTAGCCAAATGACAGCCTGATTTCGGCAGGGCAGCGGCTCGGACGTCCTGTTTACGTCCCTGCCGAGTTAGCGAGCGCGCTGTGTTGCTGTTGTTTACATCCGGCTCCGTGTTGCTTACTTCCTTCGATGCACCATGACATATTCACAGCGAAAGTCAGCACTGATGTTCAGTTTTACGGACGAGTACGCATTACCAAAAGCATCAGAAATTGAACAGTTTTTGCAAGACATCGTTCACATCGATTACCACTGCGTAATGAAGATTCACCTCTACATCGAGAGCGGGGGGGACAAGGGGGCGGGGGGCGGGGGGGGTATACCTGTACACCTGAAACTGTTGAACGACTTGTCTCGTAAGATTCTCAAAGGGACGAGCGACCTTCAGTTCAGGCATTCGGATGGGCACATTGGCCCTGTGAAACTCGAGCACCCAGGTATCGGCCAGAGAACTGTCCGTGCATTTGAATGGCTGTTAGAGGTGCCAGCAGAGATGGTGATCGCAGTGTTGTGACCATATGGCACTGTGATAAGCCATATAGCGGAAAAAATGGGCACACTTTACCAGGTGCCCCGTTCTGAATAGGGTGCTCCAGGTGTGCATCAACCTTACTAAACATGTCCCGTCCTATTTTAACATCGGCGGATGCCGTGTCGTCGTAAATTACAACGGCCAGACCAGGACCTGTTTGGGATGCGTGCAAGAGGGATTTCTCAGATCAAGCTATATGCAGCATTGCATCACACAACTACCGACAGGGGAGGAGAAAATGTCGCCCGATCCAATGGTGCTCCCACTGACATACGTAGGGGTCATTCAAACTCTTCCATCTGATAATCGACCGTCGATTTAAGCGTCACCTTCATTCCACACAGAGCAGCTTCCGATTCAGAGGCATTCTGCAGTGCCAGAAGAGGCTGGCTACTACAGATCTGGTTCTGAGAACCGCCGGTTTCTTCCCTAATGGCAACGATCCCCAGTCGTTGTCGGATACCGATTCTCATGTCCGTAAACAATGGACTCCAAAGCGACGGAAGAAACGTCGACAGTCCCCATCCGTTACCTACTCCACTAAGTCAACAGAAGACGAAGATCTCGATAGAGGCGACCATCCCCAGCAGGAAGATATGATTGTCGATTCCCCCTGACAGTATCCGATCAGCGGCGGATTCGAATGAAGCCTCTCCCAGTGCCACGCTTCTGAATGAATGGCAGCAGATGGATTCCGTATATGACTCTGTCACGGACGAAGTGCAAACTTCAGGTGCTCCATTAATTCCGAGGGATGATCGCAACACAAACCTGCTTGCGCAGGCCGACGATGTCGAGTACGTGATGTCTGCTGGAATAGCTAAAGCGGTTGCAGTTGCTTCACATCACGGCAGTTAAATGCCATTGGACATAGGAGAGGACCCCTTGTTGACTGCGGGTCCTTTTCCCGATCTCCCGTCTCCACCTCTCCCAACAGGCGCCAGCAGTACTGCCTCTCAATGCCAGGCCTACCGGTTGGCACCATCAGTTCTGAGGTTCCCGTCTATTTATGGATACGACTTTTATAAGTGTCATGCACAGATGATGGTAGTGGTATGGCCTTTATGTGAAGGAAGGCATCGTGATCGATGATGTGGTCTACCTACTGTCACCACGATGACTTGCTATCACGTATCAGAGCGTCAAGATTGTGAATGTGTATGACCCCTCTGGTACGAATAAGAGGAGAGACCGTTAGAGATTTTGTGCGGAGGAGGTCGCGTCCTTATTCGAGGGACGCTACGATCATATCATCCTAGGGGACAACGTCAATTGTGTCCGGTCACCACAGGATCAAATACCACACATTAGCAAATGCAGAGAACTGCAACCCCTGGTGTAAGACCTTCGCGCCGTGCAGGGTAGCCGCGCGGTCTGAGCCGCCTTGTCACGCTCCGTGCGGCTCCTCCCTTCGGAGGTTCGAGTCCTCCCTCGGGTATGGGTGTGTGTGTGTTGTCCATAGCGTAAGTTAGATTAAGTAGTGTGTAGGCTTAGGAACCGATGACCTCAGAAGTTTGGTCCCATAAGACCTCATCACAAATTTCCAATTTTTTCTAAGAACTTCGCCTTGTCGACACACGGCGGAGTAGTGATGAATTACCGTCAAGAGGCTGTGTGTTGGCAAAGGCACACTATAGAATATCAATTTATGCTACTGCTGGAGATATCCACCCAGCCACCGTCGCCAGGGCATGAGGCTGAGGTCCGGAGGTTACGAGCAGTGATCGTAATGCTTACAATTCGTCGCCTCGAGGGCACGCTTTTGCACATTCATAGTCAAGACCAGATAAGGGGTGCCGGCCGATGTGGCCGAGCGGTTCTAGGCGCTACAGTCTGGAACCGTGCGACCGCTACCGTCGCAGGTTCGAATCCTGCCTCGGGCATGGATGTGTGTGATGTCCTTAGGTTAGTTAGGTTTAAGTAGTTCTAAGTCTAGGGGACTGATGACCTTAGATGTTCAGTCCCATAGCGCTTAGAACGTTTTAAAAGAAAGCCCAGATAGGGGGTGAACTGCTACCAATGTATCACATTATCCATGAACGTCGCAGATGTCGCAGAGCATTTATCTCAATGCTGGATATGACACATGACCGGCGCCTGACGGCTCAAAAGGATACTGCCGACGCCTTCTTGGATCATAACCGGCAGTTCCACGCACAGGAGACGAGGATGCTACGGCTATGAATGAAGTCCTCCGCTTGCTGCCTCGGACTCTCGATGTCAGCGCGGCGGCGACCCTCACGGGGCGAACAACAGATGGTCTCCTGATGGAGTTCATCGTACGTTCCGTGATGTTAAGATGCCCCAATGAGTTACGATGTATCAAGAACTGATGGACCCTTCAATGCAGATGCCACCTGCCTTTGTCGATGGCATCCTTATGTCGGTCCCCAAGCCATCTGCCCAACAGAGATTTGACCGTTACCGACCTTCTACGCTGCTCAACAGCGATTTCAAGATATTTACGAAAATTCTGGCTGACTGAATTCAGAGTCTTCAGCACCACGTCCTCTCTACCAACCAGCCCTGTCTTGGCAGTAACAGCAACATTCAGACGGCGCTCATCGACTACCACAATGTCAACACACTGGTGGAGACATGTCGTGTGTGAGGAGTCTTAGTGACAGTAAACTCTGACCGCGCTTTTGATAGAGTATGCCATGACTATCTTGAGAAGGTGCTGCTACAGCTGGCCTTCCCTCAGACCTTCATAAGCACTGTCATGCACCTTCTGCGTGGAGCCACTTCACAGGTTACAATCAATGCATGTACGGACGGTAAGATCACTATTGTCTGCTCTGTGAGGCAAGGTTGCCCCCTGTATGCCATTGTCATGGAGCCACTGTTACATGCACTATGACCCTGGCTGCAGGGACTTCCGTTGAGAACCATACATTTGTATGCCGAGCCTATGCGGACGATCTGGTGTTTTTACTGCGTTTGGCAGCAAAAGTCCAAAGATCACTCTACTGGATCGCCAATACGGTGCTATAGCCAGAAGCCACTTCAACTTGGATAAGTCTGGAGTGATGGTCCTTGGCACCAGCTTCCCAGAAGGGAGCTTGGTCCCATACCCAGTCTTGGATATCAAATGTCTGTGGGTTATCTTTACGTATGACAGTCGAGAGGCATCAGACCTTACCTATTCTCGTCTCCTACAAGGCATGCATACAGATGCCCATAGCAACTTGCTGCAATCTTTGAACATGGTACAGTGGGTGGCTTATGTCACTATCTATCTAGCATTCACAATACCGCATCTGGTCACAGTCCTCCCAGTGCCAAAGACGACAGTCTGCAGCTTACAAGCAGTATTTAGTTACTTTTCCAGTGTAAGAATGATCATCAAAGTGTGATACGACACACTCACACTCCCTGCCACAAAGGGAGATCTCGAAATGGTCAATGTGTGGGTTAGGGCAGCTGCCTTATACACTACTGGCCATTAAAATTGCTACACCACGAAATTGACGTGCTACATACGCAAAATTTAACCGACAGGAAGAAGATGCTGTCATATGCAAATGATTAGGTTTTTAGAGCATTCACACAAAGTGGCGCCGGTGGCGACACCTACAACGTGCTGACATGAGGAAAGTTTCCAACCGATTTCTCATACACAAACAGCACTTGACCGGCGTTGCCTGGTGAAACGTTGTTCTGATGCCTCGTGTAAGGAGGAGAAACGCGTACCATCACGTTTCCGACTTTGATAAGGGTCGGATTATAGCCTATCGCGATTGCGGTTTATCGTATCGCGACATTGCTGCTCACGTTGGTCGAGATATAATGACTGTTAGTAGAATATGGATCGGTGGGTTCAGGAGGGTGATACGGAATGCCGTGCTGGATCCCAACGGCCTCGTATCACTAGCAGTCGAGATGACAAGCATCTTATCCGCATGGCTGTAACGGATAGTGCAGCCACGTCTCGATCCCTGAATCAACAGATGGGGACGTTAGCAAGACAACAACCATCTGCACGAACAGTTCGACGACATTTGCAGCAGCATGCACTATCAGCTCGGAGACCATGGCTGCGGTTACCCTTGACGCTGCATCACAGACAGGAGCGCCTGCGATGGTGTACTCAACGACGAATGGCAAAACGTAATTTTTTCGGATGAATCGAGGTTCTGTTTACAGCATCATGATGGTCACTTCCGTGTTTGGCGACATCGCGGTGAACGCACATCAGAAGCGTGTATTCGTCTCGTCATACTTGCGTATCACCCGGCGTGATGGTATGGGGTGCCATTGGTTACACGTCTCGGTCACCTCTTGTTCGCATTGACGGCACTTTGAACAGTGGACGTTACATTTCAGATGTGTTACAACCCGTGGCTCCACCCTTCATTTGATTCCTGCGAAACCCTACATTTCAGCAGGATAATCCAAGACCGCATGTTGCAGGTCCTGTACGGGCCTTTCTGGATACAGAAAATGTTCGACTGCTGCCTTGGCCAGCACATTCTCCAGATCTCTCACCAATTGAAAACGTCTGGTCAATGGTGGCTGAGCAACTGGCTCGTCACAATACGCCAGTCAGTACTCTTGATGAACTGTGGTATCGTGTTGAAATGCCCAGGCGTATCAAGGCCGTTATTATGGCCAGAGGTAGTTGTTGTGGGCACTGATTTCTCAGGATCTATGCACCCAAATTGCGTGAAAATGTAATCACATGTCAGTTCTAGTATAATATATTTCTCCAATGAATACCCGTTTATCATCTGCATTTCTTCTTGGTGTAGAAATTTTAATGGCGATTAGTGTATGTCTCCACGATGACAAAAACGTGGAACCACCGCCAGCTCAGCTTTACAGCGACTCTGATTGAAGAACTGGCATCCACTTCTCACGAACTACTCCTTGCAGTGGCTTATATTTCTCCTCCACTATCTCACCTAAGGGAGTTTTTTGTGGATTTCCGTTATGTCAACGCTGACCTCCCAAGTGAGCGACTGCACAGGGCACGTGATGTTTACTGTCGTATGATGAGAGACCATCCCCGAAATCCGATTGAAAGCTTTCTGCTCTCGGTTACTTGGTCAGTGGTCTGATGTTCAGTGTATGGCGCTATTCTCGATTCCAATGCCAGAGTAGCCAGGTATTTGGTGGTCAGCCACAAACACATGAATCGCCAGAGACTCCATTCCATACGTATTGCTGGTTCTCCGTTGCGTCCCCAGAGCCGTATACGTGATACAGATGAACACCGTCCGGAATGTGGGTCTCTCATGGAGATGTGGAGGTTGTAAGACGTATGTTGGCCCTCATTCAGCGAACGTTCCCTACAGCAGTAACTTCGGCAACCCTTCTTATCCAAAATATGACATTTTATACACATACTAAGTTGAATGCAGTGATATGGATGAAGGGCCTGACAATATTGTATCTTTACCGTGATGATGACAAACACTTTCCCAATTCACTCTTCTACGACACCACCCACGCTAGCCGGCCGAAGTGGCCGTGCGGTTAAAGGCGCTGCAGTCTGGAACCGCAAGACTGCTACGGTCGCAGGTTCGAATCCTGCCTCGGGCATGGATGTTTGTGATGTCCTTAGGTTAGTTAGGTTTAACTAGTTCTAAGTTCTAGGGGACTAATGACCTCAGCAGTTGCGTCCCATAGTGCTCAGAGCCAGCCAGCCAGCCACCCACGCTACTGCCAGTACTTCGCTAATTATCCGCGTAGTGTCTTCTTGGACCCTCCCCACACTTGGGGTGTCCCGGGTATGAGAAGTTAGCCTCATGTTCAAGTTAAATTTACGGAACGGACTGGAGCAAGTGACAGAATCATATGAACCCTGCAAGTGACAGAATCATATAAACCCTTTCTTCGTGAAGACGTGCCCAGCCCGAATGACGAGTTGTTGCTGCTGCCAGAAGGCGGCGTTTACGTTCTATTTATGCTTTAGTATTTTTTGTTCGTTAGTTACCTTCTTTACCCCACGAAGGGCACCTTTGTAAGAATAAAGATATTCTGTTTAACTAAAAATAAAAAAATTAAAATTAAAAAATGGTAAGGCGGCTCTTCGCCATAAGCGGGAAATCGAGTTCGAGCCCCTGGTATTTTTTTAAAGTAAAAAAGCAACAAAAAATGGTCAGTCAACCACTCGCGATAAACGGCAAATGCAGGTTAGAGTCCCGGTCCGGCACAAATTTTCGTCGTTATCATTCCATTCTACAGCTGATGGCTTTCCATATTCGCAATTGTTTATATGACTAGGTTGGAAGGAACGGAAACTGTCTCTTACGAAGGTTTCAACCGAATCTCGTCACCTGTCCGCGTGCTGCTGTCTTGAGCATCTATGGAAAGTGGTTGAAGAACTGCGAAACCACGATTCCGTCACTGACACTTCCATCCGGCTTCCTCCCAACATCCTATAACCTACGAACAAGCAGCATTTTATCATATGATCCACCGTCTTCTTTCTATCCCTATGCCCCAAGGAGACTTTGACCAGGAACTTAACACAATAAGAATATTACCCATAAATAAAGAATTTGACTGCAACATCACCATTAATAAAATTTTAGGCAAAAAGATGAAGAAGCAAGCCAGGTCTCTACTGTTCCAAATGAAAAACACAGACAAACAGGAAAAGAAATGGTCCAGATTACCTTTTATAGGGAAAACATCAAATAGCATAAGTAACATCTTGAAGGCAAAGGGCTTCTCTGTGGTTTTCTACGTCCTTCAGACGATAGGTAGTTTCTTGTTCAATGCAAAAGTCAAACAACCAGCTATCACAAAAAGTGGCGTTTATAAAATCACATGCCATGAGTGTCAGTCTTGCTACATTGGAGAGACGGGGAGGTCAATCTGTACCATACTTAAGGAACACCACAGAAGCTGGAGATTGAAGAAGCCTGATTCAGCCTTTGCAGCACATTGCCTGAACAATAACCACAAATACGCAATAGATGTACACGTTCCACACACAGAGGAAAAGGAGGCCAAACTGAACCAATTAGAAATTTTAGTAATTAAAAAGAAATGTGTATATCCCCTTACCTGTTATTAAACGAGCAAACACAATGCAATTATTCACCTCTTTTAGATGAGATTACAACCCCAGGATAGAAGCCAAACTTTGGCTCCAGTCCAGTAGTTAAAAAGCTCTTGGCTGACGCATAACTTTAGACCACTCATTGCATTGCAATTGGTGAATGTGTAATAATGTATGTAATTTGTTAAAAATGGTCTTTGACGTAATTGTACATTAAGCTATGGATCAATACGTTAAGAAGTTGAGATGATTATCTTTGCCTTGTCATCATGTTTATTTGTGCATTATCATCTTTGGGAATCAGTAATGTACTTGAAAATGGGCTTATAACCCGAAACCTAGGTTGCCCAATAACATTAATAATAAACTGTGAAACAAGGCCAGAAACAGTGTTTCTTTAGTTAAAATAGAAGCTAGCTGAGCTACTGTTCTTATCTAGGTGGTGTATCTCTATCTGTTTGTAACCGTTTGAAATGGGCAGCATAACACGAAGAAAAGAGCTCTCCAACCTCAGTTTTCATCCCGTAAGACTGATTATTCGTAGCGCCCCAGGGTATGATTCTCGATTACATCATGATTTTTGGCAGAGTTTTAAAAAACCATAATCATTAGGGGAATACTGGCGATTTTTTGTAGTATCCACCCGTCGCTACTTTTCTATAAAAGCAGCTAATAGTATACGGGTCACGTTTTTCTTTATTTACCTGTTATATATATATATATATATATTGATTCTAGGTACAGTATTTTGAAACGTATAACGCAAGAATCTGAGGGAGTGTTCGAATTTTTCAGTCTCTGTGCGATGTCTACGTTTATTATTGGAAATAATAGCAATAAAAACCGAAAATCGCTTCTTTCACGAACCGGTTATTCTGAGCGGTTTTAGTAGCCAGGTTAAAATGGAAATGAAAAAAAAAACAATATAACAATATAACCGGCATTCCTCTTTCGAATATAATATTCTTAATGATCCAGATTACTTTAGACTACTGTGATAGAAAGTACGATAGCAACAAGTCACGCTTAGTGAAGAAAGATGCTCTCCTATGTAGAAGACAGTCCCTGGGAACATACATATAATGCACAATGCTTCATTCTTAATCACAGTTCCATATGACGTATTAAGTCACAACTGGTTTCGGCATCTTATCATCTTCATCTAAATCTACATCCACATGGATACTCTGCAAATCACATTTAAGTGCCTGGCAGAGGGTTCATCGAACCACTTTCACAATTCTCTATTATTTCAATCTCGCATATCGTGCGGAAATAATGAACACCTATATCTTTCCGTACGAGCTCTGATTTCCCTTATTTTATCATGGTAATCGTTCCTCCCTATGTAGGTCGGTGTCAACAAAATATTTTCGAATTCGGAGGAGAAAGTTGGTGATTGGAATTTCGTGAGAAGATTCCGTCGCAACGAAAAACGACTTTCTTTTAATGATTTCCAACCCAAATCCTGTATCATTTCTGTGACACTCTCTCCCATATTTCGCGATAATACAAAATGTGCTGCCTTTCGATGTACTCCGTCAGGTCTACCTAGTTAGGATCCCACACTGCGCAGCAGTATTCTAAAAGAGGACGGACAAGCGTAGTGTAGGCATTCTCCTTAATAGGTCTTTTACATTTTCTAAGTGTCCTGCCAATAAAACGCAGTCTTTGGTTAGCCTTCCCCACAACTTTTTCTATGTTTTCCTTCCAATTTAAGTTGTTCGTAATTGTAATACGTAGGTATTTAGTTGAATTTACGGCTTTTAGATTAGACTGATTTATCGTCTAACCGAAGTTTAACGAGTTCCTTTTAGCACTCGTGTGAATGACCTCACCCAGACAGGCATACTCTCTACAAATCTGCTCATGCAACTACGAAGTGTCATTGTAGCTGCAGCATCTCAAGGTGATTAAAATATCAAAACTGATCATGTGTGATTGAATGAGAGTAAAAATGGTTCAAATGGTTCTGAGCACTATGGGACTCAACATCTATGGTCATCAGTCCCCTAGAACTTAGAACTACTTAAACCTAACTAACCTAAGGACATCACACAACACCCAGTCATCACGAGGCAGAGAAAATCCCTGACCCCGCCGGGAATCGAACCCGGGAGCCCGGGCGCGAGAAGCGAGAACGCTACCGCATGAATGAGAGTAAAGGTACTATAAATCAACTGACAATCGCTGTAGCTTTACCATCCAATGGCAATATACATAAACCAAATGAAAGGAGTTCGATACTTTTTGTCAAAAAACAGAGATCTTATAAATGCAACAGGCAGTTCTATTCGGACGAGGAATGACACAGTAGTATACGTAGGTTAAACTTGGTTTAAGCCAGCTTACATTTAGGACGTGATCTTTCCCGGCACTGCAACTCGAACTTAGTTAAGAGAAGAGCGTCAGATTTTAAACTTTATGAGTATTCCATCTTTTACAGCAGTTTCTTAGCAAAACATTTTCCTGTTCAGGTATCAACACTCGGCATCCTGTGCTGTGCGATACGTGACGCAGGAAGTAGGATTCGGAGAAATTCTTGATAAGCATTTCCGCTGATCGCTCTCATGCAAGCTTTTCTCCGTTCAGTAGATATCGGCGATTCATGGCGTGGTATCGTCTTTGTTTGCCTGACACAACATCCGGAAACAATACGATGGCGTCAGAGATATACTCTGACAACAAGTAAAAGAAAATGTATTCTTCTGAAACAGTGCAATGTGACTAGTAGCTTGATATGAAAAAGACGTAATTAAATGGTTTGTGAACATTCATGTTGAAGCTGAAGCTCTCTCTCTTGTGTTAGTGTTCGTCTACAAGTGTGTTTCTCGATATCTTCCGCCTTGTTTTCGTCTCTTCTGAACAGTGACAGGGTGAAAATTTGAAAGTACTGTTTTTCACCGAGCAGAGAACGGCGAAATCAGAAAAATGACAAGCTTGGTAAGAGAAATAGCTGTAACGCTAAATACAGAAAACCACGAAAGCAACATCATGTGTTAATGAGAAATAAGGTTAAAAAATATTGATAATGCTGTAACTTCAGAAGAGAAAATTGTGTTTATTCAATGTGAAATCTATCTATAAAGAAGCTGGTTTGTGAACACCTTCAGACACGAAACACGTCTGTATTTAAAGAAAGTTTTTGACAATGCTGACTGGAATATACTCACTGAAATGCAGAAGGTAGCAGGATTAAAATACAGGGAGCAAGAAGTTATCTACAAATTTTACAGAAACCAGGCTGTAGTCATAAAAACTGAGAGACATGAAGGTTAGGTAATAGACGAGAAGCGAGTGAAATAGGGTTGTTACCTATCTTCCACGGTATTCAAGCTATAGACTGAGCAAGAAGTAAATGAAATTAAATGAAAGGGAAATAAAATTCATGAAAATGAAATAAAATTTTTCAGCTTCGCTGATGACATTGAAATTCCGGCAGAAATGGCTTGGGACTTGGAAGAACAGTTGAAAGGAATGAACAGTGTCTTGGAAAAGAGTTAAAACATGAGTACCATCGAAAGTAAAAGGATAATGGAAAGTAGTAGAATTAAATCAGAGAGGCTAAGTATTAAGAAAGTGGGCACTAAGTCAGTAGATGAGTTTTGCTGTTTGGTTAGAAAAATAACTGACAGTGGCCAAACTTGTGATGATATCAATTGTGGACTAGGAACAGTACGTAAAGATTTTCTTATGAAACGTCCCCTTAGAAAAATTATACATTACTGTGCTTAAACTGACACACAATATTTTTAGCGCAACGCAATCTGACTTTCAATAATCCCTACAAAAGAATGGCCCTGACTAACATTAACCTATACCTTTCACGAATCACTTACCTCACAAAAATGTTTGTTACTCGAACTACTGCAATGCGGCGAGCGCCACTACTGCCAGCTAAATAAAAGTTTCGAACTACTGAAGGCACTAACTACTAATAGGCATAGTTAGCAAATGAAAGATTTTAATAGAGAACAAACAATGTATTTACCTTAATAGTGTTGAAAAATCATAATATACATAGCAGTTCATGACATCCAGTCTTACAAATTTCAAAACTCCGCCATTTCTCTCCCCACATCCACTACTGCTGGCGGCTCACCTCCAACTGCGCAACGCTACACACTGTTCACATCCAGCTTCCCAACACTACAATGGCAGACAACAATGCAAACTAGCCACAGACTGCACACAGCACAGCCAGTGATTTTCATACAGAGCGCTACATAACGTTGCCAATAAGAAAACATAAACAGCCTACTTACATTCTGTAAAAGAGAACTTTCTTAAAATTGAATATACACACATCAAAAATTGCATCACCCCAGTTCCCAGAACTCATGAAGAAGACGTTGACTGTGGATATTGTATCACAGACACAGTCGCTTTGGCTGTTCAGAGATGTCACTAAACCCGCCCAAAGATGTAAACAACCATGCATGAGCAGCTCCTATGAGACGGAGAACGTCCGACAGCTGATCAGTTCCAGTCATTCCACCAGGAAGCAGGTGCAAGGCTCGTGTCCAACCATGCCTAGACGGTCCATACCGCGGTTCGATGGCATCCACATTGTTACTTTGTGCCCGGGAGGGCACTCATCAAAAAAAGTGTCCAGGCGTCTCGGAGTGAACAAAAGCGATGTTGTTCGGACATGGAAGATACACAGAGAGACAGGAACTGTCGATGACATGCCTCGCTCAGGCCACATAAGGGCTATTACTGCAGTGGATGACCGCTACCTATGGATTATGGCTCGGAGGGACGCTGACAGCAACGTCACCATGTTGAATAATGCTTTTTGTGCAGCCACAGGACGTCGTGTTACGACTCAAACTGTGCGCAATAGGCTGCATGATGCACAACGTCCATGACGAGGTCCATTTTTGCAACCACGACACCATGCAGAGTGGTACACATGGGCTCAACAACTTGCCGAATGGACCGCTCAGGATTGGCATCACGTTTTCTTCACCGATGAGTGTCGCATATGCCTTCAACCAGACAATCGTCTGAGACGTGTTTGGTGGCAACCCGGTCAGGCTGAATGCCGAAGACACACTGTCCAACGAGTGCAGCGAGGTGGAATTTCCCAGCTGTTTTGGGGTGGCATTATGTGGGGCCGACATACGCCGCTGGTGGTTATGGAAAGCGCGGTAACGGCTGTACGATACGTGATTTCCATCCTCCGATCAACAGTGCAACCATATCGGCAGCATATTGGCGAGGCATTCGTCTTTATGGACGACTTTTCGCGTCCCCATGGTGTGCCTCTTGTGAATGACTTCCTTCAGGATAACGACATCGTTCGACTAGAGTGGCCAGCATGTTCTCCACACATGAACGCTATCGGTCATGCCTGGGATAGATAGAAAAGGGCTGTTTATGGAAGACGTTACGCACCAACTAGAAGGATCGACGCCGAATCGCCGTTGAGAAGTGGGACAATCTGGAGCAACAGTGCCTTGATTAACTTGTGGATAATATGTCACGACGAATAGAGGCATGCATCAATGCAAGAGGATGTGCTACTGGGTATTAGAGGTACCGGTGTGTACAGCAATCTGGACCATCACCTCTGTAGGTCTCACTGTATGGTGGTACAACATGCAATGTGTGGTTTTCATGAGCAATAAAAAGGGCAGAAATGATGTTTATGTTTATCTGTATTCCAATTATTTTGTACGTACAGTCCGCGCATCTGTCTTGAGGCAGCCGCTCATTGGTATCTTGTGTTCAGTGCGATGCGGACAGTTGTCGGATGCGTTTGTTAAGTCGGACATGTCACATTCTAACTGAAGAGATAGCTGTGATCATGTTTGTGGCGATTGGGACAAATGCTGACTGTGTGGTGCCAAGATATTATTTGTTTTCTCCAATTCGTTAGACCCTGTGACGTTCGCCGCAGATTTGTTAATGACTGCAGCCGGTCTTCTAAAGTGATGCATAATATTTAAGAATGAGAGAACGGACGTTCATGATGAAGAGAGATCAGGACGACCCTCAGTCATCACAGATGCTCTGAAACAAAAGATGGACCGTATCATCCGAGATAATCGACATCCACGATTAGTGACGTGCATGAACAAAGCCAGGAAGTATATCGTTTAATGGTGCATGGATCTTTCACTCAGTACTCAGGGTACCACCGAATCTGTGCACGGTGAGTACCGTGCATACTCGGGGATAACGGGAAAGCTGCGATAATGGGTGCTGCTTTAGCGTTCTCGAAGCGTTACGAAAGGAAGGCAATACGTTTATTGACCAGATGGTTACAGGAGATGAAGCATGGGCTTATCATAACACCCCCACAATGAAGCGACGGTCTATGGAGTGGCGTCATCCTCAGTCGCCACAAAGCCACGCAAGTTCAAATAAACTAGATAAAACCAGAAAGTGATGGTTTTTGTATTCTGCGATTGTGAAGACGTCTCACTCGTCCATTTCATGCCACGCAACACAACGATCAATAGCGACACATACAGTGCTATCCTTGAACGTTTTAGTCAGGCGATCCAGAACTGCCAAAGAGGCAAGCTCTCGCGTGGAATTATTGTTGCGCAACAGTACACGTTCGCAAACTGCCCAGCAGACACACGCCTTGCCGCATGAGAAATTCCGGTGGGACATCGTGCATTCTCCTTGCACTCCGGACCTGGCACCGTTGGGCTGTTTCCTGTTTCCAAAACTGAATGAGCAGCTTGCTGGTATACGCTTCGCAAATGACCTGAAGGATGCTGTCGCGACCTAATTCGATAGCAAGGCAGCCACACGGTATACACAAACTCGTGACAAGGTACAACGTATGCCTCAATGTAAAAGGACGACTACGCGTAAAAGTAGTCAAAGTATGTGCCAAAACGTGTATATTGAGTTTCTGTAGTATTATTAAAGAACATCCTGCTATGGAGAAATGTTCTTTATTTTCTGGATGGCTCTCGTAACTGTAGGTGTCAGGAGGTCCTTCCTGAAGATATTTGCTGGAGTGGTGTGGAAGTGGACGACAAGCAGTTCAACAAGAACGGAGTGGAAGCTTTTAAAATGTGGTGCTACAGAAGAATGCTGAAGATTAAATGAATATCTCGTACTACTAATGGTTAGCCGCTGGACAGAATTGGGGAGGAAAGAAATTTGTGATACCGTTTCTTAATGGAGGGAGCTGTGTATGGGAGAGGGGGAGGGGAATTATAGGAGGAGATGAAGGTTTGACAACAGTAAGCAGGTGCAGATGGCTATAGAGATGCTGGGGTTAGCACAGGAAGAGTAGCGTGGACAGCTGCATAGAACCAGTCTTCGGATTGAAGACAATATCATTCCTGGTTCGATATCGGCACCGTTTCGTTTGAAAAACACGGAGCTACATTTCCTCCGTTCATGTCTGATGATTAATTTAGAAATCAGAGTAATTCTGTGGATGTTTAGATACCCTAATGAAATTATCATAAATCGGTAATATAAAATAGCAGGTAATTTTTGATCAAGGTCAGAAAATCATTCCCACAATAGTGACCGGGTGTTTCCGTGGTCAAGGAAAGAAGAACTTCTAACAATGGTAAAGTACAAAATTAATTTCGGAGGCTGGATCGGAAAAGCCAATGCAAAATGTTACATATACATCTATATCTACATCATACTCCGCAAGCCACCTAATAGTGTGTGGCGGAGGGTACTTTCGGCACCACTATCTGCTCCCTCCAACCCTGTTCCACTCGCGATTAGTGCGTGGGAAGAATGATCGTCGGTAAGCCTCCGTATTGGCTCTAATTTCACGAATTTTCTCCTCGTCGTCAGTGCGCGAGATGTATGTGGGGGGAAGTAATATGTTATCCAACTCCTCCTGAAAAGTGCTGTCCCGAAATTTCAATAGTAAATCTCACCGTGAAGCACAACGCCTCTCTTGTAACGTCTGCCAGTGCAATTTGTTTAGCATCTCCGTAACGCTCTCTCGGCAACTAAAGGATCCCATGACGATCTTCGTTCGATCTTCTCTATCTCCTCTATGAGTCCTGCCTGAAAGGAATCCCAGACAGATGAACAATACTCAAGAATCGGGTGAATAAGCTCCTTATAAGCCACTTCTTTCGTGGTTGAGTTACACTTCCTTAATATTCTTCATATGAATCTGACTCTAGTACCTTCTTTTCCCACTATCTGTTTTGTGTAGTCATTCCACTTAAGATCGTTCTGGATAGTTACGCCTAGATACACTACTGGCCATTAAAATTGCTACACCAAGAAGAAATGCAGATGATAAACGGATATTCTTTGGACAAACATATTATACTAGAACTGACATGTGATTACATTTTCACGCAATTTGGGTGCACAGATCCTGAGAGATCAGTGCCCACAACAACTACCTCTGGCCATAATAATGGCCTTGATACGCCTGGGCATTTCAACACGATACCACAGTTCATCAAGAGTACTGACTGGCGTATTGCGACGAGCCAGTTGCTCAGCCACCATTGACCAGACGTTTTCAATTGGTGAGAGATCTGGGGAATGTGTTGGCCAGTATCTGTATTCAGAAAGGCCCATACAGGACCTGCAACATGCGGTCGTGCATTATCCTGTTGAAATGTAGGGTTTCGCAGGGATCGAATGGAGGGTAGAACCACATGTCGTAACACATCTGAAATGTAACGTGCACTGTTCAAAGTGCCGTCAGTGCGAACAAGAGGTGACCGAGACGTGTAACCAATGGCACCCCATACATCACGCCGGGTGATACGCCAGTATGGCGATGACGAATACACGCTTCCAACGTCCGTTCACGGCGATGTCGCCAAACACGGATGCGACCATCATGATGCTGTAAACAGAACCTCGATTCATCCGAAAAAATGACGTTTTGCCATTCGTGCACCCAGGTTCGTCGTTGAGTACACCATCGCAGGCGTTCCTGTCCGTGATGCAGTGCCAAGGGTAACCACAGCCATCGTTTCCGAACTGATAGCCTATGCTGCTGCAAATGTCGTCGAACTGTTCGTGCAGATGGTTGTTGTCTTGCAAACGTCCCCATCTGTTGACTCAGGGATCGAGACGCGGCTGCGCGATCCGTTACAGCCAAGCGGATAATATGCCTGTCATCTCGACTGCTAATGATACGATCCAGCACGGCGTTCCGTATTACCTTCCTGAGCCCACCGATTCCATATTCTGCTAACGGTCATTGGATCTCAATCAACGCGAGCAGCAATGTCGCGATACGATAATCCGCAATCGCAATAGGCTACAATCCGACCTTTATCAAAGTCGGAAACGTGATGGTACGCATTTCTCCTCCTTACACGAGGCATCACAACAACGTTTCACCAGGCAACGCCGGTAAACTGCTGTTTGTGTATGAGAAATCGGTAGGAAACTTTCCTCGTGTCAGCACGTTGTAGGTGTCGCCACCGGCGCCAACTTTGTGTGAATGCTCTGAAAAGCTAATCATTTGCATATCACAGCATCTTCTTCCTGTCGGTTAATTTCGCGCCTGTAGCACGTCATCTTCGTGGTGTAGCAGTTTCAATGGCCAGTAGTGTATTGTACTGCAGACTCTGTCTCCAACTGTTTGTCATCAAAAGTGTAACTGTACAGAAGTTGATTTCTTTTCCTAGGTATGCGCAATACGTTACATTTATTTGTTTTCAGGGTCAGCTGCCAGAGTGTGCACCATTTATTAATTCTGTGCAGGTCGTTCTGCAAATTCCTACTATCTTCTGGCGTTGCTAGTTTGGTATAGACAACTGCATCATCTACGAATAGCCTTAAAGAGCATCCGACGCTTTCTACTGCTCGTTTATATATATTGTAAACAGCAACGGTCCAATCACACTTTCCTGTGGTACTACAGATATTACCTTTTCATATCAAATTTCTCTGATTTCGATAAATAAAGGAAAAATACACGAGAATAACGATTAAATGTACACATGGCGGAAAAGGTGATGCTATGCGATAGGTCTCATTACTTGGAAAAAACATGGAATCCTTCATTTCCTACTGTCGTAGGGCGAGTAGTGTTGACTGTCCCGCTGCTGCGATCTTGGCACATGCCCAGAACAGCATACAGTGCATCAATAAATTGGGCAACGTGAGAAGCACACGACAGTCTTCGTCGACTTGCCTGAAGATGCATGACAGACCAGTTTAAATAATGCTCTGGAACGTGAATCATAACCGGCTGTGATACTCAAACGTCGTCGACTATAAGCTGTTTGATCAAAAGTATCCGGACACCTATTAGTGGACATAAATATGGGTTGTGTCCACCCTGCGCCTTTACGACTGCTTGAACTCTATTGAGGACGCTTTCAGTGAGTGCATTTTCAACTTGTCGTCGCGTAATGAATAGTCCATTAAATTTCGGGCATGCAGCTGCGCAAATAAAATTTTCTCCACTGATATTTCAGCCGCGTATCGTCCAGCCATCCTCAGTGCGAGTCACATGACTGACGACAAGATGCCAAGCGCGGCCTTATATGCTCCACCGCGGCGGTACTGCGCATGCGGGTCACAGATGCTGGTCGGCGGCAGAGACATACACTTACACATGCGCCGCCTGTGGCGAAGGCCTACAGACATTCGATTCGCTTATCGATGTATGATCGGCGGCGGTGACACGATGACGACTTCTCTGCAGTTTAATTACCCCAAGAGCCGGATTCCATGCTTTGCCCAAATTAAAACCATTATCTCTGTTTATTAAATTATTACCTAATCTAATCTCTATAGCTTCCCTGAAGACAGATTCACAAAAGGTAGAGGTGTATGTTAAAATCTTCACATCACTGTAATTCATGGAATGCCCTGTATCAATGCAATGTTCGCCCACAGCTGATTTGTCTGGCTATGATAAGCGTGTGTATCTTCGATGCTCCACACATCACTCATGAACAGTGCATGTTGTTTGACCTATGTATGATTTCTCAGAATTTCGGCAAGGAATCTGATACACACCCGCTTTGCGAAGCTACAAATCGTCCTTCACAGAGCCGAGTAAAGTTACAATCTTCATGAGGGGCCGAAATATCACCTAACACAGTGTTTCTTTAGAATACGGCCTATCTTCGTGGAAAGAGCATCCACATAGGGCAAAAACGCATTAGATCTGAAGGAATTACCATCTTCTTTCCCATCACATACCTGCATTCTAGGTTTTGCATTGAAAGCTCTACGAGTTTGTTGCGGAGAAAATCCATTCGACTTAAAAAACGCTCTTGAGGCATGTGAGCTCTTCTTCAAATTGGTTTTATTGGATACACAGTGCGCCCTATGCACTAAGGACTTAAGGACACCTAGGGTCTGTGAAGAGTGATGGCAGCTACTGGCACGGAGATATAGATTTGTGTGTGTTGGTTTCCCATATACGGCATATCCTAATGTGCCATCAACGTTTGGATGTCTCTTCACCAACAGTCGACCTGGGCAGATGTAGAAAGGTTTAAATGTTCCTGTTGATGTGTTACTCCGGTAACATCCAGTGACTAGTCCAAGTTTGAAGTAAGCACTCCTGACGGACCCATTTTGGTGATACTGCTTCTGTTTTACACTGGCGGCTTCTGCCCCTCGTGTCATCTAGTAGTCCAATCCGCATTACACAGTAGTGCCCGGATGCTTTCGATCCGATAGTCTACACGTTAAGGGATCTTTGAGATCCAGGAGAATACACTACGTCATGGGAACATGACGCTGGCTGAACTATGGTGGAAAAATTTTGTAAGAAGAGGCATACATTATAAGCCAGTACAAGGTCTCTTAATGTGGTTGTGTGTGCTTTTGGTGCAAATTATTCCTTCCGCCGGAATGACGACACTGCACGAGAAAGGGTTGTTGGCAGATTAGAAGCTGACCGCAATTAAAATGGCTGACAATTTACTATTGACGACAGCGTCATTTCGCCCCTTTGGAAACGTTTTCAGGACGGGGAAAACATTCATCTGCATTTTCAGTAGGGCCAACCAGTCGCTACAACTGTAAGTTCCCCTATTGTTTGCTTCCTGGATTGCTTCTTGCACGAGAGCAACAATATATATGTCTGCTAACACTGCTAAATTCTTGCTAAATAATGTACTACCACAGCTACGGTGCCCCGAATACAGAGCAGTTTGTAAGACTGGTTGACCACATGTACGTCCCAGAATTACCATTGCTAATTTACATGGTCTTAGGGGCGAATTGAACACCGCTTCATTTATGTCCTGCAGGTGTGATAACTATACTAGAAACATGTTTCACAAGCGATCATATGCTCAAAACCATCACAAGACAAGCACATTTCCAGACCACATAATAAATATACAGGGTGTCACAAAAAGTAACGACCAAACTTTCAGGAAACATTCCTCACACACAAAGAAAAGATGTTATGTGGATATGTGTCCGGAAACGCTTAATTTCCATGTTAGAGCTCATTTTAGTTTCGTCAGTATGTACCGTACTTCCTCGATTCACCGCCAGTTGGCCCAATTGAAGGAAGGTAATGTTGACTTCGGTGCTTGTGTTGACATGCGACTCATTGCTCTACAGTATTAGCATCAAGTACATCAGTACGTAGCATCAACAGGTTAGTGTTCATCACGAACGTGGTTTTGCAGTCAGTGCAATGTTTACAAATGCGGAGTTGGCAGATGCCCATTTGATGTATGCATTAGCACGGGGCAATAGTTCAAATGGTTCAAATGGCTCTGAGCACTATGCGACTTAACTTCTGAGGTCATCAGTCGCCTAGAACTTAGAACTAATTAAACCTAACTAACCTAAGGACATCACACACCCATGCCCGAGGCAGGATTCGAACCTGCGACTGTAGCGGTCGCCACACAGGCCGGCACGGGGCAATAGCCGTGGCGCGTTACGTTTGTATCGAGACAGATTTCCAGAACTAAGGTGTCCCGACAGGAAGACGTTCGAAGCAATTGATCGGCGTCTTAGGGAGCACGGAACATTCCAGCCTATGACTCGCGACTGGGGAAGACCTAGAACGACGAGGACACCTGCAATGGCCGAGGCAATTCTTCGTGCAGTTGACGATAACCCTAATGTCAGCGTCAGAGAAGTTGCTGCTGTACGAGGTAACGTTGACCACGTCACTGTATGGACAGTGCTACGGGAGAACCAGTTGTTTCCGTACCATGTACAGCGTGTGCAGGCACTATTAGCAGCTGATTGGCCTCCACGGGTACACTTCTGCGAATGGTTCATCCAACAATGTGTCAATCCTCATTTTAGTGCAAATGTTCTCTTTACGGATGAGGCTTCATTCCAGCGTGATCAAATTTTAAATTTTCACAATCAATATGTGTGGGCTGACGAGAATCCGCACGCAATTGTGCAATCACGTCATCAACACAGATTTTCTGTGAACGTTTGGGCAGCCATTGTTGGTGATGTCTTGATTGGGCCCTATGTTCTTCCACCTACGCTCAATGGAGCACGTTATCATGATTTCATACGGGATACTCTACCTGTGCTGTTAGAACACGTGCCTTTACAAGTATGACACAACATGTGGTTCATGCACGATGGAGCTCCTGCACATTTCAGTCGAAGTGTTCGTACGCTTCTCAACAACAGATTCGGTGACCGATGGATTGGTAGAGGCGGACCAATTCCATGGCCTCCACGCTCTCCTAAGCTCAACCCTGTTGACTTTCATTTATGGGGGCATTTGAAAGCTCTTGTCTACGCAACCCCGGTACCAAATGTAGAGACTCTTCGTGCTCGTATTGTGGACGGCTGTGATACAATACGCCATTCTCCAGGGCTGCATCAGCGCATCAGGGATTCCATGCGACGGAGGGTGGATGCATGTATCCTGTAACAAAGTGTTTGAAGTCACGCTGGTACGTTTAATGTGATTTGAAGAGAAGGAAAAAATGAGCTCTAACATGGAAAGTAAGCGTTTCCGGACACATGTCCACATAACATATTTTCTTTCTTTGTGTGTGAGGAATGTTTCCTGAAATTTTCTCCGTACCTTTTTGTAACACCCTGTATTAATGTCATCCAAGATTGTCAACGACAGCGGGCAGCACCTAAAATACGTATAAGTTATAATGCATTTGTTTATTCATTTATTGAAGTAAAACCAATTAATCATGACTTTACAACAATTCAAACAATAATCCAATGTGATGCACCACCTAAACTTACGGAACATTACAAGTGCAGGTAACGTTGCGTATAGATGAACAAGTGCTAACAGATTGTATACATGTGTCTAACCGGTTTCTTGAAATGTATTTTTCTCTCTCTCTCTCACTCTCTCCTTCTCTCTCTTTCTCTCTCTCTCTCTCTCTCTCTCTCTCTCTGTGTGTGTGTGTGTGTGTGTGTGTGTGTGTGTGTGTGTGTGTGTGTCTGTGTTTGTGTGCGTACAGATCAAAGCTTAAAGTTCAAGTTCGTAGTATTCGGTATGTTAGGACCAAAAGAATTAGACCCTGCAGAAAGCATTTGTTTTTATGGGCAACTGGTAGCTGGTTGAGGGCAGTTCGCACAGAGAAGACTGCATGAATCTCTTGCACTCCTAAAAATTCATCCAGAAAATATTCTGTAGCAGTTTCCATTTGATCTTTGTCATTCTTGTCACTAACGATTTACTTAGGTTTAGCCTGCCACCAAGACGAAATCTTAACTTGTTGTGATCCTCTGTTGCAGCGTTCGTCATACAGTTCACATTCCTGGCAGCCTTCTTCTGGCTCAACGTCATGTGTATCGACATTTCCTGGACCTTCACGTAAGTAACTTTACTTCCAGTCTCCAACACTCAGAACTTTTAGAAAATTTGGTTGAGTTTCGTTTACTACACTATAATCTTGCTGTGAAGGAAACAGTAATGGTACTACTTTTAATTAAGCTTAACGAGTGAAATGAAACTTACCATATGTGTCTAACTACCTTCTACCTATGAAAATAATTATAGTGGTATGAAATGTCTTCTAGTGGGCGATTGTACACATAAAGCTTGGCACCCTTGGTTCTATTTCTCTCTCTTTCTCTCTCTCTCTCTCTCTCTCTCTCTCTCTCTCTCTCTCTGTTCTACCGCCTGGGAACAGAGTATGTGTGTGGAGCAGGTCTTCTAGGTACCAGGGGACAATTTTATCATCTAATTGTGTACAGCATCTACGATTATCGGGATGATCACTGATTTTTCTGTACTTAGCTAATGTTTTAACAGTTACAATACGAATTTTCTTTCTCGATACTGACAAAGAACTTGTTTTTAAATTTTCTCTTTTGCTCTAATAAGCAAGAAAGGTTGCTTGGTATCCTGAGGCACCGTACAGCTTGATTCTTCTCAGCCAGACCGCAAATAAATGAGAATGGAATAAATGCTACCTTGTTCAAAATCTTTGGTTAGGTATGGGAGTGGACAACCATTTGAGTCATTTTCCTTGGTGGGAACCATGAGTTCGAATCCACATTCAATGTGTACCAGTGACAACACGCTCCTAGCCAAAAATATGAAAATAAGTAGCTGCTTGGCTCTGTATCGTGCTTTTCAGCTCCTCATTACTTGCTCTGATGCACAAGGCAGGCTGTTCAAGAGACAGATTCATTGCAGAGTTCTAAACTGCTCATCTAGACAGACTACATGAGAACTGGTATCGGGTCCAGGGGTTCCCCAGTGGGAATTTATGGGAGAAAATTTCCAATTCTGTCGTTTGCCTTACAACCAAGCAAAACCTGCCGAACACCTCGGTCTGAATGAGTGGACTGGAAATATTGTTAATTTATGTCTCGGACAGTACGTCCTTGACAAAAATGTGGAGCTATAATGTGTTTCTGTAAGTATGTAATTGTTGAATGGTTCGACATGTGAATAGTATCTGACAACGTGGTTTGCTTGAGCTCCTGCTTTCTTCTCATTACCTGAACGTCGTCGCTGACGGACGAAACAGGTAATTTCCTGTTGAAATTGTGTGTAATTGCGCCTGACAGTAAAACATTCTGAAACTCGATTTCAACAATCACTGACGACTCCACCAAGACCGAAATGTAGTTCTTTCCAAACACAAGAAGTGACTGGCTGCACACCACAAATGCCCCCTAATCTCTCATCGTATTCTCGTTAACCCTTCACGAGACAGTGACACAGCTTATGTTGCGCAGTCTTCCTATAATAGCGGGCCTGTAAATTTATCCAGCCGGATTTCGAGAGCCAATGTCGCGTTTTTCCAGAACTTCCTATTCAACACCGTGAATATTTCCGGTATACTCCAGTGTCGGTTACGCTGGCCTGTTAAGATCCTATCTGCACTTTTCTGAGTTCGATATATGTTTGCTGGTACGCATACTTGATAAGGACACAAAAAATTTGAACAATTCCCTAGTACTGGCCACAGCATCTTCACTGTGCCGTTATCTGTATGAATGTAACGCACTTTATCAAAATCCTCGTAACATACCTGTCATGCTCCTTCAATAGACTGATTTTATTTCATATCGTTCTCAGACATTTGAACGATGTGACGGACTCCGAAACTTGATCACTAACCTTGTAATTGGATGCTATGTAGCTCTCTCTCTCTCTCTCTCTCTCTCTCTCTCTCTCTCTGTTTAATAGGCATTGTCATGGTTTGATGGTGTTGAGCCAGCAACCAGCAACAAATTTATTTTCAGTTCCTTTATTCAAAAGGTACCGTTACCGGTTTCGAATCATTACGATTCATCTTCAGACGGTTTTGATGCTTTCACTAGAACATGTGGTGCGTTTTTTACAGTTAAAAAAATGGTTCAAATGGCTCTGAGCACTATGGGACTTAACATCTATGGTCATCAGTCCCCTAGAACTTAAAACTACTTAAACCTAACTAACCTAAGGACATCACACAACACCCAGTCATCACGAGGCAGAGAAAATCCCTGACCCCACCGGGAATCGAACCCGGGAACCCGGGCGCGGGAAACAGTTCAATTGTCCTAAAATACAAAAAATACATAATTATAAGCACGCCACACATGTGGCTGCGCTACAGATTTGCACTGGATATGACTTACGTGAAATGTCGGCTTGGAGTGTTTGTGTTCATAGTTTTCGTCCAACAGATGTGAATACATTCCCACTGCATTCTTATCGTTGCACGCGTAAATTTTTCTCACTGAACACTTTAGATTTGTCACAGAGAAGATTTCTAACATGCACCCACATGTTTTGATACATACAAAGTGCTTACAAACATTTGAGTGTCAAAGATGCTATGATATATCGTAACATTATAAAGATGTCCATGTTTGGAAAAAGATCATATACTCATTTAAGTAACTGGAACGCCTTTTGCACTAGTACACAGAGACATTGATTTTGTGAGTTTTAGAGCGAATACTGTTACATTAATTATGTTAGAAATTCGTCTCGTACGTGTTACGAACGTATTAATCTTTCCTCTTTGCTGGCTTAAGTGATGATTTGAAAGTCTGAGCAGATATAGGTCGGTGTGTGTCGGTTTTCTAAACACTCTGCGGCCCATGTGTATACCATTTCTCGTGCCCAGCACATCTAGAAAGACTAGCTATTGGTCCTCTTCTGCCTCTACCTCCAGTTTTTTTATGTTGAAATGGAGACTGTTAGGATGTCACAGGAACACACAGCTGTTTCTCACCATGTCTAAGGTGTCGTCGATGTACATGCACCGACCCGTAGGTTAACAAGGTGCCAAGTGTAACACCTGTCTTTTGGACTCCTCCATGAAGAAAATGACAACCACCAGCCTAATTGGTCTATCAGTACTAAAAGCTGACTTATGTATTTTCTTGTTGTAATACTGTAATGTGTCCAGTGTTGTTGAAAAGTGACGTCAGTGCTCCCTCCGGCCGCAGCGGGATGCGCACGACGCGCTGCCCGGCGCTGGAGCGCGACCGCCGCCGCTTCCTGTGGTACTCGGCCTACGCTTGGGGCTGCACTGCTGCCATCTGCGCGGCCGCCGTTGGCGCCGAGTTCTCACCCGCCGTGCCCGAAGACTCGCCCTTCAAGCCAAACATCAATAAGGGCACCTGCTGGTTCAAAGGTCAGCTCCTGCGTCTACACTCTTACGGATGATGCACAATGAAACATCTGCTACTCAACAGATTCACTCTTTCCCAAACATTATCTATTTATATACTTATAGGTGTTAACCGAGTACATTTGGAAATTCGTGGGTGATCAAAGGAACTTTGTAGCGTAGGTCAGAATAATACAGGCACTGCATATCGTATTTATCCGTGGACACCGGCCGAGCGACTTCCATGTAAAGTGTATCACCTGTACGGCAATATACACTACTGGCCATTAAAATTACTACACCAAGAAGAAATGCAGATGATAAACGGGTATTCAATGGACAGCGCGACTGCTACGGTCGCAGGTTCGAATCCTGCCTCGGGCATGGATGTGTGTAATGTCCTTAGGTTAGTTAGGTTTAAGTAGTTCTAAGTTCTAGGGGACTGATGACCACAGTAGTTAAGTCCCATAGTGCTCAGAGCCATTTGAACAATTTTTTTATTCATTGGACAGATATATTATACTAGAACTGACATGTGATTACATTTTCACGCAATTTGGGTGAATAGATCCTGAGAAATTAGTACCCAGAACAACCACCTCTGGCCGTAATAACAGCCTTGACACGCCTGGGCATTGAGTCAAACAGAGCTTGGATGGCCTGTACAGGTACAGCTGCCCATGCAGCTTCAAGACGATACCACAGTTCATCAAGAATAGTGACTGACGTATTGTGACGAGCCAGTTGCTCGGCCACCATTGACCAGACGTTTTCAATTGGTGAGAGATCTGGAGAATGTGCTGGCCAAGGCAGCAGTCGAACATTTTCTGTATTCAGAAAGGCCCGTACAGGACCTGCAACATGCGGTCGTGCATTATCCTGCTGAAATGTAGCGTTTCGCAGCGATCGAATGAAGGGTACACTCACGGGTCGTAGCACATCTGAAATGTAACGTCTACTGATCAAAGAACCGTCAATGCGAACAAGAGGTGACCGAGACGTGTAACCAATGGCACACCATACCATCATGCCGAGTGATACGCCAGTACGGCGATGACGAATACACGCTTCTAATGTGCGTTCACCGCGATGTCGCCAAACACGGAAGTGACCATCGTGATGCTGTAAACAGAACCTGGATTCATCCGAAATAATGACGTTTTGCCATTCGTGCACCCAGGTTCATCGTTGAGTACGCCATCGCAGGCGCTCCTGTCTGTGATGCAGCGTCAAGGGTAACCTCAACCATGGTCTCCGAACTGATAGTCCATGCTGCTGCAAACGTCGTCGAACTGTTCGTGCAGATGGCTGTTGTCTTGCAAACGTCCCCATCTGTTGACTCAGGAATCGAGACGTGGCTGCACGATCCGTTACAGCCATGCGGATGAGTTGCCACTCATCTCGACTGCTAGTGATACGAGGCCGTTGGGATCCAGCACGGCGTTCCGTATTACGCTCCTGAACCCACCAATTCCATATTCTGCTAACAGTCATTGGATCTCGACCAACGCGAGCAGCAATGTCGCGATACGATAAACCGCAATCGCGATAGGCTACAATCCGACCTCTATCAGAGTCGGAAACGTGATGGTACACGAGGCGTCACAACAACGTTTGACCAGGCAGCGCCGGTCAACTGCTGTTTGTGTATGAAAAATCGGTTGGAAACTTTCCTCATGTGAGCACGTTGTAGGTGTCGCCACCGGCGCCAACCTTGTGTGAATGCTCTGAAAAGCTAATCATTTGCATATGACAGCATCTTCTTCCTGTAGGTTAAATTTCGCGTCTGTAGTACGTCGTCTTCGTGGTGTAGCAATTTTAATGTCCATTAGTGTATTTCACACTTATTTACCATATTCCACACGTATTTGTACACATATTTCACTTGTATCTCTAGCAAATTTCGCCCTACATTTTCATTTTCAAGCATCTCAATGTTTATGACGTCGTATGTCCTGAACTATGTCGTACGATGATATAATTTTGGTGGTACATTCTATATGCGAACACCGTCTGCAAAATGTGTCGCGAATACAGTTAGCAGTAAAGAAGTAATAAATTAGAAAGTCACGCTTCTTGCAACAGTTTTACTGCATGACCAACAAAAATGTAGTAACCGATACACCTTTTCTCCTTCCATTCATTATTTTGTGCTGGGTGTCAGTGAGAAAGAGTTTCGCAAACGTTTGAAATCATGATCAAAGTTTGTTGCAAGTAACTAAGAACTCTCATTCTTAATTACTGGATGAATAAAGTCGGCTACACTGCTTTGTCGTCCCTATCCCCGCCCCCTTGTTAGGTAGGTGGCAGCTCGTTTTGTATTATCGCGAAATAAAGGAGATTGTGTCACAGACATGATACGTGAATTGGAGTGGCAATCATTAAAACAAAGGCGTTTTTCGATGCGACGGGATGATCTCATGAAATTTCAATCACCAGTTTTCTCCTCCGATTGCGAAAACATTCTGTTGGCACCCACCTACATAGGGAGAAATGATCATCACGATAAAATAAGAGAAATCAGGGCTCGCACGGAAAAATTTAAGTGATCGTTTTTCCAGCGTGCCGTTCGAGAGTGGAACGGTAGAGAGACAGCATGAAGGTGGTTCATTGAACCCTCGGCCAGGCACTTTATTGTGAATAGCAGAGTAATCACGTAGATGTGATGTAGATGTAGACCCCCCACAGCGATTCTTTCCAGACAGAAACGATATGTGTATCAAACCCGGTTAAAGCCAGTGCAGTAGCTTGCACTTATAATACGTATGAATTCCACAGGCGAAGTAGCCCTAGACTTCACAAAGAATTTAATTATTCCATTTTCAAAGATGACACATTGTAACAGAATATTTACGGTACAATCATCTTACTAAGACATGAATGCAAAATACTACCCACGACTCAACAACGCTTTCGAGAGGAGAGAAATAGTCTCATCACCAGAATGTCAAACTTAGCTCATGAGGTTAAAACGCTAAAAGGCCTACCAGTATATTTTTTGCGTTTATACAGTGAAATAGAATAAAATCGCTGTGACTGTGGGCCCACGCCTTAAACAGAAATCGCCGACTTCCGTCAGTAGTCGTCCCATATTACATCGCTCACCCCACCAGATCGCGTTCTCCTGATCTGCTATGGTCGTCAGGAGTGTCTAGTTGACGTTTCTACAGATGTCCGAGATTTTTGTGAACTGACGTGCCCGGGTGTTACTGTGCAAGTGCAGCTATTGGCTCAACCATAATATTATTTGTTGGTCCCTTACTTTCCCTCATTTCCAAATGTGCTACTTGCATGTTGTCTACGGTCGTCAGCCTCTCGCTATTTTGTCAAAGATGTATTGAAAATTTATAATTATACATCTTCACTTCGTCTTCAGGCCACTAATGGTCCATCGTGACCATCCGACAGCCGTGTCATCCTCAGTTGAGGATGCGGATAGGAGGGGCGTGTGGTCAGCACACCGCTCTCTCGGTCGTTATGATGGTTTTCTGTGACCTGAGCCGCTACTGTTCTGTCGAATAGCTCCTCAATTGGCATCACGAGGCTGAGTGCACCCCGAAAAATGGCAACAGCGCATGGCGGCCTGGATGGTCACCCATCCAAGTGCCAGCCATGCCCGACAGCGCTTAATTTCGGTGATCTCACGGGAACCGGTGTATCCACTGCGGCAAGGCCGTTGACCAATTATACATCTGCTGCATAATAATTCTAAAAAAGCTTTAAGAAATCTCATTCAGTTGTCTTTCACTTCCGAGTTACGAATACCGTTACGTTTCGTCTGAGAAACGGCAGTCTCCAACTCTGCCAGCTAATAGAGTTGTACTTCTTTTTCTATGTGCCGTATTTCAAAGTCGTCTTCTATTCCTTTAAGGGGATGGCCAGTTTCGTACGCATGGTTCGCAACAACTGATTAATCGCATTTATGTAGACTCATTGCATCTTTGCGTTCCTCGTATCTAATCGGAGACGAGGACCTACGGGACAATGTATTTCTATTCTGTTTTATTGCACGAACACCGCAAATGCGTTGTAGGATTTTTAGTTTTTTTAATCTCATGAGTTAAGTTTCAGAAACTAGCGATGAAGCACTGTCATGTATAGGACAAAAAAACGTTGCATGCTACCAATTATTACTGTTAAAATATGACAATCGCTATCTCATACCCCTAAAATGGATGATATCAAAATACTGACAAGAATCACGAGGATCGACCGAAAACTAATACCCTACATTTTTTTCTCAGCTGTCAACGATACTGAGACTGTGAGCGTTGGGTCTGAATGTTTGAAGTTTCCTGAGTGCGCGCTCAAAATTTCCGTTCCCTCCGACAGCTTAGCTGCAGCAGTGGCGCCTCTAAGTGATGTACGTTACAACCAGCGTGGCTTCATCGAATTCATCATTGCGGAGAAAGAAAGTGTGAGGACCATCCACAAATGTATCTGTGAAGTTCGTGGTGCATCTGCAGGGAAACTGTTGGTCGCTGGGCACAGAGGGTGAAGGAAGTTCACATTCACTGTCATATTCTGATCATGGCTTACAATTAGCTAGCCAGTCAAAAACACTGATTTTCCTTAAGTTTAGTGTTTTGTCCTCAACAGTCTCTATATTAACAGGATTAACTTTTCCTCATTTTGATTGCTAATAGGCTAACACTGTTCATTTTGTTCACTAACGGGTTCACAATGTATGATTTCCATGGAATGAATGGAGAAATTCTCTGTATTGGCAAACGAGTCGTTTGTTGCATGTGCCTTATTTATTACAATGTTGAACTCCTGACATGCATTTGCTTAATCTGTCTAGTTTTCTCCTTTAAATTGTCCAAATGTTCCTCTCTAAATTTTTTATTAATCTGTTCCAGATTGCTGACAAAATCCATTACCTTCTTTCCAGTCTTCCGTCACGTTGTTCAAAATTTTTTTATCCCATCTCCTGTCAAGTTATTCAAATTTTCTATCCTGTTCTCACTATACTCTGATAATACCTTGAGAATACTTTGCAAAAAATCACTGTTCCCATCTTCGGCATTACTACAGGAAGGGATTGAGACTGGTTCAGTTTGGTTAAGAGTTGTGAATGCAAAACATGAATCTTTAACTACAGAATCTGATTGTTGTGGTAAACTACATCCTACAGATTTAGTTTCCAAAGCAAAATCCCCAACTGCTCTTTCTTGTTCCGTGTCTGATACCGAAAAATTACCCTGATCAATTATGTTAGGCATTGTCCTGTCTGTCTCAGTTAAATCAATATTGTTTGAGGATCCCTGTTCAGATGTCCCTTCTCTGTCCACAGAATTACTAAAACGTACATCAGCTGCAGCTCTAGCATTTGACCTATGTCTGGTATCTTATGGCATTTTAATGGTATCTTATGGCATTTGAATGCAATTTTAGTAAAGCAGCAAACAAAAATGAAATCTCTCACACACAGGAGACGTACACTACAAAGATAACTACTAAAATCACTTTCCATCAATGTTAATTAAAACAGAAAAATATTTAAATTACCACTGCCATAATTCACTGAATAAATGCAAATGCGAGCTTCGCATAATATCACTGTGGAATGAGATATCTATACTTCAGTAGAGGACACAAAGTAGGATATACCATTAAAAAATCACTGCCTGTCTAACCACAAAACACTATAAGATTAAATAAACAAGAATTCCTTTAACTAGGACTATATAATTGGTAATAGCAAAGATAATAGCAAAATCACTTATTCTAAGCGGAATATAACACAACAAATGCATAAAATGAAAGAATCTCACTTGCATTACAGTGTGTAAAATACTTTTCACAAATCGGTACTAAAAACTGCAGAAAATACACAAGAGTTATATTCCTGTACAAGAAGACTTTAACTGTTCTCCATAAAATTAGTCTACATTGCTCACTGGTAATAAACATGCAAAACAAACTGTGTTGCTGGAATTGCATGCAGTGCATAATCACTTTAATTGTTGCGTCACAAATCTTGAATGTAACTGCTAAAGCAAAACCTATGATTGAAATTTTAATTTGTGGTAGCAGAACAAATGTTTGTCTGACTGAAAAAATCAGCAGACTACCATATAAATGCGTATCCTGGAAGAAAAGGTCGACAGGTGAAAGTTTAATGTTATACTTAAGCTCATGTTTGTGCGTGTCTGGTTGGTATCTTATTTTGATATCGAACCATGTAAATCTCAGCGCATCAGCGCAGGGCAATATAACTACAGGGTGCGTCAAAAATATGTATACACACTCTGAAGCACCATAGAAAATTTATTTCCCGTTCTACAATGTTGCATTTCTGGACATGGAAAGCTTAAAGTCCAATTGGAAAAATAAATGTACTTCGCAAATGTAATTAATGTTCAAACTGGTGGCCTTCAGCAACATTACATTTCTGAGTACGAGTCACCACTGATTCCGTACATCGTACTGTAGTGTCCAATGAGATTTCTGCGCACACCACCTGAATCTCTTTCCAAAGCGTGTCCAGGTTACGTGGTTTACGTTTGTAAACCTCATCTTTTACTGTGCCCCATAAGAAGAAATCCAGCGCCGTGATGTCTGGAGAGCGTGCAGGAAACCCGATTGGTCCCCTGCGTCCTATCCACTGGCCTGGCACATGGTGATCCAGGTATGCTCGTACGTCCCTATGATAGTGCGGCGGGGCGCCATCTTGTTGGAAATAAAACTCATCATTACCGTATAGTGCACGAATGGCCGGGTATATGGAGTCAGCAAGCATTGTTAGGTACGTTTCTCCAGTAACAGCACCTTCAAAGCGGAAAGGCCCAATGAGTCCCCTTGCAGACTAACCACACCACACATTTACACCAGGCAAATTCATAGCCTTTGCAACTGTAATGTGAGGATTATCTTCAGCCCAGTACACACAATTGTGCCTATTGACAGTTCCATTAGGTTTGAATTGGGCTTCATCCGACCAAATTATGCTACCCATAAATCCCGGTTCACGTCTCACCATCTCCTGAACCCATTCACAAAATTCTAACCTTCGATCTGTATCGTCGTCACTTAGCTGTTGCACCAGCCGTGGTATGTACACACGAAACTTGCCTTTCTCCAGAATGCGTAGCACACTACTACCCATTTACATTACTCTCAAGTGCCGCTTGCCTTGAAGATTTTTGAGGCGAACGTTGCAACAGTTCCAAGACCGCAGTTGTGGAATCATCACTTTTAGCTGCACGAGGTCGCCCTGATCGACCTTTATGCATATCACACACTGTTCCATGAATTTAGAATTTGTCTCGTAGACATGTAATTGTTAACCTTGAAGGTGGTTCTGTACCATACTCACTTCTCCACTGTCTTCGAACCGCAGCTACATTCTCAAACTTCCAGTATCACTTAATTTTCTGCTTCCGCGCTTCAAAGCTCAAACGTACGTACGCCATGTTGTAGTTATTTCCTTGCCACTGCTCCCACCTGTTGAAGAAACATAACATTACTTTCTCACAGATATTTAAACTTGTAGAACGGGAAATAAATTGTCTATGACAGTTCAAAGTGTGTATACATTTTTTGACGCACCCTGTATGTTACGTAAAATTTCTATTTGAACAGAAGCATGCAGAATCCAGACTAGCCGTTACATAGAACAATTCGCCTGCGAGAAACCAATCCGTCTTCAATGAAATTTACCTGTGCTATTTAACTCAAAACAAATGACTCAGCCGGCCGGAGTGGCCGAGCGGTTCTAGGCGCTTCAGTCTGGAACCGCGCGACCGCTGCGGTTGCAGGTTCGAATCCTCGCTCGGGCATGTATGTGTGTGTTGTCCTTAGGTTAGTTAGGTTTAAGTAGTTCTAAGTTCTAGGGGACTGATGACCTCAGATGTTAAGTCCCATAGTGCTCACAGCCATTTGAACCAGCCAAATGACTCAGATTAAAATGTTGGCCCTGAATATAGCTAAAATTTATCTTTAGTCTAGCAAACAACCACTGTATCAGTATTGTTGTTGTAATAACAGAGCAAATAAACATAAAAATTTATTCAACTGATTGCTAAAACTACATGAATATTCACAAGGCAGCCATTTACTGAAATCCTTTACTTGTATTAGGCCACAGAACTGATACTGATATTTTCGCAAAAACACACTGGCAGACACTATGCCTTACAGCGGAAGCGAACCTTGATGGTAACTAAATTCATTGGTACAGTTCGTTTGCTCTGCTACCTGTCGCTATTAGGGATATATTGAGACTGTTAAAAATCAAATTTAATTTGCCGTACTTGCGATGTGTACTGCAAGACGGTATCTTTCCACTTTTCATAAAATTCTTCTCAGTAAACAACTCGTGATGTGCAAGTACAGTTATGAAAGTAAAGAATGAAAAAAGAGGAACTAAACTTAACGACTGATAAATGAGAACAAAGATTTCAAGTATAAGTACACTTCATTAAACCATTAACAAGAATACATCTTTTCATAAAGTTCTCAGACCTAAACAAGTTAGAAAAGGTATTTCTTAATAACTCTGCTGTGTACAATTACTTTACTTGACACTTGTTTCAGTTATAAGACAAAACCATATGTAGCATTATAAGGTTTCTACAGTAAACTTCAATCATACGCAGTGTTCTAACAATAAGAACTTACACAATTACGAATATAAAAAAATGGATAACCTTACAAATCTATCTTTCGACATTCTTGCATTCGTATCATCTCATTTCCACAAAATTTTTCCTCTAAGCAAAATCATTTTTAGATAATATCGCCTCCACTTCACGGCAGGCCAGCGTCCATTCTTTCCATACCAAGTACACAGCCAGACTGATCGGCAAACACTGCTACTCTCTTCAAAATGAAGTAACCTCTCTGACCATGATCTCTGGTCTCTCAAAAAGAATATAATTTTACAGAGGGTGAGTACATTTATCAAATTCACAACTTCATTCACATTTATGGCCAAAACTACCTGAAAATCGTCATGGCAAATAGGACAGTCACCTTTCGGTCTTGGTCAACGGCAAGGTTCTGAAATATTACTTGACTAATCCGGTTGTATAGAATTCTTTCAAGGAACTTATAAATAGTGCTCAATAGTGCGATAGTTCTTAGGCTGCCGGGCCGGGCTCCAAGATTCGATGATTTTTGATTACTTAATTTTTTTGCGGGACTGAACCAGGTAGCGTAATGTTAAAGAAGAAATCCATCAGCCATCTTTTTGCGTAGTTGTACACGCCCATGACATACGATAAGTCACATGTGTCCTGTGCGTGTTGCAAAAGAAATCACTTTAAGGCAAATATCTCAAGCCGAGAAGCAGAGGTAGCCAAATAATCTCAACGATCTCCTGACTAAAATGAATTTGTCACAGGATACGCACTCACGCGGTTCTTCTCAGGGCCCTCCAGCTATAGACTTAATGGTTATGGAAGGACCGTATACTCACTGGTCATCTGAAGAAATTGCAAAGGCCGAAACTTTACGTTGCCTAACTTATAAAGCTTTATTTTTTCTCAGGAATGTATTGAAACTCCTCTTCCTAGTGAAAGCGCTATTAAAAGAAGACTCAAGCAGTTTAATGTTCCGTCAAGTTCCAATGGTTTAAGCGTTAGTATTTTGAAAACTCAAAGCTGTTAACAAAATTTGGAAAAGACGTGATTCTTAGCTTTGATGAAATGAAAGTAAACAGTGATTCATATTTTGATCAGGCATAGGGAAAAAAGACAAGAAAATATTTGACCAGCGAGTTTGTCTTATACCAAAAGAAAATGAGAAAAACTAAAGATGTAAACCCCCCCACAAAAAAGAAACCCTATCAATATAAAGTTTAATAACAATTAAAATAATAACACTACATAAAGTATGGAAAATCTCGATTTTATTCATATCTGCGTAAGAATTAAATATGTGTGCGTCGTGGTCCTATAAGCTTCAATGCAGTGCGACGAGTTGAGGGGGTTCCCAGCCACGTCACAGCTCACCTGCGCGTGACGATTACAGTATCCGGGAATGCAACAGTCCGCGGATGCGAAAAGTATAGCGTCGTTGCACGCTCTTGAATTTGGTGTAAAAATACACGATGTAAAGTCGTGCTCAAAAGTATCCGAACGATCTGAATTTAATTTCGCCTGATTCGAATGCAACCTAAATAGCGCAGCTGTCTAGCAGATCCTCTAATCGCCCCTCGGTACAGTCGTTTGACTATTGAAAATGGTTCCAACAAGTCACCACTAGAAAACACTGCTCCGTATCGCAATAACTCAAGATATAAAGTAATACCAAGGTACTACAAATATCAGGGAACATCTTGTCACAGATAAGACGGTTCTTAAGGCTTGTAAGCTCACATCTATTACAATAAATAACATACATGAAATGTTACCACTCTCATTATTACGTCAGATAGGTAATTCACTTAGTAAGTTCGTCGTATTCATGATTCTTCAGAAAAACATACCGTACTTATTATTTAACACAGAATGACATTAAAAATTTAAGTTATTCACGAGCAGCTAGCTGAGAATATGTATGAACTTCAAATGACGCGACGAACCGTCTCGTTCTGCATATGGATTCAAACCCAGTCATGCAGACTAAACAAAGACTTCGTGACTGACGGAAACTAACAGTCATTCTGACTAGGCATACAGAGAGTGATATACCTCGATTTTCGACAGTATCAGTTAGCAAATATCAACTTTAAATTACACAACGTAAACATTTTTAACGGTCCCGAATTCCCACCCAGCATCTATTGTCCTTGTTAACGAACTACGAAAGATGTTAAATACTGCTTCTCCACAAGAAACTTACTTGAAATGCCGTGAGGTAAAGCTTTGTGTTGGACAGGGAATCGAACCCAGAACCTAACTGGGTTGTCATCGAAGCACAATCAACTGTGACATATCGGATTTTCTCGGCAGTAGCTAGATGTTTTAACCGAAATGACGAGACGAAACATTAATTTTTTCTTTCCCAGGACTCCAACCTGGCACCTATCGCTGTTATATTCTAGAGAAAACGAACGATAAAAATGGGTTTGTTACACCACATATCGTTGTTGACTGCACACAAAGAGACGTCAGCTACCGAATTTTGCTCCACCAGTAGCTCGGAATAACATCCTTGAGTTTCCAATGATTTCTGTGTCTCACTGGGACTCAAAAACGTCAGATATCGTTAGTGTTGACAAAGAATGAAAATACATTAAAAATGAAAATTATTACCCACCAGCAGATAGGTGTTCTCATGCTAGAGCTTGATAATACATAATGAAAGCGTTAGTGCTGGGCCAGGATTCGGACACTTTCACGCGCAATATGTGGAAATGTTGAGGAATCTGCAGTTCTGAACAAACAACAAATTGCAGTCGAGCTGTATTGTCACGAAGGGATCAAATTCTGCATTAAGAGTGGTCTGAGTTGCATTCCCAGTTCAGAACCAATTTTATCGACATACAGAAGCTCAAATAAAACATGGAATAAGTGTCCTGTGACCATACATAGCGTTTGTTTCGTCACTAGAAATAAATAAGTAGTATAAGAAAGGTTACAGTTGATAGAGTTTCTACGTGTCGCGACTCCTGACTTTATTGTACTTCAATCTAACGTCTACTTGGTAGAGAAGGAATATCATGTTTAACATGAATGTCAGACCACAGTGCCATTATACCTTCTTCACTTGACGTAGCCAGAAGTGAACAGAATCTGTCTCTCCTTATCAAAAATCATCAGCAGAAGGCGGAATCGAACCCAGAACATGAGTACATGAACCTAGCATCAATCCAAGAGACCACCGAATTCTCTTCTCCATCACTCATTTTTCTATCACAACAATGTAGCGCCACACTGGATGAGAATTCTGACACACAGGTTTGCACAGGTTTGCAGCATTATCAGTACATTCATTTACTTGGTTGACTGAAACGCCATAAACTAGCTGCCTCAGCTACCCAGTGCATACATTCGACTCTATTCTGTAATTACCGAAACAAAGTCACGTAACTGACACCTACACAGAACTGCCAACAGTGTAGGATGCAGAAATTTAAATAGGAGTGTTCCTTTCGACTTGAGCTACTCTATTGCGCTATCTGTTTGTTAAAAACGTCGTGCAGTGCAAAAGAAAAGCTCTAACTGTCTACCTCTCAGAAGTCTAGATCCGGCCATATGCATTATCTTACAATACTGTGCAATGCGGAAGTTCTTGAAGAATTGTTGTTGAGTTCTGGAGGTATTATAGCTATGTGTCAGGTAGTAGCATAATGATATGCGTTGCGCACTGTTGGTAAGACGTCCCGAGTTTGGTTGCGTTCCCTACTACATTTCTTTAAACGCCATATTGCTGTTTGCTGAAGTTATCGATCTAATGAAACTTTGAACATAATTCCCTTCACTTCTCAACCCAAAATAGTCGCGTGTGGAAAAAGGGCTAACTTCTGCGACATTTTGTTCTTTTCAGGTTTAATAGATGGCCAGACTGCAGATGCATCTCGAAACTTGTGTATTAAGTATGAGGAGAGTGCATCATGCCAAAATATGTCAGAAATGTATTTTTTACATTAGCTGTCGTGTGGCAGTGGCATTTTATTCTTCATCAAATCTTGTTTGACGGCTTTAACTCAGAACAAGTGTTCTACATGCATGTAATCAATAAACTGCATGTGCGTTGTCAGACTGTTATAGATAACATCAGAGAATTCGCATATATCGTTGATTAATTTCTCTCTAATGTTTTAACAACACTAAAAGAAACCGTACGAAAATTGTGCACTGTATTATAAGAAATGAAATAAAATTACCCACGATAACCTTACGACGAAAGTCTGTTTCAATAAAACTGAGTATCTGTACGCAAGCATGCCTCTATCGGCACGAATTAGTAAAGTAATAATCACTTAGATTTCGATTGGGTCTGTGTTTGATTGGTACGCTGTGTCATACTCAAGTGGTATGCAAATGTGGCATTTCACAAATAAAGTTATGTATTCGTAGAAGCCAAAAGTTTGCTTGTTAGCAGCGGAAAGAGGCGTTACCTGCTGTGCAGCATTTTAAGTTTTTCACCATTGCACTATGAGCCGAAAGTATTTTCTTGCGATTTCCTTATCAATGTGTTATCTGACTGCTTGTAGCTCTTTCACAGAAGGGATAAAAACGTTACACTCAGCAAGACTGGAACCGCAAACCATAACAGACGCTTTATCACAGGTTAGCACGTTTCCACAGAGCTACAGAAGAGGCATGCGTCTAGATTTTCTCTTACGAGACCAGTAGTGGCTAGAATTCGTAAACCGCTATCTAAAGGACGAGATTAGACGCGATATTCACGTGCAACGACTTTCCTGGGCTGAAAACCGTAAATTTACAATCTTTTGTTACAGCTCAGGCGTTAATAATAACTCAGATTGTTCAATGGAAATGACAGGAAAAATCAAGTGAACATTGAGGCTTAATTCCGTGTACACCAGGAAGTAGCTCGTCGATCACAGAGTTGCCAAATATACCTTGCCTTGTTGCCAAATCACAGTTATATTACCAGCAGGAAGAGGACGAACCGATGTGATCCTACGGTGGGCTGGGAAGTGGCCATAGCTGACGTCTCAAAGACGCGGCTGCTACGGCCTGGAATACGTAATCCGTCTGATTCACGTTTCTGTAACTGGGTTTAGGGACTGGAGCGTAGTTACTAGTAATACTCAGAACTGACTATAAACTGAGTTTCATAAAACAGTAACTCTCATAGTTGTTTTTTATATATCTTTCGTAAGTGTACTTAAAACTAAGAAAATCATGGACGAACGTTTTCGTGCCTCGCCGATAGTCGAGCACAACAAACAAATAAAAATATAAAAGACTGTCTCTGTGTGTGTGTGTGACAGAGAGAGAGAGAGAGAGAGAGAGAGAGAGAGAGAGAGAGAGAGAGAAAGAGAGAGAGAGGGACAGAGATAAAAATAAAAAGGAATGAGAGAGAGAGAGTAAAAAATTGTTGCAAAGAAACTGAATCATGGTACGTAAAGAAACCATTCATTAAAATGACACGTTCTACATCATTACGAAATGTCGTATTCATCTAATCTAATCTAATCATAATATATTGCTGACTAGTCATGAAGAGGCACGAATTACAGAAATTTTCGCCAATATCAGTTAGCAAATCTATACTTGAAAATAAAAGACGACAGTTTTTGTAATAAACCGAGACTCCTGTAAAGACCCTTTCGTCCCTGTTAACTAACTACGAAAGATGTGTGATATACCTCCATTCAGAAGGAAGCAAGTGTTCATGCATTTAAAGATGAAGCGCATGATGTGAAGTTCTGTGATGGGAGATACGAACCCAACACGCAATGGGATTGTTAACTAAGTAAAATCAAATGTTACGTATCGGTTTTTCTTACCAGCTGCTAGATGTTTGAATATAAAATAAGGATACAAATTTTTGTGCCTGAGCGACAATCGAACCGCACACCTACCGTCCTTCTTTATCATCCACGAACATAGCTTAAGCTAACACTTGCTTACTCACCAACAGTAAGATGTGTGCGCGTTTGACCAGAAATAACGACACCTAATGCGATTGTTGGCAACACATGAACAGACATTAAAAATGCACGTTAATTTTCACTAGCAGACTGGTATGCACGTGATAGGGCTTGAAATGAAATTATGAATATTTGTGTACTGGATCAGGGTTCGGTCCCACATACTTACCTTTGGAGGAGACATAGAGAAGACCGCATTCTTGGGAAAAGGAATGAAATGGTTGAACTATACTGTTCCGAGAGATTCAGATCCTAGAAAGATGAGATACGGATTCGAATCACAGTCCAGCACCAAATTTTTCAACGTCTCTAGTTCAGTCAAGTATCATTTAAATAAAACAACATGACCTTCCAGTTTGAAACATTTCGTCCCCCTTTTCCTTGTGTGAAATTTGTCAGTAAGGTTTTCTCCTTCCCACAGCGAAATGCGGCAGAGTATGGCTAGTAAACGATTCACATACCGCGATTTAGTGCCGTTAAGACGATTTCTTTAAACATTGTCGTAGCTGAAGAAATTTAGTTTCTTCTTAAATCGTCTTATGAAGCAACGTTCACATATATCTCAAATAGGTTAAGCTCTTTATCCAGGTACGAAGGTTGTGAGACAAACTTCCCACAGTTTGTGTCAGGTTGATCTTTTCGACTGATAGCACTGCATAAGTATTTTGTCTAAGAGGTATCACAAGTAGTGTTCCTGTAGCTGCGGGAATCATTGGTTGAAAACGAGTTTAACACCAATGGGTGCAGTACTGCCAGATATTCAAAATGATTATCAATCTAAGTCTGAGTTAATCCACAAACTGAGGCGTATTTATAATACTGTAGCTAGACTGTGTATCCTTATCTTCTTTGAATGGGCATTGGAAGACATTTACACACACGTACACAATACTATGAATACTTCGAACGCTGTAGCTAACGTTGCTCTCAAAACTAATTTTAGTAGATGGGAGGATACAAAGAAACAATCAGGCTCATGGGTGTGGAAAGAAACTAAAGTGCAAATGCGGGCACTGTGCAGATCTGCGCTTTTTCATCTTCAGATGTATGCAAAAAATGTATACAAATCAGCGTATGCATTGCTTTCATAATTTCTCCCTCTTGTTTAGTCTTCTAATGATGAAGTGGATCCACACCCATGAGTCTGATTGTTTCTTTGTATCCTTCTATCTGCTATCTTTGTGTGTTACTGCTCGGTGTTCAAAATGCATTAAATTATGCCTGCTCCCACGACGTATTAGAACGCTGATTAGTATACATTACTTGTATAGATCAGAAGATGAAAAAGCGCAGATCTACACTTTACTTTCTGTCTTAATGGGCATGGTTTTTAGTTTCTTCTCTTCTGAATTTTCAAATGAATTGATTATTACATGGCACAAAATAATTAGTTAACCGTGTTTCTTACAGCTTCCATTCGCACCAACATTTTTCTACATTCTCGTTCAATTCATGAAATTCTGCCTGTATGATCACAAGACTGCACATAGATGCAATAGATTTCGAGGTGCATAGTGTTTGTTATCTTACTTTTTGTGACAGGTGGGCAAAGTTTATTTCCAAAAACTTTTTATTGTACTGAAATAATCTTTTGTCACCAAGTAACAAGGTACGTGTTTTATTTGTATATATTTTGTGGGAAACTGTAATCGTTATGAAAGATTATACACCTGAATGTTTGACACAACTGGTAGGAGAAAACGCTGCATATTAACCAAACCACACGCCTCCTCTCCGTATCCTGCTGTGACATGAGCATGGGATTCTCCTCACATACCGCTACAGAGCTGTTCCTAGCACAGCTGAGAATTGGCAACACCGTTACAAACATTTGGCAACACTGTGACAGTGCAATCACTTCCACGTATGGTACTGAATTGACTCACTAAATTCGCTTGATATTCCCATTCCATTTGAATGACTCGTGCTATATAATCCTCGTGTAAACTAAGACACTGAGACTGAAAATTCAGTTTTTTGGCTAAAGAAATGCTGTTCTTCACATAAGTGACAACTTTAAATATCTTTCACGATGTGTTATGAGGCTGAACGACCAATACCATGATGAGAGTGGAGAGCTGGCAGCAGTGTGTCCGTAGCCATGTGGTACAGCCCATCTCTTGTGTCGCAACGGCTCAATGAATCGTCAGTTCTAACCGTGGTAGCGGCCAGCGTGTGCGAGCTGTTTTTCTGATTTATTTTATGGAGCTACGAATTTCCACAAAAAATTCTGTAACGAAATCGGAAGAAAAACCTTTACACTTCAAGTCCTCTTGGTAGATCGACCCAGTAAGTTGTGTTAATGGTCATAGATCTCGGCTTTCTGACTGTCAAGCTGCTTCACAATACAAGCGTCTCTGAAGAAATTCGAATCGACCGTCAACGATACGAATTTCAATATTGTTCTTCACATGAGACTCACATGTCAGGGTGATAAGTATGAAGGGAATGAACCTCTTGATTACTGTAGGGCCTCTATGCTAAATTTCCACGGTAGGAGTTAGGAACTCTCTGCAGACATTTACTAACAGCGGCTCTAGCGACTTACTTTTTCTCTGGGTAGCTTCGAATACGGGCAATTTTGTCGCCTTAAATCCAATTGAATATTTTAGATATCACTTCTGAACAGCGTTCACTTCTCCATTAATTAATGTATAGACCTCAAAACAAGCAATATGCCTGAGTAGCTATGTAGCAGGTTCCGAAAGGTATTGACACTATGTTTTTCATCCATTTACCATAAGGAATCAAAGAAAGGAACCAAACACATTGCACTGCATTTACTCTCTGTGCCTTGACTAACACATATGAATCCATGAAAAAAAATAAATTATTTGAAGAATCTCCTGTGAAAGGAAAAAGAACAGTATATGACACTTTAATTATACCGCACTGGATCACAATGAAATTAAATCTGTGCCACATTGATGTATTGCATACTAGTGTAATAAAATACTCACCAAATAAAAACGGTTTTGTGCCTCCGTCGCAATAGAGTGTGAAACACAAATCGTAGACAGATTTTGTGGGTCACCACTCAACAACATTAAAGCATTTTACATCGTTAGAGAGTGAGGAGTGGAACAGACATTGCCGGCAGAAGGCAGTGCAGTGTCTCAGCCATCGCCGGTAGACAGCAAACGGGTCCCAGAGAACTCAGACGCATGCAGTGTTCAGAGGCGGATGGTCGGCCAAGAAATCTCTCGCTAAAATATTGTTGAACCAAACTGTTATTACCAATGTGACAGAAAGCGAAATATTTTGTAGAATCGCTTGAAATACAATCATAGCTTCAGCACCGAGAGGAAAGGGGTGATAAAAATTACGTCGACGTGTGCCCTCGGTTGCCAGATGTCGTATAAACTAGTCTTGCGTTTTACCTCAAGACTACAGTCGCAGTGGAAAATGACACACTCAGACTGCACTCAAGACTTCCTCCAGGAAGTGACGCAGTCTACAAGGTAGCCAGATTGAGCATACGCCGGACATAGAATTCTGATGGCAGCACGATTGTATTGTCCACCCTAAGGAAAATTTTTTTGTTTAAGACTGTATTTACAACACATTTTGCACGCTGAACAACCAGAAAAATTAACAAAACAATATTATTTTATGAGAGCAACGTTAGCTACAGCGTTCGAAGTATTCATAGTATTGTGTACGTGAGTGTAAATGCCTTCCAATGCCCACTCAATGAAGACAAGGATACACAGTCTAGCTACAGTATAATAAATACGTCTCAGTTTGTGGATGAACTCAGGCTTAGGTTGATAATCATTTTGAATATTTAGCAGTACTGCACCCATTGGTGTTAAACTCGTTTTCAACCAATGATTGCCACAGCTACAGGAACACTACTTGTGATACCTCTTAGACATAATACTTACACAGTGCTATCAGACGAAAAGATCGACCTGACACAAACTGTAGGGAGTTTGTTTTACAACATTCGTACATGGATAAAGAGCTTTTCCTATTGGAGATATCTGGGAACGTTGCTGCATAAGACGATTTAAGAAGAAATTAAATTAGGGGTATCTGTTGAGAGGCCAGACAAACGTGTGGTTCCTGAAGAGGGGCAGCAGCCTTTTCAGTAGTTGCAAGGGCAACAGTCTGGATGATTGACTGATCTGGCCTTGTAACAGTAACCAAAACGGCCTTGCTGTGCTGGTACTGCGAACGGCTGAAAGCAAGGGGAAACTACAGCCGTAATTTTTTCCGAGGGCATGCAGCTTTATTGTATGATTAAATGATGATGGGGTCCTCTTGGGTAAAATATTCCGGAGGTAAAATAGTCCCCCATTCGGATCTCCGGGCGGGGACTGCTCAACAGGGTGTCGTTATCAGGAGAAAGAAAACTGGCGTTCTACGGATCGGAGCGTGGAATGTCAGATCCCTTAATCGGGCAGGTAGGTTAGAAAATTTAAAAAGGGAAATGGATAGGTTGAAGTTAGATATAGTGGGAATTAGTGAAGTTCAGTGGCAGGAGGAACAAGACTTCTGGTCAGGTGACTACAGGGTTATAAACACAAAATCAAATAGGGGTAATGCAGGAGTAGGTTTAATAATGAATAGGAAAATAGGAATGCGGGTAAGCTACTACAAACAGCATAGTGAACGCATTATTGCGGCCAAGATAGATACGAAGCCCACACCTACTGCAGTATTACGACTAGCTCTGCAGATGACGAAGAAATTGAAGAAATGTATGATGAAATAAAAGAAATTATTCAGATTGTGAAGGGAGACGAAAATTTAAATTTATGGGTGACTGGAATTCGAGTGTAGGAGAAGGGGGAGAAGGAAACATAGTAGGTGAATATGGATTGGGGCTAAGAAATGAAAGAGGAAGCCGCCTGGTAGAAATTTGCACAGAGCACAACATAATCATAGCTAACACTTGGTTTAAGAATCATGAAAGAAGGTTGTATACATGGAAGAACCCTGGAGATACTAAAAGGTATCAGATAGATTATATAATGGTAAGACAGAGATTTTGGAACCAGGTTTTAAATTGTAAGACACTTCCAGGGGCAGATGTGGACTCTGGCCACTATCTATTGGTTATGACCTGTAGATTAAAATTTAAGAAACTGCAAAAAGGTGTGAATTTAAGGAGATGGGACCTGGATAAACTGAAAGAACCAGAGGTTGTACAGAGTTTCAGGGAGAGCATAAGGGAACAATTGACAGGAATGGGGGAAAGAAATACAGTAGAAGAAGAATGGGTAGCTTTGAGGGATGAAGTAGCGAAGGCAGCAGAGGATCAATTAGGTAAAAAGACGAGGGCTAGTAGAAATCCTTGGGTAACAGAAGAAATATTGAATTTAATTGATGAAAGGAGAAAATATAAAAATGCAGTAAATGAAGCAGGCAAAAAGGAATACAAACGTCTCAAAAATAAGATCGACAGGAAGTGCAAAATGGCTAAGCAGGGATGGCTAGAGGACAAATGTAAGGATGTAGAGGCCTATCTCACTAGAGGTAAGATAGATACTGCCTACAGGAAAATTAAAGAGACCTTTGGAGATAAGAGAACCACTTGTATGAATATCAAGAGCTCAGATGGAAACCCAGTTCTAAGCAAAGAAGGGAAAGCAGAAAGGTGGAAGGAGTATATAGAGGGTTTATACAAGGGCGATGTACTTGAGGACAATATTATGGAAATGGAAGAGGATGTAGATGAAGATAAAATGGGAGATATGATACTGCGTGAAGAGTTTGACAGAGCACTGAAAGACCTGAGTCGAAACAAGGCCCCCGGAGTAGACAACATTCCATTGGAACTACTGACGGCCTTGGGAGAGCCAGTCCTGACAAAACTCTACCATCTGGTGAGCAAGATGTATGAAACAGGCGAAATACCCTCAGACTTCAAGAAGAATATAATAATTCCAATCCCAAAGAAAGCAGGGGTTGACAGATGTGAAAATTACCGATCTATCAGTTTAATAAGTCACAGTTGCAAAATACTAACACGAATTCTTTACAGACGAATGGAAAAACTAGTAGAAGCCAACCTCTGGGAAGATCAGTTTGGATTCCGTAGACACACTGGAACACGTGAGGCAATACTGACCTTACGACTTACCTTAGAAGAAAGATTAAGGAAAGGCAAACCTACGTTTCTAGCATTTGTAGACTTAGAGAAAGCTTTTGACAATGTTGTCTGGAATACTTTCTTTCAAATTCTAAAGGTGTCAGGGGTAAAATACAGGGAGCGAAAGGCTATTTACAATTTGTACAGAAACCAGATGGCAGTTATAAGAGTCGAGGGTCATGAAAGGGAAGCAGTGGTTGGGAAGGGAGTAAGACAAGGTTGTAGCCTCTCCCCGATGTTGTTCAATCTGTATATTGTGCAAGCAGTAAAGGAAACAAAAGAAAAATTCGGAGTAGGTATTAAAATTCATGGAGAAGAAATAAAAACTTTGAGGTTCGCCGATGACATTGTAATTCTGTCAGAGACAGCAAAGGACTTGGAAGAGCAGTTGAATGGAATGGACAGTGTCTTGAAAGGAGGATATAAGATGAACATCAACAGAAGCAAAACAAGGATAATGGAATGTGGTCTAATTAAGTCGGGTGATGCTGAGGGAATTAGATTAGGAAATGAGACACTTAAAGTAGTAAAGGAGTTTTGCTATTTGGGTAGCAAAATAACTGATGATGGTCGAAGTAGAGAGGATATAAAATGTAGACTGGAATGGCAAGGAAAGTGTTTCTGAAGAAGAGAAATTGTTAACATCGAGTATAGATTTAAGTGTCAGGAAGTCATTTCTGAAAGTATTTGTAGGGAGTGTAGCCATGTATGGAAGTGAAACATGGACGATAAATAGTTTGGACAAGAAGAGAATAGAAGCTTTCGAAATGTGGTGCTACAGAAGAATGCTGAAGATTAGATGGGTAGATCACATAACTAATGAGGAAGTATTGGATAGGATTGGGGAGAAGAGAAGTTTGTGGCACAACTTGACCAGATGAAGGGATCGGTTGGTAGGACATGTTCTGAGACATCAACGGATCACCAATTTAGTATTGGAGGGCAGCGTGGAGGGTAAAAATCGTAGAGGGAGACCAAGAGATGAATACACTAAGCAGATTCAGAAGGATGTAGGTTGCAGTAGGTACTGGGAGATGAAAAAGCTTGCACAGGATGGAGTAGCATGGAGAGCTGTATCAAACCAGTCTCAGGACTGAAGACCACAACAACAACAACAACAACGACAATGTGTAAAGAAATCGTCTTAAGGGCACTAAATCGTGGTTTGTGAATCGTTTACTGGCTGTACTCTGCCGCATTTCGCTGGTTGGAAGGAAAAAAGCTTACTGACAAATTTCACACAGGGAAAAGGGGAACGAAATGTCTCCCGCTGGAAGGTCATGTTGTTTTATTCAAATGATTACAAAATCAGCTAAAACGAACAGTGAGGCTGTCAGTACAAGCACATTACTGTTGTCAGTATGATGTTGCACTGCCCAGGGCCTGTAATGATAAAGGGCCCGTTCAGGTGAGGCATATTGTATACAGAAGTGGAAGAGAGAGCACCACAAAATTCCACAAACCGCCTGCGTTGCATACACACAGAAATTACTGTTAGAGTGTACTATTGGAGCCCAATGAGTGAATTGCATATTTTCCGGTGAAAAAGAGCATTGGCAAACAGTCTTCGCTACATTAGGTTACTTAAACTGGTGTCACTCTGAGCTAGAATTTATGGTCAGCGACTAAGTATAAGGTCAATGAGTCGGATGCGGGTTTTGCAACTGTGAAATACTTTCCAACATTATAGAAGTGAATATTAAATTTGAACTAATAATGCGAAAATTTTGAACTTGGATAGCTTACAATGATTATTTTTCTGTTTATTGCAAAGGAAAACAATTGATTTTCTAAAACATTCTCTGCCATACACAACTTGAAACATGTCACGTCGACCAGATCATGTGGAAGAACTGACAGCGACGTATAACGGAAAGCAGTAAGATCCCTTGGCTTTTGGTTTGGCAGTATTCGACAGCCATTTCTAGGCGCAAGAAAATTAAGAAAGGCAGCACGTTTTTGTTATCAAGTAACGTCTTCATCAATTACTTTAGTTTTAATGAAATCTGCGAGTAATTGCTGATGTTTGATATTAACATGAAAAGGACTCCGTAGACAGGGAAAGAACGTCTTCTTGGGCAACTACTTCTATAATGACCAAAAGGCGTAAATGATCTTCAAGCACATGTGTTCCAGCAACGGTACGAAGAAAATGATAGTAACAATGACGGTAATAATCGAATTATCCGGTAACTTCACACTTCACAGTGGATTTTCTCTAACTAAGAAATTTGTTGAATTAGTGAATATTTTAAAATGCCTTCACATCGAAGCTATTATGCCTGGAAGAGTCTTTACATCCTGTTGACATGAGAATAGCATAATCTCCACGTCAGAAGCTTGCTTCTACTTAACCATTTAATAGACTCGCATGTTTTCAACAGTGACTAATTTTGTAAGCTAAGCACATAATCCGTTACAGCACACTCCTGGGGATGGTAAATGTGGCCACAATGGTCTGGTGGAACGAACTATCACAGGTGCAATGCGTGGGTTCCGGCATTTATTTTTAAGAGGCACAAACAGATTTACTTTACCTCTGGTAACCTCAACAGAAAGACGTTATAATCCAGAATCCGCATTAAACATCACGTTCCTTCATTACCAATTGGGCAGAGCCGGTTTACGTTGGGAAATGACACAAGCGGAAGTCATGGTAGACAGAAACACTGTCTCCAGTAAACTTACTTACATTAGAAAATTTTATTTTATTTGATGAAACGATAGCCATTTAAAGGAACAGGGCGCTTATTTTTCTTGTACTTGATTCAACTAGAGACGTTGAAAAATTTCGTGCTGGACTGTGATACGAATTCCTATCTCATCTTTCGAGGATCTGAATCTCTCGGAACAGTATAGTTCAATCATTTCGTTCCTTTTCCCAAGAATGCAGTCTTCTCTAGGTCTCCTCCAAAGGTAAGTATGTAGGACCGAATCCTGATCCAGTGCACATATATTCATAATTTCATTTCAAGCCCTATCACGTGCATACCAGTATGCTAGTGAAAATTAACGTACATTTTTAATGTTTGTTCATGTGTTGCCAACAATCGCAATAGGTGTCGTTATTTCTGGTCAAACGCGCAGACATCTTACTGTTGGTGAGTAAGCAAGTGTTACTTAAGCTATGTTCATGGATGATAAAGAAGGACGGTAGATGTGCGGTTCGATTGTCGCTCAGGCACAAAAATTTGTATTCTTATTTTATATTCAAACATCTAGCAGCTGGTAAGAAAAACCGATACGTAATATTTGATTTTACTTAGTTAACAATCCGATTGCGTGTTGGGTTCGTATCTCCATCACAGAACTACACATCATGCGCTTCATTTTTAAATGCATGAACACTTGGTTCCTTCTGAATGGAGGTATATCACACATCCTTCGTGGTTAGTTAACAGGGATGAAAGGGTCTTTACAGGAGTCCCGGTTTATTACAAAAACTGTCGTCTTTTATTTTCAAGTTTAGATTTGGTTACTGATATTGGCGAAAATTTCTGTAATTCGTGCCTCTTCATGACTAGTCAGCAATATGATATGATTACATTAGATTAGATGAATACGACATTTCGTAATGATGTAGAACGTGTCATTTTAATGAATGGTTTCTTTACATACCATGATTCAGTTTCTTTGCAACAATTTTTTACTCTCTCTCTCATTCCTTTTTATTTTTATCTCTGTCCCTCACTCTGTCTCTCTCTCTCTCTCTGTCACACACACACGGACACAGTCTTTTTTATTTTTATTTGTTTGTTGTGCTCGACTATCGGCGAGGCACGAAAACGTTCGTGCATGATTTTCTTAGTTTTGAGTACACTTACGAAAGATATATAAAAACAAGTATGAGAGTTACTGGTTTATGAAGCTCAGTTTGCAGTCAGTTCTGAATATTATTAGTAACTACGCTCCAGTCCCTAAACCCAGTTACAGAAATGTGAATCAGACGGATTACGTATTCCAGGCCGTAGCAGCTGCAACTTTGAGACGTCAGCTATGGTCACTTCCCAGCCCACGGTAGGATCACATCGGTTCGTCTGCTTCCTGCTTGTACTGTAACTGAGATTTGGTAACAAGGCAAGGTATATTTGGCAACTCTGTGATCGACGAACTACTTCCTGGTGTACACGGAATTAAGCCTCAATGTTCACTTGATTTTTCCTGTCATTTCCATTGAACAATCTGAGTTATTATTAACGCTTGAGCTGTAACAAAAGATTGTAAATTTACGGTTTTCAGCCCAGGAAAGTCGTTGCACGTGAATATCGCATCTAATCTCGTCCTTTACATAGCGGTTTACGAATTCTAGCCACTACTGGTCTCGTAAGAGAAAATCTAGACGCATGCCTCTTCTGCAGCTCTGTAGAAACGTGCTAACCTGTGAGAAGGTGTCTGTTATGGTTTGCGGTTCCAGTCTTGCTGAGTGTAACGTTTTTATCCCTTCTGTGAATGAGCTACATGCAGTCAGATCACACATCGATAAGGAAATCGCAAGAAAATACTTTCGGCTCATAGTGCAATGGTAAAAAACTTAAAATGCTGCACAGCAGGTAACGCCTCTTCCGGCTGCTGACAAGCAAATTTTGGGCTTCTAGGAATACATAACTTTATTTGTGAAATGCCACATTTGCATACCACTTGAGTATGACACAGCATACCAATCAAACACAGACCCAATCGAAATCTAAGTGGTTATTACTTTACTAATTCGTGCTGATAGAGGCACACTTGTGTACAAATACTCAATTTTATTGAAACAGACTTTCGTCGTAAGGTTATCGTGAGTAGTTTTATTTCATTTCTTATAATACAGTGCACAATTTCCGTACGGTTTCTTTTAGTGTTGTTAAAACATTAGAGAGAAATTAATCATCAACGATATATGCGAATTCTCTGATGTTATCTATAACAGTCTGACAATGCACATGCAGTTTATTGATTACATGCATGTAGAAAACTTGTTCTGAGTTAAAGCTGTCAAACAAGGTTTGATGAAGAAGAAAATGCCACTGCCACACGACAGCAAATGTAGAAACTACTTTTCTGACGTATTTTGGCATGATGCGCTCTCCCTATACTTCATACAAAAGTTTCGAGATGCATCTGCAGCCTGGCCATCTATTAAACCTGAAAAAAAGAAAATGTCACAGAAGTTGGCCCTTTTTCCACATGCGACTATTTTGGGTTGAGCAGTGAAGGGAATTATGTTCAAAGTTCCATTAAATCGATAACTTCAGCAGACAGCAATATGGCGTTTAAAAAAATGTAGTAAGGAATGCACCCAAACTCGGGACGTCTTACCAACAGTGCGCGACGCTTATCATTATGCTACTACCTGACACACAGCTACAATACCTCCAGAACTCAACAACAATTCCTCAAGAACTTCCGCATTGCACAGTGTTGTGAGATAATGCATATGGCCGGATCTAGACTTCTGAGAGGTAGACAGTTAGAGCTTTTCTTTTGCACTGCACGACGTTTTTAACAAACAGATAGCGCAATAGAGTAGCTCAAGTCGAAAGGAACACTCCTATTTAAGTTTCTGCATCCTACACTGTTGGCAGTTCTGTGTAGGTGTCAGTTACATGATTTTATTTCGGTGATTACAGAATAGAATCGAATGTATGCACTGAGTAGCCGAAGCAGCTAGTTTATGGCAATTCGGTCAACCAAGTAAATGAATGTACTGAACATGCTGCAAACCACTACAGGGAGCCTGTGTGTCAGAATTCTCATCCAGTGTGGCGCAACATTGTTATGATAGAAAAATGAGTGATGGAGAAGAGAATTCGGTGATCTCTTGGATTGATGCTAGGTTCATATACTTATGGTCAGGGTTCGATTCCACCATCTGCTGATTATATTTGATAAGGAGAGACAGATTCTGTTCTCTTCTGGCTACGTCAAGTGAAGAAGGTATAATGGCATTGTGGTCTGACATTCATGTTAAACATGATATTCCTTCTCTACCAAGTAGACGTTAGATTGAAGTACAATAAAGTCAGGAGTCATGACACATAGAAACTCTATCAACTGTAACCTTTCTTATCTACTTATTTATTTCTAGTGACGAAACAAACGCTATGTATGGTTCAAAATAGTTCAAATTGCTCTGAGCAATATGGGACTTAACACCTGTGGTCATCAGTCCCCTAGAACTTAGAACTACTTAAACCTAACTAACCTAAGGATATCACACACATCCGTGCCTGAAGCAGGATTCGAACCTGCGACTTTAGCGGTCACGCGGTTCCAGACTGAAGCGCCTAGAACCGCACGGCCACACCAGCCGGCTGCTATGTATGGTCACAGGACACTTATTCCATGTTTTATTTGAACTTCTGTATGTCGATAAAATTGGTTCTGAGCTGGGAATGCAACTCAGACCACTCTTAATGCGGAATTTGATCCCTTCGCGACAGTACAGCTCGACTGCAATTTGTTGTTTGTTCAGAACTGCAGATTCCTCAACATCTCCACATATTGCACGTGAAAGTGTTAGAATCCTTGCCCAGCATTAAAGCTTTCATTATGTATTATCAAGCTCTAACATGAGAACACCTACCTGCTGGTGGGTAATAATTTTGATTTTTAATGTATTTTCATTCTTTGTCAACACTAACGATATCTGACGTTTTTGAGTCCCAGTGAGACACAGAACTGTTTGCGAAATCATTGGAAATTTAAGGATGTTATTCCGAGCTGCTGGTGGAGAAAAATTCGGTAGCTGACGTCTCTTTGTGTGCAGTCAACAACGATATGTGTGGGGTTCGATTCCCAGTCAGCACTGATCTCTTTGTCATATTATTTCTAGTTCAAACATGCTCACATGTCGCTGCTGGTGTAACAAACCCATTTTTAACGTTCGTTTTCTCTAGAATATAACAGCGATAGGTGCCAGGTTGGAGTCCTGGGAAAGAAAAAATTAATGTTTCGTCTCGTCATTTCGGTTAAAACATCTAGCTACTGCCGAGAAAATTCGGTATTTCACAGTTGATTGTGCTTCGATGACTATCCAGTTAGGTTTTTGGTTCGAATCCCTGTCCAACACAAAGCTTTACCCCACGGCATTTCAAGTAAGTTACTTGTGAAGAAGCAGTATTTAACATCTCTCGTAGTTCGTTAACAAGGACAATAGATGCTGGGTAGGAATTCGCGACCGTTAAAAAATGTTGACGTTATGTAATTTAAAGTTGATATTTGCTAACTGATACTGTTGAAAATCGAGGTATATCACTCTCTGTATGCCTAGTCAGAATGACTGTTAGTCACGAAGTCTTTGCTTAGTCTGCATGACCTCGGTTTGAACCAATATGCAGAACGAGACGGTTCGTCGCGTCATTTGAAGTTCATACATATTCTCAACTAGCTGCTCGTGAATAACTTAAATTTTTAATGTCATTCTGTGTTAAATAATAAGTACGGTATGTTTTTCTGAAGAATCATGAATACGACGAACTTACTTAGTGAATTACCTATCTGACGTAATAATGAGAGTGGTAACATTTCATGTATGTTATTTATTGTAATAGATGTGAGCTTACAAGCCTTAAGAACCGTCTTATCTGTGACAAGATGTTCCCTGATATTTGTAGTACCTTGGTATTACTTTATATCTTGAGTTATTGCGATACGGAGCAGTGTTTTCAAGTGGTGACTTGTTGGAACCATTTTCAATAGTCAAACGACTGTACCAAGGGGCGATTAGAGGACCTGCTAGACAGCTGCGCTATGTAGGTTGCATTCGAATCAGGTGAAATTAAATTCAGATCGTTCGGATACTTTTGAGCACGACTGTACATATGGGCCAACCATTCATCACGAAATCTACCCATTCTGGTGTGTATCACTGTTAACGTAGATCTAACGTTGCTGTACTGAATGCAAACTTGAGGACGGAGGATAATGCGACCGTTACCATTGTCAACAGCAAGTACCTTGACCTAGTCCCGACGGAGGTTCGAGTCCACCCTCTGGCGTGGGTGTGTGTGTTTGTCCTTAGGATAATTTAGGTTAAGTAGTGTGTAAGCTTAGAGACTGATGACCTTAGCAGGTAAGTCCCATAAGATTTCAGACGCATTTGAACATTTTTTTACCTTGACCGAATAGAAGAAGTTTGTTTCCAAAGAAGACATAGCGCATGTCTGTCATTTGTAGTGCTGTGCAGATATTTTCATTGTGATTGAGATGCAAAGAGAAATAAGGGTAAGAAATCAAACGCAATGCGATTACTCTGTAACGAGCCACCACGAACTAGCCTTATACCAATGTCCTCAGTAACTATCCCTCAGTAACTCCCGAAATAATATCAGTAGAGTTCGGGTGTAAGGATATGTGCAATGAGTAGCTGTAGTCAGTCTTCAAATGGCAAACTCATGAATATGTTGATTAGGGACACAGTACTTGTGAATGGTATCGTAGCTACAATAAGCGTAGGAAAATAATATCGATACCTTGAGACATCGATACTTGTCTTTAATGAAAATATTAGGCACCCTCTATTGGCTTCAGTCTCTCCATCTATCGATAATCGGGAGAGATAGCGATACTCACAGTTAGAATAATGTAAGTGTTGAATCAAACAATGTTTTCAATTTCATCAAGGACTACACTTTTGAAAAATTACAGTAGTTGAAATTAGTATAAAAGCAGCGTTCCAACGAAATAAATATACACTAAAGAGCCAAAGAAACTGGTACACCTGCCTAATATCGTGTAGGGCCCCCGCGACCACGCAGAAGTGCCGCAACACGACGTGGCAGGGACTCGACTAGCGTCTGAAGTAGTGCTGGAGGGAACTGACACCATGAGTCCTGCAGGGCTGTCCATAACTCCGTAAGAGTACGAGGGGGTGGACATCTCTTTTGAACAGCACTTTGCAAGGCATCCCAAATATGCTCAGGAATTTTCATGTCTGGAGTGTTTGGTAGCCAGCGGAAGTGTTTCAGCTCAGAAGAGTGTTCCTGGACGTAAGGGGTGTCGCATTATCATGCTGAAATTGCCCAAGTTCGTCGGAATTCACAATGGACATGAATGGATGCAGTTGATCAGACAGGTTGCTTACGTACGTGTCACGTCTCAGAGTCGTATCTAGACGTATCAGGGGTCCCATATCACTCCAACTGTACACGCCCCACACCACTGAGAGGGTCCACCAGCTTGCACAGTCCTTTGCTGACATGCAGGATCCATGGATTCATGAGGTTGTCTCCATATCTGTACACGTCCATCCGCTCTGTACATGTTTCCAGTCATCAACAGTCAAATGTCGGTGTTGACGGACCCAGACGAGGCGCAAAGCTTTGTGCCATGCAGTCTTCAAGGGTGCACGAGTGTGAATTCGGCCTCGAAAGCCCATATCGATGATGTTTCGTTGAATGGTTAGGACACTGACTCTTGTAGATAGCCCAGCATTGAAATCTACAGTAATTTGCGGAAAGATTGCACTTCTGTCGCGTTGATCGATTCTCTTCAGTTGTCGTTGGTCTCTTTTTACGGCCGCAGTGATGTCGGAGATCTGATGTTTTCCGGATTCCTGATATTCACGGTACGCTCGTGAAGTGGTTGTACCGGAAAATCCCCAAGTCATCGCTACCTCGGAGATGCTGTGTCCCATCGCTCGTGCGCCGACTATTACACCACTTTCAAACTCACCGCAGCAGTAACCGATCTAACAACTGCGCCAGACACTTGTTGTCTTATATAGGTGTTGCCGACAGCAGCACCGTATTCTGCCTGTTTACATTTCTGTATTTGAGTACGCATGCATATGACAGTTTCTTTGGCAAATCAATGTATCGAATTTATTGTGATTAATAGTAGAAATATATAAAGAACAAACACTCATGAAGGAATTACACAGTATCTTTCATAACACAGTAACAAATTCTCACTACCGCCCCAGTCTACTTTAAGTTAATTTCATTTGTATAAGTACCTACACCTGTGTTTCAAGATGGATCCCCCAGTTACGTTAGAAGCTGAAATGCTATTCCAGAACATGGAGAGCCTCGGCAATTCTGTTTTTGTGTGTAAGGGAGAATTTAAAGTAGACTGGGGCGGCAGTGAGTATTTGGATCGAGGAGGGATGCGTACCAGGCTAATCCGGGCAGCTTGGTGAACAGCTGTGTCAAGGTTGTTCCATGACTAACGCAACTGCCTACGAGGCAGGACACCCGGGTTCGATTTCCAACGTTGGCAGCCAGAGACTGTGGTCGTGTCTGTGAGTTGCGTTTGCGTGCGTGTGCATGTGTATGTTGTCTACTTCCGATGAAAGCCTTTCTGGCTAAACGCTTACTTGTTTGACAGTCTTTTTGATGTGCCTATCTGCGAGTAAGCGTGTCCGCTATATGGAAAGTAGAAATCTATACATTTCATAATATTGTCAAAAATTTAATATATCATTACAAGGGTTTTTCGATCGTTACCTGCAATAAAGTACTCTTACGAACAAAGCGTGTTCTTCTGATGCAGCCATGGGTCAAAACGTACTTATGGTAATACTTTTGTGGAATGTTTAGTGTAGTTAGATACTTATTTAGTATCTTAACGTAATGTCCTTATATGTTATAACTGTGGTTTCCTTCGGTACTATTGTCTTCTAGTTGTTAATCTTTACTACGGGGTAAAACTGAATTCACAACAACACTTAAATATTCATCCAAATACACAGTACTGAAACATGTACAATTTCATAACAGGAAACAGTTTCATCTAGAAAAACTGCAATGCTACGCGCCGTTAAAAAGTTTATTGTTGATTATTAAAAATTTTTATCGTTAACTTGCAGCAGGTTTCTCTGTGCCTTGGTTTTACATTTAGGGCTCTTCAATCAACGTTCATTGCTGATTTTTTAAAAGTATTATCATTAACTTACAGCCATGAATAATGCTTTTGGAAAATTTCTTGGTATGAGATTCGATACTTTTCAACCACAGCACTTCACTTTAACCAAGTCAATATAAGAAACGTTCGTATAATTTCGCCTTCAAAATTAATAGCTCGTTTTATAAGAGATGGAAGTGCGTCAATCTATCTTGGTTCAAAATACTATGAATGTACACGCAACACAGTTTATTTTTGTTCACATCTGGTGTCAATAGTTTTTCGCAGGTGTACCACGCAAAGAAACAGCTCCTAACTGATGGCTTTTGCAGATGGCGAGCGCTGCGGCAATCTCTGGCCCCACTGTCTCTTCCCTCACGTTGCTCCTACAAGCATGACGACTACTCGTTTTTTTTTTAATTATTGATGTCTGTCAGTTTCTAAAATGCAAATACATGTAGCATACTCTACTTGAAGATGTCCTGTCAGTCTGGACACAAAATTCACAAAACAAATTAGTATAGATCGCACATCCACTTTTCATGTAATAATTGGGCTATCGTTTCTTGGTTATGAGTCACACTGAATTCAACATGTCCTCAAAATTTAACCAACTGCACATAGTGTCTGTTCCACAACACTGCTTACATAAATGACATTTCATACAAAGTTATTTCTTTTTACGTTTAAGTAACCAAATACACAGTGTAGCAGTTCCTTTTAAAGTTTACCCTGGGAACTCTTTGCCATTTATGCCATATGACTGTAGATTTTACAGTTTGTTACAGGGACCACACTCTGCACTATTGATGTTCTGCGCCGGCTACTTGAATTTCTTCCCAAATTGTTTCCTTTTTTAGGAAAACATACCAGTGTTTCTTGCACATATGGTGTTAATCAGTGTCCTTTCTCCACCGATTTCTTTGAATACTGACATAATTTTTATTTTGCTCCCATAACTTGTATTAAAAGAAGGATGAGTGTGAATTAACAAATAAAAATAATGTATCAATTTACAGCCCCTTAATATACGAATAGAAAGAGGAAAAATCGTCAAGTCATTTATTAGGAGTGCTTTATGGTATGGCTGTGAACTGTGGATTCCTGGAAAACAGATTAGGAAAAAGTAGAAGTAGAGGAAGTGTAACTACGGTCTGTAGAGGAAAGTAATAAAAACGTCCTTTCCATTGTTGTTGTTGTTGTTGTTGTTGTGGTCTTCAGTCCGGAGACTGGTTTGATGCCGCTCTCCATGCTACTCTATCCTGTGCAAGCTTCTTCATCTCCCAGTACCTACTACAACCAACATCCTTCTGAATTTGTTTAGTGTATTCATCTCTTGGTCTCCCTCTACGATTTTTACCCTCCACGCTGCCCTCCAATACTAAATTGCCTCAGAATATGTCCTACCAAGCGATCCATTCTTCTAGTCAAGATGTGCCACAATTTCTCTTCTACCCGATTCTATTCAGTATCTCCTCATCAGTTACGTGATCTACCCATCTAATCTTCAGCATTCTTCTGTAGCACCACATTTCGAAAGTTTCTATTCTCTTCTTGTCCAAACTACACTCCTGGAAATTGAAATAAGAACACCGTGAATTCATTGTCCCAGGAAGGGGAAACTTTATTGATACATTCCTGGGGTCAGATACATCACATGATCACACTGACAGAACCACAGGCACATAGACACAGGCAACAGAGCATGCACAATGTCGGCACTAGTACAGTGTATATCCACCTTTCGCAGCAATGCAGGCTGCTATTCTCCCATGGAGACGATCGTAGAGATGCTGGATGTAGTCCTGTGGAACGGCTCGCCATGCCATTTCCACCTGGCGCCTCAGTTGGACCAGCGTTCGTGCTGGACGTGCAGACCGCGTGAGACGACGCGTCATCCAGTCCCAAACATGCTCAATGGGGGACAGATCCGGAGATCTTGCTGGCCAGGGTAGTTGACTTACACCTTCTAGAGCACGTTGGGTGGCACGGGATACATGCGGACGTGCATTGTCCTGTTGGAACAGCAAGTTCCCTTGCCAGTCTAGGAATGCTAGAACAATGGGTTCGATGACGGTTTGGATGTACCGTGCACTATTCAGTGTCCCCTCGACGATCACCAGTGGTGTACGGCCAGTGTAGGAGATCGCTCCCCACACCATGATGCCAGGTGTTGGCCCTGTGTGCTTCGGTCGTATGCAGTCCTGATTGTGGCGCTCACCTGCACGGCGCCAAACACGCATACGACCATCATTGGCACCAAGGCAGAAGCGACTCTCATCGCTGAAGACGACACGTCTCCATTCGTCCCTCCATTCACGCCTGTCGCGACACCACTGGAGGCGGGCTGCACGATGTTGGGGCGTGAGCGGAAGACGGCCTAACGGTGTGCGGGGGTCTGACACACCGGTGTCAATGTGTTCTTTTTTCCATTTCCAGGAGTGTATTTATCGTCCACGTTTCACTTCCATACGTGGCTACACTCCATACAAATACTTTCAGAATACCTCACAGCACTTTCCACACTGATGACATCCTTTTAGTGTCTCCACCGTATCTCTTTGTGCTTATCACGTATAGTTCTATCAACCAGTGCGACAAACGCAATTTCTCGTCTCTTGGCTTCACTGTGGACCTTCCTTCACCTCCCTGTTCCTCTGTTTATAGACTGATATTAATTTACAAAACATATACGAGGGGCATTGAAAAGTCCGTGCAAAGGCCGAGAGATGGCACCACCGGCACTTATCGAGGTCGTGTTTAGTTGGTAGCATCTTTGCAAAGAACGTACACCAAGTTTCAGCAATACTGGTCTATTTCTTTGTGTTTGGCGTTCGTTTGAATCAAGAAGTCGAGTGACTGGACGAAAAAGGATTTCGTGTGGTAATTAAACATTACTTTCTGAAATGCAAAACGCCTCAGGAGACTAAAGAGAAGCTTGATAAACATTACGGTGACTCTACACCTTCGATTAGAACAGTTTTTAAGTGGTTTCAGAATTTTCGGAGTGGCCATATGGTGACAAGTGATGCTGAACGTTCTGGACGCCCTGTGGAGGTTACGACTCCAGAAATCATTGATAAAATCCATGATATGGTGATGGATGACAGAAGAGTTAAGGTGCGTGAGATTGCTAGAGCTGTGGGTATCTCGAATGAACAGGTATATAATATTTTGCATAAGCCTTTGGACATGAGAAAGCTATCCGCAAGATCGGGTCTGCGATTGCTCACGCTTGACCAAAAACGGAATCGTGTGAAGTGTTGCAAGGATGGTTTGCAGCTGTTCAGGAAGAATTCACAGGATTTTAAGCGTCGTTTCGTCACTGTGCATGAAACATGGATACATTACTATACTCCTGAGACCAAACAACAATCTAAACAATGGGTTACCAAGGGAGAATCTGCACCAAAAAACGCGAAAACCATTTCTTCTGTCGGAAAGTTTATGACGACTCTCTTTTGGGATTCGCAAGGGATAATCCTCATCGAGTATCTGAAAAGGGTAAAACTATTACAGGTGCATATTATTCATCGTTATTGGACCGTTTGAAAACCGAGTTGCAAGAGAAAGGCGGGTGATTGGACCGCAGAAAAGTCCTTTTCCATCACGACAATGCACCAGCACACACCTCAGCAGTTGTGGTCACAAAATTAATGGAAATAGGATTCCAACTCGTTTCACATCCCCCCCTATTATCCAGACTTGGCTCCCTTGGACTACTATTTGTTCCCCAATTTGAAGAAATGGCTGGTGGGACAAAGATTTTATTCGAACGAGGAGGTGGTTGCAGCAACTAACAGCTATTTCGCAGACTTGGACAATTCCTATTATTCGGAAGGGATCAAGAAATTAGAACAGCGTTGGACGAAGTGTATAAGTCTAAAAGGAGACGAAGTCGAAAAATAAAAAAGGTTTACCCCAAAAGCGTCAGTAGTTTTTATTTTTGCACAGACGTTTCAAACGCCCCTCATACAACATTTATGCACATATCAAATTTATGTATTTCTGGTTAAGTTAAAAGATAAATTAACACGCAAAGAATAATTCCGTCGCAGTGTGCATTGTATACTGTTCTCACTTTTTATATGGCTGTCGATAATGACTTATTAGTTGAAAGCCACATATCCATTAAAGAATTTACTGGAACATCTGAGTGAAACAAACTCCATTGTTGAAAGTAATGTGCTCGCTGATGTTCCGTGCCTAGAACATCGAAAATATACTATCTGGTCAAAAATGTCCAGTCACTACTATATAATGCGGAACTGACCGCAAGATGACATGGTAGGCTAACCCGCCGGTATAAAAGGAGGCAGTGGGTGTTGCGCTGTGAGTAGGGCAGCAGTAACACCACAGTGGGTCGATCAGGAGAGCTTAGTGTTCGAACGTGCATAGTCAGTGCATGCAAGGTGAGCAAGAAATCTGTGAGGCACATTTAAGCCTACTAAAGCTGCACATGTTGGCTGTCAGTGATGTGATCGTGAAGTGAAAACACGAGAAAATCACCGCAGCTACACCGAGGCCAGCTAGACCTCATGTACGAGGTGCATTCAAGTTCTAAGGCCTCCGATTTTTTTTCTAATTAACTACTCACCCGAAATCGAGGAAACTGGCGTTACTTCTCGACGTAATCGCCCTGCAGAAGTACACATTTTTCACAACGCTGACGCCACGATTCCATGGCAGCGGCGAAGGCTTCTTTAGGAGTCTGTTTTGACCACTGGAAAATCGCTGAGGCAATAGCAGCACAGCTGGTAAATGTGCGGCCACGGAGAGTGTCTTTCATTGTTGGTAAAAGCCAAAAGTCACTAGGACCCAGGTCAGGTGAGTAGGGAGCATGAGAAATCACTTCAAAGTTGTTAACACGAAGAAACTGTTGCGTAACGTTAGCTCGATGTGCGGGTGCGTTGTCTTGGTGAAACAGCACACGCGCAGCCCTTCCCGGACGTTTTTGTTGCAGTGCAGGAAGGAATTTGTTCTTCAAAACATTTTCGTAGGATGCACCTGTTACCGTAGTGCCCTTTGGAACGCAATGGTTAAGGATTACGCCCTCGCTGTCCCAGAACATGGACACCATCATTTTTTCAGCACTGGCGGTTACCCGAAATTTTTTTGGTGGCGGTGGATCTGTGTGCTTCCATTGAGCTGACTGGCGCTTTGTTTCTGGATTGAAAAATGGCATCCACGTCTCATCCATTGTCACAACCGACGAAAATAAAGTCCCATTCGTGCTGTCGTTGCGCGTCAACATTGCTTGGCAACATGCCACACGGGCAGCCGTGTGGTCGTCCGTCAGCATTCGTGGCACCCACCTGGATGACACTTTTCGCATTTTCAGGTCGTTATGCAGGACTGTGTGCACAGAACCCACAGAAATGCCAACTCTGGAGGCGATCTGTTCAACAGTCATTCGGCGATCCCCCAAAACAATTCTCTCCACTTTCTCGATCATGTCGTCAGGCCGGCTTGTGCGAGCCCGAGGTTGTTTCGGTTTGTTGTCACACGATGTTCTGCCTTCATTAAACTGTCGCACCCACGAACGCACTTTCGACACATCCATAACTCCATCACCACATGTCTCCTTCAACTGTCGATGAATTTCAATTGGTTTCACACCACGCAAATTCAGAAAACGAATGATAGCACGCTGTTCAAGTAAGGAAAACGTCGCCATTTTATTTAAAACCGTTCTCATTCTCATTCTATCTGCCATACGGTGCTGCCATCTCTGGGACGTATTGACAATGAACGCGGCCTCATTTTAAAACAATGCGCATGTTTCTATCTCTTTCCAGTCCGGAGAAAAAAAATCGGAGGCCTTAGAACTTGAATGCACCTCGTACTTACGGACAGGGACTGTCGAGCACCGTGGAGGATGGTTGAAAAGAAGGCTGATGAAATTTGCGGGACGAATCACTCGTGAGCTCCAAGGCCGTACGAGTACTCCAGCTAGCAGACAACTGTGCTTAGTCTGGGGTACAGTGGTCGATCAGCTCCTCATTAGGCACTCACTTCTGTAGTCAGTGTTGTGTGAAACTTGAGGTGGTCTAAATAGCGACGTCACTGGACAGTGAAACGAGTTATTTTGGAATAATGAATCACGCTATATGTTGTGGCAGTCCGATGGAAGGGTTTGGCTTGGGGAATTCCTGGAGAACGGCGGCGGCGCAGGGCGCGGGCCGATCGGCAGGCCGACCACGTGGTGCCGGACGTTGCCGAAGCAAGAGGAGTTAAGCGCGAACTGTGTCAATGAATCTGCCGTCGTGTGTAGTGGAAGCAGCGAAGTATGGACTAGGTGTATGCAGGAGCTTTTCGTGGTTAGGTTGTAGCCACTTACTTTGTTCAAGAAAACGCTTAATGCGGAAGGATATGAACACATTCTACTGCACTGTGTTCTGCGCACAGTAGAGGAACAGTTCAGAGCGGATCAGTGTTTATATCAGCATGACAATGCACCCAGCCATAAAACAGCATCTGTGAGGCAACGATTAGCGGACCATAACATTCCTGGGCCATAACATTCTGAAATGGACTGACCTGAACCCAAAACCTCTGGGGTGAGTTAAAACATCGACTCCACTCCAGATCCCAGTGGCCAACACAGCACAAGACAGGGAAGTAATACTGGAACTACACGGCTATGCAAAGCAAATACGTAAAACTTAACTATACAAGACAAGGTGGGAAGTGTATGGGGGGAACCTTAACAGTTAAGGTAAAGACGCCTACAGTACTGCCAACTCTTTGGCACACAAACGGCACTATACAGGTGGCTAGACACGTTCTGCAGAGTACGTACTGAACAAGCTTCTCCCCGATGGCGAAAAGACGAATGACTAGCAACATCACACAGATTTATAAAACAAATGGATGATACCTACACAAAAGAACCTGTTACTGTCCAATTTGCCCAAAAAGAGGTAGCGGTAGCAATTAAAAAGTTAAAGAATAAGAAGACCCCTTGTCAAGATGGCATGCACTAGGAAAATACAGTCGTACAGATCATCACTTTCTTGACAGAGATACTGAATGAAGCGTCGCTGCAAGGTAGGATCCCCGCCATATGGAACATAGTGATGATGATGAGGTTCCATACTATGAGGAGCGAAGGGGACGATACCGGAGACCCGCACCGCCGTACTAGGCAAGGTCCTAGTGGCTTGCCATTGCCTTCCTCCGACCGTATTAGGAATGAATAATGATGATGAAGACGACACAACGACACCCAGTCATCTCAAGGCAGGAAAAATACCTGTCCCCACCGGGAATCGAACCCAGGACCCCGTGCGCGAGAAGCGAGAACGCTACCGCAAGACCACGAGCTGCAGACTAATGCTGGAATATAGCAATCATCAAAAAATCAGAGGGTCGGGACCCAACAAACCCAAAGACTTACAGGCCCGTCTGCCTCTTGAACCTTTTGGCTAAGGTACCTGAGAGACTGCTCTGTAATCCACTACAGGCACACTGTTCGCCCTTAGTCCACATTAGTATGATTTCAGACCCAAAAGCTCAGTAGACGATACAGTTAACGGCATGCTGGAAATAATACAGGACACGCAAGAAAAATACACAATAGCAGTAGCAATAGACACAGCCGGCGCCTTCGATAGTCACTGGTGGCCTGTCTTGTTCACGGGGCTACGAGAGATGCAGATACCAATAGTCCTATGCAATGGCTTACTCGGCTACTACAAAGATAGGGCGTCCCAATGAAAAGCAGGAAAATAAAAGGTTATCAAGGAAATAACTAAAGGATGCCCACAAGGTTCAATATATGGGCCAGTTTTCTGGGATACTGCCGTAGAACCAGACCTAAATAATCTGGACGAAGATAATAGGGTTCATGGTATAGTAGTCTATGGGTCTATGCCGACGGCTTGCCGGTAGTAATAACCGCGAACTGGAGAGCGCAGCTCGAAAGCCATGCTTTACAACTCTCTCTAAATATCAGTAACTGGTGCAGCAATAACAAGCTCACGATTGCAGCAAACAAAACAGTATATTTGCTGATCAAAGGGGCACTGCAGAGGAATCCCAGCATTACGCTCAACAACTCTAGCATGCAGAGAAAAATGACAACAAGATACCTAGCCATATACTTGGCGAACGGTTGTCATTCAACGAGCACGTAAGACTTACAACTGAAAAAGCGAGAAGACTAACGCACGATGTCGCCACGCTTAACTCAGCTCACTACAGACTACCATTGAAGATGCTGCGAATGTATCACACAACCCTCTTTGAGTCTCTTCCGTGCTTCGCAGCAAGTGCCTGGTCACATCGGATGTCACTCACGACGTATTTCTCAGAACTAACGGAGAAAACTGGTCAAGGTACACGAGAGAGCAGAGGAGCATATTTAAAAAAAAAAAACATGAATTAAATCTCTGGAAGGTTGAGACATGGCAAAGGGAAAAGTAGGAAGCATCTGACAAGGATCGTCGGGTCTTCTCCTTCTTCTCGAATATCCAGGAACGTTTGAGGATCATACGTGTTCACCCAAGTCTCGGTATGGTACATTTGCTGAGGGGCGATGGCCCTCGCCCTACACAGCTGCACCGCAAGTGATTCATTTGAATGTGGGGAACAGGCATCCCCCGACCACACAACACTAAAATGTGGGGCTCACACACACACACATAACACCGATGACAGAAATCGAAGAAATAGGGCAAGCTTTAAGAGACCCAGATAAATGTTGCATGCCTAACTGGATTACTGATGAAATATCAAGTAGTCTGCACGAGACTTACAATCAGCAACGACCATATAAAAAATCGCGACCAGACGCAAACCCTACACCTCAAGATGATGCATGGGACAACAGAGATTCAAACACTGATATGGGAACAGATGATGACATCAGTTTCATCAGATACAGGTACATATAAGACATAGCAGCAGATCACATGACTCGAGCGGTCTAAGGCGCTGCAGTCATGGACTGTGAGGCTGGTCCCAGTGGAGGTTCGAGTCCTCCCTCGAGCATGGATGTGTGTGTTTCTCCTTAGGATAATTTAGGTTAAGTAGTGTGTAACCTTAGGGACTGATGACCATAGCAGTTAAGTCCCATAAGATTTTTTAAAAAAGATCACATGACTGTAACAAAACTACAAGTAATAAGTTAGTAATAAAATATTAAACGACGAATTTTCCTGTTTGTACAGAGTAAAACAAGTAATTCTTAATTTTTTTGCATCATTATTTTCAAACATGTAATTTGTTAATATGTAAACTGTATTAGATGCTAATCGTAAAACATGTGAATTTTATAACATTGTGTATAAACATACATATAAAGTATCATAATTCTTAACTACACAAAGATGAAGGCACAATGTAGACAAGAAGTGCCTTTCGGAGAGACGAGGCTCAAGGTCGCCGTCCACAGAGCTCCTCTCCCACTTACGGTACGAGCAAATGGCCGAAGGAATTGTAATAACAAATACTACGGTTAAACCTCATACACAAACCACATAGAGTTAATCTCGCCACAAAAGTACATACAGTTGTAACCATAGTACAATAGAATACGCTAACTCGGGTGAGACAGGCTCTAACTGTTTATTGAAGCCGTCCCTCTTGAAATGGCCAGGTAAATAGACCTCTTTTATCATCTATATGTTTCCTCTATTCTATTATTTCTTCCTAAGAATAAAGTAAAGATTTTTCATTTTCCAGATTGTACTTTATGCAGCACATATTTTAAATTAACAATGTCATTATTTAAAAGATAAGAAAAATAACAGCGCTAAGAGAATTTCTAGAAAAACACGAAGAGTCTGTATGCAACTTGTTACTAATTTTTAGCAGCAAACGATTCACCGTAGTTACCAAGGCTGTAATGTTAGTAAATAAATAGATTGAAGCGCCAAAGAAACTGGTATAGGCATCCATATTCAAATAGGGAGATATGTATACGGAGAACGTACGGCGCTGCGGTCGGCAAGACGACAAGTGTCTGGCGCAGTTGATAGATAGAGAACTGCTGCTACAATGGCAGGTTATCAAGGTTTAAGTGAGTTTCAGCGTGGTGCTATGGTCGGAGCACGACCGATGGGACACAGCATCTCCGAGGTAGCGATGAAGTGGGGACTCTCTCGTACGACCATTTCACCAGTGTACCGTGAGCATCAGGAATCCAGTAAAACAACAAATCTCCGACATAACCGCGGCCGGAAAAAGATCCTGCAACAACGGGACCGACGACGACTGAAGACAATCGTTCAGCGTGACAGGAGTGCAACTCGTCCGCAAACTGCTGCAGATTTCAATAATGGGCCATCGACAAGCGTCAGCGTGCGAATCATTCAACGAAACATCATCGACCTGGGCTTTCGGACCGGAAGGCCCACTCATGCGCCCTTGATGACTGCACGACACAAAGCTTTACGCCTCGTTTGGGCCCGTCATTGGACTGTTGGTGACTGGAAACTTGTTGCCTGGTCGGACAAGTCTCGTTTCAAATTGTATCGAGTGGATGGATGTGTACGGATGTGGGGACAACTTCATGAACCCATGGACCCTGCATGTCAGCAGGGGACTGTTCAAGCTGCTGGATGCTCTGTGATGGTGTGGGGCCTGTGCAGATGGAATGATATGGGATCCCTGATGTGGTATTGATAGCTAAGATGCCACGGCTTAAATACAAGTTGCAAAGTTGGCACTACGGCAGACACCGACGACAGCGCACTCTAGCTGGAGTGGGAGAGCTCTACGAGCTCCGCTCCAGATTCTGCCCATTTCATCAAGAGCAGACGGCCGGGACACTTGGCACCTCATTGCAAAGTTATGTAACCGTTTATCAACTTGTTTTTGCCTATAGTAAACATCTACCATTTGACAAGCAGTAACGACGTGTTTTGCCTTTTCCTGCTCCTACTCACTTCCTTCGTTCGGCCGACCTTTCAGTTTACCGGAGCAGACCTACGTGCCACCTTAAAACCTGATACGTCTAGATATTACCCTGACAGGTGACGCATACGTAAGCATCCTGTCTGGTTACCTGTATCCATTCATGTCCATTGTGATTCCGACGCACTTGGACAATTTCAGCAGGACAAGCGACACCCCTCACATCCACAATTGCTACAGAATGGCTTCAGGAATACTCTTCTGAGTTTAAACACTTCCGATGGCCACCAAACTCCCCAGACATGAACATTATTGAGCATGTCTGGGAAGCCTTGCAACATGCTGTTCAAAAGAGATGTCCACCCCTTCGAACTCTCACGGATTTATGGACAGCCCTGCAGGATTCTTGGTGTCTATTCCCTCCAGCACTACTTCAGACATTAGTCGAGTCCACGCCACGTCGTGCTGCGGCACGTCTACATCTACATCTACATCTACATTCATACTCCTCAAGCCACCTGACGGTATGTGGTGGAGGGTACCTTGAGTACCTCTATCGGTTCTCCATTCTATTCCAGTCTCGTATTGTTCGTGGAAAGAAGGATTGTCGGTATGCCTCTGTGTGGGCTCTAATCTCTCTGATTTTATCCTCATGGTCTCTTCGCGAGAAATACGTAGTGGGGAGCAATATACTGCTTGACTCCTCGGTGAAGGTATGTTCTCGAAACTTCAACAAAAGCCCGTACCGAGCTACTGAGCGTCTCTCCTGCAGAGTCTTCCACTGGAGTTTATCTATCATCTCCGTAACGCTTTCGCGATTACTAAATGATCCTGTAACAAAGCGCGCTGCTCTCCGTTGGATCTTCACTATCTCTTCTATCAAACCTATCTGGTACGGATCCCACACTGCTGAGTAATATTCAAGCAGTGGCCGAATAAGATTACTGTAACCTACTTCCTTTGTTTTCGGATTGCATTTCCTTAGGATTCTTCCAATGAATCTCAGTCTGGCATCTGCTCTACCGACGATCAACTTTATATGATCATTCCATTTTAAATCACTCCTAATGCGTACTCCCAGATAATTTATGGAATATACTGCTTCAAGTTGCTGACCTGCTATATTGTAGCTAAATGATATGGGAGGTTTCTTTCCATGTATTCGCAGCACATTACACTTGTCTACATTGAGATTCAATTGCCATTCCCTGCACCATGCGTCGATTCGGTGCAGATCCTCCTGCATTTCAGTACAATTTTCCATTGTTGCAACCTCTCGATATACCACAGCATCATCCGCAAAAAGCCTCAGTGTCATCCACAAGGTCATTTATGTATATTGTGAATAGCAACGGTCCTACGGCACTCCCCTGCGGTACACCTGAAATCACTCTTACTTCGGAAGACTTCTCTCCATTGAGAATGACATGCTGCGTTCTGTTATCTAGGAACTCTTCAATCCAATCACACAATTGGTCTGATAGTCCGTATGCTCTTACTTTGTTCATTAAACGACTGTGGGGAACTGTATCGAACGCATTGCGGAAGACAAGAAACACGGCATCTACCTGGGAACCGGTGTCTATGGCCCTCTGAGTCTCTTGGACGAATAGCGCGAGCTGGGTTTCACACGATCGTCTTTTTCAAAACCCATGCTGATTCCTACAGAGTAGATTTCTAGTTTCCAGAAAAGTCATTATACTCGAACATAATACGTGTTCCAAAATACTACAACTGATCGACGTTAGAGATATAGGTCTACAATTCTGCACATCTGTTCGACGTCTCTTCTTGAAAACGGGGATGACCTGTGCCCTTTTCCAATCCTTTGGAACGCTGCGGTCTTCTAGAGACCTACGGTACACCGCTGCAAGAAGGGGGGCGTACTCTGTGTAAAATCGAACTGGTATCCCATCAGGTCCAGCGGCCTTTACTCTTTTGAGCCATTTTAATTGTTTCTCTATTCCTCTGTCGTCTATTTCGATATCTACCATTTTGTCATCTGTGCGACAATCTAGAGAAGGAACTACAGTGCAGTCTTCCTCTGTGAAACAGCTTTGGAAAAAGACGTTTAGTATTTCGGCCTTTAGTCTGTCATCCTCTGTTTCAGTACAATTTTGGTCACAGAGTGTCTGAACATTTTGTTTTGATCCACCTACCGCTTTGACATAAGACCAAAATTCTTAGGATTTTCTACCAAGTCAGTACTTCTGCGTGCTCGCGGGGGCCCTACACGACATTAGGCAGGTGTACCAGTTTCTTTGGAACTTCATTGTAATAATTCATTACCTTCTCGGTAGAGCAATGAGATTGTTATTTCTTATGTATCGGTATCGACGTTACAAACAGAACATTGATGAAGTGAATTCGCAACATGTGCGAGATATTTACCTCACCAAATGTCGTAATTAAATCGTTTATAATCAATGGTTTATCAGTTGCTATTTAAATATTAATGATAAGTTCAAATTAGTTCCAGCAACACCAAATTCCCTATAGACTGGTTGTAATCTCAAATCCATTATCAGTCGTAACAGTGTTGTTAATTCCTAACGTCAAGGAGTTTCTATATAAGCGCCGAGCGCTTCAGTCAAATAATGTCGCAGCACGTTATTTCTATAAATAATATTGTAAAACTTGAATGATAAATGCGCGAATTGACACGATATGCTGCTTTATTACACAATATTAGTCACTTCCTAACAGAGCCGTGAGGAAGAAGCTTTCCCAGGTGTTGGGGGAATTATAAATTATATGCTTCGGAACTATCGCCAAGTTCCATAGTCCATTAGTTATTACGTATGAAATTGTCTATCTGTGTTCACTTCCTAAATAGTGTTAACTTCAGGTTACGTAATTAAAAGTCACTTCTGTCTAATATATGCAAGTCCTCTATCTGACTTCTAAAGAACGTAACATTTGAAGTCAAAGTATCGTTTCACTGCGTCATAGTAGGTCGCAATGATCAATTCTGAAAAAACAATCTTATTGCGCCTACATATACGAGCATTCAGAAGTATGACCTGCTTCGGCTAACTCTCGTAACATAGTGACAATGGATTGAATTATCCTTAGCCATTACTCACGAATCTCAAAGAGTACTCACACGGAGTATTCTTTGGGAAAGTTGGTTCTACTAAGCGAATTTTAATAATAATGATTTTGCGATTTACTACGATTTTGAATTTTGAGTTTGATTTTACTGGAATCCTATCTCTCTTTCATATGTTAATAAATTACTAAGTATTAGATTCCTGATTCAATTACGGGTGTTGTATCCACGGACCCAACCAACCAACCAACTCGCGCACGCGCGCCCTGACCCATGACATCGCTGGCCACAGTTCCTGTCGCGGCCGTCGGCGTCTCAGGGCGTTACCGCCGACGGAAGAGGTCGCGCCATGGCTGAGCTCGGGTCCGCAGCGCCCTCTGCCTTTTGCATATAAGGAGGAGCGCTGGCCCCGAGACGGACACTCCCACCCTTAAGTACCTTGGCGTCACCCTCGACCGTCGCCTCTCCTGGACGCCCCATCTCCGGACAATCCAAGCCAAGGCACGCTCCCGACTCCGTCTCCTCAAGCTCCTTTCCGGCCGTACGTGGGGTCTGGACCCCTCCACTATCCTCCACACCTATAAATCCCTCATCCCCCCTATCCTTTGTTACGCCCATCCGGCCTGGATCTCCGCCCCCCCTACCTTTTATAAATCCCTACAAATCCTTGAACGCCACGCTCTCCACCTCGCCTATCGCATCCGTCTCCCCTCCCCCACGCGGATCCTGTATGATCTCATCCCCTTCCCCCACCTCCTCCTTTTCCTTGAAAGGATACGGATCCTGTACACCTCCCGCAAACTCGATCCTCCTCATCCGCTTGTCTCACCCATCCTCTCCCATCCCCGCCCACTGCCACGCCTGTATTCCCACGTCCCACCCGGTCTCCATCTCTCCACCCTCCTTACCCTCTCCCAAGGTGGCTTCCGCCAGCTCCCCCTCCCTGATGATGTCCTCCTTCCCTCCATCTACCCCTCCTACCAACTTTGATCCTCCCTCCCTCTTCCTGTGTCTGTTCCTTTGGGCACCCTCCCTCCCTCCTCCCTTTCTCCCCACTCCTACCCCGGGCCTCCCCTCCCCTGTCAGTCTACTCCTCCTCCCATCTCCTCAGCCATTAGCATTTTTGTTCTCCCCTCTCCACCCCCCCCCTCACCCTTCTTCCCCTCTTGGCAGGTCCCCGGACTCGCACACGCTACGTGGACTTTCGCGCGCCGGAGATCATCGCCATCAGTGTCTCGTGTGTGCGACGTCGTTTTGTGTTTTTAGTGTCCGCCGTCACGCTTCTACGTTCACTTGTGCCGTCGAATTCATCAGTGTTATGTGCGCCGTGTCAACGTGTTTTCAGTGTCGTTATCGTCGAGTGTGAACGGCTCCGTGTTTTTTGTGTATCTGTGACCACTATTTTTTGCCCGTCACTATGTTATTTCTAATTCTCCATTCTGTGTACTGTTATTGTTATCCCTATGGCTGAAGAGCGGTGTAGCATGCCGCTGACAGCCTACCTGATTGTTCAGGTACTAAAATAACAATAAAGGGAAAAAAACCGAGACGGACAGTCTATTGTCGATTGTCTATTGCTAGCCTTTCTTGGAGTTTATAGCGGAGCCATTGCAGTGTGATATTTGCTATTGTATTCGACTAGGCTCAGTACACGGATTACTCTCGGATATTACTCGGACTTGTATTGCTGGTGCACGTTTCGTCAGAAATAAAGATAAGTTACCTCTTCATTCTAGCTGGCGCAATTCTTGTCAGTAATTATTTTTCGGCCAACAGACATAGGTACATCCTGGTCACTACCCACCCTTTATACAATTTGTGGTGACTGCCCCAAAAGTACCACCGAGGACCTTGGGTTGGGGAGCCGTCACAAAAACTGGTTACTATCCAAATAATAGTGTTAACTGGAATTTGTTTGGTTGTTCATTTTTCATGAAATTTGGAACTTGTTTTGGGGAAATCATTGAGAATTTTGGAGATAATATTTGATTTTCATTTCTCGTCCGAGGAAGTGGCATTACAGGAAGAATGAGGAAGAATGGGCTGTCAGTAATCGCAGACATTCACACACCTCATTCAATGTGTCCCCAGCAGAGATCAAGCAGGCATAAAAGCGGAGGATGGACGCACCCCATGCTAATGTCTATTAATAGTTGTCTGCATACTTTTGATCAGATAGTGTACGGCTCTTGCAAATCTACAGCAAATCTTATTCTTTGTGACACGGGAGGCTGTGGCCGTTGTGGTTGCAGGGAAGCCGGCGACGCTGGTGTACTTCTACGGGCCGATGGCGCTGCTGCTGGTGTCGAACCTGTGCCTGTTCGCGTACACGGCGGGCCGCATCTGCGTGGCGCGGCGCGGCTCCGGCATCCTGCGAAAGCCGGGCAGCCAGCGACACCACGGGGGCAGCAAGAGGCGCCAGCAGCAGGAGCAGCAGAAGGAACTGGGGCCGGAGCAGGCGCGCAGGGAGCAGCGCAAGGACCGCGAGAGGTGAGGCGCCGCCGTCGTGGTCCCAGGCCAGTTCTGTCGGGGACAAATAGGGCGACGCGGCTGGTCACGGGAAAACTACTGGCCATTAAAATTGCTACACCAAGAAGAAATACAGGTGATACACGGGTATTCAATGGACAAATATATTATACTAGAACTGACATCTCATTAGATTTTCACGCAATTTGGGTGCATAGATCCTGAGAAGTCAGTACCTGGAACAACCACCTCTGGCCGTAATAAAGGCCTTGATACGCCTGGCAATTGAGTCAACAGAGCTTGGATGGCGTGTACAGGTACAGCTGCCCATGCAGCTTCAACACGATACAACAGTCCATCAAGAGTAGTGACTGGCGTATTGTGACCAGCCAGTTGCTCGGCTACCATAGACCAGACGTTTTCAATTGGTGATAGATCTGGAAAATGTGCTGGCCAAGGCAACAGTCAAACATTTTCTGTGTCCAAAAAGGCCCGTACAGGACCTGCAACATGCGGTCGTGCATTATCCTGCTGAAATGTAGGGTTTCGCAGGGATCGAATGAAGGGTAGAGCTACGGGTCGTAACACATCTGAAATGTGCGTCCACTGTTCAAAGTGCGGTCAATGCGAACAAGAGGTGACCGAGACGTGTAACCAATGGCACCCCATAGAATCACGACGGGTGATACGCGAGTATGGCGATGACGAATACACGCTTTCAATGGGCGTTCACCGCGATGTCGTCAAACACGGATGCGACCATTCTGTAAACAGAACCTGGATTGATCCGAAAAAATGACGTTTTGCCATTCGTGCATCCAGGTTCGTTGTTGAGTACACCATCGCAGGCGCTCCTGTCTCTGATGCAGCGTCAAGGGTAAACGCAGCTATGGTCTGCGAGCTGATAAACCATGCTGCTGTAAACGTCGTCGAAGTGTTCGTGTAGATGGTTGTTGTCTTGCAAACGTCCGCATCTGTTGACTCAGGGATCGAGACGTGGCTACAAGATCCGTTACAGCCATGCGGATAAGATGACTCTCATCTTGATTGCTAGTGATACGAGGCCGTTGGGATGCAGCACTGCGTTCCGCATTACCCCATTACCCTCCTGAACCCACCGATTCAATATTCTGCTAACAGTCATTGGATCTCGACCAACGCGAGCAGCAGTGTCGCGATACGATAAACCGCAATCGCGGTAGGCTACAATCCGACTTTTATCAAAGTGGGAAACGTGATGGTACGCATTTCTCTCCGCCTTACACGAGGCATCACAACAACGTTCCACCAGGCAACGCCGATCAACTGCTGTTTGTGTTTGAGAAATCGGTTGGAAACTTTCCTCATGTCAGCACGTTGTAGGTGTCACCACCCGTGCCAACCGTGTGTGAATGGTTCAACAAAATGGTTAAAATTTGCTCTGAGCACTATGGGACGTAACTTCTGAGGTCATCAGTCCCCTAGAACTTAGAACTACTTAAACCTAACTAACCTAAGAACATCACATACATCCATTCCCGAGGCAGGATTCGAACCTGCGACCCTAGCGGTCGCGCGGTTCCAGACTGTAGCGCCTAGAACCGCTTGGCCACCCCGGCCAGTTTGTGTGAATGCCCTGAAAAGCTAATCAATTGCATATGACAGCATCTTCTTCCTGTCGGTTAAATTTCGCGTCTGTAGCACATCATCTTCGTGGTGTAACAAATTTAATGGCCAGTACTGTATTTCTGAGGTGTGTGGCGAGGTCGATGCCTCGTATCCGGTGAACTGGAGCGCCATCTTTGGGTATCTGGGAACTAGCGCTGTCTGGCGAAGAATCGTGGAGTGGACAGTCAAGCAGAGGCTTGTCAGGGGTCTCAGAGAGGATGACGCATGACACAGAGCGTAGTCGTTTTTGCGTTAGTGTGACCAGATTTCCCAGTACGCGCATGTTCCAGCAGAAGGCTACGTGTAGTGGCGCTGTTGGTATAGAGCAGGGACAGCCAAGATTTTGATTCGTGTGCCGTACACGGTTACGTGTGCCAAAGAGCTCAGTGGCGCTGTACATTTCCCTTACTGACATGCCACACTGTCTGAGCGTGAGGAAGGGAAAGAGGAGAATACTGCGTGCATGCCACACTTAAATGGCAGTGCTGTTGCACTGCATGTGACTTGGTTTTATATTTCACATTCCTCAACAACAAAACTCACAATCAAAGTAAGTTTCAAGTATTATTTAATCATTTTTGGTGAGATGAAGACATAATTTTTATCTGGGACAAACTGTCAGCATATGGGCAGATGCAGAGAATTTTACAGAATTTTGCACTCAAGTTGCCACGAAATCATGACTTAGTTTCATAATCGAGAAAAGATTTTTCACGCAAATAAGTTGATCGAAATATTGTAGCACTTTTGCAACCTCATTATGGGGAAAGGAAAATGTACCTGAGGCAAGCAATGTAGACGTTCTAGACAGGTTTAACTAAAAAAAATTGTCATTAAAACTGGAATGACCTTGCAGGTCAGTCAGTTACATCTGCACATGCATAGGTGCTCTTTCAGCTGAAATTCCAAACGATCTCGACAACACTTTGAAAACAGATGTAAACCTTTATAAAACTATGAGGCCACAATGAGTGCTTCAAACTGCATGTTTCCTTTGAAGCCAGTGAGCTTAAGGAACTTGACTTTCTTTGTGAGAATTTATGCCTTCTACAATGCAATTTTCTTTTTAAATGCATCCCTAGCGAATCAGAAAGAAGTTACCTAACAATATCTTACGATAGACAGTGTACTGTCAAGTCCACTTAAAATACGTAGTCTGCAATCCATTCCAGATGTTCTAATTTTCGTTTCTTCATTCGTTTTTCATTCATAAATTCAACAATAGCAAGTTTTAAAACGAAAAATCGTTCCAGGCATGCCTCCTGACTTAGCCAATGCACTTTGCATTCTTATATGAAGTCTCCCACACTCTTCGTTCAGTTGCATTGAAACCTGTATTATGCATGCCACCAGTTTCTTCGCGTTCTCCAAGTCTGAGAATTTATCACAAAGTGCTTCTTAATGACAGAACAATAAATCCCGTCTGTTGATCATTGTATCTTTTTGCTCTTCCATTGTCAACTGAATCTTTAAATTTCTGTCTGCATGGTATTGTAATGAAGTTTCATAGCAAATGAGTTGTACCCGTCGCTTATTAGAACAGAGAATTCGCATCCCTCTCCATTGTCGTTGCCATTCATAGTAAAGGCCTGTGACGGTAGATCGCTAGAATGCCTCTCTTTGCGCAAACAGCCTCTGGACCTGTGAATGTCATTCGTATCACGAGCAAACAGCGAAGGGTAAATAGCGCCGACACCACGATTCTCCACAACTCAGTGGCTATGCCCACCGAAAAATACCGCACCGCAATTCTAAATGAAAAATGGCGCTGCTCCAGGTACCTCCGAGAAGGAGGGAGGAAAGCCAAGTGACAGGCTGGGCCTTGGCCCACACGTGGCTGGTACGCGACCCGCACACTATGCACGCGTGAAATTTGCCACGCTGTCTGCAGTCCTGTTATAGAGCTCTCCGCCAGTTATTGCGGTTTACCAGCCACTTGATGGGTAGTGTGAGTGTACATTAGCCTGGCTTGTCTGCATGCATGATCGAAGATCTGCCACTTTCTTTCTAAAGATGAACATCCTTTGGTATTTCTATGACACACATTCCGGCCAGTGACTCTTGTATGTGCTGCTCCGATTTAGTGATTATTGCCTGCTTGGTGCTCAGCTCTCCGCCGTCAGTTTTGCAGCCCTGCTTTGGTAAAGCCGACACTACTGGACATTAAAATTGCTACACCACGAAGATGACGTGCTACAGACGCGAAATTTAACCGACAGGAAGAAGATGCTGTGATATGCAGATGATTAGCTTTTCAGAGCATTCACACAAGGTTGGCGCCGGTGGCGACACCTACAACGTGCTGACATGAGGAAAGTTTCCAACCGATTTCTCATACACAAACAGCAGTTGACCGGCGTTGCCTGGGGAAACATTGTTGTGATGCCTCGTGTAAGGAGGAGAAATGCGTACCATCACGTTTCCTGCTTTGATAAAGGTCGGATTGTAGCCTATCGCCATTGTGGTTTACCGTATCGCGACATTGCTGCTCGCGTTGGTCGAGATCCAATGACTGACAGCAGAATATTGAATCGGTGGGTTCAAGAGGGTAATACGGAACGCCGTGCTGGATCCCAACGGCGTCGTATCACTAGCAGTCGAGGTGACATGCATCTTATCCGCATGGCTGTAACGGATCGTGCAGCCACGTCTCGATCCCTGAGTCAACAGATGGGGACGTTTGCAAGACAACAATCATCTGCACGAACAGTTCGACGACGTTTGCAGCAGCATGGGCTATCAGCTCGGAGACCATGGCTGCGGTTACCCTTGACGCTGCATCAGAGACGGGAGCGCCTGCGATGGTGTACTCAACGACGAACCTGGGTGCACGAATGGCTAAACGTCTTTTTTTCGGATGAATCCAGGTTCAGTTTACAGCATCATGAAGGTCGCATCCGTGTTTGTTTAGCGACGTCGCGGTGAACGCACATTGGAAGCATGGATTCGTCATCGCCATACTGGCGTATCACCCGGCGTGATGGTATGAGGTGCCAAGGGTTACTCGTCTCGGTCATCTCTTGTTCGCATTGACGGCACTTTGAACAGTGGACGTTTCATTTCAGATGTGTTACGACCCGTGGCTCTACCATTCTTTCTGTCCCTGCGAAACCCTATATTTCAGCAGGAAAATGCACGACCGCATCATGCAGGTCCTGTATGGGCCTTTCTGGATACAGAAAATGTTCGCCCGCTGCCCTGGCCAGCACATTCTACAGGTCTCTCAGCAACTGAAAACGTCTGGTCAATTGTGGCCGAGGAACTGGCTCGTCACAATACGCCAGTCACTACTCTTGATGAACTGTGGTATCGTGTTGAAGCTGCATGGGCAGCTGTACCTGTACACGCCATCCAAGCTGTTTGACTCGATGCCCAGGCGTATCAAGGTCGTTATTACGACCAGAGGTGGTTGTTCTGGATACTGATTTCTCAGTATCTATGCACCCAAATTGAGTCAAAATGTAATCACATGTCAGTTCTATTATAATATATTGTCTAATGAATACCCGTTTATCATCTGCATTTCTTCTTGGTGTAGCAATTTTAATGCCCAGTAATGTATTTTTGAACTTTCGTCACATATGCTGAACCATCTTCCTCGTATGTAACCTATTCCGTGTATTATGGCCTATTTTTCTTAATCTAAAAAGGCAAATATCTCAGGGAGAGTATTTCAGGTTAAGTCTTTAGTGTTGTTCTTGTTTAACTCTTTTAGACGGTCTTGGTAGCTATATGTGTTGTTTTACACTGAAGATCCAAAGAAACTGGTACACCTGCATTGTCATGTAGGGCCCCAGCGAGCCCGCAGAAGTGCCGCAACACGACGTGGCTTGGACTCGACTAATGTCTGACGTAGTGCTGGAAGGAACTAACACCATGAGTCCTGCAGGGATGTCCATAAATCCGTAAGAGTACGAAGGGTTGGAGATCTCTTCGGAACAGCACGATGCAAGGCTCGCTAGATATGTTCAATAATGTTCATGTCTGGCGAGTTTGGTAGCCAGCGGAAGTGTTTAAATTCAGAAGAGTGTTCCTGGAGCCACTATGTAGCAATTCTGGACGTGTGGGGTGTCTCATTGTCCTGCTGGAATTGCCCAAATCCGTCGGAATGCACAATACACATGAATTGATGCAGGTGGTCAGACAGGATGCTTACGTATGTGTCACATGTCGGAGTCGTATCTAGACATATCAGCGGTCCCATATCACTCGAACTGCACACGCCCCACAACATTACAGAGACTCCACCAGCTCGAACAGTCCTCTGCCGATATGCAGGCTTCATGGATTCATGAGGTTGTATCCATATCCGTAGACGTCCATTCTCGATACAATCTGAAACGAGACTCGTCCGACCAGGCAACATGTTTCCACTTATCAACAGTCCAACATTCCAATGTCGGTGCTGACGGACCCAGCCGAGGCCATGAATGTTTCGCACGCTGACACTTGTTGATGGCCCAGCACTGAAATCTGATGCAGTTTGCAGAAGGCTTGCACTTCTGTCACGTTGAACGGTTCTGCTTAGTCGTCGTTGATTCCGTTCTTGCAGGATCTCTTTCCGGCCGCAGCGACGTCGGAGCTTTGATGTTTTACCGGATTCCTGATATTCACGGTACAGTGGTGAAATGGTCGTACGGGAAAATCCCCACTTCATCGCTATGTCGGAGATTCTGTGTCCCATCGCTCGTGCGCCAACTATAGCAGCACGTTGAAACTCACTTAAATCTTGATAACGTGCCATTGTAGCAGCAGTAACCAATCTAACAAATGCGCCAGACTCTTGTCTTATACAGACGTTTCCGACCGCAGCGTTTGTCTGTTTACATATCTCTGTATTTGAATACGCATGTATGTACTAGCTTCTTTGGCGCTTCAATGTATTTTAACTGTTCATCTTTCATTTATCAAGAAGGGAGTTCCTCATAGTAGTGGTAATAACTACTGTGTGGAAGCATTAATGATTTGGAATTCTTGTCAAGTTTTAGTTAATAATTGCCTGAGTAATTCTTCTGACGTACTGACGTGCTTGTTACTTGTTGGCGTGTTTAAATCAAATTCTCTAGCCAAGCCTTTGTTCACGGATGAGGTAACCGGTAGTACATGCGTCGCACCTTGAAAAGGTACTTTCTATTGTTTGGCACGCTTGAGTAACTTTAATATAAAGATCTTTTTAAGGTAACGGTTGTGCTTTGATGCTGCTAAATTTCTCGTGCCTGCTTCTGCTCTAGCCTTGAGTATAGTATTTTGACATGGGCAATATACTATCGTTTTATCCCTGCTTTATTTAAGAGAAGTTTTATGTACGTTTTAGTTGAGCCAGTGTTAATTTCACATCTTGTTGTCACGGATAGGGTGCCCGAGGTCTGTTATAGGGTTGCACCTTTCTCCCTTGGCACTCGAGCTATTCGCAGTATTGTTAATGGATCTGAAGAATGCCTGAAGTCAACAGAAAGACAATAGATAGTCTTCCTAAATGGGTGTAGTAGGTTCCTATCACAACATACCATAAATACTGTCTATTTGCCGCACAGAGCACTTTACACAGAGCAGGAAAAACAAAACAAGCTCCAGACAAGCAGACAGAACTCAAATTTGCCTGAAAGTAACTCCTGAGTCCCTAACAGCTAAAATAATGTGGAATAATCGGGTCTACTGCCGGATGTTTGTGTCGCGCTGGCACAATATTTTGGTCACGGAACTCGTTGCCTTCTTCAGGTGCTACCTGAGACTGCCGTATTGGAGGATCTTGTCCAGTATTTATGCCCAGAGGGCGCTGGGCGCTCTGTTTGTCGTCCGCGCCCGCCTGGCGCTGCTTGTAAGGTGTTGTCTCTTTCCCTACTCTCCCTCGGACGTCCGCGCCCGACTTGGTCGCTTTCTGTGGCAGCTCTCTCAGGCCCGTCCTGTGTCGGCGTTCCGTTCGCAGTCCGCGCCCGCCTGGTGCTGCTCCTGCGGTGTCACAACTTCTTGAACAGTTTCTTGGTTCCTTTCGTTGGGCCCTGATAAGCTCCAGAGCCAGACTCCACGCCGAGCTGAGCTGGTAACCGCTGTCTCGGTTTATTAGCTTGTCTGTGACCTTGATCTCGATGGCCTCCTTTATGACACTGTCCCAAAATCTTGGTATCTGTGTCACAATTTTGTTGTTGTAGTCCATTGAGTGACCGAGCTCCAGACAGTGCTCCACTATGGCAGATTTGGTTGCCTCTCCGAGTCTGGTGTGCCTCTGGTGTTCTTTGCACCTGACATCCACCATCCTGGTTGTCTGGCTAATGTATAACTTTCCACACTGGCACGGGATGTTGTAAATGGCTGGTTTACGTAGCCCCATGTCGTCCTTCACACTCCCTAGCATTGTCCCAATTTTGGAGGATGGACAGAAGATCCTCTTCATATCATATTTTGAAAGAATTCTGCCGATCTTTGCAGAAACAGGTCCAGCATATGGCAGGTATGCCACCTTCTTCGCCTCCTCTGGCTCCTCTTCTGTACCCTGTGGTTGGCTGGTAGCATGAAGTGCCCTTTGGATGATGCCGGCCGGTGTGGCCGTGCGGTTAAAGGCGCTTCAGTCTGGGACCGCGTGATCGCTACGGTCGCAGGTTCGAATCCTGCCTCGGGCATGGATGTGTGTGATGTCCTTAGGTTAGTTAGGTTTAATTAGTTCTAAGTTCTAGGCGACTGATGACCTCAGAAGTTAAGTCGCATAGTGCTCAGCAGGATTGGAACCAAGCCCTTTGGATGTCTGTGGAGGAGTATCCATTTCTGCTTAACACCAGCTGTAGATGTTCTATCTCTGTGGCCAGACTTTCCGTATCTCTGTGTCTTTTGGCTTCGATTTCCTGGATACAGGGTGAGGTGTCTGTAACGACCTCTGACATGAGACAGCGATAGATACAGTCCTCAGCTTTGTGCTCGCTGGTAATACACTTATTGAACTCTTCTCTGACCAGCACCAGCATCTCGTCAGTTGAACATATTTCCCGCAAAAAAAATTAAAGCTAGTACCTCCCATTCCAGCCTTTTTTCCCTGTGGCTTCTAGGTAAAGGGTAGAGTTTGAGTGTGCCTGCCACTAGTTTCAAATGGTATTGTGAAACTTTTTTCCCAGCAGAATAACACCAGTTGTGTGGCATTGACAATTTTTGAGCTGTATTGCTATTTTAAGCAGTCCTTGCGTAGAGCTATGGATATAGTTGTGTAATTAGGAGCGATCTTTATGATTAATTATGTAATTAGGACCGATCTTTATTCCAATTTCCCAGCGAAAATGAATTAAGTACACTAACCTAACCTTCTTCTCCTGCATCTGGCTATTTTCCACATGTTGGTGGGATCAACCATGAGCTGTGGGCCGGGGGGGGGGGGGGGGGTGGACTTGGGCTTTATGTCCACCGCGAACAGGGTTCAAGTCCCAGAAAGGGTACCGCCATTTTAAATTTCCCGCCATTTCCTGGATGGGAGTTGGCATGGGATGTTAGCACAGCCCTGGGACAAAAAATGGTTCAAATGGCTCTAAGCACTATGGGGCTTAACATCTGGGGTCATCAGTCCCCTAGACATAGAACTACTTAAACCTAACTAAGGACATCACTCAAATCCATGCCCGAGACAGGATTCGAACCTGCGACCGTAGCAGCAGCGCGGTTCCAGACTGAAGCACTTAGAACTGCTCGGCCACAGCAGCCAGCACCCCAGGGACAAAGAAAGTCCCACCAAAATTCGAAATTCTACCGAAATTTAAAATTCCCACCAAAATTTGAGATTCCTACGAAAATTTGATATACCCATCAATAGGGTAGTTGAGACTGGGGTGGCGAGGGGGAGTGGACGGGGTTGGGGGCCATATGAAGGCTGAGGAAAACGTAGTTTGTCATTCAGGGTGGGGGTGGATGGGGGTGATGATGGGTTTGGCTGGGGGGTAATTAAGTGATCAATTTAATTAATTTGCATTAAAATTTGATGTAAAAAATGCGCTCAAAACCCCTGTGCTCTACTACTAGCCTGTGCAGCAACATGTTCTCACCATAGTTTATGAGTTGGGGAGGGGAGGGGAGGGCCAGTCCGGCATAAGGCCGAGCCTGCTGCCAACCACTGCTAATCTGCCACTGTGTGATGGGCTGATCCTCAAAAATGCAAGTCGGCCTTCTGCTGCATCTCCAGAGTCAGAGTGTCCTGCATCTCCATTCCAGAGAATCCGCTCCTCCACACCTCCAAAACACAAGTGTCGGCCTCGTGTCTCTATCCAGAAAGTCCAAAAAATTCTGTCTTTCTTCTCTGCTCTGCACAAAACCCAAGCAAAAGACACTTCAACAATTATAAGGCTGAATTATACACTGGTCAGTCACACTTTTTTCCAAAACAGCTGCCAAGTTAAGCAACACCTCTCAATATCATGTTGGACCTCCTTTTGCCTTACGTAGTGCAGAAAGTGGACGTGGCATGGGCTCAACAAGCCGTTGAAAGTCGCCTGCGGAAATATTGAACCATGCTGCCTCTATAGCATTTTAATTGCAAAAGTGTTGCCGGTGCAGGATGTTGCACACGAACTGATCTCTCAATTACGTATCATAAATATTCGATAGGATTCATGTCAGGCGATCTGAGTAGCCATATCATTCCCTTGAATTATCCACAATCTTCTTCAAACCAACTGCAAACAGTTGTAGCCCAGTGACTTGACACTGGGAACATTAAGTCCGTGAATGTCTCCAAGTAGCCGGACACAAACATTTTCAGTTGATGATCGGTTCAGTTGGACCTGAGGACTCAGTGCATTCCATGTAAACACAGCCCACACCATTATGGAGCCACAAACAGCTTGCAGAGTGTCTTGGTGACAACTTTGGTCTATGCTTTCGTGGTGTCTGTGCCACAACCAAACCCTACCATCAGCTCTTACCGATTGAAATTGGTATTCACCTATGCCACAGTTTTCCTGTCGTCAAGCGCCCAACCGATTTGGTCACAAGCGCAGGAGAGAGGTTGCAGGCGATGTCGTAGTGTTATCGAAGGCACTTGCGTCGGTCATCTACTGCCATAGTCCATTAACGCCAAATTTGCCGCAACGCTCTAATTGATACGATCGCCTTACGTCCCACACAGATTTTTGCGTTTGTGTTATACAATTCTCCTTGGCTGTTACCACTGATAAGCTGGTAACTCTAAGCAAATGCTGCCACTCTGTAATTGAGTGAAGGCTATTGGCCACTGCATGATCTGTTGCGAGAAGCCGTGCCTGAAATTTGGTATTCTCGGTACGCTATTGAGTCTGTGGATCTCGGAATATTGAATTCCCTAACGATTTCCGAAATGGAATGTCCCATGCGTCTAGCTCCAACTGCAATGCCACGTTCAAAGTCTGTTAATTCCTGCTGCACAGCCATAATCACTTTGAAAACCTTTTAACATGAATCACCTGAGTACAAATGACAACTCCAACAACGTATTGCCCTTTTATGTCTTGTGTATGTGATACTATCACTATCTTATATATGTATCTCAGTATCTCATGAGCTTTGCCATCTTATGTGCTAGACATTTTAGCAACAGGCCCAGACAACAATGTGCGTGGCTGTAGTTTGCGGAGTCCCAACAAAACGAACCCCGCCAGCTGTGTGACAGACAATACGTGACTCATAAATGATGGTCAGAGCCCGAGTTGTCGTCCGCTGGTCAAGGTGGCCTAATCCTCAGAGCTCAATTATTCTCTGCAGAGAGATCGAGGGGCTCAATGCCCATTACCCCCTACTACCATCCAGGACTCCATCAGATTCATAACACAACAAATATGGATATGCAATCAACACAAATATAGAGTATTTAAGATATGCCAACTTTCGACTTTTGGAGACCCCTATGCCACCCATTTTATGAGCATCAGATATTCATAAGTCGATCAAAAGATGATCTGGGTTATGATAAATTGAATCAATGCCAATGATGCATATATATGTCAGTCGACCACTTCACTGACGCTTTTCAAGATCACAGTTATCAACAACTTCAACTGGAACCATCCGATAGAATATGTGGTGAAGTAGGTGAAACAGATACTGCATTTTACTGGCGGAACACTTAGAAAATGCAGTGTGTCTTCTAAAGAGACTACCTGTGAGAAGCAATATTGAGGATATTCCGCCCAGTCAGCAATCATGCGATTACTGCCACAACATATCTCAGGAAAACATCATCTCATTGTCAAGTGCTAAACACAAGGAAACCAGATAAAACAATCGTTCTTATACCGACAGACATATGAGGATTACAGATGTCCTGAGTTATAAACTAACTTAAAATTTTTTTTATTCCGTAAGGCCTTCTCGCCGTAGTAGTGGGACAAAGTGGGCATCACCCCACTCAGCATTGTTGCCAAATTTATTCAAGATGGCGGATCCCAGGTGGTGGCCATAGATATGTCAATTTGCACCGATGTCATGACAGAAAATTCAAATTTTGGAGTGAAAATAGGTCAGTTGAGCTACCTCTACTAACCTAACTCCACCCACCCCCTCCCCAGGGAAACAGCGGCAATTAAAAAAGAAATGACAGGAAATTCGAATTTATTGGCAGGGATATCAAATTTTGTGTGTTCACCTTGAGACCTGGAGACCAACTGACCTAGTTCAGAACACCAGCACCAGACGACACTGTTGGCCCTCCACCAACCCTTCCCTCACCATCCCTATTGGAAACTGGCAGGAAATTCATTTAACCTGTGTCGAGTTGCTGCACTGGGAAGACCTGTTGACAGAATGCTAATATAGCATGCATAAGGCATTGTTTAAACAATTTGTTTAAGTACATTGTTTATTTATTTCTATAATTGCAATACACCTAGATATTGATGCTGGCATTTAAATAATTTAGACGACATTAAAAAATTCAGTACTTTTTTTTAATCCCATACTCAAATGAACCATGTGATTACACTGTCCCAGAGCGCACTAAGCATATCCGAAAAAGTTTCTCGCATGTGCTTCACGCACCTGAGTCACAGCCACTGGAAGACGCATGCACTTAGCTGCTCCACAATGGCCACCAGCCACTGCCAATAGAGCGGTCATGCAAAGTGCTTCTTGTCATGTTGAAAATGCCTGCAACCTTCCTCCTCATCCCTGGTGCACTTTCATTCTTTGTGACACAAGGATAGCCCTTGTCGCTGAACATGAACTGCTTCAGGAATTATTAAATTTGGTGTTGGTTGGTTGGTTGGTTTGGGGGATTAAAGGGACCAGACTGCTACGGTCATCGGTCCCTAAATTTGGTGTTCAAGCAATGTGTGGTATACTGTCACATACATACCTTGAAGATGTTACAGGAACAACACGTACCACTGGACAAAGAGAGAAAGAGTTTTGCAGATGACGCAAGAATATTTAAATATTTTGCGATGTAATTACACGTTTTATTCCGAGGAATACTTCCATCCTTGAACAATGATTCTAAAAAGACCGCGGAGGTTTCTGGCATACTTGTGAAAACTCCCAGCCTCCATCCCTGAGACAGTTTCTGCTGGAAATAGATCTCGATACCGATATCACCGCAGTACCCGATTTCCCACACCAAAACGACGATATTTGGAAGCCGAAGTAAATATCTCTGTAAATCTAAACAGGACGCTTACCACTTTTTCGAGGTTTAGCTGCTTGTCTGAAAGCACTGTCATAGAGAGATAAAACTTTCTAAGTCCTACAGCTGTTGTGGTGTTGATCACTTTTTTGAAACGCTGAGTGGGATTAGTTTATATTTGCTGCTGGAGTCAGGAATGTTAAGGCTCTTGTTTTTATTTCTCTCTCTTTTTGAAGCACACTAGCGTATATGCACAAATGGGAAAATCGGAGCAATTACATATCTAAAAGATCATGACATATTTCGAATCTTACATTAGATTGTGGAAAAAAACCACAGTGAGAATTCGAAATACAGAAGAGAAAAATGGATGAAATTATCGGTGAATTTTCGATGTTCTACAACTGGTGCTCTGGAGATGCTGTAAAGCCGCAGCGGCAGGTGGGGAAGGGGTGGGGGACAACATCCCATTTGTACAAATCAGAGGAGGCTGGTCAACTTGAGCTTGCCTCTGAGCACTCGAGCAAAGAAATCACATGACTCTCAGAAGTCACAGAAGTTTTCGGAGATACCTTACCCCTGTCTTGTTCGAGTCATTCTGTAAAGGCTCCTACACCCTGCACAAACGATGTCTTGTGATGCTCTGATGTCATGGAACTACCTGTGAATGGAGCACTCTCATTGATTCTCACTGAATTTCCCAACCAAATTGCTGCTGCCTGTTTGGGAACACTGTCACTTCCTGCACACAGACAAATTACGAGACTTTCAGCGGCAAACTATTTTGTACAAATCGAAAAACATACAGCATTCATATTGGACTGACAATTACACCCTGCAAAAGTGGTCTACTCATCACGATATACAGAAACTACCACCAAAGACACTCCCTCAATTACACTGCTCTGCTACTGTCGACGAAAGCTTGAATTTTTCTGCATGAAATTGGTCTTCAATCAGACTATACCACCAAAAACGAATGTATCACCATACCATATCGCAGCAGTAAACGCAATTCGTTTCTCGCACCGTACAAAGTCATCACTTCTGCATCCTGCATATAGCTATTGAGCACCTCACTCTCGTATATATGCTGAGAAGACATTAAGATCCCCCCCCCCTCAAAAAAATTAGAAAATAAGCACATGCACAGTACATAGTCGCAGCACTACATATTTCCCATGAGGTTGGTCAGTTAGTCATCCACTGTGGCCAACGGCCACAAGGCAACAGCCCTCACACGCACTGCTCTGATGCGTGATCAGAGTGCCATATGCAGACAGTGGCCACACACTTAAGTAGTGTACAAAGGCTGGGCTGGTTTCCCTGGCACAAACGCTTCCACTGATGGTACTGCTTCCAATCTGGTCTGCTTGCTGCCTTAGTTTCTGCAACGTGTTGTAATCTCCTCCAGACTCAGGATTACAATAATGTGTGTATTTTAACATGGTTTGTCAGAGTATCATACCATTTATGCGATAGTTCTCTGTATTAACCAGCCTTTGTACCTGTGGGTCCAGCACAGGCCTAATTTCTCACTGAGATATGTTTGCCTAGCGACTCTACCCTGCAAGCGCATGTAAGTCGTTCTCAACGTTATACTGACATCTCATGTCTATGTAAATAACAGCCAAGTCTGTCTCTGGGCACGCTATTGAAATCTTTTGCAATGTTTTCAGAAACCACTAACGAAAATAACCCAGAATAACACAGGATGCATTCTTCCTAGCGGTACTAAAGGCAGAGCCTGTCCATTACATGTCAACCCCTCACAGAAATCATTAAGTGTTGCAGAAATAATTAAGGGTCTCTTTTGTTGTTTTAGGAGCTCTCCTGATGTCTCAACTTGTCTACATGGAAATTCTAGTCCTAACAGGAACTGTTAACGAAAATACCCCAGAATAACATAGGACGCATGCCCCCTAGTGACCCTAACGGGACAGCCTGTCCATCATGTGTTGTCCTTGCAACATACGTCTCAGAAATGGTAAATGTTTCGCTCATATACTCACCGATCAAAGGCTTCGTCATGTGTATGCATGCTTGTGAAAGCACCATTAATCATAAAAGCATTCTTGTTATATGGAAACAGAGCACTGTGTAAGCATAGACGGGGAATCAGAGCAGTTACACAAACAGAATTCGAAGCACTGACCTACAGAAGAGAAAAATGGCTGAATTTTTGGTGTCCTACAGCTGCTGGTCTAGAGATGTAATAATGCGACAATGGTGAATGAGGGACAGTATCACACCAGAGATGGACAGTCTGTTTCAACTTGTCTTTGAACACGTGAACAAAGAAGACATAATGCTCCTCTCAGAACGTTCTGCAGATACCTTGCCACCATCTTGATTGAGCCAGCGTGTAGAGTCTCCTACGGCCGAGCTCAAAGGATGTCCAGTGAAACAATGGAGCATTCTGAATGGCTATTACTGAATTTACCCGCCAAACTGCTGCTGCTGCTGGTATGGGAGCACTGTCCGCCACTTTTTTCTGCAGATGAGACTTTCAGCGTCTAAACTATTGCAGAACTATTGCACTGACAACTAAACCCTGCAAACGTGGTCTACAGATCGTCAAATAAGGAAAGACACTTCCTCAATTACACTGCTCTGGCGCTTTTGACGGAAACTTAAATATTTCAGCTGGAAAGTGATCTCCAACCCGGCTATATATCAGTATATACTGCATCGATGTAGTAAGCACACAATTCGTGCTCTGCATCAAACAAAATCATCACTTGTGCATCTTGTATATAGCTATCGACTATCGGACATTCATATATATACCACGAAGAAAGACAGCATAAGCGCACAGATCGTATATAGTCCTCGCAGCACTATATTTCCCACAAGCTCGGTAGGTCATCTACCTCAGCCGATGGTCACAAGTCATCTGTCCCTTCACATACACTGGCCCGACGAATGACCAGAGCACCCTCAGAAGACTGAGGTCACTCTCCAAGCTGTTGTACAAAGGCTGGGTCGGTTCCCCTCGGCACAAAGGCATTACTGTTTCTGGCCCCAGCCCGATTGCTTGCTTCCTTTCTACACCCATCTCCAGACGCTGGGGGATTACGAGAACTTATGTACAGCGTTAGTGTAAATGATGGACCATCTTTCAAATCTTCAAGTACTAATCTAAAGTGAACTATATTTATACCAGTGAAAAGAGGAAGTTTCAAAGTCCTTTTTCATAATGTTTGATATCAAATTAATAAATTTATTAATTAGTAATTAATTAGTTTTTAATAGTTATTTAATAAATAGAAATGTGCTACTGTAAATGTTATAAATGTTCAACGTGACCACCGTTGGCTGCACGGCAAACATCGATGCGTAGCCAAACTCGTCTCACACATGCAAAAACGTATCTGGTGTTATGAGAGCATGGCAGGAGTGATCTGGTTCCGCAGATCATTCAGAGTGGTTGGTAGAGGCGGTATGTACACATCTTCCTTCACATAACCCATCATAAATAGTCACAGGCTTTGAGATCAGGAGATCTCTGTGGTCAGAAGTGCAGAGTCAGGTCCTCAAGTCCCCTGCAATGGATCCAGCGCTAGGGAAGGGAGAATAGGCTACAGCCACCACGTACTCCTCGCACACCAAGCGGAATCGTCCCAGGAAACTGGCCACATATATATTTGACCACTGTATCACTCAATTGGACGACATTTGACAATGAGTGAAGCATCGGAAATGCCCCCTGCTGACGACAGTGGTTCTGGAAATACAAATATCTGTACAATTCTTATAATTTGACCTGATTTACCTACTAAAAAAAATCATTCATTCCCTTTGCAGCTATTGCAGTATTCCACGTGAAATCCATACCTTCCTTACGACTGGACATAGTCATTTTCTTTGCACATGCCGGAACTTTATACTTTGTAAGCCTGATGCTCAAGGCGAACCTATCACGCATCCCCTACTACTAAGTATAATACTCCACCAATAACTGAATGCAGGAAATACGAAACAATACGGAGCGAAAATCAGTGATGGGTGGACATGTACCACAAGCTTTTATTGCGAGTTGTATCACTGTGTCTTAGAAAGAGAGGCATAATCGTCTTACAAGCCATCAGATGTTAAAAACACGATCGTAACAACCGTATTACTGTCACAATCGGTATTGGTTCTACCGGTGCACACAAGTATCCATGTTCAAAACTACTCGAACTTTATAAATCGAGGTATGGTATTGCTTCCAAATGAAATCGTTTTCCACACAAATATGGCAACACTGAATATAGACAATGATCTCCGGAGTGTTTATTAACAGACCAATAGCGCGGTTACACGTCACCAACGATGTAAGTTCATAATAAAATCTTCGGATTTAGAAAGTGATTCGGTTAAGGAACGTGGTATGAAGCCAGCATTTCCAACTCCCTCACGCCGCCTCTAGGTGATTCTCCAGTATTTGTAATGCATTCTTTCTTGGTGCAAGGGCAAAGGTTTGCAATTTATCGACAGGGTTATAGGTGATGGTTGACTGTGAATAATCACGTACAGTAGATGGTGTGCTGGTTGAGGTCATAAGAAAAGTACACTAGCTTTTCAGATGTATACTGTTACGTTTTCTGGTAGAAAAGGAATCCAAGAGAAAGAGGAATCAAAGATAAAGAGGAATCCGAGAAAACGTTGACATGAAAGCCCCGAGGACCAGGAAAACACTCATTTTTTACGTGAAAGCAGCATTTTACTGTGTGTCTATTGAGGTGAGAGTGGTACACGTAAGTTTATTACTGTATTTGACGCTTTCGAGGAAAACAGAGAAATATCTGCCTCTAAACTTACTTGCATCTGCATTAAAGGATGACAGAAAGTGGATGGAGTGATCGGAAGAGATGGGGTTGTAACGAGGTACGATTTAATAGTAGACTGATGATGCATTCTAGAGATAGAGGGAGATGTTGCTGCAGGTCATTTGACCTTTCTTTTTTTTCGTTGTTCTGTCAGGATGCATCATTTGTGTGACATAGCCTGTGTTCAACTCTTATACGTATTCTGTGTGTGACTTAGAGCACTGTCTACTTGTGATCGTTAACAGTAAACCTCTCGATCATCAGAGGATTTCCATCTCATGTGTAATGAAACGTGAAGATCCTGTTTCGACACATTCTTCTAAACGAAGGAATATTTATGTCACGCGCTCCATTCCCCTGTAGCACCTTGGGTATAAATTCGAGACTTCAGTTTCATAACTAAAGTGATTCTAAGTAAGTGACAGGTGTTTGTGAGGCACTGCAATCCCTGTGTATACATCTGTTTGGCAGATGTCCTGTTTACAGAATTACTGGCGGCATGACGTGTAATTTCTGAACCTTTGGTCAGATGTGAACAGTCGACGCTACACACCTCTGGAAAACTGTATTGTGCATGCATCACACAGAAGCGATGTTTTAAGGAAGTAGATTTTTTTTCATTTTACAGTTTGTCGCCATATTTTATCGCAGAGAAACCTCCAAGAAGCATGTATGTCGTGCTCTGGAAATATATTTCTTACAATGGAATATTAACAGCCTTGCGTCCCTCACGACGGTCGCAAACTGCAATGCTCAGACATTGTAGGCTGATTTAAGTGCAGAATCGTGTAGCATTAAGAGTGTATGAGTTTATGTTCACTGTTACCAGTAGATTCCCAGTACTGATCCTAGATACTAGAACAATACTTTAGAATAGATAGCGTAGTTGATTTACGTAAAATGCTTCGAACTCCATCCGTCTGGAGCTCCATCATGCATAAAAACCACCTGTTTATTGTTCTTAACTGTCTGCTATTCCATCACAAGACTTCCATGTCTACTACTATACATCGACAAGGGGTGCCAAGCTCCCCGACGTGTGTTTATCTGGAGAAATCTTGTAGACTTGGATGGGTGCGGGATAGCAGTTATGGTCTCCGTACACTCCGTTCATTCACGAGACGCAGAATATAGCGGTCTACTTCTGGCCAGCTGTAAATTACGCGCTATGCTCGAAGAGCTAGAAATGTGTAGATCGCTGTCTCGTTTACTTTGATATACACTCCTGGAAATTGAAATAAGAACACCGTGAATTCATTGTCCCAGGAAGGGGAAACTTTATTGACACATTCCTTGGGTCAGATACATCACAAGATCACACTGACAGAACCACAGGCACATAGACACAGGCAACAGAGCATGCACAATGTCGGCACTAGTACAGTGTATATCCACCTTTTGCAGCAATGCAGGCTGCTATTCTCCCATGGAGACGATCGTAGAGATGCTGGATGTAGTCCTGTGGAACGGCTTGCCATGCCATTTCCACCTGGCGCCTCAGTTGGACCACCGTTCGTGCTGGACGTGCAGACCGCGTGAGACGACGCTTCATCCAGTCCCAAACATGCTCAATGGGGGACAGATCCGGAGATCTTGCTGGCCAGGGTAGTTGACTTACACCTTCTAGAGCACGTTGGGTGGCACGGGATACACGCGGACGTGCATTGTCCTGTTGGAACAGCAAGTTCCCTTGCCGGTCTAGGAATGGTATAACGATGGGTTCGATGACGGTTTGGATGTACCGTGCACTATTCAGTGTCCCCTCGACGATCACCAGTGGTGTACGGCCAGTGTAGGAAATCGCTCCCCACACCATGATGCCGGGTGTTGGCCCTGTGTGCCTCGGTCGTATGCAGTCCTGAATGTGGCGCTCACCTGCACGGCGCCAAACACGCATACGACCATCATTGGCACCAAGGCAGAAGCGACTCTCATCGCTGAATACGACACGTCTCCATTCGTCCCTCCATTCACGCCTGTCGCGACACCACTGGAGGCGGGCTGCACGATGTTGGGGCGTGAGCGGAAGACGGCCTAACGGTGAGCGGGACCGTAGCCCAGCTTCATGGAGACGGCTGCGAATGGTCCTCGCCGATACCCCAGGAGCAACAGTGTCCCTAATTTGCTGGGAAGAGGCGGTGCGGTCCCCTACGGCACTGCGTAGGATCCTACGGTCTTGGCGTGCATCCGTGCGTCGCTGCGGTCCGGTCCCAGGTCGACGGGCACGTGCACCTTCCGCCGACCACTGGCGACAACATCGATGTACTGTGGAGACCTCACGCCCCACGTGTTGAGCAATTCGGCGGTACGTCCACCCGGCCTCCCGCATGCCCACTATACGCCCTCGCTCAAAGTCCGTCAACTGCACATACGGTTCACGTCCACGCTGTCGCGGCATGCTACCAGTGTTAAAGACTGCGATGGAGCTCCGTATGCCACGGCAAACTGGCTGACACTGACGGCGGCGGTGCACAAATGCTGCGCAGCTAGCGCCATTCGACGGCCAACACCGCGGTTCCTGGTGTGTCCGCTGTGCCGTGCGTGTGATCATTGCTTGTGCAGCCCTCTCGCAGTGTCCGGAGCAAGTATGGTGGGTCTGACACACCGGTGTCAATGTGTTCTTTTTTCCATTTCCAGGAGTGTATATGTTCCAGAATTAACAATGAATGGACGTACAGCACAATCTATCTGCATTTGCAATGGTACTCGAATTGTGGAGGTGGGGTGGTTTAGCGCTGATACAGAATCTGGAAAGCATGCTGTTGCATCATTGGTCAGTGTTGAAATTACTGTAAAATTGCCAAATTTGTTCACACTATCAACTGTGATGCTTATTATTGCAGTACATAGACGGTGTCTTTCCCATCCCATCTGTTCGCCAGTACACCGTTGGTTACTACATAGCGATTGACTGAGATAGCTTGTCTGAGATGGAGAAAGGGTCTTGGTGGAGGAGCAACACGTTTTGGGCATGGCTAGCACTAAAACAGTGATTGCATAGATGATTGCAATATGAGGAATCACCCGAAACGGAACACGGAGCCATTGGCTATTCCGTCACTGTGAGAGATACACTATGTGACCAAAAGTATCCGGTCACCCCCAGAAACATACGTTTTTCATATTACGTGCATTGTGCTGCCACCTACTGTCAGGTACTCCATATCAGCGACCTCAGTAGTCATTAGGCATCGTGAGAGAGCAGAATGCGGTGTTCCGCGGAACTAACGGACTCCGAACATGGTCAGGTTATTGGATGTCACTTGTGTCATATGCCTGTACGCGAGATTTTCGCACTCCTAAACAGCCCTAGATCCATTGCTTGCGATGTGCTAGTGAAGTGGAAACGTGAAGGGACACGTACAGCACAGAAGCATACAGGCCGACCATGTGTGTTGACTGACAGAGACCGCCGACAATTGAAGAGGGTCGTAACGTGTAATAGGAAGAGATCTATCCAGACCATCACACAGTAATTCCAGACTGTATCATGATCCACTGCAAGTACTATGAAAGTTAGGGAGGAGGATTTCACGGTCAAGCGGCTGCTCATAAGCCATATATCACACTAGTAAATGCAAAACGATGCCACGCTTTTTGTAAGAAGCGTAAACATTGGACGATTGAAACGAGGAAAAACGTTGTGTGGGGTGACGAATCACGGTACACAATGTGGCGATCCGATAGCAGGGAGTCGGTATGGCGAATGCTCAGTGAACTTGATCTGCCAACTTGTGTGCAGGCAGTAGTAGAATTCGGAGGCGGTGGTTTTATGGTGTGGTCGTGTTTTTCATGGAGGGGGCTTGTACCCTTGTAGTTTTGCGTGGCACTATCACAGCACAGGCCTACATTGATGTTTTAATTACCTTCTTGTTTATAAAGCACGGCCTGTGGCGGAGAGGTTGCTCGACAATAACATCCCTGTGATGGACTGGCCTACACAGAATCCTGACCTGAATCCAGTAGAACACCTTTTGGATGTTTTGGAACGCCGATTTACTGCCAGGCGTCACCGACAGACATCGATACCACTGCTCAGTGCAGCACTCTGTGATAAATGGGCTGCCATTCCCCAAGAACCCTTCCAGGACCTGATTGTACGTATGCCTGCAAAAGTGGAAGCTGTCATCAAGGCTAACGGTGGACCAACACCGTATTGAATTCCAGTATTACCGATGGAGGGCGCCAGGAACATGAAAGTCGTTTTCAGCCAGGTGTCCGGATACTTTTGATGACATAGTGTAACTTTAAATGATTTACACCATGTGTTGCCTAGTTTTCTGTGGGAGGCAATGGGTCAGAACGTGTTAATGTTAGTTTAGAACCTGATGCAGCCCTAGAAGTCGTGGATGAAAAAACAAAATGTATGCTAGTGTACAAAGCGTGTTACAGCAGAAAAAAAACAATGTTTCAAACAGTGACACAGTGATCCTCTCTTGCGACTGATAGTCATTGGGATACGGTCATCCTCCTGCAGTACAGGCGATGAAACTTGACACTGGTCTCTGCAATGGATCAAAACCTGTATTTTTCATAGGATCGCTGCATATGCTTGATGCCAGCATGCATACCGTATTTGTTCCTGATATATCGGAAGAGAGAGTTGCGGTAAAAGGCTTAGCGGACTCTCTATTGGATGAAGTTAGTGAATCTTTTACAGTGTTGAATAAACAAAATAACGATGATACAATGTTGGGGTGATAAACGTGAATGGGTCCTGAGGGACACGAATCCGCTTCGTGATGCAGTAACTGTATGCAGTTTGGAGATGCAATGCAATGCAGTAGCAAAATCCTCGTCCCTCTCTCGGTTCCTGTACTCTCTTTTATATTACCTAGTGTGGCAGGAGCGGGCTTCGTTTGGCGTTGACCTTACACATCGTACACGGTTGGCGAAGCTACGACATGTTCCCATTTCCACCGAATGGTCAAATCATCGCCCTGCCGCAGTGACTCAGGTCACTCTGTTTCTACACAGGTTACAGAAGCTGGTAGATACAGCTCTCTCCAACTTCTGCTCAGTTCCAACTTAAACTGGAACGATCACATGCGCAGAGCTGCAAGGATGGCAAGGCAGAGTCTGATGGGCAGTTACAAGATGTATAGGGACTGTGTAAATCCACGTTGGAATTTTACTGTAGCAGATAGGTTCGAAAAAAGTGACTCGTCTCGAGATATGAGAATGCCACGAATATGATCCACTAGTGGTTGTAATCATTAAAAGACTTCACCATAGGATCCAATGCACGTATGTGGTTGAACGGATGGACTTGACTCCAAATTCCAGACAGCATTTGTACCAGAAAGCGTAACAGTATAAAACTGAATAGCTAGTGAACATTTTTTATGAACTCAATGAACACACTATCTACTGATGTGATTATTCTCAATTAACCACCTCCTTACCCCAGTCGACTTATCACCTAGCTTGGAGACAGAATGTATTACAAATACTGGAGAAATATCTAGCGGTGGCGTGAGGGAGCTGCAAATACTGGCTTCATACCACGTTCCTTAATCGAATCAGTTTCTAAATTCGATGATTTCATTACGAGCTTACACCGTCGGCGAAGTGTAACCGCGCTATTGTTCTGTTAATATACACTCCGGAGATCACTGTCGATATTCAGTGTTGCCGTATTTGTGCAGAAAACCATTTCATTGGGAAGCAATACCAGATCTCGATTTATGAAGCCAGTATAGCTTTTAAAATGGATACTTGTATGCGCCAGTAGAACCAATACCGTTTGTGACAGTAATGCGGTTGTTACGATCGTGTTTTTAACATCTGATGGCTTGCAAGACGATTATACCTCTCTTTCTAAGACACAGTGGTACGACTCGCAAGAAAAACTTGTGGCACATGTCCACCCATCACTGATTTTCGCTCCATATTGTTTCGTATCGCCTGCATTCAGTTATTGGCGGAGTATTATATTTAGTAATAGGGGATGCGTGAAGGGTTCGCCTTGATCATCATGCTTATAAAGTATAAAGTTCCAGCATGTGCAAGGAAAATGAGTTTTTCCAGCCATAAGGGAGGCGCGGATTTCTCGTGGAATACTGCGGTAGCCGCAAAGAGAATGACGGATTTTTTTTTTTTACTAGGAAAATTAGGTCAAGCCATAAGAATGGTTCAGATATTTGTATTTCCAGAATCAATTTCATCAGCAGGGGTCACTTCCGATGCTTCACTCATTGTCAAATGTCCAGTTGAGACCACAGTCGTAATATTTAATTGTTACTACAGCGATCAAACATATATGTTGCCAGTTTCCTGGAACGATTCTGCGTGGTGTGCGAGGAGTACGTGGTGGCTGTAGCCTATTCTCCCTTCCCTAGCGCTGGATCCATTGCAAGGGACTTGAGGACCTGACTCTGCACTTCTGGGCACCGGGATCTCCTGATCTCAAAGCCTGTGACTATTTAGTATGGGGTTATGTGAAGGAAGCTGTTTACGTCCCGCCTCTACCAACCACACTGAATGATTTGCGGAACCAGATCACTCCTGCCGTGCTCTCGTAACACCAGATACGTTTTCGCATGTGTGAGACGAGTTTGACTACCTTATCGATGTTTGCGGTGCAGCCAACGGTGGTCACATTGAACATTTATAACATTTATCACATTTCTATTTATTAATTACAAGTTATTACAAATTATTCAATTTATTAATTTGATATCAAACGTTATGAAAAGTGACTTTGAAACTTCCTCTTTTCACTGGTATAAATCTTGTTCATTTTGGATTTGTACCTGCTGTATGCAAGATGAACAAGTGATGATTTTGTTTGGTGCCGGACACGAATTGTGTGCTTACTACATCGATACAGTGTACGGTGGTAACCAGGGTGAGTCACCTAACGTTACCGCTGGATATATTTCGTAAATCACATCAAATACTGACGAATCGATTCCACAGACCGAACGTGAGGAGAGGGGCTAGTGTAATTGGTTAATACAAACCATACAAAAATGCATGGAAGTATGTTCTTTAACACAAACTTACGTTTTTTTAAATGGAACCCCGTTAGTTTTGTTAGCACATCTGAACATATAAACAAATACGTAATCAGTGTCGTTTGTTGCATTGTAAAATGTTAATTACATTCGGAGATACTGTAAACTAAAGTTGACGCTCGAGTACCACTCCTACGCTGTTCGATCGTGTGCATCGGAGAGCATCAAATTACGTAGGGATCCAAAGGGAACGGTGATGGGCCTTAGGTACAGAAGAGACTGGAACAACACATTACGTCCACATGCTAACACCTTTCTATTGGTCTTTTTCACTGACGCACATGTACATTACCATGAGGGGTGAGGTAAACGTACACACATGCATTACTGGTCCGTGGGCAATCCTCGCTGGCTCAGACAGGTAGAGCGACAGCGACCGTGGACTGTAAATGTATGGTGCGGAATCATTGGCGACCATCTCATTGGTCCTCACTTCATTGCAGGGGCCCAAACAGCTGCAACATACATCGCGTTTCTACAGAATGATCTGCCAACGTCGCTCGAAAATGTCCCACTGGAAACGCGTCGACGTATGTGGTATCAGTTGATGGTGCACCTGCACATTCCGCAATTAACACTTGGTTGACCCTTGACAGGATGTTCGACGGGCGTTTCATAGGACGTGGAGGACCCATAAATTGGCCAGCCCGTTCTCCTGATCTTACACCTCTGGACTTCTTTCTGTGGGGCACGTTAAAGGAGAATGTGTACCGTGATGTGCCTACAGCCCCAGAGGATATGAAACAACGTATTGTGGCAGCCTGCGGCGACATTACACCAGATGTACTGCGGCGTGTACGACATTCATTACGCCAGAGATTGCAATTGTGTGCAGCAAATGATGGCCACCACATTGAACATCTATTGGCCTGATATGTCGGGACACACTTTATTCCACTCCGTAATTTAAAACGGAAACCACGTGTGTACGTGTACCTCACCCCTTATGGTAATGTACATGTGCGTCAGTGAAAAAGACCAATAAAAAGGTGTTAGCATGTGGACGTAATGTGCTGTTTCAGTCTCTTCTGTACCTAAAGTCCATCACTGTTCCCTTTGGATCCCTACGTAATTCGGTGCTCTCCGATACACACGATCCAACAGCGGAGGAGTGGTACTCAAGCGTCAACTTTAGGTTACAATATCTCCGGATGTAATTAACATTTTACAATGCAACAAACGGCACTGATTACGTATTTGTTTATATTTTCAGATGTGCTAACAAATCTAACGGGGTTCCATTTAAAAAAACGTAGGTTTGTGTTAAAAAACATACTTCCATGCATTTTTTTATGGCTTGTATTAACCAATTACACTAGCCCCTCTCCTCAGGTTCGGTCTATGGAATCGATTCGTCAATATTTGATGTGGTTTACGAAATACATCCAGCGGTAATGTTAGGTGACTCACCCTGTATAGCAGGGTTAGAGATCGGTTTCACCATGAAATATTCAAGCTTCCGTCATCAGCGCCAGAGCAGTGTAATTGAGGAAGTGTCTTTCCATATTTAACGATCTGTAGACCACTTTTGCAGGGTTTAAATGTCAGTGCAATAGTTTTACAATACTTTAGCCGCTGGAAGTCTCATCTGCAGAAAAAAAATGGCGGACCGTGCTCTCACACCAGCAGCAGCAGCAGTTTGGCGGGTAAATTCAGTAAGAGCCAATCAGAATGTTCGCCGCACTGGGTAGCTGCGCTGTGTGAGGCGTCTTGTGACAGCCCCCATGGCTCCCCTGTCTGCGGTTCGAGTCCTCCCTCGAGCATGGATGTATGTGTCGTCCATAGAGTAAGTTAGTTTACATTAGATCAAGTAGTGTGTAAGCTTAGAGACCGATGACCTAAGCAGTTTGGTGTCATAAGATCTTACCACAAATTTACAAATTCTCCGAATGCTCCATTCATTCACAAGACATACGGAAAGTTCGGAGAGGAGCATTATTTCTTCTTTGTTGAAGTGTTCAAAGACGAGTTGAAGCAAACTGTTCATCACTGGCATGATGTAGTCCCTCATCTGCCATTGTTGCATTGTTACATCTCTAGACCAGCAGCAGTTGGACACCAAAAAATTCCAGCCATTTTTCTCTTCTCTAGGACAGTGCTTCGAATTCTGTTTGCCGTCTGTGCTTAGACAGTGCTCTCTTTCCATACAACAAGAATGCCTTTATGATTAATGGTGTTTTTGCAAGCATGCACAGACATGATGAAGCCTTTTATCGGTGAGAATATGAGCGAAACATTTACCATTTCTGAGATATGTGTTGGAAGGACAACAGATAATGGACAGGCTGTCCCATTAGGATTGCTAGGAAGAATGCATCCTATGTTATTCCGGGTTATTTTCGTAAACAGTTCCTGTTAGGACAAGAATTCCCATGGAGACAAGCTGAGACATCACGAAAGCACCTACAGCAACAAAAGAGACTATTAATTATTTCTGCAACACTTAATTGTTTCCGTGAGGGGCTGATATGTGATTGACAGGCTCTCCCATTAGAATCGCTAGGAAGAATGCATCCTGTGTCTCATCTGGGTTATTTCATTAATGGTTTCCGAAAGAATTGCAAAAGATATCTATTGCGTGTCGAGAGTGAAACTTGGCTGTTATTTACATAGACATGAAATGTCAGTATAACATTGACAACCACTTAGATGCGCTTTCTGGACAGAATCGCTAGGCAAACATCTCTCAGTGAGAAATTAGGCCCACAGGTACAAAGGCTATGCATCAGCTGTGGTTGCTACGTAAACACGTGTTTCGACAGGAATTCCTCAGATGTCAAGTATGAAATGGATTGTACCACCTGTGGGACCCAAGTTTAAACCTGCACGTGGCTTGGCAGCTGATAGCTGCATCGTTGCTTTTGAGGGTGCACCCGAAATACTGGCAGTGTGTGCAGTGCTGTTCTCTGCGGTACAGTGGATGGCGCATGCTTTGTGATCGATAGGTTTTTACCTGTGTAATTCAGTGTGAAATGTGTTCTATAACGAAATTCCTTGTGCGATCACAATGAAAAATAAGAGATCGATTTAACTACTTCTTACAAGGCCTGCATCTTTCCAGACTGCAGGCAATGATGAGCAAGAGTACTCCAACCCCTGCAAACTAATTTTTTTATAAGTAGACAATTAAAGCCTTGAATTTCCTGTCATGAGATCCTTCAAAGGGCCACCAATTTCTAGGTAGGGGAGGGAAGGGGAGAGAGGAGATGGTGGTTTACCATAGGGGGAGGGGTTGATTAATTGAGAAATTTAATTATGTAGTCAATCAGACTGATAAGAGTGAAAGGGGCTGTTTGAATAACTCAAACCTGAAAGTGTACCTGTACCTGCGAGGGGGAGGGAGGGGTGGGGGGTGTAATTGATTTCCTGAAAACTTCTTTGAATACATAAATAAACTATATTCAATACACTGCCATGAATCCCATAAATTGTTTAAATAAACAATATTCCACACATTGTCGGAATTGTTTAAACAATATTCCATACACTGCAATCGATTTCCCGACAAATTCTTTACCTATTAAATAAACTACATTCCATTCACTGCCATATGTAATTAAACAATAAACTGTATATTGTCTAAATTAATTAAACAATATTCCAAACACTGCAATCGAATTCCCTCCTAATGACCGATCAATAGAGTCTTTTTCCCACCAGTTCCTGGGAGGGGGAGGAGATGAGTGCTAAGGAGTGTCCCAGAAAGCAGATTTACTTAATTGATTGATTTAATTAATTCATCACTCAAATTGATATCAAAAGTGTGCTTGTATCAGCGAGGGGGAGGGTGGTAGAGTTTGAGGTTCCCTGGGGGTGTGGGTGGGAGAGGTACGGGTGCATAAGATTGAGAAATTGTCAATCAAAAGGATTAACAATAGGTTAATGATCTGTCAGTCAAAAGAGAACAATAGTTTTGCCTGTAAGTGCATACCTGCCCCTGATGTAGGCAAACTGCACTAACAAAATGCACCGCAACATAGTTTGTCCCACTACTAATAGATTCTGGCGGTAAACCGAAAATGCCAGTTTGTTCCGGTCACTAGCTGTCATGCCCATGCACCTGCACACCAAGCAGAATCGTTCTAGGAAACCAGACACATATTTATCACCGTAATTACAATTACATATTACGATTGCAGCCCAAATATAGTGACTTTCGACAGTGAATGAAGTGCCAAAAAGCCTCCTCCTGATGTCTTCTGCATTTTTGTCAATAAAAAACACCGCCTCTGTCTTTTATTTCAAGCATCCTATGTGTTGTGGGAGCAGTAGCAGCATAATTTACGCCACACGATGCCCATTTTTATGTGAGAGCCAATGGAAGAAAATGTGTTATCATTGGTTTAGCACTTGACACAGACCTTTAAGCCAAGGTAGAAAAAAGAAGTATGGTGATGTACAAAGCTGTAGTCATACATCGATAGGATAGATCAGAGCAGAAAAGCAATGTATCAAACAAAAAACACGAGGACCCTCATTTTTGCCTGATAGTCTGTGGAACATAGCCCTCCTACAGTACGGGCGATGATACTTTACACTGGTCTGTGCAAGCGATTTCAATTACTTGTCACCTGCTCCAGTGGGCCATTACATGTATATTTAATGGGATCACCACATATTGCCAATGTCAACACCAGACGGATTTGTTTCCCGATTTATTGGAGAAGAGAGACGCAGTAAACTGTTATCGAGTTCTCTACTGGGTGACGTTAGTAGAGTTTTATAGTTCGTAGTTTTTCTCTGTTGGATAATATAAAATAACGAGGATAGAGAGAATCTTTGAGTGAGAGACACGAATATACCCTGATGGATGCAGGTCTCCTTCGAACTGCAGTACCTGTATGTAGTTTGGAGAGACAAAACAACGCAGCAGCAAATTGCTTGTCCTTCTTCTAGTTCCTGTATGATGTGGAGTCTTCCTAATTTTCCCGATAAGAAACAGCACCATAAGTGCTTGTACTGTCTTTTCCACTACCTACTGTTGCAGGAGAAAACTTCGTTTGGCGCTGGCCTTACACACGTACACAGTTGACAGAGCTACAACATCATCTTCCCATTTCCACCGAGTGGTCTAAACAAATGGTTCAAATGGCTCTGAGCACTATGGGACTCAACTTCTGAGGTCATTAGTCCCCTAGAACTTAGAACTACTTAAACCTAACTAACCTAAGGACATCACACACATCCATGCCCGAGGCAGGATTCGAACCTGCGACCGTAGCGGTCGTGCGGTTCCAGACTGTAGCGCCTTTAACCGCTCAGCCACTCCGGCCGGCAGGTCTAAACATGGTCCTGTTGCATTAAACTGTGCGTTGTGTGACTTCCGTAGGTTAGTTAGGTTTAAATAGTTCTAAGTTCTAAAGGACTGATGACCATAGATGTTAAGTCCCATAGTGCTCAGAGCCATTTGTACCATTTTTTGTTGCATTAAGCAGGGGATGTGTGATATATGGACTTTGATCAGCAGGCTTATAAAGTATGTGTTTGGATTTAAAGTTACTGTCATCATTGTTCCGACATTTTCAAAGGAAATGATTATGTCTTGTCATAAGGGAGGTGCGGATTTAACATGGGAGATTGCATGAATCGCCGTAAGAGGTATGAAAAATTTTATCTGGAATATTATGTCGTCATAAAGTGGATATTGATATTTTCAGAGCCACACACGTCATGAGGAGGTATTTCTACTACTTTTCTCGTTGTCAAAATTCGCCATATTGGGGCTGCAATTGTAACGTTTAATTGTAATTACAGTGATAAATATATGTCTGGTTTTCTACGGCGATTCTGCCTGGTATGTGGGTACTTGGCAAAGCTAGCCAGTGACCAGAACGAACTGACGTTTCTGGCTTACAGCGAGAGCCACAGCTGAGCCACCCAAACTGGAAATGTGGGGTACAAGCACGCAACTGACCTAACCGTGTCGCCCCCTAGGTGGGGGGGGGGGGGGGGGGGTGAGTAGAGAACTAATACTCAGTACGTGCCTTCGTGATCGCGTATGTTGCGAGTATTTTCCATGGAAATTTGCGAAGATTCTATATGACTAGTGTTTGTGCTGGACAAGTATTCCCTACCATGAAAATTTGCCATTTGACTGCTTGTACCGCTGTGCATTATAAATATTTCCCTTCTTTATTTGGTTAAGAGAACATCGATTGTGATGTGTGTTTTCGTATCTAGATAGTGAAAAACAGATGGAAGAGACATTTGCTGGTTCACTAGACATGAGAGACAGACACGATTATAAGTATTAAGCCCTTTGTTGACTTTGTAAAGTAAAAGGATGATGTGGAATCTGATATATCATTGACACCGATCTTTTTAAAAAACACGAGTGGAACAACGAGTTTCCTTTATTTTCAAGTTTTCATGTAAAGATCTCCAGAGACGAGACAGTTTCTAGTTACTCATTGGTTTGCAGCATGTCCCACATATTGACCTCGCTAAAGCGTAGGGTTCTAGGGATATAATTTCCACTCTTTATCTTCGGAATTATAACCACATAGCATACTATTATGTGGTTGATATCAGAAATATCGAGTAAATGGTATGAAATTCTGGCAGTCCATGTTAAAATATAAATGTTCTTGTAAACCCAGGATCTGCAGATGCTCTCAATTCGTTGCAGAAACTACGGGTGCGAGCAGGCCAGATCGGAAACTGTACCGTTAGCGGACATCTCTGTGGTAGCCAGCCTAGCCTTTGTACACCAGTTCAGAGAGTGACCACTGTCCGCATAGAGCGCTCTGATCGTGCATCAGACCAGCGCGTGTGGGGTCAGTTGTCTCATGACCGCTGGCCACGGTGGATGACTGACCAGCCTTGGGGAAATTTCTTGAGCTGCAGCTATATATAGTGCATGTGCCTATTTTTCTTGAGGAAAAGGGGGAGGGGGGTAATCTGCCTGTCTTCGCAGTATATGTACGAGTGTCTGATGGTTGATAGCTATATGCAGGGTGCAGAATGATGATTTTGGATGGTGCAGGATATAAATACATCGGTATGGTATGGTGGTACAATTGTTTGTGGTCATGCAGCCTGGGACGAGACCGGTTTCAAGGAGAAAAATTCAAGTTTTCCTCCTCATTACCAGAGAGTGTAATTGAGGAAGTGTCTTTGGCGATATTTTCCGTAAATCATGGTCAATAGACCACTTCCACTGAGTTTAACTGTTAGTACAATACGACTTCTATATGTCTTTCGATCTGTGCAAAATAGTTTGCCGCTAAAAGTCAAGTAATGTGTCCCTCTACAGCAGCAATTTAGCTGATAAATTCATTGGGAACCAATCAGAATGCTCCTTTCACAGGAAGCTCCATGGTGTCAAAGAGTCACAAGACATTGTTTGTATGGGGCATAGGAGCCTTTACAGACTGGTTTGAAGAAGACAGGGGTAAGGTATCTTCAGAAAGTTCCATGACGTCTGAGAGTCACATGATATCTTCTCTGTTCGAGTGTTCAGAGACAAGTCCAAGTTGACCATCCTCCTCTGGTTTGTACAGATGGGATGTTGTCCCCCACCCCTCCCACACCGGCCGCTGTGGCTTTACAGCACCTCCAGAGCAGCAGTTGTGGGACATCGAAAATTCACCAAAAATTCCACCCATTTTTCTCTTCTGTATTTCGAATTCTCTCTGGTTTTTTTTTCACGATCTAATGTAGGATTCGAAATGTCATGAACTTCTAGATATGTAATTGCTCTGATTTTCCCATCTGTGCTTAGGCACTACTGTGCTCGGAAAAAAAGCGAAAAATAAAAATAAGAGCCTTAAAATACCTGACTCCAGCAGCAAATATAAACTAATCCCACTCAGCGTTTCAGAAAAGTAATTGAACACCACGGCAACTGTAGGACTCAGAAGTTTTTCTCTCTGGCAATGCCTTCAGTGAAGCAACTAAACCACCAAAAAGTGGTAAGCGTCCTGTTTAGATTTACAGAGATATTTATTTCAGCTTCCAAATATCGTCGTTACTGCAATTATATCGGTACCGAGATCTATTTCCAACAGAAGCGCGCGAATTGTCTCAGGGAGGGAGGTTCGGAGGTTTCACAAGTATACCAGAAACTGCTGCGATCTTTTCAGAGTCTGTGTTTAAGTATGGATGTATTACTCAGAATAAAACATGTTATTACATCGCAAACTATTTCAATATTCTTGCGCCCTCTGCTAAGCACTCTTTCTCTCTTTGTGCAGTGGTACATGTAGTTCCTGTGACATCTTAAAGATATACAGGGCTATTACAAATGATTGAAGCGATTTCATAAATTCACTGTGGCTCCATTCATTGACATATGGTCACGACACACTACAGATACGTAGAAAAACTCATAAAGTTTTGTTCGGCTGAAGCCGCACTTCAGGTTTCTGCCGCCAGAGCGCTCGAGAGCGCAGTGAGACAAAATGGCGACAGGAGCCGAGAAAGCGTATGTCGTGCTTGAAATGCACTCTCATCAGTCAGTCATAACAGTGCAACGACACTTCAGGACGTAGTTCAACAAAGATCCACCAACTGCTAACTCCATTCGGCGATGGTATGCGCAGTTTAAAGCTTCTGGATGCCTCTGTAAGGGGAAATCAACGGGTCGGCCTGCAGTGCGCGAAGAAACGGTTCAACGCGTGCGGGTATGTTTCACGCATAGTGATGTGAAAGATTCAGTGTTTAAACCTCCTCTACCAAGAAACGTGCCAGAACTGCGAGCTCACATCAACAATGCTTTCGAACTCATTGATGGGGACATGCTGCGCCGAGTGTGGGAGGAACTTGATTATCGGCTTGATGTCTGCCGAATCACTAAAGGGGCACATATCGAACATTTGTGGATGCCTAAAAAAAGTTTTTGAGTTTTTGCATGTGTGTGCAAAGCATTGTGAAAATATCTCAAATAATAAAGTTATTGTAGAGCTGTGAAATCGCTTCAATCATTTGTAATAACCCTGTATATGAGGTAATATTCCACACATGGCTTAAACACCAAAATTTAATAATTCCTAAAGCAGTTCATGTTCAGTGACAAGGACTATAAAGGTTGCAGATATTTCCAGCGAAACAAGAAGCACTTTGCATGACCGTGGTGTTGACGGTGGCCAGCGGCCAGTGTGGAGCAGCTAATCACGTGGCTTTGTCCAGTGACCATGACTCTGGTGCATGAAGCACATGCGAGAAATTTTTTCAGATATGTTTAGCGTGATCTGGGGCAGTGTAATTACGTGGTTCCCTTGACTATGTGAATAAAAATAATAGTATCGAAATTTTTCAACATCGTCTAAATTGTTTAAACACCAGCTTCAATATCGAGGCATACTGCGATTACAGAAATAAATAAACAATATTCTTAAACAAACTGCTTAAATAATGCCTTATGCACGCTATATTAGCCTACTGTCGAAAGGTCCTCCCAGTCCAGCAGTTCGACACAGACGGAACTAATTTCCTGCCAATTTCCAACAGAGTAGGGGAGGAGCAAAAGTGCTCTCTGGTGTTGGTGTTGTGAACTAGATCAGTTGATCTCCAGGCCTTAAGGTGAACACACAAAATCTGATATCCCCACCAGTAAATTTGAATTTCCTGCCACTTCTTTTTTAATTTCGCGCCATTCCCTGCGGGTACATTTGGGTTAATGGAGGTAGAGCAACTGAGGTAGAGCAACTGACATATTTTGCCACCAAAATTTGAATTGCCTCCATGACATGTGAGATATTGCCACATCTATGACCACTATCCTGGATCCGCCATCCTGAATAACTTTAGCAACAGTGCAAAATGGGGTGATGCGCGCTTCGTTCCACTACTCATCACAACATAAAAACTGGCTGAACATTTGCATTCTCAACTCAGACCATAAAATATAAAACATCACAAGCCGGTGGATCCACCAATACCGAGATACAGCTGAAAAATAGAAAGCCGCTGCCGTCACCTACCAACGATAATATTTATTTAAAGCGTGATGCTCAGCACCAGCCGTACTACCATCTGTCATAAAATCTTTGAGAAATTCTGGTCCTTGAATATTGTAACTTAAAACTACCTCTAAGCTGCAACCTGAATGGAAATAGCATGCGTAAATCATATGTCACTAGCTGAAATATGTTTGTGGCTACTGGTGAAACATCTGATGTGGAAGTTGGTGAGTTTATAAGGTTATTAAAGTTTGTTTTATCGTTCAACTACTTTAATGGTAAGTTTTATGTACAAGATAAAGGTTTAGCAATGGGATGTGCATTACCAAGGCCGACGGCAGACATCTTCTTGAATAAGAAGGATACAGCTTTTTCAAAGGTAAATGTTAAGTACAGTTAAAAGATATGGATTTACAGAAGACACGTTGATGATGTTTTCATAGTATATCAGGGGTATGAGGAAAAAGTAAATGAGTATCTGAATGGCTTCGAAAATATACGTAAAGATATAGCTTTTAAAGTAGAGCATGAGCAACCAGGTGTCTTAAATTATCTGGACCTGAGGATCGAGAATAAGAATAATAAGCTCGAGATGGGGATTTTTAGGAAACCCACGTTCACAGTGGCGATTATTGGTATGCTACCCTCATAAGCATAAATTAGCATTTTTCAAAAATGCGATACACAGGGATAATTCCATATCTCTAAATCTGGAAAACAAGAAAGAAAAAATGAAAAACATTAGACAAGTAGCGGTGGAAAAAGGCTTTGACTTGTGTTTGAAAGGTCGGTTTGATGTAGCAGTTAGGCATGGTAACCAGCAAAACTACAAAAATCCAGAGAAATATAGAGTCATGCCATATTTGGATACCATCTCACAGAAATTATCGAGGATTTTTTAGCAGGAAATGGGTTAGAATTGCTTTCAAGATGGACAATAAATTAGGACAGAGGCTGAGGCATAAGATGGACACAAATAAGACGTGGATGAGGAAATCGATATTGTATGAAGTAAAATGTCAGGACTGTGTAGCGAGATATGTGGGGCAGATGGGACGCAATTTTAAAGTTAGATTCAAAGAGCAGAGTAATAGAGAGAACGGCTCGTCAGCTGTATCAAAGTATATCAAGAATGAGCAACATTCGTGGGGGAATATAACGGAAAGAATGACGGTGATTGCTGTCAAATTTAGAGGAGGTAGAGATTTGTTATACCTTGAAGGAGGATTGAATCGCCGTTTTAAATGAGAGGGCGGAAGCGTCTAAAGGGCATTTCTGAACACACTTTAGCGGTATCCACCTTAAGATTCCAAAGATTTTGTGATAGACGGTAGTGTAGCTGGTGCTGAGCAGTAAGCTGTAAGTAAATATTATCGTTGGTAGGTGATGGCAGAGGCTTTCATCTCGCAGTTGTTCCTCGGAAACGGTTGATGCACCGGTTTGTGATGTTTTATGTTATGTGGTCCGATTTGATAATGCACGTGTGCAGCTTGGTTTTAAGTTGTGAGGGGGCCTAAGGCATAAAAAAGTTTTTAAGGTAGGTTATAACACAGGAGGTCTGTCGGTATAAGGAGGATTGTTTTATCGGGTTTCCTCGCTTTCCAGCATTTGAAAGCGGGATACTGTTGTCCCGAAATATGTTGTGAGAATGATCACACGATTTAAAATGGTACTGAAAATCCTCTATATTGCTTGAATAACAGTTGTATGATGGCTTCACATCGGTTACCTACAATAAGCTTGTCCGGCTTCTTGTGAACTTTCGTTCTGCAGTAAGTGATCAGTAACAGGTAGGATTGATGGAGGGCATCGAAAAAGTTCAAGTAAAGTTTCTTCGTTTTTTATTATTATGAAATGGAAATAGGGCAATAGTCTCGCGGACATGTTACGGGATTTGGAGTGGCAGTCATTCGAATATATGTCGTTTTCGTTGCAGCGAGATTTTTTCGAGTGAGATCTCCTCGCGGAGTTTAAATCATCCAGTTTCTCCTCCGAACGTCAAAATATTTTTTTGACGCCAACCTTGATAAGGAGAAAATACCATCGTGATAAAATAAGTTAGAGCTCCCACGGAAAGATTTAGCTATTTATTTTTTCCTTGCGCCATTACAGAGTGGAAGGGTAAAGAGATAACTGAAAGTGATTCTATAATCCTCTGCCAAACACTTAGATGTGAGTTGCAGAATAATCTTGTAGATGTAGATGTAGATAAGATGCTCATCAAACTCTAGTAGCAAATGCTACAAGAGAGGCATTGTGCACCATGGAAAGGAGTATTGTTAAAATTCTGAAAGCGTAGAATGTAAGAAGATCCAGGCAACTTATTACTTTCGCCCAGATACAACTCGCAACATAACCGTAACGTGAAATTAGAGCTTATACAAAGATTTACTTAGAGATGTTCTTCCCACACACCATCTGTGAATGCAACAGTGAAGAGGAGATATAATAGTTGTACTAGATCTTACCTCTGTCACACAACAAGGTAGCATCGAAATATAAAAGTAGGTGTAGATGTAGATTGTTTATGTCGATGTAGATTTTAGATGCAGATGTAGAGTTATTATGTCGATGTAGATTTTCGACGTAGAAATAGATTTTTATGTTTATACAGATATTGTGAGGTTTTTTTGTAGATGTAGATTTTTGATGTAATTGTAGATGTGATTCGCCACAAAGGATGTTCTCCTTTGCAGGCTGGCCCTGTACGGCAAACTGTTCGGCCTAATGGGCGTAACGTGGCTGATGGAGATCGTGTCGTGGGCAGTGGGCGGGCCTGCCTACGTGTGGATCGTGACTGACCTGGTGAACGTGATGCGGCCGGCGTTCATCTTCTACATCTTCTGCTGCAACCGCACCGTCGTGAGGCAGCTGCGCACCAAGCTACCCGGCAGCTGGCCCTGCGCACTTGCGCCCTCCCAAGGTACAGTGCAGCCAAAGCACGTCGTCACACGGAACTTGGCAGCCAAATATACACTACTGGGCATTAAAATTGCTACAACAAGAAGAAATGCAGATGATAAACGGGTATTCATTGGACAAATATATTATACTAGAACTGACATGTGATTACATTTTCACGCAATTTGGGTGCATAGATCCTGAGAAATCACTACCCAGAACAACCACCTCTGGCCGTAATAATGGCCTTGATACGCCTCGGCATTGAGTCAAACAGAGCTCGGATGGCGTGTACAGGTACAGCTGCCCATGCAGCTTCAACACGATACCACAGTTCATCAGGAGTAGTGACTGGCGTACTGTGACAAACCAGTTGCTCGGCCACCATTGACCAGACGTTTTCAATTGGTGAGAGATCTGGATAATGTACTGGCCAGGGCAGCAGTCGAACATTTTCTGTATCCAGAAAGGCCCGTACAGGACCTGCAACATGCGGTCCTGCATTATCCTGTTGAAATGTGGGGTCAATGCGAACAAGAGGTGACCGAGACGAGTAACCAATGGCACCCCATACCATCACACCAGGTGATACGCCAGTATGGCGATGACGAATACACGCTTCCAACGTGCGTTCACCGCTATTTCGCCAAACACGGATGCGACCATCATGATGCTGTAAACAGAACCTGGATTCGTCCGAAAAAATGACGTTTTGCCATTCGTATACCCACGTTCGCCGTTGAGTACACCATCGCAGACGCTCCTGTCTGTGATGCAGCGTCAAGGGTAACCGCAGCCATGGTCTCCGAGCCGATAGTCCATGCTGCTGCAAACGTCGTCGAACTTTTCGTGCAGATGGTTGTTGTCTTGCACACCTCCCCATCTGTTGAGTCAGGGATCCTTTACAGCCATTGTGATAAGATGCCTGTCATCTCGAGTGCTAGTGATACGAGGCCGTTGGGATCCAGCACGGCGTTCCGTATTACCCTCCTGGTAGGACGCCATTCCTCCACCAGCGCTGTTGACAGCTGCTGTATGTTTGTTAGTGCACGTAGAAGCGCTGTAACGTGTCTCCCCAGCGGGTCCCACACGTGCTCGAAGAGATGTAAGCTGGGGGACCGGGCAGGGCAGTCCGTTTGCCGAATATTCTCTCGTTCTGAGAGCTCTTCCTCCTCCTGCGCAGTTCGATGCGGTCGCGCCTTATCGTCCATAAAAATGGATTCAGGGCCGCAAGCACGTCTGAAAAGACGCACACGTGGAAGAGGAATACGGTGTCACAAAAACGTTGACCGGTGTGGGTATTCCCTTGCAACATTATACCTCCCCACACCATAAAACCTGGACCACCAAAACGATCTTGATCCACACTGTACATGTGTATTGTGTGTTCCCAAGTCTCTCCACATGAGGGTACGTGGGGCATTCGGCCCTGACTTTATTTTTATGGATGACAAGGCGCAACCGCTTTGAACAGTGCAGGTTGAGGAGCTCTTGGATCGGGGGGCGATGCGGTTAGGAGACGTATCGCAGTACATCTACATGCACCAACAACCTTCTAGAATTTGTCAATTGCGCTGATGGAGAAATGGAACGCCCTACCACAAGAAATCCTTACTGATCCTGTAGCCAGCATGCGAGCACATTGCAAGCCATGTATTGCCATCCGCATTGGTGTTACACCCTATTAAGAACCATGTCTCTCCTTTTGTACTGTCAGGGGACTATCATAAATCGAGATCTGCATCTACATCTACATGGTTACTCTGCAATTCACAGTTAAGTACCTGGCAGAGGGTTCATCGATCCATTTTCATGCTACTTCTCTACCATCCCACTCTCGAATGGCGCGTAGGAAAAAGGAACACCTAAATGTTTCCGTTCGAGCTCTAATTTCTCTTATTTTATTATGATGATCATTTCTCCCTACGTAGGTGGGTGTCAACAAAATATTTTCGCATTCGGAAGAGAAAGTAGGTGATTGAAATTTCGTAAATAGATCTCGCCGCTAAGAAAACCGCCTTTGTTTCAGTGACTGCCACCCCAACTCGCGTGTCATATCAGCGACACTCTCATCCCTATTACACGATAACACGAAACGGACTGCCCTGTTTTGCACTTTTTCGATGTCCTCCGTCAGTCCTACCTGGTAAGGATCCCATACCGCGCTGCAATATTCCAGCAGGGGATGGACAAGTGTAATTGGTTTTCCGCATCTTCTAAGAGTTCTGCCAACACAGAACTGCCTTTGTTTCGTCTTCCCCACAATATTATCCATGTGGTCTTTCCAATTTAAATTGCTCGTAATTGTAATTCCTAGGTATTTAGTTGAATTGACAGCCCTTAGATTTGTGCGATTTATCGTATACCCAAAATTTATCGGATTTCTTTTAGTATCCATGTGGATGACCTCGCACTTTTCTATGTTTAGTGCCAATTGCCACTTTTCGCACCGTACAGAAATTCTCTCTAGATCATTTTGTAATTGGAAATGATCGTCTGATGATTTTACTGGACGGTAAATTGCAACTTCATCTACAAACAATCTAAGGGGGCTGCTCAGATTTTCACCTAGATCATTTATGTAAATCAGGAACAGCAGAGGGCCTATGACACTACCTTGCCGAACGCCAGATATCACTAGTGTTCTACTCGATGATTTACCGTCTGTCACTACGAACTGTGACCTCTCTGAGAGGAAATCACTAGTCCAGTCACACAACTGAGACGATACTCCATATGCACGCAATTTGGATAATAGTCGCGTGTGAGGAACGGTATCAAAAGCCTTCTGGAAATCTGAGGTCTCTTGTCGACAACAGTCATCACTTCATGGGAATAAAGAGCTAGCTGCGTTGGACAAGAACGATATCTTCTGAATTCGTATTGGTTATGTATCAATAAGTCATTTTCTTCAAGGTGATTCACAATGTTCGAGTATAGTATATGTTCCAAAATCCTACTGCAAATTGAGGTCAGTGATGTGGGTCTGTAATTCGATGGGTTACTCCTATTTTCTTTCTTCAATATTGGTGTGACCTGTGCTACTTTCCAGTCTTTAGGAACGGTCCTTCCGTCAAGTGAGCGGTTGTATATGATTGCTAAGAAAGGCGCTATTGTGTCTGCATACTCTGAATGAAACCTGATTGGTATACCATCTGGACCGGAATACTTGCCTTTCTTAAGTGATTTTAGTTGTTTCGCAACACCTAAGATATCTACTTTTAAGTCACTCATGCTAACAGTTGTTCTGGTTTCGAATTCTGGAATATTTACTTCATCTTCTTTCGTGAAGGAATTACGGAAAACTGTATTTCGTAACTCCGCTTTAGTGGCACCATCATCGGTAACATTTCCATCGCTATCGCGCAGTGACGGTATTGACTGTTTTTTGCCACTGGTGTACTTTACATACGATCAGAATTTTTAGATAATGTTTTATTGTGGAAACTATTAAAGGCATCTTGCATTGACGTCCGCACTAAATTTCGAGCTTCCGTGAAACTTAAATAGGCTTGGGGATTTTGGATGAATCTGCAGTAGAATTATTGTACTTGAATAAAAGTGTCGTTTCTGCTAGTCTCATTGTGTACTTCTTCTAGTTACCCGCTGTACTATACTGTAGCAGTTCTTTCTACACGACTAGCCATTAAAATTGCTACACCATGAAAATGACGTGCTACAGACGCGAAATTTAACCGACAGGAAGAAGATGCCGTGATATGCAAATGCTTAGCTTTTCAGAGCATTCACACAAGGTTGGCGTCGGTGACGACACCTACAAAGTGCTAACATGAAGAAAGTTTCCAACCGATTTCTCATACACAAACAGCAGTTGACCGGCGTTGCCTGGTGAAACGTTGTTGTGATGCCTCGTGTAAGGAGGAGAAATGCAGAGCATCACGTTTCCGACTTTGATAAACGTCGGATTGCAGCCTATCGCCATTGCGGTTTATCGTATCGCGACATTTCTGTTCGCGTTGGTCGAGATCCAATGACTGTTAGCAGAATATGTAATCGGTGGGTTCAGGAGGGTAATACGGAACGCCGTGCTGGATCCCAACGGCCTCGTATCAGTAGCAGTCAAGATGATAGGCATCTTATCCGCATGGCTGTAATGGATCGTGCAGCCACATCTCGATCCCTGAGTCAGCAGATGGGGACGTTTGCAAGGCAACAACCATCTGCACGAACAGTTCGACGACGTTTGCAGCAGCATGGACTATCAGCTCGGAGACCACGGCTGCGGTTCCCCTTGACGCTGCATCACAGACAGTAGCGCCTGCGATGGTGCACTCAACGGCGAACCTGGGTGCACGAATGACAAAACGTCATTTTTTCGTGTGAATCCACGTTCTGTTTACAGCATCGTGATGGTCGCATCCGTGTTTGGCGACATCGCAGTGAACGCACATTGGAAGCGTGTATTTGTCATCGCCATACTGGCGTATCACCCGGCATGATGGTATGGGGTGCCATTGGTTACTCGTCTCGGTCACCTCTTGTTCGGGCATTGACGGCACTTTGAACAGTGGACGTTACATTTCAGATGTGTTACGACCCGTGGCTCTACCCTTCATTCGATCGGTGCGAAACGCTACATTTCAGGAGGATAATGCACGACTGCATGTTGCAGGTCCTGTACTGGCCTTTCTGGATACAGAAAATGTTCGACTGCTGTCCTGGCCAGCACATTCTCCAGATCTCTCACCAATTGGAAACGTCTGGTCAATGGTGGTCGAGCAACTGGCTCGTCACAATACGCCAGTCACTACTCTTGATGAACTGTGGTATCGTGTTGAAGCTGCATGGGCAGCTGTACCTGTACTCGCCATCCAAGCTCTGTTCGACTCAATGCCGAGGCGTATCAAGGCCATTATTACGGCCAGAGGTGGTTGTTCTGGGTACTGATTTCTCAGGATCTATTCACCCAAATTGCGTGAAAGTGTAATCACATGTCAGTTCTAGTATAATATATTTGTCCAATGAATACCCGTTTATCATCTGCATTTCTTCTTGGTGTTGCAGTTTTAATGACCAGTAGTGTATATCTGGTGCAATTTCATCAAATTACATTACTTAGCAGAGTGACACATCGTGCGGAAATTACTTCTGTACTTGTTTCGTACACCAGTGTATTTGAATTGTATTAATGAAGCCTGACGAGCAGCGGCCGCTTCCAACTTGCTTCCCTGTAAATGCCGGGTAAATAAAAGAAGCCCCCGTGGTGTGCTCCTCCAGAGAGAGACGGCAGTGACGGCGGATGGTGATGGCTGGCTGGTTGACAGGTGGCGACAGCGTCCGCTCCGGGGGCGGCAGCAGCAGCGGCGCCCACTCCAGACCCACCGGCACCGCCTCCACCTCCGCCAACGCCCTCGAGATGGCCAGCCTCCGCTCCTGATGACGCTACCGCGCACCGAAACGTCGCGCACCAGCTGCGGATGGCCAGCGACTTAGGACGTCTCCCGACCTAACACAGTCTTATCCGTGTCGTGGACGCGTAATGATCGAGAGGTTACCTTCGTGAAACTCTACAATATCTATTGCTGTAATCTACTAGTATTATCAAAGTACCTGTCATTTACATTGTCAAAGAAAGTGTAGATTTTTTCAGATGCATTAGAATACTCACAAATTTTATTATCTGGTGTGTAATAAAATATTTCAAACCGCAACAAATGATCTGTAATGTTGTTATACTTGAGACTAAGTAAAGTCATTCATCCTTTGTATTCTCTGAGGTGATACCTTACGTCAAGTCTAACACAGATGTTTGGGACTGACTCAGCACTATGGAGCAAGAGTGCAAATAAATGCTTAGAAACAGTTTTCAACGAAAACATTTTATTTTTTATTTTTCCATAGTTGTGGACCACAGTCATAGTACATTTTTTTCAATGAGATAAGTCTTGCCATTTGACTGTACATTTTTATTATTTACCAGCCACTACCTGCCCGCAGCTCGTGGTCGTGCGGTAGCGTTCTCGCTTCCCGCGCCCGGGTTCCCGGGTTCGATTCCCGGCGGGGTCAGGGATTTTCTCTGCCTCGTGATGGCTGGGTGTTGTGTGATGTCCTTAGGTTAGTTAGGTTTCAGTAGTTCTAAGTTCTAGGGGACTGATGACCGTAGATGTTAAGTCCCATAGTGCCCAGAGCCATTTTGAACCAGCCAGTACCCACGGCTGTGCTCCCAGATCAACAGTTTTATTATCATGAGTCATGGTAAGTAAGCTACTGTACGTGCAATGACGTCAGCTACCTTCAGGTGTCTGCCTGTTTGGCTCCAACACCAAAGTGGCGGCACGTACTGCATTGCTGCTGAGAGTGTATATGTGTAGGTATAGGCAGGAGAGTGTTCCATTTAAGTTAGTATTCATTATACAATGTGTACATTATGCAAGAAAGTTAATATTTTGTATCTGTATACGATTAATACTATTTATTTTCACTGATGTGTAAAAGTCTTAGAATAGTACTAATCATACCCCCACATGCACTAACATTGGTATTCGTCTGTACCACTTCATATGTTACTACTTAGGTAACAACCGCTGTAAAAACTTCATAATCTAAGAATGAGATATAGTTTGTTTATCTCGCCTGGCGTTAGACACGCTGGTATAAACATACCACCATTTCACATAAACTCAAGCCAAAAAGGCGTCATTAACGTTTAAACATAACCTTCCTGCAATAAACAAATCGATGTCCAAAAAAAGTAAGAATATATTTCATGGTATAAAATGCTAATCCATTACACTCCAGTTAACATACGCAAAAGACAGGGCAGACTCATGTGACAAAACAATAAAACACATAGTGGCGTCACAATCATTTTTTTCCTTCTACGATATTTCGACGACTTCATTGGTTGTTTTGTCATATGTAAGGTGCAAATTTCGTTGCTTATTGTTTGGACTTGAACTAAACCGCAAGCAGTGAGCAACGAAATACACACATCAAAAAAAGTTTTGCTTCACTCCGGTTCCCAGAACTCCTGAAGACGGACGTTGACTGTGGATATGATATCACAGACAAAATCGCTTTAACTGCTCAGAGATGTCACTAAACCCGCCCAAAGACGTAAACAATCATGCATAAGCAGCGCATATTAGACGGCAGCCCATCATTTCCAGTCAAACCACCAGGAAGGAGGTACACGGCTCGTGTTGTCTGTAGTTCAGCCATGCCTAGACGGTCAATGCCGCGGTTTCATCGCTTCCGCATTGTTACTTTGTGCCAGAAAGGGCTCTCAACAAGGGAAGTGTCCAGACATCTCGGTTTGCACTAAAGCAAAGTTGTTCGGACACGGAGGAGATACAGAGAGACGGGAACTGTCGATGATATGCCTCGCTCAGGTCGTCCGAGAGCTACTGCTCCAGTGGATGACCGCTACCTACTGATTATGGCTCAGAGGAACCCTGATAGCTACGCCATCATGCTAAATAATGCTTTTCGTGCAGCCACAGGACGTCGTTTTACGACTCAAACTGTGCGCAAAAGGCTGCATGATGCACAACTTCACTCCCGACGTCCATGGCGAGATCCGTCTTTGCAACCACGACACCATGCAGCGCAAAACAGATGCACAGCAACATGCCGATTAGAACGCTCAGAATTGGCTTCACGTTCTCTTCACTGATGAGTGTCACAAATTCCTTCAACTAGACTCCGGTCAGGCTGAATGTCTTAGACACACTGCCCAACGAGTGCAGCAAGTTGGGGGTTCCCAGCTGTTTTGGGGTGGCGTTATGTGGGGCCGACGTACGCCGCCGGTGGTCATGGAAGGCGCCGTAACGGCTGTACAATACGCGAATGCCATCCTCCGGCCGATAGTGCAACCATATCGGCACCATATTGGCGTGGCACTCGTCTTCATGGACGACAATTCGCGCCCCCATCGTGCACATCTTGTGAATGGCTTCCCTCAGGATAACGACATCGCTCGACTAGAGTGACCAGCATGTTCTCCAGACATGAACCCTATCGAACGTGCCTGGGATAGATTGAAAAGGGCTGTTTATGGACGATGTGACCCACCAACCACTCTGAGGGATTTACGCCGAATCGCCGTGGAGGAGTGGGACAATCTGGACCAACAGCGCCTTGATGATCTTGTGGATAGTATGCCACGATGAATACAGTCATGCATCAATGCAAGATTACGTTCTACTAGGTATTAGAGGTACCGGTGTGTACTGCAGTCTGGACCACCACCACTTAAGTTCTCGCTGTATGGTGATACAACATGCAATGTGTGGTTTTCATGTGCAATAAAAAGGGTAGAAATGTTGTTTATGTTGATCTCTATTCCAATTTTCTGTACAGGTGCCGGAACTCTCTGAAGCGAGGTGATGCAAAACTTCTTTTGATGTGTGTATTTTCTCAGCATCCGACGACGGCAACTAGGGGAGCTGTCGAAATATCTTGAAAGAAAAAAATAATAACAGTTACTCGTCTGCAAACTCAGAGACTTGGAAACTTCACTGAGGAAACCTGAAAGTTGATTTTTTTCTTTTCCTATATTGTTTCTCATCCTCTCACGTCCTTGCAGTGATGTTTTGAAGGTAACGGACAGCTCTTCTCAGTGATAGGGGATTGCAAGGTTGAATCTTCTGCGGCCACACTTGTTTCTTATTTGAGTATGAAGAAAAGTTACTTTTTTTATATTTACCTTCCATGTCTTACACCATTTTTGCAAGACCTTGTACTGTGATAACCGCCAGAGAAATCCCAATATCGATATGATGATTGATCAAATACTAAATTATAATATATTTGATTTAGACCAACTTAATTTGCTACCTCTTGTACTTTAGATCACTGTGGATGAGTGATGGATATCCTGCGGAGGATGGAACGTGGACTCCGGTTGGCCATTCCATCAAATCAGGTACTCCATGTACCTACGGTGCGCTGGCTGATTGCAGGCACGTCAAAACCACGGTAACAGAGGCATTGCCTAGCACGTGGTCTCCACAAAACTCCTCCGGCGGTAGCCACGCCCCACCAGGTACCTGTCACAATACAGCGTATAAACTTAACTTTGCAACACATTTAACGTCCCACCAGCAGCGCATGCATAATAGACAACTTCCTTGATTTCCATTTGCTGTATATTGGGTGTCTTTCCTAACACACAGTTCTCACTGGGGCGATACTATATGTAATATGAAATGCAATGCGATTTGCGATACCGTACAAAAGCAACCCGCATTAGTGGAGAGTGTAGAAACGTAGTTGAAGTAACATGACTTGTTCAAACTGGGACGGCAGCAATACAATACCAATACAGTTCTCTGTAATACGTCACAGCGCAACACGGAGTGGCGGTTGCGCCATGCAATTGTATCTTACAGTACATTAGGAGAGAAATTTCAAGTCATTTGATGTGTTTGATAAACAACTGTTTTATGTAGATGATGCAATGCTACATCCATCTCCATTATTATTTCCTCAGTAAATTTTTTACTTGTCGCATAAAAAATTAAACACTATGTTCTCTGCTATATATGCTTTCTCATTCGCTTTTGAGGAAATTATTTGGTAAAAAATACTTCTTTTTTGCATCTTATAGTACGATATCATAGCTATTGCCCACACTTACTGGATACTTGGAAAATAAGCAGAACATAGGGCCTATTTTGAAAAGTTTGCAGCAAAAAAATGCAGTTGCTGGCTCGTTTACATTTGACACACTTTAGGTCAGACAGTGCCGCATACCAAACGTAGCTAACATATCGAAACTGTTTTTAACGTTTGGAGGAGAGCCATACTTCTTTCCAGGCTGAAAAAAATACGTGAAACATTTGAATGTTGTCCGCGTAAAGGCCGGCTGCGAAGTGCCACACGTGCGGCTGTTGCCGCCTGCTGTCTCTCGTTGCTTGTCGCATCACTGCTGTGCGAACGTGAGTGTCGCACGAATAACCTCGTGTCTTATGATCTTTACTGCGGCGTGTCTTATCGTATTTCGTACTGCGTCAGTCACAACTACGCCTAAGAGACGTCAGGGATTTTTTTCTGCAGTTTCTGTTTCTTTTTTTCGTGTGTAAACACTGCACTTCTCACAGATTTATTTCTAAGAGGTGTTCGAAACACCTGTCGTAGTAAGGAAGTCACTGGTCTGCATACGAGGCTCTACAAACCATTTACAATTAGATTAATTACGGGAAGACACACCTATCATCTCCAGACTGGACAGTGCCCGGTTTTTACTCGACTCTCGAAAGCGTGTCTGGCTTCCTCAGTAACTAGGACGACGATCCCACAGGTATAGCTAGGAAAGATATGTTGCAAGCTCTTCCCGTAAAAAAAACTAATTCTCTAAATACCTCAGAAAAGACTCTGCAAATATACTGGCTCACAATAAAAATGAAGCACCGAGAAGGAGAGCAGAAAACTACATAAAACTTCATATTATTCCAGTGATTAAAACATTGAATCAAATTTACAAAGAACTTTGCTGTCTGGGCCCTCTTATCAATATGACATTGAACCCCCTCTGGCCTGGATGCATACACTGATTCAGTTGACTCAAATGGCTCTGAGCACTATGGGACTTAACATCTAAGGTCATCAGTCCCCTAGAACTTAGAACTACTTAAACCTAACTAACCTAAGGACATCACACACAGCCATGCCCTAATCAGGATTCGAACCTGCGACCGTAGCGGATTCAGGTGGGAAGGGTGTGATAAGGCCATCGTGTCGTTTCCCAAGGCAAGCTGGCGCTCAACCGTTGTAGCTGGTCCTTGATATCGTGGACACTGACCGAGCGAGGTGGCGCAGTGGTTAGCACACTGGACTCGCATTCGGGGGGACGACGGTTCAAACCCGCGTCCGGTTAGCCGAGCGATCAAAGGCGTTGCAGTCATGGACTGTGTGTCTGGTCCCGGCGGAGGTTCGAGTCCTCCCTCGGTCATGGGTGTCTGTGTTTGTCCTTAGGATAATATAGGTTAAGTAGTGTGTAAGCTTAGGGACTGATGACCTTAGCAGTTAAGTCCCATAAGATTTCACACACATTTGAGCATTTTTCCCGCGTCCGGCCATCCTGATTTAGATTTTCCCTGATTTCCCTAAATAGCTTGAGGTAAATGCCGGGATGGTTCCTGTGACAGGGCACGGCCGACTTCCTTCCCCATCCTTCACTAATACGATGGGACCGATTACCTCGCTGTTTGGTTACCTCCCCCAAATTAACCAACCAACCTGGATACTGGCTCTGGGATGGAACTGACTTCTGAGCTCGCCCGATACACGTTCTGTCGGGGACATATCTAGGACCTAGCGGCACTGGAGTATCTCAATATCACGCTGATAGTTCATGCAGACACGTGTCACATGTGGAAGAACATTGCCGTGTCGAAAAACTGCACCACGATACTACCGCAGGCTACACACGAGAAGGCTGATGTCCTTGACATACTGAAGTACCGTCACAGCTCCCTCAGTAGGTACCACCTGTGACCTTGTAACACCACAACTCTGTGGACGATCATACATTTTCTATGTGTTTTACGAAGTTTGTCTTATTAGTTGTGCTGATATTATTCTTGTAAATATTTTGTCAAGTACAAATGCAATTTGTTGTTTAAGAAAGAGAATACGCATGGAATTTTAACATTTAAGTTGACATGCTAGCCTATTCATGGAAAACATATTGTCAAAGAGTGTAATAAATTGAAAATGCATTATCGCCGGGCGTGCGAGCGTGCCAAAAAGTAGCAGTTCCGAGTCGCGAAGAGACGATTGGTGTCGATGTTTGTGTGTATACGCCGGTGTGGCTGTGCAAAAGTGCAGATATAAAAAGTCTGTTCCCGAAGTTTGGAACAGTGAAAACCGAAATGGTTGTTTTGGCGGATATTTCATACGTTTAAGCTATGTGCATGGGATTTAATGGAGACAGCACAAATGCAGCAAGAGTAATTCACATAACATCAAAAGTACTGTCGGTCCTCGTTATTGGCTATGGTATGGAAAGAAGATCAATCTGTGCTCTATTTTACCGCTAAGTGAAGCCACTTGACAAACCAACGGCGTCATAAAGTGAAGTAAGATCTACACTTTTTAAAACTGGAAGTGTAAAGGCTGACCAGCTTAGTTGGAATTTTATTGCTTAAATAATATTGTTTTCGTGCATATTGTGACGTAAATAATTTTCCTAGGTCGTTATCCAAGTAGTATCCATCGTATCCCTTTGTACGAACCGAGATAATCAGAAAATGAACTGAAAATGAAGTAAACATTAATTTATTAGATTATGAAAACGTAATTTTTACAACTTTTGGACAACTACGTAATAATGAAATCTTTGGCTATAGTATGAATAATGTCAGAAATAGAATGATGCAAAAGTCAGTATTAATTCATCTGCTAAAAATAAAGTAACTTTGATAATAAAAAAATGTTAGTAAAACTTTACGTAACTTGGACACTGAATTTCATTGTCAAAGCACAGTTCTAATTTATAGCTTGTGGCATAATTTATGAATTATATTACAAAGAAATATCAGAGTAACTGCTAGGTAAATGACAGTCCTTACCAATGAGCAAATTCAAACAGTCTTTGTGCTTGCTACAATTGCGACAGTTAGTATTACTCATATGTTGTATGCGTTTGCTATTGGATTACTATTTGACTACTGTGACGTGTGGTATGAAGTACTTGAAGTACTTGAATACCTAACGCACTGTTCCTACGTCATGACGCCAATAACTATTCTTACCTAAGATTGGTTACGTGTATAAAGTTCAGTTTAAATTTAGTTATTCTTTTTCCGGCGAGGAACTGGCTACCGTTGGCTCTTTTCATTAACGAAAACTCTGAAATAACTTTTTTCCAAATTATCCGCTAACTACTGTTAATTAAAAACTAGTTTACGTAATAAAAATATATAAAGTTAACCGAACTTTGTTTCTAATCGTCATTGCTATAATACTGAACAGTGGCGATTCGGTTATAAATTCATCTACTTCTCTCGGTTTTGCATTATTCTTCGGAGTAGATGCCTTTTCCCCACAGATTAGGGACTTTAGGTACACGGTCAAATAGAAAAGCCTATTTAGCCGAAGAGGTAGGAGGGTTATAACCTAAAGTCATATACGATGGCTCCCCAGACCATGATCCCAGCAGGAACATCTCTCTGCCACTCCAAAACACTGCAAGAATGGAGCTCCTTCCCAGGCAGCTGAACCGAACGAGGTGGCGCAGTGGCTAGCACACTGGACTCGCATTCGGGAGGACGACGGTTCAGTCCCGCGTCCGGCCATCCTGATTTAGGTTTTCCGTGATTTCCCTAAATCGCTCCAGGCAAATGCTGGGATGGTTTCTTTGCAAGGGCACGGCCGACCTCCTTCCGCATCCTTCCCTAATCCGATGAGATCGATGACCTCGCTGTCTGGTCTCCTTCCCCAAACAACCCAACCCAACCCAGGCAGCTGACATACCCTTCGACGTTGGCCACTGGGGACAGTGCAGAACCTCGATTCATCGTTCATCACACTGCGACGCCATTCATCAGCAGTCCACGTGCCCAGACACGGCAGCACTCCAAACGCAGTCGTTTGCGTTGTGGTGTTTACGGCAGCCTACGTGTGGAACGGCTATTCCCTGTTCCGACTGCTGTTAGCCTTCGGCCAACGCTGTGGGTTAACACAGGTTGCTTCAGGGAGTCCATTACCTGTCATCGTATGGCAGGCTTAGATGTGAACGGATTACACAGTGCCTGGTGCACAATGCTGCGATCCCTCAGTATGGCGGTTCAGACGTTGTTGACCAGAACCTTGACGGTATCCAACTATTAACCATGTTGGGATATACCTATTGCACCTGACATCTATTAGGAGATACAGCTAGTATTGTCTTTCAGTGTCATCAACTACACAATAATCAGCTGAAAGGAGCAAAGTGTGGAAGAATAGTGAAGCTGAGTGAGTAAACGTGAAGTTCTGGGGGTGAATTCGTCTCTTTCAGATCTACAACCCATGTGGTACAAATTACTTTATTACCATTTGAAAAAAAATTACTTAGTAAAACTAAATGTAATTAATATTGCTAAAACAAGAGACTACACAGCTTTCCGTGAACACTTTTTTAAAATACTTTTGGGCGGATATGTATTTTACATGGTTCCGGAAATATTTAAAACTGACAACTTAGAAGTCTCCCCTTGTTGTTAGTATTTCCAACTGTTTTATCTTCTGAGACCTTTAAAGAAATATGATTTTTCTTTTGAAGAAGGAGGAGGAGGAAGAGGAGATTAGTGTTTAACGTCCCGTCGACAACGAGGTCATTAGAGGCGGAGCACAAGCTCGGATTAGGGGAAGATGGGGAAGGAAATCGGCCGTGCCCTTACAGAGGAACCAGCCCGGCGTTTGACTTCAGCGATTTAGGAAAATCACAAGAAACCCAAATCAGGGTGACCGGAGACGCGTTGGAACCGTCACCCTCCCGAATGCGAATCCAGTGTGCTAACCACTGCGCCACCTCGCTCGGTTTTCTTCTAAAGGGCTAACGTAATTCGTAAACAGATAGGGAAAACATTCAGATGCAAGTTCTGAATGTTAAACGTGTTATGTAATCTTTTCTTATATACAGAACGTAGTTAGCATTACTCTTATCTTCCTTGTTAATTATTTGGACATCCAGGCATTTAGTACTCTTCATTCTAATTTCACGTTTGTTACATTTTGTCGTCATACTGTTGATATTTCATTCACTGTAATGTATGAGCTAAAATCTACCATACGCAATGTTTGCGCAAGGTGTTTTTAACTCTGAGAACTTTTTAAAATTTGAATAGTTTTAGAAGAATCTGATAATAAATATTTCGTATCGGTTGGTTGATCAGGGAGAGGGGACCAAACAGCGAGGTCATCCGTCCCGATTTCGTATCGACCAGAACGCCGTCTTCCAGCACAGGCACTAGCATTTGGCGAGCTGTACAGCCACGACAAAAGCAGCCTCAGCGTGGAATGTAAAGAGCACGTCTGTAGCAACCAGCGGGTTACTGACTGACTACAGCCTGTTATTGGACCCGCTGACAAAAGGTCATTTTAAGACAAAAGTACAAGTCATTAAGACATTTAACTTGTTGCAATGGGTGCGAATATAGAGAAATGCGATGAAAAGTCTCCGTACATCAGTGCGGATTGAACACACACTTGAAGAGCTGTTCTCATGGTCCAAGTTCCGAGAGAGACTTGTACAGTACTCCCCGCAGTCTCTGGTGTAATGAGAGCACCAGTGCACTGTATGCACCCTGTCCATCCTGTATGTTCCGTCTGATAACAACTCCACTCCTTGATGTTGTTCATTTCGTAAACAATATCACGTAGAGTACCGCAGCGGGTAAAGCACAATGAAGTTGACAACGAAGGAGGTCACTAGCGGCTGGTAACCACAGATTCCCAATATTTCGCAAAGTTTTAGTTAGCAAACCCGCGAAGGCTTGTAACACGCCCGGGGGTGAAATGGCGGGGGTCCCATAATTGGTTATATTTGCTTGCTGCTTCTTGACCGTGCGCCCTGTCCACACTACGTACTTGATAATCCAGCGGCGGTCGTATTGCTTTGCTCCACACTGCTGACGGACCTGCCTGAAACTATGTGTCTAAATATGCAAGCAGGTTAGGGGAGCCAAAAAATGGTTCAAAAGGCTCTGAGCACTATGGGACTCAACTGCTGTGGTCATCAGTCCCCTAGAACTTAGAACTACTTAAACCTAACTAACCTAAGGACATCGCATACACCCATGCCCCAGGCAGGATTCGAACCTGCGATCGTAGCAACAGCGCGGCTCCGGACTGGAGCGCCTAGAACCGCACGGCCACCGCGGCCGGCTAGGGGAGCCACTCAACGTCAAACACAACAGTCCTACGTCAGGTACGAACATCTATTTTCTGAGACGATAAGAAATCACAGGTTGCACTGTTTACATTCTAAGTCCTAACTGCTTATCACAGCTAACATTCTTGATGATTTCTGTCCACAATATCACTTGGAAGAGCGTACGCGTGACCGACGCGACGCGGGTGATTGTTAAAGATGCGGAAGCCGAATGATCGAACGAAAGTTCTTACGCTCGTCACACATACACAGATATTTGGTACCAGTTCTCCTTGACACAAGTAATAATATCACACTGTTCATAAAATTAAATTTTCAGTTCTCAGTTCTCAGTTCTCACTTGTACGAGCGTGCGCGGCTGATTGTTGATGATGCGAAAACGCGATGACCGAACGCACCTTCTCACGTTCGCTTCAAGACACTGGCATTTGAATGATCTCTTTCGTGGTAAACTATATTGCTGATCGGCATTAGTTCATACTGAGAGGCCGAACACGGCGCGGATGATTGACATACGGTGTGACATGCAACCAGAGGATACACAAATACGTTATCGGCGGCACTGTTCATTTTTAACTACATCATTACGCACTTTCCTCTGAATCACTTCCATATTTCATCACTTTACTATAATAGCACTTGTTGCAACACTTGAACTTCTATGCTAACAATGCCTCTCACATGCAGAGCTACCTACAACACAACAGTTCCGTGTCCCGTGCTCGACTCTGCAAAAGCGCTGCCCGCAAAGATACTCTGCAACTAAACCAGCGATGTGACAATACGCTTACAGGCTTTCATGCCTCCGTTGCCGCTGTTAATTATGTTACACCCTGTAAGGAGTACTGCTATCTTTGGTGTTATGACGTGATAAATCGTACTCCTTACACGTCACTGGTTTGTGGTAATTTCGAAGTCGAGTGACGCACCACAAAGGAATTAACCGAATGGTACGGAAATCGATAGATGCGATGTATACGCACAGACAAACAAATTATTACTGTTTCAGAAAAATTGGATAATTTGATGATTTACTTCTACATCTACATCTACATACATACTCCGCAATCCACCATACGGTGCGTGGCGGAGGGTACCTCATACCACAACTACCATCTTCTCTCCCCGTTCCACTCCCAAACAGAACGAGGGAAAAATGACTGCCTATATGCCTCTGTACGACCCCTAATCTCTCTTATCTTATCTTTATGGTCTTTCCGCGCAATATAAGTTGGCGGCAGTAAAATTGTACTCCAGTCAGCCTCAAATGCTGGTTCTCTAAATTTCCTCAGTAGCGATTCACGAAAGAACTCCTCCTTTCCTCCAGAGACTCCCACACGAGTTCCTGAAGCATTTCCGTAACACTCGCGTGATGATCAAACCTACCAGTAACAAATCTAGCAGCCCGCCTCTGAATTGCTTCAATGTCCTCCCTCAATCCGACCTGATAGGGATCCCAAACGCTCGAGCAGTACTCAAGAAAAGGTCGTATTAGTGTTTTATAAGCGGTCTCCTTTACAGATGAACCACATCTTCCCAAAATTCTACCAATGAACCAAAGACGACTATCCGCCTTCCCCACAACTGCCATTACATGCTAGTCCCATTTCATATCGCTCTGCAATGTTACGCCCAAATATTTAATCGAAGTGACTCTGTCAAGCGCTACGCTGCTAATGGAGTATTCAAACATTACACGATTCTTTTTCCTATTCATCTGCATTAATTTACATTTATCTATATTTAGAGTTAGCTGCCATTCTTTACTCCAATCACAAATCCTGTCCAAGTCATCTTGTATCCTCCTACAGTCACTCAACGACGACACCTTCCCGTACACCAAAGCATCATCAGCAAACAGCCGTACATTGCTATCCACCCTATCCAAAAGTTCATTTATGTAGATGGAAAACAACAGCGGACCTACCACACTTCCCTGGGGCACTCCAGATGATACCCTCTCCTCCGATGAACACTCACTATCGAGGACAACGTACTGGGTTCTATTACTTAAGAAGTCTTCAAGCCACTCACATACTTGGGAACCAATCCCATACTCTCGTACCTTAGTTAGGAGTCTGCAGTGGGGCACCGAGTCAAACGCTTTGCGGAAGTCAAGAAATATGGCATCCGTCTGATACCCTTCATCCGTGGTTCGCAAGATATCATGTGAAAAAAAGGGCGAGTTGCGTTTCGCAGGAGCGATGCTTTCTAAAGCCGTGCTGATGCATGGACAGCAACTTCTCTGTCTCAAGGAAATTCATTATATTCGAACTGAGGATATGTTCGAGAATCCTGCAACAAACCGATGTTTAGGGATATTGGTTTGTAATTTTGAGGATCCGTCCTTCTGCCGTTCTTATATACAGGCGTCACCTGCGTTTTTTTCCAGTCGCTCGTGACTTTACGTTGGGCAAGAGATTCGCGATAAATGCAAGCCAAGTAAGGAACCAATGCATTAGAGTACTGTCTGTAAAACCGAATTGGAATCCCATCAGGACCTGGCGATTTATTTATTTTCAACTCATTCAGGTGCTTCACAACCCCAGGGATGTCTATCACTGTGTCCTCCATACGGGAATCTGTACGAGACTCAAACGGCGGTATGTTTGTACGATATACTTAGATATACTTAGAAGAAAGAGCTTCACAAATTGAGCAAGTCAGTACCGCATTGGTCCATCTCTGACCCTTACGCAAGCAGTTATTCGGCTCGGCATTGATACACAGAGTTTCTGGGTGTCCTTCTGAGGGATATCGTGCCAAATTCTGTTCAGTTGGCTGGAGGGCTCTGCCTTTAATGCTCCAAACATTTTCAATTCAGGAAATATCCGGCGACTTTGCTGGCCAAGGTAGGATTTAGCAAGCACGAAGAAAGGCAGTAGAAACTCTCGTCGAGTGCAGGCGGGCATTAGCTTGGTGACATGCAAGCCGAGGATAGCCTGCCCTGGAAGACAGCAGTACGAGGTGCAGAATTTCCTCGATGTGTGGCTGTGCTGCAAAGGTAGCGCGGATGACAACCCTATACAAAGAAATGGCTTCCCAGACCATCACCCTTGGTCGTCGCGCCATATAGTGGACGACGGGCTGGTATCCCATAGCTGTCTGGTTCGTCCCCGTACACGTCGTCGGCCTGGAATCTCATTGAGTGGAGTAGGACTGTCAGTGATGAGATCCGCTTTGAGCTGAGCCCCGATAACCAGCGAAGAAGTCTCTGGAGACGCCCCAGACAGCAGTGGGATACCAGCCGGTTGTCGCCCGCTGTACGGCGCGACAGGCAGGCGTGGCGCTCTGGGGTGCCATATCATTCCATAGTACGACTCCTTATGGCAAGCCATCCTGGGCTTACATTTCACCGAGATAATGCCCTCCCGCAGGCGCCAAGAGTTTCTACTGCTTGTCCTCGTACTTGCCAAACCCTAGCTGGGCCAGCAAGGTCGCCGGATCTCTCCCCAACTGAAAATGTTTTGACAATTATCGGCAGGGACCTCCAACCAGCTCGATATTTTGACGATATGGCGCGCCAATTGGAAAGAATTCGGCACGATATCCCTCAGAAGGAGATCCAACAACTCTGTCAATCATTGCCAAGCTAAATAACTGCTTACATAAGCGGCACAGGTGGACCAACGCGTTATTCGCTGCTCAATTTGTGAAGTTCTTCCTCGTGAACAAATCATCCTATTTTTCTGAAGTCTGAAGCATTTGTTTGTCTGCACATGTGTATCAAAATGGTTCAAATTGCTCTAAGCAGTATGGGACTTAACATCTGAGGTCATCAGTCCCCTAGACTTAGAATTACTTAAACCCAACTAACCTAAGGACATCACACACATCCATGCCGGAGGCAGGATTCGAACCTGCGACCGTTGCAGCAGCGCGATTCCGGACTGAAGCGCCTAGAACCGCTCGGCCACAGCGGCCGGCATGTGTATCACATCTACTGATTTCCTTCCCACTCGGAAAATTTCTTCAAGACGCGTCGTTGTTTTTTAATGAAAAATAAAGATAGAGCTTATGTGGGTAGAGAGCCGTTACGTGGGAAGCGGCCGCGTGCAGCCACTTCATGCACATCTAGTGCGAAGAATTTGATAGATAGTATGACTGTAAGTGGGAAGCATGACGTCGGTTCGTAGGGTAAAAGTCTTTTTGTGATCCGGTTTATTCGCAGAAACACGCGCGGAATTTATGTTTGAATGCACAGTCTCGCGGCGATAACATTGAATAAAATGTTCTCGGGTTTCCAACTGCGTCAATTGCTTAAAACCACACGAGCTTTCGGCCAAGCACTCCTTGGCCATTGTCAAGTGTTATGACTGCCAGTGGGCTGTTGGTGCGCCCTCATATACGCTACCTGCCGGCTGTGACGTCACTGGTGCCCATGACATTGCCATATACGGGCATGTTTTGAGTCGGCGTTCGATGTGCCCTCTTTAACCGCGCGATCGCTGGATCCCACGCAGCGCTGAGCTGCAAGCCACCGTCTCTGTTCAGGGTGTTTGCGGTAATTTTTATTTTAATAGCTTCCTTTATTAATGCCGTTGATGCGAGCCACGACAGAGGTATCGTCAAATTTTATGTGGTGACCGTTTCCTAACGCATGCTCAGCTAACACAGATTTTTCTGGATAGCGTAGGCGATAATACCTCTGATGTTCTTTCCTGCGTTGTTCCACAGTGCGCACTGTTTGTTCGATGTACTTGACGCGGTTGGAAACCCGAAAACATTTTATTACATGCGCGGAATTATTTACGAAATTTGTGGAAGGAACAACAGCGTAGTTGTTAGTAACTTCCATTGGCAGGACCTATCGATATCTGAACAGAAACGAAACGGCATATGGAAAATTGATAACCTGTTAAATTAATGTGGAAATGCTAACAGCAATGGTCACTTCAGCATGAGAGTGAGATGGGCTTAACTTTTAACACAACAGTGGATGAACCTAGGCATTGTTAGAGAGTCTACTACATGCTTAAAGGATAATAAACGAAGTATTATCGATTTATAACGTTGTTATTTCAACGTGAAGGTCACTGAGGAACTTAAATATTGGTAAGTATAAGAGACGTGTTCGTATTAGGCTCTTGCTCAGTTTCGTTTAGTAAGCATATTTTCTCTGTAAAGTTCCCATACTCGACTCTAATAGTCGCAAAATACGTTAAGAGGACCTTTACTACTCTGTACAAAATCAGTATTGGATCAGCAGCAGAATATTTATGCTATACCTATATACCGCATGAAGATGACTGCCTTTCAAGATCTCTGAAGTAATCTTATATTTTCCTATATAGATCACACTTCATTTGTTTATTTCGGCAGACTGCCGTCATTAGATCAGCAACTGAGACAGCAAGTACAATGTATTTCGTCACACAGTACATGACACTACTTGGTTAAGTTATTGATCTTATGATGGCAGTCTACCGAAATGCGTAATTAGAAGAAATCAAGACACAAAAATTTTATGTATAAATGCGTCATGGTCGCACACTTTTACAAAGACTTTTTGTCATCCGTTAGTCTCTGTAACACCCAGTGACAAGCCACACAGGCTAACACGGACTACATTCCACAACTGAAGTTAGAAAAACCATGACCAAGGTGTTGGACGTGCTTGCTGACATCGGATATGGTAGCCAAACTTAGCGTAAGTCAACCAGCCCTCAGCAAACCCAAAAAAATACAATTATCTAACTATAACCATCGCATTAAGGACAACGACACGTTTCCCTGAACTGTCATTTATAATTAGATCCCTAAGAGATCACTAAATGATATCTATATACTTAGATAAGAAACCACCTCTCCCCCTCCCCCCTCCATAAACTCCCATCATCCACCGTAGAATATATGCATAAACTTGACGCACAATGACCCCTAACAATGCGAAAGCACAAATATCTCACACATACTACAAAAAATAAATAAATTATTGTAACAAATTTCTTAGATGACAACATTTTCTCCACTCGACTTATTTTATTTCCTCCTGGATACACTACAACAGTTTCAGCTTTGTAGCCTTTTTCAAATTACTTCCCTTTTCAAATTAGTTACACTGCATGTTGACAACACCTACAGACAATCTACATTATACCTTCAGTTCGTGCAATCAAGTACCAGTACCACATAAATGTGTGGTCAAAGAATGAATATGATGTTTTTTTTTACATATAGTGTGACGAACAATGTTATTTATGTAAAGAATCGAGTAGATAATATAGACATAAAAACAAAACAAGGAGAGATACGCTCTTCAATTGATTAATCTTCACTTTTGTCTTCATAAGTTATAGCGGGCAAACGTATTACGAGTTCCGTCGAGTTAATACTGTTAAAAATGTGTGTTCCAACCGTACATTAAAGATGGGTTATAGAAAGTTATTAGGAAAGCAAAGTTTATTCGTACGTGCATATTCTGTTCATCATTTCGCCCGCGCCGAGAATTCTGCATCAAGAGGATCAAAGCAAACAAGAACAATTTGCGTGAGTAGAAGGAGGGGCGATCAGGAACCAGTATTGTCCGACCAAACCCTACGCACAATGGCAGTAACAAGAAGAAGAAGTACGTAAACTTAAATGCTGAATATATGTATTGAATATTGAAGGTCTGCTGTTATTAATGCCAGTTAAAGTTCACTCAGATAATGAGTGCTTTCCAATTTCTTTCAATTATTCTTCCAAAATTTCTTTCTTGATTATTTAAGCAGTAATTTTTAATCATGTTCCAATATACAGTATATTTTATGCACGCACCCTACTCTCACAGCCACTTTTCATTTATTTCTAAAGAACATTAAGTAATCATCTGAAAAATGCCACAAAGTCGAAAATGAAATACTGTAACCAGAAGGAAATTGAATAACAGTCAAACGGCGACAGCAGCATTACTCATATTTAGACAATTCAACACATACGTGATTCATGACAATTAGATAATCATTATTATCTAACTGTCATTTTAACTCATCTAATTGTCATTTAAAACTAATCACTTAAAACTGAAGAAACTGCAAAAAAGTGGGAATTCAGGAGATGAGATTTGTATAAACTGACAGAACCAGAGGTTGTAGAGAGTTTCAGGGAGAACATTAATGAACGATTGACAGGAATGGGGGAAATAAATACAGTAAAGAAGAATGGGTAGCTTTGAGGGCAGCAGAAGATCAAGTAATTAACAGACAAAGGCTAGTAGAAATCCTTGTGTAATAGAAAAATATTGAATTTAATTGATGAAAGGAGAAAATATAAAAATGCAGTAAATGAAGCAGGCAAAAAGGAATACAAACGTCTCAAAAATGAGATCGACAGGAAGTGCAAAATGGCTAAGCAGGAATGGCTAGAGGACAAATGTAAGGATGTAGAGGCTTATCTCACTAGGGGTAAGATAGATACTGAGACCTTTGGAGAAAAGATAGATACTGAGACCTTTGGAGAAAAGAGAACCCCTTGTATGAATATCAAGAGCTCAGATGGAAACCCAGTTCTAAGCAAAGAAGGGAAAGCAGAAAGGTGGAAGGAGTATATAGATTGTCTATACAAGTGTGATGTACTTGAGGACAATATTGTGGAAATAGAAGAGGATGTAGATGAAGATGAAATGGGAGATATGATACTGCGTGAAGAGTTTGACAGAGCACTGAAAGACCTGAGTCGAAACAGGACCCCGGGAGTAGACAACATTCCATTAGAACTACTGACGGCCTTGGGAGAGCCAGTCATGACAAAACACTACCATCTGGTGAGCAAGATGTATGAGACAGGCGAAATACCCTCAGACTTCAAGAAGAATATAATAATTCCAATCCCTTTAGATTCTGTAGAAATGTTGGAACTCGTGTGGCAATACTGACCCTACGACTTATCTTGGAAAATGGATTAAAGAAAGGGACATCTACGTTTCTAGCATTTGTAGACTTAGACAAAGCTTTTGACAATGTTGACTGGAATACTCTCTTTCAAAATTTGAAGGTGGCAGGGGTAAAATACAGGGAGCGAAAGGCTATTTACAATCTGTACAGAAACCAAATGGCAGTTATAAGAATCGAGGTTCATGAAAGGGAAGCAGTGGTTGGGGAGTGGGACAGGGTTGTAGCCTCTTCCCGATGTTATTCAATCTGCATACTGAGCAAGCAGTGAAGGAAACAAAAGAAAAATTCGGAGTAGGAATTAAAATCCATGGAGAAGAAATAAAATCATCGAGGTTTGCGAATGACATACTAATTCTGTCAGAGACAGCGAAGGTCCTGGAAGGGCAGCTGAACGGAATGGACAGTGTCTCGAAAGGAGGATATAAGATGAACATCAAGATAAGCAAAACTAGGATAATAGAATCTAGTCGAATTAAATCGGGTGATGCTGACGGTATTAGATTAGGAAATGAGGCGCTTAAAGTAGTAAATGAGTTTTGCTCTTTGGGGAGCAAAGTAACTGATGATGGTCGAAGTAGAGAGGATATAAAATGTAGACTGGCAATGGCAAGGAAAGCGTTTCTGAACAAGAGAAATTTGTTAACATCGAGTATAGATTTAAGTGTCACGAAGTCGTTTCTGGAAGTATTTGTGTGGAGTGTGGCCATGTATGGAAGTGAAACGTGGACGATCAATAGTTTGGACAAGAAGAGAATAGAAGCTTTCGAAATGTGGTGCTAGAGAAGAGTGCTGAAGATTAGATGGGTAGATCACATAACTAATGAGGAGGTATTGCATAGAATTGGGGAGAAGAGAAATCTGTGGCACACCTTGTCTAGAAGAAGGGTTCGGTTGGTAGGACATGTTCTGAGGTATCAAGGGATCACCAATTTAGCATTGGAGGGCAGCGTGGAGGGTAGAAACCGTAGAGGCAAACCAAGAAATGAATACACTAAGCAGATTCAGAAGGATGTAGGTTGCAGTAGCTACTGGTAGATGAGGAAGCTTGCACAGGATAGAGTAGCATGGAGAGCTGCATCAAACCAGTCTCTGGACTGAAGACCACAACAACAGATAATCATTGAGCAACAAAGTACACAGATATTTTAGTTTGAAGTATTAAATTCATTTATATACATATTAGATTTAACAAACACACGGTGGAGCTGCACAACAGAAAACACTATAAAGTAGAATACACCGATACTGATAACAAATACAGTCGCCATGAAAGCACAGGAAAGAACAAACATATTACATATCAATAGGAAGAATCAGCTGCAGCTGTACAACCTATCATTGTAACTGCAACAGAACTAAAATTTTGAATCGTTGTTTGGCTGTAATATTATGCAAAAATCCACTGAACATGAATTTTAACAAAATATAAAAATATTAAATAGACATAAAGGAGCAACAAGATGCTCTTAGACAGCTCATCCTCCTCCTTCAGCGCAAGGGGCCATAAATAAGAAGAAAGTTACGTTGTACTTTGTGACCAAATAAAAGGATAAAACGTGTGCACGGCAGACTGGTTTCCTCACCAGGAGATGTCCATCTTCCCGGAGACGGAAGTCGTCCGTGTTGCTCTGCAGACGGTGTGACCGCACGGTGCAGTTGGGCTTGCGGTTGCGTAGCAGGAAGTACGATCTACTCGCCTCAGGATCCTGCAGGCGCAAGACATCTGCAGGTCAGTCATTCGGCAACAATACCATTTGACGCAAAGCTTATAACACTCCTTTCGCTAAATGCTAATTAATAAGCGTTATCAAAAATGTTTAGATGTGTGTGAATTCCTAAGGGACGAAACTGCTGAGGTCGTCGGTCCCTAGACTTACACACAACTTAAACTAACTTATACTAAGAACAACACGCAGACCCATGCCCGAGGGAGGACTCAATCCTCCGGCGGGAGAAGCAGCGCGGTCAGTGACATGGCGCCTCTAACCGCGCGGCCACTACACGTGGCTAAGCGTTATCGCTTTTCCAGGATAAAGTCAACGTGAGCGTGTGTCTAAACAATTAAAGCAGTCGGACAGTAAAACTGTACACTGCCCGAAAAAATAAAAAAACGCAATGTCCTCGAGGACTAAATTAAGTGGCACCAGGGAACAACACGAGGTGTGGCTATGACACGACAGAACTAAACACTTCGTTTCGAAAACATACATATTTAGTTAATGCCACCCTCAATATATTCCGCTCGTTTATCATTACAACGCTCCATGTGAATTTTCCATTGATAGAAAAAGTGCTGGAAGTCTTCCTCTGTGAGTCAAGGGACTGCAGTCTTGTTATTTTTAATGAAGATTTGACCTTGGTGGACAGATAAAAGACACATGGTGCTAAGATGGGTAGTCTAACAATGGGATGTTGTACTACGCCAGAAACCTCTCAACAGACAGTGCTGTCTGATCTGGTGCGTTGCCTTCTTGCTGAACCTCTGACTTGTTCTTCTACAATTCGCGTTTTTTTTTTTTTCTTTTATTCTCACAGAGTTGAGCAAGAACCTCAGGCTAGTAATTTCGATTAACGGTCTTACGTTCCGGAAGCAAGTGAAGATGCACAGTTCAACGAATATTGTAAAAACAATGGTCGTCGCTTTAGTCTCGATTTGCTCATTCGAGCTTTTTTCACTCTCCGTGAAGTTTGGCTCTTCCAGTGCATGGAATAGCGCTTAGTTTTGTGGATCATAAATGAAAAAAGCCAAGATTCTTCATATGTTATCACTCTTTCCAAGAAGTTAGTATCGTTTTCAGTGGTGTACAAAGTATCAGTAGAAACATTTTCACGAGATTCTCTTTGTTTAATAGTGAAAATTTTGGCCATCAATTTCGCACTCTTTTTCCATGTTAAATGGGTTATGTAAAATCTGCATTACGCATTATTTGTCAATTCCTACAGTTTCAGCATTCAATCGAGTAACAAACGACGGCCAGATCGAATCAGATTACCTATTTTTACGATCTTTTCGTCCGTTTTTGATGTTGAAGGGCGTAACAGGCGTGAGTCATCTTCAACATCTTTTCGGTCGTAATGGAAACGCTTGAATCACTCACAAACTCGCGTACGTGATAAATAATCCTCCCCATACACTTCTTTTAGTAAAGGATAAGTTTCAGAAGCACTTTTTAGAGATGTCATGTGAAACTTCAAGATAATTCGTTGCTCTGTTATTACACTTCTCATTCAACCGGCAAACAACAAGACAGCTCTCACACAAACGAAGACCCCGGCCACACTGATTTGTCTACGGACACCAGAAGAGCCGCATCCTGCTGAGGAGGCTTCAATCTTCACAGCTATTGGTAGTGTACTTTGTGACAGCCACAGTCCCGTTATTTTATAGGCGCACTCTGTGTGTACGCTGAGGGACTATAGTGTTAGTGATTCATTTGTAACAGCAATCGCCGGCCGAAGTGGCCGAGCGGTTCTAGGCGCTTCAGTCCGGAACCGCGCGACCGCTACGGTCGCAGGTTCGAATCCTGGTTCGGGCATGGATGTGTGTGATGTCCTTAGGTTAGTTAGGTTTAAGTAGTTCTAAGTTCTAGGGGACTGATGACCTCAGAAGTTAAGTCCCATAGTGCTCAGAGCCATTTGAACATTTTTGTCACAGCAGTCGACGGTCAGATGGGGCTCAGGAGGCCTACCTATGCACCATCTGTTTTGACTCTGCAGGCAGTTCCTGTGCTGAGTTTAGATGTGAGCAGTGTTTGCAACAATCATTCTACGGACAACCATGCCACACCAATGAGTATGTACTCGTCTTGAATAGCTTTCTGAATGGGGTCAAATAGTGTGGATCTGCGAGAAGCTGGACTGACATACCGACGAATTGTTGCACATGTTGGCCACAATGCATCGGTGGTACGTCATTGCTTTTAACAGTGGTCTTTGGAACACTTGTAGACCAGATTCCAGATTTCCGCGTAGTGCCGACGTACACCATGTGATCAAACGTATCTGGACACCTGGCGGAAAATGACTTACAAGTTCGTAGCGCCCTCCATCACTAATGCTGGAATTCAGTATGGTTTTGGCTTACCCTTAGCCTTGATGACAGCTTCCACTCTCGTAGGCATACGTTCAATCAGGTGCAGGAAGGTTTCTTGGGGAATGGCAGCCCATTCTTCACGGGGTGCTGCACTGAGGAGAGGTATCGATGTCAGTCGGCGAGGCCTGGCACGAAAGCGGCGTTTCAAAACATTCCAAAGGTGTTCTATAGAATTCAGGTCGGGATTCTGTGCAGGCCAGTCCATCACAGGGATGTTATTGTCGTGCAACCTCTCCGCCACAGGCCGTGCATTATACACAGGTGCTCGATAGTGTTGAAAGATGCAATCGTCATCCCCGAACTACTTTTCAACAGTGGGAAGCAAGAAGGTGCTTAAAACATCAACGTAGGCCTGTGCTGTGATAGTGCCACGCAAAACAACAAGGGGCGCAAGCCCCCTCCATGAAAAATACGACCACACCGTGACACCACCGCCTCGGAATTTTACTGTTGGCACTACACGCACTGCCGCGCGGGATTAGCCGAGTGGTCTTAGGCGCTACAGTCATAGACTGTGCGACTGATCCCGGCGGAGGTTCGAGTCCTCCCTCGGGCATGGGTGTGTGTGTTTGTCCTTAGGATAATTTAGTAGTGTGTAAGCTTAGGGACTGATGACCTTAGCAGTTAAGTCCCATAAGATTTCACAAACAGTTGAACAGTTGAAATACACGCACTTGCAGATGACATTCACCCTGCCATCGGATCCCCACAATGTGTACCGTGATTCGTCACTCCACACAATGTTTCTCCACTGTTCAATCGTCCACTGATTACGCTCCTTAGACCATGCGAGGCGTCGTTTGGCATTTACTGGCGTGATGTGTGGCTTATGAGCAGCCGCTCGACCATGAAATCCAAGTTTTCTCACCTCCCACCTAACTGTCATAGTATCTGCAGTCGATCCTGATGCAGTCTTGAGTTCCTGTGTGATGGTCTGGATAGATGTCTGCTTGTTACACATTGCGACCGTCTTCAACTGTCGGCGGTCTCTGTCAGACAAGAGACGAGGTCGGCCTATACGCTTGTGTGCTGTACGTGTCCCTTTACGTTTCCACTTCACTATCACATCGGAAATAGTGGACGTAGATGCCTTTAGGAGTTTGGAAATCTCGCGTACAGACGTATGACACAAGTAACACCCAATCACCCGACCACGTTCGAAGGCCGTGAGTTCCGCGGAGCTCCCCATTCTCCTCTCTCACGATGTCTAATGACTACTGAGGTCGCTGATATGGAGTACCTGGCAGTACGTGGCACATCACAATGCACCTAATATGAAAAACGTATGCTTTTGGGGGTGTCCAGATACTTTTGGTCACATTAGTGTACGTTAAGATTCACGCAATGAGCAGCGGTAGCCGTTCGAATGTCGTCCAGGGATGAAATCCGGACACATGTTGCGCCCGCTGTGTCATCGTGGACCATTGGTAAACGTCTTATTGCAGTAGGCTGTGCCTCTGGTCAGGCTACCACTGACACTATAACCACGTCCGCCTCGATTGCCGGCACGGTAGCTTAGCGTGTTTGGTCAGAGGGTTAGCTGCCCTCTGTAATAATCAAAAAAAAAAACAGAGTTAACCGATCAACAACGAACTTAAACGGATGGCTTACGACGTCCGCCCCGAGCAAATGCAACGAACAAAAGCCAACAAAACGAGTGCTTGGGTAGCTCAGTTGGTAGAATACTTGCCCGCGAAAGGCAAAGTTTCCGAGTCTCGGTCCGGCACATACTTTTAATCTGCCAGGATCCGCTGCAGAGTGAAAATCTGATTCTGGGAACGTAATATATATTTAAAGATCCTACAGTGCCAAAAATTCTCTTTTGGCACGGTAGCTCAGCGTGTTCGGTCAGAGGGCTAGCTGCCCTCTGTAATAAAAAAAAACTGAGTTAATGGATCAACAACGAACTGAAACGGGTGTCTTTCGACGTCCGCCCAGAGCAGATACAACGAACGAAAACGAACAAAATGAGAATGCCGGCACGGTAGCTCAGCGTGTTGGGTCAGAGGGCTAGCTGCTCTCTGTAATAAAAAAAAATAAATAAAAAAACTGAGTTAATTAATCAAGGACGAACTTAAACGGGTGTCTCGCGACGTCCACCCCAAGCAAATGCAACGAACGAAAAAAACGAACAAAATGAGGTTCAAAAAAAGAAGAAAACGGTAGCTGAGTGGTCAGCGTGACGGATTGCCGTCCTACGGGCCCGGGTTCAATTCCCGGCTGTGTTGGGGATTTTCTCCTCTCAGGGACTGTGTGTTTTGTTGTCTTCATCATTATTTCAGCCCCACCCGGCGCGCAGGTCGCCCAATGTGGCGTCGAATTTAATAAGACCTGCACGAAGGCGGCAGGACCTGCCCCGTAAGGGACGTAACGGCCAATGGCGCCAAACACTCATTTCCATTTACTGCCAGGAATGGCTACTGTGTTGTCGTGAAAGGATTCACTGGAGAGCGGAATGGCGCTCGATTGCCTTCAGTGATGAGGTAAGATTTTTTCTGTATGCGAGTGATGAACGTACATGTGCATAGCGTAGACCTGGTGACCTACCTATTGCGCAGTGTATTCGCCCACGACACACAGCTCCCATTCTATGCTTCATACAACTGGAGGCCACTACATTCCACACGCTATTATCACTGTGCAACTACCATTGCTTCGACAGGAAGGTGATGTGCTTTTTCAGCAGGACAATGCACGTGCAAATACGGATCCCTCGACACAGCCTGCCCTTAGCAGTGTTCAACAACTAAACTGGCCAGCAACTCTAGATGTCTCGCCAATTAAACCCGTATGGGAAATTAGGGCAGGAACGTACTCTTTCTCCGAGGTTTTCGAGCACTACTCCCGAATGCAGCAAAAGGAGCAAGATGATTGAGATAATTGAAACTTCCTCGCAGATTAAAACTGTGTGCCGGACCGAGACTCGAACTCGGGACCTTTGCCTTTCGTGGACAAGTGCTTTACCATCTGTCTACCCAAACACGACTCACGCCTGTCCTCACAGCTTTACTTCTGCCAGTACCTCGTCTCCTACATTCCAAACTTTACAGAAGCTCACCTGCGAACCTTGCAGAACTACCAGTCCTGAAATAAAGGATATTTGGTCCCGGCGGAGGTTCGAGTCCTCCATCGGGCATGGGTGTGTGTGTTTGTCCTTAGGATAATTTAGCTTAAGTAGTGTGTAAGCTTAGGGACTGATGACCTTAGCAGTTAAGTCCCATAAGATTTCACACACATTTGAACATTTTTAGAAAGGATATTGCGGAGACATGGCTTAGCCACAGCCTAGGTGATGTTTCCAGAATGAGATTTTCACTCTGCAGCGGGGTGTGCGCTGATATGAAACTTCCTGGCAGATTAAATCTGTGGCTAACCCATGTCTCCGCAATATCCTTTCTTTCAGGAGTGCTAGTTCTTCAAGGTTCGCAGGAGAGCTTCTGTAAAGTCTGGAAGGTAGGAGACGAGGTACTGGCAGAAGTAAGGCTGTGAGGACGGGTGTTTGGGTAGCTCAGATGGTAGAGCACTTGCCCTCGAAAGGCAAAGGTCCCGAGTTGGAGTCTTGGTCCGGCACACAGTTTTAATCTGCCAGGAAGTTTCATATCAGTGCACACTCCGTTGCAGAGTGGAAATATCATTATTGAGATAACTTATCGCAGGATACCATTCGGCAAGTTTTGTGATCGTTTGCACACGAGAACAGATGCTCGCGTTGCCGTCATACGGGGGTACACTGTGTTGATGCGACCATTTGAGCATCATTTACTGTGGCATGTGTGTTTTATTTGGTCTGAAATTGTTATCATGTACTCCTACAATGATGAACTATTTGTCACCTCACTCGTCAATAAAATGACGTTGTCCTTGAGGGTAATCTATTTTTGTCCGACAATGTATTAAAAAGAGAACATAAAGGTGTAATCGGGGTTCGTACCTATATTCATTACGCACTATGAATAGGATATAGGGCGGCCGGCGTGGCCGAGCGGTTCTAGGCGCTAAAGTCTGGAACCGCGCGACCGCTACGGTCGCAGGTTCGAATCCTGCCTCGGGCATGGATGTGTGTGACGTCCTTAGGTTAGTTAGGTTTAAGTAGGTCTATGTTCTAGGGGACTGATGACCCCAGACGTTAAGTCCCATAGTGCTCAGAGCCATTTGCACGATTTGGATAGGATGTAGTCGCATAACGGTAAATTCCAGGGTAATACATTTTTCTACGTTTAGAATTGGGAAATAAAACGTAAACTCTTAACACTGGAATTAGGCGAGTACATGTTTGCAACTTCAGTCTCATCTCATCTATAAATTTCCCCGTTGTCAAGCATGAAAAAAGTAATAACAGTGTCTACATTGCAACGTTTATCAACTGTACAGCTTAATAAACAAAGTAATATCTTTAATGAAAATTAATCGATCACTGCTCAAAACAGTATCTGTAGTTTGGGAATACTTTTAATACCTATTTGCACACAAAGAAATGCATAGTACATACGTTAAATTCTGTAGCACCAAGTAATTTTGAACTATGTTCTGGAGCACTTTCATTTTTAGATCACTCTGAGAATTTATGAACAGTAGTAGCTTTTAAGCTGATTTAGTAATGTGACTCATGATTAGAACGCTTTACAGAGAGGTGACAAACGTCACGGGATACTGATCTGCACGTATGCAGATGGCGGTAGTAACGCGTACACAAGTTATAAAAGAGCATTGCTTTGGCGGATTCATGTGGAAAGGTTTCCGACTTTCGGAAATCATTAGAGAATTCCGAGATCCAAGACTGTTCCGAGAATACCAAATCTCACCAACGACAACGCGGCAACCGACGGCCGTCGTTTAGCCGGCCGCGGTGCCGAGCGGTTCTAGGCGCTTCAGTCCGGAACCGCGCGGCTGCTACAGTCGCAGGTTCGAGTCCTGCCTCGGGCATGTATGTGTGTGATGTCCCTAGATTAGTTAGGTTTAAGTAGTTCTAAGTTCTAGGGGATTGACAGTGGTTAGCGCACTGGACTCGCATTCGGGAGGACGACGGTTCAATCCCGCGTCCGGCCATTCTCATTCCTGTTTTCCGTGATTTCCCTAAATCGCTCCACGCAAATGCCGGGATGGTTCCTTTGAAAGGGCACGGCCGACTTCCTACCCCGTCCTTCACCAATCCGATGAGACCGATGACCTCGCAGTTTGGTCTCTTCCCCCAACAACCCCAACCCTCTAGGGGACTGATGACCCCAGATGTTGAGTCCCATAGTACTCAGAGCCGTTTGAGCCATTTGAACCGTCGCTTAACGACCGAGAGTCGCGGCGTTCGTGTCCCCTTGTCAGCGCTAACAGACAAGCAATACTGCGTGAAATAACCCGCAGGAAGATTTGTGGGACGTATGACGACCGTGTCCGTTAGGGCAGTGCAGCGAAATCAGGCGTTAAAGGGCTACGGCAGCAGACGACCCACGCGGATGCCTTTGCTAACAGCTCGTGGCCTTATGAGATGTCTCGATTTCAGTTGGTAAGAGCTGATTGTAGGTCCTCTGGTCCAGATGAATCGATAATTGAGTGGAAATGGTTATGTTTGGCTGCTTGGAGGCCATTTGCAGCCATTCACGTATGGATGACACTGGGGCTTATCACCAGGCCACAATTGTTCGCGAATGGCTTGAAGAACATTCTGAACTATTCGAGCGAATTACACTACTGGCCATTAAAATTGCTACACGAATACAAATGCAGATGATAAACGGGTATTCATTGGACAAATATATTATACTAGAACTGACATGTGATTACATTTTCACGCAATTTGGGTGCATAGATCCTGAGAAATCACTACCCAGAACAACCACCTCTGGCCATAATACGCCTGGGCATTGAGTCAAACAGAGCTTGGATGGCGTGTACAGGTACAGCTGCCCATGCAGCTTCAACACGATACCACAGTTCATCAAGAGTAGTGACTGGCATATTGTGACAAACCAGTTGCTCGGCCACCATTGACCAGACGTTTTCAATTGGTGAGAGATCTGGAGAATGTGCTGGCCAGGGCAGCAGTCCAACATTTTCTGTATCCAGAAAGGCCCGTACAGGACCAGCAAGATGCGGTCGTGAATTATCCTGCTGAAATGTAGGGTTTCGCAGGGATCAAATGAAGGGTAGAGCCACAGGTCGTAACACATCCGAAATGTAACGCCCACTATTCAAAGTGCCATGAGTGCGAATAAGAGGTGACCGAGACGTGTAACCAATGGCACCCCATCGCATCACGCCAGGTGATACGCCAGTATGGCGATGACGAGTACACGCTTCCAATGTGCGTTCACCACGATGTCGCCAAACACGGATGCGACCATCATGATTCTGTAAACAGAACCTGGACACATCCGAAAAAGTGACGTTTTGCCATTCGTGCACCCACATTCGTCGGTGAGTACACCATCGCAGGCGCTCCTGTCAGTGATGCAGCGTCAAGGGTAACTGCAGCCATGGTCTCCGAGCTGATAGTCCATGCTGCTGCAAACGTCGTCGAACTGTTCGTGCAGATGGTTGTTGTCTTCCAAACGTTCCCATGTGTTGACTCAGGGATCGAGACGGGGCTGCACGATCCGTTACAGCCATGCGGATAAGATGACTGTCATCTGGACTGCTAGTGATACGAGGCCGTTGGGATCCAGCACGGCGTTCCGTATTACCCTCCTGAACCCACCGATTCCATACTCTGCTAACAGTCATTGGATCTCGACCAACTCGAGCAGCAATGTCGCGATACGGTAAACCGCATTCGCGATAGGCTACAATCCGACCTTTATCAAAGTCGGAAACGTGATGGTACGCATTTCTCCTCCTTACACAAGGCATCACAACAACGTTTGACCAGGCAAGGCCGGTCAACTGCTGTTTGTGTATGAGAAATCGGTTGGAAACTTTACTCATGTGAGGACGTTGTAGGTGTTGCCACCGGCGCCAACCTTGTGTGAATGCTCTGAAAAACTTATCATTTGCATATCACAGAATCTTCTTCCTGTCGGTTAAATTTCGCGTCTGTAGCACATCATCTTCGTGGTGTAGCAATTTTAATGGCCAGTAGTGTATAAGCTCGATGAACTACTGAAGCAATGTTCTACATTTTTTGTTTTGAGTTTTTAATTTTGCTTTGTTTTGAAGAAATTGCATTTTCTAGATTTACATGATAAACCCGTATCTTTTTTTTTTTACATTTTTTTACTAAATCGTCCTTATGTTCCATGGTACCAATTAACAATTTTTGAATAAGACTCGAATTAAATATTTACAGTTGCAATTTTGTTTTTTAAGTAACAGATGGGAGGCTAACTATGTAGAGCAAAAATGTTCTGTATGTTATGCACCCCCTCTTATATCCTCAGTTTCTAGACAGTTCACCACTTCCAGCTGCTAGGGGAATCTGACAAGAAACTGATCGCCTAGCAAATAAAGCGATCGAAATTAGGTAACGCCCGATAGGTATGCAACACACCTAACGTACAGGCAATGCGGTTAAATCTTAACAGACCAAAGCTACAAGGAAACCTACGGTAGTCTACGCTTACTCGTGATAGTCTACGGTAGTCAACGGTTGTTTTACGACTCCATCGCCATCCTTCGAGGGTGTGGCGTCACAAAAGGACTACCAGAGAGACTGACCATTGGCGCTGGCCGCCAGTGACCGGTACTGGGGTCGCGGTACTCTTCCTCTTCCGTGACGAAGACGCAGCCGCCGCCGCCGGTGAGGTCGTAGGCCTGGTAGTCCCTGCAACACTTGCGCACACATGGCGCCGGCCCTGTGCAGGCGCAGGCGAAGGCGACGAGCAGCAGCTCGCTGCCCACGCGCACGCCGTCCACACAGAATGAGTGCGCCGGCAATAGCGCGCCCTCTGGGGACAAGTCCGACACCAGCAACTCCAGGTGTACCTGCGCAATCATTCGATCATTCATTCATAGTGCTGCGTGCACCCTATAAAGCGAGAAGGTGATATGGAACGAATCGAGTTTTTAAAGATGTAGAACGAGTAAATGTATTAGGTTGGTGGATATGTTCACAGTGTTTTTGTTTTGCATGTTGGTATTTCAGTTTATCTATCGATTGTCATTTTTTATTTGTAGTTCACTGTTGCTATTTGAATTGAATTTTCATATTGTTGTTGTTGTTGTTGTGGTCTTCAGTCCAGAGACTGGTTTGATGCAGCTCTCCATGCTACTCTATCCTGTGCAAGCATCTTCATCTACCAGTACCTACTGCAACCTATACCCTTCTGAATCTGTTTAGTGAATTCATCTCTTGGTCTCCCTCTACGGTTTTTATCCTCCACGCTGCCCTCCAATACTAAATTGGTGATCCCTTGATGCCTCAGAACATGTCCTACCAACCGATCCCTTCTTCTAGTCAAGTTGTGCCACAAACTGCTCTTCTCCCCAATTCTATTCAATATCTCCTCATTAGTTATGTGATCTACCTATCTAATCTTCAGCATTCTTATGTAGCACCACATTTCGAAAGCTTCTATTCTCTTCTTGTCCAAACTACATACCGTACATATTTCACTTCCATACATGGCTACACTCCATACAAATACTTTCAGAAACGACTTCCTGACACTTAAATCTATACTCGATGTTAACAAATTTCTCTTCTTCAGAAACGCCTTCCTTGCCATTGCCAGTCTACATTTTATATCCTCTCTACTTCGGCCATTATCAGTTATTTTGCTCCCCAAATAGCAAAACTTCTTTACTACTTTAAGTGTCGCATTTCCTAATCTAATTCCCTCAGCATCACCTGACTTAATTCGACTACATTCGTTTTGCTTTTGTTGATGTTCATCTTAAATCCTCATTTCAAGACACTGTCCATTCCGTTCAGCTGCTCTTCCAGGTCCATTGCTGTCTCTGACAGAATTACAGTCTCATCGACAAACCTCAAAGTTTTAATTTCTTCTCCGTGGATTTTAATTCCTACTCCAAAATTTTCTTTGGTTCTCTTTACTGCTTGTTCAATATACAGATGGAATAACATCGGGGGTAGGCTACAACCCTGTCTCACTCCCTTCCCAACCACTGCTTCCGTTTCATGCCCCTCGACTCTTCTAACTGCCATCTGGCTTCTGTACAAATTGTAAATAGCCTTTCACTCCCTGTATTTTACCCCTGCCACCTTCAGAATTTGAAAGAGAGTATCCCAGTCAACATTGTCAAAAGCTTTCTCTAAGTTTAAGAATGCTAGAAACATAGGTTTGCCTTTCGTTAATCTATTTTCTAAGATAACTCGTAGGATCAGTATTGCTTCAAGTGTTCCAGCATTTCTACGGAATCAAAACTGATCTTCCCCGAGGTCGGCTTCTACCAGTTTTTCCATTCGTCTGTTTGGAATTCGTGTTAGTATTTTGCACCTGTGGCTTGTTAAACTGATAGTACGGTAATTTTCACATCTGTCAACCCCTGCTTTCTTTGGGATTGGAATGATTAATTATTAATTATTATATTATTCTTTATTATTATTATATTAATTATTATTAATTACTTTATTATATATTAAATTATTATTATACTATTATATTATATTATTAATTATTATATATATTTTCATATTGTCATTTTGTTATCTGGACATACTTAGTGGAGCTGTGGAAGCTAGAAGCTGGAGTGTCAAGCGGACAAATCGTAACATTTCCGACGTATTCTTCTGCTTAGTAGAGGGGTGACGGCAGCTGAGGCAACCAGAAACATTTGCGCCTTGTATGGGGATAATGCCGTTGGACAGCGCACGGCAGGAAAATGGTGTTCTTGTTTCAAGCAGGATCTTTTGTATATTAAAGACTCTCCACTTTCAGGAAGAAATTCGGGGTTTGATGAAGATCGTTTAAATACATTAATCCACAATGATCCGCATCAGTGCACTCTTGAACTGGCAAATAGGAAGAAATGTGATCATTCCACAATCACGTGACATTTGGATGCAATGGGGAAGGTTCAATAATCGGGTGTATGGTGTAAGACGTGTATATTTCTATTGTCTATTGTCAAACCACAATTTATGAAAGATGTTCATATTTTATTAATAGCATTACGAAGGAATAATTAATATTTGTCATGTTGGAAATAATTGTGATAGCAGGGAATGTCTGCACAAAAGAATTAAATTTTAAAAAGAGCGGGAGAGACCGCGTATGGATACATTTTAAGAAAAGAGCGGGAAAGACCGCGCATTGATACATTTTGTAATGGTAGCAGGGACTGTCTGCACCAGAAAGCATTATTGGCGGGAGAGACCGCACTTTAGCGTTCGTAGGAAGTCAGTAGTAAGCGAGAAGTGAAGCGAGTCGGTAGCAGGTCTGAAGCGAGAGGTTGAGAGGAGCGGTGTGCCTGCCAGCCACCAGCTATGATTTACAAGAGATTATAAACGGATGTACAGAGACATCAGCTAACAATTATCATAAGAGGAACTAATATTATTGAATTATTTTTTTGAGAAACTCAAGACTACTGAAGGTACGTTTCCGCAATGCTAGTTGTAACATTATTGTAAAAAGTAAGTCCCATTCGAACGTTTGTAAAACTATTTCATTCAGAATATAATTAATTTTTACCAGCAATATTGCAATACTGATTATAATCCATCCCAAAAACCATCAACCTAAAGCTTTGCAAAATTTTATTGTTGTCAAGAAAAAGTTTAACTATAAATTACGTAACTTCAGTCAAATTAATTAAAGAGAAACGTCAGCTTTGCTATTAAAGAATAACGTCAGCTTTTGGTAATAAATACAGCCACTTATTATGACAGCCCACCAGCAGCTAGTAAAGTACAGTAAAACAGAGTAAGTATATTCATGTCGCAGTTCGATGTAACAGTCAGATGGCGATCCAGTAACAGTAAAAAAGGTAAGGAACTGTTTTGGGTTATTGGAGGTAACGACTGAGGGCCACGACGACGACACATTCTATGTTTCGTCGAAATAATCAGAAAATCACTGTTGATAAGCAGCATTTAAATTTGTATGCGAAGATTGAGAAAGAGAATTAATTTCAGCCGGCCGAAGTGGCCGGTTCTAGGCGCTGCAGTCTGGAACCGCGAGACCGCTACGGTCGCAGGTTCGAATCCTGCCTCGGGCATGGATGTGTGTGATGTCCTTAGGTTAGTTAGGTTTAACTAGTTCTAAGTTCTAGGGGACTAATGACCTCAGAAGTTGAGTCCCATAGTGCTCAGAGCCATTTTTTTTTTAAATTAATTTCAAAGGGAAGATTTCATTTGTTATTATTAAGCGAGAGATAAAAATCTTAAGGGAAGGTTTCATAGGTTATTGTAGAAGGGAAGGTTTCGTAACAAAAGAGATATAGAGGAGACGGGAAGGTTCCAATGGGTACCGCATGACTGCATGCTCTAAACCCAAATCACAAAAATCAATGGGTGGCCAAATGTGCCTTTCTGCTTGCTCGTCATCAATTGGCTCGTGAACAGCACCGGCCATTACTGTCCTGCATCGTTAGTGCTGACGAGGAGTGGTGTCTTTGTGCTAACATAACGAAAAGAAAGAAACTGTTATTCCAAACAAAGCAGCGACTCACCACAGAAAAGCCTGTGTGGTCCACGAAAGATAATGTTACGTATCTGGTGGAACAGCGACGGTGTGATGTGCTACGAATTGCTTCCCCGAGGTGTAACCATTACTGGTGACATTTATTGTCAACAATTCAGACGCCTGGCAGACGTAATCCAGGAACAACGACCAGAAAGACTACATGAAGTGACGCTTCTCCACGATAACGGCCGCCAGTGTTCTGCTGGGCTGACAAAAAACACTATACAGGAGTTGGGTTGGGAAGTCATTCCACATCCACCTTATTGCCCGCCTTCGTGTCCGAGGTCGTTGACGCTATGGCGCTCGACCCGGAGATAAGTCGGTTCGAACCCGGGTGGTGGAAAATTTTCACTGCCAGTATTTCGCCGGCAAGGGCAGCAGAGTGGGTGGCGTAGAGTTCCTGATCACCAAATTTTGCTCCATTGTCCTGGTTGAAATATCAAACCTCTCCGCAGCGTCACGTGAAGTGAGAGCACGTGGCACTGTCGACAGTGATTCGTCCGTGGGTTGCGGACCTTAAGCTTGGTGGACCCGTCGTACTACTCACGAGAGTGGGCTACGTGCCGGAACCAGATTTCACCGTCTCCCTTTCCTCGTCGTCATCGTGATTATCACCATGATCATCATCATCGTCTTCAGCATCATAGAGCAGGCATATTACACTACACACACAAATGTAGCAATACAAAAAGTTGTAATGAAACTTGTTACAAACCAACAAGCAAACAAAACTCCCTTATTCACCTAATCTTGCACCCCCAGATATTCCTGTTTTCCGCTCTTTGTCGAACAATATTCAAGGGACTTCCCATCCGGATGAAAAAGCGCTCCGAACATGGGACGACGAGTTCGTCGCCTCAAACATTCGTGATTTGTACAGTCATTGAGCCGAAAAGTTACTGCACCATTGGCAGACTGTCGTCAATAGTGAAGGAGAAATAATATTGATAATTAAAGTCTCTGTTACGTGTATCTGTTGTGTTTATTGCACTAAAGAGCCAAAGAAACTGGTTCACAGAATGAGATTTTCACTCTGTAGCGAGGTGTGCGCTGATATGAAACTTCCGGGCAGATTAAAACTGTGTGCCGGACCGAGACTCGAACTCGGGACCTTTGCCTTTCGCGGGCAAGTGCTCTACCATCTGAGCTACGCAAGCATGACTCACGCCCCGTCCTGGGCCGCAAAAGGCAAAGGTCCCAAGTTCGAGTCTCGGTCCGGCACACAGTTTTAATCTGCCAGGAAGTTTCAAACTGTTTCTGTGGTGTCACAGCCAGACACCACACTTGCTAGGTGGTAGCCTTTTAAATCGGTCGCGGTCCATTAGTATACGTCGGACCCGCGTGTCGCCACTATCAGTGATTGCAGACCGAGCGCCGCCACACGGCAGGTCTAGAGAGACTTACTAGCACTCGCCCCAGTTGTACAGCTGACGTTGCTAGGAAAGGTTCACTGAGAGTTACGCTCTCATTTGCCGAGACGATAGTTAGCATAGCCTTCAGCTAAGTCAATTGCTACGACCTAGCAAGGCGCCATTTATCCTTTGCTATGTATCTAATGAAGCATGTACAGGAACAAGACCAATGTTCACCAATTGTGGATTAAAGTTATGTATTCCAGCAGCTACGTACTTTTCTTTATAGCATTCATTACGTATCCTGTTCCAGACCTCACGCCAGCCTGCGTGAGCTTAAGCGCGTGCCTTTCGGTTACCCGTCACTGTGGACTGGCTGTCTTGTCAGTCCACAACAGTTTCACCTGCCTAATATCGTGTAAGGCCCCCGCGAGCACGCAGGAGTGCCGCAGCACGGCATGGCATGAACTTGAATAATTTCTGAAGTAGTGCTGGAGGGAACTGACACCGTGAATCCTGCAGGGCTGTCCATAAATCCGTAAGAGTACGAGGGGGTGGAGCATTCTTCCGAGCAACAGGTTGCAAGGCATCCCAGATATGCTCAATAATGTTCATGTCTGGGGCGTTGGGTGGACAGCGGAAGTGTTTAAACTCATAAGAGTGTTTCTGGACGTCGAATTGTACTGCTGGAATTGCCCAAATCCGACGCAATGCGCAATCGACATGAATGGATGCAAGTGATCGGACAGGATGCTTACATCCGTGCCACCTGTCAAGGGTCGTATCTAGACGTATCAGGAGTCACGTATTACTCTAACTCCACACGCCCCACACCATTACAGAGCCTCCACCGGCTTGAACAGTCCCCAGCTGATATGCAGGGTCTATGGATTCATGAGGTTGCCTTCAAACCCGTACACTTCCGTCTGCTCGATACAATTTGAAAGGAGATCAAATGGTTCTGAGCACTATGGGACTTAACATCTGAGGTCATCAGTCCCCTAGAACTTAGAACTACTTAAACCTAACTAACCTAAGGACATCACACACATCAATGGCCGAGGCAGGATTCGAACCTGCGACCGTAGCGGTCGCGCGGTTCCAGACTGAAGCGCCTAGAACCACTCGGCCACAGGGGCCGGCAGTAGTCTACTCCATTTCAGGTGAGCCGGGCGGGGTAGGCGCCTTGTCACAGTCTGCGCGGCTCCCCGCGTCAGAGGTTAGAGTCCTCCCTCGGGCAAGGGTGTGTGTGTGTGTTGTCCTTAGTGTAAGTTAGTTTAAGTTAGATTAAGTAGTGTGTAAGTCTAGAGACCGATGGCCTCAGCAGTTTGGCCCCATAAGACCTTAACAAATCAGTAACAGTTTGCACTGTACGTGCTTGAGCACTGTCCTGCAAAATGATGGTCATGTCCTGCAAAAAGTGTCATCACTTCTTTCTCTATGCTGTTCATTTTTGGAACACAACCTACGACCAGCTTAGAGACAGACTTGATGACACTTTCTGCAGGACATGATCATCGTTTTGCAGGACAGTACTCAAGCACGTACAGTGCAAGCTGTTACTGATTTGTTTGACTGATGGGCCTGCTAAGTGCTGTACCACCTACTGCACTCCCCTGACTTAAGCCCTCGTGAGTGCAACACGATTTGTAAACTGAAGGAAACACTTCACGGCATTCGCTTCAGAACTGCTACAAATTCGTCGGGCAATTGACCGCGCCGCTCGAACTGTCAACACAACTGGCACTGCTAAGAGTATCCTACGACTTCCACATCGCTGGCGACGGGTTATACATAATGCTGGTGAGTACTTCACAGGTCAGTAAAACTTTGAAACACATATCTATTTTGTACGAGCTGTAAATAAATACTTGGTACTATTAAAGTTCCAACCCTCGTATTTCTCTCAAACTGATGGGTGTTCCTTTAGCGTCTTCTTTTCACATCACTGATCCAAATGTATGCACACTATACGTACAGAGATAGTTCACGATGTCTTTACACACAGCTTGAACACACAACAGCCCACAGTTCAGTCTTTCTAGCACAAGAGATAGCATTGTCCACAGGCCGAAAAAGTCTGTGATGGTGGAGTGTTGCAGATAAATGGATCGATCTCCGAGTCTCACCATGAGTGTCACGTCATCGTACAATGATGTTAGAGTAAAACCAGCACAGTAAATATCAGGAGATGGAGAATAATCAGATATCATTTGTTGGTTGATGCAGTGTTCTGCACAACACAGTTCATCCATTTCCGATTCTGTAAACTGCACTTTAACACTTCTCGGTGCATTTTCAATCTCTTACATACGCCAGTTACTGTCCACTGATGCTTCTAACCCAATACTTAAGCGCACTGAACCACTGGCTGTTAAATATAAGTTGAAGTGAAAAAGAGTACAGCACTGGGAGCAATCAGCAGGTTCTCATACACCACATCAACACTCTTCCCTGCAGTAACACCAGAATGTTCTGCGATGGTGCGTATGTCAGAGACCAATACTGACCTGCACCTTGGAGTGGAGGACTCCCAGCACAGTTCTTCTGAGAACTGGGGACTTGTCTGAGTGTCTGCATTACACGAACGAAAAACTAATCTAATCTAATCTACACAGATCAATGAGTGGGATATATAATGGCAGCTCGTTGACCTGATCCAACGAGATAGCCAGGTGTGCTACAGGATCCCATGGTGGTGCTGCCACTGCTGGTCCTGACAAACCAGAGTTCACTGCAGGTCAAGACGAGTCGATGCTGGTCCAGATATACTGGATGTCACTGCCAGTCTGTACACACGAGAGGCCACTGAACAAAGAAGGAGAAAAAAAAGTAACAATAAGCATTCCCAGGCCAATGACATGGAGTTGAATAAAGAAAGGAAACTTGACAGAGATGAGGCTGAGGAGGAACTGCTGCATGAGGTAATAGTAGCAACCACATGTAATGAGTACTTATTTTTAGATTTCTTCTGTGATGGAGAGGCAGATGAGAATCTTGACTGCAGCTGTTGATGCTTCATGCTTCTCCTTCTTCTTCCAGAGACTGACTGCAACTGGGACTGGTGAACTACCGCATCCATCTTACATCCCTTACATCACGATCGCGTGACTGTAAGTTAATTAGCCAATCAATTTATTGACCTTAGCAAGATTTCTGGTCGATTCCCAGTCAGGCATTTCCACTGGAAGGAGTTATTGCATGTGGCGGTATCCCTTAGGGGAAGGCTGGGGTATTTCCCACGATGAACCACAAAGAAAGTGTGCCAAGGGGGAAGGCAGCAGTGTTTTCTTGCAAAAAGCACACGAAGTGTGCCACAAAGAGAGGGTGGGGTATTTCCCAGAAAAGCAAGCAAAGTGTCCCAGAAAGGAAGGCAGCATGGTTTCTGGTCTACTGCCAGCTTCACGTGGCATGGTCGGTGTGTCACAAAGAAAGGAAGTACCATAGGGAGGAGGAAGGCTGTAGTATTTCCTGGACAACAGAAAGTTCCTAGCATAGCCCTGTGCTTGCCGCATCTTGGACACTGGCCACTGCCCCTAGCCCAGTGCTGGGCTCCTTCCAGCGACTACGACTCTGGTGGATGGAGTGTGGATGAGAAAGTTTTTCAGATATGCTTAGCAAGATCTGTGACAGTGTAATTATGTGATTCCTTTCTCTATTAGAATAAAAAACGGTACTGCAATTGTTTTACATTGCCCAAATTGTTCAAACAGTATTCCGCATTATAACTGAACAATAACAATATTCCTATACTAGTGTTAATTTCGAGGTATATTGTGATTTTAGACATATATAAACAATATTCCACACATCATCTAAATTGTTTAAACGCCAGGATCAATTTCGAGGGGTATTGTGATTTCAGAAATAAATGAACAATATTCTTAAACAAACTATTTAAATTATGCCTTATACACACTATATTAGCCTACCATTGTATGTTCTTCCCAGTCCGATATCCCAACACAGGCTGAGCGAGTATTCCTGCCACTTCCAAGGGCGGGGGAACGGGGGGAGGGGCGTGAGGAGTAAGTGACATCACAGGAGTGAGGGGGATTTCTCAGAGGAGTGGTGGGCAAATGGACACGTGCTGGCTGGGGAAAATGCATCATGTCACCAGGGGTTAAGGGGCAATTAATTGATCAATTTAATTAATTTGCATAATTAATTTGACAAAACTCTACCATCTGGTGAGCAAGATGTATGAGACAGGCGAAATTCCCTCAGACTTCAAGAAGAATATAATAGTTCCAATCCCAAAGAAAGCAGGTGTTGACAGATGTGAAAATTGCCGAACTATCAGTTTAATAAGTCACAGCTGCAAAATACTAAAGCGAATTCTCTACAGACGAATTGAAAAACTGGTAGAAGACGACCTCAGGGAAGATCAGTTTGGATTCTGTAGAAATGTTGGAACACGTGAGGCAATACTGACCTTACGACTTATCTTAGAAGAAAGATTAAGGAAAGGCTAACCTACGTTTCTAGTATTTGTAGACTTACATAAAGCTTTTGACAATGTTGACTGGAATACACTATTTCAAATTCAAAAGGTGGCAGGGGTAAAATACAGGGAGCGAAAGGCTATTTACAATTTGTACAGAAACCAGATAGCAGTTAGAAGAGTTGAGGGGCATGAAAGGGAAGCAGTGGTTGGGAAGGGAGTGAAACAGGGTTGTAGCCTCTCCCCGATGCTATTCAATCTGAATATTGAGCAAGCAGTAAAGGAAACAAAAGAAAAATTTGGAGTAGGTATTAAAATCCATGTAGAAGAAATAAAGACTTTGAGGTTCGCCGATGACATTGTAATTTTGTCAGAGACAGCAAAGAACTTGGAAGAGCAGTTGAACGGAATGGACAGTTTCTTGAAAGGACGATATTAAGATGAACATCAACAAAAGCAAAATGAGGATAATGTAATGTAGTCGAATTAAGTCAGGTGATGCTGAGGGTAATAGATTAGGAAATGAGACACTGAAAGTAGTAAAGGAGTTTTGCTATTTGGGGAGCAAAATAACTGATGACAGTCGAAGTAAAGAGGATATAAAATGTAGACTGGCAATGGCAAGGAAAGCGTTTGTGTAGAAGAGAAATTTGTTAACATCGAGTATTGATTTAAGTGTCAGGAAGTCGTTTTTCAAAGTATTTGTATGGAGTGTAGCTATGTATGGAAGTGAAACATGGACGATAAATAGTTTAGTCAAGAAGAGAATAGAATCTTTCGAAATGTTGTGCTACAGAAGAATGCTCAAGATTAGATGGGTAGATCACATAACTAATGAAGAGGTATTGAATAGAATTGGGGAGAAGAGGAGTTTGTGGCACAACTTGAGAAGAAGAAGGGACCGGTTGGTAGGACATGTTCTGAGGCATCAAGGGATCACAAATTTAGCATTGGACGGCAGCATGGAGGGTAATAACTCTAGAGGGAGACCAAGAGATGAATACACTAAGCAGATTCAGAAGGATGTAGGTTGCAGTAGGTACTGGGAGATGAAGAAGCTTGCACAGGATAGAGTAGCATGGAGAGCTGCATCGAACCAGTCTCAGGACTGAAGACCACAACGACAATAACAACAAATAATTAATTTGATATCAGAACTGCGCCAGAACCGACTTTGTCCCACTGCTTCTACTGATCCAGTCGTACATAATGTTTATGGTCCAGAATGTGAGTGCTAATGGGTGGCACAGCTTCTGACGTATCGCCTGGCCACCACAGTCACCATATCTCAATATTATTGAGCCTCTGTGGTATGCTTTGGAGAAAGGGTGCGTGACAGCTATCCCCCTCCCTTGTCGTTTCCTGAACGTGTCACTATTTTGCAGGAGACATGCTGTAAGATTGGCTTGAAATCCATACAGGAGCTGCATTTATACATTTGGAGACGACTGGGAAACGTGTTAAGTGCGGACACTGATAAAACTGACCAAAAATGTCAATTTTCGAGTTATTTTTTATTTGTTAGTACAACTCATGGACAATAAGTTCCCAAAGTTTCAATGTTAAAATTGCATCGGAAGTGTCTGAAAATTAATTAAATGTGTGACGCGGCCTCCGTGCCATGCCCACGTTTTGAAACAGCACTTCAATACCAGCTCAGTGAACAACGATTCTGTGTATTACTTTCAACCAAACATGTGCAGGATACATCTAGAAGGCCGTGATACATACTCTTTGGTTTTATAGATCATCTTTGGCCGATCCTGCACTTCTCAAAAAGTGTGTTCTTAGCGAAACCCAGTATCCAAATGAGTCTCTAAATTCACTCATATGGAAACGATGCCCTAAAAACACATTTGCATCTGCTACAGTTGTCAGAATTGGAACTTATGATGAAGTTCTTGTATTTAATGATGGGAACATCGGGACGATGAAGGTACTAGAAAGACTGGGCTTAAAGATAGGAATTTTCCTCAAGACATCCTGAGAAAAATAGATTTACAGCACGTCTCTGCAGCTGAAAAGTCAGTTGTAAACCTGGTAAAGGAAAGAAGACAGACAACAAGAAACCAGAAGAGAAGCCTTGAAGGGAAAGACGACCCAGAGTACAAATGTGGTGCGTTCTGAAGAAGTGACATAAGGAAAAATGTTAGGTTGAACTTTAAATTGCATTTCCTGAAAAGTTTGTTTCTTAATGTTTATGTAACTTTTCTCAGATTCTATAAATGTTAGAATTATGAAATTTTGTACACATATTTCTGTAAACCTAATAAACGTTGTCTCAAGAGCGAATTTTGAAATTCTGATTGCAAGCTGAGATATGGGGCAAAGTGCTTGGAATTTTGCATGAAGTTAAATGTGTACTTGTGGAATTATAATTAAAAAATTATGAAAATTCCAAAAACCTCATAAGAGGAGCTTACAACATATAAAGAGATGAAACAGAGAAATTTTTGTAGAAATCTTTTGAATACTTCCTGAGAAAAAGGAACATACACTATTTTTTGAAAATAAAACTTCAAATTTCATTTAAAAAAGTTGAACATGTATAATCAAAGGATTTTATATGTAAATGTGTTACTTTCATGTAAAGCGTAGTACAAAATTTCATTGCCATTTCTCCAGAAGTGTGGATGTGGTGCATTTTTAAAATAGTTTGTGTTTTTCATCAACGTTCCCCCTTAAATGCCAATGACTTTCTTGCACTGTATTAGCATAGTAATATATTGTGTTTTTGGTGTTTCCATATTTTGTCCGAATCCTGTACTAGCTCCTCCACTTTTTTAAATTCCCTATATCGAACTCCGTCTGTATAATTGTATTTTAAAATCAGTCTGCTGCTGCCACTTACTTTTTGATGTCCAATGTGCAAGCGGAACTCGTCCATGTCTTCTCCCGGCAAGTTGACCAGCTCAAGGCGCGACTCTTGGCCACAGGGTGCCGTCGTGTTGTACACTGCTCTCAAGCTGGATAGTGCCTGCGTCACAGCTTCCGTATCAGTCGGCGAGTGGTCTGCAACAATGCGCGGAAATATTCGGAATGATACATTTCTTAATTGGACATAGTCCTTATCTAACACACTTGCATTGGATAAAAATTAGCTATCCCAAATATGTAGCACCACACTGCACCTTACATACACAGGCAAGACGACACTAGACTGCACATACAACTCCCTCAGGAATTCAGACCAGCACGCAAACCAAGAGAGAACATTGAACAGTATTTCCAAGAGCAAAGCCACATGGACCCGTACCCATAATAAACATAACCAACATGTTAAATGACAGATATAGAAAGTGAACATCATGTAGCATAAGATGAAGCAGAGGTAACACAAGGTAACACATAACACAACCGTAGCTACAAACCTATATAATTATGTATGGAAACATTAGCGATAGAAATGCATGCAAAAACTACTACATGCAAATTTACAAACAAAGAAAATATTGAACAAAAATGAATAACTCGATGACCCCATTCCGAGATCTGCCTTCATGATGAGCCCCTCAGAACTGACAGTAATAACTATTATAATAATTACTTATGAAATGTAGTTCATGATAGTCTATAAACAGTCACTGACTTTTGTTGCCTGGCACTTAAAACAATACAATGCCATAAATAAACACTGTTCAGTATACGTAACAGTAAATAACTATCCTTAATATACAGTCAAATTATGTACAAAACTTTTAATGGAAAATAAAAAGGCAAAGGCTCGATGAAATTCCGAGGCTTTCCCTACCAATCCTTAAGAACGGCGGGCAGCCATCTTATATATCCTTTCCTATCTTTCTTTTATCCTCTTCTAAATTAGTAACAATTTTACTTAACACACTCCATTTACTTTCACAAATCTGCACTTCATATTTTGCCTAATTTTCTTTGCACCTATTATTATTACTTTGATTTTCTTTGGTGTATATAATATTTGCTTGTAATATGAAACACTTATGTTATTATGTGATGAAAATGTAAAATGTGTGATCTGTTTGAAAATACTGGGTAACAAGTTCTTAAGTATGCAAGAAATGAAATGAAAAATTAAATGAAACACCTTCAGATCAACTTTTGCCCTCAGGTATATAGCGTCCCCAGTGCCAAATTTTTTATCATGTAGCCGTAAAATAATAATTTCTCTGTGTAGGTTTAGATTGCAAAGAAATAATTTATGACAGAATGATCTAAAGAGACGACAAGATACGCTCTTTTGTTAATTTTTTAGTCGACTTCACTTCTTCTTTTGTCTTGAATGTGTCTAGAGGGACATCTTGCGTGTGCTGACGAATGTAAGCATATTTGTATGAGTTAAGCATATAATATACTGATTTAATATTATTGTGCACTTTTAATTTGTAAGAGGTGATCCCGATTTCATGTCCGCCTTCCTTTAATTAACCTGCATTCGAGTAATTTACAGCTCAACAATCGCAGCGGCCGATGCAGCCAACGACGCCATTACGTGGCGATATTAACTTATGAAAAATTAGCGGAAGCGGAAAACTCGCCCGCTATTAGCATAATATTAATTTTTCTCCACAGCCGCACGAAGTTGCAGAAATACTTAGCTTTAAGATTCTTATTTTCAGTAGCATAGCCGAGACCCAGAGCCAGGACTCTGACTACAATACAATGGTTAACGGAGGTAAGAAAATACTCTCGCGCGTGTGTGGGCCGCAGTTGTAATTAATAACTAAAGATCTTTTGCTTTAAAGTGAACTGACTAGCCGAGGAAATTTATATGAAAAGTTTATTACATTGTTCAACTTAAATATCATTTTTATTAAGGCCCACCACGTAAGTCGGCAACAATCAAAAAGTAATAATAACAATAATAATATATACATTAAATTACGACGGCCGACGGACGCGAGATTGGGTAACAAGTTCTTAAGTATGCAAGAAATGAAATGAAAAATTAAATGAAACACCTTCAGATCAACTTTTGCCCTCAGGTACTGCCAACCCGAGATCTACGATATTGCGGGCAAAAACTTGATGGTGTCCCCCCCCCCCCCCCCCTTCGTGCGTTTCAGGTAGGATGTCAAAAATTTTAAAAAAACTTGATTTTTCAAAAATACTTTCATTTTGTAGTGCACATCTTTCTGAAGATTTTGATATGTAAAACATATATGTTCGAGGAAATCTAAAACATCTCATTTGGTCATAAGTGTGCCAAAGAGCTGTGCCACACCTCTTCAGACAGCGTTCTTCTATCACGTGTCACTGTATTTCACTCTGTGTAATTCAAACGTGTATATTTCGTAATGGAAGCCATCAAATCTACATTCCAGGCAGCGGAAATTTAAATGTCTTGTGGTGCCTCTCCTGCTCCCAGTCGGCCCGATTGACGTCCTACCCCCCTTAGAAAAACTCACAATTAATACTGGGGGAGGGGGGGATTATCTGAAACCAGGAGAATAATAACTCTTCAGAAAATTTGCACTCTTTATTGCCTATTAGTTAATAACTTTATCTTTTGTGTAGCACAAAATTAAATATAGGTAACATAAAAAGACTCAATACAAGAGACAAGCGAGACAGCACACATTTCTTCAACCTTAGGTCCCAGCATTTTGTTCTCTCTAATCTTGCTATAGCTTTACACGCCACGGGTGTTGGGACAACCTGTGTTCTGCCCCACTTTCCATTGTTCCCAGACGTATCCACGTTGGCAGTGACGACGTCATCCAATATGGCGGAGTGTAGACTTGGCAACAGTGCATGACGTCATCCAAGATGATGGCCATGATGTCATTCAAGATGGCTTTTGGTGGTAAGTTTGAATTTTGGTGGGAGAAAGGTCAGTTGGGCTACCTCCACTAACTTAATCCACTCTCCCAGAAAAAATGGGAGGAAGCTCAAATTCCAACAGGATAATGCATACACCACAGTTATCTCTACTAAGCTAAGAAAATTGCGGGAAGATAGGCCACTTGGACTACCCCTCCACTAACCTAAGTCACCCAACTGCCACTTCTTACTATGGACTGGCGCCAAGTTTGAACTATGGCAGTAAAAAAAGGTCAATTCACGTCTCTCTACTAAGCTAAGAAAATTGTGGGAAAGAATCGACACTTGCACTAACCTCACTCTCCCACCAGCCACCTCCCCCAGAAAAATGGTGGGAAGTTCAAATTCCAACAGGATACTGCATCACACCATGGTTATCTCTACTAAGCTAAGAAAACTGCGGGAAGATAGGTCACATGGGCTACAACCAACAACCTAAGTCACCTGACCGCCACTTCTTCCTATGAACTGGCGCCAAGTTTGAATTATGGCAGTCAACAAACGTCAATTCGCATATCTCTACTAAGCTAAGAACATGGTGCGAAAGAAAGGACACTTGTACTGACCTCAGTTACCCAACCGTCACCTCCTCCTAAGGATTCGTGGGAAAAGTAAGTTGGACATAAGTCTTTATTTAATCATGTTCATGCAGTACGGCCATCTAGGGTGTTCACAACAAGATCCAGACTCCAACTGACTTAGTACACATGGCCACCACCAGAGGGTGCTCTCATCTGTGACATTATCCAAGATGGCGGCAAAAAGTGTGTTCAACAAGAGCTCCAGACTCCAACTGGCTTAGTACACAGCGCTAACGCCAGAGGGTGCTACTGTGACCTCAGCTGATGATGCAAATACTGTAATCCAAGCTGGTGGCAAACAGTGTGTTCACCATGAGGTCTAGTACATATTGACAACATCATAGAGCGCTACCATGCAGGGGTCAGGAATTTTCTCTGCCTTGTGATGACTGGGTGTTGTGTGATGTCCTTAGGTTAGTTAGGTTTAAGTAGTTCTAAGTTCTAGGGGACTGATGCCCATAGATGTTAAGTCCCATAGTGCTCAGAGCCATTCGAACCATTTTTTAGCTACCATGCACTAGGAATGAATTTTTGCGACTGCCACACCCACCTGGCCTTGCAAGGAAATAGTTTAAGTCTTCACCACGATCCTCAACCGACCACCATGTCCCCTTACCAAACCATGTTGTCAGGCTAATGTACACTAATGTGCACTAACATGCACTAACGTGTAGTAACGTGTACTAAAGTGTACTAACGTGCACTAACATGGACTAACATGCATTAATGAGTACTAACATACACAGTGCATGATGTCATCCAAGATGGTGGGGGGAAATGGCGGGAAAATGACTCTGCCTATGATGGACACAAGTTTTTATTTTGCAAGAAATGTCTCCACCACGAGATCTAGACTCCAACTGACCTAGTACATATTACTGCCACCAGAGGGTAGTGTCATCCCTCCTGTGATCTAATCCTAGTTTGTCGTCTGTAGGGGGCAAATGGTGCGAGAATGACTCAAGCTCTGCTGGGCTGCTGGGTAGAGTAAGGAAGTAGTGCCCTCTATTGGTTTGGAACATTTTATTTAAGGATGGAGTATATTTATCACACTGACACAAAACACTCGCCCTGATGTGCTTGTTGTCACAATACACAGTCTGTAGACACACAAACAACTCCTAATTTACAGGAATAATTTCAGTACAGATCTGCAAACTGCTCCTAAATAATGCAGCACAGTGATGTGCAGACACACTCAGTACTCGTAAACTGTCCAAACAACGCAAACACAGCAAACAGACCCATGCGCAAAATAGTGCAATCAACACCCACAAGCACCGTCCGCTACCCCCGGCCACTAAAGTGCACAGGAGGTTAGTGGCAACCCCCGCCAAGTGATGCAGCTGCCAGCTGTCAAACCACACACAGACGCCTGTTAATGTCCCGCACACATGCGGCAGTGGCGCCCCTTTTATACCTGAGACCAGAGAAATTCCTTTGCAAATGCGTTCACCTAGACACAGGTCCTGGCATGACTGGCCAGGGAAGCGCGTGCTGTCACTGTTGCGAGCCACCGCCAAATGCAGGTGAAAGATGCATCTTATTTTCAGGTATACAGCCACTGTTATACTGACATAGAACTCGAAGGCATGGCCCCCATTTGCGAGACGCTTACAGGCATCATGTGTCTTTACCATTGATTTCAGAGGAATTACAAACCTTCGCAAACACATCTAACAATGTTCTCAAACTTATACTCATGTCATGTGACTATGTACAAAACAATAACTGAGTTGACCTCGCGAAAATTGTATAGTGTCCCAGAAATAGTTTTGCTCGCTTTCTTGATGTCTCAGCCTGTATGAACGAAAATTCCTGCCCTAACAGAACCTGTTTACGAAAACAACGCAGAATAACGTCGAATGCAGTCTTCCTCGTGGACCTAACGTACTACCCACACCATCACGTGTTACCCTCCCTGCTCTCAACATACGCAAATGTTCTCACTGCTATGTAGAGGCGCCTATATCGAGCATTATGATTGGCTCTTATCGAATATACCCCCTGAATTACTGTTGTCGTCAGTATCGAAGCACCATCCGACTTTTTTTCTGCAGATGAGACTTTCAGTGGTAAAATTATTTTGCACAGATCACTAAGGTACATTGACAGTTAAACCCCTAAATTTGTCTGTAGATCGTCAAATACATTCGAGACTCAAAAGGATATTGGAAGCCAGGAACATATTTACTAGTGTAACTGCAGTTAATGTTACGATTGCTGCTACAGTCTGACACCGATCCATGTACAGGTAATGTCTCCTCTTGATGGCTGTGCTTCTGGAATCAATCTCAGTATCTATAGTGCACATAATTTTCCATGTAAAAAAAAATCTCTCACGGTTATCGATGTGCTGAATCTATATGTACATCACGATAGGACACAGAGTAATCTTCTTTAGTCATACCACAACATAAACCACAGTAACTTTACAATGCAATATATACACATTTTAAACAAATAAGCCACAGTAACTTTACAATGCAATATAGACACATTTTACACAACAGTGTAGTTATCTTTTATATCTGTACAGCACCCGAAAAAATTATGGTATACCTACGCTCACACCAGCACCAGCTATATGTCACGATGCGTCTCAGTCCTAGGGAAGCACCGTCTGAATTTTCTTTCTTTCTACAGACGAGACTATTTGACGCTGATCGCCATATTGCAGCGACAACTAAACCTCGCAAAGTGCCATACATATCGTCAAATACAGAAATACTCCTATTCAATTACACTGCTCTCCCATTGATGACAGGAGCTTGAATACAAGAACACAAGTATTTTCGCTTAGCTTACCATAATATTATATCATTTTCGCGGTACTTCTCGATATCGAGCACACAGCAGTAGCCTCCCGATCGCTCACGCAACATAATTCCGAAGATATAGACTGGAAATTGTTTCTGTACAAACTCGAAACTTTAGCAAGGAGGAGTGTGCTCTAGACCACTGAGTAACTAGAAACAAACAGATGAAAAATGATATTTCCACCCGCGAATACCGATCTCGCTGATGTAGCAGATTCCAAATCATCCATATAATTTACAAGGCAACTAAGGTGTTTCTCATGTCTAGAGAACAAGCAAACATCTCTTTCACCTGCTAGATGCACACTTCACAGTCGATCTTCTCTCAACTAAATAAAGGCGCGAAATGTGCAGAAGCAGTCAACCGAACAATTTACATGGGAGGGAATAACAATCCAACGCAAACGCACCTCCATATTCATTCTCAAATTTCCACTTGATCACGAAAGCTGTCCAACACATACTAAGTATTAATTCACTATTCAGTCGTCTAGAGGATGGTAAAGTTAACTCAGATATATTCCTAGACGTCAACAGGCCTTTGCATTCAGACGGATGCTGCCGTTAACGGGAAACGTGAATCATTCCCACCACAGACCATGCATAACAGAATCATTCTAGAAAACCGGTCACATATATTTTTTGCAATTATACTTACAATTAAATGTTATAATTGCGACCTTAATTGAACGGCATTCGACAATGAGCGAAGTATCGGAAATACACCCTGCTGAAGGCTATGGCTCTGGAAAGGGAAATATATGTACCTTCCTTACGACTGGACATAGTCATTTCCCTTACACAAACACATACTTTATAAACCCGATGATCAAATGTGAATATATCACGCATCCCCTACTACTAAGTATAATACTTCGTCAATAGATGATTGCCTACGATACGAAATAATACTGACCAAAAATCAACGATGGGTGTGCATGTCTCTTAGATTTCTTCCTGTGAGTGCTACCATTGTGTCGTAGAAAGAGAGACGTAATCGGCCAGATGTTAAAAAATCCCGATCGCAACAACTACTGCATGTTACTGTCAAAGCGATCTTGGTTCTACAAGTGCACACAAGTATCCATGTTAAAAGCAATACCTGCTTTACGAATCGAGGTATGACATTACCTCTGAATGAGGTGGTATTTTCTCGACAAATACTGTGATGGTGCTCATAGCAATCTGTATTATCAGACCAACACATAGCCCACGATGCAACCTCTTGTTAAATTTATCACATTTTGAAAGTGATTTGGCGAAGGAACGTAGTATGTAAGTAGTATTTGCCACTCCCTCAGGCCGGCCGAAGTGGCTGTGCGGTTAAAGGCGCTGCAGTCTGGAACCGCAAGACCGCTACGGTCGCAGGTTCGAATCCTGCCTCGGGCATGGATGTTTGTGATGTCCTTAGGTTAGTTAGGTTTAACTAGTTCTAAGTTCTAGGGGACTAATGACCTCAGCAGTTGAGTCCCATAGTGCTCAGAGCCATTTGAACCATTTGAACCACTCCCTCAAACCAATAATTCTGTAGTATTTGTAGTGCATTCTGTCTCAAGACCCTATCAGAGGTTCCGTGATATATCCACTGAGTTATAAGCGATGACTGATTGAGAAGGAACACCAACAGTAGTAGTAGATGATGTGCCAATTGAGGTCATAAGAAAATGTACACTAGTTTCTCAGATCTCTAGTGTAACGCTATTTGCTAAAAATCATGTCCATGATTTGGGATGGGTCATTCCATTCAAGCACATACCTGTGTTGGATCCTACTGACAATTCCTTTAATGATTACAACCACTACTCAGTCATATTTCTGGCACTCTCATATCTCGAAACAAGTCACCTTTCCCAAACCTAGCTGCTACAGTAAAATTCCAAAGTGGTTTTAGTCACCCCCAACGCATCTTGCAACCGCTCCCATTTCTACCACTTTCCGCATGTGATTATTCCAATTTAAGTTGGAACTGAGCATAAGTCATATAAAGACATATCCATCACCTCCTGCAAACCATGTAGAAACAGAACGACCTGAGTTACTGCAACAGGACCGTGTTTTGACCATTTGGTGGAAATGCGCGAAATGTGGTACGTCTCCAAACTAGATACAGTTACTACACCCCAAAGCTGATCCGTGTCCCTTCAAATCAGTCAGCCCAACATGCTATCATCATTATACTCTACCCGCAAACAGAGAAAAATTACGAGCTACAAAAGCTCAAATAACTTCATCCAATACAGAAGTCACCTAGGCACCGATGCTGACGCAATGATGCAAAGCTGCAGTGGGGCCCTAGCACAGATAAAGAAATTTCGCAATACTCCCCATTATAGCGCAGCGTGCAGCCATCCAAGTATTCCTGATGGATTAGATGGGTTTGCGAAGGTTTTAGCTACTCTGTCATCAACCGTAAATACATGTGCTGCCCACACAGGTGTCCCACATACGGTAGCTGTGCATTGGAGATCTGTAAGGTCAGTATAACAGTGGCTGCACACCTAAAAGTAGATGCAACTTTCACCTGCGTTCGGCGGCAACTCGCGACTGAGACAGTGCGCGCTTCCCTGGCCGGTCGTGCCAGCACCTCTGTCTAGGTGAACACTTATGTGGATAGGAATTTCTTTGGTGTCAAGTATGAAATGGGTGCCACCACCTCATGTGTGCAGGACCTTAATGGGCGTCTGTGTGTGGTTTGACAGCTGATGGCCACGTCACTTGGCGGGGGTTGCCGCTAACCTCCTGTGCACTCTAATGGACAGGGGATGGCGGATGGTGTTTGTGGTGTTGATTGCATTATTTTGTACATGGGTCTGTAGGCTGCGCTTTGCATTATTTTGACAGTTTATGAGTACTGAGTGCGTCTACACATCACTGTGCTGCATTACTTAAGAGCAGTTTGCAAGTCTGGACTGAAATTATTTCTGTAAATTAGGAGTTGTTTGCATGTCTACAGACTGTGTATTGTGAACCCAAGCACACCAGGGCGAGTGTTTTGTGTCAGTGTGATAAATATATTCCATCCCTATATAAAATGTTCCAAAATAAATAGAGAGCACCCCTTCCTTACTCTTCCCAGCAGCCCAGCACAGCTTGAGTCATCCTCGCACCATTTGCCCCCTACAGACCACAAACTGGGATTAGATCACAGGAGGGATGACACTACCCTCCGGTGGCAGTAATGTGTACTAGGTCAGTTGGAGTCTAGATCTCATGGTGGAGACATTTCTTGCAAAATAAAAACTTATGTCCATCATAGGCAGAGTCGTTTTCCCACCATTTCCCCCCCCCCCCCCCCCACCATCTTGGATGATATCATGCACTGTGTATGTTAGTACACGTTCGTGCATGTTAGTCCATGTTAGTACACTTTACTACACGTTACTACACGTTAGTGTATGTTAGTGCACGTTAGTGTACATTAGCCTGACAACATTGGTTGGTAAGAGGGCGTGGTGGTCAGTTGAGGATCGTGGTGGAGACTTCAACTATTTCCTTCCAAGTCCAGGTGGGTGTGGCACTCGCATAACTTCATTCCAAGTTCGTGGTAGCGCTCTCTGGTGTTGTCAATATGTACTATGCCTCATGGTGAACACACTGTTTGCCTCCAAATTGGATTGCGGTACTTGCGTCATCAGCTGACGTCACAGTAGCGCCCTCTGGCGGTAGCGCTGTATACTAAGTCAGTTGGAGTATGGAGCTCTTGGTGAACACACTGTTTGCCGCCATCTTGGTTTACGTCACAGATGAGAGTGCCCTCTGGTGGTGGCCATGTGTACTAAGTCAGTTGGAGTCCAGATCTCGTGGTGAACACCCTAGATGGCCGTACTGCACGAACATGATTGAATAAAGACTTATGTCCAAGTCCTTTTTCCACAAATCCTTAGGAGGAGGTGACAGTTGGGTTACTGAGGTTAGTAGAAGTGTCCTTTCCTTCGCACAATTTTCTTAGTTTATTAGAGATACGCTAATTGACCTTTGTTTACTGCCATAATTCGACATCAAATTGATATCAAATTAATTGAGTATATAATTAAATTAATCACTTAACTATCCCCTCCCTCTCTAGGAAATACTCAGCCCTTTTCTCTCAGAGATCAAACCTGTGTGCCAGTCCAGGACTTGAACCTGGAACCTTTGCCTTTGAAGTTTGCAAGGTAAAAGAAAGGTTCTATGCATTTTTATATCAAATTAATTGACTAATTAATTAAACTGCTGAATTCACTTCCCCTTCCCTCTCACACCTGGAAATAAATTCGAATTCTGCTGTAAATTCAAATGCTAATTTCATTGCATTACAGAGCATATTGTAGTGGTATTATAATACGTAATAATAATAAAAGTAATAACAAAATATTTATTATTTGTATAAACTGAACTTGTTTATCGCTGATGTGGAAGGATGTAGGTTACCGGGTACTCTCTTCATTATATCACATTTCTAATACTGGCACAGTCTAACTACTACATCACAGTCCAATATGACCGACCTAGAATACTTGTGCTGTCTAAGTCCCCTACACCTGTTCACAGTAAATTCAGAAATTGTCGGTAAATTCAAAAATGAGGGGCAAAATTAAATTTTTTCACTCAGCTGTAAAGCATAGGAGTTATGGAGGTGCAATCGCACATTGATCAAGTGCTAGAGAGTCGCTCTAGCCACTCTCATCAGTAACTGCTGGATGTAGAGAGGATATTTGCGCTGTTAGTCTAGCAAATAGTCCTATATGGGAATAATAATAATAATAATAATAATAATAATAATAATAATAATAATAATAGGGCAGCAAACTATCATTGAAGTGCAAAAGAGTAACCTCCTGCCAATCTACAAGCAAATAGTTGCTGCTGGAAGGGACATAAGAATGGGTAATACTATTAGCACAGTGACCCACAGTCATAAATCCATGCTCCCTATATACAGGGATCATGTAGCAACCGCACTCAGGAATGAAATACACTTATACCATACAAGTTGTATGCTAGCCAACAGTAATGTGGATATACAATGTACGAATTTTTGCATGTATAGTGCTCATTATCTTACTTGAACAAGGCATCTCAAGACAAAAAAACTAGCCAGTCATCTTCAGTGTAGTCCAGCACCATTTACTGACTACCTGAAGAGCTGACCAGCCAGAGCCATCGCGACAGGCTAAGCCATGGCTTACGGTCAGTTGAGCCCTCATGATCATGCCTGCACTGGCCGTGGATGAGCTTCACTAACTCCTAGCATGCTGTGAGACAAGCAGCTGTGGCTTGTACATAGAGTTACAACTGCAGTTCTGCGCCGAGATAGACCCTCCACTTTAAAAAAAATCCAATCCATCCTGTCTAAGACGGGTATTTGCCCTTCTGAAGTCCATCCACGACTACCACTGTGGGATGCCTGCTGGGAATCCGTTGCCTCACAGATCGAAAGCCATCCACTTATATTTCACAATCCCACTGACAATGCTCATGCCGCGTCTTTCCTCCAGAAGATCATCACTGACGCTGTGGAGGCCCAAATTCCTATCAAATTTATCTAACCTCACCGCCCTACTCTTCCTCCACAGGCCGTCCTTCTTCTCTGTGGATCCCACAGGCTCTACCACTCATTCCTGCACACCCGTGACTGGGATACAGTCCTCTGTCACCAGCAATTACAACGACACATCCGCAACCTCTTAACAGCAAAGAAATGGCGGACCTGGTGCACGACATGTACATGACTCAACTTTGCCCTCCCTGTCAACTCCTCCAGATTCTGGTCTGCCTTCCACTGCCACACTGGTAACCATCCCACCCTGCATTATCCCTTTCTCCACAACAAATGCCCCTTTCCTGACAATCTCAGTAAGTGTAACCATTTTACTTACCACCTCCCCCATTCTCGACGATTACTACTCTTCGCCACAGACTTTGAATGCTCCAATACATCCATCCCACAACTCGCCCCCAGTTTCTAGTACTTGGATCAGTTACCCCTCAGACATAAACACTCCCAATACTGCACATAACATCAAACTCATTCTCTGCTCCAAATGAAACACTGCCCCTTGTCACTATGGTGTAACCTAGCACCACCTCAAGGATTTTCCCCCTTCCTGGCTGTCCTTTACCCCGACCTGTGGAAGACTTCCCACGTCCTTCTGTTCCCTAAACCCAAGAAACCCCCCTCTGATACCTCTTCCTATCTTCCCATCTGCCTCACCTCCCTGTTCAGTAAGGTCTTAAGAGTCCATCTCTCCTGCTGTATTTACCACTACCTTAACGAGCACCACCTCCTTACCCAATGTGGCTTTTGGCCCTGCTTCTCAGTTGACCAGTTCCCTAACCTTACCAATCTTCTTTACCTCCAGCTTAACTCCCATCGCTCCACTATCTTTGTTGCCCTCGACCTCCAGAACGCCTCTGTCAGTATATAGCATCCCAGGCTGTTCTTTAAACTCCATCAATTTAGTTCATCTCATTGCTTGCTTCCTCTCTCGTCGTCCCTCTTATTTCACATCCACAGTACCAACACCTGTACTCTGTATCCTACCACCAGCATGCCCCAAGCCTCCGTCTCTTGTATCATGCACATATGCCCAAACAGCCAAAACCTCTTCACCTCCTCCAATTTGCTGATGACACCACCTTCCTGGCCCTCTATACCACCCTTGAATGGTCCCAATGTACCTTTCAAAACCACCTCGACAAGTTCACCACCTGGTGCAACCAGTAGTCCCTTTGCACCAACTCTTCCAAGACTCAGTCAGTCATTATAGGTCATACCAACCCCTCCTTCCGGCTACCTTACCATGTATGATCGTACTATTCACCTACTCTGAAATACCTTGACCTCACCCTTGACCATCCTCTCACCTGGACTCCCATCTCCTTAAAATCCAACACAAAGCCCACAAAAGGCTCTGTCTCCTAAAACTCCTGTCTGGCCAGACATGGGGACTGCATCCTTCCACCATCCTTAACACCTACAAATCCTTGATCCGTCCCATCATTTGTTATGCTAGTGTCACCTTGATTTCTGCCCCACCCAGATTCTATAAAACCCTCCAAATCTTTCAATGACATGCACTTCACCTCACCTTCCATATCCACCTCCCATCTGTCACACAGATCCTCTATGACCTCATCCTCTTCCCACATATTCTCCTTTTCCTTGAACATATTGACACCCTGTACATCACCCACAGGCTCGATCCACCAAACCCCCTGGTGTCCCCTATCCTCTCTACTCCCATCCCATTGCTGTACCTTTACCATTGTGCCCTATTCTCTCTCTATCTCCACACCCTCCACCAACATACCTTCCAGTACCTACCTCTCACGAATTATGAATTTCGACCTGATATCTACCCCTCCTACCAACTCTAACCGCTCCTTCCCCCTTCCCCCTCCTAAGGGCTCCCTCTCTCCTCCCATTCCCTTCCCCTGAGCGGTTTTTTCCTCCCTCTTACATCCTCTCCCTTTCCTGTGCATCCCTTCTGCGTCTCTCCTCCTGACTTGCCTTCCCTCTTCCTCTCCCACCCACCCTCTCTCCTGCTCCTTAGTGCATCCCCTGTACCCCTGTCTCCCTTTATCCTCATCCTACCCCCTCCAGCCCCCCCTCCCCCGCTACCCCCTCCTCTCCTTGATTTTCCTCAGGCCTGTCCTCCCTCAGCTGGTCCCTCCCAGCAGTATTTATTCTTCATCGTGTGTGCTCCTTTTCATGCAGTGGTTTTATAGTGTCATCGTTCTGATGTGTTTTACTGCTGTGGCCAACTTTTAACTTTTGCATGTGACTTCAGCGTATTTTATGTGCTCTGCAAATCGCCAACTGTGTTTTTTATCTTTATGTGGATTTTTTTAACTGTCCCACAATGAATGTCTCCTTGCATGTGTCTATTTTAACCTCCACTGTCTCCCCTTATTATGTTCTTCTGCCCCCTTTTTTATCGCCTTTTATGTGTCTCATTTCATCATTTTATTTGTACTGTCATGTGGCTGAAGAGTGGCGGACTGTGCCGCTGAAAACCCTCCTCTGTCCATATTGGGATGGGGAATGAAAATATAATAAAGAACAAAAGAAGAGGACAGAAGAAATCGGAGCATACATGTGTTATCACATCGCTAAAGTAATGTTACATGCTGATTCTTAGTTTGAAAATCCTGTATAACATTATGGCAAAGCCTGTATTTCCCCTAAGAATTTTCTCATCAGGTTAAAAAAGTCTGTTCTTATCAGCTCAGTATCTATTACATCCTGCATACAGGACTAGGATATTAAACTCATATTTGGCTGATGATGGAGTGCTGAGAGCATGCTCTATTTCTGTCACATGATGCCTTCTCACTTTCTAGCTCTCTTCACGTAGTCAAATCCAGATCCGTCGTGACATACAAAGTCTCTTAACGTAGCCAAATGTCAGGACAGAGGAGCTGTAAATATTAGTTCAATACTACACATCGCTTTAGAAATTGGGTAATACAGATGATTTCATTATGATGGCTGTCTCTTCTTGTAGAGGTGGGAGACTGAATTTTCGTCAAGAGGCCTCACCACAACGAAAAAACGCCTGATTACCGTTGCAGCTCACGAATCATATTCGTAACCATCGTCAAATAGTTACAGACATCCAACGTTAATTACTTTATGTCTGTCGGTTACCTTGTCATGCTAGTGAAAGTAAGTCACTTAGAATTCTGGTATATTGCTCTCAAACTATTCCTGCTGAGACCTGTCAGTCAATGGGGGCAGTAGGATGTTTCATTCACCTCTCCGCCCTCCGGCCCCCCCGCCCCCTCTGATACCTCTGCCTCCGACCCAGCCACCACCACCAGGTCACATGTGAACAGCTGCCCCCACCGCCTGCAGGTCGCGAACCTTCACCAGCATGTCAGAGCTGTACCTCTCCAAGGCGAGGAGCCTCTGGTCGCCTTGTTGGACAGCTGTTAAAGATTGCAGAGTCGCAAAAGCTGTGCTGTCTTCCTCAGGAGGAATGGGCACTTAAATGTCTCTGGGGTGAATACCAGGAGGTTGAACAACATTCTGAGATGTGTTTTCAAGAATTTCCAGAAAAGCTGACCAGTCAACAATAGCAAAATATCTGTCCGCTGACCATCCCAAGCGTGTATGAGCCTGTGGGCCTGGGTTCCCTAAGAATACAATTCTGTAGTAGCAAGAAACAATGACAGGAAGTGAGTCTGTTATTTCCTGATCAGCTGAATGCCACCACCTGCCACTTGATGCTCTGCTTGGGGGCTGCAGGATCAAAGGAGCCTGATATGTAGTCTGTGGTCAGTGGTATTTCGTAACCTGATCTTTAATTAGGGCATTGGGCAGTTTGACTTTCGCAGTGGTGCCCTGACAAAGGACACACTCACAGGAGACCCCAAACAGTGGCTACTATACTGCGCTTTATTCCATTCATGATCTGTAGACCACTTTTGCACGGTTTAGCTATCAGTGCAGTGTGACTACTGTATGTTTCTCGATGTGTACAAAATAGTTTGTCTCTGAGATTCTATTAATTTGTCCATATGCAGAAAGTGACGGTGGGTTTCAAAATACGTCATGAAATTTTAGATATGTAATTGTTCTGGTTTTCCCATCTCTCCTCAAACACCAATGTGTTTCGAAAGGTGAGGAAGACAAATAATAAGAGCCTTAACGTCCCTGACTCTGACTGCAATTATAAACTAAACCTACTCAACGTTTCCATGCACTATCACAGTAAAAAAACCGCCAAAATTGTTTAAATATTCAATACTGCAATCGATTTCCTGACAAATTCTTTAAACAAACTTGATTCCCTACACCATCTTGCATCCTGTAAATTGTTTAAGTAAACAGTATTCCATACACTGCAGTCAATTTCCCGACAAATTCTTTAACTAAATACATAAACTACATTATTCCAAACATCGCCTTGTATCTCGTAAACTGTTCAAATAAACAATATTTCAAACATTGTCTAAATTGTTTAAACAATATTCCACACACTGTGATCGATTTCCTGGCAAATTCTTTAAGTAAATAAATAAACTTTATTCCATACACTACCTTGTATCTCATAAATTGTTTAAATGAATAACATTCCACTCATTTCCTGAATTGTTTAAACAATATTCCATACACTGCAGTCGACTTCCACCCAAGTGGTCAATCAGTTGAGTCTTTTTCCTGCCAATTTCCAGGTGGGGAAAGGGAGTGTAGTGCTGGGGAGTTTGCCAGAGGGGGTCAATTAACTGATCTATTTAATTAATTAGTCTATCAAATAGATATAAAAAGTGTGCTTGCATCGATGAGAAGGGTTCCCAGAGGGATGGAGTGGGAGGAGGGGGAGGAGGAGGAGGAGGAGGGGTATGGGTGGGGCAACAATAGGCTAAGTACCTGTCAATGGAAAGGATGGGTTATCCTCAGGGGGTCATAATCCTCTTAGAAGAACAATAGGTTACGGACCTCCCAATCAAAAGAGAACAACAGGTTTGCCCCTGAATGTATATGTGCCCCTGATATAGGCAACCCACAATGTGTTCTGAAAACAGTATTGTCTCCCTACTAACGACCATATCATCAAGTGACAAAACCAGCTCATTTTCGAATAAACTCGGCATTTGGATTTTGGCCATAGAAGAGAATGACATAGCAGCTTTTCCAGCTGTTTTACCTCATCAAGTGACCTGAATACAGAAGTGGATATCCAAATTCATTGCCTCGATCTCGACTATGGCTGGCAGTTGTTGATTCCACCTGATGAGGAAAATGTATCGAAAGCAGAATTAAACAACTCCGCAAAAGGCCAACTTATAGAAAGTATCATTGGATATAGTCCTCAGATCGAAATTGAAAGAAAATGCTGTCGATGTTTTATGGACCTCAACCGATAGTGAAAATCCGGAAATTGCTAATAAAGCAGTATTTCCTTTACTGTCCTTCACAAAGCCCTATTTTGTGCGAGTCTGATTCTCTACACTGATGACAACAAAATGTGGCTACTGGTGTCGCCTCCTTCATGTGGAAGACGAGATGAGAGTGCGTTTGTCATGATTTTTTACACGCATAGATCTACTTTGCAAGAAACCTTAGGGACAAGTATCTCACTAGTTTTATGACTTTTTGTAGTTCTAATGTTAACATTTATTTTTTATCTCCTGTTTGAGATTCATAAGTTTGCATTGTGTTCATGTGTTACTACCTAATCAGCTTCTGACGTGTGAATGTCGTAGTGTTCTTACATTAACACAATATGTGCTATATGTGCTGTATATGACCGCAGTTACTTATGTTCCTGCTTAATAAGTTTGTTTTATTACATGTCTTATGTTCATGTTCAAAATTTCCTGTTGAAGAGTCTTCCATAATAAATTTGTAAATTTTTTTCTCATAGTAGTTGCATGATTTAAAAAAATCTAGTGTGTGTACTTTATATGTTTGTTTTTTTCATCTATGTATGATGAGATAAAAGAAATTATTCAGATAGTGAAGGGAGACGAAAATTTAATAGTCATGGGTGACTGGAATTCGATAGTAGGAAAAGGGAGGGAAGGAAACGTAGTGGGTGAATATGGATTGGGGGTAAGAAATAAAAGAGAAAGCTGGCTGGTAGAATTTTGCACAGAGCATAACCTAATCATAACTAACACTTGGCTCAAGAATCATAAAAGAAGGTTGTATACATGGAAGAAGCCTGGAGATACTAGAAGGTATCAGATAGATTATATAATGCTAAGACGAGATCTAGGAACCAGGTTTTAAATTGTAAGACATTTCCAGGGGCAGATGTGGACTCTGGCCACAATCTGTTGGTTATGAACTGTAGATTAAAACTGAAGAAACTGCAAAAAGGTGGGAATTTAAGGAGATGGGACCTGGATAAACTGACTAAACCAGAGGGTGTACCGAGTTTCAGGGAGAGCATAAGGGAACAGTTGACAGGAATGGGGGAAAGAAATACAGTAGAAGAAGAATGGGGTAACTTTGAGGGATGAAGTAGTGAAGCTAGCAGAGGATCAGGTACGTAAAAAGACGAGGGCTAGTAGAAATCCTTGAGTAACAGAAGAAATATTGAATTTAATTGATGTAAGACGAAAATATAAAAACGCAGTAAATGAAGCAGGCAAAAAGGAATACAAACGTCTCAAAAATGAGATCGACAGGAAGTTCAAAATGGCTAAGCAGGGATGGCTAGAGGACAAATGTAAGGCTGTAGAGGCATATCTCACTAGGGGTAAGATAGATATTGCCTACAGGAAAATTAAAGAGACCTTTGGAGGAAAGAGAACCACTTGTAAGACTATCAAGAGCTCAGATGGAAACCCAGTTCTAAGCAAAGAAGGGAAAGGAAGGAGTATATAGAGGGTCTATACAAGGGTGATGTACTTGAGGACAATATTAGGGAAATGGAAGACTCTGTAGATGAAGATGAAACGGGGGATATGATACTGCATGAAGAGTTTGACAGAGCACTGAAAGACCTGAGTCGAAACAAGGCACCGGAAGTAGACAACATTCCATTGGAACTACTGACGTCCTTGGGAGAGCCAGTCCTGAGAAACCACTACCATCTGGTGAGCAAGATGTATGAGACAGCCGAAATACCCTCAGACTTCAAGAAGAATATAATAATTGCAATCCCATAGAAAGCAGGTGTTGACAGATGTGAGAATTATTGAACTATCAGTTCAACAAGTCACAGCTGCAAAATACTAACGCAAATTCTTTACAGACGAATGGAAACACTGGTAGAAGCCGACCTCGGGGATGATCAGTTTGGATTTCGTAGAAATATTGGAACACGTGAGGCAATACTGACCCTACGACTAATCTTAGAAAATAGATTAAAGATAGGCAAACCTACGTTTCTAGCATTTGCAAACTTAGAGAAAGCTTTTGACAATGTTGAGTGGAATACTCTCTTTCAAATTCTGAAGGTGGCAGGGGTAAAATACAGGGAGCGAAAGGCTATTTACAATTTGTACAGAAACCAGATGGCAGTTATAAGAGTCGAGGGAAGCAGTGGTTGGGAAGGGAGTGAGACAGGGTTGTAGCGTCTCCCCGATGTTATTCAATCTGTATATTCAGCAAGCAGTAAAGGGAACAAAAGAAAAATTCGGAGTACGTATTAAAATCCATGAAGAAGAAATAAAAACTTTGAGGTTCGCCGATGACATTGTAATTCTGTCAGAGACAGCAAAGGACTTGGAAGAGCAGTTGAACGGAATGGATAGTGTCTTGAAAGGAGGATATAAGATGAACATCAACAAAAGCAAAACGAGGATAATGGAATGTAGTCGAATTAGGTCGGGTGATGCTGAGGGAATTAGATTAGGAATTGAGACACCTCAAGTAGTAAAGGAGTTTCACTACTTGGGGAGCAAAACAACTGATGATGGTCGAAGTAGAGAGGATATAAAATGTAGACTGGCAATGGCAAGGAAAACGTTTCTGAAGAAGAAAAATTTGTTAACATTGAGTATAGATTTAAGTGTCAGGAAGTCATTTCTGAAAGTATTTGTATGGAGTGTAGCCATGTATGGAAGTGAAACATGGACGATAAATAGTTTGGACAAGAAGAGAATACAAGCTTTTGAAATGTGGTGCTACAGAAGAATGCTGAAGATTAGATGGGTAGATCACATAACTAATGAGGAGGTATTGAACAGAATTGGGAAGAAGAGGAGTTTGTGGCACAACTTGACTAGAAGAAGGGATCGGTTGGTAGGACATGTTCTGAGGCATCAAGGGATCACCAATTTATTATTGGAGGGCAGCGTGGAGGGTAAAAATCGCAGAGGGAGACCAAGAGATGAATATTCTAAGCAGATTCAGAAGGATGTAGGTTGAGGTAGCTACTGGGAGATGAAGAAACTTGCACAGGATAGAGTAGCATGGAGAGCTGCATCAAACCAGTCTCAGGACTGACGACCACAACAGCAACACATGAAAAAAATCACACGCAGTGGTGTCGCGTAACTTTGGAGCGAGCTTTACTACCAAAGAAAAATAAAGGTTGAGAATCGCAGGTCTAGGGGACTTGCAAGGTGGCTATATTGCACACATTCTACACATGCACGAGCTGCTTAGTCATAGCCAACTCCGGCCAAATCACGCAGTTAGTGGGGTAGAAACGTGTACACTGTAGCCTAATGCAGTTTTAATCTGCAGCTGCTCTTTAAGGCTCAGCTCATAGACTATAACTCTCCTTCGTACCTTTTACATTCAGAGGTATGGAAAACAGCAATGCTGCTATTGATAACATTTATATAAACACATTAAGTTTGCAAACCCATTGTGTAATTACTTGTAGTAATAAGTGGAAAAGGAGCTGAGATCTTGAAGATGTATTTGCAAAACGCAGACCGGAAAGATGTATTCAACGTACTTGTCATTAATGAGAAATGTAATATGGGCTACAGTTTCCTAGGATGTTAGTTAAGGTGGGTTGGGAGATGCGAAGGGCGACAGAGAGTGTTTGTCATTCTAAGATTTCAAAAGATTTCCAGCATTTAGCTGAGGTAGAGATCCAGGAAATGTTGGCATTAGGTGGGATGAGATGGAAGAGGGGTTTATAGCTGAGCGTAATGGTAGAGAAATATAATACCCCAGGAACGTCCTGTTATTAGTTCGTCTACATTTGCATGGCTACTTTGCAAATAACACTTAAGTGCCTGGCGGAGTATTCAATGAACTACCTTCGCAGTAATTCCCTATTATTCCAATCTCGAAGAGCACGCGGGAAAAACAAACACCTATATCTTTCCCTGCGAGCTCTGATTTCCCTTTTTTTTTATTGTGATAATCGTTTCGACCCATGTAGGTGAGCGTCAACAAAATATTTCCGCATTTGGAGGATAAAGTTTTTGATTGAAATTTCGCGAGAATATTCCGCCGCAAATAAAAACGCCATTGTTTTAATTATGTCCACCCGAAATCGTTTATCATTGTCAGGGACACTCTCTCTTCTATTTCACGATAATACAAAACGTGCTGCTCTTCTCTGAACTTTCTCGATGTATTCCGTTTATCCTATCTGGTAAGGATCCCAGATCGCGCAGCAGTACTCCAAAAGAGCACGGAACAAGCGTAATCTAGGCAGTCTCTTTAGTAGATCTGTTACATTTTTTAGCATTCTCCCAATGAAATGCGTCCTTTGGTCTGCCTTCCCCATAACATTTTCTATGTGTTGTTTCTAGTTTAAGTTTTTCGTAACTGTAATTCCTGGAAGTTTAGTTGGATTTGCGGCTTTAGATTTGACTTATTTATCGTGTAATCGATGTTTAAAATACTTCCTTTTAGCAATCATATGGATGACCTCACATTTTTCAATTGCCAATTTTCGTACCACACAGATATCTTCCCTAGGTCGTTTTACATTTTTTAAAATTTTCTGATGACTTCCTAGACGATAAATCTGCAAAGACGGCTGCTCAAATTGTTTCCTAAATCGTTTATGTAGGTGAGGAACAGAAGAGGACCTATAACACTACCTTGGGGAACGCCAGAAATCACTTCTTTTTTAATCGACGACTTCCTGTCGATTACTACGAACTGTGACCTCTCTGACAGGAAATCAGGAATCCCGTCACGTAACTGAGACCACATTCCATAAGCACGCAACTTCGCTTCAAGCCGCTTGTGGGGTACAGTGTCAAAAGCCTTCTGAAAATCTAGAAATACAGAATCAGTTTGTAATCCCTTGTCAACAGCGCTCAACACCTTGTGTGAGTAAAAAGCTAGCTGTTTTTCACAAAAACGATGTTTTCTAAATCCAGGTTGACTGCGTGTCAATAGACCGTTCTCTTCGAGGTAATTCATAATGTTCTAACACAATTTATCTTCCAAAATCCTGCTGCATGTTGACGTTAATGATAGGGGCCTGTGACTTAGTGAATTACTCCTACTACCGTTTTTGAATGTTTGCGTGCAACTTTGCAGTCTTTGGGTATGGATATTCAGTCGAGAGAGCTGTTGTGTGTGATTGTTAAGTGTGGAGCTATTGCATCAGCATACTCTCGAAGTTGCTTCAGTACTCCGAGGATAACTACCTCTACGTTATTCATGTTAGCAGCTGTTCGTGATTAGAATTCTGGAGCATTTACTTCATCTTCTCTGGTGCAGCAATTCCGAAAGGCTGTGTTCAGTAAATCTGCTTTGGCAGCACTGTTGTCATAGTATATCCATAGCATCGCGCTGAGAAAGCACTGATTGTGTCTTGCCGCTAGCATACTTTACCTATGACCAGATTCTCTTCGGATTTTCTGCCAGGTTTCGAGACAAAGTTTCGTTGTAGAAATTATTATAAGCATCTCGCATTGAAGTCCACGCTAAATTTCGAGTTTCCGTAAAAGATCGCCAATCTTGGAGATTTTTCGTTCGTTTAAACTTGGCATTCTTTTTTCGTTGTTTCTGCAACAATATTCTGACCCGCTTTGTGTACCAAGTGGTATCAACACCGTCGTTTGTTAATTTATTTGGTATAAGTGTCTCAACTATTGCCGATACTACACTCCTGGAAATGGAAAAAAGAACACATTGACACCGGTGTGTCAGACCCACCATACTTGCTCCGGACACTGCCAGAGGGCTGTACAAGCAATGATCACACGCACGGCACAGCGGACACACCAGGAACCGCGGTGTTGGCCGTCGAATGGCGCTAGCTGCGCAGCATTTGTGCACCGCCGCCGTCAGTGTCAGCCAGTTTGCCGTGGCATACGGAGCTCCATCGCAGTCTTTAACACTGGTAGCATGCCGCGACAGCGTGGACGTGAACCGTATGTGCAGTTGACGGACTTTGAGCGAGGGCGTATAGTGGGCATGCGGGAGGCCGGGTGGACGTACCGCCGAATTGCTCAACACGTGGGGCGTGAGGTCTCCACAGTACATCGATGTTGTCGCCAGTGGTCGGCGGAAGGTGCACGTGCCCGTCGACCTGGGACCGGACCGCAGCGACGCACGGATGCACGCCAAGACCGTAGGATCCTACGCAGTGCCGTAGGGGACCGCACCGCCACTTCCCAGCAAATTAGGGACACTGTTGCTCCTGGGGTATCGGCGAGGACCATTCGCAACCGTCTCCATGAAGCTGGGCTACGGTCCCGCACACCGTTAGGCCGTCTTCCGCTCACGCCCCAACATCGTGCAGCCCGCCTCCAGTGGTGTCGCGACAGGCGTGAATGGAGGGACGAATGGAGACGTGTCGTCTTCAGCGATGAGAGTCGCTTCTGCCTTGGTGCCAATGATGGTCGTATGCATGTTTGGCGCCGTGCAGGTGAGCGCCACAATCAGGACTGCATACGACCGAGGCACACAGGGCCAACACACGGCATCATGGTGTGGGGAGCGATCTCCTACACTGGCCGTACACCACGGGTGATCGTCGAGGGGACACTGAATAGTGCACGGTACATCCAAACCGTCATCGAACCCATCGTTCTACCATTCCTAGACCGGCAAGGGAACTTGCTGTTCCAACAGGATAATGCACGTCCGCATGTATCCCGTGCCACCCAACGTGCTCTAGAAGGTGTAAGTCAACTACCCTGGCCAGCAAGATCTCCGGATCTGTCCCCCATTGAGCATGTTTGGGACTGGATGAAGCGTCGTCTCACGCGGTCTGCACGTCCAGCACGAACGCTGGTCCAACTGAGGCGCCAGGTGGAAATGGCATGGCAAGCCGTTCCACAGGACTACATCTAGCATCTCTACGATCGTCTCCATGGGAGAATAGCAGCCTGCATTGCTGCGAAAGGTGGATATACACTGTACTAGTGCCGACATTGTGCATGCTCTGTTGCCTGTGTCTATGTGCCTGTGGTTCTGTCAGTGTGATCATGTGATGTATCTGACCCCAGGAATGTGTCAATAAAGTTTCCCCTTCCTGGGACAATGAATTCACGGTGTTCTTATTTCAATTTCCAGGAGTGTATTTCTTTGAATTAAAGTCACATCTGATCTACACTTACATTGTTAATTTAGAAGAAGTGGAGATTGTCTCTCAGAAGGGCGTCAAGTAAATTTTTATCTGCCTTTTTGATGCGGTATATTTTTCGTTTATTTTGGAGGATTTGGGGGTTGCAATGTTGAGTCTCGCTACGACAACGCTGTGTTCACTAATCCCTGTATCCGTTTTGATGCTCATTATCAGTTAAGAATTATTTGTTGCTAAGAGGTCAAGTGTGTTTTCACAACTGTTTACTATTCGCGTGGGCTCATGCGCTTAGCACAATTTCGCATGAGGTTTTACTCGTACATCCGGATTTAAACATGTATTTTCGCCAACATTTCGAGGACAAAGTCACCACCAACTATAACTGTATGAGTCGGTTTATCATTTTCAGCCATTGTATGGTATGTAAGGAGATGTGCAGTTCATATTAGTTTGCTGGCAATGGTTGGTCTTAAATACTTAACTGTGTTAGTGAGAGAGATGGGTTTGTGGCAGATACAGGGTTGGAAATCTGTACGACGCTCACCCCGATTATGACAGCACCGCACTTGACGTAGGTTAGTTAGTAGTTTGTAGGATTTAGAAGTAGATACCAAAATAGGAACTTGCAGCGATTAGTAATTTTGGCCTGCCTACTGTCAGGGGCACTCTCACCGGGGTTAGCTCGATGAGCAGGGCATTGCAGTAGGTTTATGGTGGGTTGGCTTTTCTGTGGACTTACTTGCACTTTCCGCATATTACTGCACACGATCAGAAGCTTAAAGTGATGTTGAATGGGTTATGGACAAACTGGAAGGTATGAAGGGAGCCAGGCAAGCGATGACGTCAGCATACTGAATGAGATTCGTGAGGGGAGGGACTGATCTGGGAGCGTCTACGTTGTGCAGGGTGTAATGGACGGGGAACATGACAGTGCCTTGAGTCACGCTGGCGGTAGGGTGAAAGTTGTGGAACCATGTGTGTAACACATGTAAGACGGTTGTGAAGGGAGCATGCTATAAAGTGTGTATAGTTAACTAGGAATGCAAACGTTTCTCGTTGAAGAGCAGTCCAGAACAGCATTTCTGTCCAAAAAGTTTATTGGATATCAAGGGAGACTAATATGGCGGACTTTTATTTAATTAATAGTTGGAAGGTGGTCGTTAATCCAATAGCTGGTACGAAAGCCACAGTAAATATTGTGGTCTCTTATGAATGTTAAAAGACGTTGATGGATTAGTTGCATGAGGATGTTATCAAGGTTCCTCGTGAAGACTGACGTGAGGTGGACGGGTCGGTAGTGTGAGATCCGTGAGGATGCAGTAATGTATTTTTTAGAAAGTGGAGGACTGTAAATGCTTTCCACGGCTCTGGAAAGTAAATCGTGTAGAGCATGGCATTGTAAAGGATAGCGAGGGTTTCATAATAAAATCTGAAACACTCCTTGAGGTGAAACTTCCTGGCAGATTAAAACTGCCGGACCGAGACTCGAACTCGGGACCTTAGCCTTTCGCGGGCAAGTGCTCTACCATCTGAGCTACCCAAGCACGACTCACGCCCCGCGCACACTCCGCTGCAGAGTGAAAATCTCATTCTGGAAACATCCCCCAGGCTGTGGCTAAGCCATGTCTCCGCAATATCCTTTCTTTCAGGAGCCTAGTTCTGCAAGGTTCGCAGGAGAGCTTCTGTAAAGTTTGGAAGGTACGAGACGAGATACTGGCAGAAGTGAAGCTGTGAGACCGGGCGTGAGTCGTGCTTCGGTAGCTCAGATGGTAGAACACTTGCCTGCGAAAGGCAAAGGTCCCGAGTTCGAGTCTCGGTCCGGCACACAGTTTTAATCTGCCAGGAAGTTTCTTATCAGCACACACTCCGCTGCAAAGTGAAACTCTCATTCTCGACTCCTTGAGGTGGCGGTGCCCTTAAAGAATTGGGTGGTTCCATTGAATACAAAAACTTTATAGTCATATGGGTATATTGAAATATACCCATTGATGAAATGGGATGAATATTTTTGGAAAAACCTATAATTTCATAGTTTATGCAGCATCCACGGCGATTTGAAGAGCTGGACAACATGCGGCAGTGGGCAGCAGCAGGACTCACTGAGACTGACAGAGTTCTTGGGAAGCCACCACCAGGGGTCGCCTCCGTCGTCCCAGCTGACGTCTGCTCCCGCTCTGCGACACACGTGTCCGGAGTCCAGGACCTGCTGCTGGCCGCAGCACTTCTGCACCAGTGGCTCACCGTCTGACGCCACATCCCAGGCCGTCAGCTCCAGCACAAACAGCAATGCCAGCCGACGCAGCATCGTCACACACACTGCAACGGCACACAATCATCAACTTATGATCAAACATCAAAGATGCATCCCTGCTCCCCTCTCCACCCCATTTCCTCATAGCTTTATCACTCCCTCTACATCCCTGCGTTCTACCTCACTTTCTGTATCGGATACCAAAACACATGGTAGGTATGACACACGTGTGCTGTGGGTGCTGGTGTCACTACTGACCCTTTTGCCTCACGTTTCTTCTTTTATTTATTTATTTATTTATTTATTTATTGTTCCGTGGGACCAAATTAAGGAGCAGTCTCCATGGTCATGGAACGAGACAATACATGAAATTATAACACGATATTAGAAACAGATAAAATGAAATATAAAAAAACATATTCAGGTGACAAGTCGTAAATTTAAATGAAGAAAATCAACAATGTAACACTGGAATTTGCTTAATTTTTTAGCTCTTCCAGGAGCTCCTCGACAGAATAGAAGCAGTGAGCCATGAGGAAACTCTTCAGTTTAGACTTAAAAGAGTTTGGGCTACTGCTAAGATTTTGGAGCTCTTGTGGTAGCTTATTGAAAATGGATGCAGCAGAATACTGCACTCCTTTCTGCACAAGAGTCAATGAAGTGCATTCTACATGCAGATTTGATTTCTGCCTAGTATTAACTGAGTGAAAGCTGCTAACTCTTGGGAATAGGCTAATATTGCTAACAACAAACGTCATTAAAGAAAATATATACTGTGAGGGCAATGTCAGAATTCCCAGATGTTTGTTGCTACAAGGGCCATCAAAATATTTTTGTTTGAGGTCGTTGCTGAAATGTACACCACTCGCCATTAAAATTGCAACACCACGAAGATGACGTGCTACAGACGCGAAATTTAACCGACAGGAAGAAGATGCTGTCATATGCAAATGATCAGCTCTTCAGAGTATTCACACAAGGTTGGCGCCGGTGGCGACACCTACAACGTGCTGACATGCAGAAAGTTTCCAACCGATTTCTCATACACAAACAGCAGTTGACCGGCGTTTCCTTGTGAAACGTTGTTGTGATGCCTCGTGTAAGGAGGAGAAATGCGAACCATCACGTTTCCGACTTTGATAAAGGTCGGATTGTAGTCTATCGCGATTGGGGTTTATTGTATCGCGACATTGTTGCTCGCGTTGGTCGAGATCCAATGACTGTTAGCGGAATATGGAATCGGTGGGTTCAGGAGGATAATATGGAACGCCGTGCTGGATCCCAACGACCTCGTATCACTAGCAGTCGAAATGACAGGCATTTTATCCGCATGACTGTAACGGATCGTGCAGCCGCGTCTCGATCCCTGAGTCAACAGATGAGGACCTTTGCAAGACAACAGCCACCTGCACAAACAGTTCGACGACGTTTGCAGCAGCATGAACTATCAGCTCGGAGACCACGGTTGCGGTTACCCTTGAGGCTGCATCACAGACAGGAGCGCCTGCGATAGTGACCTCGATGACGAACCTGGGTGCACGAATGGCAAAACGTCATTTTTTCGGCTGAATCCAGGTTCTGTGTACAGCATCATGATGGTCGCATCCGTGTTTGGCGACATCGCGGTGAATGCACATTGGACGCGCGTATTCGTCATCGCCATACTGGCATATCACTCGGCGTGATGGTATGTGGTGCCATCGGTTACACGTCTCGGTCACCTCTTGTTCGCATTGACGGCACTTCGAACAGTGGTCGTTACTTATCAGATGTGTTACGACCCTGGCTCTACCCTTCATTCGATCCCTGCGAAACTCTCCATTTCAGCAAGATAATGCACGACCGCATGTTGCAGGTCCTGTACGGGCCTTTCTGGATCAGAAAATGTTCGACTGCTGTCCTGGCCAGCACATTCTCCAGATCTCTCACCAATTGAAAACGTCTGGTCAATGGTGGCCGAGCAACTGGCTCGTCACAACACACCAGTCACTACTCTTGCTGAACTGTGGTATCGTGTTGAAGCTACACGGGCAGCTGTACCTGTACACGCCATCCAAGCTCTGTTTGAGTCAATGCCTAGGCGTATCAAGGCCGTTATTACGGCCAGAGGTGGTTGTTGTGGGTACTGATTTCTCAGGATCTATGAACCCAAATTGCGTGAAAATGTAATCACATGTCAGTTCTAGTATAATATATTTGTCCAATGAATACCCGTCTATCATCTGCATTTCTTCTTGGTGTAGCAATTTTAATGGCCAGTAGTGTATATGCGACGTAGCACGACTCAGTTATGGGTATGTAAGGACCGACATGTAGGCAACTGATAAATGTGACATTCATGCCTTTCCAACATGCGCGAAGTAAATCTGGGAAAGTGAACTATGGCGACGCTCTTACCAGATAGGCCGAAACAGAACCAACGAGCTGTTATCCTTTTCTTTCCTGCTGAAGGACAAACATCGGGGAATGAAGAATATGTATAGAGCAGCATGTCTGGGGTGGTGCGCGATTCGACACGAGACGCTGGTCGATCTGGGAGGCAAGCCTCATCAATTACAGAGTCAAGTAGGAGACATTCGGACACTCGCCCGATAGTCATGATCTCTCCCCATGCGCGAATCACTCCTGCAGTCCCCTAAGAAGGCCCTTGAAGAGTCAATGATTCCTGTCGGTCGAGGATGTGTAGCAGGCAGTTATGAGTTTCCTGATGCGGCAGTACACGGTCTTTCGCCAAACGGTTATCTTCAACCTGCTGCGTCTTTGGGACGATTGTCTCAATGCTCAGAGCTATTTTGTCTAATTGGCATACCTATTCTGGATTGTGTAGCCTTCCAACGGAAACTTTTTGATGGTTTCTTGTGTTTCACTCTCCTGGCCCCATACGCGCACTTTTTCTGTAACAAAGCAATGCACAGGCCAATGCAACATTGTAAGTAGGCTGTTTAGGTTTTTATATTGGTAACGCCACGTAGCGCTCTGTATGAAAATCACTGGCTGTGCTGTGTGCAGTCTGTGGCTGGGTGGCATTGTTGTAATATTCGCTATTGCAGTGTTGGGCTGTTGGCTATTGACAGTTCGTAGCGTTGCGCAGTTGGAGGTGAGCCGCCAGCAGTGGTTGATGTGGGGAGAGAGATGGTGGAATTTTGAGAGCGAATGATCTGGACATGTGTCCATCAGAGACAGTACATTTGTAAGACTGGATGTCATGAGCTGCTATATATATTATGACTTTTGAACACTATTAAGGTAAATACACTGATTTTTCTCTATCAAAATCTTTCATTTGCTAACTATGTGCACCAGTAGCTAGTGCCTTCAGTAGTTTGAATCTTTTATTTAGCTGGCAGTAGTGGCGCTCGCTGTATTGCAGTAGTTCGACCTAACGAAGATTTTTGTGAGGTAAGTGATTTGTGAAAGGTATAGGTTATTGTTAGTCAGGGCCATTCTTTTGTAGGGATTATTAAAAGTCACATTGCGTTGCGCTAAAAATATTGAGTGTCAGTTTAGTGTTGATCAGAGTAAGTAAAGAGAGTAATGTCTGAGAACGTTCAGTAAGAGGTTTATCAGCACAGTAATTCATTAATTTTTCTAAGGGGACGTTTCAACATGTAACATGCCAATAAATGGTGTAATTGGTTACAATTTAGCTGTAACATGATTTATGGGGCAGCCTGTTAGAATTTTATTGCAACATCAGGGTGTATGGAGAAATTTATTATAAATTTGCTATAAAAAGGGCAGTTCATTGAATTTTTTCTGTAACATAACAATGTGTGGACACTGTTACAATTTTGATGCAGCTTGGAGCAGTTTGTTACAATTTTGTGGTAACATGAAGATTTATAGAGTGGTTTGTTAAAATTTTGCTAGAACATAGGTAATCTGTTGCCACTTTGCTGCATCAATGTGATGAATAGAGCATTTCTTGCGATTTTGCTGTAACATGATGTATGGTGAAATTTATTACAATTTTTCTATGACAGAATTTTTTAGTAAGAGTAATTCGCTACAGTTTTGTTGCAATATAGTGCTGTCTGAAGCAATTTATTACAACTGTGTTCTAACCTAGCGCAGTATGTTACAATTTTGCTATAACAAAAGTATGTATGTAGGGTGGAGTGTCATGTAATCTGCACTATGTGAGAGCATAAGTTAACAGTGTCAGCAGAAAGCGACAAACATTTAATATTGCAACATAAAGTTATTACCATATCATGGAGTCAGCGTATATTGTTTGGCTCACTTTGAAAAGTAGTTAAACACACAGCAACCCTAATTTCTTACCTATATAACTCCGTATTACTAGTGTTCTGTACGCAATTTCATCGAAATGACATGTAGTTTTCCCTGTGTGAATGCATATGTACTTTAGCACAAAGATCAAACTATTCTCTTCGATGAGCACACTTTAAGCTGTAAGATCAGCAGTAGAGCCCATGTGTATTTATGTATTTTGGTTTCTCTAATGCATTATACATAGATCGAACAAAGCTTGTCCACAAATGCAGCTTATCTTGTAAGTTTTTTTAGTAGTGCTCTCATCCCGTCCATGCATATTTTTAAATGTTGCAGAACAAACTTACAGTGGTAGCAGCATGTGTGTTTACTATACGAAATCTTATATACTTTCTAAATAACTTGATTTTGGTACATGATCGATTTTTTGTCCAAAATCAGAGATTTGTAATTATACTTGCATATTATTGTATCCATCCTTCGTGTGGTTTAATAAGTAATATAATTTGGCATAGAGGTCGTATTTTAGAGATATCGATCCCAGTGCGTAAGCTTATTCTATCATTGTTTTTCATCATGTTATGTTGTATATAAACATTTCATATGTCATGCAATACGAAGTTATCATTTTGTATTATGAAATTATGTAGTTTGAATGATGTAATGCATTAATGATCTCATCAGAACACATCGGTTTTAGTACAGTTTAGCACGATAAAGCATCAGACAATGTGTCGTCATTATATAGGACACCAGTGAAACATAACAGCAGGTATTTTCAATATCAAAAGTAATTAAACAACTAAATGAATCGCTTCTCTCCCCTAGTTTCATAAACTGTATTGTTAGTGTATGACCTAGCTTTCAGGTTATAATTTCATTTTCTATTAAACAAGTGATCCCAAAGACTGCGACCAAGAAAAGATAAATAATAAATGAAAAGCACCTCTTCGCTTTTGATCTACAATATTACTTTTATTGTGTTAATCGGTTTTCTGCTTACAAGGCCATCTTCAGATATTTACTGAGTATTGTCACCAAAGAAGTTACGATGTTTGCAAACAACATTGGAAGAGAAGTAACACATCTAGACTGAAGCAGAAACATACAGTAAGTAACATCTTTGACAATGTTGTGGTAATGCAATGAAAAAGTAAAAAATTAACAGTAAATAAATAAAAATGGAGTAGACAGGAAAAACTTTAACACAAAATAGGAGCAGCATGCCTACATAACAGTTTTTATTAATAGACAAAACCAGTAAAATAAAATAAAATTTGTACTTGACAAGGATACATCAGGAGGTATAAAACATGTAGAGTGATACACAAACCAATTAAAAGAAGAAACAATTATCAATGTAACTACAGAACTTCAGCAACTTCAATAAGATAAACAGAAATAAATAAATGCAGGAAACTGGAGGAGTTTGAGGGAACATACAGTAAATGCAATCTTTGAGAGTGTGGTGGTACTGCATTTTAACATTGAGATTATATTCAAAACTTTAGCTATGTAACAGTTTGCCTTAAATAAATGAACCAAGTAGAATATAAACAATATTTGTGAGACAACTACAAGAGGTGTTAAACATGGACAGTAATACAAGTACCAGTTAAAAGAAAGTCTTACAATTGAAACTATGGTCTATATGGAATACATAGACAACTTCAATAAAATAAAAGAACTTAATGAGTACAGGAAAATGGGAAAACGTAGGAACAGACAGTGTGGGAAGTAATGAACAACAGAGATGATTATATGAAGTTTAGGAGAGGAGAAGTGTTGAGCTGTGTCTGGTCATTTCGGATTAGATCTGGACTGTGAGCCAGATACTTGTTAATTTCTAGGGCTTCCAGCAGGTGAACATGTACATCAACTTCTTAATCTATTAATCCTTGAGCTATAAAAAATACCTGTATTGCAAATTTTGACGAAGTTACATTCGTTTTCTACAACTTTCGCTAGGGCATCTTTTACAATATCTAGTAATAAACATACGTTGGAGCTGAGATGTTGGCACAGGAATGGGAATTTGAATCATTAGCTACTTATGGATGAAGGCGTGAACAACTGAACTGGGTTCGCTTATTAAATGGTAAATGTGGAGCTACACTAGAGTTGCCCATTCGTCCCGTTTTTCCCAGCACAGTCCATAACTTTCGAAAATGTCCTGTGTCGAAAGTTTTCTTGGAGGACGATCAAATTTCCCACTTTTCTGTCATTCCACTAGGCTTAAGTATTTTACGTTACCGAATGTTTGATTTGCAATGTACTAAGTCTAGTGGAAATATATACGTTTGCAAGTGCCACTTACTCTACGAACTTTGTTTATTTACTGTTAAAGTTTTGCGGTGTTGGTAGCATCAATTCATGTTCACTGTTTCCTGATGTCAAAAAGGAAGTGTAATTTTATTAACGGTACAAAAAGTGAGTTTGCTTTTATCACTTGCTATGAAGAAACTGTAGATGTGCAGTATGCAAATCCAACTTTGCATTTGGACATGGAGGAAAGTCTGAAATTGTGAATCATGTCAAGACGAAGAAATATCGTATGAATGTTCAACCAAAAACGCAGTTTTTGATAAAATACATAAAAGTGTAAAGTACAGTGACAGCGCAGCAGAATAACTATAAAACGTCTTTTGTGATCACATGAGTGCATACATGATACAAAGGTAAATTTCTATGTTCATTAAATTTTGTCAGTACAATTTGTATCCCATTTCCTTCCTTAACTGTTCCAGATTTGTTCCTAAACTTATCATAATGACCCATTTTAATGAAAATGAAATGGACACCCTAGGCTACACCCATCTGTTTTGTTTTTTTTTTTTTAATTTCTAATATTTCTGATTGAGTGAGACTAACACCCTTCCTCTCTATGTCAAGACTTCTACATCGATTATGTAATTGTGGTTTCAGTGTAAGCAATGTCCAGCTTCTGTGGTGTTCTCGGTGTCTAGTATAGATTGTCTTCTCGGTTTATCGAATACAGCAGGACTGACACACTTTCTAGTTGATCTTATAAACTTCACTTTTCATTATGGCCAGTTGCTTGTCTCTTGAAGTGAAGACTCATCTACCTAATGACTGTGGGACATAGAGAAACATAGTGAAACCCTTCACCTTTAGGCGCTACAGCATGGAACCGCGCGACCGCTACGGTCGCAGGTTCGAATCCTGCCTCGGACATGGATGTGTGTGATGTCCTTAGGTTTAAATAGTTCTAAGTTCTAGGGGACTGATGACCTAAGAAGTTAAGTCCCACAGTGGTCAGAGCCATTTTTGAACCCTTCACCTTTAAAATGTTGCGTGTGCTACTGGAAATTTTACGTATAAAAAAAACTACACCATTTCATCTGTCTATGTTGATCTCTGGATGCAATAGAGATGTGGCTTGCTTCTTATATATTCCTTCTTCTTTTTTATTGAGTGTGTTGTAAATAATGTTGAATTCAAATTAATTATTTGTAACTACTGGTTTTATTGTATTAAGTTCCTGGTCAATGTTTTCTTGGGATATGGGGATATAAAGGAGACGGTGGCTCATGTACTGGAATGCTACAACTTTGTAGTCTGTTGGATGTTGAGAGGGAGCTGGCATAAATGTATCAGTAAAGGAGATTTTCTGGTAAATTATTAATTTACGGTTGCTATTTTCTATGTGTAAGCTGATTAATAATGTACTCTCCTAACCCCATATTGACATTTATGTTAGTATGTCACTGGTTTCCATTTCCCAATAATTGAAGTTGTATAATGGAACCATTTCACATACCGAGAATGCCATAGAAATATCTTTACCGACAGAGAACATGTTTTGCCAGTGGCTTATTCTTAAGAAAATCAGTCTCCCATTTCTCCTTAAACATTTCTGCCAGCAAATAAAGCTAATTTAGGCAGGCAGAAATATCAATTTTATTTTTCTATTTTAAAAAGGCTATTCTGTCTATTTTCACTGAAAAATGGTGCTTGGTTAGGTGAAACATTACTGAAAAACTTTTAAAAACTTCAGTAATGGAAGTTCGATTATGTATCACCAATAACATAGTCTCAAGCAGGCTTAACACCGAAATGTTGATGTTTTTATGTACTTAGAGACGGTTTAGCATTGTGGCGCTTAATTTCAAAGTTCACAGTCATATCTTAGGCATAAGGTGAGACGTGGTAATAACATTGCAACACTTGATTGTTCCACCAGCAGGCACTTATGGAACAGTAGCTAACAAGGGAAACTCCCCATCGCATTCTACTCAGATTTAGAGGTAAGATGGTCCAGTGAATAGTCTGTCAAAAACTGAACACAGATCAAGCATCAAAACAGGAAGAAGGTGTACGAAACTGTGAAAAAAGAAACAAAATAGTAACAGTGAAAAGTTCAAGCTCAAGATGTGTAACATCGAGCAAATGCGACTAGACATAGCATTGTGGTTAAGTGGTCACGTCGATGGACTACGAAGGGGGAGACCTTTGTTCAAATCACACTCGTGTCCCAATTTCTTTTTTCCACAAAATTGTGAACTGTCCGTCCGGTCATTGTTCGCTGTATTCAGATTGTGTTTGAATCTTGATGCAATCGTTCGCAACAGCAAAGTGTAAGGAAGGGACCTCCAATCGTGCGTACCTTCCATTCGTTCCACACAAGTAGTACCACATGTTACAAATCTTGCGTTCAGTTTTGGAAGTTTTGACTCTTGATTTCTTTTGTTGTAATATAGTTCACATCCTTTTATTTGTGGTTTCCATTTCTATGAGAGGTGTATCGGAGTCTCGTGTACTGTCACTATTCACCAGATTTACTTGCGATAGTGATATATTCTTACCACATGACTCATCTTCTGTAACCAATGTGTAATAAGACCATTCCCGAGACTACAGAAGTAGAACAGGCACGTCAATGACCGGAAGAAAAATAACATTACAATTTTGTGAAAAAAAAGGCACGAGAAAGATCTAACACCGTGTCCACACAACCACGACGCCACGATTCTTGCAGTCACTCGATGTTACACATCTTGAGCTGGGATCGTTCACTGTTACTCTTTTGCTTCTTTTTTCACAGTTCAAGTACACTTTTTTCTTGTTTCCGTGCTTGATTTGTGTTCAGTTTTTGACGGGCTATCCAGTGGGCCGTTTTACCACTACATCTGAGTGGGCTGCGATGGGGAGTTTCCCTTGCAAGAATGCATGTTTATGTCAACTGTCACTGCTTGCCTGATTAGCATCCATTCTGGCCAACATGTGTTTTGTTCAGCTAAAGGGCCGATCACGTTCGTTTTTGTGAATAGCCTCATTTTGGTATAAAAGGAAACGTCAAATATTAGTGTTGCCTGTTTCGTGAGTTTTGTACAGCTACAGCACAATTTAGACGTGCAAATAGCTTTTGGCCAATCAATTCGAGAGTCCACAGTCAGGTTTTGTGCATCACTTTTGACAGAAACGCATTTTTTGATGCGAAGACGCATTGCCTGACAGAAAAAGCGATACACGGAAAAGGGGAGGCGGAAACGATGTGGCAGTTCAGCGATTGATAGGATACGTGACGTTATTCCTGCGATTACAAAATAGTGTCAAAAAAATGGTTCAAATGGCTCTGAGCACTATGGGACTTAACATCTATGGTCATCAGTCCCCTAGAACTTAGAACTACTTAAACCTAACTAACCTAAGGACAGCACACAACACCCAGCCATCACGAGGCAGAGAAAATCCCTGACCCCGCCGGGAATCGAACCCGGGAACAAAATAGTGTCAAATTTGCAAAGAACATAGCAGTATGAACCCAGTTATTACTGTGACGTAGCAGCCTCTCTGGCCTGGATACACGCGCTGATTCGGTTGGAAAAAATGTTTAGCAAAGTTTTGTGATTATACAGTTTTACACTTATGCATGCTCTATACACTATAAAGACAGACGTGTCTTTACATAAGACGGTTCCATTCTAATAGGGCTCATTCCTTCAGCTGCCTGCGTAGCTATCAGTTCAGATTATTTCACATCACATTGCTTGCATCTAGCCGAGTGTTTGTATACCTGATCTGCCTCATAACACTTCACCTCCCAGTGGGAAGGAAGCAGGAAACTGGAACTGAGAAATGTGCTTTAATTGTAGCCCTGCACCAAGAAGACTATTCTAGTAGAACAAATACGACGAAAACTGGCGTAGACCAATCTACAGGTCAGCTGTTCAATACAACAGGTGTCCACCCCTGGTAGCTGAGTGTTCAGCGCGACGGAATGCCATACCTAACGGCCGGGGTTCGATTCCCGGCTGGGTCGGACATTTTCTCCGTTCAGGGACTGGGTGTTGCGTTGTCCTTATCATCATCATTTCATCCCCATCGACACTCCAGTCGCCGAAGTGGCGTCAACTCCAAAGACTTGCACCAGGCGAACGGTCTACCCGACGGGAGGCCCTAGCAACACGGCATTTCCAATACAGCAGGTGCCATAGCAAGTGTTTCGCGATCTGAAAGACCCAGAGTAACATCGTACAGGGAAGATCAGTTCATATGTGTTCAGAGTAAACGTCAGAGGAATCGTACTGCGCCTGAAGTTCGCGAGGAGGTAAATAGTATGTGAGAAGCTCCAATCTCTGTCTCAAGAGAAAACCTTTAATACCCAAACAAAATAAATTAAAAACATTGCAACGAGCACAACAACATAAAAGCTGGAGCGTGCAGCAGTGTTCCAAGATGTTATTTACGGACGGATCTAAGTTTGAAACACATGGAAGCCATCGTCGAATGTTTGTTCGTTGACTTCGAGGAGAACATAGGAAGAGACAGTGTGTGACGTCAACGGTTAAGCATGGTTAAGGCTCGACCATGGTGTATAAATGATTTGTGAGTGATAACGCCAGTAACATAGTGAGAAATAGTGGAGTGTTAAAGTTCAAATGGTTCAAAGGGCTCTGAGTACTATGGGACTTAACTTCTGAGGTCATCAGTCCCCTAGAACTTAGAACTATTTAAACCTAACTAACCTAAGGACAGCACACACATCCATGCCCGAGACAGGATTCGAACCTGCGACCGTAGCGGTCGCGCGGTTCCAGACTGTAGCGCCTAGAACCGCTCGGCCGCCCGGCCGGCAAGTGTTAAAGAAGGAAGGATATCACAGAATATTGATCAACAATGCAGTTCCATGTGGCAAGAGACTTACTGGTCGTGGCGTAGTTCTGCAGCAGGACAATGATGACGAACGTGCTTCTAAATTGTGCGGAGGGTATGTCAGTAGAAAACAGAAATGTGAGGAATTGAAGAATATAATTTGCCCAAGTCGGTCAGCTCACTTAAATCCCACAGAACTCATATGGGATAAATTTGACAGGGAGGTCAGAAAACTGAGATCGTCTAATATTGAAGATCTACGGAATAATTTAGCGACATGTTGGACTGTAATATCTGCAAAAACACTACAAAAATCTTATCTCCATAATATCAAGAGTTTGTGCAACTGTTCTGAGAGCAAAAGCTAAACTCTAAACCATATTGTATTAAATCGGGTGGTTATATAATTAACGTGCCGCTACTCACGAAGGCTCAGTGTGGGATGTAATGGCAGCGAAACTTGGTAGACGTGCTAAAGCGTTAATGTGACACCGATTTACGTTGGACAAAAATTATTTCAAATTTTGGTCACCAGGTGCACATCTGGCGCTGTACACCGTTTGTATGATTCTATAACATCCACGCTGTCATCTGACAACATAGCGTGAGTGAACAGTACGACAATCGAGAAGAGAGACCATGTGCTGTTAGCGAAACTGTTTTATGTGAACGGAGCAGTTACTGCTGTGCTGCAATGAAAAAGTATCGCCGAGGCAAACGTCTGAGGAGAGGGCAGACGTCATTAAGGGGGGGGGGGGGGGGGGGGGGGGGGTAGGACGTCAAACGGACTAACTTGGAACAGGAGAGGCACCACAGGTCATTTTAATTTCCATTGTCTGTACTTTCACAAATAAATTCATAAAACTTCGTCAGCATGACCAGGAAGAATTCAGGATTCATACTCAAAGCAGTGGAAATTCAAAAACATAACAAAATTAATTTTTACATGTGAAATTTCACCATTTTTTTCACTTACTATTGGCTGCATTTGTTGCTATAGGTACACTTTTATTCGGAAGTAAGAGAGATTCTTCGACGAATTTTGCACAGCATACAAACCATTCTTACAGGTATATGAAACTCAATAATTTATTTAACTTATGAAAAAATGAATGAGCTGTTACAGTTTGAACTTCATGTTTAGAAAAAACTCAAATTTTATAGTTTATTGTCTCAATTTTTACCACTATTTTTAATAGATTTGGAAATTTCTGGAGTTTTGCTTTAAGGAGTTTGTTTTTAATAAGCATACCAAGTTTGAAAGTAACAGGATTTTTAGTTTGGATGTAACATGTACCTAAGAACAGAAATTTGTGTTTTGCGGAAAATGGCCGTTAAAGATTCTGCTTGTGCGAGTATTTGGCTTTCCTTTAGAACTGTCCAGCACCATAAACAGGTCCTTTTTCATTTTCTAAATCAGTTTTCTTCCTATTCACATTCTCATGATGCACTCTTTTTGATTTTATCACCTCCAAAAATGATTTATTTGCTTTCACTACACGCTCTTTGTCTATCGCATACAAAGCTTTGATGCAGTTCACTCCAGGCTTAGTTCCCACTTTCTCTAAAACATATTTCCTGCTTTGCACACATGAAACTGCATCATAGCACCAATAGCAAGTGCATTTCTTCCCACAAAAATGATTTTTGGCAATCTTTCCCATACACAATGGAAAAAACTTTCATTTAGGTTTTGAATACCGTCATGAAGACATTTCTTCAATAAGTTTTCGTTTGCAAGATCCCTGAATATAGGTTTGATGGCAAATATAAACATTCGAATTCTACAGAGCTAAATACACTTACTTACACTGGTAGAGTCCACGCAGAATACGGTGGCCGATGCACAGTGACCAGTTCTCGTACAAAGTGCTGGGCGAGTTCATTCGTTTGTACAGAAGGTGAGGGCGACTGCGTTTGCCACCTTTCGGCCGGTCGGCGATGACAAAATCGAAGCACACAATCTGCAATCTTTCTCAAATTATTTTACAGAAACTATTTGGCAAAAAATTCATTTTTGCGTTACTTGTAGTTTTATATGTTAGCTTCATGATCACATGCATATCATTTCGTTAATGGTTATTGTGATATTTACATGGGAGGAAGACACTGCGCGAAATTCGAAAAACTTTGCAGTGAAAAATAGGGGTCGCCATGATCTTGCGTTTGGTGTATATTATATAAGATGTAGCTGCCCATGGAATTAGGTAACATATTGAATTTTTCTTTAGACTTGGGCGCAGGTCTGTATCCGTCACTAATCTAGAGAAATTGACCTGATGTAGCACACTCATTTGCGATCGTGCTGGGTCAGCGATAAAGTCTGAGAGAAATATTCAAACATTCCTCTTATTTCATAAACGGTTTGAGATATGGAAACGAGGTTTTGGCAAATGGTAGTGCGCATTGAGGATAGTATTTTGCCATATGGTTATTACGCAAAACTTTATTAGCTTCCGTGTTATTCCACTAACTACAGACTTTTTCGATGAAGGAATGTGATTTTCAAAGGCCATAGATAGCTGGTGAAACAAGATTTTGTATCCCGCCTGGAAGGCGGCGCGTGGGTCTGCTCCTGAAAACTGAAGGGTAGGCCGAATGACGAAAGCGAGTAGGAGCAGGAAAAGGTGAAAATCTCTCAGTACTGCAGTGTGATTTAAAATCACCTTTACTTTAGCAAGAAGATGAATACATAACTTTGCATTGAGGTGCGTACCCTTAGACCTGTCATAAGTGGTACAAAGTCTGAATAGCAAGCCAACACCCTCTGAGGTTGAAGTGATGTTTCTAGGCCGTCTGCTCGTAATCAAATGTGCTGAATCCGGAGCGACGCTCGTAGAGCTCCACAGCGCCGGCTAGATGGCACTGTCGTCGGTGTCCCGTAGTGCCAACTTATGAACTTGCACCTACGCCTGGCATCGCTGCTATCGATACCACACAAGAAATGCTGTGTATTTTGGAACAACATAAATGAAGACACTACACGTTTATTTTGTACTGAGTATGTGCTTTTTCATAAGCTGCTGTCCTTAATTTTCCTCACTTAATAAACCACTGTTTCAGAATTCTCTCGCAGTTGTGTCTGCACAAGACGTTAGTGAGGTGACACTGTAAATACCGCTGTGATTTGGCAAAAGAAGCAAATTTTAACATGGCAAGAAGAGGAATGTAGGTTTTGCTCAAATTTCGCGCCTCACGACGTTTCTCTGAAAGTTACAAACGTTTAATAAGCCAGGCGACAATAAATCGCTGCATTTTCAGCTGAATTCTTTTTAGATACGAAGCAAAGCAGAGGAGACATGTTTTTGGGTGTGAAAAGACTGCACTTAACATTTACAAAAAAAATGTGAGCGCAGACTTCAGACCCTATAGCGCCTGCCCGTAACCCCCACTACCACTCTCCACACATGTACCCTACCAACTGCACATCTACCGGCCATGTTATTCTGTGTGGACTCTAGAAAGGCAATTGGTAGGGAACGCATAGGGAGAGTGGTGCTGTTGGGGTTTGCGGTGAGGCGCTGTAGGGGAAATGCTGAAAGCTGGAGGAGAAGTGCCACTGTAAACTGAAGCCTATGCTTCCATTTTTTGTAATTATTAAGTGGAGCACCTCCATACCCATACTTGCATGGTCACCAATCAAAAAGTTCTTCTGTCACCTCTGCTTTGTTTAGTATCTAGAACGAATAACGCTGAAAGTGCAATAAAAGCAAGGATATAGTTTCGCCTGGATTTTTAACCATTTGAAAATTTCAGAAAAGCGTCATGAGAGATGAATTTTGAGTAAAGCCTACAGTTCTCTTGCTCCCATGTTAAAATTTGCTTCTTTTGCCAAAACACAGTGGAGTTTACACAGCCTCACCTCACTACCATATTATGCAGGTGGGCAGTTGTGAGAGAATCCTGAAATGGTGGTTTATTAAGTTTATTGAGTGAGGAACTGTGGAAAAGTAAGGTAAATAGCTTATAAAAAAGCGCATCCGCAGTACACAAAAAATCGTTTAATATCTTCACTTATTATTCCAAAACCCACAACATTTCTCGTTTCACCAGGTATGTATCGCCCTTAAAGATAACATTACTTCATCAAAAAGTCCGTAGTTAGTCGAATAACATGATAGATAATGAAGTTTTGCATAAAAACCAAATGGCGGAATACACTCATGTTTTTGTGCCATCATTTGCCAAAATCTCATTTCGATATCTTCAACCACTTATGAAATATAAGGAACGTTGTTGATATTTCACTTTTGCTTTATTGCTCGCGCGCTTGATCGCAAACGGGTGTGCTACATCATACCAGTTTTCCTGAGTTTGGTGACATAGAGACCGCCACGTACGTCTCAAGACAAATTCAGTATCTTAGCTAAATTTCATACTGTAATGGTACTTGAATTACGTAACCATTTCGGCACCTCACCTCAACCACTCGATACCAGCAATATTCTACTGTGTTTCTGTAAAACAACTAACATATTTCTGTGACAACATTCAGACTTGATTTCATTAATGTAGAGGTACTTCGATACATCGACATGTATATATTGCAATTATATTACTCTTATGTGTATTCTTTCTTTTGTCACCATGATAATTGACGTACTTGTAACTCTGATTTTTGGGCGTGTAAGCGGTTATTGGAGAGTCAAGCTTTGGTCGTCATGTTAAAAAGACACAAATAGTAGTCAGTTTACGAAATGTGAACTTTAACAGTGAGGAAGATATTTTCAAGTACGTTTTCTATTGTGAAGTGGTGTTTTGGAACGAGTTACGTGATATTGCAACAAAAGTAATAAAAAAGAAGTGTAACTTAATTTCGGAGTGCTGATTACTTTTTTTACATTACCATTGTCCTAACTTGCAAAAGCTTAATCTTCAAAAATGGTTTATGAAACACATCTATAAAACTTTTGAATATCGAAGAATAACACCTAGGCCTCTTTGCATCCGAGCTTGGAATCATCACTACCTAGGTTTTCGACGATTGAGCCATGAGTTCACAACGAGACCAGCGTGGGAAACACGAAAAGATGAGTGCCTAGTTTATCCATTATTTCAAGAGATGACTTTATTAACTGTGCTCTAATGACACATAATATAACTTCGTTGTTGCTCGAAAATGCAATATTTAGCACCGTGAGCAACACTACAATCATAATTAATTTTTCACCTTTGTTGTGGTAGGGTTGTTAGAATACGTAGGAACATATTATGTAATATGCACCAAACGCAAAATCATACTGACTGCTATTTTTCATTGAAAACCTTTTCGAATATCCCACAGTGTCTTACTTAAATGCAAATCACAGTAACTGCGATCATTAACGAAGTGATGAACCTGTTATCATGAAGTTGACATACACTATTTGATCAAAAGTATCCGGGCACTGGCTGAAAATGACTTACACGTTCGTGGCGCCCTCCATCGATAATGCTGGAATTCAATATGGTGTTGGCCCACCCTTAGCCTTGATAACAGCTTCCAGTCTCGCAGGCACACGTTCAGTCAGGTGATGGAACGTTTCTTGGGAAATGGCAGCCCATTCTTCATGGAGCGCTGCACTGAGGAGAGGTATCGATGTCGGTCAGTGAGGCCTGGCACGAAGTCGGCGTTCCATAGGATTCAGGTCAGGACTCTGTGCAGGCCAGTCCATTACACGGATGTTATTGTCGTGTAACCACTCCGTCAGTCGCCCTCACCGAATTGCTCTTCGACAGTGGAAAGCAAGAAGGTGCTTGAAACCTCAATGTAGGCCTGTGCTGTGATAGTGCCACGCAAAACAACAATGGGTATAAGCCCCCTCCATGAAAAACATGATCACACCATAACACCACCGCCTCCGAATTTTACTGTTTGCACTACACATGCTAGCAAATGACATTCACCGGACATTCGCCATACCCACACCCTGCCATCGGATCGCCACATTGTGTACTGAGATTTGTCACTCCACGCAACTTTTTTTTCCACTGTTCAATCGCCCATTGTTTAATCTCTTTACACAAAGCGAGGCGTCGTTTGGCATTTACCGGCGTGGTGTGTGGCTTATGAGCAGCTGCTCGACCATGAAATTCAAGCTTTCTCACCTTCTGCCAAACTGTCGTAGTGCTTGCAGTCGATCCTGATGCAGTTTGAAATTCCTGTGTGATGGTCTGGATAAATGTCTGCCTATTACACATTATGACCTACTTCAACTGTCGGCGATGTCTGTTAGTCAACAGACGAAGTTGGCCTGTAAGCTTTTGCGCTGTGTGTGTCCCTTCACGTTTCCACTTCACTATCACATTGGAAATGGTGGACCTAGGGATGCATAGGCATGTGGAAACCCGCTTACAGATATATGACACAAGTGACACCCAGTCACCTGACCACATTCGAAGTACATGAGTTCCGCGGAACACCCAATTCTGCTCTCTCACGATGTCTATTAACTACTTAGGTCGCTGATATGGAGTACATGCCAATAGGTGGCAGCACAATGTACCTAATATAAAAAACGCATGTTTTTGGGGGTGTCCGTATATATTTTTGATCACTATATAAAGCTACAAGTAATGCAAAAATGATTTTTTTTTTACCAAATGGTTTTTGTGAAATCTTTCATGGCGTGTGCCTCGATTCTTTCATCGCAGCACGTCAACAAGTGCCTGAAAGTGAGCAGACACTGGCAGCCTCCCCTTTCAAACAAACGAATGAACGCCCAGCGTTTCAGGCGAAAACCAGCCACTGCACACCGCCACCATATCCTGCTCGCTCGCTGTAATGGACTTTTTAAGCTGATAGACAGTAGATAAGGCCGAATCCGTAGCTAAGTGGCCAGCGTGTCTGACTGCTTTGCCGAGGAACCAGGTTCGATTCACAGTACTATCATGGAACTGTCTTTGATGAGAGGACTGGAACAGTGTGTATCCACCCCAGGGGCGCCGACTTATACAAAATATTGGGGGGAGGGGGGGGGCATACGGGGGGTCTTGCCCCAGGAAATTTTCTAAATTTTAGATGAAAAATAGTGAGTTTTAAAGTTTTTTAAGAATTTTAGAGTCATATGATCAGTGATATAGCTCTGAAAAGACTGAAAGTATATTTAAATAAATCCTAAACAGTCATCTGAAAGAAACATAAAATATTGCTGTTGCACAGTAATAGCACTTTGATTAAAAAGTGAAATAGCTAATTTAAGCTTACTTTGAATAAGGCTCAGGGTTCATTAGATACAAACAATATCTCAAATGAAATGCTTTAATACAATTAATAAAGTTAATGCAGGTTGCCTAAAACTTTCAGTCAGAAAGTACGTAAAATGCGGGTTTTAATTGGGTCTTACACCCTAAAAATATTTGAGTATTTGAAAATAACTAATACAGTACTAAATTAATACACTAATTCAGTACTCAACTAGTACTAATATTTCAAACTGAAAATTTAACATTACGTACGTCTGACACTTCACTCCTTTTCTCGTAAAAAAATTGTTTATTTAGTGCTGACATTTCTTGCACAGTTTGCAACGTGACAATGTTAGGACAGTTGTCAAGATAACGCATCTCGTCCTGAGTAAGTGAAATAACTCTAAACACAACAATATCAAATTTTAATTACAATTTTCTTTACAACATTATTCTTACTACTACATCATGAAGTTGGCCAATATACGATTCCAGTTCTAACAAGGGGAGGCCACGACCTTTGGAACGCGGATTTACTGTGAACTTCGTACACTCGTAGTAATCCATGAGGACAGCAAAATGTGTAAGCAGTACAGCGTACTTCTCAAGCGTTACTGAGAAACTCGCAAGATAATTTCGGTGGTCAAATATATATCTGTGCGTGGCCATTTTAACCATGAAGCGGCTGCAGCCGAGTGGTGACGGCACGGTAGCTCAGCGTGTTCGGTCAGAGGGTTAGTTACCCTTTATAATAAAAAAACTGAGCGAACGGCCCATCGAACAAACTGTACGGGTATCATCGAACGTCCGTCCTGAACAAATTGAGCGAATAATATAGAACAATTTTTTTTTAAGTGGTTGGCGTTCAAGCCGCTGAATCGCTGGATCGAGCTCCGTTCGTCAGCTTTTTTTTATTTTCAGTACAGCCATTTTCTTTATTATTTGTATTAAAATGGATATAATGGGGAAAATACGTCTAATCGGATGAACTTTTATTAAATTTACAATGTGATTTGGCAGTCTACTAATTTTTACTATCAGAAAATGTAATATTCATAACTATCGACTAGTAAACGGCCAAACGCATAACGTGATACTGAAAATGTATGCTTGCCCGTGATTTGAGAAATCCCTTATACCTGGAAGGAGCCCGAAACGACTTGTTACCTCCAAGTTTTGACCGGCACAGACGGCTTTCGAAAGATGAACAATTAATCGTCGCTTTCGGCTTTATGAGTACAAGTTGCAGGATGGTATTTTTCGTAAAAACATGGAAAACATTAAGTTAAACAGCACCAGCTGCATTGAATAAATGCTATGTTTCCGCATACGTAACGTCTTTTGACGTTTTCCGTGGAAAAACAAACCTCGTTAACATTTTCAAAAACTTCTCTTTCAGACGATAGTTTGGAAGCAAACCATACATAACGCAGTATTTCCTTAAAAATCTGGGCTGATAATTGGTTACGCAGTATCGAGTGTATTTTAATAGCGTCTTCCAAGAAGCAATTTCTCGTTCTCTTTCGATTAAATACGAACAGTTTTGGAGACACGGACAAGCATACATTTTCAGTGTCACTTTATGCGTTTGGTCGTTTACTAGTCGATAGTTATGAATATTATATTATTTGTGATAATAAAAATTAGCATACTGCCAAATAACATTATAAATTTAATAACAGTCCATCCGATTACACGTATTTTCCCCATTATATCAATTGTAATATAAATAGTGAAGAAAATGACTGTGTTGAAAATATAAAAAAAATTGACGAACGGAACTCGATCCAGCGATCTAGCGGCTTGAACGCCAGCCACTTTAAAAAAAAAAAAAAACAACATTTTGTTCTATATTGTTCGCTGAATTTGTTCAGGGCAGACGTCCGATGACGCCCGTTCAGTTTTTTCGTTCATCTGTTCGCTCAGTTTTTTTTATTAGAAAGGAAAGCTAACGCTCTGGCTGACACGCTTTTTTTTGTTTTTTTATTATTTATTTATTTCTTTTCAATAAAGATCACTCTGTTGAAAGGAACATGCAGATCATTTCATGGTATAGTATGTGCATTACATATTGAGTGGTGAGAGAAGCGTGAGGTTCATTATCAGCTGTCAAATGTGCACACCGACTGCACCCGGCACATCCCAACTGCGTGGGGGGTCGAGGAAGACTGCCTGAAGATAGTTGGCAGAGGTTTTCCGATAGTGTGACCATCTATGAACCTCAATGTGGGCTTGCTGCAAGAAATACCAAAAGTCAAGTCGCGACTTGGCAGCATCCCCATAGAGGAACGCGATCGTCCAACCTTTGACCCAAATGATCGACTGTGATTTAGTCGCCGGAAAGTAGTCACTCTCCGGATGTAAGAAGGTAGCAGGTGTAATACGTTGCGGGGTCACACGGAGGTAGCAAGCCACCATCTGCCTTCCTAGGAGCCAGACGTCCTCCACCGCGATACAAGTTAAGCGGTGATGGTCGTCATACACTTGGCGACATTTCGGGCATAGTGGAGTGTCCACTAGTACAATTGCATGGAGCCGTCGGTTGGTGTTGAAGTTGCCACAGGCGACAGAGAACCACAGTGCCCGAACGAAGGTAGGAAGGAATTTTTGGTGCACATGTCTCCAAATCTTCGGCCAATGCAACCTGGGGTGTTTGAGTTCAATGACATTACGACTTATCCGTCGTAGCAGCCAAACATAAAAATCCTTCTCGCATGGCGGTCTCGTGCGCGGAAGCTCGTCTCTCATATAACTAAGTTCCACGATAAATGTTGATACAGGATCAAAATGTGGCGTAATGTTGCCCACCGCTACCGGAGGTGTGAGGGACGATGGAACCAGGAGATCCAGTAGGCGGAATGTAAGGGAATCATGTCCGCTACGCCATTGCTTGTACATCGTGGCTAGAAGGAGCGCCGTCGCTCGGCAGTGAACAGTAAGTCCGAGTCCTCCCTCGTCCGTAGGGAGCGTGAGCGTTCCGTATCGCACCTTGAGGGGCGATCCAATCATCACAAAATAGCCTAGTGCTGATTGAAGTCGACGTACGAGCGTGAGTGGTAGGGGCAGGATCTGCGAAATATGCACCATTCGAGAAACCACATAAGTGTTCAGATACTCGACTCGCTGCAAAGGATCAAGGCGCCGTAGGAGATGTTGTCGGACCATGGTACGCGTTGTCTGTAAAATACGTCGGTAGTTAACTGCCGCAGTATGTTTTACAGATGAGGTAAAGTCTAGGCAGAGATAGCGGAATCGTTGCACATAAGGAAACGGACTGATTTCTTCCGGCGTAAGACCCTATCCAACAGGCATTGCTGCCGATTTGTTGATGTTCACTGCACTACCCGCCGTCGCACTGTGGTCCAACAACAGTTCAAGGACCGTCTTCACCTCTTCCTCAGAACGAACGAGCAGCAGGAGGTCGTCCGCATAGGCACGACATTTGAAGGTGTAGCCCCGTAGTTCCATCCCAGAAAGAGAATTTGTTAACATCCCAATTAATGGTTCCAACGCTATCGCGAACAGCAGCATCGAAAGAGGGCAGCCCCGGCGAATGGATCGTCGAATTTGAATGGGCCCTGCTATACGCCCATTAACCTGTACCAAGGATTGTGCGCCCCCATAAATCCTTCTAATGAGACCAGTAAAACGGTCTGGAAATCCCATTTGTTCCAGTATAGCGTAAAGATAGTTGTGGCGCACCTTATCAAAAGCACTGTCAAAATCAACCGCCACCAACGCCGCTTTAAGCCGGCACTCCTCCGCCAGTGCTATCACATCACGGCATTCGCCACTAGCTGTTTGCACATTCACCGATCCACCCGGTGTCGTCTGTTCTGGAGAGAGAACGCTACGAATTAACATACGACATCGGGACGCTAGCAACCGTGCAAAGATCTTATAGTCGGCATTAAGCAGGGTGATCTGGCGATAATGTGTGACCGCAATTCCTGGCTTCGGGTACTGGCACCAAAAGGCCTTCCATAAAAGCCGGTGGAATAGGCGCATCGGAATTTAACATCTCGTTGTACATTTCCGTCCATCGCGGTGCCATTTCGTTGCGAAATTCTCGATAAAATTCAGCAGGAAGCCCATCAGTGCATGGGGACCGATTCAACGCACCTTGTGCGATCGCATCATGTACTTCTCACAGCTAATGTCTTCCAGTAAGGTTCCCGCGGCTTCCACCGTCAGTGTACGGGAGACGTGCGTGGCTACACGGTCGAGGTCATCGACAGGGGCTGCTTCTTCCCGATAGATGTGTTGGTAATGGTCGACGAATGCAGAGACAATGTCCGCTTGACGCGTCACTCTTCGGTCTTCGCGGGCAATTAATTCCCATACCAAAACGCGTCGTCGGTGATTTCGTTCATTCACGACGTGGTGCATGGAAGGAATCTCGTGCCTTATCGTATCGTGACATCTGGCGCGCACCATGGTTCCCTGAAGATGTTTCCGACCTAAAGCCACTAGTTCAGCTTTTATCCTTTTGTGTTCGATCAAGATGTCCTGTCCCGGCGGACCATCGTCCAGGTCGCGCAGTGATGCAAAATAAAAGTCGGTCGTACGGCGGCGCCATTCTGCCATCTCCCTGCTATGTGAGATAAAAGTACGGCGAAACGCCGGTTTAGCATAAGTCAGCCACCAATCAAGCATCGTCGCATACCTTCCAACCCTTCGCTCGCACATCGTCCATGTCTCAAGAATCCGTTGACGGCATTCAGGATCAGTAGATGTTGTATGTTTAGTTTCCATGGGGCCTTACTGTTCCACACCTCTGTAAGGGGAAGAAGCACTGTACAGATGTAAGCGCTGTGATCGGAAAATGCCAATGGCCAGCCTTCCGCGTCCTGGACATCATTTGCATGAGCCCGTGAGATATAAATGCTATCTAATCTGCTCGCCGAATGACTTGTCACATAGGTGTATCCCGGTGCATCTCCATGTCGTAATTCCACGTGTCACTAAGTACAAGGTCGTTGACAATGATTCGCAATTCCTGGCTGATGTTTGCTTGCGGCCATTGGTCTTTCTGGCTGAGGACACAGTTGAAATCTCCACCAGTTATTACACATTCATAACGTCCATGGAATAGTGGGGCAATGTCTTCTGCATAAAATCGCGCCCTTTCCCGCCGCCGATTATTTCCCGTCAGTGCGTAAAAGATTGATGATGCGTGTCCCAAACGTCGTGAAAGCCATTCCCCTGGCCGACGGAAGATAACACACGTTTTCCACTGGGAAGCCATTTCGCACGTAAACTGCCACCCCACTCCCATTGTGATCTCTATGTGACGAATAGGATTGGTAGCCTGCGATGTATGGGAGTGCAGCTATGTGGACTTTTGCAGCAAAGCAATATCCACATCAGATACCCAAATCGTTTCCTTCAGTAGGTGTATTTTGGCCGGTGAACGCACATCATTTATATTTAATGTCGCAATACGGTTCGCATGGCGTTGAATCCCACTCTGTCGAGGCGCAACAACATCTCCCTGTATCGGCGCTGGGGGCTGAGTTAGAAGACGGTCTCTCGCCCCTCTTCCTTCACCTTCAGCAATTATTAGGCCGTCTTCGTGAGTGCCGGCTGCCTCTGTATGAAGTCCGGCGCCTCCTCAATATCGTCATACCACACCTTTTCAGGCAGTGATATATTCGTGTCCATAGCCACAGCATCTGGTTGGTTCAAATGGCTCTGAGCACTATGGGACTTAACTTCTGAGGTCATCAGTCCCCTAGAACTTAGAACTACTTAAACCTAACCAACCGAAGGACATCACACACATCCATGCCCGAACCTGCGACCGTAGCGGTCGCGCGGTTCCAGACTGTAGCGCCTAGATCCACAGCATCTGCGTCTGGAGAGCCAACTGGCTGTCATTCCTCTTCAGCATCACCACGTCCCGGTACCGTCAATGTGACAGACCGCTGAGGGTCTGATCGAACAGTTTCCATTGCCTCATCCTGTTTCGTAGAGGCTGTTGTGTCGTCTTGGTCCACAGGCACATCGTCGTCGGAGCAAGGGGAGTCATCCCGAGGAGATGTCGTGCGACGCCGCCGTTTTCTCCTTTTCGGGCGAACGTTGTTTGCGTGATCTTCCTTCCGTGTCCTCCGATTGTAGGGAATCACGGCTGCCCGACAGAAAAGCATCCGTAGGAACTGGAAGTGTTTCGAGTCCCATCGTTGTACTTGGCGGGAGTTCGGTCGAAACTGATGTTGTCGTCACAGAGTGCGTTTCAGACGGAACAGCATCCTTAGTGGCTGGAACTGCTTCGTGTACTATCGGTGTGCTTGGTGGGAGTTCGGTCTCATCTGATGTCGTCGCCGTAGATTGTATGCTCGATGGAGCAGCATCCTCTGTCATTCCGACGTCTGCTACAAGGTTTCAGAGAGTGCCATCTTGATCTTCCACCGGGGCTGTGTCCTTTCGGTCATCAGCGGACGCAATGAGGGCTTTGGCATAGGTGATCGGTAGTACTGTCATCGCCGGCGACGGCTCCCGCAGATCTGAAGGCAGTTGCGTAATCCGCCGTTGCATACTGTTCAACCTGAGGTGTCCCTCCTGGCCACAGCCAGAACACGTACGTGGTTGACCATCGTAAATCACCACGGCCGACAACCACCAATTGTCAGATAGGACGGTACATGCTTCTGAAGATCAATAGTGATCTGTCGCACTCCGTTAAGAACGGGGTACGTGGCGAATTGTGTCCAGCGTTCTGCCATGTGAACATGTACCGTGCCTATGGCTTAAAAGCCTCGATAACTTCGTCAGCCGGAAGCTCAAATGGCAGCTCAAAAACACGTATTGTCCGTACACCGAGACCAGCATGTTCTACAGTTACCGTGCCGACATTCCCGTCACTATGACAAAATCGGAGACCTGCTTTTGTCGCCTGTAGAATTCTTTCACACGTCGCGTCATTTACCATCTTAACATACACCGTGGGACTAATGATGGACAGGTGAATTCCGACAATATCGTTTGGCGGTATCTTGACTTCCTCTCGTATGAATCGTTCCACTGCTAAAGCCTCTGGTCGTTCGTAGTCTTTGCAGAAATTGAATCGTAATGTAGTTTTCCTGTACTTGTTCGCCATGAGCGTTGTTACTAGCCCGCGCGCAGACTAAGCCCACAAGTAAACAAACAGGCGCACACGCCGCACAGGCGGAAGTATCGAACCTCCGCTTCGCACGGCCGCTAGCGCCGAACTGCGCTGAGCTACCGTGCCGGCACCACACGGCTGCTGCCGCTTTATAGTTAAACTGGCCACGCATATATATATATATATATATATATATATATATATATATATATATATATATATATATATATATATATATATTTGACGACCGAAGATATCTTGCGATTTTCTCAGTAACGCTTGAGAAGTACGCGCTACTGCTTACACATTTTGCTGTCCTCGTGGATTACTACGAGTGTACGAAGTTTACAGTAAATCCGCGTTCCAAACGTCGTGGCCTCCCCTTTTAAGTTCGGTACTATTTAGGATGACAATCAAGTCTATGGAGGATGGTTAGTTTTGTGACAAGCTGAGCAAAAGATTACCCAAGGTTGCTCGTGTTCACAGTGGTCGCAAGCTGGTGAACCAACGAGCTACGCCTCTGCTCGTGGTTTTTGCCTTAGCTGCAATGAGCTGTCGTCTGCATGACTGCTCTTGTCCTCTGAAATTCCTATAAAAGCTAATCAAAACCTTTGCTGATTTTATCAGCAGAAACTCTCCTACTGGCCGAGCGGTTCTAGGCGCTACAGTCTGGAACCGCGCGACCGCTACGGTCGCAGGTTCGAATCCTGCTTCGAGCATGGATGTGTGTGATGTCCTTAGGGTAGTTAGGTTTATGTAGTTCTAAGTACTAGGGGACTGATGACCTCAGAAGTTAAGACCCATTGTGCTCAGAGCCATTTGAACCAAACTCTCCTATGTTTCTTGTGAGGTGAGAAAACATGCACTCATGTCTTGGAATATGGTGATATGCACATGCATGGCTGGAGCAGCAGCATATTACAATGCCCTCTCAGTTCTCGCAAGAACAATTAACTAAGTGGCTGGTTCGTTTCTCCACAGTTGGAGCTCAACGATGCTACAGCCAATATCTAGCTGACTGTCAGCCGCAGTGAACGCAGTGTTCACAAAAACATCTCCTCTGCGTCGTACAGAGCGTTATGTGCCCCATTCTGCACTTAACGCCAGTTTAGAGGAGAGTGTCCTCGAAAATTTTGGTCTTGTCTTTCTCGTAGCAAAACTGTCTCCCACCAAGGTCCTTTTGTGCTCCACGTCATGGCTTTTTCCGACCAATGGGAGCGTTCTTCTTATTTTGTGGAAACTCACTCTACCAATCGCAAAAGCCCTACCATTAAACTGCGTCGAAATCTCGGCACTTTACTCCTTCCCATTTCGTTTCCGCCAATCGGACATTTTGTGCCCACTCCAGACGCCTAAAAGTTACATGTGTACAGCATAAGCATACCATGTGCTGTTCACATGATCAACTGCGTCACTGGTTTGTTCGTATCCATTTGGAAATTCCGAAACGCAGTTTTCTAAAGCTTCTTTCCGTCCCAGTCCGGTGGCCCACGACTTGCTCTCCTGCATGAGTCACCTGGCGCCCGTTCGTAGACTCTCGCCATGGGACGCCCCCTAAGAGCTTTCCGTTGTACTGCCCGTGATGCGCCCTTTGCTCCTGCTTTCACCTGCTTCCAAACAAAACATTTCCTCTAGCTGTTTGCTTCACCTCTTGCTCATTGACATGCAGTATATAGGATCGGTGTGTTAATACCATCAATTGAGTGTCACCCCTTTGCATTACATACTTATAGGCAAATCTGCTCATTTTCGCCAAATTAATTTAGGTGTCATATTCACCTTCCCATTACGATGTATTAAAACTCACATGTAAGGTGCGAAATTGACCTTAATTTAATCTGCCACCTTACATATGTATTTAATTTTCTATTCTACAAAGATTTTTAATATTGCTCTAAATGCCATTATTAGGGCTAGAGTGTCTTTAGAAAGATGCAAATGTTGACTGTCTGACTGGATTACTGAATATGAAGTTGTTGAAGACTGGTCGGATATCCAATTCATCCAAAACATTTCAGTTGGCATGAAAAACAGCCAAGTTGTTCAATGGCTTCTGTCCTATTGTTGATCGAAGATATGACTACAGACGTCTAAGGATGCTAAATGACCGTTCTGCTGTTGCTGTTGTGATTGAAACTACTTGGAGAAGCTTAATGCACTTCACTAATTCACATAACATTTCTCCAACTGCAGGCTCTGGTGTGATGTACTTTCTTACATCATGCATGTTTTTTAAGACCAGTTGTTTTTTACTAGCGATATTAGCTAACATATTCAAGTGTAAGCACAGTCTCTCAGTGTCTAGGTCATTTTTGAAAAACTCAGTTGATTTTTCCAAATTTGTTTCACCTCTGTTTACTAAAAGCAGCCACTCTCGTTCAACTACCTTTACCTATGTGAGTCCAGTTGAAGCAAACCGCTCAGTAATGCTAGATTGCACTGTTTCACAAACTTCAATGTAAATAGCTTTGTAGTATTCCTTTGGAGTTTTGAAAGTTTGTAGTGAGCTGGCTTCGTTGTTTTCATACTTCTTTGTTATACTTCGATTCCTTTTAAACACAATTCCCAAAAGTGTTCAAAACTATCACGCCTTCCATTCAATATACAAATCAAGCCCTCATATACTTTTTCCAGATCAGCAACACTTAGATGAGGGCATTGAATTTTTTCATTAACATCCTCTACTGGGTTCACTGTGTGGCAATAACGATGTAAAAAGAAATAAGTCTTGGACTGTAACATTGACTTAACTAGCCCGCACATTTGTAACCTACCTCTGTTTTGTCCTCTGCAGAAAATGTTTCAAAAAACTCTAGAAGTTCTTCAGAGTTTTTCAGTATTCTCGAGATATTAGAAGCTCGCACAGTCCATCAAGCCTGGCAAAGGGTCTCGTATAAGCCAATAAAGTCTTCATTGATGATTAAGGAATCATTGACAGTACGAATACAAAATGACACTTGTTCATGAATCGAAGAATTACTTGTTTCGCTAACTGTAATAGAAAAATGTTCACTCTTCTTGATTGAAGCCAATACCTTTCTCAACACAGACTTTCATAGTAGATCAATGATCTCGTTTTGAATATCGTGGGATATCCACTTATACCCTGAATGCCCAACCAATCTTTAAACTCATGTATGTCATCCTTTCGGAATTCCAACAATTGAAAAAAATTTGAGTTTACATCTCCGTGCTCTCTAATTGCTAGTCCTTGTTCGCGTAGAAATTGAACGGTAGTAAAAATTATCTCAAGAGCTAAATGGCCTTTCTTCATATCCCTATCTAACTGTTCATTCACATGCAAGGCCACACTTCGGTTAGTGATAGAATTTAGTTTCAGAACACCTTCTTTATGCGTAAACGTACTTTCATGAAGATGGAATTTTTCCAAAGTCTTTCTCCAGTTAGATAACCCTACGGAAGTAAATGCATCTTCTTCTTTTTTTTGAAGAAAATTGTAATAGATTTCCAGCATCTGTCTCTTTGCTGGTTTTTCAAAAAACCTTTTCGGTAGATGCTTCATATTCTAGCAATGTATATTTAGTCAACCTTACCAGATTGTCCAGGTTTCGACTGTGAACGGTTCTCGCCTGAAGACGATGAAGCAATTGACGACACAATGATTGTTGGAGGTTGACTCGCAGTATCAACTTCCAAGCGCGCCTTTTTGGTAACACATTTATCCACTGCAAGCTTAATTCACAATGCACTAAGAGACTAAAGTAAACAAATAAAATATAGTCATATAAAATGGTCCACTAGACACTAAAGTCGGAACACTAAACACGTCTGCCGGCCGAAGTGGCCGTGCTTTCTAGGCGCTGCAGTCTGGAACCGCGAGACCGCTACGGTCGCAGGTTCGAATCCTGCCTCGGGCATGGATGTGTGTGATGTCCTTAGGTTAGTTAGGTTTAAGTAGTTCTAAGTTCTAGGGGACTAATGACCTGAGAAGTTGAGTCCCATAGTGCTCAGAGCCATTTGAACCATTTTTGAACTAAACACGTCTGCGGCATGCACTGAACGAAACTATCCACACTGAATGACTGTGACAGCAGGGTGGGCTTTATATAGCAGCGGCAACCTAATGTCTCGAAGCGTCAAGACCACGCGAGGTGGAGGGTTCCAGGCTCTTCTGCTCCAGACCTTTTGATGTCGGCGCGGCCGCAGCGCTGGCCAGCCGGCGCCAAACTTTACCCGAATGGACAAATTCTAAGTGTGCCCGCAGCACCTTAACAATATCATAATTCACACCATTCGTTTTCAGTTAACCTGCTTACTACCGTAATAATTATTCGTTTTAACCATTACTGACTGTATTTTAAATTTTGTGATTTTACGAAGCATAATATAATCCTATGGAGTCAGCGTCTGTGATCCAGCCTCTTGATGTCCAATTGGGGAGCTGCTCAAGTGAAAAGAAGTGGCGCCAATATCTGGGAAACTGACTACACACAGAGTGGTGAGAAGGAGAAAGTGGGGAAAACTGAAAAAGCACTCCGTTTAAATGCTAGTGCAGTCACACTGCATATGAATAGATTTCATATTCCTCAACAACATAGATCGCAAACAAAATAAAATTTTTCAGTACTATTTAATTATTCTTGGTGTGCTGAAGACATGACTTTTAACTGGTGCAAACTGGCGGTATTCAGACAGATGCAGAGAATTTAACAGATTTTCGCTCTCAGTTTGCTATGTAATCCTGACTTATTCAGTTTCATAAGCAAAAAAGCCTTATACACGGACATCTTGATCAAAAAAATTTATTTCGTTTGCAACCTCATTACAGGCACGTGGAAACTCTTTCCGAGGAAAATAAAGTAGACTCCTTGGGCAGCTTTAACGCAAAAGATTTTGTCTTTTAAACGCGAATTACGAGGGGCGTTCGGTAAGTAACACAACAATTTTTTCTGAAAGCAGGTTGGTTTTATTCAGTATTCCAATACGCCATATTATTCCCCACTCTTCTGGCTACAAAACCCTATTTTTCCATATAAGCTCCGTTCAGTGCAACGGCCTTACGCCATCTTACTGGGGAGGACCTGCATACCTGAATGGCACCACTCCACTGGTCGATGTCGGAGCCAACCTCTGGCTGCATTAATAACCTCCCCATCGCCCAGGCACTGCTCCCCGCGGAGTGCTTCCTTCATTGGGGCAAACAGATGGAGATTGGAGGGTACGAACTCCGGGCTGCATGGTGGGTGAGGAACAAGTTTTGTGAGCTCCTCTCAGGTACACAGGCTTGTGTGGGGTCTTGCGTTGTTATGGAAAAGAAGTTCGTTTGTATTTCTGTGGCGACAAGCATGCTCAAGTTGTTTCTTCATTTTCTGAGGGTAGAACAATATGCTTCAGATTGATCGTTGCACTCTGAGGAAGGCCATCAAACAGAATAATCCAGTTGAGCGCCCCACAAACCAAACATCATCATCATCATCAAACAGAATAATCTGCTCACAGTCCCAGAAGAACGTCGATGAGTTTGCGGTTCTGAACTTTTTCTTCGGATGAGAGGTAGTGTGGCGTCAATTCATGGATTGTGATTTTGTTTCCAGTTCAAAGTGATGAATCCATGTTTCACAACTTGTGACGGTGTACGACAAAAAATTTTCACGATCAGCTTCCTGAAGTACAAACAATTTCGCACAGGCCGCTCGGAGTAGCTGCTCGGTCTAGGGCGTCTGGCCACGGTACACGCGGCTCCCCCACGTCGGAGGTTCGAGTCGTCTCCCTCGGGCATGGGTGTGTGTCGTCCTTAGCGTAAGTTAGTTTAAGTTAGATTAAATAGTGTGTAAGCTTAGGGACCGATGACTTCGGCAGTCTGGTCCCATAAGACCTTACCACAAATTTCCAATTCCCCACAGATGGTCTTCCGTTGCTCTTTAAGGTCTTCCGTTAGGTGGCGAGCAACCCAGCGGACACACTCCTTTGAGCACCCCTGTTGGTGGATAAGTGTGTCAGCACTGCCAACAGATACGTCCAGTTGTGCACCGAGGCGTTTGAATGTGATCTGTCGATCACCTCGAGTGAGACTGTCCGCACGGTCCAACGTTGCAGGAGTCACAGCTTTGTGTGGCCTACCGGACGCGGGGAATCAGACAGGTTTGCCCGACTTTACAGTGTTGACAGACGCTTCGACCAACGACTCGCCGTGCTTTTGTTCACTGCCAGGTCTCCGTAGACATTCTGCAAGTGCCATCTGCGATGCTCTGATTTTTCGTCAAAAGAAAATGGCGGCTCTCTGCTACGTAAAGCGCCACCACCTATCGAAAGTCATAAAACTAGGGTTTGAAGCAGGAATATTCTGCATTTTTTCAGCTGAAACTGGCCTAGAAAAAAATGTGTTGCGTCACTTATTGAACGCCCATCGTACATTGCAGATCAGTCAGTTCCATCTGCAAATGCACAGGGGCGCTTTCAAATGAAACGGCAAACGGTCTTGAAGACAGGTGTAGGACTGGCGGTGTCCTCAAAACGTTTATAGAACTTTACTTGTAATTATTTCAAGGCCACAATGAATTCTCCAGAGCTTAGGGAAATGAACGGCGCTTCTTGTCTGAATTTGTCCCTCCCACAATGCTGTTTTCTTTATAAATGCATCCCCATCAAGCCAGAAATACGTTGTTTATCACCTTGCACTGTCTTTCTGTAGGCAGCGTGCTCTCAAGTTCACTTAAAATGCGAGGTCTGCAGCCGGCTCCGGATGTAATTTTCGTTCCTGTTCTCCTTTTTCCTTCATAACAATAGCGGCTTTTAAATAGAAAAATCGTTCCAGGCATGTCCTTGACTTAACCAATGTAAATGGTTCAAATGGCTCTGAGCACTATGGGACTTAACATCTATGGTCATCAGTCCCCTAGAACTTAGAACTACTTAAATCTAACTAACCTAAGGACATCACACAACATCCAGTCATCACGAGGCAGAGAAAATCCCTGACTCCGCCGGGAATCGAACCCGGGAACCCGGGCGTGGGAAGCGAGAACGCTACCGCACGACCACGAGCTGCGGACTAACCAATGTACTTTGCAGTAATATACAGTATAACGTTTCCATAATGTTCGGTCAGTTCCATCGAAAACTAATGCAGCTGACAGTGGAATAATGCGTGCGGCTTTAGAAAATTTACTAAGCGTACCACCAATTTTATCACATTCTTCACGCCTGCAAATTTAGCACAGAGTGGTTCTTGGTGTACAGAGTAATAAATCCCACCTGTCGATCGCTGTAATTGTTGCTCTTTTATGGTCAACTAAATCTTGAAATTCTTTCTGCATGGTGGTGTAATGTCGTTCCCTAGCAAATCTGCAGCTCCCACTGATTATGTGACTGGGTATGACATAACAGATATTGAGAATTCTTATCTTTCTCTTCTATCACTCCCATTCATTTTGAAAGGTTTGTGACAATAGACAGCTAGGCTTTCTTTCCTGAACGAACACCCACTGGATCTGTGAACTTTTTTTGCACCACGAACAAATAGCGAGGGGTGAACAGCGCTAACACCACAATTCTGTCGAACTGAAGAAAGTCGTGGCGACCAAAAAATGCTTATAGTGAATATGATCACGATATTTATGTGACTATGTTCATTTGAGTACCGGTATGCTGTGAACTCCCCCGTCTTCCCAGGTGGCACAGGGATAACTAAAGAACACATCGTCGCATTTCGTCTGACCCATATAGCGTCCCCAGTGCTATATTACGAAAAGACTTAAAAAACAGTATTTATAAAGAAGAGACATTTAAAAATTGAATAATATATTTTTATCATGTAGCCGTAAAATAATAATTTCTCTATGTAAGTTTCGATTGCAAAGAAATAATTTATGACAAAATGATCTAAAGAGGTGACAAGATACGCTCTTTTGTTAATTTTTTAATCGTCTTCACTTCTTCTCTTGTCTTGATTGTGTATAGACGGACATCTTGCGAGTGCTGGCAAATGTAAGCATATTTGTATGAGTTAAGCATATAATATATTCGTTTAATATTATTGTGCACTTTTAATTTGTAAGAAGTGATCCCGATTTCATGTCCGCCTTCCTTGAATTAACCTGCATTCAAGTAAGTTCAACAATCGCAGCAGCCGATGCAGCAAACGACGCCATTACGTGGCGATATTAACTTACGGAAAAATAGCGGGAGCGAAAAACTCGCCCGCTATTTACATAATATTAATTTTTCTCCACAGCCGCCCGACGTTGCAGAAAATACGTAGCTTTATTTTCAGTACCGTAGCCGACAGCCAGAGCCAGGACTCCGACTACGTGGCAATGGTTAACGGAGGTAAGAAAAAATACTCTCGCGCGTGTGTGGGCCGCAATTATAATTAATAACTAAAGATCTTTTGCTTTAAAGTGAACTGATTAGCCGAGGAAATTAATATGAAAAGTTTATTCCAATGTTCAACTTGTATGCTCATGTTTTAAGATTCTGCGAGTCTAACATTCATTAACTTAACAAATAATTTGAGATTAATATTGTTAAAAAGGAGAACTTCAGGAAAGCATTTAATCGTAAATCAAAATTAAATGAAATATCATTTTTAATTAAGGCCCACCACGTAAGACGGCAACAATCAAAAAATAATAATAACAATAATAATATATTAAATTACGACGGCCGACGGACGCGAGACCCACTAAAGCACCCGATATCAGAGATGAGGGCTATTTGGAAAACGCCTGGGACAATTTGGAGCAGTGGATCCCACGTAGCAGTCAACATCCTCACAGTTTGGTAGTTCTATATGTTCTAGTTATCAAGAGATTCTTCAGCTGGATGATGTGTATCGGAAGAAACTTTTGGACTCTGTTCCTCGCCGACGTGAGACCATCATCGAGCTAGTGGCGCTGCTATTCGGTATTAGCATGATCTCTCGTAGAGGTGGCTAATCTTTTGCCAGACGCGTTTAATTCAAGGGCCATTTTATCTATGATATCTGACTTAATATACTGACGGGAAAAAATAGCAGAACCAAGAAGGTGTTGTGCGACATAAAAGATATTGGTAGACGTGTTTCTTCAGTTGAAAGGTGATATCTATTACAGTTTCGCACCAGCAGCATAAGAGTGGAGGTAGTTGCGTTAGTTACCTTTGAGATTGGACGAGGTGAGGTGATGTTGCATGGGGGCTTAATTAAAAAGAAAGGATAAATGCAATAATTTTTGTAGCTGTGTGACCGGTTACGAAGTCTCGTAACCGGTTGGCCCTGACTAGTATTAACACGCAATCTGACTGCATAAAATATAAAAATAAAGAATGACAAGGAATTTCCGTTAACACAATTGATTAATTAAGTCCCCTGCAACTATAAAAGCTACGAAACAACAAAGCACAAGTGTAACTGTTCTGTGTGTGGTAGTGTGACTCAACGTACATGTATCTGGCTCGGTTCTTCCTCAATACGACAAGATATTTTAAACACCATTCACAATGAACTAATTGGAAAAACCAGAAATACTATAATTGCACATATAATTCTACATGAACACGAGCCAGATGCTTTGTTGACTGAACTTGTGACCAAGAGGCATTATCATTAAAGAAATCTGTAATACTTTTTTTACCTCAATATATATTGACGAGAAATACACTGTGATAATTGCAACATCTTCCATCTATACATTACACCAACCGAACAGCATCTACTCTCTCGCCCAACAGAACAACTGCACTCGACATCTTCTGAACTAGTACTGCCCTCGACATCCTCTGAACTACTACTGCACCAGTGGAGACGGCGGAATAATAATCTTTGGCGCAATCTCTGGCGCTGTGGCTCAGTGTAGCCACCTTTCAATGTTAATCAAGAAAGCCTTTAAGTCGACAAAGACGACATTATCAACACCTCAGTCAGTTTGAAGGAGACGTGTAATAGGGCTAGGAAAAGCTGGATGTTCCTTCTGTAACATTGCAAAAAATCTTGGTAGGAATGTAGCCACTGCATAGGATTTCTGGCAGCGGTGGTCGCGAGAATGTACGCTCGCAAGAAGACCGTGATCCTAACGGCCACGTGGCACTATTGGGAGCGAAGACCACTGTGTTCGGTGAATGACTCTGGCGCATCGTATTGCATCTGCAGCAGCAGTTGGCAGCACTGTTACAAATCGGTTACTTCAAGGACAGCTCCGAGCCAGACGCCCTATAGCCTGGACTCCACTGACCCTAAACCAACAACATTTGCGACTTCAGTGATGTCAAGCGAGAGCTCATTGAAGAGCACAGTGCAGGTTGAAACGTCCCCTTAGAAAAATTATAAATGACTGTGCTTAAACTGACACACAATACTAATAGCGCAACGCAATCTGACTTTCAAAAATCCCTACAAAAGAATGGCCCTGACTAACAATAACCTATACGTTTCATGAATCAGTTACCTCACAAAAATCTTCGTTACTCGAACTACTGCAATACAGCGAGCGCCACTACTGCCAGCTAAATAAAAGATTCTAACTACTGAAGGCACTAACTACTGATAGACATAGTTAGCAAATGAAAGATTTTGATATATATATATATATATATATCAGTTCATGATATCCAATATTACAAATTTACTCTCTCTGATGGACACACGTCCAGATTATCAGCTCTCAAAACTCCGCCATCTCTCTCCCCACATCCACCACTGCTGGCGGCTCACCTCCAACTGCGCAACGCTACACGCTGTTCAAATCAAGCTGCCCAATTCTACAATAGCATATACTCCAACAATGCAAACCAACCACAGCGTTCACACAGCACAGTCAATGATTTTCATATAGAGCGCTACGTGGCGTTGTTGTTGTTGTTGTGGTCTTCAGTCCTGAGACTGGTTTGATGCAGCTCTCCATGCTACTCTACCCTGTGCAAGCTTTTTCATCTCCCAGTACCTACTGCAACCTACATCCTTCTGAATCTGCTTAGTGTATTCATCTCTTGGTCTCCCTCTACGATTTTTACCCTCCACGCTGCCCTCCAATACTAAATTGGTGATCCCTTGATGCCTCAGAACATGTCCTACCAACCGATCCCTTCTTCTGGTCAAGTTGTGCCACAAACTTCTCTTCTCCCCAATCCTATTCAATACTTCCTCATTAGTTATGTGATCTACCCATCTAATCTTCAGCATTCTTCTGTAGCACCACATTTCGAAAGCTTCTATTCTCTTCTTGTCCAAACTTTTTATCGTCCATGTTTCACTTCCATACATGGCTACACTCCATATGAATACTTTCAGAAATGACTTCCTGACACTTAAATCAATACTGGATGTTAACAAATTTCTCTTCTTCAGAAACGCTTTCCTTGCCATTGCCAGCCTACATTTTATATCCTCTCTACTTCGACCATCATCAGTTATTTTGCTCCCCAAATAGCAAAACTCCTTTACTACTTTAAGTGCCTCATTTCCTGATCTAATTCCCTCAGCATCACCCGACTTAATTAGACTACATTCCATTATCCTTGTTTTGCTTTTGTTGATGTTCATCTTATATCCTCCTTTCAAGACACTGTCCATTCCATTCAACTGCTCTTCCAAGTCCTTTGCTGTCTCTGACAGAATTACGATGTCATCGGCGAACCTCAAAGTTTTTATTTCTTCTCCATGAATTTTAATACCTACCCCGAATTTTTCTTTTGTTTCCTTTACTGCTTGCTCAATATACAGATTGAACAACATCGGGGAGAGGCTACAACCCTGTCTTACTCCCTTCCCAACCACTGCTTCCCTTTCATGTCCCTCGACTCTTATAACTGCCATCTGGTTTCTGTACAAATTGTAAATAGCCTTTCGCTCCCTGTATTTTACCCCTGCCACCTTCAGAATTTGAAAGAGAGTATTCCAGTCAACATTGTCAAAAGCTTTCTCTAAGTCTACAAATGCTGGAAACGTAGGTTTGCCTTTCCTTAATCTTTCTTCTAAGATAAGTCGTAAGGTCAGTATTGCCTCACGTGTTCCAGTGTTTCTACGGAATCCAAACTGATCTTCCCCGAGGTTGGCATCTACTAGTTTTTCCATTCGTCTGTAAAGAATTCTTGTTAGTATTTTGCAGCTGTGACTTATTAAGCTGATAGTTCGGTAATTTCACATCTGTCAACACCTGCTTTCTTTGGGATTGGAATTATTATATTCTTCTTGAAGTCTGATGGTATTTCGCCTGTTTCATACATCTTGCTCACCAGATGGTAGAGTTTTGTCAGGACTGGCTCTCCCACGGCCGTCAGTAGTTCCAATGGAATATTGTCTACTCCGGGGGCCTTGTTTCGACTCAGGTCTTTCAGTGCTCTGTCAAACTCTTCACGCAGTATCGTATCTCCCATTTCATCTTCATCTACATCCTCTTCCATTTCCATAATATTGTCCTCAAGTACATCGCCCTTGTATAGACCCTCTATATACTCCTTCCACCTTTCTGCTTTCCCTTCTTTGCTTAGAACTGGTTTTCCATCTGAGCTCTTGATATTCATACAAGTCGTTCTCTTATCTCCAAAGGTCTCTCTAATTTTCCTGTAGGCGGTATCTATCTTACCCCTAGTCAGATAGGCCTCTACATCCTTACATTTGTTCTCTATCCATCCCTGCTTAGCCATTTTGCACTTCCTGTCGATCTCATTTTTGAGACGTTTGTATTCCTTTTTGCCTGTTTCACTTACTGCATTTTTATATTTTCTCCTTTCATCAATTAAATTCAATATTTCTTCTGTTACCCAAGGATTTCTACTAGCCCTCGTCTTTTTACCTACTTGATCCTCTGCTGCCTTCACTACTTCATCCCTCAAAGCTACCCATTCTTCTTCTACTGTATTTATTTCCCCCATTCCTGTCAATTGCTCCCTTATGCTCTCCCTGAATCTCTGTACAACCTCTGGTTCTTTTAGTTTATCCAGGTCCCATCTCCTTAAATTCCCACCTTTTTGCAGTTTCTTCAGTTTTAATCTACAGGTCATAACCAATAGATTGTGGTCAGAGTCCACATCTGCCCCTGGAAATGTCTTACAATTTAAAACCTGGTTCCTAAATCTCTGTCTTACCATTATATAATCTATCTGATACCTTTTAGTATCTCCAGGGTTCTTCCATGTATACAACCTTCTATCATGATTCTTAAACCAAGTGTTAGCTATGATTAAGTTGTGCTCTATGCAAAATTCTACCAGGCGGCTTCCTCTTTCATTTCTGTCCCCCAATCCATATTCACATACTATGTTTCCTTCTCTCCCTTTTCCTACACTCGAATTCCAGTCACCCATGACTATTAAATTTTCGTCTCCCTTCACAATATGAATAATTTCTTTTATTTCATCATACATTTCTTCAATTTCTTCGTCATCTGCAGAGCTAGTTGGCATATAAACTTGTACTACTGTAGTAGGTGTGGGCTTCGTATCTATCTTGGCCACAATAATGCGTTCACTATGCTGTTTGTAGTAGCTTACCCGCATTCCTATTTTCCTATTCATTATCAAACCTACTCCTGCATTACCCCTATTTGATTTTGTGTTTATAACCCTGTAGTCAGCTGACCAGAAGTCTTGTTCCTCCTGCCACCGAACTTCACTAATTCCCACTATATCTAACTTTAACCTATCCATTTCCCTTTTTAAATTTTCTAACCTACCTGCCCGATTAAGGGATCTGACATTCCACGCTCCGATCCGTAGAACGCGAGTTTTCTTTCTCCTGATAACGACATCCTCTTGAGTAGTCCCCGCCCGGAGATGCGAATGGGGGACTATTTTACCTCCGGAATATTTTACCCAAGAGGACGCCATCATCATTTAATCATACAGTAAAGCTGCATGCCCTCAGGAAAAATTACGGCCGTAGTTTCCCCTTGCTTTCAGCCGTTCGCAGTACCAGCACAGCAAGGCCGTTTTGGTTATTGTTACAAGGCCAGATCAGTCAATCATCCAGACTGTTGCCCTTGCAACTACTGAAAAGGCTGCTGCCCCTCTTCAGGAACCACACGTTTGTCTGGCCTCTCAACAGATACCCCTCCGTTGTGGTTGCACCTACGGTACGGCTATCTGTATCGCTGAGGCACGCAAGCCTCCCCACCAACGGCAAGGTCCATGGTTCATGGGGGGGGGGGGGGGGGGGGTACGTGGCGTTACCAATACAAAAACCTAAACAACCTACTTACATAGCCCCCATGCTCCCCACAACAAATTGTTTTGGGCAGTGGCCAATACAGATTTGAAAAAAATTTTCATAATTACAATAACAAAGATATCAAATGCACACACTTATTGATACAATGTTGGTCAAAAGCAAAGATTTTCTCACAGTCCATAAAGACAGTCCTGATCATTCATCACAGTAAAATTGCGCCGGCCGGAGTGGACGAGCGGTTCTAGGCGCTACAGTCTAGAACCGCGCGACCGCTACGGTCGCAGGTTCGAATCCTGCCTCGGGCATTGATGTGTGTGATGTCCTTAAGTTAGTTAGGTTTAAGTAGTTCTAAGTTCTAGGGGACTGATGACCTCAGATGTTAAGTCCCATAGTGCTCAGAGCCATTTGAACCATTTTTGAACAGTAAAATTGCAGTGTTTTTCTCAAAGTCTGAGCAGTAAAAGAAAATGCACACGGAAGTAGTGGATTTCCATGCAGTCTTGAAGAAGTAGTGTTGTCCTTCCAACGGAAAGACAGTGCTGATTCTTGACATGCAGACATGTAATGGGCCAACACAGAGCAAACCCACAGCAGAGTCAGTCGAAGTTTTGAAGACTAAACAGTCTACTTATAAGGTCTGTTCTGTTTTCCGATGAGAGCTGGCGCTGCCTCGGTGCCAGTAATGGCCGTGTGTTGGCTAGATCGAGGCCAGCTGAGGGAATACAACCAAGCTGTCTGACTGCTGGGTACACTGGACATATCTGGAGTTATGATCTGGGGTACGATTTCGTATGACAGCAGAAGCACACTCGTGTTTATCCCATGCACCCTGTCTGCAAATTTGCAAGTCACTCTGGTGATTCGACCTGCTGAGCTGCCATTCATGAACAGTATTCCAGGGGTTCTTTCCCAACAGGATAACGCTCGCCCACATACCGCTGTTGTAACCCAACATGCTCTACAGAGTGACGACGTGTAGCGTTGGCATGCTCGATCACCAGATCTGTCTCCACTCGAACACATTTGGGACTTCATTGGACGACAACTCTAGCGTCATCCACAAGCAGTATTAATCGCCCCTGCATTGACCGATCATGTGTAACAGGCATGGAACTCCATCCCAAAAACTGACATCCAGCACCTGTGCGACACAATGCATGCACGTTTGTATGCTTGCAGTCAACATTCTAGCGGTTACACTGGTTATTACTGTACCAGCATTTCATGTTTTCAGTGGCTTATCTCGCACTTTCGTTAACTTGTGATCTTGCAATACGTATTAATCATTTAAGTATGTTACCTAAACAAATGTATTCACGATATTTCATTACTCTACATTAATTATTTTCTGGTGTTGCGGCCGGCCGAAGTGGCCGTGCGGTTCTAGGCGCTACAGTCTGGAACCGCGAGACCGCTACGGTCGCAGGTTCGAATCCTGCCTCGGGCATGGATGTGTGTGATGTCCTTAGGTTAGTTAGGTTTAAGTAGTTCTAAGTTCTAGGGAACTGATGACCTCAGCAGTTAAGTCCCGTAGTGCTCAGAGCCATTTGAACCATTTTGGAGTTGCGATTTTTTTCAGTCAGTCTATTTTACAGGGTGAAAAGTATTTAAACCGACAAACTCTGGGCAGTTGTAGGGGACATCAAAACAAATATTTTTCCCTATTGTCATTTTTTCCTATGAGGATTATTTAAACCGGTGGAGGCCGTATTACGCTCTTCTGTTGTTACAGGTCGTATTACGTTCTTCTGTTGTAGACAGTGTAGTAGTGCTGTTTGCTAATGGAGCGATACACCTGGAGTGAGTACACTGATATGGTTGGTGCATACTACATAGCGCACCACAATGGACGAGCTGCACAGCCGGTTTATCAACAACAATATCCTAATCGCCGTATCTAGCATCATACGACCTTTTCTGCTGTGTACCAATGTCTGCGTGACACTGGGTCATTTAGCAGATTACCTGGACAGGGACGCCGTCGCACGGTAAGAACGCTGCAATTTGAGGAAGCTGTCTTGCAGCATGTGGAGTGGGATCCTTCAATCAGCACTAGTGCAATTGCACGTAACACGGGGGCGAATGTAAGAACAGTCCTTCGAGAGCAAGTGTTACGTCCATTTCACTTACAGTGTGTCCACAACCTGGAACCAGTTGATTATCCACCCAGAGCACAGTTTTCGCAGTGGTACCTGGAATACTGTGAAATGCATCCTACATTTCCATCCTCCGTGTTGTTTACCGATGAAGCAACGTTCGGGCGAGATGGAGTCTTCAACATGCACAATTCGCATGTTTGAAGTGAGGATAACCCACACGCCACAGTTACCAGCGCTTATCTAGAGCGGTTCTTCGTTAATGCGTGGGTCGGTGTTGTTGGGGACTGTTTAATTGGGCCATATCTGCTACCTAGGCCATTAAATGGCACGCACAATTACAATTTTATAGCCAGAGCATTGCCAGAATTGCTCGAAGACGTCCCGCTCCCTACAAGACAACGCATGTGGTTCCAACACGACGGGGCGCCGACACATTTCAGTCGTCGTGCGCATCGATTCCTGGACCGACGTTTCCCAGAAACGTGGCTTGGCAGAGGTGGTCCTGTACCATGGCCTGCTCGATCCCCAGATATGTCCCCCCTGGACGTTTTTGTGTGGGGAGAGATGCGCAACCTTGTTTACGCAACTCCTGTTGCATCAGAAGAGGATCTGGTTGCCCGGATAGTAGCAGCAGCAGCAGGAACAATTCGGGATACTCCTGGGGTTTTTGCCCGTGTCAGACAGAACATGATCCGACGGTGTAAACTCTGTTTACGTGTCAATGGAGGCATTTTTGAAAATCTACTGTAATTGAAATTGGGTTGTGTTAATGTGTTGTCTCTTGGTCATAAAAAATGGAAAAGTGTTTGTTGGTTTAATTAATTCGCCGCCAGAGAAATCTTCCTCTACCGGTTTAAATACTCCTCATAGGAGAAAACGACATTAGGGAAAAATATTTGTTTTGATGTCCCCTACAACCTCCCAGAGTTTGTCGGTTTAAATACTTTTCACCCCGTATGCTGTCAAAATACACAGAACAAGTCTAAAAGAGCTCCGACAAATTGGAAGCGACAAAGCAGTGATATGAAGCGCTGCAGTGGCGCGGCTGACTTACAAGATGAGGAACAGCACGAAGTAGCTCGATGACTGAACCTGAGGAGGCCGCAGAGATTTCTACCCAGCATCTTAGCCTTACCCCGGGATTCATGCAACCGGTGTGCGTTCGTGGTTTTCTTGCAGTGGCGTCTATCTGGACAGAATTCGATACACTTCTCCGGCCGTGTGTCACGCGGTGTGATGTTACATATTTCGTTACCTCGCAAGGATAACCGCATACGGTCGGTCTTCGCCAATGAAGTGCACGGACTATTGCTCAGCATAACGAAAGTACAAACAACTTACAGGAATGCAGCCAGGTGACGTCTTCGACAACAGTTGATATTTCGACAGGTGAACACCCTGTCACTTTCCAGGCGAAGTGCAACGGCAGAGCTCTATGCAGGGAAATTTAAACCTTCGATAGGTGGAGCTGCGCTAGCCACGAACAATAATACGGCGTATGTAGAGAGACAAAGAAAAACACACATACACACACCGTAAACAGCTGGCGTCACCACAAAACCAAAGATGACCGACTTCAGAAGTTATCGATAGTGAATATTAATTACCAAATGTTGCGCAACTATCATTAATCAAATGAAGCTATATGGTTCCGGAGACCTTTAGAAGTCTCAAACATCTATGATGTATATACGCAGCCTGAAGCGACGAATGAAAATTTGTGCCAAAGCTAGGATTCCAACCCAGGTCTCCCGCTCAGTAAGCAGATGCGCTAACCACTAGACCACCCTGGCACAGTGGCTGTGCTCAACTGCACAGACTACCCATCACGCCTCCCTCCTCAATCCAAATTCTCACTCACACCTCATTTCCCCTAAACTCGAACATCATTGCAGAGGCTCTTAGGGGAGCCTGCCAGAAACCTGGGCATAGGTACCTTAATGAAATGGAGGTATATGGTTCGAGAGACCTCAAGATGAAGTTTCAGTCATTATCTGACTTGACGTTTGGGGGATATTTAGAGGATGTTTCAGTACTGGGCGAGAGCAAACATTTGAAAGGCTGTTCTAATTAAGATTGTGAATTTATTACTCATGTGGAATACGTGACATAACATTTGATTAGCAATAAAATTTATTTACTTCTTAATTTTTAGAAGATAGGATTAAATTAAGTTATAAGAGAGTACCAGCGCCGGCGGGATTAGCCGAGCGGTCTAGGGCGCTGCAGTCATGAACTGTGCGGCTGGTCCCGGCGGAGGTTCGAGTCCTCCCTCGGGCATGGGTGTGTGTGTTTGTTCTTAGGATAATTTAGGTTAAGTAGTGTGTATGCTTAGGGACTGATGACCTTAGCAGTTAAATGCCATAAGATTAAAAAAAAAAAAAAATGTGTACCAGCGGAGATGATCTCATAGGTAATGACATGAAAGTTACCAATCCACGCGGCAAACGAGAATAATCCCACATTAATATTAAAATTGACACACGCAATGCAGTAACAGAAAGGAATAAAACTTCCTCCACTACGACTGAATAGCATAGGAGCAAGAGGTCATGGTACAGAGAGGGTTGAGTCGAAGTCAAAGCTTTCTCACCAAATTTAATAATTTCCGTAACTTCCATGATATTTGAAAATCGTTATATAAATTGGGGTTCATTCTGCATAGAATTATTCATCCCACTCATTAGCTATGCTTGCGGTACATTCGCTTTGTAGACACATGGCGGTCGAGCCTTGAAACAGTCCCAAATGCTGCAACAAGGGAACAAAACTCAAATCTCGATAACTAAACAAGCAACTCATTTCAAGATTACGAGCTAATCACTAAAGGCTATAACTCTCGCTGAGCGGACGGAAACTTGAACTCATTACTTGAAATCGCCAGCCTGCTTACACCGAGGTATTAAATTAATATCAGCATCGTTATGCTCACAAATTTAGAGTACATCGTATTTAAACGGATCAAAACGGTTGATGAAATAAATGAAGCAGTTTCCTAATCAAAACGATTACCTATTCTCTCCAATCAAAACGCAAAGATGTTGCAAACATGTTCTGAAGAATGTCAGGCTTATCATGCTTACCACAGCTGCGTTCAGAACCGAAAGCGAAGATCCTGAGGCGTCAGCCATTGGTTCTTGCCGTGGGGAACCGCAGTCTCCTTTAGAGTAGGGGAGGGGGAGGGGGGGGGGGGCGGGCTGGTTAGCCATTGTGTGCTAGAAACGGAAGAGAGAGAGACATCCTGATTCGCAGAAATTCAAACTCTGTCAGCCAGCAATGGTTGCTGCGAAGACCAGTCTCTTCACTAAACGGAGTGGCGGTCGTTCTCGTAGTCAGTGTTAAGGAGATAATCCAACGGGAAAGCTCTGACTCGAAAGTAAGTACTTTGCTAGACCTCTCTGGAGGGGCACTCCACTACCATCCCTGGTCCGGCACAAATTTTCATTGTTCTGAAATATTCTACAGCTGATGTGGAAGCATAATCACAGTTTGAGAGTTCATTCTTCATTTATAGAATGTTGTACTAAAACGTAGTTTAGCAAGAAACCAGGGATTCTACGACGAATTGGACGTTGATAACGGTTCCACTTATTCTAAAAGATTTTAAAATGCTAATCAAACGTAATCCTTTTGTTGGTGTCGGTTCATCTTTCAACTAGGGCTGACAAGTGTCAGGCTTTAGCCTGTTACGTTCTGCTTTTTACTGTTTTGCCCAGCCAAATACAAGTCCAGCCTGTACGACTTTTTAGCAATGAAACAGAGAACGCACTACTAAGGCCCTTAGGAAGCTAGTGACGTAAGCGCGAAGAATGATTATAAGTAGGAATAAGGAGATACGCCGAAGGAAGATATAGACATATGAACCAATGCTTTTCTTATGTCTGTGTCCTGTGTTTTTATTCGTAAGCCAAACGAGCCTCACACACAATGTTACAAACGCAACACTTGGCGATCAGCCGATGCCAAACCGCCCGGTGCTCCTGCCCGTGCTGAGACAACCGAAGTGCGAGCGAGGGATGGTCTGCGCTGCTCCATCGTTAGGAAGGCGTTTTGCTCGTGCTTCCGCGCGTCATGGCGTTCGTATCAGTGTGCGGCGGACCTTATTGTTTATTTCGTTTAATGAAGAACTTTTAGTTTATTTCGATATAAAATTATCTTGGGAAGAAGACTGAGCAGTTAAGAAGACAGAGGGCTTAGTTTCTATAATAACTGCCGAATTATAAGGTCATTCAACTTTTCTTTGTTCAAGCATGTTCAAGGTTGGTCTCGCAGAAAACTGACTATAATTGTTCATTAACAAACAACTGAAAATAATCAACTGACCGCAGATATACTTCTTGGGTTTAACGCCAGAAGATACTGTACAAACACCACAATATTTCATACAAGCAACTGTTTGACATCTTTAGGTGTTGGTAGATGCTGTTGCCACCGCCCTTCTCTCACAGCTGTATACAACAGAAAGACAAAGGCTTCGCTCGATGATCGTGCATATCGCAAGCTCGGAGAGGATCTAACGGAAGGTTATGATAAATAATTCAGATCTTCTCAAGAAGAGTTCTATTCTGACTAAAGTCATACAGTGCTTGCACCAAAAGGCTGCAGTTCCCCCAAGACCGTACAGCTTACCGAAGATGCGCAAGGATGGGACTCCTCTTCGCCCAATAGTGAGCGACATTGGAGCTCCTACCTATTTCCTGGCTAAATATCTTACTTCACTACTGGAGCTTCTCGTAGACAAATGCGAGCATCACATCCCGAATTCAGAGGACTTCATAGGTCGCCTGAAGACACTTAACCCTAGGATGCCAAAGCCTTTTTTTCTAACTTGGGGGCCTAAGAGGGGGGGTGGGGGGAGTGGGGGGGTGGGGGGTTCGGTGAGCCCACAGGTATTTAATAAGTTTACTGGCGAAAAATTACAACTTTCAAAATGGTTTATGTATTTTAATTAAGGCATTGGTTTATAAATGTTGTTAATTGTTATAAATATTGGATTGAGTGAATAAAAAATTGACATATTGCAATACAAAATACAGATGTGTTCATATACAATAGACTACTCTGAGTCCTCAACTTGAAGGCAAGAGACACACTTCACAAGTTTTTCTGAATGTGTGTACACACGTGTTTATGACTGTCCACAATACTGTTTTCGTTTACTTAGATTGTTGTACTTCTGCTTCTTTGTTTTAGCTTTTCTTACACAAATATGGCATCGACCTTTCCCTGCAGGAGGCTGAGGTGCTTCTGTTGTCACTTCTTTGATTTTCTTTTGTAGAAAAGTCTCCACTGATCGAACAATTTGGTTAGATAACCCTCTTGCATTGGCACTTCTTTCTTCTAACTGCAATTTCACTAGTTCCATCCCAGCTTGCAGAAGATAAAGTTTCTGTTTGTTGTGTTTCTTTTCATGTTGCTGGATGTATATGGTGGTTGCATTGATAGTACAAATGTCGATGAGAGAGTAAAATACAGATAGAGGCCATCTCTTTGTTCCCCTCTTGCAGGTGTACATACGCGCCATTTGATCAATGCTATCAATTCCACCTTTAGTGGAATTATAATATGCATTTATCTCGGTTTTATTCTTCTCTCCTCCAACAGTGCCTTTATCTCGGTGCACTGTTGCCAAACATCAGTAAGTTCTTACTTGGTTTCGTTTTTGCTGTGTAGGACATCAAAGTTTCTGGAGGCCTAGATGTTGGGAACTGCACTAACTCACTGCAAGTTTACAAGATAAATAACAGCTGACTGACATCAACCATCACTTCCTCTGAAAGTAAACCGATCGTTGTGAATATCAAGAATACCAACCAACAAGAAACTAACTTGCATTGTTGTAGAGATGAGAAATACGAAATCCTACTAAGGGAAATTTTCTATAGCATGGATGCCTAAAGGGGGGGGGGGTTGTTGGACCCATAATAAGTTTATTTATTTTTTCTTTCAAAGCAGGAATTTTCTATAAAATATATTGACACTAACATTTCATAAAATAGCCAACAAACAGTGACTCAAAGGGAATCTGTAGCACGAAAGTTACTTGGGCAAAAGCAGGGGACATAAAAAAATTGTGGGTTCAACGAACCCCCCCCCCCCCCCCTCCTTAGGCGTCCTAGGGTTAAGCTACAACCGCCGGATATTTTGGTTAGCTTTGACGTTGTGTATTTATTTACGAAAGTAACTCTGCAGGACTTAGGCCTATATGAGCTTATCAGCAGCAAGTTTGACAAAGACATTGTGTCACTGTTTTGACATGTCCTACCTCAACGTACATCTCACTTAATAGTTAGAATTTTGAACACCTTGACACAGTCGCCATGGGAAGTCCTTTGTCTCCCATGGTGACTAACTATTTTATGGAAGACACTGTGCAAAAAGCACTACAGGCGAGAAGTCCCCAATCTTCCTGGTTTTGGCTATATGTCGATGATACGTTTGTGGCCCCACAGAATAAAGATACTATCTATGTTTCTCCAGCAACTGAACTCGCTCCGCCGGAATATTTAATTCACCATGGAAGTGATGATGTCACCATTAGAAAAAAGTGTGTACGGTACACTGGGAGATAGTGTCCATGACAAACCAAAAGCACAAAAGCTATACTTGCAGGCCACAAGCTGTCATCATCCTGCTCAACGCGGTGGTGTATTAAGTTCTCTGGCACATAAAGCATACGTAGTATCAGGCACCGAGAGGTTGTTTAGTGAGCTACAACACCTAAGAACGGTTTCCAATATAACCGTTATTCTGAAAAACAAATACGCTTTGCATTCTGTTCTAAGCAAATTCAATGCAGGGATGTAAATGAAGATGCGGAGGCACCCACTACAATGACGTTCTTGGCTTGTTTTGGGGGCACGTCTTCAAGAATCATCAAGAGACACGTCAGAAAGTGTGTTTCTCGTCCATCAGTAAAATTGAGAAATTTGTTGTGTTCCGTCGAAGATAATATTGGCCTTAGGAAACGTAGCGCGAAATCTTAGAGCAGACATATCGAACAGCTGTGTTGGACATGATCATCATACACGCCTATTCAATCTGATAAATCAGCGGTAGCGGAGCATCGCCTCAACACGGTGCGTCGCATGTTTCACAAGAAAACTGACGTTTTATCCTCAGCTTCGTCATACTTGGACAGCGTTTTTTACGGCGGTCATACATATCCGTACGGCGGACAATCTTATCAATAGGTATGCAGATTTTCAATTACGAGCCGCCTGGAATCCAATGCTGGCTGCCATTAAATTAAAACGGGAGAAACAGAACTACCATTTCATGACCGGACGTAGCGCATTGGAAAGATTTAACTCAGCTTCAGACCACAGGACAGCAACACAGTCGTTGCCCACAGTGCACGCACAGAAGGCCTTAATGCGTCTCCCGGCATGGGGCACTATGAGGGCCGCTTTCATCCAGGTGTGAGAACCTTCCCGCGCATGCGTATTTCCTGCTAGTGGTCTGATAAATTTCGATGCCTTAATAAATTTAGACTATCGCGCGTTTTGCAGCAATGACAACAGCAACTACCACCACCTGAAGATATCGAACAACTGTATCGATGAAATACTGTGCGATTTGCTCACCATTATCCGGTGGCAAACCCGAGAAGTATATTTGCAACAGGTCCGTTGTGAAAAGACACAACCAAGTGACTATTTATACATTGCGCAGAAGAATTAAAGGACCAGTTTTCTGAAACATCGTCATTTTCCCCCACTGCGACGCAGAAATTTTAAATTTCGCTCGAAAGTGCGTATAAAATTCCTCTGTAATGGTGCAAAAGCGTGGCATCATGTAAATTCGCCCTCGGGCTCGGCGACGTTTCCTACAGCAACATATCAACACATGCTTGGCCGGCCGCGGTGGTCTCGCGGTTCTAGGCGCGCAGTCCGGAACCGCGCGACTGTTACGGTCGCAGGTTCGAATCCTGCCTCGGGCATGGATGTGTGTGATGTCCTTAGGTTAGTTAGGTTTAAGTAGTTCTAAGTTCTAGGGGACTGATGACCACAGCTCTTAAGTCCCATAGTGCTCAGAGCCATTTGAACCATGCGAAAAAAGGACACAGCTCAGGAGCTGGTGTAAGGTGGGTTAATGATGTCACATTGGCGCCAATATTTACCACAATTCTGCCCAACGTCACTGTGGACGTGTCACAAGATGGGAAGCTCGTAACAGCCTTTCTTTTGACTCCTCTGAGTTGGAAGTCAGAGATGCGACGCCCAGCGTAAAATCACGTGCTTTCCTTATGCAGTGTCGCAGAATAGTAAAGAGTTGGAAACGTGGAATATTGTCCAAGTTTCGTTGCGTATGCCGAGAGCCAGAGGCAGTAGGTTAGCCAAGAGGTAAGAGGATTGCACATGTATCGGAATGTGTCGTCACGCAGGGGCAGTGGCCTGGTTACACACAACAGGCGAGAGAGAATTGCTTAGCACGCGGGTTTGTGTTAGACGGAGACTTTCGTGGAGTGTAAGACAGAGGTATAGCGTCAGCTGTACTGCATTTCACAACTTCTCGTAAGTCTGCCGTAACAACACGTAACTCTGTCACAAGAACACCTAAGGGGTGAGTATGACAGATAAATCAGCAGTATAAGTGGAACGAATACGTTCATTACAAACGATCATGTTAATCTTTATTAAGGACATGTTGCAGTAACGGCGGCCCATCCAGCAGCAGATGTGAGGGGACAGTACCAGCTCTGGTCCTCTCTGCTGCTGCTGTCAATCATCAACCCAGGATTAGCAGACATCGCGGCAGATTCGCTCGCCGCCAATGCTGACCACATCAGTGAGCCGTCGTCGAGATCGTGCGGGGCCTAGGCCCTGTGCATCCGCCATCACAACCTGGTGAGCGGACGACGCTGGGGAACTGCAGCCCGTTCCGCCCGTCCACCGCGGATGAGCCACCAGGAGGAGCAGGGAAGAAGACGGGGTGGGATAGAGTACACTCCGCACTACGAGAACGCCTCTCGTGGCTCTCAAAGGCTCTGAGCACTATGGGACTTAACTGCTGTGGTCATCAGTCCCCTATAACTTAGAATTACTTAAACCTAACTAACCTAAGGACATCACACACATCCATGCCCGAGGCAGGATTCGAACCTGCGACCGTAGCGGTCACGCGGTTCCAGACTGTAGCGCCTAGAACCGCACGGCCACTCCGGCCGGTACGCCTCTCGTGCTGACAGCGTCGAGACTCCAACCCGGAGCCTCCTACGCGCAGCGGCCTGCTGTCCACCGCCGGGCCGGCCGGCCGACCGGGCGCTGCCAGCCACGCGCGGCCGAAGTGAGGGCATTCCGCCGCTACGTCACAGCACGCGGCGCTGCGCTAGCAAGACTGGTGCGGCCTGGAGCTGGTGTCATCGCTCCGAGTCAGCGAGGACTCGGGGAAGGTCATTGATATCACCAAGCTCAGCCAGCCTGTGTTATGCGGGCCACATTGTACTCGGCGGGAATAAAGGTGTCATGAATTAATAATGTTTCTTTGGCGTTTCTGACGCGTCCACAGTCATTTCCTAGCGTCCTGTCAACTGGAGAGGTCGCCAATTGGCTTCCAGTCCACCATAGGCGACCGGGACCACCGGGGCGCCTACATTTAGGAGTGGACGAGGAAAATTTCAGACGCACCGATGCTCAGAATAGACACGAGAAGGCCTTACGGGGTGGCATGAAAGACGTCAATGAAACCACTCCTTTCCTTGGGGTTGATTTTCACACATTTCGTTGTCGAGAATGACTGTGCGCAGTGTGATCAGCAACAGGACAACGTTCTTGACAACCTTTGACACTGTTGATTCCCCCCCCCCCCCCCCGCCTCCACACCCACACCCACCACCCAACGGACGATTCAACCCTTCTCTAAGGACAATGAGGAACAGCAACCCCACTAATGTGGTCGTATCGCAGTGGAGTCAGTGCGACTGCAAGTTTTGCTCTGGTGTACAGGGTAGAACCACTAGCGACCTTTCAAAATCATTTGGCGAAATCTGAATGTAAACCGAAGCAGCAAAAGGTCTTTATACTTATTCAGGCCTCCTGCTTCACGCCCTCCCTCCTGTTGGCGGGAGGGGGGGGGGGGGAGGTGGTGATATTGACATGTGCGTAAATAAAATGATAAAGGAGGCCTCTAAGACCATCCAGTTCGGAAACACCCTCAGTGCCACCCATGCAACTTTGTTATGTACTTTAAAAATGTTACTGCAGAGAGACAATCCTTGACCAATTCGTAGGTGCCTGCAGGCAGGCAACCCCTTCGACACCTATCAGATTCCACATACCTGCAAGCAGGTGTTAGAGCAGCTGTATTGCACCACTTACGAGGGCTATTCGGAAAGTAAGGTCCGATCAGTCACGAAATGGATACCACTGCGAAAATTAAAAATATTTTATCTACAACACCTAGCTACACCTTCCAGGTACTTCTCTACATAGTCACTGTTCTGTCTTAGACATTTGTCGTAGCGTTGTAGCAACTTTCCAATACTCTCGTCATAGAAGGCAGCCCCATGTACTTGCTCCCAATTCTCTGCACTGGTATGCAGCTCGTTGTCTGTGCCAAAAATGTTTTCCTCATAGCCAGCGGTTTATGTAAGCAGAGGTGTAACTCAGGGGGAGCAAATTATGGGCTGTATTATGAGTTATCAAGCACTTCCAAATCAAAGACGCCGCAGGAGCATCTTCATTGCCCCTGCAGAGTGCAGCCAAGAACTGTCCTCCAGAAGCAAACACATGACAGTTGTGTTATGTGTGCTGCATAGCGTCAGGAGAAATCTCTCACCAGGCCCTCATACACTACTGGCCATTAAAATTGCTACACCAAGAAGAAATGCAGATGATAAACGGGTATTCATTGGACAAATATATTATACTAGAACTGACATGTGATTACATTTTCACGCAATTCGGGTGCATAGATCCTGAGGAATCAGTACCCAGAACAACCACCTCTGGCTGTAATAACGGCCTTGATACGCCTGGGATTGAGTCAAACAGAGCTCACACAGTTCATCAAGAGTAGTGATTGTTTTCAGTTGGTGAGAGATCTGGAGAATGTGTTGGCCAGGGCAGCAGTCATACATTTTCTGTATCCAGAAAGTCTCGTACAGGACCTGCAACATGCGGGTGTGCATTATCCTGCTGAAATGTAGGATTTCGCAGGGATCGAATGAAGGGTAGAGCCATGGTTCGTAACACATCTTAAATGTAACGTCCAGTGTTCAAAGTGCCGTCAATGCGAACAAGAGGTGACCGAGACGTGTAACCAATGGCCCCCCATACCATAACGCTGGGTGATGACGAATAAATACTTCCAATATGCGTTCACCACGATGTCGCCAAACACGGATGCGACCATCATGATGCTGTATACAGAGCCTGGATTCATCCAAAAAAATGACGTTTTGACATTCGCGCATCCACGTTCGTCGTTGAGTACACCATCTCAGGCGCTCCTGTCTGTGATGCAGCATCAAGGGTAACCACAGCCATGGTCTCCGAGCTGATAGTTCATCCTGCTGCAAACGTCGTCGAACTGTTCGTGCAGATGGTTGTTGTATTCCAAACGTCCCCATCTGTTGACTCAGGGATTGAGACGTGCCATCCGGATAAGATGCCTGTCATATCGACTGCTAGTGATACGAGGCCGTTGGGATCCAGCATGGCGTTCTGTATTACCCTCCTGAACCTACCGATTCCATATTGTGCTAACAGTCATTGGATCTCGACCAACGCGAGCAGCAATGTCGCGATACAATAAACCGCAGTCGCGATGGGCTACAATCCGACCTTTATCAAAGTCGGAAACGTGATGGTATGCATTTCTCCTCCTTACACGAGGCATTACAATAACGTTTCACCAGGAAACGCCGGTCAACTGCTGTTTGTGTATGAGAAATCGGTTGGAAACTTTCCTCATGTCAGCACGCTGTAGGTGTCGCCACCGGCGCCAACCTTGTGTGAATGTTCTGAAAAGCTAATCATTTGCATATCACAGCATCTTCTTCCTGTCGATTAATTTTCGCGTCTGTAGCACGTCATCTTCGTGGTGTGGCAATTTTAATGGCCAGTAGTGTACTTGGAGGGAGACGCTATTTTCTAGGCATCTTTATATGGTCACTGTGCTCTCAGAACACAAAAGAGTGACGTAATGCGAACGACGGTAATACTAGAGACACTGCCCAACACATCTGTGCAAAGCTTCATTGGATGTTCACTGTGGTTGTCCCTGTACAAATGCATTTTTAAAGCTTTGAACAATGGTACACAGGTGGTACTGATGGTCTTGTGAAAGTTGGGCTATCAAAGAGGCCATTAACTGTTTTATTCACGTATGTGTCAATGTCACATACCCTTGCACACACGCTGCAGGAGAGTGTGAAACAGATGAACTGGAAAAGCATAAACACTCTATGCTGCTTTGAATCACATTCAGATTTCATCGAATGGCTCTCAACAGTCTCTAGCGCTTACATTCTGCACGACTGAGCAGCGGTATGTCTGAAATGTTTCTGTCAGTGACCCATAAGAAAACTGCATGATTTCTTCGCTGGGCGTCATGGCTCTGACCTCCACTGAAGATGCATCCAGAACAACCAGTCACCGCTACATTATGTGGAAATGACCACTTGATGTCACAAGAGGTGGACTCACCAGCATGAAAGAAGGTGGGTAGTAATGTGTTGTCAGCAGACGAACGTTAACAACAGAATGAGTCGATCAGAAAATCTCACTGACTATGAAAGTGGACTAGTCACTGGATTACACATGAGTAACAGACCCAACAGGGACATTTCTTCCCTTCTGACGCTGCTCAAGCCAACTGTTGGTGGTGCGGTTGTGAAGAAGACAAGTGAATGAACAGCCACAGCCAAACAAGACCAGGCAGAGCTGATGTACCGATTGGCGGGGTCGTCAAGCACTGCGGAGAGTCGTCGTAAGAAAATCGCATGAGATCAGCAGAAGGAACCGGTCATGAGTTCCGAAGTGATACCAGCAGTCCATCCAGCACAATGACTCTTCGTGTGGAGTTACAAAGAATGGAGTAGAATGGTCGAGCAGATCCTCATAAGCCACAAATTTATGTAGTCCATGGTAAGCGACAGGCAACGGCCTTGCCGCAGTGGATACACCGGTTCCCGTGAGATCACCGAAGTTAAGTGCTGTGGTGACCATCCGGGCTGCCATGCGCTGTTGCAATTTTTCGGGGTGCACTCAGCCTCGTGATGCCAACTGAGGAGCTACTCGACCGAATAATAGAAGCTTCGGTCAAGAATACCACCTTACGACCGGAAGTGCGGTGTGCTGACCTCACGCCCCTCCTATCCGCAAACTCCACTGAGGATGACACGGCGGTCGGACGGTCCCGGTAGGCCACTCGTGGCCTGTCGATGGAGTGCTTTTTTTAAGTGATGGTAAGCGATAGATGAGGTGGCGTACAGAGCGAGGCAACTGGACACTGGATGACTGAAAACGAGTGATTTGGAGCGATGAAACATGCTACACGCCATGGTCACCCGACGGAAGGGTTTGGATCCGGCAAAAGCCTGGAGTACGTTACCTACCATTTCGTGTAGTGCCAACAGTGAAGTGTAGAGGAGCTGATGTTACAGAATGGAGGCGTTTTCCGGGTGTACAAAATGGCCACCTTATTGCTCTTGCAAGTATACTCCAGGGTCAGAGTTATTGAACTATATGAAACAAACTTCTGAACGGTTTGCGTTAGGTCGTTCAAACTGCACTGTTGGCCGCAGGGCATGATGGGAATTAGTAGGTGCATTATGGTTTGGTTTAGCGACGAAGCCCACTTTCATTTGGATGGGTTCGTCAATACGAAAAATTGGCGCATTTGGGGGACTGAGAATCCGCATTCCGCGATCGAGAAGCCTCTTCACCCTCGATGGTTGACTGTGTGGTGTGCAATGTCGAGCTACGGAATAATTTGTGCGATATTCCTTGATGGCACGATGACTATCGAATGGTACGAAAAGGTTTTGGAAGATGATTTCATCCCCATTATCCAAAGTTATAACACCTTTCTTGCAAGCTTGCGCCAAGTATAACGCTATGCTCACAGGCTGCGTTACCCTCTGGGAGGATTTTTAGTGTTTTGACCGTGTGTTTGCCTAATGGACAGAGGGTATCGAATAGTAATTTCGTATATATGGCAATCAGTAGGAAACTTAACAGGCGTTACTTTGGGGTTAGTATAAGTAGAGAAGTGCATACAAATGAAACAACAAACGGTCGCCAGCCTAATTAGGCATAATAATTTGGAGTATTATGTTCATGGAAATTGAATATCAGTAGCTAAAGTGACACTCCCTTTGAATAGTGCACTGTATACACACGACTACATGGCGAACTAAGTTGTAGGTAGCAGTAGTTACCATTTACTCAAATCAGTAATCATAGGAAGATAAATGGTACTTCCCTCTTAATAATAATAGCTACTACTGCAATCATTAATCACCACAGCACTGCGATGTTACTGTATGAAACACTGGACTGAAGTTGGGCATGAAAAGAGTTCTGACTTAACTAACATATAAATACCACAACTGAAATTGAATAATACTACATAGCCACTTTTTATACCCTCATTTATGGGAATGCATCAGATTTCTTTAGTAACAACAAACATCCCAATGATCTGTCTAATATGAGAAAAACTACAATGGACCCATAAACTGATACTGTCTCTCCAGGCAACTCTGTGATTATTTCAAAACCAAAGCGCAATTCACTGCTATTGATTCCTAAATCCACTTGAAATAGTTTATATTTTTATCCTTTAAATTAAATTACTCAAACACAAACCTGAATTAACCTCAACAAATAGTTCATAGTACCAATCAATGCTAAATTAGTTTCATAATAGCTCAATTTATGTGCTTTTTTCACCACCTGTGAAGCAGGTATTTTAGATAGCAACATTCACACCCTATGGCACTGAACTTTATCACATTTAATATGGCAACAAGTCACTATTTAGTTAGAAACAGGATACTCAGTTTCTGCACATTTAGAATGGGATCCTGCATGGGTTCATGCTTACGATAACTTTAAGGTTCAAACACAGGTTTATAGCACTTGAAGTATTATTAAAAAACACTCACACAAATATACTGGTCCATGCTATAATACATATCTGTGTTCATGAACTTGTCAGAGCAGTGGTGCAATAGTGGTGCAAGCAACGGGGCGGCTAACTGGTCTCACACTCTTGATGTTGAATGCTCTTTACAATTTCTTCTTGGCGACGGGTTTTTATGGTTTTAGAGCCATTCTCTAGTACCAAGAGCACCATGCAACAGCCGAAACCACACCCGAGGCAAATTTCCATATAAATCGGCTTCCAAATGCCTTCCTTGGCACCCTCATTGTTTACCGTACAACTGCTAGCCACTGACTGCGTAGCGTTCCCACCAAGTAGCCACCCAGATCAACCGGCAAAACCACCTCTTACTATGCGCCAAGCCACTTCCGTAGCGGAGGGCGTTCCCTACAGCTTTTATACTTCACAAGTTCCCTAAGCATTAACCGGATTTCAATGTACAAATCTTTCTTTACAACCATACATATTTTATAAAATTTCATTATTTTTAAACATTCTTTAACTTTCATCATACATATGCAGGGTGGTCCATTGATAGTGACCGGGCCAAATATCTCACGAAATAAGCATCAAACGAAAAAAATTACAAAGAACGAAACTCGTCTGGTTTGAAGGGGGAAACCAGATGGCGCTATGGTTGGCCCGCTAGATGGCGCTGCCGTAGGTCAAACGGATATCAACTGCGTTTTTTTAAATAGGAACACCCATTTTTATTACATATTCGTGTAGTACGTGAAGAAATATGAATGTTTTAGTTGGACCACATTTTTCGCTTTGTGATAGATGCCGCTGTAATAGTCACAATCATATAAGTACGTGGTATCACGTAACATTCCGCCAGTGCGGAAGGGTATTTGCTTCGTGATACATTAACCGTGTTAAAATGGACCGTTATCCCTGTCATGGCGTGACAGCACCGTATCCTTTTCAACAACATCCGCTCCCTTCCCGCCAACAAGAACCTCTTCCTGCACACCCTTGCCACCCACCACATGGATGCCTTCCTCCTCAATGAAACCTTCCTCCAACCCCACCACACCGTATCCTTTTCAACAACATCCGCTCCCTTCCCGCCGACAAGAACCTCTTCCTGCACACCCTTGCCACCCACCACATGGATGCCTTCCTCCTCAATGAAACCTTCCTCCAACTCCACCACACCGTCCACACTTTGCCCTACCTCCTTCACCGTTCCGATAATCCCCTCCTAATTGCGCGTGGCGGAGTTGCCATTGGTCACCAGCGCCAGATCCCTGTTCGGCTCCAACCTCTCCTTCCCGACCCCACCGAACACCTGATCCTCAGTCTCTTCTTCCCTGGCCTTACCATTACCTGCGCCACCATCTATGTACGCCCTAACGCCCCTATTCCCTTCGACTTCCTCTCCCACATTGACCGTACCTTCTCCTCCTACATGATCACCGCCGACCTCAACATCCATAGTCGTTCCGCCGCCCAGTTACAGCGATGGCATCGGTTCCTCTCCTCCCTTCAAGGCGACCTCATCCCCATCCCCCAGCACACCCATCCCGAATCCAACTCCACTCTCGATGTTATCCTCTCCTCCCCCAACCTCCTTGGCCGCATAACGGTGGATGTCCTGGAGCCTATTGGTAGCGACCATCTCCCTGTCCTCCTCACCGTTTCAGACGGTCGTAGCCCCCGTCCCGAACCTCGTATTGGCTCTGAGCACTGTGGGACTTAACATCTATGGTCATCAGTCCCCTAGAACTTAGAACTACTTAAACCTAACTAACCTAAGGACATCACACAACACCCAGTCATCACGAAGCACAGAAAATCCCTGACCCCACCGGGAATCGAACCCGGGAACTCGGGCGTGGGAAGCGAGAACGCTACCGCACGACCATGAGCTGCGGACGAACCTCGTATTGACCCTCCCCCTAAGTACATCCATGACTATTCCCGTGCCAACTGGAATGCCTACCGGGATACCCTCTCCACCCCGGTCGATAGCCACCCCTTCACCTACCACCACCCTGACGATGTAACCCATGCCGCCTCCTTTCTGCAGCAGACCTTGTCTGAGGCCGTGGAGGCCCACGTCCCTACTGTCGCCACCCACCCCCACCATCCTACCTTACCCCCACAGGCCGTCCTCCTTCGTGAATCCCGCTGCCTCTGCCGTGCCTTCCTCCACACGCGTGACCCGGACACACTACGACGCCACCGGCAACTCCAGCGACACATTCGTAATTTGCTCGCGGCTAAGAAACGCCGGGACTGGCGACAGACATGCACCCGTTTAAATGCTACCCTACCTATCAACTCGTCCAAGTTCTGGTCAGCCGGAACTAAACCCTCCCCTTACTATCCTCATAACGTTAGGAATCCAGTAAAACATCAAATCTCTGATGTCAACACCGACATTGGACTGTTGATGACTGGAAACATGTTGCCTGATCGGACGAGTCTCGTTTCAAATTTTATTCAGCAGATGGACCTGTATAGATTTGGAGACAACCTCTTGAAACCATCGACCCTCCATAGCAGTAGGGGACTGTTCAGGCTGGTGGAGGCTCTGCAATGGTGCAGGGCATGTGCAGCTGGAGTGACGTGGGATGATGTCAACACCGACATTGGACTGTTGATGACTGGAAACATGTTGCCTGATCGGACGAGTCTCGTTTCAAATTTTATTCAGCAGATGGACCTGTATAGATTTGGAGACAACCTCTTGAAACCATCGACCCTCCATAGCAGTAGGGGACTGTTCAGGCTGGTGGAGGCTCTGCAATGGTGCAGGGCATGTGCAGCTGGAGTGACGTGGGACCCTTGATACATCTAGATATGATTCTGACAGGTGACATGTATGTAAGCCTTCTGCCTGAGCACCTGCATCCTTTCATGTCCATAGTGCAATCCGACGGACTTGAGCAATTCCAGCAGGGCAATGCGACGCACTACATATCCAGAATCGCTACAGAGTGGCTCCAGGGACACTCTTCTGAGTTTAAAAACTTCCGTGGCCGCTAAACTCCCCGGTCATGAATGTCATTGAGCATATTTGGGATGCCTTGTGACTTGCTGATCAGAAGAGATCTCCAGCCCCTCGTACTCTTACAGGTTTCTGGACAGCTCTGCAGGATTCATGGCGTCAGTTCCTTCTACGATGGCTTTAGACATTAGTTGAGTCCATGCTATGTCGTGTTGCTTCGCTTCTGCATGCTCGCGAGGACCCTACATGATATTAGGCAGGTGTATCAGTTTCTTTGGCTCTTCAGTGTATATGACCACTCAATAAATCATTTCCCGACACCCAGAGCGCCACTTAAAAAGCTAAGGTATATACGAGAAGTCTCCTAAACCTGTTAAAATTTTGATAATCTGATAATAAAATCCTCTGATAGTGAAAACAGTGAAACGCTCTGAAGCTAATTCGATAAATAAGGACACACAGTATATTGTAATTTTGCTTACCAGTAACAGTTAAACCCAGATAAAATTGCATCTAAACATGAATGAATAGAAATATGACGTTAAGTGGCATGTAAACAAAGATCGCACAATTTGACGGCTGTTAGATTCGAAGTTCCCTCTAATTCGTTAACTTGAACCAATGGCGAGTAAGGTATTTCTTTGTAATTAGTCGGTGTAAATAACTTTTATGGCAGATGCTTGAACTTACATGTCTGGCCACATTTCACAGTACAACACACAAATTCTCGTGCCTAAACGACTGTATAAACACGTCGAAGCACATCCCTCCTAAAGACACATATAATGCGTGCAACGACTAGTACAAATACACTGAAAAGGAAAACAAATATATCATGGCAATAACTACTGTTAGTGGTGCGGTCGACAATCACTGAAGGTGAGCAGTCTTTACAATATACAACTTTTATCTATGGAGAGAAACGTTAAGAGCTAGTCTGTTACAAAGCAGAAAGAAATTAAATTGGTACAATTGTGAGTTCCTCGAAGGGAGGATTGTTTTGAATCTTATCTGTTTTGGGTCGGTGTGATGAGGCGACGGCAATAGCAGCAGTTTGAAGTTAATTGTATGAATCCTTTAAGTTCCCCCAGTCGTGTTCTTGGACTTAATATATCCTCTTTCCTTACATCCTGTTTCAGCTGATGGTGGTAATAAGTTGGGTAGCATCCGCTTGTCGTAGGCTGGAACAAATTATGTTTATGCAGCACTTGAAGTTCATATTAGTTCAGCTGCAACTTCCACACACAACAGTTTGTCACAGTCCATACATCGTGTTTAAATTAACATTCCATTTGCTATAATTTGCCAACTGCATAGTTAGACAGTCCACCTGCTGTTAATACTAATGGCTCATGATAACACAGTTTCTGCGAAAACAGTCACTTACATCGCAATACAGTTCACAGTTTCCACATTGGCTGTTAGCGTTTTAGCATACACCATATTTCGTTGTCAAGAAAAATGAGCAATATTGAATTCACAGTTTATGTAATGCACTTCAGTTCTCAACCGACGACAATACTGTTTGTTCACTAGTGCATTGTCACTGCCACAAGCATAATTCTGCAAAAACCAACAGCATTCGCCTAATACAATGTCCGTTTAGAATGTCCATCATAAAGTCAAATTTCAAATCGAGTCTAACACACGAATGTGCGGTATTAATATCGCGTTAAACGTACTCCATTACTACACACAGTACTTGCTTCCGTACGGCCACACTCACGCGCCATCCGTGACTGCCTGACGCACAGCTTGACCCGACAACTATCGATACCTCTCTTGCTCCACAGTTCTTATAACACTTCTGCCTACTGCATTCCGTTTCAGACAATACATTTAATAAAACTATTTGAAAGATCACCATAAAAAAATCTAAGTCTTTACAGAAGGAACTTCTATAGAAAACAGAATACTAAACATAGTCACACTTCGTGTTCTACACTACACAACCAAATGGAAAATATTCTACGTCATCAGAAATACGAGGGTATTTCGGAAAGTAAAGATACACCGTACGCCAGAGGAACAGAAGAGTTTTGGCGAGCAAGTTGGCAACACTGATGTTAACGTTGAACCGTTAGCTTTCTCCTTGCGGTCGTTCGGCAGTTGAACGTTGCTTCTGGTTGGAGTAGCTCGTGTTTAAAATGGCTGCGCCGATTCAGAATCACGCCAAATGTGAAATGTGCTCCATCATACGTTTTCTTCATGCAAAAGGTCAGCGACCAGCGGATACTCACAAAGAAATTGTTTCTGTTTATGGGAACATTATGAATAGACAAAATGTAACGAAATGGTGTCGTCATTTCTCTGAAGGTAGGACTGATGTTCATGACGAACAAAGATCGGGTCGGCCATCTGTGTGATCTGTGATGCCCTCCTTCGAAGAACGGAGGAAGCAATTCGTGTGAGTAGACGTCTCACATTGAAAGAATTGCATCAGATCATACCGAATGTGTCAATGACAACTCTTTATGACATTGTGACTGTCAAGTTAGGGTACAGGAAATTGTGTGTGCAATGGGTTCCAAAACTGTTAACGGAAGAACACAAAAAGAAAAGGATGGGCTTTGTACTCGACATCCTCACACGCTATGCTGAAGCAGGTGATGAGTTCCTTGGTCACATTGTGACAGGTGATGAGACATGGGTTTATCACCATACACCTGAATCCAAGCAACAATCAATGCAATGGCGCCATTCGAATTCACCAAAAGCCAAGAAATGCAGAACGTCGATTTCAGCGAAGAAAATCATGGCTTCTGTTTTTTGGGACAGACAAGGCATTCTTCTGTTGGAATTTATGCCTCCTGGAACGACAATTAATGCTGCTGCATATTGCCAGACTTTGAAAGTCTTCGAGGGCAATTCAAAATAAACGCAGGGGAATGCTGACAAGTGGAGTCTGCTTGCTTCATGACAACTCTCGGCCTCATACAGCGCTAGTAACCAAAGCACTACTCAAACAATTCAAATGGGACATACTGGACCATCCACTACACAGCCCAGACCTTGCGCCCACCGACTTCCATGTCTTCCATTACCTGATGTCACATCTTGGTGGAAAATCATTCCATGACGATGAAGAGATCAAAGATGAAGTTGAAATGCGGTTCCGACAACAGGCAGCAACCTTCTATGACTGTGGGATACAAAAGCTTGTGCACCGACTTAACAAATGTTTGGATAACGGGGGTGATTATGTGGAAAAATAATAAATAATCCAGTTAATAAGATGTAACTGACGTTTTTTAAATAAATGTTCTATTTAAGGACTGCAAGCCATTGTATCTTTACTTTTCGAAATGCCCTCATATATCTGTGAAGTACAAGGCAGTAAAAGAAAGGAAAAAATTATATCTCGCCATTAGCCATGGCATCACACGTTCCACCGAAGACAAAAGCCACACGTGAACAAGCGATATCGCACACAAACACAGAACATTCAGCTGGCGTTTACCTGCACTGTTAACAGTGTACTTACATGCGGCACCAAACCTATGAGGCAGGCGAATCACAGTGCTTGGCCCTCCAGGCCGCAGAGAGCGGGTGTGACATCGAGGTGTGCAATTTCGTGACGGCCACCTGTACGTATTGTCTCAACTTCAGTCAAGTGATCACAATCATTACATACAGTAGCCAGAATACAGAAGGGACCAATAACGTCTGAGAGTGTTAAGAAATATGTGTCCATTACCGATGCTCCAAATATTTGAAGGAAAAAGTGCACAAATATGGGGCAGGGAGCCACTAGCATTTGGCTTAGGCACATTGCATTTCTGATTACATGTTGAAGGTAATTCATAAACCATGCCATAGTTGAGTACCGTCAGTGGATGTTGGTCCAGACTTCTGAAAAGAAAATTTAATGTATGACTGTCAAATTATATGCCAAAGTGAAGGAGTAATGAAATATCTAATGCCTTATCCATAGGGACTGATGGCCTTTGTAGTCTGGTCCCTTCAACCCCCACAAACCTACCAACCAACCAACCTTATCCATATATGCTGATGAACCAAAACACATGGTGGCGCAGTTAAAAGTACCCCGTCTCCACTTTGAATGTGAATTCAATATTTCGACTTCTGAAATAGAGTAAACAACTACAACAATGGCCAGTTTTATGCAGTAATCGACTGTCAGAATTCTTCTGCCAGCATTTCAGTTCATTTCATCAATGAGGTTAGACGTTTCTCTTTGAGATCACAAAATGAGTTTCTCGATAGAACAAAGAATTGAAATTGTGGAACCATATGTGAAAACAGGTTCGATCAAGGAAACGCGTGAAATTTTCGGAGTCAAGTATCCAGATAGAGGACTACCAGCAAAGAAAACGATACAGATTCTGCATAAAAATTGGCACACCTGCGGATCTGCGCTAAATGTAAAACAGCAAAGAGATTCTTCAGTTCGGACACCAGAAGTTGTAGACATTCACCTAAGAATTAGTAAAAGCCCAAAGAAGTCTACACGAAATAGGTCCAACAGGCACATGTAAGTAGAACTTGCCAGCGAGTATCGAAAAGTCTTAATCTGAAACCGTATCGTGTGACAGTTTTGCAACAATTACTGGAGAATGACAGAAATGTGTAGATTACTGCACGTGGCTTTTGAATAACATCAGCGATGGTTTGTTAGACCCTTTGTGTTACTTCATGAGTGATGAAGCGTGGTTTTACGTTTCCAGTCATGTAAATTCACAGTACACGAGGTTTTGGATAACGGAGAACAACATTGTGTGTCAGCAGCCACCCATGATGAAAAAACGGTGTTTGATGCGGTGTAACAGGAACGCGCACCAGTAGACCAATATTTTTTGACACTGCCCCCAACACGGTTTTATATATGGAAATTGATGCACTTCGTGCTCAGCCCACTAAAAATAAAAGACAATTCTACTTCTTTCAGCGAGCAACATGCCACACATCTAAGGTACCCTGGAACGAATCCATGGTGTCTTCACTGAGGATGAACTATCAGAAAACATTAATCGATATCCAAACTTTATGCCGGGTGTATCCGAATATGCTTAGACGTGGACACCTCTGTACTGATGTTGCACGGGGTCGCTTTCAGCATCTTCTACATATGTTTTCTTCACTGTAGTTTCCATTGTAAATAAATGGTAAGTCCATTACAGCTCTTCAGTTCTGTAATTTCACTGCATTTCCTTTACACACTCATGCTCATAAATTAAGGGTAATTGCAGAATGTGGTGCCACACAACGTGGCACTACACAAAACTGGCGCTAATAGCATAGGCACATAGGGAACACACACGACGCAGATCTGTATGCCTACGGTATTGGTGATAAGTTGAGAAAACTGTCCCGAAACACACGTGCTACAAAACGCCACTGTTTCCTGCACATGTACCCGGACATCAATATGGGATATAATCACCATGCACACGTACACAGGCTGCACAATGGGTTGGCATACTCTGGATCAGTTGGTCGTGGAGCTGCTGGGGTACAGCCTCCCATTCTTGCACCAGTGCCTGTCGGAGCTCCTGAAGTGTCGTAGGGGTTTGAAAATGTGCAGCGATACATCGACCAAGAGCACCCCAGATCTGCTAGATGGGGTTTAGGTCTGGAGAACAGGCAGGCCACTCCATTCGCCTGATATCTTCAGTTTCAAGGTACTCCTCCACGATGGCAGCTCGGTGGGGCCGTTTGTTATCATCCATCAGGAGGAAGGTGCGACGCACTGCACCCTTGAAAAGGCGGACATACTGGTGCAAAAAGATGTCCCGATACAACTTGTCTGTTACAGTTCATCTGTCAAAGACATGCAGGGGTGTACGTACACCCATCACAATCCCACCCCACACCATGAAACCACGACCTCCATACAGGTCCCTTTCAAGGACATTAAGGGGTTGGTATCTGGTTCCTGGTTCACGCCAGATGAAAATCCGGCGAGAATCACTCTACAGACTATACGTGGACTCGTCCATGAACATAACCTGGGACCACTGTTCCGATTACCATGTTATGTGTTCTTGACACCAGGCATTACGGGGTCTCCTGGGACCAGGGGTCAGTGGAACTCACCTTGCAGGTCTCCGGGCTAATAAACTATGTCTGTTCAGTCGTCTGTAGACTGTGTGTCTGGAAACAACTGTTCCAGTGGCTGCGGTAAGGTCCCGAGCAAGGCTACCTGCAGTACTCCGTGGCCGTCTGCAGGCACTGATGGTGAGATATCGGTCTTCTTGTGGTGTTGTACACTGTGGATGTCCCGTACTGTAGTGCCTGGACACGTTCCCTGTCTGCTGGAATCGTTGCCATAATCTTGAGATCTCACTTTGTGGCACACGGAGGGCCCATGCTACGAGCTGCTGTGTTTGACCAGCCTCCAGTCGCCCTAGTATTCTACCCCCCATAACGTCATCAATATGTGTTCTTTGAGGCATTTTCAACACAGTCAGCATTAGCACGTCTGAAAACGTCTGCACACTTTCTCGCTACGCCGCACTCCAACATGCACCAACACATCTCTGCGTATGTGGACTGCTGCCAGCGCCAGCGAGCGACGACCGCACTGCATGGTCATATCCCGAGGCGATTTAAACTCGCAAGCCGTCCATCAGATCGTTGTTTCACCATGTATCAGCATTATCCTTAATTTGTGAGCATGAGAGTACATACATGGGCTGGTTTCATCTGTGCCAGCCTATATGTAAGCGGACCGAAGACGAATGGATGATAATTCTAACGACGAAGTGGGTCGTAAATGGGGAAATCGACTGACGTAAGCGATCTGATAAATGCCGCCCTGTTATGGACCGGCGTCTGGAAAGCAGCATTTAGAAAGCAGGAAATCTGGTCGGTTGTTTGCATGTTATTGTCGTGAGAATAGATGGAAAGTGGTATAAAACTGGTGAAACTCGGAATAGACGACAAGGTGTTAGACGTCCACGCCCCATTACAGAACATGGAGGTCGGAGAGCTGCTGATTCTTTACAGCAGAATAGGTGGCGATCTGTAACAGATCCGATGACAGAGTACAATGCTCGTGTAGGCACAGGTGTTTCGGAGCACAGCGTTCAGGGCACACTTGGACACGGAGCTCAGCAGCAGATGATTCCTACGTGTCCCCAAGTTGACACATCATCATCAAGACAGCAGAGGGCACAGGCTCACCGATATTGGACCCTGGATCAACGGAATGTTGTCGCCTGGTCGGACGCTCCACGCTTCTTGTAAGAGCATGTTTTCCTCAAAGTAACCGCAACACCCACTAAATCTCTGTGCAATGTTATACGGGGTTCTTAGGCCATCTTAGGCCATTAATTCAGTTTATCGACGAAAGGACGAAGTACGAAACTCTTCGGGAAAAGACAGGAATGCAGCAATATAAATCCCTTAGGAATGAATAGCAGATAGCAAATGCAGGGCAACCAAGGAGAAAATCGGAAAAGAACGATCGTCGGGAGGACTGACTCAGCATACAGAAAAGTCAAAAAACCTTCGGTGAAATTAGAAGCAAGGGTAGTAACATTCAGAGTGCGATGGTAATTCCACCATTAAACGCAGGAGAGAGAGCGGGCAAGTGGAGAGATTACACTCGAGACCTCTATGAGGTGGAGAACTTGTCTGATGACGTGTTAGGAAAAGAAACTGGAGTCGATATGGAAGATATAGGGGATCCAGTATTAGAGTCAGAATTTAAAACAGCTCTGAAAGACTTGAAATCAAATAAGGCAGAAGAGATAGAAAATGGTCCACCGGAATTTCTAAAATTATTGATAGAAGTGACAACCAAATGACTATCCAAGTTTCTATGTAGAATTTATGCGACTGGCGACATATCAAAATTTCAAATATAGGCAGGGAAAGTGCGAAAACTATCGCGCGACCAGCTTAATAGTTCATTCATCAAAGCTGCTGACATTATTAATATACAGAAGAACGGAAAATAAAATTGAGGATCAGTTACATGACGATCAGTTTGGCTTTAGGGAAGATAAAGGCACTGGAGATGCATTTCCCACGTTTCGCTTGATAATAGAAATAAGGTTGAAGAAAAATCAAGACACGTTCATAGCATTCGTCGACCTAGGAAAACCTTTTGACAAAGTAAAATGGTGCAAGCTGTTCAAAATCCTGAGAATAATAGGAGTTAGCTATAGGGAAAGACGGGTGATATACAATATGTACGAATATAAGAACCAAGAGGGAACAATAAGACTGGAAGACTAAGACTGAAGTGCTCGGATTAAAAGGGGTAATACAGGGATGCAGTCTTTCACACCTACTGTTCAGTCGACAATCAAAGGAGCAATGATGGAAATAAAAGAGAAGTTCAAGGGTGAGATTAAAATTCAGGGTGAAAGCATATCAGCGATGACAGTCGCTGATGAGATTGCTATCTTGAGTGAAAGTGAAGAAGAATTATACGATCTGTTGGATGAAATGAACAGACTAATGAATAAATAATATGGAATGAGAGTAAACTGTAAGAAGACTAAGGTAATGATATGTAGCAAAAACGAGAACAGCGAGAAACTTATCAAAATCGGGGATCACGACGTAGACGACGTTAAGGAATTCTGCTACTTTGGAACCAAAATTACCCATGACAGGCGAAACAAGGACGACATAAAAATGAGACTAGCACAGGCGAGTCTAATAGTATCAAACATTGGCCGTAATTTGAGAAGGAAATTTCTGAGAATGTGTGTTTGAAGCACAGCACTGTATGGTAGTGAATCATGTACAGTGTAGAAACAGGAATAGAAAAGAATCGAAGCGTCTGGGATGTGGTGCTACAGAACAATGCCGAAGACCAGATGGACTGATAAGATCGGCGAAAGAAGAAATATATAGAAAACACTGACAAGAGTAAGGGACAGGTTGATAGCACACGTATTAAGTCATCAGGAAATTATCTCGATGGTACAAGATGGCACTGTAGGGGCTAAGAACTGTAGGGAAAGGTAGGGATTTGAATACATCCAACAATAATTGATGACATAGAGTGCGAGTGCTGCTCCAAGATGAGGGCAGAGCAAGAGGAGAATTCGTGGTGGGCCACATCAAATCAGTCAGAAGACTGATGAGTCAATGACTAAAAAAAGGGAGGCCATTACTGACCCAGGTAGTCCTTCGATATGAGCTCCAAAACATAGTATAAACTCTTTGCCTGTGTGTATCTTAGAAAACACCTCCTTCACGTACCACCAGGAGGCACGAATGCTCTCCACCATGTCGACTTGACTTTATAGCTTGGCACATAAGGCTCCTCTCAGTCGTTTATCACCAACAACTGCGGGTTGGCCATCAAGGGAGAAGTGCAGTCAATCATGTGGCACATGATGCCATGACTGTTTACTGAAGTTGGATATGAGTTTGAGTGGGTGCGTGGAAAATTGGAATTTTTGTGGTAAGGTCTTATGGGACCAAACTGCTGAGGTCATCAGTTCCCAAGCCTACACACTACTTAATCTAACTTAAACTAACTTACGCTATGGACAACACACACACACCCATGCCTGAATGAGGACTCAAACCTCCGATGGGAAAGTTGCACAGAACATGACAAGGTGCCTCAGACCGTGCAGCTACCCCATGCAATGTGGGTGTGTGCTTCTCTATTCTACCACGTATATGCCTGAGGAGTGTGTACATCACATCTGGTGGAAGATGGCCTTGGAACTCTGCTGTTTGTGGCTACAGTATTCACGGGCATTGTGAGATTAATAAGCATTAGTCGCCAGTGTACATTGAACTTGTATTGTCAGTGCACTAGTGTGTAGACTATACAAACAGTTATTCGGAGCTATCCACTGTGCTGTTGGGTTCTCTAAACTATGTATGTTACTTAGTTTTAGGTTTGAGCTAATCTTGATACTAATTAAAGGGTTTACCAGCTCCAACTTAGCTAACTTACGTTGCTAAAACTGTTTATGTCACAGTTGTTAAGAACAGCTTGTCTAATTCCTAACAGTCCAGTTTGAGCTCTGATGGTAATTTATGCATATTATTTGTGCTGGTTATGTGTAATTTATTTGGTGCTCAGGATTTACTTAAGTTTTGTTTTACTATCTGCTGTTTTAGTTTAACCCTCATGGGTGGTGGCGTTTAAATTTTATTCATACATTCATTCAAACTAGTCTGAGTTTTTAAGTGCGGGACATCCCGCTGTGAGCATTTTGGTTTAACATACGAGCAGATGGTGCGCAAAAGCTGCTATCTCTGGACGTTGAAAAGGTGCGGTGGCAGTTGCACGTCTGTACCTGCTGGGGAGGCTCGCTTATGTTTTGGCATTGTGGCTCGATGGTGCCTTGGAAGTTTCAAAGAAAGGATAATATTTATTTCACAAAACTCTGCAAGAATGCTCGATATTGGTAACTGGAGGAACTACTATCAACTTTCATTAGTGTTCGATAAGGGCCTCCATAAGACTTCATACACAACCAGATAGGGTTGATAGAAGAGATAGAGAAGATCCAACGGAGAACAGCGCGCTTTGTTACAGGATCATTTAGTAATCGTGAAAGCGTTACAGAGATGATAGATAAATTCCAGTGGAAGACTCTGCAGGAGAGACGCTCAATAGCTCGGTACGGGCTTTTGTTAAAGTTTCGAGAACATACCTTCACCGAAGAGTCAAGCAGTATATTGCTCCCTCCTATGTATATCTCACGAAGAGACCATGAGGATAAAATCAGAGAGATTAGAGCCCACACAGAAGCATACCGACAATCCTTCTTTCCACAAACAATACGAGACTGGAATAGAAGGGAGAACCGATAGAGGTACTCAGGGTACCATCCGCCACACACCGTCAGGTGGCTTGCGGAGTATGGATGTAGATGTAGATGTATCGGAGATTTATAAAAACAGATCATTTTTGGTACTATTTAATATCATTATTCTTATAATTAAATTTCACATTATGATTTATCAGTGCTTAATGCTTCCATATAAGAGTGCTCTCTCAAGAGTGAGTTGTTATCATAAACAATTTACAAATTAAGCATGAAGCACACTTGCATTATAACTTGCAGTATGCCATTTCAAGAAATGGCACATTGAAAATTTATCATAAACATGCAAATCAGCAGTATAAGCTACATACTATGATACCTATGACAGAAAACTAATACTACATGATGAAGTGCTAGCAAATGGATAATGTCATTTATGGAGTCGAAGGATGTAGTTTCGCATCCCGCTACATGCAGTTTTTTTCATCTTCGCATTGTTTACACATTCTGGGATTTTCTAATGAATGTAATACAATTATGTTCTGGGACTTTCTTATGAATTTAATACAATTATGTTCTGCAGTATTCAATGCTATTTTTAATTCCATCTCATTAGAGAACAAAGTATGTAATAAATTTTGGGCGATTTCTGAGTGCGTGGTTAGGTAGGAACCCAAGAGGACAGCTTAAATTCCTATGAGTGAAATGAGGCACCATAACATATTATTCTTCCGTGTTACAAAGTTCATAGCAGTTCCTGCAAGTCTCGATATTGCAAAGTCTTATGAAGTGAGTGTTACCTTCAGAGAAAAGGAAGAACTGGCAAGAATGTAAATTGCCAAACAGTTGAAGAAACAAGTTTATTCATAAGCTATACCGGAAGCTACAACTTATGACTGATCTGCATCACTCACCACCATAAAAGCAAATGTACAGTGGAAATGTTCCTGTTATGATAGAAAAGAATTATTGAAAAGTAGTCTATGTGATTTAGTAGCTTGGACAGATTGAAGCGCCGAGCAAGCTGGTGCAGAGGTTAGCACAATGGACTTGCATTCAGGAGGACGATGGTTCAAGCCTGCATCTGGCATTCCTGATTTAGTTTTTCCATGATTTCCCTAAATCACTTCAGGCAAATCTTAGGATGGTTCCTCTGGTGCCGACTTAGCTCCCCAGCCTTCCCAAATCTGATGGGACTGATGAACTTGCTGTTTGATCCCCCGTCCCAAATCAACCAACCAACCAACAGATTGAAGCTCTCTACAGCACCTACCTCTACTGCAGAGGGTGAAGTCAGAGATCATGGTCTCGTGGCACTGCATAGCAGGACCACGAAAGTAATCAGCTTCAAGAACAGCAACAGGAAGTTAGGTAAGAGGTAAAGCTGACACACATGCATCAGGGTGAAAGATCTTACATGAAGTGTACCACACCACAGCCAACCAGCTACAAGGTTACACTTCATTTCAGCATCTTAGTGCAGTAAGTGAATTAGTAGTGCAGAAAGAAGGGAGCATTCATGCAGCAGTGTTGCCTGAACTAATTTGATTAATCAAGAAGAAATAAGTTTATTTTGTGTTAAAACTGAAGGAGTGCAAAGTAGTGTCAAAAGTTGAAAAAAGAATAACAGTTGACCATAATAAAGGGGTCACAGTAATAGATGTTCATGTGCTTAAATAACCTTTGGCATGTGTGTGGAGAAAATGTCACAGATGACTCGGATGAAATCTGCATTGTGTCTTCAAGACTACAGATGCAACAACGATCTCAGAGGGCATTCCTGTGGCAGACAACTAGCAGGATAACAGTGCTGCTCCTCTTCGCAGTGTAGCGGCTGGTCAGCCTGCGAGTACACAGATGCTCATCTCTACATCACCGAGACCAGTGCACCCAATTAGGCCAACAATAAACAGCCACAGGCTGAGATTTTTTGTTTAGAAATTCAGGCTGTGAAGTGTTGTAGAAATACATTTCACACATTTTGTGCTTTAGTATCAAAACAGACTCACAGTATTTCAGTATTATTAAGTAAATATATTGTTGCCTATATTGTATACTAGTTACTACCCACAAAATGGAGGAAATAATGGTTGTCATGAAGAACCAAACAGAGTAATTAAAAAAAATTGGATGAGTTGTCTAATAGCGTAAAATACTTTGGAGAAGAGTTATCTAATAGTCTTAAAGCCACCACAGATGGATTGTCAAATACAATTGAAACCCAAGGAGAAGCACTGTCTAATTTGTTTAATAGTGTTACAGATTTAAAAACACAGAAGGAGAATATAACTGCAAATAAAAACTAAACTCTATCTGAACAGGCCTCGGAAGGCCCAACAGTACTGACAGACCGCCATGTCATCCTCAACCTATAGGCATCTCTGGATGCAGATATGGAGGGGCATGTGGTCAGCACACTGCTGTCCCAGCTGTTGTACGTTTTCATGACTGGAGCCACTACTTTTCAGTCAAGTAGCCCCTCACCTTGCCTCACAAAGGCTGAATGCACCCGGCTTACTAACAAAGCTCGGCAGACCCGACAGTCACCCATCCAAGTGCTTTCCATGCCAGACAGTGCTTAACTGTGGTGATCTGGTGGGAACTGGTGTTACTACTGCAGCAAGGCAGTTGGTATATAACTGCAAAAGTAGATAAAATCTCAACTTTAAAGTTGCCTACAAAGGTACAGACAGAAATAGATAAACAGTGTAACCTAGTAGGAAACAAAGTGGATGAACAGTCTAAAGTGGTGCATGATGAACTTAAACATTAATTAATCAAATCTCAGGTCCATGGGGCTGAGCAGACGTGTGTGAACAATGTAAAGAATTTGGTGAAGTAATCATCACCCCAAACACTTCAACTAGTTTGGAGGGCTCAGCTGAACAAAAAGTACAGGAAAAAGAGGAATCTATCAGCACTACACTTACTTTTGTGGGAAATACAGAGAAACACCAAAAATAATCTCTGTATCCCAGTAAGCTTATAAAAGTCTACAGCGAAAGGCAATCATTTCTGAAAAACATTTAAAATATAAAAATTACAATAACACTGATACGAGCTTTGAAGGTAGCATATCTGGAGATGGTGTGAATACATGTAGTGACACTGATGTGTGTTTGTGTTTTGAAGTTTGTGGAAATAAGAATGTGCGCCTTATGGATTGCCTGAGGCTAATCTTACATTATATTTACATTAATTAAAGCAACAAAGTTTATTATCAGTTAACTCTGTGCTGTATCAGGCATTTTATGTTACCTAGATGCCTTGTAATCACTAGAAAAAAGGGTACTACTTAACAGAAAGATAGAATTTAAGATAATTCTCATTTATTGTTCACTCTCAGTTGCACATCATTAACTATATTACATGTTTCAATCGCTCTGAATCATCTTCAGATCCAAGTAGGTGCATCAGCATCCCGTCTTGTCTACTGAGAAAAACATAAGAGTACTCAAAACATGTAATCTAATTAAAAATGTGAATTGGAGATGGAACAATAAATCAGAGTTTCTTAAACATCAATAAAGATGCTGAACCTCTCAAGATAATTATATCAGCTATAGAGAAAGACAGAAGTAAAGACTTAAGGTATATCTTTTCTCCCAACCTGGGAAGAGGTCATAGTAGTTAATCTAGAGGGCATTATAAATCATTATGGATATAGCATGCCTCACATTGTCAGCCAGAGAACTGGAGGAAAGACTGAGATGGATCAAGAGGAGGAGTTATCCAATATTGCCATGTTAAATAAATTCAAACTTGCAGATTAATCTGTGATCTTTGTAGATTTGGCTGTTTGTCATCCATCAGGTGTCCAAGTTAACTGTTTCAGTATTTCACGTTTCATTTTCCCTGGAGCAGTTTCTTCTTCTTCCACTAGCCAGTGATACACAAAATTCTATCTTACACTGTGCTATCATATTTTTCACTGAGGAACTGGAAATTATTCTGTAACTGAAGGATAGTATGATGTGCTGATGTAAATCAGAAAAAAAAACAGATATAGTTTGGAGAAAAAATTATTGGGCTGTCATAGTTTAGCATGCTATTATCTCTGGAGAGGAAGGGAGGGAGAGAGAGAGAGAGAAATAGAGAGAGAGAGAGAAAGGAGGGGGGAAGGGAGGGCAGGAGGGAGGGAGGAAGAGAGCATTAAAGAAGTGCTTAACAGCTGATGAGCAAAAGTAGTACAGGATACTCAAGCTATACCTGAAAAGAGAGTGCTGGCGAATAAATGATTTGAAATTTAGTAAAAAGGCTACTTTTATTCCTTTACTACAAACCTTATAGCACAACTGAAGGACAGTTGTGAAATTAAGTAGATGTTTCTTATCTTATAATTATGGAGAAGAGTAAATACACCATAAGAGCAAACTTAGAGTTATTCTCAATTGAACTTGAGAAGAGCCTTTCAATAGATACTGTAAGTATGTATCTCAAGAAGTGAAGAATAGAGTTATTTCCCATCAAACTGCATATCTGCAGGATATTTAGTGCTGGTGGAGTGTGGTCACTGTGATAATAAAGAACAATAAACCATTTAATTAAATGATAGTGAGTAACTTGCATGTGATCAATAATTAACAAATGGTATTTATGGGGAGGAAATTTACAATATTGCAAGAAGCATAAGTAGACATTGGAGAGGAGTAGTCAGGAAACATACGTTGGAGTAACCAGATAGAGCCAAGCTGTTACGGGAAACTTCATCACCAGGATGTGTAAAGATAAGGGTAAGATGCTTTGTATGCTGTTACGGACTGAAGATGGGGTATAGGTGCTGAAGAATTGAAGCATAGGTGGACCCTTGGAAATGATGGCCTACACCTAAGTTAGATGAATTCACAGAAGGAATGACTTGAACTTTTTTTTATGTAGAGGATGAATAGAGGGACACTCGCATTGAAGGGATAAAAAGGTATTTACACAGTATCTGCCCATAGAAAAGGGTGCAAGCACAGCTCTTATGAAAGTGGGAAGCAGTAGTCAGTGACTATTAGTCACACCCCAAAACAGTTAAAGGCTAATAGACTTAACTGGGCAGGCATTCATGTTTTTGCACAGGCTTGACTTACCACAAATCTGAGGTGTGAAACTGTAGAGAGTTCTGTAAATTAAAATGTCAGCATGTAACTCCTGATGGTAGAGCTGAACCTAATCATGAAACTACAATGGATGTGTCAGGATCTCGGCAGATTCATCCCCAGGCCCCCAGACTGGAAGGCTGGTGTGCAACCACCAAGTGTGCGGTCCACCATGGATACATTGTGATCTCCAGCAGGCAAAGCATTCCAGAGCATCTGGCAACAGTGCAATCCCATGGCCAATTGGAACATGTGGCGCCAAGCCTCCATTGTTTAAAAATTGTGCATTGTCGTCCTACAAAACATTATTAATTTTGGTTTCTATTGGCATCAGCTATCCAGAGTTAAAATTTTGTGACACTATTTTTCTCCACCCTGTATACTACTGAAATGTCATCCAAATATGACAAAAGCATAATGAAATGTGATCCAGGCACAATGCATTGTGTAATGAGATATCCTCTATGCTAAAAAACTCAGCAGCCACTCTAACCACAAAGTGCACTGTATCCACAATCATACACAAAGGTTGATTTTGTTCTACATACAGACAATGTTGTTTTAGACTACACAAATGTTGGTTCATTGAGAATGTTCAGGTTTTACAAAATCAGACCGGGGTAGTGAAAGAAAACTATTTTATTGAGAGCAAATTCATCTCTGTAATGGAGTATAGATATAATTCCTACAGAAAGTATGTGATTAGTTCTATAAACATTTTTATCTGTAATTTGCTATCCTCCAGACAACTGAGATCCAGGACAAGACCATGAAATCACATGTAAGTAATATGTACAGATAGCGTGCAATATAACGGTTTCACTTTCTAAGATGGATATTGTCTTAGTGAGTACAAGACGAACATATAGAACAGTGATGAACGTACATCATGAAAAGTTATGACACAGAAAAACTAGCCGTGTGTTTGGCTAAAAATTCTGATGGAAGGTCTATGAAGATTCTTGCATTTACTGAGATGAATTCAGCAATTTGCTGTCCACTTCTGGTGTAGTGCAACATGGTGAAGTTTTCTTGTTGTGATGTGGGACCATTTCACACACACACACATTCACTTGTATTAAGAAACTCATTTGGTTGAATTGCAACCAGCACAGCAACCCAGTGGCATGGGAAACCAATTTGCATACCAGGCAGTTGACCTAACTGTCATTGTGTATACTTGGTGCACCACCATTATTAATTTAAACTGTATATTTAAAACACTATGAAACTGCTCTGCAGTGACACGTATGTAGTGCTTGTTGTGGACATTAATTAGAAAAGTGATTCTGGCTCTATGAACTCATTCATCACCCGCATTGGCAGTTTAAGTCACCCTGTGCTAAACATTGAATGATTCTTTGGGAGTTATACAAAAAGATGCCCCCCCCCCCCCCCTCCATGCTAATTCAGATCTGTTTAATGTGTCAGTTTTATTTGTAAAAAATTATTTTATGTTGGCAAAGAACTTTCTTTCAATACAGCTGATGAAGGTTGTACATTAGGTAGTAGTGATTCTGTTGTAAAACTGTTGTGTGTAAACTAGTGACAATGAGCTGTCTGACAGTGTCATGAGGTACAACCCTGAACTATGATGGCATGACTTTTCTGCTGTCCTGTCATCAACCTCTGTCCAGATCCTGATTACCAAGATGACTAACAACGTTGCCTACACCATGGTCTAGTCCATTGGACCTCATCATCATCAACAAAATCATGCAGCCATCACCATCTTCAACACCTCCTCCTGATTTCTGACACTCGCTTCTGTAAAACACAAATTGTAAGCATTGTTTCAGAGCACTTATCCTATATGTTGTTCTTGCAATGTTGTCTGTGAGAAACAATGGAAAGAAAAATAATTATGAAGACATACAAAAGTGTTGAATACTTTGAGAGGTGATAGTACTCATAAAAACAAGAAAAATTGGATCACTAAATATCAGTGCAGAAATGCATACTTTCCAAAATAAGCATGTGTTTATACGAAGGGCTGTACGACACTTGGTTAGCACAGTCATTGCATTGGCGCATTGGCACTCCGTCAAATGTGTCAGCAGTGCAATGTGATGTCTTACCCACAGTACTCCACCTACCATTAGGTGGTCTGCAGTCAGTTGTGTGGTTTGAGTCATGGTGTAGCCTGTGTTACATTTTGTCATGTTTGTGTGCCTTATTTTACAGTTCTGTATTGTCAATCCTGGATACATGTCATGGTGTTTTACCTTTTACCAAATGTGGATTCACATGTGCATTTACTGTTATTGCACTATTTGAATGTTCAAACGGCGTAATACCTTTAGATGGTCTTTCTTCCACCACTTGTTCGCAATGCAAGAGTACTAATCAACAAGTAAAATGGTGGATATGACATTCTGCTCTGGTTTAGGAAATGGACATAGCCTGCAAGTCCGTGGACAAATACTCACCATAATAGTCTTGAGCACACCAGTAATTCCAAACTTCAATATTAAGTCATGAAGTCTAATATTTTGTTACCAAAACATTAAGCAATATGTTAGAATCAAAAGGCTTGCCTGAAGGTCAACACAAAGCAAATCAATTCTTTCACAATAGTCAGCCATAACTGATTATCATGAATCATTGTTTATCCAAAACAAAACAGTTATCTAGAAAAGCTACCATGTATTCAACTGACTGCAGCTCTGTAATCACTAATATTATTAGACTTTATCAAGCATCGAGCCTATAGCGTCCCCAGTGCTATATTACAAAAAGACTTAAAAAACAGTATTTATAAATTGAATAATATATTTTTATCATGTAGCCGTAAAGTAATAATTTCTCTGTCCAAGTTTCAAATGCAAAGAAATAATTTATGACAAAATGATCTAAAGAGACGACAAGATACGCTCTTTTGTTAATTTTTTAGTCGTCTTCTCTTCCTCTTTTGTCTTGAATGTGTATAGAGGGACATCTTGCGAGTGCTGGCAAATGTAAGCATATTTGTATGAGTTAAGCATATAATATACTGATTTAATATTATTGTGCACTTTTAATTTGTAAGAGGTGATCCCGATTTCATGTCCGCCTTCCTTGAATTAACCTGCATTCAAATAATTTACAGTCCAACAATCGCAGCGGCTGATGCAGCCAACGACGCCATTACATGGCGATATTAACTTATGAAAAATTAGCGGAAGCGGAAAACTCGCCCGCTATTAACATAATATTAATTTTTCTCCACAGCCGCCCGACGTTGCAGAAATTACTTTGCTTTAAGATTCTTATTTTCAGTACCATAGCCGAGACCCAGAGCCAGGACTCTGACAATGATACAATGGTTAACGGAGGTAAGAAAAATACTCTCGCGCGTGTGTGGGCCGCAATTTTAATTAATAACTAAAGATTTCTTGCTTTAAAGTGAACTGACTAGCCGAGGAAATTAATATGAAAAGTTTATTACATTGTACAAGTTATATGCTCATGTTTTAAGATTCAGCGAGTCTAACATTCATTAACGTAACAGATAATTTAAGATTAATATTGCTAAAATGGAGAACTTAAGGAAAGCATTTAATCGTAAAATCAAAATTAAATGAAATATCATTTTTATTAAGGCCCACCACGTAAGTCGGCAAGAATTAAAAAATAATAATAACAATAATAATATATATATTAAATTACGATGGCCGACGGACGCGAGATTGGCGCCCAACGTTATGTAGAAAAGCTACCATGTATTCAACTGACTGCAGCTCTGTAATCACTAATATTATTAGACTTTATCAAACATTGAGCCCCAAACTGCTGTGATGACACCTGCAAAATGTAACGGACATTTTCTTGCCATTCAGGGGGATGTGTACAGAATCAATATATTTAACTATGTCAGATATAGAATCATGAGATTGAAACAGAATTTCTCTCTATGTAATTAATTAATATCTTTTCTCCTAATTTCAAGTGTGTAGGCCTACTGTTATTTGTTAAGAAATGCAAAATACGAAAATTCTCCTTCTTGTTACCACTCACTTTCTCTCTCTCATTCTGACCACCAAACTGTAAGGTCACCTATCTGTTACAGTCTGCACTCTTGCCTGAATAGTAACTGATATAAGTTTAACTATGTTTTCATTGTTTAGCCATGTACTTATCCTTTTTACTGATCTTGTATAAAACATGTTCCAGCCTGTCAAATTCATTGGGATTGGTTGGTTTGGTGACACAACAGTTTCACACCATCAGTGCATTATTGTTTATACATTTTCATTTCTACAAGTCAAGCCTGCACTCTCATGTTCTCTACGAAGGCCGATTATCATTTTGTTGCATTGAAAATAAACATTAACATCATCTTATGTGATCAAACCTATTCCCTCTCCAAGAATGACTTATGGATCGTATCAGTCATTTCAATGAAGGTGACAGGTATTTAATCCTTTGAAAATATTAGACAACACAGCAAAATGAGATCTTAGATCATTCATTCGAAAACTCAATATTCCATGACTGTAATATTTCTTGCTGTCAACAATGTGATGAGGCTTTATTTTGCAAACCTTTTATTTACAATTCTAAACATTTATGAAATCCACACAGTTGCAAATATAAAGCTAGCATTAAAGTCAGTAGCACATCCAACAAAATGAGTCATTGCCTTCCATTAGAGTTGTGCTCTACCAACACTATGATTCATTAGTTTTGGTACAGCAGATAAATGACGTAGTACATGGTAGGTAAAGAAACATAAATGAATATCTAAGAAAGGAACTGGGAGCCAATGACTTCTCCTTATTTGTTTGATTGGTTGATTGGTGGTTGTTTCTCTCATAATTAGAACTGCACATCATTCAGTGTTAGCCCATTGTGTATTTTATGTCATTACAGTATATAAATTGTATTATGCAAGTAATAAAAATTAGTTGATTCCAAAACTTCTGCACTTTTATACTAAAAAGAGGAATTACTTTTGACACAAGTATAGTTTACGTGCACAAACATAAAAAGCTATATAATTATTGTTGTTATTTTGTACTAATTAGAATGTTCTTCATCATGATCAAAGGCAAGAGTTTCCTGTATGTATTGATACATGTGAAAGTTGTTTATGAGTAACAGAAATTTGTTTTATATAAGTTTAATGAAGTATTGAAGCAATGTTTGAAATGGAAATTGCGTTTTCTACTCTATTTGATAAATCTATATTACCATTTGTATTTTTACTGAACTCTGCTACACAATACAAAACAATTTTTGAATAAAACCTGAACTGAACTTCAATTCTGCTGCAAATACTGCTTATTTTTAAGTAACAGGTAGGAGGATGACTACATAGAACAAAAATGTTCCTAGGTCATGCAGCCCTTTCTACATCCTCTCTCAGTTTCTAGACAGTTCACCACTTCCAGTTTCTAGGACAATATAACAATACAATGATCACATTCATAAACAAAGTTATTGATATGAGGTGATGCCTGGTAGTCATACCTATATGTTAGGTAATGTGCCTACAAAAACTACCATAGTCGACACTTACTTGTGATATTCCACAGTAGTTCTACAACTAATGTGGTCAGATCCTTGTGTACAAAAACTGCTTTGTTGCCATGATGTTGTGGAGGATACATATTGAGCCATGACAGTCTCTCTTTTAATTGTTTACCAAAATTGGACATTTGTTCCTCAGACGGCAGGATTATACACTTGTCAGTCAGCATATGAGCAGGTAGGCACACTTTCTAGCCAAACACCAACACTACTGGTGAACACCTAGATTTTCCTTCACCACTGATCAAAGGCCTAACAACATCAAAGACAAAGCTTTCATCCACTGAGAGCCACATGCCATTAATGCAGTCTTCAGAGATTGATGAAATCTTTCAACTAATGCGTTGCTTGCTGGGTGGCAACTAGTTGTTTGAACACGACTGCAGTGCATATCTGTAGCAGCTCTTGAAACAGACAAGCCTCAAAGAATCTACAATGGTCAGAAATGATCACTTGTGGTACAATACAGTGAGAAAACCAGTGTGCCAATAGTGTCATATCCACAGTGTCTGCTGAAATACTGGAAAAATGCTTCTAGCCAACAAGCAAACCGATCCACCACCGTTAAAATGTAGCTATAATTTTCAGAACAAAGAAGAGGTCCCACCAAATCAAAATGTAAGTACATAAAATGGACCTTACTCTTCTGACACTGTTAACAACATTGAGCCCAGTGGGGGAATCCTTTCTAATTCCAGGCCATATGACATATTGTGTCAGCAATTTATCTGAAGCCCTCATTCCTGGGTGTGCTAAATTATGAAAGGTGCAAAAAATCTCTTCCTGTGTCTCAGTGGAATGTAAGGATGTAACCTACCTTGTGATGTATCACATCATAAGGTAAGTCCCATCTCTTTTACTTCCACTTTATCAAACACCAAACCATGAGACTGATTAGCCAACAACTAAGCCAATTCAGAGTCTTCCTCTTGATCAACTGCTATTTTCTCCCAGCAGTCTGCCTTGACACTGGTGCTCCTACATGATAAATAATCAGCCCCAACATAATTCATGCCACTTATGTGTCTAACATCTGTGGAGTACTGTGTTATGATGTCTGCCATGTGACATCAAAGGGGCAATTCTAAGTCTGTCATTTGGGAAAGAATGCCACAAGAATTTAACTCCTGCATGAATGGCTGGTAATTCACTGTCTGTCTGTATTGCTCCATTTGCACTGTGTTTCCATCAAGAGGCAGGAAAACAATGACAAAGCATGCCAATCGCCATTGATCTTCTGTTGCAATATCACACCAACTGCCTCCTGGCTGATGTTGACCAAGATTGCCAGTTTGGAATCATGAATAGGATGATGTAATAGCACAACCTCCACCTTAGCATCCTCAACATCCTTATGGACCTGCTGTAGATTCTCGTTCCACAGTACCTTCTTGTTCCCTGAGGTTCACTTACACTTTAGACATGCAGTCAAAGGAGCCTGTTTTTCAGCTGCCTGTGGAAGATGGAGTCAGTAGAAATTAATTGTACCTTGAACTGGGAAGTCGTGGATGAGTTGTACACTTTTGGGGTTTGGAGATAGACCTTTTGCAGAAATAATGAACCCAAGGAGGAGGAGGAGATTAGTGTTTAACGTCCCGTCGACAACGAGGTCATTAGAGACGGAGCGCAAGCTCGGGTGAGGGAAGGATGGGGAAGGAAATCGGCCGTGCCCTTTCAAAGGAACCATCCCGGCATTTGCCTGAAGCGATTTAGGGAAATCACGGAAAACCTAAATCAGGATGGCCGGAGACGGGATTGAACCGTCGTCCTCCCGAATGCGAGTCCAGTGTGCTAACCACTGCGCCACCTCGCTCGGTATGAACCCAAGAAACTGTAAGCTCTCATTCCCAAAAATGCAATCATCTTTGGTGATTACCACTCCAAAGTCCTTGAGCCTCTGAAAAAGGGTTTGTAGGTACTCCTTGTGTTGCTCCATATTGTTGGAGAAGACAAAAATGTCATCCTTGCAACAAAACAGGAATGGAACACCTCTGGGAAACTGGTGAATAAATCTTTGCCATTTTTGTGTGGCATTTTTAAGACCAGAGGGCATAAAGTTGAAACAGAACAAACCAAAGGGAGTTGTGAGAGCAGTCTTCTTCCTGTTGTCCTTTGTGAGCAAAATTGGTGCATATGCCTTGCAGAAGTTGATAACTCTTGTCCCTGCTATGAAATTGTTGTAGTCTGCCACCTGAGGTAACGGATACTTATCAGGAATAGTATAAGAATTTATATGAATTCAGGACTCCACAGTCCCTACACATGCATCAATTTCTGTACTTTTTTTGACTGCATTGATATGTGAGACCCACTGACTATCTGACGGAGACACAATTCCTTCAATAACCTGTCTGTCTTTGTCGTCCTTAGGTGCAGCAAACATTTCTGGCGTAAGCCTGCTTGGTCGGGCTCTTACTGGAGGACCAGGTGAAGTCTGAATGCAGTGTCCATGTCATGCTTGCAAGCGATTCCCAGTTTCCTGACTTCTGCAATCTGGAAATACTTGCAGTATCGCATCGCAACTGCTGGAAACTAGTGCCAACTGAGCCACTTCTAGGAGTCGTTTAGAAACAAGTCTGGAACCAATCAGAAAAATTGCAAAAAATCAGCTCCCAAAATCAGTTCCATCACATTCACCATGAGAAATGGCCATGTGAATGTGTGTTGTAGCCCAAGATGGAGTGTCAAAACTTTTCTTCCCATGATCTCAATTCTGAAATTGAGTTATAGAAACCTTTGAACTGCTGCTTGTAAAACTTCCAGCCAGTAACACACTTCTATCAGAATATGTTCTACCAAAAACTTTGTTTTGAACATGTTGTCCCTCACTAATAACTGGTGAAATTGCTTCTCGATTGTGCACATGAGGTTAATCTGTTTAGTCAGTTGCCTTCTATCTGCCAGCTGCAGCTCCTCAAAACTACAGTTTTCGAATCCCTCCATAAATGTCTTCTGTCTTCTCATAGGCCTTTGAGTTGCATGGTAGTCAATGCCTTCCACCAGCATAAAAACAGTCCCATGTGTGCTGTTATATGTCAGAGATATGTGACCTGTTGGCTGATACTCATCGAATGGTGAGGCAACAGAAATCTTCTTGTATGACATACCCAGATATGTTCCACATTGCCTATGTATGGTAACAATAGACCATAGCCATGGCCCAATAGGCGCAGGAGACAAAGAAGTAGTAGGGTGATTTTTTTTTGTCGACCCTCTCTGGGGTCATCAAAGTAGTTTGGAAAATTGCATGGACTGATGCATTGTCATGCATTTCTGCCAAAATGCTGATGGAGCCAATACCATGAAGTCTGAATTTATGGTTTTTGTTTATCTGTGTTTACTTTTGTTTTCACACCCGCCACAGTGTCTTATAATCGCTTCACACATTCTGTCAGTTGTCCTACTTTGCTTAGGGGCGTAGCATGACACTATACCTGAGTCAGAGCAGCTTTTCCCACCTTCACTGGTAATGCTCAGATTGAGGCCTACAGCCATGCTAGTCTGTTTGATAGTGTTACAACCTTTATGCTCTGAATATATGGCCATCATCTCAGCTTTGTCGGCCAAGACTATCGAGGGTAATTCGATGTGTGCTGCTAAGAGAGTGCTGATTATTGGTGGTAGCCACCTAAGCCATAATGACTGAAGGGTAGCCTTAGGCGACAAATCATTGCCAGCTAGCAATTTTAGCTGTTCCAACATTTGTTTTGGTGGTATGTCACCAGTTGGCATCTCCTATAATAGTTTATGAAATCTGCACTACAGGATTAAATAATAATCTTTGATAAATTTGCTTTAGAATCTCATAACCCTGTGAACTTTACAAGTCTTCCAGTTGCTTAATTTGTGCCTCCTACAAATGTACCACCACACAATGAATGAAGCCTGTCAAGAAAAGCTAGGATGTCAGGTTGCAAAAATATGCTCTCTGCCTGCCTGAACCATAGGTGTGGTCATTTCGCCCAGAAAGAGAGATGTTTAACATTTCGGAAGTTCCTACCTTGAACTGTACGGACTGTAGGTTCATTTCAAGAGATTGCCTCTACTGTAGTGTCCTGTTGAGCTGCATTTTGAAGTTCCTGCTGTGGCTCCAACTTGATTGTAGGGCTGTCAGTATTGTTAATCATGATGATAATTCTTTGACAGTGTCACCACTTTGAACCTTAAGAGAACTGAACTGGTGGTGAGAATTTGACAATTTGTCTTTAAATATGTCTGCTTGTGTCTGTATGTGTGGATGGATATGTGCGTGTATGCGAGTGTATACCTGTCCTTTTTTCCCCCTAAGGTAAGTCTTTCCGCTCCCGGGATTGGAATGACTCCTTACCCTCTCCCTTAAAACCCACTTCCTTTTGTCTTCCCCTCTCCTTCCCTCTTTCCTGATGAGGCAACAGTTTGTTGCGAAAGCTTGAATTTTGTGTGTATGTTTGTGTTTGTTTGTGTGTCTATCGACCTGCCAGCGCTTTTGTTCGGTAAGTCACCTCATATATATATGTCTGTATGTGTGGATGGATATGTGCGTGTGTGCGAGTGTATACCTGTCCTTTTTTCCCCCTAAGGTAAGTCTTTCCGCTCCCGGGATTGGAATGACTCCTTACCCTCTCCCTTAAAACCCACTTCCTTTCGTCTTCCCCTCTCCTTCCCTCTTTCCTGATGAGGCAACAGTTTGTTGCGAAAGCTTGAATTTTGTGTGTATGTTTGTGTTTGTTTGTGTGTCTATCGACCTGCCAGCGCTTTTGTTCGGTAAGTCACCTCATCTTTGTTTTTTTTTATATATATATATATGTGTGTGTGTATCAACCTGTGAATGGACAGTTTGTTGCTGGTCATTCCCACATAGAAAGCTTCACAGTGTAGACAGGTCAGTTAGTAAATCACGTGGGTGCTTTCACACGTGGCTCTGCCTTTGATCATGTACACCATCCCTCCATTATGACAGCTGCCACCCATTCCACATCAAACGGTCCCTTCCCTACAGCCTAGGTCTTCGTGGCAAACGAACCCGCTCCAGTCCTGAATCCCTGAACCATTACACCAACAACCTGAAAACAGCTTTCGCATCCCGCAACTACCCTCCCAACCTGGTACAGAAGCAAATAACCAGAGCCACTTCCTCATCCCCTTAAACCCAGAACCTCCCACAGAAGAACCCCAAAAGTGCCCCACTTGTGACAGGATACTTTCCGGTACTGGATCAGACTCTGAATGTGGCTCTCCATCAGGGATACGACTTCCTCAAATCCTGCCCTGAAATGAGATCCATCCTTCATGAAATCCTCCCCACTCCACCAAGAGTGTCTCTCCGCCGTCCACCTAACCTTCGTAACCTCTTAGTTCATACCTATGAAATCCCCAAACCACCTACCCTACCCTCTGGCTCCTACCCTTGTAACCGCCCCCGGTGTAAAACCTGTCCCATGCACCCTCCCACCACCACCTACTCCAGTCCTGTAACCCGGAAGGTGTACACGATCAAAGGCAGAGCCACGTGTGAAAGCACCCACGTGATTTACCAACTGATCTGCCTACACTGTGAAGCTTTCTATGTGGGAATGACCAGCAACAAACTGTCCATTCACATGAATGGACACAGGCAGACAGTGTTTGTTGGTAATGAGGATCACCCTGTGGCTAAACATGCCTTGGTGCACGGCCAGCACATCTTGGCACAGGGTTACACCGTCCGGGTTATCTGGATACTTCCCAATAACATCAACCTGTCAGAACTCCGGAGATGGGAACTTGCCCTTCAGTATATCCTCTCTTCTCGTTACCCACCAGGCCTCAACCTCCGCTAATTTCAAGTTGCCGCCGCTCATACCTCACCTGTCATTCAACAACATCTTTGCCTATGTACTTCCGCCTCGACTGACATCTCTGCCCAAACTCTTTGCTTTTACCAATGTCTGCTTGTGTCTGTGTATGTGCGGATGGATATGTATGTGCATACGAGTGTATACCACCCCTTTTTCCCCTAAGGTAAGTCTTTCCGCTCCCGGGATTGGAATGACTCCTTACCCTCTCCCTTAAAACCCACATCCTTTCATCTTTCCCTCTCCTTCCTTCTTTCCTGATGAAGCAGCCGTTGGTTGCGAAAGCTAGAATTTTGTGTGTATGTTTGTGTGTCTATCAACCTGCCAGCGCTTTCGTTTGGTAAGTCACAATCATCTTTATATATATATATATATATATATATATATATATATATATATATATATATATATATATATCTCTGATGAGGCAACAGTTTGTTGCGAAAGCTTGAATTTTGTGTGTATGTTTGTGTGTCTATCGACGTGCCAGCGCTTTCGTTTGGTAAGTCACATCTTCTTTGTTTTATATATATAAACAAAGTGGTAGAGCGACCCTGGTAGAAGCTGCCCTGACATGGAGCCAGTAGGCCACGTGACTCCATGACCCAACTCAAATGTCGACACACCATATGTTCCAGCAGCTTACAAAGGAAGTTGGTGAGGTTGATGGGCCAGTAGCTTTACACGTCAAGCAGGTTTTGACTGGATTTCAGCACCAGAATGATGATGTTCTCCCGCGATTGTGATGGAAAGACGACATCACACCAGATCTGGTTGAAGATGACGAGGAGATGTCACTTGTAGTCAGACGAGAGATGTTTAATCATCTGACTGTGGATCCGATTCGGCCCATGAGCTGTGTTGGGGCAATGTACAAGGGCGCTGAGGAGCTCCCACTCTGTAAATAGGGCATTATACGATTCACTGTGGTGTGTACTGAATGAGAGGACTTTCCGTTCCATCCGCCATTTGAGGGTGCAACATAGACGCTCGAGCATAGTGCTCAGCAATCACGTGTGCATCGCTAGATAATGCTCCATTGATGTTAATGCCAGGTACACCTTTTAGGGTCTGATGCCCAAAAACATGTCTGGTCTTTGTCCAGACTCGGGAAGGTGATGTATGGCACCCAATCGTCGACACGTACCTCTCCCAACACTCCTGTTTTCTTCTTTTATAATTTGGCATACGCAGGCACAGAGTTGCTTAAAGGCTATTAGGTGCTCAAGGGAAGGGTGCCGCATATGTCACTGTAGAGCTTGCCAACGCAATTTCTGGTGACCACAAAGGGACTATCTTTCACTGGGTGCACCCTAAAGAACGACGGATCGCGTTTTCTGCTGCAGAAACGATCGTTGTAGTGGCCTGCTCAACAACATCGATGGCACCATGTGGGGGAGATACAGCGGTGACAGCAGAGGAGGTGGTTTCCCAGTCTGCCTTGTTTAAAGCTCATCTGGGTGGGTGTTCTTGGGCGTGATGCCGGGGGAGTGACAGGAAGATGGGAAAGTGGTCACTACCACACAGGTCATCATGTGCTCTCCAGTAGGTAGATGGGAGCAGACCAGGACTGCAAACCGAGAGATCAATGGCCGAATATGTGCCATGTACCATGCTGAAATGTGTGGGGGCACCTGCATTTAAGAGGCAGAGGTCAAGTTGTGATAGTAAATTTTCGATCTCCCTACCTCGGTCGGTAAGCATGGCGCCACACCACAAGGGGTTATGCGAGTTAAAGGTCTCCCAAAGATGGAAAAGGTTTAGGTAGTTGATCAATCGGTGCAGCCAATACGTTCAGGGGTACTGCACTATCTGGAGGAAGACATACATTGCAGGCAGTTATTTCCTATGTCGTCCTTATCCTGACTGCCACAGCTTCAAGAGGGTTTCAAGGGGCACAGGTTCACTACACACTGAGTTCGGGACATAGATACAAACTCCACCTGACACACTATTATAGTCACTACAGTTCCTTTAATATCCCTTATAGCTGCGCAGGGCAGGGGTCTGCATTGCCAGGAACCAGGTTTCCTGGAAGGCAATACAGAAAGCAGGTGTAAAGCTTAAGAGTTGCCATAGCTCAGCCAGGTGGTGGAAAAAACCGCCGTAATTCCACTGGAGGATTATGTGATCTTGAGACTGGGAAGGCATGAAACACTCAATGAGGCAGTCTATGCCTCAGGGTCACTTGCTGCCACCAGATGAGTACCTGTGCGACCGACATCCATTGTGTCCAAGGGCCCAGTATGATCTAAGTCATCAGTGGACGCCAGAATCTCCATGTCATCCTCAGACACAGAGCTTGTAGGTAATGGTGGTGTGGGTGCCACTGCAGTGCCTTTGTTCTGGGCGATCTTTTTCATTTTAGGTTTCTCTCACTGCGCCTTAGGTTTGTCCGGCTGGGAGGCCTTCACTGATTCAGTCTCAGCGACTGAGGAGGATAAAACCTATGACCAGCTACCTGTGGCTGGCAGGTGTCAGCTTTGCCACTGGTAGGAACCTGGGAAGGGAGTGTCCCAAGGGATCCATTCCTGGTGTGAGGAGCTGAAGAAGACTTATGCTTCTCCGGCTGAGAAGTGGGGACTGACTTCCCCATTGGTTGGGGAGGGAGGGGTGTTGCTACTGAAGTAGGTTTTGCAGGGGCGACAGGGAGGGAAGTGCCCCCCACCATCAAGGGGCAGGTGGAGTCTGTCAGCTCTGGGAGCTGTACGCGGCGGAATGGAAGGTGGTAGAACTGTTGTCATAGCGGCAGCGTAGGTTGACGTCATATACACAGGATGTAGCCCATCATATTTTCTCTTAGCTTCAGTGTAGGTCAGTCGATCCAGGGTCTTGTAGTCCATTATTTTTCTTTCTTTCTGGAGAATCCTGCAGCCTAGTGATCAAGGCGAATGGTGCACTCCTCAGTTGACACAGATGGGAGGCGGGGCACAGGGAGTATTGGGATGTGAAGGATGTCGACTATCCTGACAGGTGACAATGGAAGTACAGCGGAAAGACATATGGCCGAACTTCTAGCACTTAAAACACCGCATTGGGGGAGGGATATAAGTCTTTACGTCACAGCGGTAGACCATCACCTTGAACTTCTTGGGTAATATGTCACACTCAAAGGCCAAGATGAAGGCACTGGTGGCAATCTGATTATCCCTCGGACCCTGGTGGACGTGCCGGACGAAACAGACACCTCGCCGCTCTAAACTGGATCGCAGCTCATCGTCAGATTGCAATCAAATGTCCATGTGAAATATAACACCCTGGACCATATTTAAGCTCTTATGGGGAGTGACTGAAACAGAAACATCCCCCCAGCTTGTCACAGGTGAGTAGCGCCCGTGACTGGGCAGAGGTTGCTGTTTTGATCAAGACCGACACTGACCACATTTTGGACAAGCCCTCCACATCCCCAAACTTGCCCTCTTAATGCTCCACAAAAAAAAACTGAGATTTCATTGACAAAAAAATTTCCCATCAACTCTTGTACATACGAGTATGCTTCACTGCCATCCGTAGCCTGGCGTTCTTCCCATGGTGTGGCCAGGGGGATGGGGGGGGGGGGGGGAAGCGGGGGGGGGGGGGGGGCAATGGGGGAACTATTTGGGATATTGGGATAGTATTTATTAGCGTTTAAGTTAAGACCTTGATCGCTTAGAGACTGCTGGTGTTTGACCACCAGCAAGAGATGATGTACTACACTTCATGGCAGGTCATTTGCCCTGATGCCACCCACTCCGACCGACTGGCTACCATGCAGGATATCAGGCACAAACAGAGTAAGAATTCCATTATCGCCGACAGCGCAGAAAGCAATACTGCACAGAGGATGGAGGAAAACACACCCAGGAGGGTGACCTCATCCGACAGCTGGAGAACAAGCGGAAGAGCAGATCCATGCCGACAAAGGATGCAAGAAGTCCAGCACACGATGGACACTATGCACCATGTAAGGCGCCATTACCCAGTTGGCTCACTCTTCGGGAAAATTTCGAAAAATGGAGGTCAAAAACCCTGCAGGGGACCATCACATAAAGGCTGAAATGAGTGAGACTCCTGTTAGTCGCCTCTTATGACAGGCAGGAATACCTCACACCTATTATAACCCCCTGACCCTGGGGGGAGGGGGGGGGGGGGAAGTAAAAATATTCCAATATGCTTCACCACAAACCCACAAAGTTTATTTTAATTTATAAAATTTCTGCATCTACTAAACTTATGAGAAACTGGACTCCAAACTACTTCGAATCTCTCTTTAAATCACAAACACTCAACACTAAATTCTCTTGTCCTATACGCATTCCACAATAGAGTAACCTGTCCAGCAACATAAGAGAACATGCACATGCCCCCCACCCCACCCCTTTAAAAAAAAATAAACTGATGGTTTGTCTTCCGAAATAATAGTAATTCTACATTTATTTCTCACTTAGTGTGTGTACACCACAATCAACAAGAGTTCACAGATGAGTACCAAAGGCCTTAAGACACAATTTTTAACTCAATTACTATATGTAGGCCATTTTTAGAGGATATGATTAACAATTTGTGTGTGTGTGTGTGTGTGTGTGTGTGTGTGTGTCACACATATTTTCCCTTCTTAGCTTACCCAAAGGGAGTGGAGTACATGAGAGTCAGGGACGTAGTGTGGCCAGTAGACAGGTAAATATGTGGATTCAGTTTATTAAGCTACCAAACCCTCTTTTTTCAGTCATGCAAGATATCTAGGTGTTGACCCTCAGTGATATCAATCACATCACCTACATACTATGCACCTGGATAACATGGCATTCTATAGCATGAGCTTTGAAGAACATCTCAGACATATGAGAAAGGTATTAGGTTGTCTGAAGGAGGCTGGAAGACCCAGTCTTACCAATGGGATCCTTTTAATCCATTATTTCTGTGGAAACTTATCATAGAAGTGCTCTAATCCCTTGCCCAGTTGCAGCACTGCTCCTACCAAGTTATGTATGTATGTACTCAGTGATGGGTTGATAAAGCCTACGCTGTAACAAGGTTTGACTGCCCCGAGTTTCCTACCATTGTGCTTCACTCATTTTTGTTAAGTCTGTTTGGATGCTGGCAAGTTCTCCCTGGATGACACGCTTTAGAATTCATTACTTGCCCATGAATTACTTGTTTAACATAACCAATAGCAGCTCAACATATTTGGTACTTTCCACCTGCTATGGTTGTTTTTCTTAAAATAGGGCAGTGCCTGACACCTAGTTTGCTTGGAATTGTATGTTTTAAAATAAGAGTGGCACCCCCATAGTTGTTATATTGAATAAAACCAACAAACTGCAGGGACAGAGTGCTGACTGGAAATGGAGGAAAAAAGCCCCATTCATCTGGAAAAGCATCATTGCCATGGTAGATGGCACTGATGAATGACAGTTCCTCTGACCATGTGCCATGTGTTCCTTGCTGTGATTGATGCAGCGTATGTAAGAAGCAAAATGGTCCAGTATTTATGTCAGGAATAAGCAGTGATGGCGTTTGTGTATGGCCAAGCAGATAGAAACAGTCAACTTTAGTAGTTAAATGGTTGCAGGATTTTAAAAAAGCTAAGGTTCATTAAGTATGTGTTTTCTGGATTGGTATATTTAACTATATAAACAATTTCACAGAGGACCAGGGCCTCAGGTCTGGTTAAGTTCACTTGGGCACTACAGCACTCCAGTGACCAATTTCTAGGTTGTTAGTATTTTGCTAATAGGGCTTGTGCTCATATATTAATTTTGTCTATCCGTGTCAATTTTGTATACTTACAAATAATTTTTCCAAAAGGAGCAGTGCCCAAGGTCTGTGTTCATTTCAGATGGGAGCTACACTCATTCCACGGAGCAGTTTCAAATTTAACAGTATTTGCTAATAATTTTAAGTTTGTGATGATAAATGTTTTGGATTAACTTAAGTTTCATTAAGGATTTTGGTTTTTAAGGATTCAATTATTAAAAGTTTGCTACAGAATTTGTTAATACAATAACTCCAAATTCGCCACATATTTTGCTGCACATTTGTAAGCTGCCAGCATTGTAGAAATGGGCTTAAGCCCAGAGTTAACGAGTATCGCACTGGATTGTGTGGCATTCATGCTTGTGTAACATAAAAGAGTTCTTAAATAAAAATGTATCAACGTGCTCAGGGGCAGTCCACTTCCACACCATTGTGTTGCAGCCTGACCTGCTCCTAAAGTTGTCTTCTGTTTCCTATCCCTGTCCTGAAGGTTTCAGCACTCCTGAGATTCCCAAGTGACTTGTACTTTTGTACTTCCTTCTTTCATCGATCAATTGAAGTATTTCTTCTGTTACCTATGGATTCTTAACAGTCACCTTCTTTGTACATAAGTTTTTCTTTGGAAGTTCTACAATTGCCCTTTTTAGATATGTTGATCTCTCTTCAACCAAACTGCCTACAGTGATGAAGCAAGTGGGATAATTTTACTTCCCCTCTTGTTTCCTTAATTTTTTATTTTTTTTTCTTCATTTTTGACTAATTACTATTAACATACGCGAGTATAATCTCCATTTTCATAAAACAGAAAGGTTCGCTCTCAGTTTTAAAGAATATAACACCAGATCTAATTTTGTGCTTAGTTTGGTTATAATAGAGGGAAACATTCCACGTAGGAAATATATATCTAAAAACAAAGATGATGTGACTTACCAAATGAAAGTGCTGGCAGGTCGACAGACACACAAACAAACACAAACATACACACAAAATTCAAGCTTTCGCAACAAACTGTTGCCTCATCAGGGAAGAGGGAAGGAGAGGGAAAGACGAAAGGATGTCTTTCCCTCTCCTTCCCTCTTTCCTGATGAGGCAACAGTTTGTTGCGAAAGCTTGAATTTTGTGTGTATGTTTGTGTTTGTTTGTGTGTCTGTCGACCTGCCAGCACTTTCATTTGGTAAGTCACATCATCTTTGTTTTTAGATATATTTGTGCTTAGTTTTACGTATGTAATTGATTTTCTAATGTATTTCAATTATACGTAGTTAGTATCTTGTTGTAGGGTGAAATCAGTAATTGTTTCGTAACTGAAATTCTATTGCTGAATTATAAACAAATATAAATTCTGCTTAATTATGAACGTTTAGAGGAACAACTAATAGTATTCTTAAAGGATCTATTTGGATCTATTCGAAAACATATTACCAAAGTAAGTAACAGTTTTATCCAAAGTATTGTTTGTGTACTTATATTTGCTAATTTCATGATATAAGCAAATAATTCAGGCTAAATCTTGTAGTAGAAGAAACTGTTAAAGAACCAATTTTTCGATGTATTCAGTTAATTTAATGAATTAAGTTTTAATTGTAATTTCTGTAAATTTAACTTCCAACAATGTGCAGTTTCAGTGCCTGTAATTGCATAAGAGCCCGATTTTTGGTTCCGAGACAGTCGGTCCACGGAAGAGTTTCAGATGAGAAACCTGTGTTGGGTAGAACAACAATGCTTCAACTTAACTGTGAAGTAATTGTTACACAATTAGGCCAAGTGTTAAAACAATGACAGTGTCAGAGCCTGCTCTGTACGTACCTTTCTATTCTTCAAGAACTGTGAACTTTGTGGTTAGGCTTTTACTGCTCGTAGATGTTCAACAGTAAACTATTGCAGCAGTATGTGAATGTTCACCTGCAACCTATTAATGAGGCTTATTGAAAGTTAAACAGTAGTGCACTGGCCATGTAACTGTGTAATGTTGGGGGTTATGAACAGTGAAAGTAGAAGACTGTGAAACGCAACTGTGCATCTGTCTGCTACAGCATTTACAGTACACAGTAGTTGCGCTTCCACCCCCTATTTTTTCAGCCAGTACGTCAACACCGAGGACAACAAACAAAAAAGGAAAGCAGGGAACATCGTCACACTATGAAATACTCATTACTGGAGTACCTATAGCAGTGGTCTTCAAACTGTGGTCCACATGAATATTCATGCGGCTAACAATTCTCAGCCGTATTTTGTAATATAATGCATCAAGCAACTAACAGCCAAACACAAAACGTCAACTAACCGTAACAGCTTCTTAAAAAGAGTATTTTTCTTGTCCAATAACATACAAAAATACTTAGAGAAACAGTAATATTTTAATTTCAGTTGACCTTGGTGAATCCAGCATGAGCTAAGTAAATTTTGCGGCTTACGTCGGGGGCAGAGTGGTCTGTAGTGTGGTCATTGCAGGGTTAACGGAAGCGAGAGGAGGAAATATTCCATTGTTCGTCTCCCAATGCTGACAACTCAAGGAGTGTGCACATCTAGCACCAATCAGCTGCCATGGTATAAATGTCAAACAGAAGTAACGGACTCGTGAATGTGCATCTTCAAATGTGGTACACGTTTGCAGCAAGTAGTATTTAATCAAATTAAGGCTGTTGCAATACAGTGGAATGAGTAAGAGAAAAATGTCATTTAAAAGAGTTTGTAATCATTTATCATCACATCTCCTACTGCAATTATTGTCTCAGAAACATATTAATTTTTGTAGGTTACAAACTAATAGTGATCGGTAGGGGAATATTGAGCAAAGTGGCCAGGATGGGAGGAGTGGCCATTGCATAATTTTTGCTCTGAACAGCTCTGCTGGCTGGCGGAGAAGTGAGCAGACTAGTTCTAACACAAATCATCATTGTTGTGCATGAGACTGATAGCAGGAGCTTGCTTTTATTTTCTTTTTTTTTTTTTTTTTTTTATTTGAATCATCTGATATAACTCATTTATAGTAACGCTTTTTTACAACATTGATGTTTGGCCTATAAATGTAGTTCCTTGTTATTTATTTTAGTTCTTCTGTGGATCAATAGTGCAACAGGGCACCCAATTGGGAAAAATGGCCACATTACTCGTTGGGTAAGGTGGCCAAGGTGTTCACCTAATGAGAGTTAGTTACTTCCAAGAAAAATCCAGAATACAACAAATAAAACTCACTTCTAATCTGTTTTAACCAGAAAGCTATCATCCACCTCTCTTGCCCTTTATGACAATTTTGAATTAAGTTATATTATTAAAAAATCGTCTCTGTTGTGTTATATTTGGCCTAGTATGGAAGTCCAATAGTAAATGGTCTGCTGCAGTCGCTTGGTATGCCTTCAGACAGTAGTGTGAAGGCCCCTAGAAAATCTGAAATGCAAACCTGCAATCCTGTTACAAAGGCACAGGCCACAATACCTGACGAGGTAAGGAAAACTGGTCACTAGGTAAATCTTCGGAAAAATGCACGTAATTTTTCTTTTTCACTTAAAAATATTTGGTGTGATACCTTACAATATGTAGATTCAAAATGTGTAAGTGGTAACCATGGTTTGGGAAAAACTGAATTTCTATTTGAATGGCTACTATAACGCCCATCACCTATGCGGCCCGAGGTTTTGTCCTACAATGTCCATACTGGCAGTTAAGCAAAACAGCTTGGTACTTCCATATCCCTTTTCTTTGCACTTCAGCCTACTCTTCATCACTACTAAATTGTGATCTGTCTTTATCTGTCCCTGGGTATGCCTTACAATCCAATACCTGATTTCGGAGGCTCTGTCTGACCATGATGTAACATAATTGAAATCTTCCTGTGTCTCCTAGCCTTTTCCAAGTATACATTCTCTTGCGATTCTCGAAGACAATATTCAGTATTATTATTGCAGAACTCAATAGTCTTTCTCCGCTCCCATTCCTAGCACCAAGCCCATATTCTCCTGTAACCCTGTCTTCTACTCCCTCCCCTACAACTGCATTCCAGCCCCTCATGACTAATAGATTTTTATTCCCCTTTACATACTGAATTACCCTTTCAATGTCCTCATACATTTTCTCTCTCCCTCTCTCTCTCTTTCTTCATCTTCGGCTTCGGCTTGCTACATCGGCATTTATACTTTAACTACCGTTGTTGTTGTTGGTTTGCTGCAGATTTTGACGAGAAAAACCTTGTCACTTAACTGTTCACAGTAACTCACTCTCTGCCCTACCTTCCTATTTGTAGTAAATCTTACTTCCATTGTACCATTTTCTGCTGCTGTTGATATTTCTCTATACTCATCTGACCAGAAATCCTTACTTTCTTCCCATTTCGCTTCACTGAGCCCCAGCTATAGCCAAGTTTGACCCTTAGCATTTCCCTTTTCAGATTTTCTAGCTCCCCTACCACATTCAGACTTTTGATATTCTATGCCCCGACTCACAGAACATTATCCTTTCATTGTTTATTCAATCATTTTCTCATGGTCACTTCCCTCTTGTCAGGCCCCTCCCAGAGTTCCAAATGGGGGGAACAAACCTGGTATCTTTTGCCAATGGAGGGATCATCACAACACTTCTTCAATTACAGGCCACATTTCCTGTGGATACATGTTGTGTGTGTTTAATGCACTGGTTTCCACTGCCTTCTTCATCCTTATGCCATTGATCATTGCCGATTCTTCTGCCTTTAGGGGCAGTTTTCCACCCCAAGGACAAGAGAGGGCCTTGAATCTTTGTCCACTCTTCCGCCTTCTTTGACAAAGCCGTTGACTGAAGAACAGTGACTTCTTATGCTGGAAGTCTTCAGCCACCACTGCTGATGATTTTTATTCAAAATTTAAGTGGTGATGGGTTTCAAACCTGGGATCGAGGACGTTTTGATCACTAATCAAAGACACTGCCGTTAGACCAAGGGTGCACTACGAGATAGTAACAGCTGATTATAATACAGTATACAGAGTTAGTTTCCATCAGCTGATTCCACATATCGACATGTAACCAGGGCCAGTTTAGGTACCAAGCAATACAAATCACCACTTGAGGCTCCAAGCTGAGAGAGGCACACAAGTGTGTAATTTGTATACTGCACTTATCACAATTTGTAGCAAAAACTGACATGGGTGGAATGCAGGTGAAGGTTCATCATGTGAGGTGGGTCAGACATTATGGATGGATGGATGGATGGATGGATGCATCCTCTCTTTGTCTTTAATTTTTCTTTCCTTGTTATAATCATTATGAAACACACACACACACACACACACACACACACACACACACACACAGACAGTGAGTGAGTGAGTGAGTGAGTGAGTGAGTGAGTGAGTGTGTGTGTGTGTGTGTGTGTGTGTGTGTGTGTGTTACTCACTCATTCCTTTCCATATTTTCCATCAGATTATTTTCTTTTTCTCTACTATCAATTATTACATTCCTCGTACTTGCAGAAGCAGCACATTCTAATTTAATGTTACATCACACACTCTCCTGTATTTCTGATATCTTTGGGTGTAATCCTGTGACCCCACAAATAACTTCTCGTGAATATGAATCTCATTTGCCATGCGCTAACTACAAGTTGAGTTCTAATGTGTGAGCCTTAGCATCTAGGGGGATTTATCTGGTTTTGATCTGCCTTTTCTACATTTAACTGCCTTACTTGGACGTGTGGTTTTGTAGCAGCAGCAGAATTAGAGAAGAATGAACATAACCACCCACATGGTAATCTATACAGCCGCAGTGCAAGTTGTTAAGAGTATTTCCGTGATAAGGAATATTGAAGTCACATTTAACAGTTTATGTATCATGACTGTTACAGTATATGTTTATTTGTGCATAATACATATGACTAACAAGTATATTTACAATTTAATACATGTATTACAAACAGACTACTATAAAATATCTTTCTGTAGTTTAGGAACTCGCAACAAATCTTTGAAAATCGAACAGCTAAAACATATTTAAACCTTTTTATTTTCCATATGTGATCCATCTCGGGCATTCTTGAGGGCAAGGGAGCAGTTATCAGCTCCTTTAGATTGGATTATGAAAGATCCAAGGCAGCATTACAAACAGGAAAAAAAATCTGTTTAGCTCTGGAATAAAAGAAATACTGCAGGCAGTTTTAGAAGAGCAAGCTGCTTCCACCTATCATATACAACCTGTAGCATATTAAAGCACTGCTTGTACATATTATTGCTTAAGCTCCATTCACTGAAAAGCCACAAAATGTGCAGAAACTACCTACAAGCAGAAGTAAATAAAGTGTACAGTATTGAACAGCATTTTCAACACACGTTAATGCCTATTATGAAACTCAAAGAAACTGCAAAACAACGCAGAGTGGAGAATCATTTCTCAGTTAGTACGCTACTGCAATGGTTTCCTTCTTATCAAAGTGAACAATGTATGTCCACAGATAAATGGAAGCATGTTACATAAACTCCTTCTAGCCCTCAAGATAAACAAATGAAGTTCTGATACTTTACAAGATAGTCCTTCAAAATAATTTTTCATATATAAAAATTACATGAACGAGACAGATGATCAACCGAACACTGATCAGTCATTCATTGTACATCACTTACAAATCACTTCAAAATGTACAAAATGCTCTGAGAGAATGGCTGATAAGTTGCCACCAATCTGATGCACACACAAATATGGAACAGTTTTAGAATGATATAATATTCCACTTCAGTAATAAAAATGATGTTACTCACAGAAGCAGATTTAATATCATTTTCACCTATGTTATTGCCTTTCTGAAAATTTACAGAATTCCCAGTTCTTTGAATAGTTCTTATCAGTTCATTTCCTTAAATCAATACATCCAACAATATATTATTTACATACATATCTATGGAAACAGTTTAAAAACCACTTGCTGTTAAAATGACATCAATAATATACGTCATTTATAAAATGCAGTAATTTTATGACTAGATAATATAAATATAGCTGCTTTTGAATGTATGAAGATTCTACTGTCATATTATGCTACTATTACTAAAACCTCACTGGTTTTCACACACACACACACACACACAGTCAGTTCTTAAAAATATATTGTATCTATTTCAATCAGCAGCTGCACTCATCCAATGTACACAATAAATAAACTAAGTAAAACAGTGATGCTGAGTGTTCTCTAATAAGACTCACCAAATAGAACAGATCTACTAAGAATGTCTTAACTGCTGCTTTTTAAGCTACTTGTTCACTATCATCAGAGAGTAGTTTCATTAATTATGGAGCACTACAGGAGAAATAATCTCACTTTTGTACATCCAAGTTCAAGCCCAGAGCTCCCTTATTTATGGGGAGGGGGAAGGCATTTGACATATAAAGATACTGTTCTGAGCTGCATTAATCAGTTGGAATGTGAATAATTACTTGTTTGTTACCTTTGGACAATACATTAGCATCAATTAATAGTCACTAGTCACTCTGTTCTCTCAATATTTCACAAGAAGCAAATTTCTGAAACACCTCATTCAAACCAGATAATGTCACACCTCTCAATTTGTCCAAAACATTCATTAATACAACAGACAAAAACAGAACATATGCTTCTTAAGCCTTCATATATAAAATCATGAATTAAAACATCTCCTTTTGTAGAACACTGAACAACAATAAAAAGATGCATTTCAGTTAATTTCACGTCTCAAAATGCTTATAAATGGCAGTAACATATGCCATTATTTGCTGCCAGTCTGGTCGTTCCAGCTGAATCATTTCGGACAGATTCTGAAAAAAAGGAGTACATGCATTATTTCATAATTATAATATGTGGAAGTATATGGCAGCAAATAAATAAATGTTCCACAACTAACCAATGTTGTAGGAATGCCAACAGATTCAGCTGCTGCGAATGCTATACAAAAATTTCTCCTTTTTTCACTTGGATTCAATGTGTCGTAGGGCACCTTATCCGGTAAGTATGAATGAAGGATAGCACAAAATGCTAGCCCATCATTCCATGAACTGCTAAAATTTGTGATGTCAATGTTTTTATAGCCAACTGTCTTATTCTGGCACCACTTCAGGAGAGCGTTGCGCTTCGAGCCACCATTTTTTGTTAATGCTGAAAGAGGATCTTTTCTTTCACCTGTAAAATAAATTGCTAATGTAAAACTTACAAAAAGCTACTACAGTTAATGGTTGCTGCCATGTGACATTTAAAATGTATACATGGTATAGAAAGACTCAAGTCTCAAGAACAACATTTCTACTGCACACTGCACAGTACTAATTACTAGGCAGGTCAATTGTTTCATTGATTGCCTTTGCTTTACAAGAGTGATTATCTCAACAAGGTTAAGTGGCCCCCTCTACCCACACACAACTGTATCGATCAATTTATCTGTAAAAGACTCATGACATCAGGGAAATTAGTGTGAAGATCTGGACACAAGTTTAATGTGGCTCAGGTATGCACCCAAGACTGTACTCCACTATAGAACAAAAAGATAATAACTCATTTCCAAGAAATTTTCTTACCTCACATTCTAAAACAATTCATTTTACAAAATTTTATTCTCTTACCGTATCACCTTTCTCCTGTATTCACACTTAACCTGTTATCAGGTAAGTTTTATTCTCATCCCCCTTTTTCTACCAATTTCGATTTCCAGAGTTCATTTAGGAAGTAATGCATGACATTGACAGTGTCTCAGAAATTAAATAATTACTAACTCTCCTTACTGTATGCAGCGGACTGTTTAACTACACTGTATGAAATTAATTTGTAAAAGAAAGTCGCTAACCAAAAGTTTGTTAAACTTAAATATTTTGTACAATGTAAAGAAGATGAAGGACAAGACATGTACATGGAAATACAAAAATTTGGCATCGAAATATGGTAAGGTATGAAATAAGGTAGAATGATAAAATAATATACCACAAACCAACAACAATTGTGCAACTTGGGTGGCAGGCTTGTACACTGCCATTTAGTAACAGTGTAACATTCAAAGTAATAAAAACTACAATAACAAGCATTCAACCTGTTAATACACATTGGTCTTGTGATATTCATCAGCTAAATAAAAGGAGTATCTAAGGAAATTGTTCTTAATTTTATTCCTAAATGTACTAGCATTTACACAAAGTGATAGGGCTCATTCATCGTAGAGCGCAGTGCCCATACGTCTTATCCCCACTAGGTTCCTTGTCAATTTTTGGCTCGTAAAATTAATGTTTTCACTGGAATGTGTATCATAAATGTGAACAGACTTTTTATTCTTAAACATATGGTAGTCCTGGTTAACAATTGGCACAGTTTCTATTATATATAAGTGCAGCAAACAGGTATTATTTTTGATTCCCTGAATATTGGCTTGGCGGCTGATTGAGGAGACGCCTGTTTCATTAGCATTATGAGCCTCTTCTGCATCACAAAAATGTTCCATAACAGTCACTGCTTCACTCTAAGCAGTAATGGTCCTAAAGCAACCTCTATCTGACACCACGAACTGTGTTTAATAACCAACATGCAAGAGAAGAAGCAGCATATCAGCTCATATCAGCACACAGTTTTAATCTGCCAGAAAGTTTCATATCAGCGCACACTCCGCTGCAGAGTGAAAATCTCATTCTAGCTCATTAATAGATGATAAATGAGTAGTGAAAGATCTAGACAACTGGAAATATGGCTACGTAAGGTAGAAGTTTTTGCCCATTCATGGCTGTTATTCTCCTATTTATCACAACAGCTTATTTTTTATCACTAAAAAGTAATTTTACTAAAACAAAATAAGGCTTTTTAACTACTTTCTGCTAGTTGTTACAAAGTAACAAATCTTTAAAAATGAGGTACCCTTTATCCTGTTCACATTGAGCACTAGCATTTAACACACAAAATGTTAAACCAACGTACTTAAGTCACTGCAACTGTTTTTCCTCACAAAATCCATTGTTTTGTTGGCCAGGATTGACACTGGATTAGCTTGTACCACATCTCCCAAGGGTTTGTTATTCTTTAAGCTGTCATTGTAGAGATTTGCTTTGCTGTTTGTGTTGTCTAAACATAAAAAAGAAAAGTAAAAAAATAAATAAATGAATTGCAAAACAGTATAATATTTTGCTGAGTACAAATATAACAAACTGTAACAAAATCCCCTTCTGTATAATACACGTTCTACAACAGATCATAATATATAACACAACAATTTGTGTTGTAATAAAAGAAACTTGTTGAGAGACACTTGTAAACAACCTGCTTTTCCACTGTATTCTGAAACAATCTTGAGTTTTACAAAAGCACTTTGTAATATGTTTCTTACAGAAAATTTCATATCTCACAAGCACACTGTTATTAAATAAAACTGCTGGTGAAATTTAATATTTTATAACAAGTCAGGGCCCAGACCACATAAAAACAAACAAAACCTAATTTTAAAGAAAATTAAATCAATCTGCTGTGTTCATGGAAGAAGTTGTTTTGTTGAAATGAGTCCCAATGGAAAATTCCACAAGCACATGGGTACCAATGGCAATTCTAAAATGAATATCATTAATAGTATGCGTGAATGTGTGGTGTTGCCACAAGACCCAAAAAAATGAATAAAAGGCAGTGTACGCAGAATGGCAAAGAATCAGGCAAAATTAGCATGCCTGAAACCAATTACATTAAGTAAACCACTTGTTTAACTTATATTGACACACAGTATAGCTGTAGGAATATGGGTCTAATTACACATACAATTTGAATACAGCAGCACACAAGATTTAAATTCACTAACTGAAACCTTTTTACCTATCAAGTGCAACACAACAGAAGCATATATATGTTACTTTTAGATCTAAATGATGAATTAATGAATATAAAAACAAAATGTTTTAAATGGTCTAATTTTATGTACACTGGTAAAGAAGTATATCAGCACCCACCATACAGAGAAGATGCAGAGTCGCAGAAAGGCACAACAAAAATACTGTCACACAATTAGCTTTCGGCCAACAAGGCCTTTGTCAAAAGTAGACATCATACACACACGCACACACTCATGCAAATGCAACTCGCACACACATGACCACAGTCTCTGGCAGCTGGAGCCAGACTGTGAACTGCAGGGCATTACAGGAGAGGCAACCAGCTGGGGGTAAGGAGGAGGCTGGGGTGGGGAGGGGGAATGGTAGCAGGGTAGGAGTGGCGGGATGGTAAAGTGCTGCTGGGATCGTACATGAGTGAGGTGGAGAATGGGACAACTAGGTGCAGTCAGGAGGTTAGATGGAGGGTGGTGAAGAGGGCGGAGGATTAGCGGAGAAGGAGAGAAGTAAAAAGGAAAGTACAGAGACGTTCCCTTATTCCCAGCCAGAACTCAGTCCCCCATAGTGTTCCTGCGTTGTGTTTGGCTCATGGAATCCACCCAAATGGCCTTACCATCAAATTAACCATCTCTGGCTGCCACACTCCCTTCCACTACGACCTCCATCTGTTTGGATTCCACCAACCCTTAGCCCCCCCCCCCCCCCCCCAATCAACATAATCCTGCAAAACTGTATCAATCAAGTCCAAATCTCCTTGCAATATCTTCTCTCCATCTGCCAAATTCTCCTGCTATGCAATCCCAAATTCCTGGATCCCATAATACACACAAACTCTTGCCCTCCAGGAACTAGAGCAACATGAACTACGCTACCTCAAAAAACTCTCCAACCTGCTCACTTCCTACTCCCACATTGGACTACCACTTCCACAGCCTGTACAACCACCTCCAAACCTCCCACACATCCCCTCCTAGCCAACAAACCCTGTCTCACAGACCCACTACATTTACCCACCCTCCCTCCCACCACCACATAAAATCCACGACCTAAACAGACCCCAAAAACAAGCATGAACCTTTCCTCCAAAAGCTTTAGCCCCACAGAAGTATTAGCCCTTTCCGAAGGCCTCACCTTTTGACCCACCCTCAAATTAAATCACATAGGACTTGCTGAAGACCTTCTCTCCTCCTCCCGGTCCCTACAGTGGAAACAAATTTTCTCCATCAACCCTACCAATCAAGCTCAACCAAAACCAATGATGAACCCTACCCGACTCTGTTCACTCCTCCACCCAACAGCGATCCCCCCCCCTCCACCCCCCCCCTCAGCCACAAATCAACTCCCGTTAACTTACCAGAATTTCTTAACCTCGAACTTTGCCTCACTATCATTCCCCAAATCCCTGAACATGCAGACTAACCGTACATCCACAGAAAGATACACAACCCACCACCTAAAAACTGATACCAACCCTATAATCCTACCTGCTGACAAAGGCTCCACTACTGTTGTTTTGAACCACACGTATCATCTGGCAGAAGAACTCCGCCAGCTGTCAGGTTCATCCACCCACAAACCATGCCACAATGACCCAATTCCAGAAATCCAGACTCTCCTCAAATCCTTAGGCCCACCCCAGAACCTCTCCCCGAAGTTCACCTCTCTAGTCACCCATACCACTCACCGCTCTCCTACCTTCCACATGCTTCCTGAAACCCAAACCCAACCACACAAGTGCCCCATTGTGGCCTGTTACTGTGCCCCCACTGAGAGAATCTTTGCTCTCATAGATCAACAATCTTCAGCCCATTACTCACAACCTATATATAAGATACCAACCATTTCCTCCACCTCTCCACAGTTCCTGTCCCTTTACCACATGGTGCCCTGCTCATCACTATTCATGCCATCTCCCTTCACACTAACAACCCTAAAGCCCATGACCATACTGCTATTGAACACCCAACTGATTCCGAACCAAACCCCTCCTTCCTAATCCTATCCTCACCGACAATTACTTCTCCTTTGAAGGCACTACCCACAAAAAAATCCAGGGTACAGCTAGGGGCACCCACATGACACCAACCTAAGCCAATCGATTTGTGTGCCAACTAGAGGAATCCTTCCTAAACACCCCAAATTGGAAACTCCCACCGGGTTCAGATTCACTGATGAAACCTATGTGATCTGGATCAAGGATGAAGGCACCTTATCAACAGTCCTTCAGAACGTCAACACCTTCTCTCCCATTCGCTTCACCTGGTCTTACTCAACGCATCAAGCCACCTTCCTCGATGTTTACCTCCACCTCGAAGGTGGCTACATCGGCACCTCTGTCCAAATTGAACCTACAAACCACAAGCAATACCTCCACTTCGACAGCTGCCACCCATCCATACCAAGAAATACCTTCCATACGGCCTAGCCACCCTTGGCTGTCATGTCTGTAGTGACAAGCAGACCTTCTCGAAATATACCGAGGGTCTCACTTAAGCCTTTACAAATGGTAATTACCCTCCCAACCTTGTACAAAAACAGATTTACCATGCCTCTCATCCTCCGGCCACATAGGAACACTCCTCTTGTGAGTCGCTACCACTCACGACTGGCGCAACTGAATTACAATCACCACCAGGGTTTCTACTACCTCTCATCATGCCCTGAAATAACCCACTATCTTTCCCATTCCTCCCGCAGTGGTATTCCACCACCCACTGAACCCACAAAATATCCTTCACCATCCCTACACAGCCCCTGCTTCCAACTCACTGCCTCATGGCACACAACCCTGTAATAGACCTACATGCAAGACCTTCCCTGTATATCCTCCCACCGCCGCCACCACCACCTGCTCCTGTCCTGTCACAAATATCACCTACCTCATCGAAGGCAAGGGCTACCTATGAAACCAGTCATGTGATCTGAAAGCTAAGCTGCCATCATTGTGCTGCATTCTACTTGGGCGCGATATCTAAGAAGCTGTCTGTTCACATTATTGGCCACCAACAAACTGGCCAAGAAACAAATGGACCACCCTGTTGCTGAAGACACTGCCAAACAGGATAGCCTTCATTTCAATGCGTGCTTCACAGACAGTGTCATACGGATCCTTCCCACCAACACCAGGTTTTCTGAATTGTACAGGTGGGAACTCTCCCTGCAATATATCCTACGTCCCCATAACCCTCCTGGTCTCAACCTTAATTAGTCGTCATCTTTACCCATCTAGCCCCTTCCCTGTTCCCATTCCAGCACTACACACAGCCCTCTATTCCACCAACGCACACAGTCTTTTTACTTCTCTCCTTTTCCGCTAACCCCCTGCTCTCTCCCCCCGCCCTCAGACTAACCTCCAACTGCACCTATCTGTCCCACTCTCCAACTCACAATGTAAACAATGGGATTTCATGAACAAAAAAGAAAAACAAAGTAGTAGTAACACGGAGAAGGAATAAAGAAATGCTGAAAGATTGAAAATTAGGAGAGGAAAAAAATAATGAGAATGTTACATCATGTGGTTCACAGATGCCCAGAATCTCTGAGAGCTATATATTTTCAAACTGTTTACATAACAATCTTATCCTGTTCAAAATACTCTCCATTACAACTAACACATTTGTCCCACCAGGGCTTCCACTGTTTGAAGCGTTTTTTGTAGTCATCTTTAAAAAGGGCCAACAGCTCCTCCCTCTTATTTCTTTACTACTTCAAAATTGTCATATTAGTGTCCTTTCATGCCCTTTTTATGCATGCAAATAAGACAAAGCTGCACGGAGACATGTCAGGCACGTAACGTGCGTGGGGCACCAGAGCCACGCCGTTTTTAGCCAAAAACTGTCGAACAGAGATGGCTGTGGGTGCAAGTGTGTTTTAGAGTCTGCAACAAATTCGCTGAACTGAGCTCCAAGATAACCCATTAACCTCTGACAATTAATCGATTGTCTGTCTTCGGTCTGAAAGCACCAGCTCTTGAATTTTTTCAATATTTTCGTCGATTTGTGCAGTTGATGGAGGTCCAGAACGAGGTTTGTCATTGATCAACATGTTGCCATTTTTAAATCGAGCAAACTACCTGTAAACTTGAGTTTGTCGTGTAGTATCATCTTGGTAAGGCACTATCGACATTAGAGCAGTTTCAGCAGCATTTTCACCAAGTAGAAAACAAAATTTCGCAGCTGCACGTTGTTTACTTAAACTTGCCACAATAAAAAACAAAACGAGAACAAAACAGCCCTAGCAAAAACAATCACTGCAGATAAACAGATCAAGCCAACCCAAGAACACAGGTAGCACTGAACTCAGAAACTTGTACTACATGAGCTCCACCCACGACAATGTTATTCCGCTCCCCCCCCCCCCCTCGTACGCTACCAGCAGGAATGGTGGCACAATCCACGCAGACGTTGACATCCCCTGCAACAGCACGATGTAATTACTGATTAATTATAAATATTCTTTGGGCTATATATGGCCACCACAACAGCAGTTTTGAGTCAGTTGCTCCTGATGAAGACGATGTAGATAATTGTTGAAAGCGCGAGGTTTTACCCTGAACTGACACGGCAAGAAATCCACAAGGGTTTCATACGGCTGATAGTGAAATTGGATAAATAAATGAATAGTGCAGTTATGGAATGGACAATTTTAATACCTTTTATGCAAGTGAGTGAACATGCATGTTGTTGGTCCAAAAAATTATAATGAAGTGAATTGTCTGACTCCCTCCAAACCACTGCAAATTTATGACAAAAGATTCGGCTGTCAAATTATAAAAAGCTTGAAGAACATACTGAAGAAACTTTATAGAAATATAAAAGGCTGTAACGATGAATTTTTGAAGAGATATACATCAGAAAAGATGCAAAGAATACCATTTAAATTACAAGGTAACCTGATGTGACTCAGGGGGACTCAGCAGAAGAAGCAGCGTTCTTCTGAAGATGGCGAACAACTGGACTGCCGAAATATTGAATAGAGTTGATTTTAGTATCCAGCTGCAAACCCAACAACACTTTCAAGTATAAGTTAACCTATATACAGTTGCTGACAAATAAAACACCACATATGTTAAAGGAGCAATGAAGAGAGCGTCGTTTAGACACACTCAATATTATGACTGTTTTGAAGGCAATTTCAGTAAATTTTTGATGAACTTTCTTTTCGGAACATTCTGATGCACTTAAAGAGTTCATAAATTAAGCTCAAACAGACAGATATAACTTTGAACAATTTAGATACAATGACGCAAAGAATTTAACATGAAGAAATTCACTGACTGTTTATGAATAAAGGAACAGAATTACTGATTGCTCCACAATGCAACCCTGAACAAAATGGTGTAGCTGAACGAGAAAAATAGAACAGTTGTTGAAGCCACACATTCAACATCGCATTCAGCTAAACTACTGAAATGACTGCGGGCAGAACCCTGCAATACAGCAGTTTATATCTCAGTATCAGAATGCTTACAAGCTGTGGTAAAATTGACCAGCAGGTGAACTTTATCACTTCAGAATCTTTTGCACAAGTTGCTGTTTTCATTTTAATTAAATTCTATTCAATGTTAGTGATATGTCATTTTGGACAACTCTCTAGGTGTGTCATCAACAGGAGTGGATTTAGAGTGTGGTTTCCTTCTAAAATAAAAATAGTTCACAATTATGACACATAATTTGAATAATGAGTAGTCTGTAGTTCCCTCAGTGATCATGTCTGACTTATCTCAGGAAGAATTCTCAATGTGAAATGGAGAGAAATCATCTGTGAAGAAGACCGCACTGGTGGTGACAAATGACATACACAAACCCCAAAGTGCAGTGTCGCTGACTATAGGTCAAGTCCAACTGGTCACACTGCCATAGTGTGTTGTAATGGTAGAATCTAGATATTTGGAGCAATAATGGGTGAATGTCAGTTCAGGTCGACTTTTAAGCTTGGGAGCAAACAGGGGCCCTCGGCACTCATCGGGCAGCAAGACAGAACTCCATGCCCGATACCCATCCAAACTGTGGCACGGATGAAACAGTGATGTAATAAACACCACCACTCCAGACTGGTGGAAAGTAGAAGGGGAAGGATCTGAAAGCATAGTGAACATAAGAAAGGCAACAACTCTACTGAAATGAAGCAAAACAAAAAATACAGAGCTGGCAGATAGGGCAGGCAGTCCAGGAGCCCCTCAGGTTCAGCACTGGGAGACAAACTCCTCAACCATCCCATCCCCACTCCAGTAGCACCACAACAAAGTAAGATAAACATGAAAATGTATTCGATCCTTCCGTTGTGGTTGTATTTGTAGTTAACAGCCATTTGTGTCATTAGAGTTATGGGTATAAATGACTTTGGCATCTACGTACTCACTGATAAGGAAACAACGATGGATAATGGGAAACAGGTTAAGCTTTTAGGGCTGTGGGACATGCAGTCTAGGTACATATCAGGGAGGCGCATGCGAAATGATATGATACAGTTAAATGGAGGAAAAGACAGACATCCAGTGATGTTTTCCAGCCCAGTTTATGAGTCCTGCACTAGGCTGAATGTAGGGGTCTGGGTTCCTGAGCAAAAAAAGAATCCAACATATTAGGACAGGTTAAGGAACAGGCAGACAGTGAAAACATAGTTGAGTGATGGTGATGCCACAACCACAAGGAAACTAGCTCAAACTTCACCGTAATACTGTCTACAGAACTCAATCAGTAACCCCACAATAGGAGCTTGGTCTAACAGTCACAATGGTGATGGTGCTGCTGAACTACAGACCTGTCGTGGTAAAACTAGAACAATAAGTTCGAGTAATAGCGTGGGGTGATTCACGTCCCAATATGTACAACAGAGGAATTCGAGTACATTCAATTTATACACGCAACTATAGTTGAGCCTATGTTTACAGGGTAGCCATAACAGTTTGTTACAGGAAAGTTGCCACAAAGAGTGGGATTGTGTTTTAGTGGAGGAAAAATGAAAGCAATGACCAGGCCATTTTTATGACTCCATGAAGTTGATGCTTGTGAGGGTCACAGATTCAAAGCTGTATCAAATAAAGTCAAATGCAAAGGAATGGATAGCTGAAATATCAAATCAGCCTCATGGAATCCACAAGTCAGCTCGTAGCTATAAGGAAAAGGGGGCACTGAGCACAGTGCAGTGGGGTACACCATTCTCCTCCAAGATGTGAAGTGCCAGGTGGTGCATATACTTTGTGAAAGTCAAAGAAACATGTACAAATATGGCAGCACTTACTAATATAAGCAAGCTGCTTACAATCTGACCAAGTGACCAGTAATGGAGCATCTTCATGGCAACCACTCTGGTAGGTAAACGAAAGACCCCACGATTAGATGACCCAGCACCATTGATGGGTCTTCACCCTCTCTAACAATAGTGATACAATGTTAGTTTCATTCCGCCAGCCACCACTTTCAAGCATGATTGGAGGGACATTCGTTACCACTACCTGTGTAAACAATCACACAGACCTCTTTGGACATCCCCTAAGGCTGGCATGGTTCCTACATTATGCATGGTAGGAATTTGTCTAAGGATAGTGGTTAACAGAAAGATGCATATCTCACAGGGTGATACAAGTTGCAGGATACAACCACAGTAATTGTTGCAGTTCGGAGAGATGGCCGGTGATTTCTTCGTCAACTTGTCTTTTGATCTTAAGGAGGTTTTCAAGCTCTGCGAAGATTTCTTTGATTTATGATTGGAAACAGAAGATGTGCTAGCAACACTACAACCTGCACTGATGTCTGACTCAGAGTCTGCATGGTTCTGGGACGAGGGTTCCTTCGAAATGATCCATCTACAGCCAACACTTGAGAAGACAAATGCTCCACCAACCGAAGATGTGATTACAGGCTGCACAATATTGCTAAGGGAAGAGATGATAAAACTGTCACTATCTCACACCAAAGGGGGTTGCAGTGTAATGTGATGAGTGGTTGAAGTTATATGGATAGGCAAGAAGATTCTTTTTTCTCTCTACGGTTGCCATTAAACTGGTCTTCATACAACAGAGTGAAAACATTCATACTTTTTTTGGTGTTGTATTCTTGGACTGTCTGTTTCTTCTTGTAAATGGTACACATGGGCGAGCTGGAGGGGTGCCATTCATGGTTGTTGATGGAAGTTGTTCAATGGATGTAAGGTATTCTGTCATAGTGATTACACTCACACAGCTAGGTTCACTGGGATATCACGATGACAGTGTCTGAAATGGAAGCACTTAAAATAATGCAGGTGGTTTGCACATGAGGTCTGTCATCACAGCAGTGAACCACGATCTTCACCTTTTCTGCAAGTGTGCTCCCATCGAACACTGGAATAAATGCTTCAAAGTCACCTCTATTATCCTTTAACCCCTTCTGGATACAAAGGAAGAATTGCAACGCCATCATTCCAAGTTGGAATATAATATTTTATCTGACTGTAATATCAAGTCCCGGTGAAAAATAATATCCTGTGTTTTGTTTAAACTTACATGAATTGTAAAATAAACTGGAATATTGCCCAGAGAAGTCGACAAAAGTAAGTCTCAAAACTGTACACAGTTTTGCAGTCTTTATCACGAGGGAGCCACTGCTTGTCTTTTGAAATGCTGTCACCACCTTGTTTATACCTGCATTTCATTTAATGAAGAACTGAAGCTTGGTCATTAGTAATGTCTCACTGTCGTAGCACAGACTACGTGCTGTAGTGAGATGGGTTCTCCATGTTGACACTGTAATCCCTACTCCCACGGCACAGCTACGAACAGTTTGGGGTTATGCTGATGAGCATCAAATTGAGAGTTCCAGCTAGAAGATACTGTCACAGTCTTCTAACTGCCAGTTTGAGTCACTACATGGGAGACTGGTCTGGTGACACTCTCTCTCACCGGAGGGCAGGGAGGGGGGCGGGAGGGGGAGGGGCGGGAGGAGGTGGTTCACCCCACTGTAATCACCCAGACATGGCAACAACCACAAGTCATTGTGAGTGCTGCACAGATACCCAGTGCCCCAATAGAGATGGGCACCTACTTAGTGGTACCTTTGGAGCATTTATGGTACAGATACTTGCACTGTCAGGGGGGCTACAACTGTGCAGTTTCATGGTGACCACACCACGACAGGCTGGCTACCACAATAGTTTCTGGGGCTGGCTCGTAGTTCTCCTAGAACCGGGTGTCAGGTTGAATACTTCCAGACAGATACCCATGATCCATGTTGAGTGCCATTGCTTGCACAATTTGTACTTGCTGAAATTTGGAAAAGAACAAATATCAAACCTGGTTAGGATTCAATATAAGGTTATATCTAGGAAACAACGTAAGTGACCATGAGAGAATGCCGAGATAAGAATTAGGTGAAAAGCTGTAAGATCAGGCAAGGATACAATTTGTGCGGGAATTAGAGGTGTCAGGAACTGCAGTACAGAATAGAAATAGTACTGCAATGACTCGGGGTCCCATGCTTGCATGTGCATGCACACACCCACACGCGCACAAGCACGAAGGGGCCAAGAACCACATCGGGGTGAGGAGACAGTAACAAAATAGCGAAATAAGAGGTGAAGAAAGCTAATGTGTGTGTGTGTGTGTGTGGGGGGGGGGGGGCATGCACTCGTTCCTATCGTAAGATTGCCACAATATTGCAGAATCATTGGGCTCTGAATCAGAAAGTTTCAGACGATGGAAGCCCTCTTGTGGGGGCAATGTCATGGACAAGTACATTGCAGTTGGTTCTGACCACATCTGCAACTGAAACTGTCAATCCTCCTCCTCCTCCTTCTTCTTCTTCTGCTTTATGACCAAGTTTCACTTTTAAACTAAGTGTTGTCTAAAAAGAAAAAATGTTTAGAGTTAACTGTATTACACATACTATTGCATGGCAACTGTATGGCAAGAAATCAACACCAGCGATACATAATAACCTCAGAGCATAAGAGTCGTGTGAAGGATAGAAACAGAAAGACGTTACTTTACTGTTTCAGTGAGTTTACATGATGAACAACACAGTTTACAATAATGGGTTGCAAGGACAAAACACTGCAAACATTCTGATAAGCAATACATTATCTCTCACAAAACACAAGCACGCCATGTGTACAATTGTATTTTCTCAGTGCAGTGTTTTGAAACTGTGTATCTGCTATTCCCCCATGCCTCAGTGGTGGACATGCTAGCACCCGCACTGTGTGGTAGTACAGTTTCCTAAGAGACTTAAAGACACGTTCTGATAAAAAGCCACACACATTCACATCTACAAATTGCTCTCGATGAAATTAATTACAATTTTCTGTGTGGAATGTATTTATGCTGCAGTTTCAGAAATGAAATTTATGAGCAAGTCACATTTCAAGTATAACCTAAAAATAACAACTTGAAAGTGTTGGTCTGCTACCCACCAGTGATTAGATTTCTCCTATTCTGTGAAGCCTTCATATTGTTTGTATTGTTTCCAACAGTTTGGTTATTGCTCTGTTGTTGGTCCCGAAGAGGCGTCTTCACAGAAAAGACAGCATCTGTTTCAGAATTATGCCTACGAGTGAAGTTTGGTGTCTGTGGCATACTTGGATTGCCTGTCGATGTTGCAGTCCTCACTTCACTTGTTATGCTGCTTAGACTGGATGTCGAACTACTTCGGCTTCGTGGACCTGAGAAATTCATCAGTTTTACATTAAAAAGAAAAAAACATGCAACTGCAGTAGCTATACATGACATGACTGCTTTAAATGTGGTACAACTGGTAAAATGTAGCAGCAACATCTACACTTTGCTATTAGTCCTCAGACAGACACTGACTCCATAAGAATATTAGCAGACCAATAGAATTGACCCAGGACAAAGAAGTGGTTCTTTGCACTAGGGCTTGGAAAATTATGGACAAATGTTGATTTTGTCTGGCCCAGTTTGATTTTCTCATAGACGTCTTTACACACACACACACACACACACACACACACACACACACACACAAATATTATACATTAAGTATTTGTCACGTATAATGAATTATTTTTAGAGAAACAAAGTGGAGAATTTTTATCTCAAGGTGAATGACACAGCAACGATTAATCTTGAAGTAGAGGAGAAAAATATCAATTAACGTACGCAGAGTGGCAGGGTTGTCACAAGTTTCCCCAAGTGAGATTCCCTGATTACCAGGCAAAATTTTAGCATTTTTCCCTGACAAATTTTGAGATCACAAGGATACGTAAAGACATAACTTGACAAAAAATGTAAGGACTCTTTTATTTCTGAATGTGTGAGCAAAAATCTGAAGTACTAATATCAACATATTTTGTAATGAACTGTTTTTAAATGGAGAAAGCAAGTCAAATGGTATATATGTTTCAGTAAGACCACTGATATTAATTTTTTCAATAAAACAAAACACATTTGGTGATAAAAATACGCATTTTGTTGGAGTTGCAAGACAGATTTAAAATACCTTCACTGATTCCAGGAATAGCCTTAGAAAAAAAAAGTAGGCCCCTTGAAAGAAGTGTATAAGGCACGTAAGAGTTGTGTAAACAAACACTATAGGTGACCGCCAATAAAATGTTGGTTAGACTATGTTCGTTATCGTCCATTTTTAACCACTGTGTTATGTCTATTATTTTACAGGTACTGTGTAGTTTTTCTTTCAAGAAATACGTGAGTACGTAGTGTACAAAGTGCCAGTGACTGGTACAATTTTCTTCTTCTTATCGCCCATACTTTCTACTATAAAAACTACTTTCAAAGTGTCAAAACAAACTAGAATAAATAAAATATCTATAAAACACCGCACTGTACAATGTACTTGTGGTGTGACTCTCGCAATTCCTGAAAGCCATTACCCATGGCCTCTGGCCTGCCAAGGAACACAGCAGCCCTGGTTTCATGAATAAACCACAAAAATTCACTGCATTACGCCACACATAAACATACCTAGGCTGTGGGCAGATTGGTGAGACTAGATGCGATAGACAGAGGCTCCAAATTAGTGGGAAATGATGGGCTTCAGTACAGCAGGCCTGATCTATTAGATACCCAAAAAAGTGGCCTGCAGTTTTGAAAGTTTACTCATGTGGCCAGCTGTTCACGTGTCATGGACACCATGTCTATGAAATGAGACCACAGTGTTAATCCATGGAACAGATAACTTGCACAAATAATCTGAGAATGAATACTAATGAGGATAGGCAGCATATCACCGTAAAGATGATTACTGAGCCACAGACAGGCACATACAAAAGACAATCACACTCTCACAACTAAAACTTTGGTCATAGCCTTTGTCATAAAATGAGAGCATACACACATTCACATACTCACTCACAGACAACTAACGCACACACGGCCGCTGTCTCCAGCTGCTGATTCAAAAATCTCTGATAATCAGATCCAGACAAACCACTCCTCATGTTTCCCTGTCTCCCATCAGCAGCTGCTAGGCTAGCAACAAGAAGTAGTGGCAGCACTGACTGCAAGCTGAGAATTTCCCTGACACGTTTTAGATTCCCCAATATTCCCTGATTTCCAGAACTTGTGGCAACCCTGAGTGGGTGTTGGGAAAGTAGTTCAATAAACAAGGAGATGCTACACATTGTGCCAACTTATTCCTTACTTTACACATATAACGACACAACCAATTCAGTAATAAAACACACAATACATTCGACCATTTATACAACATGATAACTGTAAATTTAACGTGAATGTTTTTCAGGTATGATTTCATATCAGCAAATAACTTTCATATTAACTGACTGATGCCCGACTTCTATGCAGTAACAACTAAAAATTTGTCTCAAACCAGAAATTTCATTGTCACTGATTTTTCCATCTACAATTTCTCAACTATACCACCAGAGAGCCTACCATGTGGTATCTGAGACCAACATCACTGGATGAACATAGACTGTAGAGGATGAGGTTCACCCTGCCACAAACAACATATATATAGGAGGAAAGTTGCTACTCACCATATAGCAGAGCTGCTGAGTCACAGACAGGCACAACAAAAAGACTCACAATTATTGCTTTCAGCTCTGAAGGCCGTTGTCAACACACACACACACACACACACACACACACACACACACACACACACACACACACACACACACAGTCTTAGGCAACTGAAACCACACTGCCAGTTGCCCTAGACTGCAGTTGTGTGCCTAGTTGTGTTGCCCTGCGTGTGCGTGTGCGTGCGTGTGTGTGTGTGTGTGTGTGTGTGTGTGTGTGTGTGTGTGTGTGTGTGGAGAGGGGGGGGGGGGGCGAGGGGTGGTGGTGCATCTGTCTACTGTTGGTGAAGCCCTTAATCACCAAAAGCTACAATTGTGAGTGTCTTTTTGTTGTGCCTATCTGCAACTCAGAATCTCCACTATATGGTGAGTAGCAACTTTCCTTTTCATAATTGTTACATTCCATCCCGATTTTCCATTGTTTGAAAGTACGTATATGAAATGATTTAAATGTATTAAACGAAATGCAGTGACAGGCGAGAAATCAATGAAGATATACTGACATGAAATTATATTCGTGTAAGGCATCCAAATATATTGAAACTGCTATGTAACAAATATTTTGCAGTAATAGGTGGAAACATCAATGACAATGGAAGTTTGGGCCAGGCCTGCACGTGCAATCAACTACACATTGCACGTTATCATGTGTAAACCACTTCTACTGATAACATTTGGGAGACTTCATCTCATATCATACAGGTCAATAGTGAATTTGTCACATCATCAGTATTTCAGAGTTTGCTGAAGAAACTGTGTGTTGAAGTTCCCATTATACCTCTCCAAAACTGCAATATTTTGATTTTTTGATGATTTGTTCAAACACTACAGACCTCTCTAAATGAGAGTACTTGTGAAAATATCGTAACAAAAGGAAAAACTCAAAAATTGTTATGAACATACCAACAGTGATAGAGATCTGAATTTATTTGCAGTAAATAAATTTGTAACCTTTTGCAAATTTCAAAATTATATTTTCAAAATATGAGTAGTCACAGGATGTTAACTGTCTTGAGAAATAATAAAGTGGAAGGACTGAAATTGTCAGCTATGACATTAATTGATGACATTTTTGAACTGTCAAAATATTTGTACGTAAAAGTAAAAGAACCTGGATTTTTTCTTATTTAGAAATTATTTTCAATAAAACGTTCTAAGAATTTCATGGTACATGAGTTGGTCATTGTACTTAGGGAATGTAAATCACAGTGAGCAATGCTTGTCTGCACAAAAATGTGAGAAAATTTTTAGGTAGATCTTAATCTACTCTCAAGGTCAAAAAATCATGGACACTTAAATATTTAGATTTATCGCTGATTTTAAGTAAATTTCATGCAAAATTTGTATTTCTGAATCAAAATAATTACTTTGCAACATCATGAGTGGCAAAAACAATTCATAATTTTGTTTAACAGCATTTTATAACAGAAATGAGATGTAGTATATGTATACAAATTTTTCTTTTTATGATGATACAAATTGTTATTGTATTTTGTCATGGCCTTCTTTATGACTTTCCATCAACTAAAATTGCCTACAATGTAACACTCAATACTGCACTGCTGAAAAGACTTCATTCCCTCCCCCCAACTTTAAAGCAAAGTATGACAAGAATTGTGAAACATGTCACAAAACTGACAGCATTCATTTCCAAATGATAGTCACTGCTGTATTTCTTACATGTAAATACAAGTTTACCCTTGGAAACAAAACCAGGAGTGTCAGCATGCAGAATAATTATCCGACAACTTATTCCTATGAAAACTTTAGAGTTGCCAGTACATCACTTATTTTCCAGCAGATCTTCCTGGGATGATTCTAATTGACCCGTTTCATCAAGGTAACACACTGTTTTAAGTACATCATCCTCTTGTATTGTGAATCTTCATATGGGATGTAGTTTGTGCTGCACCTTGCCACTTCTTTGAACTAAAAATGCTCTTCTTAGCATATCATGAACCAACGTCTTTTAAAATTCTTTACATTGACGAAGTGCTTACCACTGTAGCTGATTTTCTCCTGCATAACTGTACCACCTTTTTGTGAAGTCGGGCATTCATCGTTCACATGGGGCACTTTAAAACATTGTTGTTGAAATGATCTATTTGTGTTTAGGTTTCTTGTGATTTCGATGCTTTACAGGCAACATGAAACCAACTTTTCCTACGGTTCCTACAGCTCTGACACTTTTGTTTAGAATTCTCTTTACAGTTTTCTTGCTGACACCACATTGTTCTGGAGTCCGTTCTTGTGTCTTCAAATGTCATTGCTTTCAAGTTCCTGTTTGAAGAAGTTATAAATGCGCTAAATAATACCCCTTGCCTGCTTGTGAAACGCATAACTTTTTTTCTTTATTGCACTTAAACATTAACTGATACACATTCCACACATATACTGCTACAAGAAAAAAAGAGAATACAAAAAACCGACAGCTGAATGAATAAGTTGGTTGTCGCGAAGTACAGCAACAGTGCAGCACGTAGGAGCGAGATTCTTGCTGTCTAGCTGTAACTCGCTGCTACCCACTCGGGAAAGAGAATGAATATTATTGGCTGCTAGTGGCTAATCAAGGGGGATGTGCAGAACTGCTGAAAACTGGGCCGCCTTCCAACATGATGTGGACTTTAGGCGTCCATAATTATGGGAATGTATTTCAATTCACTTGGCAGCACGCAACCACAGAAAACAGTTTTGTTTTCATTTGATGTGAGACATGTAAACCAACCGTAAACACTTCTTACGTGGAGACTAACCCTCTCCCCACTGCAACCCTGACTACTATGCGCATGTGTGAATCTGGCAGGTTGGGTGTGCCAGAAAATTTTTTAATAGGTAGCACCTGACTGCTTGTTGCTACTACTGATACAGCTAACAGCCACACTTCAAGTAACTTGAAGCAGGAAAATGTACTGTCCATACGAAACTCAACTGGGCATCCATGTATGCCCACAGGCAACTGCTCAAATGAACTTAATGTAAACAGTTGTGACTTCACGGTTGTCGGCAACAGTTTGTTATGAAGTATTCCACAGTCTTTTGTTATAAACCTTATTACAGATTTTGCTGTTTATCAATTCTTACCAGTCAAAATTACAAAAATTTAATTGAAGACTAAAACAATGAAAAATTTCTGGACTGTAAAAAATTCCCAAAGTTTTCCCAGTTTTCTCCCAGATGAAAAAAATTCCGGGTTTTTCCCACCAGAGTGTATAAACCCTGTCATTGAATTTGTATAGCTGAGCTGAATTTGCACACAGACAAGGATGATCCAACAAGAGCATTACTCGGGAAATGAGAACTGCACACTGATCTTTTCATGATAACCATTTGCAGGAGCATGAGGGAGACAATTGTATCTTGCAGCTCATGAGAGACACTTATTACCTGTCCCACCCACCACTGGTTGTTGTACACACAAGAAATGAAGTGGCTCACTACAATGTATACTGTGGTCTCTGGATTTCACGCACAGTAACAGGCTGCATTTCATGGACAACCATTCTTGCAAAGGATGTGCCACTCCGGGATGCAACCTGGTAGCGGCTCGATTGAATTCCTACCACAGGTTTCATAGCAGACCACTCTTCTCCCTTTCTTAAACAGAATTCCCTTAATGTACTTCCATTTAGAATTAAGACTTTCATGTGTGTTACTAATCCTGATATGCCTAAAAACAAAGATGATTTAACTTACCAAACGAAAGCGTTGGTATGTTGATAGAGACACTAACAAACACACACACAAAATTCAAGCTTTCTCAACCCACGGTTGCTTCATCAGGAAAGAGGGAAGGAGAGGGATAGACAAAAGGATGTGGGTTTTAAGGGAGAGGTTAAGGAGTCATTCCAATCCCGGGAGCGGAAAGACTTACCTTAGTGAGAAAAAAGGACAGGCGCGCGCGCACACACACACACACACACACACACACACACACATATATATATATCCATCCGCACGTGTACAGACACAAGCAGACATATGTAAAGGCAAAGAGTTTGGGCAGAGATGTCAGTCGAGGCGGAAGTACCGAGGCAAAGATGTTGTTGAATGACAGGTGAGGTATGAGTGGCGGCAACTTGAAATTAGCGGAGGTTGAGGCCTGGTGGGTAGCGGGAAGAGAGGATATATTTAAGGGCAAGTTCCCATCTCTGGAGTTCTGATAGGCTGGTGTTAGTGGGAAGTATCCAGATAACCCGGACGGTGTAACATTGTGCCAAGATGTGCTGGCCGTGCACCAAGGCATGTTTAGCCACAGGGTGATCCTCATTACCAACAAACACTGTCTGCCTGTGTCCGTTTATGTGAATGGACAGTTTGTTGCTGGTCATTCCCACATAGAAAGCTTCACAGTGTAGGCAGGTCAGTTGGTAAATCACGTGGGTGCTTTCACATGTGGCACTGCCTTTGATCGTGTACACCCTCCAGGTTACAGGACTGGAGTAGGTGGTGGTGAGAGGGTGCATGGGACAGGTTTTACACTAGGGGCGGTTACAAGGGTAGGAGCCAGAGGGTAGAGAAGGTGGTTTGGGGATTTCATAGGGATGAACCAAGAGGTTGCGAAGGTTAGGTGGATGGCAGAAAGACACTCTTGGTGGAGTGGGGAGGATTTCATGAAGGATGGATCTCATTTCATGGCAGGATTTGAGGAAGTCGTATCCCTGCTGGAGAGCCACGTTCAGAGTCTGATCCAGTACCGGAAAGTATCCTGTCACAAGTGGGCCAGTTTTGGGGTTGTTCTGTGGGAGGTTCTGGGTTTGAGGGGATGAGGAAGTGGCTCTGGTTATTTGCTTCTGTACCAGGTCGGGAGGGTAGTTGCGGGATGCGAAGGCTGTTTTCAGGTTGTTGGTGTAATGGTTCAGGGATTCAGGACTGGAGCAGATTCGTTTGCCACGAAGACCTAGGCTGTAGGGAAGGGACCATTTGATATGGAATGGGTGGCAGCTGTCATAATGGAGGTACTGTTGCTTGTTGGTGGGTTTGATGTGGACAGACGTGTGAAGCTGGCCATTGGACAGATGGAGGTCAACGTCAAGGAAAGTGGCATGGGATTTGGAGTAGGACCAGGTGAATCTGATGGAACCAAAGGAGTTGAGGTTGGAGAGGAAATTCTGGAGTTCTTCTTCAGTGTTAGTCCAGATCATGAAGATGTCATCAATAAATCTGTACCAAACTTTGGGTTGGCAGGCCTGGGTAACCCAGAAGGCTTCCTCTAAGCGACCCATAAATAGGTTGGCGTACGAGGGGGCCATCCTGGTACCCATGGCTGTTCCCTTTAATTCTTGGTATGTTTGGCCTTCGAAAGTGAAGAAGTTGTGAGTCAGGATGAAGCTGGCTAAGGTAATGAGGAAAGAGGTTTTAGGTAGGGTGACAGGTGCTGTGCACAAATACAGTAGCATCTCTTATAGCATCAACAGCTTCATGCTGGAAATTACATCTCATTGCAAGATGTTCACAGAGACCTACAGTGTTGATCAAGCTCATAAAGCTGAAAGCGACTTTTTTAAATGAGATGATGCATCATCAGTCACACACACAAGTTTAGGAAATGCATGGCCTCTAGAAGCTATGTCATCAGTTATCATGCTGATGGAGTAGCATGCATGTGCACTGTCACAAATGAGATCGTCACTGACAATAGCAAAACAGTATGATGTTCCAAGGAAGTGAGAAACACATGTAAATATTGATACCTATAATGTGTGCCAGTGGTAAGTTTGAAATTCGTTCTGCAATAATCAGTTGTCAGTAAAGTTGAAATGAAGAACTAGTGTGGTAGTATTCTGGGATGTGGGCGATTTTACTTCTGCTAAAGCCTGTCTCTGAATCCTCCGGATGTGATGGTGAGCTATTCCTTTCATGACACAATGCCTAACCTCTGTAACAAACTTCTCTGGCTCTACTGTCTTCTTCACCAACCCTCTGCCCTCCAACAATGCATAGGTTACATCACTGTCAATATCCTGAAGGTGTAGTGCTTCAACAGTACCAGGACACATTGCACACTCCTGCAATCAACATTTATCATGCAGCTCTTGACATATACACAGAAGCATCAGGTCCATCTCTGTATACTATTACTGCGATAAATACATGTGCATACTTCCTTCACTGGCTGGCATTTTACCCACTTTGGTCGTAAAGAGTAGAGCTTTGCGAGACCAATTTTTAAACTGGGTTTCTCGTTTTTCGTTAGGAGACATGCTTCTCTTATTGATCTTGTCTCATATCTTTTTACCTTTTTAGCTTTTTCACCATTTTCACCAACAGAGGTAACATCAGCCTGGTTAGGGCTTTGCCTGCTGCAATCTTTGTCACTACTTTGGTAATATCCCAGAGCAACAGTAAGCATATCATCTTGCAACAGATGCCCACAGTAAGAATCTGGGCAATCCCAAATACCTTTCTCGTTCTTTATTTTATGAGCCTTTGACATCAAATAATGTAAGGAAGTGTGTATGTATTTCTGTATCTGCTGATTAGAGTAGCTACCTGGTATCTACTTCAGTAACTGTACCTTCTCAGTATAGTTGGCAGTCAAGATAGCAATAATTAGGTTTTAGAACCACAAATCACATTTTGTGCACATACCACTATTTTCAGGTTCGGCACCAAGTACATCTACATTATACACTTCACAAACTTTTGAAGCTGTTGCTTGTGTAAAACTTGTGTCAATTTCTTCCACTTTTCTTTTTACGTACTGTTTTCTTCTTGTGCTTCTTAGTTTTCTTGGACATTTAAGGAAGGGCATAGTAGGGGCTACAGCAGAAATACTAACATTCAACACATCTATAACTTCTCATACACCCAGGAATATAAACATCTCCAATGTCTTCTTCAATTTCATATTCAGGTGGGTTGTCACTAAATTTCTTTTCATCGTGAATGTAGAAATTCCTGCATAATGAATGTGATGCTAATACCATTACTTGAGGAAGAAGAAATTTGTGCAATACCTCTGACAGATTTCCAACTACTGTGAAGTGTTTTTCACTTTTCTTAAACACCACCTTCTTGTGTCTTTTTTCACAGTTCACACACCTCACTCTCTCACTACTGTATTTCCTCATTACATCTGTAGTCTGTGGAAAAATGACAGAACAGATAGCGTTCTGTGACTTTCCAAATTTAAAAAAAACTGGAAAAATTAACTGCAATTTCGTATTTTCGTCTTAAATTTGTAAGTTAAAGGAAGCCCATAAATGTGTAGGTGTCAACTAAATTTAATGCACTAAGAGGGTGCTTTAACGCAAAATATCTGCCAGGCCTCCAGTACTTTTGGTTTATTAGTTACATAATTTTTGTTGTTCTCTACTGTTTTAAGAGTTAGTTGCAAAATATACATTTTTCAAAAGGCTATACCATTTACAAAAATTAAGATAACCTGAAAATACTTCATTTCTTAACACACATGATATAACGTGTAATATATATTTTTTCCAGAGAAATTCATGACCACGAGTTGACGTAATCTGTACGATTTAAGATGAAATCACCCATTTCATGTTCTTGCATCTTTACTGATGACAATCCAATTAATTCACTCATTTTATTTCAGTGCATTTCATTCACTTCATATTTATTGCAATAACTACAACAGCATTAGTATTTGATACAAATGAATAAGGAAAACAAGTAAAACACACACACGAAGAAATGTGTGATTTATTGGAAGGAAGTTCATGTCACAGGCAAGTAGAAGAAAATCATGTGAAGAAATATGGAATAAAATTTGGAGTTTAATGACTTATTAAAGTCAAGGTGACTGAACTCAAGAGTTAGCTTGGATATGAATTAGGTCACCTTGACGAAATCATCCTGACATTGGCACTTCAAACCTGAAATCAGACTGTCCCATACGGAATTGAGCCCATTTTAGGCTGCACTGTCCTACTAGAAACCGCAATGTAATTCTATACCACTAATACATCATAGTCTTTCTACTGATGTTTAACAATAAGTGCATTTCTGTACCACTACAAAACAATGAAAGGCTTACAGCAATGGGAGTGTAAAATATTGTTATCTTACCACCTTTTGCCTGTTTGGTTGCATTCTCGATGCTCTCTATCAGAGATTTGACAGAAATCTGGCTATCTTGTCGGGAAACTCCAATTTCCCTGCCTCTCAATGTTATCTCCTGTGGAACACTATTTGTCACAGTAGATGTTGGACAGCCAGTTTCTTGCATGGCTGAAGTAGGCACTCTAATTCCCAGTGTAGCTGAAGTCGGTGGTTTTGGCGTGGCTGCTGTAATCCACACAGTACGAAATGCACAAATTTCAGAATAATAAAGACAAGAGATAATTTTGTAATTAATGCAATCACTCAACTTAATATGCACAAGAAAGCCATTTAAAGCCATTATGAATTGTTGAAAATGCAATACACACAGAACACACATACTAATGACCCTATGTTCTGCCTCTCTTCCTGAGAAAAATTAAAAGGTCACTCACTGAAAATTTTAGTGTGGACAAGAGCTAACCTAATATATACAAAACTGAACACAATGTTCTCAAGTTGATAATGCATTCAACAATATGCCATTGTTTGCGCAAATATTTATCACAAGCTAATGTTTAAACATAGATAGCAGTGCCAAAATTATGAATGCTGCATACAATACACACGATTCTTTTTATTTTCCTTTGGATTAGAATTTTGATAACGCAGAAAAAGTTACAGCCACAAACCACTGTTCTCAACTAAACAGACACATCATTCAATATTTCTTTTTTCAGTAAAAATGTGGGATATCATAACTGACTAGGAGATGGTCTCAGCCAAGACCAACCAATTCAGGTCATATTTGGCATGTCACCTGAGTGCAACCTAGAAAGAAATACTCTAAGGTATTTAAGGTGTATATGCAGAGGGAGGGGGGGGGGGGGGGGAATTCCCAGTTAAAAATTCGCTTTCCCTCTGGTGAAAATACACTATACACCATGTGAAAGTAGAATTTTCTTCATGTTAAGTGACAGTATACTTTCCCTCAGAGCTGCAAAATTTATCGGTCCTTCGAATGGTGAAGGTTTTATACACCAGCATCGAACCTCAGAACTTTTTTTTTCATCCATCAATGACAGCAGATACACATGTGATTTAGTCAGCCAATACAACAACACTGTTAAGCAGTGTGATCACACAGATAGGAAAAGTTACCGATTTAATGTAATCTAGACACAGTGTAGCTACAAGAAAAGCTAAGCTCCCATATATAATACAGGCCGTCAAAAATGTTTTGCCATTTCTTTTCGAGGATGTGGTTAGACCACAGCTTAAATCGCAGCATCTGGATATTTCTGACATCCACAATTATAAATTTCACTGCTGTGCACCGAACATTTTATGGGTTACCTGGCTGAATACATGTTCAGTCTAGCACTTGAACTTTTACGTGGAAAAGTCAGTTATGTGTGAAATTGCTAAAGAACTAAATTGAATATGAAAAACTAACCTTGACGCTTGATCCTTTTTAGCCTGTGTTACCCTACAGGATGCATCACACACACATCTTCCACTAAAATTTTAAATAATGCCATAAGTGGCTGGTTTTCTGGGCCCAATATTTTTCTAAGTTGTTGGTCCTTGAAGACTTGAGTTTTGAATGAGATTTAAGAAATTTGTTACACATTCTCACACTTAACGTAATTCATCTTGCGTAAAATGAAACTTACTTTAAAAATATCACTTCAAAAGCCACCATTCACAAAATTTTCCTGTGATGTGTTAGAAATGTAAACAGTTGAAACATCAGACTCATCGAAGGGAGGTCCACAATCTTGTGGGCTCCACATCGAAAGCAGTCTCCTGTTAAGAAGTATTGCATTGTCTTCGACGCATGTTGCTGTCAACAGATGCTAGTGTGTTCACAGTGTTTTGTTGTTGTACATGGCACTTTTTTTCCAAACTGAAGTTTTATTTTGGTATCATTCTCTCATTTATGTTTTATTGCTGCACTACTATTCTGGAGTAGCAAACTTAAATAAAATTCTTTATAAGATATCAATTCTTACAGTCAAAATTGCAAAAATTTCACTGAGAACTAAATCGATGAGAAACTCCCAGAAGTATATAAAACAAAATTAAATAAAAAATCCTGGGTTTTTCCCAGATGAAAAAATTCCCAAGTTTTTCCTGGATTTATCAGGGTGTATCACCCTGTGCTTTGGCTTAACACCCCCTCACTCTCCTTCGTTTTTGAGAAAACCACCCCTAAAGTTTATGATACACAATCGACTAAAAATTGATGTGATTGATAGATATTGGAAAACATGCAATTTTCATCAACATACATGGAGTCCACAAATGCATATTTTCCTAGAAATCGAGGAAAGACACTTTTCTGACTGCTGCCTATGTACCCATAACATAAAGGCTGCTAAATGAAAAGCACTGGTGGTATAGTGACCAAGCAAACTGTCTGCGGAGTGGGGAACCTGTGTTCTATACCCAGTTGCACTCTACAGACCCTTCCCCTTCCTCCCACCCTCCCCACAAACACATACACCCATCCCCCCATTCTGAAACTGGTAGGCATAGGAGAGTTAATAAGGCTAGTAAATCAATAGACTGTAACAACTATTTTTGGCAAATAAATTTCTGAAATAACTTGGATTAATAAAGAACTAAAAATCACCAAGCATATCTAACGAATGCAATCTTTGTGAACTACATTGTTCCATCAGAAGACTGTGAGAACACACTTTGTTTACATTTAAAACATTTCTTTATCAGGAATTAATCTGGATGAATACCACACACGATACATTGTCTGAACAATTGCTGCTAAAAGTTAATCATGAATTATGCTGTGAATCATTATTGCATCAGCTCGACTGTGCAATTCCTGCTGGGTTTCCAGAAGCAGACTAATTCTGAAGCCTCTAAATAAAGTTTTTAACTAGCACACAGGCTTGCAATTTGGCAGTATTACTTCTACCGTGCAAGTCAGTTGACCACCAACATCTATACACATGATTTAACACATGATGGTGTTAGTCTGTTCACCCCAGGATTCCAATACCATACAAAACTTGTTATCAGAAAAGTACGATTTTAAAATGCAGACTGCCACTAGGAATCTTACACAAGTTCTCTGCTACTGAGCGAGATACCTTGGACACTATGCCAGCTATGTTTTCATGTAACAGCGCGTACCTTTTGGGTACATAAATGGAAGTCGAAAAAGTTTCTTTGCTCAATTTCCATGACAATATGCATTTTTCAGAAGCCATATATGTTGACAAAAAGTGCTTAATTTTCCAATTATCTATCGATCCCATCAATTATGAGACAATTGCATATCATAAATTTTAGGGGTAATTTTCTCAGAAATGGGAAGCACAAGTTGATCCAAAACATCTTCGAGTCTTTCATCTCAGATGGTACACACAAGTGATTTGCCAAACATGAGCAGCTGGTCGAGTCTGAGAGCTTCCCCTTGTTAATGCACTGAAACCAGCAGTATCAAAGCTGAGTTATGAACACCATCATACCCTCTCAGGTTCCAAGGTGCATCCAGTGAGTTTTAATTCTCAATCTAAAGAGTTGCATCTCAATTAATGAGACTTATTCAGCAATGCCATCAAAGACTTCCATAACCTGCATCTGCTAAGAAAGCGATGTATTACATACAAGACTGGAAAAACACCTCTTACATACAACATAACATATTTTAAATAAGAAAACTCATCAAAAATTGCAAACACACAGGTTTCCCAGTGAATGCAAAGCAGGCAGTGAGAATCATGAACACATAAAGCCTGAAAAAATAAGGACAAAAAACTCAAGCTTAACAGCATGACACTTAAAACATTATTTGAAATATCAAGAAGAATAAGAACGGCACTAGACAATACACTGCAGAACAATGCAACTACTGCACCCTCATTCAGAACTTCACTCAATTAGTATTGTTTTACATTCAAGTCCCGTATACTAAAATTTTTTTAATGACGTTGAGCCACAGTCATGCAATACTTTTTAAAAAGGTAAACCACCGTTTGACTGTGTATTCTTATGTTTATCTTTTGTACTGTCCAGATTTTGGCTTTTATGTCATCGTCAAGTACAACGCTAAAAGTTGTAAGACCATTATTAAGTCATATCTGTTAAGGCTGTCAAAAGCAAGTAAACAAGGCTAACCCATGTCTTTAAAATTTAACTGTCAAATAAGGTTAACACACATCTTTAAGATTTAACTGTAAAAGAACTTAACTGCCTTAACAAACATAACTTAACAATGATCAAACAACTTTTAGCATTGTACCTGACAACAGTTTAAAAGCCAGAATCTGAACAGTACAAAAGATAAATACAATAATACACAGTCAAATGACGGTTTTCTCGTATACTAGTTCACAGGATCAGCCCTGATGAAGGCCTGCGTATTTTCTTTCTCACATCTGTGAACAAGCAAGTGATGACACACAATAGTACTCGGTGCCTTCATGATGAGAGCAAATTTCAACACAAAAGAAGAAGTGATCACCACCCCTCTTGCATACAAAATAAATCCAACTGGTGAAGAACATACCTTATAACTGTTTTGTTAACAACTAACACAATGATCTGCAACAACTAACACAATGATCTGCCAGCTCAAAGTTAAAAATGGATACCCATTATTGCTGTCATACAAACATCAGCTCTCAGAAAACTGCAAAGCTAAAAACAGGTTCAACAATGCTGCTGCAACTATTGTGTTATGGCGCTGCTAGATTGCATTAGACACTCACTGCTGACACAGGTAATGTTAACTCGCCCTAACTCACAGACATCTCTCTCAATCTGAAGACTACAGAGATGAAAGGCAGAGCGAAAGTGTGAAGAGAGTACCAGTTCATTCTCATGACTCAACTATGTGATTCTGCTCTGCCCGTGAAGGGACAATACTCAATTTTCCATCTTATATGCATGTCCCTCACAGGAAAGGTCACAATATCACTGCTGTGCTACTCACCTTCTTAATGTGCTAGATTACAACTGGGGTTAGCCAGAGGACCAGGTTAACCAGCGAGTAATTTATCAGTTTCACGTAGTGTGGTTCCTCCAATTACGTACGGGGCTATCATAAGAGACGCTGAGGAAGGAGATAAGGCACTCATTTGACGAGAAGTAATGGGATGACCTGACACCAAGTGTTCTGATAAACTTTGTGTGTCATACAAGGGAGCAAGTAAGATGAATTTATTTGGATTTTCAGATTCTCCTGGCAAAATTACTATATCCAAGATTATTATCACACATGTAATTTTTGTGTCTGGGAAGAAATTAGGTATTTAAAATCATGTTTTCCCATGTTCTCATTCTGGGTTGAATATGCACCACTCAAAATATTATGATCCTCTCAACAGGAAAATACTTCACATAGATAGTAGATACTCTAGAAATTGAGTATCGCACTTCTGAAGATTTGAATGGAGAACAGTGGAATCAAAGTCTGCATATATTAGGAATAATGGGAGATATTCTTAGCTTCATTTACTTTATGGTGCTCATAAAATATTTAATGTTGTAGCATTATTAAGTTGTAAATATTTTTCATGCACAACAACATGGAGAATGCCCGAAAAAAGAAGACTGAACTAAACCTATGAAGGTCATTCAATAAGTAATGCCCCACTTTTTTTTCCTTCATAACAGATTTATTGTTAAGAGACAGAATTTGGTGACAATATACATCAACATGTCTTGTCCATGTCCTATTTTTCTATGTAGTCTCCATCACGTTCTATGCCCATATGCCAACGTTGTGCAAGCGCATGTATTCCCTGCTGGTAAAAGCTCTTGTCTTGTAGGTGTAGCCATGTTTTCACTGCATGACAAACACACTCTTCATCTTCAAGTAGCCCAAAGAGATGGAAGTCCGAGGGTACCAGGTCTGGACTGTAGGGTGGATGAGGCAATGACGTCCAACCCAGTTTGGCAGTGTGTTCTCAGGTTCTCAGACTAGTGTGTGGGCAAGATTATTGTCTGATAGAACAAGTCGGAAACGGTTCTCAAGTTTATTCAGAGCCTTCACGTATACCTCTGAATTTGATGGTTGACCCTCTTGGCATCACATCCTCGAGAATGACACAATCACAAGCCCAGAAGGCTGTCACCATGACTTGACAGGCAGAGGGGGTTGCCTTGAATTTCTTCTTTTGTGGTGAATAAGGATGATGATACACCATGGACAGCCTTTTTGTTTCCAGCACAAAATGGTGCACCCAGCTTTCGTCCCCCCCATACTGATCTGTGATAAACAGTCCTCTCCATCAGTCTCAAAACACTCCAACAATTCAGATGAAATGGCCTTTCTTTGAATCTTGTGGTCCACTGTGAGCATTCGTGGAACCCATGGTGTGCATCTCTTTAAGTATTCAAGAGTCTCGATCATTGCAGATGCACTTCCAATGCTGACTGAAAACTGTAGAGCCAATTGTCGAGTCCTGGTGCGCTGGTCACCACAAATAATGGCATCCGCATGATTCAGCATGTCTGTTTCTGCATCTCCTGAGGCTGTAACTTTCTTTACCCATCATCCAACTGTACTCCTATCAACTGCAGAATCGCCTTTTGCTGCACACAAATGTTTATGGATGTTTACCACAGTTTCTTTTTCTGCACACAAGAATTCAATAACAACACACTGCTTGTAATTTGAGTCGTATACAGATGTCATTTTGACGTTGTACTATGGCTCTGCCACCTGCCAGAACAGTTCGAAACTTCACCAGCGCACAGAACAAACATAAAATGTGAAGTACCACCAAGGACATTTGTCTATGTATATTTATGGTTTTTAAAAAAAAATGTGGGGCATTACTTACTGGGGTGGGGAGGGGGGCCGTGGGGAAGAGAGGGGGGGATGGGGAGGTGGCAGGGTATATATTTTCATTCAAAATAAAATGAGTTTGATAACTACATGTCAATGGTTAATAAGATTACAACAACATAGAGTTCACCATTTTATGAGGTGATGGAGATTATTCAGTGAAGTGAAAATAGATTCTAAGTATCTTTATTCTGTCAGAAGTAGCTAAAGTGAAACATATGTCTCAGAAGAACCATTCAGAGGCTCCTAATGAAACGGTGCAAAAGCTCCATCTACCATTTCAAAACAACCTCCCCACCCCCCAAACGCAAGCACTAAAGCATGCACGCGCACACTCAATCACTTTCTCTCACTCTGTAGGCAGCACTAATTACAACAATTCAGGAATGTAGAGTGACATTTTTATTGACCTGTAGCTACAATGTAGAACACCTATCTAATCTGTTGTAACTTAACTAAACTCCATTTTCATAGAACACATTTCACCATTTGTTCATCTGTGACTGACTTTCTGCTAAAGCCACATAATGGATGCAGGAGTGCTTATGTTCCGTAGCATACGTCATAGAATAACAAGAACAGACAAACCGACACTGTTGTGCAAACAGCCAAGCCTGGAAGGGAAAGCATACCAAATCGCATGCTGAAGAAAGGAGATCCTTTTCCACACTGAAACAGTCACACATAGCAGAAGACACTGCAAAGTGACACAGAGATGCTTGTGGTTTGATGCAAAACTTACAACATACGAGAGAACTGCTTGGGCTGGACCATCGCTGTGTTGGACTCTGTGGTTTACTGCTGTCTTTGGCCCTTAACACAACTCCCATTTGTGGCAAGTCGCAAAGTGATGCAGTAGGTCTCTGTAAACTTTCAAACTTGGCTATTTTTGAGAGGAACGAGTCACTTGCTTTCACATCTGAGAATCTCCAGTGTATATCAAAAATCTGAGTTTCATTGTTAGTATCAATATCTGCAAGATCCAAAGTATGTCTGTTTCCTATGGAGCGATGAGACAGTTTATCTGTAGATGATACTGTGAATGAGTCTACTGAGCAACAATCACTATCAGATGCATTGGATGCCACAGTGGCTCTCTCTTTGTTGTCTGGACATGCAAACGCTTTATGAATTATGTTTTTAAATCTTGAAGTGTCATTGTCAGGAAACTTAATCCTTTTTTTTGTCACACGTGGGGACAAATTCTGCTTCCTATGATTAACATTTCTCGTTTCAGGTTTCACTTTGTGCAAGGTTTCCAGGTTTTGTTTCTTATTTGAAGATGGAAATATTTTTTTAAGCTTAAATGTTATTTTCTCATTTTTGTCTACTAAAGTTGCATTTTTATCACAGTGTTTTTCCATGCATGAGTGTACAGACTTTCCTTTCTGGTTATTTTCCTGTTCACTCTGCAAATCCCAACAAGAGCAGCAGATAGTGCCAGACAGATCTTCTGCTTCAGCTGGACTACAATTGCCACATAAATTTCCATTTCCACTTCCTGATAATTGAGAAGGTGCCACACTCTCTTGGAGTAAGGCTTTCCCATTTTCATATAATGTGTGTGGTGTTTTGTTACTGAAAAGCCCTGAGAAACCATCCAGATGATCCTTCCAATTTTCATTTTGATCTGAAGTCTGCACCAAAATTTTGTTTTTCTGAGTTTGTTCAATATACTTATTTTCACCTATATTCATCATTTCCACAGGCCTATAAACAATTATGTCTGACAGTCTGGCTCGATTGTGAAAGTTCACCAACTTTTTGTTACATGTTTCAGCTATAGCTGTAGTATTCACAGAATTTAATTGCGTAGTGGGCTTATTTTCAGAATCTGCAATGTTTTCCACCTCGCCTTCATTAATATCAGGCATTTTATCGTAATACAACCGCAGATAATCTTTATTGTTGTTTGTTGTCACAAGTTTATTTTGCACCTCATTAAAACAATCGGCACTGTTTTCTTCTAACTCCTGACTCTCTCTTGGTGCGACATCTGACTGACCTGCTGTTGAAACATCAGGGAAGGTGTGTGCTCCATGAGACATGTCATGGACTATCATTAAATCTGGTAAGCTTTCAGCTCTTTCTTTAATTTTATATGGACGTTGAGAAACTAGTGGCCTTCCTCTTTGCAATTTTGCCCTTCGAGACCCATCTGTGACATCTTCGCCAGACAGTTTTCTCAGCAGCAATTCCCGATCAATTACTTTCTCTTCTAAGGTATTGCATTCACCTACAATTTACATTAAAATTAAAATGTTTTTAATTTCAATTACATATTTTACTATAAATAAAAACATAATTTGTAATCATCATTACATTACTACACTTTCTTTCAAGTTCTGTTCAGGAAGTCTTTCTCTTATGGGTTTTAGATATTAGGAATAGGTTGCAGTAGTTTAGTACAACTTGAATTAGATTGATGCTTAATCTTGTTTCCTTTTTTCATAAATTTATTTAACATTATAGATTAACATAAAATATATATAGTTTAGCAGTAATATATCCTCCTGTAACAACTAAATGGACTGTTAACACTTGGGTAATTCTCTTAAACTGTCACACTGATTTTGAAACGGAAAACCTTTCCGTCCAGAAAGTAATTATCTTTAAGATTACTGAATACACACCTGAAAATGTAAGGACACACATTTGCAAAATTAAGCAAGTTGTGGATGACCTCCAAGCTACACTTCTCTACAGCTTGTTTGTCACGTAAGAAAAGTGCAAACGTGTCATTACACAGAAGCAGCATCTGAAGCACACCACTTTAATGTTTTACTGTATCTGAATACCAACGAATCTGATTTGTTTGCAATAAATTCAGCAATGACAGTTACATCCCTAAATAGTAATATGTGGTAATTTTGTACTCGTACTCCCAAGCTTGCGCACGGAACCTTGCTTTAAGACATATCCCTCAAAAAATTCATCAGTAAGTTTCCACATTTCCCACATTATTTACATTAAATATCAATTAAAAATCAACTCTAAATTAAGTTTTTGGGTGTTTTGCTTCATTCCTACAGTTAAACCCTTATAATTATTCTAATTGCCAAATAAAAATATCTCACAATTTTGTCTGGGGAAAAAAAAAATCGGAAAAATCGCCTGTGGTTAGAGATTTATGGAAGACTTTATGGAAGACTTTATGTAAAACATTAGCCGGAAGTGCTTACTATAAATTTGAAAGCTCTGGGGTATACAGAATTAATTGTGGTCAAGTATTATATCAGCCAAACTAGCCACTCTTGTTACAAAGGGTTTAAGGAACAACCTACCTTGGGACTGCATTTATCAGAAACCCGCCATAATATAGGGAGCATTCACAGAATGTGTATTCTCCGCAGGGTGGAAGAAGGTAATGCTCTCAATTTATCAGAAGAGCTTCAAATTTATAAAGCCAAAAAACAGGTGCCACGAAGTGTGCTCAATGGTCAAAGCGATGCTGTAGTACTGCTATTTTGCTTTGTTCGACTATGTCTTACACTAACCTACTTTATGCCCACCCCACCCAATAACACTGAGCAAATAAAAAGTTAACTGTTGTTGAATTATATTAACAATGTACTTTTGAAAGAGGTATTGACATGTGATCAGTGTCCAGCACCTGAAAATAGCTTTTAACGCACACTTAGTGATAGCAATGTACTTTATGACCCCACAAATAAATATAAAAAAATGCACATTTCCTTCATTGTCGTTGACTTTTCCTCTCAATCACTTTTTATAGAGACTGTGACATGTAAGGCAGGCCTGAAACTGGAAATATTGAATACAACTTCCACTAGGGAAAATGGCATTTACTACTAAGATTTAAATTTTTTGATGAAGTTTAACTGAAAAATTTCAAACATATATGGAATCTGATAGAAGAATTCATTAAAACTAATATTTTTTTTTTCAAAATTTTAAAATATAAAGAAACTAACTAGGTTACAATTCTTTCAAAGGGTGAGCATAAAGTATCACCCCCGCCCCCCTTTGGTATTGCAAGAGTTAATCGTTGGACACCTCACTTATGAATAAATTGCCTTCTTGTTACCGAATTACCATGCTTTACGTATTTGCTTATTTTCTTGCATTGACTGTATTACCCTCGTGTTCAACTGTTCCTCCTTTGTTTGTACGCCTATTTGACTATATAATCTTATTAACTGACTGGTCCAATGTTTCATCCTCCTCCTCCTCCTCTTGTTCTTTGCATGAAAGGCCTTCTGGCTGTTACATTCTTCCAACCATTTCTCACCTACACTGCATTCTAGTGGCTACAGCAACAGAGGGTGCTGATTACTTGCTTCATTTTTTTTTTCAGTCATTCATTTGGTTTTTCCATAGTTATTTTATCATTCTCGTCTTATTTTGTTAGGTTTTTGTGTGTGTTACTATTTTTTCAATGATCACTGAAAGAGTGCCTCAGAATCACATACTAACATTTAACCATTTCTTTTTTAACAATTTAAAATTTTTAAACTTATTTGTTGTTTTAATTTATTACATTTCACAATGGCATGTTCAAAAGTAGTATCTTTTAATGTCTCTGATTGTTTTTTATTTGAAAACTCTCAAAGCTCAAGTAGCCAACCTAAGCGATCTAAGAGTAAGAGGGCCACCGTCAGGAGGGTTCTGGTTTGGCAATGAGAGGAATCCTCACGTCTGAGAATGTAGCCATATGTCAGCTGAGTGTAACCAATACCGAGCCTACAGAGGACAGCGGATTCCCTGTGAGACACATTAAGTTTGCCATGTGGTTGTGGTCTCCTTAAATGTTCTCAGTTTGTTTGGGACCATCAGGACAGATCAATCCGAGTTCCAGACTTCAACAATCCATGGCGCATGAACGACCAAAGATCCAGTTCTGGGACCCCAACTTCCAGAATCAGCATCCTCATGGCCAGCTTGGCCAACCAGTCAGCTCGTTCATTTCCTGAAACCCCAAAATGACCGGCGGTCCAACCGAAAATGACTGGCCACACCACTTAATGGAAGTCAGAGACAAGATCCTGGATAGTCGTAACCTGTGTGTGATGAGAGCCACATTGGTCTACAGCCTGAAGGCTGCTAAGGGAGTCACTACAGATTAAGATACTTTTGCCAGTGCAAAAACAGACATGGCTCGGTGCTCATTTAATGGCCATCAATTTAGCAGTGAAGACACTGCAGCTGTCTGGTAGAGAGTGGAGTTCACTGTAATGTACATGTGTATGCACAGCCTGTTCATCTGTTGACTGTTGAGCCATGTGTGAATACCACTTCCAAACCAAGACACTTCTCAATCACAACCCAAGAACAGGCGGCTAAAAATTGTGGGGTCAAAGGACCTTTTGAACGGAAGGAGATTTCGAGACAAATCCGGAGTAGGGGCAAAAGCCACGGGAGCAGATGCGATGTCTCCGTGAGCAGAGGTGACAGTGGAGGAAGTTGCAGTTCCGAACAGATACAATGGAGGCATGCAGCAATTGTATCCCAGTTCTCCGTTTTGCTGAAGGAGATAGAGCTCCCTTCCAGGGAATGAGACATGGTAGCTGGGATGTTCAAGGAAGCTACGAACATGTATAGTATAATTCAGCAGCTGTTGTTGGTACCTGATAGGTAATGGAGAGATTCCAACGTCGACTAGTAGGCTGTTCATAGGGCTAGTTCAGAAGGTTCCTGTTGCAAGTTTGACTCCACAATAGCCAACGGGGTCCAGTATTCCCAATGTTGAGGGTAATGCAGAACCATATGCAAGACTCTCATAGTTAAAATGGGACTGAATCAGGGCTTTGTAGAGCAGGGGAAGGGTAGAGCGATCTGCATCCCAGACAGTGTTACTAGTGCAGCGAACTGCATTGAGCTGTCACCAGCACTTTCGCTTAAGTTGATGAAGGTGGGGAAACCATGTCAGCTCTGAATCGAAGAATAGTCCCAGAAAGCAGTGCATCTCAACTACAAGAAGTAACTGACTGACTAGATAAAGCCTGGATGTGGGTGGGCAGTATAACAGTGACTGAAGTGCATGACTTGAGTCTTGGTGGCTGAAAACCAAAATCCATGGATGAGAGCCCATAACTGCACCTTTCGTATGGAATCCTGTAGGCAACACTTAGCAACAACCAAGTTAAAGGAGCAATAATAAAAGCAAACATTGTCGGCATATAAGGAGGGTGATATGAAGACCACACAGTCACCAATAGCCCACTGATAGCCACCTGAGAGAGAGAGATTCTGATTACAGAGCCCTGCAGGACACCATTCTCTTGAATATGGGGAGAGGAGGGGGGGGGGGGATGTACTTGGAATGTATGATGCGACAGGAAGTTCATGACAAAAACTGGGAGTGGACCTCAGAGACCCCACACATGTAATGGACTAAGGATGTGGTGACACTATGTCAGGCCTTAAGTCTTCTGTAGGTCAAAAAAGACAGTGATGTGGTGCTGATGACGTGCAAAGGCCATCTGGATGGTGGACTCCAGGTGAAACAAATTATCAGCAGTGGAGTGGCCTTTGCAAAAACAGCCTTGAGATGCAGCCAAAAGGCCCCGAGACTCAAGGAGCATCACAGCGGCTTGCTCACCACACATTCAAGCAACTTACAGAGGAAATCGGTATGTTGACTGGGTGATAACTGCCCATCTAAAGGCAGTTCTTAACTGGTTGCAGTACCAGAACCAACATGCTTTCTCTTCACTCAGATAGGAAACGACCCTCGTTCCAGATCCGACTGAAGTGGACAAGGATGTGACGTTGATAATCAACTGAGAGCCCATCCATTGAATGGAGCATCATATGGCCCCATGTGGTGGGCAACAGAAGATAAGCGCATTCATTCCACCAGTTGTTTTATGAGCTGAAAGGTGGGGTGGGGGTTATGAGACGCAGATGCGCGAGCATAATGCTCACAAATCTGTTCGGCAACAGTGTTTGGATCAGTACACATGGCAAATCTAGGTATACCTGTGTTGGAGAGGTATGTGATCCAATGGCGGAAATGTACCATTCCCAGGATTCTTGCTTTTGTCATTTTATGAGGTAGTGAATGCAGTCATAGAGCCATTTAAAGGCAACGAGGTGTAACAGTGATGAGTGCCAAAAGAGTCTACCTATGGTGCCTAATGGCTGCAGTGATCTCTGGGGTCCACCAGGGTATCATCTTCCAATGGCGGGATCCCAATTGCGATTGGAGTTAAGGTAGACAGCAGAGGTGAACTTGTCCCAGTCAGAATTATGAAGAACCCACCTGGGCAAGGATCCAGAGGAGCAACGCTGAGGGAGGGAAGAAGATCAGGAAGTGTTCATTATCACACAGGTCATCATGGACCCTCCACTGAACACACGGTAGAAGACCAGAACTGCTAAAGAAGAGATCAATGGCCAAATAAGTTGTGTATGCCACGCTGAAGTGTGTGGGGGCACCAGAGTTCAAGAGTCAAAGATCGAGCTGTGCCTTTAAAGTTTCGATGTCTTTACCAAGGCCAATGATCGTTTACAGATGGTAAAATCCTGTTGTGCCCGTGTCCGTACCCAGACGGCCAAAGCTTCCAACAGTGTAACAAGAGGCACAAGGTCACAGCATACAGTGTCCAGCACACACATACAAACCCCTCTTATAACCATAATCGGTACGATTCTCAAAATAACCTCGGTAGACATGAAGGACAGGTCTTCCAGTTGCTGGAGACCATTGTGACGAAGCAAGCTGGAATAATTTTACTTCCCCCTCTTGCTTTTCCACCTGCCTCCTTAAATTCGTTTCCCCCCCCCCCCCCCCCCAATTTGAACTCATTACTATTAACATAATCTGTATTTCATAAAAAGAAAGGTTGGCCCTCAGTTTTAAAGAATATAACACGAGATCTAATTTTGTGCTTAGTTTTATGAATCTAATTGATTTTCTAACTTATTTCAACTATACCTAGTTAATATCTTTTGTTATAGGGTGAAATCAGTAATTGTTTCATAACTTAAATTCTACTGTTGACTTCTAAACAAATATAAATTCTGTACTAATTATAAACATTTGGAGGAGCAACTACTAGTATTTTTAAAGGATCTGTTTAGCTCTATTCAAAAACATTTTAGCAGAGCTGGCTCTTAATTAATTCCAAAGTAATTAAAAGTTTTGTCCAAAGTATTGTTCGTGTACTTATATTTGTTAATTTCATGATTCAAACAAATAATTTGGCTTAACCGTCGTAGTACAAGTAACAAGTAACAAGCACTGAAAGTGACTGTTCAATTTATTTGAAAGACTGAACTGTGTGGTTAGGCTTTTACTGCAGATACATGACTAACAGTAAATTATTGTAGCAATATATGGATGTTCACCTGCAAACTACTAATGAGGCTTATGGAAAGTTAAACAATAGTGCACTGACCATATTAAATGTTTATATGGTTGGTTGTAAAAAGTGAAAGTAAACTATGGTGAAATGCAAATGTGTACTTGTCTGCTAAGCTATTTACAGTAGTCAGTGTCCAAAGTACAAACTTCATTTTTCAGCCTGTGTAGCAACGCAGTACGTCGACACCATAGACAACAAACGAAGAAATAAGGCAGGTAGAACCACTAAACTGTTTCCTGGATGGCAGTACAGAATGCAGGATATGTGCTTAAAAGCTGCTGTAGCTCAGGCAATGGTGAAAAAACACATTATTATTCTACTGGTCTCAGGGTGTCTGAATACTGTGGGGGCATGAAGCTACTTATGGGGTGCTGGTTACAATTAAAGGTCATGTACTGCCATCAGTTGAGACATCAAAGGATTCACTGACATAGGTTCCCCAGCACCTTGCAGCGGAGATCTGGTTCTTCAGGTGCCACAAGGATCTCCACCTTGGACAGAAAAGGAGAACATGCAGAGTCCAGTGATGTGGTGGCCATCGGCATTTCTTACAAGATGAGGATGGAGAAGATCTCCCTAAATTGGTTTCAGGGACAGAGGAACAATGAGGAGTTCAATGGCCAGCAGCCTGTGGTTCCTTCAGCCACCAGCTGGCATCTAGCTGTGGACCAGCAGGAACTGTGGAAGGAAGCCCAAGGGACCTCTTCCTAGCTAGAGAAGCCAGAGGAGGATGAGATGCCTCCGAGTGATGGATGGGGACCAGTGTTCCTGGCAGACTGGGAGCCAATGTTCCTGAACTGGGTGCAGTGGAAGCACCAGAAGGGATCCCAAACTGCCCAGGATACAGGTATCAATGCAAGGTGCCTACTGTAAGAGACGCAACAGGCACCATCGACAGAGAAGGCAATGACATTACAGCTGTAGCGTAAGACTGTAATTGGTCTGGTTTTAAGATACTTCTACTTTTTTCTGGCCTCTTGATATGTGAGCATGTTCAGTGTCTTACACGCCTGATTTTCTTCTCACACTTGAAAATAGAGTCATCGGGTGAGCAGGGAGAGCGGAGCTTGCCACAGTTTACACACATGGGGGGAGGAACACAAAGAACATTTGTGTGCAGTGGATGACTACATCCCTACAGTTAGATGTAGCAGTACAATGGAGAAACATATGTCCTAACTTCATAAACCTGAAGCTCCTCTTAGGAGGAGGAACATTGTGTTTCATGCCACACCTTGACCTTCTCAAGCATCACCCTCCAAACCCAAGATGACGGCCCTGATAGCAACTCCGTTTTCCCTTGATCCCCTATGGACACAATGGATGAAGTGCACACCCTGTCACTCTAAAGTTGGCCTGCAGCTCATTGTCAGATTGCAGGAGGAGGTCACAGTGAAAGATGATGCCCTGGACCTTATTGAGACACTTGTGGGGAGTGACGGTCACAGGGATGTCACTAAACTTTTCACAACAAAGCAGCACCTGTGACTGGGCAGGAGATGGTGTTTTAATGAGGAAGGAACAGCTCTTCATCTTAGAGATGGCTGCAACATCCCGTATTTGTCTTCAATGTTTTCCATAAAAAAAAATAAAGACTTTGTAACCAGAAAGGTGCCCTCGTCGATCCAGGTACAGACCAGGAATTGGAGGGAGGATTTTGCTCCTTGTCATCTAGTCCTGCATGCCTCTCACAGTGTGGCAAGGGAAGGGAATGCACTAGGATTGTATTTTCTTGCATCGTACAAGGCCTTGCCATTTGAAACGATTTTTGGGACCGTGTAACCACAAGCCGGTGGAAGTTCAAGTCGTTTCATGTGCAAACTATCCGCAACAGTGCCACCCACTCTGAACAGGTGCGCAAGATGAAGATAGTACCGTGAAACTAGAAATCAAGACCAAAATTATGAACAAAGTCCAAGCAGGGTCTACACCAAAAGAATCATCCAATGGAAACACAGAGGAGGTAAGGGATAGTCTAAGTGTAGGTTTGCAGCTCAGAAAGAGGAATCAATGTTGCAACGGCTGGGGCCCCATGGTTACCAAGCTTGTACTCATGAAAGAGTGGTAAGTCCCCTGGGGAGTTCTGTAATGAATACCAGTCCAGTGTTTCTGAAGCTCCTGACATGTCAGCTAGCCTCTCAATACGTTGTAATCTCTCTAACATAAATAGAAACAATTATTAACTAGAAAAGTATTTTATTGTTAATATACATGGCGTTAGAAATACAAAAGATCACCTGTTCTCCTCTCTACCTTCCAATCTCATATTATTGTACCTAACAGGAAAATAGTCAACAACAGATATAAGAAATGTAAATGCCAAGACAAACTTCAATTAACAAAATGTGTAATACACTACTACAGCATACAGCTGGCATTCCCACTCATTCTTTCCTGCATACTTCAAGGGTAAGTATCTTCAGAGTGCTACATGTAAATAACAGACAAGGGAACTTTGTTTATAGTATTTTTCTCATGGTTTAGAAGTACACTCCTGGAAATTGAAATAAGAACACCGTGAATTCATTGTCCCAGGAAGGGCAAACTTTATTGACACATTCCTGGGGTCAGATACATCACATGATCACACTGACAGAACCACAGGCACATAGACACAGGCAACAGAGCATGCACAATGTCGGCACTAGTACAGTGTATATCCACCTTTCGCAGCAATGCAGGCTGCTATTCTCCCATCGAGACGATCGTAGAGATGCTGGACGTAGTCCTGTGGAACGGCTTGCCATGCCATTTCCACCTGGCGCCTCAGTTGGACCAGCGTTCGTGCTGGACGTGCAGACCGCGTGAGACGACGCTTCATCCAGTCCCAAACATGCTCAATGGGGGACAGATCCGGAGATCCGGGAGTACCGCAGGGAAGCGTGATAGGACCTTTATTGTTTACAATATACATAAATGACTTAGTTGACAACATCGGTAGCTCCGTGAGGCTATTTGCAGATGACACGGTTGTCTACAAGAAAGTAGCAACATCAGAAGACTCGTACGTACTCCAGGAGGACCTGCAGAGGATTAATGCATGGTGCGACAGCTGGCAGCTTTCCCTAAACGTAGATAAATGTAATATAATGCGCATACATAGGGGCAGAAATCCATTCCAGTACGATTATGCCATAGGTGGTAAATCATTGGAAGCGGTAACGACCGTAAAATACTTAGGAGTTACTATCCGGAGCGATTTGAAGTGGAATGATCACATAAAACAAATAGTGGGAAAAGCAGGCGCCAGGTTGAGATTCATAGGAAGAATTCTAAGAAAATGTGACTCATCGACGAAAGAAGTAGCTTACAAAACGCTTGTTCGTCCGATTCTTGAGTATTGCTCATCAGTATGGGACCCTTACCAGGTTGGATTAATAGAAGAGATAGACACGATCCAGCGAAAAGCAGCGCGATTCGTCATGGGGACATTTAGTCAGCGCGAGAGCGTTACGGAGATGCTGAACAAGCTCCAGTGGCGGACACTTCAAGAAAGGCGTTACGCAATACGGAGAGGTTTATTATCGAAATTACGAGAGAGCACATTCCGGGAAGAGATGGGCAACATATTACTACCGCCCACATATATCTCGCGTAATGATCACAACGAAAAGATCCGAGAAATTAGAGCAAATACGGAGACTTCCAAGCAGTCGTTCTTCCCACGCACAATTCGTGAATGGAACAGGGAAGGGGGGATCAGATAGTGGTACAATAAGTACCCTCCGCCACACACCGTAAGGTGGCTCGCGGAGTATAGATGTAGATGTAGATGTAGATCTTGCTGGCCAGGGTAGCTGACTTACACCTTCTAGAGCACGTTGGGTGGCACGGGATACATGCGGACGTGCATTGTCCTGTTGGAACAGCAAGTTCCCTTGCCGGTCTAGGAATGGTAGAACGATGGGTTCGATGACGCTTTGGATGTACCGTGCACTATTCAGTGTCCCCTCGACGATCACCAGTGGTGTACGGCCAGTGTAGGAGATCGCTCCCCACACCATGATGCCGGGTGTTGGCCCTGTGTGCCTCGGTCGTATGCAGTCCTGATTGTGGCGCTCACCTGCACGGCGCCAAACACGCATACGACCATCATTGGCACCAAGGCAGAAGCGACTCTCATCGCTGAAGACGACACGTCTCCATTCGTCCCTCCATTCACGCCTGTCGCGACACCACTGGAGGCGGGCTGCACAATGTTGGGGCGTGAGCGGAAGACGGCCTAACGGTGTGCGGGACCGTAGCCCAGCTTCATGGAGACGGTTGCGAATGGTCCTCGCCGATACCCCAGGAGCAACAGTGTCCCTAATTTGCTGGGAAGTGGCGGTGCGGTCCCCTACGGCACTGCGTAGGATCCTACGGTCTTGGCGTGCATCCGTGCGTCGCTGCGGTCCGGTCCCAGGTCGACGGGCACGTGCACCTTCCGCCGACCACTGGCGACAACATCGATGTACTGTGGAGACGTCACGCCCCACGTGTTGAGCAATTCGGCGGTACGTCCACCCGGCCTCCCGCATGCCCACTATACGCCCTCGCTCAAAGTCCGTCAACTGCACATACGGTTCACGTCCACGCTGTCGCGGCATGCTACCAGTGTTAAAGACTGCGATGGAGCTCCGTATGCCATGGCAAACTGGCTGACACTGACGGCGGTGGTGCACAAATGCTGCGCAGCTAGCGCCATTCGACGGCCAACACCGCGGTTCCTGGTGTGTCCGCTGTGCCGTGCGTGTGATCATTGCTTGTACAGCCCTCTCGCAGTGTCCGGAGCAAGTATGGTGGGTCTGACACACCGGTGTCAATGTGTTCTTTTTTCCATTTCCAGGAGTGTAATTTATTGCAGGGTAGCATTAATATGCAACGGCAGTGTTAGTAACACACAAAGCGAATTCAGCAATGAAAGCAGATGTGAACCGAAACAAAACTGAAGACACAGAAAATGAATTGCATTTCAAGGCAGTGGAGCCAAAGAGAATCCTGTTGTGGGAGAAAAAAGAAGCCACTGACTACTAAATGAAATGTGACATTATTAGTAATAGTGAAGAAGTGTGGATGATCTTTGACGTTAATGGTGACTCCCGTAGGCAAGATATACGAAGTGTAAGCACATACACTTCTCAGGTTTGTCACAGGATCGTACTTTGTAAATCCCACAATATTTCATCAATGCAACTAAATATGTCAAGCAGTTGCATCAAAGAAATACTGTACTGATAATTTTCTGTGTTAGCAGTCAATACAAATAGCTCTTGTTCCTACTGTGGTTCACATTACCTTTGTACTTCTCCAGCTGTGCTTCTATGTTTCGCACCTTATCCCTCAAGTTTTTGTTTTCCACCAACAGCTTCTTCAGCTCCTCACTTGCTTCAGTCTTAAAGTCATTCGCAACTCTAACTGTTGTTAAGAGATCAGTCTGAAACTGCTGCCATTCTTCACTCTGCAAGGAAAAATTTCTCCTTTATGAAATCATTAACAAGAGCCAATAACTCGGCTAACGACATGAGAACATGTCACCAATGATGAAGCCTGCAATCACACAGTCATAAAAAGAAGTATGGAATTTTCACATGGCAACAAGTTATTAATTTATAAATGCTCCATTTCATATACAAGCAGTAGCAATGAGGAAATGAAGAGAACAATGAGCATGATATTTGCAGAGTGACTCTCTCACTCTTCAGTGGACTCAGTATTGTTTTGAAACTTGCGGACTGTTTAGAACAGCGTGCCACACACTGTCTTGAATAAGCAATCTGGCCTTTGACAAGGCAATGCTCTTACCAACTGAGTGGTATGAGCATTGTCTGTAAAATGTCAGGTTTGAGGCTTGAGCCCCAGTTCAGCCCATAGTTCAGTCTATGTTGCATACTCAGTCAAGTTGCATACTCTTTTATAGAATTAAGGGCTGAGACACCCAACCGATATATTAGAAGAAGAAGAAGAAGAAGAAGAAAGTTCCTGAAACTGCACTCCCTAATTTTAATGGAGGAAGGTACACATCAAGAACAACTATGTTAGCTTTCTTGCACCATATCAATTTTTTTTTACAAGTTGAATGCTCTATTTACAATTATGTAGGTCGACTCGAAAGAAACTTACAAGCACGTTTCTGGATCACCTCACTGATCACTACAATTTAACTGTGTTATACTACAATTTGTGTGAAACTGTTGTTGTTGTTGTTGTGGTCTTCAGTCCTGAGACTGGTTTGATGCAGCTCTCCATGCTACTCTATCCTGTGCAAGCTTTTTCATCTCCCAGTACCTACTGCAGCCTACATCCTTCTGAATCTGCTTAGTGTATTCATCTCTTGGTCTCCCTCTACGATTTTTACCCTCCACACTGCCCTCCAATACTAAATTGGTGATCCCTTGATGCCTCAGAACATGTCCTACCAACCGATCCCTTCTTCTGGTCAAGTTGTGCCACAAACTTCTCTTCTCCCCAATCCTATTCAATAATTCCTCATTAGTCATGTGATCTACCCATCTAATCTTCAGCATTCTTCTGTAGCACCACATTTCGAAAGCTTCAATTCTCTTCTTGTCCAAACTATTTATCGTCCATGTTTCACTTCCATACATGGCTACACTCCATACAAATACTTTCAGAAATGACTTCCTGACACTTAAATCTATACTCGATGTTAACAAATTTCTCTTCTTCAGAAACGCTTTCCTTGCCATTGCCAGCCTACATTTTATATCCTCTCTACTTCGACCATCATCAGTTATTTTGCTCCCCAAATAGCAAAACTCCTTTATTACTTTAAGTGCCTCATTTTCTAATCTAATTCCCTCAGCATCACCCGACTTAATTAGACTACATTCCATTATCCTTGTTTTGCTTTTGTTGATGTTCATCTTATATCCTCCTTTCAAGACACTGTCCATTCCATTCAACTGCTCTTCCAAGTCCTTTGCTGTCTCAGACAGAATTACAATGTCATCGGCGAACCTCAAAGTTTTTATTTCTTCTCCATGAATTTTAATACCTACTCCGAATTATTCTTTTGTTTCCTTTACTGCTTGCTCAATATACGGATTGAACAACATCGGGGAGAGGCTACAACCTTGTCTTACTCCCTTCCCAACCACTGCTTCCCTTTCATGTCCCTCGACTCTTATAACTGCCATCTGGTTTATGTACAAATTGTAAATAGCCTTTCGCTCCCTGTATTTTACCCCTGCCACCTTTAGAATTTGAAAGAGAGTATTCCAGTCAACATTGTCAAAAGCTTTCTCTAAGTCTACAAATGCTAGAAACGTAGGTTTGCCTTTCCTTAATCTTTCTTCTAAGATAAGTCGTAAGGTAAGTATTGCCTCACGTGTTCCAGTGTTTCTACGGAATCCAAACTGATCTTCCCCGAGGTTGGCTTCTACTAGTTTTTCCATTCGTCTGTAAAGAATTCGTGTTAGTATTTTGCAGCTGTGACTTATTAAACTGATAGTTCGGTAATTTTCACATCTGTCAACACCTGCTTTCTTTGGGATTGGAATTATTATACTCTTCTTGAAGTCTGAGGGTATTTCACCTGTTTCATACATCTTGCTCAACAGATGGTAGAGTTTTGTCAGGACTGGCTCTCCCAAGGCCGTCAGTAGTTCCAATGGAATGTTGTCTACTCCTGGGGCCTTGTTTCGACTCAGGTCTTTCAGTGCTCTGTCAAACTCTTCACGCAGTATCATATCTCCTACTTCATCTTCATCTACATCCTCTTCCATTTCCATAATATTGTCCTCAAGTACATCGCCCTTGTATAGACCCTCTATATACTCCTTCCACCTTTCTGCTTTCCCTTCTTTGCTTAGAACTGGGTTTCCATCCGAGCTCTTGATATTCATACAAGTCGTTCTCTTATCTCCAAAGGTCTCTTTAATTTTCCTGTAGGCAGTATCTATCTTACCCCTAGTGAGATGGGCCTCTACATCCTTACATTTGTCCTCTAGCCATCTCTGCTTAGCCATTTTGCACTTCCTGTCGATCTCATTTTTGAGACGTTTGTATTCCTTTTTGCCTGCTTCATTTACTGCATTTTTATATTTTCTCCTTTCATCAATTAAATTCAATATTTCTTCTCTTACCCAAGGATTTCTACTAGCCCTCGTCTTTTTACCTACTTGATCCTCTGCTGCCTTCGCTACGTCGTCCCTCAAAGTGTGAAATTATAATGTGTAAAATGCATGTTTGACCATCAGCTGCTTTTATTTAAACTCAAATATCCAGCAGTTTCAGTCACATACCATCGTCACAGATTAGGGTTAAAACAATTTAAGCCACTACATCGCATCTGTCACTTCTTAAATAATGGCCACATATCATGTGTAGAGCATGTCATGAATTCCAGTACACAACACAGAACTTTTAGAAGCAAACATAGTAATAAGAAGTGTAAACAGAGCGATACTGACTTTTTATCTTCTCTTCAGTAATGCTCTGTTTATGATTATTATTACTATGTTTGCTCCTAGAAGTTCTGTGTTGTGTACTGGAATTCATGACATGCTCTACACACGAGACATGATCATTATTTAGGTAACGACAGATGTCATTATGTGGCTTAAACTGTGTTAACCCTAATCCATGAAGATGGTCTGTGACTGAAAACCATCGCTATTTGGGTTTAAAATAAAAGCAGCTGATGGTCAAACATGCATTTTATATATTACTTGACGGCTGTTGATAGTCACCTTCCAAAAATGTTTAGAAATTATAATCCAACCTTTACTAGATGAGAATAACAAAACATATAATTTACTGAAAAGGATGGCTGTTTAAATCTTGTGCTGTAGTTATAAGATAATACTGTTAAGTCCATAATCTACACACATTACCTCTTGCTGCCGTAACCTCCTTTCTTCTTCAAGACTCTTTTCCTGTTCAGTCAACTTTTGTTCAGCTTCACTCAAGTGCTTTTGACAGTCTGCTAAAACTGCCTGTAGTTGCTCTTTATCATCTAGGTAGCACTGACATTGCATCTAGAAGACAATGAATATTATTTAAATTGCAATAACAGTTACATAAATTAAAGAAAATGAAATTTTTGGACCGTGATAAATGTAAAAAAGAAGATAAGATTATCATAACAATACCTTAATATCAGAAAGAGATTTCTGCAAGACCTGCACTTCTGTTGACAGTTGTTGTTTTTCTTGTTTAAGACTTTCAAATTTGTATTCCAAATCAGAAAGTGCTGACTTTGCATTATTACGAGTTACCTGAAAGTGAATCATAACTAGTTCAACTATTTCTATGGTGTACAATAACACAGGTCTGTACATGGTAAATTAAAGCATGAAACATTGTTGCTAAAAAAACTTTCACGTGTACTCAAATTATGTATGTCTCATTGCATCTAATATCTTTTGCTGTAAAAATGACTGTGTGCAATATACAACCCAGTGGTTATCTTCAGCACTCTCAATGACTGCTTAGCATAAGCCCGAAACATATTAATGGCTTTTAATGTTTATGAAAATCAATTTAATTCAAATCAAAACAATGTGTGGCAATAGCCAAACAATGTTACCATTTACAAAAATTATGATTGAATAATGATACTGAAAGTACTGAGTCAAGAGTGTCAATTTGCACTGTCCTTCAAAATTGTTTTCCTGTATCAGTACCAACCTTGCACTCCTCCTGCAAGTGCATCAATTGTTCCTCCAACCTAGTGATTTCACACTGGCCACGTAACACTTGTTCCTGCATTGTCGCTACTTGGCTCTCTAGTGTATCCTTCTCTTTCCTGACATTGTCCAACATTTCTTCAACATCAGATTTGTCTTCCAACTCACGAGCTGTCTCTAACTCCTCAATCTATAGAAAGATAATGTTATCAGACAGTGCATCCATTCAAGGTATTATCAATCATTTAAATTTCCATTAACAAGTCTTTCTCATTTTCTTACATATATTCATCTTGAAACAATTACATACCTTCGCTCGTGCATTTTCTAACAGTGTGGTGAGTCTCTGCAATTCAATGAGACGTGATGAGCTTTCCTGTCGAACCTCTGCTAATTCGCGCTCCAATGTGTGCCGTTCTGCTTGCACGGCCTCTAATGTTGCCTCTAGCTTACGCGCTGACTCTCGTGACTGAGCTGCCTCCTCCTGGGCAACATTGGTAGCTTGGCGTAGCTCTGCCACTTGAGTAGTTAATTCCTGCTGTTTAACTAAGAGGCAATCTCGTTTCTCCTGGGCAATCTAGGAATGAAACAGTTTGTTAAATAAATTGTGTCACAACACTGCATCTTTTTAGCATTGACTTCCACACTAAAGGGTCTTTAACTACCAATTGAGAGACTAGTCAGCAAGTTGTTCATATTTTCCATTTAAAAAGAAAGAACTAGGACTGCAATTTTTTTCTGGAGAAAAATACCCACAAACTACAGATCAAAGATATTAATAATACCAATAAGAAATGGATTTCAAGAAGTTAATAAAAATAATGAAGATAATTTTCAGTTTCTGCAGAAAACTTCTGGATGATTACATGGTTACAACCAGAATTTGAGGATCAAACAGAGGCCAGGGATAAATGGTATTTGTAGAAATATGGGAAAAATTAAAAGTATGTGAAATAAAGTAGACACAGGAAATGAAGGTCCAGAAAAAAGTGGAGGGAATGCAATGACAATCACATAAAGAAAGTGTTTAAAGAAACCCAAAACTGGGAAATGTTACAATCAGATTACTTATGGGAACATAAATGTTATGCTCAGGAAGTAACAACTACTTTTAGAAGTTTATCAAAGCTGGTATCTGAGTAGAGAATTAGTTTATGGCAGTGAAGCAGATGGTGAAAAAGATTAGTTTCAACGAACCAACATATTTGTTACATGAGAAATATCCTTTGATAATTTTTTTCTCCTGTAATAAGTATTTGTAATGTGACAGGCTTTGTTCACAAACAGAACCACACAAGGTAAACAGTGTTGCAAACTACTGTAAAATTAATGCAGGTTTGACTTACATTATAATATGAAAGCAAAGAGAAGACAAGCCTGTGGGGTCAACAACTGAGGGCGTAATAAAGAATGTGGCTTGTGTGTATTAGGCAGCATTAAACCATTAACTGCCAAATTGTTTTCTTCAATCTGCATTTATTTCTGGGTTACTTGACTGATATAGAGACTAGAAAGAAGAAAAATGAAATAAAACTTCAAACAAATGCTATAATTTAATTGATCTCCAAATGGAAATCACAGCATGCCACTCTTAACACTTTTTTTTTTTTTTTTTTTTTTTTTCTTTGTGCCATGTTGTTGTTGCAGTCTTCAGTCCTGAGACTGGTTTGATGCAGCTCTCCATGCTATTCTATCCTGTGCAAGCTTCATCATCTTCCAGTACCTACTGCAACCTACATCCTTCATCTCTTGGTCTCCCTCTACGATTTTTACCCTCCATGCTGCCCTCCAACACTAAAACTTCTCTTCTCCCCAATCCTATTCAATACCTCCTCATTAGTTATGCAATCTACCCATCTAATCTTCAGCATTCTTCTGTAGCACCACATTTCGAAAGCTTCTATTCTCTTCTTGTCCAAACTACTTATCATCCACGTTTCACTTCCATACATGGCTACACTCCATACAAATACTTTCAGAAACGACTTCCTGACACTTAAATCTATACTCGATGTTAACAAATTTCTCTTCTTCAGTAAAGTTTTCCTTGCCATTGCCAGTCTACATTTTATATCCTCTCTACTTCAACCATCATCAGTTATTTTGTTCCCCAAATAGCAAAACTCATTTACTACTTTAAGTGTCTCATTTCCTAATCTAATACCCTCAGCATTAACCCGATTTAATTCGACTACATTCCATTACCCTCGTTTTGCTTTTGTTGATGTTCATCTTATACCCTCCTTTCAAGACACTGTCCATTCCATTCAACTGTTCTTCCAAGTCCTTTGCTGTCTCTGACAGAATTACAATGTCATCGGCGAACCTCAAAGTTTTCATTTCTTCTCCATGGATTTAAATCCCTACTCCAAATTTTTCTTTTGTTTACTTTACTGCTTACTGAGCCACTTATTGCACACAAAGTACTACTTTCCTGTGAGCTTATTGTGAATTCCATATTTTCTTTGCTTGGGGAAATTTTGCGCATTCAATCATGTGTCTGGTCCCAGAAGCCTGGAATTCAACTGGAACACTTGAAGTGGATGCCTTTTAGTGTTGATGGACATCCTGCCCTTTTGGGATCAGAGGCGTCAGATCGCTGAGAAAGATATTCCCTTGCACCAACCTTCTGAACTGGAGCAGTGGAATATTTTCATTTGCGAAGCAGTAGATGATGTAGGTGCTGACCAATGCTACAGCTTTTGTGTTGGTGAACAATGGGAAGTACAATTTCTTACCTTGAATTCTCACATAATACTTCTGCACATTCTAGTCCAATTTGTCCATGCCTCCCATGCTTGTACTCTTCCATAATTCCTGGCTGTGTAACTTTTACTTCTTGAGTCTCAGCTTTGCTCCACCTCTTTATTTGGCTTACTGAATGCATTGTCTTATGGTTTGTCAAGAGTTTAAACACAACAGTTATCTTTCCACATTACTGCAATTATCTCTGTGTTCTTGTCAAATCTATAGTCATAATTTCCTATTTGTTCCTTTTTCACACTGCTCTCTCTTTCTATGGAAAGTTTATTCATTCAATTCATTCAGACATTTTCAGTTGCCCTTATCCTCATTTAAGAGAGCTCTTTTACCAAACCGAAACTCATGAAAGATTGACAAAATAAATTTTGAGAAATTTAGGAGATTGCAGAACAAAAGCCATGGTCAGTACAACTGATCCGCCAAGTCATAAAACCAAAACATCGCTTGAGTCTTTAGATTTTCCTTCATAGGCTGACATACAACAACACTAACCGCTTCGGGAACAGCACATGGCCTGCTGTTTGAAACCGAATCTCACTGGTTTCTCACGAATGAATTGTTTTGGATAATGATGTACATAATGTTGAAACATTTGCTTATCAATGCTCAGGCTATATACATAACAAAAAAAAACTTCAGAATTTCATGAAATTTTGTGCAACAGTCCACCAAAGGACGAATTTTGAAAAGTTTACCCCCTTTTGTCAGCTGTGATTCTGTTCAGCTGTGTATTGTCATTTAGTGAAGGTGGTGCTGGATTTCTAGGTATCTGCCGTGGCTTGTACACTGTCTTACACGTTTTATACCAAAGTCTTCACCTCAATTCCAATGTAACTATTCCTCTGGAGGAGCAACATCCAGTGAAGAGCAGTATACATAAGAACTTTTTAAGCATTCCTTGGATAACTCAAAGCTGTGATTATTCTTCTGTGTAGCATGTCAGACACTTTTGTCACAAAATTCTTCAAAGTACTCAACAGCAGACTTTCCTGTTAATGTTACTATCAAAACGTATTTGTTCTGTTCAGTTCCTATTATATTGGGAAATATTTTATTGTAAGTCACATCTTGCACAGTCCAAATAGAAATGGTATTATCTCTCATTTTCTTTTTGGGATGGCCTGCATTCTTCCTCATCCTTCCTTTCTTCACTAGTGTGTACCTCGAAGGTATCTAGTGTACCAGCTGAAAGACTACCTTACAATATATTTTAGTTGGTATCATCGGTCAGACATTTCATCTACAGTATCTGGATGCCAGTAGTCTCATTTACTTTACCCTCATCACCATAAGAAGCCATGAAATTGGTGTTATTTACAATTTCTTCAATTTGTCTTGTTGAAAGCGTTTTATAGCAATTCATTGTGCCTGGGGAGAAAATAGAAATGAAATGCCGTTTTATGCAGAACCTGCCTCGAGCCCCAAATAGGAACCAAAATTCAGAGAGCCCAAATGGGAAAATAAGGCTTGGAAATAAATAACTGGTAAACTACTTTTAAAACCATATTCAGAAAATGCCAGTATACATGTGCCGTAAGTTATTTATATAATTCTATAACTCACACAGTTTGGAAAATTTTCAAAATAGCATAACTCTAAAATGGGTATCATGGCAGTTGGGATAAGCCCATGGGGAAGGCAAATTATCACATTAGGACTAAAATGTGTGCACCCTGCAGACGAAGAGACCGAATTTCAGTACCAGTTTAGTTCCCATAGTTCTAGCCTTTCAAAATGTATATGGCCCCCATCAGAAACAAAATTCTTTTTTTATGTTGTAAGTGACAAGACATGCAGATAAGCAGATTCATGTGCATTTTCTCTGCATTAAGCTCCACTTTGTCAGAAGTAATAAATGATAACAAATATTTCGAACTTTGTTTATGAGACTAACAGTTTACTACCAAAAAAATTGTGCTTACAGTATTAACTTTTAAATGATGCTGTAAACCTTAGTTTGATAATGCCACTGAACTGCAAATTTTACGTAGTTCACAGTGAACAACATGAAAGTACAACCCTCATTTACCACTCCATTCATTTTTCAACATATCTAGTCCCCACTGCAGCACCCCTCTGATCACAAATGGTAGCAGGTAATATTTCTGGTTTGCAAACCACTTAAAATCGCTCCAAGTGAACAGATATTCTCCTAAAACTAATAAACATTTCATCGCAATATTGATCATCAGATGCAAACAGAATGATGTTCTCTTACTTTGAGGAGGTCTAATAATCTGTCATCATGGACAACTTCACCGGGCCCACCCCGCAGCAGCATTCCCTGCAAAGCTTCAGCTTGACTCCGGCTGTCTTCCAACTTTTCTGACTGCTGGCACAGATATTCCACAAGAATGTGCTTATCTTCAACCAGACGTTCATTCTCAGCCTGCAGCTCCTGAAGCTGAGATTGCAAGTCAGAAAGCTCCTGAAGAGTTGCCTGCAGCTCTTCATTGGTGCTGAAACAGTACATACATTCAAATAATATGAAGTGCTCACCATTTCCAACCATCATAGATGTCACATTAATTATTCATATTAAAGTTAATACTTTTCAATTACCAGTGATCTCAGAGCACTAAAAGGTACTGAAGTTATACCTGTGCACAAAATATGTCTCTGTAAACTTAACCACAAATTAACTTTTGTATCATTTCAAGTGTTATACATCAGTGCACGCCTAACAATTACGCAGAGAGGGTTCAATGATGGTCCTCTCTGGGATGGCTGTTTCACACTTTTCCGAAAACGGCAAGAGCTGACAAGTGCGAGAATTACCGCACAATCAGCTTAACAGCTCATGCATTCAAATTGCTTACAAGAATAATGTACAGAAGAATGGAAAAGAAAAATCGAGGATGCACTAGATGACAATCAGTTTGTATTTTGGAAATGTAAGGGCACGAGACAGGCAATTCTGATGTTGTGGTTAATAATGGTAGCAAGACTAAAGAAAAATCAAGACAGGTCGATAGACACACAAACAAACACAAACATACACACAAAATTCAAGCTTTCGCAACAAACTGTTGCCTCATCAGGAAAGAGGGAAGGAGAGGGGAAGACGAAAGGAAGTGGGTTTTAAGGGAGAGGGTAAGGAGTCATTCCAATCCCGGGAGCGAAAAGACTTACCTTAGGGGGAAAAAAGGACAGGTATACACTCGCACACACGCACATATCCATCCACACATACAGACACAAGCAGACATATTTCTGCTTGTATTAAAAAGGGTGTAAGCTGTATATCGACAAAGCAATGATGGAAATAAAAGAATTAAAATTCAAGGTGAAAGGATATCAATGATACGATTCGCTGATGACATTGCTATCCTGAGCAAAAGTGAAGAAGAATTACATGATCTGTTGAACAGAATCGACAGTCTAATGGGTACAGAGTGGATTGAGAGCAAATCAGAGAAAGACGAAGGTAATGAGAATTAGTAGAACTTAAGAAATTCTGCTACCTATGCTGTAAAATAACCAATGATGGACAGAGCAAGGACATCAAGAGCATACTAGCAATGGCAAAAAATGGCTTTCCTGGCCAAGAGAAGTCTTCTAGTATCAAACATAGGTCTTAATTTGAGGAAGAAATTTATGAGACTGTACGTCTAGAGCACAGTACTATACGGTAGTGAGACATGGACAGTGGGAAAACCGGAACACAAGAGAATTGAAGCACTTGAGATGTGGTGCAACAGACAAATGTTGAAAATTAGGTGGACTGATAAGGTAAGGAATGAGGCGGTTCTGCGCAGAATCAGAGAGGATAGGAATATGTGGGGAAACACTGATAAGGAGAAGGAACAGGATGATAGGACATATGTTAAGAGATGAGGGAATGACTTCCATGGTACTAGAGGGCTCTGTAGAGAAAGACAGAGATTGGAATACATCCAGCAAATAATTGAGAACATACGTTGCAAGTGGCACTCTGAGATGAAGAGGTCAGCACAGGAGAGGAATTACGTGATCTACCCATCTAATCTTCAGCACTCTTCTGTAGCACCATGTTCAAAAAGCTTCTATTCTCTTCTTGTCTAACTATTTATTGTCCATGTTTCACTTCCATATGGGGCTACACTCCATATAAATACTTTCAGAAACAACTTCCTGACAGTTAAATCTATACTCAATGTTAACAAGTTTCTCTCTTTCAGAAACGCTTTCCTTGTCATTGCCAGTCTACATTTTATATCCTCTCTACTTCGACCATCATCAGTTATTTTGCTCCCCAAATAGCAAAACTCCTTTACTACTTTAAGTGTCTCATTTCCTAATCTAATTCCCTCAGCATCACCTGATTTAATTCGACTACATTCCATTATCCTCATTTTGCTTCTGTTGATGTTCGTCTTACATCATCCTTTCAAGACACTATCCATTCTGTTCAACTGCTCTTCCACATCCTTTGCTGTCCTTTAATACATACTCCGAATTATTCTTTTGTTTCCTTCACTGCTTGCTCAATATACAGATTGAATAACACCGGAGAGAGGCTACAACCCTGTCTCACTCCCTTCCCAACCACTGCTTCCCTTTCATGTCCCTCGACTCTTATAACTGCCATTTGGTTTCTGTACAAATTGTAAATAGCCTTTTGCTCCCTGTATTTTACCCCTGCCACCTTCAAAATTTGAAAAAGAGTATTCCAGTCAACATTGTCAAAAGCTTTCTCTAAGTCTACAAATGCTAGAAAGGTAGGTTTGCCTTTTCTCAATCTATCATCTAAGATACATCGTAGGGTCAGTATTGCCTCACATGTTCGAACATTTCTAGGGAATCCAAAGTAATCTTCCCCGAGGTCGGCTTCTACCAATTTTTCCATTCCTCTGTATAGAATTCGTGTTAGTATTTTGCAAGCATGAGTTATTAAACTGATAACTCGGTTATTTTCACACCTGTCCACCCCTGCTTTCTTTGGGATGGTAATTATTATGTTCTTCTTGAAGCCTGAAGGTATTTCGTCTGTCTCAAACATCTTGCTCACCAGATGGAAGAGTTCTGCCATGGCTGGCTCTCCCAAGGCTATCAGTAGCTCAAATGGAATGTTGTCTGTTCCCAGAGCATTGTTTCAGCTTAGGTCTTTCAGTGCTCTGTCAAATTCTTCACGCAGTATCATATCTCCCATTTCATAATCATCATGTACGTCCTCTTCCATTTCCATTGTACTGCCTTCAAGTACATTGCCCTTGTATAACCCCTCTATATACTCCTTCGGCCTTTCTGATTTCCCTTCTTTACTTAGACCTGAAATCTTGATATTCATACAAGTGCTCTCTTCTCCAAAGGTAGGCAGTGTCTGTCTTACCTCTAGTGATATATGCCTCTACATCCTTACACTTGTCCCTTAGCCACCCCTGCTTAGCCATTTTGCACTTCCTGTCCATCTCATTTTTGAGACGTTTGTATTCCTTTTTGCCTATTTCATTTGCTGTATTTTTAAATTTTCTCCTTTCATCAATTAAATTTAGTATATATTCTGTTCCCCAATGATTTCTACTAGCCCTCATTTTTTTTTTTACCTACTTGATCCTCTGCTGCCTTCACTATTTCATCTCTTCTATTGTATTTATTTCATCATTTCCCTAATACTCTCCCTGAAACTACCAACAACCTCTGTTTCTTTCAGTTTATCCAGGTCCCATCTCCTTAAATTCCCACCTTTTTGCAATTTCTTCAGTTTTAATTTACAGTTCATATCCAATAGATTGTGGTCAAAGTCAACATCTGCCCCTGGAAAAACAATTTAAAACCTGCTTCCTAAATCTCTGTTTCACCATTATATAATCTATCTGAAACCTTCCAGTGCCTCCAGGCCTCTTCTGCGTACATAACCGTCTTTCATGATTCTTAAACCAAGTGTTATCTATGATTAAGTTACGCTCTGTGCAAAATTCTTCCAGGCAGCTTCATCTTTCACTCCTTACCCCATTTCATATTCACCTAATACTTTTCCTTCTCTTCTTTTTCTACTATTGAATTTCAGACCCCCATGACTATTAAATTTTCGGCTCCCTTAACCGTCTGAATAATTTCTTTTATCTCATCAAATATTTCTTCAATCTCTTCATCATCTGCGGAGCTAGCTGGCATATAAACTTGAACTATTGTGACATGCATGGGATTCATGTCTATCTTGGCTACAATAAATGTGTTCACTACGCTGTTTGTAGTAGTTCACCCACATTCCTATCTTTTTATTCATTATTAAACCTACTCCTGCATTACCCCTATCTGATTTTGTATTTATAACCCTGTATTCACCTGACCAGAAGTCTTGTTCCTCCTGCCACCTAACTTCACTAATTCCCACTACATCTAACTTTAACCTATCCATTCGCTTGTTAAATTTTCTGAACTACCTACCCGATTAAAGGACCCGACAGTCTGCGCTCTGATCCGTAGAACACCAGTTTTCTTTCTCCCGGTAATGACATCCTCCTGAGTCGTCCCCGCCCGGAGATCTGAATGGGGACTATTTCACCTCCGGAATATTTTACCCCAGAGGACGCCATTATCATTTAACCATACAGTAAAGCTGCATGCCCTTGGGAAAAATTATGGCTGTAGTTTCCTCTTGCTTCTTGCACTTCGCAGTACCAGCACAGCAAGGGGTTGATGTTACAAGGCGAAATCAGTCAATCATCCAGACTGATGCCCCTGCACCTACTGAAAAGGCTGCTGCAGCTCTCCAGGAACCACACATTTGTCTGGCCTCTCAACAAATACTCCTTCGTTATGGTTACATCTACCTATGGTATGGCTATCTGTATCGCTGAAGCACGCAAGCCTCCCCACCAATGGGAAGGTTCATGGTTCATGTGGGGGGGATTTTCTGTCATAGCTGCATATAATTTTTAATGTCTACTAGTTTGGAACGCTTCCATTCTTTTCATCCCCTTACCTGCATCTCTAATGTTTGACTAACCCAATATAAACGGCACATTCAAAAAGCTTCTTCAAACTATGTAAGACTTCTGAATGTTCCACTGGAACTATGTAAAAGTCAAAGATTACAGATCCAGAAAATTGTTTGAAAATGAGTGCAGGCATTTGAAATTAGACACCATTAAAATTTAAAAGGAACTGTGACGGACACATAAATAAACAATGAATCCAGCACTGAGATAGGAACATAATTTGTGCCTAAGTAAGGTGTTTCAGCACACTGTTCAGTGTGGATGTTTTTGGAGACAATCTGTGATGCTCAAAGTGATCAGTCATAAGATTGAGATTGTGTTTGGCTATGACATTATTAAAAGGTGTCCACTGCTGACATCATCTTTCTAAATGTTTATTTTTCCAAAGTTTCTAACAATTGCGTACTTTAAAAATTTACAACAGATTATTGTAAATGTTTCATATATTTTCTGGAACTTTAATTTGGGAAGACTGGGCTTCAAATCTCTGGCAATCTCATTTATATTGTCTGTGATTTCTCCATATTGATTAAGGGGAAACTTTTGAAAAAGTTACAGGTGATTTCCTCACAGTCTCTGTCTTATCCAAGATCATGCACAGTGTCTACTAAATTTATTATGAATTAATACCTTTCCACATGATTGTTCAACAAAGGTTAACTTTTGAACCACGACATTTATGCAAAGGGTACTAGATAGCTAATAGTTACCTCTCTCAAACTCTGCTAAACGCCTACAGGCTAGTCTACAGACAGACTTTCAGGAGACTTTATTTTTAGTTACGTAAGAACATTTGTAAAAATCAAAAAGTGACTGAAATAGCATACAGTACACACATTCATGGGGAAAAAACCCTGCTACACAAACTTTCTAGGCAGAAAATTTCCGTTATGCAAATAAAAAAAAATTAAGAATGAGATTTTCACTCTGCAGTGGAGTGTGCGCTGATATGAAACTTCCTGGCAGATTAAAACTGTGTGCCCAACCGAGACTCGAACTCGGGACCTTTGGGTTTCGCGGGCAAGGTCCCGAGTTCGAGTCTCGGTCGGGCACACAGTTTTAATCTGCCAGTAAGTTTAAAAAAAATTAACTTTTTTAGTAGCATGTGGTCACTTGCTTTCCATTACTTACAAAAATCATCAGGAATTTCATTCTTAATAAGCAGACACTTCTCTGAATTACTACTCTCTGTTAGTCAACCCTAACTCACTACTGAATTAAAACTTTAATTACGCATACCTATAGTGAGTCTCTTCCATTTGCTGGATACGATCCTGTAAACATGCAACAGACAGTTGGCTGGCACTGGAAGCTGACTGCCTGTCCCATGATGGAATGGATGTTTCAGGTATTGTTGTATCTGCTGTATCCTCCACTGGTAGTTGTAGGTCCTAAAAGGGAATATCAAATTAAAGACAGTGCTGATCTTGTCTTCTCATTACATGAAATGCTTGAAGAAGAAGAAGAAGAAGAAGAAGAAGAAGAAAGCCTGTGTGTTCATGGATCATTAAAATATGATCACTTCTAAATAATCCTGGTCTCTTGGTACACGTAAAACAGGCCTGGCAAGGTGTGGCTCAAGAGCCATTATCATGCAGTAACTGCTCCCCCTCGAAATTTATTTGCATCATGATGTCACGAACTCGCCACAGCCTTCAGTTTGCTGGTTTGTCGGAGGACAGCGCAAGTGATACCTGAAAGCTTAGGCTCTTGCATATTCACTGGTATGTTGAGCCATTTTGGTCTTGACACTTCTTACAGACCACTACTGTACTGCGTCACGGGGAAATTAGTTACTAAATTAATTTTTTCAGGGTGGTGATTATAGCTTTCACTACCCTTCATAACATGGGAATCCTTTGTTTCTGTGCTCCTGAGCCATTTACCACAATTACTGCCAAAGCAGAGTTTCACACGTGTACACGATAGGTTTTTTCAGACTGCTTTAATCTCGCTATGAATGTGTCACATTTGTTGAGTGAGAAAGAAATTTTAGAAGCTCTCGAAGAAAAATTCAATGGTTCTGGATCAAAGGGACATTTTACCTGAGTGGGAACAGTCTGAAGGAGATTCATATTCATGTAAGCAGCAATATGCTACAATTTTTTCATCGCTAATATTGTAGCTACAGATACTGATGCAATAATTAATACTGAGCTCTGTCTTATCTGTCTGTATTCATCAGATAAATCTTGTGTCACAAAGCACCATCCAACAAGGGCTTCCAGGGTTCTTTGGGGGGGGGGGGGGGGGGGGGGGGGGGGGGGGAACTTGTTGCCAAAACAAGCAGGAAAGAAACAAGTAAGTATTGGCCTGATTGCAACATACCTCTCTGCATACCAGAATACTCCAGGCTTTACCATACAAAACACAATTATATGTGAAATCGCTCAATAACTCACCTCACCCTTTTTATGATAGTTGTAATGTATGAAAGAACTTAAGTAAATATGAAAAATAAACCTTGAAACTTAGTCTTTTTGGTATATATTATTCAGAATTCGTACTGAATTTACAAAATAAAAATTAAGGACTTTTAAGCACCTTTTCTTTACTGACAATAGTTGTGCTCAATGCCGTAGTGAGGTCAAGAATAAAAAATTGCAAATCAATACTTTGCCACAGATGTTATCTTCTCACAGGCGTACTATTTAGTTAAGGTTTCCACAGCCCTTGCCATTGTTGCCAACGTACAGCATCTCCAACTATCGGCACTGCAGTATTGAGTTTACATACAGCAAACGATGTCTGTTGCCAGTAATGTGTGAAGTCGTACCCCCGCTCTATTCTCCATGCCTGAGGTGGGGATAGCCTTATCCCTCTCACCCTAAATGTCATGCAGCTTGAGTGGCCCTCGTAACTGCTTTGGTCTTCGACCTACGCATGCAGTCTTTTTGTCAACTTTTTAACTTTGTGTTAATTTTTAAGTCTGAATTTAATTGCCAAGACAAAAATAAGGATTTATAAGCACCATAATTAAATCAAAGGATAAAATAAGCACTTATGAGGGCTTTCATCGCACAGTTTTTTTCTCAAGTACTTCTAAGAAACATATGAACCTTGTACAATTTTTTTCTTTCATACAAATGAAGTATGATCATGGAACAACTTCAATTTGTTCTTTTTTCTTGTTTACTATTTTCACAGTACTCCCTAATTTTCTCCTCATGCTGTCTTTTCATTTCTTCTGGCCATGTTGTTCCCAATTTCTTATTTCTTCTGCATAGAAAGGCTTCTAAATTTAGTATTTTATTCTTAAAACGGTTTCTGACTTATTATGACTCTTTGATGTTTCTTTCTTGTCATTTACTTATTTCTGTAATCCATGCTACTGTCAATTTCCTCTTCCAAAAATACGATGGTGTTTTTTTTTTTTTTTTTTTTTGGGGGGGGGGGGGGGGGTTTCTTCTGATTCATTTGGTAGAGATGTCCAATAAAGATTATCTTCTTTTACTCATTACTTACAATATTTTCTCTATATTTTTAGAGTGTTTCTCGTTACTACTCATTTTCCAACCATTTGGAGTTTCTATTGCATCTGTTATTTTTCTAATAATCCACACTGTAAATACCTCTACTCTGTTCAGCTTATAGTTCACTGTTACATATTCACATCCATATAAGCAATCTGGTGATACTGCTGTGGAATAGTGTTTTACTTTTCTTTTTCTACATATGCATTTCTTGTTATAGATTGAGATACTTCTTCCATAAATTTAACTTTACATACTGTATGTGCTCACAAATTATGTTTGCTAATTTTGCTTTAACACCAAATTCTCAAATGATTTTATCTATTGTTTCTCTGTCTACCAAATCAAACATTTTCTTGAAATCAATAAATTGTGCTATTATATGTTTGGTGCCTTCTCAATGAGTGGATTTCAAATTGTTAATTACAAATACTAACAACAACAGTAGTTTTTATATAAAAGTATCAGGGTAAGTCTCTTCCAGTTTTGTTAAACAGATATGGGGAGAGTCACATCTGAGAGCATACAAGAAAGAATGGAATAGTAACAGTGTCACGGATTTTGCAGGGCACCACGCCAGTCAACTGGTACTTAGGTGCAAATCAGCCAACATCTTATTTTGGCTAGGAGCTTAATCGTTTTCCAGTTCCAAATGAAATACGTCTATTAATATCTGAAGTATATTACTGTACAGTTTACAGTGTTTATTAACTGCAAATACACCATAATTGCATCTAATTTTTGCACATATTAACGGTAGCTACTTACAATGTTATAGATGCCACACTTTATCAGTTCACAGCATGGTACTGCAACGGACATTATTAGGGGAAACTGCAACGTGAGGCAAGTGGGTAACTGTATCACTGCTTGCTGAAGTTGTTAATTCATGGCCACACTAACCTCACCTTGCCTCCCTCGGTGAAATTGTTTTGTCAAGTGTATTTGTAAGGTACCTACTGTCGAAATGGCATCAGAAGATCCTTCACAGCTCGCAGCACTGTTGCTGGTTTTCAACCACAAAGTGCTAATGGCTGCAGGTAGTAGCTGACTACAGATCTCTCGACAACTCTTAAGCACTGTCGTGGAGATGTTTAGAAAATCACTTTTGTTATTGTTTGAGGTAGGTATGCGAAGATGCTGCATCCAATCAACTGCAACTGTCAGGGATGAACTCATGTCAACTGAAGTATATGGCATTGCTCAAACATGTGTCATAATATGTCTACTACTAAACAGCAACATTACTGGCTCAGCATGAGAGGGATATAGTAGTGCCATCCAGACTGGTATTTTCTTTTATGAAACTCCTGAAATTCCCGGAAATTTCCACGATTTTTCCAGGTAAAATTTAATTCCTCAAGAATTCTAGGTTTGGCAGAAAAATCACCAACATGATATATACAGCATCATTCTGGAGAGCAGCTAAGAAACATGTTTATGTGACGTTGATCAGAAAACTCCCAATTATTCTTACAGGATGATAACAGTACCCTGAACCCAATACAAAAGCCACAGCACAAGTTTTAGAATACATGGAATATAATGTGACCCCAGCCTAAAAAACCCTCTACAAATGGAAAGCGAAAACTTTTTTATACTCACACTGGCAACCATAGATGCAGGTGCAGAACTATGCTGTCGAGCTCCAAGGAGTAGCTGTTGCTTCTCAGAGTCTGAGAGAGGTGAGTGTGCAACACTCAGGAGCTTTGCTTGCAAGGACACGTTTTCTGCTCTCAACTGCTCCATTGTGGAATGCTGTTCCTGAAAATAATAAATAATTACATGATGAAAATTTCGATTCTTATAAATAACAGAACGTTGGCAACTGAAAAGTCTTTTAACCTACTAACTTGTGAATGACGAGTATGCTAAGTGAAACTAGTTCCTCAGATTTGACCTCTACCATTATTACAGCCAATGTTGTCCCTAAGTGATACAGCTACTCTGGGTCAAAAAGGAATTTCGCTCTGGTAAGTGGTGGGACCTTAGGAGGTGAGGAAAAATGTTGCCAGTGACAAATATGTAGCTGCATGTGGGAAGTCAGAAACAATCATACATGAATGCATAAGGCAGGGGAGAAGAGTAGGAGAGCCATAGAAAAATTAATACAGTATAAGAAGAAAGTAGCAGATATGGTGACACAGATAACGAAGGGAACTAGGAGAGATGAATCACAGCAGAACAAGGTGGAGAGGGAATGAGAGGCTGGGGTTCCAGGCAAGCAAATATCATGGATCAGCAGAGCTTATTTCAAATAAAATCCATTGCAAATGGCTGTACTAGTCCTCCCTTTGTTATTGTTTTATGGCAATCAGTCATCCCACTGGCAAGTTTGTTTGCAGTCACATCGGTGTAAGACTCTGTGCATTAGTTGCATGGTAATTAATGATAAGGAGGAAAGGAGTTCCCTTATTGCTCATCATTAGGTGCCTGAAAAGGGATGGATGTATATCAAAACGATGCAGCCCTCTGTCAACTTAGCAGCACAAACCACCACAAAACTAAATCACGTGCTTCTCATTCGTTCACTGTGTCACGAAATGAGGGATATCCTCCCCACACCACACCCTACCCTTGTCCTTGTCCTTACCTTTCTTATTTGTTGGTTGGTTGGTTGATTTGGTGGAGGAGACCAAACAGCGAGGTCATCGGTCTCATTGGATTAGGGAATGAAGTTGGCTGTGCCCTTTCAAAGGAACCATCCCCACATTTGCCTGAACCGATTTAGGGAAACCACGGAAAACCTAAATCCGGATTGCAGGATGCGGGATTGAACCATCGTCCTCCCGAATGCGGATCCACTGTGTCAACCACTGTGCCACCTCGCTCGGTTTCTTATTTGTCCAACCACCACCCCCATGTGTCACACCCATGTTGCCAAAGTAGAAAACCAGCCTCCATACATCCACCCTTCATCATCCCCTTTTTTTCCCTTTGTGCCTTTCATTTCTTATACCATCATGATCTATGTCACTTGTGATAGCAGCCACGTAACAACTACTCTGCTGCGACTAATGTTATTTACATGGCTACATCCCAAACAATCCATTCACATGAATGGTCACCAGTAAGAGCCTACCGCACAAATATTTCTACATCAGAAAAAAAGCATCAACAGCACTAATCATAATATGAACAAATAAGGCAAGAGACATTACATTTTGCAGATACCTATTGTGATCAGTCCAGGTTTTTTTCCTCTCTGTAAATACAGCATCAAACAGAAAGATCAGCTATCTTAAAAACTGTAGATTACTTGCAGTCCTTTGAAATCAACCAGCTGTGTTTACTAATTACATAGCCATTCATTAAATTTGTTAATTCCAATAAAAAAACTGTATTTAAATTAAAAGGCATCACAAAGGTTAGCAAATCACCCCAAAATTTTAACTATACACATCAACCAAGTGATGAAAAGAACTCTTTGCAACAACAGCTATGATTATGTATGATGCAATCGTTGTTGAGATGAATTTCAGTTCCCCATAAAGGGGTGTATCATACCAGAATCTTTGACAATAAATGGCATACGGCATACGACAGGACTATACCAAAACCTTCCATTGGAAATCGATCTGTTTATACTCTCTTCTAGAACCACATTATAAAATATTAATTCTGGTGGTCACAAGGTTACAGTGATAATAGGTAAATCCTACAAAATATTCCAGTAAAACATGTCATAGTTGAGACAAGCAAGTTTGAATTCCAAATGACAGCCCAAATCATTAGATACAGACTACTAGTGAGCTTTGACAAGAATGAGGGGGAAGTAACAGTGACTCGCTTCGAGGAAGCCTGCAGGCATCTACCAGAGGCTACCATGAATCTGCTAATGGAGAGAGAAGTGGAGAAAGGAGTGGAGAAAGGAGTGGAGAATCAAGACAAAATGATGATCATTTCTCTGCCTCAGATGAAAAGAGCACCATCAGAAGCACTTCCCATTACTTGAGAAGACATTCTTTATGTTGGTACGTGGGGAAAAAAACTGTAATAGGAAAAAACAGAAATAACAGCTGCAACAACTGAAAATAAGACATTGTATTGGCATTAGTGCAGCAATATGTACCACATTACTGCATTAACTTTTAATGTCTCAAAATGAGAAAATCTTATCACATTTAGTTGCCTACTGCTATAGCAAAAAAATTTGCAAAATGAATGTACACCTACCATTCGTATCACAAACCTTGCATATATTGCTGTACATTGGTTATTTAATTATAAATACTAACTACATAGCAATGTGTCTTAAGTATCTGACAAAAATGAACATATCACTCTTTGTAGTATTGTTGTCAGTCAGTCAAAATTGGAAGGTTAAGTGAACATAGTTATCTTTACTACTGGACATAAAATCCGTTTCAATTACAAATTCGCCTGCGTTAACACCATTAGTGCATTACAAAAAACGATTTGCAATTAATTTTTCAAGTTTATTTGCCGTCTGTCAGACTTTGTATGGTATTGTGGAGACGTTCACAGAGATTATCACTAAACGTGAATCACAAGCCCTGGGTGAAACAACTTGATCCACTCATTGCCTAGTTATCGTCTCTGGCACCAACCACATGTGGAATTGTGTATATTTACTATGATCGATTTCGAATGTGTATAGATTTATTCTCTACGTGTTCATTCAAACTGCGTTAGAGGCCAGATCTTCAAGTATATTATAGCTGTAGGCCATCAGTTTAAAAATGATGGAAGTGAGAACTGCTTGAGCGCATCTACCAAACGAGATGAGACTGTAATCTGCAAAAACTTTTTGGATAATCTGTAAATGCTACTCGTTGTGTCAATAATAAAAATGGTTACCAATGAGTGGCTCTACGCATACGATCAACTTGTTTGTTACACGTCAAATTCTTGAAATGAAATGTGAACTCGCACTAAAAGCTATCATGTTTTACGAAGACTATCTCCACATAACCATTCCTGTCTCAACTTTTGTGACGTGTTGTCGTTTCTGGTTTCAGTCGCACGTGTATCTTCAAATGCCAGGCTGTGTAAAACACAGTTCTGTTTTCACAGTGTGACAAAATAAAAAAACTATCTTGTTCGAATGACAATTTTGGAACAATCACAATTGAAAACAGGAAAGAAAACTTCAGAACAGAAGTTGGCAAATGCCATAACTAACAATTTAATAGCTGGCAAAATGTCCACTAATTGTGGTGTGTCCCTGGTTTGAATTTAGAATTACGTCATTTTCATCCCTCATCTGGTAGAATGAAATCAATCTATGTCTGTGTATTAAGAAACTAACGAAGTATGAAAACACTGAAATTTCAGATAAAATATTTACAGTGGTCTTAACAGTATTCTTAAAGTTTTTCTGCTTAGTTGAATGCGTGTTGCATTTTACCAATCACAGGAAAATATAATTTCGAAATAGTAAAAGTCTGAATCGATTTTAATAACAAACTAAATAATAAAAGAAAAAAAGCGTGTGCGCAAAGTATTTATACAACTAATTTATACAACTAGCTTTGCTCAGCTTCTAATACGTTGAAAAGCATTTAGCTTCTCTTGTGGGCTCGTAGTCTTCTAGGCATCGAATCCGAAGATTCAGTAACTTCAGGAAATACCTCTACCCAAACGGTTTCCCCAATTCGTGGTAAGCATTTTGAGATTTTGTTCTTCACTAGTGAAGACCAATTTTCTGCTGCATTGCTGTTTGGTGACCGTGGTGGAGTTCGTTAACTGGCGAGGAGCACTGCAAGGCAATCATTGTTGGGGCTTATATGCCTAATTTTTTAATTGTTATCCAAATAAAGAGTTCAATTCCAAACGTCTGCTCAGTTTTAAGGCATTGTTTCGTGCATTTAGAACACCACAAAGCGGCTTTTTTCCAACGTCCCGTTGGCGTATACAAATTCTGTGACTCTCCCTCTCCCACGATTCACCTTTGACAAGTTTTGACGTTCCCTCCTATGTGATTACTTACACAAATTCGAATATTTTGATTCTGATGTGCTCTATTTGTTTTTATCCCTTATGAGCACATTTTTCGAAACATTATGCTGGTTTGGATGAATTGCAGTCGAAGCTTTTTGTTTTTCCTACAAATGCGCTCTAGCCTTACAGCCGGCACGGTAGCTCAGCGTGTTCGGTCAGAGAGCCGGTTGGCCTCTGTACTAAAAAAACTGAGTGGAAGGATCAACCACCGAACTTGAACAGGATGACTTGCGACGTGCGCAACGACCAAACACAACGATCAATAACGAACAAAATGCAAAAAAGCCTTAGATGTAGCTTCTTGTGGTCTCTTCATAATGGTCTGCTGTGTAAACTGAATCTCACACACTGTAGCAAGGTCTTTTGACCTCAAGAGCTCTCGTCTGGAAGCTTTCTGTAAATTTCTTCAAGATGTAGCAAGAACCCTGTGAGTCACCCTGGGCGACGCTTCCTTGAATTTCCTTCTACTATAATTAATTACTACGATGCGTCGCAACCTCTGTTAATTCCCAACGTCTCTGTAGTCACACACGAAAGAAATGCGTTATTTAATGTTAATTTTGAAAATACATTTCCTGACTTTTTTTGACCTATTCACTCGTACAATCGGAGACTCATTGTGTGCTGTAATTTTCGTCTTGCATCGAATGGTGTGGCTACACACACGCGCGTACTATTAACGGAACGAACACATACCAAATGAATACTTTTTGTATGTTATTTTCGCTTCGTCTCCATGTTAAATAATATAACCTGTTTTTTGACAATGTTATGGAAAGTATAGATTACTACTTACCATACAGAGGAGATGCTGAGTCGCAAACAGGCACAACAGAATGACAGTTAAACACGTGAGCTTTAGGCCAAAAGGCCTTCTTCTGAAATAGACAGATGAGCTTCAGAAGGTCTTTTGGCGGAAAGCACACGTTTAGAAGTCTTTTTGTTGTGTCCGTCTGCGACTCATAATCTCCTCTATAAGTTGAGTAGCAACCCATCCATTCGATAATATTTTCATTATTCCATCCTGGATTTTCCCTTGTCTGATATAACCAGTTCTTTGGCAGATAACATTTGGTGGTCTGCTTGTTTAAAAAAAATATACCCAGCTATATATACACACATTTAGAAAGAATGGAAAAGCACAGTGTGCATGATTAAGTCACGCACTATCGAAGAAATGACGGATCCCGAGTTACATCTAATCCATTACACTCAGTGCTTACGAGCCCACAAGCCAAAAGCACTCCAGAAAAGATGTTTTAAGGCTGAGGAAAGTCTGATAATACGACCGAGCGTACGTTTTTTGCTTGCAATCTTTATTTCTCCTTCAGTATTCAGTTTTGCACGTAAAAAAAAGAAAAAACCCTTTTGAGGAGCGGCGTAACTACGGTATGGAAGCCGGGGTGCGTGACCTGGGCGCCTTCGCTCTGGCTCTGATTTGGAGTTCGATTACACAAGATAGGCGGAAAGGTACTGGTGTATGAAGGATTTTCTAGACAAGTGTACATCGCTAATCTGCAACCGGACTTCGACGACGTTACGTCTGCTATTGGGCTATACTGGCTTAAGAGTTGATGGTGCGGTTAGGGTTGCCGTACGTCCCAATATATCGGGACCGTTTTCTTTGTCCAGGCAACCCGGTAAGCCCCTATTTTTTCCCGATTTTGGAAAATACCCGCAGCCATTCACCCCGGTGGAGCCTCGTTTGGGAGCAATGGTCGGAAAAAAAGCTCCGGAATTCCGTGTGATACCCTAGTGCCTTAAAAATAATAGTACTGCAGGGAGTGGGGTTGTGTGTGAATTTTTAATGGGGAATCGTAACCTGCAGAAGGTTATTGTTTTGAATCTCGTCAAGTGATTCGGAATTTTTATTTTTTACTCGTTGCCGAAATAACTTTGACCATTGCGTAAGTGCAATTAATTGTTTTAAATGTAAGGCTTTTTATTTCTACTTCTTTGCAACGTCATGTTAATCGTCGTAGAAACGTTTCCTTTGTCTTCATATTTTCTTCCTATCATTGTTTTACCTATTAGAATCTTTATGCACGTGATTTGGATTATTTTCATTTGTCTATCATAATACCGAAACGTTTGAAATTGTCGATCTAGCGATTAAAAACCAAAATACGAATTAATTTATACTGATTGTGCAATGGCGTCAAAACTATACTTTTCGTTACAAGATGTGGATGATGTGGATGGTGATGGTCACACACGCATTTAAAACGCATTCTTGTTGTACTATGGAAAAAATGACGCAAATGAAGAGGTAAACGAAAGGAGGGATCATAAGTAAAACCGAAATTCAACTACAAAGAGGAACAGAAATAACGAATGCAGTAACAAGTGCGAAATGAAATCGACGTTAATAAGCGAAAATAATCAAAAATCATATGAACAAAGCTCGCTAATGAAAAAAGAATGATAGGAAATAATAGTGAGAGCAAATAAAAAAGTTCATATGATGATTCAATGATGTGACAGAGGAATAGAAATAAAAAAATTATATTTAAGCCACAAAACTGAACAAACATTATCATCTAAGTAATTTCGACAGAGATTTAAAAATAGACAATGTCAAAACACGCGACCAACCTTATGTATGTTAACGGTATCCCATTCCACTATGTTAAGGCGACCATTTATGTAGTATACTTCTGTTTAACGCACTAGCGTATCAAGCTAAATTCCGATTGTTTGAAAACACGGATGCCACCATTACGTACCTCTCCTTGTTAGGCAACAGTCAGAAACGAAACAAAGAGAGGGGAAAAATAATGATAATGATGAAGCAATAAATACATTTCCTCATGTCGTTCATGTAACAACAAAATAATCAAGGACGAAAAGTAACAGTAACTATTCACAACTGCGCAAAGCGTCGCCCTCTAATCTGAATGCACGAATTGCAAACGCTGCGTTACGCAGTCCGCAGGTTTTCCGAAATCAACAGTTTTCCTGATTTCATCAAAGGCTAAAATTATCCTCGCAAGAAGCTCTTCTACGGTGCCTACTGGAGTCTCGTGGACGATTTTCTTCATACCTCTCCACAGATAAAAATTTAAAGCGGTAAGATCTGGCAAACGAACAGCGTAGTGTGGCGGTGCGCCGTCATGTTGGTATCATGTTGCATGACGGACCACCAGAGGATCATCTTCTCAATGCAATGGAAGGACGTTCACATAAACTGCTAAATACGTCCGTCCGTTTAAGTACGACGGGATTAAGCAAACCTGCCTAAATATTCACGCCAAACTTCACATAATTGCCATGCGTATTTTCGTTGTTCCAAATGACGCCGTTTCGAGAACTGAATGGGCCTTTTCTAGTGAAACATGCCTCGTCTTTTCACGGCACCCTCCTTTAGAAATCTGGAATTTCGATGTATTGATTTAGGCCTAAGTACTACAGGGAATACCGATTCCGATAAGGATAGCCCTTTTTTTTTATCAAACCCTCTATTTCCTGTAGGTTATAGGGAAATATGTTCTTGTCGTGTAGGTCTTCCAATACTAAAGCGTACGAAACCTGTCGCAACGAACCGATACGTCTACTGTATTTAGGCACAATCTAAGAGCATCGGATTAACATTTCTTACTCCCGACGAATTATTGCTAATGGCCCTAAAGCTGGTGATAGGATTTGCAAGAACGGTATCAAGAACCTTTTCTTCAAACTGAACGCTCCGAAACTTTGACGTTAAGTGAACTTCGTTTACAACAAAACTTCCGGTCTTCTTCACTCGTCTATCAGCCGCTACAAACTAATTCGCACATGGAATAACGCGGTTCGGAAATCGCGCGTTGTATATTGTGCGGTCTCTTGTGCAATTTGACCCGCAGCGCCGTATGCTAAATGCATATCTCCGCATTCGTCGAAAGAATACCGATGACGCGCCATAGTACCACTACGTTCACTGATGTGGATGCCCTTGTCACGACTGCCTCCATCTTTGTCCCATCGAACCTCTTTCCGTGTACATTCGCAGCTGATCGAACACTTCCGACAAAGCTCGACTGCGTTAATACAATTTTCGGAGATGGTCGAATGACTAGCAGACACAAATCTGCGACACAATCGGGTGCCAGTTATGCTAGTTGTTCTCATAGCGTAGATGGTAGAGCACAGGACCCTAAGCCGTTGGCTCGTGTTCAATACCTGTTACAGTCAACGGTTTAATTTTTGTAACGCTCTCTTTTTCGGATTGAGGAAAACAAACGAATCACACGTTCAGCAACACCGCCTTTGGCAGGCTGCTTCAACTGTCGCGCGTGACGACCTATTGGCCAACTTCAATGCTAAGTAACAGTGAATCGGCGAAACGTAACGCATTCTTTCTTAACAATTATTTCTCAGCACAACCTCCTCTGCAACCGTCTTACAGCTTTCCACATTGTTTCTGACCGACTCGTATAGGGAGCACTAGCGACAATTTCTTCTTTGCAGCAGCGTCACATCTGCCTGAAACGATTTAGTAAAGGCTAAATCTGGAGAGCCCGTCACAAATTTTAGATCAGCTCCTGCTCAATACAACTCCATTGTTCTTTTGTGTTCTTTGCTCCGTCTTTTCACAAAAGCGAAGCCAAGAGCGTAAAGCAACACGAGGAAGGGTCCGAGTAGCTGGTCTGTGTCACCAATCGGCATCTTCGAAACAATGACTACTGTGATGTATTTAAGGAAGACTGGGTTTTAACGTCCAGTCGACGACGAAGTCATCAGGGACGGCACAACCTCTGATTTTGTAACGAATTCGTGTCTTCTTCAAACGAAGATCCGTCAACAACCGATTTGTTTTGAGCGATTTCGAGAAATCTAAATCTGGGAGGCTGGACTAGGACTTCAACTGGCGTGAACCGTAATGCGGGTACAGTGCGCTCTCTCACTCTAGTTCCAGATATAGAAGATATGGTGGAACGACCAAGTATTGCCTCCGATGACTTTTTCATTATTGCATACAGGAGATGGCCACTTTCAAGGAAACGTGCATAAAACGATGTAGCGATCAATACAAAATTACATTATTGGAAACTTGAGGGTAGGAGGAGTTACATAGCATCTGCCTAGCCAGAAGTCTATCATTTCGCACTGTTCATAATGAGCCAATCTTATACAACTGCCCAGGATTAGATCACGAAGTCATTCTTCCAGTCTCTTATAATTAATGACATGTAAAATTGTCGAAAGTGACACCATCTTGAGTGTCGAGTTTTGAGGACATCTTTTCACATTCCAATAGAAGTTACTCCACAGCATTGCAAGATTTGGCCCATTTTCTCAGCTAAGTAGGGGAATGCAACGCAGCAGGAGGTGTAACATGCAACGTCTGTTATTGCTGACATTCTAGACACTGAAAATGCTGCCAACGAAAGCTTCGTAACCATTTGAGGCAGGTGGCAAATTACCTCACAATCTCACAAATAGGTTTCTCCCTTAAACAGATCTTGAGCACGGTGATACAGAACAAAAAATCATTTCCGTGTGGTTCACATGCCTCTCGAAAAACCTTAATATGTTGTTCTATACTGACGCACAAGATGTGTAAAACTAACATATCTTCGGAATCATATACAAAATGGTAGGTAAAGATTTCAATTGCAGTTGCCGAGTCGTAATTTACTCTATTTTGATAAAATCGTTCAATGAAGCACAGCGTGCTGTAACACATTAATACTCATCGAACATTGTTTCATTTCACTTGGCCAGCCGAAACTATGAGAGGTAGCGATGTTAACTCTTCCCGAAAGCATTCCAGTGGTGTTGAGGTCAGGACTGTGGGCAGAACTGCTACTGACCACTAACCATTGCCTCGCAGATGCCGCATTGCGACAGGCTGCATTGTCATGCTGTTATGAACAGTAACTGCCTCCGGACTGTTCCTCTGCTGTATGCAGTACACAATGATGTAAAATGTGCTCATACCTTTCAGCATTTGGCGTTTTCTCAAGCGCAATAAGGAGAGCACACCTTCACCTCTATCACCGCCATATGTAACACAACCTCCTCCGTGCTTCACTGTTAGCATTACAAATGACGCAGTAACATTCCCTAACCAACTGCCAAACCAAAACCCTCAAACCCTCCCATTCGATGGCCATAGGGTATAGCGTGATTTAGCATCCAAAATCACTCGCTGCCAGTCATACACTGTACAGTGGAGTCGTTCTTTGCAACGTCAGTGCAAAAGGTTTCGAGAAAGCGTTAACAGATAAAGAGAGACATGTTAAGGCGGTGATTTTAAGTGCGAAAACCGTTGGAAAAGTTCTCATCTAAGATGTAGTCGAACTCGCGCGCCATTTCGTGTGGGGAAAAGACAGGTCTCAGATTGGCGAATGTCATCAAACAGAAAACTGCGTGTTATGACACTGTAATAGTCATCGAATACTGTTTCATTTCGCTGATTTGTGTTCAGATCCCGTGTGAATTTATGCACTTTATAGTTTTGCGGTAGATTCATATTGGTAACACGAAGTCTCGTCAACCGTGACTTTTTTCCAGAAAAGAATTGTCCACGTTCAGCATGTCGTTCATGCCGCAGTAGGCTTCCACGCTTCACTGTTTTTGTTCGGGAGTTAAGGTGTGTCGGACTAACTTTACACACAAATTTCTCTTTGTTCAGAATTTTATGGAGAGCGTGTTGAACACCTGACTTAGTTATGTTGTTCCATTGCCGTTTAAGACACGAATTATAGACACACGACGGTTGAACATCCACTACTTACACTGCCGCCGGAAACTGACTGGTCGAATCCCATCTGTTTTAGAAGTGTTAGTTCAAGTTGCCACCGTAGCTACTGCGCTGACGTCGCTTGTAAGTCAGGAAAGAAATTAGTCTCCGAACTTTTCGGACGGATGTTGACACAAACTTAAGCACTGATTACAGAAATGTGTGACTTATGAGGAGCTGCTCGACATCGTAACCCTTTCTTCTAACGCCCTACGCACGGTCGTTGCCCTAGGTGGAATGCTGGCAGCACTTTAAAATTCACGAATGATCGCTCCCGCGGATTTCAAGCGATTTTTTACAACCACCTTCCGCAATGCTCGACGGCCCCTGTCCGTCTGTACGTGAGGTGTGGCTCGTCTTGGTTCAGTTGTGGCTGTTTCTTCGTGTTTCCATTTCACAATCTTACTGAGCAGCTTGGGAAGGGCTGAAATGTCCCTGGTGGATTTGTTACTCACGTAACATTCCGTGACTAGTCCACGTTCCAAATGACAGAGCTCTCCTGATCGAGTCCGCAGTTCGTGGCCTAGTGGCTATCTCTGGATCAAGGGGTCCCGGGTGTTTGTGTTGTCCTCCTCCTCCTCCTCATCATCATCATCATAATCATAATCATCATCATCATCATCATCATCATCATCATCATCCGTGGCAGTGGCTTGACTGTACTGTGTAAAAAAAATGGGACTTTGTACGAGCGATGATGACCGCACAGTTGAGCGCCCCACAAACCAATCATCATCATCATCATCATCATCATCATCATCATCATCATCATCATCATCATTATCATCATCTCCTCCTGATCGACCCATTCTGCCGTTACTGCTTCTCTACTGACAATACAATACTCAGAGCCTATTTTTGTACAGGTGGATCCGGCTCTCATGACATCTAGTGGTCAATTCCGTTTACACAAGAGTATCCGGATACTTTTGATGAGATAGTGTATGCACTGAAACACAATTTCATGTGATATAGAATTCTGGTATATAAATGTGTGTGAAGTTCAATTTTTTTCTTGTTCGTTTAGCTATGGCTCCCTACAATAGTTTTGAATACGTAGGCGTCGGAAGATTTCGGGTCTCTAGGGTTATGTGACCACTTGCTGCCAACAGTAGCGGCTAAACAACACTGTAATAGTCATCGAGTGTTCAGATCTTTGTTCGTTGTGGCGCTACAAGGTGAAGAAATTTTAAAATGAAGAGTAATGTAATGCCAGGTGAAAATGCACTATCCAAGGCCTTCGATTGTATAGTTCGCGACCAGCTAACATAATACCTAACCACAAAAGACCTACTACCCGAATACCAATCACGTTCCCTTAAACGTCGCAGCACAACCTCGCTTTACTAAAGGTAACAGATGGTCTGAGGCTTGCCATAGATGCAAATGAGGCGACTATCATGTGCTGCTTCGACTTTAGCAAAGCCTTTGAGACAGTCGAATTCGACATTTTGCTTGCAAAACGTAGCAGCCTAAATTTCTCGCCAATTGCAGTGCAACGGTTTCGCTGGTACCAGACGCCACGACAGCAATGCGTCATGTTCGGCACCATATAGTCACAATGGAGGCAGATAGCATCAGAAATCGGTATTAAACCCTATACATTTTCCATGGTATGTCAATGTTCTGTTGTTAGTTTTGACCTACTGCAAATACTACATGTACTCTGATGACCCCATTATATGAACATAAAGGCAGCTGTCGAGAATCTCAATACCGATCTGTGTGCACTAACAAAATAGGTGCAGGATATAGGGTTAAAACTCATCCTGTCCAAAACCCAAACAGTACCTGTTTGTCATCCTAGTCTCATTAGCCGAATTATTGGGAATCGCTACCAACTTTAACCCTAAATGGGGGCAAATATCAACTTTTCTCCTCCACTCTACGAGTAATAATATACAAATATCTAAATTGGACTAAGCACATAATTGCAATGTGCAAGAAGGTACCAGCATCTCTCCATGCCCTACACAAACATAAAAAGTTCTCCCCTCTTGACATAAAAAATGAACTACTACAAGCACTTAGACTTCCTATTATTGATTACAGTGATGGTATCCTCGAAAGCTTTCCTCAGGCCTGTGCACGTTGCATCTGTGATGTTCGACTCTTTGATCATATTTCACCACCATATGCACAGCTATCGATGCTGCGTGCACACAGGCACAGAGATTTCCATACTCCCTGTCTTCTCTATTGTCTTAACGTACACTGTCTCCCATGTCTCCCCTCGATCTTAACGCCCTTATCTGAAAAACATGGCAGAAACACAGTTCCCATCGTGCCGAAATCTTTTCTGTCCCACTCCATCGTTCATCCGTTTTCTGGAAGCCCTTCCAGCAGCAGGCACCCGACTCTGGAATAATCTCCAGTATTATACACTCCTGGAAATGGAAAAAAGAACACATTGACACCGGTGTGTCAGACCCACCATACTTGCTCCGGACACTGCCAGAGGGCTGTACAAGCAATGATCACACGCACTGCACAGCGGACACACCAGGAACCGCGGTGTTGGCCGTCGAATGGCGCTAGCTGCGCAGCATTTGTGCACCGCCGCCGTCAGTGTCAGCCAGTTTGCCGTGGCATACGGAGCTCCATCGCAGTCTTTTACACTGGTAGCATGCCGCGACAGCGTGGACGTGAACCGTATGTGCAGTTGACGGGCTTTGAGCGAGGGCGTATAGTGGGCATGCGGGAGGCCGGGTGGACGTACCGCCGAATTGCTCAACACGTGGGGCGTGAGGTCTCCACAGTACATCGATGTTGTCGCCAGTGGTCGGCGGAAGGTGCAGGTGCCCGTCGACCAGGGACCGGACCGCAGCGACGCGGGGATGCACGCCAAGACCGTAGGATCCTACGCAGTGCCGTAAGGGACCGCACCGCCACTTCTCAGCAAATTAGGGACACTGTTGCTCCTGGGGTATCGGCGAGGACCATTCGCAACCGTCTCCATGAAGCTGGGCTACGGTCCCGCACACCGTTAGGCCGTCTTCCGCTCACGCCCCAACATCGTGCAGCCCGGCTCCAGTGGTGTCGCGACAGGCGTGAATGGAGGGACGAATGGAGACGTGTCGTCTTCAGCGATGAGAGTCGCTTCTGCCTTGGTGCCAATGATGGCCGTATGCGTGTTTGGCGCCGTGCAGGTGAGCGCCACAATCAGAACTGCATACGACCGAGGCACACAGGGCCAACACCCGGCATAATGGTGTGAGGAGCGATTTCCTACACTGGCCGTACACCACTGGTGATCGCCGAGGGGACACTGAATAGTGCACGGTACATCCAAACCGTCATCGAACCCATCGTTCTACCATTCCTAGACCGGAAAGGGAACATGCTGTTCCAACAGGACAATGCACGTCCGCATGTATCCCGTGCCACCCAACGTGCTCTAGAAGGTGTAAGTCAACTACCCTGGCCAGCAAGATCTCCGGATCTGTCCCCCATTGAGCATGTTTGGGACTGGATGAAGCGTCGTCTCACGCGGTCTGCACGTCCAGCACGAACGCTGGTCCAACTGAGGCGCCAGGTGGAAATGGCATGGCAAGCCGTTCCACAGGACTACATCCAGCATCTCTACGATCGTCTCCATGGGAGAATAGCAGCCTGCATTGCTGCGAAAGGTGGATATACACTGTACTAGTGCCGACATTGTGCATGCTCTGTTGCCTGTGTCTATGTGCCTGTGGTTCTGTCAGTGTGATCATGTGATGTATCTGACCCCAGGAATGTGTCAATAAAGTTTCCCCTTCCTGGGACAATGAATTCACGGTGTTCTTATTTCAATTTCCAGGAGTGTATTAAAGAATTGAATACCATCTCCAGCTTGAGAAAACAGCTGATGACATAGCTACTAAGGCAACAATAACGATTACCACTGTTTCTGTACGCACTCGTTATCTTTGCACATCCTTCTTTCCAACCAGATCTTCCTCATTTCCCAGTATTCTTAGCTGGTGCAGTCTTCTTAAATCTCCTTTCCCCAGAAGTCGCTACGTCAAAAAACATTTATTTTGTACACCCATAAATTCTTGTTATATCTGCCACTACTATTACTAGACCACGTTAAATAGAGTACCTTGTAGGCACACCCATAAAGGCTTATATAGTTGTGAAGTACGAAACACTTCCACTGGCAACACACTGGATTAAAACACTCCCAAAGCTTTTTCTCGTAGTAGTTTCATTACATTATTCTTTTCCCTCCTCGTACTATAAGCGGAAGTGTTCTGAGTCATTATTAAACGCCCTGTCTGTCTATGTTATGTCAGTGCTTACAGTATTTCAGGGAATGAGAACTATCAGCGTCCACTTAGTTGATGCGCCTATTTGTAACTGTAGTTCCACATCCACTGGAGGGAATCTGCTATTGTACCCAGTCCCACAGCTGCAGTTCATGAGAGCGCTTCATGCTTTACATACAATTTAGGTGCTTGCTGCAAAATAGAACGTAGCTTCATTCTTGGGGAGTTTGTTGTTACATGGGCTGTCTTGTGCAAAAGAGGCTTTTTCGTTGTGTCTGAGAAACGTCGCTCGTTTTTTATTACTGAAGTGATGGAGCTACGTGTCTCTTACGTTTGTCGTGTAAACAGTGCTTCATTCCTTGGTCGATAGGCGACGAAAATGGACGCTGCCAGATTATGTAACACTAATACCGTCCATACCGACGCAAGAGGAAACATCCAGTAACCAGTATAAAGCAACTAACATGAGTTTCTAACTTCTGGAAAAAAAAAAAAAAAAAAAAAAAAAAAGTTATTTCAAGTGCCCGCCGGAGTGGCCGAGCAGTTCTAGGCGCTACAGTCTGGAACCGCGTAACCGCTACGGTCGCAGGTTCCAATCCTGCCTCGCGCATTGAAGCGTGTGATGTCCGTAGGTTAGTTAGGTTTAAGTAGTTCTAAGTGCTAGGGGACTGATGACCTCAGAAGTTAAGTCCCATAGTGCTCAGAGCCATCTGAACCATCTGACGTCAAGTCTCTTCTGAAGGTGGGCCCGAGAAGGCTCGAAATTTAGTTAATGGACATAAATATTTCATTAAGGACTGATCTCAAATTCAATTACTCTATAGAGGGCGATAAAAAAAGTTTCCGGTCGAAGGCCGTAAAGCCGAGAATCTGTATGCCAATCAGGCAAAATCGCCGTGAGCATTAAGGCAATCATACCACAGACGCACCAAGTTTAAGATACCAGAATGGTAAAACACGGTGTCCTGCTGCGTGTGAAAGTCCACATCTGCCTGCTGCACATTCTCGTCCGACAGGAACTGTCGACCTTTCGAAGCCTTCTTAAGGGACTGAAGGCGTGATGATTGCATGAGAAGTGATCAAGGGGTGGCTGCTCGAGCGTCTCACACTTGAGCTGGCTATCTTCTGCGTTACGACATTTGCTATATGGGAACGTGCGTCATCATGAAGCAGCAGCAGCCCTTGTTGCGTACCATTCCACAACTTTGGTTTTCGATAGACGTGCTGCCCCCATACACATCTTTATTCTCCGATGGATGTCTACCGGTGTTTGTCATTCGGTAGCCAAGAAAAGAACAACACCACGCTGATCATGTTTGGATGGCTTTGGTAATAACTTCGCCATAGTTCACGTTACGTCATTTACCGCACGCATGTCGGAAAGACATGAATTCCATACTAATCCACTGCCTACATGTCAGTGCTGAATATACCCGCACCGAATCGCGCTACGTTGCATATAGGTTACAGCAATGCTCTCAAACAGAAACTTTTGATCGTCCCCCCCCCCTTGTAACAGTCACGATGCTACACAATACCCATAACGTATAACCTCAGTGGGGCTTGTGGCACGATACCTGGAATTTTTTAGTTTAAGTAACATACACTAGTGGCCATTAAAATTGATACACCACGAAGATGACGTGCTACAGACGCGAAATTTAAACGACAGCAAGAAGATGCTGTGATATGCAAATGATTAGCTTTTCAGAGCATTCACACAAGGTTGGCGCCGGTAGCGACACCTACAACGTGCTGACACGCGGAAAGTTTCCAACTGGTTAAACATTGTTGTGATTCCTCGTGTAAGGAGGAGAAAGGCGTACCATCACGTTTCCGACTCTGATATAGGTCGGATTGTAGCCTATCGCGATTCCGTTTCATCGTATCGCGACACTGCTGTTCGCGTTGGTCGAGATCCAATCACTGTTAGCAGAATATGGAATCGATGGGTTCAGGAGGATAATACGGAACGCCGTGCTGGATCCCAACTGCCTCGTATCACTAGCAGTCGAGATGACAGGCATCTTATCCGCATGGCTGTAACGGATCGTGCAGCCAGGTCTCGATCCCTCAGGTAACATATGGGGACGTTTGCAAGACAACAACCATCTGCACGAACAGTTCGACGACATTTGCAGCAGCATGGACTATCAGCTCGGAGACCGTGGCTGCTGTTACCCTTGACGCTGCATCACAGCAGGAGCGATTGCGATGGTGTACTCAACGACGAACCTGGGTGCACGAATGGCAAAACGTCACTTTTTAGGGTGACTCCAGGTTCTGTTTACAGCATCATGATTGTCGCATCCGTGTTTGCCGACATCGCGGTGAACGCACATTGGAAGCGTGTATTTGTCATCGCCATACTGGGGTATCATCCGGCGCGATGATATGGGGTGCCATTGGTTACATGTCTCGGTCACCTCTTGTTCGCATTGACGGCACTTTGAACAGTGGACGTTACATTTCAGATGTGTTACGACCCGTGGCTCTACCCTTCATTCGATCCCTGCGAAACCCTACATTTCAGCAGGATAATGCACGACCGCATGTTGTAGGTCCTGCACGGGCATTTCTGGATACAGAAAATGTTCGACTGCTGCCCTGGCCAGCACATTCTCCAGATCTCTCACCAACTGAAAACGTCTGGTCAATGGTGGCCGAGCAACTGGCTCGCCTCAATACGACAGTCACTACTCTTGATGAACTGTGGTACGGTGTTGAAGCTCCATGGGCAGCTGTTCCTGTACACGCTATCCAAGCTCTGTTTGACTCAATGCGCAGGCGTATCAAGGCCGTTATTACGGCCAGAGGTGGTTTGTCTGGGTACTGATTTCTCAGGATCTATGCACCCAAATTGCGTGAAAATGTAATCACATTTCAGTACTAGTATAATATATTTGTCCAATGGATACCCGTTTATCATCTGTATTTCTTTTTGGTGTAGCAATTTTAATGGCCAGTAGTGTATAAGAACCATTGTGGAACTTCGCCATAAGGATAACCTCCAGACAAAATATTTCTGATTAAGAAAGAAGCAGTTTACCAAAATAAACGGCTTTTGGGGGAAAAACAGCTAAACTTACTATCAGACAGAAGCATTAATACGACTTTAGGATTAGTAAAAAGACCACTGTCACATGAGTGATTGTTAAGCTTAAGACGAGTCTACAGAACGCAGTGACAGCTCAAACAGCAAACCCAAAATATTCTTGGTTGGACTGCTATTATCTAACCTTTTGCAAACTAAGTGACTACAAAGAGCTCAAAAATGGTTCAAATGGTCCTGAGCACTATGGGACTTAACATCTGTGGTCATCAGTCCCCTAGAACTTAGAACTACTTAAACCTAACTAACCTAAGGACATCACACACATCCATGCCCAAGGCAGGATTCGAACCTGCGACCGCAGCAGTCGCGCGGTTCTGGACTGAGCGCCTCAACCGCGAGATCACCGCGGCCGGCACAAAGAGCTCCCAGTGGGACAAAAAGAATAAAAGCCTTGGCTATCGTGCAATGTGTAATGGTACTTGAATTACGTAACCATTATGGTACTTCACCTGAACCTCTCGATACCAGCAATATTTTACTGTGTTTCTGTAAAGTAGTTGACAAACTTCTGAGACAACATTCAGATTTGATTTCATTAATGTAGAGGTACTTTGATACATCGATATGTTTATGTTGCAATGATATTATTCTTATGTGTATTCTTTCTTATGTCACTATGATCTCTGACGTACTTGTAACTCTGATTTTTGGGCGCGTAAGCGATTATTAGTTAGTTGTTAGAGTGTCGGACCTTGAAAAAGTCAAGTTTTGGACGTCATGTTGGAAAGACGCGTATTGTAGTCTGCTTATAAAATGTGAACTTTAACAGTGAGGAAGATGTTTTCAAGTATGTTTTGTACTGTGAAGTGATGTTTTGTGTGTTACGTGCTATCGCAACAAAAGCAATAAAAAAGAAGTGTAACTTAAATTCGGAGTGCTGATTATTTTTTTTTACATCACCATTGTGCTAACTTTGAAAGGTGTAATCTTGTGAAACGCATCTACAAAACTTTTGAATATAGCAGAATAAAACCTAGGCCTTTTTGCATCCGAGTTTGGAATCATCACCACCTAGATTTTCGACGATTGAGCCATGATTTCACAACGAGACCAGCGTTGGAAACACGAAAAGATGAGTGCCTAGTTTATTCATTATTACATGAAATGACTTTATTAACTGTGCTCTAATTACACCTGCCGCATAATAACTTAGCTGTTGCCCGAAAATGCAGTATTTAGCAGCGTGAGCAACACAACATCGTTATTAAATTTTGACCTTTGTTGTGGTAGGATTGTTAGAAATGGTAACTTGAATATTGGCTCGACAGTTCTAGTCTTACACAGTTCCCAACTGCAAGACGGGATCGTGAATAGAGAAACCAAGGGCTGCATACAATCCAGTATGCTATCTTCCTACGCATGAGTCCTAGAGCGACACTGGAAGGGAAATTAACTGTAGTTGGAGTCAGGATGGGTGGCGGTCAAGTTCAGCCTTGTTCCGTGCATCTACGTCACGCATCCTCCCACAGCCAATGAGCGTTCAGTCGTGTTCCGAGGGCTCTGCTATGAATGTCGTAGCCAATGCGAGCATTAAACGTCTAGAGTTATTTAGCGAATTTTTATTCCATTTGTTGCGAGCTGGCACGGTTGACGATTGTGATAAGCAAGCTCAGCACAATCAAACAAGTAACATAAACTGCAGTATATACGCTTCCTGCACGCGCATGCGCTTACCGCAACCATCGCTTGGAACCGACAACAGTGTCTCCGTCCGTGGCACGAACCGCCATCGTTCGTGGCTGCGGCTATAGTGGGGTACATGTAACCATTTTATGTATCGTGTCCATTGCATGGCCGTCAGTGCAGGAGTGCATCGTGAGATGTGAAGTCTTTTCTCGTCTTCAAAACAGACTGACTGCAGTATTAATATGACACTACGTTCGCCGGCCGTAGCGGCCGAGCGGTTCTAGGCGCTAGAGTCGAACCGCGCGACCGCTACGGTCTCAGGTTCGAATCCTGCCTCGGGCATGGATGTGTGTGATGTCCTTAGGTTAGTTAGGTTTAAGTAGTTCTAAGTTCTAGGGGACTGATGACCTCAGAAGTTAAGTCTCATAGTGCTCAGAGCCATTTGGACCATATTTTGACAATACGTTCTGTACTGGCAAAAGAATTAAGAATCCGTCATCGTCCTTGACTGAACTGGAATATTTTCTTTGCGGAGAATTGTATAAAACGTTACTGACTACGTTACAGGTGATTTATGATCTGCACATTTAGTTTAGAACCATCGATTCCACAGTCTTAAATTAATTCATGTCTGAAGATACTGAGCTACTGAAGGTTATATCCTATAGCTACTTACTTTGATTGCCGAACTATACTGTAATGTGGGACTAGCAACTGCTGACTTCTTTTGACACTACTTTCAAACTGTTGGCTAAAAAAAGAAGAGGAAGATGTTACTTCACTACATGCATCACTTATGATTCCCTTATGTGATCGTCAGTTGCACTTTATTTTTATTCCATACTTAAAATTTTGAAGGCGTGTCTGAATAGTAGCAGTAACGATGAACAAAACATGTGTCTTGCCGATATTATTGTGATTTTTTGATGGCTGACTGGGTAAATTTTAGTCTGGAAACTGATTCGGCCACTTATCCCTTTTTCGTTCATTTCACCTATGGCTATGATCTTTGCGTGCGAAAAATGCGAAGCTTGACAGTGTTTCGGATTGCACATTAAAAAGGTATCAGGGGAATTTTTTTGTCATTAGTGTCATTATTAAACACATCTTAAGATTCCCGACATGAAATGTTATGGAGTCGCATTCCAATAATTCACTTCAATTACTGATGAGCAGCACGGTAATTTGTTTTCTGTCTTTGAAGGAGAACAACGCTGCAAAAATACTTATGCTCATTTGCTGCAGGTGTCTGAAACAATGTACCATCATATGACACAATGGTAGGGTGATAAATGCCTCCAGTGTAGTCAAAATAGTCAAGAATGGAGTCTCCGACCGTCTCTCTGGAAAGAACCTGGAATCTAAAGACCTGCGTTTCACTATCGCGGCGGTTCTGAGAAAAGTAAATATCAGTCGTTAATCAGTTCGCAAACATCTTACACGACGTTTTAAAAATGACGAATTTCGCCGCTCGCTTGGCACATAATTCTTCTCAATCACTGAAAGCGCTCAGCGAACAACGCTAGCAGCGGAGATGTTGAGCTAGGTTCGCTCAATCCAGTTGCCTTCTTTAGCCGCCTGGTCAACACTGACAAGCGTTCAATTCATCATTATAACCTCGAGACAAAGAAGCGATGCAATCGGTGCAAACATGGGGACCCTCATCGGGCAAGGTAGTGTTTTTTTTGTCGCACTAATACGTAATAGCTGTCCACAGTGGTTGCTTCTGCCACACTGCAACTCCCCAACTTATCCTGCACAGGAAACACTAACACTCGCTTTCAAATTTTGCCTCATCCCCGTATTCTCCGCATGCAGTGACTACCTCCTCTCTCCTGGGATGAAGAAATCCTTGCATGCCATGGACATCCGGAACGACACCGAGGTGATTTCCAAGAGGGCACGTTTCCGTAACAGTCAAAATGCAGACTTATACAACCTTTTCTGTCAAATTATTAATCGTTGGGGAAACTGTCGCATTGAACGGAGATTATAATGTATAGGATTACTCTGTCACCACGCTTCATGTTGGCAGCTTGGTTTTCTCGAGGTAATAATCAAAAGGTTGCGGTTACTCCTCGGATAAGATATGGCTGCTCTACACGGGAGGTGAAGTTTACTCCATCCACGCCGCTTCTCACGCTCAATGCCGGTTACTGAAGAATTCTCCACACAACCTACTAGTCATTTGCCGCATCCCCTCTCTACATATACAGCAATACTCCGAAGCCATCTTACGTTGAGTGGTGCAGGATATTTCTGATGTCACAAACTGGTCCCCCCCCCCTCTTTTCCCCTGTTCCACTCGCGTATGGGACATTGAAAAAAAAAAATTGTTATCAATAGGTCTAACTCGTCAATAGGTATCTATATTAGGTCTAATTTCTCGAATTTCCTCGACTTGGTCGTTTCATGAGATGTATGTGGGAGGAAGTAACCTGTTGTCTGACTCTTGCCGTAAAGTAATCTATCGAAATTCAAATAGTAAAGCTCTCCGTGTCGCACAACGCCATTCTTGTAGCATCTGCGACTCGAGTTTGTAGAGCATCTCTGTTACGTTATCGCACGGACTACACGATCAGTTCGTCCTTCCACCGGGAAGGAGGTACACGGATGCTGTTGTCTGTAGTTCAACCACGCCTAGATGGTCAATACCGCGGTTTGATCGCGTCCGCATTGTTACTTTGTGCCAGGAAGGGCTCTCAGCAAGGGAAGTGTCCAGGCGTCTCGGAGTGAACCAAAACGATGTTGTTCGGACATGGAGGAGATACACAGAGACAGGAACTGTCTATGACATGCCACGCTCAGGCCGTCCAAGGCCTACTAACGGCAGTGGATGATCACTACCTACGGGTTATGGGGCCCGGAGGGACCCTGACAGCAGCGCCAGCATGTTGAATAATTATTTTAGTGCAGCCACAGGACGCCGTGTTAAGACTCAAACTGTGCGCAATAGACTGCATGATGCGCAACTTCCCTCCCGGCGTCCATGGCAACGTCCATCTTTGCAACCATGACAGCATGCAGCGCGGTACAGACGGGCCCCACAACATGCCGAATGGACCGCTCAGGATTTGCATCACGTTCTCTTCACCGATGAGCATCGCATATGCCTTCAACCAGACAATCGTCGGAGACTTGTTTGGAGGCAATCCAGTCAGATTGAACGCCTCGAACACACTGTCAAGAGAGTGCAGCAAGGTGCAGGTGTTTGGGATGGCATTATGTGGGGCGACGTAAGCCGCTGGTGGTCATGGAAGGAGCCGTAATGGCTGTACGATACGTGAATGCCATCCTCCGACTGACAGTGCAACTGTATCGGCAGCATATTGGCGAGGCATTCATCTTCATGGACGACAATTCGCGCCCCCATCGTGCACATCTTGTGAATGACTTCTTTCAGGGTAACCACATCGCTCGACTAGAATGCACTCCGTCGTCAGGCCACAAGTGGCCCATCGGGACCATCCAACCGCCGTATCATTCTCAGTTGAGGATGCGGATAGGAGGGGCGTGTTGTCAGCACACCGCTCTCCCAGTCGTTATGATGGTTTTCTTTGACCGGAGCCGCTACTATTCGGTCAAGTAGCTCCTCAATTGGCATCGCGAGGCTGAGTGCACCCCGAAAAATGGCAACAGCGCATGGCGGCTGGATGGTCACCCATTCAAGTGCAGGCCACGCCCGACAGCGCTTAACTTCGGTGATCTCGCGGGAACCGGTGTATCCACTGTGGCAAGGCCGTTGCCACATCGCTCGACTAGAATGGCCAGCATGTTCTCCAGACATCAACCCTATCGAACATGCCTGGCATAGATTGAAAAGGGCTATTTATGGACGATGTGACTCACCAACCACTCTGAGGGATCTACGCCGAAGGGAGTGAGACAATCTGGACCAACAGTGCCTTGATGAACTTGGATAGTATGGCACGACGAATACTGGCATAATCAATACAAGAGGACGTGCTACTGGGTATTAGAGGTACCCGTGTGTACAGCAATCTGAACCGCCACCTCTGAAGGTCTCGCTGTGTGGTGGTACAACATGCAATGTGCGGTTTTCGTGAGCAATAAAAAGCGCGGAAATGCTGTTTATTTTGATCTCTATTTCAATATTCTGTACATGTTCCGGAACTCTCGAAACCGAGGTGATGCAAAGCTTTTTTTGGTGTATGTATATTGTAAGCAGTAACGATCCTATCACATTTCCTTGGGGTACTTTGGAAATAACATTTATATCTCCCTCCCTTTTCCCTTCTTACACTTTCACCCGTCTCATTTTCCACTACTAACTGTGATACGCACTGTACACTAATTTTGCACTTGGCCGCCCTCTCAGTGTAGCACTCCAAGTGGCCGCTACTAATTGGGATGAGTCTTGTACAGCTGCTAAACCTCTGGCGCCGCTCTCCACTTGGCGCCCTAGGCGACGGCTTGTGTCGCTTGGAAACCGGCCCTGCTCACGCCACCAGAGTCTTTATGACGGGATTCCCTTGTCTGGCCGCACCTTCCTGCGAATGGTGACAAGGAGTGCGCGTTTAGTCCTACCTCGTGCCGGAAGGACAACCAGCGTGTGGGCACTGTCAACTGACAGTAGGGCTGCTAAACGTCACATACGGTTAGAGATACCCCGTAGATGAGCGTTTAAAACATTATGGTGTATCGACATTGTATGGGACAGCAAAATCCCATATTCAATATTTTCCCGATAAGTTACTCTTGTCCGTGTATTCATTTGCCGAAATTGCATCAGAGTTGGACCGATATGTTGCTGATCAATATAATGATGTATGAAGTTGTCTTATCACATTTATCGGTTATCGTGATACGTTACATCCCACTAGCCGGCCGGTGTGGCCGTGCGGTTCTAGGCGCTTCAGTCTGGAACCGCGTGACCGCTACAGTCGCAGGTTCGAATCCTGCCTCGGGCATGGATGTATGTGATGACCTTAGGTTAGTTAGGTTTAAGTAGTTCGAAGTTCTAGGGGACTGATGACCACAGATGTTAAGTCCCATAATGCTCAGAGCCATTTGAACCATTTTAGCCATCCCACTACTTTTATCAGAAAATGCGTTTTCATTGAATTTGCAGTTGTAGCGTAAGTTATTTGTCAAAGAAACTTAACAACTGTGTCTACGTACTAGCAGAAGAAGAAGGACACGACGCGCCACGTAGGAATTGTGTGAATATGACGGAAATCGTTATATGTTATGTGCATGTACAGACAAACAAATGATTGTAATTTCAGAAAAGTTTTCCGTGATTTCTCTAAATCGCTCCAGGCAAATGCCAGGATGGTTCCTTTGAAAGGGCACGGCCGACTTCCTTCCCCATCTTTCCCTAATACGATGAGACCGATGACCTCGCTGTCTGCTCTCCTCCCCTACAACAACCCAATCCAATTTCAGGAAAACTTTGTGGTTTATTTAAGAGAAAGAACTCCATCAATTGAGCAAGTCAACAACGCGTGCTCCACCTCTGGTCATTAAGATAGCAGTTGTTCGCCTTGGCATCGACTGATGGAATTGTTGGGTGTACTCATGAAGGATATAGTGCCCAGTTCTGTCCGACTGGCGCGTTACTTTGTTAAAGTCCCGAGCTGGTTGGCGAGCTCTACTCACAATGCTCCAGACTTCCTCAACTAGGGTGCAATCCAGCGACCTCGCTGGCCAAGGTAGGGTTTGGCAAGCAGGAATACACGCAGTAGAAACTCTCGCTGAGTGTGGGCGGACATTATCTTGCTGAAATGTAATCCCGAAGGCTAACAAAACGAGCGTAGAAGACCGTCATCCCGCAATGCCATGAGGGTGCTGTGGATGACAACCAAAGGGTTCCTGCTATGAAAAGAAATAGCACCCCACATTATCACTCCTGGTTGTCGGGCCGTACAGCGGGAGACAGTCAGCTGTCCGAGGCGTCTCCATTGACTGGAGTAGAACTGATCCCTGATGACCAGCGAAAATGTGTCTGGAGACGCCCCGGACAGCGGTGGGATACCAATCTGACTGTCGCTCACCGTACGGCCCTGTAGCCAGCGCTGCTTTTTCACAGCAGAAACCCTTTGGTTGTCATTGAGGACACGCTTACAGCACAGCGGTACGTCGATGATATCCTATACCCCGTTTTGTTGCCCTTCACGGCAAGACATTCTGGGCTTACATTTCAGCCCGCCCACACTGAATGTATCTCCCCAATTAAGAACGTCTGGAGCATTATGAACACGGCCCTCCAACCTTCACGAGATTCTGATGATGAAACGCGCCAGTTGGACAGAATTCGGCACCGTATTCGTCAAGAGGACATCCAACATCCCTATCAATTCATGCCAGGCCGAATAACTGCTTGCATAAGGATCAGAGTAACTACTTTCATAAGGATCAGAGTTGGACCAACACATTATTCGCTTGCCCAATTTGTGAAGCCATTTCACTCCAATAAATCACCCAATTTTTCTGAAATTGGGTATGTCCATCGCATCTACCTGTTTCCGTCCCATTCACATAATTCCTTCGTCTTTCGTCTTTGTTTGTTTTTTAAGTAGTTTCCTTCAGATTATCTAATTCCAATTACACCTCCGAACCAACAAAAATTACGCGTCTGCAATAGCCATCAACTGTCAGCTGTCACGATTGTTGCGTTTCTTTTCTTCTTTTGTCAATAACGACACAGAAGTGGACTCCGTTCAAAGGTGTGCTGTAAGAAACCTAAGTTTCTTGTAGCTTTTAAAATGAGAAGTTCAGATAAACTTGAATTATAGTTACAGTAGTCAGGAATTTCTGGAAACTCTAAAAATGAGAAAAACTTTCTGCCTAAAGCAAACACGATTTTATTAGAGATTAGTCTCACGATGGAATGATCTAATACGAAGGATAGTCAATAATTCTGTAGACAAATTAATGTAGAAATGTAACAGTTTGTAGGAGTTGTACACGACTTTACGTTGGCATCACTGGGATGCCCTTAGAACAGCTGATTCGGGTAAAAATTGTTTTGCTCGTAACCTCATTACTGCATTTGACGATGGCGTGTTCGATTCTAGTCGCCGCATTAGCTGAACAAAATTCAGTGATACTTCTATTGTTTTCAGAAGATGAAGAACCGTCTACTATCTTTTCTTGAATAATTTTGTATGGCAGAAGTTGTAGGAACCAAGGAAATTTTTATTCAGTGGGCAGAGCGGTTCAAAAACGGTCGAACCTCAGTGACTAATGAGCACGTTCTGTCCGGGCAGTTGAAGCGTCAGCTCCTTCGCCTGAAGCTCGCACTGACGGGGTTATTCAAAAAGACCGGTATGTTACAGTTGAACATAGAGCATATAACATTTGCCGCAAATGTTGGAACAAGTCAAAACGTTATCAGTAACAAGCTCAAGTATAACGTGGGTCCCGAAGGAGTTAACGGAACACCACTAGCAAAGAAGAGTCAGAGTGTGGACAGACTTGAAAGAACGCTTTTCATACAACAAGATTTTGACGTGTAATGAAACTTGGATCCACTATTTTGAACCAGTTTCCAAAAGACAAAGCATGGAATGGAAGCACGCCAGCACACCTATCCAAAAGAAATTCAGAACTCAATTATCAGCGGGAAAATGTTGATCGTCCTTTTGGAATGCCCAAGATGTATTTAGTGGTTTTTTGGAGGATCGGTGTACAGTACAGTACGTACTACTCAGACTCTCTGATCAAGTGGAGCCAGCAATGAAAACATCGCGGATCTCACAGAAAAGGCGGAGATACGACATTGCTGGCCCACATCCCAGTTGGCTCAAGATACCATTGAAAAAAAAAATGGGTTGGGAGACAACCAACTCATCCTCCCAGCAGTCCAGATTTGGCTCCTTCGGATTTTCGGTTGTTTGGTCTACTGAAGGAAGCACTACGTAGAAAGTAGTTCAGCAACAACGACGGGGTGAAAGAATTTGTAAGAAAGTAGCTCCATGAAAAGTTACGACTTCTTTGCATCACGCATATAAGACAAAAAGCTAGTTCATCATTGGGACAAGCGTACTAATATTAGTAGGGATTATGTAGTGAACTAGTAAAATATTTATTTTGTACAAACACTGTTTTGCTTACATCAATTTGTCTGTATAATTATTGAATTCCCTCGTATGTTTGTGTTTAATGTCTAAATTTTGAACTGTTTAGTAAGAGCTCTGCAGTATTTACACGTTGAGTGCCTAATTCACTAACTACTGTACACCGATTACGGTAAACTTTCTGTTTAGTACACAGCACAAACCCTTCCCTAAATAAAATTATAACCATCGGGGTAAAAATGTGGAGTTACGATTGGTGTTCGTAATTGGGGTATTGTAGAAGTTGGCAACCTTAGCTCGCACCGACGCTACAGCCAGAGTTACCAACATTGGCGTTCTGAACACGTCAACAATGAGACGGCTCATGTTTACCTCAAGGTCTACGCTACACCTGTTGCGCATGCGCTCAGCGCACTTTCCTCTTATCGTGGCTCAAGCGCGCTTTTGGTCCGCACACAATGCTAGACAGCTGGTAGTAGTATTCTGCCCTGCAAGACAGCGTTATCGGCGTACCTGGAGCCTCTCCCTGAGAGTATGGACCTCGTGCTCGGCGTCGAGCAGAACCGCGAGGCGCGCCTCCAAGCGCGCCTTCTCGCTGACCACCTGTTGGTACTGCGCGGCCAGCTGTTGCTGCTGTTGTTGTAGCTGTTGCTGCTGTTGTTGTTGTTGCTGCTGCTGCTGCAGGGCCAGAGAGCCACCCTCGACGTCCACCATGCTGGGCCCCGAGGGCTCGGCCGCTGCGCCGCCCTTGGGCCCGGCGCCGCCGCCCGCGCCGCCCCCGGCCGAAGACGCCGCGTGTCTGCCGCGAAACAGCGATTTCAGCTTCATCATAATAGCACAGCCCAAACACACAAGGAACAAGGAAACCCCGACGCTCACGGGCTCACACAGTAACAAAACCGAACACGCGCACAACTCCTCCGTGGTGTCTGAGCACAAAGAAAACTTAAATCGAGTTGTATTAAAACACAAGAATGTTACTCTTTTTTATGTATGACCACACAGTCACGTCAGCACATTAAAAACTGTCATGCACATAGCGGGGACAGAACGACACCTTGGATGCGCGAAGTATTCCAACTCGTTTACGCGACCCTATCTCTTCGAATAACAACTCCCAATTCCCGGAGCGCGCATCATTCGACTGCCCCAGCATCACTGAAACCAATCCAAGCGGAATGTCAAGGTGTCCATAAGAGAGAGCTTCACATTACTAAATGCCGACACAAGATCCGGATACTGTTTGTACCACGCAACTAACTCTTGACATCAGTAATGATGCCTCGTAAAGACAGACTGAGAGCGGCAGTCACTTGGCGGGTACAACGAAATCTTTCAAATCGATCACCTGTCAGTCCAAAAGCTTGATCGCTGTTCTCCTCTCCGCAACAGCTTTGGAGGAACACTGTCAATTCTTACTGTCAGATCCTACCAGTAGACACGCAGATCTCTCCACATAAACACGTACACTTTTCCTCCGCTATTCGGCCATGCGCGTCTGTTACTGATGAAACACGGAACACTGCTCAGTCCATAACGAACACGGAGAGCACCGCGCACACCCGCAAAACACAGCAGTCAACTTTCGCCGCGGACTGCTCATACGAGACTGGAGTCAGGAGAGACGAGGTGGTGAAGAGAGAGAGAGAGAGCGCGGTAGCTACAGAGTGGGGGTACCCACGGCATTGGTAGGGGGAGGGGCGGGACGCGGGGCTCTGCCTGTGCTGACCGTTATCATTTCAATGCCAGGCTGGGCTGCGCGGCGTTGCCACGCGCACGCGCAAGAGGCACTACGTCTCACCGGCGCGGCGGTCGGATCGCGAGCTACCAGACGGGACCGTCTCTCCACTGCGTCCTCCGGTCTGTCGCCCACGCTTCAAAACGGCGCGGCGGCCCGGCCGACCTTCGCAAGGACACCTGCGTGCGTTCACTGCCCCGTCCGAGATGTCTCTGGACGCCGACCTACCGGCTGAAACACATGCACACACCTGTCGGAAAAGAAATCGGCAAATAAAGGGTACAGCTCACTCTTCAAGCAAAAGAGCGATGAGACTGGCAGTGACAAATCGCGACAGACTAGATCTGTTTCATATTACACGAGGTACTGCGCCCGGAATGGTGCTGTTTAGTCATGGAGGTATCGCCGGGATAGAATACCTGCTGGACAAAATAAGCGGGGATATTTATCAAAGAACATTAAAGATTAAGGACACGCACAATACACGGAAAGGTAGAACACAGGGAATGATGGAAACGGTGGGACGACGCTTCGATCTGCTCTTATTTGCTGAACCTCCCACAACTCAGTAAACATAAATGAAATATTTTCATTTCATCCATATTTTGCAGCTGTGAACGTGACTGATTTCAGAACACAGGAAGTTAAAATAAAAATGCCTTCAGTCACAACTTTTTCGTGTTTTATGAAGTTATGCGATGCATTTCGGATCATTAGATGCAATTCGTGTAATACATAATTTACATTTGGTATAGAGTTAGGTGAAATGCATATTCCTGCATATTGCTGTTAAATTTTACATTTTGTATTTCATGAATAGTGTGCGGAAAAATGTGAGAAACAGTGGAATAAAAAAGTTAAAAACTTGACCGTACAAACAAGGAAGAACATTTTTAACCTTTTAATGTCACCATACCTTGGTTCATTCTTTCTGTCATCGCACATCACGTCACTCAAGGCGAGCATTTGTTAATGCACTTTAAAAACACTTCTCATATATAATTTAACGTTTGATCATAGATGAAGTTTATCAAGTAATGCTAGAAATGTATTACGAAGTGGACATATGCAAGGAATAAATTTTAAGGTCTATAAAATTAGTAAGTAACTGTGGCTAATGAAATCTGTGTTCATTTTTGATTTTATGGAGGTATATTTGCAGTTGTTCTAATAGATTTAGGGTCTTACCATTGGCTGCATTGTGTAGTATCATTAAATTTTTCCTATTCCGTTACATTACAGTATTATTAAATTATTATTCCTATCCTGTTCATGATGCGTTTGGTTTCTAGCATATGGTGTGTAATAACTCATTTTTCAAGCAAGTTGAATGAAGTGTTTCTAAAATGTGTAAACTAACATGTAAACTTATGTGATGCGATGCGATGTGCGATGACGGAACGAATAAACCAACGTAAGCTGACTTTAAAAATTTTCTTCCTGCTTTACTTGGTACGTTTTCCATTGCTTTTTCCACTGTTTCTCACATATTTTCCGCATCTGATTCACGAAATACAAAACCTAACATCTAACATTCTCAGGAAAGAAACATGCGTTCCACCTCACCCAAGAACAAATGTAAATTTTGTATTACTATTTGTACCTGACGATCGACCTCAGAGTCCGAAATGCATCGTACGAATTAATGACACACGAAAAAATGTAACTAAAGGCATTTTGATTCATACCTCTATCACAGCTCCCGTAGCTGTGAAAGAACCGGCAACCACAACCGTAACCCCGGTTAGCAGTTTAGTACACTGATACCCAAAATTAAAGCAACAAACGGAAGTTTTGGAAAGTTGTGTTTATTTTGCCACAAAACAGTATAAACAGGTGATTGCAAAGTAGAAACAATATAAAGAATACAGAATGTAAACTGCAACACGCAGAACAGTAGACGAAAATGTTCTTCGTTTTTTACAACTTTAACAGATTTGCACACACATTCCGACAACTGGTTAACGTGCTCACTATGGGGTCTGACCACCTCTGGCAGCAATAGATGTCTGACAACGACGGCGCATGGTGTGAATAACGTCATCAATGTCATGTTGAGGCAATTACGTCCACTCTTCCTGCAGAGTAGCTCTCAAGTATTGCAGAATGGATGCAAATGCTGGCGTGATGCATCCCGTCACCCTAGTGCACCCCAGACAAGCTCTATGGGATTCAAATCGGGAGAGCGAGCACGCCACGCTAAGCCATGCGTACAGTATCTTTCGTCTCCATGAAAACATCAACCACTGGTCCTCTATGAGGTCGAGCAATATCAAATCTGGACGCACAGTACCTCGCAACAATCGTACACGAGGTTCCAAGACCTCTTCACGATACCTGACAGCAATTAAACCTTTCCGATTGACTCGTACAATTTCATGAAGAAGTGTTGGATTGGTCAACATAATCCCTACCCATAACATTAGCGATTCTCCTCGATATCTGTGTCTTTCATAATGTTCAGGTCTCGAAATCGTGTTCCACATTCCCTTCAGATGCGAATCGCTCTCCTGTGAAAAGAACATTGGGCCAGTGTTCGACTGTCCAGGGTCTGTGAAGATGTGTCAGAGGTACACATACAGCAGGCCTCCGACAGTAAAGACCACTCTGCTGAAGCCTTCTGTACACCGTTTGCATCGAAAAAATACGTCCAGTAGATGCTGCGAGGTCAGATGCCAGTAGCTGCGCAGCACTAAGGCAGTACGGTCGTGCCCTTACAGCCAAATAACGGTCCACTGTTACTGATGTCTCACGTGGTCGGCCCTGCGCTGGTCTTCGGGATACAGTTTCGATCTCTACAAACTGTCGTCACATCGGAGAAACAACAGAACGATTCACGTTAAGCCATGGGGCCACATGAATTTTGCGACTGTCCTGCTGCCATTCTCCCTATTGCTCTCCATCGCAGAAAAGTCTGGAAAGCGTTTTCTCTGTGCCATATTGCACAAACTGTGACTGTGGACGCAGCGATTGTGGACGTGGAACTACCCGGCAAACACTACTCGGTTCGATACGTGCCCTGGTGTCATCGTTGGCGTGGTTTTCCGTTGACCGCATTGCCATCTTCCGTGAAGGACACGATCCTATGGCCATCTGTTGACAGTTTGTATGACTATATCGTGAATTGTACACAGCACGGTTAAATAGCGGTTTGTTGCTTAATTTTGGACACCACTGTAATTCAGATGTGGTGACTGCCGCAGCCACAATTACACTACTATCCAGAATAGGCAAGATATTGCAGAACAAATTTTTTTCAACGTACTCCGGCAGCACGGAAGCGGTATATTAGTTTTCGAAGGTCGTTTCTGTTTAACATCTTACATGCATTGTAAATCTACAATGGAAATTTAGGAATACACCGCGTGTATCTCTTAGGAGAATTCCCAGATTGAGCCCCGAGTTTTGTAATACAATGAAGACATACAATTAACTATACTAACACTGGTTGCACATCAGCATACAGGAAAGCTAGATCTAGGCTTCAAAATGATGTCAGTTTAAGATTTTACATAGCGTCCAGAAGAAATGAATAATAGTCCAGTAATCCCATTTCAAAGCCAACGGAGGGGATGAATCATTTGTTGGCCGAGGGCAATCGCGCTTATCATTTTCTGTTCAAGTGACGTCGAGCGCGTAGCGACAACATAGTGCTAAGTTCAAATATTTACCTGTAAGGGCGAACAGGAAGCCGCAAATACTGCTGATGTGGTTAACAAGCTTCCTTCTGTGGTATCGCCCCATTAAGGACCCAGAGCCCGGAATTACGATTAACATAAAGCCGCATTTACAGTGGATCTGGAAAACGTGCGTGTTTGCAACATTGTCTACATTATCGACGAACCTATCTCTGTCTGTTCACATCGCCTGCTGCGGCAAGCCGACGTACAAATACTGGGAAAGGAGTGAGACAGGGTTGTAGCCTCTCCCCGATGTTATTCAATCTGTATATTGAGCAAGCAGTAAAGGAAACAAAAGAAAAATTTGGAGTAGGTATTAAAATCCACGGAGAAGAAATAAAAATTTGAGGTTCGCCGATGACATTGTAATTCTGTCAGAGACAGCAAAGGATTTGGAAGAGCAGTTGAACGGAATGGACAGTGTCTTGAAAGGAGGATATAAGATGAACATCAACAAAAGCAAAACGAGGATAATGGAATGTAGTCAAATTAAGTCGGGTGATGCTGAGGGAATTAGATTAGGAAATGAGACGCTTAAAGTAGTAAAGGAGTTTTGCTACTTGGGGAGCAAAATAACTGATGATGGTCGAAGTAGAGAGGATATAAAATGTTGACTGGCAATGGCAAGGAAAGCGTTTCTGAAGAAGAGCAATTTGTTAACATCGAGTATAGATTTAAGTGTCAGGAAGTCGTTTGTGAAAGTATTTGTATGGAGTGTAGCCATGTATGGAAGTGAAACATGGACGATAAATAGTTTGGACAAGAAGAGAATAGAAGCTTTCGAAATGTGGTGCTAACGAAGAATGCTGAAGATTAGATGGGTAGATCACATAACTAATGAGGAGGTATTGGGTAGAATTGGGGAGGAGTTTGTGGCACAACTTGACAAGAAGAAGGGACCGGTTGGTAAGACATGTTCTGAGGCATCAAGGGATCACAAATTTAGCATTGGAGGGCAGCATGGAGGGTAAAAATCGTAGAGGGAGACCAAGAGATGAATACACTACGCAGATTCAGAAGGATGTAGGTTTCGGTAGGTACTGGGAGATTAAGAAGCTTGCACAGGATAGAATAGCATGGAGAGCTGAATCAAACCAGTCTCTGGACTGAAGACCACCACAACAACATTTATTGATATTCTATGCCATGCTATGTTATGTTTGATGATGACGATGAATTTGCTGTAGTGGGGACTCCATTAATAATACTCCGCAATACAAGCAGGCGAAGAGAAAGACTCAGTCGTCGGTGGATGTAAAAGCACTACAGAAAACTAGGAGAGAATAACATACTTCGAGAGCTGAATTTGGAATACGCCGCTGGTTTTCTGAAATTCACTAGTGTGCTGCCGTCTGATTTTAAATTCTAACAAATATGACAGAGCTATTTGTTTCAAAGAAAGACACAAATTTCAGAAAATCAATTCCTGTGAAGCAAAGATTTGCTGTATTTGTGCAGTTTTTGGTAACTGGATATTCCTTCCAAAGCCTTACATATTTATTCCATGTTTCAAAGCCAGCTATATCCCAAACAGTTGCTGCAGTTCGCGAAGCTTCGGTTGTAGGATTGCGTAAAGACAGTTCAATTATGCAGGTAGCATGTAAGTATATGAAAGGATCTTGATTGTCAACTCCCACAACCTCTCGTACAGCAATGCCAAAACTTTACTAAAGAATGACGCGAGGAGATATCCAGCTGCCGATCACCCCGCCGCACCCACGCTCACTGACGTGTATGCATTCAGTTGCGCCTCAACGAGGACACCACTGTTAGCACAGATCTCAGTTTCTTTTCAACGTCAGTGGTGCTACAGTCCACACAAATTGTATCTAACAATACAGCCTTCATTCGCTAAAGTGCCTATTTTAATGCTAGTTCTGTACACCTCTGAAATTGTCTCACGAAGTGCACACCAGGGTCACAGTGACTCTCAATTACTTGTTGGAGAAATTGTATGAAAATAGAACTTTTATAATGAAATTGGACTTCATAAGCTAATCGCATTTTATTTCACTTCTGTCTTGTACTTTTTCATCGAATATTCTTAATCATGCATCCAAAATTCGAGACTGAGTAAAAACTGCCATGGAAGCTCTTCAATGGCGAAACTTGAAAGTGATCCGATCTAAAGACTTTATTTGCAGTTTAATGAGATGAAAATGCTATTCATTTAATGAAACGCACATATTACACGGATAGTTTAAAGTGTTCTCAATCATACATAAAATCATTCATTCATTTTTTCCACTCTCTCTGCATATGGATTTCAATGTTATAGGCAATTGGCCGGCCTCTTCTGTTAGGGACATTTGCTCCAACGATAACTATTCTCACTGTGGCGGACTGTATTTTCTTCATCGCTGTCGGAAGATTCGGCAGACTGATTAGTTTCGGCAATGTCCAGAACTGCCGCAGGAGAATCACCTTCAAAATGACTTTGACCAGGAAAGTCACCCTCGCAACTGTTTCTTCTAACAATGCTGCTCATACAACATCCTCTGTTAGTAAATTATCATTTCTACGCGACATTTTCACGATAGGACAGTTAGACAATGTGTACTCCAAGGTCACAGTGACCCTTCAAAAACTATTTCTTTCAAATTAATTACAAAACGATGTCTCAAAACTTCGAAAGTCTATTCTACAGTAAGTCTCACTCACCGCTGAATTTATGTTGGTGGCAGTGTGGGCTGTGTATGTACGGTAGCGCACGTACTTTAACAAAACAACGCAGTGACCCTTGTGTACTCTTCCAGGGTTAAATATGCATGATGTCATTTCGAATCCTAAGGATAGATTTTTAAGCGTGTTCTGGTTTTTACAGCGTCTATATGTGTTCTCTGTTCAATCACAGTGACTTTAGGAAATTGTAAAAACCAGAGAAACTGAAGAAATATTAACAGGTCCAAAATGTCATTGAGCAGAATCTAATTTCAAAATAATTTTTGTGACTGAAGGTGGAAGTATTTTTTGCCAATAATTTCCAAAGAAGAATGCATACTGATGAACAAGTTCGTTTCCCGTCTTTGCCCTTTCAAAGCATACATTTGTTACAGATTAGTTACTTACATGTTCCATAACTCCTAAACAACTCTTTTTTCGAAATGATGAGGAACCAGTCACTTCATAGGTTCGGTGTACATGATTAGTGTTAACCCTAATGAACACATTACTTTTAGCCTTACTCAGTCATCTACACTTAGATTATTTTTAGCTTTTTAATTTTTTATTTAGTAGACGTTCGCCAATGGAATAGGAGGAGACTTCCACGAAAAATTGCTTGTGGGACATTTTAAGTTATTCGACAAATGAACAAAAATTTTTGTCGCTGCATACTGATCTTTATGAGACACTGGATAACGAAGGTCATTTTATCCGCTGGTGTTGTAGGTGTGGACATCAGTATTCTTCTCAAACTGAGGGTTATTTATGACTAATTTCTTTAACGAATGTATGTGTTGCGATGTTGCAGTTAAAATGCCTAACTCCTCGAAGAGGTACCTGTATCAAGATTGCGGATGAGCACATTTCTTACTGCTAGATTTTGTGCAATGAATACTTCCTAAGTGATGAGTCGCCCAGAAAATTATTCCAAGAGTTTATTGGATGGAAATACACAAAATGTAAGGAGGTTGATTAGTTTGTTTCAAAGGCTAGCAATTATATGAAGAGCATAAGTAGTTGAACTTAAGAATTTGAAACGCAGTCTCGCGTGGTTCTTCCGGTTCAAGTCTTCATCAGTATGTACACCCAAAAATTTGGAGTATTCTACCATATTTCTTGACTTGTTCATGTGCTACATCAACTGTTGGTATGACACTTGTGCACAACTGAACACAACGGTGTTTTTTTTTTTTTGTCAAAATCATGAAAGTCCATTTTCAGAGAACTACTTAGTAATTCTTTGAAAAACAACATTGTCTTCTATTGCTTTTGTCTCTAATACGATTTATTACAAAACTAGTATTATCTGCAGAAAGTGTCAATTATGCTAGTTGAATGTTACGGGGAGGGTCATTCTCATTCGTAACATGAGTGGACTCAAAATTGAACCCTGTGGGACTTCGTGATTTCTCCCCGATTACTAAAATTTTCTACCTTTCCAACATAGTTTGAAATATTCAGCACAACTTAATGTATTAACTGTCATATATGTTTTTTCTCTAGCATGCTGCTACAATAAAAAGTAACCATCGCTCTGCCGTGCAGTGTAAGAACAGAAGGTGTCACCTTCTGTAATAATTTGAACTCACACTATATAGATGAAACTGGCACTACACACCCTATCTCCGCGGCTAAATTAAAGAGCTATCTGTTAGGCAACTCCTCCTACTGCACTGAAGACTACCTTCACAAAGACTTTTATGATCTAGGCTAGTTTATAATTAGAATTAGTGCCCCAATACAGTGATTTGATTTCACGATGTTGCACTTAAATAAAATGTACATCTGACTTCTTTCCACATCCCAGAGAGTGCTCTCCATGGAATGCGACTCACTGGTGACATTACTGATCATCCTGACTTCCATAAGTAAGTAGAAGGGAAAAAAAAGCCCGAATGCCTTGTGCAGTGGGAAGTACTGCATGTACCATGCACTCCACAGCGTTTTGTAGAGTTTGGAACGTATAACGACAACAGCAGAAACCGTAAGCAACGTGGCGACGGCATATCTTCCTGCAAACAGTCTGAAAGGACAACCTGTCAGGCCGGTAATTGCTCAGCTCCACAGCGTGGCGGTCGCTATGGTTACCCGGCCACTGCGACAGCAGCTGAGAAAAGCAGCCGACGGGTAGCGACGAAGTGCTCCGAACCTTTCCTGTGGGGATTTCGATTACTGCTGCGCCGACCTTGAAGGTGGTGACAAAGGGAGCGATAGGTAGGGGAATCTAACAAAACGACAGGCACAGGCAGACCACGGACATCGTTTTTCAGTGCTCGCACTGCCAATGTGTAACAAGAATGCAACAGGTACCTAAAAAACCCTGGGGCTGAGCGAAAAGAAACACACAGTGCGGCAGAAAAACTGCAATGGTCACGAGTTTGCGCACACCACCACAAAGATATAAAAATGACCGAATACGCAAGGCAAGTTCTGTTACCACATAACTAAAACAAGAGCAAATACACTCAAGGAACATCACTAGCAAAGATACTGATGTTAGTAACGCTGGAGAAACAGGCTCAATAGATGATTATACTCAATACTTACAGCTGTTAGCTCCGATTTTTATCATAATTTAACTACAGATCCCTTGCAAAAATACTGTGCCCAATGGCAGGCAAGCCTCTTTAAATCATGATAAATATGAAACTGCACATTCCATGACACAGAAACGTAGCTATAATTATACCACAACATCAATCAGCCACCACTGGAATCACTAGTCTCAAAAAATATCTGTATGTGACAGTTTGTAATGATACGAGGAGTGTTTTTTGAGTAAGTACGGTTTTGAAATTAAAAAGACGTGCTAATATATCTCAATTTTATTTTTACATGAAAGAATGTACCTTAATCTACGCACTGACGCCATTACAATCTGATTCTTCCTTGTTTACGCTGTGTACTGAGTGTTTATAATGCCTCCGATAATCTTCAGTCCCGCCGACTGTGAAGTACGGGCTGTTAAGTCTTAGTGCTAAAGACCTAAAAGCGATCGGTGTTCATAGTGAGATCTGTGCAGTTTACGGAGAAAACATTATGAGTGATGGAATAGTAAGAAAGTGGGTGAGAGCATTTATAGATGGCCGCACAAATGTGCATGATGAACAACGGAGTGGGCCGTCCTTCGGTAGCTAATGAAAGTTTGGTGCAGGCTCTGAGCACTATGGGACTTAACATCGGAGGTCATCAGTCCCCTAGAACTTAGAACTACTTAAACCTAACTAACCTAAGGACATCACACACATCCATGCCCGAGGCAGGATTCGAACCTGCGACCGTAGCAGTCGCACAGTTCCGGACTGAAGCGCCTAGAACCGCTCGGCCACCGTGGCCGGCAAGTGTGTGGTAGCCAATCCAAACAGGACTCACGGGGATGCTTGATGTCTACAAAGGAGGGCGGCACGTATGATCACAGGTTTGTAGAACTCGAAACCAAGGCGTCACGCAAATACTAAAAATCTACAACTAGCAGATGCTTGCAGATAGTAACTAGTCTTTCGCGATAATAAATTGTTTCTAAGTTTGGGAAGAGCAGAGGTATTCTTCAACCGCCTCCCGTAAAGAGAAGGCTAGACTAATAACGACGCGCACAGAGGCATTTAAGCAGTCTATTCTTCTCGTACTCCGGCCGCGATTGGAATACAAAATAACACTACCATGTGGAATCACGTTAAGTACCCTCTAGCGCGCTTTACTGTAGAATTTAAGTACAAGGATGGTTTGATAAGTCTGGTAGATAAAATAAAAACAAGAAAAAATGTTTGTTTCGTAAACAACACCCCTTACTTCAAGACATAACCTCCTCTGAAGGATATACATTTGGTACAATTTTACTGCCGCCAACTTACATTTCGCGGAAAGACCACAAAGATAAGAGAGATTAGGGCTCGTACAGAGGCATATAGGCAGTCATTTTTCCCTAGTTCTGTTTGGGAGTGGAACAGGGGGAGAAGATGCTAGTTGTGGTACGAAGTACCTCCGCCACGCACCGTATGATGGATTGCGGAGTATGTATGTAGATGTAGATCCTCCAGCTTTTTCATCCCATAGGAAGTTATGTTCTTTCAAACTAGCTAAGGTTCAAGCTGGAGAATCTGGGGCTGCCAAGTTTGTTGAATAGGGTGGTCGAGCAAACAATTCAAAGCGCAATTTTCCAAGCAATCTATGAGGATAATTCCTTGGGAATCCAAAATTGTTTCCTCGATGCACTTTGGCCGTCGTTTTGAGTACCGTTTGGCAGGCGTGTAATGATGTGTGTGTGAATTCCTAAGAGACCAAACTGCTTAGGTCATCGGTCCATGTAATGATGGTACCAGGTTTCATCAAGTCACAAATCGGCGCAAAAAGTATTGCAGATTGCGATTAAACAACGCCAGACATTGTGTTGTGACGGATACAGTTTTGGTCGCCTACTAGCAATAGCGGCACCCACTTCGCAGACAGCTTTTCAAAGTCTATTATCCGTGTAGGATATAATGCACTCGCTCTGTTGAGATGCGTACAGTCTCAGCAATATCACGAATTTTCATCTAGCGGTCTCTCATTACCACATCATGGGTTCTGCCACTATTTTCCTTTGTTATGACCTCAACTGGGCGACTGGAGCGCGCTTCGTCTTCAGTGCTTGTCCAATCTAGTTTAAGTTCATTAATCGAATAAATAGTTTCCAATGATGGTGCAGTCAGCGTGAACTTCATCAGTTTCTGTTCTGATTTGTGCGGCAGCCCAACAAATGAAATGAAAAATTTCAATAACACCACGAAACACGGTTTTCTCAATTTTCAGTCGCAGCTGACATACTGATCAATTAAGACTTTGACAACAGTGAACTGTACGCTACAGCTTATCAACCGTGAAAGCTAAACAAAACCGTTCTGTTCTATCATCGAAATTTGCCAGAATTATCGAACCACCCTCGTGTAGAAATAAAAGGCTTCTGGGTTTCACTAAAACATAGCCTTAAGCTCACCACATTCTCCTTTCGTCCGGCAAGATATTTTGTAACACCAGATTATTTCAGTAGGCACGCCAGTGACAAACTCCCCCCCCCCCCCCTCTCTCTCTCTCTCTCTCTCTCTCCCAGCACCCAACGTCCCTATTGCAGTCACTTCGCCGAGTCAGACATGAGCTCCACGCGGCCCGGACGGGAGTTCGTTTCATTCAAATCGTTTCGTGTAAGCCTGAAGCTGAGCCACGTTAATAACCCTGCCATCGCCTGCTTGATTAAATTCCCCGCCGCAGACTTCCAACCCAGTTTCCAAGTTCAACGGCCTCATTGCGCCGCGCCCAGAGAAACGCTCGTCACATCAATTTGATAGCACACAGTGGTTTGATAACCTAGCGTCGGGTACCGTACAGAAACTCCCATTTCATGCTACTTTTCTTCTTGATAAGCTACTTTATTTCCTGCCATTCCTGAACATAGTAATTAAGAGTTTGAAAACCTCATCAGGTATGAATGTACCAGATGCACTAATCACGAATGGAAATCGAAACATGAGTTGATGTCAAAGGATACTAGAAAAGTAATTCTTCAAGAAATTACCAATAACCTATGTTTTGAACACGGAAGGTACACTAGTTGAGGAGGAAGGTAGAGAGCCTGTTTACGATGCTGTTCATGATGTACAACGAGTAAGCAGTAAAGAGAGTCAAGAAAAACTTTTGACACTGTAATTTTGTCATAGACGGCAAAGAACTGGGAAGATCAGTTGAACGAAACAGATAATGTTTTTCGAAAAGAAGTTATAAGGTGAACAACAGAGGTGAACCACGGGTAACTGAATTTAGTTGAATTGAATCAGGCGATACTCAGCGACAAATTAGGAAATGAGACGCTAAAAGCAGTATGAGTTCGTTATTTGGGCAGGCCGAAGTAGAGAGGATTATACAATGCAAGCAAAGTATTTATGAAAGAGAGATGTTAGTTAACATCTAATATCAGGTTAAATGTTAGGATGTGCTTTTTGACGGCATTTGTCTGGAGTGCCGCCTTGTACACAAATAAAAAAGAAACGGACAGAATCTTTCGAAATGTAGTGCTCCAGGAGAATGATTAAGATTATATGGATAGACCGAGCATTAGCGAGGAAGCACTGAGATTAATTTGAGCTAATACATTTATGGCTTTACTTTAGCGAAAGAAGGGTTAGGTTGATAGGACACATTCAGAAACATCATTAAAATGTGTATGTGTGTGTGTGTGTGTGTGGGGGGGGGAGGGGGGATAAATTCTGTAGCAGGAGACCAAGGACTGAACACAACAGGCAGGTTCAACTGGATGTAGGCTGCGGTAGTTATTTGGAAATTGAGACGCTTGCACCCTTAACAACACGACTGGCCGATTATGTGGGCAATAAGGTATACTGACGAGATCAACACGGTTTTCGTCCTGCAGTACGAAAAAAAAAAGCTCTGAGCACTATGGGACTTAACACATTAGGTCATCAGTCCCCTAGACTTAGAACTACTTAAACCTAACCAATCTAAGGACATCACACACATCCATGCCCGAGGCAGGATTCGAACCTGCAACCGTAGCAGTCACGCGGGACAGCTTTACAGATTCTTCCCTTCCGATCGATGACATGCATTTGGCGGAAGGTATACTACAACATGGGTTTATCACACTGCCAGCGTGCTCGGCGGACTTCCCTTAAACGTTTCTGGTATTCACTTACAAGGCTCGTTGAGGCATATTTCATCTCGACCAGCAGTTTCAGCAACTGCTCAGTATCTCTTTTTTTTCAGGGAAGGCCTAGTGCTCAAAGAAAGTGATTGTATCCATGCAACGTAGGTGCGAAGCAGTGTTGTCGGCTCGCTCGGACCACATCACTTATTACACGACATTAATTATGGTTGCTTTGCCTGTTTTTGAGCTCTAAGATTGACGGAAAAAATTATACTCACCAGTAAGTATACACCGGAGACCGACAGTAACATTTTGCAGAGAGGAAGGGGGAGAACTTTCTATAGGACTAGTATCTGAGTGTAATGTTTATAAGGCAGTGATTTTACGTTTCCCTTTGATCTGGCTCCACAGCCGGCGACGTCTAGATGGCACGGCGGTTCGGGCTGCTGACTATGGTGAAGTTTCCGTTACAATCCCCTTCCCCGCCCTTTTAAAGCAGACGTTCAATTTGAGTTACCCTAATCGGCGTGTAAAGTGTGCTGTAGGCGAGTCTGATAATACATGCTGACTATAGAGGTCGGGATCGCTTAGAATAGAACATAGCGTTTGGTTTGCTCTTCAGTTGACTTCATGTCTCCTCCCTTGCTCCCAGCAGTATCATCAATATTGTCATAAGTCGTGGCAAGAATCAGCACATTCTCCCACAGATGACATTGTCCGCATGTGAATTAAAAGCAGTCCTTTCTGCTTCTCAGGCCTGAATGATTAAACGTCTGCGGCAGAACAAGGGGCTCGCAAAATCTGGTGGCGTAAGAGCGGTAGAACCTCTGGAGTGAAAGTGTCGTTTCCATATTGGTGTCGATTTCTTAGTTTGGAAGTTAGTGATCTACATTTATCGACAAAGTATTTGTTCCAGCATGAAAGACTTGCAAGAATTGCGAGTAGTGTACTCGTTCACGGGCGTAACATTGCTAAGCTGTTTTTTCCAATTTTTGTAGCGAACTGTGCGCGCACGAGGTTGATAGGAAGAGGCATGTAATCTATCGTGGAGTCATTAGCTAGTTCGAGGTGATGTTCAAATTAGTACTATATCGGTGAGGGTTCATTACAGCCAATAAATTGCAATGGTATAAGCAGAAAATTAAAGTGTTGTCGTCTGACTCTTGGCTTAACGCAGGTTTGATGCACTACGCCGTTCTCTCTTTGTGGACATTATCCTTGGAAGTTTTGCGGATCATGTCGGAGGAGGTGTAGTGGCTGGTAACGGCGTACGTTTTCGATACCAATGGTTGGATTTCGTAGAGTTTCTCAATGTAGTTTGATTACTGTATAGTACTTATTATGGCTAATTGAAGGGTGCCTAATTTAGCCCCGTCTCTTGGCTTATAGTGAGGCTGGCGAATACGTACGCCAGCGATGGAAAGTTACATGGCCTCCTGATCAGTGAAATGCTGTCTGATATGTCAAAAGTTTGCGTGAACTCAGTGCAGTATAGTAGACCGACGTCGAAACTTAACAGAATGGCAGAAAGGAACTGTCGTGGTTCGAGGTGACCATAACCACACCGTGAATGAAGTTGCCCAATTTTGTTGATGTATCAACGCGAATTGTCAAATGAATCAACAAGGAATGGTATACAACTCGTGGGCATTTAAGACGAACAAAGAACAGCGGCCGTAAAAAATCCCTGGCAAACAGGGAGAGGAGAGGAGTGTCACAACTTGTCAACGACGAACTGACAAGTATTGCTGGTGTGAATGAATGCAGGTTCGTGTCAACAGGTTCCGAGCAGACATGGCTACAGACAGCGAATGCAGTGGACTACTGGAGTCAGATATCTAGCAAAAAGCTATTATTCACTGCGACACGTGAAGTTTTATGTCTTCAATGGGCCAAACACCACGGAAAGTGGACAGTAGCTAACTGGAGGCATGTAGCGTCGTGCGAAGTGTCACGAGTTTGTCTATCATTAAATGATGAAAGCAATGTTTGGACATGCGGCTCAATGAGGCGTTTAACCTGCAGTATGTGGAGGGTGTACTTCAGCTCGGAAGTAGTTTTGTATAGTTCTGAGGGTTTTTTCGTAACACATTTTGCACCCGCCCGCATTCAGGTTACCATGAAAACGAACCGTGATGTTTATTCGACATTCTTTGTGACGAAGTATTCTCCTTTCTTCTGCGTGTTCACGACGAGTTTGCTGTGGAGATTCTTATTTCCCTAGATGTGCACAGCAGTGTTGACAGGATAGCACGCATACGTCCCTGCTTTGACCAACATTCAGACACCCCCTCGCTCCTCGACTGCCTCATTACATTAACCGATCTTGATCTCACAGAAAATGTCTGGGACTATCTGGAACAGCGGATGAAAAGAAGTAATCTGCATCCTCGCGATTGGTAGATCTACGGGATGTAATCATCAATAAACTGCTTCTGCTACATACTGCATACCTGAAGTAATTTTTGAAATCTCTTCCTCGCTTAAGTGAGGGTATTATAAAAACTACACGGTTTTAGCACGGTGTCTGACTTCTTCCCAGCCGACACTTCCGCCTAGTGGCTCCGACCGCTGCCGCCGTCAACGCTGCTCACCTACCATGTTGCAACTCGGGCCGCCGCGGCTAACGAACCGCGAGCAGCTTCCCAGGAGACGGCGGTCGCTGCCCTGTCGCTGTCGACAGAAGTAACAGTGCAATCCTCTGCAGATATACTCGAAGGCCGGCGCCTCTGCGTACCTTCCTTCGCAAATTGCTTTCTTTAAGTGTTTTTACAACCGTTGAGGAAAAGGTTAGTTGACTTAGTTCCACAGCGAATCACCCACATAGACGGCGGGCAGGCTAAACGGGTTTTCGTAGGAGCAGAAATTTTGCGCCGCGTCGTACGTAATGTGCCGGGCGTAGTCCGTCGCCCCTCCTCGACAGTGGCGAAATAGTGAAGGTGTTACACGACAGAGCGCAATACGTAACGCGACAGTGCATTACTTTAGGCGTGACAGGCAAACTGTTTCTGGACGAGTCTAACGCGTTGTGTGCTGCGTTCTAGCGAAGCGATTGCTGGAAGTAAGCTAAAGTTCGGATGAAAAGTGCCTATAAAGCGCGCTAAAAAGCAACAAGTGCATATCAGTACCAAGGAACATAAACTGTTAATCGACGCTGCATCAAAAATATATGCTTGACTGTTTTTCTGAGTTTCGCATAGGTCTGGTACAAGTAAACCTCTCCTTCATCGTCCATCAGCAAATCCAGAAGTTTCGTGTTGTTTTCTCCCACGCAATCAAAAATACTGTACAGTACAGCAACACTTTGCTTGAAGTACAGCACTCACCCAGTTCGCGTGGCACAAAATTTGTACTCCTAGGAAAACGTTGCTTTCGGTAGTTACGAATGTAGAGTCCTGGAGCAGCGTTCAGGACACGCTGGGGCGGGCGCACGTTTACTTTGTTCTGAGTTATGCGAGGTAGCTTGTCTCGTACGAACAGGCAACCAACTTGTTCTGTTTTGTTTTAGGTTGCAAGAACAACTAGGGTCATGCGCGCCCATGTCAGAAGTGTAGGCACAGAGAGGAGTTAAAATCGACTACACTTTAATCCCAATCGACGGAAGAAAAGACAGCTAAAAACAAGGACGTGGAGAAAGGTCTATAAAATACACCATGGAGGTCCTGAACTAAAGATTAAATGTATATAATTAATGTAAATCGCGGTCGATAGCCAGCGCGTTGTTCCCTAAAATGTCCGATAACTTGCATGGCATCCAACTTGCTGTTCGTGCTTTGACAATATCACGCAGTTATTAGTACTTGCAAGCCGTCTTTGATACACTTCGTGCTCTTTTGTAACGGGTGGCGAAAGGGAGGAGTTGGGGATGGCGAGGATCCAGATGCAGAGAGGTGAAGCGATTCGCTCTACACTGAACCTTGACGCGTTCTTTCACGCCAGAGACGCACAGCTTCGTCTTGGACTCACTGTGGCAGTCCTCCAGCCAGACGGGTGCCTTCTAGACGGTAGGCTGGGAGCAGTTCGCCGCCAGCCACTGTGCGCAGTACAGATAGGTATCGTCAAGTCAGCGGCTCGATGGTTTCTGCCTACTGCCCACTGTTTTACATTAATGTACAGTTTCGTAATAGTTGCCTGTAGTGATAGAGAAAACAGTGACTGTACTCGATATATACAGTTACATGGCGGAAGTACACAGTAGGCCAGTAATGTGGCACTGTTCTACAGCTGTCTGTGAAACAAATTTTAAATGATTGAAGCTTGTAATGAAATTAAGTATACAACTGCGATTTTGACACCTTGAAACCACAGGAGAAGAAAATGAAACACAAGTACTTGAACTGTTTTTAATAATCTCTAGAAAGGTATTTACCGAATAATCTTGTATAACTCGTGCATTCTACAGCATTTCTTTCCGTGCGCAGCAACAAAAACAAGTTGAATTTTCAATCTGATCGTACAATTTTTAATGCTTAAATTAGCGAAGACTGGCATTCGCGTTGTCCAGCACTGCCGACTGAGTAGTCTATCAAATAATCTCGTGCAGTGTTCGTTGCGCTCTGAAAGCATTTTGTAGCAGAGCCAGACATCGCATCTTTAAAATTAATTTTACTCTGCTTCGAGTGCGAACAAATTCGTGAAGCAGGACGCAACGTAACACGATGGAAACGTTCCTTTCTTGTCCGCGTCTCCGAGCGTTCGTGGCGTCGCGCGAAGTCATACTCGGGCTGTGACCTGAATCCACATACTCTAGGCGATGTGTCCGGCACGGAACAAATTACGGGGCATATTGCTCCGCAAACTTCTTCGAAAACGGACACGGATCTTTTCTGCGCATTGCTACTCAAACTCACCAGCCTTGCCTTGACCCCCGAGACAAGCTTAAAACACTCGTTACTTCTATACCTCTCATTGAGGCTCAGCAGGAATCGCCGGCCGAAGTGGCCGTGCGGTTAAAGGCGCTGTAGTCTGGAACCGCAAGACCGCTACGGTCGCAGGTTCGAATCCTGCCTCGGGCATGGATGTTTGTGATGTCCTTAGGTCAGTTAGGTTTAACTAGTTCTAAGTTCTAGGGGACTAATGACCTCAGCAGTTGAGTCCCATAGTGCTCAGAGCCATTTTTTTCAGCAGGAATCCAACTACTTTCGGAAGTGTCTCAGATCGTTAGACCACAAGTACACGTAGACCGTGCACATCCTTATCTCTGTCATCTTAGACTTCGAAACAAACATTTAAGGCACGAGACGGAGGACAAAGAGCCGAGTATCTGTCACTAAGCACTAAGCGAAGTGGTAACGACACTTCCAGTTTTTCTCATGTCTGTCTGAAATCGAACAATGATTTCAAGAGTTCAACAACCTTTAGTATCTGTAACACACATGCAGTAGTGAATTTTACCAAGTTTCTTCGAAATTTCTGATATTACTGCGATGGTTTTAGTTTTTATATTTGACCGGGTGAGACGGTAAAAAACAGTTTGAAACACTGTATTGACAGCTTTTTTAAAAGTGATGGAATAATAGTTCTTCAGTGAACTGCTGAATTTGTTTGCACTGTCAGTCATTCAATCCACTGATTCTACTATAAAAGACGACAAAATATCAGTCTGGCAGGAAGCATTTACTTTTCTGACGATTTATCAAAATAATATGTGTGGAATGTTTTACATGTATTATGCTTCTACAAGACATGGCTTTCGTTTCAACCAATAATGTCCGCTATTTAGACAAAATAAGCGTTTACGTTTTATGACGTCTGATTAATCCGGTCGAGATACTGGAATAACATCAAGATAGAAAACTTAACGTATCAGATAACGTTGACTACAGACCTAATTCTTGCAGTGAGGTAGATATTAACATTCTGTCGTCTCAAAATATTCATCGATCATCGACTTTTCATCGATCATCGCATTTTTACGAGATAGATATGTAATGACTCTTATCATTCAGTTCGTAATATTTAGACACAAACACACTCAAACAGATCAATAGCATCTGCTTGGTAACGATACAAGCCTTAGCATCAGCCTGTAAATTCACTTTATTTCGAAAAACGTATCCGCAGTATTTTGTTTCGAAACAATTTTACCTGTGGAATGAAATATTACTTCCCTCTATATATCTTTCGTCGCAACCAAACACTGCACAAGATTTCACCACTATAATGAAGAAACTTTTACTAAAAATACTACAATCACGATAAAAAATAAACTGAAAATTGAGTATTCCAGAAGTTGCCTGCAAATGCATGTCGCCACTAGCCAACTAACTGTTCGAGATGTTTGATTCGGTATAATGACGTCATGCACGGTCTCTATCATGCACGGTCTAAACTCAGATCCGACGCCTGGATTCGAAAATTAGCCCTCTACAGCCACTGCACTGTAACCAACCAAAACATCTCCTCTGTAAACAGAACTGCTGAACAGTTCTAATTTGAAAGGGAGAAGGTCAGCACAGATCACCGCACGTTTCCGCTGGAGGAAACGAGTTTTACGGTAGTTTATTAAACATCGACAGGTCCATCTTGATCATTAGACAACACTACCTGCTAGCTAGTTGCTCCGCGCTCTACTGCGCAGTCTGTTGCTACTCAGCACGTGTACGCCCTATGTACTGCAGCTACCTACCGCCTTGGAACTGGGCAACTGAGCAAGCCTGTTCCCACGAATGGGAATGCACTTCTGGAGACTTTCGAAACTTTCTTCACAGAGAACTATTTCACTGATCACCGACTAATGACCTTCACGCCAGCCGTTTAGCCTCCGGGCGCAACCCATCCAGAAGTGTTAGAGAAAGATCAGCCCATCACCTACCTCCGCCATATACCGGCTTTGGGCACAATAGCCACCTAACGAGCACACAGGCGCTGCAAGGAAATCGTATGGTACATGAGGTCTTCCGCAAAGTCGGGGGAGGCACTGAAAGGTTGGTGATAAATCCGCCCCTTATTGGCTAATATTCCAACTGTATTCCCTCCGGAATGCACCATCTATACCACCAAGCAGACCAGACAGAGCTTTCTAGAACAGAGTTCTTATGGGGCTATTCATTAATTAAGTTTTCTTCTAAGATTGGGAAGAGCAATGCTGGGAACTACAAACGGGCGTTCCTCAAGCAATGTTGAATTATCCTTTAGCTCTTCCTGCATGGCGCTGCTATACGCCAAGAGAAAACACATTCGTGACAGTCTGTGTCCTCAACGAAATCTAATAGTGAAATACACTTGTCTGCAAAACTTAGCCGGCCGGAATGGCCGCGCGGTTCTAGGCGCTACAGTCTGGAACCGCGCGACCGCTATGGTCGCAGGTTCGAATCCTGCTTCGGGCATGGATGTGTGTGATGTCCTTAGGTTAGTTAGGTTTAAGTAGTTCTAAGTTCTAGGCGACTGATGACCTCAGAAGTTAAGTCGCATAGCGCTCAGAGTCATTTGAACCACTTGATTTGCAAAACTTAGGGGCGGGACAGATAGAATAACATGTTAGTAACTATGCAGAAATGAGTGAAAGCGCGGGACCACGTTGCCGGAGGTCTCCCAGTCGTGCACAGGAAGTTGGACTTCACATGGCGTGAGGTCAGTATGAGCAGCCCCTCAACATCAGGCAACCGAAAAGACGGGAATATATATATATATATATATATATATATATATATATATATATATATATATATATATACACATATATATATATATGTGTGTGTGTGTGTGACTATGTCGTTTTATAGTCTCTATCGCTACGGAAAGGAATCCCGGTTCTGGAATTATGGAAGTGTATTAGGTCAGGGGACGCGCCGAGGATCGGGCTGCTCTTACGGGAAGTGCCGGCGTGTCGTGGCGCCAGCCAAAGCACACAGCCTGCTATCGCGCGGCCGCCCTAGGCGAACATTGATTTCCGGCACACGCCGCGCCTTATCTAATCCGTAGGCGGTCCACATGTGCTCGCACCGCGCACTGCGTTGCCGGTATGAGGAAACTCTTCCTGGCGCAATATCCAACACTGTAATGTCACAAACTGAAGCGTCTCTTCGAATATAGAGTTTTCATAGAAACACGTTAACAAAAGCAATAGTGTGTGTGTGTGTGTGTGTGTGTGTGTGTGTGTGTGTGTGTATTGGGGCTAATGGGCGCTCAACGTCGAGGTCATCAGAGCGCCCTGACACACATTGAAGGGAACGAATGTGGACAGACCTAATAAAACTGAAGCACACACGCAAAGAAAGCAGGAAAAGAAAGAAAATGATACATAAGAAAGTGGAACGTAAGGAAAGGAAAACGTAGCAACAAAAATACCACAGTAAATTGTTATTGGCTGGCCACTTACATAAAATATGGGCAAGCTTGTCACACAGTGAGCAAATTAAGATCCTCTCGCTAAAATCTTTGTAAAAACATTTGACATGGCACAGAACTTTAAAACTTTAACCACATTCATCCGAGTGTTGCCTAAAAGAGATGGCAAATCCGCTGGCAAGTCAGCAGAGGCCTGCTGGTCAGAAAATAAAGCGCAATCCAATAAAACGTGGCGCACAGTGACCTGGACGCCACAAGCACCACACACTGGAGGGTCCTCCCGCCGGAGCAGGAAGCCATGCGTCATAGGGCTGTGGCCCATCCGAAGCCGAGTGAGGAGAACCTCGTCCCGTCGACGGGGCTGAAAGGAAGTACACCACACACGCGTTGTGGGCCTGACTATGCGGAGCTTATTGTCAGTCACTTCCAGCCACTCATGCTCCCACCCAAAAGCAATATTAGGGCAGTCACTGTCTAAATAGGAAATAACTATACATTGAAACAGCAAAGTTGAAAGTTGAACAGAAATTTTTGTATGATGTAACTCCAACAAATGACTGTTCCAGAACGGCTACGAATCTAAGAGTGGGGGAAAAAAATCAGACTAAAGGAAACACGAGGAATGACATAACGATGAAAATATAGGAACCGTAACAGCACATAAAATGGTATGTGACTTGGAATGTGAGGAAGCCTTATTTTTAAACAAGGGCTAATCAGGAAGTACATATTAATTATCACATCGTAAAAAAAATCAAGCTGCGGTCATTATGAAACTTCGTGATTGTGTTAGCATTCTCTACATATTCGTCCTTCAATGCGGCACATTTTTCTCAACGGTGCATGACATGGCAGGGGCTTCGATTGTAGAACGCCGCGCGGTCTAAGGCGCCGCAGTCATGGACTGTGCGGCTGGTCCCGGCGGAGGTTCGAGTCCTCCCTAGGGCATGGATGTGTGTGTGTGTGTGTGTGTGTGTGTGTGTGTGTGTGTGTGTGTGTGTGTGTGTGTGTTTGTGTTTGTGTTTGTTTGTCCTTAGCATAATTTATCGTAAGCAGTGTGTCAGCTTAAGGACTGATGACCTTCGCAGTTAAGTCCCATAAGATTTCACACACATTTGAACCTTTCTTTTTTTTTTTACTGTAGAACTCCGCATTTTGGGTTTTCAGGATCGTCTCACATCGAAAACCACCTCGTCATCGTTCTACAAATGTGTCATGAAATCTTTTCTCAATCCTAGAACAGAAAACGTCAATGGGCGCCATGTCACGAGAACACGGGAGGTGATGGCACAATTTGATGGCCCAAAAACCTAGGATGTGTGACAGTGTGACTGTGTCCTGCGTAGAATGAGCTGGGTAGTTATCGTGTTGACTGTGTCCCGTAAGATCGAACGATTTCAGTGGCGTCCTCTAGTGACGACTTGTTCTTTATGAGCGTAATCTGTTAGGGCCACAACATGACAGTCTTAAAAAACACTCAGCATCAGCTTGCCTTATATTGGTTAGAACCTGTCCTTTTTCGGCGTTGGTAAATACACGTGTTTCCACTGGCTGTTTTTCTCCTTTATCTTACAGTCATAGCCACACACCCAGTATTCGTCCATTGTGTTGATTAGGCAGCTAAGTAAGTCAAGAAGTCATCTCGACTGTCTTAACAAAACTCCAAAATTTCTGCTGCTACGTCGTTTCGGCGAACATTTTTCACGCGTAAGGGCAGTCGTGGAAAAACACGCGGGCTGCGACCTTTGTCATGATCGTGCAAAAGGTTGAAAACTTGTCTACGACTGAATTTTTTTCATCATCGATTCGACTGTGAACGCCCTTCTTTGAACTCTACGGCCTCAACCTCTCTTACGATTCCCAGTTCTCCACACAGGTAAGGTCTGCCACTGTAGTTTTTCGCCATTCGGACTTGCCTGACCAAAACTGAAGTTTCTGCGCCACTGTGTCATATGCACCAATTCAACAAGGGTTGCTGCAGCGTTGTTCCTCTTCAAATGCAGTAAACTTACTGACACACGACACGGCACTTTTTCAATGCTGTGTGCCTTTTGTCTTGGTTCCCCTAGCCTCATACTGCGGAGATTTCAGTGTGTAGCTATATAGACATAAACCAGAAAAAGAAACGAAAAGCACGTAACCAGTTTTCCTAGGTAACTGCTAAAATTTTATGACTACCCCTGGAACATGTATGTAAAACTGTTTTTACAGGGGTGCTATCACTATGACAGTGAAACCATTCATTGAAACCAACTTCTTTGCCCTAGCGCCTTCGCTCCCCACCACAAATCACATTTTCAGAACGTCGCCTATTGTTAATTTAGATTCCGTAAAATGAATGAGGAAAGTATGTTTCAGTCTGCGTTAATGTTTCTATTATCTCATCAGTATGACAAACGAATCTTCAATAATGCTGAAGGGAAATAATATGTACATACTCAATTACAGCTAAAACCGCAAGATGTTTAAGCTCATTCCGTGACTGGTGGTTTTTGTGGCACGTGCTGCTGTGAAGGCGCTTTCCGCTAGTATTCGGCACATCTGCGACACGCGTCGACTGGAATCCCTCCGCTTTCCTCTGTCCTTATCTGTTGGCAACTACGTTCATTTTTAAAGTCATTCAACACTACCACGCCTCCCCTCCCTGTCCCTCGCCCACATTCCAGAATTACAAAAGTTTTTCTTCTTTCTTTTTGACGATCTGTTGTTCACTCTCTAGAGAGAGAGAAAAAAAAATCATTCGTACTTCTATCACTCTGCAGGAAGTGTTTTTCCTGCCAACAAATCTTTCATCTTCTCAAAAGATCTTCTATCTCTAGATGCTCTACTTCTTATTTTCCTCCACAAAACTTCATTTTTTTGTCACTACATGTCGTTAAGTACCTAGAAGATTTTACTTGTTCCAAGATCATTTCCACCCAACTATATTCCGAGCGAAACTTTGTATTTCTCTGAATCCAGGATCGCAGTTTCTGAAGACAACGCACTTTAATATTTTTCCAGTTTTCTTGCTGCATCAGGCTTGAGCACTAACATCAGTTTTTTGTGTCATCCTACGACGTCGTCGACGTGAGTTGACTTGCCTTAACTGAGAGGGTTGTAACCAGTCGTATCTAAAACTGACACGCAATATGAGTCATAGAGAATTTACGCAGTCGCCTAAGGAGTTTGGCTATGCTACCAGAGATTTGGCAGGTACCTGCGAAGAAGGAGCGCAAGTAATGCCCACTACTCTGCACATATCTCTCAGCACCGAGTGCCGGCTCCCACTAACCTCTATCCCTCCCTGTCGTAGTAACTGTTTCATAGTCTGATCGTTAGAGGTTCCTTGATAAAAGTATCTCAGTAGGTCGCTGCACGGGACAACTTCAAACATAATTCTATGCTTATGTGTAAGCCTGTGCTGACAAATCGCCCATTCATTCAAATCAACATATTTAACGCGACGAGATAAATTCCGTCCGATGAGAAGATTCAGTATGTGTCGCCTTGCCGTATTACGAGCGGCTCTTTCAGTCTGTGTTAAAGCAAAATTGTCAATAAGAAGGCAACTTTGTCTCTCCATCTCAACCGAAAATTTGATACGAGGGTACGTACTTCGATGCCACACAGGGCAAGAGCATAATCGTGTTAAAATAACGAAAGGAGGAGGATTGACGAATGGGTAGCTGAATTTAAGGCGCGATTCTAGAAATATTCGATAAAGAAATGGCTCACTGTTGGGAACAAATCAGAACAATGGCCATTCTGTGAGCCATCTTACAAAATTTACTGTCCTATAAAAAGTCAGTGGACATGAAAGTATATTAAACCAAATAATGTTGAGAAAAAAAAGGGGGGACTGCTAACAGTTTCAACTTACATTCTTAGTTAGTTGACGATAATTTCGTGCACAAAATTCTGGTTGTTTAATTTTGTCGACGGACGTCGCAAAGTTTCAAACATGTTTGCAGCAACCAACTACGGGCGCCATTAAATTTTGTTACATATGGTTACGCTGTAGTTTGGAGAACCAACAGTAATAACAACATGTAACGTATTGGTAAGAAAGATATATAGTGATGTAAAGAACAATACACAATCTCAGCGTTAGGATACTAGTATAGTCAACAGCGAACAAGAAATCCTTCGCACAAGTAAGTGTCACTGTTTAGTTATTCTCTCACGTATTAAGAAACGACTTGCGATCAGTTAACTTCCGTAATTTACTATCTTCCCCCGGCTCCGTTGATGTTTATTTTATTTCACTTCATGATGTCGTCAATATAAATTTTATTACTTATGAAGCAACCAACATATTTAGGGCGGCATGGGAGAAGAGAATCGGTCGCGATGTTTTTCAAGGACTAGCCACGAAATTCGCCTGACCGAAGGAAATTACCGAAAACCAAGAACACAAAGGGCAGGTATCGATCAGAAAGGGCTCCTTGTAATATAAATCTCAGCCGGTAGATTTGCTTCTTGGCTACTCCCTCTTTCATGAAGCGTAAACCTGTAACCCCTAGAAAGTTACCATGAAGAAATAAGGGGCCAGTCGTTCTAGTACCTGTAGAAGCAGCCTCCATTCACTTTCCCGTCAGTGAACTAGAGACGTTCTATCGCTTTGAGTACTGAAAACCCACTGGGTAACTGGTCACAGAAAATAAACCTTACTTGCCTCTGTCCCATCAAGGTCAAGAGAGTGAACTGCGACAATGGCAGTGGGCCATCAGTGTACTGCGGAAAACACTCTAGAACCGGAGACAGATACCTGTTCATCATTCCTCCGTCCGCCCCCGGTAGCTGAGTGGCCAGCGCCACAGAATGTCAATCCTAAGGGCCCGGGTTAGATTCCCGGCTGGGTCGGAGATTTTCTCCGCTCAGGGACTGGGTGTTGTGTTGTCCTAATCATCGTCGTTTCATCCCCATCGACGCGCAAGTCGCCGAAGTGGCGTCAAATAGAAAGACTTGCACCCGGCGAACGGTCTACCCGACGGGAGGCCCTAGTTACACGACATTTCGTTTTATCATTTCTCCGTAGGAATTTGACGTCTCCGAGGCATGGAAATTTCTAGCGTTGCGACGACAAGCTCAGCCAATGACCATTACCTAAATGTAAATAGCGAAATGGGTCACGCATTTCACATGCAAATGAGGAGCAGCCAGGACGGCAGCTAGATCGAGGCCTTTCAAGCCCAGGGACGTGGGCCGTTTACGAAACAAAGCTGAACCCCAGGAAGCGTAAAAACAGGCGCCCCGCCGCGAAACAAAACGCTCGCCGAGGCGTGAAGCCTGCCACGCAGCCGAGTCGTTCCCTCCAGCTAGCACTGCCTGTAGGAAAAAAAAAAAACCACACGAGATGGTAGACGTACCTAACCGGAACAAAAGTTATAGCAGCGCTATAAAAGGTGCTCTGCTCGACATTCCCATCCAGTGTTCTCGTCGAATAACCCTCTATTAACTTAGACCACTATTAGATATATACTTGGGTTGAATAAAAAGGAGTGGCAAAACGGTGTTAATTCATACGAGACTGTCAGACGTTCACAGTATACGAAGCCGTCAATATCACTCTTATCTCGATCAGCTTCCCCCACGCAAATGGAAGGCGTCGTTCATTGCCAGCGCGTCCATCTCTGTCGGTGTCTCGCAAAGACCGCCCTGTAACATGGACGAGGTCGTCTATTGTGTTGTAGAGAATGCCGCGGAGAGTTTCCTTCATTTTGGCGAATAGGCCGTAACGGCACAGGCTCACATCGGGTGAATAAGGCGGATGCTCCAGTATCTCCCACCCCCACATACGCAGGAGCTCTTGCACGGGGTTCACAGTGTGGTATGAAGGATGATGGAATGCAGTCCATCACCGATCCACATACAGCGAGGAGCTCAACTGTCATGCTGTCCAGGGAGGACGTCCCGAATACATCCTGTCTTGAATGACATCCCTGCCATTTCGAAACACCTTCACCTACCTCGCCATCGTACAGTATGGCAACGCCATCGTACAGTATGGCAATGCTGCACCACGACACGCCTCAAGCAGTCCCTGAAAACGATGTGCGATCCAACCACGTTCCACTTCAATCTTGACCCATGCACATTATTTGGTTTCCTAAACATACAGTTCGGGCGCTTTAATTGGCTTCCCGCACTTTCAGACAGTACACACTGCAACTGACTCAAACACAGCCGTTCACGCTCACTGCACTACTTCAACTGGCTTTCTGCTATCAAATACAGACAGTATGCATGCCATTGGATGCACGTCCTTCATGTTACGGCAGAGTTGCCACTTCTTCTTATCCAACCACAGCCCTATAAATTGAGGGAGATTAGACAGAAAATAATAAAAAATGAAGTATTTCCAAGCGTGGTGTGTTTGTGTGTGTGTGTGTGTGTGTGTGTGTGTGTGTGTGTGTGAACGAAGCGGCCAATACCGAACTCATTTGTGTGAAACACTACTGATACAAGGTGGACGTTACTGGAAGCTGCCCAAGTTGTGGCATGTGAAACGCGGTCCCAAATAACTAAATGGATTCGCCACTGTCACGCCTGAGTACATGCTCTAATAAAGGAAAAATCGCCGCCTTATACTGAAAAAGCAGAAGCTTTCTGGTATCTTAAGGGTATCCCTAGTTGACCACCGTAACCGTAACCGAACAAACAATAGAACATTCCATCATCGTCGGATGTGTATTTTGCGGGCACACGCATCTGACAAGGAATCACCAGTTTCATCTCACAGTTTACGGAGAAGAATGTACATTAAAAAGTTACCAGCTCCGACTAACCTCTTTACCATGAAAACTTGGGCCACAATTCTGATTGTACGCTGTTGTAACTTCCAGAATGTACAGACTTTGGACTTTCGCTCCACCTCACCGCAACTGCCAACGCCCGAGTTCAAGTATTGTACAGCCGTGTGTTGAAAGCAACGGGAGAGGAGGGAGGGGGTGGGGGTGGACATACATGCCCTAGATGTTTTGGGATCTTGTTCGATAACATATTCCACGCGAAAAATAGGCAAGTAATTTCATCACGCATGTGCCGAACTCACACAGTTGTGCACTCAATCTGCGACTATAAATACAGCTTAAAATCAACATCACAAATCTAGGCAACTGAAGAATTATTGTTAAAACAAGTTAATCAACAATTAACAGTTAATTAACAATTTAATCAAGGCAATCACGTCGAAGAATAGAGCATCTTCTGCAAATTTACTTCACTGCAACTGTGCCAAATTTAAAATCTAAAAAAAATAAAGCCCAGCAGTTAGGAAGTGAAAGAATAGGTCTACGCTACTTCTTTATGAAACTCTCATTCGTTTCATTTATTTACACAGCATTTCTGAATCGCAACATAAAACTTTTCAAAGCAAACAGATCGATGGCACCAGGTGCAGGTCAGAAACCAGAAACTTTGAAACATTGAACAATGTACGTTTTCAGTGCCAAAACAGTACTTCACGACCCTCTTACTGCTGCACAGACTTGGGGCTCAGGCATGTGGCTGCAATGGAGCAGAGGGAGTCTCGCTTGTTTAACGTTCAGATGGGCTAGGGTACGGATTCTAATGACCTAAAAACCATCGAATTATGCAACAACTTATGACCTAAAACCTGCATATGAACTTAAAATATAAAATTTGACATTATGTAAGTTTTTAAATAAACGTTCTTGTTGAATTTTTATATACCATCAACTACATTATTCACTTCTGAACCATTTCAAATACAGTTTCGCACAGTTTGAAACTAACTAGTACTTATTTTTGGAATGTCTGCATGTGTGTGAAAGAAACACGAAATAAATGAAAGCATTCAAACAATGAAACCACGTTTTCACTACTGCTCACCAATTGTTTAAAGTATTCCAAATTGGTTACCATGTCTTGTCATTCTTCAGTTTCTGCACAGTTGCACTGTATCACAGGGTGCGTTTTCAGGTTCTCAATTGTCAGTGAGGATAGTTTTATATCTGGTAAAACTCTTCTCCGTACCACAGTACGTCACAAGAGTTTATTTGAAGGCTGCGAAATCACTGCAGGCCAGCTTTGGGTCATTGTCTTCAAATAGTGTGGCAAACCCAGAAAGACTGTCACTAACTTTGACACTTTAGAGTAACCAGGATTCCGCTGGAGGATATTTTGCAATTTGTTGTACCGTCTGTTAGCCAAATGACCACGAGCTCCAGCCAACTTCCTCTGCACATGTTGCACAATATCCACGGCTTCACACAGTTGAATGCCGGCGGCTTCCAGTCGTGTGTTGGCTTTTCATAGCACTGAAATGTTGGCGTTGATGCATGACAAGTTTCCAGCCAAAGTATCTGTAAAGACCTTTGCCACAGTTTTGTTAGCACTTTATTCATTGCTGTCATGCTTACAAAAGCCTGTTTTTATTTTGGCGTAGTTCGTGCTATAAGCCACAGCAACATTAAGCCAAGAACTCCGTCGTGCAAGAACAGATTGAGGGGGGTAGGGGCAGTGAAGGTGTTTGTGTCTGTAATTTCTGTAGCCGTACCAGAGCTTTCACATAGATTTTCTTGCCACAGGAAATTAATTTGTCCACATCAACGTAATTTGATAGCACCTCTCCTGTAACTCTGTGTACCGCTTGTGCAAGGCAAGTGATGTACATTGTACAGGGTAAGAGAATCTGTAGCCCCTTGGCTGCTTTAGCCATGTATGAAACACCATTGTTACTAGCAGTATAACGTTGTGTTTGTGCACACTATCCGGCCACAGTAGCTTCACAGGGTTGTCGAACAAAATGGCAACTGTAGAACTGTTTACTCTGGAGAGAGAACAGATACGATAATACAAGTATCCATGCTCGAGAGCTTCACAAGTTAGGAGCAACGTTTCGCCAGAGCCGTTAACTTTTACAACGCCAGCTACAACATGTGCAACATAACGCCTACCCACATCTATGGGCACCCAGAGATTTTGGTCAGCAACACTAAGTCGTATTTTGTTGAGGGTTAATTGGTTAATTCTCAAAGTAGACTCATCTGGAGCTGGACGTATTGTGTACTTCTCCAAGAACTGTCTGAAGCATGGGTTCTTCAACTTCTCCAACGGGACACCATCCACGCAAGTTCTTTGAAGAATGATTGGACCTCTTTGGTCAAGCAACAGCGTTTGTCAGCTGTTATTTTCAGAACTTCTCTTCGCGCTGCTGCTGTCTTTGACGGTGTTACGGAGTATGTGCACTTTAAAGTGCTTTTCTTCACTAACTTTTTCACAGACATTTTCCTGGTAAGCCGTGCAGTCATACTTTAGGCTGCAAGAGTCGGTGGTCTCGATTAATCTATAACCAATTTATGAAAATACAAACGTAAAGACTTTAAACGTGCTGAAAATACTAAACGCTTAACTATTTTGCTCTAGTCATGACTCTTATCGCCTGAATATTTATCAGCTTACGGATCGTAGAAATTTTTTCTGGGATTCAGCTGGAAACATTTCAATATAAGCACTATTGCTCAGGTCTTCGGTTGTCTCACCTTCACATTCATGGCGACCTTCGGAGGTCTGGACACGAGTTTGGTCCCGTAAATGAACTAAAGATTTATGGGGATGGTCGCTAACAGTTTCATTTGCATTGGAAAAAAATTCTGTGCTATTATCATGATTACTGTGGGAGTAACTAATCTTCAGTAAGACCTTTTGTCGTCTGACGAGTTTTGGTTGGCAGCTGCTACGGCTTGTGTGTCCATTCGCATACAGCTGACTCCTTAAAAGCGGGGCAATCCACGGTGCGAATGCCCTCATCGCGTGACCTCGGGTCTCTGTTTGCGTCGAGGTGCTAATCGCTCGCGTAAGCAGCCCATACAGGAGAAGCAAGCTCGCTAATTGACCTGCTTATAAGGCAGCTGCTGACGACCGACGTCATTTACGACTTCGACTTCCTGTCAGGCGACGCAAGTGCAATGTGCTCTCCAAAGACTTCGCACCTAACAAATATTGTACCGCACGGACGACTGCGAAAACACGCACGCGCTCGAGAGAGGGAGGGTGGAGAGAAGAGTGGAGGGGAATACTCGGTAATTTTGACGTACACCAAGCAAGGTTACTACCGATCCAGCTGCTATTACACAAGAGCTTAGCAATTTTAAACGTAGCTTGTCTCATTCAAGCACTTGCTGGTGTAATGTGACCGCCCATCAACTCTGCCTCAGATAGTCCGTTTGAAGCCCACTGGGTAAAGAGCTCACATTTAGAGTCAGAACTATTAGTGCTGATCGGAAAAAAAGACTACAAGCTATGAGAGGCTGTAGTTGTTTCACGAGCACTGCAAGGACGACATACTAAGACTAATGACATATTCAACTTGTAGCCGTATCTGGTACTACCTCCTCCGCGAGATTGATCGTTAATTCGCAGGAGCGCTCAACCGATGAGTCTGTTTATATCTTGGAGGTGAAATAATTCTTTTTTCGGACCACAATACTTCAATCTGCCTCTACCCTAACCTTCACCTTTCAATGACGTTAAGATTCGTTTTCGCGCTCCTTCTAGCACGACGACTATTACAAGACGGTGATATTTTGGTTTTTTATTTCTTTAAATAGTAACACCATCTTAAAAGAAATGTCTTTTCGTTCAGTATATGGCGATGAGGAGGTATTGAATAGGATTGCGGAGAAGAGAAGTTTGTGGCACAACTTAACTAGAAGAAGGGATCGGTTGGTAGGACATGTTCTGAGGCATCAAGGGATCACCAATTTAGTATTGGAGGGCAGCGTGGAGGGTAAAAGTCGTAGAGGGAGACCAAGAGATGAATACACTAAACAGATTCAGAAGGATATAGGTTGCAGTAGGTACTGGGAGATGAAGAAGCTTGCACAGGATAGAGTAGCATGGAGAGCTGCATCAAACCAGTCTGAGGACTGAAGACCACAACAACAACATGGCGATTCCTTGTCTTAAGACTTATCTCAATGTTTTTACAGCTTTTATGAAGGAAAGCCACGATTTAAGGTGGACTGTGCTAGTAATACGGTGATACCATTGACAGACCGCCATCACAGCAGCCCTAAGTGCATACCGGGTGGTCAATAACACAGCCTGCATTCCTTCTACATTCGTCGCACGAAGTCCTATATTGTATAAAGAAGCATTGCCTTACAAAGCCCATCCGGACATTGGAATATGGATTCACCGACGGACATCACACTGTTAGCAGCCATTCAGCGACCAACGATTATGCCGATTTCTTTTTCTATCTCACATCATTAAGGTAATTTCGCTTTCTCTTCTCATCAGTAATCAAATAATTAACGACTAACCCCTTGTTTGAAGGAAAGAGGAATTCTATCACTCAAGTCGCCGAAATGGCGTTCAGTTGAACGACTTGCACCAGGCCGTTGATTCACACGAAAATTATTATTACAACACTGGACAACTCGTATTTTCAACATCATCGTTATCGTTATCACCACCGTGGGACAGAATAGTAGATAAGAATGCCAACAGATGAATTAGGCAAGTATCAATGACAAATGGATTGCTTACCCCATCTTTTTGACGCTCAGTTCTAACAGTATGTCTTTCTTTTCGGCTCAAAATCACGAGACCAACATTCAATAATGAACATTATGACTCACATGACTTTTCAGATAATTGTTTAATAAGAACAATACCGAGAGAGAACATTTTTCTCTGAGGTCTCCCCTTGCCATCATTTACTTAGCCAGTTGTATGCAACTGTAAGTTCAGCATTACGATTGTCATCTTTTATGTCTCTCCGGTTCTCTTCATTTTAGTAGCAGACTAGTCTCCAACGCGTTTCTTTCCATTTTTTAAATATCTTCCTGTGCTCTGAACTCGTAAACTCGTAAAGTGAAGCGTTCGAGGAATTCCAACAGAAGAGATATATACAGAACAATTAACTTAATGAACGTATGAAAATAAAGCAACCATTAATCTTTATTAACGACAGAGTGTTTCGGCATTTATTAGCATTGTCAAGTTCCCCGTGAAGAACGCGTATAGATGTGAACGGCATTTGTATTTAACTAACTATATTGCACTCACGTCTAGAATTATGTGATGTCTATATTAGGTCGTTAGCTAACTGTCTTGTAACTGTCAATGTTTTAATTAGATGGTAAATGACGTTAATATATTGAAAATAATACTTTAATTATAGCTTGACAGTAGTTTGGGAGTTTTGCGACGTTTTATGTTTACAAAAATTATACAGATGAACAGTGATGTTATATTCACTAAATTTGGTCTCTATTAACTTTGGTTGTTGCATAGGTTATTTTAGAATTATCTACTTTCGTTTTCTAAAAGCACAATAACATATTTGAGATAGTATTTGCCTAAATTCTGTATGCTCGTTTAATATTTCTTGTGGCTATTTTCTCGTGTGTATATAGATTTTTCAATTCTTCAAGAATGTTCATTGTTGTTCTGTGGAGGATTTGGAGTGTATTTTAGGTGGTATCAGCAGTGTGGTTTTGATTTCTTAAATTTGGAAAGAAGCTCGACTGACCATTCTCGCTGCTTCTTGTGTGTTCTTTATATCTGGCGTTATAAGCAGCTATTTTGGTGCATCTTCATAATAAAGCATCCCTGTTAGTAAGTTTGCTTCTATTCCTTTCAACAACTTAATACTACCTAACAGAACTACAAATCATACTACGTATCTGCTCTGTTGCTGTCCTCATCTCTTAAGCGTCTCGCGTAGCAAAGACCTAAGGGATGACACAGGTGTACGCCGCACCAAATGCTAAGCAGTACGGAAATGCAACAGAAAAGCCCGTTAACTTTAATGGTAAAATTCGAGAAACTGCCAAGATGATCTAGTTGTACGTGCTTACCCCATCTCAGGCTAGGACGGGCCTATTATAGACCGAGAAAGATGACCTTGCAGCCGTGAAACCAAGTCCCACGCTGGCGGCCTCGAAGTAAAGGCGAGTACATAAAACTGGGCGACGTCTGCTCGGACGTCTGTACCCGGAGCAGTCCACACAAGGAGGTCACAGCGTCATCCCAGCCGCAGCCTCCTACGCTAATCACAGCGCCCGAGTGCCCCATTAGCATAACACTTGTCCTGACGGACGCAACGTCGCCGCAGCCGCGCAGGCGCGCGCAGCCGACTCGGCGTGGCAGGGCGGCGCGACACAGGCACAAGCGGCCACTTCAGCCGACGTATCCCACGCTGTTACTTTCACAAAGCTAAGCGCATCGGGGAAAATTCTAGTCAACCCCTTAAAAGATCACTGTGATCGCTCTTGAGCGCTACGAATGGTGCAGAACTGGAATCAGGCTGTCATGCGCCACACTACTGCTGATTTAAATCACGGCAGTGAAGTGAATCACGATGGAATCACTGAAACTTTTCAGTCTGCATTTAACGCAGTCTTCACCTCTTAGCCGTGTGAAGATCCACCAGGAACGACACGTGCTTCGGATTCCACGTTAAACTCCATGTCCCCTTTCCCCGGTAGGATTACTGGGGTAAATAGGCAAGTCACCTAAATGGCGTTCAACTGAAAGACTTGCACCAGGTCTTTGAACCACACGAAATAATATTAATAATAATAAAAAAATTTTGGAACAACTGACGATTTTCAGATAAATACTAGTGTATGGCAAGGAAGTGGACTCTCCCAACTGCGACCTAGAAAAGGTAGTCAGAGAGGGGAACACGAAGATTCATAGTGGATTCAGACTAGAAACAAAAAAACAAAGGCATCAAAGTTAATTTTCTAGCCTTTGAAGACGGTACGACCTACTAGCCGAGACCTGGGAAGAAGCCAAAGAACGGTCACTGAACTTCAAGAAGTAGAAAAAAAAAAAAGTGTCAAAATCTCCTTCGAAAAGACCAAGATAATAGCAAACATAAAAAGACACCATAACATTTTAAACTGGGAGTGCAAAAAACAGAGGTAGTCCAATAATTCAATAAGCTTTTGAGAATGGATAGGTTGGTGTGCCTTCGAGAAGAAGGAAATGGAACCTTGAAGAAACGAGGCAGAACTGGCCTTCCAACTCACCAAAATCACAGGTAACAGAAAGTCCCTCTCGTGGAATGGAGAAACAAAACATTACAATACAGTAATCAAAACGGAAGGTCTGTATATAGCCGAAACATCGTGTATCCGCGTTCACTGTTCCTCTCGCTTGAAGATTTTTCACAGTTTCGGCACGGGCACGATGTACGCCAGCTTTTCGGTACTTATTGCTGCTACACTGTTCTACACAATCTCCTAGCCTGCATCTCTTTCGGCAATTATTTCTGGATATTGCAACTTTTTCCTAAAGCCGACTGATAAGAAATAAAAGATCGTCTGCATTATCGTTGACGAATATGTGAAAATATAGATTAGAAGAAGGGACAGGCTGATACGCCATTGTGGCAACACATCAAGGAATCACTTCCATGTTACTAGAAGAAGCTACATAGGGAAAAATATGTAGATGAAGAAAGACTGTAATATATCTAACTAGTTATCGGGGACATGACTTCTGAGTGCTACTCTGTGCTGATGAGGGTGTCGCGGAAGAGAAAGTGGTAATGGCCACACAGAACTGCCTACCCACTTAAAAAGTATATTCCTGTTCAGTCATGTGAGGGCTGTTCTCCATGTCCCATCTCTATATGCCTAACCCAAACATCATTTCAAATCCTAGGTGTCTTTCAGTTACGTACCAAACACTGGGAACTGGAGCGTCCTTTACCCTCCTACCCAACGAACTACCCACTTACAGAACTACCTATCTGACGAATTTCCTGTGTACGATATGGAGTGGCATTTCATTTGGGAAATTTTGTCTTCGTTGGACATCCAACCCAACCTCGTGGATTTTGTTGTCCATGCTTCCAATTGTCGCTGTGGAAGAGCTACTAGGATAATCAAAACATTGAATAGATGAGTTTTAGACCGCACTCACATCACGAAGAATAATCACAATAGCCCTTTTTCGCGTTTCTTCCTTTATGCCACTTGAGAAATATAAATAACTGATGTTTTGTCCTCTTCACCAAAGGAATGTAGACAGTCTTTGATGATTCATTATAAATGAAGTTATAAATAACGACTAACACGCTTGAGACTGATGTCTGACACCAGGTATAAATGAAGAGATAAGAAACTTCTCTGAACTCTTGAGAGTCCGACTGTTTCACGCAAAGCCTCCCGTGATTAGTTTCAACACTACAGCTAACGAGAAAACGCAACTGATCTACGAGTAAGTCTGATGAGCGAACGAGTGTTAAATATCTGCCAAGCAAACAGGCCATGGGCGCACCGAGATAGAAGAAACTTCCATGCGTACTGGTCAGTTTGCGAGACAGGTACAGTCTCAAGCAAAAAGATTGGGTCGTTCATCGTCAAATTGAGCTTGAGAAAGTCGTCCTCTGGCGCACGAGGCTGCAGCCATCCCAAGTGTTTCCAAATGGAACGCGTCACGAAGAAGTGAAGGGAGCTGCGCTGCTGTGCGGAGCGAGTGTTAAGTGGCGGCAGAAACCGCCTTGTCGTGACGCAAGCCCGGCGCAGCGGGCGACCGTCTGCTTGACGTACAGCGACGCCTGTTAAACAGCCTGGCGCCGACATTTAAGCGCCACTACTTAGTCGTGCTGCATCATCCGAGACGGACCACAGTATCAACACGACAAAGTCACACCTCTTCTATAATGACGCAACGAACATTTTCCATGCGATAAAAACCACCGAGTGGCAACATAATCTTGATGTAGCATTTAAACAAATTTCTTACTCGTTATCTCCAGTCGAGTACTTAAAAAATACCCAACACTGCGCTGGTAATCCGAGAAACTGTCATCAGTGAAATCTGCCCACGAAGCCAGCATTTTCGTATATTTTCTACGTGCCACGCGGTCTAGGACGCCTAGTCTCGATTCGCGCGGCTCCCCCCGTTGGAGGTTCGAGTCCTCCCTTGGGCATGGGTGTGTTTGTTGTCCTTAGCGTAAGTTAGGTTAAATTAGATTAACTAGTGCGTACGCCTAGTGACCGATGACCACAGCAGTTTGGACCCACAGAACTTACCACAAATTTCCGAAATTTTTTCTGCTTGTTCGCTAAAATTGTCGAATGTAAAAAGTTGCACTAAATTTTCAGAGAGGCGTTGTAATGCTGAGAAATTACACATCTTGAGGTTTGAAGGAATAGTTGATTTGGCAAAGGAGTCAAAAGAAAACAACACACACACACACACACACACACACACACACACACAGGCGCGCGCGCGCTCGCGCAGAAGGGGGAGGGGTGAAGGAGGGAGTGAGAGATGATGACCGTGGCAGAGCAAGCATACCTTACCTTCTGAGGCTTCAGCGCGCGGCTAATCTTATAACGAGCATCGCGCCGTAACTATTGGTCATTGTGATCGTATGGCTGACTACATGAATTATAGAAACTTCAGAGAGCAGCTACGAAGTAAATGAGGCTATTTATCAAGGGTTCATATTCAAAAGCTTCTGCGCAGGGGAAAATAGTCGACTGACAAGAGTGGCACTACTGCTTATGACCAACCTAACTGGATCTCTTGCAGCAGATTCTGAAAGAACCGCTTCGCTATGTTAGGTTTACGGGTGCTGGCGCCCTTTTTACCGCCATATTCACATTGCAGGTGTTTCCCTGTACATCACGATCTGTCCTTTCCTACAACGGCTCCGAGGGAAGACACCTCTTTAATTCTATGAATTACATGGGCGTAAAAATTTGGGAAAAATACCTCCATATCTGAGGAACGTAACTGCGTTATACCGGGTGGTAATAGTTAAACTTTCTGTATTTAACACGTTATTACACGGAAACTAAGTACCGTATAAGTTCCAAACTTGGTAGCATTAACATCCAGAGCATGGGGTGCATGATTTCCATCACAGCGCCACCATCAAGTTCCAACTATGGTCACAAGGTGCGTTGATCAGTCATCGTGATTCATATAGTCTCACAAAGCTGACCAGTCGCAGTGCACTTTTCGGCGTGTCAACATGAGCGTAAACAAACGGAGCAGGACATTATTGTTGAATCTCTATTATGAAAACTGTAGTGTCGGTAGCTGGACCGACACCGTGATGTGGATGGCTGAAAAGGAATGCTAAACTAACGCTGTGGCCGATAGTGCACGCACGGCAATAAGCATACGGGCGTGAAGTCTGGAACATAAAAACTTATGAATGAATAAGAAGAAAAGTATGTAGATGCTTTTTACTTAACTTTTAATAATTCCTTGGAATACATCTCTCTTGATTACTCGTAAGCTATAGGCACTGATACAAATGGCTCCTTGCTAGTTCGTAGCCATTAACTTAGCTGATGGCTATTATGTCTCTCGGCTAATGAGAGAGAAAGGCTTCGTACAACTGGGCGATAGCTAGGTTCGCGTACAACTGGGCGGTAGCTTGGTTCTCGTACAACTGGGGGCGAGTCCACTCTCGTATCACGAGACCTGCCTTGGTGGTGGCGCTAGGTCTGCGATCACAGTGGCGACACGCGGGTCCGACATGTACTACATGGACCGCGGCCGATTTAAACTACCACCTAGCAAGTGTGGTGTCTGGCGGTGACACCACAAAAACAACAGCTGCACTTCCAGAATATCGCCGACTGAAAAGATTACTGAAGGGTCCTCTTTCTCCGCCTGCAGTGCGGAGCATAATGAAGTCGTTCGACTCAAATGGAGAACTGGGCGTCGCTACGGGAAGAGACCGACGTCCGGTGGCACCACAGGTGGTTGATGAAATCGCTGTTGCCATGGCAGACAACGCTGCGCGCAATTCCCGATCGTCAGGCAGTGCGCGTGCTGTGCCATGACAGCTGACATCCCTGGTCCACTGTGCGGAAGGTGCTTCGAACCATTCTCAAATAGTATCCGTAGAAGACCCATATCAAACAGCAGCTTGCACCACAGGACGCACAAGGACGTGTTGACTACGCTCTCCACTTCCTCGCAAGAACTGAAGTTGACGAGGGCTGGCCCTGGACCATCGTATGGACAGGCGAAGTTCATTTTTCTCTGACGGGTGAGATGAACACACATAATTGTGGAGTGTGGAGATCTTCGCCTCCAGTCACTGTGCTTGAAGTTCCTCTGTATGGTGAACGTGTCACCGTATGGTCTGGCTTCACATCTACGTTAATCATTGGCCCGTTCTTTTTTGAACAGGTTGGCGCTCAAGGACAAAGACGAGCAATGTGACTGACCAGCGTAACTGCTATGTGCTTCGCCAGCATGTCATACTTGCCCTACAGGAGAGAGACGCATTGAGCTCAACAGTTTCCATGCAAGATGGGACCCCACCGCGCGGCGCTCGTGGGGTTTACCTACTTTTCTCCGAAACACATTTGGAAGCGATCGAATTGTTAGCCGATCGTTTCCAAACGCTGGGCCGGCACCATCACCTGATCTCACTCCCTGTGATTTCTGGTTGTGGGGCTACCTCAAGAACGGCAACATTCAGTTTTCTCCAATGCAGCTTCTCAAAAAGTACCCATAATTTGAAGAAAACTACAGTACGACAGCATTTTCACTTAAACATATTAACAGCGGTGGAAATTACATTAACCGTCAAAAAATTTAGCATCTGGACATGGTCTAATTCCGTATTTCTTCATTCGTAACTTACTCCCACACTGTCACCATGCCAAACTTCCATAATACACTCAGTTTCAGAAAATAATCTCTGGCTGGCTGATTTGGCGGAATGTAAAACTCGGCAACAAATAATGAATACAATATATAAGACAATCATACGTAAAAATGATAGCTGAATATGTAACGAAGAGCTGAAAACACCCAGACGTTGCTGCACGGAAGAGAAGCCAGTATTTTCCTGTGTAGGTAATAGTGATCAATATGCTATCTGACGAAATGCTGAATCAACTGTATTTTTTCCTGAGGGAACGATGTTATTTGTGGAAGCCACTGCATAGCTCGTGAAAATACACGTATACAGCAGAAGTCAATGTATATAGTCAAACTTGTCACATAATGGCTAGAAATCTTTATTAATACGTAAATGTATATTTCAAAATGTAATATTTCTGTTCCTGTGCAAATGGCCTGAAAATCCTGATCTGTTCAATTTTAGCAGCTCAGTAATTGAACAAAATAAACTCGAAAAGTCTTTCTTTCAGCGCTGAATGACAATCGACTCTGAAAAGGTAGTAAACTAAAGTGCAATTTGTTTCCTCTCTGGCGAGAAATCTTTCTGGCAGATTAAAAAATGTGCGAGGCCGGGACTCGAACCTGGGACCTTTGCCTTTCATGGAGTACTCTACCGACAGAGCTATCCAAGCGTGACTCGTGGAGTAAATCTGTGAGGACAGGTCATGAGTCGTACTCGAATAGCTCTGTTGGTAGAGTACTTGCATGCGAAAGGCAAACGCCCCAATTCGAGTCGCAGTCTGGAACATATTTTTGATCTGCCAAGAAGTTTCAAATCAGTGTACACTCCATTATAAATTGAAAATTCACTCTGGTAACCAGTGAGAAGTTCGTCATTATCTTTCACTGTGTTCCATCTGCGAGTTTTTTTAAAAAATCATGTTAGCAATAAACAATATATGAGAAAGAAGGGCAAACCAACTGATACATTAACACGTGATCATGGAAGTATAAAGTTTGGAGGAAAGAAGCGATGAAACTGAAACCGTGCAAGTTCTGCATTCTGGTATTTTCTCTCTTCAAGACCTGATGCCGTCTCCTTGATGAAATGAGGGAAGTAATTTCCATTAACACAATACTCCGTCTTGTAGGAGACTTCTCACTATGTCCAATCATCATCAATGTATGCACAGTACTTGTCAAATATCTGAAACACGCTGCAATCGACATTTACATCTAGCTCGCCTACGGAGATATCTCCTTTCTGTGTTTGCGAAATATATGTGAAACAGCTTTCCGTTAAGCAAGTTTACGTAATTAAGAAAATGTGGGATAACTGAATTCGCTGAGAAGAATATTAAAACAGTGTGATTGAAGTGCTGGCGTTGCAGGAAAAACATAATAAGAAACTACTGTTAGGTAAGTATTCACTGAATTGCGTCTATTAACTGATGCAGTCACACGTCATGCTAAAAAACAGTGCGGGTCCGAGGAGCCTGTTCGCCTGTTGGTAGAGTCGGCCTGAGTCGCAGTAACATGATGGAGGAGGAGAACGGCGCTGCTCCAGAAGCTAATGAGGGTGTAATTTTTGGCCTGGTCTCTCTCTCTCTCTCTCTCTCTCTCTCTCTCTCTCTCTCTCTCTCTCTCTCCCTCCCTCCCTCCCTCTCTCTCTCTCCCCCCCCCCCCCCCTCCTGTGAGCAGACGCCGTGTCCAGACGGAGGAACTTCCAGCGCTGGAGACGAGTCGGGTTTGTTTGCTGGACCGGTTTTCACAGCTCTCGCGCCGCTCCGGTTTACTTACGCGTACAAGAAGTGGGTGCATTCCGCGCCTTGCTGTCTGGGGAACTCGGGACTGAGGAGCGTGTTCTGTCTGGGGTATCGCTGGTAGTGACAAGATATGCGGGGGGGGGGGGGGGGGGGAGGGGAGACTGCCGTACAGATTTGACAAAGGTGCAGTATCTCTCTCACACGACTGCATCTGTCGCCAAAAGATAATGATAATCGAGCTGCAGAGGGAACTGAATGAGGGTAGCTGAGCTAGCACCATAAAGGATCGGAAAGATTTGCCCCAATGAACTGGAATTTTACTGCTGCTATGAGGAAAGAGTATTCCCAGTGATTATAAGCTGACGAAAATCATTTTTTTAGATTCATACTTTCTCTGTATGATTTATGAAGCGTGGTAGCTGTGTGATGTACTCGTATATAGGGTAACGTCACGAAGACGCTATCTGGGTCTCTGTTGTGTGGCAGTGTCAGACAACTTTGAAGGAGAGAAGTACTCCGTCTTTAATTCACCAATATGATGGAAAGGAGGCTGTGGTGGTGGTGGTGGTGGTGGTGGTGGTGGTGGGATTCATGGTGGATGAACACGAAGGTCTTCACATCTTCGTTCGCAATCTGAGAATTCTGATAACGCCAAAACCTCCATTGAGTGTTTGAAGATGCATTTTGTCAAGACTGGCTCTTAACGATTATGATGCCAAATACAGTGTGTGTTTCCGCATTTTCTCTCGTGTTTCGGCAGATATTTACGATTTCGTTTTTGTGATGTGTTGCTGGTGTCAGCCTGAACATATATTGCTCATCAGGTATTTCATGCGACACCCATTGTCGACAGGAAGTGTCGGTCTGTTTTCTGTTTCAACCACAGTGATTTTTAAAGCGGAATATTTCTCGGCCATTCGACAGAGCGGTTCCAAGTTAGTCTAGTGCGGCGTTCGTGTAATCGATATGCATAAACAGGGACGGAAAACATGAAGAATAGCCAGTACTCAAGCAGCGACTGAGCAGCGCCGCGCCATGGCGGTGGGAGTCAGCAGTGCTTGAGTACTGGCTATTCTTCATGTTTTACCGTCCCTGTTCATGCATATCGATGAAACGAACGTCGCACTAGACTAACTTGGAACCGCTCTGTCGAATGGCCGAGAAATATTCCGCTTTGAAAATCACTGTGGTTGAAACAGAAAACAGACCGACACTTCCTGTCGACAATGGGTGTCGCATGAAATATCTGATGAGCAGTATATGTTCAGGCTGACACCAGCAACACATCACAAAAACGAAATCGTAAATATCTGCCGAAACACGAGAGAAATGAGTCAGATGTCTCTTAGGAGAGGCGCCCTGTATAACTGCTCACGTGGATGAATTTCGATTTGATCTCAGAATCTGAAACGTACACAGTACAGCTGAGATGCAACGGGGAGACAAGTTACAGACCATCAGCAGCCAACACAGCATAACAGACCCCCGCGCACAGTATTAAGAATGGGCACGACCCCTGGAGGAGCTGTTTTACCACAGCACACAGCAGGCTACGTCGCTACCGAAGGTCGTATGGTAGCAACAAGTACCATAAATATCCTTTTAACTACCAGTGTCTTGTATCATTAAAAAACCTCTTCCAGATATGTAGAGGTGTAGTCTTTTCTAGACAAACGTTTCAGACACCGTTTCAAACGGCTTCATCTGGCTGGGGTATTTACTATTGCCTAGCCGTAGTCTGTGTCGATCTTGTGTTTAACCTTAACCTTGTTTTGTGACTATTCCGACATGTTCAGAAAATATGCTCTCTCATTCCGTTATGTTACTTGAAGCTCTAAATTACCAACTTACGACTACATTAATCTTTCCCTTTGCACTGATTGGTTTGTCACTGTATTCTATAATTAAAATTTACTATGAAACACCGTCGCCATTGAACCGCACTGTTTTGTTTTCTCTACACTACGCCGTTCGAATCCTACGGCTCCATCTTTTGGTGCTTCCCTCTGCGTCTATTGTCCATGCTAATAAGGTACATTTGACACGTTGGCTTATGTAGTGGGACGAAATTAAACGTCACCCATCCACCAAGTCAGCCCAGTTTGCAGGTGACTATAAGTTTAATTTAGTTTTTGTTTATGTGTTTTCTTATTATTTGTAATAAATATGAATTATCTAAAAGTTTTGTATTTTTTTTATGTGTTTCATGTACGGAGAGATCGGCGCAACGAACGGGGACAGCATCTTCGTTGCCGCGACCAGAGAGGAAATTGCTGGCCGCTATACGTCGCGGGTCGACAGCCAAGGAGCAACAGAAGATCCTGGAACCGAGTTGTTGCGTCGTGTTTCTAAAAAATTAAAAATGAATTTTTATACTTTTTTTGTACAACAATGACAAAAAAGATAGAGCTTGGTCTTATTGAAATGTTAGTCACTGTCTGTCAAGGCTCAAGTTCACATCTGTATGTGTAGGAAGCTAATAAAATAGTGTATGCTATTAAAGTTGAAACACGTGTCTTGAAGATTTATTTATGAAGAATTGTGTGAACGGATTAATAATATATTTGACAAGATTAGTAATTCTTACGACGTTCACCGAAACTTTGAGTCTAAAAAGTTTATTTAATGTGTGATTCTGATATCGATCAGATCAAGATAACGTGTGTCAATATAATTTCTGAGGAGAAACAAACGAAATTTAAATTCGAAAAAGTTACGAAAACCAATTGGCCCAAGTGATGTAATTCTCTGCACACGACTCAACTGATGTTTTACAGTTTCGTTCAAGAACCATTCTATGACAATTTAAAAAGAATATAAATCATTTTTTTGAAGTGGGTTGTAACTGACGTAGGTGACGAAGTCTGCACATGGTCATATAACAAACGAAAACCCAATAAAACGTCGTTACACCAAACCGTGGCGACCTTAGAAACAGGACTTGTGTGCAACTAAGGCACACAGGTACGAAACAAGAAATCAAGAGTCCTTCGGAAGTCAACGCGAGTTTTCGTGGAGCCTTCACCAGCCAGCGGCGACTTCGTGGGTGTGGGCATCTGACGGAGCCGCAGCCAAGCAGTACGGTCACGCAGTTGTTCCACGAGAAGGCGCATCTGTTGGGCAGCAGCTGAACGCTGCAAACCCCGACAACCTTTTTTCTCCCTAAACTAATAGGCCCAGTACGTCAGCTGCGGGGCGTTCCTCCGGCTGGTATTAGAGGTGTTGCTGAGGGCTTCGCCTGTCTACGGCGGTGCCGGGCGTGGTTGCCGCCAGCGACGTTTCCGGTGTTCGACTCAGCGTCCGGCCGGTTGCGGAAGCGGGGTCGCAGCATCTCAGCGGCTGCATCGACGGCTGTTACATCTGCAGCCCATAGCAGCACACTGATCATCGAGAACTACAAATTACAATATTAGTGTCCGGTGAGTTTGTTTCAAGTTGGAAGTGGAGTGTTGTACATAGGAAGTGTGCTTTTACAGGATTGTTGATTACAAGTTTGCGTGTGTAAATAGTTAATATTTTACAATAATGTCGGGAAGTGAAATGTCAGACGAAGAGCAATCTATGTCCGATAGGAGCATGAGATCCCTTTTTAGGGCGATCGCTAAATTGAAACAATCTAACGAAGAATCTACTGCTAGATTAAAAGAGGAATTAAAACAGTCTAACGAAGAATCTATGGCTAGATTAAAACAGTCTAACGAGGAATCTACTGCTAGATTGAAACAGGAACTAAAACAGGAATTAAAACAGTTTAACGAGGAATATACTGCTAGACTTAAAGGGGAGCTAACAAAATCAACAGACAGGTTGCAGGAATATCTTAATGAAACCAGTCGAGAATTAAGTGGTAAAATAGAGTCTTCTAAAGTTGAAATGCAGGAAAAATTAGTAGGACTTAGTAATAAGATTGCTGATAATTGTAAAAGGTTAGAAGAATATATCCGGGAATCGCGCGAGGAAAAAGCTCGCATGCGACACGATATTACTGACTTATCCGAGAGACTAGATAGTGTCAATATCTTAGTTGTAAATGAAACACAGAAAAATAACAACATGTTACGAGATGAATTTTCTATGCAAACAGAAACTGTTCGCAGAGAATTATTGAAATCTATTAAAGAGGTCTCTACCAAACCTGTAGAGATTTCTTCAATAGAAAATGTAGAATTAGAGACATTAACTCATCAAGTAGAAAAGGACCATACCGAAATCGAAAACATGAAATTTTTAATTACTGAAATATGCAGTAATCTTGAGACTGCCAAAGATAATAATATTGACGAAGGTATAGAGCGTTCACATCGTGAACACAGTGAAGAATCGATATTAGCTAATCGCGTATCCAATACAGAAATGCGGATACAGGAAATTACTAAACGGTTATCGGAATTAGATAATAACGAGAACATTTCAGGTAGCAGAGGTAATAACATAATCAGAGACAACAGTCGCATCGAATTTGCTAGCACGGACGACAACAATATGAATAAGGCAATCACGGCAAGCCAATCCGATGCAACTCCGTCTCTGCAATCTAAACAAAATCCGACTATTTCTCTCGCAGAATGTCTGGATGACATAACAACAAATTCAAATGTAGCAAGTCGATTTCCTGTATTCAAACCAGGAGGCGAACTGCACCCTACAATCTTTATAAAAGCTTTTGAAACATCATTATCTCCTAAATGGAGTAATGAAAAACGCATTCAATTTGTAATAGGACATTTAGAAGCAGAAGCTGCGGAATGGGCAGTACTGCATAGAACTGAATTCAGGGATTGGGATGATTTTGTTAAGCAGTTTAAACAAAATTATTGGTCAAGAGGAAAACAACAACACTTAACTCTAGAGTTGTTAGACCCTCCTCCATATTCTAAACGGTGGGGAGGTTATAGGAATTATTTTGAATGGAATTTAAACCGTGCTAAATTAATTGAAGAACCAATTATTGACAGTCATCTAATACGAGTCCTAAGTAGTAGGTTACCGTATTACATAAAGGAAAGAAAAATGTTATTCTACGAATTATACAAAACATTAATAATGGGGACGAAACAGTTAACACCCGGGGTGTGTGGTTATATTTTAACGACTTGTTGTATTGGAAAGCACAGAGGGAAAACCAGAGATGGAAAATCTGCATTCCGAAAACGGTTGTGGACGAGTTAATTACTTATATTCATGAAGGTTACGGGCATTTTGGAATTCATAAATGTATTAAACATCTAATGAAGTATTATTATTTCAAAAATATGTCACGTATTGTGAGAAGTATTATTAGGGCTTGTGAAACCTGTCAAAAGGTTAAAGTTAATAACAAATCCAAGCGTTATAAGTTATATGCTGTAATTCCTCGAGGTTTGTGGGATCTACTATCATTAGATTTTTTCGGCCCTCTGCCTCGTAGTTCAGGAGGATTAACATATGTGTTTGTTGTAATGGAATGTTGGTCCAAACATGTGAAACTGTATACTTTGAAACGAGCGAATACAGCAAGCGTTATACGCTGCCTCACCCGAAATTACTTTGTTAACTGGGGCATTCCTAAACGACTTATGTCTGACAACGGTAGTGCCTTTATTAGTCAAAGATTTCAAGATATGATAAGACAATATGGAATCAAACATATCTTAATTTCGAAATATCACCCTCAAAGTAATTTAGTAGAAAGAGTCATGAAAGAATTAGGACGATTATGTAGAACTTATTGTGCACATAAACATACTCAGTGGGCCAAACTAATGCCTGAATTCGAAAAGATATTAAATGAATTGCCTCACCTAACGACGGGATTATCACCTATAGAAATTTTAGGCAAACGAATTATAGGTGAGCCTTTACTAGCTGCTTTACCTTGGCCACCAGTAAATGAGATACAACAAGATATTCCAGACGAAAAAGTTTGCGAACAGATTGTAAAAAATGCCGAACGGAGAATTAAAAGTTATAATCAACAGGCTGTAGAACCCTCATTTCAGGTAGGAGATCTTGTGTTAGTACGATCTCATCCTAAAAGTTCTAAGATCGATAAGGAATGTAGAAAATTCTTCTTTATCTTTGAAGGTCCATATGTTGTACATAAGATTGTACATCCCAAAGCATTACTTCTTATGGAACCTTCATCAGGTGTAATTAAAGGATTATATAGTGTTGATCAAATGAAACCCTTCATTCCTAAATAAGTTAATAATTAGTATATGTCACACACGGAAGAGCATTCATAGTTTATTCATGTGAAGTTTTTCGTGATAGTTACGTATTATTTTAAAGAATGAAACAGAAAGCTTAAACAAGTGTTCTACAATAATCTACTGGTACTTCAAAAAAAAGAGAAAGATAACCAAAAGGGGGATTTATATGGAGGAAATTTTGCTCTTAGGTCTAAAGGAATTTTGCGTATTTTAAATTTACTCGGATAGTAGGAACCAAAGGGGATGGTTAATAGTTTTAGGGACCATGGGCGTCCAGAGCTATATGGCTCACGAGAACATAGCAGAGTGCCTTTAATAGAGGTTTGTAATAGTGTTAATATAGAACACACCAAACGGGGCTCTCTCGCTTGTTTCTCCTAAATAAATGGCCATTACCCAACAAGGTGTCCGAAGGTAAAGAAAGCCGTGCCGAGATTCTAAAGAAAGTTTTGCTTGATTTCTTCTTGACCTCAGGCATAAATAAGGCATTAGGGAAGAGAATGACGTAAAGTAAATAGTACTATTAGATATTGTGAGAAACTTATTAGTAATATACATTCTTGAAAAGAATAACTCTAGTAAATAAATGAAACTATAACTAATCTATCACAATTTGAATGCTCTGTCCTAATGTACAACGTTAAAGAACGTACTAAATTAGTATTTATTAGCAACTATTAACTGAAGAGGAGCAATCTCCCTATATTCGGTTACGAATTACCATAAGAGCACAATTAAGAGTAAATGACAAATAGTCACAACGATATCGTATTAAAAGGATTAAATCTCTCTAATAGCAAGGACTCTAGGTTACGTAAAATGTGAGGAAAATGTATTAACAGTTAAATATTGTATATTGAACAGTTTTAATTTCGGTTAAAACCTGACAAACTGAGCTTGTGGGTGGGGTATGTAGTGGGACGAAATTAAACGTCACCCATCAACCAAGTCAGCCCAGTTTGCAGGTGACTATAAGTTTAATTTAGTTTTTGTTTATGTGTTTTCTTATTATTTGTAATAAATGTGAATTATCTAAAAGTTTTGTATTTTTTTTATGTGTTTCATGTACGGAGAGATCGGCGCAACGAACGGGGACAGCATCTTCGTTGCCGCGACCAGAGAGGAAATTGCTGGCCGCTATACGTCGCGGGTCGACAGCCAAGGAGCAACAGAAGATCCTGGAACCGAGTTGTTGCGTCGTGTTTCTAAAAAATTAAAAATGAATTTTTATACTTTTTTTGTACAACAATGACAAAAAAGATAGAGCTTGGTCTTATTGAAATGTTAGTCACTGTCTGTCAAGGCTCAAGTTCACATCTGTATGTGTAGGAAGCTAATAAAATAGTGTATGCTATTAAAGTTGAAACACGTGTCTTGAAGATTTATTTATGAAGAATTGTGTGAACGGATTAATAATATATTTGACAAGATTAGTAATTCTTACGACGTTCACCGAAACTTTGAGTCTAAAAAGTTTATTTAATGTGTGATTCTGATATCGATCAGATCAAGATAACGTGTGTCAATATAATTTCTGAGGAGAAACAAACGAAATTTAAATTCGAAAAAGTTACGAAAACCAATTGGCCCAAGTGATGTAATTCTCTGCACACGACTCAACTGATGTTTTACAGTTTCGTTCAAGAACCATTCTATGACAATTTAAAAAGAATATAAATCATTTTTTTGAAGTGGGTTGTAACTGACGTAGGTGACGAAGTCTGCACATGGTCATATATCAAACGCAAATTTAATACGTCGTTACACCGCACTTACTTGGCCAACTTTTGAATTTTGCCTTCTGTATTAACTTTCAGCACATTTGCTAAAAAATAAAAAGTGAAAAATAAAAAAAAGATGAAGCTGCAAGCTTAAGGTACAATATTACTACGAAGTGAAAGTATGGATTGTGACTGAAGGCATTTATCTCAGTAGGTCCGTTAATAACTGTAGGCTACGTGTCCAGTTTGGAAATAAATAGTTGCTGATCAACACCAATGAGTACTTTCAACTAATTCTCATTTCCATCACACTCCATGAGCTGAGATATTTTATATGTACCAGTTCAAGCGAAGAAATGGTTACTGCAGCTTGAGGCAGGAGCCACAAGAGGAATTTTCGGTTTAATTAACAACTATAGGCGTTGGAGGAAAGGTCAGAATTACTGCCTCACAGAATTCGAAGACATCAGAGACAATCAGAATTGGGTACTTTCGATGGTTGTGACACTTCAGTATTGCTCCAATTCACATACACTGCATCAGTTACAGAAATTAAAGTTACAGTGCTTTTAAGACGAAGGCAAGGTCGTATCGGAGGCGGCATTCGCTTGTTTCCAGCGGACCTGAGCAGCGGTTCGCGTTAATTTCGGCTACACGGCAAATTCGAAACACGCTGCACCTTGATTTATTCACCTACATGACAAGCATTGCCAGAGGTTAATATCGCGTCACATGCCAGCGAGACCTTTGAATGTTTGGTCCAACGCTTAGCTCTCGATAGAGAAAAAGAAGTAAATGGCAGAAAGAAAGGTAGCCGAGTGAGTGAAGAATGGAACCTTATCTGGAAAACAAAGTGTGCACACGCTCACACCTAATGTCCCTACGGTGCGTGCGCTGGAGACACGTCGGTACGTGTTGTTGAAGTCGTGAGGGCAGCTCGTGCTGCATCAGGGGAACGTGCCGGTTCACAGGCCGCGGTCGTGGGCTCACAATGGCGCTAAGCTGCGTTCGTTATTTTTGTGCATCGTCTCATGTAAATCGTAAATGGTTGCTATGGTGATGGGCATCAAGTTTTTTTCCCCACTTTACCTCTTCGAAAACTCAAACAGGCCAGATCCGTTTACATGGCTTCTTGCTTAGACAGTATTACACCTAATGCACGAGTTGAACAGTTAACTTGTGTTCCAAACTGTGTTCCAAACTGTGTTCCAAACTGTGTTCCAAACTGTGCACTCAAAATTACACATTACCACTGAAGAGGTAGTATCTGTGTAGCAAAAAATCAAAACAAAAAAATGTTTGTACACTCCAGGTAGCCGTCTGCATTCCCACAAGTAGATACTGTAAAATCGTCATTTTTCCGTAAAAGTAAGATAGACAGGAAAGGAAACACTACTGCATCTTTAGTGCCTGAGCAGTACCTCTGTTGTTCAGGGTCTAGGAAATAAATCGGCCGTGGCCCAGTTAAAGCGATCATATCAGCGTTCTCTCACACGACAATATTTAGATGAACCACAGAAAATCTTATTCTGCTTGGCCTAACGTCCACTTTAACGACAATTCTCTCGATTGTGACTCCACTGTGTTAAACACTGCACCAACTCACTCGATGAGGTACTACCACTAGGCATGCAAAGAACAACGTACAGGAACGGCAGAGTGTAAATGAAGATACGAGGTAACAAAACTGTTTGTGGGATGTAGGAGGGAAGGCGTAAGACAGCACCACACACGAAGCGTGCCTTCAAGCACAATGTGTCTTGGTACTGCAGTAGTTGTGATAGCGATGAAACATAACTTTATTTCACCACTAAATTGTGGATGAGCGTTACATTCCTTGCCTAGAATGGAATAGGTAATTACAGGTTCATATTCACTCTCTACATCGCTTTTGTAAATACGGAATAAACTCCAGACTACGGCTTGCATCGCTCAGCAAGATACTGCGCCATATCCCAACCCTGTTTCCTGAAACACGCCAATTTAAAATCACTGGCTACTTCTTGTTGCGCCCACTCGTACGAGTTCTCCAACATGTTGGCCATATTCGCATTCACCGGGAATATTGTTCCTTGTTAGTGGACTCGGTGCGTTTCAGTTGCAATCTGAATCCATTGTCAACACACTGTTTTCTGGAAAGCTTTAGGAACGTATGCAAAACTTCCAGTTACGAACAGTACGGAAAAACTTCGAACCTCACCATCACCACCGCCATATCAGAGGGGTATTTTTCAAAGTTTTGTTTTAGCTTTCCGTTGTGTCCACATTACTTTCATTTTCTGACAATGGGCTCTCGTCCGCTCGTCAAACCGAGTTGTTCCGGTCTTTTTGGGTTTCCATGTCAAGTCAGCTGTTCATTCGTGAATTTTCTCCCAAAGAAATCTGTCTGTTACATCAAGTCTGGTTGCATTAGGTACTCTTTCACATCCGCAATCCACTTTATCGTTTCAATTTACTGCGAGTTTCTTAAAATTCCACAATCTGTCCACTCCTCATACTCATCAGAAGATTAAAAACAGAGTTCAGCCTCCCTGATGTTAAATTTCGTTCGTCTTCTTCCGAAAAGGTTGGCCAGCATTTCACGGTGGGCCGCTAGTTTTTCCCGTCCATGCTACAGCAGTGACGCGCATCTCCAAGAAATGACGCAACAACGCAACGTGTGTGCTGGCAGTGGTGGCTTAGCGCTGTTAGGCACTGCACCCAAGCGATAATTCGGCGTTGATAACGCACTGTGACAACATTACTGTGTTAACATCTCAGTCAGCTTCACCGAGATAAGAGAAACGCTTAAGAGCGTGGAGCGCCTCGTAGGTGAAACAAGAAAGGTGGGAAGTAAGGTCACAGACATAGACGCGGATAAATAAAAATAAAAGGGGCTGGAGTGGAGGTCTGAAGGGGATCAAGACCCACCCGAAGTATTTTGGTAGTAAAAGCAACAAGACTAGGCTTTAACGTCCCGTCGACATCAGTATCATTAGAAACGGAGCACACGCTCTGACTGTTTCAAGGGTGTGGAAGGAAATCTACCGTGCCCTTTCCAAGGGAATCAGCCTGGAGCGTTTTAGGGAAATAGCTGAAAACGTAAATCCAGATGCCCAGACGCGCATTTCAACCGTCGTCACGCAGAATGAGAGTCCAGTGCTCTGACCTATGAACCTCCTTCGGTTGTTTTAGAAGAACCTTATTTAAAGTAAGACAAGTTCCAAATTTCACAGCCAACTTTCTGAGACTAAACTAGCACGAATACTAAACTGTCTCGAAAATGTCAAGGAACTCTAGAAGTTACAAGTTACATTTAACTCAGGACACTTTTCGGCTGTCGGCAGTAGAGGAGCACAATCACAGGATGACCATTCCTGCCGTTTACTACAAATCCGACGAGATAGAGTCCACACGTAGAATCGGCGAACTACGCGAAGCTGAGTAAAGAAAGAATGGAGAGCGCCCCCCCCCCCCCTTCCCCAGACAAACAACAACAAATTACACACTGAGTTCCCAAACGTAGGCGGGAACGACAGACTAATACCGTTCCCATTATTCATGCTCTCGCATACGCAGTGTACAGACCGGTGTTTTTAATCTTAGTGCTTAGCTAAATACTGATTCTGATGAATGCAAATTCCGATTTTATATCGTGGGAATTATGACAGTGTCCAAGTTACGAGAGAGTGTTGCTACTGCTGTTCTTAAATCAATTGCACGACATATGTGCTTGTCAAATTTTCGGAAGAATGCCTTTCAAATGATGCATTTCTTTGGGTTACAGTTTCTTGGAACTTATGCTAAAACATATTGCATTATTATTACTATCGAAATTGAAGGCATCTGTTGTACGCTAAAGGTGGGCGCCACGCCATGTTACACAGGGTGCGGCAGAAAAACGGGCTGATTTAATTACTCTCTAAAAGTGGAAGGGTAGTATTGGGAACCCTGAAAGTTTGTTATATGTTTCAGGTATGTGCGCCATGTGCTGAGATGGAGCGCTGCAGCGGTCCTGAAAGTGCTGTAGCTGTTAAGGCCATTTATAAAAATGGAGACCATGTTGCTGCTGCTAGACGGGAATACTGTCGCTGTTTCAACTTTAGACGCAATGATACTGAACCACCGGTACATGTATTGAGTTAAAATCTTTGAAACAAAAGGAACTGCACTTAAGCTGAAATCGCCAGCAGTCGTCGCTTACAGGAACGAATAGAGCAGGTATAAAATGTTGTGACGAACAGACCAAAACGTTGTGAGGGACAAATTGCGGCAGTAGTGGCGAAGTCTAGTCGTTGTGTGCACAGAATGTTACGGAATGATTTGAAGTTACAGCCGTAATGCATGTTGTGCAGCTGTTAAATGAAAGTGATAATGGAAAGTGAATGACTGACTTGATTAAAACTAGGGACACTGAAGGCTTCTTAAATTTGCTATGGATGAGTCGCGACCCACATCTTCAACTAATTGGTTATGTCAAACAAATACCACCGCCGTTACTGGTGCGAGGATAATCGTCGCCAACTTCATCAATACCCCTTCACACTCAGATAGTCATTGTGTAGTAAACTACCTCTTCAATGGGCATAATTGCCCTTTACTTTTTTGAGGTGAACATGATCCAACAACCAGTCACATCTCAGCGCTATGCTGCCGTGGCTGACATTCCTCGCACCTCAACTCGAACTGTTTTCTGCAAATGAGTATTGGTTTCAGCAAGATAATGTTACGTCTCACTTTGCTCAAAATGGCAGCAAAAAGGGTGTTCGGTAGCCACATCATTTTCGGAATGGGGACTTTTTTGGCCTCGCAGATATTGCGACTTACCAGTCTGTGATTACGTCCTTTGGGGTTCCTGAAACACAGGGTGTATGGTAGACGTCTACACAATTGCGGAACTGAAAGACTTCATTCCCGCATAAATCAAACATTCCAATACATATGCTTGAACGTGCCGTGAACGGTTTACACCGCGAACTGTGAGTGTCAACGTAACACTGCTGACCACATAGAAGACGACATTTTCAAAACATGAACAGTACGCGAAATGCCAAAACCAAGAGTTTCGTTTTTGTGACTGAAAATGTTTCACAATAGAATCCTAGGCCTGTTACGCTATATTCAAACTGGCCTGTTTTCCTACCATTCCCTGTATTTGTAGGGATGGGGAGAACACAGTAAGACTCCATGACTCCACCTTCAAAAACCGAAGGGTATTTCACGTCAGCACAGTATTACTGTCTCGTCGGCATGGATATCATGGAGGCCGGAGCGTTACATTAAGGAAATTGTTGAGAGGAAGGGAAAGGGGTGAGTAGTGAGAATCGGCCGAGTACTTTGTTGCAGAAACCATCCACGGACTTTTATGATGCGATTCGGCGGAAACTAATGGTAATACAGATAAGGAAGGGAAACCTGGACGCGTATTTAAAGCATTTTCCGAAGGGACACGAGTCCAGCGCATCAACCATTTGTCAGTAGTAGATGGCAAGTAGTTCCGATAGAAGGTCCTCGCCATAATCTGAGATACTTCAGTACATTCCACAACTCTTATCCTACTAATAAGTCAATGGAAAGATCGTACGGCATTGATAGCCGTGAGTCTCCACCTGCGGAAGTTGGGCCGCCGAGCTGTAAGTCTTTTGAATTGACGCCACAGTGGGCGATTTGCTTGTCGATGATGAAGACAACACAATACGCAGCCCCCTAGTAGAGAAGTTCTCCGACCCGGTCGGGAATCGGAACCAAGTCCGCTGCATGGTAGTCAGACGCTCTGACCATTCACTTAAACGGGCGGACTAATCATTCAATAAATTACTATTATTTATTAACATCCATTTTATTTTAATCCAGTTCAGTTTTTTCAGCATCTGTGTGACACTCACCCAAGGGTCAAACAAATCCGCGACCATACGTGTTACTCTTCGCTTTCCAGGGCCATCGGGTATAAATTCCCTCCACTTGCGCTGTATTATAGGACACGTGTTTTGTACGCAGTCTTCTTTGCAAAACTGACTGCACTGTCTTAGTATTCTAACAGTGTACCGAAGTCTTCCACCCGGTTTACCGACGTCTGAATCAATCTGACCACTCCTTTTCATATCACAACAAGTTGTCACGCCAGGTTTTATATCAGCTGATTGTTGTGACTGGCTCTGAGCATTATGCGACTTAACTTCTGAGGTCATCAGTCGCCTAGAACTTAGAACTACTTAAACCTAACTAACCTAAGGACATCACACACATCCATGCCCGAGGCAGGTTTCGAACCTGCGACCGTAGCGGTCGCTCGGCTCCAGACTGTAGCGCCTAGAACCGCACGGTCACTCCGGCCGGCGATTGTTGTGACTAATTGATATTTTAGAATACTACATGTTTTCGTCTTGTGAACTATAGACAGTTTTACATTTCTGACATTTTGAAGTAAGATGCCAATATGTGCACCGCTTTGAAATATGAACAAAGAGGCGATCGAATATTTGTGAAGCTTTTTTCAAATAGCGCTTCGTTCCCTTTACACACTTCTAGGACTTGTAGATGGGGCGTGAGTACATAACGTTTTGAGTAGGAACCAATGTCTGGAAGCGTACCGTTTCCATTCTATGACGGTTTCAATTCAGATGTTTAACTCATCCACATCTGCTTCAGCAATTGAATTAGGCGTGACGCAGAACAATTATTGGGTAACAATTCGAAAGGAAACTTAAAGAAACATCCATTCATCATTTAAACACATTTGTGTTTACATTATTCCACAACAAAAAAGAACCCAGCATTCTGCACCTACGGAACAGTAATGACGCATTACAACGGCTCGATGTGGCGACCGTCAACCATGTTACAGGCATTGTACGTACGAAGCATGCTTTGGTACTCACCCTCCATCCCACCTGGTGACACTCCAATGTCTATCGCAGCGGCCAGAACTCGTGACAGATCTTCCTCTGCCTCTACAGGAGTCTCGTAAATTAAACTTTGTCTACGACACCACAAGTGTCCATATTAGTAAACGTTATCAGCTCTACTGTCTCGCATACCAGGGCAAGCAACTCTGGCACTTTTCTCTTTCCCTGGAGGCGTTACACTTTTGAATTAAAATCATCGTCTCTACACGCTCTAGAAGTTTGTAACGGAAATTTCCGAACACCCTGTATATGGCAGCATCGTCTGCGAAAAGTCTGAGGTTACTGTTGTGTGCATAATCATTGACGTAGTACAGGAACAGCAAGCGTCGCAAGACATTACCCTAGGACACAATGGAAGTTACTTCTGAAGCTATCGAGGATTCATGCTGCGTTCCTTCCTACCAAAAAATCCTCAATATAATTATACAAGTTATGCTTGACATCCTGTAAGACTCCACTTCCGTTTAGAAGCTCCTGAGGCAAATACTTTTCGGAAGTCAAAAAAATGCTGCATCTGTGTGACGGTTTTGATCCATGGCTTTCACGATACCATGTGAGAGCAGTCCGAGTTGCCTTTTACATGATCGGTGTTTCTAGAAGCTATCTTGGCTCGTGTGTCTACTTCGGCGATGAGAACAGACCTTGCTATGTTTAGAAGATGCGAAAGAGATTTTCTCTGCGTGTCATTGGAAGAGAACCTTGTAAATAGCCCAACACGTCAACTGGCAAATGACGACCTCATGTTCTCCAAAAAGGTCCACCTTTACCAGCTGCTGTTATTGAAATCACGCATTAATGGTCGTGAGGGCGGTGATCGTGAACATCCATCTCAAATACTGGCAATGAATACCCTGTACGGCGATAGCGCCACGAAAGCTGTCTTTCTTTCCTGTAAGTGTTCGTCTCAGTATTGTCATTTGCTGATCCCTTGAACTCTCAGTACGTCTGAATCTTAGTAGACCATCGGATAAAGAAACGTGTTCCTTAGACGCCCTCCACAGCTGTGCTGCAGCAGCCTTTGTGTTGGAGACATCCAGTGACGTCGTGTCAGACAAAACACCTGAGCATCTCCCAGCTGCTAGCCGGGCCGTTAGAGCTGGGGGCCGGACAGCCGGGGCCTGCAGTAGCGCTTCCCGTTCCCAGCCCCTGCTTTCTCCCGGCATGCTAGTCTGCAGACGGCTGGCGAGGAAAGTTGGCTTTCTTTGTACCCGGCCTGCCTCCCCTCCGCAGTCAGAAACCGAAGGGCGACCCGCTTTGGTGGTCATTAACGCGACGGCATGGTCGCTCCGGCTAGAATCCGAGAAGGGACGGAGGCTTAAAGGAGGCCACCCACTCGGCCGGCTGTAGGCAAGTCCACTCCTGCCTTAAGCAGACGTAGGGCTTCCTGTTTCCGTATCACGGGTATGTGATAAATGTACAAAATGTCTCCAGTTTTTTAGCTGCTACAGCTCCGAATTTCAACTCAACGTTGGCGGCATAGCCTGCATTTCGACACGTCGAGTTTAAATTCAAGCATTAGTATGGAGTGCTAGCTGAAAGCTCTACACCAGCTGAATTTGATTAGCTGAAATGTAATCCCAGAGTGACTAAATATGGTAAACGTCAACCTGCCGACAGTCAAATCTACCCCCCTTGCGTGGCGAAGCTCATGACTGCTACACCTACGGAAGGAAGTGTTTTTATACTATGGACAGAAAATTGTGTGTTGTGTTCAATAGTTTGAGATTCTGCACAAATGAACCACAAGAAAACCACAAATAGAAGTGGCGAAGTTTGAATGAAGTAGCTGCACAGGGTGATTCAGCTGCCCCTACTGAAGTTGTTTTATGCAACCCACAACACGTCTGAATCAGCAACGGCATAGAGAGGCGATAGCCACATAATCTATGAAAGTTCCCTCTCAGAGCTTTGGGCTACTGTTGGCAAACGGAATCTTACTGCGGAAAATACGAGTGAAGATTGGGCATAAGTTACACAGTTTTTTGGATCAATATGTACTTAACTTCTGTCAGCTTATCCAATTGTCTCCAGTCTTTCTTTGTGTAATTAGCGGTCTAGTTACACAGGTTTTGGATGGCTCTGTAAATTTATTCCATTCATAGTACTCTGTCCTTCGTTAATGGTTCAGAAAAATTGCCTTATAAACTGTGTTTCATCATAGGAAACAATGATATTAACAGGAGATATTAAAATGGGAGTGTGGAAGTAACAACTTTCCGATATATAACCCACTATTATCGGTGTTCTGCCCTTGGACAGGTCTCCACATGCAGTTATATCATTTCCTACCCTACCAGTTTTTTTTCATATTTGTTTCCTATCCTTATACTATCCGCCATATGGTATTTTGTTCAGCCTCTTCTTCTTCTTCTTCTTCTTCTTCTTCTTCTTCCTCCTCCTCCCCCTCCTCCTCTCCTCCTCCTCCTGTAACTGTTCCTTCCATAGCATCTATCAGTAAACAATCTTCTCTTATACAGTATCCAAGCCAATTGTGTCTCGTCTTCCTGATTAAATTTAAAATTTCTCTTTCTTCCCCCCTTTTCTCAACATTTCATTTCTCGCTTTGTATACCCATTTTAGCCCTTCCATCCTCCATCTAAAATGCTTTTATTCTTCCTCCTTCCTCTTTCCTCACTGCCCATGTCTCAGCTCTGCATAATGCCACGCTCTATATGAAACATTTCGCTAATAAAAAGATTAATGTTCAGGGTGATCCAGCTGCACCCAGCGATGATGTTTTATGTAACCCCACGACAGAATAATATTGTTGGCCATTTGGCTCTGGAGATGTGAAGCAAATTGTCAAAATAGTAACTGGTAAACTGCTAAATTACACAAAGACGCCGGCCGGAGTGGCCGTGTGGTTCTAGGCGCTACAGTCTGGAACCGAGCGACCGCTAAGATCGCAGGTTCGAATCCTGCCTCGGGCATGGATGTGTGTGATGTCCTTAGGTTAGTTAGGTTTAGTTAGTTCTAAGTTCTAGGCGACTGATGACCTCAGAAGTTAAGTCGCATAGTGCTCAGAGCCATTTGAACCATGCACAAAGACACCTTATTGTACATATTTTATTTATGAAACTACTTTAGAATAATGACGCGGCAAGTCATATATTAATCTTTTTATTGTGTTGTACACAGGAAACGTCTTACTTCCACACTCCCCATTTTGGCATCTGCTGTTAATTTCGTTGTTTACAATTTTGAAACATTTTATAACTTAAGGTTTGTGAACCATTTACACAAGATCAAGTACTGTAAATGGAATAAACTTATGGAGACGTCCAAAACCTGTATGACTAGATCGCTAATTACACAAATGAAGATCAGAGACGCTTGGATATGGTAAGTATGGCAGAAGTAAGGCATTTCTGGTTCCTAAAATATTGTATAACTTATGTTCAATCCTCAATTACATTTTTTTCTTCAGTACGATTTCGTTTGCTAACACGCGCCCAAATCTCTCAAAGAGAGCTTACATCGATTACGTGACAGTCGCCTTCCTGGATACCGTTGCTGATTCAGACGTAGTGCCGGCTGCATAAAACGACATTGGCAGCTGCAACTGGATCAGCCTGTTTAGTCGCATAAAGATCGATAATCAACTAAAAATTGCAGTAAAGTCAACAAAAACATGCAGAACGCCGTATATCAAAAACATCACAAATAAATGGCGTAGCATACAGAGAAAAATGCACTTGAGAATGGGAATCATTTCCCGAAACGCATCGTGCAAAATATAAATGAAACATAATCGTGATTGGTAGCAGAGAAGTCAAATGGTTCAAATGGCTCTGAGCACTATGGGACTTAACATCTGAGGTCATCAGTCCCCTAGAACTTAGAACTACTTAAACCTAACTAACCTAAGGACATCACACAAATCCATGCCCGAGGCAGGATGAGGCAGGATTCGAACCTGCGACCGTAGCAGTCGCGCGGTTCCGGACTGAGCGCCTAGAACCGCTACACCACCGCGGCCGGCAGCAGAGAAGTCATTTGTAAACAAACCCTTTGCTTTTACTATCACAGGATTTCACAAACTGCTTCTAATGGATCAAATCATCAGATTTCAATGATTCTTTTCGTGTCACTACATTTCACTGATGTTATGTCCATTTCATCGAGTCATTTTAGTGAATGTCATTTAGTTGGTATAAACCACTACCACATGATAAACCACGGTGCACCTCCAGTTCCATTCCCCGATGATGTTACTCCCAAGCCTCCTCTGGTAGAACCTGGGATCACGTTCGAAAATAACAGCAGAAAATATGAGTGACGAGGAAAAGGACTTGGAGAGATGACCATGTAGCCCTGTGGTTGAAGTGTCTGCTCTCGCTAAGCAGGTTGTCTGGGGCAAATTTTCAAGACATATTCAAAGCTCTGCATTATCGAGTCTGAAATCAAAGCCATTTTCTGTGATTCGACACTACTTTTCCTAGCGTTGCGATATACGAACAACATTCACTTCACAGAGCAATATCTCCCGAGTTGTACCGTCAGTGTGAACTCTGCTACACAGGAAGCGGTGTTGCACATGTAATTGGTTGCCCTGGCGATCTACACGAAGAATATTGAATCAATAGACAGCAAACACACTCCATTTCTTACTATAGAATGTGTGATTTCCAGATATATGCGATTTAAAAGGTAAACCAATCAGAGCCTTTTTTTTAATGTTATGGGACTGAACTGCTAAGGTCATCAGTCCCTAAGCTTACACACTACTTAACCTAAATTATCCTAAGGACAAACACACACACACACACACACACACACACACACACACACACACACGCCCGATGGAGGACTCGAACCTCCGCCGGGACCAGCCGCACAGTCCAGAGCCTTCATGCATGGTAACTCTAAGATTAACGGAATGAGATTTTCACTCTGCAGCGGAGTGTGCGCTGATATGAAACTTCCTGGCAGATTAAAACTGTGTGCCCGACCGAGACTCGAACTCGGGACCTTTGCCTTTCGCGGGCAAGTGCTCTACCATCTGAGCTACCGAAGCACGACTCACGGCCGGTCCTCACAGCTCTACTTCTGCCAGTATCTCGTCTCCTACCTTCCAAACTTTACAGAAGCTCACCTGCAAGCTGTGAGGACCGGCCGTGAGTCGTGCTTCGGTAGCTCAGATGGTAGAGCACTTGCCCGCGGAAGTCAAAGGTCCCGAGTTCGAGTCTCGGTCGGGCACACAGTTTTAATCTGCCAGGAAGTTTCATATCAGCGCACACTCCGCTGCAGAGTGAAAATCTCATTCTGGAAACATCCCCCAGGCTGTGGCTAAGCCATGTCTCCGCGGTATCCTTTCTTTCAGGAGTGCAAGTTCTGCAAGTTTCGCAGGAGAGCTTCTGTAAAGTTTGGAAGGTAGGAGACGAGATACTGGCAGAAGTAGAGCTGTGAGGACCGGCCGTGAGTCGTGCTTCGGTAGCTCAGATCTAAGATTAACGCTTCATAAAAATCGAATAGGACTGGCTGTTAAAGCTACACGCAATATTACTCGCCTGACAGTTAAGTGTGAAGATACTTACCGTATTAAAAAACGACCACCACTTACCGCATGATATAAACTGTAACGGATCGTTCCCGGCCAAAAAGCGCAGTCCTCTTATCACGAGACTGCATCCAGCGGAATTGAGCTGATGAGTTTAGTCATCATCCAATCCGTCTAAAGTGGTTTGTGTTCGGAGTATGGTAGTTTGGCAAGTTATTTTTTGCCAGCAACCAATGAGAATAAACTTATTAAACGTCCTAGAGACACGTGCGGAAGACTGCATGCGTTCTGCTCCTCATGCTGATATGCTGAAAGACCCCATCGTTTAAATGCTTTTCGAGAGCTACTGGTAACTCGCAGAATCAGACGTAGACCAACAGCCATTTTCTCTGGCAGATATGGTTTTCCAAAGTGTTTACAATTTCTGAAGGTGGTAGGTAATGACCGTTAGAGATCGACAACGCTGTTTTTCCAATACGGTTACAAAAATTCCGATATAGGTTCTCGTGCGTGATCGTGGAATTCCCATTAGTTTTCCCTGTTTTCTAGAGTGCACGTGCTGGGTGTGCGGATGTCTCTTATCATATAGTGGAACCATTAGCTACTTGCCATTAGCCATTGGCTTTGGAGCACAGAACGTGTAACCCTGCCCCGCAGGTCAAAGCGAGACAAGCAACAAATTACTATCATTATAAAACGTGCAGAAGAGCGAAAGATTCACCACCGTATGGCAATACAGTTTTACTGCGAGTCTTCGGAGCAGGAAGTCTCGCAATTGGTCTGGCGCGCCAGAAGCACCTAGGCTACGGCCGCGGTGGCTCTTTAAGACTTCACACGACGCAGCTTTTATTTTTCTCAGGGACGAGACGAAGGAAGGTTTCACAATGTTAAAGCATTCCTCATACGCGACACATACGCTGCCTATTCAACAGAATCGGTATGTTAGTACAACCACGGAATGCCTTAACCGAGCGCAGGCGCGCAGTGACTCAAATACGGCACCTGCGTTCGGGAGAAACCGAGTTCCAAACGCGACCGGCATTCCAGATATAGATTTTCCACTGCGCCCTCGTATAGATTAGGACGAAGCTGGAATGCTTCCACTCCAAAGAACACAGCTGACATCCTTTCCCATCCCTCATCCTTGGGCTAACCGAACAAGCGCTCGATCTTTAATGATCTCATGGTTGACGGAATGCTACCTTTTCCTGTGAATTTAGCTCCCCCTCCCCCCCCCCCCCCAATCCCCTCTAAAAAAAATCTAGCTCCGGAATGCAGTAGCCGAAACTGTACTCACTTGTTTTCCTCGTCGTTAGAAAGTTATTTGAAGCAGGGCTGTCCATGCTCTATCTTGCGCACATCTCTCCCATCTGTGCGTAACAGTTCTACTGTACATATATTTCATCCCGCTAGTTGTCGTCAACCATATTGCATTTCCCATACTTCCCTCCTTTACCAAAGGGACGTTTCTTTCATGCCTGATATTGTGTCCTATCAATCGGTCCCTTCTTTTGGTCCGCCTGTCCCAAAAATGTCTGTTTTCGACAATTCGATTCAGTACCTCCGCATTTTAGTTATCTAGCCATCAAATCTTTTACACTGTTCCGTAGCACCACATTTCAAAAGTTTCTATTCTCTTTTTGCCTCAACTGCGTATCGTCAACGTTTAACTTCAGTAGAAATCAGCGCTCCTGACAAAAAGAAGCGTCCCATTCGTCCGTACCTCGGGGCTTCCGCAGCATCGCGCGAACTCCCACTCGCGGCATGGTTCGAATCCACGTGGTCTTGCTCACGTGCGGCGCGCGAAACGAATTATGCGACCTACCGCTCCGCGGATTTAGTTGTTAACGTTTACCAGCGAACCCGGATCAATTCTCTGCAGTGCTGCGCACGTAAAATACAGTATTAATAAGGATTCCCAGCCTCGTTATCACCCGCGAGACAGGATTAAACTTCACAATACAAAATTCAATAACTAAAAGCCCTGTAAGTGTCTACCGATGTGTCATGTTCGGAAAGTGTACTAGATTTTTATACGTTTTTAGAAATAGCGCATCTGAAAAAACTACAAGATATTGTAAACACGCTTGTTGACTATTTTCCGACATAGTCGCCGTCCCGTTCAATGCACGAGGAGAGCCGTGGCCCAAGAATTTATGAACTCCCGGAAGAACTTTCCCGCCACCTCTGTCCCCTCTTTCTGCGCCTGCTCGTAGGATGAAAACTTTATTCCACTGATGTATGCCTTCAGAGAGATGAAAAAATGATAATCTGAAGGCGCCAAGTCAAGGAAATACTGGGGGTGGATCAAAACAACCAAACCGAAAAGAGTCAATGATCGCTTTGGTGGCTAAGGGCGTGTGAGGACGAGCAACAAGCATACTCCTCTCGTCATCATTCCCATCTTTTTGTTTTGAATGCTTCTTTTGAGCTTCTTTAAGGTCTCTCAATATTGTTGTGCATAGATGGTTTCTCCCTGAGGCAGAAATCAGACCAAATTGACGTCTTTTCAGTCCCAAAACACTACGGTCATGCTTTTTTCGGCCCGAAATTGTGGTTTTGAATTTTTTAGAAGAGGGGGAATTGGTATGACACCATTGTGATGACAGTCTTTTGTCTCAGGAGTGTAATGAGTCATTCACGTTGCATTTCCAGTCACAATAGAGCTCAGAAAATCCTCGCCTTCCAGTTCCGCCAATCCAAGTCGCTCAAGAAACTCGGCGGCGCTACAGACGCGATTTTTCTTGTGCTGCTCTGTCAGTTGTATTGAGCCCCATTTTGCACACAGTTTCAGATATATCAGCGTTTGTGTGAATGTCTCGTATAAGAGTTCTGGAGAGTTGGCGAAACATCGCAGGAATCGGTGGTCTTCACGAAAAATTTACTCAATTTTTTTGTACCAACTCAACAATCAAAATAGGTCTTCCACTTCTCAGTTCGTCATGAACATTTGTTCTGCCTCCACTGAACTCCCTACACCACTTAAACACACACTGTCTGTTCACATTCGTCTGAAACGGTTTTGAATCACGAACAAATTTCGGTAGTTGTTATTCCCTCTTACCGATATCTTTCACGTACCTAGACACTACAGCGTGAGTTTACGTACTGTCACGTTCTTGCAATCTCGCTCTGATCAGATGAGCTACTTCTCCTCCCCCCCCCCCCCTCCCCGTCTACCACTCAGTGTTGACAACCCTGAAGAAAGAGAAAAAGAAAAAAAAAGAAAAAAGAGCGGTGCGTTATGGTCACAGCACACTTGTTTTCTGAACATGTCTCGTACTTTCACGAAAGATTCCGAAATACGGACACTGAACTGGAATATGTTGGCTGCTTACAGTTTATGCACTCACCCCATGTGGTCACCAGTAAGTCCCGCCGATAATGACCATAACGATTTAAGAATATAGAGCAAAGTCAACAGGGGAAACGTCACGCAAAAACATCACACTCAAATTTGGGCAAAACCATATGAAATTTATCGGTATCAATTAATCCGAGCCAAGTCCGTCCCCTCCAGCTAGCTAATCGCTCCACGCTCTGCTCTCAAGGCACTTTTTTATCGGGCAATTCGACGCTCACTAATCCGCACAAGCGACTACAATTCCGAATGAATTACAGGATTTCCGAACTGGAAGCACAACCTCACCGATGACAAACGATCACTTAATATGACTTCCGAAATGTTGCCGATTTTAAAGCACAAACACCGCTCCTGAGGGCCCACGAGTTGCCACCTCAACTCCACGAGAGCTGTCAGGCGGCTCCTCGGTTTCGGGAGCTCCAGACCGTATTTAACGTTCAGACGTTCCAGCCCATCCGAATCAGAAGCTGAAATGAAGGCACTGTCGTTGCCCATTTCCTATTGTTGCGCTTCCGTAAGGTGCTGTGTCCGGACAGGAGATTAAGAACTTTTTCTCCGAAGGATGTTCCGAACTTCGGCCGTCTTGAGGAAGCCCGCCATGTAGACTCCCGGCACAAACCATTTAGCAGGATTTCGGAAAGGTTGACCTATCAGCTCCTGGCATCAGGACAAACGCTGGTAGCACACATGCGCCGCTAGGAAATGACATGTTGGAAAATACGTTTACAAAATACTTTCTAAAAAAGTGATGTTGTGGTCTTGCGGGATTCGTCTCTACGTCTCGCTCTATGATTTTTAACGCCCCACCACACACACACACACTTCCCTCCAGCATTAAATTTGTGATCTCTTGATGTCTGACCATGTGTCCCATCAACCGAGTCCTTTTCATCAAACTGTACCAGAAGTGTCTTTTCTTTTCCCGATTTTGCACTACTACTTCCCTGTCACGCTTTCTGTCCAACTATTAAGCAACCTCTCGTTTCTTGTATTTTTATGCCTGCTACGTATAGAAATTCAAAATGTTTATTAGTCATCAGATTTTTTCCATCTGACCTTCAAGATTCTACTATAGCCCAATATTTGAAAAGGTTCTTGTGAGTTCTGCCCAGTTCACTTCCATCTGCCGAATTCCGCTGGTTTGTAAGAAGACTGACACACCTCCTTTTGTGACCCAGGCCAGTGGGCACAGTAGCGAGACAAAGTGCAGGGAGTGGTGGTGCTACAGGCCAGAGCGCTGCCCTTAGCGGGGAGGGGCAGGGGCAGTAGCGACCGGTCACGCCCCGGCCATATACGGTCTGAGCACGCAAAGCAACGCAGCGCCGCGCCGCGCCGCCTGCTTGGCATTCGGCCAGAGCGCCGCCACTGTCGGCGCGCATTGCAAACGCGACCCTTAAACGGACCGCGGCAGCCGGCCTGCCTGTGTCCTGTCAGCCGCCTCCTGTCACCAGCCCGCTGCTCACTATAGCACAAAAAAATTCCCTCACGTCACACCGATCTGCTGAGTCATACACCGCTACTCTTCGCGTCCAATTTGTGGCAGCATTTTAGATCACACTCCTAAACCTTCCCCTTCCCCCTCGTCATCCCAACCCCGAATCTTCGAAGAATCTAACTGTGTGTGACGCTGAAGTTTTTATCTTTAAATTTGGTCAATAATTATATGAAATAGAGAAAATCAAATTTTTATTGCCCCACCCCTGGAACCCTTTACCTAGACAAGATGCAACCGCGACCGGCTCATCGACTTAACCGTTTAGTAATATAAATACCATGTTCCAACATCATGCAATAAGGCCAAGAGAATGATCTATTGATACAGAACCAACACATATTCAGAAACTAACTTCTCTGTGAAATCCAAGCGGCTTTCTGTTCACGTGAAGTAACGAGTGCTGTCGACCGTGGAGAACAAGTTTATTCCGTTCTACACGTAAAACCCGAAATTGCCAGAGAATTTATTTACAGCTGTGCCCGAGACTCTGTACACGTGGAATTCATTTTTCTCTTATAAAGCTTCTTTGTATATAACGTTTCATGTATTATCGGGATCATGGACGAAGAGCATGTCCGATTCACTAACATAGGAGGAAGCCACATAAAGGAAGCCGTCCGACCGTGCGAAAGCAACTGACACCAAGGTCTATGCCAGCAACACAGTCTGTCGTCGTGCTTTGCCTATCATCATGCATAACGTAAGCTCACTGGGGATTGTACATGTTTAAATGGGAAATGGCTAATTTTTAGCAATAACCGGTATTCGGGGTATAAAAACTCGCTCACCTGCGCCAATTCCCGTCAAGATTTTCGCGACATTACGTTGCAGATACGTACCTTGAAGCTTCTATGGGTGAAAGGTTCTGAGGAGCCAGACAGTGCATGATGCTCTCGATCAGACTTGCGTCGCGCCTCGCTTTCAGAAGGAGTTAAAGCTAGATGTTCTCGAGTCACAGCATGACTCATCTCACTATCTTCACAATATTCCGAAGACTGCATATGCCTCTGTCTTTTAGCCTTTCTGGTGTATTCAGAAAGACTCTACCGTTTTCTATGCACTTTTATTCGTATGCAAAACTAATTCAAAATGTAATGAGTAAGCAAAAAAATGGTTCAAATGGCTCTGAGCACTATGGGACTTAACTTCTGAGGTCATCAGTCCCCTAGAACTTAGAACTACTTAAACCCAACTAACCTAAGGACATCACACACATCCATGCCCGAGGTAGGATTCGAACCTGCGACCAGACTGTAGCTCCTAGAACCGCTCGGCCACTCCGGCAGGCAATGATAAAGCACTCAAATCGCTAAGCAAACATAGTAAATTCGTTTTTCCTAGGGAATAATATAAACATAACCTATCGAAAGCAGCAAAGCGTTGTTGAATTTTTAATATACAAAGCAAAATCAATAAATCCATATATCCTGACCAAGTAAATTCAGTGTTGTTTTGTCTTTCTACAGGTAACATTTCGCCGCTTAAACTCTCGTAAGTACATTTGTCACTTATGATTGAACACCCGAACTGCTAACCCGTGTAGCCGATTTTAGATAAAATTTTAAATAACGGTATCTGTTTTTCAGAGTTCTGACTCTGATGAAATAAAGCCTATATGTTGCCCCCAAACCACGCTCAGGTTACCTATGAAAACCCATGAAAATTTGTCTGATAGTTTGGGAGATCAGTGTGTCCAGACAGACAGACAGACAGACAGACAGAAGCGACAGTTTTACAGTTTTATTATTATTTGCATTGATTAGCGGAAGCCTTTGTGACACCATTACTCACAAGTGGCTTCTAATCACATCGCATGACCATGCACTATCGTCTCAGTTGTGCGACTGGATTCGTGACTTCTTGTCGGAAACGCCACAGGTCGTAGGAACTGACGGGAAGTCATCGACTGAAATATAAGCGACGTCTCTGGTACCCCAGAGAACTTTGGTAACATCTCTGCTGATATTCGTCTACCAAATAAATGAATTAGGAGACCATCTGAGCATTCCTCTTAGACTGCCAGCACGTGATGCTGTCGGTTACCGTCCAGTGAAGTCATCACAAGATCAAAACTAAATGTAAAATGGATCAAGCAACGAGGTTCGAAAAGTGGTAATAGAGCCTGATCAAAATAAAGTGTGACGTCCCGCACAGGAGTGCGATAAATTTCGGTTACACGATAAATCACAAAAACTGAAAGGTTGTTAAATTCAGCAACATACCTAGAGATGACAATTATGAATAACTTAAAACAATGGTGTCTTCCATTGGGGCAAGATCGTATCACGAAATTTCGATCACCAATTGTCTCCTCTGAATGGCACACTATTTTATTGACTTCCACCTACACAGGGAGAAATGAACGTCGTAATAAACTAAGAGAAATCAGAGCTCCCACTGAAAGATTTAGATGTTGCATTTTTCCCACTGGCTCTTCCCAGTAGAAACGCGAGAAATTTTGATGACATTTGGTTTGTGGACATTAGGTCGTGGTCCAAGGCGTATTTCTCTGCCTAACTCATCTTCTTCCAATACTGGAATAATCGTCAGAGGTTAGAGCCATTCAAAGCTATTATAATCTCCAATACACTTACAAGCTTATGGTGCACGTTTCCTACGGCTGATGGCGCTGTACTTCTGGCTACAACTCGGTGACACTTTCTCTTCCGGCTCTCTTTTCATTTGCTGGGCGAATGCTAGGAAGTGAAGACGCAGTCCGCACGGCGCAGTGGAGCACTTTGTCGCCTGGTGGCACCATCAACAGCTGAAGCATGTATGTACGCCGAAGCGACTACCTCACTGAACAGATCGTCATAAACATTACAATATGTTGAAGTCACAATTACAGCGTCATCAGGCGTCGGAAATTTGCACCATAAGGACTCCTTTGCTTCTTTTACTATAGTAACCTTTCTCCGTTTAAAATATGGTTTTACCGATTTAACGATCGGTAATATACTATTACATTTTACATATAATTTACTGAAATGATGTTGTAATAATTGTCATACTTTACAGTTGTCAAAAGCTGAGATAGTCTTATACACTGAAGACCCAAAGAAACTGGTACACCTGCCTAATATCGTGTAGGGCCCCCGCGAGCATGCGGAAGTGCCGCAACACGACGTGGCATGGACTCGACTAATGTCTGCAGTAGTGCTGGAGGGAAATGACACCGAGTCCTGCAGAGCTGTCAATAAACCCGTAAAAGTACGAGGGGGTGGAGATCTCTTCTGAACTGCACGTTGCAAGGCATCCCACACATGCTCAATAATGTTCATGTCTGGGGAGTTTGGTGGCCAGCGGAAGTGTTTAAACTCAGAAGAGTGTTCCTGGAGCCACTCTGTAGCAATTCTAGACGTGTGGAGTGTCGCACTGTCCTGCCTGGAATTGCCCAAGTCCTTCGGAATGCACGATGAACATGAATAGATGCAGGTGATCAGACAGGACGCTTACGTACGTGTCACCTGTCCGAGTCTTATGTAGACGTATCAGGGATCGCATATCACTCAAACTGGACACGCCTCATACCATTACAGAGCCTCCACCAGCATGAAAAGTCCCCTGCTGACATGCATTCATGAGGTTGTCTCCATACCCGTACACATCCATCCGATCGATACTATTTGAAACGCGACTCTGACACTTGTTGACGGAACGCGACTCTGACACTTGTTGATGGCCCTGCATTGAAATCTGCAGAAATTCACGAAAGGATTACACTTCTGCGGCGTTGAACCATGCTCTTTAGTCGTCGTTGGTCCCGTTCTTGGAGCATCTTTTTCCGGCCGCAGCGATGTTGGAGTCTTGATGTTTTAGCGGATTCCTGGTATTCACGGTACACTCGTGAAATGGTTGTAATGGAAAATCCCCGCTTCATCGCTACCTCGGAGATGCTGTGTCCCGTCGCTCGTGCGCCGACTATACCATCACGTTCCAACTCACATAAATCTTAATAACCTACCGTTGTAGCAGCAGTAACCGATCGAACAGCTGCACCAGACACTTCTCTTATACGGGCGTTGCCGATCGCAGCGCCGTATTCTGCCTGTTTACATATCTCTGTATTTGAATACGCGTTTCTATACCAGTTTCTGGTGCTTCCAGTGTAGATGATGCACGCATACAGTACAAATAGCAATGGAAGAAGTACACTTTGTTGTATCCCTACCTTACAGCGCATTAACATTTGTTCGCTAAATGCCGCTCTCAGGCATGATTCGCATGTATTTTAAAAAAAACTTTACTTAGCTCAGAAGTAGACCTACTTTAACTCTGATTACTTGCTTCGAGGTCTTAATATGAATTTTTTATTATTTTTTGTAGTATCTGAAGGTCGCCTATTTCATAAAAAAGTGATTGTGTCTACAAATAAGTGAAGATTACGGAAATTCGATCACTGCTTCATTAAACGAATTTTTTTCAAGAGCTCGCTCTCTCCCCCCAGCCATTTTTATGTATTTCTAAATCTCTCTAGCTCTCTCATTTCTTTATAATGTCGCTAATTCTGTCATATCGACGTCGTGATCATTAGACGCGGGCCAGGTTTGGACTCTACGAAGATAAACGAGTTCTAGGGATCCAGCGCAGCATTTACTTCAAATGAGAAGCAGACCACGGAATGCCTATAGCTGTATCGCTAGTCAGCTATTTGAGTTCCTTTTCTCTCGAATGTTAGTTCCTCCCTCCTCTTAATTACGTGTCACTTCCCTAGGTAGGTAGATGCGTTTGACGTAACCTACCTAACCTCGACTGGAGAGAACGGACACGAATGAGGGTTAACGTAAAATAATTCAATTACTCTGTTTTGGCTTTACTTGTCACTAGCAGAAACGTTAATGTGGAACTAGTCCGAATCACTAACGCAAGGACGCTATTTTTCTTTTGAGTCGTCCGGCCTGAACATGCTCAGCATCTTCGTAACACAGGTAGAATCATTTACATGACAACACTCAGGCAGAAAATTCATCACTACTTAAAGTCGACGCTTGCTAGTGCGTCGCAACCAGCTTTATTCGTCGTTTCCAAGGGCCCTACCCCATTTATGTCAGCCAATATGCGTTGAACACCAAACATCTGCATACTCATGCGGCACAGATGCTGCTCACGTCATCAGTAGCCCCGTATGGCGCTGTTTACTTCCACGTCGCGGAGGTATCCATTACGTGGATTGGCGCAACGTAATCTTCTGTTGAAAATTTCGTCACAGCTGGCACAGGAATTCAGGTGAGTCACTTTCTAGGATTTATCGCTGCCAATCGCTTCCGCGTATTCACTTGTCGGCGGTTTGCAATTTCCAGTAGTGCCTGGCCGCTATTAAGTGATGTACAGTAGCGATAGTACATCTCGAGACTGTTGTAGGGCAATGTCACGGAGCAAGTACTGTATGCTAATTGAGTAGCTATTAACTGGTGCTTACTAACTACTTAGTAGAAGAGACGTCACGGAACGATTGTTGCAACGCTCTAAATTTGGATTCGTGCGGCATTTTCCCGCAGACGGCGAGCACTTAGGAATTCTAATGGTCTAGATCTCACAGCGAGTAGCTACAATCAGTCTTCTCTCACGTATAATTTGTAAAAATTACTAAGCGATACAGCTCATAAATAACACCCTTTTCTGTGGTCGGGATGGGAACGTGGTGACATGGGAGGGTAGCTTTCTAACGCCTGGACCAATTTCTACCAACCTTGGTCCACAACTGTATGTAGCTCACTACACCAAGGAACCTGGAGCACAAGTGCGACGGGGAGACGGCGGAGAAAATGTTGGTGGTATTGGAATTACCAAGCCCGAGCTAGACAGATTTATAAATTAATGCTGATTTCCACAGATGTATGATGTGGAACGCCTGTTCAGCCGTAAATAAAGCAAACCTTATGCAAGCCAAATGGTACCTTGGTCGGCGGCAGTTAAGACAGGACGCTGCATGCCAGCTCCAGAATTATGCTCTTTCCCGCAAATGTAACTTGCTACGTGCTTAATTTAAAGTTTCACTCCATGATAGCCGTATTCCTTTTGTTTGCCAAACTTTATAACGCAAATCTCCGCCATGGCGGAAGCACCATAAGCTGTTTAGCGAATACTGTCTTTAGCAGAGGACTAGTTTCAGTCACAGTTTCATTTTGGATACAGTAAACTTTAGGAGACATAATGACAGCATGAAACCCATGTCCTCTACTAAAGATTCACTGAGCAGGTTATGCCGTTTCCACAACGAGCTGTTTCATCCAAATTTACGCTTTCCCCGTGTCCCCTATATTAATGCTGTGAAGGGTTCATTAAAGAAGCCTCGATCAGTTCTCTCTCTGTCCTCCTCCCACTAGCGGCAGTGCTATGTTTCTAATGGCCTTGACGTCAAATAGACCCTACACAAAGACTCACCTCTTTATCTTTTCTTTCATTTGTAAGACAGGGAGCAGATATGTTCACTCCAGTCGAATCGTTTGCTTAACGCACCAAACATTAGTAGCACTAGCCCCTTCCTAGAAGTCTTTTTTCAACAATGATTTATCAAGTAGCAAAATACCTCAATCCCCCTCCATGAAGCAGAAGTACGATATCCTTAGGTTGGTCTGAGTCTACAGCGGTTTCCGAGCATGGTACTGCTGGTCCTATTAGAGGTGGAATATTCTTATCTCCCTCCGCCAGTTACAGATGCACCAACAGGTTAACATGGACTCCGAACCACGGGACAGCTTTGCATTTTTTGTATTGACATATCATTAGCAGAGGTGAAAGAAAATATGCGAAGACCAACAGGCGACGAGTCGCGGACCTCTTAGCCTGGCACTCTCGAGCTATACAAATGTTCCGTATGACACACAATGAGATAAACAAGTTTGAACAGATGTTGAGTTGGCAGGGTGTCATCTCGTCTGTCATAATACCATTAGGAATTCTCTTAGTTTATCGTTGTCTACTAAAAATTCCTTCCGTCACCTAATCCCACATGAACAACGTAGCAATATTTATCTAAAATTATACTACACAATTTAAAAGGTGTTCAGCGCCGAGTTCATTGTACCCTGTCGTATCTAAAATTGTGATAAAATCCATGACCAGCTCTGTTTGTGCAACTTTTTTTAACGCTGAAACTTCGGAATTGGGCTAGCAATATGCGAAATACCACCGTCCGAGATTTGTGACTGAGGACGGTGCTTTATTGTACAGGCTTCTGAACGTGACCATATTGAAATGGTGAGAACATCTCTCTGAAAGGGTAATAGGACCGGAATTATCGGACGTAGTAACCATTCTTATATTTAAGGCCGACATAATGCGGACCTTCATTAAAACGTTTGCGAGGATGCGCCCGCGTCGTTACGCATATATAAAATCAATGTTTCGGGCGTCTGTTGCAGTGATCAAAACGTTGGTTTTATAAGTAACGTGATGGAGCGGCTACATTATGACAAGGTTTTAGTGAACGGCCGTGGGAAACTAACCTTGCAGATAATTATAACTTTTTATTTTTTTAAATGTAACTTGTGAAGTGATGCGCGACAGAATGCAAGGATCGAAGAGTTATTTACAGCTTTTGCAGAAATTAAACTGTAGTTTGAAAGAGTCGAAGGACGAAGAGGTAGGTTAGTAGCTTATAAGAGAGTGGGGTAGGATCGCAGCTCATCACTAAACGAGGAGGTTCGAATTGGGGATAAAAAAAAAGTCTAGCTCAGTTTCACTAAATGAAGAGAGAGGTTGGCATGACGCACTGTGAGGCGTCAAGGAATAGTGAATTTCATAGTGGAGCGATGAGTGTGAGGTAAGAATTTTGGATGGTGATGTAGGTCGCAGCAGCTGTGCAGAGATCAAATGACTTGCAGCGGACAGGCTGAGATGTTCCTCTACAGACAAATTACGCGACGTACTGATCCACAAATTTAAACGTGAAGGTTCACTGGCGGACCAGGATTAATTCTCTGGTCTGCTACACTACCAGATCCGTCTAAATGAGGGTCGCACCCTCACTGATTCGCGAGGCATGGTTAACTTCTCATCAGGTCAATTTCAATCCTTACAAACCGTATAGCAATCCGACGACTTTTAAGTACATTCCGCGATCCGACTAGTGGATTGGAAAATGTACACCACTAACAGCCCATACCTCGCCTCCAACTAGGTCCCAATAACCCCCACCGATAGCCTCCCCAACAACAGAACAAGAATATAGTTTGAAGTCGACAGGAGATGGATCACACGGTAACACCAATACTTGCATTTCCCAGCAAATAAATATAACGTATCTGCTTCAATAAAAACGTTTCCAAAGCCCGACTCTTTCACTAAACACCACCATCCAATTAGTTACTTCGGTCCACAATCTGATTTGTCGTCTCTGTGCCTAGAAAACCAGAATGAATCAACTCGATATCCATGCCTCTTACGTAGTCTCATAAATTTCCGTGTGGGTAGGAGAGAACTCGAGGACTTACCTTTTCCCAACTGAAGTACGCTAGGGAAACATGACATCCGCCCCACATGGAAAACGAATTCTATACCCAACGAGGACTGCCGGCAGATTCCTCCATTTCGCGAGCTCCAGACCGCTCCACGAAGCTATTTCAAATTTAACCATTCTGGGCTGTCAGAACAAGAAGCAGAACGGAGACGACGATGTTTGATTTGTGGGGCGCTCAACTGCGCGGTCGTCAGCGCCCGTACTAAGTCCCAATTTTTACACAGTCCAATTTTTTTTCCACAGTCCAGTCGAGCCTCTGTCACGGTTGATGATGGTGGTGATGATAATAAAACGACAAACACCCAGATCCCGGGCAGAGAAAATCACCGACCCGGCCGGGAATCAGACCCAGGACCCCGTGATCCAGAGGCAGCAGAACGGAGACATTTTCGTTTGTAAGGTGGCAACGGCCTTGCACCTTACATGAGTCCATTTAAAATGACACTTTAGGTTTTGTTGGAGTAATACTCCAAACTACGGTGTAAGAAATCTATATGGAAACGCATCGGCACGCGAGAATTCCGCGATTTTGTAATTATAAGATTTTGCGGAAAGGCAGTACGCGAGACAGAGCTCGGCTACATCCCAGCCCAGCCGCCGAAGGCTACAGCCTGACGGTATGAATGGTGAACTGGTGCATTTCTGTAATCCGTTTAGAGAGGCCACAGCGGCCGCCAACTTCTGACGGACGCGCGGCTGCAGGCGTTCAAGTGTTTACCAAAACAGAGTAGTGGATAGCTGGACGAGATTTCCTGTGCGTGCTCTCGCCTATGTCCCACTAATTTTACGCCTTCGAGTAACTCAAGTGGGGCAGGCCAGGAGTTGCGAATAACAACCTTTCAACGCAAGAATCTGTTTCGCTACGACGAGGAATCTTGCCAGGAAAATCTAGAGTAGTCTCTCGAGAGAAAACTTCCAGTAAACGTGTTATTGCCCACAGCTGTGGTTCTTCCCAGCCGGAGAGAGCGGAGTTTACTTGTGAAATTTTGTAGAAATAAAAGAATTGTGGAAAAGTTCTATCCCCAGGCCGCACATTGGTCGGCACTGGCAAACTGGGTATTTTGAGAGCTTCTAGTGATGTGATTCGCTCGGTAAAAGTTGAGGTGAGAAAACAAAGGTGAAGAGCGATGTTGCTGGACTCTCGGTAGAGGTCTTCGGTGCTGGGCTAGCCAAGTCGTCTCCCCTCTTGGTCTTTCGTTCTGAGAGGACGTTAGCCGCGCCAGCTCATTGCTGACGGAAACATTGTCGCAATTAGAGAAGTTTACAGACAGCAGTCTGGTGTTTGAATACTGTAGTATTGTACTTTCAGAGACGCCACACGCCAATCGCACGGCCGCGCCGTCGCCGTCGGAGACCGCCGCTACAACAGGAATATTACGGTGAGATCGCTCTCGCTTCGGTCTGTGTTAGGAGTAACGTTAAATAGTTGGATCAATTGCAATTGCTGTTTCCACAGAGGTTTCACGGTACTTTGGACTGTAGTGGTTCTTCGTATATATGTTGTAAGATATCGCGTTTTAGACCGATTTCAACACAGTTACTGCCAATGCCAGTTAGGAGGATAATTTGTAAATTGTTCATTGTGTTTTATTCAGCATTGATCTGAGTGTTATAATACAATTAATGTGATTCAGTAGAGCCTTTACTTTCAGTAGTTGATCCTGAATTCACCCTTCTGCTTTATTTTATTTTTGTGTATGTGTTTGATGTCATTGAATACCCTAAGTGTTCGTGATCGTTCGTGTTTGGAAGTAAAAATAGGTGTGAGTTATCGTAAACACTACCACCGCAGATTCATTAGGGGTGACAGGGCCACATTTAAATCTAGCGTTATCCATTTTTGCGTACAGTTCCACTCCCAATTTCTCTGTAAGTTGTTTGTCAGGGGCGAACACATGCAAAAATCGGACAAGCAACGGGTGGGGTGTTACACATTGGCCATTTCCTGCACCGACTTGCAGTGTGTCTGTAACGTGCCGCTTTCTGTGAGAACTTCTGCAAGTTTTTCTGAAATGAATGGCTGAAAACTATGGCCATCACGGGGAAATCAATGGACCTATATCTGGGCTCGTATGCCCAGACCTTTATGCATTTAAGGGGACCTGCCTGTTACCTCTAAGCCGGGGAAGAGCTCATTCCCTGGCGCACAAAGCAGCCACGGGAATGAGCAAATATACGACGTCCGAAAATGGTACGGTACAAGAATAGCGTGGCGTGCAGCACCAGCCCGACAAAAAAATTTTGTAGAAGGTCCGTATCGTACTTGTGCCGGCGACATGAAAGCACGCGAGCCACAGACCCGCCGCGTGGTCAGGGGCGGCGCCTGGGCGGCCCGTGCGGCGCTGATAACCACGCTATCAGCGCTGACGCAGGCCACGGTAAACAGCCGCGTGGGACGCCACGGCGAGGAGAGCGCCGGGAGCCCTGGTGCGTACAGCGCCTAAAGCCGACCCCACTGGGGACGCGCCAGACGTGGTTTCTAAAGTGGTCGAAGCACGCTCGGAAACCAGCTGGTACATAACACGTCACGTGCTCCTCTACGTAATTCGCGACCGCAGCGCTCTCCTCCCGCAGCTGTAAGCCAGCCATGCTGTCTACGAAAACGGACGTTCACGAAAATCGCACGTTTCTTCCCTTTTCCACATGCTAGCATGTTGTTCTATCTGTAGTATATTAAACTGCGAGGTAATCAGCCAGTGACACAGACAGCTACCTTGCATTTTGTCGGTCACTATTCTCTGAGACGTACACAAAATCGAACAAAGTCATTTCTGAACGGCGAGCGCTCTTGTAAGTAACATAGAAACTCCAGAACATGCAGCAGTTATATATATTAAGACAGTAACTGTTCGCGAAAAAACAGATACCATTGATGATCGTGCAGCTTCTCTAGATTAAATTATAATCAATTGAAACCCTGTTCTTTCGAGAACAGTTACTATCTTCATTTATATAGTTAAAGGCTACCCAGCCATTAACCTTCGTCTGTGCGAATGCGCACAGGTTGCCCGACCTCTCACGGGAATCGTCACCTTAGTGTGCGCGAGTAATGAGTGGGTGGACAAATGTCTATTAGGTACATTACGTATGTCGATTGTGGACGGTTGGGAATGTGGGTCTCACGGGAAACGTGCAAGGGCAGTCGCGCTATTCATCTGTGTCCTTTGTGGCTCAGATGGATAGAGCGTCTGCCATGTAAGCAGGAGATCCCGGTCAAGGCACACATTTTCAGCTGTCCCCATCGAGGTATATAAACAACGCCTGTCGCCAGCTAAGGGTTCCAATTAATTATCATACAGCAGTTAAATTAATGTTAAAGTCCCAGAATCAGTATACAAAACATGACCGTTCCACTGTCACTTCTCACTGCTCGCATATACAGTACATTCCTCTCAGCTCAATACCACACTGGCTTTCGAAATATCAAGAGCGCACTACGTTTTAATTATGAAGTCAAATTTCCATTTTTTCTAATACTGAGATTGTGATATGACCCTTCTCGTTCACCCACATCCCCATATACAACCGTGATTAGTCAAAGCAACGATTCATCGCTTCATTCACACCCAAAATATGCACAATACAGTCCGGTGCTACTGAACCTCACGGGATTGAATGTCTTTCCCCGCGCCACACTTGTTACAAGAAATGGTCAGTTTGGACGTGTCGTTACATCTCGGCTGAACAGTAGTAATGGACAGCACACTTCTCACATTATAATCGAATGCTTAACTGTAAGAAAATGCTACAAGCACACTGTACCTTTCTAATCCGATTTCCTAAGTGATGTTCCACGTCATACTGAATATTAGGTACGAATGTCCTCGTGTGTTACCAAAGAGACACTTCTGTGAGGCCATAAACAAGATGCCATGTACCCTTTACCTGTTTGTTACCCACTTTTCTTGCGTAAGAATCGTATAGATAAGAGTTGCTTCGTTGTCAGTCCAGCGCTAATTCAAGTTCTTAAATTGCAAGGTATATTTCATTATAGAATGAATTGTACAGAATACACCAACACAATGACATTGCATATTGTTTATTTTCATTTAGTGGCTGTCTTTAGACAGGAGAGTAGCAGTCCATATGGCTTTAGTACTGAGCTAACTACGTAAAACTGTGGACAAAGCTACGGCTTTCTAAGCACTTTTGCCTAGTTATCTCGATAGCTGTAATTTCTTCACTATTCAGGTAGTTGCTGACGAAATCAAATATGAAAAACTCTGATCATTCCAAGGCTACCACCATTATCTGATTCAGAACATTAGAACTGTGCAATGGTCAAAAGATCACACAGTTACGCACAGAATCCTCATGTAAGATAAGGATACTGAAGACGCGGAAACTCCTGAGAGATATCAAATCTGCGACATCCGGAAGCTTAATCCTCACTGAAGTAATAAACAAAAACAGGATTTGATTGCTACGATTCCGTAAATGACCAGCAAGAAGCATGCAATAACTGTACTCACAAATCAGTCGAAAGGAAAGGGCACGTGATAACTGTGACAGTTATGTGGGATTTCGGCTTTCATAAATTTTAATGTGACTATCGATAAAGAAATAAAGGAAAACGATAATGTATCTGCCATTCAGCTTTGGAAAGGAGTGTGTGTGTGTGTGTGTGTGTGTGTGTGTGTGTGTGTGTGTACGTCGTCTTTTGGTCTTTTGTAAGAACATTCGCATGTACTTTTTTTCATTCTGTACATTCAAACGGAATATTTGAAAGGTAATAATTTTTAAACGCATCAAATGTTTCGGGAAAGTTTCTCTCATTCATTACCATACAAGCGGGAAAACGATTAGCTCTTACAATTAGTAATGATTTTAGATTTATTTGATTAACCGCCAACATGTTCTCTTCAAGTAACATAAAAGTAGTCAATCTTGGCATCCAGGAAACCGCAGAGTTACAATGTTCATATGTGGGTGTGAATTCCTAAGGGCCCGAACTGCTGAGGTCATCTGTCCCTAGTCTCAGCCACTACTTAAATTAACTTATGCTACGAACAATACACACACACGGCCATGCCCGAGGGGGCATGCCGGCGGGAGGGGACGCGCAATCCGTGACATAGCGCCTGAAACCGCACGGCCAATCCGTGCGGCAGAGTTACAATTGTTGTTGTTGTAAAAACGGCTCTGAGCACTATAGGACTTAACTTCTGACCATCAGTCCCCTAAAACTTAGAACGAATTAAACCTGACTAACCTAAGGACATCACATACATCCATGCCCGAGGCAGGATTTGAACCTGCCACCGTATTGGTCGCGCGGTTCCAGACTATACCGCCTAGAACCGCTCGACCATCCCGGCTGGCTCGTTGTTGTACTTCTCTTCAGTCCAGAGACTGGTTTGATGCAGCTCTCCATGCTACTCTATCCTGTGCAAGTTTCTTCGTCTTCCAGTACATACTGTAACCTACATCCTTCTTAATCTGCTTAGTGTATTCATCTCTTGGTCTTCCTCTACGATTTTTACCCTCCACGCTGCCCTCCAATACTAAATTGGTGATCTCCCGATGCCTCAGAACATGTCCTACCAACCAATCCCTTCTTCTAGTCAAGGTGTGCCACAAATTTCTCTTCTCCCTAACTGTATTCAATACCTCATCATTGGTTATGTGATCTAGTCATCTAATCTTCAGCATTCTTCTGTAGCATCACATTTCGAAAGCTTCTATTCTCTTCTTGTCTAAACTATTTATCGTCCACGTCTCACTTCCATACATGGCTAACTCCATACAAATACTTTCAGAAACGACTTCCTGACACTTAAATCCATGCTCGATGTTAACAAAGTTCTCTTCTGCAGAAACGCTTTCCTTGCCATTTCCAGTCTACATTTTATATCCTCTCTACTTCGACCAACATCAGTTATTTTGCTCCCCAAATAGCAAAACTCCTTTACTACTTTAAGCGTCTCATTTCCTAATCTAATTCCCACAGCATCACCCGATTTAATTCGGCTACATTCCATTATCTTCGTTTTGCTTTTATTGGTGTTCATCTTATATCCTCCTTTCAAGACACTGTCCATTCCGTTCAGCTGCTGTTCCAGGTCCTTTGCTGTCTCTGACAGAATTACAATGTCATCGGCGAACCTCAATTTTTTTTTCCTTCTCCATGGATTTTAATACATCCTCCGAATTTTTCTTTTGTTTCCTTTACTGCTTGCTCAATATATAGATTGAATAACATCGGAGAAAAGCTACAACCCTGTCTCACTCCCTTCCCAAACACTGCTTCCCTTTCATGTCCCTCGACTCTTATAACTGCCATCTAGTTTGTGTTCAAATTTTAAATAGCCTTTCGCTCCCTGTATTTTACTCCTGCCACCTTCAGAATTTTAAAGAGAGTATTCCAGTCAACATTGTCAAAAGCTTTCTCGTAATAATTAACTGTACTCTGTAGTCGCTGCTCTAATTTATGAACGCCTGACGAGATGATTTCCGAAATTCGTGACGTTATGAAGAACACTAACGAATATAATCTATATTAAAAATAACACACGCTTAACACAGGCACACTTACGAGTAGCATGCTATGTTAAAACTACGGAAAATCCCTCTCCATTCCTTTTACAAAATCGTCAGTTGTGCTTAGAGCCCTTGGAGAAATAAGGAAAAAAATAAAAGAAGCAAATTTCAGAGACTGAGTACTGCTAGACTACGTCGGTATAACAGTCTGAAGTTCACTGCTCATCGCCGTTAGACAGGGTTAAACAACTTAAACTACAAACGCAACAGCAACTGCATGACTAATAACATGTTCCTCCTAAATGGATTAAGATCACGAGAGTTTTAGGCTGCAAGTTTGGTTTCTCTGTGTGTGTTTGCAGCCGTGTTCTTTTATTACACTATGAGTCTCCAACATTACCACTACATCAAACATGTCCCTCCATGGTACCACCACCACCACCACCACCACAAATAATAAATTAATTATCGCTGTACTTGCGTGACATAATTTCAGATTATTAATAATAGACAACGAATTGGAAATGCAACCACCGATGCCTACTGTAATAAACTATCCCAGAATTCGTCTAGAATCATATTTAAAAAAACACCTCAAAATCAAATAATGATCTTAAGTCCCCATTATAACAACAACATTTCATGAATTTCATTCACTTTTCTATGTTACAGTAAGAGCATTAGCAACCACAATAAAATGTACCTGACGTGTTTTTCGGATATTAGGAGTTTGCCAAGAAAATATCTTTTTCTTGCTTGAAAATATGCAGTTTATCCGCAAACTAATTTAAATCTTCTGGAAACTTATTATACAACTGTTTTTCTGACTACCCCATCAATGAATTATTTATCGTTGTTCGTGGCGTGAGTTGCAAGTTTCGAGGACGATTTCTTCACGGTGTTGCGAGTACAGTGTTCAGAAGACCACTTCTACTGGCGCCTTTGTAACTGTGTGTGCAACGCTAAACTGTAGGGGAAGTAAAGACTGCTTGTACCCCATGTCTATTGGTCGATGCAAAACGTGTCGTCAAATATTAGCCAGTTTCACTCAACACGCAGACAGCGGCAACTAGCAAGCGCGATGTGATTGTCCTGGGACGCTACAGCTCTCAGCGCGTCGTCTAACAAGCTCGCAGCTGCGTAAACAAACACTAGGTCGCTAAGCGCGAATACGAAAAACAGATATCCGCAACACGCGCATCTTTCAGGGACGAACGAACACGGTGGTGTTTGAAAAACAAGCAGCTACCTAAAGCGTAACAAGGTGGAGGCTGCCAGACGACAACGTGGCAACAAACATACCGACCTTGTTCTGCCGTGTCCTTCGCCGTAGGACGACTCCAGAAGCCAACTGCGACACTAACATCTTATTGTTTTCTGTGCGTCAACTTCCGACATTTTAAAACTTCATAACGCCCGGTGCCCATTGAGGCGTTACCTTTGAAACAGTAGCGATTCAGGCTTCCGCATCGCATTATATTCCCCTAAAAATGCTGAAGATTAGATGGGTAGATCACATAGCTAATGAGGAGGTATTGGATAGAATTGGAGAGAAGAGGAGTTTGTGGCACAACTTGACAACAAGAAGGGATCGGTTGGTAGGACATGTTCTGAGGCATCAAGGGATCACCAATTTAGTACTGGAGGGCAGCGTGGAGGGTAAAAATCGTAGAGGGAGACCAAGAGATGAATACACTAAGCAAATTCAGAAGGATGTAGGCTACAGTAGGTACTGGGAGATGAAGAAGCTTGCACAGGATAGATTAGCATGGAGAGCTGCATCAAACCAGTCTCAGAACGGAAGACCACAACCACAACAACTACAACACCAAACTACCACTATAACGTATCAATAGCATCTCTTCTTTAACATTTGGGTCTGCCAGGTAGTTTGAGCGAGTAGTGCAACGAATAACAGTACTACGGCGCTCTGTTTACACGTCTTTGTCAAGTGAAGCATCCGAGTGTTAGGCACACTGCCTCACATTAGGGCAGGGATGATGGTTCAAAACCATGTCTAGTCACAAAGATACATGGTTTCCGAGATTTGTGGACCGTCTCTAACGACATCGTCGTCAACGGGGCGCTAAATTCTAATCTGTCCCCACTGAGAACTACTTGTGGAAGTGGGAAGCCCAATTCTGGAAAAGACCAGCAATCGAGACCTTTAATTAGCTCTACTAAGACATATCCTGCTAATATCGAAGTCACACGCGATAGCTTCTGCTACTGTTGGTGTGCTGGACTTTTTCCAGAAACGTAACAGTAAATCGACGGTTTACCTCGCTTTACCGCGTACTACATTACCACTACTTTCTAGTTCACGCTGCTGCTGAAATGGGCTCAAGAGGCTGTGAGTTCTCTGTGATAAAGTTTCTCATCAACGGATGTGCCAGACCGTATTAATGGAACAACAGTATTTCATTAACGACTGAAATAGGTGGAATTTATGTGAGCTATGGAGTTAATTAAATCATATATCGTAGACAAGTAGGAACAATTAACCTATGTTGTGGTCGTCGTCGTCGTCATTGTTCTTGTTGTTGTTGTTGTTGATGATGATGATGATGATGGAGCTGGAGGTGATGGCGATGGCGATGTGCAAGAAACGAAGAAAAAGATAAGATTACACTGGGACTTATAAGAAACAATACGAAAGGAATGGGGCGTGGGAGAAATTAATCGCGGTAAAATTTTCTGTTGGAAATGTATTAGAGGCGGTGGACAAATTGCATTGCGGGAAGAATCGCCGTGTCCCTTTCAAAAGGGGAATCATCCGGCTTTTGTTTGAAGCGATTTAAGGACACTATGGAAAAACCTAAATCAAGATTATGGCCGGGCGGGGATTTAATGCCAGTCTCCTCGACTCCTTATTGAGCCACCGCGGATAAGCTAAGGCAAAATGCAATGCCGATGATAGCGAGTGCTCAAAGAGTAACATAAACAAAGTAAGACTTACCGCGTTATTTCTGCCCAAGTGTACATTCGCTAGCCACACTACCACCTCCTTATACAACAACAGCCTTAACAGATACGAAGACACTAACCGAGTAAGGAACACGCCTCATCTGGCTTATGTAGCCCTGTAGCTCCGTCAGGTGGTGTCTCGTGCACACAGCCAGCCACTGTACAAAAGAAGTGTATGGGGTAAGCAGGGCGCTCTGCCAAACCGGTCTCCCTCGCGAGGCGTCGTGAGCAGGCAGGCAGGCAGTAGCAACCCTCTGGGCGCTGCTCGCAGCTGCGTGCGGAGCAACTCGCATATGATTAGGCGCGCACAGGCGGACACCCGCACACCACGCACCGCAAGCGGCGATACAGTCCTCAAAACTCTCTTCTCTTTAGTAACCAGTAACAAGAATTGCGGTTCAAAAGGCTGTAACTTGCTTGGTGCAAAGGCCGTAACCCTAGGCCAGACGAGATTACGCAAATCAGTGTAAATGTAAGTCGTTCATAGCACTGACGCTGAAGAGCGGGTCCGCAGCAGTACACACTTGTATGTGGTGATGTTGGGCGGGAGGGGTAGAACTATTCTGAAAAGGTGTAAGCTTGAGTGGGTGTATAGTTTCCCTTCAACTGTCTTGATCGCACAGCTTTTGAATAGAACTACCGGTTTCCGCTATGAAGTACTTATCGCCCGAGTCTACAACAGAAATAAAAGAAATTAGATTACTAGCTACTAAACTGAGAGATTAAAAACAAATGGCAGATGAAAAACACAATATACCTCTCATTCTTCTGCACCGCAAGTCATAACATGTAAAACTGACACGAGCCAAACCTGCCGTGGATACTTCCACCAATTATACAGGGTCTAACGTATGTAGGTGTAGATGTCTTCGTATGTGGTACATTCATATGTACACACACCAGTGTGTTCGTTGCTTTTTCCTCTGCGTCGAACAGTCTTCCCACAAACACGTCACAAACTTTACGACCTGATGTTTTCTGCACGGCTATAACTACATGACTAAGTAGACTACATCTGTCAGGCCGGGCTAACTTTTTTGCGTCTACACGTCCGCACTTCATCCTGAGCTGCTTCTCAGGGCAAATAAGCATCAGTGGCTTGCCCCTAGCACAAGTACTTGGAGATACTAAACAACCTAAAAACACAAGACTTGTAATAGCTACTGTTATTCTGCATATTATGTAAATACTGATGTAATGTTGTTTAGTACACGGTGCTCAGTTACCAATAGAAATACCTGGATTTATACCCGTTACACCCTGTACATAAGGACGCAAAATGGTCCTAGAGGTCGTAGATGCGTGCATAACGCTCAAATAAAAATACAAAGTAAATAAAATGACATTCATTAAAAGTACATTTGTTTAAAATATTGTTAGATGTACACAGGAAAGTAAGATTACTTTTTTAATGTTTAACGATGTGTAGAACGTATTCGTCCTCTTTCATTTAGAAACAATGAATCTTTATTTCTTGTATCCAATTCAAATTTTAAAGAACCGTGCTTTTAAATGAATTTCCTTTTAATTACTTTGTAAATTTATTTGAATGTTATGCATGCTTCAGCGACATCTAGGATTGCTTTCTGTCCTATAAGAAACTAATTGAAACATGCAAGGCAGTTTTGACTCGTTATTTTTACATGTTTCGACCTTGTTGCAGTGCAGGAGAATTGGAGGTGTATTGTGTTATAACAGAAACTTCGTCATTTGTTTCTAAACTCTTAATGTAGAAGCAAGTAATTTACTTTCTTTCACTTTTTTTGTAAAGTCTGAAGTTGGTTATCGCATAGCCGAAATCAATAATTCTACTCAAAAAGCTGTACGATGAAGACAATTAAATAAAAATTATGTCTATGATGATCGCTCTCCCGATAGTCATTTTATGTCACATTCTGCAGAACGTGTTTTGCGTGTGTGGTGGGGGAGGGGCATTTTGCAAGTAAATACCTTCCTCGTCGTAACTCTCTCAGCAATTTGTTCGTAATGGACATCACAGTCATAAAATTATCAAATAAAGGTGACGTTTGTAAACTTAGGATTTATTTATTTTACTTCTTCGTTCCAAAAATTGTATCGGATTTTTAATGCATTATGAAGTGTTCAGCTCGAACAAGGTCCCTTATCTATGAAAATGGTAGCGTATTCACGTGTATTTTCTTTTTGGTTTACAAACTGTGTTGTTCTTCATCGTTTGACAGATAGACGGTGCACACAAGGCAGGAAAAATGTGCGTGGATACCTCGTGTGTTTACTGAAGACTGCAGTGGTTTCGGCAACAATGACGTGGATCATGTTTTGGCACTTCCTTTTGATTCCTCCAAATTTCAATGCAAGCTTTGGAATCCTTCGTCAATGACTACAGTTAACTATCGTACTTCTGTGATATTCCATGTACCTGCTGATTCCCTATTTTGATCTTGGCATTCGTCAAATCTTGGTCTTCTCTGGTCCTTTATGAAACACCTATATGTTCTCGTTTTGGGTTAGCGACGCCGACAGCGCGTCACTACCGCACAGTATCATTTAGTGCTTGGCCGGAGCATTACATATATAGAAACAAATAAATAAAATAAATACCTAAAATGGTATGAAAGGCGCGCAGACCTCGCTAACAACACTTTAAAGATTTAGAAAATGAAGGGTTGTTTGCATGAACGAAAGTCGGGATCAAGCTACGAATTTCTTCCCAGTACTCTAAGCGGATATTAGACAAAAGAACAAAAATTCAAGAACTGCGTTACACTTCGTCTGCTGGTACCTGAAGTAGAGGAGCCAAAGGAAAAACTCGGCTGGAATAGGCGATGAAGGGCCAACGGCACCGACCGGCCGCCGTGTCATCTTCAGCCGACAGGCGTCACTGGATACGAATACGGAGGGGGCATGTAGTCAGCACACCGCTCTCCCGGCCATATGGCAGTTTACGAGCCCGGAGTCCCTACTTCTCAATCAAGCAGTTCCTCAGTTTGAGAGGAGGCATGAGCCCCCTCTCATATTTCTCTTACTCTGAGTAATTCGATTTTCCTCTCTAATTGCATGCGGTGAAAGTCGCTATTCCTTCACACGCGGAATTCCCACGCAGCATCTCTCGTCACCCGTGTGGTCCGGTGACTGGCGGGTTCTGCTGATCTTGAAAGGGTTAAGCCGACAGGTGTGAGGGAGTCGAGTGGATGGTTACCAGACGCCGACATTGTCGTAAGAGCGGCGGCGACACGCCCACAGGGGCCTGACGGAGCGGCTGGGCTAGAGATTCCGTTACTTCGCAGAAACTTAGTGAAAACATTTTCTGGCGGGCTACCAGCAAGGCGTGGGAATGACTTGTGTTCCCAGGCAGTCTTGGCGGACAAATTCGTTTTCTGCAAAATCGTAAATGTGATTGACTTGCTCAGGGAATAGCTCCGTGACGTAGCAAAACCGGCGCAGAAATTGACGCCAAGTATCTCCGTTGGTGGAATAGTACTGCGTCGGCAATAGAGGGGAATTTTCCGCCGGTTTTCGAGTTGCTGATTGGAACGTTTAACCACGACCACTGTCGTGGGGGCGGCAATGTTCTGTGTTCGGCTTGTACGGGTGCTCTTGAGAGAGTCGGCTCTCGCCTTTCGGTCGGAGTAGGTTACAAGACTGAGCTCTCGCTGCTCTGGACAGCCTGCCCTCTGTTGGCTGTCTAGTATACTTTCATTTAATTGTAACCGTTTGACGAAGTTGACGAAGTTGCTGAAGTTTCGACTTCAACGTAACTTTCCGAGTGCAGTTGGCAATTGAGCGTTCTGCGTACAAGCGGCCTATGTTGTCCGTCTTGAGCAGTTTTGGCTAAAGTTGACTGTACCGGAGCTACTGTGTAACTTCTCTTGTTAAACTCACTCACTCTATCGTCCGTGATTGTGTAGCGAGCCTTCTCCGTCTCCCTCAGAGGCGTATTTGTGTTGCTAGGAAATCTTTAGTCTGGAACAACCAGACCAGGAGAAGTTGTTTCGGGCTATACTCGCGACATTATCATCACCACGACGGGACGTCGAAGCAACCAGATATCGCCTCCAGTACGCCAGATCGTGTTCTTGCAGTTAAGAAGACAGCTTGGTAATGTATGTCCGCAGCACCGGCAGATTAGGGATTTTCCTAGGTGATAATCAGAGCTCAGCAGAGCGCGCCTGTTCGTCTTTTCTAACTTTGTTCTGTCTTGGGTGTTCATTGTCCGAGTTATCACTACTGTAGCAGCAATTAATGTTGGGTTGGCTGGGTGTTTCTCTTAAGATCTGAGTTGCAAGGAATTGGCTCCACATACCACTTTGTCATAAATGTCACAATCTAGTTTATGGACAACTTCACCTTCACAGCATTTATTTGAGTATCCAATTAGATGTATTGTAAATGTTTCGTGTGTTTTGTTTATTATTTTGAGTTTAGTTATAATAAATCAAATTGTTATTTTGGACAGAACTTTCATTCTGTTAATCGGTAGAGCAACCCTTTCATTTCTCACTACATTAATGAAATTTTCCTTAATTTCTATCCAATTAAATTATTGCAGGTGCCAAACACTTTTCTACTCCACTTGCAGGGTCGATTACAGTCAGTTCGCGTTTCTTCTTAATCCATGTGCAACAGCAAAAGTCGTAGTTAGAAAAGGGGGGGCTTAGAGCATCATTTCCATATGAAGATTTGAGAAGAATTTAGTGTTAAATACACTGCTAGCCCCGGCACCTCGCAAGTTTGCCTCACAAGGGCTGAGTGCATCCCGCTTGCCAACAGCGCTGGGCGGACTGGATGGTCACCCATCCAAGTACCACCCAGCCCGACAGCGCTCCACTTCGGTGATCTGACGGGAACCATGTTTAGCACTGCGGCAAAGCCGTTTGTCAAAGTAGAAGAGACGCCCTCAGGAAAATTGTGGACTGCTCTCAGGAGCGCTCGCCTACAATGCGGCGTCGCAATCATCGCACTTCGGTTGAGTTTTCTCGCAAGATGAGGACGGTGCATCAGAACGGATATCCCTATCAAGAGCCGAACTAGTAGCGCGCCGAATCGCCCTCTCTAGTTAGCTCTGCTTCGCTAGGAACACCACATTCCAATGCAATTACCGACACGAAAATGTGGCGGGTTGTGTTAATAGAAACAGAAAACAAGAACTAATTGAGTAACCTGCACTAAGTGATGAGAAGTGTTCCCCATCAGTCACATTCTGGATAATTAGCTCTCGTTAACATTCAGACTGTGTAGTGTCATTCCGCATCCGGAGAGATGTGATCACTTTACACAGCCAACGAAATACGGGACGTTTCGTCAAGGAATCGTTTAGTGAGCAAGAGAACGTTACGCCAAAAAGAGTTGTGAAGAGTCCTTCCACATATCTCAAGAAATGTCCATGCCGAGAAAGTGAAATCAGAGCTCTTACGAAGATTTCTCGCCAGTCTTTCTTCCCACAGACAAGGAAGGGGAGAAATTATAGTGGTAAAAGTAGTACCCTCCGCCACACACCTCGAGGTGGCTTACGGCGCATAGAGGTAGGTGTAGGTAAATGTTGACTGACTGCTAATATTAGCATTAGGTTTATCCGCCATGGCGCGAGCTTATTCATAGCGTGCTGTTGAAGAAGGAACCTGCAGGGTCGGCAAGTTCTGGGGATTCTGCGGCCTGCGGTTTCCGTGTAGCAAAGAGAGAGAAACAGCCACGGTTAGCGAAAAGCTCGCTCCTGGAAGTCGGTCAGGGTAGGCCAGGCAAACTCGGATGGCAGCTCCTGGAAACCGTGCGCCCACGTCCACATGCACCCCTGGCATGGGGCATGTGACTGATGTGCCTCGCACGACCGCCGCAGCGGGAGCCAGCTGCTGCAAGGTCTCTCCCAATCAGTCACGGCTCACGCCACTTCTCAGGGTGGCTCACACCCCTCGCCTGCTTGTTTGGTTCCCTAGCCTGGGATGATGTTTACGAGGCGGTCTACGAGGAAGAACGTTAAGGTGCATTAGCACCTGTGCAATTTTCCGTTAAACACAGGTGCACGTAGCTATTTCACGCAGGTGCAAAGGAGAGCAGGGAAAAGGTCCAAAGCCACGCATACATCTATCAGACTTATCACAAGGGAAACGTGTGCAGGCGCCAGTATCTCCCCATTCAAGCAGGACAGACATCAGCAACAGCAGTGCGCCTGTCCGCGGTTCTGTGCGTTTCCTGCTTTGTTTCAACGTCGCACGCAGTCTGCCTTTTCTTTATCACTACGACTGAGTGGTCTCATGGGAAACAAAAAGAACATTTACTGGATTGTCTGCCATTCCATGTTTGTGGTTCATTAATTTCGTACACGATAAAGAGAGAGTCGAACTAAATGACTCCCTACAGTTTCCTAATGGTACATCGTCTCTGTGTGTCAGATTTTACTTCCTCCTCCAAGCTCAAGAAATAACTTATTTAGTCGCTCAAATCCAGTTCCATTACAATAGCACATCTGAAGCTACAACGCACATACGCGCTCCAATTTTAATCCATTTATTTTCAGGTATACCAGCAATAGAACGTAAATGAAATTTACGAAATAAGTATGTTAGCTGTACTCAGTGAAACCAAGAAACCTTCTGAATGATGGTAGGTATTGTACGGTTTACTCAGTTCCTCCTCCTAGCGTTATACAAAATCTACAAATATAAAGTCTAACCACAGCAATAATAGTAATAATTATAAGACCACAACTTGACAAATACATAGATGTGATCCAGTTACTGCGAATTGTCAACCTGTGTTTATACTACTACCAAACAATATGTACATTTTTGAACACATCATGACATTATGCTTCTACAAAGTATATACTGACGTCTGCTAAAACAATACTAAGTTTCTGAATATGACAACTTGTCGGGTAAAGTGTATTAAAAATAAATCGGCAAGTGTATTAAAAATAAACCTGCACCTGACGACTGAATTTTATTATCGGAAATATATAAAACAGTTGTCGAAAATTTCAACCGTTAAAATAATAATAATAATAATAATAATAATAATAATAATAATGCTTCAGTGAAGTGTACGCCTTTATAATTGACGAAATCCATGGCACTAACTAGGATCATTGCTGGTGACTGCTGTTGGCTCAAATGGCTCTGAGCACTATGGGACTTAACATCTGAGGTCATCAGTCCCCTAGAACTTAGAACTACTTAAACCTAACTAACCTAAGGACATCACACTCATCCATGCCCGATTTAGGATTCGAACCTGCGAGCGTAGCGGTCACGCGGTTCCAGACTGAAGCGCCTAGAACCGCTCGGCCACACAGGCCAGAGGTGACTGCTGTTGGCGTCCACAGTATACGCCCATACATAAGAAGACAGCGAAAATAGATGTGACGTAAACTGAAAGTTTCACGAAAGGAGGCCAGTAGGATGCAGTCCTTGCGCTTGTTTGTTATGCATACAGCAAGGATAGCGTCTCAGCGTAGCGTGCGGCTGCACTCGCTGGGCCAAAAGCCGCAGGCATCTGTATCTACATAGTACAGTGCGTGGCGGAGGGTACTCTGTGCCAGTATTAACTATTTCTCTCCCTTTCTATTCTATACGCCTCTGTTTGCGGCCTGATCTCTATCTATCTTATTCTCACGATATAAGACTATTGTGGTAGCAATAAGGTCGTACAGCTTTCTCAAACACCGCTTGTGAAACAATCTGCGTGAATAAGGCTACCTGTGGTTCACAAGAAGGCTTTTTTTTTCCTCCCTGAAACCGTATCGATTCTTTGAGAGAAGTTGCAACGTAGCAAACCAGAAAATAATATTATGCTGTTATCGATGCCAGGTCTGATGAGCATACCGAAACACGGGTCGCTTACGTAACACTTTTATTTTCTAGATGACTGCTATTATGATCATCGTTCATTCCAGTTTAATTTAAGTTTATAGTTACTTATAGTTACAGAAAGTAGGTGTTGACAGATGTGAAAATTACTGAACTATCAATTTAATAAGTCACAGCTGCAAAATACTAACGCGAATTCTTTACAGACGAATGGAAAAACTGGTAGAAGCCTACCTCGGGGAAGATCAGTTTGGATTCCGCAGAAATGTTGGAACACGTGAGGCAATACTGACCCTAAGGCTTATCTTAGAAGCTAGATTAAGGAAAGGCAAACCTACATTTCTGGCATTTGTAGACTTAGAGAAAGCTTTTGACAATGTTGAATGGAATACTCTCTTTCAAATTCTAAAGGTGGCAGGGGTAAAATACACGGAGCGAAAAGCTATTTACAATTTGTACAGAAACCAAATGGCAGTTATAAGAGTCGAGGGGTATGAAAGGGAAGCAGTGGTTAGGAAGGGAGTGAGACAGGGTTGTAGCCTGTCCCCGACGTTATTCAATCTGTGTATTGAGCAAGCAGTAAAGGAAACAAAAGAAAAATTCGGAGTAGGTATTAAAGTCCATGGAGGAGAAATAAAAACGTTGAGGTTCGCCGATGACATTGTAATTCTGTCAGAGACAGCAAAGGACTTGGAAGAGCAGTTGAACGGAATGGATAGTGTCTTGAAAGGAGGATGTAAGATGAACATCAACAAAAGTAAAACGAGGATAATGGAATGTAGTCGAATTAAGTCGGGTGATGCTGCGGGAATTAGGTTAGGAAATGAGACGGTTAAAGTAATAAAGGAGTTATGCTATTTGGGGAGCAAAATAACTGATGATGGTCGAAGTAGAGAGGATATAAAATGTAGACTGGCAATGGCAAAGAAAGCGTTTCTGAAGAGAAATTTGCTATCATCGGGTATAGATTAGAGTGTGAGGAAGTCGTTTCTGAAAGTATTTGTATGGAGAATGTATGTATGTATGTATGTATGTATGTGTCTATGTATGTAAATGAAACATGGACGATAAATAGTTTGGACAAGAAGATGGGTAGATCACATAACTAATGAGGAGGTACTGAATAGAATTGAGGAGAAGAGGAGTTTGTGGCACAACTTGACAACAAGAAGGGACCGGTTGGTAGGACATGTTCTGAGGCATCAAGGGATCACCAATCTAGTGTTGGAGGGCAGCGTGAAGGGTAAAAATCGTAGAGGGAGACCAAGAGATGAATACACTAAACAGATTCAGAAGGATGTAGGTTGCAGTAGGTACTGGGAGATGAAGAAGCTCGCACAGGATAGAGTAGCATGGAGAGCTGCATCAAACCAGTCTCAGGACTGAAGACAACAACAGTTACTTTTTAAGGTCAAACGAGCTTGTTTCCCGCTTTCAGATCATTATTTTAAGTGAAACTACTCTCACACAAAAATTTCGAAAGATCGCTTTGACACCAATTCCTTAAATCTCATTTCCAAATTGTTTACTCTGGAAGTGTTAAATACGTAACATTCATTAGAAAATTAAATTCAGATAAAATGTTAAGTCATAAAAATCATTTCATATTTGGAAAATAAATTAATGGTTTCTGAAACTCATTTTTACATAACTAATAAAATTTTTTACAGAAAATCATGTTTAATAGTGTCTCAGTTTATGCGAAGAGAATTTCCATTTTTTGGAAAAGTTTTGCCAATACTGAAACGTACGTAAAAAGCATAATTTTTATTGTAAATTTAACCATGTTTAAGCACTAACAATAATTCAAAGTACTTCAATCAATGTACGTTACTTATGTCAGCGGCGGAGCCCGCCAATCAGGTTTTAGTATTTTTTAGTCCAAGGCAGTTTAACTTTGTAACAGTTAAAGTCCAGTGCCATCCTGTGTCAACGTTTGTGAGCACGAAATGTTCAAGGTACAGAAGTTCTATTACATTTTAGAGCGTAGAGAAAGAGAACTATGACCTTCAAATGGAAACATTTGTATGGTTATCAAGTTACGTTAGAAACTGAAAACCCAGGCAGAACTGAGTGGAGGTAAATACCTACGTAAAATTTATCATTCGGTGTTTTTGCCTCTCGATCATGTACATTGGCAATATGTTCCAATAAAATCATCTGTAACGTTTTTTAAGTTCAAACGTATATTAATGATTTTTCGTAAACCATTGGATGGTGATGACACGATTTCTTTTTTTCCTTCAGGTACGTCACAGATTGGGTCCTGCTACAGGTGGGCGTCAGCGATAGTGTTCTGTTGCTCTGTGCATCAGATGCCTTAACCTTTCTGTTAACAGGAGTGATCTGGATTCTTTTTCTGTCATCCGGGGCTATTCTCTGCGTAAGAGATTGTCATTAAATATGAGTTCAGAAAGGGGCTCATTCCGCAATGCATTCAGTGTGAAGTGTAACTGGAATTCAGTTCCACAACGTGTGGAAAGCGTGCCAATGAGGCTGCTGGAAAGCAGTTCTTCATGCAACGCAGAGATCTAGGACAGAGACACCGGCAGAAGCAGCTTTTTTTTGGGAATGGTTTGTTGCGGCCAGCCACGACTTGCTCTTCTGTCCCAGCCTCTTCCTCTCAGAGGATCACATGCAGCCTATTTGTCGGTTATACTCCAGTCTGTTTTCCCCTATACTGCCAAAAACGAATTACCGTGCAATATTACACTCAGGTGATTTCATCGTGCAACAGGACTGTAGACTTGGGAACAAATCACGTGTTACATTCATTTTTTGAGGTGATAAGTGAAACTTTAAATATTCCTCTAAGGGTCAGGACCGTGGTTAGCTCTGGAGAGAACTGAGCTAATGACAGCACCAACTGGTTACCAACAAGTTATGCTGCAGCTATTGCACTGATCAGTCAAGAACACTGTACATTTAACGAATTCCGGAAGTTGCTCAGAACTTGTTAAAATGGGAATTCTTCGCGGGAAGATGCTTATTCCAGCGGAACCTAGACGCAGTTCATATTTTCACAAACGGAAATTACACTCCTGGAAATTGAAATAAGAACACCGTGAATTCATTGTCCCAGGAAGGGGAAACTTTATTGACACATTCCTGGGGTCAGATACATCACATGATCACACTGACAGAACCACAGGCACATAGACACAGGCAACAGAGCATGCACAATGTCGGCACTAGTACAGTGTATATCCACCTTTCGCAGCAATGCAGGCTGCTATTCTCCCATGGAGACGATCGTAGAGATGCTGGATGTAGTCCTGTGGAACGGCTTGCCATGCCATTTCCACCTGGCGCCTCAGTTGGACCAGCGTTCGTGCTGGACGTGCAGACCGCGTGAGACGACGCTTCATCCAGTCCCAAACATGCTCAATGGGGGACAGATCCGGAGATCTTGCTGGCCAGGGTAGTTGACTTACACCTTCTAGAGCACGTTGGGTGGCACGGGATACATGCGGACATGCATTGTCCTGTTGGAACAGCAAGTTCCCTTGCCGGTCTAGGAATGGTAGAACGATGGGTTCGATGACGGTTTGGATGTACCGTGCACTATTCAGTGTCCCCTCGACGATCACCAGTGGTGTACGGCCAGTGTAGGAGATCGCTCCCCACACCATGATGCCGGGTGTTGGCCCTGTGTGCCTCGGTCGTATGCAGTCCTGATTGTGGCGCTCACCTGCACGGCGCCAAACACGCATACGACACGCATGTTGGGGCGTGTGCGGGACACGTAACCCAGCTTCATGGAGACGGTTGCGAATGGGCCTCGCCGATACCCCAGGAGCAACAGTGTCCCTAATTTGCTGGGAAGTGGCGGTGCGGTCCCCTACGGCACTGCGTAGGATCCTACGGTCTTGGCGTGCATCCGTGCGTCGCTGCGGTCCGGTCCCAGGTCGACGGGCACGTGCACCTTCCGCCGACCACTGGCGACAACATCGATGTACTGTGGAGACCTCACGCCCCACGTGTTGAGCAATTCGGCGGTACGTCCACCCGGCCTCCCGCATGCCCACTATACGCCCTCGCTCAAAGTCCGTCAACTGCACATACGGTTCACGTCCACGCTGTCGCGGCATGCTACCAGTGTTAAAGACTGCGATGGAGCTCCGTATGCCACGGCAAACTGGCTGACACTGACGGCGGCGGTGCACAGATGCTGCGCAGCTAGCGCCATTCGACGGCCAACACCGCGGTTCCTGGTGTGTCCGCTGTGCCGTGCGTGTGATCATTGCTTGTACAGCCCTCTCGCAGTGTCCGGAGCAAGTATGGTGGATCTGACACACCGGTGTCAATGTGTTCTTTTTTACATTTCCAGGAGTGTATTTTCTCGCAAGCGCTCATGATTTCATGACAGCATCTCTGTTGAAGAGCTTATGTGAAGTTTGGTAGGTAGGAGACGAGGTACTGGCAGAACTGAAGCTGTGAGGACGGGTCGTGAAGTCGTGCTTGGGGAGTTCAGACGGTAGAGCACTTGCCCGCGAAAGGCAAAGGTCCCGAGTTCGAGTCTCGGTCCGGCACACAGTTTTAATCTGTCAGGAAGTTTCGTATCAGTGCACACTCCACTGCAGAGTGGAAATCTCATTCTGGCAGTATCTCTGTTTCCCCGAGGTACTTTCGTTTAAGATCGGGGAGCTACGTTTTAGATGGGCCACGTGCTCTTAGAAGAAATGAACTGTCCACGTTTATTAGTCGGAAGAAGCCGCATTTGTTTCCAGTGAATCTGTGTTTCGCTGTGGTGCTACTTTCTAGCTTTCACATCTATAAACTCGTGTCTGGAGACTGCTGTCTTCATTGACATTTCGGTAATGTTGCGAAGAGCCTATTTAAGGTATCACAGATTGTTTCCAGTCCAGCTGTCGGATCTTTCAATTTAACTGAGTGCAGTCTGTTTGCAGTAGTGCCACAGTTGTGATACTACATATGTCTCAGGTTAAAAGTGACTAGCGACAGTTATTAAAAACTGTTTCACCAATATGAAGTACTGGGAGTTGATCAGGATCAGCTGATTAACAACAGTTCGTACTAGTAACGTTGACTATTTTGATAAACGGTGTAAAAAAACTGCGATTCGCCGCGACGTTGACGGAACAAGATTACAATTGTGGGAAACACTAGGATGAGCACTTTACGCGCGAGAAATGCAGCAGTTAGGTAGCCTGAATGAAGTTCCTGATATTTGGCACTTCGTTCTAAGCTGTCAAAGGTAGTCTGATTGTGAGAAGTTAAAATCCGGAGATTTCACATCCTGTTCCAAATGTTTAGAAGATCCGAAACTTTCACCAAGGGAAACAGTAACTTTGAAAGTTGTGAATGCCAAAACTGTTACCCTGTTCAACTCTGATAATTTCACGGTCCTCGCTAAGGCGACGGTCAAAGGACAGAACAGCGATGAAACTCTTCATTTCAAACCAACTACAACAGTTACACAACACCGCGCAACCGCCTCCAATTGTCAACACACCTTTAGCATACGGGCACAAATGTGATTCATTTCATTAGACAACATAGTTATAGTCATCTACGGATGATTACTATAGTCTGCTCGACCACTGTAACCGAACTCCATTGTCTGGAGCACTGAGGAAGGGAACACGTGTAACTCTGCTCCAAATAACCATGCCAAGCATTTCCGCCTGGAGTGTAACTCCTGGAAACGCGTCAGAATCTGCGTTGACGTTCTGCTGCTGTTCCTGTCTCCAACTGAATTCATTTTTAGCCACGAGCCGGGAATTCCAATCGGTCATGATCGTCTTGTGAATGTAATTCTCGACTGATTGTGGTTTGGGAGATCTGCTACTTCTAGTTCGCAAAGCTAGGAAATAAAGTTAATTTTTGATAATAAAACCTACGTTTTAAGTGGCTTGGAGCAGTTGACGTGATGGAGATACAGTCGATCTTGCTAATTCGAACACCGATAAATCGAATAAATCATGGAAGAAGACAAAGAACAAATATGGATTCCGTCTCTGATTTGTACGATCTCTTCTAGGGTATTGCTGTGCAGCGTGGGATCCGCATCGGATGGGACTGACGGAGGACATCGAGAAAGTTCAAAGAAGGGCAGCTCGTCTTGTATTATCGCGAAATAGGGAAGTCAGTGCTACGTACATGATACGCGAATTGGGTCATTGACATAAAGATGCTTTTCGTTGCGGCGGGATCTTCTCGCGAAATTTCAGTCGCCAAACTTTCTCATCAGATTGCGAAAATATACTGTTGGCGTCCATTTACATATGGAGAAATGATCATCATAATACAATGAGGGAACCCAGAGCTCACACAAAGAATTTAGTGCTCATTTCTCCCGTGCACCGTTCGAGAGTGGAACGGTAGAGAAATAGCTGGGAGGAGCTTCGATGAACCCTATGGGAGGCAGTTAACTGTGAATTGCAGCGTAATCTTTTAGATATAGACTTCAGAACAGGTGACCTAGCGATTAGCGACGTTGCGGATGTACGTCCTCAACGAGAATAGAGTATGGTGTACCCGCATTTTGGACATAAATCAAAGTAGAAAATGGGCTTCCCAAGCACGCGGGAGGTCATTGAGGTTTTTTTAACTGTGTTTGTATCGGGTATCTTTACTTCGACAATTTCTTAATTCCATCTTGGTCAATCAAACTTTCGTTAAATCTATCTCTGAATTAACTTATTCTGAGCTCCCTTGAACTATAAATTATCGAGAGACGACTGCAGTTAAAAACCACCTCTTCAGATACTCTTTAACGTGATACTGCGTTGCTGCACCAAAACATGTACTAAATGTCCTGACCAATTTTCAGTAGTAATTTGATCTCTTATATGTGTTCCAGAACACTTATAGAGTATAGAAACAACGTACATATTAACTGGTGTTTTAATACAACATACTTTTTAAACTGTTAGTAAGAAAGCGAGGCGATCAGTAAGCAGAAAGCAGGAGAAAGCAAAGGCTGCACTAAAAACTATGTACTAAATTATATGGTGTAAGTGTCCAAACCGTATGTTTCTGGGTCCAAACTGGTTCAAGAATATCGAGAAGCATATTTCGAAAATAAATTCTACAGTCGTTATACGCCCAAAAATCACGATCATCCAAGGAAACGCATGGAGCTTTATCAAAAGTAGAACCACCCCTCTTCACCTTCTACAAACCATACCGAGAAATTTAAACGATGCCGGGTGGCCAGCACTATGCGCATTATGAGAGGCGCCCAAAACGCTGCAACCTGGCAAGTAAACAGGCTCCGCGACACAGGACTCGACAGAATCGGCAGGCAATATGATATAGTGGTCTGGAGAACGCGTAAAAGCTTGACAAACGAGGGGCAATGTTCAATGGAGGTCCGTGCATTCACACAAAGCACATCAGCAGCCGACCTTCCGCTGGCCCTTAACGCTCTTGAGCCTGACGGCCTAAAACTTCAAATTGGGGCGTGCAATGACGAACAGCGCCCCCTGGTGCTTAGTCAGCAGCTGCTTCTCCCGAGCAAAGTGAAGCGGTGGTCGGGTTTTCCCAGAAAAAAATAAAGGAAAAAAAAAAAACAGCAGCAGTCAGTCGTCGTAGGAAAGCCGCTGCTCCATATGGCCGCTCGTGGCGTCTGACAGACACCATGAACGACAATGCACTACGGCAACCGCATCCAATGCCATAGCAGAAAGTATCAATCCTGTCTCCGTCCACGACCAGAACGCTGAGTGTTTAGTGTTTGTTGGCTTCTGGAGGTCTATGGTAACACTCCAACGTTTATTAACGAAAGTACTATCACACGTGGTATCTGTCAGAATTTGAGTCTGGAGCGAGGATTTCTTCGCTGGACAGGGGGGAGAGAGGGGGGGGGGGGGGGGAACAGCAAGGACAGTCATTGACGGACACAGAAGTAATATCAGACTTGCCGCAGAGAAGTATGATCAAGAGTCAGAGAAATCTTTCTTATATATAGGTGTAGGTGATGTTTCTTGTTCCTGAATCTGATTATTTTCATGTCCTTTTCTATTGTGGTAGAGTGATGGTTTGTTTGCCTGAGGTGTTTTACACACACCAAAAAAAGTTTTGCAAGACTTCAGTTCCGAGAGTTCCGGAACCTGTACAGAAAATTGGAAGAGAGATCAACATAAACATCATTTCCGTCCTTTTTGTTGCTCATGAAAATACACATTGTATGTTGTACCACCATACAGTGATACCTTTAGAAGTGGTGGTCCAGATTGCTGTACACACCGGTACCTCTAATTCCAGTAGCATGTCATCTTGCATTGATGCATGACTGTATTCGTCGTGGCATACTATCCACAAGTTCATCAAGGCACTGTTGGTCCAGGTTGTCCCACTCCTCAACGACGATTCAGCGTAGATCCCTCAGAGTGGTTGGTGGGTCACATCGTCCATAAACAGCCCTTTTCGATCTACCCCAGGCACGTTCGATAGGGTTCATGTCTGGAGAACATGCTGGTCACTCTAGTCGAGCGATGTCGTTATCCTGAGGGAAGTCATTCACAAGATAAGCACGATGGGGGCGCGAATTGTCGTCCGTGAAGACGAAAGCCACGCCAATATGGTGCCGATATGGTTGCACTATCGGCCGGAGGATGGCATTTGCGTATTGTACGGCACCTTCCACGACCACCAGCGGCGTACGTCGGCCCCACATAATTTCACCCCAAAACAGCTGGGAACCTCCAACTTCCTGCACTCGTTGGCAGTGTGACTAAGACATTCAGCCTGACCGGGTTGCTCCAAACACGTCCCTGACGATTGTCTGGTTGAAGGCACATGCGACACCCATCGGTGACGAGAGCGTGATGCCAATCAGGAGCGGTCCATTCTTGATGTTGTTGGGCCCGTCTGTACCGTGCTGCATGCTGTCGTGGTTGCATTGATGGAACTCGCCATGGACGTCGGGAGGGAAGTTGCGCATCATGCAGCTTTTTGCGCACAGTTTGAGTCGTAACACAACGTCCTGTGGCTGCACGAAAAGCATTATTCAACATGGTGGCGTTGCTGTCAGGGTTCCTCCGAGCCATAATCCGTAGGTATCGGTCATCCACTGCAGTAGAAGCCCTTGGGCGGCCTGAGCAAGGTATGTCATCGACAGTTCCTGTCCCTCAGTATCTCCTCCAAGTCCGAACAACATCGCTTTGGTTCACTCCGAGACGCCTGGACACTTCCCTTGTTGAGAGCCCTTCCTGGCACAAAGTAACAATGCACACGCGATCGAACCTCGGTACTGACCGTCTAGGCATGGTTGAACTACAGACAAACGAGCCGTGTACCTCCTTCCTGGTGGAGTGACCAGAAATGATCGGCTATTGGATCCCCTCCGTCTAATAGGCACTGCTCATGCATGGTTGTTTAAATCTTTGGGTGGGTTTAGTGACATTTCTCAACAAAGGGACTGTGTCTGTCAACGTCTACCTTCAGGAGTTCTGGGAACCGGAGTGATGCAAAAATTTTTAATGTGTGTACAAATGTTGAATGGCTGGTACCATATTTCTATGCCTCTTTCGTGTTCCTTGTACCTTATTCCAGAAGTTCTGTGTCTGCTTTAAGTATCGGTGTCACAACTGTTGCACTGGAGTTGCTAAATGCTAGGTAGTTGGTATACGCAAAACTATTTTCCTTTATTAGACATTCGTGTATTAAAATATTGCATTGATGTATTATTATTATTCCTTGTTTCTTGAGGATTTTACCAATTCTGTGTGTCACTGTTTCCGTAAGTGACTGTGCACTAGCTTGTCTGTTGAGTTGCAATGTTGTTCTCTTGTTGTGTAGTTGTATTGGTGGTGGTGTTGGTGGTGGTGGTGGTGGTGGTGGTGGTGAGTCTCTGGATGTGTGTGGTGTTTTGTATTTTATTTTTATGTTTGTGTGGATTTTTTGTTCAGTTTTGTTACTAGAGATCCTTGGTATCCATCACTTTTTGCTACGTGAATAATTATGTCCAACTCATTATAGTTATGTTTGTCAAGTGGTGCTTTGTTTAATCTATGGATCATATGTATGAGGGCAAATTCTTCTTGGCCCTGTGGATGGTTAGATGACTGATGTAATATTGTTTCTGTTGTGTTTTTCTTGTATATGCTGAACGAGTGTTGTTTATTTTTCCTTGTGATTTCTATCTCGGAAATTTATTTGGTCTGTCTGTTCCATCTCCGAGATCAATTTTATGTTTTTGTGTAATGTGTGTATCTCTGGATTATTAGTTCTATTTCATTTTCTGATTCATCTACCAAGCAGAGGATGTCATCCTTGTGTCCCCTAATACAGTATATTGTGTTCTGCAGGTACTGTTTTTTGGAAAATAATTCTACTTTGTCATGAAGATGTTTATAACTTTTCTGAAACAAGGGATTGCATTGGCACGCCGCCTTCTTGTAGGTAGATATCTTTGTTGAATTCTAAGTCATTGCGGTCAGTAATGAGGCGCAGGAGTGTACTTATCTCTGTTGTGTGTTCTTGTGGTAACTAATTTTAAGTATCTAGTGTTGTTCCATTACCTTGATTGTTTCTTTGACTGGGATTGCGCACGTTTCCTACATCAAATGAGATCAAAGTAGCTGTATCTGGAATATATAAGTGTTTTTACGTGATTTATTAGTTCATCAGAGTTTTTAACTGTTTCGTCATTTTGTATTTTATACCGTGTGTGTGTGTGTGTGTGTGTGTGTGTGTGTGTGTGTGTGTGTGTGTGTGTGAATTCCCAAGGGACCAAACTGCTGAGGTCATCGGTCCCTAGCCTTACACGCTTCTTAAACTAACTTATGCTAAGAACAAAACACACACACACACACACACACACACACACACACACACAAACACACACACACATGGCCGAGGGAGGACTCAAACCTCCGGCGGGAGGGGCCGCGCAAGCCGTGACATGGCGCCTCAAACAGCACGACCACTCCTCGCAGCTTTTTTGTCTGTCACGCACTGTGTGTTCAACTGTTTTTAGTGCATTTTTAATTTTTGTGTGGAACCTTTCTGTTGAGTGTGACTTCAGTTTTGCGATTCTGTTCTGTGAAATGAATTCAACACCTAGGACAGACAAGCAGAACATTTTAAATAACATTTAAGGACCACAAAAGAGGCATGGAAATATGGTACCAGCCATTCAACATTTGAAGCACACCTGAACCAAGAAAACCACCACCCTACCACAACAGAAAAGGACATGGAAATAGTCAGATTCAGGAACAAGAAGTAGCGCCTACACCTATATATAAACGAGACATCCAAATTCAAAAAGCAATAATAGGAAAGAAACACACAATAAATGGCCAAACTAACATCAGCAAGCAGATGCTACTTAAACTAATAAAACATACTGTTGAGAAATAACCACCGTGGACACGCAAAGTAATATAACAAGCGAGGCAAAATCCCCTCCCTAGATCATTCACCACTGTAGCATGCTAAAACAGTAACTTACACCGACAGTAGATAGGACATGTTAGTTCCCTTCGCAAACACCCAAATGCAGATTATCACCCCCAGTAACATAATAAAAAATAAAAATGTAATATCTCTCTCTCTCTCTCTCTCTCTCTCTCTCTCTCTCTCTCTCTCTCTCTTTTTCTCTCTCTCTCTCTCTCTCTCCTCTCTTCCCTAGTTGGAAAACAAACACAGAGAGCGATAGCAGATGCTACCACCACTATCAGAAAAAAAACCCACTAACGCACTCCGTAATAGCAAACCAAAACACGCAAAATGGCGAGAGGACAGTGGTACTTCCCAACACGAAAATGGAAGTGTGTTCAGTGCAGTGAAAGTACTGTGTGCAAAGACTTAACACCTACACGTGGAAAACGAGGAAAATGCAATGAACAATAAAAATTTGGAATCAACGAAAAGAATAAAAACATGTAAAGCATGTGAACGGTTAATGAACATTGCAAACAAAATTTTAAGAGACAAAAAGCGTTCTGTTACAGTGATCACTTGAATATGCTTTAAACTAAAGTGAAACGCGTGTGGTCGTACGAAGACTTTCATTACAGTTGCTAAAGACAACAATTAACCAGTGTTGAAACGTTTAGAGAACACTACTCTGTCCCTTCCGTTCTCCAGAGCGTGGACAAATTACCATAAGAACTTTGTCAAAAACGCCCACTATACTCTAGACTTCACTGAATTCTTATTCCTTTGTCCTTCATTCTCACACTACATTATGATTTTTTCGTATATAGGGTGGTCTCGCATAATCTCGCTTTCATCGGTAAGTGCCATACAGGACCCCCCAACAGTTATCACTAAACACGCAATTTTGGCGCTGGCGTGTAAACGGAAACGCCCACTCGTGACAGGCGAGGCTCAGTACGGGCGCTGCAGAACCCTCAGTTGCCACTATTAGTCCATTGGGACAAAAAAGTCGCTCGCGTAAAAGGGGCTTCATGTACACCTCACTTGTGAGAACGCTTCAGAAATGAGCAATCTCGATCGCTTTAGCGCGGGCACAGGTCATTGAAACATTCTGATTTTGCCCATTTACTGCCTGTCTCGAGGCACGTTTGCAGCTACGTGGAGCTGACATGAAAGTGGTTGCTCGTTGTCAGGAGCGAGAACAGCTGTGTCGGAAAAGGAAAGCAAAGGAACGGAAAGCAAGCGACCGCCCGCACAGTGATACTGCAGAGCGAGCGGGCAGCCGGCCAAGAAAGCAGCACGTCCGCAGACACTTCCGCCGCTTTCACTGTCGCCCTGGCGCGGCAGCTGCTGTCGCAGCAAACACAGCTCGCTCTGTCGACATTCCTGCTGCGGAGCTCTCTTCTCACCTGGTGTGCCGTCGCTACAGCCGCTCGTACCCCTAGGGCGCGAAAAAATACTTGTGTGCTAGTGTGGTGCGCGACTGAATCTGGCGCAGCCGGTTGGAATCTCGAGGGTGGAAACGTTTTCACCATCACCACTGGCGTAACTAGATCAAGTAGCGGCCAGGGCGAACTTTGACTTTGCGTCCTTCACCCCTCCCCCTCCTACCGACCTCTAATTATCTCATTCAATCCTTCTCATTACTTCGCCTTTATCAGCGTAAAGCAGGTGTAAAGTAGGTCTTTGCTTGATATGGAATCAGATTCCCTTAAGAGTCCCCTCCTTCCTATTTTACTACCCTTCAAATCTATTCCTCCACCACCACCACCACCACCACCACCACCACCACCTCCTCCTCCTCCTCCTCCTCCTCCTCCTCCTCCTCCCTCCAGCGACTACTTAGCTCTCCCAGCACAAAACTGGGTCCCCACGAAACGGCGTCCAGTGGATGCGCCCCCAACAGCAATGTAGTACTTACAACACTAACAGTCGGTATTTGATCCAAAGGAGAAGAGAGACTGTGGCGTAGAGCTCGTGATAAACAGGCTCTAAGCTCAATCCCTGGGCTGAACAGCGAACTTCTCCGAAATATCTCGTAGAGTGAGGGCATGCGACACTGTTAGACTACGCTAGTAGTAGCACCAGGATTCACCCACTCCGTTTTCTCACCACCACCACCACCACACTACACTTTTAATCCATCTCCATGGGATAGACAGAAGATATCTGATACAGAAGATATGTTATTTACAGCATAAGTCCAACTACTAGCAGGAAACGAAGGATGGCGCCCCATAATGTGATCTTCCCACAAATTTCGTAAATTTCCTTTTGAAATATTTACGTATGTGACAGACGTTATCGGTCACTGTTTCGTCTTCGGCAGGCATCGTCTTAGTACAGCACGAATTGAGTGTGCACAATTCTAGACGAGCGTACTTCGAAGTTCAAGTTACTATTTATGTCGAGCAGTAAAAAAAGTTCGATGGCAGATGTCGGTTGTTCAGTAATAAGATTTTCCATCTAGAAAAAACCCATTTTATCCTTTAAGAGAGGTACTTTGAGTTCGTTGTTCTTTTTGTTGTGTAAAATAACTGACTTTCGTGATATCCTTCGTTATTTTAGGCAATCACTTCTAAAAATAGCAGGAAACTGCCAATCATATTTAGTAAGATGTTTACTGCCTTATGAAGACTAGTCAGAGTATAAAACCGCTTCAATTTCTAGCCGAATAAACAGAGTAAACAATAGCGGCTGTTTCAGGAAGAAATGACACGTATTTAAAGACTCTACATATCCTCTCCCTTACAACCACCTCGGTGAATAGGTTTTCACGACGCAGGAAGACAGGCCAATTCCATATCCAAAATGGCCAGTTCCAAACACAGCACTGTTCCAGTGCAGATGGCTGTATTCTTCCTTCCGGCCGAGTCAGCGACCGCCGACCGCGCCAGGCGAGCCGCCAACGGCATATTCTGCATGCGGCGGCGGCGGCGGCGGCGGCGGCGGCGGCGCATTTCCCAACAGAGCAACGGCCTTGCCGACGCAGCGACCTCCAGCTGAAAGAGGCGTGAGCGCACAGCACTACACCGCCGGCCCTAACCGGCTCACGTGCCCACTTTGTCCTCTCCACGCCTGGCCTGCACCTTGCTCACGCGTAACGTAGTGCCGTACAAGCAACAGCGGGACAGGGCACGAGCGTTTAGCCATGCCATTCCTGACCAACGTGTGTGCAGAGTGATCGCGATGGGCGGTTCTTGAAGAAAATAATGACGAAAAATTAGAAGACGGCAGCTGCAGAAGTCACAGCAGAACTGAGTCTCGCACTCGCGAGCCCCGTCGGCATCAAAAGAATACGGAGGAAGCTCCATAAGCAGGGTATTGCACGGCGAGCTGTAATTCCCAAACTGTTCATCAGTGAGGAAAATGCCCGTACACGTGTTGCCGAAGTCATAAAACCTAGACTGTGGAGCAATGGAGGAAAGTCATTTGGTCGGACAAGTCTTGTTTCACACTGTTTGTAACTTCTGGCCGAGTTACCGCCAAAAAGTGAAACACGCTCTGCAAAGTCGCGTTACTGCTGAGTATTATGTCACCATTTTGGCTGATCAGATCAGTCTCATGGTAGACTGTTTGTTCCCCATTAGTGATGCCGTGTTCCAACACGACACGGTTCCTGTTCACACAACTCGCATCGTGCAAGAAAGGTTTTGTTTTCTTTTAGGGCGCGATAACAACTGGGGTCAAACGCGCCTAAGTCAAAACTATAGAACACGAAGGCAGGGAGGAGTTCAAAACGACTAGACGTCAACCCCAATTGACATAAGAGAAAACAGCTAAAAGCAGGGACGTGGAGAAGGGGCTACGAAAGACACCATACAGTAACGGAGGTCCAAAACTAAAAATTAAATGGCCTTCGCCATATTGCTTTGACGGATAAAGAGTAAAACCCCGGCGACAGCCCGCGCGTCATTTGCTAAAACGGCCGATAACTCAGACGGCAAACCCAACTGGCAACGCAAACGGTTAGAAAATGGTTATTCAGTCAGGAAGTTGCGGACAGTTAAAACTTGGGCCCAATGTATACAAAGTGCCGGGGCAGCGCCACTTATCAAATGACGGTGGCTGAAAACGCAGTGCCCAATACACAACCTAGTTAAAAAGACCTCCTCCCGGTGGGAGGGCCGACAGGAGGTCGTCCAAGCCGCTGGAATAGACTTAATAATCTGGAGCCTATTCCCATGAAGTGAGGACCAATGGCGATGCCAAAGGGACACCACGTCCTGACAGACGGCAACACAGAGATCATCGGAGGGAATATAGGAACTAGTAGGCTGAGGTACGAGGACTGCAGCCTTGGCAGCAGCGTCAGCAGCCTCGTTTCCTGGCAGACCGACATGACCAGGAACACACACACACACACACACACACACACACACACATCACCACATCACAGTGGCTCCACGGTTTTCCTTGACCCGCTGCACTAAGGAATGGGCGGTGTACAGCGCACATAGACTTTGAACGGCGCTGAGTGAGTCTGAGCAGAGGACACGATTAAAAAGGCTGTGTGGCCGGATGTACTCCGCGGCCTGATGCAGGGCGAAGAGCTCGGCTGCAAATACTGAGCAGTGTTTCGGAAGCCGGTATCGAAAGACAAGGCTGCCAATGACGAAGGCACAGCCGACCCCACGGTGAATCCGAGAGCCAACAGTGTATACAAAGCTACTGTCGCTAAGTTCCATGCGAAGGTTATGAAACTGAAGGAGATAGAGCGAGGCTGGAGTAGTGTCCCTAGGAAGCGAATGAAGGCCAAGGTTAATAGTGGCCACTTCACGAAGCCAAGATGGTGAAAGGTCCACACCCACCGGGGAAGTTGCAGGTAGTGTGTAGTTAAGCCAGCGTGTCAAGTGCCGAAAGCGGACTCCAAGAGGTAACAGAGAAGAGGGACGCGCCCAATACTGACGATCAGAGGAACCATCAAAGGAGGCGGCATGGTATGGGTGGCCACGCATGTCAGCCAAACCGGCATGTATACCTGCTGAGGAGAAAGTCACGGCGGTAGGACAGTGGTAGTTCAGCAGCTTCAGCATACAAACTCTCAACCGGGCTAGTGTAAAAGTTGCCAGCGACCAAACGGATGCCACGATGGTGGATAGTGTTTATGCATAAACGAAGAGTGATCTCTATCCACCTCCTTTATCATTGCCTGTACTTGCCACTATTTTGCAGTAAGAATGGTGTAAGATTCCTTTGAAAACCATTGAGGACCTACACTTACTGATTCCGAGATGACTGGAAGCTGTCCTGAATGCCAACGGTTTTCCTACATCCCATTAGGAATGGTAATTGTTGAGTTTGTGGTGTTTCCATATTTTTGTCGTATGTAATGCCAGGGTTTGGTGGCTATTATAGCCGGCTGCGGACGACCCCGGCCGGCCACGTCGCCTGCGGAGAGCCCCGGTGGGCGCGACTGACTCAGCATCCGCCGAGCGCCGCTCGCCGCTTCCGCGAACTCCGCCATCAGCTCCGGAGCGAGGGCCCACGTCACCAACGGCACCAGCACATGATAAGCCCGCTACAAATCTGCCGGTGAGAGTTGGGCGTACATGCCTCGAACGGATTAAAGGCTGATCGCAGTCATCTGTGGAGGTACCCACGTTGCATAAATCCTAAGTGGCATCTTGCGTTATGCGACTCGTAACTGAGATATTGCGTTACCAGTACCAACTGCCACATACGACATATACACTATTCACAACGCTGATCCCTGAATAAAAAACTGATCTATCAACAGAGGTCTGCAGACTGTGATAAACAATTTGGTCTCGTACAGCGAGGTATCATGTGGATCGATTACGCATATTGACTTCACATATTCAAGCACTCTAAGTTCGGAATTTCTTTAATTGTTAACAGAAAGACACCAAGTATTCAGCCCCAAGCCAGAACAGGGTCACCGCGAATTTTTAAATGAAATGGACCCGTTGTGGTAATTATAGAGTTGTGCTCACGGCGATAAATGGAGTTGCTGGACACACACACACACACACACACACACACACACACACACACACACAATATTGCAGTGACGGACCACTACTTGTTGACAATCTATATCAGGGTGTCGTCTGGCATCTATCCCATGTACATTCAACGAAAAAGGGACAATATTACGCTCGCTTCCAAAAAATATGGTGACTCTTCGGATACCATATTTTGGCCAACGAAGACAGCGGCGGCTTCAACACGAAATCGCTCATTTCAGACTGTCTCCGTACACATCTGCTTCATTATCGCGAGTCATGAAGTGGATCCTCTGCTTTCCCTAGACAAATCAGTTCTTATGAAAGGTTGCTCGTAAACCATCTGAACTGCTTTCTGTCTTTCAAACAGACAAAAAGCGATTATCCAGCAGCATAAAAAGTTTTTATTTGGAGAAAGCAATGTTCGAACTTTGACTACTGTTAACTACTGGCTCAATCAAGAAGGTTGAAATCCCGCTTGCTCTTCGGTATCACGACGTGTGTGTGTGTGTGTGTGTGTGTGTGTGTGTGTGTGTGTGTGTGTGTGTGTGTGTGTGTGTGTGTGTGTGGAAACTTATGGAGCCAGCTGTTTCTGCACGATAAATCGCATGTCTGAATATTTGTTTATATATGTACGAATTACTCTGAGGGCCTACATAGCGTAGAATTATCGCGCTACGTACGGTCCTACACGACTTGAGATTCTCTCCTGGTGGTTTCAAAAGAAATCAAACACCACACCATTTTACACTGGTAAGACCGTATCAGCGTAAGGCTTGAATACGAATACTGTAGTGATAAATTGAAATACACGTGTTTTTATTCTAATGAAGTGAATTAAGTTTAGGCTAACAGAAACCTTTTCATTTTCCTCGCCTTGTGTTGCCTTGGCCTGCCCACCGTATAAATTCTTTTTCTGGGACCAGAGTGTTCGAAACATGGATGAAATGTTTCTTCCACTACTTCCATTCAACTATTTCATGCAAATGGGGATCTATTACACGTCGATCGATTTGGCTTTAAGAAAGATGAAGATACCACAGAGGCATTTCTAACGTAGCTATTGAAAATGGGAGCAAGACTTAAGGAAAATCAAGACCTGTTCATAAGAGCTGTCGACCTAGAAAAAGCGTTCAACAATTAAAATCGTGTAAGATGTTCAGACATCTGAGTAAGACCTGTAACATGTAATAAGTGCAAGAACCAAAAGTGAGCAATAAGAATTGAATGCCAGAAACGAAGTCCCCGGATTTAAAAGGGTATAAAACAGGAATGAGGCCTCTCACCAAAGAAGCAATGCTCGATATAAATGAAAGTCTCAGGAGTGAGAGCTAAATACAAGGAGATCTGAATGATAAGATTCGCTGATCGCGTACTACCGTCTAGGGAAGTGAAGAATTACAAGACCCGTTGAATGGAGTGAACAGTTTAGTGAGTAGAGAATACGGTTTGAGAGTAAACCGAACAATGTCTGAGTAATGAGGAGTAGCATAAATATGGTTAGCGATAAACTTAAGATAGTAATTGAGAACCGGGAGTTTTACGACCCTGAAAGTAAAAGGAGGCAATAAAATGCAGATTAGCACTGGCAAAGAGAGCATCCCGGGACAAAAGAAGTATGCTAGCATGACACAAAGCCCTTCATTTCATGAAGTTTCTGAGAATGTAGGATAGGAGTACAGCGTTGCATGCAAGTGAATTACGGATTGTGGGAAAAGTGGAAAAGAAGTGAACCGAAGCCTCTGAGACGCGGTGCTGTTCAAGGATGGTGGACATTGTGTGGACTGAAAAGACAAGGAATGAGGAGATTCTCCTTAGAAGCGACGAGGAGAAAAATATGTTGAAAACACTGACAAGAAGAAGGGACACTTTGATGCGACCTAGCTTAAGACATCAGGGCAAAACCTCCATGGTAGCAAATAACTGAGGACGTCGTCTGTAAGAGCTACTCTGAGATGAAGAGGTTGGCACAGAAAAGGAATTCGTGGCGGGCCGCATGAAACCAGTCACAAGACGGACAACAAAAAATTCCACGCAAAAATTTTCTCCGGCGAGTATCTGGTGATCGTCACTGCGTTAACCGAACAATGTCTGACACACGACTCGCTCGTCAACTTCTCACCACGTGTAGGCAGTAACGACACTTCCCCGCGAGCGAGCAATAGGACGCACATCCTTATAACGGCTATACCGCAACAGTCCTACGCGCCGGATACCAGCCGAAGATGGATCATCGCCTGATGCGGAAGTAAGTGCCCGCTACGTGAAAGTGGTTCCTGCTCCGTCCAGGAATCGTGGGGGCGTGTGTGGTGTTTTCCTAAGCACGACCACAGCCACTGGCTTACTCATGCATCTGTATGTCATCATAACACATCACTTTGCCTATATCCCTTGAGTGTGATACAAGCAGCTGCACTGATCAGGTATCTCACCGATGGACCATGTATGAGACAAGTCAGAAAGGAATAAAGAATTCTAGACCGCAGTGGAGATAAGGAAGTCTTGCTTCCATGGGACGACTAACGGAGCGAAGGAGGAAGGATGACCTTAAGTCAAGCACCCAGATCATTAGATAGAGCACTGTCCCAGTGATCTATTCCAAATAATCATGCCGACATTCGCCGTAAGTGATTTACGAGAGATCGTAGAAAACCTAGTAGTGAATCAGCCTCTTCCACCTAAGTGGGAGTCTAATATCTAAACCACCTGTTCACAACGCTCGGTAGGGAAGCGTTATGTGTAACTTAACAAGCCATCAACAGAAAAAAAGGCTAATAATAATAATAATAATAATAATAATAATAATAATGTATAGTCGGTGCAGCGTTTAGTGTCTGGGTAACTCACAGCATTGTTCAGCGAACCAAATGGAACATGAGTTACTCTCCCATGTTACGCACCATCTCTGGTGAAGTTTCGTCAATTTATACCTTACACATTACTGTTTGGTGCAGATGACTGCGATTAATTCGTGAGGTGTGCTTTGTTAAGTATTAGTTGTTTGGCAGAAAGGTAAAGGAGTATGAAGGGAATGAGTATGAAATCGAACATTAAATGAGGGATGCCTTACATCATCAGAAGTCTATATTTGGTTCACGCTTTACAATTAAAAAGCGAAAAATCGCATGTGGGTACAGTTGTCGCAAAAAGTCTTCGCGCCCCCACCAGAATCCACAGCCTCCTAGCGATGAACGGTTTCTGACACAAACCGTCCTATGCAAAACTACCTGCATTCAGAAAGACGCCGAGATTAAATTCTGGACTGGACAACGGGCACCGCTGACAGCCAGTACATTACCTCGAAACTGGTTCCTTGCAACTCCGCAAAAATTTCCACGAAGACTGACCAAGGCAATAGTTCGAAGCGACTGGGACGAACGTCTCTACTGCATCAGGACAAAGTTCCTACGGAAACAACTGTTTATTAATTTTAATTAATCCTTGCGCAGTCCGTTCCTTCCACCGACCAACATACCCACATAGGTAACAGGTCCAGTATTTGATATGGAACACTTTACCAGTCAGTCACCGTGTACGTTCCAAGCTCAACTGTCACTTTTATTGTGAGCACAATGCACGTGTGCCAGTGACCATCCTCTTCTCCTGCTAACAGCATTTCTCTTTAATGTGCTGTCTCCTCCCAAAACTTTCTCCAGTACTGTTAAAGGCGCTGGAGGAGTAGCGTATGTCTAGGGATATTCTTTAACCCCTAAACGAACCTAGCATGCTCCTACCACAACATTCAGCACGTATTATACGTCTCCCCTACGGCATACTTTAGGCGGGCCTACTTCTGGCTGATAGGGCGCCAGGAAACTCCGTCGCACTTCGTCCCTTGCGTTGCTAATAGGCCAGGTCGTGTTCTCCATGTGCGGCCGTCTACGGGTGTCAGATAGAAAAGAAACTTAAAACCCCTCCCTTTTTAATTAAACTAACAAGGAACCACACCGGAATCGGATTTTTTGTATTTTTTTATATTTATGGTACATGAAGGTCAGAACTAAAATATCAGTTCTCAAGGCAGTACCATGCAGCAACTCTCAAAAAATTCCCGAGAAAATAGACTTTTAAGTTTTCTGAGCGTCTTTAATTCCCTAACTCAAGGTTGATTTGTCGGTGGCTTTGTGGCTTTTGAAGTAGAACGCTCTCTTGCCGTGTGGGCCGCCTGGCTTCGATTCCTAGCCACTGAAAACTTTCAAACAAAGGTGCGTATTCTAGCAGCATTTCCGGGAGGCACAAATACGTAAAAATGAACAAATTATTTTTGATGTCTTTTTTAAAATTTAATGTCTTTACTAAAAATCTTTTATAAAAGACCAGTACTAAATAACTCATATTCGTAATGAAAACAATGTTTGTGCTGGAAATGTAATTAGAAATAATATGGTGTGCATTTTTCATAAAAAATACCAGTCGGATGTGTGATCATGAGAATGTATTTCATGAATTTTACATTTAAATGACGTAGGTATTCGAACTGAACGGGGGGAAAAAAGACAGAAACAAAACTCGAACCAGCGATTTAAGTCTCGAGCGCTACCGTTATTTATTTTTCGGTTTTATACGCTTCACGTAGAACATGCACCTTTATTTCAAAAGGTGTATTGGCCAGGAACCGAACCTGAGCCACCCACAACGCAAGTGAGCACTACCACAGGGCCACGGGGCCCTTCGTAACGTAGAATGTGAGAAACGTGAGTTACGGAATTAACGACACCCAGAAAAACTTTCGTTTTCTCGCGAATTTTCGAAAGTTGCAAGAAACTGCTTCGGGGGATTGATATTTTGAGTTCTTAACTTCATTTACCACAAATATAAAAAAAGAATTACAAAAATCCCACTGCCGTGCTGCCTCCTTGCAAGACGGTAAGTCCTCCGGGTATTTCCTCCCTCAGTCTAGGAAATAATGTATTACAACGGAATGTGTTTAATGACAAATGTGCCGGCCGCGGTGGTCTAGCGGTTCTAGGCGCGCAGTCCGGAACCGCGCGACTGCTACGGTCGCAGGTTCGAATCCTGCCTCGGGCATGGATGTGTGTGATGTCCTTAGGTTAGTTAGGTTTAAGTAGTTCTAAGTTCTAGGGGACTGATGACCTCCGATGTTAAGTCCCATAGTGCTCAGAGCCATTAGCCAATGACAAATGTGATAATTTCATGTAGCAAGTTAAGTTTCAATAAACTGGTACGAACATCTAGTCGAGGGCTAGCACTGCTGAGCAAGACAGGGAAATCCAATCTGCTGTAAAAGATCAAAGTCATTTGTCAAATTTTCTGTTTCTCATTCAGGCGGTTGTCAAACAAGCGCTTTAGCGCAACAAGAAACTTTGTCAATTTTAACCTCACTTCTGAATCACATGTCACGCTTACGCGAAGTATTTTGACACTAGTGGGAATGGCTACCGATGCGAACAAAACATTCCTTGCACTGTCTTTAGCATTGTGTGTGTAAAAAAAATTAAAATCCTTGCTCCAGGGAATAGTTGAAATTAGCCGGCCGGAGTGGCCGTGTGGTTCTAGGCGCTACAGTCTGGAACCGAGCGACCGCTACAGTCGCAGGTTCGAATCCTGCCTTGGGCATGGATGTGTGTCATGTCCTTAGGTTAGTTAGGTTTAAGTTCTAAGTTCTAGGCGACCGATGACCTCAGAAGTTAAGTCGCATAGTGCTCATAACCATTTGAACCAATAGTTGAAATTGAAAGATAAATATCTTATATTTGTAGTAAATGAAGTTAAGAACTCAAAATATCAATCCCCCGAAGCAGTTTCTTGCAACTTCATGCAAGTACGACAACGTGAAAAAACACACATCGTCCGTGAAAGAACTGGAGGACTTAGTTTTGTTTTTAATTCCTCTTAACGTCTTTCTGCTTAATATGCGATTGTGGAAAATGTAGAAGTTCACTATTTTGAAATTTGACTGAGGTCTTCTGTTTTTATCCAGATACTATTTTGATCATGGTTCACACAATTATGGAAAGTAACGACACAATGAGAGAAACGCTTGCAGAAAAAAATGCACGGCGAGACATCAGCACGATCATCCGACATCTTGTCAAATAAGCCGTCAATCAAAATTTGTATCCAGCATACAAAACAAAGCTACACACTGCCAAGTAATTTGACAAACAAACAAAGTTCGACAAATTGTTTGACTGTTTACAGCGGCCTTGGAGTGTGTTGCACACAGCACTGGGCTGGCTCAGAACAGCGGTGCGCAGCCGCAATCGTACCGCTACGTCAGATGCCTTTGTAGAAGTGACGGAACTGTTGAGACACTCCAAGGAGAGGGGACCGGCGCGAGGCACCTCTCGCTAGCACTCGGAGGCTGCGGCAGCGGACCACCAGGACAGCTGGACGGCTGGACTCGTTGCGCAACCTCGCCTCGCGGCACAGCTGCTGTGGCTAAGCGCCGCGCTGGACTCCAGGTGCGGGCGTCCGCCGCTGCTGACACCGGCACACTCCATATCCAGCTGCAAGTGGAGCCCCGGTCACGCGTTTACGTAATTAACGCGTACACAGTGTCCCTAAACCCATTTTCAAACCCTTAGCGCATTCAGAAGACGTTGCGCAGTTAATGGTTTTAAAAGGAACCATTCCTCTTAACGTCAAAAAATATACGAAAGAATGTGTTCAGTTCTGTCAAAAATTGGGTCAATGAGCGATACTAATTTAATCTTAGTCTGATTTATGTTATTTATTTACTATTTGTTAATTATTTACCAACTATGGCAAAAGCCTTAGGAGAAAACATATGCAAAAACGCTCATACGGCAATGTCGTATACCAAAGGTGCAAGGAATTTATTGAGCAGCTTTGTAGCGAGAACTTCCAGACAATATTACGGGAAGTGCAGACGAAGTAGTTGAAGACGAGCAGCAAAATATGATGCAAAGATAACAAATCGATAGACCACCGAAACACACTAGTCAAAGTAAGGTACGTGGAACAGAGAGCATTTCCTCATAAATATTAGGATCCTTGGAAAAATACAGTGACGAAACTTTGCCACGTGAATACGCAAGATAACTCCTCGAGGTACACGGGAAGGAGATGGAAGATAGAACGTCCGCGCTCTCTAACGGTACATAGCGTCACGGTAGTCACACAATTCCAACTCCAACCGTACCGTGCACTTATTTTTTACCAAGAGACTCATTCGTGAAGGATGCGCCGTAACCTGTTAAGGTTCTATCTATTGTAAACGATAACTGTTTACAAAGTACGACGTACCACACAGTCGCGAAGGGGAAGCCAGTACGAACAATTTGGTACAGGACACTTGCAGTCTGTAAAGATGGAAAAAAAATCTCAAAGTGGCCTACGAAAGTTATCTAAGCTACTCTGTATGGACGCCACGCTAAGTTTTTTTTTTAGTATCCTCTCGCACCCTTGCTTCGCCGGCCGTTTCGTGAGAGCAATGAAAGAAAAAAAAAAACGAAATCTGTAGATGCTATTGATCTAAACTTAACACTTACAGCAGTTTCATGGTGGAAAGACCAGAAACCAAACGATCAAACTATTAATTTTATCTTGTTAGAATTCACAACACTTCGAGGTAAATTTTACAGACATTAATTTTACATTTTGAAGCTGTGAGAATAAAGAGCGACGCACACACTCTGTGACTTAGGGAACTTCTGTAGTCCAATTTGACGCTGTTCCTACATCTCCATCGAAACTCCGCAATCCACCTTATTGCACGTGGCGGAGGTACCCTGTACCGCTACCAGTCATTTCCTTTCCTCTTCCACTTCGAAATACAGCGAGTGAAAACCGACTGTCTATATGCCTCCGTATGACCCCTAATTTCTCGTACGTCGTCTCCGTGGTCCCTACGCGAAATGTATGTTGGCGGCAGTAGGGTCGTTCTGCTGACAGCTTTAAACGCCGGTTCTCTAAACTCTCTCAGTAGCTTCCTTCGAAATGAATGACACTTTCCCTCCAGGGATTCCCGCCTGTGCTGCCGAATCATATCCGTAACACTTGCACGCTGATGGAATCTACCGGTAACAAACGAAGCAGCCCGCCTCTGAACTGCTTCGATGCTTTCCTTTAACCCGACCTGTTAGGGATCCCAAAAACTCTAGCAGTACTCAAGAATAGGTCTCCCTACCACAATCCTCACACCGCTCGTTCCATTTTATCGTTTTGCTACGTTACGTCCAGATATTAAACGACGTGACTGTGTCAAGCAGGACACTATTAATGCCGTATCCTAACATTACGGGCCGACCGCGGTGGTCTAGCGGTTCTAGGCGCGCAGTCCGGAACCGCGTGACTGCTACGGTCGCAGGTTCGAATCCTGCCTCGGGCATGGATGTGTGTGATGTCCTTAGGTTAGTTAGGTTTAAGTAGTTCTAAGTTCTAGGGGACTGATGACCACAGCTGTTAAGTCCCATAATGCTCAGAGCCATTTTGAACCTAACATTACGGGTTTGTTTTTCCTACTTACCCGCATTACATTTTTCTACATTTAGAGCTAGCTGTCATTCGTCACACCAACTAGAAATTTTGTCTAATTCACTTTACTGGACCACACGTGTCCAGTATCAGAACGTTCGTCTCGACGTCAACCCGACCAATGTTGTAAGTTGTGAATAATTATTTTTCACATATTGTATATGCCGTTTCCGGAAAGACAGCGAAAACTCATTAGCTAGATGGTGCAGGAGAAACCCAGTTGAAATTATAAGAGGGCGTAAGTATGTTAACAATATTTTCTCTGGAATAGCATCCTATGATGAGTAGTTTGAATGGGACAGCTGTTTGTCAGTGCACATTACACATTTACTGAGGGTACGGTTAAACAGCAATTTCATATTTGTACTAGGCTACATCATGTTCTCTAGCTTTCCAGACAATTTTATTACATGAGACTGACACGTTACTACAATGTTACTTATGTCTGAAAATAAACTGATTATTCCGCTGTTCTTTGGAACTACAGACTTGCGTAATCACAAACTGTTCCACCAGGATTTGCTGCACATTTCTCGTTTAATACCAACTCTACACGTTTTAATTATCCTCAAGAGCAACGGTTAATTGTTTTAATTCTTTTGATTTACTCAATGCCCTCATGGTCGCAACATCGAAGCTGTCACTAACAGCATACCTCCGTTTGACATACTTCTCTTAAAACACTTGTCGCTACGTCGACGTGGCAGATCTGCTAATGACATACATATTAACGACAGAACGAGTTTGCAGCAATAGCAAATCTGTGATCCGCTTCCTCATGCTATTCGGGACGACGGCGGTTCAGATCCCCACTTGGCCACCCAGATTTTTGTTTTCTTCGAGTCTTCTAAATAGACTAAGGTAGATTTCCTTAAAAAGGACACTGCCAATTTCCTTCCCCAATCTAAGTTTATGCTCCGTCCCTGATCACCGCGTTGTCGATGGAACGTAAAACCCGAATCTGCCTGGTACTGTACTGTGTGGAATGGTGGTTCTGTCATGTGGTGTAACGTTACGCCGCATCCAGACGCCTTCGCGCTACAAGGAACCGCGAGAATGTCACGCTTGCTGGCAACTTCCGCCGCACACCGCATCCGCAACGGGTGTGACGTCACACTACCCCATCTCTGCCTGGAAACAGATTTCGGCCTCCTGTGTTCCCACAGCCTTGTTCCGTTTTACACTACCGGAGGCACTCCCTCCTGTAATACCACCATTCTTCAGTACTATTCTGGGCTTAACGAATTCATCTCAAACAATGTTTTGTTAGCCATAGAAAAGTCACATTTCATACCACTATTTCAAACTGAATCTAGTGATGCACTTCGAGACCAAGTTCACTAACTGAACAACTTTCATACTGTTGAGAAAGTAGTTCAAATTATTCTTCTAAAACCATCCAGAGATTTACAATGCAAGGGCTATGCAATGCATATGATTTTTTTTCAGAGTTAGTACCGACGACGTTTAGAGAGGTTCGTACGGGTCGAATGACACCTTGAGCGCCGCAATAAGTTACGAAATTATGTCACAGCAGCATAATACGTTATCTAGTGCGCTCTCCCTTTGCTCCACCTACAGTAGGTGTGAGACACTTTGTCATTCGGTTCCCCAATTTGGCTAAAGAATCGGCGGCCAGCACCCACCGCCAACTTATGGACCCAAGATAATGACTCGTCAGAATGTTACAGGTGGATTAGGTTGTTTAAGCAAGGTCGTCCCGACAACCACGACGAAGAAATAAGTGGAAGACCACGTTGTTTCAGAATAGCTTATGCAGCAGGTTGAAGAAAAGTTCGCTGTGATCGTCATGTGACTATTCACTCCCTGAAAGAAAGCTTTCCGCAAGTTTCACGAAGTCTCCTAGGTGAAATCTTGTCAAAAAGACTTTAGTTTAAGAAGCTATGTGCACGGTGGGTGCCGAAAATGTTGACCCGCAGCGCCGAGAATATCGCGAATGGGAACTCGTGAATTTCTTATACGTTTTAAAACTACGGATGAATCCTCTCGCGAGTCTATTGCAACTGAGGGCGAAATATGTGTGTGTGTGTCATTACACTCTCAAGTCAAAAAGTCAGTCTCTGCAGCGGCGATGTACCCATTCTCCATTCTCCAAAAAGTTGAAAGTTCAATCTTCAGAGAGGAAAATCATGGCGTCCGTATTCTGGGACTGGAAAGGGCTCATGTTGGTCTATTACGTGCCAAAAGGGACCACAATCAATGCTGCTGAATACTGTGAGACCCAATATAAGTTGAGGAAAAAATCAAAGACAGGAGGAGGGGAATGCTGACTCCATCATAACACGCCAGGCCCCATACCGCCCGGCATACTCGTCGTCTGCTCGTGTCGTTTGGATGGGACAATGTGACTCATCCACCCTACTCCTCTGGCCTGGTACCCTCTGATTATCACCTCTGCAGTAAATCGGAGAAATTCGTGGGTAGACAGCGCTTTTCGAACGATGAGGTGATCTTTGAGACTTAACAAATTGGCTTTGAAGAGATGGAGTGGACGGTATACAATGAGAGTATACAAAAGCTGGCTTCAAAAATGCTTTGGATCAATTTTGCTACGTACCACATCAGTTTCAATTAAAATTATTCATTTTTCGATTTCTAACAATTATTGTATTCTTATTTTCTCGATGCCTCTCGTAGCTTACATAACACTATGGGGGGCTACGAGATTCTAGAATAAGGCCACAGTTGTATTGACTTTCAAGTACCGCAGGCCGCGAACTACTCAGACACGAGAAGGGCAAAAACGAAGAAAAAGAGGCACGTTCACACAGTGTGTCAGAAGTACTGGTTTTTGTAACAAACATAATTAAAATTTTTTTCATGGTAACGTATCGTTCCCGGCAGATGCAACTACTTCGAAAATACAGTTTTGCGAGATACGTTATTACTCCGAATCGGGTTCCCCTTGCGCCAATGTCAGCTACACTGGCATGGCTGAAAAGAACTAAGTTCTATAAGGGTCCGCCCTCTCCTTTGCTGGAGGAAAAGAAGAATCGACGGTGACGGTCGGGCTCCCATCAGATAAATGGGGGGGGGGGGGGGGGAGAGGGGGGGGAGGGGGGCAAGTTGCTGATGTTAGAAGGCACCAAATACATGTAATGTCTGGAAGTGAAACACTGTAGCTTTCATGTCTGCAATGAATAACACACAGTAATTAAGAACAGTATTCGATCTCTCTCTCTCTCTGGAAATGTGGCGGGGGCGGATGGAAGGACGAGGGAAATCAGACAGGAAGTGCAAGATTGGGAGAACGTGGAATCGTCGAGTCTAGTTCCTGGGCGGCTTTTTCCTTATGTGAAATTTAAATCACCAGTTTTCTCCTCCGATTGCGAAAATATTCTGTTGGCATCCACCTACATAAGGAGAGATGATCATCACAATAAAATAAGAGAAATCAGGGCTCGTACAGAAATGTTTAAGTGCTCGGTTTTCCCACGTGCCGTTCGAGAGTGGAACGGTAGAGAGACAACTTGAAGGTGGTTCATTGAACACTCTGCCAAGCAGTTTATTGTGACTCACAGAGTAATCACGTAGATGTAGATGTTATGGTCGTCTGGGACAGTGTTGTTGTGTTCCAACAGCCCTCAAGACATTCTCAGAAGTCTCGATGTTTTCCTTCAATTGTTGTGGGAAGAATCTGAGTTGTTGGGAATAAATGCTATCCGTTACTGTCACATTACTGCGAAGGAATTTCTAGTACACAGCATCCTCTTTCCCCATCCAAAATGCCTAATATGATTACCACAGGACAAACAAACTTTTACACAGTGACTTTTTCCCCCTCTTTGCCTTAATCATTTATTTACTTTGTTTATCAATTCATAAAAAAGTGCTATTATCTTTCCTAGTCGTAGCATACTGCTCACATTAAAGTATACTATATTTAAATATTTCCTTGCCACATCTTCTTCGATGATTTCTCTCTGCAGACTAGGCAAGTGTTTCAAACCGCTTTTACACAGGTCATCAGCCTCTCCATCGTCTTAGTTCACAAACAGCGTAATTTAGTTCCCATTACACAAAACCAAAGGGATTTTTACAGATATAGTCTTACGTACGACGATTCTTAGATAATATGCTACATAATTCCTAGGATAGCAGCGCTCACATAACGTATGCAAACGTACGAGTTTTTTCAACAACGTAATGCATCATTTCCTACAAGGACGAAAGAAGAAACAATCACTATGATAGTTTTCGGGCAAAACACTGTCATATCTTAGTACTTCATACTTTAAATTCGATTTTCTGCGAGACTCCAAATGTAGATTACCTTTGAGATTCGTGGCAACTGTGTCTCTTGACAATTCCTCAAGAACTTCGATTCCAGTTGATGTACTTGGCAAAGAGCTAAGAAATGCGGTAAGCGAAATACTCTAACCAGGAACGAAGCAGATTGTTTCTCCTCTTTCGTTAAAAAGTCCGGATTGGCAGCTCAAATCAAGACTACCGCTAGACTGTGCACGTGAAACGCAGTCATGACCGTGTTTTTACCAGCGAAGACGCAGCACGCTATCTCACCGGAGAGTTCGCGCTGTGTATTATGTACTCTTTGGACACCGCAGTACCGAGGTACTTACAGTGTGTCATGGCCTATCTCACACGTACCAAGAGTTAGAAATAAACAGAGTTTCTGAAATTTTGAAGGTGGAAGAAGGAAAGAGCGTAATACCTCCAGGAAGTCCATGCCTAGATAAAGCACTGTGGTGTTGAAACCGCCCTTACGGTTGAGGACAGCTTAACGGAACTAAAGCTCGACTTGTTATGGGATCACTATCATGCTCACGAGAAAAGAAAAGGGCACACAATGACAAAACAACCACTGTTGATGTCTAAAAATCTTTTACGGCGCCTGGTGCTGAAAGTGAGATTGTGGGAGAGCGATGGTACCTGCTCGGTATGAAGACCCCTCTTCCTGCGTGCGGCAGGTGGGCTGGCCAGCAGGTGCGGTTACAACGGCGCTTCCCACGGCTGGGGAGCCCTGGCGTATGCAACTGATGCCCAGACCTTTGGCAGTGTGAAACACTAGCTGCGCACAACAGTTACCCACTTGTAACTCAACACTTTCTGCCGAGCATTTCATAGGGCTATTGGAAAATGGTTTTGCGAGGAAGCGAAGTGTACGTTGTGCTCGAGTGCTAGTTTTATTACACTCTGCTGCCGAATGTTTACATAGCCATCTAGGCATGTGCCCTGACAAGCAAGCAAGCAAGAAGTGTAATATTCGGATGCGCTTGAGACTTACTTCTTCAGCGACAATTATTTTGTTTGTTTCTACTTTTTAAGACCGGCGATTAAGATGTCCTAGGACACGCAATCTATTCCTGGTGAACATACACCATCAGGCGTCAGGTGACAATGTCAGTATACATCAGTTTATTTCTAATCAACGTACCTCCGTTCCTCTTGTTACAAGATCGCAAAACTGCATATTTTCCCGGCATATGCTGTCTCCGTGAAAACAGGAAACTCTGGAGCATAAAATAACCGTGTTCTCTGAACCTCTTCGCTTCGATTCTCAGGACCGCCCAGGGTTAGAACCAAATAATGGCACCACTGTACGGCCCTTGACAAAGACGCCGTTGTTGGCGCGCCCTCGCTATAAACACTGTAGGGAAGGCCACTGTGTCATCCGGAAATGCGACGCCTCCCACACAAAAAAGAAGCCGCCCTCGCCGTGGAGATCCTCTCGAGTGATCTGTTGCCATTCAGTTATTTTCCACTAACAGGGCGAGCGCTTTCTTAGATACGACTGCCATTCGCTTATATTCTAATAGCAGCGTAGTTTTTCCCTATCCATGACCGATAGATCCAGATCGCTCTGACAACTGCCAAAAACATCTCTACCATGCTCACATGTTTCTTTGTAGAGTCTTGCTCAAATCTTCGTGTGGGAGGTAGAGGTCAATATCGTGCAACAAATGTTACTCGGGTAACTCAAATACTGTATAAATACGCGTAAAACACTTGCGAGGAAAAGGCGAGTGACAATGTTCTGAAAGTATGTCGTCCTCGTATAATTTTGCATGTTGCGAGATAAAAACTGTGTGCAGCTGTTTACAGGTCTTAAGCTCTGGTTATAAAATCATATCGAATCTGATTATGAAAATATATCGGATCTGGCGATAAATTAAGAAATGCCAGCAGAGGGCATAAAACATCAAGTGTGAAAAGAAATTGAAGACTGTGATGTTGCCTAAAAACCTAAAAGATTTTACCTTCAGTTTCAGAGGATTATTGCCCCTCCTCATACTACAGTTTTGCAATTTTTTTCTTGAATTAAATAGCGACGAATCTCATTGAAAGATGAAGATCAACAAATGAACAGATCTCTTTATCTGCTTATTTTGTTATGTCTCTCAGCCATTTCACGTGAATATTCTTACAGACCCTGGTCAATTTGGTAGAAGAAATTTCCATCACTCTTTAACTTGCTTGAGAAATGAAATAGAGTTCATGGTGTATTATTGGTTATCAGCTCTATAATGTCTACCAGAACCACACGTGACGATTCACGGTGAATCCTCCGTTGAATGGGAATATTACGAATGGAGGTCCCTATAGTGATATGGAAGAGTAATACGCGTGTGTCCGCTTCACGTTTGAACACCTCTGTCTGTTCCATTTTCGTAGTCATCCGCCACACAAATTTAACACTACAATGGAAGAATATGCTTTGTTGATCTCCATGTATTACTAACGTCCTACTTCCAAAATTTGGACACTTTCAAACACATCCTATGGCTCAGAACCATTCGATTTTCCTCCAAAGAATGTGGGATCTGCTAACCAGCTGCTCAACCCTGCAAGTTGCCAACCCCCCCCCCCCCCCAAAAAAAAAAAAAGTTAAGAAATTGGGGGCGGTCAGCCAGTCGGCTCACGGACACAATGCAAGCTTTCACTGACCATATTCTACTCCCAGTAACAGCACCCTTTTGGAAAGCCTCCCTGCATTTTTTAGAAGCCCATTTTAAACAGGTACTGGAAAACACCCACCAAGATAGAAAACTCACTGACCCTTAAGCCTTGTAGGTTCTGAGCGCAAATCAAATTAGATGAATTAAAGAAAATCTGGTATATCACAAGGTTAGAGGAAGCCCGCCCCCCCCCCCCCCCCCACACACACCCCTTCAGACAACTACAATTCAGAGATTTATTTCTGATATGTTACTTCGGATGAGACGTGCGAGTAACTCCGTTGTCATTGCAGGTGTTTCCACAGCTATTTTCTACAAATAAAGTAGGCGTTTTCCGCGTGTTGTAAAAGTGCGCAAAGTGAGAGTTGTTGCAGTGTACATAGATGTATACCGAAATTGTAACGAAGCAATAGAAGAGTCGTGACTCTAGATATCAGTATTTCAAAATGAACATAACGAAACGTTCAGTCAATAACATGAGGATTTTTTTTTCCTTCGAGGGCGCCTAAGAACTGATATAAAGGCAGCAAGCAGCATCTAAGAAGACAGTGACCGTGCGGCCAATGCAATATGCCTGCCGACGTGACGGTGTTGTGGTTACGTATGATGGTTAACGATCCGGAATGTAACTCCCGTCCAACGATCTATTTAAATTGTAACTGGTGCTAGATCACTGCCTGCTTTAGGCGTGTATCGACATTTACAAGCGGTCGGCGATTTGATAAGAGTACTCGGAACAATTCGTATATCTGTGGTTTCTGATGACGCGGAAATTAAAGTAACGTGCGAAGATAAAGACGGGTCGAACATTTCGTTGTGAAGTGCAGCAACAGCGTCGCTCCGTTAGGCTATCACTCGTCAATTAGCAGCTACGAGGTTATCTGGTGCCACTGACTTAACCCTGCCTCTCATCCTGTTTGCTTGCACAGATGAAATCCAGATTACTGTGCAAGCAAAGGGTTCGCCTTGAATGCTCGCCCATTGCAGTCACATACAATGGTTTCAACACAAAAAACTTGTGTGAAGGACGGCTGAGATTGCAAATCTCACCCTGGCTGTACCTTCAGCAATAAATAAATAAGTAAATTACATGAAAATTTCCAGAGGACGTGTTTTTCGGCGTCCAGTAAGTTTACCTTTCGGCCAACAATATCTCGGCTTGATCCTGCAGAGGTTGGTCCAGTGGGAGTTCCTTTCTGGGTATGTCGTGCAACACCCTCATAGGGTGGTCATACTGAGTGTTGAACCAAGGACTATATAAAAAATTAAATAAAATTAACTGAAGCCCAGAATTGATTATAAAACCTCATTAGTTAGAAGCACCGGTACCAAAAATTAAATATTAATTTTGTGGGTGTTCTAGAGGGCAACCGAGAGGTGTCCCGGGTGGTTATAATTAAACTTTCCCTATTTAACACTTTTAACACGAAAACTAATAAGCGTACGAGTACCAAACTTGGTAACATTAATGCCAAAGACATGGGGAAGAGAAATAATGCAGAATTAATTTACCTGAAACACTTTCGATATGCTGCTACGGTATATCATACCATTATATACCGGCACCATTACTGCTACAAAACGGGCTTAATATGGCGCCCATCAGTGTCCATGAGAGTCTGAAAGCAAAAGATTGCATTCTGCACAGCAAACCGAATCATGTCCGTAGGTCTGCTGGTTATCTCTCTTGATATGCTGCGCGTCTGCGCTGCGTGCTGAGGCGCCTTGTCCTCCCTCGGGTATGGGTGCGTGTGTGTTGTCCTTAGCGTAAGTTAGTTTAAATTACATTAAGTAGTGCGTACGCCTAGGGACCGATGACCTCAGCAGTTGGGGCCCATAGGAACTTACCACAAATTTCCAATATGCTGCGCTTCAGATCAGCACGTATGTAAATGTTGCCCTGGTAAACCCCGTCCTTCAGGTAGCCCCACATCCAGAAATCACAGGGAGTGAGACCAGGTGATCCTTTTCGGCCAAGCGTTTGGAAACGATCCGCTAATAATTTGATCGTTTCCAAACGTGTTTCGAAGAAGCAGGTAAATTTCACGAGCGATGTGCGGTGAGGGCCCCATCTTGCATGAAAACTGTTGAATTCAATGCGTCTCCCTCCTTTAGAGGGGGGGGGGTTATGTAATGCTGGCGAAGCACATCAGAGTAACGCTGGCCAGTCACACTGCAAGTCTTTTGATTCTTGAGTGCCAACCTGTTCAAAAAAGAATGTTCCAATGATGATCGTAGCTGCGGTGACACGTTCACAGCAACTTCATCGTAAGTGACTGGAGGTGAAAATCCCCACACTCGGCAACTCTGTGTGTTCACCTCACCCGTCAGAGAAAAATGAATTTCGTCTGTCCATTCAATGGTCCAGGGCCAGCCCTCGTCAACTTCAATCCTTGCGAGAAAGTGGAGAGCGAAGTCAACACGTCCTTGTGCGTCCTGTGGTGCAACAAGTACGGATACTGGTTAAGAGTGGTTCGAAGCACCTTCTGTACAGTGGATCACGGGATGTTCAACTGTCGTGGCGCAGCAAGCGCACTGCCTGACGACGGGGAATTGCGTCCAGCGTTGTCTGCGATAGGAACAGCGATTTCATTAACTATCTGTGGTGCCTCTTCATCATGCTCCGCATTGCAGGTGGAGAAAGAGGATCCTTCCGTAATCTTTTCAGTCGGCGGTATTCTCGAAGTGCAGCTGCAGCATTACTGTTGTTTTGATAATAGAGATCCACCAATAATGTCCTGCTCCTTTGGTCCACGCTCATGTTGACACTCCAAAAAGGCCGGCCGCTGGTGGCCGAGCGGTTCTGGCGGTACAGTCTGGAACCGCGCGACCGCTACGGTCGCAGGTCGAATCCTGCCTCGGGCATGGATGTGTGTGTTGTCCTTAGGTTAGTTAGGTTTAAGAAGTTCTAAGTTCTAGGGGACTTATGACCTCAGCAGTTGAGTCCCGTAGTGCTCAGAGCCATTTGAACCATCTGACACTCCAAAAAGTGCACTGCGACTGGTCGGGTGCAGGTGTGTCAGACTATGAATCACGAAGACTGATCAAGGAGCCTTGTGACCATAGTTGGAACTCGATGGTGGCGCTGTGACGCAAGGAAATCATGCACCCCATGCTCTGGACGTTAATGCTACCAAGTTGGGTACTCATACGGTACTTACTTTCCGTATAATAACGTGTTAAATATAGAAAGTTTAATCATTACCACCTGGTATAACGCAGTGATGTTCCTCAGATATGGAGGTATTTTTCCCAAATTTTGACGCCTATGTAATTCATATTATGTATGTATGAAGACAGTTACTGTTCTCGAAAAAACAGAATACTGTTGACGACCGTGCAGCTTTTTCCTGAAATAAATGATAACTAACTGAAACCCTCAGCTGCCGACAGGTGTTGTTGATATACCTCGATGTGGACAGCTGAAAATGTGTGCCCCGACCGGGACTCGAACCGGGGATCTCCTGCTTACATGGCAGACACTCTTTCCATCTGAGCCACCGAGGACACATGCAACTGCAGGGACTTATCCCTTGCACGCTTCCCGTGAGACTCACATTCCCAACTGTCCACAATTCTACATATGTAATGTATTTTATAGACATTTGCCCATCCACTCATTACTCGCGCACGCTTTGGCGATTCCCGTAAGAGTTTGGGCAACCTGTGCGCATTCGCACAGACGTAGGTCAATGGCTCTAAAGAACATTACATATGTAGAACTGTGGACAGTTGGGAATGTGAGTCTCACAGGAAGCGTGCAAGGGATAAGTCCCTGCAGTCGCGCTATTCATCTGTGTCCTCGGTGGCTCAGATGGATAGAGCGTCTGCCATGTAAGCAGGAGATCCCGGGTTCGAGTCCCGGTCGGGGCACACATTTTCAGCTGTCCACATCGAGGTATATCAACACCACCTGTCGGCAGCTGAGGGTTCCAGTTAGTCATCATTTATTTCATATTATGTAATTCATAGAATTAAAGAGTTACAAACTGTCGCCAAGGTGTTTTCCCTCGGAGCCGTTGTAGGAAAGGACACATCGTGATGTACGGGGAAACACCTGCAATGTGAATATGGCGGCAAAAAGGGCGCCAGCACCCGTCAACCTAACATAGCAAAGCCGTTCTTTCAGAACCTGCTGCAAAAGACGCAGTTAGGTTGGTCATAAGCAGTAGTGCCACTCTCGTCAGTCGACTATTTTCCCCTGCGCAGAAGCTTTTGAATATGGACCCTTCATGAATAGTCTCATTTACTTTGTAGCTGCACTCTGAAGTTTCCATAATTCATGTAGTCAGCCATACGACCACAATGACCAACAGTTTGGGCACGATGTTCGTTAAAAGATTAGCCGCGTGCTGAAGCCTCAGAAGCTAAGGGATGCCTACTCTGCCACGGGCGCTCTCTCTCTCTCTCTCTCTCTCTCTCTCTCTCTATCTATCTATCTATCTATCTATCTATCTTTCTCTGTGTGTGCGCGCGCGTGCGTTTAATGTGTATGTGCTACGAGGATGGCAGTAACTCTTTTTTATCAAGTTCGATAAGAGAAGTGGGTAACCTCGAACAATGGAAGTAACGATGAACATATGGACAACGTTCTTAACGGCCACGTCTTTTACGAAGTAATAGAGGTACGACCATCATACAATACACTGTCTTAAGCAACTCATGTAACTGAAGTAATAACGTAGTGTTATTATTCATTCAACGTATCTGAACCTTTGGCGAGGGTTCAAATCAAGTGGTGAAGCAGTGCCAACGTTGACAACAACGCTTACGCGACCCTCTCCTCAGAACGCTGCAATGGACCAATCAGCCGAAGAGCCGACACGGGCAACGCGGGCCAGACGCTGACGTCTTTTTACCTGAGGTAAAAACAAAAAGGAAACGCAGCGCCCAGACAGCCCAGCCGGGCAACGAACTGCGTTCGCCAGGGTCAGTGGCTTCCAAACTGGCCAAGGAAAGCCGGAACGCGTCGCCTTGCTGGCAAAGGTCGCGGAGGTCGTAAACTCACGGCTCTCCGTCACACAGGACGTGACACCGACAGCAACCGCGATCACATCATGCTGAGGTTGAATTATTTGCCCTACGTGATCGTCCTTATCCGCAACTATAATCTTCCACAATACAGCGACAGATTCATATCACCTTACACTATCAGGAGTTCAGTTATCCAGCGGGTGCCAGTTCAGCTTAAGGAAACATACGATATATATTTTTTTTTTTGGTTTTCAGCTTTTCGCTCTCTTTGATGCATCAAGTTAACTTCCTGCGATCTCACAATTTATACCGCAGTACAGGTGGACGCGAATCGATTAAGAAAGAGAAAATATTATATAGGGTGCTAGAAAAAGGTACGGCCAAACTTTCAGGAAACATTCCTCACACACAAAGAAAGAAAATATGTTATGTGGACATGTGTCCGGAAACGCTTACTTTCCATGTTAGAGCTCATTTTATTACTTCTCTTCAAATCACTTTAATCATGGAATGAAAACAAAAAATGGTTCAAATGGCTCTGAGCACTATGGGACTCAACTGCTGAGGTCATTAGTCCCCTAGAACTTAGAACTAGTTAAACCTAACTAACCTAAGGACATCACAAACATCCATGCCCGAGGCAGGATTCGAACCTGCGACCGTAGCGGTGAATGAAAACACACAGCAACAGAACGTACCAGCGTGACTTCAAACACTTTGTTACAGAAAATGTTCAAAATGTCCTCCGTTAGCGAGGATACATGCATCCATCCTCGGTCGCATGGAATCCCTGATGCGCTGATGCAGCCCTGGAGAATGGCGTATTGTATCACAGCCGTCCACAATACGAGCACGAAGAGTCTCTACATTTGGTACCGGGGTTGCGTAGGCAAGAGGTTTCAAATGCCCCCATAAGTGAAAGTCAAGAGGATTGCGGTCAGGAGAGCGTGGAGGCCATGGAATTGGTCCGCCTCTACCAATCCATCGGTCACTGAATCTGTTGTTAAGAAGCATACGAACACTTCGACTGAAATGTGCAGGAGCTCCATCGTGCATGAACCACATGTGTCTTACTTGTAAAGGCACATGTTCTAGCAGCACAGGTAGAGTATCCCGTATGAAATCATGGCGGTGAATCGAGGAATTACGGTACATACTGACGAAACTAAAATGAGCTCTAACATGGAAATTAAGCGTTTCCGGACACTTGTCAACATAACATCTTTTCTTTATTTGTGTGTGAGGAATATTTCCTGAAAGTTTGGCCGTACCTTTTTGTAACCCCCTGTATAGATAGTACCCCACAACCCTTATATATTTAAAGACGTCACGATTACCAGCCTAAGCTGCTTACTGAATAATATTTTTAGTGACTACCCGTTTCTGTAACACAGACCATCATGTGTCAACAAATATCAAGGTAATACACACTGATCAGCCAGAATATTATGACCGCCTACCTAATAGTCGGTATGTCCACCTTTGGCACGTGCAACAGCGGCGATATGTCGTGGCATGGGACCATTGATACTTTGGTAGGTCGCTGGAAGGAGCTGGCGCCACATCTGCACACACACACACTAGTCACTTAATTCCGGTAAATTTCGGGCAGGAGGACTGATGAGGTCTGACGCCATGTTCAAGCACATCTCAGATGTGTTAGGTCAGGTTCAGACCTGGCTAGTTGAGGGGGGTGGGGAGGCAGCACATGAATTGGAACTCGCCGTTGTGTTTCTCGATATACTCCATCAGACTCATGGGCTTGTGACATGTCTTGTTGGAAAAGTGCCACTGCCGTCGAGAAACACGATTGTCATGGAGAGGTGTACGTGGTCTGCAACCAGTGTACGATACTCCTTGCCCGTGAATGTTCCCAGTAGAGATGGGTAGTTCGCCAATGAACGGGTGCAAAGGAACGGTTCACCAAGATGAACGAAAGGACCCAGGAACGAATTCCAAGGAACGATTGGTTCATAGTTCACTAGTTCACTTCGGTCGCGGCGCTCACTTCGGCAGTAATCGTTCCAGCCTCGGTCGCGTGGTCGTCTCAGTCTCAGTCTCCCTCGGCCGCACTCGTCGTTCTTCGCATGACCACCTGTCTCAGTTCCACTGCCGACTGCTCCAAGTTAGGTCAGTATCCAGATGCTCCTTTCGTTCACTGCGCTCGCCCATTTTGCATGTGTTCCAAAGTGTTCTTGCACTTGGTTCTGGCTATTCAGCGTCCACGACCGGTAATCAAAAAAGTATTTTATAGTTACGTAAATTACATAAAAATTACGTTGTATGTATAGGTACGTCTTTTCAGGTAACAAAAGGGTATATCAGCTCACTTCATTATATCGATAAAGAGCAGAAGACATACTTATAACAAGGCAAGTTTTTTTATTCATATATTTTTTGGTTTCATCGACTTAGTTGCTAAATCAAGTTTCAATAATTTGCTTAATTTTAAGTGTAAGAAATTCATATAAAAAGATTTTCGTGTGTCTTTCATATACAAAACATTACATTTAGGAAGGCTCTAAATATTTTTAAGTTTGGTTGTTTCCATTTTGCATTAGCTGCTAGTTTGGTTTCTTTAAAAAAAATAAAATAACAAAAAGTGGGTTGTGGGTCATTTTGGCTCAGTAGGAAAAGCAGTGCCTCTCCATTTGAAAAGAGATAGATTGCCATAAAATCGTATTTACTTATTATCTCAAAAACATTTGTTCAGAAGGAGCTTTCAAACCAGAAACTTTATTACTGCGAACTTAATTATCATTATTATTGGTATATTAACTTTAATAATGCAACATAAAAACCCAATTTTTACTAAGCGTGTGAGCAAGTGTGATGAGAAAGCCAAATTTTATTTTATGCTTCCATAAAGTCTCTACTTCGCCTACGAACCCAGAGACAACGTGAAGTATATAAAGGGTGTAAACGATTATTGTTTACAACGTAGCATAGCTATGTAGTTGAAGTCGAAACGAAGAATTTTATACAAGACACTTGTGGTCTATTAAGTTGGGAAACAGCCACCAACAGATTTACAAGACCACATGAGCTATAGCCCATGCGCGTGGCATGAGTTTTTCATGTTCTCTTCTCCAGCTCTCTACACATCGACACCGATTGCTTCGCAATTGTTGCTTCCATTAGCTTGTTATTTCTTCTCTGCCTAATTATTACATGTTTGTCTGTTTGTTGTATCTGCTCGTAAAGGGCAACACATCATCCGTAATTGGTGGGCAGTCTGTACTCGGGGCCGATTTTCCGTACACCACCCTACATTATTTCCCTGCGATCAGCCACACAACACTACAGCTGGCTAAACGAGAGGTTCTGCAGAATCACAGAAATTACTTCCAAAATTCTGTAATGAATAAAAACTCCAGGGAGAGAGGCAAGTGACCCCTCTTGGTGCCCTCCATCCTTCAGTTACTTACACTACTAGTTTTCAGTTTTTCATAAGAAACACATACCAAGCACAAATGGACTGTGAACGAGTAAAAAATGAACGGTCCCCAAAAAAGAACGATCAGCAGTGAACTAGTTCCCAAGGATGAACGAGTTTGCCCATCTCTAGTTCCCAGAGTATAATAGCCCGCCGCCAGCTTGTCTCCGTCCCGCAGTATTGGTGGCAAGGGGCTGTTCCTCTGGAAGACGACGGATACGAGCCCTCCCAGAGACATGATGAAGAAGGTATCGGATTCATAGGACCACGCAATGCTTAGTCACTGCGCCAGCGTCCAGTGCCGATGATCAGTCGCGGTTGCCGATGTCGTGGCCGGCTGCTGGGGTCCGCCGTTAGGAGTGTTGAGACACACTTGTACTCTACCCAGCATTAAAAATGTGTTAGCCGGCCGGAGTGGCCTTGCGGTTCTAGGCGCTACAGTCTGGAGCCGAGCGACCGCTCCGGCCGCAGGTTCGAATCCTACCTCGGGCATGGATGTGAGTGATGTCCTTAGGTTAGTTAGGTTTAAGTAGTTCTAAGTTCTAGGCGACTGATGACCTCATAAGTTAAGTCGCATAGTGCTCAGAGCCATTTCAACCATTTTTTATTAAAAATATGTTAGTTCTGCCACAGTTCGCCGCCTGTCCTGTTTCACCGGTCTGCCCACCCTACGACGTCCGACGTGTGTAATGAGGGGTGGCCTCCTAGCCCACGAAGTCAGGACGTGGTTCCACGTTTGTTTCGCCACGTGTTGAAGACGCTCTCCACAGCACTCCTAAACACCCGACAAGTCGTGCAGTTTCCGAAATGCTCGTGTCAAGCCTCCGGCCCATCACGATCTGCTCTCATACATCGTGCGCATTCCCCATTCTACATATGGACGGTAGGCTCACTGATACTGAATGTGCCGTGCGTGTGTCTCACTAAAAGTCATTCCTCGCCAGGGGACTCATCGCCTGGGCGGGTTTATATCGATAGAAGGTCGGTGGTAATAATGTTCTGGCTGGTCAGTGTACTTATCATAGGTAATGATGAAATACACTACTGGCCATTACAATTGCTACACCAAGAAGAAATGCAGACGATAAACGGGTATTCATTGGACAAATATATTATACTAGAACTGAAATGTGATTACATTTTCACGCAGTTTGGGTGCATAGGTCCTGAGAAATCAGTACCCAGAACAAGCACCTCTGACCGTATTAGCGGCCTTGATACGCCTGGGCATTGCATCAAACAGAGCTTGGATGGCATGTACAGGTACAGCTGCTCATGCAGCTTCAACACGATACCACAGTTCATCAAGAGTAGTTAAAAAAATGGCTCTGAGCACTATGGGACTTAACTACTGTGGTCATCAGTCCCCTAGAACTTAGAACTACTTAAACCTAACTAACCTAAGGACATTACACACATCCATGCCCGAGGCAGGATTCGAACCTGCGGCCGTAGCAGTCGCGCGGTTCCTGACTGCGCGCCTAGAACTCAAGAGTAGTGACTGGCGTATTGTGACGAGCCAGTTGCTCGGCCACCATTGACTAGACGTTTTCAGTTGGTGAGATCTGGAAAATGTGCTGGCCAGGGCAGCAGTCGAACATTTTCTGTATCCAGAAAGGCCCACACAGGACCTGCAACTTGCGGCCGTGCGTTATCCTGCTGAAATGTAGAGTTTCGCAGGGATCGAATGAAGGGTAGAGCAACCGGTCGTAACACATCTGAAAAGTAACGTCCACTGTTCAAAGTGCCGTCAATGCGAACAAGAGGTGACCAGGACGTGTAACCAATGGCACCCCATACTACCACGCCGGGTGATACCCCAGTATGGCGATGACTAAGACACGCTTCTAATGTGCGTTCACCGCGATGTCGCCAAACACGGATGCGACCATCATGATGCTGTATACATAACCTGGATTCATGCGAAAAAAAGAAGTTTTGCCATTCGTGCACCCAGGTTCGTCGTTGAGTACACAATCGATAAAACAGGCGCTCTTGTCTGTAATGCAGCGTCAAGGGTAACCGCAGCCATTGTCTCCGAGCTGATAGTCCATGCTGCTGCAAATGTCGGCGAACTGTTCGTGCAGATGGTTGTTGTCCTGCAAACGTCTCCATCTGTTGACTCAGGGATCGAGACGTGGCTGCACGATCCGTTACAGCCATGCGGGCAAGATGTCTGTCATCTCGACTGCTAGTGATACGAAGCCGTTGCGATCCAGCATTTCGTTCCGTATTAGCCTCCTGAACCCACCGATTTCATATTCTGCTAACTGTCATTGGATATCGACCAACGCGAGCAGCAATGTCGCGATACGATAAACCGCAATTGCGATAGGCTGTAATCCGACCTTTATCAAAGTCGGAAACGTGATGGTACGGATTTCTCCTACTTACACGAGGCATCACAACTACGTTTCACCCGGCAGCGCCGGTCAACTGCTGTTTGTGTATGAGAAATCGGTTGGAAACTTTGCTCATGTCAGCACGTTGTAGGTGTCGCCACCGGCGCAACGTTGTGTGAATGTTCTGAAAAGCTAATCATTTGCGTATCACAGCATCTTCTTCGTGGTGTAGCAATTTTAATGGCCAGTAGTGTATATTATGAATTATTCTATCATAAATCTACTCATCAATGGAAAATCATATTGCCCATTATAGCTGTGATGCCTTGTGACTATCAGTAGATATCATTATAGAAGAACAACAACAACTAACATTTCATTTTATTACTGACACTATAGTATTATCTAAATTTATGTTGGTGATCATTACATGTTATTCACACAAATTGAAGGTTGCAGATTCAACTAAATAGCTAGATATCACAATTTCAAGCAACTAAAATAAGAATCATCACACAGAAAATTTTGTAGTGAAGTGAACCAGGAAGCTTGTTTTATTGGCAGAACACTCAGAAGTCGAATCAGATCCACTAAAGAGATTGCTTGCACTACGTTTGTCCGACATCTGCTGGAGTACTGCTGTGCGGTTTGGGATCCTTACCAGACAGGATGGATGGATGGATGGATGGATGGATGGATGGCTGACATCGAAAAAGTTCAAAGAAGGACAGATCGTTTTGTACTAGCGCGAAATTGGGAAGAGAATGTCACGGTTAATATACACGAGCTCGAGTAGCAATGGTTAAAAGAGAGGCGTTTTCGTTTCTGCGAGATATTGTCCGAAAAGTTGAATCACCGCCTTTCTCCGAATGCGAAAATGTTTTGTTGACTCTCGCTTACATATAAAGAAACGATCTTCGTAATAAAACAAGAAAAGCACAGCCTGTACAGAAATACATAGGTGTTCTTTTTCCCACTGGTCATTCGAGAGTGGAACTGATTTTTGTTTCATTAACTACACTTTTTTCAACCTAACAGAATGTGAACATCAGTTATTGGACATAAAATTCCTACAGTAGTAAGACACAGTTCTCCAAAAAAATTCGGAAAATTCTCCTAACATTATAAGATTTCAGACTGCTTTATTATTTTTAAGTTAATATATATAACTGCTGGCAGATTCAATGTTTGCACCATAGAACAACAGAAGTCTGTAATCAGAGAAGGGGGCGCGTGGGGGCAGAAGGGAGCGGGGGGCGCGTGGGGGCAGAAGGGAGCGGGGGGCGCGTGGGGGCAGAAGGGAGCGGGGGGCGCGTGGGGGCAGAAGGGAGCGGGGGGCGCGTGGGGGCAGAAGGGAGCGGGGGGCGCGTGGGGGCAGAAGGGTGCGGGGGGCGCGTGGGGGCAGTAATTCATAGCTTCATTGAAGACTTTCAGTACAATATGGGAACAATCTTTTATCACAGCAAAGTGTTTACCAGTGGACTGCATAGGTCAAATGTGGTCGAACGAGCTTGAACAATATAGAAAGTGCAGAGCAGCCATAACTAATGCCAATACTAAACGAGTCAGTGCCATGATTCTGAATAGCGGACGAGTGATCCCTAATAGTGTGACATATTATATATACAGATTCTGCATGGTTCTGCATATGTAATCGTGCATAACAGGCTCACTTATCACCCAGTCTGGCGACATGGACTCCAAAACAACCCTATGAAGAGCACAATGTAACCTTGTGAAAAGCTATCAGCACTCAGTGCACCGTCATGCTAACGAAGGTGAGATGTCTCTGAAACGAGTTATCACTGGAAATGGGTGCACTTGAAGAGGGCCATCTATTCAGCTCTGATCAACTCCAATCAGCTCTCCCCCCCCCCCCCCCCCCCCATGGGTCTCGGAAAGAATGTGCAATGGAGGACCATGTACAAGTAGGGTGACGAGCTATAAGAAACTATAAAAATTTGTTGCAGATAGTTAGTGACTTACCCTCATAGATAACATCCTTCTACTTTTAATTACTAACTGCATGAAAATGCGAGTATTGACAAATTAAAATTTGATACAAGAACACCGAATAACAAATCGAAATAATACCTTTTAATTTCTAGATACTGAACAGTATTATCTATCTGTGTAACTATCTTTTCACAGTAGGGGTTTCACATATCCATCAAATTTTATTTACTTTCTTGCAATCAGTACCTGATAGGATAAATAAATTATTTTCGTAAAAATTGTGATTTGATAAAAAGATACGGAGTGTAGGAGTAAATACAAACTGCACTGCCCATGTGTGTGTACTTTTATTACTGTAAATAAGTCCATTTACTAAATGAAGAGCGTGTCATTGTTGGACAATTAATAACCTTGTAATGTACTGTGCTTAACAGCAGTCGAGAATCTTCTACCTTCAAAGACGAATTTTTCTATTTTATTTATCACCTCATCCTCTCCACCTGTGTCCATCGCCTACTGCACCCTCTCTCTTTCCATGTCGTCCTCTATCTGTCTCAGCTTTCCCCAAACCATGCCCATGCCCAAGTGTAGCCCCTGCAAAATAGATTCAGAAAGCAGGCTGATACTACGCAACATATCTGTCATGCAGTGTAGCCTACATGTCAGGGGGCTGGAGAGCCAACTCTTGCCCCTGATTTGCACGCCATCCTGCAAACCCGTCTATAAGATAGTTGGTACTATTCCCACATGCTACATCTGTAGTGCATGACAGACTATATGGCAGGGACTGGAAAAAAGTTTGTACCCATATCTCTGCTCGTATTGGAACTAGGAGGTTGTGACCCTGTGACAAATTCGGCTGCAACCCATCTAGGGGTTTGGGAGGATACCTCTCTCTCTCTCTCTCTCTCTCTCTCTCTCTCTCTCTCTCTCTCTCTCGCTCTCCCTCTCATCCCCCCACCACTGCTCCCTTTGTATGTGTAACAGACTGTGTTGTACTACTTTAGGAAGACCCCCAAATTCTCTAGGAATGATTAAAGAAGAAGAGGTCCAGTTTGTAAGGTCTCCCATCATTAGTTTGATTTTTATTTGCAAGAAAAAGACAAGAGATTTTCCTGTAGTTTTCTCATTTGTAGACGCTGAAGACAGCCAATGTGCGGCTGAACCAGTTAGGATTATAATCATTTTTCTGAAACTGGCAGTTAAAGAAGGTGCGTGTGCATTGCGTACTGACCTGGGCGTGGGCGTGCGGCCGCGGAGGTTGTTCCTGGAGGCGACGGCGGTAGGAACTGGCGGCTTCTTCCTTGTATTAGGCGGCAGATCCCTCGGGCGTAGGTTCCGCACTGGGACGGCGGGAGACGCCGGGACCAGCTGGTGCCGCCGAGGCGGCGGCTGCTGCTGCTGCTTCTGCTTCTTCGCGGTGTCCTGACTGCCGCCAGCCGGCTTGCTGCGCACTGGCTGGACACCACCTCGCGTCAGACTCGCGATCACCCGTTTCCTGCATAAATCGTGACCAATCGTCTGATTAACGTCTCTATTCACCGTCTCCCATATATCGAACACAATGTACACTGCTAGGCACTGGCAAGGATAGCGAACAACCAAGTATTACCTGCTGTTTCAATACAGTATACTAGCAAGAATACATTAATGAATGTGTAGGTTATTTGGGAGAATACTGCACACAAAATGTTGCACATAGGTCTGCAACAACGTATCTCGACAATGAGTCGAACTGAGCCCCAACAGCAGATATGCATCTTCAGCCCTACAGCAGAGTTCATCAATCTTAGTGGCTGTCGAGCTCTGGTGTGCGTGACTCTCCTGATGCTATCAATGTATGAGACATCTGGAGGATGTACCGCCCAGGTCAACAGTCGAATAACCTCTGTAACCAATTACGTCAGAGGAGCACGGATAACAATGCGGTCTTGCGTTATCTTTCTGAAAGGTAAGGTCTCAGAACACTGGAAAATAAGGCACAGCCACAAGCCCAAAGTAGTCTATGCAAACAAGAGGTGATCCTGTTGTGTACCCAATGGCACCACATTCCATCACGCCTAGTATTGGGTCCACACGGCGATGACAAATGGAATCTAGTGAAGTGCCATCTCGTCTGACTATCCAACACTGTTACGGCCATTGTGATGCTGGACGCTGAACCAGTTTTGTCTGAAGAGGCGACAAGGGTCCACCAAGCGTCCAGTGTTATTGCTGGACGTAGAATTGTCGGGGAGTTGCTATCTGCTACTGCGTCAAGGGAAACCACAACCCATGACCGTATTTCTAACAGTTTATGGTGCTCTGGGAGTCGTCGCACTGCCCATGTGTGTACTTTTCTTGGTGTAAAGAACTGCATTCACTAACTCAGGGGCATGATGTAGCTGGACGATCCCGCACAGGCTTTGCGAACAATACATTTGTCCTCCCAGGCGGTACACACGTGGAGCCATATTAGCATGGCAGACATAGCATCTTGACCAATGCGATAATCTCAACCACAGTCCTGCAGCTGTCGAAATCAACCAGGTGCAAGTAGATGTTTCTACTCTTTAGGCGATGCATAACACTAACTTCTCATAAAATCAACCAACAAGATTCCAATGCAGTTTCTGAATGAGAAACCCACTGCAGAATATTTCCTTCCATGCAGAACGGTGGTGACGATTCGCCTATCTACTATATGCAAACGCGCTGAAATGCCAATCATTTCCATATCGAAGTAGTTGTAAGTACTACTGTTGCCACTTTCACGTTAGCTGCGTGGCGGCTTCATGATACTGTAATTTTAACTATGTAATCGCAGAAATTATATAAAATCATTAATACAGCATCAACAATAAGAAACTGACATCGTAGTCGAGTACATCAACTCGGAAGTGCTGCTGCATGCAAGATAGGCGTGCTGTCAACAGCTTGCGTCATCTGTACGTAACAAACGCGTGCACATGTTGAAACTACAGCGGCAATTGGCAATGTGAGATGGAGTGAAAATGGTGGGGTAACCATTTTTCTCGGGTGTGTCAACACATGACTTACCAGACGAACAGCGACAGAGGAAATCGCAGATTTAGCAAGCCGAACTCGGAGATAAAATATCGAGTCTCGTGGTTCTCGTAGATAGGATCAGTATCTACAAGGGCTACCCAAGGACAAGGGCTACAACTCGAGGGAGTACCAGCAGTCACGTGATCTCATCCCAAAAAGGTGAGACGGAGATGCCATACCATAGTAATTAAGGTATTGTGTGGACTTTTTCCAAATAATACTGGGCTTGATCGCTCGTTTGGTGAATCATTAAAGATGGCCTTGAGGAACTATGTAAGTGCCAGAGATATATATATACATTTTAGAGAGAGAGAGAGAGAGAGAGAGAGAGTGTGTAAGAAGAAGCTACAGGATGAAAACTGGTGTCCCTACGCAGCATAGTTCTATCTAAATACAGTAAAACTGTGTCTGCCTCCTCCGCATCCGTAAGTAACCCAGTGAATGCTAGTGTAGTCCTCTTGCGTACTCTATGTTGATTGGACGTTCGACACTTTACCTCCATCCTACAGCATCCTGCAGCACACTGCAGGTAAGTTTTAGGGCTTTCCGGTTAAAAGGAACAGAGATCGTAAACCTTTTAAGTATTTATCCCCGAAGAGAACTCTGCATGACGCGAAAGGCGTAGGCACGTCAGCAGGCCGTTAGGTCGTGGAGGGGGTATCTTAAGAGCTGTTAGCTGCCAGTGGAATGCGCACAGGAGAGCAAACATCAAGGCGCGCGACTGACCTCTTATATGCTGTGCAATTTGTCAGCGTTATCCTGTTTTTCTCTATATACTGTACTCCTGTGAAACACCTTCGCTTGGAAGTAGTCATGTTTTAATCGCAAACTGAAAGCATGTTACCTCACATGTTGTCAACACTACACCCTCGACTGAAACAATTGTAAGTTCAAGGGACTTAACAAGCATTTCGAATAACGGATTTCGATTTAACGCGAGTTTGATTAAGATGAAATCAGGAAAAAGTGGAACCAGAGTGTACGTAGTTTCAATAACATACTAATTTCTTCACGAAGGCAGAAATTAATATCTAGAACTCAGAATAAAGTTTTACCAGTTTCATTATTTTTTATTTTAATATTTCAATCGAAATGCACACACTATTTCAATCGAAATGCACACACTATATTCCGCGAATATGTAGGAAAACTGCACTTTCATTAATTTTACCATGCTAAACATTCGGTGTGTACAAAATGGGAGTGCTTACGACAAATCCTCTTAAAAACGAGATTTTGTCTTTATGAATTTAGTGCGCCATTCCCCCACTTGCTGCAAACCCTTCAGTGCCCGAACTAACAGCAAATTACTGAAGCTGTTTTTTCAGGTACATAACCTCCGACATGTGTGTTTGACCTCCACGTTGACTAGGCCACTGAAATAAGCGTTCTTCAAGAGGAGGAGACTCAGTTAGCCGGTCCTCTTTGTCCCTCCCTCCTTATGATACATTTCAGCAGTCTTACCGTTCAGCTTCGTGATTGTGGACAGCGTGGATGACTGAATCCCGAAACCTTCCGCTGCATCCTGTTTTTTCACCACCAGGGGTTCAATAACTCGTTTCTTTTCTTCGGAAGTCTAACGCATTTACTTCTTTCAAGTCATTTTTACAACTTATTTATGAACTGTGGTAAGTTATGCGTTCGTGAGTAAAAGGAGTGCCACAAAGAGTTGAATGACGAAACAATTATCTGAACAACTGACGCAATAATTCGAATTACCGAATGTTGTCCGCTGACTCTACGCTGCGACCTGCCACAGTAGTAGCTTCGACAAAACACACAGGATTTCTTCGATTTATGGAGGTTATGTTAACGAACTTGACGAGCAGTTCGATTTATTGCGAAATTCGATTTATTGAAGTTGGTGTAAGCAAGAGTCGCCTCTAAAAATATGGGTTTGCCTTAACGCATATTTACACAGTCATAGCTGTATTTCGTTTACTCTGTTGCATTCACGTGACTCGTTCGTCCTCTGCGACTGCACCCAAGCCGCCAATAATCGAAAGAACATCCAGCCATACTTTTATTTGGCACAGGCGTATTTCTAAGGAAACCCCTACGAACTGCGAACGATGTTGCTCAAAGACTCCATAAGCTTCTGTAATATTTCCTTAGAGACTGAACTACAATTTTTTCGATACAATTTTTTTTTCCTAAAAACCAGAACAACTTTCGGCATACTTGCGAAATGCCATTTAGTCAACATGCCACCATCATTCGTACTTTAAGTTGGCAAAAGGGCGAAATGCGCTGTACAATTTGCTTCGAATAAGGTCGGCGAATTGCCAGATATCTAACACGGAACATATTAAAAATGGTCCAATATACGTTTAATAACAAGCCACGAAGTACCACATGTGTCAAACACACAAACCTGGACCCAGAACGTCGGCTGCAGCCAGTGAGAATTTTGTTTACCAGTGATTCAAACGCCATTGGGACTGAAGGGACACTACTGGCGACACGTCACGCTCGATTGTTGATGAGCGTAACGACGAACACCGAACAAGTGCTGACGAGTGTTTGTACAAAACGTGATTTCCTTTATGACTGAGAACACCACATAGCTCGACGATGCATGATCCTATTGTAGGTAGTATACCGCAGTTTACCTCCAACCTTTTAACTGCATTACCCATTCAGTTAAAAGGGGCAAATTAACTAAAGAGGAAGACTAACATGGATGCAGCTTGGCATTTTTCCCATAACAAATCATTGACAATGATGAAAGAAGCGGCGATGAATGGAAAATTCTTAGCATCGAGTGAGGTTTGGAAACTGGACTTTTAGCCTGACACCCATTTAGCCACTGCAGCACACCCCGGATTGATGTAAAAAATGGTTCAAATGGCTCTGAGCACTATGGGACTCAACATCTGAGGTCATCAGTCCCCTAGAACTTAGAACTACTTAAACCTAACTAACCTAAGGACATTACACACATCCATGCCCGAGGCAGGATTCGAACCTGCGACCGTAGCAGTCGCGCAGGATGTCGTCAGAATCAGTGATTAGCAAGAGCAGAATTAACGCCGCTACACACAAAGAGCTGGGTGATTGGATAAAAGAAGAGCATGCGGATGGAATATAATAATAATAATTCATTTTGCCTTTTCCCCGGTCCTAATGTTTGTTCAGTATTGATTCACTCGCACTTGGGAACCTTATTCGCCCTTCGGCCCATCTTGTTTTCGCCCTGCCTGTAATTCTGTCCGAGGAACATGTCGCAACATCGCATTTAGAGTTATATGTTATCCTGCTGCAAATCTTTAATTCCGATATCATGCGTTTTATTATATAATGAGGTGAATATTTTGATGTACCTTTACACTCGCGTGCGTCACAGACTGACATCATGTCCACTTTTGTATGTCTAGAATGAAAATGGAAAGCTATGTCTTGTAGTGGGACGCGAAATTGAAGCGTCACCCATCCACCAGTGTCAGCCCAGTTTGCAGGTGAATATAAGTTTAATTTAGTGTTTTGTTTATGTATTTTGTAATATTTGTAATGGTTGTGAATTATCTAAAGTTTTGTATTTATTTTATGTTTCATGTACGGAGAGGGCGGCGCAACGAACGGGGACAGCATCTTCAAAGCTATACGTCGCGGGTCGACAGCCGAAGAGCAACAGAAGATCCTGAAACCGAGTTGTTGCGTCGTGCTTCTAAAAAGTGAAAAAATTAGAATTTGTAATGTTTCTACAACAATGACGTCATAGAAAGTTTACTCATGTTGTAAATGTTCAGTCCTATCTTGTCAAGGCTAATGTTCACGTCTATATGTAGTATATATGAAGATAATAAACTAGTGTACACTACAAAAGTTTAAATACGTGTTCTGAGAATTTATTTATGAAGAATTATATTAAGGAAGAAGTATTACTGATTTATTTGACAAGATTATTAGTTTTTGACAACGTTCATCGCGAGTTTGAGTCTTAAAAGTTTATTCAATGTGGTTTTAATATTTATTAAAGCAGGTAACTTGCATTAATATAATTTCTGAGAAGAAACAAACAACATCTAAAATGAAAAAAAGTTTGCGCAAACCAATTGGACTGAGTGACGTAATTCTGCGCATACGACTCAAATGATGATGTTTTAATTACAGTTTCGTTCAAGAACCATTCAGAGACAACTTTAAAAATATTTTAAATAATTTTGAAGTGGTTTGTAACTGACGTAGGTGACGAAGTCTGCACATGGTCATATGTCAAAAGAAAATCATTTATACAAAACTTACGTCGTTACACTACAGTCTCTAGACTCTGGGGAGACACACTGTCTTCCAGCCCTTCGGGCAAAATGGACATGTGTTCCGAAGAGATTTCTACAGCTATCTTATGTTATTTATAGACCACACAGGTACACCATAAAATGACCAGTTTCCAACACACGCTAGACATTTTCTACTAATCCAATTTATTAGGGCACTAAAGTATATACAGGTGAACATTTAAAACTTGCACCTCTTATTTCCTAAACGGTTCAAGATACCGATAGGACGTTTATACAGGTGATAGTATGCAGAAATGCGCATAATTCTGTTGCAAATTTAATCCTCTTAGCTCTTATCACCTTAAATACTGAAGAAAATTGTTTTTTAAATGGAATGATGTTTGTAGCCCTTGAAAATCCGAATACAGTGATATAACGCACGTTGAAGTTGGCTTTAAATGTTCGCAAAAAATTCGAAAAATGTTATGAAGCAAAAAGGCAACGCAGCCGAAATGGCTACAGAGGTGTAAACTCCGCCCAGTAGAGCTGTCATGGCAAGCTCTCGGTTTATATGCAGGAAGAACATAGCTCTACGCTGCTAACCCCCTAACACGTATTTCTTCTTGGCCCTACTTTATTCATCCAGCTACGAGACCAAACCTAGTCTGAGATATCTACTTGGCAGCGTTTGCAGCCCAATACACGATCCTAGTCGGTTTTTCTTCCAGTTTTAGCTAAAACGTATTTCTTCTTGGCCCTACTTTATTCATCCAGCTACGAGACCAAACCTAGTCTGAGATATCTACTTGGCAGCGTTTGCAGCCCAATACACGATCCTAGTCGGTTTTTCTTCCAATTTTAGCTCATTCCTCGAATATTTTGCGGAAAGTTTCAACGCGAACATTAACGTGCGTTGTACCATTATTCTCGTCTTTCCAAGAGATATAGTCTGTCGTTATGAAGTATCTTGTTGTTTTCTTTTTCAAACATACTTGCTTAAATATATTGGTTAATACGAGAATTTGTAGTATTTTTTATTCTTGTTTTTAGCCCAAAGACTAGTCTGTGGGAGTTCTTCACGTGACTATATCCTGTGAAAGTCTTTATCTTTGCATAGTTTACATCTACATCTATACTCTGCAAACCACCTAGAGGTGCATGGCAGAGGGTACGTCCCACTATACCAGTTATTAGGGTCTCTTCCCGTTCCAGTCACGTATGGAGCGCGGGAAGAGAGATTGATTGAATGCTTCTGTGCGTGCATTAATCATTATCATCTCAGCCTCACGATCCCTTTGTGAGAGATACGTAGGGGATTGTACTATATTCCAAGAATCATCATTTAAAGACTGTTCTTGAAACTTTGTTAATAGACTTTCTCGGGATAGTTTAGGTCTATCTTCAGGAGTCTGGTAGTTGAGATCCTTCAGTATCTGTTACACTCTCCCACGGATTAAACAAACCTGTGACAATTCGTGCTGCCCTTATATGTAAACGTTTAATGTTCCCTGTTAGTCCTATTTGGTACGGGCCGCACGAGTGACTTGTAAGCAATCTCCTTTGTAGACTGACTGCGCTTTCCCAGTATTCTACTAATAAACTGAAGTCCGCCACCTGCTTTACTCACGACTGAACCTTCGTGATAATTCCATTTCACATCCATACGAAGTCTTAAACCCAGAAATTTGTATGAGTTGGCCGATTCCAACAGCGACTCATTGATATTATAGTCACATGATACTACGGTTTTTAGTTTTGAGTTCCTGCTACCTACAACCCCCATAACCGTATGAATCTACTTATATTGCACTCAAGCCCTGGTCACGCTATACAGTTTTAACCTCAGACACGTCTTCCTTCAATTGCTAATTACGATGTCTGTATGCCTCAGGATGTATCCCTTTGACCGATTGCTTCTTTTTAGTTAAGTTGTGCCACAATTTTTTTCCCCAGTTTGTTCAGTACTTCCTCACAAACCCTGTCGCTCCTACAAACGTGCTCTCTGCATTCCGTGCTGCGGTTTTTTTTTTGTTATGGCTGTACTGTTCGCCAAACGCTCATACCTGTGCTGAGAGACGGCGTTGTGACCATACTTATTATCCGATTTTTCGGAAACTATTGGGCGAAACAATTAGATTTTTGTACATCTTCCAGTCTGATATCATCACTCGATAAAGAACTGAATTTGTTTTCATTATCTGCCATACATTCTGCGCAGCATCAAATTAAGTAAAACATTGCACGAAATTTTAAAGAGTTTGCAAAGGTAAATACGAATTGCGAATGGTTGATTTTAGCTCATACCTTGCAGGATACGAAATATAGAAAAAAATACCGAAATTTTATCTAAAACTGAGAGCAGAGCGACGTCACATTTCGTTTACGACTTATTGGGTTTTACATCGGATAGGCGGTGGCGCGTGACGCGCCCATTCACGTCCCTGCGCATCGCGAATCACGGGGTCCTAACAATCGTCATATTCCATGAACGATTCATGATACTGAACCGAGTTTTTCTTTGCAAATGATAACACGTAATGACTCTCATAAGCTTTCCGATAAGTACTCGAAACTTTTTTTATTCGTCGAAACGTGGAAGTAACTTGTCCGCAACAGTCAGGGGTCACCAGCTCAGGACGCATGATGAAGTCCATAGCACTGCAGTGAAACCCAAGCGGCGTTCACAGCACCTGGGGAACGGCGTAGCAAGACGTGTACACGTACCCACAGCAGCGAAAGCATTAGTTATTACATGTACCCATATTGTCATCAGGATTCTTCTACAGCACCACTGTTCGAAAGCTATTCTCTCCGTGTGTTTGCTATCTATAATCCACGTTTCATTTCCGTGTAAGGCTATGTTTCACACAAATACCTTCAGAAAAACTTTCTAAACATACGAGGGCTATTCGGAAAGTAAGGTCCGATCGAGCGGAAGTGAAAATCCCATAAAGCTTTGCACAGATGTGTTGGACAGTGTCTCTAGTATGCCCGTCGATCACGTCACTTCGCTTCGCTTCGCTCTCTCCAGTTCTGACCGCACAATGAGCACATAAAGATGCCTAGCTAAACAGTGTCTCCCGCAAAGTATGAGGGCCAAGTGAGAGACTTCGACTGATGTCAAGCAACCCATATAACATAGCTGTCATGGGTGTCCTCCTGCATGGCAACTCTCGGCCGCACTCTGCAGGGGCAATGAAGATGCTCCTGCAGCGTTTTCGATAGGAAGTGTTTGGTCACCCACAATACAGCCCGTAACTGGATGCCCCTACGTTTCATATCTGCTCGCGTGAACCTCTGGCTTTGGAGACGACTTTTTGTACGGTCAACGAGCTGTAGACAAGCGTAGAGAATTGGCAGGAAGCACAGGCGGCTGCCTTCTATGACGGGGGTACTGGAAAGGTGGTACACAGCTAGGGCAAAGTGTAAGTCGGAGCGGCGACTGTGTAGAGAAGTAGCTGGAAGTTTTAGCTAACTGTAGCAAATAAAACATTTTTTTAATTCTCACAGTGGTTTCCATTTCGCGACCGATCAGACCTTACTTTCGGAATAGTCCTCGAAATTTTGCATTCGGCGTTAAACACGATTCCGTATTCATAAATGCTTTTCTCACTACTTCCGATCTGTGTTTTATATTCTCTCGACATCGATCATTATACAGGGTGTCTATTTTGAAGAGGTCTCTGCGCATGCGCGACAAATGGCAGGAGAGTGGGTGGTACGTTCATCGCTTGTTTGGCCTTTACGAATTCAGTTGATATGGGGCGCTTTCCGGGAGATGACCGCGCGTTCTGTGTGCGAGAGTTTTACAAAAACGGTGATTCGGTGACTGTAGCACAGAGTAAATTTTGCAGTGATAATGGACTGCATAATGTAAATGATGCTCCAAGTGTTACCCTTACCCGAAAATGGATCAAAACGTTTGAGGAGACCGCTTCAGCATTGTCCAAACGGAAATCCGGGCGACCAAGCTAATAAAGAACGGACAAATCCGTGGAGAGTATAAATCGGCGTGTTCGTGACGATGCTAACTTTTCCATTCGTAAGGGTGCGTAGATCATCACTGCACCGCCGGCCGGGGTGGCCGAGCGGTTCTAGGCGCTACAGTCTGGAACCGCGCAACTGCTACGGTCGCAGGTTCGAATCCTGCCTCGGGCATGGATGTGTGTGACGTCCTTATGTTAGTTAGGTTTAAGTAGTTTTAAGTTCTAGGGGACTGATGACTTTAGAAGTTAAGTCCCATAGTGCTCACAGCCATTTGAACCAATTCCATCACTGCACCAAATTCAGCAAAAAGATCTTAAACTGCACCCTTGTTGTTGTTGTTGTTGTTGTCTTCAGTCCTGAGACTGGTTTGATGCAGCTCTTCATGCTACTCTATCCTGTGCAAGCTTCTTCATCTCCCAGTACCTACTGCAACCCACATCCTTCTGAATCTGCTTAGTGTATTCATCTCTTGGTCTCCCTCTACGATTTTTACCCTCCACGCTGCCCTCCAATGCTAAATTTGTGATCCCTTGATGCCTCAAAACATGCCCTACCAACCGATCCCTTCTTCTAGTCAAGTTGTGCCACAAACTTGTCTTCTCCCCAATCCTATTTAACTGCACCCTTACAAAATTCAATTGGTGCAAAAATTACAGCCTCAAGATGCCAGACTTCGGTTGCAGTTTGTTACTGGTGTGTCTGAGTGCTCTTCATTTAACAATATCTTGTTATCTGACGAGGCATATTTTCATCTGAATGGTCAACCCAATAAGCAAAATTGCCGCTACTGGAGAGCAACGAATCCTGAACAGAAGCATGAGAAACCCGTTCATTCCCCAAAAGTTAACATACGTACTGCGAAGTCGGCTCGATGAAGATTTGCGGTCGTGCAGTAACAGTGAGTTTGGAACGTTATGTGACGATGTTAAATGCCTTTTTGCTGCCTGACTTGTAAAACTTTCTTGGTTATAACCAAAGAACATGGTTTCAGCAAGACGAAGACACAGCACACATGTCCAATGGGTCTATACGGAGAGTTCGTGAAATTTTCCCCAGGCAAACTGATCTCCAGGAGGGGTGACTTAAATTGGACCACACGCAGTCCTGATTTGACCCCCAAGGACTTATCTTATCGGATTGTGTCGAGTCTGAAGTGTATGTCAACAACCCGACTTCTCTTGAGCAACCGAAAGAAAATTTTCACAGCGAAGTGGCAGCCATCCCAGTGTCCACATTCCGAGCCATCATGGAAAATTATTTTCATCGTTCAGATGAGGGCCTTAGGCATGCTGGATTGCATTTAAAAGGCATTATTTTTAAGAAGTATATTCCTGAACTGCGTATTTCAATAATAAATAAAAAAAATTGTCGATAGAACTCTACCTCTATTTTTCTGACACATCAAAGTTTCTTTTGAGACACCCTGTATAATAAAATTACGGACCCCGTAAGAGCGAAGTTGGGAGATGCAGGAAGTGGCGCGGCCTGCAGTGCAGCGATTTTGCCGCGGGTGCGGTCAGCGACCTGGCGATCGCCGCCTGCAGTGTACGTGCGTGGACAGAAAGCACGCCGGCTGACAAGGCGCTGGTTTTCATTAGGCGGGCCTGCCGTGCCATAAAGCCGCGGTTCGCCTGCGACGCGGCACTAACTCACCGATAACGAGCGCCGCGAGCCGCGGCTTATCTTAATGAGGCCCACTGGGCCGGCGGCGGCGCCTTCCTCAACACGGCGCGCGCTGCCTCGCATCCAGTCCTGGAACCCTCCCATCCCCACCTTCCGGGCGAGCCTTTATCAGTGGTCAGAGAAATCTAGCTGGACATCGTTTCCCTTGCTATAATAAGAGGCCAGACTAGGAGAGTGGGGAGGTAGCTTGTATACCATTTTATTCTGTGCAAGACAGCTGAAAAATATTTAAGTTACTGTCTTGAGATCTTTCGTCTGAAGACTCATTTCGTTTGACGCACCTCTCCACGGTACTCTATCCTGTACAGGCCTGTTGATCTCTCGACAATGACTACAACCTACACCTTTTTCTAGTTGCGTACTGTAGGTAAACCTCGTCGTCTTCTACAGTTTACACCTCTTTCTTCACACTCTTCCACTCCCGTATTTTCCTCCGGTACCGTAAAGCCTTAGAATGCGTCCTCTCACCGGTTCCCTCATTTTAGTTCTTCTGTACCACATAAATACCAGAGCCAGGTGCTGCAGTGGTTAGACACTGGACTCGCATTCGGGAGGACGACGGTTCAATCCCGCGTCCGGCCATCCTGATTTAGGTTTTCCGTGATTTCCCTAAATCGTTCCAGGCAAATGCCGGGATAGTTCCTTTGAAAGGGCACGGCCGACTTCCTTCCCCGTCCTTCCCTAATCCAATGAGACCGATGACCTCGCTGTCTGGTCTCCTCTCTCCCCCCCCCCCCCCCCAAAAAAAAGAACAAACCACATAAATGTCTGTAACACCTCATTTCGATTCGCAACCATGTCTTATTTGTCCATCCATCTAACCAATCTTGAGCACCAGATTTCGGAAGTTTCTATTATCTTCCTGTCTCAACTGCTTGTTGTCCACGTCTCTCTTCCGTCCAACAGTACGCCCCAGACGAATATCTCCAGGAAAGATTATCTAACACAAATTTATATTCCGTGGTAACAAATTCCTTTCTTTCAGAAACGCTTTTCTTCCTACTATCGCTCTGCATTTTATATCCTCTCCCCTTCCACTGTCATCACTGATTTTACTGTCCAAATAGCAAAATACTACTACGTTTTATTATCATTTCCTAATCCAGTTCCCCCTGCAGCGTCTGATTGAATTCGACCACAGTCTGTTACCGTTGTTTTACTTTGATCAGTGTTCACAATATGATCTTTTTGAAGACACTATCCACTGCGTTCTACTGCCCTTCCAAGTCGTCTCTGACAAAATTAGAAAGCCATCGTGTAACCTCGGCTTTTGTTTCTTCTTCCTGAACTCTAGTTCGCTATGCGAATTACTCCTTTGTTTCCATCATATTTCACTACACGTACAGATTGAACAACATCGGTGATAGGTTACAGCACAGTCTATCATCTCAACTAATGTTCCTCTTTTCATGTCCTCCGTCTCTAGTAACTGCAGTCTGCAGTTGAAGATAACCTTTCGCTCCCTATATTTTCATTCTTGGCATCTTAAGAATTTCGAAGAGCATATTCCAATCAACATTGTCAAATCTCGATAGGTTATCGAGAATAGCATCTGATACTACTGTTTAAACTGTACAATATTTCCATGAGGCGGAGTCACGGCTTGCAAATTTGTATAAACTTATACGCTGGTTCGTTAGAAAAGCGTAGGCGTACAGAGCAAGCGCAACGAACGTTGACATATAGAGCCGTCTATTGGAGAAGTGAACCGCAGATTCGGCATGCGTGGAGCCGGAGTGTACAGCAGCTAGCCGCGGACCGCACAGAATGCCTGCTGGCTTCGATCCCCCATCGGTGTTATCTCGATGAATTCATTTGTCTGCGGCCGACAGTTACTTAGTGCCGCCGATGGTAGTTCCCGGGCTTTGCCGAGTTCAAAACCTGCGTCTTCGTTAATTTTTATCTATAGCTATTTCAACTGTTTCTTTAATGACGGAATTCCCGTACATGTAGGCGGACGCGAAGATCTCTCCGTAATTCATGCCATCTCCTCTGTGCTTATCGTATCTATCTTTAACAGTGCGACGTGACTAACCAGTGTATTATTTTCCGCATTCACACACACACACACACACACACACACACACACACACACACACACACACACACGCGCGCGCGCGCGCGCGCGCGCGCGCGCGACGAGTTTTATATCCCTCTTTTAGGAAACTCAGCATAGCTTGTATCCAGGCCAGAGCACGGAAGACATCTCATTCGTTGTTCCTTGAAGAGCAGCCAATCTCCCAAGAGAACCGCTGACAACAGGACGAGTTTACAGTCTCTTCTGTCTGCTCCTGAGGTTTAATGCGTACTGGTCGGACTGTACAAAGTTTCTCTATTTCTCTTTAAGTAAGTCCTGACAGCAACATGTAACCAGACGTATACGCAGATGTAAGTCTGCAGGCTTTCGTGGCCGTTGTCACTGAAGTTAATATCTTTTAGGTTATTAGGCCGTTAAAATTTTAGCCGATACTACCAGTTCTCCAGCACGAACGCGTGAAAACTCCCCTTTATAAGAGGATGCGACACTCGTCTCTGTGTTTTGGCAGTAGTGGACACCGGAAGATCCTGAGGAAGATCCCAGCAGAGGCGTCGAAACGTCGATCGTTTTAGAGGAAAAATGACGAGGCCGAATATGGTTCAAATGGCTCTGAGCACTATGGGACTTAACTGCTGTGGTCATCAGTCCCCTAGAACTTAGAACTACTTAAACCTAACTAACCTAAGGACATCACACACATCCATTCGAACCTGCGACCGTAGCAGTCGCGCGGTCCCGGACCGCGCGCCTAGAACCGCAAGACCACCGCGGCCGGCGAGGCCGAATATCCCAAAAGATTTTAACTTCAGTATACGTAGATAGTCCTAATACGAAAACTCATATACACTACCTGAAAAATAAATTGAAGCACTCAGAAAAGTATTTCGGTGAATGCAAAACGTGGTCAAAATCAGAAACAAGTTGGCAGTATGAGGCCACTTATCGGTACGACGTTGTTCTCCTCCTGGCCTGCATGTGTACACAAGGTCAGTTGGGAAATATATCAAAAATCCGTTGTAGCCTCTCCTGAAGCAAGATGGCGCACAACTGCTGTAACTGATGCTTGACATCCCAGACACGGGCACTGGGACAGAGTTGACATCGGAGGTGGTCCCACCCATACTCTGTAGGGGAAAGATCTGGTTATCCTTCTTGCCACAACAGCGCCTCAAGATCACACAGTCATTTCACAGAGACACGTGGCATGTGTGGCAAGTATTGTCTCGTTCAAAAATGGTAAACGATACTGTCGCATCAGACATAACTCAAGAGGACGCAGGACGTCCGTAACATACCATTTTGCTCTCAGACTTTCCTCATTCACTATAAGCCGCGACCTGAAGTCATACACGGTGGCTCCCCATACCACGAGGACAGGAGTAACACCGTTGCTCCTCTCCAAAACATCCGAAGAATGGAACCTCTCCCCATGTAGTCGCCAAGACGACCGTTATTTGGGGTATGGCAGAACTGCGATTCATCGTTGAACAGAATGCGGCCCATTCATCGGCAGTTCGTGCTGCCAGGTGACGGCACCACTCCAAACGTAGTAGTTAAGTGTTGTGGTGTTAACGGCAGTGTATGTGCGGGACGGTTGCTCCCTAGTCCGACTGCTGCTGGTCTCCGATCAATGGTGCGGGCTGACTCAGTGTTTCAGGAAGTCCATTACTTGTTCTGGGATGGCAGGAGCAGATATGAGAGGGTTACGATGTGCTCGGTTCACAATACGGTAATCGACTGGAACTTTGAGTATGCCTGCCCATGCAGACCAGCGTCGAGCCACTGTCACATCCGATTGCCCCCAGAGTTGCTCGATTCGACCAGCTGGTCAAGTAATACCTCTTCGAAACTGCTGCAGGTGCTAATAACGCTGTCTCACACGGTACACGGCATCTCTGTGATCTTTACAGTGATCACTCAACATCTGACTAACTTCAGGGCCTTTGTACACCCTATGGAGTGTGCTGATAACACTACATGTCATAGATTTGAGGCTCTTTTAATTCACGTAACCGCCGACGGTGTGCACGTGGAAGACGTTACACTGTCATGCGACCATTTCTTCTATGTGCTACATCTTGTCAGGCAGTGTGTGTAACAATACAGAAGCTTTTACAAATATTTGGTACTGGGGTAGAGGAATACTGATTTATGACCCTTTGGATCGACGCCTATTAAGGCCAAAGTAGTATATGAAAAATTGCGAGCGCTTTGAGACCGCAGGAGATGGGTGCCACTGAAGCGCCGCGATGGGAAGGGGCAGGCCGGCGCGAGTTTGGCAACGCCGTGCAGAGCAGAGGCGGCGGAGGAGGAGCAACGAGCCAGGGCGAGATGGGATGGCGCGGCCCGCAGCCTTCCAGACGACCTTGCCCGGCTGCGTGCAGACGGGAGCACACGCGGCAGCCGTGGCCCACGCCCCCGAGCAGTCCGCGCCCGCTCTGCTCTACTCTACTCTCGCCCTCGTCGGAACACACACTGTCTGTCCTCCCAACCACAGCAACCATCAGCGTAATTACAACGACGTCGCCCAATTACCTTCGGCCACCTACACTCTTGCCACACGACCGCAACATCGAAATTCGCAGGACTACATTGCGTCCACTATCTACACTACTGGCCATTAAAATTGCTACTCCACCAAGATGACGTGCCACAGACGCGAAATTTAACCGACAGGAAGAAGATGCTGTGATATGCAAATGATTAGCTTTTCAGAGCATTCACACAAGGTTGGCGCCCGTGGCGACACCTACAATGTGCTGACATGAGGAAAGTTTCCAACCGATTTCTCATACACAAACAGCAGTTGACCGGCGTTGCCTGGCGAAACGTCGTTGTGATGCCTCGTGTAAGGAGGAGAAATGCGTACCATCACGTTTCCGACTTTGATAAAGTTCGGATTGTAGCCCATCGCGATTGCGGTTTATCGTATCGCGACATTGCTGCTCGCGTTGGTCGAGATCCAATGACTGTTAGCAGAATATGGAATCGGTGGGTTCAGGAGGCTAATACGAAACGCCGTGCTGGATCCCAACGGCCGCGTATCACTAGCAGTCGAGATGACAAGGATCTTATCCGCATGGCTGTAACGGATCGTGCAGTCACGTCTCGATCCCTGAGTCAACAGATGGGGACGTTTGCAACACAACAACCATCTGCACGAACAGTTCGACGACGTTTGCAGCAGCATGGACTGTCAGCTCGGAGACCATGGTTGAGGTTACCCTTGACGCTGCATCACAGACAGGAGCGCCTGCGATGGTGTACTCAACGGCGAACCTGGGTGCACGAATGGCAAAACGTCATTTTTTCGGATGAATCCAGGTTCTGTTTACAGCATCATGATGGTCGCATCCTTGTTTGGCGACGTCGCGGTGAACGCACATTGGAAGCGTGTATTCGTCATCGCCATACTGGCGTATCACCCGCCATGATGGTACGGGGTGCAATTGGTTACACGTCTCTGTCTCATCTTGTTCGCATTGACGGCACTTTGAACAGTGGACGTTACATTTTAAATGTGTTACGACCCGTGGCTCTACCCTTCATTCGATCCCTGCGAAACCCTGTATTTCAGCAGGATAATGCACGACCGCATGTTGCAGAACCTGTACGGGCCTTTCTGGATACAGAAAATGTTCGACTGCTGCCCTGGCCAGCACATTCTCCAGATCTCTCACCAATTGAAAACGTCTGGTCCATGGTGGCCGAGCAACCGGCTCGTCACAATACGCCAGTCACCAATCTTGATGAACTGTGGTATCGTGTTGAAGCTGCATGGGCAGCTGTACCTGTACACGCCATCCAAGCTCTGTTTGATGCAATGCCCAGGCGTATCAAGGCCGTTATTACGGCCAGAGGTGGTTGTTCTGGGTACTGATTTCTCAGGATCTATGCACCCAAATTACATGAAAATTTATCACATGTTAATTCTAGTATAACATATTTATCCAATGAATACGCGTTTATCATCTGCCTTTCTTCTTGGTGTAGCAATTTTAATGGCCAGTAGCGTACATCCATACTCTGCAAACCACTGTGAACTGCACGGCAGAGAGTGTGCACCGTTGTGCCAGTCATCACGGTTTACCATCCGTGTATGGAGCAAGGGGAAAATGAATGCTTAAACAACCCCGTGCTCCCTGTAACTAGTCTAATCTTGTTTTTCTTTTTATCTTTGTGTGAGAGATACCTAAAAGATTGTACACAATCGAAAAAAGTTTTGCATCACCTCGGTTCCTAGAGCTCCGGAACCTGTACAGAAAATTGGAATGGAGATAAACATAAAAAACATTTCCGCCCTTTTTATTGCTCATGAAAACCACACACTGCATTTTGAACCACCATACAGCGAGACCTTCAGAGGTGATGGTACAGATTGCTGTACACAACGGTATCTCTAATAGCCTGTAGTATGTCCTCTTGCCTTGATGCATGCCTGTATACGTCGTGGCATGCTATCCACAAGTTCATCGAGGCACTGTTGGTCCAGATTGTCCCACTCCTCAACGGCGATTCGGCGTATATCCCTCCGAGTGGTTGGTGGGTCACGTCGTCCATGAACAGCCCTTTTCGATCCATCCCAGGCATGTTCGATAGGGTTCATGTCTCGGGGGGCACGAATTGTCGTCTATGGAGACGAATGCCTCGCCAATATGCTGCCGATATGGCTGCACTATCGATCGGAAGGTGGCATTCACGTATCGTACAGCCGACAGGGCGCCTACCATGACCACCAGCGGCGTACTTCAGCCCTACATAATGCCACCCCAAAATGGCAGGGAACCTCCACCTTGCTGCACTTGATGGACAGTGTGTCTAAGGCGTTCAGCTTGGCCAGGTTGCCTCCAAACACGTCCCTTACGATTATCTGGTTGAAGGCATATGCGACACTCGTCGATGAAGAGAACGTGATGCCAATCCAGAGTGGTCCATTCGGCTTGTTGTTGGGTCCATCTGTTCCGCGCTACATAGTGTCGTGGTTGCAAAGATGGACCTCGCCATGGACGTCGAGAGTGAAGTTATGCATCATGTAGTCTGTTGCGCACAGTTTGAGTCTTAACACGACGTCCTGTGGCTGCACGAAAAGCATTATTCAACATGATGGCGTTGATGTCAGGGTTCCTCAGAGCCATTATCCGTAGTTAGTGGTCATCCACTGCAGTAGTGGCTTTTGGGCGGCCTGTACGAGGCATGTCATCGACAGTTCCTATCTCTCTCTATCTCCTCCATGTCCGAACAACATCGCCTTGGTTCACTCCGAGATGTCTGGACATTTCCGTTGTTGAGAGCCCTTCCTGGCACAAAGTAACAATGCAGACGCGATCGAACCGCAGTATTGACCGTCTAGGCATGGTTTAACTACAGACAACACGAGCCGTGTACTATCTTCCTGGTGGAATAACGAACTGAACGGCTGTCGGACCCCTCCGTCGAAGAGGCGCTGTTCGTGCGTGGTTGTTTACATCATTGGGTGGGTTTAGTGGCATCTCTGAGCAGTCAAAGGGACTGCGTCTGTGATACAATATCCACAATGAACGTCTATCTTCAGCATTTCTTGGAATCGGGGTGGTGCGAAACTTATTTGATGTGTGTAGTAGGGTTGGCTCTTCACACTTTCTAAGCAGACTTTCTCTGATAATTTGAATGTATCTTAAAGCGTCTGGTAATTCAGTTTCTTCACCAACTCCGTCGCAAGGTCTCATGGGTCAAACGAATCTGTGACCGTTCGTGCTACTCTTCTCTGTTTATGTTCAACATCCCCTGTTATTTCCGTCTGGTACGGCTCCCACACATTTTGGCAATATTCTAGCATGTGTCAGAAGTGTTTTGTGAACAGTGTCCTTTAAAGACTGATTGCACTTTCCTAGTATTCTACCAACAAACTCAAGTATGCCACTTGCTTTACCTGCGACTGAAACTATGGTACTCGTTCCGGTTTATATCCCTACATAGTGTTACAGCAAGGTATTCTTATGGGTTAGCCGATTCGAAATGTGATATGTCAATATCATAGTCATATTGTACTACATCTCTGTGTTTTTGAAGTGCACAATTTTACATTTCTGAACATTTAAAGCAAGCTGCTACTCTTTGCACCACTTTGAAAAAGTTGCACAAACATTCTCTGCATAAAATTTCGAGCAGTACTTTATTATAGATATCATCTGCGGGGAGTCTGCCAACACTGTTACCGTTGTCTGCTTGGTCATGACTACACACTACGAACAGCAAGCGTTGCAACATACTTACCTGGGGCATGCCTGAACTTACTAACATCGCTTCATACTCCAGTACGATCGTGCTTTTGATAAATAGGGTAGATGTAATACTTAGTCAAACGCTTTTTGGAAAACAAGAAAGACTGTATCCTGACTGCCTTGATCAATGGCTTTTAGGATCTCGTGTGACGAAAGCGCGAGTTGCGTTTCACATTATCTATATTTTCGGAATCGATGCTGGTTGTCATAGAGTGGGTTATTCTATTCGATATATCACATTACGCTTGAGCTCAGTATCTGGAGTCCTCAAATTCAGTTACCAACCGCGTCCAATTACAACGTTTGTGATGAACATGTTGAGACGTCATGTCATAAACCTATTGAATAGTAATACTAAGAAGCTATTTTAAACGGGACAATCGCGCAGAATCAGCATTGAGGAAGGTGAATGGAAGACTTAGAAGGATTCTGGGTCAGTGCTGCGCACCAACAAGAAAACCGTAGAGAAGACGCTACACTTACAGGTTGTAGCACTGTTGCTAGACTTCAGCCAAGAACAACAAAACTGTGGTGGCTGGACCAATGTCATTTACGGAGTTGCGATCACTAAGAGAGACATACAAGATCGCAGAACGTGATTGGTTGCAGCAAGACAACTAACCCATTGTGCCGATGGTCAGTGCTTTTCTTTCGCCGTACAGACTACAGCCGACGGACTCTACCGTACTGTTCCATAGTTTGGAGTCCTTATTAAGTACACATGACTAGGGTCATCGCGCGATACTGGAGGCGTATTGCTAAGATCGGAACAGGTCGTTGTAGCCCACTCGAAATTTGACAGAAAATCCTCCGGGAATTCCGAACCCTGTAATAGAGACACAGATCTCGTGAAACGTTACTGGGTAAATTAAAATAATCCGTATTCCAAAAAGACGGCGTGGCTATCACGTATATTGCAATTGGATGATAATAAAATGAAATTATGGCGCGTATATGGTAAGATAGGCAGTCATTTTTCCGTCTCTCAATATGTGCATGAATTAGGGGAGGGAATGAATATCATGGGTACAAACATTTCTCTTTCAAAAATGTTAATTTGAAGACTGTAGTAGTTCTCTTCCTGTAGTCTAATTTCTTGCTTACCCTTAATCATGGACAGCCGGCCGGTGAGGCCGAGCGGTTCTAGGCGCTTCAGTCTGGAACCGCGCGACCGCTACGGTCGCAGGTTCGAATCCTGCATCGGGCATGGATGTGTGTGCTGTCCTTATGTTAGTTAGGTTTAAGTAGTTCTAAGTTCTAGGGGACTGATGACCTCAGATGTTAAGTCCCATAGTGCTCAGAGTCATTTGAACTATTTGGACCTAATCATGGGCATACTGTTTGAAGAGGAATGCTAAGCGCAGCATAACGTGATGAAATTAATGGGATTAAAGTTTTCGTTGTATTTTGACGAATGACGCTGATAAAAGAACCATTACGAAACATAAGGGAGCTGAAAATCTACAAGAAAATTTAATCAGTGGTTCACCGTGCGTTTCATTACGGAGGTTGTTTCAGTTAGTCTGCATGTGCATTGTAGTGACTTATGAACGTACGGCGTGGTAGGCTGCTTTCAAATGCGAAAATCAGACGAAAAGATAAGTTTGCCTACCTCGGTGCTTTGCCTCGATTGGTAACGATAGTTAAACAGTGCCTTTCCCAACAAAAGAAAACCCGCCAGAGTAAGAAAGTAGCAACTATGCGACTTGAAAGTGGGGGAGAGGGGGAGGTATTGTTCCCGTAGTAATAATTTTGTGTGGCTCACAGCTTGGTGCAAGTCTTCCAACTGGACGTCACTTCGTCGACTTCAGTGTCCCTAACATAGTCCAGTAACCCTACCGGGGCGTTGTCGTCGGTTAAATGTGGAATCCGAACGAATTGTCGTTACTGACGAATCTTCCAGTCAACGAGAGGTGAAGGCTAGGTTAAAGGTAAACTGAAAAAATTCCGTGGTCCGACCTGAATTCGATCTCGTGACCTCACAGTTTCACAGTACGTAATTTATCAAGCACATGTTCTGTAACAGACGTCTCTCTTCTCGCCTCCGCGTTCTGTGGCCACGTTCCTGATTGTAGATAAAGCGCGTATCTCGCCGTGCGAGCTTAATGGTCCCGGGCATTTCTGTTGATAGCTACCCGTGCTTTTATTGTGTAGCCTCCTGTTTTATTTATGTGACTTCAGCGCGCACCTGCAGCAGCACAAAATGCCCTGCAGTCACGCGACCTCTTGTTTCCTTTGGAAATCAAAGGGCTCAAAAGCTTCTGAACGAAATCTGATCTCTACAGTTTAGCGCCAAGCATACTGCTTTACCGACGAGTTAGAGTCAATAAAATATTATATTCCGCTACGAAGGTATGACTGACGTCCTCTTCTCCCTCGCCTTTCTCCATTTATGTCTAAGATTACGGGACACAGAAAACAAATTACTTAATTAACAGTCACATCCTCAGGGGATATCCGTGACGCTAACTTAGTTTAGGAATTCTCTTCCTCCTCCACCTCCTCGAATCGGCCATCTCTGGGGCATACTATTAGAGCTGTGCTTTTCCTCTTCCTTATGCCTTAACTTTACCACAGTATTACTGCATTCGTCTCTGCGCTGTTCCTTCCCTGCTTCAGTCCATGTTTTGCTAGATTCTCGTTTTGTTTTTTCTTGTAAACCAAGTTGCTCTTTGAGTTTCTTCTTGAGCGGAATGCGCTCATGGATATCCTCCAATGTTATCCCCATTCTTCAAGCTCTATTTCTATTTCTGTGAGCCGCACGTTTTTGGTTGCCTTCTTGAGAAAATAACGGACGATCTGCTTACTCAATGTTGTAGGATTACACACGGGCGAGGAAGCATAGAAGACTATCCTCCCTTTACGATGGTGTCTGACTTTTTCGTCATGCCCATATAGTTAATCGTTGAATCGTCGCCTGAATTCATAATTTTCTTTGATCGGGTCTTTGATTTTCTTTCAGATTTGATTTACTATTATTTCAAATTTATCTATCAGACCTTTTCTATTCATTGCAAGGTGTTCTGCCGCATATAGGGCTTTCAGTCATAACACTGTGCATTAAAGTTGCATCCTGGTTTCAAATGATACTCATTTTTTTCTTTAGACATTTTGGGTTAGTTGGTATGGCGTTTCCATTTTTTTGATACATGATGCAAATGCTTCTCAATTGAAAGTGTTTGGCTCTATTCACTCTCTTCGATAGTTAAAACTTATCCGTCCGTTTGATTTCCGTGCCTTCTGACGTTTTAATGTTTGTGATAAATTAAATTCTCTGGGTAGGGGCTCTGGAGTCCTGCCATTGTTGCTTAAACCTAAGTTCAATGTTTTTTTTTCTGCAAGTGTGTAGCTATTCTGGAAAAAAATGCGTGGTCAGGTGCACAGGCCAGATAGTGAAGTGTCAAGTTCATGTTTCTATAGCCAAGCATAACCCCATTTTAACACCTTTGTCTCGTCGAAATAAATTTGCTGGCTGCGAATTCTTTGGCATCAGTTGTACTAGGTATAGACCTACGAGCCTACAGTTGTCCTCGTTGCCTCATTGTCCCTGTTGCGGGAATCAAGTAATGTTGCAAGTATTAGGTGATGAACTTAGTGAACCCAACTACAAGGATTTAGGAAGTGGGGCATATGGAAGTTTGGGTCGGTCTAGGGAACGTGTTTGAGAAGCCAAAATGGTTAAGGCTACCGTTCGTGATAAGCAGGAGACTCGGGTTCAGATCTATGCGTAGCATAGCTGATGTCAAGGAAATCGCTGTCCGCGAATTAATTTCGAGGTATTTCGTAGAGCTGTGGATCGTCAACAGTGGGTTCTTTGAGGCATGCATGTAAGTCAATCTTCGTCTCTCATTCCGTTTCGCGACTCGCGTATCACTTCCTGAAGTATATAATTGAAAATCAGAAGCTCGACTCTATCTCCTTGCCTTACTGCCTACCTGATACCAATAGCAGTTAGTGAATATTTTTGTTATTCATATTTTAGTATCTTGTCTTAGTCGAACACGTTTCGGAGCTACAACTCCATTCTCAACGATTATGACGTAATTTTTGCGAGCGTTAAGACTGCTACAGTTTATCGCCTTCATTTAGAGACGAAGTTCTCAATCTGCATTGGTGAAAAACGCGTCTGACGAAAATGGGAAACTAGGAGTGTCTTTATTACTAACAAAAATATGCGTAACCCACAAATTCATTACCGGATACCCGATCGCATATTTCGTCAAATGTTTGAGCGCAATGAGAAGAAGACTACCTAGTAATTACAGAATGGATTTTTGTTCGAATTTTCACAGCGAAACGAAGAAATGGACAAACGGGGTACAAAATTGATCAGCTTCTGCAAAAAATGGCTCTGAGCTCTATGGGACTTAACTGCTGTGGTCATCAGTCCCCTAGAACTTAGAACTACTTACACCTAACTAACCTAAGGACATCACACACATCCATGCCCGAGGCAGATTCGGACCTGCGACCGTAGCGGTCACGTGGTTCCAGACTGAAGCGCCTGGAACCGCACGGCCACACCGGCCGGCTGATCAGCTTCAGGACTTGTTTTGAAAATAAAGGTTTAATTGTTTGAAAGAAATCAGGATAATTAAGAAAGATTGGTGATATGAGGAAAATAGAAATATTTCACAAGCGAGCTTCTAGCTACGTAAATGAAGAGTCTACCAGTTAAACTCTCCAACGCCGAGATTTTTTGCGCACAAAAGAGTTTTCATTGGTGTAGTAATTGTGGAATTCTTTCTTTCATATTTAAAAATAAAAATATGAATTTACGACACTAATCAAAACATGTTAGCCTTCTGTTGATAACTGGACTCTTAATAATTATAGAATACCAGTCGGTATTTAAATATATTTCGAACTCTGTGAATAAAACTTGAAAATGAAAACAATTTTAATAAACAGGTCAAATGTTTTGTGAAACGATTTGTCTAAAAATAAGAAATAAAATAGGTTAGAGAAACATTCGATGCACCTCGTCTTCTGTACATGACTGAGCATAGGTGCATGAAATGTTTCTGCAATCTATTTCATTTTTTATTTTTACGAAAATCATTTCACAAAACACCTGTTATTTTCACATTTTTAACTGACTATTACTGGTAAGCCTATACGGTTGACAGTCTTTAGCGACGACTGGTTGCACGATAGCCTTGGAGCACGCCAGCTATACTGTGACGTGCCCCAGTTGGTGTGTAGCCGCTGTGGCACGACACCGTTCTCCCTCACACGCACCAGCGGAGCAGAACAGCACAGCCAGCCAGCAGCGAATCTGATCGTTCCTAACTGGGAGGCCGCTGTCACCGGACCCAGAGGGCTGCGTTCGCTTCACTAGCCTTCACCCACATTCGGACGGCTATTGCGCAGTCGGCCACCTGTTGCTGCTAATCTTTCAGAAGACATCGGCGTGCAGGAAGCGACTACCCCTCAACACCAGCGGAGCTGGCAGACATGTTTTTTTTCTTTTCTTTTTAATTCTGTTTCTGTAGCTGAGGCCAGTCACACCGGTTCCAGTCAGATCACCGAAGTTAAGCGCTGTCGGTCTGGGCGACCATCCGGTCTGCCGAGCGCTGTTGGCAAGCAGGGTGCACTCCGCCCTTGTGAGGCAAACTGAGGAGCTACTTGATTGAGAAGCAGCGGCTCCGGTCTCGGAACCTGACATACGGCCGGGAGAGCGGTGTGCTGACCACATACCCCTCCCTATCGGCAACCAGTGACGCCTGTGGGCTGAGGATGACACGGCGACCGGTCGGTACCGTTGGGCCTTCATGGCATGTTCGGGAGGAGTTTAGTTTTAGTTCTGTAGCTGAGGTCGCCAGCGCTTGCACGGAGCCAAGTGGCGCAATCTCTTTTTTTTTTTTTTAAAAAAAAAAAAAAAAAAAAAAAAAAGAGTGGACTCGCATTTAGGCGAAAAGCGATTCAGATCTTCGTCCGGGCATTCGGACTAAATTTTCTATGGTTTCCCGAAATTAAGTGCGACAATTGTCGGAAACGTTTCTTCGAAAAGAAGGTGGCCCGGAATCCTTCGCCATCATTTCCCAGTCCGACCTTGTGCTCGGTCTCTAATGATCTCATCTTTGACGGGAACAAGTGGCTTTTTATAATTCATGAAGTGTTGCAAACACTGTTTTGTTGATAACGTTGTATATTCGTTCTGATCATACTTTCCTTGTACTACGGTGCTTTTTATATATGGTAGTTCTAGTGTAAGTTTATACTACAGTCTACTGCTTTCTGCAAGGAACTTCAGACCTCTTTCAATAGTGACATGTTTTGCCAAAGTCGAGTTTGCACTTTAACTTTTTAAGACGCTGGAGTTCTTTGAACATCTAGCTTTAGAACTTTTACCCGTTTGCCCTACATAAACAGACTGATATGAAATAGAAGTTAATTTATAGATTTTAGTTCTATTAAATTTATCTGCAGATGATGTTGATTTTTCTGTACTGTGGCGACAAATTTTGGCCTATATCTTTTTTTTCTTCTGAAAACCTGTGATATTAGGTAAACGTGAAGTGCAAAGATACGAAAAACAGTGCCTTTAATTACAACATAAGAAAAGGAAAAACACCACAGATGTACAGAAGGACGGAGAATAGAAGCACAGGACGTAAGCCACAACTACTCTCCGAAAAAGTATTTCCAAATTAGTAACTCTCTGAACAAGTTGTTGGAACTATTTTGCAGATGATATGTTTTCAAGCCTAAAAAAGCCATAAAGCTAAAAGATCTTTGTTGTTATCGATATCGACACTGGCAAGATATTGATCGCTGGAATTCCAAGACCGTAAAAATCTCTGCAGTAGTTCCTCCCCATAACCCGATCATACGTAAACGGGCGATGAATGCAGTGTATGTTCGTAAGGCAAAAGACATTTTTTATGTGATATAATTACAATTTACAAAATTTCAGATTATTTACTTTATTTGTAGTGTGAAATATTGCTTCTTCCCCCATTTCATAGTTCTAGGTCAACGGGAAGTACCCTACAGGCGTTGAGTAAATTTTCGACTACAAAATGTGTGTCATAAATGACCGAATATTTTGAGTGCATTGGCTTAGAAGCTTAAGATTTTTCAACTGGCAAGGGACCACAGACTTGACATAAATTTGAATCTGGTAAGTCTACACGTTGCTGAGAAAATTGGTTCTTAACACTGGGACGGACAGACACCAAAGCGATCCTATAAAGGTTACAGACAGACACAGAACCCTAAAAACCATGAAAATTATATACTATTTGTATAAAAATAAGATGATACATAGGCGTCGAAACGTGTTTCGATAAATATAAAAAGAAACACTGTGTCTTCCAGAAGGCGGAGTTTAAATCCCGAATTGAATTGTTTAGGACTGAAAAAAAGACATGAACAAGAGCTTCCAGCACCAGTAACAGGATTATGTATAATTTGTTTGTTATGCTCACAGTAAATGAGCTACACATTGTCGGTTCGAATTTGAATGACATTCTGCTGTAGAAGACAACGCTTTACGTAGTTTATCGTATGTGTAATAGATAAACACTACTGCTGATTTGTGTAACTTCTTCAAAAGGCTCATGTATTGGAGTTACCTTGGTTGGCACAATGTTATTTTCATTACGAGCTCCCTCTGGTATAACATTTTCAATCTCGCCTCGTCTAAATACAAAAGATAACATGGCACTACCGCGTATGCTTGTTACGTGGTCTTCTTGTTAGATCTTGTTTAAAGTGTTTCCCTTCCGAAGATATTATTTAATCTCATTGTTGATGGTTGTGGTTAAGTTCACACATCGACGCTGTTCACTTTTCACTGTTTCAGCTGAGCTGACCGTCCGTCTGGTTTGCTATGGGTCGTAGGGGTACTCCCCAAGCACGCATTAGCGACAGCCTTCCTTTAAGACTAGCACTAAGAGACCGACCTGTCCTCCGGAGTACAGAAACGCAGCAGCCGCTATCTAGCAAATAGGTCCTTACGTGATGCTATACCGCAAGATACCCGCAGAACTGAAATTATCCTATGTACACGTATTTGGCGGACTGATACATTTCTGACAGGCTGAAACTCGTGGGAGCGCTCGCCCACTCCAACTAGCCCACCCCAGCCAGCACGGCGGTCCTGTCTACCGCAACTTGACAAGACACAAGAGTCTCTTGTCCCGCCAATACAATCCCGTTAGTTTGCGTGTGCTTGCAAACAGTGTTAAGAGATTAAGTGATTTTATCTCGAAATGCAGCTCTAGTGGGCGTTAAGAACAGAGCCAAAGATATGTCAGATAACTCGTTTCGCTGAGCCTCTTTCAAGGATCCGTAACGTACTGGATTTCTTCTACCGTAATCAACGCGTTGTCGCCTCTCTCATTTCCAAGTCTATTATTTTCAAAAATTCTTCTGCACTTTTTCGCTGATTGATAGCTGCTACATTCAGCTGTTTGCAGTATGTTAAATGCAGAAAAATATTAAATGAATTCGTCAACCTTCATCACTTCAACTTTTTTAAAAATTCTGGCACACATAACTTAATTGAAATGTACCTTTGTTTACAAGGTTCAACCATTAGTAGTGTCAGTGGACTTTAAATGCCCGGAAATGAAAGTACAGAAGAAAGTCACGCAACATGAGTCATAGTAAGAAGAAGAAATGTACTACCATGGATAAAAACTTGTGAGATACTGTGCCGTTCAAGATACAGAGGGATGACCAGATTTCTTGAAAACATCTTGCTCGCGCAAATAAACAAAGAAACAAAATAAATTCCCGTGAAATGCACAGTTCGAAAAAATGCAGCATGGAAGGTATTGGAGAAGCAGAAATGACACCTTTATCAGAACTGCAACCTCCACCCGTCTGAACCTGCTTACTGTAGTAAAGGCTGCCTCCTCCTAGAATTTTTATACCAAGCTCTTTCCCCAATTGCCAAATTCAATGTTCCCTGTTCCCTCAGGGTGCATCCTATCAACCGATCCCTTCTTTTAGTAACGTACAATAAATTTCTTTTCTCCCCTATTCCTCCTTACTAGTTACTCGACCTACGCATATAATCTTCAGCAATCTTCAATGGCATCATAGTTTACAAGCTATTATCTTCTTGCGTGCTTTGATTCTTGTCAAAGTTCCACTTCCGTACACGGTTACACTCCAGACAACCAAGTTCAGAAAAAGGACTCCCCAACATTTAAATTTACATTCGATGTTAACAAATTACTTTTTTTATATATATGTCTTTATTGAAGGTCTGCATTTCAATATCTTCTCGTCTCCGGCCATCGTCACTTATTTTGCTACCTGAATAGCTAAACTCCCATATTACACAGGATGAATCAGCTAAAACTTGCACCGAAAATATTGTGGAAGTGGAAAGTGTTGTTGATGTGCGGTTTTCAGAAAACAGATTTCTAGTCAGTGGCTCGTATTTTTAGCCAATCAACAGAGTGTAATAATACTTAGGAAGTTTATGTCTTGTTCAAACACACACTTTTTAAATGGAACAATGGCTTTTCACATTAACAGACTAAAAGTAGGGTAAATTAGAATGTCAGTTGTGTTTGTTGCAAGATCCTAGTGCGAGTCGTTTACGAGATATAGTGTTCTGAAAAGTTTGTACACCGCCAATTGCTTTGCCATTCAACCCGCGTAGTTGCTAAGTACGATGTTGTTGAAACTTCCTGGCACAGCCTAGGGGATATTTCCAGAATGAGATTTTCACTTTGCAGCGGAGTGTGGGCTGTGGCTAAGCCATGTCTCCGCAATATCCTCTTTCAGGAGTGCTAGTCTTGCGTGGTTCGCAAGAGAGCTTCTGTAAAGTTTGGAAGGTAGGAGACGAGGTACTGGCGGAAGTAAAGCACTGAGGACGGGGCGTGAGTCGTACTTGGGTAGCTCAGTTGGTAGAGCACTTGCCCGCGGAAGGCAAAGGTCCCGAGTTCGAATCTCGGTCCGGCACACAGTTTTAATCTGCCAGGAAGTTTCATATCAGCGCACACTCCGCTGCAGAGTGAAAACCTCAATCTGCCTTACAGTGTACATGTGTGTTCCTTGAGTGCATTGCGACTTCTTTGTCAATTAGTGTGTGACAGTCCACGCAGTAGGTCGTGAGTGAACATGGATTTACTAACTCAGAAAAAAACAACATGCTCATGATGATGGAGAGTATAAGAAGAATGCAGTTCGTTCTTGCACGATATGTGCGGCAAGATAACCCAACAGACGTCAACCATTTCGGCAATTACTTGTCAATCTCCTCAACCAGTTACGTGATAGGGTAACACCTAGACAACGTAACAGAAGAATGCTGGAAGACGATCCTCTGCGGACCAAGAGGAACCTGTCGCACTAACATGATGCCTCTCCAGTCCATAGTGCACGAAGGACTATACCATGTCTACACGAATTGTTTCCACGTCGTACGCTTGGACGCAGAGAACTTGTACTTTGGCCGGCCCGTTCCTCGGATTTGACGCCTGTAGAATTTTTTCTGTAGGTACAGCTGAAAGACGCTGACTACAAGGGTAGATCAACTACACCCGATGTTACGCAGCAACGTATTACTGCAGCCTGCTCAGGCATCTCCGCTGAAATGCTAGCAGTCGTTCCTTACCAGAACTGGAAGGGTATGTTGCTGCTGGGGGTAGTCATTTTGAATACAACTTGTGATGGTCAGCTGTCTCATCACTGGTCAGAATTCACGTGATTAGTGTATGCACTTGCGTAGTTCTTTATTGTGTGCTACCAAAGGTATTGTACAAGTGTCGGTGCAGAAACTTTTCAAAATACGATATCTCGTAAACGACTGTCCAAGAAGTCTTCAGCAAACACCACTGACATTCTAATTTAGCCTAATTTTAGTCTGTTAATCTCAACAGGTACTGTTCCACTTAAAATTGTATATTTCTACAAAAAAATACACTTTCTAAGCGTTGTGGGTTGGCAGGAGAGCCAACACCGGGTCACTAGAGGAAGCCGAAAGGCACGCGTTTTAGCTCACAAAGGCTGGCGTGAGGTCTGGAACAGGGCAAGGAAATTAGAATTTAGAAAAACGGACGTAGCTGGTGGAATACTTAACTTTAATCTATAACTGGTGAACGTCGCTCTTGACTGTACATTATTCACAATATCAATAGTAACTGCACATGGCGCCTTGCTAGGTCGTACCAAATGACGTAGCTGAAGGCTATGCTAACTATCGTCTCGGCAAATGAGAGCGTATTTTGTCAGTGAACCATCGCTAGCAAAGTCGGTTGTACAACTGGGGCGAGTGCTAGGAAGTCTCTCTAGACATGCCGTGTGGCGGCGCTCGGTCTGCAATCACTGATAGTGGCGACACGCGGGTCCGACGTATACTAACGGACCGCGGCCGATTTAAAGGATACCACCTAGCAAGTGTGGTGTCTGGCGGTGACACCACACTAAGTATTATTACAATATGTTGACTGGCTAAGAATACGAGGCCCTGACTACCAATCTATTCCTGGATAAGTGAACATCAAATGCACTTTCTATTTGTGCATATATTTGGGGTGCAAGTTTTACGTGCTGATTCAACTTGTTTATAGTTTCTCATTTCTTAATTCTCCCAGTATCTTATATTTGTTTTAATTTTGTTGACGTTCGTTTTATAGCCTATTTTTTAGGATACTATCCATCTCGTTTAACTAATATGTCAAGTCCTTTGCTGTCTCTGACGGAATTTCAGTGTCATCGCCAGACTTCAAAATTTTAATTTCTTCGCGCTGCACTTTAATTCCCTTTTCAGATTTCTCCTGGGTTACCTTTACAGCTTGCTCGGTGCAACAGCTTCAATACCATGCGGAAAACGCTACAGCCCTGTGCCCCTTCTCAAACAGCCCATCTTTGAATTCGTTGCTGCCGTCTAAATTGACTGAATAATGTCATCATCATATAAGTTACAAGGTGACTACGAAGAAAGGTAAAGCAAGGGAAATGAAATGTAGTCGAATTAAATGTGGTGATGGTGGGGGAATGAAATTAGGAAATGAGACACTAGAAGTACATTAGTTTAGATATTTTGGCAGCAAACTATGTGATCACAGCGTACGTAGAGCGGACATAAAACGGGAAGTGGCAACAACAGGAAAGCATATCTGAAGGGAAAGAAAAGCTTCTTAACACCTAATACACGCTGATAAGCCAGAACATTGCGGCCACAGTCCACTGCGACGTTGGGTGTCGCCGGGTAGCGTTGCGGGCACGTTACGCGGTAACCTAAGCATTTAAGCGGACCAGACCAACACCGACTCAAAGGAAGGCCTCGGCGCTTGTTGGTGACGTCGCGTCAGCTAGGCACGGCGAACGCCAGGTCTGTTGCAGGCAGAAACGCCTGGGCGTGCTTATCACTATAAACCTCTTATTTTTGGACAAAATGTTTGGTATTGTTTTGGATTCTGAAGTTTTATTTAGATGAAAGATTTTCTTACTATCGTAAAGCTACAAATCCTGTCAAAACGAACGTAGATCAATATGAAAAGACGCTTTGCCCCATTGCACGCTTCGGAAATTTTACATTCAAGTAACTATATTTACTTGATCCATTTTGCTATCGAAACTTACTCCAACCCTCTTACAATGAAATCGTTTCTTTTATCTATTTATTTTCGTTTGACATCGTCACTGGAAATGTGAACTAATTTACATGTGTAAATGTCCAACTGTTGCCAGTCATTAGATTACAGTCTTTTTCAACGAAAGGAATTCAAAACAGGAAACAAAATAGCTTCATACATCGAAAATACTGCTGAGTTTAAACTTTTTTAAACATGCACATTAGAAAAGATAAATATTCCCCTCTTGCAATTGAAAGCAGAAACTTTATAAGATAAACAAATTTTATTTGGTAAAACAAGTATCTCTCTTTTGCCTCCTCTTCTGTCCCCCACCCCCTCCCACAACGTGTACAATCGCAAGATATTTCATTAACATTCAGTGCTCTTCACCCCATAGTCAACCAAGATTCCTAAAGAAGAGCACCAATATGTTTACAGTTTCTTGTAAAAGCAACCCAGTAGAAACGTAACTTCCTCAGATTTACAAATAAGATAAAGAAGCACGAATTCTGTTGCTGCTGGACCACGAAGTTGTTTTTGTATGTCAATCCTTAAAACAGGTGGAAATTTAAGTTCAGGAGTACACTATTTGTTAAGAAGTGTAATGAATTGCACAAATAAGTGATTGCAGAAATCTCTCAGAACACTGTGTGTTTGTCAACTACCGCCAATAGTTTCACATTTTCCTGTGTCAGAGAGGGAGACACCACCATTATGAGTATGCCTGCAACAGACCTGGCGTTAACCGTGCCCAGCTGACGTGACGTCAAGAACAAGCGCCGAGGCCTTCCTCTGAGTCGGTGTTGATCAGAAACGGACAGGGAATCATCCTAGCGAAGATATGGGCTGCAAATGACGAAATCTGTTGAGATAAGAGACTGACAGTGGGCAGAGTTTTATTACGCAGAGCCTGTGAACAACTATCTCGAAAACGGCGAAGGTGGTCGAATGTATACCTGCTACAGTCGTGAGCGTCTACGGAGAGAGGTACGACAGTTAAAGTACCACTATGCGCTAAATAACTGGACATCCACGGCTCTTCACAGAAGGTGGGGTTCGAAGGTTTGTCTGCCCTGTAAAGTAGGATAGATGGTGATCTGTTGCATCTATGCCGAAAGAGCAGAATACTGGTGCACGTACAAGCGTTTCGGAACACACTGTTCATCGTATACTGTTGAACATGGAGCTCCGCAACGGATCATCCCTGTGTGTTCGCATGTGGACACAACGACGTCGTCAGTCACGATTGCGCGGGAAAGGGACCATCGGGATTCGACCGTCGATCAATGGAAACGAGTGGCCTCTTCGGAGGAATCACATTCTTGCTACACTAGGTCGCTGGTCGTCTCCACAAACGCCATCATCGAAGTGAACGGTGGCTCGAAACGTGCGCGCTACGGACGCAGGCTGGTGGGAGCACTATCATGCTAAGGGAGGCCGCCTCCTGCGCTTGCATGGGACCAGTAGTAGCAATCGAAGACGCTGACATCCGCGAAATACCAGCACCCCCTCCCCCTTCATGCTGTATGTCTTCCCCGAAGGCGATGTCATCTTTCAGCAGTATAACTGTTCGTGTCTCGGAGCCAGAACCGTGCTGCAGTGATTTGAGAAGCACCATAGTGAACTCACGTTGATGTCTCGGCGACCAAATTCGGCTGATGTAAATCCTATGGAACCCATCTGGATCGGTATCGGGCGCCATCGCCGAATAAGCATATCAGCGGCCCCTTATTTACACGAATTACATACCTGTGCGAAGACATATAACGCCACAAACCACCACAAACCTACCAACAAACTTTCGGATCCCTGATACGCAGAATCGGTGATATATTTCGTTCGAAAGACAGGCAAGCTAGTAAGTAGGTGGTCGTAATGTTTTGCCTGACCAGTGTAAATTTCAGTGATAGGAAGGTGTTTATCTGGAGTGTAGCGTTGTGCGGAAGTGAAACTTGGATGAAAGCCAATTCCGAGAAAAAGAATGTGGAAGCTCTTGAAACGTAGTGCCGTAGAAGAATGCTGAGGTGTAAGTGGTAGATCCAGTAACTTATGAGGCGACACTGAATCTAACTGAAGGAAAAAAATGAAAAGAATCGCTTGGTAGATTACATCCTGCAGCGTCAAGGAAGCATCAGTTAGGTTATGGAAATTAGAGAGAGAGAGAGAGAGAGAGAGAGAGAGAGAGAGAAGTGGGCGGCGGAGGGGGGCTGGGGGTTGCTAAACTTACAGAGGCACGCCGAGGCTTGAATATGGTGGGCACGTACAAATGGAAGTAGGTTGCGGTAGTTCTGCAGCGCTGAAGAGGCTTGTTCAGGACAGAATGGCGGGGAGCTACTTCCCAACAGTCTTCGGACTGAAGACCGCAACAACCAAAACAACACTGCGTATCTCGTTATTTCATTTCACGATACAAAACAGTCCTTGGTAAGCCTCCTGCACACATGAACAGTAGCTCGCGATACTCCTCACAGCCTGACCGTGTGACGAGCATCTGATGGCTGCTGAAACAACAGGTCACGTGCAGCGAGCAACCAGGCCTCTGTCGTGTCCCGGCCTCTGCAGCGGGACAGGATATTTAAATTGGAGACTAGCAGAATGAGGATACGCCTGGCGTCCTTTTACTTCACTTAGCGTCTGATTCTGGAATTAGGCGGGCACCTGACCGGGAGAAACGGCGATGCTGACACACTTGCGCGCCCTATCGAGTTGCGGGCAGGCGTAACAGGACACAGCAGGGAGGAACGGAGGCACAGGTGTCTCCTTGCACAACGGCGCCAGGTGTCCGCCGCAAGCAGCCACGAACTCTTTTGTTCGTTAAGTTCCTATCGTAACGTGTGTGTGTGTGTGTGTGTGTGCGTGTGTGGCCTATTTAATGGCTGCACAGCCTCCAAAGCGGAACCAGCTAGCTACCCATCTCTCTCTCTCTCTCTCTCTCTCTCTCTCTCTCTCTCTCATGTGTATTTTCACAAAGTCTAACAAGAAGACGGCTTATCGCCACTCCTGTTGAACATCGTACTGGCAAAAATAATCAGATGATGGGCAACGCGTATCATAACGTGCTCAAATTGGAAAAAAAGAAGGAAAAAGTCACTTTGCTGATGACACTGCTATATAACAAACAACAAGGATAAAGCTAAACTAGCGCTTGATAAATTACATGAAATCTCCCGTAAAACCGGACCCCAAATTTCCTACGAAAAATCTCAGTTCAGGACACCAAATCAACTGGAAAACTTCCACTGATAGCACAGCATGGAAAAATCTCACCGGTCACTCACATCAAGTACTTAGGACAAACCATCTACCCACATGACTGGACACAGTCTCCAACAAAGAAAGAATATTCACACTGAAAATGAGTACAAATTTGGAGCACTACAATAAAAGAGCAATATCTCGTAATGCAAAACTACGGCACTACAATACTGTTCTTTACCGGAAGCCCTGTATGCGGCAGAAACCACATAAGGGTGACAAAAATTCATGACACACAACATAGAGAAACAAGACAGGAAAATTCTGAGAAAAATCTGAGGCGCTGTCCCCCGAGACAATCTACATCTACATCTACATGACTACTCTGCAATTCACATTTAAGTGCTTAGCAGAGGGTTCGTCGAACCACAATCATACTATCTCTCTACTATTCCACTCCCGAACAGCGCGCGGGAAAAACGAACACCTAAACCTTTCTGTTAGGGCTCTGATTTCTCTTATTTATTATATTTTCGCATTCGGAAGAGAAAGTTGGTGACTAAAATTTTGTAAATAGATCTCGCCGCGACGAAAAACGTCTTCGCTTTAATGACTTCCATCCTAACTCGCGTATCATATCTGCCACACTCTCTCCCCTACTACGTGATAATACAAAACGAGCTGCCCTTTTTTGCACCCTTTCGATGTCCTCCGTCAATCCCACCTGGTAAGGATCCCACACCGCGCAGCAATATTCTAACAGAGGACGAACGAGTGTAGTGTAAGCTCTCTCTTTAGTGGACTTGTTGCGTCTTCTAAGTGTCCTGCCAATGAAACGCAACCTTTGGCTCGCCTTCCCCACAATATTATCTATGTGGTCTTTCAAACTGAAGTTGTTCGTAATTTTAACACCCAGGTACTTAGTTTAACTGACAGCCTTGAGAATTGCACTATTTATCGAGTAATCGAATTCCATCGGATTTCTTTCGGAACTCATGTGGATCACCTCACACTTTTCGTTATTTAGCGTCAACTGCCACCTGCCACACCATACAGCAATCTTTTCTAAATCGCTTTGCAACTGATACTGGTCTTCGGATGAATCTGTGTCACACATCCTATAAAGGGAAAGCTATGGCCGGCTTGGGTGACCGAGCGGTTCTAGGCGCTACAGCTTGCAACCGCGCGACCGCTACGTCGCAAATTCGAATCCTGCCTCGGGCATGTATGTATATGATGTCCTTAGGTTAGTTAGGTTCAAGTAGTTTAAAGTTCTAGGGGTCTGGTGACCTCAGAAGTGAAGTCCCATAGTGCTCAAAGCCATTTGAACCATTTGGGAAGCCTATGAACAGACAGACAGAACTGTAAATAAATTTAGAAAAAGACGTCTACAGTTCTATGCACACTAATGTAGGATGGATGAAAATAGGATCAAAAAGAAATTTTTAACGTTGTTAATGCAAGCAAATTGAAGAATAATTGGATATAAGAAACACAAGTCGACCTGCAACAACTGAAAATTTCAAATGGTTCTGAGCACTATGGGACTTAACATCTATGGTCATCAGTCCCCTAGACTTAGAACTACTTAAACCTAACTAACCTAAGGACATCACACACATCCGTGCCCGAGGCAGGATTCGAACCTACGACCGTAGCAGCAGCGCGGATCCGGATTTAAGCGCCTACAACCGCTCGGTCACAGCGGCCAGCGTAGTCATTAGAAATCGGGAGAGAGCAGGATGGGGCGCTCCGCGGAACTCACGGACTTCGAACGTGGTCAGATTGGGTGTCACTTGTGTCATACGTCTGTACGCGGGATTTACACACGCCTAAACATCCCTCGATCCAATGTTACCGATGTGATAGTGAAGTGGAAACGTGAAGGGACACGTACAGAACAGTAGCGCACAGGCCGACCTCGTCTGTTGGCTGACAGAGACCGCCTATAGTTGAAGAGGGTCGTAATGGGTAATAGGCAGACATCTGTCCAGACCACCACACAGGAATTCCAAACTGTATCAGGACCCACTGCAAGTACTATGGCAGTTAGGCAGGGGATGATAAAACTTGGATTTCATGGTCGAGCGGCTGCTCATAAGCCACACATCACGCCGGTAAATGCCAAACGACGCCTCGCTTGGTGTAAGGAGCGTAAGCATTGGACGATTGAACATTAGTAAAACGTTGTGTGGAGTGACGAACCGCGGTACACAATATGGCGACCCAAAGGCAGGGTGTGGGTATGGTGGATGCCCGGTGAACGTGATCTGCCAGCGTGTGTAGTGCCAAGAGTAAAATTCGGGGTGGTGGTGTTACGGTGTGGACGTGTTTTTCATGGAGGGGGCTTGCACCCCTTGTTGTTTTGCGTGGAAATATCATAGCACAGGCCTACATTGACGTTTTAAGCACCTTTTTGCTTTCCACTGTTGAAGAGGAATTCGGGGATGGCGACTGCATCTTTCAACACGATCGAGCACCTGTTTATAATGCACGGCCTGTGGCGGAATTGTTACACGGCAGTAACATCCCTTGAATGGACTGGGCTGCACGGAGTCGTTACCTGAATCCTACAGATCACCTCTGGGACGCCGACTTCGTGCCAGGCCTCGCCGACGGACATCAATACCTTTCCTCAGTGCGCCGGCCGCGGTGGTCTAGCGGTTCTAGGCGCTCAGTCCGGAACCGCGCGACTGCTACGGTCGCAGGTTCGAATCCTGCCTCGGGCATGGATGTGTGTGATGTCCTCAGGTTAGTTAGGTTTCAGTAGTTCTAAGTTCTAGGGGACTGATGACCACAGAAGTTGAGTCCCATAGTGCTCAGAGCCATTTTTTTCTCCCCTCAGTGCAGCACTTCGTGAAGAGAGGAGTGTCATTCCCAAGACACCTTCCAGCACCTGATTGAACGTATGTCTGCGAGAGTGGAAACGAAGCGCAGCATTACCGATAGAGGGCGCCACCAACTTGTAAATCGGTTTATCAGCTGTCTATTTCAGTGGCCTTCTGACGCGGAGATACCTATACACAATACACAAGCGGTAGTAAAGAGACAAATGAAGATAGTATGTACGTTTGAACATTACCGAACCCCGAAAAATTGAAATCCTTTTATCGGCACTTACTGTGTATGATAACCAGTTCCGCGTATCGTTACGAATGTTTATTACAGTATACTCAGTGCATAGAAATTAAAAGAGGGGAAAAAATAACAAGTAGGCTTCCAGACGAGACTGTAATTCTGTTAGGGACGGAAAAGAACTTTCAGTATCAACTGAATGGTCCTGAAAAAAAGTTACAATATGAACGACAAGGAATGTTGGAAAAGGATAATGGAGTGTATGTGAAGCTGAAGCATATGATTACCAAATGGGAAGTTGAGAGTAATAGACGTATTTTGCTGTTGGAGCAGCAAAATAACAGAGATGCCAGAAATAAAAAGGATGCAGAATACGTGTCATGATTCCAAGAGTACCTGACTGCAAGAGAAAACTAAGTCAATAATGTGGGATGGACCTTCATCCCATACGAGCGAATCTACACGCACAACGTACAGAGTGTTCCAGGAGTAGGAGGTCAGTATTTAGGGATATGACACGAACGATCATTCGAAGCCAAAAATTCTAGTGAACGTGGTCTCGAAAGTGCATACTGTAAGAGCTGAGCATCTTCGCTACTGTGAAACACTTCACTTCTACCGAACAAGCTCTTGACATACGCATTTTAGACTCCACTTTTACTAGACTTTTTGCTTCGAATGATCTTTACTGTCACAGCCCCGAATATTGAGCATTCATACTGGGACACACCGTATGAGCCTATGTCCGTGGCGTAGTCTCTCTGATCTTTTTCTCGTGGTCCATACGCAAGAATACAGTGGTGACAGCATGAAAGTCCAGCAGTTTCCTTCAGTTACAAGTTCTCTGAATTTACCCAACCAGGTTTCGTGGAACTTTGTCTGTCATCCAAGGATTCTAACTGAAGTTTCCTGGGCATTTATATACGGACTCCACTGGAACAGTACTATAGAGTTGGTCACAGTAGCGATTGATATGCGATTGATATGTGATTTCCTTTACAGATTCATTGCATTTTTCAGAACCCTTCCAACAAATGTAGGATTTCCATTCGCCTTACGTAATACTCATACGTGATCGTCCCATATCAAACCATCGATGTAGAAACTAGATACTACCTGTTTTTATTACTTTGCTACATATATACACATTTTAAGATACCTGTTAAGTGGAAATTTCTCGCAGAATTCCTTAAAATACCCTCTCTCACAATAGCTACGTCAGCTCATAATTTTACAGTCCTGCTGATCCTGACTGATAAATGTTACTGGATCTATTAGCGCCAATTACTTATCAAGACGCTTCGTTTGATGTGACTTCGTCAGTTGACGACGCGATACGCTGACGAAAGTCTGTCGCAAACGGAAATACACGGCTCTGTGTAAACGACGTTTCACATGCTTTTGTTAATTTGTTCCGAATATCAAATGTGTGTATACACTGAAACTTGTTAGGACACACATTTGCGAAGTACTATATTAGGAATAGTTGGTGTTCCAAAGTCGCTTAACAAAGGAAAAAATGGCTTCACGAGACCAACTACCATCCCGTTACGTTGCGGCTCCATGAGGCCTAGACTGGTGACACGAAGGGCTCCCACTAGTTGTGTTGGAATAAAAGTCTTCCAGGGTTGCAAAACACTATTACAAAACACTGCCATAAAATAAGTGATTGCTAGACTGCGTTGGAGTGAGACTGAACACAAGGCACTCTTGGCAAGGCTCTTCACGTACGTACAAAACAGGCAAAACAGTGAACATTTGATTGGCTGCCAAGCTGGTGCTTTTCTCCCTTCTCGTTGAAACATCGACCACAAAGTCATTGACAACTAACCTAAATTCTGCAGAGGTGGCGAATTGGTATATTGGTATTCCAACTCTGGAAGTGGCAAAGACTCGTGTACAATCAATGTCCGACAAACATTCTGTGTGCAGAAATAGGAATGTATTATTCATTCGGTAGTTTCCTAAACAATCCAACTATTCAAAATGAGTACTGTAATAACTGATTAGTCATCACTACGCACTCCCCCTCCCCTTCCCCCTCCTACCACAATGCGCGTTTTCTAGGCGGGTAGTAAAGGAAAATTCTAAGCCATTGACCTATATGCATAAGTTTATTAAAAATATTTTGTTTTGTTTTGCAATGTCTCTCACAGACTTTCAAGTTTACCGACATCCAGAAGCGGCCCTTTCAAAGCGCCGATTGAAGCAGGATGGGGGGTGACACCGAAGGCTAAGCAGACCGTCCGTCACTAAGTCAATTACGTGTTTTAGTGCTGTATGTGCAACGATACAAGCAATTTTTTGTGAATACTAAAACAAAATTAATATGCCAAGAAAGGATAGATTACTTATAGACAGGCAGGGGTGGTCGCATTCTGGCAACAGATAAGACTAGGGTTGTCTGGAACTCTTACTCTGCTTTTATACAAATTATACAGGTTCATTTTAATAAATGGAGAAAGTGCATCAGACGATGCCTGGAAGGATAAGGAGCAAAATAGGTAGTACGGACATGTGAGTGCGTTCCCAGGGAGGTACAGCCACCTGAAGGTGGAGATAGAAGATTTCACCACAGTGTAGTAGCACCTCACTCTTGGTACCAGCAAAGGGACGTCTTCGAACAGGGGTGGAAGGCACGCTGAAAGTGCAGGAAATGTGGCATTGCCGAAGGATGCCTGGTCGCCAATAATGCCCGTCCAACACACTGAGGCTGAACCGGCGCTGACGGTTCGCTGCCACCATACCGCCAAGACTCTCCGTACCCGATGGGTGGCATATGCCTGGGCTTACAAGAATTCATAATCGAGTCTGGAAGAAATAGCGTGATGAATATCTCAAACAGATAACGTCAACGAACAAAAGCGTCTATAAAAACTTCGAAGAATACAACGAAAAGCACATCCTATAACATTCGATGTAACTTATATTCCACTATTCCCTTCATACTCGGTTACGAACCGTCTAGTAAGGTCATCCGAAGACCAGTATCAGTTGCAAAGCTATTTAGAAAAGATTGCTGTATGGAGTGGCAGGTGGCAGTTGACGCTAAATAACGAAAAGTGTGAGGTGATCCACATGAGTTCCGAAAGAAATCCGTTGGAATTCGATTACTCGATAAATATTACAATTCTCAAGGCTGTCAATTCAACTAAGTACCTGGGTGTTAAAATTACGAACAACTTCACTTGGAAAGAACACATAGATAATATTGTGGGGAAGGCGAGCCAAAGGTTGCGTTTCATTGGCAGGACACTTAGAAGATGCAACAAGTCCACTAAGGAGACAGCTTACACTACACTCGTTCGTCCTCTGTTAGAATATTGTTGCGCGGTGTGGGATCCTTACCAGGTGGGATTGACGGAGGACATCGAAAGGGTGCAAAAAAGGGCAGCTCGTTTTGTATTATCACGTAATAGGGGAGAGAGTGTGGCAGATATGATACGCGAGTTGGGATGGAAGTCGTTAAAGCAAAAACGTTTTTCGTCGCGGCGAGATCTATTTACAAAATTTCAGTCACCAACTTTCTCTTCCGAATGCGAAAATATTTTGTTGAGCCCAACCTACATAGGTAGGAATGATCATCCAAATAAAATAAGAGAAATCAGATCTCAAACAGAAAGGTTTAGGTGTTCGTTGCCCGCATCTCGTGGTCGTGCGGTAGCGTTCTGGCTTCTCGCGCCCGGGTTCCCCGGTTCGATTCCCGGCGGGGTTAGGGATTTTCTCTGCCTCGTGATGGCTGGGTGTTGTGTGTTGTCCTTAGGTTAGTTAGGTTTAAGTAGTTCTAAGTTCTAGGGGACTGATAACCATAGATGTTAAGTCCCACAGTGCTCAGAGCCATTTTTAGGTGTTCGTTTTTCCCGCACGCTGTTCGGGAGTGGAATGGTAGAGAGATAGTATGATTGTGGTTCGATGAACCCTCTGCCAAGCACTTAAATGTGAATTGCAGAGTAATCATGTAGATGTAGATGAACTATTGTGAGCCCAATTTTATGCTTTTTAGAGTAGTGGTTATTACATACGGTTAAGTAAACTTCTATAAACTTTGAGGACTTTCAACTCATCTATAGGGAAAAGACGAATTGCTTACCATCTGAAAAATCGCTAGTCTTTTCCTGTCACGATAGACGCTACGACCGAAATAGTTAAAAGCCTAAAGAATAATTTGTACAGCTGATGACTAAAACGCAGTTCAAGTTTCTGACAACTATATCGAGTCACCTCAGTGAAATTTTGGAAACTGGAAGAATTCGTGAAAAGCAGCGGAGACTCGGAAAAAATTGATATTTGATCGGGTCAGCAAATGCGGGTGAGGCCTAACTAGCAAACACGATAGAGAGAAACGGTTTCCGGAGTTCGATCTTCTTCTTTCTCAATTTGCGACACGTGTAAACGTGGCAGAAAATCTCAAACTTGTGGACTGCCCATAAGATGCGGTGACTGGCCGGGTACGGAGCGACAGAACAACACTCCAGCAACGAACAGCGGCAGAGCCAGCCGGGACCTGCAAGTAGGTCGCGTCGCACCGCACCGCCACGTTCATAGCCGCTTTCCCCTTGTGGCCGCGGAATGCTAGCGCCTACCCCACCGACCCTTAACGGCTGTCACAGTAGGACTACACAACTCCCTGCGATCCGAAACGTGCCATGCCTACGTTGAGATGAATAAAGACATTATTCACCTGCTGTATGACTACTTATGCGACCTAGCCAGCTTAACCTATGCATATATACTGGAATGGTCGCTAGACTCCTACGTGACAGTGCCACACCTTTATTACTACACAACCCTGTTTGTCAGCTCTGTACGCCGGGTTACACAGTGGAGCAGCCAAGGTGCTCTGAGCAAATACAGTTTCATACAAAACTTGGTTAAATTAACATTCTACTGCTTATCCTTCACGTCTATATATTTGCCGCCCTCTCGCTAGAAGGCTCCGAACTGTAGCGTGTAACGCAACTGCGTCGACGCGTGGGAAACACGTGCTATAATCCGAGTTTCGAATTCGAAGAGTTCATTCACACACTGAGCATCCTCTCCTTCAGCATGACAATGGCGGACCACACACGAACGCAGCGACATCAGTAGTAATTCGACGCCTTGAGTTCACTGCCATCCATCATCCTTAATACAGCCGCGACATGGCCCCATTCTATTTACATCTGTTTCCGAAACTTATACAACACCTTTACTTTGATAGCGATGAAGAAGAGGTGAGACGTGGTTTCATCAACAAAATCAGACGTTCTAATCACGATATCAACAAACTGGTCTCTCCTTGGGAGAATATGTTCGTCGCCAGGGTAGCGATGTTGAGAAATAAGTATGTAGACATGAGAAATAAGTACGTAGACATGAGGAAAAAAGCTGTAGAATATTAATAACGTTTGTTTTTTCACAAGCGTTAAGAGTTTTCGCATCAAAAAATCGGAGGCGATACTTTTCAACGCGCCCTCGTCTACCCGTAATAGCCAGCTGTACGAAGAACTTTAAATTGGAAACCTGCAACCAATAATCGACGAATCGAAGCAACGGAAGCCACAATTTCTTACTTTTTCCCAGTATTTACGTCCTCGGATTTTCTCCGTAAGCCATTGCAAGTTGCATTCGAATCAGTATTACGAATGTGGTACACTGTTACAATTGCGTAATTGGCAAGGAGAAAATGAGTCTTAAGCCTCTGCACGTGTCCAAATCTCTGGTTTCTTATTCTCTTTATCCCCGCGACAGGTACACGATGACGCCAAGATAATGGTCGTCTGGTCTTCTTCAGATGCACGATCGCCAAATTTATTCTACAGTGTTTCGCACAAACTACGCTGTCATTCTTCCAAGCATTGCAATTTAAGTTCCCCGAGCATTTCTGTTACACTTCCCTCTGGGCAACACCAACTTGTTGCATTAGCAGCGCGTTTCTGAAATCGTTCGATGCCTCTTGTGACACCTACTCAATAACGACTCCTAACGATGGAACAATACTCCAGAATTGCTCGCATTAATGACTTCAAAACTGTTCGCTTTCTGGCACATCGCATTTTACAGAACGAAGTCGTCCATTCGTCTTCCCTGATACTAATTTTGGTTGCTCGTCTCACTTCATATCGCCCTTTTTAACAGAGTTAACGTTAATACAACCGACAAACTGCAGAGATGGATTCCTGACTGTAAGTGGGGGGGGAGGAAGATTCTATGAACGTGTGTCCGGAAATGCATCGTTGCCCCAACAGATGACGCTGCTCCATGTGTGTTGCAGCTGTGAGACTGACGCAGCGTAATGCAAGCAGCCGAATGGTATTCATACCGGGAACGAGAGAAATGGTGTTTGTGTACGGCCAAGCAGATGTAAACGGTCGAGAGGCAGCACGGTTATACCAAAACAAGTACCCTCACAAGCACCAACCCCGTCACACAACATTTCTACCCTTTTTGGGCGTCTGTGTGATCGTGGATCCTTTCTGAAAGACGAACGTGCATGGAGGGTACTTGTTTTGGTATAGCCGTGCTTCCTCTCACAGTTTCCATCTGCTTGGACACACACACACACACACACACACACACACACACACACACACACACACACACGGCGCGTGGTCAAAGGAACTTTCAATTGTCAGCGCCATCTACCGTGGAAACAATGCATTTCCAGACACACGATCATAGGAACTTTTTTCGCCCATTTTCAGTCAGGAATCTGACCCTGTAGTTTGCCGGTTTCGGTTATGTTTACCTTGTATATTTTTATAGGATGTGACATGCTCCGTATGCTAACTATCTGGTTTTTCTTTTTGTTACTAGCGTTACCTTGCATTTGTTTGCATTTTAAGATAGCTGCCATTCTTCACGCTAACTGGAAATTGCTCTTACTGCAATTAATTACGATCGTATAATGACGATGCTTTCCTGTAGTCACATTTATCTTTAGTGTGTATTGTTTCATGTTAATGTGACTGCTATTTTTTCAGATAATTCAACTTGCCTTAGATACTGGTTTCTTAGCACGTGCGAATGTCATTCGCCAATAACACTCAATTAACTCCTCCACCTGAACGAGCCTCGGAAGTTCCACAGGCACACACCAATAATTATCTAATCATACGAAAATTTTGATCAGCATATTGCGTAATTTTGGATTTTATTACCGAGAAGTGTATGCGGGGTGATTATAATTGAACTTTCAAACCTCTGTAGAAATAACACCACTGGTCAGAATGACGTCAAATTGCAACGGAATATTATCGGAGAAGGGGGGGAAACCTATGGCAGAAAAAAAAACTAGTTACAAAATGTAGCAATAGATGGCGCTGTAAGCATCATAATTTAATAGTGGTCAACTACAAATGAACCATATAACAATGCTTAGGGTGTGCATTTGACGTTCAACAAACTACTACTCTGTGTACATAGGTGTAGAGATGTGAGTGATACTGCTAGCTACCTAAGCCCATCCAGCACGTCAAGGTCATATCACATCGGATGGAAAAAATCGGTTTTTAAATGTCCTGACGCCATAAACCGCATAGAAAGCATAATTCCAAATCAAAACGGATTATGAATTTCCATGTGACTGGTGCAAAACATGTTCAATATATTGTCCATCGTTTTCAAGAAGTTGAAATCGAGAAACATCATGTTCCACAACTGATCGAAGTGTTTCCGGGGTCATGTTCAGAATATGTTGCGCAATGTGTGCCTTCAATGTAGCTAAGTTTGCAGTCGGAACACTGAACACAACATCTTTCAAATAGCGCCACAGCCAGAAGCCACACGGTTTAAGATCAGGTTATCGGGACGGCCACGCTGTAGGGAAATGGCGGCTGATAATTCTAAAATTTCCAAAATGGCGCTTCAGCAGCTGCTTAACTGGATTGGAAATGTGCGGATGTGCGCCGTCTTGTATAAAAATGATCCCATCCAAACAGTTGGAGAGCTAGAATGGCGTGGTTGCGCAAAAGACACTCATAGCGCTTACCAGTGACGGTACAGGTAACAAGACCGGAAGCACCTGTCTCTTCGAAAAAAATATACTTAACTTTTTGTTCTGCTTTACGGCAGGTCTTGACATGGGGGAAGCCTCGTCAGAGGGGTCCACCGCATGAGCGTTTAGGGAAGTGATTCCAGTGGTGGTTTCCCGTTGCCTCCCACTGGTGATGATGTGATGAGAACAACACAACACCCAGCCGGGAATCGATCCCGGACCCCTTGGCGTGACAGACCGCCGCGCTGACCACTCAACTATCGCGGCCGATCGAAAAAAATATGGCCCTATGATAAATGATACCGCTAACTCGCACCACACAGTGCCCTTTTCAGGGCTAAGTGATACTGGTTGATTTGCACGTGGATCTTCCGTTGCTCATATTGGACAATTCTGTATATATTGACATATCCTTCAGAGAGAAGTGGGCTTCGTCTGTCCACAAAATCTTCCACGGTCAATCATTGTCCACTTCCACGTGAGCAAGAAATTCTAAAGTGAAGGTCTCTCTTGCTAGCAAGTCAACAGGAAGCAAACGTGCACATGGGTAATTTTGAATGGATAGCAGAGGAGGATATTTCTTAGAATTTTACGCACCGTGCTCACGGGTATGTCCGATGTTCGGCCAATTCTCCATGCACTACTCGTTTGCACATCACCTCTAGCTGCCTCCTGCGTTGCTGTGGCCACTGCTTCCACAGACGTCAATTCGTTTCCTCCCTCTACCAAGTTGCACACCAAAAGAACCCGTCTTTTCGAATTACCGAATCATTTTCTCCAGAGCCAAGGTAGTCATCAGACTAACGCCTGTTTTCAAACCCTTCAGTGTCCGGAACTTCTACAGACGACGTATGCACAGTCATCATTCTTGTAATACAACTTTACAAGCAGAGCGCAATCCTGCATTGAGAGTCGTGGCGTACATCTCAGATGCCTAAGGAGGAAAAGCCGTGTATCAGCGTGTTTATACTAATTTCAATGGGTCGTACGCATGACAAGTGTTTTCATTTATGAATTCTGACACATACAGCGCCATCTGCTGGTCAATTTTCACGCTATTTTTTTTCCTTTGCCATATGTTCTCGTCCTCCTCCTATAATATTCCGTTGGTTGCAATTTGGCGTCATTCTAACCAGTGGTGTTATTTCTAAAGCGTTTTGAAAGTTTAGCACTAGCAAACCCGGCAATATTTTGCAGTTGCTAAATATGTGGGGGAATTGGTATTCATCCTAAACTCTTTTCCTTCTCTCTCTCTCTCTCTCTCTCTCTCTCTCTCTCTCTCTCTCTCTCCCTCTCACCATCACTGTCCATCTAATCTTCTCCCCTTCCTTTGACCTTTAAGCCTTGTTTGTTATCGGAAAGGTAACACTGATTGGAAACTGAAGTAATTTGAAACGAATAGGTAAACGTGTTAGGACCATTGGTATGCGAGAGATCTCTCAATCTGCTGGATCTTTAAGGTTAGTAGCTTCAGTGAGCGCACCGTTTGAATCTAAGAGTAATTGCGATTGTAAAGTTTCAGACGATTCAGATTCCGCAATAATATTCTAAAAATAAGCCGATGAACCTTAAATCCAAGTTTCCTGCTTTGTTTACAACCGGCGACGAGGAAGAAAACAAAGCAATTGTTGTTCAAAATTACATGTAAGGAGAGAGAATACCTATGGGAGAATCAGTATTGTCTAACAGTTTACATGCCCTGCTATAGTAGTTCCAGAAAACAAAAACGCACGATTTTACAGCATGGCTCAGCCCAAAATTTTCTTTCTCGCAAGCGGTTGTAACACCAAACCTGGACATTATCGTTAAAAAAAATTACTGCCAACAACCGTCCGAATGTTTATTAGAACATCGTGTAAAAATCTTACGTTAATCGGTCAAGTGTATATAAGATGTGAGCTGTATATGTCAGTGCTCCCACAATACTTTTGTAAGCCGAACACGGTACGAGCCACGTCGGCATTTGTCGCACAGGAAACGTGACACACAAAAGAGCGTGACGAGAATGCTGCCCAGTCCTTACGACAATATTTACACCCCGACACACGCTGGTTCAGAGATTGGATTAAATTGTCTGTCCATCCTGTACTATATGCACACACAATAATCACGTCAAGAAAATCCGTTACATGTTTTTCAAAGCAGAGGTCAGAAGAACACACTGTTTTGATAACAGCATTCAACCTCAGTTTTGATTATTGTAAGATTCTGTAAAAATAACAGGTTTTTTTTTTCAGATTCTCACAGGTGAGCGACAAGGTTACTTTAGATAGCAGACACTTTGAATTTTATGTCTGAAAGAATAATCGTAAAGCAAATGCAAAGTAATACAAAGATAATTATTAAGTGTTTAACTTTCGCGTTAAAGAAACATTATCTCCTGGTGAAACGGTTTATGATTTTTACTATGAAGCGAAGACGCTTCATTGTGTACTAAGTACACGCGGAAGCACACAGACACCGCAAAATCATTGATGGGCTGTGAACTTAGTGCCCGTGGCACTGTTGAAACAAGTTTCAAGCAAATTTTGTGTAAGGCAGTAAAATAAATCAATTTTATTACATTTTTCCACGCAACTTTTTCACCCTCCCTCCCCCCTTACTCACAAACACACACACAGAAAACAAGAAATAGCGCTAGCTCACTCTATTGTCAGAAATATATGTAATGGGAAACAAATCGTCTAGTTTATTTCCAGAATCAATTCCATCTGATTAAGATTGGCGGAAGTTCCCAAAAGAAACACACACGCCCCTGTGGAGAGGGGATACTATAATATTTTGCAAGTCGTCTTTTGTCGCATTTACATTTTTCGCGAGATGTTAACTGTTTTACAGGGAGTTTATTGCGATATTGTGAGATGTTCATGGGGGGCAGTTGAAGTACATACATTAGTATTTACACAATTTGAGTGACAGCTACGCGTCACTCGTGCTTATCAAACTTAATATGTATGCGTTATCGTTCTGCACGAGCAATCTCAATTACACGCAATGCCGTATCTTCTAAATATAGATAGAGGTCAACAGCAGCAACCTACTTTCCGAAGTAAAGTGCAGCTTCGCGCAAAATCTTCGTGACACCCGAAGCTTTCGTGTCTTGTTTTGCCTACGTATTTTCAATTCGGACAGTAAGTAAGTACAGACCTTTTTTTTTTAACAAGTAAATCTACGCGTAATTTGCTATATCTCTAAATTGGCAAATAAATAAAATATCGTTGTGAGTGCGAAGAAATTTGCAAGCGCTTTTGCACAAGAACATGTAAAATAAATACGTTAGAAATACATATGTATGGTCTAGCTACTTACATGAACTGAGTGTCGCTCAAACTCAGAGACTTACAATAATTTTAAATTATTCCAAATGAGACTATTCTCCGCAATGTTAAAAACAAACTTGATCAAGTTACATGTCAAAGAATACTACACGGAAAAGATATCACAGAGATACTGTATCTCTGAAAAATCAGCTTAGCAGTTCATCCGCAACAAATGATGAAAAATTGAAGTGCATTTTCTCTTTATGATAACAGAACTTACGTTATTTAATGTAGGCCACGATGAACAAACACATAATGCCGTATAAGTAGACTGGAACAGTACTCGAGCAACCGAAGTGAGCTTTGCTTGTGAACATTTCACAAACCTTATTAGGATAACAACAAGGCAGCAGAACTTTCATTAGCGTTTTGATGACTCGCTTAGAGAATGAAATGTGGAACTTTTCGCTCATTCCCTGGTACGCTCACGTTCCTTAAGGTAACAGCAACTCACTGAACAGGATCACGAGAGTCCTAGTCGTTTCATTACAGGTTTTGCTACTTTTGAGATGCTGCGCAGAGGAAAAGGTATCTTCGTCACACAAACCCGTACAAACTCCCTATGTATGAGATACATACTCTTAAGTGTAGGGCAGCAACTGTTCGAAATCTATATTGAAAATCTGTTGACAATTTACGTTTCCACTTGTAATGACATGTAAATAAGAAACTTCTGTTAGAGGGCTACACATAACCACTAAAAATTACGTTACAAGCTATCCTTGACATGGAAGGTACGAAATGAGAGGACATATTGTATCTAAGAGTTAGCATAGCGTATTGTTTGAACAAGATTGTGTATCAATAAACATGAGAAATGAACTTATTGCACATTGTTGGTGGCGTCAACAGCGTCCAGCCATAATTTCGTTGTGGGTTACTTTATTCAAGAAGAACCGTTACCAGTTTCGAATTTATACAGTTCATCATCAGACAGCTCTCCTAATTTCGTCGAAACACGTTACGTTGGATTATTGGTGAGTTGCCCTAGGATAAACAGTTCACATTTACAAACGTGTAAGCCGGCAGCTGTGGTCGAGCGGTTCTAGGCGCTTCAGTCCGGAACCACGCGGCTGCTGTGGTCGCAGGTTCGAATCCTGTCTCGGGCATGGATGTGTGTGATGTCCTTAGGTTAGTCAGGTTTAAGTAGTTCTACGTCAAGGGGACTACTGACCTCAGATGTTAAGTCCCATTGTGCTTCGAGCCATTTGAACGAGTAATACACATGGTTGCGCTACAGACGTGTGTTGTACTGCAACGTACAGCAAATGTCCGCCTGGAATTTATTTTTTTACAGCATTCCCGCAACGAAACACATTCATGCAGTTTTTGTATTTTCAAACGCCCGTTGGTTGTACTTATTAAGGACTTTCTCTGAACACAAAACAAATTGCTTATTCGCATCAAGTGTTTCGACGCTTACGAAACTGTATGTACATGACACTAAACATTACGAAATTTTAATGTACTGTTGTCAGCACTGTTCAAAGAGCACACGAGGTTTTTAAATCCTTTTTCAACGTTTCTGTTCCTCTACCAACTTATAAAGTAAGTTTGTAACGCTGTAATTTACCAAATTTCCATTTATTTCTCTGTATTTAACGCCCAGCATTTAGTATAAAATACATTTCGAATTTATTATGACACTAATGTATGTTTCCTTTCCCGAAATGCCGTAAGTTTGTAACGTATCCTTGCACAGCAGCATCTTTGACACTCATGTACTTTGTAACAACCCCGTAGTTGTTTTTGTGTGTTTTAAATCAGTCAAAACACATGGTGTGGATTAGTAAATTGTTTTGAGGCCCATCTTAATAATGAAAATCAACGAGTTTGAGTGCGAAAATACTAAAAACTACACGAATATATATTGTTGGAGAAAACGTATAAAAATAAATCTTACATGTGGATATCTGACGTACGTTTCATGCAAGACAAGTCCGTAGGACAACCATTTTTATCACACGTTCGTAGCTGTGAATTACTGTTTATGGTAGGGCAACTCACCTATAAACCAACATAACGTGTTTTGACGAAAGCCTGAAAGCCGTCTGATGATGTATTGGGTTAATTCGAAACCGATACTGGTACATTTTAAATAAACTTCCCTCAAACCAATTTGTGGTTTGTAGCTCTTGCACGCCCTCAACAATCTGTATCATGTAACTGCAAAGGCGTCCCATCACGTCTCGAGAAACTGCGTAACAATGCTTTCACGAAGTGTTCGCACGTATAGTACCTATGTTGGAAATATTGTCCAACTTGAGGAGAAATACTGCCCACTGGAGGCCATTTTTGCGATTCGCAACCGAAGAAAACGGGCCTTCATAAAAGCTACAGCTGTCCTCATTTCACAGTTTATGCGCTTCTGGAACGCCCCGTGCGCGCGCGCGCTGTTCTGTTTTCATAATCTTCTTCACTGAGCCCGTTGACCCACAACCGGCAGTACTAAAGATCGCGCTATGATATTGATGCGCTTAATTTCTTAATCAGTTCGTGTTGTTTTGTTCAGGAGTTTGATGCTTTACTTGCAATTGACTTGCACGTCTGCATATACTTTCAACTTTTTATCGATGATTTAGCAGAGTATCTACAATCTTTCACTCTCTTGATGTGTTACTTATTCTCAATGCGGGAGTTTTTCCACTCTAGATAGCACTAATATTCTGAATCTCTGAGAACAAATACGCCGTTGGCTGCACATGATAATATTAATTAGTACTTTATTTCTAGAGCTTCGTCGGACTGGCCGCGCTGTAATCTCCAAACCCGTAATAGAAATAGCCTATCTGGGACGATGCATCTGCTTCAGTCTACTCAACATGTGGTAGCCTGTGATCCATTTTTGTCAATCACTGTGCCTATGATGTAATTATTGACTATGGTGTAGACGATGAGGTGTTGGTGCTGATGATTCACTACATCTTCTGGATGTTTCCTTCCTGATACCGTGTTGCAGACCATGATAACTGTCAGGTTGCTGCGAAGAGCTTTCAGCGCGTTGTAAACAGAGCACACGCGAACGCGAACAGAATGTCTGAAGATGTAGGATTAACGATCCCAGATTGATGACGAAATGAATAAACGATGTTGTGGCAGAGGTAAATGCTTATTTACTGCATATAACTACTACCACGATCAGGTCACAACATGAACTGTATAAGCGTATTCTAACTTTGATTCACGCTACGCTAGGTATGGTAGTATTGGAATGGTATACCCTTGCCTTCTTCCGAGCTTGGAACTGACACATCCAGTCAGCTACTGTGGACTCTGAACAACGGTTTTAACTTGACATTTTTCTCATGTTAAGAACATTGCCACACGTGAAAGAAGCCGTAAGTGACAAATCTTATGATTGACAAATGATTGACAAATGACTGACAGGGAAGACTTTAGATTTTTAGTGTGACACCCATTGTAAATGCAAAACCGCGTGTCGCTGAGCAAGAATACTGAAACATTTAGGGCAGAAGACGTTAAGTTTATTGCCTTATTCATAATCCTATCCTCTGGAGCTCTTGGAAAATGTCTACTTAGCATGAATATTATGTGCCTGTCAGACTCTTAACTGTTCAATATCGTATCCATACCATCAATTTTTTTCTTCAGCGGTTGCAGAACGGTCTACACTTGCGTACTTCGTAGCATACCTATCTTACTCCGTTCAGTGCTTTAAGACGGACGCAACAGATACGAAACTTACCAGCTTATCCGCCACGCTAACATAGACATCTTTTATTGGTTATTATTCAGGACGCGCGAGGCGCTCTCTCAACAGCCTATTGTGTCCTGTTGAGCATACACCGTGCTGCAAGTAGGTCTGCTCTCCACTGACCTCTGGGAAAGTGGCAGAGGCCATCACGTCTCTTCTCTGTGACCAGACATTTAAGCTCGTTGAGCTGACGACTGTCCCTTTGTCACCATATACGACACCAATTGCGCTTATTCCACACAGCGATCGTTAACACACACACACACACACACACACACACACACACACACACACAGCTGCGACCTGTCGCACCGTCTGCAAGTTTTAAAAATCCCGTCCGCGCAGGATATCAGAAATCGTCCTATAACAGAGAGCTTGTGTGCTCTGTTCACTGCCACGTTTTTCTGTGCTTTCACAGAATATGGCACGGTGGTTCCTTTGATCTGTGATCGTCATTTGTCGAGACTATATCGTCACGCTGCCATATATTGCTCTTTCATGCACTTCAGGAGATGTTACAAATGCGCGGCTGTCTGCGGCACTTTTGTTTCCAATTGTGAAATGATTTCTATACAGGCAATATCGTCTTTCTGAAGAAGATAAAATTACGAATCGTGTAAACCGCCTTTGAACAGTAGTGCCGAATTGAGCTGTATTTCAGGCGATGGCAGCGAAAATTTAGAAGAAAGACCACGATTTTATTACTGAGAATTACGACTGCATTGCGCACCGCGAACTGACCGTTCTCAGACCCTGCAGAATAATTACAAGTATTTAGAATAGGAGAACTTATTGCATCTATGAAGCTCAGGTTTCCCAATTATGTTCATATCAAGTTTGAACTAGTGTGTGGTCATACCGACCACCACATTTAATGCCTGTCCATCAAATTCAACTCGCAGTGAGTGCCATGCCCTTTCGTCTCTGAACACTTGTGTATCCGAATGTAATCTGTGCCTACGAGTGGATCTATTGCATGATAGCATGTACAGTGTGGTTATTTTAAGATCTGTAGTACGAACGCATGGGTCACATATGAATCAGTGTGCAGTGGTATCCTCACCAACAGAGGGGAGCAGTGAGTGACGCAATGGCAGTGAGAGTACTTTTATAGTTTGTTCTCTTTACTCACAGTCACGCTAATAGTGTGGCTGCACCAGAACAGCATCTGTCCAACGGTCACCAATTCTGTGTGAATAAATGTTTACTAGGTAAGTGTGTCTTGTGAAAAATGACGAGTAGAAGAGAACAACTCTTTATCGAAAAAGTTACAAAACAAACATTTCAGATTTTAGTTCTTGTTGCTGAATATCGTTATGGTGAGTCTCGTGCAACGTGGAATTATCTCTTATTTCATATGTCGTATAGGGCAAAGAGTAATCCACGTCATGGAGAGTTGACGCGATTATTCCGCCAAAAATTAAAAAAGGAACTGAACCAAACTATGCAGAGTCGGTTCAGCTGAACAACGGACACTGTACACTCTTATCACAACCGTACTCTACTGCAACGGTAATTAGACGTCTTTTAGACATCTTTTTGATCGTCTCCAAACGCTACTTGGAGTGCTTTGTAGAGTTTTGTTGTGTTTTAATGCACCGAGGAAATGTGCTATCATCAGGCAAGTAAAGGCCACGAATTACGAGAGAGTATATGAAAGAGAGTATATGATGTAATTTTCTGCAACGTATTACAGCAAAAACTTATGATCTAAGTTCGCGCCTAACTACAACACTGCTTCTAGCTTCGAGCGTTTAATTTTATTTAAATACTGCAGTAATTTGGAGGGAGATTAGAATTAAGGGAGGAGGAAAAAAACTTTTGAGTGTAGTATTGTCAGACACGGCAAAGGTTTTGGAAACGCAGTTGAGCGGAATGGGTAGCGTATTGAAAAGAGATCATAAAACGGTCAGAAACAAAAGGAAAAGAAGAGTAATGGAATGTAGTCGAATGAAGCTGGGGGAATTCGAGCTGGAAATAAGCTACTAAAAGGATTCTGCGGTTTTCGGCAGCAAATTAACTAGTGCCATTGTGCAAACGACATAAAATGCGGATTGTCTGTAGCAAAGGGAAGCATTTCTGAAAGAAGGGCGTTTGTTACCACAGAACACTACTGAAAATTAGATGGGTTGATCAAACTCCTAATGAAAAAGCACTGAATCTAATAGAGGGAAACTTTGTTAAAGGAGGAGTCATTTGACAGGGCACATACCTAACGACAATGAATCCTAAATATTTTCAACATTTCGCGGCCCTATCAGCAACTGTGTAAATATTAATTTTAATTATCAGCCGGCCGAAGTGGCCGTGCGGTTAAAGGCGCTGTAGTCTGGAACTGCAAGACCGCTACGGTCGCAGGTTCGAATCCTGCCTCGGGCATGGATGTTTGTGATGTCCTTAGGTTAGTTAGGTTTAACTAGTTCTAAGTTCTAGGGGACTAATGACCTCAGCAGTTGAGTCCCATAGTGCTCAGAGCCATTTGAACCACTTTTTTTAATTATCAACAGCAAACGGTGTAACTGAGGCTGTTGGTTATTAAAATTAAAATTAACAATGAATCCTCATCCAGGAAATGGAATAAAGTCTCCTGGGTGGGGGGTTGGGGAATTGTCGATGGAGACCAAGGCTTCAGTGCTAATCAGGTTCAAAATGTGTGGACTGCCACAATTTTACGGAGATGAAGAGGTCTGTATGGAACTGACCAGCATGGAGAGACGCATCAAACCAGTCTTCGGATTGAAGACCACAAAAAATTACAGCTGGTCATGAAGCAGATATCTAAGAAAATGTGCAACGGAAAGTAATATAAAACGAAATTATATTGCAGTGGAAGTAAAAGCCCGCAGTCGACTGTTTCACGGTATCACGTATATCGTGTACGTCTGTTAGAGAAATTTTAACGTACTTTAAACATCAGGAACCACATTTATGCAGTTTTTTCCAAGTCGCCACCTCCATATTTTTAAAGGTCATGAAACTTCTGAGCGCTATACTTGGTTTACACTACGCTCAGCGGATGGTCGTCTATTGCAGTGCACATCCAACGGGTGCCATTACGCTACCTGACAGAGGACCTACTGCAGGTGTTTTCTTGTTGATCTAGCGCAAATAGTATAAAACGCACACCAAAGCATTGAAATTCGCGCCGTCTCCTTGCGAACTGTCGTGATAAATGTTTAACACACAGCGTTTTTGTTTCAGTTCTTCATCGTTCTCTGCTCCGCCAGTCGTCGACTTTTTATTCGTATGTTCTTTCGTGTTCCTCGGCGAAACAAGTGCCTCCTCGAAAGAGGCAGGAAGCGTACTATATGTAACGTTACTGAGAACCATTTACAAAAAAACAATCCGTCGCCACCTTGCGGCTGGGTTTATCGGAGTCTCAGTTTTCTTTTTCGACTGTTAAAATACGCTCACGCTGCAGCTGAAGCCTAATCCTAACTTAGCGCAGCGCTATCGGAGCGGAGAACAACGTAGCGTAGCTCAAGGTTACGAGGTGCATTCAAGTTCTAAGGCCTCCGATTTTTTTTCTCCGGACTAGAAAGAGATAGAAACATGCGCATTGTTTTAAAATGAGGCCGCGTTCATTGTCAATACGTCCCAGAGATGGCAGCACCGTACGGCAGATGGAATTTTACCGCCAGCGGCGAGAATGAGAACTGTTTTAAATACTTAAAATGGCGACGTTTTCCTTACTTTAACAGCGTGCAATCATTCATTTTCTGAATTTGCGTGGTGTGAATCCAATTGAAATTCATCGACAGTTGAAGGAGACATGTGGTAATGGAGTTATGGATGTGTCGAAAGTGCATTCGTGGGTGCGACAGTTTAATGAAGGCAGAAGATCGTGTGACAACAAACCGAAACAACCTCGGGCTCGCACAAGCCGGTCTGACGACATGATCGAGAAAGTGGAGAGAATTGTTTTGGGGGATCGCCGAATGACTGTTGAACAGATCTCCCTCCAGAGTTGGCATTTCTGTGGGTTCTGTGCACACAATCCTGCATGACGACCTGAAAATGCGAAAAGTGTCATCCAGGTGGGTGCCACGAATGCTGACGGACGACCACATGGCTGCCCGTGTGGCATGTTGCCAAGCAATGTTGACGCGCAACGACAGCATGAATGGGACTTTCTTTTCGTCGGTTGTGACAATGGATGAGACGTGGATGCCATTTTTCAATCCAGAAACAAAGCGCCAGTTAGCTCAATGGAAGCACACAGATTCACCGCCACCAAAAAAATTTCGGGTAACCGCCAGTACTGAAAAAATGATGGTGTCCATGTTCTGGGACAGCAGGGCGTAATCCTTACCCATTGCGTTCCAAAGGGCACTACAGTAACAGGTGCATTCTACGAAAATGTTTTGAAGAACAAATTCCTTCCTGCACTGCAACAAAAACGTCTGGGAAGGGCTGCGTGTGTGCTGTTTCACCAAGACAACGCACCCGCACATCGAGCTAACGTTACGCAACAGTTTCTTCGTGATAACAACTTTGAAGTGATTCCTCATGCTCCCTACTCACCTCACTTGGCTCCTAGTGACTTTTGGCTTTTTCCAACAATGAAAGACACTCTCCGTGGCCGCACATTCACCAGCCGTGCTGCTATTGCCTCAGCGATTATCCAGAGGTCAAAACAGACTCCTAAAGAAGCCTTCGCCGCTGCCATGGAATCATGGCGTCAGCGTTGTGAAAAATGTGTACGTCTGCAGGGCGATTACGTCGAGAAGTAACGCCAGTTTCATCGATTTCGGGTGTGTAGTTAATTAGAAAAAAAGTCGGAGGCCTTAGAACTTGAATGCACCTCGTACTTCAGATGGGGTTAGCCCAACGAGGAACACCACGCTGCCATCGTAGTCTGAATACACTGTCGGCTGAGCCAGGCAGCCGCCACATTTTTGTACGAGTAGTCTAGAGATCTCAGGTCATACAGGCACGCGTCTTTATGCCGGCCGAGCCTGTCGCGTCGACAGGGACGTAGCAAGTACGGGGGAAAGCATTACGTTAACAAGTAGAAAGTGTGGACAACCAAAACCAGACTGGACACTGGACCCTATAGGACCGCGAAGTGCGAGCAGCGAGACTGCAACATAGACGTACCATTACAACCGTGGGCCATAGCACTTGACAGGACGTGGTTTGTATTCCGCGGCAAGGAGGAGCCAAATCAAGTAACAACTAACGTGGAGAAATAGCGAAATGTTGGCTTCCGTATTGCGACGAACAAAGTACAGCTGTCATCCCTCATCCCTACCAGGCCTCACATTCTCACTATACTTTATTACAATAGTAGACAGTAACGAATCGTTTCGGTACATTGTATTGCAATTGCTTGTAGCACAGTACGTGGAGAAGCAGTGGCTGGACCATGCAAAGTACCACTTACGATTGCTCGTCTGATAATGAAATTTACACTTCATGTCGAGGGCAAATAATCGGTAGGATAAAAGTGTGTGTGTTCGCACGCAACGCATCACTTACTGCAGTCGCCTATTTACGGGAACAACGCATCGTTCCCTCTTCCTGCTCTTCTTCTTCTTCTTCTTCGTCAGAAGTAAAATGTTCCGAAAACAGTCATCTGAACCACACAGCCTACAAATTCAAAGGTCTAGGCTCTGATCTTTAGCTGGTTCATTCCGTCACCTTCTTTCACCTCAGTGATGGAAAGTGTGAATAACGCCACCGTGAGCCAGAGTCCACATTAACTGGTAGATCGCCCTATAGTCGGCTGGATGAGTTCTTTCACAGATCGAAGGAAGATGAGGGTGTAACTTCCAGTCGACGAAGAAGTCGTTAGAGACGGCGCTCTAACTGGACTTGGCGTAAATCGGCCCTGTCCTCTTCAGAGGAAACATTCCGACATTTGTATCTGGATGGCCGCACGAGCATTTCAACAGCCGCCCTCTCTACTGTGAATTCGGCCCTATCACTGCGCCAGCTTGCTCAACAGAGGACGCGAAGGGAAGGGCAAACCACCTCCAGCCGGACCATGTACAGTAATGTACTGATGTGTTCAAACTAAACCAATGCAGGTCAGTTTTACCTTCACAGCTCCGAGCTTCCGTAGGACGTAAAACGATTCGCTCAGTGATCCTTGTGTACAATTTCCTCCGTGTTTGTAATATTTGTTCATAATGTCATGACCCAGAAGTCGCTAGTTTAGGGTCGACCGAAGTTGGTCCACTTCGGCTTGTTAATGTTGTGTGTCCAGCATCGGCCAAGACTGGCGATCTAACAATACAATAATAGTGTGCCGTGCCGTGTCAAACCAGTAAGAACTTATCTCAGCAATGTGTGACGAAATCGCGGTTTGTCTCCTGCTGCTCCCCCCCCCCCCCCCCGACACACACACACACACACACACACACACACACACACACACACACAGTTTCACACTCAGCTGATGGGTGGAGACTGCTTCCCTCATGGCGCCACCCCCCCTCCCCCCCATCTTTCAGGGCGTTGTAAACAAAAATGGTTCAAATGGCTCTGAGCACTATGGGACTTAACATCTAAGGTCATCAGTCCCCTAGAACCTAGAACTACTTAAACCTAACTAACCTAAGGACATCACACACATCCATGCCCGAGACAGGATTCGAACCTGCGACCTTAGCGGTCGCGCGGTTCCAGACTGTAGCGCCTAGAACCGCTCGGCCACTCCGGCCGGCGGTAATGCACAAATGGTCCTGCAGAAGCGTACAGTGTGTAAGTAAGGTAATGACAAAAAAACAAAAACTATTGTTTACGTCTAATTTTCATAGATAAATTATCACTCAAAATACGTTCACATTTCCCCAGATTTTAATAAAGACAACCTACTGATGACGGCACAGACCTGCTGGGACATGTTTGGATCGCCTGAAGGGAAAAAAGTCTTTATTAACTAGCAGTCCTTATACCCAATAATTCTACATCAAACTACCAAACTGCCGTTTACTTATCAGCTGAGGAACACATTTGTTGTGATTCGTTCTTACATGCTTGGTTTCTTTACGCAGTGTTTCTTTTCTGGAATTGGGCTGTGTAAAAATTGGGACTTAATACGGGCGCTGGTGACCACGCAGTTGAGCGCCCCAAAAACCAATCATCATCATCATATTTTCTGGAATGTGCGAAGCTGACCGAAGTAGCTTAGGAAAGTGACAAGATTATGACGATCCTGCAAAGCAAACTCAATACCACACGTTAGCGAGGAACATACTGACGTACAGGGGGGTACTCAGGGCGGAACCACGCTGCTGCTGCTGCTCATGCTACAGCAGCCATACTGCGCCTGCGCGAAACTGAGAACGGACAACGGACATCATCTGCCTCTTCCTTGCTCAACTGTCACTTTGTTACGTTCATCCAGGTACACTGTCCATCATTAGCCGCGCAGTATCCGCACTGTTTTGGCCCTCCCTCTGCTAAACAAGACGGCAGGGTTCCCCTCCTCCCGCCCCCACGCTCTGTGCCGCTACGACCCAGCCACTGGCTACGCCTCCATCCTCTTACAGCTTTCGTTTTTCACTGCGCCGCTGCGAGCTGAGCCGGCCGACAGCTGCATTCGGAGTTATAACACTCGGGGCCAGCAGGGCAGCCAAATATTTGCACCCGGCAGCAGGGCCAAGTGGCTCGGCCGACTGCAGCGGCAGACACAACACAACACACTGGCAGGGCCGCCCGCCGTCGTCGTCAGCGTGTTGACCCGTAGAAGCGGCAGCGGCCGCCAGAACTACAGCCCGCCCCGAAAGTAGCTTCGCTTCGAGCTGCAAGCTGCAGGATGGGAGTGGCCACAGTCGCTTCCAGTCAAGAGAAATTTGAAACCATTAACCAGCTGCTTGTGACGTCACTTCTTGAAACGCATTTTTAATTACATTTGTTCATATCGCTGGTTGTTGTCATACATTCGTTGGTATCGAAAGAAATTATATCTTGAAGCCCTGCTTTGTACGGGAAGCAAAACACTGTCTCTTCTCTTTAGCAGATTTAGCAGTCGATTTCTTTGGGCTATGTTTTTAATTCATACTGCTTACCGTGTCTCCCACTATGGCTGCAGTGCCTATTTTATCAAACAGTGATTAATGTTAATATTTGCACACTATGAGGGTTTTACTTTGTAGCATCATAACTTTATTCTTAACACAAAACAGGTATTATATTACGTTATTTGTCTTCTAAATAGTAGCATAAACTTTATTAATATACCATATAAAAGTTCTTTAATAGTACGATTTAAATAAAACTCTGTCCTATTTTCACGTTAATTTAACATTCCGACACTTTTCAGAACTAATCGTTTCAAGTCAAATTGTTGTGTGAAATGGGTGTTTCAGCGTCTTGTCGGGTGCCATTCTGTTGTATCACTTCTTTCAAATACTGCGGTATACTGCTAGTGATCTTTTTTAAGTCCGCAGCTCGTGGTCGTGCGGTAGCATTCTCGCTTCCCACGCCCGGGTTCCCGGGTTCGATTCCCGGCGGGGTCAGGGATTTTTTCTGCCTCGTGATGACTGGGTGTTGTGTGACGTCCTTAGGTTAGTTAGGTTTAAGTAGTTCTAAGTTCTAGGGGACTGATGACCATAGATGTTAAGTCCCATAGTGCTCAGAGCCATTTGAACCATTTTTGATCTTTTTTAAACAGCCAGTACGCAGACCGTCCCATTGTTCTTTCAACCGACGATTCAAAGTTTCTTTGGGAGATATTGCAGTGTTTCTGGTACGTCGCTCTATTTCTCGCCACACATTCGCAATAGTGTTGGAGTCTCATGCTGCAGATGGTGTTTGTAAGACTTTCGGGCAGTTTTACAACAAATATTCCTACTACACGTTGTGGGCCTTACGTTTCGGGTCATTGTCCTGGTGAAACATGGACGTGTTTTATATCCCCATTATTCAGCACTTTCATGCAAATTATTTTTTAATATGTTCAGACAGACATTTGTCGATAATATTGCCGATGGACACTAATTCGCCCGCAACAAATGTGGAGATACAGCCGCAGACAAGAACCGTGCCGTCTCCACGCTTTACAGTCGCCTTGACATATGTGACTTTACAGTCTTCTTTCTTCTCCCGCCATTCCACCCTTTGCCCATCCAACATGAAAATGTTAAATTTACTTTCGTAGGTAAGAATGATGTCGTTCCACTATGTTTCTTCCTTTGTAATAAACTTTTTAGCAAAGTCCAGTTTCGTCTTTCGATTCTGTTCATTCACATACAGTTTTCTCCTAGCCACCCTTCCACTCTAGCCACTATTCTTCAATGGTCTGCGAATCGTTTGAAGGTGTAAATTCCTTCCAGCCTTGCTTGCTAATTTGGGTGCACTGAATATACACTCTTATTTTTCGTATCAGATTCCTCTTGTCACGTCCACCCAACTTCTTTAGTTGGGCCTTTTGAGGTAGAGAGTCTACATGGTCCTCATGTTTGAATCGTCTGACGATATCCTGCCACAGTACTCTTACTCATGTTCAGCACTGCAGCAGTTTGTCTATACAAGTTATTTGCCTTTAGTGTTATGAAGAATCAGAGCTGTCCTATATCAAAACTGTTATTAGTTTTGCGCGCCACTGTAATGTCTGGACAGTCAACCGTGCTTGTAAACAAACACTGCCCTCTAACTCATAGTACGTACAGTAGCTTGTGGTTTTGCAGTAGCGTTCTAGCTTCCCGCGCACGGGGTCCCGGGCTGTACAATTCGGCTGATGTTGCACGTCTTGAGCTTGGACCGTTCACTGTTTCTATTTTGCTTCTTTTCTCACAGTTCAGTACACCTTCTTCTTGTTTTCATACTTGATCTGTGTTCAGTTTTTGACGGGATATGCACTGGGCCATCTTACCACCAAATCTGAAGGGAGTGCGGTGGGAGTTTCTCTTAAGATTTCCAATACTAGTTAGGATTCATTTATGATAAATAACCTTTTAGTTCGTCCTGTGCGTTGTGTTAATTACAGCTATACGATTTGTTTTTAAGATATTCCATTCGTCTTATTACCAAGAAATATTTCTCTCATTCATGTATGATTGACCGTAAAGTTGCTATTAGACGTACTTTTTTCGATAAGTGGTAAATTCTCATAATCTTTTCGCTAATTATATGATGTTTAAGTCGCCACGCTGTTAACGTAGTATGTCACATATCCCATGCTCAGTAAGTCACTGGTCACAGCAGACGGCCTAATATCGCTATTTGCTCTGTATCTTGTAGGGACATTATTTGTACAGTAAACCAAAACGCTGCTATATTCAAAGACCTTTTATTATTTCTGATGCTATAAGCTTATTTGGCCTCCATGGCCATAATCAAGCCATCTGCAAACATATGGACTTATAGTACTTCTTTCGTAATATACCGCTAACGCTGTTTCTATCTAACATGTAACTTGTGTTTGTGACTATCTTACGTGTAGCGCAGACAAAATTTTTTTCGCTACATATGTAATGTCTCATCAGCACAATTTCTTGCTGAGCAGTATTCGCTAAGACCTTGTAATATTTTCTGTAAGTTCGATAGCTTCAGTTGACAGCTAAGTGAACCATCTTTTATAGTTACATACACTGCTGGCCACCGTAAATGCAACACCCTGAAGGAAGCATCCGAATCAAGTGAAATTTACACCATGGGTTTGCAGCGATGAGATACGCAACTGATTAGAATTTCAGCGCAGACGCACATCACGCGCGCCTGTGGCGCCACCTCATAGCGCCATTTAAGGCTTGGCGATTTCGACGAGTGTACGTTCGGCACGTGTGTTTACCTTGTGGTTGTTTCACAAGACGATCAGTTATGCCTCGTAGACAACAGCGAACATCTTTTGATCAAGTATCCGAGTTCGACAGAGGAAGGATAGTGGCTTACCGAGATTGCGGATTATCATACAGAGAAATCTCTAGTCGTGTTGGACGAAACCAAACAACTGTAATGCGGATATGTGACCGTTGGATGCAGGAGGGTACGACGGACCGACGTGGTCGATCGCATTCACCTCGGTGCACCACTGCACGTGCTGATAGGCAAATTGTGCGCATGGCAGTGACGGATCGCTCAGTGACATCCCGAACCATAGCACAGCACATTGCGTCTGTAACGCATCATCCAGTGTCTGCGCGTACCATTCGACGCCGTTTACAGCAGAGTGGTCTGTCCGCAAGACGTCCATTGCTTCGTCTACCATTGACGCAGAACCACAGACGTCTCCGTCGCAAATGGTGTGATGACAGACGGATGTGGACGGCAGAATGGAATGACGTTGTCTTTACTGACGAGGCACGCTTCTGTCTGCAGCACCACTATGGTCGGATTCGAGTGTGGAGACACCGTGGAGAGAGGATGCTGGACAGCTGCATAATGCACCGCCACACTGGTCTTGCACCGGGTATTATGGTATGGGGCGGTATTGGATATTACTCTCGCACGCCTCTAGTACGCATTGCCGGTACTTTAAATAGCCGGCACTACATATCCGAGGTGCTGGAGCCAGTTGTCCTTCCTTACCTTCAGGGCTCGGCCACAGCCATATTTCAACAGGATAACGCGCGACCACACGTGGCACGCATTGTCCAAAGGTTCTTCGTCAATAACCAGATTGAATTGCTTCCCTGGCCGGCTCGCTCTCCTGATCTTTCGCCGATAGAAAACATGTGGTCCAGGGTTGCTCAACGAGTGACCCAGATTACATCCCCAGCTGCCACACCAGATGATCTTTGGCAACGTGTGGAAGCTGCTTGGGCTGCTGTACCTCAGGAACACATCCAACGTCTCTTTGACTCAATGCCGAGATGTCTGGCAGCGGTAATCTCCAACAATGGCGGCTACTCTGGCTACTGATTCTGGCAGGAACCACATGTCACAGACGTCTGTAAACGTAGTCATTTGATACTTGGTCAACATGTTATCTACAAGATAAATTTTGTTGTGCTACCTCTTGTCTTTCTTGGTGTTGCATTTACGGTGGCCAGCAGTGTAGTTGACTTCTCTATGGAACTGTGTGTGGCAGTAGTAAATTGTTTTCCAATGTTCGCTGGTGATGTCTTTGCCTGTAAATTTGTTCCATCCGTTATCGTGTTCTATGGAAATGATCGTATGGCGTCAGTGGCCGGGAGTTCCCAGTCGGGAAGTTCGACCGCCAAGTGCAGGTCTTGTTGAGTGCGACGCCACAGTAGGTGACTTACACGTCGACAGTGGGAATGAAATGATGAGGGCAGCACCACACTCAGTCCCTGAGGGGAGAAAATCCCCCTCCCCAGCCGGGAATCGAACCCGGACCCCCGTGCGTGGTATTCCAACGCGCTGACCGTTCAGCTATTGGGGCGCACATCGTGGTCTATAATTTCACTGAAGTCATCAAGACAATTTTTACGTTTTAAGTAGGTATGTTCGTGAAGATATTTGCGTGTGTGTATATAGAGTTTTATTTCTTCTAAGAAGTTGGTGTTGTGTGTTGATGCAAACTCATTTTGTTGTGGCTTCTCTCATGCTGTGGTACGATAATATGGTGTGGTGACTTCAATGTGTGCCAGGGCTGCAGACACTTACATGCAAACAAACAAAAATATTAACACCGCAAAAACATTAATGACTACCATCGTATACACAAAATCGAATTTGTAGAATGAAAGAATTCGTCGTGAATTAGGACATCAGACTTTAATTTTCGACAACCGAGAAGCCAAATCCTTCATTTAAGACTTCTGTAGTTTCCTTTAGTAACTCCGGTAAATCCTGAGAAAGTTTTTTTTCTACGGACGCTATAGGTTTCTTTCCGCGTAGCATTGTCAAACTTAACTGTAGCTCTGGTCATAAAGAGGAAATACGATTTCATCTTCATCGAGGTTAAACATCGCAACAAACGATGATAAAATGTAATTAATTCTCTGACCACGGCAATCGCAGTAATACCTAATGAGTCCAAACTTAATACCCTTTACGAAACTTGGCTTGGCGTCATAATGCACCATCACCGCCGCCCTCATGTACCACAGCCAAGAAGTACGTGCTCTGATCCACTAGATTTCCATCCAGGCTCAACCCTTCGAAGCAACTAGAAAATAATTCTGGCGTAATGTATGTTCTTCAGGTAGCCATTTGGAAAGGAGCATTAATATCTTGCAATAGATAATTGTTGCGGCAGCCTCTTGACCGATAATCGACTCCGTTCTCGCGTGACAATTCTCTGTTGGACAAATTTCTTCATCTAAGGCTATTTTCATTGGAAAAAGAATCATTTTATGTATCTTCTGTGTGCGTCGATTGCAAACCCATCTCCACCCCCCGCCTCATAGGATGATTTCATGGGGAAAATTATACTACGAAAATATAATTTCCTGGTCATAGGTAGGGGTTGGGTTGTTTGGGGGATGAGACCAGGTAGCGAGCTCATCAGTCTCATTGGATTAGGGAAGGACAGGGAAGGAAGTCTGCCATGCCCTTTCAGAGGAACCATCCCGGCATTTGCCTGGAGCGATTTAGGGAAATCACAGAAAACCTAAATCAGAATGGCCGGCCGCGGGGCTGGACCATCGTCCTCCCCAATGCGAGTGCAGTGTGCTAACCACTGCGTCACCTCACTCGGTCCTGGTCGTGAAACCCTTAACAGTACACACACACACACACACACACACACACACACACACACACACACACACACTCACTCACTCTCTGATTGTCTGACTGTTCCTAATCATGGAAAGGATGAAACGCGAACAGAAAACAATTTTCTATAAGCTGAGAGCTTAAAAACGCTTTATACGAACGCACTGTTAATGTATTTATTACTACGTTATCGGGGGCAAGTGGAGGTATTGGATCACTCCAAACGACTAGACAGGAACATACTCAACTTGAAGCTGCAGAAAGCTCTGTTCTTTATTTCCCTTTCCTGTTCGGATATTACCAAGGGGGAGAAAGGAATGTTTCTTCCGCAGCGCCTCTTTGTACTGTAAGTTATAAGGGCATTTTATCATATGACTCCATTCATAATTATCTTTTTGTTATCATCATTCGTTGATAAACTGGAAATTCTTTAGTTCTGCTGTAGTGTCATAAATTAATGTAATCATTTAACACTGCCCCCCTGATATATGGGACAGGGAATATTATAAATACATTATTTATACTTCGGTGCTCTGTGGCTCAGTTTCTGGGAACACGAACATTCTTGATGAATAACGTACAGAAGACAGGGATGCTATCTCTAACTTACCTTTGGTTCATTCACATTTCTTTGAGCTCATTGACAATGGTCTGACTGACTTTAAATAATTAGAAGTGTGAAGTCACCCACATGAGTATTATAAGGGATCCGCTAGATTGCGGTTACGCGATAAATCACACAAATCCGAAGACTGATTACTTAGGGATTACAATTGTGAGTGGCTGAAATTGGAACGATCGCATAGATAAGGTTGTAGGGACAGCGAACCACAGACTGCAGCTTACTGGCAGAAGATTTATAGAAGATGCAACATGTTTACTAAAGCGACTACCTACACTACGTTTCGCCGGCCCGAGTGGCCGAGTGGTTCTAGGCGCTACAGTCTGGAAGCACGCGACCGCTACGGTCGCAGGTTCCAATCTTGCCTCGGGCATGGATGTGTGTGATGTCCTTAGGTTAGTTAGGTTTAAATAGTTCTAAGTTCTAGGGGACTGATGACCTCAGAAGTTAAGTCCCATAGTGCTCAGAGCCATTTGGACACTTCGTTTGTAAGTCCTCTTCCGGAGTACCGCTGCGCGGTATGGAATTGATGGCGAACATCTAAAAAGCTGAAACAAGAGCACCTCGTTTTGTGTCATCGTGAAATAGATGAGAGAGTGCCACAGATATGGTACGAGGGAATCATTAATACATATTTTTCGTTGTGCCAGGACCTTCTCATGAAATTTCGATCACCGACATTTATCTCCGAGTGTGAAAATATTTTGTTCACGCCCATCTACATAGCGAGAAATAATTATCATAATAAAATAAAAGCCCACACGGAAAGACTGAAGTGTTCGTTCACTCCGCACGTCGATTGGGAGTGAAACGGTAGAGATATAGTTCGAAGTTCGTTCGATGAACCCACTGCCAGGCACTTAATTGTGAATTGCAGAGTAATCATGTGTTTATGTGAGACAATGGTGATGCTGATTAAAAAACTCGTCTCCCCGGTAATAATGAACTACTTTGGTATCGGCGCAGTCTTTGAGAACAGAGAAACGAAAGAGTGCGTGGAGAGAAATTTGTACGAGATAATATATATTTAATATTTACGTACCGATACAAACTTTGCTACTTTGGAGGCTCTTTGTTGAGAGAATGTTGAAACGCAATGAAGTGAACCTACAGGAGAGTCAAATGGGCTCGCCATTCTATCTTCAACTGGTTGTGAACCCTGAGAGATATTCCTGTTTTTATATAGCCTACCTGCTGTTTACGATGAGTATGTTAGTAGTGGCGTCTGGTACTTGGTTGGGGTTCGAGGTAGACTGAAGAGAATCGAGGCCATACGACAGAACGTCGTCCAAGTGGAACACAAGACGCCGCACGTGAGCGGACAGCATGGCGGCAGCCTCTGGGAGGAGTGCCGCCCCAGCCGCTGACCCGTAATGCCGGGCCTGATAAGCCACCCAGCTCACACGGGGTCAAGCCGTCCAACCGCTCTACTTGAGCAAACACTCCTGTATCATTTAACGCGCGCTCTCAATGGAGAAACGCTTACCGGCACTTAATGGACGATGCGAATCACGTTGTTTCACGTACAGCAGAAACTTACCGACAGACCTCACAGAACCAAAAATGAAATCCTCGTCACCACAGTGAAGGAGGCATTCAGTAGAAAGAGGAGGTCATTATGTGATAAGGACTGAAGAAAAGGGTTGGCAAGTGTTTTGTTTGGAGTGTCTATGGTGCAGAGGCATGGACAATGAGACGAGAGAATGAAAAAAAGGCTAGAACCAGTAGATAAGTGGATGTGGAGGAGAATGGAGAGGATAAGCTGGATGGGAAGAGTGAGTAATGAAAGGGTTGTTTAGAGGAGAAGGCTGCCAGGGGTTGGAAGAGAAAGGAAGAAGAACTGGATGGACATTCGATGAGAAGAGAGTGCTTGCTAACAGACGATTTGGAAGGACTAGTCTGTGGGAAGAGGTTTAGAGGAAGAAAGAAATATAAGATGATACACGACATAAAGGGAAGTGGAAATTATGCAGACTTTATGATGGCGGCAGAAGACAGGAAAATACGGACTGTTACCAGGTGAAAACCTGCCTTCGAGCAGAACACTAATGACGATGATGGAAGGCTATCATTGGCACCAAAGCTATAGTGTTGTGACACTCACGTGTGACACAGGAACTGAAATAGACGGCAGGGAAGCAAAAGTGTTGCACTTTGTTTCCAAACGTTCGTTTAAAACAGAACTCCAGGTTTACTGCCGCAGTTCAAATCTCGCAACACTGCAAAGTTGAGACAGAACTTACAGTCAGTGGCGTTGTGGAGCTAAGATGCAGCTGAAATTGTTAAAATTGAACTAAGCGCCAGGGCCCCGATCGAACATCTGTGCCGAACAGAATGACCTCCTCCACCGCAACCGTACCACAAAAATTATTCATGGAAAAGGTAATGATCGCTTTTCTTACTATGACTTCCTAATAGCGCGAATCTAGGCCGTCAGGTAGATGCAGTACATCTCGACCTCTCAGAAGTATTTGACTCAGTGGCACACCAACGCTTACCAATTATAAGTACGTAATATGAGGTACAAAAAAAATTGTGATTGGATTGAGAACTACGTCGCAGAGAAGATGAAGCATCTTGTCTTGGATGGAGACTCGTCTACAAATGCGGAACTAACTTCAAGTACGCACCTATTAAATGTATTGGGGCTTTAGGTCTTCCTGTTTACTGTTAATGATCTCTAAGACAATTTAACACCAGCCCAAGCCTTTTTGCAGATAATTCAGTGAACTGCAACAAAATCCCATCTCAAAAAAATTACCCACATATTTAGTCAGATCTTTGTAAGATTTCAAAAGGGTGTAAAAACTGGCAACTAGCTTCAAATGTTCAAAAATGTAAAATTTTGCACTTTACTAAACATAAAAAGATAGTAAAGGAAGACTGTAGTATCGTGAGTAGCAGTCGGAATAGATCAGTGCATACAAATGCCTGGGTGTAACAACCTTTAAGAAACAACCACATGGGCTCAGTCGTAGGTAAAGTACGTGTTAGATTGCTGTTGACTGGTAGAATCCTAGAGAAATTCTATCAATCTACGAAGAAAATTCTGTACAGGACATTCGTACGAATACAGCTCAAGTGTGTGTGACTCGGTCCAAATATGACAACTAGAGGGTACTAAACAAAACATGAATGTCGCAAGACGATAGACGCCAACGATCCAGTGAAAGCCTACTGGAAAAGTTCCAGGGAAAACTGTTGAGAGAGGCAGTTGAAAATATATTACAGCCTCCTACGTAACGCTCCCGTACGGACTGTTAAGACTAATTTACAACCCGCACAAAGGCATTCAAACTATCATTCTTCGCGCGCTCCGTGAGCGAATAAAAACGGGAAGAAGACAAGATATGTCTCCCAATAGCAAGTGCCCTCTACTATCCACTTCACAGTGGTTTGCAGAGAATACATGTTGAATATGTAACCTATCTTCAGACAATATGTAGCTGCTTCAGCGATAGAGTTTGAAATTTGTTTCAAATCAGGAACGGTAGCTCCGTTTCAGCACTAATTTTATCTGCAGAGAGAAAAAAGAATCTTTACACATAGTTAAAGGTAAGGCCACTTATTTTCGGGACGTCATTGCTTTTGTTTGAAGCTTTCTGCTTCGCTCTGTCGTTGGTTGCAGGAAATGAAGCTAGGCACTTACGATAACTTCAGTGCTGCGCATACAGCTGGTACTGACGTATCCCAATATTAGAGCTTGCCAAAATGCTAGAACGCGAATTTATAGCAGAAGAGGGGGAAAAGGAGCTCCGTGCAGAACTTTGCATCTGTGTGCGCTTCTCCCAACGGTGTCTTGGGCAGTGCACGCAGTGACCATATGACGTTACAAGTTAAATGGCTCTGAGTACTATGGGACTTAACTTCTGAGGTCATCAGTCCCCTAGAACTTAGAACTACTTAATCCTAACTAATATAAGGACATCACACACATCCATGCCGGCCGCGGTGGTCTAGCGTTCTAGGCGCTCAGTCCGGAACCGCGCGACTGCTACGGTCGCAGGTTCGAATCCTGCCTCGGGCATGGATGTGTGTGATGTCCTTAGGTTAGTTAGGTTTAAGTAGTTCTAAGTTCTAGGGGACTGATGACCACAGATGTTAAGTCCCATAGTGCTGAGAGCCATTTGAACCATTTGAACACACATCCATGCCCGAGGCAGGATTCGAACCTGCAACCGTAGCGGTCGCGCGGTTCCAGATTGTAGCGCCTAGAACCGCTCGGCCACCCCGGCCGGCACGTTACAAGTTATGTTCAGGCCAAGAACTTGCATGTAAGTTGCAGTCTTTGTGACACAAAATGCAGAGAAAGGATTTCATAGCATTTAGAATTCTTGTATGGTTATTCGATAAACCATTTTTAATATCTGAGCTTTACAGTGATGAGCCGAAACATGACTACTTGGTTAACAGTGTTGCTGCACCTTAGGAACGCAATACAGGAGCGGTTCCCTTGTGGCATGGATTCATTAGGTCCTTAGTAGATTTCCGGAGGAACGTGACACCAGACTTCATGGACAGGCCACTCAATTCTCGTAAATTACGGGGCGGATGTTTGTGGACGCTGAACTGGCGCCCAATAGCGTCCTATTACCTTGAGTCCTCATCAGGATAATTTAATGGACAAGACAATGTTGAGTTCACTGCCATGCTCATCAAACGACTCTAAAACAAGTACGCCCTTGCGACACGAACTGTTATCTTGCTGGAAGATGCAATCGCCGACGGCGATGGCCTACTATCCAGTCGTAACACGTTAATATGCTGTACACAATACTGACGTGACTATTCTTCGCATCTCGCCTTCGTTAATTTATCTCAGTGACGGCCCTTAAATTATACATCTGCAACGATTACAGTAGCCAGTAGGATACATATTCTCATGCCGTATTTAGTAGTTACACGGTCTTATTAATTTGTCTGCAGCAGGAAGACTTATGTTGGGAACAGATCGTCACCGGATCAAAATTTCGTTAATATCAAAACTTGTGTCAATTTGTCCTATGGAAATCGGTTAACACCACAGTGTTACGTTGCAGTTGTCGATGAGATGTCTAGATAATTAGTGTCTGGCTGTCTTCGTAAAATTTGGACTGTACACACTCAGGGATACTGAAAATACCGCAGCAGTAGGAGAGCATCGGACGACGTGGAAATTAACTAAACATAATGATACAGATGAGATATTCACCAGATCGCAACGTCGAAACATGTAAATAAATACAGTGAGTGCAGTCTAACATCAATATCACCACCTTTCGCTGCAATACATGCCGCAACATGATCCGGTACCGAGCTGGTTCAACGTCTGATTCGCCGTCTGCTGTCTTGGGCAGATTGGCCCACAAATCTTGAACAGCAACTTCAAATTGCGCACAGAGTGACGCGGCGGCATCTGGCGTTTCAGCTGGTCCCACACACGGGGAGCAGGTTAGCCGTGGAAGAGTTGGAACATGAATGACTTGGGAAGCCCTGAGCAACTCGAGCTGTATGGGGACGAGCATTATCGTGCCGGAAAATTGCCCGCGGCAGACCACATAGGAAAGGACCCACATGGGGTTGAAGAACGTCATCAACAAAATGCTGGTCCGTTTAGGTTCGACGCACCGCAATTAGAGGGAGTCGGCTATCGTAGGATATGGCCCCTGAGAGCATTACGCTGGCTGTGCGGGCGGTGTAGCGCGCGACGGCTTGGATGGAATTTTACCGTTCACCAGGTTGCCTCTGCACCCGTATGCGGCTATCATCCATGTGTAAAACGAATCTCAAACATCACGTTTTGATAATGTGTGGCAGTCCATGTAGTTCTGGCTTGGCACCACTGTAGACATAGTCGCCGATGTCTGGTTGTTAACGGCAGCCGGCCGAAGTGGCCGTGCGGTTAAAGGCGCTGCAGTCTGGAACCGCAAGACTGCTACGGTCGAAGGTTCGAATCCTGCCTCGGGCATGGATGTTTGTGATGTCCTTAGGTTAGTTAGGTTTAACTAGTTCTAAGTTCTAGGGGACTAATGACCTCAGCAGTTGAGTCCCATAGTGCTCAGAGCCATTTGAACCATTTTTTGTTAACGGCAATACACGACACGGGTGCCTGGATTGCAAATTTGCGTCTGCAAGGTGTCTGGAAATAGTTAGTGGAACAGCTAGCACTCGATGTCTGCTTGCATCGTGGAGCGAGTTAGTGTAGGATCCTCGATCGCTTGCCGCACGATCCGTCGACGTACTCGCCTCGTCGTATTTGTGCTCGTTCCAGACCGGGTAAGTTGCAAGTGTCAATTGCTCCCAACATCTCCTAACTGAACACTCCGAACGATCGACCTGATGAGACGCACGGCGTGTCGACCAGCCTGCGGCTTCCGGCCGATGATTAGGCCCTTCTGCAACTGGACCGACAGAGAAATGCCTGACACGTCTACCTGGCATTCTGTGCCTACTAACGTCCTGCTCGAGTCCGTATACGATCGTCGCGTGTATAACTCATTCCTAGGCATCTTACACAGGGACTCCTGCCTGATTGCAGCGCGACTGCAGGGTCTGTTGGCATGCGCATTGGCACTTTTAGTTAACAAACGTTGTAATGTAACTATGCACTTCACTCCCAGGAGAGCGCTATACTATGGACTATGGTGAAGCGATGCTCAGGGTATATTAGGCGGCGTTACGATTTCCGAGAGGAATGCACGGTGTAGGGTTGAGGGAATTGGAGAGCTGGTGGTGGCTGACTGCTGAAAGTGCGCCGCTACGTCGCTGTGACGACACGGCCACGGCTGGAGGCGTCTGGCGGTAAATCACGTGGGCAAGGCGGCGGACGGCGACACAAACGGCGGAAGCGCGCCGCGCCGGCCCGGAATAACGAACGATGCCCCGGGGCCCCGCGCTGTCTGTCTGTCTGCCTGCCTGCCTGCATATGTGTGTGTCTCCCACACCCAGCGTGGTGCTGCACCCACCGCCTCGCCTCCCGCACTCCATCAAATGGCGCCCCCACAGGCTTTCACTGCCTCAGTAACACCTTCAGCTCAGGTCAGGTATGAAGCTCTTCCTCTGAACACGTAACCTATTCACAAACTGGATCTGGTGGTCCAACAGCAGTCCAATATCAGGTCGTTGAACGACTTCGCCGAGGAGGGGTGAGCGGAAGGGGATAAGTGGTTAGGGAGGAGACGTCAGAGGGAAACTGTACAGAAGTTTACTACTATGAGGTTATTCACAAGTAGCTCCGGGGTTTCAAATGACGACTGAGCGGAAACTAAAAAATATGCAGAAAAATGATACGCTTCAGTGGATGGAGCATCCTTTCAAGTTTCGATTCGCAATACGAGCTGTGGTGTAGTTGCACAGTGCGCTATTGGGTGCCAGGTATTGCGGAACATGACGTATAACGGAGCGATGTGGGAGTTTTGTGTCTTCTGACTTCGCCAAATGTGATGGAGTTGTGACGGTTCTGCGACGATTTCGTACCAAATATCAGGAAGGTGAACCGTCGGAAGATGCGCATTTGCGGCACAGGCCATCAACACGCGGTTATCGAACACACTCCTAATTCACCTAAAACTGATGTCTCTGTATTGTCTCCTCTTCAAAAGTTTGACCATTTTTCTTTGTGGTCAAAACTGTGACTGGTTTTGAGTACCTGGGTATGCTGCAACAATGGCTTATGTGAGGATTACACCAACAGTGGAGACATTTTGCAATAAGGCGGTGGTCCACCACAGTTCCTTTACGTAGTAAAAATCTCCAACAGCGATATGGAGCTGTGGCACCTGCCGGAGATCGAGCCCTTCACAGGCACGTCTGGAGGAAGCAAGGTAGCAGACCCACGATCATACTCACCACGCACAGCGCCCGTGACACGGCCGCGGGACATTGCATCACGTCGCGTCTCACCAGCTTTGAATAAATGTGTGGCCTGTGTGTTGCATCAGGACGTTGGCGACACGGTGGGCTGACATCTGCTAATTTCCTTTTAACGGGGTGAGAAGGAAAAAAAAATGGCTCTGAGCACTATGGGACTTAACATCTATGGTCATCAGTCCCCTAGAACTTAGAACTACTTAAACCTAACTAACCTAAGGACAGCACACAACACCCAGTCATCACGAGGCAGAGAAAATCCATGACCCCGCCGGGAATCGAACCCGGGAACCCGGGCGTGGGAAGCGAGAACGCTACCGCACGACCACGAGATGCGGGCGGGTGAGAAGGAGAAAGCCTCTTAGGATATTTAGCGGAGGTGATGCAGCAACAGAGAGCAGACGTTTGTAGGAAGCGAGTAAGAGTGCACACACTTCAGATACTACTTAAGAACACTTTATTGTTCAATAATTCGAACTTACACGGATGGGTATCATACAATAGCTCTTTATTCATGAATGATTACACCCTACCAGTCCAGCAACCCCACTTCCACAGTACTACGTTTTACTACCAGAGGCGAGTGCTCTGCTAGCGACACGTTCCGATGATACATCAGATATCCGCAAGAAAGTAAGAAACGAGTGCAAGACAGCTCTCATTCCTTGCTGTACACAGAAAGGCGATTCCGCTGTCTGCATTTTATTTTCCTGGCCGACTGGTACCTCTGTACTGTATGAAACAGGATTGTCTGGTCGCAACGTCTATACGGAGGACGACATTGCTAGTACCCCGGCAACTGCAACGAAAGCGTTGGAGACAATACATCCCTGAGAAATTCACAGATGATAGCGCAGACGTGTTTCAAGTAGTGGCTAACTTACAATTTACCTTTAATTTATGTTCCGTGTGGGTTGTATGTTAATATAATAGGAACGGGTGGCACTCTATAAACTTACTGTAAATCTTCAGAATTTTTACATAAGCGAGCAACTGCAAAGCATTAGCGCCTGTTCTAAGAGATCTAGAGCGAGCGTCCGCCTCCAGAGTTTGCAGTGATGAACAAGTATTTCTATATACATCTATATACATAATTCGTAAGCCACCGAAGGCTATCCTGTACCACACTAGTCGTTTCGTTTCTTCTTCCACTCACGAATAGAGCGAGGGAAAAACGATTGTCTTTATGCCTCCGCAAAAGTCAGAGTTTCTCTTATCTTCGTGGTACTTGCGCGAAATGCATTTTGGCGACAGTAGATTCGTTCTGCAGTCAGGTTCAAATTCTATAAATTTTCTCGACAGTGGTCCTCGAAAAGAACTTCGCCTTCCCTCCAAGAATTCCCTTCTGAGCTACAGAAGCATCTCCTTAATACTTGCTTTCTGACCTAACCTACCGGCAACAAATCTAGCAGCCCATTTCTGGATTTCTTCGATGACTCCCCATAATTGACCAAATGAGGATCCCGCACACTGGAGCAGTACTCAAGAATGAGTCGCACTAGCGTCCTACACGTGGTCTCCTTTACAGATTAACCACACTTCCCTAATATTCTCCCAGTACACCGAAGTTTACCATTCACCTTCCCTACTGCAACCCACACATGCTCGTTCCGTTTCAAATTGCTTTGCAAGGTTACGCCTAAATATTTAGTCGATGAGACAATCTCAAAAAGCACACTCCTAATGCTGTATTCGAACAGCACGGGAGTGTTTTTCCCATCTATATTAACTTACATTTTTCTGTATTTAGAGTTAGCTGCTAGTCATCACAACAAGTAGAAATTTTATATAAGTCATCTTGTATCTACAGTCACTACACGACTTGAACTTACAGTACACGATATTATCACCACCAAACAGCCGCGGACTGCTGCTCACCCTGTACGTCAGATCATTTATCCCCTACTCAATATTGAGGATACCGCGGTAGCATTCGAAACCCCTTCGATCTGAGAGGATTCTCAAGAGAATATGAAAAAGGTAAAGTTTGAAGTCAGCGAATAACGTAGACAGGCTACCGTGACTACCAGACCTGCTTCACGCTGTGGACTTCACGCGATGAGAGAATGCCTTCTCTGCGCGATAACAATGGAGATACTATCAAAGACGGTGCTGCCAAAGCATTGTTACTAAACACAGCCTTCCAAAATGCGTTCACAAAAGAAAACGAAGTAAATATTCCAGAATTCGAATCGAGAACATCTGCCAACATGAGTAACGTAGAAGTAAATATCCTAGGAGTAGTGAAACAACTCAAATCACTTAATAAAATCAACTCTTCTGGTCCAGACTATACCAATTATTTTCCTTTCGGAGTATGCTGAGGCATTAGCTCTATACTTAACAATCATATATAACCGTTCGCTCGACGAAAGATCCGTACCCAAAGACTGGGAAATTGCACAGGTCACACCAATGTTCAAGAAAGGTAGTAGGAGTAATCCACTAAATTACATGCCCTTATCGTTAACGCCGATATGCAGCAGGGTGTTAGAACATGTGTTGTGTTCGAACATCATCAATTACCTCGAAGGAAACGGTCTATCGACACACGGTCAACATGGGTTTAGAAAACATCGTTCCTCTGAAACACAACTAGCCTTTATTCACATGAAGTGCTGAGTGGTATTGACAAGGGATTTCAGATCGATTCCGTATTCCTGGATTTCCGGAAGGCTTTTGACACTGTACCACACAAGTGCCTGGTAATAAAATTGCGTGCTTCTGGAATATCGTCTCAGTTATGTGACTGGATTTGCGATTTCCTGTCAGAGGTCACAGTTCGTAGTAATTGACGGAAAGTCATCGAGTAAAACAGAAGTGATTTCTGCCGTTCCGCAAGAGTGTTACAGGCCGTTTGCTGTTCCTTATCTGTATAAACTGTTTGGGAGATAATCAGAGCAGCCGTCTTCGGTTGTTTGCAGATGACGCTGTCGTCTATCGACTAATGAAGTCATCGAGTAAAACAGAAGTGATTTCTGCCGTTCCGCAAGATAGTGTTACACGCCGTTTGCTGTTCCTTATCTATATAAACTGTTTGGGAGATAATCAGAGCAGCCGTCTTCGGTTGTTTGCAGATGACGCTGTCGTCTATCGACTAATGAAGTCATCAGAAGACCAAAAATGCAAAACGATTTAGAAAAGATATCTGAATGGTGCGAAAAGTGGCAGTTGACCCTAAATAACGGAAAGTGTGAGGTCATCTACATGAGTGCTAAAAGGAACTCAAACTTCGGTTACACGATAAGTAAGTCCAATCTAAAAGCCGTAAATTGAACTAAATACCTAGGTATCAGAATTACGAACAACTTAAATTGGAAAGAACATACAGAAAATGTTGTGGGGAAGGCTAACCAAAGGCTGTGTTTTATTGACAGGACACTTAGAAAATGTAGCAGACTTACTAAGGAAACGAGACTGCCTACACTACGCTTGTCCGTCCTCTTTTAGAATACTGCTGCGCGGTGTGGAATCCTTACCAGGTAAGATTGACCGAGTATATCGAAAAATATCAAAGAAACGCAGCACGTTTTGTATTATTGCGAAATATGGGAGAGAGTGTCACAGAAATGATACAGGATTTGAGCTGGAAATCATTAAAAGAAAGGCGTTTTTCGTTGCGACGGAATCCTCACGAAATTCCAATCACCAACTTTCTCCTCCGAATGAGAAAATGTTTTGTCGACACCGACCTACATAGGGCGGAACGATCACCACGATAAAATAAGGGAAATTAGAGCTCATACGGGAAGATATAGGTGTTCATTCTTTCCGCGCGGTATACGAGATTGGAATAGTAGAGAATTGTGAAGGTGGTTCGATGAACCCTCTGCCAGGCACTTGAATGTGATTTGCAGAGTATCCATGTAGACGTAGAAACCAGGACGTGCCGTGAACAGCGTCTTTCACGCGGCCGTCAATGCCGGAAAGTGCAACATTTCCTTACGAGTGGCTCGATGCAACTGGAGCTGTGAACCGACCAGCGTTCACAGCTTGAGAGACGGCCGCGTGGTCCACCAACCTTCAAGGAGGCGAAAGTAGCGCGAGAGCCAAACCTGGAATGTCCGGCCATTACTCCAAAGTCTTCCAGTCGAAAGGTCGCAACCACGTCAGCTCGCTCCGTGCACTGTAAACGGATACAGTAGTCCGTAGGCAACACTTCCTCCCGAAGACTAAGACTGCATCTTGAATTAATGGCATTCGGAAGAAACATTGATTTATATACGCGTCTGAATAAACAACTGTTTGCCGATTAATCCTTGTGGCGTTCATCGCGCTGTGTTGCAGCGACAGTATAAAAGTCGCATATTGCAGAGAATTTTGTGTGTTGGGATTTACGACATACAAAGCAGTCATAGTTCGTGTAAGGACAGGAGGGATACATCAGAAACGACATTACGAAGTACTACAATCAATTCAGAATAATAACACAGCTCTGTGCTCATAGTTTGCAAATTGATCCCGTGTTCCTGCACTTCCGGAAGGTATTCTACTCATCTCCGCACTTTCTTTTAGTGACTGAAATACGAGCTTACCGAACCAACTAGGGATGGGGAAAACCGAGCGGTTAAAACCGGTAACTATTTTAGTTTTGAGAAACCGGTATTTGTTGATCTCTGTTATAACACGTGTTCCTGTTATTTAATAATCTCCAGGTAAAAAACCCATTACTCAATTAGCCATTGCAGCAGTGCTATATTTTTTCGTGTTTAAATAAACCTTTTTTAAAGAACGAATATTTTTTATTCGCAAAATTTGCATTGCTTTGAAATATTGCGTCACTATAGAACATGAAAAAGCAAGCAGTGCTATTTTAATAATAATGCCGACAGAAACGAGCAAGAAGCACATGGCATACAAATTAATACAGCATTGCTGCGACAGTACTGTAACTATGTAGAGTGGTCTGTTAGATTGTCTGCGTGTAAATGTTTTTAAGACTTGTCCTGTCTGGTTTGTATAGTGGTTTCTCACTCCCATCATCCGGTATCAATTGTATTACAAAATGGCAACATCCCTTGTCTGGAAGTAATTTTAGGAAGTGCGATATCAATGAAGTACTATGCTCCTTTTCCTTTAAAAGATTAAAATCAGACGAAGCCACAAACTTGTGGCACAATATAAGGAGAAAATGTAAAGCTTAACAGTTCATTCATAGTGCACAATAAAAATAGAAAGCTGCTGATCTGCTGCTTCTGTCTACAAAACATGCATATGTCTTCTTGTTGCCACTGAAAACAGACAAATTAAAACGAATGAGTTCAACCTCAGATTTCACCCTTTAGCACTCCCCGATTACAACATGATTTTGGAGCAGGGTTTCAAAAATCCAGAACCATTTCGAGAATACTGGTAATCTTTTGTAGAAGTCAACCATTTATCACTTTTCGAGAAAAAAAGCGAACGGTGGACGGACCAAGTTTTATTTTATTTGGATATTTAATTTAATACGAGTATTTCGATTTTATGTATTTTGAAACTGAGAGCAGTCAAAATTTTTCAATTTTCGTTCTGTTTCTACATTTATTACAGGAACTAATAGGAATAAACCATTATTTTGGTCGCTTTTAATAGTTCGTTTAAATTGGCGTTGGAAAAAAAAGACACCGATTTAGCCGAAAACTGTTTCTGAGATAACTGCCGACATTCCTTGAAGTAGCTCGATAAATGGTCTTCCTACCAGGTGAAATTCCAAGTCGTTGGTTAAGGGTTGAATTCGATAGGTATATCGCGGGAGCTGTGTGGGCCTCTTCGCGGATAATGCTGTTCTATACCACATAACCCTAACAGCAGGAAACTGCCGTGATATGCAATTATGCAATGCTGTTGAATATGCAAGAAAGTTTGCAGATTATCGACGCAGGCTTCTGAGGACTAGTGCTTGATTCTCAGTGTGAATAAAATTAACGTACTTCGTATAAAAGCGAAAAGACCAATTAATATTCGTTTGTTCTATTGGGGATAAATGATTGCAAACAGTAACAGTCGTAAAATATATGAAGAAACCGCGAAGAGCGGAATGATCACATAAAATACAGCCGGCCGATGTGGCCGAGCGGTTCTGCGCGCTTCAGTCTGGAACCGCGCTGCTGCTACCGTCGCAGGTTCGAATCCAGCCTCGGGCATGGATGTGTGTGCTGTCCTTAGGTTAGTTAAGTTTAAGTAGTTCTAGGGGGCTGATGACCTCAGACGTTAAGTCCCATAGTGCTCAGAGGCATATGAACATAAAATAGTTGTATGAAAAGGAGATGCCTTCTGAGACTTACTGGAAGAATCGGTAAGGAAATTTAACTCTTACATTAAAGTAGTAGCTTACGGAAGATTCGTTCGAGAAATTCTGTAACACTTTTGTTAGTCTAAGAACCTTAGCAGGTAGGATTAAAAAAACCAGATCCATCGAAGAGCGTTGCGTTCCACCATGTGTGTTCGTTTCGAAAGTGCAATGGAGTTGCGGAGGTGTCCAACAAACTGCACTTTACAGTCGCAGACACAAATAGAGGAGATTTCTGCCTTATGGAGAAATTTACAATGAGAGTACCGATGGCGTACGTTCGATGCGGAGTTGACTGAATGTTTGGAATGTACATCTCTTTAAATGACCACGACTTGAAAATCGGAAAAATTAGAGCTCACAAGGAGTCTTCGCGACATTCGTTCTTCCTGCGCACCATTCGGCAATGAAACAGGAAACGGGAGAGAGGAAAGAATGGAGGGGGAGGGGGAGGGCGGGGAGTGGGCAGCGTCTAATAACATTGGTACACCAACAACATTGGTCCTCACCGCTGCACACCTTAAGGTGGTTTGTGGGGTCTAGATGTTCACGTATTTTATCATCAATAAATCGCAGACTTAGCGTGGTACGTTAGTTTGCTTAGAAGGAAACTTGGATGAAATGTATACTCCTCCAAGTAACGCCTCTATGTACTAAGCGGACGTTGCACGGCTCACGTAAAAGCCCGTTTTAAACAATCGGCTTTTCTCTCTCAATTCACTTCTCGAGTAAAGTGAATTTGCTACAGCGTCCCTGGTGTTTCATTTCTGTACTGAGTCTTGTACGTTTGTGGTTGTCATTTTCGTTTACACATCAGTCCCGAAAATTCTGCATGTGAGAGCTGTCTGCTGAGCAGCGTGGCACCTGAAAGGTGAAAATGTGCTTATGAAAAACTATTCCTTTTGCGGAAAGATAGAAATATAGTAACAAAATATAACGATATTACGGTTTATTAACAATAAAGCAAAATTCAAGTGGATGTCCTTGTCATAGGTGTGGTAAATTCTCTACAGTCCATAACTCTGGAAGGGTAGGAGAAGTGTCGTGCGTACATTCAAAATGTATACATTTATGTGCCCGAGAAAATATATACTTGCAAACACATCGAACGTGGATCAGGCACGAGTATACCGTTGAAAGAAACATTCAGATTTCCACATGGGTAAGGAGGGGTTAACATTTGTTAATTGCGTACTACTTTTTTTGTTTCAGGATATAAACGTTGCTCAATGTCTGCATCCACGACAGGCTGGAACCACACTACAAAATTTCTCTACTGCTGCGCAAAACATCTCGGGTGGGATGTTAGTCACTCCCTTGTTCCGATTATCTTCAACCTCTTACGTGTGTTAGTGTCGCGTTCATAAAACCTATCCTTCAGTTAACCCCACAACCACGTATCACACGTGTTCAGATCTGGTGATCTGGGTGAAACGATCGATTTTCTCCAAATGTGTTACGGAGTAATTGAGTGACACCACGAAGAATGTGAGGTGGAGCTCCAACGTGTATCAAAACAATCGAATCCGAAGTATCCCTCTCTCGTGGACCAGGGATCACAAGTTGGCGAAGCAGATCACAGTACCGTGTGCGGTTCACACTGTATATACTTTGTGTCAGAGGTCGTCAGAGAAAAGTGAACCAATCATGAACTGTGCCGTGAAGCAACACCAGACAGTGACGCACTATGCATGGGAACTTTATGAACGATTGTTGGTGGTGGTGATCCCAAATGAGACAATTTTGAGTGTTCGCTGCCCCAGTGAGCGTGAAGTGTACTTCAGTACTCTATAAAATAGTCTAAGTCCGGATGTCTTCAACCTTTGCAAGAAACATTTAAGCGAAGTACAGTCGAATATCTGTGTCACGTGGTAAAAGTTGGTGAGTACTGTCAAATTTGCACGGATACCATTTCACAGTCGTTCACAGCAATTTTGGAACAGTGGAATACAGAATGTCCAGCTGTCGTGACATTGGCCGCGCACTGCTTGATAATCGCACACTGTGCACAGCATTCTCAGGCATGACATCAATAACTACTTGTACAACTTGTGGCGCAACAGGCCGTCGGCTTCTACGAGGAACACTTCCCAAATCGCCAGTTAATTGTAACTTCCAGATCATATTCTTCAATCCCGGTGCGCAAAGGGGATCTCTCCGTACTCCTCGAATGCGTCGACTCGCGAGGGGTAGCAGCACTACTCCTACTATTTTGATAAAACAGCTTTACGAGTAAAATCCTGTCCGTCTTGTCTAGATTCACTTTAACTTTCGGCTACTGTACCGCACACTGGTGCTACGGTTTCATCCTAAGCCGCCGCAGCCGTACCGGTGTCTACGGTCGAGTCAGAACACTAATACTACCAAACGCATATCCTGCCGTGTACTGTCTGATCATCACTGCTATACAACTGGGCACCCATACGGTAAACAGTTTTCCGTCTACATTCGCTCAAGTAGCGAAAGTTTAATTATAACCACCCTGTAATTAGCGCTATCTTACTTTATGCTGTACGTCTTGTTTTCTGATTAAGTGCTAAATAACATAGAAAATTATTTTCTCGTCAGTAAGTGACTTTACGCTGTCGAAATAATTTTCATTATATCACGCTTATCTATTTAAGTTATTACTTATGCATAGAGTAGGTTTTTTCTCTGGAAAACGTAGATACCATTTTGCGTACAGATATTTCATCTCTCTCGTAGGGGTAGTCCAGTAGGAAGAATATCAGCACCTCGTGGAGCTTTTTCAACGCGTCACAAACACAAAGCTAAGAGCTTTAAGGAGACACTAAAGCACGAAATCCATTTCTTAAGATGAGTGAGTTCGGCCAGAATAGGCTAATTTCCGTCGTTAGCAGACGCCACTACTCTCCCCTATTTTATGCTCATGCTCAGTGTTCAGCATACTCGAAAATTTAGAACACAACACTCGGCATAATCTATAGATCACTGACATCATATTAACACTCGCGACATTGTTGACTGTTGGTACGAAAGGCTCACGCACCTCGAGTAATATGTTTTGACCACAAAGTCGCTCGTTTAAAACGGTTTAAAGTTCTCGCGCTAAATACTGCTTTATTTGTTACGAGGGTCTTTCAATAAGTAATGGCCCACATGTTTTTTCTCAGAACATTCATTTTTAAGTCAGAATTTGGTGACAATATTCATCAACATGTCTTGTCCATGTCCTATTTTCCTGCGTAGTCTCTATCACGTTCTATGGCCGTACGCCGACATTGTGGAAGAGTATGTATTCTCCTGCTGGTAAAAGCTCTCGTTCTGTAGGCGTAGCTATGTTTTCACTGCCTGACTGACTCCATCGTCATCTTCGCAATCCGTTCCCCGTACACCACCTATAAGCGGCCCTAAGAGATGGAGATCCGAGGGTGCCTGGTCTGAACTGTGGGGAGGAATAGGCAGTGATGTCCAGCGCAATTTGGCGATGTGTTTCCGAGGGAGGGGGGAGGGGGGGGGGGTTGTGCGTGGGCGTGCATTATGTTGGAGGAAGATTCCTGCTGGATTCTTGTCCGATTGAACATGTCGGAAACCGTTCACGAGTTTTATCAGTTTCCACGTATGCCTGTGAACTGATGGTTGATCCTGTTTGTATCACATCCACAAGAATGACGCCGTCACAATCCCAGAAGACTGTCACCATGACTTTTCCGGCAGAGGGGGTTGTCTTGAATTTCTTCTTTTGTGGCGAATGAGGATGATGCCACTCCGTGGACTGACTTTTTGTTTCCGGCGCAAAGTGGTGCACGCAGATTTCGACTCTCGTAACGATCCGTGACAGAAAGGCCTCTCCGTCTGTCTCAAAACGCTCCAACAATTGAGATGAAATGGCCTTTCTTTGAATCTTGTGGTACGCTGTTACTATTCGTGGAACCCATCAAATGGCTCTGAGCACTATGGGACGTAACGTCTCAGGTCATCAGTCCCCTAGACGTAGAACTACTTGAACCTAACCAACCTAAGGACATCACACACATCTATGCCCGAGGCAGGATTCGAACCTGCGACCGTAGCAGCAGCGCGGTTCCAGGCTGAAGCGCCTAGAACCGCTCGGCCACGTCGGTAGAACCCATCGTAAGCACCTCTTCGAATATCCGAGAGTCTCAATCATCACAGACGCACTTCCAGTGCTGACCGACAACTGTATAACCAATTATCGAGTTGTGATGCGCCGGTCGGCACGGATAATGGCATCCGCACGATTCACCATGTCTGGAGGAGTGGCTGTGACAGGACGTCCCGAGTATGGCTCACCAAGGAGCTCTATTTCTTCATATCCTGAGGCTGTAACTTTCTTTACCCATCGTGCAACTCTACTCCTATCAACTGCAGCATCGCCATACACTGCACACAAACGTTTATGGATCTTCACCACGGTTTCTTTTTCTGCACACAAGAACTGAGTAACAGCACGCTGCTTGTAACGGGAGTCGTATGTCTACGCCATTTTGACGCTGTACGACGGCTCTGCCATCTGCAAGAACGGTTCGAAACTTCACCGGCTCACAGAACAAACACCAAATGTGAAGCACGAGCAAAGACTTTTGTCTGTTGTTGTGGTCTTCAGTCATGAGACTGGTTTGATGCAGCTCTCCATGCTATTCTATCCTGTGCAAGCTTCTTCATCTCCCAGTACATACTGCAACCTACATCCTTCTGAATCTGCTTAGTGTATTCATCTCTTGGTCTCCCTCTACGATTTTTACCCTCCACGCTGCCCTCCAACACTAGATTGGTGATCCCTTGATGCCTCAGAACATGTCCTACCAACCGATCCCTTCTTCTAGTCAAGTTGTGCCACAAACTACTCTTCTCCCCAATTCTATTCAATACCTCCTCATTAGTTATGTGATCTACCCATCTAATCTTCAGCATTCTTCTGTAGCACCACATTTCGAAAGCTTCTATTCTCTTCTTTTCCAAACCATTTATCGTCCATGTTTCACTTCCATAGATGGCTACACTCCATACAAATACTTTCAGAAACTACTTCCTGACAAATCTATACTCGATGTTAACAAATTTCTCTTCTTCAGAAACGCTTTCCTTGCCATTGCCAGTCTACATTTTATATTCTCTCTACTTTGACCATCATCAGTTATTTTTATCCCCGAATAACAAAACTCCTTTACTACTTTAAGTGTGTCATTTCCTAATCTAATTCCCTCAGCGTCACCTGACTTAATTCGACTACATTCCATTATCCTCGTTTTGCTTCTGTTGATGTTCATCTGATACCCTCCTTTCAAGACACTGTCCATTCCGTTCAACTGCTCTTCCAAGTCCGTTGCTGTCTCTGACAGAATTACAATGTCATAGGCGAACCTTAAAGTATTTATTTCTTGTCCATGGATTTTAATACCTACTCCGAACTTTTCATTTGTTTCCTTTACTGCTTGCTCAATATACAGATTGTATAGCGTCGGGGAGAGGCTACAGCCCTGTCTTACTCCCTTCCCAACCACTGCTTCCCTTTGGTGTCCCTCGACTCTTATAACTGCCATCTGGTTTCTGTACAAATTGTAAATAGCCTTTCGCTCCCCGCATTTTACCCCTGCCACCTTTGGAATTTGAAAGAGCGTATTCTAGTCAACATTGTCAAAAGCTTTTTCTGAGTCTACAAATGCTAGAAACGTAGGTTTGCCTTTTCTTAATCTAGCTTGTAATGTAAGTCGTAGGGTCAGTATTGTCTCACGTGTTCAAATATTTCTACGGAATCCAAACTGATCTTCCCTGAGGTCGGCTTCTACCAGTTTTTCCATTCGTCTGTAAAGAATTCGCGTTAGTATTTTGCAGCCGTGACTTATTAAACTGACGTTTGTCTATGTATATTAATGGCTTATTAAATAGATGTGGGGCGTTACTTATTGAACGACCCTCGTAGTTTACTGAAACTGACGAAACCCTCTTTCGACGTTTGTCGAGATTTAACAGCAGCTATTTTTACGAATATTCATATTGTGAGTTGTAGAATCCCTAGTGGTTCAATCATTGTCTTTGGGACGAGATGTTACTATCTACTGGATGTAAGAGTATGTATGTGTATTTGCCAATTTCCCACACGATCGTCAGTGCAACGGATAACTTCACAGGCGAGTACCAACGGCCGAGACAGTTCCATTTCTTGTTGAGAAGCAGCCAGTGAAAACACCCGTGTCTTTCGGTGTTGCTGCGTTCGGTACTTTTTGTAGCGTTCGTCTCTGCGCTGAGGAGCGGGTGCGGTGGGAACTGCCCGCACGCAGAGCAGCCCGCCGAGCGCCCGGAGTGACGAGCGAGACGCAGCGCGGCTGGGCATCCGTCAAAGACGCGGCGACACTGCGTGTCACGCCTATTAATACCGGCTGACGGCGCGCATCTGGCCGGACAGTCCCCACACGCGTCCTGACTGTCTAAATCGACGTCTCTAAAACACTTATTTCGCCGGTCCACTACGCTGTCTTACAGGGGAACCTCCCCATCGCACCCCCTCAGATTTAGTTATAAGTTGGCACAGTGGATAGGCCTTGAAAAACCGAACACAGATCAATCGAGAAAACAGGAAGAAGTTGTGTGGAACTATGAAAAAAATAAGCAAAATATACAAACTGAGTAGTCCATGGGCAAGATAAGCAATATCAAGTATAGTTTGAGCTCTATAGTGCAGTGGTCCCGTGGTTAGCGTGAGCAGCTGCGGATCGAGAGGTCCTTGGTTCAAGTCTCCCGTCAAGCGAAATATTTTTCTTTATTTCAGCTAAGTTATGATCTATCCATTCGTTCATTGACGTCTCTGTTCACTGTAATAAGTTTAGTGTGTGTGTTTTGCGACTGCACCGCAAAACCGTGCGATTAGTAGACGAAAGGACGTGTCTCTCCAATGGGAACCGAAAACTTTTGATCGCAAGGTCATAGGTCAACCGATTCCCCCACAGGAAAACACGTCTGATATATTCTATACGACACTGGTGACGGCATGTGCGTCACATGAGAGGAGTATGTTGTCGACCCACCTAGCTTGTACACTTGGCGAATGGGTAAAAAGATTCTTCTACGTTGCCCGATTTAGGTTTTCTTGTGGATGTGATAATTACTCCCAAAAAAGTTATGAAAACATAAGAGTTTGTCACATAAACTGCAACAAATGAATCCAAAAGTCTCACACTCGCACACTTTTCCCTGTGCTCTGTCAAAACATATGTTTTTTACGTTTTCAAATTTTTCCGTGTCTAGACCGTCAAATCCTGCATATGTCCAAGCAAATCTGAACATGTCCTGGAATTTTGGAGAGCGAAGTTGATTATGTATGAGTGCCTGAACTTTGGTAATTGTCTGAAAATAAAAAATTAAAATTTTTGCTTGAAAGTAGACTTGAACCAAGTACCTCTAGTTCCGCAGCTGCTCACGCAAACCACGGGACCACGGCACTCTTGCGCTTACCCCGACCTTGATGTGGCCTATGTTGCCCATGGACTACTCAGTTTGTATATTTTGCTTATTTTTTCATAGTTCCACAAAACTTCTTCCTGTTTTCTCGATTGATCTGTGTTCAGTTTTTCAAGGTCTATCCACTGTGGCAACTTATAACTAAATCTGAGGGGGGTGCGATGGGGAGGTTCCCTTGTTAGTAACACCGACGAGAACTGATTATCTTTCTTTAAGAGGTGATAATCTACAGCCGTGGCCTCTTCATCAGACACTTACGGCAACGCCTTGTTGATACCGACTTCCTTTACTGTCCCTCGTCACCCTTCCTATTTGGTTGTAGTTGCTGCAGCTCATTCCAGTGATCTAAGGCTTTCAAAAATTCATGTTCTAAACCCGCCCCTACTTTTTCCCCATGGTTTTACTTTTTAACGTGTTTTTATTGAAGTTATGCAGAAAGAGGAGGCGAATTTAATTTTTCATCGCTTATCACGTTAACATCTTTTTTCCCCATTCATTTCTTTTAATATTTCTCGATTACACTATTTTTTGACCCTTGATGTTTCTGCGATTCTGTTCCCTAGCCACAGCTATACTGCATGTCATTTTTCTAGTCTTGTTTCCACAGAGTGCGCACTTGACAGCTATAGCTTGAACTGCTCCATTTAGATATCTTTATCAATTTCACTTTTGCTTTTTGTTAATGTGGTTATCTTTCTGAAAACCTGTTTAGTCATACATGAACCTGCAGTCACTGTGAATCAGTATGTAAAACATTCTCGGTTTTCTTGCCGCGTCAATTCGGGATAAAATATCTATCGTCGAAAGCTTGAGATTTTATCCCGAACTGACGCGGCAAGAATACCGAGAATGTTTTACATATAAATGCCGTCGCGAAAGACTTCGTTCCCATACCACTCTGAGTCAGGAGACAACGGAATTAATGACATTAAATGACAGTGACCATTGATTTAAATCAACGGGGAAAGGCGAAAATTTGTGCCCGACTAGGGTTCGAACCTGGATCTCTTGCTTACTAGACAGATGAGCTGACAACTGCGCCACCCAGACACAGTGGTCACCACAACTCATGGACTACCCTGGCACGCCTCCCGCCAGACCCAAATTCTTAGCTTTTCCACCCACTACTGATGTTGCACCCCTTGCCCATTATCCTCATTACTCCGTTGATTCTGGTAAGATGATGAGTTGGGTTAAGGGAGCGCTCGACATCACGGTCATCAGTGCCCTGACGAAAAATCAACAGTAAATCTCATTGGTGGGGACGAAGGCTGTCCCCACATGCAGAGCAGTTCATAACGTACTAAAGTCTGCCGCTCTTCCGCACCAGTTTAGGGATGAGGCCTGATAGTTCACAAAATTTCACCACTCTGTTAACACTGGTATCGGTATCTGCGAGGACAGTGGGCAGATCTCCAGTGAGACGAAGGCCTTCCCTATTATCAGTATACCGGACACACGTAGCCACAATATGCTGAACTGAAAGCGGCACACCACAAACGTCACAGAAAGGTCGATCCTCCCCCCGGAGGAGGAAGCCATGTGTGAAAGGGCTATGCCCGATGCGCAGTCTGGTAAGCAAAACCTCCTTCCAGCGGCGAGGCTGACACCAAGTCCTCCAAGCTTTTTAGCTTTTGTGGTCGGTTTGAGTGACCGCAGTTTGTTGTCCGACACCTGCAACCATTCAGTCTCCCACTGACGCATGATGCATCTGTCAGAAAATGAGATAATGGCTTGCAACGGGATGGGACATTGATGGACAGCAACATCCCAACATGCTTCCTTGGCAGCTTTATCAGCCATGTCGTTACCCTGTATCCCAACGTGGCCAGGTACCCGGCAGAAGATCACCCCCCCCTTGCCACGGCATTAGAGCCGCTCTAAGCAGTCATGGATGAGCTGAATCAGCGGGTCTACCGGATACATTTGGTGAAGCGCTTGCAGTGCACTAAGAGAGTCTGAACAGACAAGAAAACTCGTACGGTGATGTCTGTGAACTCACTCTAGTGCCATTAGAATGCCATATAACCCCGCATCATAATTTGTAAATTGTTCTGGAAGACGTACTTAGAAACCCTATCGGGGAAAACCACAGAAGAACCAAGAGCATCTGTATAAATAACGATTCCGGTAAGAGTTCGAGCGTGGTTTGCACCCCACACTGAAGTGATCATTGGCCGTCTTCACCCTAATTGTATATGTGATGTCTGTTCTTTCAGACACTACATTACTAGGGTGTGGATAAGCTGGGAATTTGCGTCTGACGGAAGGCATGCTATAGAGTAATCCGTGCAGTCGCAACGACCACCGTGTCTGGATGGCGCAGTGGTCAGTGCATCTGCCTAGGAAGCTGAAGACCCAGGTTTGGATCCCTGTCTGGCATAAATTTTGAACTTTCCACATTGATTTACATCAATGCCCACTGGTAGTTAGTGTCATTAATTTATTTGAGACTTGTTTTGTCATTACAGTTCTTCTTTTAATATCCATTATACTTTTTGTTATCTGTTACTGTAATTCCCAAGTAGTAAAATTCATTTATTTGCATCAGTATTTCATTGCCTTATTGTCTATCTTAAAGTTTTCCCTCATTGTACGATTTGTGTGTCACCACTATTTTAGTCTTGTTTGTGTCAAAATTTTTGTCTGATACCCTGGAAAGCCACCAACTGAAAATATAGTTCATGTCCCTTTCAGAATGTCGTAGGGCTACTACGGTGCCTCTTTTCGTTGTCTGTATTCTACTTTCTACCCTTAAAGCACATTAATGGAGAGGGAGGACTGTCTTGTCCGACACTTTGTCCTAGCTTCTTTATTAGTGCCATTCATATCTATTTCTGTACTGTGATTCTCAATCCATGGATAAAAACACTCTTTTGTTTGCCCAGTCTATTCCAATTACATCAATTTTTTCAAACAACTATGACTTACTAGCCAAAAATAAAGGTGTCAGACTCCACATAACTCATTTCCAGCTAGATGACAGCTGTCATCAAATCTCTATGTTTTTCTTTTAGAAAATCTACTTGGAAAAAAATAAAAATAAAAAAGAGACACTGCGATCCAGTAAGTACACGCTCAACATATTACTGCAACAAAACATAGCTCCAGACTCATGTCTGTACACAATTGTTACGTGGCTGATTTGTACCACGCTGTGTTATGTAAGGGATCTGTACGAGTAATCACCAAAAATTTAAACACACGAAGTATCTGTTCAGATAACCAAGTTACGTTTACTACGAGGGTGAGTCAAATGAAAACCTTAAATTTGTAATAACAAATCGAAATTTCGCGCCGTTATCCTGTAAGTTGGCAAGCGTGCTACAAACAGCCTGCAGAATGGCCTGTAGGTGGCAGCATAGTGCAGAAGCACAAACACCGTCACAGTATCAATAGAAAGATGGCCGCCCCACTTGCTACTTGCAACAGGGAAGAACAGCGTTCTGTTATTCGGTTTTTGCGTAGTGAAGGTGTGAAACCTATTGAAATTCATCGACGAATGAAGGTTCAGTACGGTGATGCATGTCTATCACAGCAGCAAGTCTACGAATGGAGTCGGAAGTTCGCAAATGGTGTGACTTGAGTGGAAGATGCTCCTCGTCCAGGTCAGTGTTTTGACTCCACAGAACACTGCAACAATTGAAGTCATCGTGAAGGAAAACCGCCGAGTGACACTGAATGACATTGCAGCATGTTTACAAATTAGTCATGGGTCAGCACACCACATTGTGCATGATGTGCTCCAGTTTCACAAAGTGTCTGCAAGATGGGTGCCACGGCAGCTGACTCCTGAAATGAGAGAACAACGTGTTGATGCTTGTGAAGAACTTCTTCGGCGCTTTGAACGAGAAGGTGATGGCTTCCTAGTGAGACTCGTTACTGGGGACGAAAACTGGGTTCACTTCCACCAATCGGAAACGAAGAGGGCGAGCAAGAAATGGCGCCATTCTTCATCACCAAAACCAAAGAAGTTTCGAACAGAACCATCAGCAGGGAAGGTTATGCTGACACTCTTTTGGGAGGAAACAGGCGTCATTTTGGAGCATTACATGCACGAACCTCCTTTAAAAAATAATAATAATAATAATAATAATAATAATAATAATAATAGTCTGCGGCCTGCAGTCAAATCAAAGCGGCGTGGATTGCTGTCAGCAGGTGTCCTTTTGCAACACGACAATGCAAGGCCCCACACTGCCCGTACAAGTTACCTTGCCCCCAACTGATTTCCATATGTCTGGACCACACAAAAACGCAATGGGAAGAAAGAAGTTCCGTTCTGATGAAGAGGTACGCCACGCGGTGCATGAGTGGTTGCGCTGACAACCAAAAGAATTTTTTTCTAAAGGAATTTATGCACTTTGTAAGCGCTGGAGGACTTGCATTGAGCCTGGGGGAGATTATGTTGAAAAATGATACAGCTTTGTACCACTTCTGAAAATAAATAATATTTTTAAAAAATTAAGGTTTTCATTTGACTTACCATCGTACTAGCCTGCTGATAAGATTGTCACAAAAGACAATCTCCTGTCATTAAGCGAAAGATTATTTTCACATATCTAACGCAGTACACGGTTAAAACATCGTAAATGGTTTCACTCACAGAAAGGATCATGCTAATACCATTTAACAGCGCCTCTAGTCTTCAAAATGGCCTCACTTCGGCGAGGATGAGAGTCCACAAGTTTCTTCAGGTACGCTATATGAAGCACAAGCCATCCATTGGTAATTATATGCCGCAGAGCTGTCACATTGCGAAGACGTCTGCTGATTTTCGTAATTGTTCCAAGTATTCCCAGGCATTTTTCCATGGGATTAAAATGTGGATGATTTCGTGGACTCATCGAGCCATATTACACTTCTCCAGTCACCTGCCAGGTACTGCCCATGTTTGTGTTGTCTGCCCCACTGGCTACATGCAGACGTATTCACCGTGGCGAGAAACGGACTTTTGCGACGTACCCGTATCCAAATGTCCACGGAGTTAATTTCATTTTGCACGGTTGGCCCGAGATCTGGATGGGATAAAGCTGCCTTCACTGACAGGCACAGCTGGTGTGCTCCATGAACCATAGACTTAACCAAGGTGGGGCGCCTTGCGTGCCTGAACGAAACAGATGGCTGTACAGCTGTACCGTACGTGTAAAGACAACGGCGGACTATCTGAAGAGAGGCCAGGCAAATATGTAGTTCCTGAAAAGGGGCAAGCAGCCTCTTCAGTAGTTGTAGGAACAATAATCTGGATAATTAACTAATCTGACCTTTTAACATCAGTCAGCATACAATTCCTGCGCTGTTAATGGGCTCAGCTGAAAGCAAAGGAAAACTAAGGCCATTACTTTTTGCAAGGACATTAATGTGTACAGTGGGTTAAATGATGATGGCATCCTCTTTCGGAGATAAAATAGTCAGTTATTCGAATCTCGGGGCGGGGACTACGCAGACGAATGTCAACAGGAAAAAGAGAACAGGCGTTCTACGGATGGGAGCGTCGAATGTAGGGTCCCTTAATCGTGTAGGTGGGTTAGAAAATTTAAAATGGGAAATGGGTAAGTTGAAGTTACGTGTAGTGGCTATTTATTAGTGAAGTTCGGTGGCGGGATGAACAGTCCTTCTCCTCAAGTGAATACAGCTTTATAAATACAATATAAAATAGGGGTAATGCAGGAGTAGGTCTAATAATAAGAAAATAAGAATGCCGGTAAGCTACTACGAGCGGCATTGTGAAGCCATTATCGTGGCCAAGATACCACGAAGACAACACCAACCACAGTAGTGCTAGTCTGTAAGACATAGTTCCGCTAATGATTAAATAATTGAAAGAATATACGACGAGAAAAGAAATTAAACAAATGTTTAAGGCAAACGGAAATTTAATTGATGTAGGAGACTGGTTGGTTGGTTTAAAAGAGGGGGATGGGGGATTCAACTGCTAGGTCATCGGTCCCTCGTTCCGATTAAAATAATTCCTGAAGGGTGGGAGCAAAATAGTCGAGACATACATAATACAGCTGGAAGTAAGGAGAAAACCACAAGAATGACATAAGTGCAACAAACACTATAATGGACAAAACCGGACAAGAAAACCACAGACACACTGAAGAAACATGTAGAAGAGACCAAAACAAGAGAGCAGATTACCATCGCTGGCTGACCATGAGAATAAAAAGAAACCAGCCACTGTGCAACACATTAAAACCTCCACCCTAAGAGCACTAGGGTGGAGGACACAAAGGGACAAAGAACATGCGCTAAAGCTTAGATCAAATGATATAACCCACCCTCACGAATAAAACTTAAAACTAAAGCTGCCGTTGAGGCACTGTCACCCAACACCGAAAGTAGGGTGCTGGGAAAGTTAAAAGTCCGCCGCAGGGCGGTAAAAAGTGGGCAATTCAGCAAGAGGTGGACGACCGTCATTTGTGAGCCACAGCGACACCGAGGTGGGTCCTCGCGACGGAGGAGGTAACCGTGCGTTAGCCACGTATGGCCAATGCGGAGCCGGTAGAGGACAACTGATTATCTGCGAGACGACCGCATGGAAGACTTCCACACATTCGTAGTCTCCTTATGACACGTAGTTTGTTGTGCTTACTGTTATGCCATTCCGTCTCCCAAAGCCGAAAAACCCTGCTGCGTAAGACAAAACGCAGGTCAGTTTCGGAGATGCCCATCTCCAGAAGTGGTTTCCGCGTAGCCTGTTTGGCCAGCCTGTTGTCAAGTTCGTTGCCTGGGATTCTGACGTGTCCTGAGGTGCAAACAAACACCACCGAATTACGGGACCGTACCAGGGCATAGATGGACTCCTGAATGGACCCTACCGAAGTATGGCAAGGGTAGCTCTGATCGATAGCTTGTAGGCTGCTCAAGGAGTCGGTACACAGGAGGAATGACTCGGCAGACCAACATCATCCTGATTAAATTGAGCTTAACTTAAATTCCATAAGGCAGTGAAGCAATTTCGAAGTCTCGGTGCGACGAAAATTGTCAGTCGATCTCCGGAAAACATTTGTAATAATTATTAACTTTCGGTGATCACATGGGGAAGACCGGAGATCTGCAGGTAAGACCGTGTTAGCCCATTTATTGAAAGTAATAAACTGGATATCTTGAGCGTACAAAACGGCACGTTCGTCCAGTGTAAATCAGACGTTCCCCACTGATCCCGTGCAACACAGCGTAGTAAGCAGACACTGTCAATAATAATCAGTTAAATAATACGCGAACACACTTACTTTTAGTTTAGTTCCTGTATTAAATTCCTTCTCATACAGAATCTCATCAAGATGGCGACTAGTTCAACAATACATACATATACATCTTCGTTCTTTCACGGCTAATCGCCAACATTTGAATCCTCCTTTTCATAAGAGAAAACATAGATAGCAGAGAAGCTATTCAATGGAGTGAATGCACGCTCAAGGAATAATAGGGCTTGAAACTACTTTGCATTGATAATCATCGTATATTACAGTTTCAGAATCGGTAAGATAAGAAGAGATATTTCGAGATATGTACCGAGTTATGTAATTTATAAAATTTCTGAAAATATCGCGGAGAGATCGCTGCAAGAGACATTACACACTACTGGTGTCGGGTTTGTCGTTGAAGCGTGACACGCGTCTCGAGCCCCTGTAGTTTAGGTTGTTTTCACGACCATTCTTCTTCCTGTATGTTACACTGCTGCTAGTCGTACACTAGTACTTGCAGACACACTGGACAGTCTGTCAATAAAAGAAGAAGTGGACAACAGAATTCAGTGTTGCTGTGAGCACTACCGAATAGGATAGCTCCTCTTTGCAATTCTGTCACCTCTCCAGGTCGAAAGCGACCAGTCTGCTATTTTCTTTTTTCTGGGGATAGGGGGGGCATTAATATTTTGCCCCGTGATCTCACCTAGTTACTGAAGCTGCAATGCGTTCATTGTAGGGGTAATATCTTTAAGTAAATGTACAGTCAAAGATTTCTAGGTGCAATACTCTGTATTGCTACCTGTAAGAATAGAAGAAGAAATTATAATGTCAGATGGAACGCTTTACTAAATACCGAAAAGGTAAGAAATCGACTGCGACAAACGGAATTAACACATGATGTCATTGTGACAGGCGAGGTGAAACTCTTGCAATATTTCTTCGCCGTCGACGTGACATTCCTCTGCTGCCCAGAGGTACATGCTCACCATTAACACAATTTATTTAATCCTAATGCTTTGCTGAGTGTCATCTAGTGCTGAACATTAGGCCACCGGTGCGTACACTGACTAACATTTTCATCGTGAAGATCTAGGAGTATGGGCAACCCTTGCTCACCGAGAATGTTGAAATGAACATACAGTCGTCGATTCATAGCAGGCAGGAAATAATTCCAGAATCAACATTTATTGCATTCTCGCCTGTCTTTGGTGCAACGGTTGGTCGCTAGTTGCGTTCGGTCAGATCGTGACCGAGAAAATAGGCCACTGCAACGGTGCAGTTGCGGTAGCGTGGGGCACGTGCATTGGGAAACTGGGCCACGTGCGCGCAGATAGGCAGCGGTACACGGCACCCGCGTGTGGCAACCGGGCCAGACAGCCTGTGTGTGTGTGTGTGTGTGTGTGGCTCGCCACCCCCGCCAGCGACGTGGTGACACGACGTGCCGAGAGGTGCGAGCCAGCGACAGCTGTTCCACACTTCCGGCCCGCATGTGTGTCAACACAGCCGTGCCGCGCCGCGCCGCGCGGGAATGTGACAGGAACGGGCTCATCCGACGTTCTTATTTCTGAAAAACTTACTGAAACCAACTTTCTCTAGTAAGCCACGTTTGAGTGAGTGTGTGTGTGTGTGTGTGTGAGAGAGAGAGAGAGAGAGAGAGAGAGAGAGAGAGAGAGAGAGAGAGACTGTTTTCCGCAGTTACTCCTGGTTAAAAACAGTTCTGTGTGTAACAGCATCGGTTCTTTTCCAGTCGCCACACTTTCGCTCTTTGAATTAAAGCAACGTGAGTGGTCCAGGCGTGCTTAGAAACACACACAATTTGATCAATACTTGCGTGCAACATTTCCTGGTAGCCAAAGTGGCTGTCCTTGATAAGGCGATACAGTGAAATAAATGGGCAGCCTAATGACAAAAACAATCTACTGTGCTCCACAGTATTTTTACATTTCGAAGTCGTAGCTTCGTCAGGGCTTTCTGTTATGTAATCGTGATCACTAGGAGTCAACAAACGAGAACAGCTATGGGTGGGTATTGTTATTTGCAAATTGCGAAATTGTCGTAGAATATACAGGGTGACAATTATTAAACTATATAAAATAAATTCGCCGTTACTTCTGAACGGTTGCCGTTAGGACGTTTAAATTGCATGGTTGGCTGCGGGGCATTATGGAAATTAGTGTGCGCTGTATGGTTTGGTTTAGCGACGAAGCCCATTTTCATTTGGATGAGTTCGTCAATAAGCAAAATTGACGCATTTGGGGGGCTGAGAATCCGCATTTCATGATTGAGAAGTCTCATCACCCTCAACGGGTTAATGTGTGGTGTCCAATGTTCAGTCACGGCATAATAGGTGCGATATTCCTTGATGGCACCGCGACTATTTGGAGGTAGTCAGTCAGGCAATTGGAGGCAAGCGTGTGGTACGAAAGCTTAAGGAAGACAAAGGCTTTAATGCAGTAAGCAGTTTCAAAAGTATGTGGTATTAACGCAAGGATGAACAGAAAAGACGGACTAGAGAGCACGATCAAATCAGTCTTAGGACTCTTTGAAAACAAAATCGATCGGGTTACGGCAAAAGCAGCTTCACAACTAGCTTCTTTCACATCTGCAGAGGCCTTCTCAAAATAAACTCTGAAAACGTGCGTACGTAATTGTTTTACAGACGGCGACGACGAATATATATACATTCAACGACTCATGACAAGACCATCTTCCTCAAAAATGAACTAAATATTCCGTAAGTTGCTACTAGCAGGTCTACAGTACAAAAAAATTGCATGCTAAGGAGGAGGTGAGGACTCATGGACACAAGCAATAAAAATGTTCAAAACTATCTCCTTCCTGTATTCAGTATTTCTTATGCTTTATGCAGCTCATGTTTCTTCACAATGGCTACAGTCATTGTGTAGATACATGTGAGGTACGACCTAATTGGTTTAACAATCATCAAATGCAAAATCACTTTGGAGTATCAGCGACTGGCAGAAGTTTTGATGGGGAACACTCCAAAAAATATTTGTTGTGTGGGTATATCTAGTAATTTATAGTGTAAGCCAACTGCCGTGTGACAACACATGCATCAATTAGTACACATGGGACATGTGAACTTCATGTAATGGATCAACGAATAATTTCATTTACCCCCAACAGGATGTTACCCACGTTCGCTCCAAACTCTTACTGCCACGTCTGCCATTATTAATTGAGAATTAAACAATGGCAAAAATTATGTTCAAAATCTAAACTGATTAAGGAGAATCATTGAGTTCACCTTCAGATGGCAGCATACATCTACAACGCAAATTTCACATGCTTTTTTATCCGAAATAACACATCGTGCAAAATGATTTGTGTTTATCTTGGAGTACCGTCATTCAGTGTGAGATATGGAGTATATTTCTTATAAGTTTTGGGGACGGAAACTAACTAGATTGGCTTCAGAAATTGGCCCATATGGTGATTTTACAATTAGTTTTACTGCCTTTGCTCTTCTAAAATTCCTCCCGACTCTTCATGGGCGCCATGTCACTAACTGCGCGGTCCCTCCCGTCGGAGGTTCGAGTCCTCCCTCGGGCATGGGTGTTTGTGTTATACCTAGCAAAAGTTAGTTTAAGTAGTGTTTAAGTCTAGGGACCGATCACGTCAGCAATTTGGTCACTTAAAAATTCACACACACTTTTTGACTCTCCTTGAACACCCAGCATTTTTCTGTTTAAGGAGTAAAACTTAATAGTGGAAACAGTGTTTCCACTCGTGCTGTCACTACCTTTAGTTGAGATACGGATCTACTTCCAGCAAATTTGCAGTACCAGTACGCTATTTTGCCGACAACACATAGAATGGAATCTCTTTGCACTGTAAGGATGTTGTTCAGTCCCATATTTTTCGTTGTCTCGAGAAATATGTTATCTCACTTTAGAATATGTGTTACTTTTTAACTTAAAATCACGTCTACCTCATAAAGAATTGAGAAAGCCGTTCATGTCTGTAGTATTGTACAGCTTAGATTTGATTAATTTGTCATTGACACGGCAAATTTAGCTTTACAACTTGAAGCAATCATTTGGTAAATATTTACAAAACTTTTCGTGCCTTGCTGTTCTGCTAATGTTGGGAACCCCAGTACTTATTAGCAAATATTTCACTGAGTTTACTGTGTCCCTACCTGGCAAATTCTACTTATTTACTGCGCAGTTGCCGTACGTCGTCGGTTTGGTTAAATGTGTTTCGGAAACTTCCATTCACGGGGAGCGAATTTTATTTGGGAGAATGGGCCAAATAAGTTCTTTGCTGGGTCCTACTAGATGAAAAGAAGCCTATGACAGTACGTCAGCAGCGATGATCAACTGGCTACAGATGAAAGGAAACGAGAATGTTAAATACCCGATAAATCTGGAACTATAGAAGAGGGGTGACAAATTAAACACGTAGCTTTTGACGAGCTATATAAAGGACTGAGATTCGGTTATTTTATGCTTTTCAAACATAGAAAATTACGAATCCAAGACAATCAGGTTGCAATACGTAACACCTTTGCCATCTTAATTAGGTCAGATGAATCTTTCTAATATTCGCATAACGTTTTGGAAAATATTCCATAGTATATTTTACACTGGAGTTAGCATGGCTATATTTTTTTGAACGTAAATTCGACATGCTTCTGAGAAATTTAAAGTCAAGAAGAAAAACTACAGTGTCCTGACCTCTCAAAATCCACGTATTAGCGCTTCTAACGAACTTTACATTATGACAAATGCTTGCACAATTTCTGTATTACTCAGAGCTTATTTGGTACTTCATATAATTTTTTTAGAGTACGCAAGATTTTTTTTTACGTAATTAAGTAATTCTGCCGTGGTATTTTCATTCTCTGTTCTGACAAACACTGGTTGGAGCACCTTCTTATCGACGTTACCCTGTCAGCTGCCTTCCGAATTATACTTTGCTGTATCCACTACGAAAAGTAACCAGGCTCTTGCAGAGTACGTTGATAAAACGCTGATGGAAGTTCATTGATTACAAAAGATGGAAATAGCTGGGATTTGAACATACGAATTTCAGTTTGACCATTTACTGGGTGGTGTACAATAGGTGAAGTAACTGTATTGGAAGAGAACTGCAAGCCACGAGTTTCACTGTCAAGTACTAATTAGAAATTATCCTTTATTATGCTTCATACCGAATACGAGATTTTACTATTCATGTAACAGCATAAAATGTGCCCCATTTGCACAAGATTCGGTACCTCATCGAGTGAGAAAATGAAGCTCCCGTAGTTTATTGAAAAATACGTAACGGCCGCAATCTATCAATATGTAAATGTGCTTAAGAAATACATTGCATAGTGCTGCAACACAACTAAAAGATAGACCAAAATTATCTGTATCTAACGCAGAAAAACGACGATGTGATAGCAGACGGCATTTCCCGATGTAACCGAGAAATCATCGGGCAATCGCCGTAAGTACAAATCAACTTAATCTTAACGAACTTTTTTTTCGATCTAAAAGCAAACCAAAATGTAAATAAGTTAATTTCAGGCTGCTGATGATGCTTTATTTCAATAAAGTAAAACGCGACTGGTGAAAGACATCACGCATTTTTGTAGTTGCAGCAGAACAAAAATACCCTCAAGAATCATAAAGCAGCCTGCGAACACCTTGAGTTTTTGTAGTTGCTCTCAACATCGTGTTATTCATTTGATGCCAAGTGATTCATTGTAATTTTAGCTGACAGTAGGTAAGTTTTGGCAGTTTAGTTGTTGCGGTTACTACAAAAAAAATCTTAAATGAGAACAACACTAGAGACTGACAAAATGTTATTTGGATATTAGTTTCCCCGTTACCTACGCGATGGCAGTACTGCGGAGAGAGACCGGCAGTGCAGTTTGTTGCCGCGAGATAGCAGCACGCGACACGAAGTTCCACCTCCGGCCGCCACGGAGCAGCACTATGTGGACATCAAGTCTCGTTTGTACCGAGTCTCGCTAGCAATGGCGGAACGGAGATTCGGTGCTCATACTTAAGTTTGTCTTTTTCTACGACTGACTAAATTTTCGCCAGAATTTCCAACAGGATACCATGAACAATAGTATGGGCAAGCAACGGATAAAGACGATTTGCTTGAATATCAGTGCAGTAAACAGCGACCAGTCAGCTTTGACAGACTTTTCTTTTGTCATTAATTTTGCATTTCATCCTGAGGAGAAGCCTGAAAAAAGCCGCGAGAACTGGATACTGGGTACAGTCTTCCATATTTATATTCAATTTTACACAAATTCCGTCTTCTATAATATCTGAGGTAGAGACTTGACTGGCCCAAAGATTGTTTTCATACCTTAGGATTTGAATGTCAGTGTCCGGACATAAATACCTAAACCAATGCGAAACTCTCAAAGAAAGAAGTTCCAAAAACTCGCCTTTTAAGTTTAGTAGATTTTCGAGCAATTTTAGGTAAAAAAAAAAAAAAAAATTCAATCCTACTGACATTGTCGTCGGTCGCTGAATGCCTAGCATGAAATGTTCCTTTGAAAACGAATTAAAATTTGATACAAACATGCGAAATGACTTGTTGATAAATGGAAAATATATACATCAGTAATACTGTTCAATCTATAGAAACAAAGTATTTCATGAATTTTCGCCTTTTCATTCGATTAGTAACGAAAAATACAAAAATAATTCTATTAAAACAACATGATTCACTTCAAGAATTATTGCGTAAAATTTTTATTTTTAGTAAATATGGATCTTTAACAAAAGTAGAAAAAAAATAGTTGCTACTAGCGAGAGTCCAACCAGCGACTTCAACGACCATTACACTTTTGCGCTACACAGTCAAGTTACCGATCACTATGTCAATGAACTTTAAAACTTTTATATTCGATGTCACGGCAGTAGTTTCCTGTCTTCAAAGTCGATCCGTCAGAACAAACCACAGCTAAAATGCGGTATGTCATGGAATAAAACAACTGGATTCTGATACGGTGGTTGGATCCTCTCATCGCATCGGATTCCGACTGTTTTATTCCATGACATACGGTCTTTTAGCTGTGTTTTGTTCTGACGGACGATGAACGTTGGAACTTTGTTCCCACGCTTTTTGTGTCTAATGTTTTAGCTATACACTGAAACGCCAAAGAAACTGGTACAGTCATGCGTTTTCAAATACGGTGATATGTAAACAGGCAGAATATGGCGCTGCGGTCGGTAATGCCTATATGAGACAAGTGTCTGCGGCTGTTGTTAGATCGATTACTGCTGCTTCAACGGCAGATTATCAAGATTTGAGTTTGATGGTGGTGTTATAGTCGGTGCACGAGCGATGGGATACAGCATCTCCGAGGCAGCGATGAAGTGGGGATTTTCCCGTGCGACCATTTCATGCGTGTACCATGACTATCACGAATCCGGTGAATCATCAAATCTCCGGAAAAAGATCCTGCAAGAACAGGATCAGCGACGACTGAAGGGATTCGTTCAACGAGACAGACGTGCAACCCTTCCGAAAATCGCTACGGATTTCATTGCTTGGCCATCAACAAGTGTCAGTGTGTGTGAATCATTCAACGAAACATCATCGATATGGGCTTCCGGAGCCGAAGGCCCACACGTCTACCCTTGATGACTGCATGACACAAAGCTTTACGCCTCGCCTGGACCCGTCAACACTGACATTGGACTGTTGATGACTGGAAACATGTTGCCTGGTCGGACGAGTCTCGTTTCAAATTGTATCGAGCGGATGGACGTACAGAGGTATGGAAGCAACCTCACGAATCTATGGACCTGCGTGTCAGTAGTGGACTGTTCAAGCTGGTGGAGGCTCTGTAATGGTATGGGTCCTGTGCAGTTGGAGTGATATGGGACCCCTGATACGTCTAGATACAACTTGACAGTTGACACGTACGTAAACATTCTGTCTGATCACCTGCACCCATCCATGTCCATTGTTCATTCCGATGGACTTGGGCAATCCCAGCAGGACAATACGACATCCCAGACGTCCAGAATTGCTATAGAGTGGCTTCCACACTCTTCTGATTTTAAACACTTCCACTGGCCATCAAACTTACCAGACGCGAAAATTATTGAGCATATGTGGGATGCCTTGCAACGTGCTGTTCAGAAGAGATCTCCACCCCCTCGTACTCTTACGGATTTATGGACAGCCCTGGAGGATCCATGGTGTAAATTCCCTCCAGCACTACTTTACGCACTGGTCGAATCCATGGCACGTCGTGTTGCGGTATTTCTGCGTGCTCGTGGGGGCCGTACACGATATTAGCCAGGTCTATCTGTTTCTTTTTCTCTTCCGTGTATGTTAACCTGAAGACGTGCCTTTTAGTGCCACGAAACCGGTAGTGATCTAAAAATAAAGGGCTAAACGCAGCGGTTTATTAACATCCATTATGATTACTCATAGCTGTAGTTGTTCTATTTACAAGGTTGTCCCTATGTCATAACAGTGACCACATCGTGCCATCCCACCTGTAATTTATCTTTGTCGAGGCAAGCATTTATTCATGCATTGTATAGTTTCTGGTCGATTTAATTATTTTTCACACTTTATTATCTGCCAGAAAGGAAGCATACGTTACATCGGCATACCAGCACTCGTCGTTAACCCGTGACGCGGAATCGATTCAGAGCAAGCTCACCTCTCCCTATGCCTGAAACGGCGCGTTAACGGGTTTGACTATTCGGCCGGCTTAAATCAATGAAAATAATAAATGTCGTAAAACAGCTAGCACTAGCCATCTGGAGCGACCCAAAGTGGAATGAGTACATGAAAGAAACTGTTGGGAAAGCAGAATCCAGGCTGAGACTCATAGCAGGAGTCTTAAGGAAACAGTTCGTCCACGAAAGACGAGGCTTACAGAAGACTGGTTCGACCAAATCTTGAGTATTGTTTATCAGTCTGGGAACTTCACGCAGTAGAGTTAACAGAACATTTGATGAAAAGCGGCGCATAAAGTCACAGAATAGTTTAGCAAGTGATGCTCAACAAACTCCAGTAGCAGTCTTAACAACACAGGCTTTGTGGGTGACGGCGAGGTTTGCTAGAGAAACTCCAAGACAGTACCTTGCGAGAAGAGTGCAACCTATTACTTCCTCCCACGTACTATCCGTGAAATGAACACAACGAGAAAATGAGGGGAATTACAGCTGATACGGAGGTTGTGGCCAACTAGAACGACCGGGACTACATTATTTTAATCCTTGAGTACATCGTACACACAAGGGATTTTATCAATCAAAAAGAACATTGGGAGGTCACTGCTGCCAAACTAAGAACATAAAAAATAAATTTATGTACATTTTATATAATTTAAGTTGGAGGGAGGGGAGGAAAGAAAAGGAGATTATTGATGTCAGCTGCATCGAGACATTAAACGGTATTAGCGGCGACGAGGGAAAATGGAAACCGGACTAGGATTCGAATTTGGGATATCCTACTTACTAAGCAGGTGCCTTAAACGCTGCGCCATCCGAGACACAGTATTATCTCAACTGCGCGGAGTACCTCGGCACGCCTCACGGCAGACCCAAACTCCCACCGAGCGGCACCTATCCGTAAACCCTGTCCATTTCCTCCATGCTCGCTACTCAGATTCCCGCAGGAGGTCGGACGTACGTGTGCACCCGCACTGAAGAAGGTGAATCCATTGTCCATCGAGGCAAATCAGTTATATGAATGCGTGGTGTCAATCCTTCCGGACATTTCCGAAAGACCATACACCACGCATTCATATAATTATGTACATTCGATGGCAGTATTTTATTCTTCACACACTGACGTGGATCACTCCTTTTGTACCACGCCAGTTTTGACTGAACTGACATTCATGGAGCACAGTATTTGTTTTGTACACAAATCAAAAAAGTTTTGCATCACCTCCGTTTCGAGAGTTCCGGAATCTGTACAGAAAATTGAAATAGAGATCAACATAAACATTATTTCTGCCCTTTTTACTACTCATGAAAACCACACACTGCATGCTGTACCACTATACAGCGACACATTCAGAGGTGGTGGCCCAGACTGCTGTACACACCAGTACCTCTAATACCCAGTAGCATATCCTCTTGCGTTGATGCATGCCTATATTCGTCATGACATATTATCCACAAGTTCATCAAGACACTGTTGGTCCAGATTGTCCCACTCCTCAACGGCGATTCGGCGTAGATCGCTCAGAGTGGTTGGTGGGTCACATCGTCCATTGACAGCCCTTTTCAATCCATCCCAGACATGTTCGATAGGGTTCATGTCTCGCCAGTATACTGCCGATATGGTTGCACCATCGGTCAGAAGATGACATTCACATATCGTACAGCCGTTACGGCACCTTCCATGACCACTAGCGGCGTACGTCGGCCCCACATAATGTCACACCAAATCAGCAGGGAACCTTCACCTTGCTGCACTCGCTAGACAGTGTGTCTAAGTCGTTCAGCCTGACCGGATTGCCTCCAAACACGTCTGCGACGATTGACTAGTTGAAGGCATATGCGACACTGATCAGTGAAGAGAACGTGATGACAGTCCTGAGCGGTCCATTCGGCATGTTGTTGGGCCCATCTGTACCGCGCTGCATGGTGTCATGGTTGCAAATATAGACCTCGCCGTGGACGTCAGGAATGAAGTTGTGTATCATGCATCCTATTGCGCACAGTTTGAGTCGTAAGATGACGTCCTGTGGCTGCACGAAAAGCATTGTTGAACATGGTGGTGTTGCTGTCAGTGTTTCTCAGAGTCATAATCCGTAGGTAGAGGTCATCCACTGCAGTAGTAGCCTGGGGCGGCCTGAGCGAGGCATGTCATCGACAGTCTCTCTCTCTCTCTCTCTCTCTCTCTCTCTCTCTCTCTCTCTCTCTCTCTCTCTCTCTCCACTCCCTCCATGTCGGAATAACACAGCTTTTGTTCACTCCGAGACGCCTGGACACGGGCCATGTATCTCCTCCTCGGTTGAATTACTGGAACTGATCGGCTGTCGAGCTCCCTCCGTTTAACAGGCACTGCTTATGCATTGTTGTTTACATATTTGGGCGGGTGTAGTGACGTCTCTGGGCAGACAAAGGGACTGTGTCTGTGATACAATATCCACAGTCAACGTCTATCTTCCGGAGTTCTGGGAACCGGGATGATGCAACACTTCTTTTGATGTGTGTATTATGGACATATATAGTTAACTTGCGTTAGAGCAATTTATTAGTTTTTCTGCGTAGTTTGAAGTGACTGTGTGTTCAGTCAGATCTATGACTTTAATTTGTGGTAATACACTCTGAAGCCGTAGCTTTTACTGAGAAGTAATCGCGAACTGCGCAAGGTGGTTACTCTTTTGAGTTAATGATTGTTTTTAGGTAACTGACATTTTTACCATTCGACTGTAGGCACCACACTGATGTCCACAGAGACTGATGCAAAGCATTTTAGTCAGGGCCAAGTTTAACAAAAGAGAATTCACTTGACATTTATTTTAGGCTCCTACTGCTGGCGATCATACCTACACCGGACTACTTATTCGTTGGCGTACAGAATGGGGAAGGCACCAAATGAGATAGTATACGACCAATCAATAAATCACTCCCCGACAGCAGACCGCCACAATGTTTAATTCTTCCCATGCGCCATTCATGAAAGGACGAGGGAAGCGGCTAGCAGACAATGGGAACACAAGTGTATTACGCCACAAACCTAGCACTGCCTTGCAGAGTACAGATGTATGGGCAGAAACGACGAAATAATTTGGTGCACGAATTCTATGTGAGGTAAGCACGTTGGTGTCGATCTGCGAAACACAGCTAAGGGTAATGCATACTTCACTAAGCAGCAGACAGAGTAGTAGTTGTTGCTTACCTTTCCCTGGCAGAGCTAGATGATGGCGTACTGGTCACCACCTGAGGAACGGGCGAGGGCGTCTGCACGCGGGACCTCTTGCGGGGCGGGCTCGGCATCGGACCCTGCAAAAGCCAAAACACGCCAGTTAACACGTGGCGAGAGATGTGACACAGTGGCGCAATCATTCACTTCTCCGTGTCGTCATCTCTTGGAAAGTCAACACTGCCACAACACTGAATACAAATGCTCGGCTCAACCGGAAATCGAACCGCAGAACTGAGTTTGTACTCTTAGTAGGGCACTTACTCTGTTTTATTTATTTACAAAGAGCTACAGTGTTTCAAAAATAATGATGTATGCTTAGGTGGTATCAACGCATCCTTGAATTTGGGGGTAAAATAGAGTGCGAAAATTAGTCCGAAAACAGCCACCTCTGGCAGCAACAATGAGCCTAAGCCTGCTTTGCATCGAGTCGAACTGAGCTTGGATGACAAATAACGAAGCGCCACTCCATCCTGTTTTATGTCTGTGTCTGAGCAGTTCATGCGAGGGTAGTTTGGAAAGTTCTCGGAATAATGTTGTCTGGTTTCTGGGGCGCTCAACTACGCGGTCATCAGCGCCCGTAGAAAGTACCAATTTTTACACAGCCCAATTTTTTTACACAATCCAGTCTAGCCACTGTCACGAATGATGATGATGATGATAATAATGGGATGATGATGACAACACAAACACTCACTCCCTGGGCACAGAAAGCCCCAACCAGGCCAGGAATCTAAACCGGGACCCTTCTCGGAATCAAATACAAAGAAATTACCCCAGTAAAACTATTTTTCAGTGTGGTCTCTTGTACACGAAGGCGCTTGTTCTAGCTACGGTCCAATGCCTTGTTCACATTTCGAAAATTAGATTCCTCCAGACCGGCAAAATACCCGGTAACTTGGGCTGTCACTTATTCGTTTGAAGGGAATTTCCGTCCAGCGAGGAAAGTTTTGAGGTTGGGAAGAGACGAGCTCTGACCGAGCGCAAGAAGGCGAGTTAAGGCGGGTGCGGCAACAATTCTTATCTTGGTTCACTTATTTCTGCAGTGGCAACGACACGTGTGCGGGCGCGCATTTGGTGAAATGTGGCGTTCTTCTTTACCAAACCTCGTCTTTTTTTGGCGTATCTTTTGTTGCAGTTGGTCTAGGTTAGAGTAGTACTGTAAATGTATGTCAAGTAGGAAGACAATCTATCGGCAGAGTACTTTTCTTCTTTCAGAAAACTAGCGCCACGAGCCTTCCGGCCGATCGTATTGCCTTTGTTTTCTTTGATGGTCGTGACATTTTTTCTGTCTTGGGTACAGTAGTGGACTGAAGATTCATCTGTGGTCACAAACCGGCGAGAAACCTTGCTGGTTGTTCTGAAAAAGGGTCAAGCACTGTTCAGTTACTTCCATTCCGATGCGTTCCTGATTCTGCGTTAAGTCGCGACACTCATCTAGCAGATAATTTTCTCGTATCGAATTCCACTGTTAAAATGTGATATACCCGTTCAGATGACATCCCTACAGCTTCAGCAAATTCACGCACTTCCTGCCGGCAATCCTCAATGACCTTGTTATGCATTTTTGCAGTAATTTTTGTGGTAGCGGCACACTTCTGACCAAATTTGAACTCGTTTTTCCACTTGGCAACCGCTCAGTATGAAGGAGCAGAGTCGCCTCTTACACATCGGCCTTCGTGGCGAACATGTCTATGCTCGGTGATATGGACCTCGCGTGTATTGCAACTGAGTTGGCTTCCTTACGAAACATAAGCAGAAATTATGCGGAACGGGCAAAAGAAGTCTCAGTAGCTTCCAGTGAACATTTTAACGCACTAGCGGTTCATTCACAACAACATGCATTCATATATCACAACAACAGCTAATTAAAAATGAAGGAAGTGACCTGTCAAATTTATCGCGTACATGTGCCGTATGATATCTATCTACTGAGACAACTGCTGGAAACCAAATAAACAGTTACTTACTGATTGCAAGCTTACATTATCTGATGTCTGTGCTGTGGCAATTGTTGTAAGAAAAATAAATGTTTATGGTCACTGGAGAGCTGAGCTGAGCTGAGCGAGACAATTCTGAGAACTGCTATAAATAAAATGTACACTTAAGTTAATTGTCATGACACTATCATTTCCACTTTCCTCTGATATTTAGGACAACGAGCTATTCGTTTTTCCTGATCAATCACGAATTCTGTTTTTTCGAAGTACATCGGCGTCTTCCACCTCACATCCTGATATTTAATCATTTACTTTTTCCCGCTTCTTGCGGAAATTCGAAGCGACTTTAATTTCTGTGCGTTTCGGCAAGAACCGCTGTGTATTGCGCAATAAAATCTACTTTAATATATTGAGCTAGCATCGATATTGTTAAACTTTTACTGAGCTTGTAACGACCCCTTAAGCAGTGCCACGGGCTCTTCTTTCCGACGCCTTCGATACGACAACCAGACGGACTACCGTGTACCGCTGGCAGCATATACGGCTACACTGCAGGCGATCTTACCGACTGCCCCTCCCCCAATTTTCTTCATGCAGGAATTATACGATCACTGCCCAGACAAATTTCTAAAATTAGTACGATGCGCTTCTTCAAACCACTTTAAGTAATTGACTTCCAATATTTCCGAGCCCTTTTGTGTATATAAAAATTGGAATGCTTATACAAGTGTCAGTAGATGTGTATATAGCCTTCGTCTCACATGATCACAAATTGAGACATACTGCAGCGTAATTTTTTTGGTAAAAATGACATTTTACTTTTGAATTATTATTTACATGAAAACTTACATATTCAGAGCAAACAAAAATTCCCAACAGAAATGCGGAATATGAAATATATGAGTCACGTAAGACGTAACATCCCTTTCATTTCCTGAACGGTTCCAGACGTCGAAACGACGTTTTTCGCAGTTCATAGAGTGACGATGGGCACGTAACGTTTTGTGTGGATAATGGCCTGAACTCTGCTATCAACCGAGCTATTGAAAGAATATTTTTTTTTAATGGAACAGTATACTTTTTCATTACTGAATTCAATAGCTCTTGGAAAGACTGTTCAATGATACTGCGCTAGTTAAAATTAACGTTGAAAATTTTCCAAAAAAAGGTCCGGGAAATGCACTAAAACTGGAAAGCAATGAGGCTAGAGTCGGCTATTGCGGTGTAAACGCCGCCAAGCACAACTTTCGTGTCAGGCTCAGTCGTTATATGCTGCAAGACAGACCTACGGTACGAAGATAAAAACTCATTTTCTCTATGACACAGATACAGGTTCACCTACAAGTTTTGTATATGGAACTACGACATGTCCTAGCTTATGGCCCATCAGATGGTTCTTAGGAAAACTATATCAAATGTGCCTACGCTTCCAGGTTTTTGTTGAAAAAATATAGTTTCTTCAGGCAGGTTTCCATTCCCATTTCGACAAGATTTGACATTTGCCGTATAAAAGTAGCATGTGTAACTTCTACTCATTGGTGTATACGCCTGCATGAAAGAATGCTGATGCTGAAATGACCTGCCGATAGACAATTCAGTTTCTACTGGTTCTGCAGTGTCGTCAAGTTAACAATCGATAGTTTTGCTACAAAGGCGTGGTCTGGCATGAGTGCGTTTATAACGCAATAACCGATTTCGGCCCACTTGCTTTTCAATTTTAGAATACTTTTCGCATTCCTTTATGAAGAGTTTCAACCTGCGAATTAACAAATATACCACTGTACTCATCTTTTCAACTGATTTCGGATGAATTTAAAAAAGTATATCATTCTATTTAAAAAAGAACGCAAATAGACACCGTCCGAACCGGCCTTGAAGACCCAACGGTACCGACCGGCAGCCGTGTCATCCTCAGTCCTTAGGAGTCGCCGGATGCGCGTACGGAAGGGCATGTGGTCAGCACACCGCCCTCCCACCCGTTGTCAGTTTTCGAGACCGGTGCCATTCCTTCTCAGTCTAGTAGCTCCTCAATTGGCCTCGCAAGCGCTGAGCGCACCGCGCTTGCCAACAGCTCTCGGCACACCCGGATGATGACCCATGCAAATGATGGCCAAGCTCGACAGCGCTTAATTTCGATGATGTGACGGGAAACCGTGTTATCACCGCGGGAAGGCCGTTGAAATTTAAAAAAAAATTAATTCCTTCAATATCTCGATTGATACAAGAATTCAGATTCTATTAGGTTTGTGCGTATGTTCGTAGCGCTTTTTTTTTGCATGTTACTATTCCGGTTGCTGTGGGTTTATTTATCGATTGTCATTTATTTTTTAACTGTAGTTAACTGTTGTTCTTTGAGTTTACTTATTGTCATTTTGTCACCTGGAGGTAGTGGGTGGATATGGACGCTAGAAAACGGAGTACCAAGTGGAGAAATCGGATCATTTCCGACATATTTTTCTGTTCGAGTTCAATAGATGGGTGACAGCAGAGGAGTCAGCCAGAAACATTTGCGCCGTGTATTGGGATAATTCCGTTGGAGTGAGGGCGGCAAAAAAACTGTTTTCTCGTTTTGAGGAGGATCTCTATGTTGTTTGTGGCCCTCCAGGTTCAGGAAGACCTTCGGGGTTTTATGATGGATCATTTAAAGGTATTAACTCACAATGACCCACGTCAGAGTACTCGAGAACCGGCAAATGTGATTAACTGTTATCATTCCACGTTTCTATGCTTCATCATTATTGGTGACGAAAAAACTGAGTGTTTATGCTAACATAAGGAAATGAAGGAGTGGTTGAGCCCAAACAACGCAGCAACTGCCCGTACAAAGACCTGTGCGCATCCACAAAAGTTATTGTTATGCATCTGGTAGAACAGCGACGGTGTGGTGTACTACGAATTGCTTCCCCGAGGTGTAACCATCTCTGCTGACATTTATTGTCAACAACTGAGACGTCTTGCACTCGCAGTCTACGAACAACGACAAGGAAGACTGCCTGAAATGGTGCTATTTCTCAACAACCCCCTCTTGCGTTCTGCTAGACTGCCAAAAAAGCACTATACAGGAGTTGGGTTGGGAAGTCATTCCGTACCATTCTTATTCACCCGATATTGCGTCAGACTTCCACCTCTTCCGCTCTTTACCGAGCAAACTTCAAGGAACTTCCTTTCGGGATGAAAATATACTCCCAACATGGCTCGACATTTTCTTCGCCTGAAAAGCACGTGATTTCTACAGTCACGGATTCGAGAAGTCACTCCAGACCGTTGTAAATAGTGAAGGAGAATATACTATTGAAGACCGAAGTCTCTGTTCTGTGTATCTGTTGTGTTTATCATATGTGTAGCTGTTGTGGTTACCGAACATACGGAAAAACGCTACGAACTTATGCACCGACCTAAAACATTACATACCACTTTACGTGCCTCCACAGCGTACTGTCCTTTGCCGGAAACTTCGTTTCGATATCCGGAGCCGTTTACGAAATAAGAGGGGTATCACGTCTCATATGACTCACACTACACACTGAACAGTAAGAAGTCTCTCCTTTTCATGAGGTTAGTAGTTAAAAATAAAACAGGTTTTCATTCGAAAATTATTATTCAGTATTTCTCATGTAACATCTCTATACGATTATACTTGCAAATACGAGATTGAAATAAAACTAAAACCAAAGATGTTGCACCTAGTGAGAATCTAATCAGTAACCTGAAAGAATTTTTGTCTGCTATGTATACCTCTGTAGGTGTGTACATGACCCCTTTGAAAAGAATAGGGTTCAAACGCAACCAAAATAAACTATTTAGACGATTTCATTAGGTTTCGTGGATCAGTTTATGTAGTCCACTATGTTTTCAGGCGACAAATACAAACTATATAACACATCGCGCAACCTGCGTCGAACTGTAGTCGCATGTTCGTGCGCTACTCTAAGTTTTTAGAGAACCATCAACATCGTCAAATACCGGTATTATTAAAACTTTTTATGTTCGTGAGCGCTACTGTCTAGTGAAAATATTACAAAGACAGATTGAAGTTTAACATTTCATAGAAGAGGATTCATTCGAGGTGGATTACAAGCTCCGTTGCAAAACTAGGGGCGAAGAAAATTGGCCGTGCCCTTTTCTAAATGCCACCCTGACATTCGTCTTATGAGGCTTACAGAAAACATAGATCTGTAAATACTGCTAATTTTCTTGCCATCCATTAATTTAAAATTGTGTTTACGATCGAGCAAAGGTAAACTAACACTGGACTAATTCCCAATAAGCGGGCTTCGAATCCTTGTCTGACCATCCAGAGTTTGCTTTTCCGTGATTTCCCTGAACAGATTAAGGTGAATGCGGAAATGATCACTCACTTTCATCCGTCCTTGTCAAATTGAACTTGTGATGTGTTTAGTACCCTCGTCTTATTGTTAGACAAAGTGCAAATCTAACTAATGTACGTTCGGCAAATGTACGTACTCTTAACTCATCTCCCCGTCATTAGGACTCAAAATCTATTCCAAATCCATCGCCTCCGACTGTACTAACAGGAAGGCCACACAGCAATCGAGTTTTTGTAATTTTTTTATATTTGTGGTACGCGGAGTTCAGAACTCAAACATGAAACTGCCAAAGCACTTTAATGCAACTCTCGAAAGTTCTCGAGAAATTCCAGTTTGAAGTTTTCCAACCAATTTTAATACGTTAAAGTAAAGTCTATTTTTCGACAAGCAATGTGACTCTGTGGTAGAGTGCTTTCCTGCCACGCGGTGGACGCTAGTTTCGATTGGTGGTAGACAAATTTTTAATCAACAATGCCTGTTCTACGAGCATTTCCGTGAACCGTAAAATACATGGACGGAAAAAATTAATTTGTTATGTTGTTTTCTTTTTAAATTTAAACATTCGTTACTATGAAATTTTTGTAGAAGATTGGTACTCAAATTTGTATTTGCGATGAAAACTGGATTTTTGTGTGCGACATGTAATTAGAAGTAATTTTTCACAAAATTGCCAATTGTATCAGCGAATTTTATATACATACGGAGTAGGCATTCCAACTGAACGAAAAAAAATGACAGTAACGAGACTGGAGCCAGCCAGCTATTACCAGTTTCGAGCGCTACAACTTTTTTCCATCTTTACCAGGAGTAGAATCATGAAATCGTAATTTTGTTGCAATAATTACACCTCTGTTGTTTGAAACTGATAAACGTTTTATTCAAAATAATTTCCACTGCTATTTACACATTTCTCCCACCTCTCCGTCAGGATATGAATGCCACACCAAAGAAACAGTTGTTCTTTTGAAGCGAAGCAGTCAGCGAGCCGTTTCCGTGCATTTTCATACGAATAGAAGCGTTGTTCAGCGAGAGCTTGTCCCAGTGATGCAAAGTCTGGAGAATAAGCCTCGATCTTTTCCCTGACCCATTTTTATGTGTGTGATGGGACGTATCATGGAGCAATATGACTGTGTTGCCTTTTTACACATTCCGGTCGTTGATCACGTAATGCTAGTCTTAAATCGATTTTTTGGAGTTCAGAGCGATCTGTGTTCGCGGTTTCACTAGGTTTTAGTGGCTCACAATAGATAGCACCCGTCTGATCCCACCAAACACAGAGCATTGTCTTCTTTCCAAAGCGATCTGGTCTTTCAATGGATGTTGCTGGTTTGCCACTATTCATCCATGCTTTATGACACTTAGGATTTTCAAAATATACCCGTTTTTCATCATCTGTCACTATTCGAGTGAGAACGGACTTTCTTTTGTATCTGGCGAGCAGCATTTCACAAGTGGTCATTCAATTTGCTTGCAGTCTTTCATTCGGTTCATGCGGAACCCATTTTCCCATTTTCTGCGCCATTCCCATAGCTTTCAACCGAAGGAAAACGGCTTTTTGCGTCACATTCAAATGCTTCTCGAGTTACTGTTGAGTTTGAATATAATTTTCATCCAATAACGCCAGCAATTCTTTGTCTTCGAACTTTTTCGGTGGTTTCTCGCGCTCGTCGTTTTTCAGGTCAAACTCTCAACTTTTCAATTTTTTGAACCACTCGGAACACTGTGTTTTCCCAAGAGCATGTTCGCCGAAAGCTTCGACAAGCATTCGGTGCGAATCTGCAGCAGTTTTCTTCAAATGATAACAGAAAACCAATGCTGTCCGCAAATCGTAGTTCGGAGGCACAAGACTCGACGTATTTACAGATACCGATATATGGAACTTGGGTTGTGTGTATTGACATCCGTCATCATCCGTTACAGGAAGCAAATGTCGCAGCAGAAAGCTCGTGAGATCTTAACCACCCAACGCGGCTGGAAGCCCGAGAAGAAATATCTGATCATGAAACTACAAGCGAACAGAGGATGATGATGAAGCAGGAAGAAGAGAGGATGGTCGCGAAGAAAACCGTGAAACAGTAAGACAATCTGGCTATTTTTCTACACAAACCGTTCTAAATACAGTAGCAACATGGTGCATCGATATTTTATGTAACAACTCGGCATGGCATAGATCAAATGAAATATCAGAGAGGAAAATAAATTATAGAATTTTTCTGGGGAGCTTGGAGACTGCGATGGACAACGTTCTTCCTTCGCAAAAATTTTCAAAATTATAGCAGGGTCGACGAATCTGCAGTGTAAGTCCAAGAGGGACGTGATCAGCCAAAGAAAGGCAAAGGTGTCACGATGCCACCACAAATGTCCCCATCTGAAAGACACAAAAACTGCAAAAGCACGTTCTAAATGTGAAAAATACGTATGCAAAATGCATTCCGTTACCAAAAAGATAGGTCTTCACTGTGATGAACGAAAGTAAGTGCATAATTGATTCGTTCATGCACGTTCTGTGTTTTTAAATTGAAATTTGTTTATTTTTTTCTTTTCAGTGTACCGAACTGATCATGATTTGATCACAAAACATGTTTTGTGAACGCTGCAGAAGTAATTTTTTTCTTTCTTTTAAGTTAATTAAAAAACTGATTAAGCGGCTAATGTTACTGTAAGAGTCTCGATTGTTGATGCCAACATGTTTTTTTTTCTTCTTCATAAAGGTTGATAAATAGAAAGCTTTCTTTTTGATTCGCTTTTGATGTCCTCTGATAAAAAATGGTTGTACCTGTGCAGGCTTATTTTTTGGATTAACAATCGTTATCTTAACTTTTGTCAGCTATTTATTAACGTCATTCTACATTCTTACTCGGTGTCTCAGCAGTTGTCAAAGACCGTACGCACGTTGTTTTATTGAGAGAGCTGGATCCACCGTTTTAAAAACCGGCAGCTCACGTTCTAAAAGTATGCGATACAGTACCTCAAAAGCATGGTTTATGAACGACTTTGATGCTGCTTCGTCTATTGCAGCACAGGAATACGACTTTTGGAAACATGACGCAAAGCTAGCGCACAACCACAGAAGGAAAATGGAAACAAGGTGTACAAGTATATCTCTGTTTGTCATACCCTTCAACATCTTTAAAGAGCAGCCCATTTGCAGAATGGGAAGACAAGAAAGACGTTTTCTACCTTTTTACAAATATGCCTAAGAATATCTTAACGTCGTTGCAAGGTAAGTGCCTAATGAGAGTTTATTTTCTAAAGCTGGGCCAACTGTACTCACAATAGAAGTAAGCTGTCTCCTAAAACATTGCTGCACATACTTTTTGGGAAACCTCCGAAAACGTGAATAGTATTCAATGTGTTACGTGAGACTACACAAAATAAGGAAGCAAGTAGAATACCAAGTACAAGTTGTGCTACTTCTTTTGCAAAAAAAAAAAAAAAAAAAAAAAAAAAAAAAAAAAAAAAAAAAAAAAAAAAAGATAGTAGTAGGTGTCGATACTTTCGTTTGGAGTACTCATACGAGTAGTATCGGCGGGCGGATTGACTATTACTCATTTGTATAGTCATCGATACTATGGTGGTATCTGAACGGTGCTTGGTGCGCTCGTGACCCGCGGATGTCATCTAGAGCTCCGACTGCAGCGCCATTGCCTCTGATGCGGGCACTGCTTGTCGGCGAAGTAGGTGGCTGCTGGGGGTTAACTTGTCAAAATGCGTACTTGTATTTATAGGTTGTAGTGCTTCCAAACCCATGGTGCGCTCTCAGCGGTCGGCACGTACTCTCTCTCGTGGAGAAGCGCCTGGAGTCTAGCTACCAACTCGACGCAGATGATGTGCGGGAGGCAGAAGTGTCTGGCGCATGATGGGATATGCACGGCAAAGGCAAAGCGTCGAGAGAATCTGTCCCACGGGGTGTATTCGATGCACGATAATATCCCAGCCAACTTTGCCGAAGGAACGGCTACACATGCTGCTTCTCTGGACTACCAAATTTTACCTGATGCTCCTACTCTCCAGACTTCATACTCTCCCCTCAGATCAAGAAAGCATTGCTTGGTACGCACTTCCAGACCAATGATGTGATTTTGAAGGTGGATCGTTTCCTGAACACCGAAAATTTAGACTTTTATAACCGACACCTCCGCCCCCGTCAAGTCATCCTTCATGGATGGGGAAAATATGAAGAAGAAGTAACATCGCCAAGGTTCACGGTCTCAGCTTGATCTCTTGGAGTTGATAATTAAAACTTTATGACTGCGCGCGGTATTAATGCAGGCGATAATACACTGCTGTAGAACGGAAAAAATTCCAAGAAAAAACCTCAAAGTAAGAAGAGAGAAAAAACAGTCGCTCCACAAAGAAGTAACAGTAGTGTTAAGTAAACAAAGTTTCCCAGTGATACTGCCACATCACTGTCAGCGTATCAGTATTCACCGAAGTACCACTATCTGAATGAACTGTGGAAAACCTCTAACTATCTAAATGACTGAGGTGTTCCACGCATAAAGCCGGTCGGGGTGGCCGAGCGGTTCTAGGCGCTACAGTCTGGAACCGCGCAACCACTACGGTCGCAGGTTCGAATCCTGCTCGGGCATGGATGTGTGTGATGTCCTTCGGTTATACAAAATTGTTAAGGCTTTCGTGGCCACTTGTTGACAAACTGCCTATTGGCTTCTGTCTCGGGTTCTTCGGCCGACGTTCATCTAATGATTTTTCTGAAGTTTCGCCAGCACGAGTGGCTGGCATTGTCAAAGCTTCACCCTCCATTCCCGGTGGTGAACTGGCAATGGAGGTTGAAGCTTTGACAATGCCAGCCACTCGTGCTGGCGAAACTTCAGAAAAATCATTAGATGAACGTCGGCCGAAGAACCCGAGACAGAAGCCAATAGGCAGTTTGTCCTTCGGTTAGTTAGGTTTAAGTAGTTTTAAGTTATAGGGGACTGATGACCTCAGAAGTCAAGTCAGAGCCATTTGAACCTTTTTTTTGTTTTACGCATATATTCTACAGTTCATTAGCACTACACGAATACCCCCGGGCGATGAAGTCATTGGAGACCACCCCGTTCACTGTACTTTTAATGTAAGCATTTACTGACGAGATGTATGTATTAAATCTGAATGAAGGAACCATTCGAAAAGAGTTACACATTCGGAGAGAGTGGTTTTAGGAGACCAAGCTTGAGAACATATTGTTCTTTCATTGGTTTCTTCGTGTACTCTATTAATGCTTCACTTGCGAAACCCTGAAAATACCCTACTTCCTAAGGGAAATAAAGTTACTTGTTTTTTTTTTTTCAGTGTTCTTTTCGTATGTGCCGTTGTTTAGTGTCTCTGGCATTACTTCGTTTTCGCTGTAACTCCGTGGATTTTTTTGAAAGAACGTTTCTAATAAAATGCACTATGAGCGCATTAATTCTGACCCCCCCCCCCCCCGTCTTTAACATCCACACAGATTTTAACGAAGCATACACCATTCGACCAAATGCTGGCGTGTCACACACCACACAGACAACCCACACGACAGCTACGTCTCGCGAATTGCCGCTCGTCGGGATTGCAGGGATTGCGCACTCTGAAAGGTTACTGCAGGGCTTCCCAACCTTTTCAGCTGGTGGATCCCTTCTTCAGTCAAAAATCCATGGCGGACCCCTGGTCTGTTCCCAATGACCCCTCCCCCTCTCCTCCCCCTCCACCCCCCCCCCCCCCGAAGTATCAATAGTCTTCTGTTTAGAAATGAATGAAAACAACTTGAAGGTCAAAAATCGACTTATGAAATAGGTAGTGCACTGACAAAGCAAGTTTAACATTTAATGATGCCTGAGGCCGCATACGTGCCAGCGAGTGCTGTGATTGGTCGACAAAGCTCGCTCTGTGCATGCGTAAAAGGTTTCAGCGCATCTACCGCTGTGAACCGGCGCACAAACGACCCCCGTATTGTTGCGAAGCAGTCGATCAGAGAATCTGCATTCTCCGGCACTAAACTGTGTATGCGTTCTCACTTAGGAACCGCAAAGGCTGCTTGGGAAGCCGACCTGAAGTAAAAGTACACATTTTTTCACAAGAAAAAAATAGTGCTGAATTAGATTTTAACATTTTTATTCAATAACTTTACTCATTATTTTACACGATTTGGTAAACGGTGGCCACGGACCCCCTACAAAGAACCGGCGGACCCCTAAGGGGTCCGCAGACCACACGTTGGGAAGCCCTGGGTTACTGCATTGTGAAGGTATTGGAGGACTGTGGGCATAGCGTTTCGTTTATTAAATGAAGTCAAAGTGAACGCGGACAAGTAGTCCAAATCATCATATCTTTCAACCAGTTAATCGGGAATAAAACGATTTTTGCTAGAATATGTAACGCTGTTCCTTTGGACCATTTGCCTTTATTACAGACGCCGATGCCCGAAGTGCTTTATGTTTAACCCCAAAGTGAAACTCAGATACTGCAACCAACAGAAAGTTGAGTACAGTTGTTACTTGTCACCTATCTATCATGCATTAACAATCAGCCACTTGTCATGCAGTGGTGGAGTGAGTCCGCCTTTCACTGCATACATTTCACATTCACTCCTCAAGCCACTGTGATCTTCGGCTAATACATGTTGTCTAACGTCGTCTTCTTACATTCCGCTAAGTCGTTTCCTCAGTCTTTCCTTACTACTTGGAACCCAAGCAAGAACTTCTACGACCCACTACCTTCCATTCTCCTGGCTACACATCACGAACATCTCCATTTAATTTTCCCAGTCTATGCTCTAATTTATTTACCTCTTATGCCTTTTCTGAGTTCAATTTACACACCTCAGACAGTTTTCGAATGGCTTCGCACTGAAAATTGTGATATAATTTCTTAATCTACTACCCAAAGAAAGTCGATCGTGACCTCTAACAACGAACTCTTTGAACGTGACTACATTTAAAATGAAGTGAATTCTATTTTTTATACGTAAGACATATTTATGACTGTACTACAGTACTGATTGCTGATTCCAGAATTATATCACAAATGAACGAAGAAAGCTGTCGCGTGGCAACCAGATTAAATTATGAGACTCTTTATAGAAGTAAAATTTATTCACTATATACTGGACGACGAAGGGTCGTGTTTTACATACACGATATTGTAATCCACGCGCATCTGCTGGATTCGTATTGCTAAAATATAGATTAGAATATGAAATCCTTGTAACTTCGGAAATAATCCAGACTCGCAAGTTTTAAGAGTAGTTTTGGAATCAGCACTAACATATCCTGAAGGTATGTTATAAATTCTCAGGCTTTTTAAATATTTAACTTACTTTATATTGCTAAGACTGAAACGTCCCCTTTTGAAAATTATACACGACTGTGCTTAAACTGACACACAATGTTTTTAGCGCAACGGAATCTGACTTTCAAAAATCCCTACAAAAAAAAATTGCCCTGACTAACATTAACCTATACGTTTCACAAATCGCTTACCTCACAAAAATCTTGGTTACTCGAACTACTGCAATACAGCGAGCGCCACTACTGCCTGCTAAATAAAAGATTCAAACTACGGAAGGCACTAACTACTGATAGGCATAGTTAGCAAATGAAAGATTTTGATAGAGAACAAATGATTTATTTACCTTAATAGTCATAATATATATAGCAGTTCATGACATCCAGTCTTACAAATTTCAAAACTCCGCCATCTCTCTCCCCACATCCACCAATGCTGGCGGCTCACCTCCAACTGCGCAACGCTACGCGCTGTTCACATCCAGCTGCCCAACACTACAATGGCGGACAACAATGCAAACTAGCCACAGACTGCACACAGCACAGCCAGTGATTTTCATACAGAGCGCTACGTAACGTTGCCAATAAGAAAACATAAACAGCCTACTTACAAGACGCAGACCAATTTTGAGGACATAACACTAGGCTGACTGATATGGTTGCTTTAAACAGCGGTTGCCTTGAGGGAACTTTATTACAATATACATTTTACACGGCATTTTGTGATTTCACATCATCTGAACTGGTGAGAGAACGATGTTTTTAAATACATTTGTGGTAGTTGCCAAGAGTCACTTTACAGTGACATGTTGATGTGGTAGTTTGCATGGTCTTGCAATAAATATTTTTAATTTTTCTGAAATTCACCCAAATGAAAGTTGGCAACAGTGAATAAACATGTCCATCTTTTATGAGTTGTTCACGAAATAAATATTGAGATATGGTGAAATGTTTGATTTGATTTATCAATATCTACATTCCGCATAGCTACAAATACCGTATAGCTCATGTGAACTTCAGGATCAGACACTTTAAATCGACTGCAGCCATCAATTAGTTCACATAACATTGATGAAATCCGTATTTGTCGAGTACTTATGCCATACTTTATGAAGGCTTAGACGATTTAATTAACTCCAAGCAAATGTGAAGTTGTAAGTCCACTGATCACTGTTTTAAGCGTTAAATCGCCATATGCACTGGTTGTAAACTATCAGATTTGGACATTATTGCAATCTTCGGTTTGGATATTCTGTAGTTTAACAAGACGCCCGTTTAGTAGTCTATGCCTGCAACAGCTACACATACAAAAACTCACCAACGACAGTATGCCGAAATTAAAATACGTAATCACCATATTTAACAATAAATTAACGCACTGGAAATGATTTCCAGTCCTAATAGCAAACATGACGGTGCGTTTTTGAACAGGTGTTATGGGTTTTATTGAAATTTAGTGAAATGCTCTCTGGAAACACACAAATCCTAGATAAACTGGTAACTTACACCGTCCGTCCAGGAAGCTCGTAGACTAATTTTATTCCTGGTACATAAGCGACGTCAGCGCTCTAAGGTGGCAGCTTGAACTAACAACTGTGAACAACAGAAGCGTTCTGAACCCGTCAGTTGTGAGCAGGAATTGCTGAGCACTGGACATGCGACCGTACTGCGTATCGACTGTTGTGTCACAAAGCACAATGGTGCAGCGTCTCTAAATCAAGTGTTGAAGACATTCTCCAGAATGTTTTAAAAGGCAGAAGTGTGCGCGAAGTTTGTCCGCACACCTTGATTCCCGAACAAAAACGACACGTGTAATAGAGTAAGAATCACAAGTGTCGAGACGGGGGGTGGTGGTGGTGGGTGGGGAGGAGGGGGGGTGGACCGACGACGACTCATCTCTCCACAATACAATTTCATTCAAGACTTGCAAGTGGTAGACTGTGCCATATTCACATTTTTTCTGTGCCATCAGTGGTACATGATATGATTTTGCACTTTCTATTTCCTCGTACCAGACATTTCACCTGCCGTCACACATCACATCCGTATGTCATCGGGCGCACGCAAGCGCCTTTCCGCTATTTCTAAAAAGCTTTATTTCTTTAAAGTTTATCTTTGTGGACTTTTTTGGTTTTCAGGTTTTTTAAGAACACCCGCAATTTAAACATCCGTCCACGGTGGCATGCACCAACCGTGGGTAAGTCAAGATGTCATGCAGATGGTCCCCTGGGCGTAAGAAACAGCTGCGCCACAGCTCCTCGACGAGTTACTCTCCCGAGAAAACGGCACAAAAACAGAGGGATGCTCATCAGGAGGCAAGAGAGAAGGAAAAACACTCCCGAACAGTCGTGGGACTCTCATGTGCAAACGAGAAAAAAAGCTCATTTAGACACGCACAGCAGAGCTGAGAATCATTGTTGCTGTAACATCAGCAACCATTTAAAGAGAGTTGCTTTAAAAGCTAGAGGGAGATGTTACTGCCATCTTGCTGATTAAAATCAGGACAGTACTGTGGCCCGGAGGGTAGGTTTCTGCGGTTTTAGTCAATTTTTAATCTCTCCTTTCCGTAAGGCACCTCCACTTCCGGAAGTTCCCAGTCACATGATGCGGACTCTACATCTACATCACAACTCTGTAGTTTCCACGTAAGTCTACGGAAGTGGTTCGATGAACCGACTGCCAGACTATTCCCCTAACGACCCACTCTGCAATATCACGCAGGACAAATGAATACGTAGATATTCCAGGGTGAATGTGTGTGTTATTTTAGTACGATGGTCATTTCTCCCAATGCAGGTGGGAATCACGGAAATATTGTGGCATTGGGACGAGAAACCAGGTGAGCGAAATTTCGTGAAAAGCCCTGGCCACAGTGAAAAAGCCTTTGTTTTGAATAATCACCAACTAGTGGTCTGGTGGCTGGCATCCATGCATGTAGATCACGGGCCCTCGGTTCGTGTCCCAGCCACTGTGCACATTTTCTTCACTCGGGGCTGGGTGCTTGTGAGGTTATCATCTCCATCAGACACACAAGTTACCGACTTCGTGTCAAACAGACTTGCACCACGCGTCCAGCCAACGCCAAACGGGCTCTGCCGGGCAATAATGCCAACGACCACACATGATTGCTACCCCAACTCGTTTACGTCACAGCCTCTCATTTTTCTGCGCACTTTTTCGATGTCCTCCTTCAACAGTATCTGGTAAGGAACCCATACAACGCAGCAGTACTCCAGCAGAGGTCGGGCCAACATAGTGTACGCAATCACTTTGGTAGATTTATTGGATCTTCTGAGTGCTCTGTCAATAAAACGCACTCTCTGGTTCGCCACCCCCATAATATTTGCTACGCGATATTTCCAATTTGTTTCTCATTGTAATCCCTACGTGTTTACTTGTATCAACAACATTTAAATCTGTGTAGCCGAAATTTAACGGACGTTCCTAGTATTCATGTGAAGCGCCTCATACAAGTTTTCGTTCTATTTTTTAAGTGTCAATTGCGACTTTCGCACCATGCAGATATGTCTAATTCGTTTTTATCTTCTGACAATTTCAGGAGATGTCAAATGACAGCACCACCTCCAAAGAATGCAAGACGGCAGCTCAAATTGTCTCTTAAATGATTTATATAGATTAAGAACAACGAAACATTGTAACAGTTTTTTGGGAAACTCCAGATATCACTTCGGCTTCTCTAGATGACTTCTCGTCGGTGACTTCAAATTACGAGCTCCCTGACAGGAAATCACGAATCGAGTCACCCAACGGAGAACGCATAGTTTCATGACGAGTCACTTGGGAACAACGATGTTTGAAGCCATCTGGAAATTTATAAACAATGGAACCAACCTGATATCCCCTTGCGATAGCAGTAATTACTTCGTGTGTATAAAGAGACGGTTGTGCGTCACAAGAATGAAAATTTAGGAATCTGCGCTCCTCATGTGTCAATTAGATAGATTTCTTAGAGATATTTCGTAACATTCAAATATAGCATACGTTCCAAAATTCCACTGCAAATCAGTGTCAATAACGCCAAAATAGCTGGTCGTAAAAACATACGGAAGTATCTAAACACGAGAGCACTGGGAAATTTATCACACTTGAGTGTTTCTTACACAAACTCACTGGGACCAGAGTGAAATTTTCACTGTGCAGCGTAGTGTGCACTGTTATGAAACTTCCTGGCAGATAAAAACTGTGTGCCGGAACGAGTCTCCAACTCTGGACCTTTGCCTTCGAGGGCAAGTGCTCTATCCACTTTTTTGTCGTTGATCTCATTTTGTTCTATATTGTTCGTTGAATCTGTTCGCAGCCGACGTCCGATAACACCCGTTTAGGTTCTTCGTTGACCCGTTTACTCAGTTCTTTTATTACAGAGGGTAGTTAACCCTCTGACCGAACACGCTGAGCTACCGTGCCGGCTGCAGACTGAGCTACCCAAGCACGACTCAGGCCACGTCCTCACAGCTTTAATTTCGAGTTCGAGTCTCGGTCCGGCACACAGTTTTAATCTGCCAGCAAGTTTCACAGGGACCAGCTTATGTTGCTTCAGATTGCGCGGCAGCAACTACCAGACGGTCTTACTTTATCCACAAATGTGCACAACCAGATAGCCAAATCTTAAAGCAAAGCTTCGTTAGACATGTTGCTATTGCAGGTACAGTTAACTTGCTTCCCGCCGATCTTTGATGAGACCTATCCTGACAGTTATAAGGGGACCTGTAATTTCATCTAGACTTCTAACCACGGTGAAACATTGCGTATTAACATATTCTTACCTGACGCATTTCTGCCACAAGAAGGAGCAACAAACCTTCCTTAACACAATCGAGAATACTATCATACAGAACCTCAACAACTAGAAGGTGAGTAATGGAAAGTTTTATCAGGATAACTGCGTTCTCTACTGATCCATTGCCCAAATGATTTCCACTTAGGAAATTACAGCACGAAGAAGTTATGCACAAATACTCTAAACAGAAATGTAAATGCATGACACGAAGTTCTGCAGAAAGACGACAGTGTTCCAATTGCTGTAGAGTGAGTAGATGGAATTACTCCATCTATGACGACACGACTGGAACAAAATCTGGAAGTAATACTAGCGAAAGCAAAGTGAAGATTACCTAAATGCGTTAACAACGGAGCTTTTCAGCAATATATTAATCAAGAATAGCGTTAAACTGTAGCTTTGTGTCAACATTTTGAACACTTTGGTGGCGGTGGTGGGGGGAGATGTTCATAAAATGTGATTAAGCACGTCAGCTTCTTTTGAAGCACACAATACACGATGATGACATGTTTCCCCATGGCCACCACTAACTTAACTCACGTATTGTAAAGAGTTACCACTGAAGTCACCGACTCTTTGTCCTTGCATGTATTTTGCGTTGTTTTCATATTGTCTTTCATCAGAATTCCGCCATGACTCGTGATGCTAAGGCACGAGCGTATTATTTTTTCGCCGACCATTATAAAATGAGATCAGAAACCGTATTCGTGTAAGGAAGTGATTTCTCAAAGACAGCACCTGGTATTTGACTCAGCCGGTGTGGATATGGCGATGCAGCATCATCTTCGCCACGTGGCGGGTATCGATTCCGGACAGCCGGTGAAGCCCCAGGTGGCGCCACGTGACTTCCGTGGCGTGTGGGGCTTCCGCTTCTGCTGATGGCCATTTCTGTGCATACTTTGACGGACTACTAATAGAGCAATTGGATCTGCAAGTCTCCGACCAAGCTGAAAACTCAAGGCTTCCACACGTGCTGAATCACTTCTCGCCGATCTTGTTAAGAGCTAAGTGTAGGTATTACGGCGTGCCAAAAAACTACTGCCCATTCGGTAGTTTGGATCATGTTCGCGAGTTTACCATTCATGAACCCTTACTTAGGAGCACAGTGCATTAACGGAATGCAAAGCCGCACACATCAACATAGATCTGTTCTTGTAGCATTAATTCGTAAAGTCCATATAGATAGTCGACGAGACTAATGTAACATTTCTTTGACGAGGACCAAAATCGTGGCTACGACGATATTTCGGATGCGACAAAAGGAAATATGTGCTTACCAAAATACACTATTAAATACGTCTCTTACTGATTCTGAATACCATACATAATGAATCTATGACCAGCATATATTGTAAACACTAATAACAATAATGGGAAATTTATGGGAGAAATATCTCAGTTCGCAAATATCAGACAGCTATTGTAAAATAACTTTTGTACCATAGAATAAATAAGAAAACATTACCCCGCACCAATCTAACTCTTCCTTTCCGTTTCGGTTCTTAAGTTTTATGAGTCATACCGGCCAATTAAAATCCAGGGAGAAGAAATAAAAATGTTGAGGTTCACCGATGACATTGTAATTCTGTCAGAGACAGCAAAGGACTTGGAAGAGCAGTTGAACGGAATGGACAGTGTCTTGAAACGAGGATATCAGATGAACATCAACAAAAGTAAAACGAGGGTAATTGAATGTAGTCGCATTAAATCGGGTGATGCTGAGGGAATTAGATTAGGAAATGAGACACTTAAAGTAGTAAAGGAGTTTTGCTACTTGGGGAGCAAAATAACTGATGATGGTCGGAGTAGAGAGAATATAAAATGTAGACTGACAATGGCAAGGAAAGCGTTTCTGAAGAAGAGAAATTTGTTAACATCGAGTATAGATTTAAGTGTCAGGAAGTCGTTTCTGAAAGTACTTGTATGGAGTGTAGCCATGTATGGAAGTGAAACATGGACGATAACCAGTTTGGACAGGAAGAGAATAGAAGCTTTCGAAATGTGGTGCTACAGAAGAATGCTGAAGATAAGGTGGGTAGATCATGTAACTAATGAGGAGGTATTGAATAGGATTGGGGAGAAGAGAAGTTTGTGGCATAACTTGACTAGAAGAAGGGATCGGTTGGTAGGACATATCCTGAGGCATCAAGGGATCACAAATTTAGCACTGGAGGGCAGCGTGGAGGGTAAAAATCGTAGAGGGAGACCAAGAGATGAATACACTAAGCAGATTCAGAAGGATGAAGGTTGCAGTAGGTACTGGGAGATGAAGGAGCTTGCACAGGATAGATTAGCATGGAGAGCTGCATCAAACCAGTCTCAGGACTGAAGACCACAACAACAAACAACCGGCCAATTGCACACAATTTTATTTCGTACTTAATCTTGGATGCACAATATTTTCTTTAGCCGTCGTGCACTAAAACCACCTAGTGATGGAGTAGAAAAAGCGCTTTCTTTGAATGTTTTTGTAAATCCTACCAAAACATTTCCCAACAAACGTACACGCCAACAGCTGAGAAATTTCGTTCTAATCGGATAGGTTTGCCAACAATACTCAAAGATAAGGCACTTCTGATTCCACCACAAGGTGATAATACAAGAAAAACGGGTACACGGAAAAATTTGCATCCAAGAGTAGACAACATAAAAATTTCCGTCTCTGTACAGCTGTCCTGGAAGAATCGTAAAAGTGAAGAATTGAAATGACTTGAAACGCGTGTATTGGCCATGCTGATGCTCTGAAGTAAAGAGGTAATGATGTTCTTTTGTTCGTCTGTGCAATGATCAAGTTACAGGGGTATTGTCTCATGACTTGATGTGACATTTGTTGCTCAAAGAAGCTTTGCCTTCGGACGCTGAGCTCAGAAAATTGGAGATCTAAATGGCGGATATTTCCTCGGCATATTAGAGCTCTTGAGTCACTATGTTCGAGTTCTTGTAAAACACATTAACAAGGTCAGATACTAACAAGAAGTTGGAAAGCGTTTACAAGTGATACTCAAAATTAATTTATCTCTACTTGCGCTGATCATGTCAGGGGTGTAATGTTGAAACCGAGAGAAAATGTGAAGTATTATTCAATTATTTTTGGTGCAATTCCTGATTCAAATCACACTGAACAAACAACAGTCATTCTGCGTTATATTTACTTCAAGAAGGAAACTGGTAAGTGTGAAATAAATGAAGGGTTTCTGTAATTCGCAGATTGTAATCAGAAAACGAGTGTTACTAGTGCAAGTTTAATTGAAACACTCAATTCCTATTAATGAATGCCGCGGACGGGTTTATAGTTACGGAAGAAATATTAAAGGGGCTTATACAGGAGCTCAGGCACACTTTATTCAGTGATATCATCTTGCAAAACTTTCCCTGTGTGCTTGTTACAGCATTATGTGGAGTACAAGCAGCTGAGAGCCATCATGGAACAGATGCTTTTTCGGAGTTATCCAGCTTCTTTACAACCTGTTCAGTAGCAGTCCTCAACGGTGGCCAATCCTGGAACAGTGTGTTGGAAGCTCTTTATATTACATGTCTGACACCCATTGGCGTGCTCGAGTTGGCGCTGCAATACCAACTGCGGCTCACTTGGATAAGATTGTCTTTGCTGTTGATAATCTTAGTAAATTAAATTTATTAGTTGAAACACGTTCGTGATACTGGGTGTTTTGCGTTATGCTAGATCATTCAAGAGTTTAATCATGGCATCAGTTTAACTGCAGTAGTTGGTACAAATTGACTACAGAAGCAAATTACTGCAATCTCGAAATACTACCACTGTCGTTGAGGTAAGACACTTATTACATGACTTGAAATATCTTCGCGAAAATTGAGACGTCATACTCCCTGATCGAAAGTTGTTGACAGTGCAACTAATATGATCCTGAATTTCCGGGTGTGCGCATTAAGGAGAGGAAACCGTTTTATGATGAAACGAAGAATGTAGTGGGAAGATATGAATTCACAAGATTTTGTCCCGAAAAATGTATTTTATGTCATTACTGGCAGTCTATTACCTAACTTGAAAACGTGATATGAAACAGTGAAGGTTTTAGATGAAACATTTAGATTTTATGGAAATAGTCAAATATCAGGTCGCTGAAGCATGCACGTTATGTATCAATGAATACCATAAGGATGCCACAACAGGTTTAGAATGTGTGTGTGTGTGTGTGTGTGTGTCCTTAGCGTAAGTCAGTTTAAGTTAAATTAGGTAGTGCGTAAGCTTATGGTCCGATTACCTCGGCAGTTTCGTCCCGTAAGACCTTACCACAAACTTCCGATTTTTCCTTTCTCAGGAAAAATTTCGGAATACGAACATATTCAATTCACTCTCTTGACACAGAACATTCTGAATCCTTTTCTCCAGTCTCTATTTGTCGCAACATCTTCAGACAACAGCATCTCCCTCCTACTGTCACTATCTGCGTCTCTCCCTCACTGTCTCATTTTCGTCCTATTGATTTACGGTATATTCCAAAGGCAGTGTCTCGTTCCTCACTGTCTCCTTTCGTCCTTGACGCTACCTCGGTTTTCCCTATACCTGAGCAGCACAAAACCTCTTGAGGGAGGGGGGGGGGGGGAGGGGCAGCTTTTACAGCTTTTTTCCCTCCTAAAACCACGTATTTAAAATTTCGTCCTAAATGCGTCCTCCCCACACCTACGTGTTGAAGTTCGCGTGTCTGGGAGGATCCAGGCCCCCTCCCGCCAAGTCTATGTAGATTGTCAACTCTTCTCTCTTTTATTTCCACGCTGGGCGGAGTGGCCGTGAGGTTCTAGGCGCTACAGTCTGGAGCCGAGCGACCGCTCCGGTCGCAGGTTCGAATCCTGCCTCGGGCATGGATGTGTGTGATGTCCTTAGGTTAGTTAGGTTTAATTAGGTCTAAGTTCTAGGCGACTGATGACCTCAGAAGTTAAGTCGCATAGTGCTCAGAGCCATTTAAACCATTTTTTTTATTTCCACTGTGTCCTCTCTACGTTTCTCTCACTGCTATTATCTCTGTGCATCTCTAATCCCTTTTACTGCCACTGTCTCTCACTGTGAATCAACATCTCCTCTCTCTTTAGCTGCCATTGCTATTGCTATTGTCTCCATTCGTCTCTTTCTCCTTCTCCTTCCACCGGTTCCCTTCTTTTCCTTGCTACAGCAGCGTACTCACCTTATACAAAACCAATTCTACACGTCAGTTAAGTTCAAAAATGGCTCTGAGCACTACGGGACACAACTGCTGTGGTCATAAGTCCCCCAGAACTTATAACTACTTAAACCTAACTAACCTAAGAACAGCACACAACACCCAGCCATCACGAGGCAGAGAAAATCCCTGACCCCGCCGGGAATCGAACCCGGGAACCCGGGCGTGGGAAGCGAGAACGCTACCGGACGACCACGAGATGCGGGCCGTCAGCAAAGTTTTGACAGTTTATTTATGTACTTCGACATATATAAACAAGTAAGTACACATAATTTAAGGTTAACACGAAATCATTTGCTTTACATATTTTCTCAGTACGTTGCGTAACGATCGCTATTCATCAAAAACGCTTGTCTTGTAATTTGTATTATAATAAAGATGTTGTCATAAATATTTTTACACTCATTTTGAGTTCTTATCAGGCATGTTAATATTCTTTTTAGCTAATTTTATGTCACTGTACTATCACTTTGCGTATAACGGGCTTTTCACGCCTACACAAATATGCCTAGGCAGTGTGTCAGTAAGTTTTAATGGTGAAAAAATGATGACTAAAAACAGTTTGGTGATCTCAGAACTCTTACGACTACCGTAGAACCGTTTCTTTATGTCCATAACGTCAGTTTTGCACCTCAGATCGGGTAGTACGTGCATAATTTACTGTGTAAGTACCACAACACTGAACCTCTGACTGTTGGTAACGGATAATGATATCGAAAAAAGTTACCCACGAAAATATCATCTTAAGAACGTGTAACTACTTCGACGAACTGAGGAGACGAAGTATAGAAGTGGCCATCTTTACTTTTCGTACACAAAAATTGTTTTTTCGGATTTTTTTTTTTCAGGAATCACCCATGAACAAAGGGTGCTTCTATAAACTGTCTAAGGTTCACCTTAGACCAGGTGTAATGCACAAGAACCAACTGATTTCCTCCGTTTGCCTAGACTGGAGAAAATATGTAATGTTTACAGTTACATCTTCTACTACGCGATAGCTACAGAATGACAGTTCTTCCGATAGGTATAGAAATGGTCGATAGGCCCAGGGCTATGCAAAATAATTGAGCCCTAATCTCTGTGATCTACAGAACCCGAGGTGTGACCTCCTGCAAAACTGCTTTTTCGCGCGCTGCCTTTTCGAACATATTGGCACCGCGCACCGTCGTTAGTCATGTTTATATCATGTCAGACCTACTTTAAAAATAACAAAATTTGGTTGCTATGTTTGGAAATGGGGTCCAATCATACATCTTGCCCCGACCCCTGTCCTGACTCTCAGTGGCCCTGACCATACTTTCAGAAAATCGGACAGAAGCAGTTACTCAAATCTTCTACCAAGAATTGCGATTACACTAGGTCTCTCAATTTCAGCAGAAGAAGCAATATTCATGACAAAAATGCATCAAAATACATAGAAACTAAGAGATATGAAGTGAGTAAATGTAAATAATTTGGAAAAAACCATAAAGCTGAATGGACTAGAAAAATAGTACAAAAATGTAAGAAGCATATACTTTGACAAAAAGTACCTACAACAAGAAGTGCGTATCTAGAAATATAAGGTGGCGATGAAACAACTTTCGTTCGAAGGCCGTGAAGTCCAAAATTGGCATGACGATCAGGCAAAATCGCCGTGACCATTGAGGCAATCATCCCAGCGAAGCATCAAGTTGGAAATACCCCTTTGGTAAAAGGGCTAAGCGAGGGTTAATCTTCTTTGGACACCTCTACAGAGTAACTCAAAATAAGCTAACGAAAGAAGTACACTGCATTTCTGGAGAAAGAAATTGACAATAGCCTCGATTACTGGACTTAACGAAGAACTAGAAATAAACAACGTAAAGGAATCGAAAATAATAAATCATAGAATAACAGTTTTAGAAGTCTTTCAAAGAAGTAGTGTGAAGAAATCTGGAGCAACATGCACAGACGAAAGGAAAGAAATATGGGAAGAACTTTGAGGAGTAGTAGAAAAACAGCGAAGAAACAAAGAAAAAGAATTCCCGTTATGTGACACTTGTTGGTCATTATGAAAACAAAAAAAAGAGCTCCAAAAGGTAAGGCTTATGGAGTGCGGTGGGAGCAATATAAATTACATCTTAAGTATTATGAGGACAGACCACGGTAGATCCGACTAAGCTCAAATGTTGGCGAGATGAAACAACACGTTCGCGTGTGCCACTGTCGAACGTTTGTAGTTTTCGATTAAAGCGGTGACGGAAATCAAACCCGTTTCATGGGACCCAGTCGAAAATTCAAGTTGCTTACGTAACGGCTTCCAGGGCCAGAAAAAATTAATTTTCAGTATTTCATTTAATTATTGACCAGTTTTAAAAATTTACAGCACTTTCGTAATCTGCTCATTTGGAGGTATAATCTTACATGTGTTAAACGCTTAACGTATTACGGCAAGTATTACAATTAGAAACAGTACAGGTGTGTTAAGACGACGTAACTCACGACGCGCAGATTACGCACACCACATTTATCCTGTATCTGGGAATGGGACGACGTAGCTACTTACACACAATTTTAAACATTTTATTCACTTTTTCTCGCTAATGTGCTTTACGTCAAATACTTACGTCATTTACTCTTTTGTAAAGTAATCAGACGTTTGGAGCTGTTTTGTACACGAGTGTTTGATTTTTTGAAAAATCGAGGGTGTACTGGTTGGATTCTAATGTTCCACTGACGGAATCAACTAGTGTTTAACGATCTGCTAATGGAGCAAAATAGGGGCCCACTTACGCTTTATTTTTGTTCTAACAATCGATCAGAATCCCAAGAACCTGTTATCAGTTCACCATCCGAGGAAGTGGTCTTTGCGTTGCTTGACGAACTTGGATAGGCTCTAGCTATTGTTCCAGCAGTTTCCGTAGCACGGGACGATAGTGGTGGTTTAACATTATGTAAATTTTACGGGATTCTGCGTTCTGCATCCCGTTTTGCACAGAAACAGCATCAAGCACCGCCAATTAACTGTTATCAGTTTTCACTTTATATATTAACACTGTTTAAAAATACGTCACACAAAATCGTAAAGCACTGGAAACAATCGATCGCTGAGAAAGAATTTATTGAACCACAATTTTCGTGCTACAGACTGGCCGAAGTGTATTACGTCATAACATGATATCTCCCACTATGGCCGCCGGTCATGGAACAGATGGATAACCAGTGCCTTTGCAGTATGTTTGTCAGATTTTAATGTATTTCTGTAAAGTTTTCATGCTTGCTTTAATATTTAGTCCGTATAGATACACGTGTGTGCGCGTTATCTCCCGCCGAAAGTCGCAGTGATGACTGGGTGTTGTGTGATGTCCTTAGGTTAGTTAGGTTTAAGTAGTTCTAAGTTCTAGGGGACTGATGACCATAGATGTTAAGTCCCATAGTGCTCAGAGCCATTTGAACCATTTTTGAAAGTCGCAGTGTTAGGTTTTCAAGTTGCAATGCTAAGCACACCGTAGATTAGGCTTTCCCAATGCGTGTTGCCACGTTCTACTGTCTGAGACAGAACTACAGGGTGTGTTGCAGTTTAAAACGTGAGCCGCAGTACCTGATTATCAGTTTCAGTGTGTACACTTCCCAAGCAGATAGCGTCCGAGCATTTTTACAGCAGTTTCTTGACGGGGATTCTGATCATTCGTAAGCAATGATTTTTCGTTCCTATGAGAATGGAGCTAATAAGAATTAATCGTGCCGATTAGTTTCAGCGTCCTGAGTTACGTTGCCCAGATAACGATTGAAAAAACTGAGGTGCACAGCAATTTCGTGATTAAATTAGTACATGAAACTTTATCACACAGTACATAGGAACATTACACAGAAATAAAATATTTCCAGTCGATAATATTACCTATTATGGAATCTTCCAGTATCATATTTCCAGTGGATAATATTACCGGAAAAAATAATTACGCAATCTTCCAGTATCATATGATGGAATTGTTTCGTTACCATATCGCCGTCTACCTCGTGTATCCTGACAAACCGACTAGCAGAGGACGCTTATACTTCGGTACTTCAATGATCACGTTGAAACTGTGTGATAGTCAATTTTGATCAGGGCAGCTGCCAAGCCTTTCAAACGCCAGAAACACTGAGGAGACGGCTACTAACCAGTAACTACAAGTCATATCCATTTGAGAATTTGAATGAGAACATACCACAAAACAAACTTACCCGCATTGCTGCGGTTTAACAGTATTATCGGATTTGTCATGATTCCTCAGTGATTAGTTTTGTTATGACTGTTTCATGTTCATGGATGTCAAAACTGATTTATGCATCTTTGCTTTGGTCTTTCTGTACCCGAACCAGGTGGCGCAGTGGTTAGCACAGTGGACTTGCATTGCATTCGGGAGGACAATGGTTCAAACCCACGTCCGGGTATCCTGATTTAGGTTTTCCGTGATTTCCGTAAATCTCTTCATGTAAATGCCGGGACGGTCCTTTGAAAGGGCAAATTTCCGTCCCTATCCTTCATCTGATGACCCGGATGACCTGGCTGTTTGGTCCCCTCCCCCAAATCAGTATACAGCCTTCCTGTATAACGTTTTCCAGCGGCTTTGAAGTCATAGACTGTATGTGGGAAAATACTCTCGCCCATTCTTCCAACATGATTTAACCTATTTATCGGACGTGCGTAACTTCCTTACAGCATTCTCTTGACACCTCGTAGGTCTTTATTTCAGACGCGACAATTTCTTCTGTATCTAAGTCGAGCGTAGATATCTATTCCTGCTGGCTGGGTTCATCGTTTTTGTTTTTTTGTTAGAATCCCTCATACTGCTCCATGACGGACTATAGGTGCTACTTCGATTCAATGAAAGTTAATCATGGACGCAAGATTGCCTTTGCGTGCATCGCATCAAACGGAGACTGATTTAATTTTGGAGTCAATATCGCAGGAACTGCTTCAACTTGAACTACAACCAACATATTTAAAAACATTTGTGTGTTCCTTTTGACATTTTTCTTCTTGTTAACTGGTTCCCAGTGAACGCCTGTAGTTTAGTATTGTGGCTTCTTTCCTGATCTCAATGTGTGATGTGTCTAAACTTTACGACCTCTGCCCACAGAGAGACTGAATGCTGCCTACTCGCGTTGTCGGCACGTGACGTGGTAAGAGAAGTATGCTAGATGGAGCAGGGACGAGTGGAAAGTCATTCTAATGACAATACGGGATGTAAACGAGGAAATGCACTAACGTGGAGCTCTGAGACTTGCCCTCTCTTTAAAGCAGGATAGGAAGCTGTCTGTGGCGGATCTGACGACGGAGTACAACGCTGCTACAGGCCCAAGTGGTTGGGAGCACACCGTTCGGCGCACATTAGTGGTCATGTCCCTCTGCAGTACTGAGACCCTACATGTTTCCATACTGACCCAAGAAGAACATCGATCACGATTGTAATTGTCACAAGATAATCGAGACTGGACCACGGGTCAATGGTAACGGGCCGCTTGGTCAATGGTAACGGGCCGCTTGGTCGATGACTCACATTTGAAGACAAATGTTTGTAGTTCCAATATATTCTTTTGTTTTTCACTTAAAAATATATTGTGTAATACCTTATAATCTGTAGACTCGAAATGTGTAAGTAGTAAGCTTGTATCAGTCACCATGGTTTGGTGAAGACTGAAATTTCTGTTTGAGTGACCACTGTATCCACTCCCTCCCTCTCGGCTTTTCCTAGCGGCCTGCGATGTAGCCCTACAATATCAATATTGGCTCTTACGCAAAATATTTTGGCGACTACTGCACTATAGTGTTTTCAGGAGAAGGGAAGTTAACTCACAATGTCATTCCCACCAGAACCGCTTTTTGTGAATGCAGTGGCACGCTATCAGGTGCCACCTGCCTGCCCAACAACCACCGGCCCTGAATTTGCGTGAACTGCGTGACCTGTACGTGGACGACTGGTGCGCCACGCCTCGAGAAACTTACAAAAGGCTCGTCGAATGCATGGGACGCAGAACCGCCGCTGTGCTGCATTCCATAACTGGACCAACAAGCTATTAAGCAAGAGATTGTAATGTTTTCACTCATTGGTGTATTTGGGACCTTGCAGCAGTTTGTTTTTACAGGAAACTCTTCTGCCTTGTGCAGTCTTTGCAAGGAGGAGTCTGCGCCACTTTGGTTCCAGATAGCGCGCCGTTAGGTTTGGGACAGCGGAGAGCGAAGTTCTCCCCGAACGCGGAGGCAGCGCGTGCTATTGACTCAGCCGGCGCTACAGCCGTCCCTCCTCCCCTCTCCCCATCACTCCTTGCCGCTGCTACCGTTTTGTGCCGCTCTTTTCCCCGAAGAGGCAGCCCAGACGGCAGTGACGCAGCCGCCCTGTGTCTCGGGTTCGTTCCCTTGTACCGGCAGCAGGCTGCGGTTTCCGCGGTTTTGCCGCGTACGGCCAACACGCCAGCACACTCCAGCAGCGAGGCCGCTGCAAGTGTATCCTCTAACTAGCCGACGCGTGTGCGATCTTGTGGAAGAATACTCGGCAGGAAGAAACGAGAGCAGTGAGCAGTGAGGGGAAAACAGAGAATGAAAAACATGAGTCAGCCTTACTTCAATGACGCAGAGATCGGACATTACAAGGCAACAGTGGGGAATGCACTAGTACAGTAGTTCCCAGTCTGGGCTGGAGGGGGGGGGGGCGGGGGGGGGGGGGGGTAAATATCCTCCGACGGGTAAAATGAAATTTTCTGAGACCTAAAAACAAAATGATTCAATTGTCTTTCGATCACAAAGGTAAATTATTTTTTAAATATAACAATCATTACTATTTCGTGAGACTGTAATACTGCTTTCGTAAGTTATCAATAGTTACCTGTTTTTAAAAATACTATCAGTAACAGGGAACACGCTGGCAGTTGTTACAGTTTGTGAAATGAATGTACGAACATCTGCCTCAAATAGTCTACACCATACAAACTTATTTTCTACCATGCATCAATAACATTTAAAGTGGGACATAATCTCCTTGTACCTTTATCCCGCATCGGGCCAAGGTCGGCACAGTTATTTAAGATTCGGCATGGTTGCTTTAAAGGGTGATCGGTTAACCTTCCCGTCTCCACCCGTTAGCCCCAGGACAGAACATACGCACTCCAGCTAGTGGTGTGTAATTTCAGGGAAAGTTTTCTAAACATTTACGGTTCGTGTAACTCAAGCAACACTTTCTTATCAGTCCGTTATCCGTCTAAAGGTAGCAGGGAAACCGACTGAAAACCATAACTAGGCATCCTGGTACACCGACTCTCGTCGTTAACCGCCGCGCATACCGATCAGGGGCCGGCGCACCTCCCCGTCCCGAAAGCAGCGTTTTAACACGCACATCCATCCGGGCGGGCCTAAACTGTGAAACTGAAATATATCACACACACACACACACACACACACACACACACACACACACACCTCATGACAAAGCCTTCTCATAGTTGTAGGTACTCATTATTATTTCTCTTTCCTGTCTCACACGTTATGTCTGGTTAAAAATGGAAAGTGACGCGGACCTTTATCAAGCGTGACTTCCTTTTAACTGTACGGTACATGTTACATTGCATTTAGGAACTTTCGGGTAATTGAACAAGTATCAATAATTACAGATTTCTATAGTTGTATATATAAGTTTGGATGTAGCTGTATTGTGTTGATGTACTGGTGGATATTGTGTGGTATGACTCCTGTAGTTGATAGTATAATCGGTATAATGTCAACTTTATCCTGATGCTACATGTCCTTTACTTCCTCAGCCAGTTGGATGTATTTTTCAATTTTTTCTCCTGTTTTCTTCTGTATAATTGTTTATTATTATTATTATTATTATTATTATTATTATTATTATTGGCAACTGTCCGGTACAAAGCGTTGGCAGTCTTCCAGTTTCTGTAATTTCAGAGGTTCAAAAAATCCAGCAATCAAGTGATTCGCAGACATTAAGTATAGAGCAAACAAACACTGGTAGCAGTTACTTCTGTAAAATATCTGGGAGTATGCATACGGAACGATTTGAAGTGGAATGATCACATAAAATTAATTGTTGGTAAGGCGGGTGCCAGGTTGAGATTCATTGGGAGAGTCCTTAGAAAATGTAGTCCATCAACAAAGGAGGTGGCTTACAAAACACTCGTTCGGCCTATACTTCAGTATTGCTCATCAGTCCGTACCAGGTTGGGTTGACAGAGGAGATAGAGAAGATCCAAAGAAGAGCGGCGCGTTTCGTCACAGGGTTATTTGGTAAGCGTGATAGCGCTACGGAGATGTTTAGCAGACTCAAGTGGGAGACTCTTCAAGAGAGGCGCTCTGCATCGCGGTGTAGCTTGCTGTCCAGGTTTCGAGAGAGTGCGTTTCTGGATGAGGTATCGAATATATTGCTTCCCCCTACTTATACCTCCCGAGGAGATCACGAATGTAAAATTAGAGAGATTCGAGCGCGCACGGAGGCTTTCCGGCAGTCTCTCTTCCCGCGAACCATACGCGAGTGGAACAGGAAAGGGAGGTAATGACAGTGGCACGTGAAGTGACCTCCGCCACACACCGTTGGGTGGCTTGCGGAGTATAAATGTAGATGTTGATGTAGATTCTAACTCAGCTGATTTCTGATGTGGATGTATGTTTGTTTTGTGGCGCAAAAGCAACTTGAGTCATACGCACCCATGTCACAACCACAGAACACTAAGACAAAAAAGGCGTTACAAACGACTACACGTTAAGCCCAATCGACGGAAGGAAAGACAGCTAAAAACATGAACTTGGAGAAGCGTTTTTAAAAATACTCCATAGAAACAACGAAGGTCCTAGACAATGAGAAAGTGGTGGGGGGATTACCACGTAACAAATGGCGATGGCTAAAAAGACAGTGCTCAGTACGCACCCTAGCCAAAATTATGTCCTCACAGCGAGAGAACCGAGAGGAGGTCGTCCAAGGCGCTGGGAAAGGCTTAAAAACTCTTAGCTTGTTCCCGCGAAGGGACAACCAGTGGTGATGCCAAAGGAACACCACCTGCTGTCAGACCGACGTCACCAGGAACCCACATAAACATCAGTGGCTCCATCAACAGTGAGCAAGTGACAGCTTTCCTGGATCCGATGCACTAAGAGATGGAAAGTGTACAACACACAGGGCTCTGAAGGCACAGAGAGTCGGAGCAAATGACAATTCAAAAGCCTGTGTCGCCAGATGTACTGCATGCCTGATACTGTGCAAAGAGCTCCGCTGTAAATACTGAGGAGTTTTCCGGAAGCCGATACCAAAAAACGTCGGTGCCAACCATGAAGACACACCCGGCACCACGGGTAGTCCGAGAGCCATCTGTGTACACAAAGGTACTACCGTGAAGTTCCGTGCGAGTGCCGAGAATCTTACGGCGATAGAGCGAGTCTGGAGTAGTGCCCTTAGAAAGCGAGTGAAGTCCAAGGTGAACAAGAGCTGGCGCACGAAGCCAAGGTGGTGAAGGATTCACACCCATTGGGAAAGTGGCAGACAGCGTGAAATTATGCTGCTGGAGCAATGGCCGGAAGCGAACTCCACGAGGTAACAGAACAGGGATGCGCCCCACACTAGCTATCAAGGGAGTCATCGGAGGAGGAGGCATACAGGTAGGACGGGTGGCCAGACATGGGAGACGAAGGACATGCGTATCTGCTGAGGAGAAAATCACGGCGATATGATAGCGGTAGTTCGGCAGCTTCTGCACAGAGACACTCAAGGGGGCTAATGTAAAAGCACCAGTGGGCAAACAGATGCATAAACGAAACAACCATAGTCTAGTTTAACACGGACGAGGGACTGGTACAAACAGAGGAGGATAGTCTTATCCGATCTCTAGAAACTACCGCTGGGGATACGTAGGACACTGAGGGACCGGGTACAGCAGGCGACCAGGTAAGAATGTGGGAGGACCAAGAAAGTTTTCTATCAAACACAAACCCCAGGAATTTCATAGTTTCAGTGAATGGAAGAGCAACAGGACCGAGATGTAAAGACTGTGGAAGAAACTATTTGCGCTGCCAGAAATTACAAACTGTTTTGTCAGTGGAAAAGCGAAAGCTATTATCGATGCTCCACGATTAAAGACGTTCGACACAACGCTGAAGACGCCGCTCAAGGAGACAAGTCCGTAGAGAACTGCAACAAATGGCAAAATTGTTAACGAAAAGAGAGCCGGAGAGGCCCGGCGGGAGACAGGCCATACTAGGGTTAATGGCGATGGGAAAGATGACGAGGCTCAGGACGGTACCGTGAGGCACACCGTTTTCCTGGATAAAGGTGTCCGACAAGGCAGTCCCCACAGGTACCTTGAAAACTCCGTCTTTTAAAAATTCCTGAAGGAAAGGGAGTCATATGACCTCAGAATCCCCACGTTTAAAGAGTACAGATGATACCAGCACTCCAGATCGAAAAACACGGCCACAGTCTAGTATTTCCGCAGTAAACCGTTTATGACATGGGTCGACAAAGTGACGAGATGGTCAACTGTAGAACGCCGCCCCCGAAATCCATGTTGTGCAATGATAAGTAAATTGCGAGACTCGAGCCACTATACCAGCCGTGCATGAATCTTACGTTCCATCACCTTGCACACCCAGCTGGTGACAGGTATGTGGCGGCAGCTACAAGGAAGGTGTTTGTCCTTACTGGGCTTGGTATGGGTATGACAATGGCTTCACAGCAGCGTCTGTGAAACGTGCCCTCTGCCCAGATGTTGTTGTACGTATTAAGGAGAAAGTGCTTGCCTTCAAGACAAAGATTCAGCAACATCTGAATGTGAATTTCGTCTGGCCCTTGGGCGGAGAACCAGGATGAAGTGAGAGCATGATCTAGCTCCCTCACCGCAAAGGCGACATTCTAGTATTCCCGATTCTGAGATGAGAAGGGTATCACCCGAGCCGCCTCCACTCGTTTTCGATGGAGGAAGGCAGGGTGATAGTGGGTGGAGCTCGAAATCTCCGCAAAACAACTGCCCAAGGTGAAATAGCAATAGGGTCCACTAGGACATCATCTCCTACTGTCACGCCGGAAAATGGAGAATGGACTATGGCCCCCGAGAGCCATCGGAGGTTAGCCCACATGACGGAAGAGGGAGTGAAACTGTTAAAAGCACTAGTAAATGAAATCCAACTAGGTTTTCTCCTATTCCGAAGAGTGCAGTTTGCCATCGTAGGGTGACAGCTAAAAACGCGGAGAGCACGTCCCACCGCGAATTGCGTCGCGGCATGCCTCAGTCAACGAAGGGACCGGGGCACGGTGAGGCAAAGATGAAGTTCAAGAAATAGAACTCTGTGGCGGTAAGGATAACGTTAGGAATGTAGTCAACCCGATCATCAGCACTGGGGAAATGTTGTTCGTCGAAGGTCGGCAGGGAGGGGTAATGCCTCTAGCAGGCCTTACAAAGCTGCCATTTAGGTGTGCACGTAGGCGGGATACGAATCAGCAAATGGATAGCACACGGGAAATGGTCGTTCGAGTACGTGTCAGAGAGAACGGACCACTCGAGACGATGGACAAGGCGGGCAGTGCAAAGGTGTGGCTGGAGTCTGAAAGGAACGTGAGTCCTCCCGTGTTATGACACATGAGATTAAGTTGATTGAGAAGGTCAGCCAAGAGAGCTCCTCTCGGACAGGTTCTGGGAAGACCCCAAAGGGAATGGTGCGCATTAAAGTCACAGAGCACCAGTAAGGGGTGAGGGAGTTGCCCAATAAGCTGGAGGAAATCTGACCCACTGACACCGAATGACAGAGAGATGTAAACGGTACACAGGGAAGACACAAAGTGAAGGAAAATGCAGACTGCAATAGCAGGAAGCAGGGTAGTCAGGGAGATGGTTTGACTATGAACGTCATCCCCGGTGAACAGCATGACTCCCCCATGAGATGGAATACCATCCCCAGGGAGAAGGTCAAAGCAGACCGGTAAATAATGCGGGAGGTCAAAGCGGTTGTGAGGACGCAATTTCGTCTCCTGGAGGACGCTTTAATTCCACTAATTCCACGAGCATCCGTAATTTTTTTTTTTGGAACTACGGCCGCGAACGTTTCATTGGAGGAGAATCATGATGCACATACCGCGGACTTAACACAGAGCTCCCACACCGCGCATCATGAAAACGAACAAGCTTAACAACGGTAGCGAGATGCCCATAGTGGGTATTGGCACAAAAAATAAAGGGGTGTCACATCGGCGGCTGCCGAGTGCTAGCCCTCGAAGACACCTGCTTCCGGCGGCAGAGGGTGGAGGATCCTGCTCCATGAAATCTACAGAGGCATCGGGCATTCTCCTTCTGTCGGTCTGCGGAGTTCAAGGCAGAAAAACGGTTGGCGGTGCGCATCGGCGAGATGGAGATCGGCTGGGTGATGGTATCACATGGCGATAGCATTGAAGATGATCTACGAGTCAGCAAAAGAAGATTACCGTTTGAGCTCAAACGCCGAAGCGGAGGAAGAATAGGAGAATGGGAATGAAGAAAGAAAAGCGGAACGAAAGACCGTGGAGAGATTGTTCATAAGACTATTGAAAATGCAGAACACATTCCCAAAAAAATCCCAGCCATGTTCCTCGAGGGAGGGGAAGAAAAATAACAAATAGGACAGACATGCAGTACGGAAGGGAAATGATGCTACAAAGGCTGGGGCCCATGGTCGCCAAGCACGAACCAGTCAAAGAGCGGTGAGCCCCCTGGAAGGGGGGAGGGGGGGGGGTTGTTAGATGGGGATGCAAGTCTGAGTGAAACAAGTGGCAGCAGGAAGAAGACTGTTTAATGTTTAAATAGAACTGTCTTTCCTCAATGTGGATAGTCAGCATTATTTTCTGAGGAGGAGTTGTAGAGAGCACTGAAGACTGTTTCGTCTTTCTGTAAGAAAAAGTGGTTACAAATAAATAGTACCAATTGTCTCACTGACTGGTTAGTCCGTCGTTTGTTCAAAGAAAATCCTTTTTCATTCTAAAATTTAGGTAGGCGATATAGTTGATAGTGTGGGAAGGGGGGCGGACTAACAGCTAATGCGTGATTGCACTCTGGGGTACTGGTCTCAGAATGACTGGGAGCCACTGTACCAGCACTCTCCGCGCTAGTCTATCGTCAGAAAGCCTTTTCATCGCTTAAGATCTACTGCAAGCTGCATCCGTTTGAAACTGTTTACTGTTTATTGACGCCTTGATCTCTCTTTCCCCAGTTTTTCCCATCATACTTTTGTCAATTATCTAATTCACTATTTCTGGATGCCGGAAGATATGTCCTAACTGGTAACTTCTTTCAGTCAAGCTGTGTCCTACACTTCTCTTTCCCCTAATATGAGTCAGTACCTCGTCGCTAGTTATTCGATCTGTCCATTTAATATTCATTATTTTTGTGTAGCAAGACATTTCAAAAATTTCAATTCAATTCTTTTCTGTACTGCTCGATGTCCACGTTTTACTCCTGTAGTGGGTTACAGTCCAGACACATGCCTTCAGAAAATACTTCCACGATGTTGGCAGTCTGCATTTTATATTCCCTCTAATTCAGCCCTCGCCAGTTTTTTCTTTTTTAATACTGCCCGAACAGCAAAATTCATCTACTACTTCTAGTGTCTTACTTTCTAATGTAATTCCCTCAGCATTGTCTGATTTAATTTAACTGCATTCTATTACCTTTATTTTGCTTCGATTAATGTTTGTCTTGTATCCTCCTTTCAGCTAATATCCAATCTGTTCAACTGCACTTCCAAGTCCTTTGCTGTCTCTGACAGAATTACAATGTCGTCGGAAAAATGTGAAGTTTTTATTTCTTCTCTAAACTTTAATTCCCCTTCCAAATTTCTCCTTGATTTCCTTTACTGTTTGCTGCATCCAACAACATGGAGGATGGGTTACAACCACTGTTCTCTTTTATGCCCCTCGACTCTTACTACTGTCGTATCGATGGAAGTTATATAAAACCTTCCGCTTCCTGTGCTTTACTCCTACTACCTACAGAATTTTAAAGAGCGTGTTCTTGTCAACATTATCTAAAGCTTTCTCCAATACAACCAAAGCTGTAATCAATATGTTTGCACTGTCAGTATTGTCTCGAGTGTTCCTACATTTCTCCGCAATCCAAACTCATCTTCCCTGAAGTCAACTTTGCCAGTTTTTCCATTCTTGTATAACTATTTTGCAGCAACGATTTGGTCGGATTCTCACTTGTCAGTATGTGCTTGCTATGAAATTTTTCACCGCTTATCTGTGGGACTTTCGTGTGGCTAACACTAGCGTAGCGCCACGGGTGCCACTTCGTTTCACCGTCTTGGACGTAAAATCAGAATCGCAGCATGACTAAACCCGACCAGGAAGAGAGAGAAGCCGACCGCTGGACGACTGAGCGGTGCACAAGCGCAGAAGCAGGGTGTTTCCGTATTTAGGCCGGCAGGTCACCAGGAAGCAGCATGTAGTGGAGTATAGTTCTTGCCGGCTGTCTGGCAGAGCCGCAAAACGTGGTGTGGCGGCACTCCCGTTAGGCGCGGACCACGGACAATGCGCGGTGGGCGACGCTCGTAAAGCTAACGGCCAGGTCTACGTCCAGACTGCACCGAGACTCGGGGCAGCCGAGAACGATACGATTGACCTGTGCGGCAGTCTTGCTGCTTCCGGCATTTCCTTGTGTCACAACATTGCACTCCCAAAATTAGACAGCCAACTGAGTTTTATGACAGCAGTCGAAAAATCAGCAAAAAAATTACGATGCTTGTCCAAGAACTACAGAGTAGATGACGTCTAAACAGGCCGATCAACACTGAATGAACCTCTAAACAACCTTGATCCTTCGTTTCTCTTCATCTTCATTTCCTTGCGGGGGTAGACGACAGCAGAATACGACTGCTCATTTTCCTCGCTTAACGCACTGAAACAAAATCTAACGAGGTGAATATTACGAATAAAACCTACATCGAAACTAGTGGCCATGTGGTGACGGGTACGCACGGTGCAGGTTGTGGCGTTTATGTCGTGTTGGAAGACTATGGTGCTTGTGCAGGTTGAATAGAAGAATATGTTCAAAGACTTTGTTACTAGCTTCGAGTAGAAAGACCCAAGACCCGACAGAAATATATATTGAAACACTTGTAGTGATGTTGTAGGGAAAGTTGTACTGAGACATAAATGTTAAGAAAAAAAAATTCGATACGTTGCGCCGTTATTTAGCACTGAAGTTAGCCAATGAGATCGTCGCGCGCGTAAATTCAAGTTTCAGCTAACGAGACAAAGCACTCGTTGGGCAACACCGCCGCTGACAGGCCGCTTGAATGTGAGCGCGCGACGCCCCGGTTGGCTAAATTCTATGCTAAATAACTCTGAAACGGCGCAACGTATCGAATTTTTTTCTTAACATTTATGTCTCAGTACAATCTGCCCTACAACATCACAGCAAGCGTTTCAGACATTTTCTGACCACCCAGAGAGAGAGAGAGAGAGAGAGAGAGAGAGAGAGAGAGAGAGAGAGAGAGAGAGAATGCAGGCATACCTTCCTCGTGACCTGCAGACCAGCTCTTGCAATTGATTTAATGAGTGTAATCAGCTTAACGGTCTGAACCTCAACCCAAACCTGGATTTTTCCGGTTATACACATGGAACTTTCAACGCATTCTTAATCGTACCTTTCGTCTGACCTCGGAACTACCACTAAGGAACGCGACGTCCCAATCATGGCCACAGTCAAATTCCACACACTCTTTGCTACGTGCAATGTGGAACGTGCGAGACAGATCCTCACTGCTATATTTAATTCCGCCTAGAGGTGTTGGAGACACGTAGCGCAGTAAGGAAAGTATACAGTGTGGACCTTTTTAATCCATAATGGGGAATAATTTGGGATGGAGATGAGATACAGCAAAAGTTTCATCTAAAAGTTGTAGGTGGCAAAGAGTCACGCTTTAGTAGTAACGGCCGTGACCTTAAACGTGATTTTCAAGGTGGATTTGGAGGTTCGAGTGATTTTTTAAAATGGGAACCTTAATACTTGATTCAATATTTGAAAATAGCGGCAAATTTCACGTATAAAATGTTACATTATTCAAGGTCAAGGCTAGTTTATTGAAGGTAAAATAAGCAAAAATGTTTTTGTTCTAGTAGGGATTAATTTAGAGTATAGGAGGGATACAGCAAAATATAATGTTAGATACAAACTGGGAGGGGTATCCAGATGAATGAGAGGCGAGAGGACTTTCAGCGACTTGTAAATAATCTACGTTTTATTTTTTGTTTGTTCTGTCTTGCAAATGCCACAATAACGTTTCAATTAAAATTTAAAGATCAAATTCTGTTTGCTCTTTTAAAATGTGTCACAAATAGGAGTTACCATAAAACAAAACCCAACCTTCGAATCAGTTTCGATAATTACCTACAAAATCATGGTTATTGGTAATATGCGTGACCCCTTAAGCTCCTTCCAACCTGCATCTAACGTTGTATTTTGTTGTATCTCTCCTCTATTCAGAGTTAACGCCTACAAGAATTAAAAATGTATTTGCTTATTTGACCTTCACTGAACTAGCCACGACCTTGAATAATTTATCATTTTATACTTAAAATTTGCCGCTCTTTTCAAATCTTAAATCAAATACTAGTGTTTGAGCCGTGGCGACTCGGTTTGTTGGCCTATTTACCTTTGGCACCAGTGGGATAGTCAACGCGTTACCCAGCCAGGTCGCTGAGTGGCTTGTCGAATGTTGGGCAGCCGCTAAAGAAGGTGACGAAGGTGGAGAGCTCTGGCGACGGGAGCCGCCTCCTGTTGTTTGAAGGGTAAGAAGGATAATTCACGTGTGCCTTGGCTTTAGAGTAGCCAATGGTTTTTAGTGCGTCGTCTTTGATGCCACGTGATTATGTTAATTGGTAAACCGCTTGTGAGCACCCTCTTGGGGTGCGATGTTATGAATTAAGCGGTAACACCGGTGAGTGGCACTGTACCCAGTGGCAATGTCAAGGTACTGAACCAGGTACTGGGTATCAATTTGAAATATAATTGTGATTTAGTAAAGTGTATTCATTCTAACCTACGCTGACGTGTTTTAGTCATAATTGAAGTACGTAGGGCCATTACCGAGTGAAATTTTTTGCCTTGCTTAATGGTTAAGCTGCAACTGTTCTGTACGACAAATCCATTCTAATTGTATCTGTATCAATCTCAGCGAGTTTCCCCTAATCTGGGTGAAAGCCTTGTGAAGGCGTGTATATATATTAGTTTATTTATTTAAGTTTGGCTTTGATTGTTTTATCTAAGGTTACAAGTTGTATTTATCTTGCTAAGGTGAGTCATCATTTGTGGTGTATATTCTGTTATTGTTTGAGGGTGCTGCCTCGCGTGTGAATTATGTTGATTGCGAAACACGCGAGTCTACCTTGGTGTTTGCAGCCGTGACTTCTGGGCCGCTACCTTGGCGGTATCCTGCCCAACGCCCAAGGCCTAAGTTATTGAAGTGGGAGCGCTTTGCCGCGTCGTCTGCCATACCTAGCAAACGTTTAGTAGTTGTCTTGTTCCTGGGAGCTATATATGGGTTGAGCAACTGCCGCCAGTGTTGTAGGCTGTGGAGTTTGGCGGGATTAACTCATGAACTTTGTAAATTACGTTTCAAATTTTTTCTGTTATAAACAAAAATGCTTCGTGTGTATTGAATACCGTTTCCCATTGCTTATGTTGGTAAATCTCAATAGTTTGTCACTTTATGTGTCACTATAATTCTGATGGTTTCATGTTATTAATCTGGAATTTAACTGATCAGTATGTTTTTGTTAAATAAATATTAATTTGGTGAAAACGACTAACTATCTGGTGGGGTCTCCCTTCCAAGTGTTGATGTTTGATCATTTCCTATCCTGAACCTGTTACCTGGGTTTTAGGGTTCCATTTTAAAAAGTATAACTTTCGCCTCAAAATCATCTTGAAAAATCACGTTCAAGATCATGGTCATTAGTTGCAATGCGTGACACTCGTTGCCACCTACAGTTCTATCTAAAACATTTTGCTGCATCTCACATTCATCCGGTTTTATTCCCCCCTTATGTATTAAAACGGTCTAATCTGTATAACCGCAGCACAGACGAATGGAGAAACACAGCCACTGAGCAGTTAAAGTTGAGTGTAAGATGTCGAGCACAGCAGATGCCAGCGATGCACACACTGCTTCGGCCTAAGACACTCTGGGATCCGTCGGTCGGCGACATTCGGTCTCAGGCCCGTTGGAAACTGCAATCGGCCGCCGCATTACCATCAGGCTATGGGAGAGGGCAACGAGGGGAGAATGGATCCGGCGTCGGAGACGGATTACGCAGCACAGTCATACCTCCCTGTTAACCCTAGAAAATCAGGCTAAATCCGGGACATCCAGCACTGCACATGCCGCAAATCCGGCTTCGCGCAAGCGATTAAGTCACCGGCGCACTACTGCACAACCAGCGCGCACACACACACACACACACACACACACACACACACACACACACTGAGACTGATGTAAAAGGGTTAAGATAACACCTAAATGAGCCGGTATATCTCGTCGCCTCTAGCAAACACAGTCGCTGCGGACGTCGTATTCTTTAGGACGCTTGGCTACAGAGGATGCCTCAGAGTTCGACGGCGCCGACAGGAACTGTAACGTCGGCTGTAACTCCGAAACCACCACCTTTCTTGATGCAATTCGAAAGTGATTAACTCGAGCTACTCCGTCAAGAACTTCGTCGATGGTCGCGCATTCGTTTCCGTTGAAATTCTCGTAACATGACATCAGGAATTTCCTGGCTGAAGTAAGATGCGCTATCGCGACTTTCACTCGAATGAAGTGGCCAAAGACCAACTCTGGTGCACTAGTGCTCATTGCAGTGGCCCCGAACTTTTACTTCAACAAAAAGCAGACACACATCATGTTCATCGAGTAGGTGGAAGGCCTGCACGCCAAACGAGGCTCCCCCATTGCTTCAGGTGCCAGAGGGATAGGCCGTGTCGCCCAACACTGCGTCATACCTGTCACGTGTGTTAAATAACGCTTGCCGATGTCCCAGCGCAGACTGCACTTTCCAGAAAGGAACCGACACAACGAACCGCATGAACTTGCGGTGGCGCTCGTGTTGCCGTTTATAGAGGATGCACAGCTTTCAAGTGTATCGTAGTAAGGAAACGAGGCATTACCATAACACCTCCAAAGAAGAAGTCTGATGCAGCAGTGCTCTCTGCAATGCCCTTCGCTGCAGTTAGGTCCGGGAAGAAGACGAAACAGTTGCAGACTAAACTGACGACGTTACAGACTTCAAAACAACAAATGACCGGCCGCAATGGACCAGGCATGGCGCACAGCAAGTTACCCGTCCACCACACCAGGAGCCTGAGCTTACAAGAAATCACTGCCGACGTAACAATAAAGCACAATAGTCAAAAACCGGCGTCTTCGGTCACGCTATCAATAACAGCCCCCTCACCCCCACCCTGCCGCGCATTCGACCACCGAGTTCACCTGCTGCAAATCGTGACAGCGATCCTCGCCCTGGTTCAGAGCTAAAGCAACTTCCGCAACAAATCACGGCTGCAGTAGTGCAGACAGTCCAGGCTACCACAAGTCAACAGCAACAGCCACAACTAGGCTACTGACAGCAGAGGAATGGTCAGCTGCGTGTGAAATGTCAATGCCAATGCCACTGCCGTTCACAAGCAGCAAGTGGAGTTCCGTCAGTCTCTCTAAGATCACGCCACTGCCGCCTGGCTGGTGACAAACACACCTGAAAACGAGGGTAGGCGTCCATGATGCCAACTTCATCTACTATCGTAAGAACAGACCCGCAGCAGGCAGTGGGACAGCCATTGTACGCACATAGTTCTCGCACGTAGTTCTGCCAACAGCAACAGTAGTTGCAACGTCTCCAGACACTGGAAACTGCATGGGTGGCAGCTGACACGACCAATCGCCAGGTGAGCTTTATCGTTTCTTACCACCAACCAAGAGGGACTTAACACTTTGATACGACTCCCTGGTGTGATCTTTTTTGGGGGAATATTTCAAAACCAAGCAAACGGCTTGACGCTCAACGGTTTCCAACACCAGCAGCAGACGACTGCTGTGGGTGATCAAGCAATACCAAGCAGTCTCCACTGGCCCACATTTGCTGACAAAGGTCCCAGCGGCACCGGAATGAGAGCCTGTTATCGTGAACATCGCCACCTGTAATGAACTGCCACACGCGGTGCTTGGGATCACCAGGGATATATTGTCCTAAGATCATGTACCTGTCATGTTTGAAGTTGACAGCAAGGCCACTACTTGTGGCTTGTCATTAGTACCTTTGAAACGTAGGAGGCTAGGTACTGGCGAAAGTAAAGACGTGAGGACGTGCCGTGGGTCGCGCTTGGGTAGCTCAGTCGTTAGAGCGCTTGCCTGCGAAAAGCAATGGTCCCGAGTTCGGGCCTCGTTGAGGCACACAGTATAAATATGCCAAGAAATTTCTTATCAGTGTACACTCCGCTGCAGTGTGAAAATTTCATTCCAGAAGCGAAAACGTGTTGTATATCGATGCCTCATCACACTTCATTGTAGTCTAAAGCTTGCCAGCTCTGTAAAGCACGATAGGCGGCTATCCGCAGCAGATCTGATGACAGTACAATTCTAGTGCAGACAGAAGTGTTTCGGAGGAGACGCTCAACGCACAGAGTTGAACATGGTGCTCCGCGTTCAAATGCTGCCACAACGACATCAACAATTACGTGCGCAGTGAATAGAATATCTTCGATATTGGATCCTGAATCGATGGAAATGGGTCACCTACTCGGATGATTCAGATCTGTTTGTTATGTTAAGTCTATTGTAGGGCCGGAGACACCTCATTTGCGTTAAAAGCTCCGCAAAGCACATACCACACCTTGACGCACGTCGGTGAGTGAAGCTTTATGTCATGGGGGAGATTCACATAGGCTTCCGTGTGTCCCGTGCTAGGAACGTAAGGCACCATGACAGCTGTGGATTAAGTGAACATTATTGCCGACAGTTGCATCTCTTCATGCCTGATGTGTTCCCCGATGGCGAGGACAGCTTCCAGCAAGGTAACTGTGCGTGTCCCGGGACTAGAATAGTGCTACAGATTTTTCAGGAGCACGAAAGGGAACCCACGTTGATGTCCTGATCACCAAATACGCTCTATCTTATCCGAAAGAAACAAATTTGGGGCTCTACTAAGCGCCATATCTGCGCCCCCCAAACCAGGGGCGGTACGGCAACTGCGTGACTGGTACGTACGAAACTGGCGTCCTTATCTCCGGGATCCTAACGCACACTTATGAAATCCATGCCATGCAAAACCGTTACTGTATTGTGTCCCGAAGATGGACCAACATGCCATTAAAGCGGTGATCATAAGGTTTTGGCTTGTCAGCGTGTATGAGCAGTACGCAGTACAAGAAAACGATGAAGAAATGTCACGTATCGCGAATAGCGAAGGTGGTATGAATTTAATTGACACATCGGATTTGTTTGAAATGCATCAGTTAGTGCCAGAGAGATGACTATTTTCGCATAAATGAACCTGACTAATTTCTTATTTACCGATGTGCACAAAAAAGAAAAAAAATCAACTTGTGGTAAGTTCTTATGGGACCAAACTGTTGAGGTCATCGGGGTTAGATTAGGTTAGTGTTGTTTTAACGTCCCGTCGACAACGAGGTCATTAGAGACGGAGCGCAAGCTCGGGTTAGGGAAGGATGGGGAAGGAAATCGGCCGTGCCCTTTCAAAGGAACCATCCCGGCATTTGCCTGAAACGATTTAGGGAAATCACGGAAAACCTAAATCAGGATGGCTGGAGACGGGATTGAACCGTCGTCCTCCCGAATGCGAGTCCAGTGGGCTAACCACTGCGCCACCTCGCTCGGTTAAGGTCATCGGTCCCTAGGCTTACACCCTACTTAATCTACGTTAAACTAACATACGCTAAGGACAAAACACCCACCCAACCACCCCCCCCCCCCCACACACACACACACGCCCGCCTTGGAAGGACTAACCTCCGACGGAGGCAGCTGTGCACAAAAAATTCATCACGTGTACAGGGTAATTAATAGCGTATGGTATGGATATGGCATGCTACTAGTCAAACTGAATTTTAATGTACGTACAGCAAGTGATACTGATTCACTATTATTACTTGTTTTACATGGATTCCGAAGAAACTAGGCAGTCTTAGCAAATACTAAAAAATCTTTAACGTTGACAGGTAATATAATGCAATATTTTTCAAAACACCCATTAAATATTGTTTAATTCGATTACAGGCATAATATATCTAAGCACATCAAAACCAACTCTTGTGCCGACAGCTTGGGGTAGAGCGGTGCCATAAAATCTAAACTCGTATTCCAGATTATTTGACTACAGTATTCTTTACGCATCTTAATTCAATGGAATTGCGCGTAAGTAACTAGCCATCAGTAAACTTACATGAAATAAAAACTATTACTACATCCCAAACTAAGTAAAAAAGGTGCAGCTTTAGGAGCGTGGCTTAGCTGAAAAGCAGTTTAAACTAAGAAGGCTGATCCATTTGGAAAAGGGTGTAGTAACTTGTTGATATGACATTGTTTCTACTGAATGGTTAGTTTCTCATTTAACTCTGTTCCGCTGTGCGACTGACATTTCAGTGAGAAATTTAGTTTCCTCACTAGAAGTATACGTATGTTTAGCAATTTGGTACGACCTAACTGGTATAGGGACCTCGACTTCGCTTCGCTTTCCCCACAACATTTTCTGTGTGGTCCTTCCGATTTTGAAGTGTGTGTAATTGTAATCCATAAGTAATTAGTTAAATTTACAGCCTTTAGACTTGAGATATTTAAAGTTCAACAAAAATTTAGTGGATTCTTTTCAGTGCTCATGCGGACGCTCCCCACTTTTCTTTATTTAGAATCAGTTACCATTTTTCGCACCATACAGATATTTAGAAACTGTTTTTGATCATTTGATGACTATTAGACGGTAAACGAGCGCTTCATCTGCAAAAACTCCAACTAGTGTGCTCAGATTGCCTCCTAAATCGTTTGTATAGAATTAAAAAAAAAGAAAAAACCAGAGGGCCCGTAACAATTCACTAGGGAACGCCAGACATCACTTCTGTTTTATGCCGGCCGAAGTGGCCGTGCGGTTAAAGGCGCTGCAGTCTGGAACCGCAAGACCGCTACGGTCGTAGGTTCGAATCCTGCCTCGAGCATGGCTGTTCGTGATGTCCTTAGGTTAGTTAGATTTAACTAGTTCTAAGTTCTAGGGGACTAATGACCTCAGCAGTTGAGTCCCATAGTGCTCAGAGCCATTTGAGCCAACTTCTGTTTTATTGGACGACTTTCCGTCAGTTACTACGAACTGTGACCTTGGCAGGCAATCGTACAACTGAAACTATACTCCGTAGGCACACAATTTGATTGGAATTCGCTTGTGAGGAACGGTGCCAGACGTCTTCAGGGTATCTAGCAATATGAAATCAGTTTGAGACTCCCTGTGGAAAGCGCTCATTATTCATGTTAATGAAGAGTTCGTTGTTGTTTCACAAGAACTATATTTTCTGTATGCGTGCTCAAAGCTTTATGGAGAATATCTTTAACAGTTTATCTACAGAAGTCGTGCATTGTGATTTTTGACAAGACACTACGGCCTCTTGTCCGTTACTTAACGCTGGCTGCTCGCAACTGATTGGTCCAATGTATGTATGTCGTTTACAGTTATTATTTCAAGCTTGCGAGATGGTTACTGCGCTGACGCCTCTTATTCGTCACGAATAAAATCATTCTCCGAACGCTTTGGACGGGCGGCGTATTTCCGTATGGAAGCGAATGACTTGATTTTACCCTGCGCTATCTATCACACAACACCGCATTCTGGCGTCGCCACAGTACAGTTACCACATGCTTTTCTCACAATCTGCACGTGGACGGGCCCACTCAGCTCCTAATTAGACACGGATAATGCGTGCTTTCGAAAGAATGTAGCATGAAAAATTCATGACGCACATGCATGGCTGTCATTGACCATCACGGTGTCAAACAATGGCAGACAGCTACATCCATTCTCCGTAATATTCTCGCTTGTGTTTCGAGGACCATTTGCAATTTCAAGGAGGCGACTTTGGCAGTGGCGACTCAAGAAACGCTTCCTAGAAGGGTGCTTCAAAAATCGGTCGTGATTTAAAATTCTTCATGTCTGCAGTCGTTCCACTTTCTACAACCAAAAGAAGTTGAAGAAAACGAGTAATGTGGAAAGAAAGTACGGTTATCCCTATCTCGCAACACTTCTTCCATTATCATATCAAGTAATCTATACGAATTTAGAACTCTTGTCTCCTCTTTCACGTTTAATCCTCATGTGGAATGTTGGTGTCACGAAAGACGCCAGAACCCCCAATCCATACGTTCGTAGTTCGGAGTTCTCGTACCACTGTTTCACCCTGCAGATGTTTATGTAGGGTTGCAGACGAACTAGTATATTCCTATATAGTACGCAGTACGCAATTCGCAAATTCCATTTTCGTTATCACATATATACGGTCCGGTCACAATGTTACCACTGACTGTGTTCACATCAACGTGCAATAACCAATCACACGCAGCACGTGGCAGCACTAGCCGTCGAGCGTATGTAAAGCACGTCGGGGTTGGGTGAGAGGCGACACGGAAAACGAAGAGATTCATCTGACGTCCAAAGAGAACGATCATTGGCTTTCAGGCAAAGAGTGGGAGCATTCCCAAAATGGTGAATTGGTTGCGTGCCGCCCTGGTTAAAGTATACCGTCGATGGCAAAATGGCACTATCCAAAACTGACACCAGGCGACAGTGGTAAACCATGGGCCACAGAGGACGGGGGTGAACGATGGCTCCAGAGATGTGTACCGGTCAACAGACGTGCAACTGTTGAGCAGCTGACCGCCCACATGAACCAATGTGCTGCCAACAGTGCTTCCTCAGCGACCGTTTAGCGAACATTGCTGTTTACGGAACACAGCGACATGCCCCTTGTTCACGCACCCACACTGACTGCTGGAATTTGCAAGCCAATACCGCAAATGGATGTCCACTGACTGGTGACAGGTGGCCTTTTGACATGAATCACGTTTTACGCTCCATCGGACAGATAGCCTGCAACAATCGTCGGGAGGGTGCACGCCGGAGGACATTCCTTGGGTGATATTTTGGAAGGCACACTGGATCAACCCCAGTATGCTTATATCCTTGCGGATCATCTCTCCTGAAGAAGTGTTTAGCGAACTGGCCTTCGCACAGCCGCATGGGTCATGCACCCTCGCTGTTTCTTTTTTCTCGGCAGCATGGCATTTACCAGCAGGACAATGCAACGTCACACAGGTCGCAGTGAAGAGTACCCAGATGAGTTAACCGTACTCCTCTTGCCACCGAACTCTACGGGTTTGATCTTTATCGGTAATCTATGGGACCATCTCGATCAGGTTGTTTGCGCCATGGAACCTCAACCGAGAAATCTAGCGCAGCTCGTCATGGCAATGGAGTCGGCTTGGCTCCATATCTCGGTCGGTAACTTCCTGAACCTCACAGACACTCTTCCTGCACGTCTCGCAGCGATCTGCACTGCTGAGGTTGATTATTCAGGTTTTTGGCGTCTGGTCACATTATCGTGACCGGACAGTATTCTCACCCAAATACCCTGAAAGTTTGCGACGTAATTGAACATTAGACAGTAAAACAATTAACACTTCCATTATTAAAGTGCCAAGTTATTTGCAATAGTTCGTTAATGTTGAAGTAACAGAAACTTATTTTTTACGTTTTTCACTAAACCAAAAAATAAGTCAAAGGAGTCTTTGGTTCTGCTTATTTCTAACAATGGCTTCATAATTTGGTTTGGTATCCACCTTTGCACATCGGAAGTCATGTATCAAGTCCATCAAATTATTCTATTTTTTTCATTCCTTTCAGAGTGGGAAGTTCACTTTCACACCCGAAACTCGTGGCGAATCTTAAGATAATAGTTTTAACAACAGATCGCCCACTAGAAAATGCTAGTTACGACGTATGAAAATCAGTATGTAGTAAGCTGCTATTTCTCTGTCCAAGAAATTATGCTTTGACTATCACTCCAGAAATCATTACTTTATCCGCCGAAAATTGTCTTAGTACACAACTCAATTTCCCAAATCTGAAAAAAATTGTTACAATTTATTACCGGCGCCAAGTGATTGCTACCTCTGGATTGACAGCGAAACCAGCTGACAAAAAACTGAAGGTGACCTTGAGTTCTGCTAGTGAAGTAAGAAAATTTTGAAAATGAAGCTTGTAACCTCCCCCTCACTTATCGACCTTAATGACCGTGAAAAATGAAACCGCGTGTACCTATTGGGAATTTTGGAAAAGCAATCGTCACCGAAGTTAACCTGTCGGTAAAGAGGGAGGAAAGGGTTACATCTCAATGAAAGGAAAAATGCAAGTGAAACTGGTGGAAATTAATTTTGAAATAGGGATAAAGTTAATAAAGAAAGTAAATGTGCGGCCGTTACGTTAACAATCAACTAGCGGTAATTAGATATTTGAGATTTGGGGGAAATTACGGTCGCCAGTCCTATGGACAATTACTATAATAACTGAAAAAGAAAGGTTATTACACATATAATTAGCACTAGAAGCGTGGCAACTGAAGGTTGACACGTGTAGTGTGAAAACTGAAAGTTTGTCAGAAGTAATAAATTTCGCTACACTTAATTTAGCAAAAGGTTAATTTAGTGACTGAAGTTAATAGTGAGCTTTCTTTCTGAAGCACATCGAAATACAGTTAGTCTTGGGCTACCTCAACAATCATTTCTAAAGCTACTTGAATCTACGCAATTTAGAAAGAAGAGATTTAACTTTGAACTTGAATTAAACGATTCTGAACAATTAACAATAGTAAAATTTAGTACGTACCAAGCAGAGCTGCAGTCACAGGTAAGCTAAAATACGGTAACAAAACTCGCACTCTTAATTTGTGCTTGTGTAATCTAACTATTGTAACCAGCTATGAATACTAAAATTGAACTTTGAAATTAAAGCAGTGAAATGGAATTATGCTGGCGTTTGAATTTCAGCGACACTCGGGTTCATTTCGGAAAAGGAAGGGACCCTGCTTGGCAATGCAATTGGGGCAATGAGCAACAAAGGTTCATGCTAAGTTGCTGTAATTTTGCGAGGCAAATGGAACAATTTGAAAAGTTGAGGTCTGCCATACAGTTCTGAAACTTTACGTGCTTTTAGTCTTCCTTGTTGGTTGATTGAAGGTTTGAAGCCGTCGATCGAGGTGGTGGCGACAGTCACTCATTGTCGGCCGTCGCTGTTGCAGAAGCTGGATGTTGGCGCGCCTTCTTCTCGACACGGTCACCAGGCGAAACGGGCTCTTGATGTGCGCCAGCTAATGCTTCCCGTCCGCGACACCATGTCAGAAACTATCATCGCGAGTCGAGCGCAATTACATGCTGCCAAACCCCGAAAGCGCGGCAACTCGCGGGAGCGTCACACAACACACCTGCTCCACTCGCTACTCCAGCCAGACTCCCCCAGCTCTGCCCGCGCTCCACGCGGCAGAGTTAACACTACCAAAGATCAAACACACTTGGAGTCTTCACACGACCTATCGATGTAATCGTTCGATAGCAGTTTTCCCTAGGCAAGACCCAGCGTAAAAATACAAATAATATTTACGAAACAAACCAATTATACATCGACATAAATGCATAAATATATATATACAAATAGTAAAACAATTACAATATGTAAAGACACAGAAATGTCATATATTCAGGTAACAAAAATAAGGAAAACAAATTATAGTACAATAGATGGAAATAGGAGGATATGCATTTCCGGCGTTACAAGCTTTTAACGTGTATGAGACTATGTTTACAAAGAGTCCGTATTAACAGTTTTGACTCATGAGAGTGAGATGCGGTCTTTTAACACGGAGACCATTCAAAATTTGATGAGGACTCATTGACTGATGAACAGATGCCCGTTGCAAATTACTGGGAGAGGCAAGAAAGCAAATAAATGAATTAGGACGCAGATTAGAATGGGAGACGTAAGTAAAATAGTTATGAGAAAAGTTAAGGTGGTTTGTACAATAGACAAAAAGATGGCCAAAAGAAGTTCTGATCTGGATTCCAAGAAATAAGTGAAGGTTGCCAACTACAGCAGTAAAACTAATGTATGCGCTACACTTATGCCGAACTGTGAACACTTTTACAGTGACAGCGTTAACAGGTGTTTGCTGCATGCTGTATTGATGCGCAGTAACAAAGGAATGTGACCTCCTTTGGTTGCTGCATTCTGTGGGTCGTTCGTAATGGTACATAAATCACTAGATGGAATGGTATTGTAAGAGATTGCCATTACGATATTTGGTAAGCTTGATGCCTTGACGGACAAAGTGGGGCGCAGAATCTCTACAGGAAAGAGCTTTCAAGAGAGTGAAAAGTTTACTGACAGCCGTAAGCAACTCGATTACACCTACGAAGAGGTTCGCCAAAAGTTGTGTGTAGAATGTGTTGTCTTTTGGTTCTGAAACGTTGACTGTCAGGAAGAACAAAATATTCAGGAAGCTTTGAAATGTGGTTATGGATAAGAATAGAGAAAGTGAAATGGACGACAAATGAGAAATGAGGTGTTGAACAGAGTAGGAAAAAAAGAGGAACTACATGAGGGTCATACAGAACAGCAAAACATCTTGGATGGAATAAATATTACGTAGGAACTGAGTACTTCAGAGAACCATTGAGGGAAAAGAAGAAGAAGGGGGGCGAGGGTTAGGAAGGAGGTGGTTTAAATGCTAACATATGGGAAGAGAGGAAGAAACAAAGGAGAATCCTGAGGACACAGAGATATGGAGGCCATCCAGTTGATACCCGTTTGAGGACAGAGTTACCGAAAGAAGAAGCTAATCTATTACTGCTACGTCAGCCAAGTCATCAGATAGCAGACACTACCCATGTGAAACCGGGGAAGATCGCTAGTTGAATTAATGTTCATTGTTTTTCCAAGAATGAAGACAAATATGACACTATAATACAGTCAACTGTCGCATTATTTTCTTTCTGTATTGACGTGTCTACAGTTGCGTCAAAACAGGACTAGAGCTGTTATCACTGATACTTACAGGTTTTAGGAAGTTTAATGGTATAATAGCTGTCAAAGTTTAATGGTATGGGGCGCAGTGCCTGTAGGTCAATGGAGAATTATACAAGTATATCTTCATCACTTTCGTTGGACCTTTGTCCAATTTCAAAGCGGGGTCGGCCTTAATATGGATGTGGCGATGTTAGTGTCAGAGAGCAGCCGAATACCCTTCCTGTCGCCGTCCCCTACCCCTCGGGACGGAAGTAGGGTATTCCAGCCGTCTGCGCCTAGTGTAAGCCCTGAAACAGAGTGAACATTTTCAAATGTCTGCGAGTTGTGTAACTGAGGCGGACATGGGGACCAGCCTGGTATTCACCTAGTGGGATGTGGAAAACCGCGTAATAACCACATCCAGGCTGGCCGGCACACCGGCCCTCGTCGTTAATCCGCTGGGGGGGGATTTGATCCAGAGCCGGCGCACCTACCCGAGTCCAGGAAGCAGCGCATCAGTGCCCTCGGATAACCTGGCGGGTCAATTATACGAATGTGTGTGTGTGTGTGTGTGTGTGTGTGTGTGTGTGTGTGTGTGTGTGTGTATAGTTATGACTTTCTCACTGGTAACTTAATTTTCGAAGTGGATTTTTACTTAGCCTCCTTATGGCAATCTGTGTATGTAATGGTTTTAAAGGGAAACAGAGTATCAACACTCAAATAGAAACGCCCAAATTTGACAACCAGTCCGGAGCACTGAGTCATTTTGGCTAAAGTCCTCACGTCACCGTGGAGTGTTGCAAGTGGGTACTCTTTAACACTGTGTTCGTCTGTTTGCTCTACCGTTCTGCACTTTGAAGTCCGCAGATGAACCGAAATGAACGAACAATTGTTTCGTGGTGCGTCGCTTTTCTTTTTTTTTTATCTTGGAGTGTATTTTCCTGGACACACACAGTCTGTGGAGGATAAGCTGGTGTTTATACTGTAAAACGAACAGAGCTACCTAAGGACCAATCTTTATTTATCTAATTTTAACAAAGATTTTAATAAATTATTTATTTCCAATCATATCAATAGGCAAAAACAGGTCGGGGTTTACCTTGTACAGGTGTATTAAAAAACCAAGGATGCCCCGGTCGCCCTCAAAACGAGGACAAATCCGGAGAAACCACGACGTATGGCAGGCCTACGCATAGTTAACGGAGACGGAGTGCAGGGTCAGACCTGTGACGTAATTGAGCTGTGCGTGCACCGGCCGCCACTGCCCAGCGCCACGTCCCGGTGAAGCTGGCACGGCTGTCGGCCTGCGTGGGCGTACGCGACATGTCGGGCACAGCCTGTGCTGTGCTGGCCGTGTGATCAAGGGCCGGCCGGCCCCGCGCGGCCGCCCGTGTAATTACGCCATCCTCGGGACTGCCGATACGGCCGGGGGCGTGCCGCGTATGAATAACAAACCACATGATTTATGGCCGCTGGAAATGAAATTAGGCGTGTGCCTGGGCGGCCGCCCACGCCCCAGCCGCTGGTCAACGTCACACACACACACTCGTGCCGGCCTGCCAGTCCACTGATAACTTTCCTCTTCCTAAGGACTGCAGAACACCGTGGGGAGGGTGTTGTCTTTGATAACATTACTGACTCCGTCTCATTTACTTCAGCGTGACAGTTACGTGCGAAGACAAACTGATAGCTAAGTCAATGCCGTTATTGTGCTACCGGGTTGCATCTTTGAGGTCATCATAAGGTCATATTAACTGAAACACCGAAATGATGCATCCATTTTATTTCATGAACATCGAAACAAGGATTTCGGCGAATGGTAGGCAGAGCATTAAGGACCACCTACCTAATAGTCAGTACGTCCATCTTTGGCACGGATAACAGCGGCGACTCGTCGTGCCATGAAAGCCCTAAGGCTTTGGTAGGTCGCTGGAGGGAGCTTGCACCACATCTGCACACCAAAGTCATTTAATTCCCATAAATGTCGGGGAGGGACACCATGAGCTTTAACGCCACGTTCAATCACGTCTCAGATGTGTTCGATCGGGTTCAGACCTGTCGAGTTGGTGGGGGCAGCACATTAATTGGACCTCGCCACCACGTTCTTCGAACCACTCGATCACACCTATGGCCTTGCGATATGACACATCATCTTGGCCGGCCGGGGTGGCCGTGCGTTTCTAGGCGCTTCAGTCTGGAACCGCGTGACCGCTACGGTCGCAGGTTCGAATCCTGCCTCGGGCATGGATGTGTGTGATATCCTTAGGTTAGTTGGGTTTAATTAGTTCTAGGCGACTGATGACCTCAGAAGTTAACGTAGTGCTCAGAACCATTTTTGAACATCATCTTGTTGAAAAATACCACTGCCATCGGGAACCATGATCGTCACGAGGGGCTGTACGTCGTCTGCAACCAGCGTATGGTACATCTTTACCATCACGGTGCCTTGCAGGAGCTCCACTGGGCCCACAAATGACCACGTGAATATTCCTCAGAGCGTAATGGAAGCGCCGCCAGATTGTCTCCGTCCCACGGTACAGACGTCACGTATCTATTGCCATAGAAGACAACGGATTCGCACCCTCCCATCGGCATGATGAGGAAGGTATCGGGATTCCATTCAACCCTCTCCCACTCTGCGTCAACGTCCAATTCCGATGGTCGCTTGCCCATTTCAGTCTTAATTTCCGGAGTCGTGGTGTTAACAGTGGCACATGCATGAGTCATCGGCTGCGCAGGCTCATCGTCAGGTGCACTGTGTGCTCACACACACTCGCACTCTACCCACCATTGAAGTCTGGTATTAGTTCCGCCACACTTCACCTCCTGTCCTGTTTTACCAGGCTGTCCAGTCTACGACGTCAGACATCTGCAATGAAGGATGACCGCCCAACGCCAGGACGTCTGGACGTCGTTTCGCCTTGGTTTCGCCACGTATAGAAGACACTCGCCGCAACACTGCTCGAATACCCGAAAATTCGTACAGCTCCAGACCATCTTTATCTGCCCTCGGTCAAACTCAGATAGATTGGGCGCCTTCCTCATTGCACACGCGGACAGCACGCTCAGTGTTACTATATGCACCGTGCGAGTGTCTGACTAGCAGTAATTCGTCTCCAGGTGGCGCTGCTATCGCCTGAACGGGTTTATACCGAAAATAGGTCCATTGTCATAATGTTCTAGCTGTGCAGTGTATCAATGCCTTTTTACCATTTCTTCCAACGCATCGGTCATGCACCTACCCCGAAGGAGATCTAGATACACTATCGGACCAAAAGTATCCAGTCACCCCAATGTAAAGCTTAACTGACCACATGTCACAAGAGGCGGACCCGGCAGTATAAAAGCAAGCGGGGGATGTTGTGTTGTCAGTACAGAGTAGAAACAGCAGCAGAACGGCTTTGTCAGAAGATGTCAATGACATCTAACGTGGACTATAGTTTACTCGGCATAACTTGATCACTGACAGTTGCGCCGAGCTGGGCGCGGCAGCTTCGCGGGCTTGTTATCTCAACCAATAACTTAACGCGATTTTGTTAACGACTCTATGGGAGCGCCTCATTGTTGTCACAGCTCTGTAGACGACTGCTGTTTTCGCCTCCAGCCTTCAGTGCTTCACAGCTGAAACCTGGCAACAGAACTGCGAACGCCTTCCCGACTGTAATCATTGGATGACACGTGGGAGTCAAATAGACCAGACAAGTCGACCTTTGGTGATTTGATTGCGTAGCAGAAACCACAGCTACACCAAAACCAGCGTACCTCATGTATTGACCGACAAGGACTTTGCGGAAGGCCGTTCAAAAACAAATTAGCATGGAATCAGCGGAAGGAATCATTCGTGAGTTCAATATGCTACCGAAAGTTCAGGTGCGTGGGGAGTTAACAGGGATGGTGTGCAATGTTCGAGCAGCTCCTCATAAGCCATACATTTCTACAATCAAGGGTCAGCGAAAATTGAGGTGGTGTGAAGGGCGACGCCGGCAGACAGTGGACGACTGGAAACGGAGGATTTGGAGTGAAGAATCACGCTTATATTCTGTGGTAGTCAGCCTGGAGAACGTTACCTGCCATTACGGCAATCGGAATTTTGTAATTTTTTTATACTGATGGTAAGTGAAATTTAGAACCTTGATGTCGATCACCCCACTGCTTCAAAACTTGCCTAGAGTAAGGACGATTTTTCGACAAGCAGTGTGGCTCTGAAACTTCCTGGCAGATTAAAACTATATATATTATTACGAAAAATACGAGTCTTCTTGTTTCTAATAACGTGTGACACAGAAAAATCCAGTTTTCATTCGAAACATAAATTCTTATTTCCCGAGCTTCTATTAAAGATTTTTAATCACGATTGTTTAAGTTTAAAAAATTAAAATTGATTTCTCCACCTTTGTGTTTTTAAATCTCACACAAACGCTCTTAGAACATGTATATTTATTTAAAAATTTGAATCTATCATGAATTGAACACAGACCCTACACATGGCAGGGAGAGCACTGTACCATAGAGCCATACTGGCTGACGAAAGAATGAGTGCACATAAGCGTATTAAACGACGTCGGAAAATTTCTAGTCCATTTTCTCGAGAATTTTAGAGTAGCATCTAACTGGTGTCCGGTATTATCATTTGAGTTCTGAACTTCCTGTGCCATAAATATTTAAAAGAAACGCGAAAATCCGATTGCTGTGTGGTCCCCTAATAAGACGATCCCTGAATTTTGGTAAATGCTGAATGGGTGTTGGACGAAAATACGGAACTCTCCACTGAACAGTGTTAAAGCTTTCGTCACTGAACTGTTCATCGCTTACTGTAATTAGGTCCGCGAGATTAATGTCCAAAATTGTTTTGGATTTCTAGTCTATTGAAAGAAGGGACAGGAAATTTAAAAGTTAAGGATCTGTAGATCACGAGGTCATTTGAGACTAATCGGAATCTACAAATAGATAAGAAATTCAATCACCTGCGACTTTTTTTCAAGGAATGGTTCCGTCATTTGCATGGATCGAAATAGGGAAATCACGGAGAATCGTGAACTGCATGGATGGACAGGTCACTGAAGTCTGCACTTTTGCCGCACGAGGCCAGTGTCTTAAGTATCCACCAATCCCTCTGTGTACTGCTGGAAGGCTATTTGTCGGCATGTATCGTCATTATGTAAAGCACTTTTACACTCCACTTCTTCGAACGCCATACTTTCCTGCGCTTATTGCTTGCACGATGATATCCATAAAACACTGAGGATCGTTGCATCTCAAGGCACGGGAAACTTGAGTGTTCACATGACAACACACAACGCGTGTTTATTCTGGCATGCGTGCGACGTCTTCACCGAAGTGTCTTGGACCTGGAGCCGAGATGAAGCATACCCTCAGGAAGTCTATGGCAATTAAAGTCGGGAATGTGGGCCATTAATCACTGTATACCGGTAATTTATAGCTGCCAGAGAGCACAATAACGTTGCGACACCCAGGTGAACACGGAGACCGGCCGATTGGAAGCAATTATCCAATGCCCTGCTCATTATTTCTAGTAAATGTTGTAGCACAGCTGCTGGCACATAAAAGTCCACTATTCCGACAACAGAAAGCGCTTGCACCTGCAGGTTACGCAATAACAGAGCCGAGAATTATGGCTCTCTAAATTATGTTTACAACAACCGCACTGTCTGCCAAACCGTGGAATGTCACAAAAGTGAAGGGAGCTACATGCAACTAACATACAAACGATTGCTGTAACTAGTAACCTGGAGGGAATTTCAACTTCGCTTGCTTGTAAGTCTGTAGCTTAGCAATATATCACCACCTGATCCTGTATTATGGTGTTCTTGTTTCGACGACGACGTCAGTCCGAAAACTGTTTTCATGCAACTCTCCATACTAGTCCATCTGTGCAAGCCTCGTCGTCTCTGCGTAACTATTGGAACTTACATCCATATGAATCTGCTTACTGTACACATCCCTTTATCTGCCTCTACAATTTTTATCACACAACACTTCTATGTTTTACCAATTATACGAATTCATGATGCCTCAGAAGATGTCCTATCAACACATCCATTCTTTTAGTCAAGTTGTAACCTATGGATCATCACGATTTTTTTTTAACATGAGTGCTAAACATTTTACTATATTACCCGCATTTCCAGAATGAGATTTTCACTCTGCAGCCGAGTGTGCGCTGATATGAAACCTCCTGGCAGATTAAAACTCAAAGTTTTAATCTGCCGGGAAGTTTCATTACCCATATTATTTTTGAGATACACTTTGTAGATTTGGTCATCCAGTCGGTGGATTTGCACTCAGTAACAATATAAATAAAACTAATTTACAAAAACGACAAGTTTGCACTAGGAAGAAACCAGGTCGCTTGGAGAAAACCAGTACAGGCGTCAACATGTGATATCGTCAACCCTACGCTGTCTCCATAACAGGAGGGAGAGGGAGAGAATGAGAAAATGAGAGACGGGCCAAGAAAGGACTTGACACGGATAGGGGAAAGAGACTGTCAATGACTTTTTCCACGGAAATAGAAATTATTGAAAGTCGTAAATCAAGATGGCTGGGCACGGTTGTCCTCAATCCTCAAATTTTATCACAGTTATGTAAAAACCTAACACCTTATAAACCCAGAATAATTTTTATCTCATTCCACGTTCGCACATAATTGCACATTTATACACTGAAGCGCCAAAGAAACTGGTATGGCATGCGTATTCAAATACAGAGATATTGAAACAGGCAGAATACGGCGCTGCGGTCGGCAATGCCTATATATGACGACAAATGTCTGACGCAGTTGTTAGATCGGTTACTGCTGCTACAATGGCGGGTTGTAAACATTTAAGCGAGTTTGAACATGGTGTTATAGACGACGCACGAACGATGGGACACAGCATTTCTACTGACAGGTAGAGAAGATGACGCACTATGAAGACACACACAGTTCCAATCCTGTAGCTAGATAACAGTTCAGTGTCTGCAGCCAGCTTAGTGCAGTCCCTGAATTAAGCTACAGCGCAAAGTTTCGCAAGTTTTTTACCGGAGAACTTTGACCATTAAACGTTCTTCTGCATGATTACTTTCAATCATACAATGTATCAGCAATATCTGAAAAACTGTTTGGACTTCACTTATTAGGAATCGATCACCAAATGCCACACATCAAACTGTTACTAATGTTGTACTCTTACTAAATTACTTCTTGCTGTGTTGACACGCTTCTGTTCTAGAGGAACCCTCTGAAGTAACTGTATAATTTGATAGTAATAACAGCGCGCAGCCTGCTATCAATTTTAATGAAGTACAGTACTAATAAGTTTACTGCTACCGTGAATGTTTGGGTTGAATTAATGGTAAAATTCAGTTAAAACATCCAGACAATAACTGGACAAAATCTATAGTCTGAGAACGATGTGTGTGATAGCAAAGAGGAATAAAAGAAAAATTCTACACATCCTGGAATGTAGCGGCTATGTTGCAGCTTGTGAAAATAGTAAACAGGTACAAAAGGATGGGTGGTGCAATAGTTAGGCTGAGATTTGAGACAGTTGCACAAGACAGACAAGGCAGACAAGGCAGGAAAGCTGCACCGAGCCAGTCTTTTGAATGAAGATCGCAACTCAAAAACACATCAAACACCACCACCTCCATTACAGCATCTTTAACAGCCAGCCTGCAGCACCGCTTTGTTTGCAATATACTGCCGCCAGGATTGAAGCTAGCGTCGTCATGCTGGGCTGCGTTCGTGCTGTGACTGTCTAAATACACTCGAGGAAAAACAGGACGCGCCACGAAGGAATTACCTGAATGGGACGGAAATAGGTGGATGTAACGTACATGTAAAGACAAAATAAGACTGCAATCTCATAAAAGTTGGATGATTTATCCAAGAGAGAGTTTCACACATCGAGCAAGTCAATAATGGAATGATCCATCTCTGGCTCTTATGAAAGCAGTTATTCAGCTCGGCACTGGTTAATAGAGTTGTCCGATGTCCTCCTGAAGAATATCATGCCAAATTCTGTCCGACTCGCACGTTATATCGTCAAATCCTGAGATGATTCGAGGAGCTTGTCCATAATGTTCCCTAAGTTCCCAATTTGGAAGAGATAACGGGACATTGCTGGGCAGGGTATGGTTAGGTAAGCACGAAGACAAGCAGTAGAAACTCTCGCCGTGCGTGGGCGGGCATTATCTCGCTACAATGTAAGCCAAGGATGGCTTGCCTCGAAGGGCAACAAAACAGGGCGTTCAATATCGTGCCGCGGATGACAACCAAAGGAGTCCTGCTATCAAAAGAAATGGCGTCCCCAACTCCTCGTTGCTGGTGGCGGGAGACAGTCAGGTTGGTATCCCACCGCCGTCCAGGGCGCGTCTGTACGTTCTTCGGCCTGGAATCGTGTTGACTGGAGTCAAATTGTCTTCAGAGGTGAGCATCGCTTCGACCTGTAGCCCAGTGAAGACGTGCCTGGAGAAACCCCGGACAGCAGCGGGGTACCATACCGTCGCCCGCTATACGGTCCGACGTCCAGGAGTGATCGTCTGGTGGTGCCATTTCTCTTCACAGCGGGAACACTTTAGTTGTTATTCGCGCATCCTTACGAAATTCTTTAACCTGTTTTGTTGCCCTTCATTACAAGCCATCCTGCGCTTAAATTTCATCAATATAATGCTCGCCCATACACGGCGAGACTTTCTATTGCTTGTTCGCATGCTTGCCAAACCCTACCTTTGACAGTAAGGTCACCGGACCTCGCCCCAACTGAGAACGTTTCGAGCAGTATTGATTTTGACGATCTAACGCACCAATTGGACAGAATTTGGCACAATATCCCTCCGGTGGACATCCAGGAACTCTAGACGGTGGCAATTAATGAACTCTATGAAATAATATCGTTATAGCTTCTGAACGGTTTGCGTTAGGACGTTCAAACTGCACGGTTTTCCGCGGGGCGTGGTGGGAATTAGTATGTGCTGCATGGTTTGGTTTAGCGATGAAGCCCACTTTCATTTGGATGAGTTCCTCAATAAACAAAATTGGCACATTTCGGGGACAGAGTTCACGTTTCACGACCGAGAAGTCTCTTCACGCTCAACGGCTGACTCTATGGCATGCAATGTCCAGTCAAGGAATAATCGGATACTTCTTGGTGGCACAGTGACTACCGAACGGTACGTGAAGGTTTTGGAAGATGATTCATCCCCATTATCTAAAGTGACCCTGGTCCGATGGAATGTGATTCATGCAAGACGGCGCTCGACTCCATCGAAGCAAGAGAGTGTTTGACGTTCTGGAGGAGCACTTTTGGTACCGCATTCTGGCTCTGCGTACCCAGAGGGCACTGACATGCGCCTCCATTGGCCGCCATATTCTCCGAATCTGAACACATGTGAGAACTTTTCATGGGACTAGAAGACAAGGTTACAGCAGTAACCCAAAAATCATTGCTGAACTGAAAACAGCAATTCAAGAGGTCATCGACAGCATCGAAATTCCGATACTTCAGCGGAACATGCAGAATTTCGCTATTCGTTTGCGTCACATCGCCAATGATGGCGGGCATATCGAACCTAAATCTAATTATCTGACGTTTACATGTTGAATAAAATGTGCGCACGCCGTAGTCTGTAACGAATTCGCGTTTTTTCATATGGTTCAATAACTGAGAGCCTGTATCAAACAAAGCCAAGTCGAGCAGTGCTTGCATACGGGCCGGAGCTGAAAGAACACGTTACTAACTTGCACAGTTTGTGAAGCTATTTTTTTTGGATAAACAATCCAGTTTGTTTGTCTGTACATGTACGTCACATTTACCGATTTCCGTCCCATTGGAATAAGTATTTCATGGTGCGTCGTTTTTGTTTTGTAATGTATTTTATTTTTTCCAGCGGGCCCCTGTCTCTTTATTGAAATTGTTTCCAGTGTCATCTTTATTAACACTTTATATTAGTTCGCTCTCTTGCGTGCGTGTTCGGTACAAATTTTGCAACCGATTTTAAGCCAACTTCCCAATGAGACAGATACTTGCAACCCCCCCCAAAAAGCTCAGATATGGACGACCTGCAATATTACTTCCCCTTCTTGTTCGGTGTGTGGGGGAGTGTACCACTACCGTTTCTCCCTTTTCCTGCACGAGTCAAAAATTTTTTGCGGGAAGAAAGATTGCTGGTAAGCGACTGTGTGGGTTCGAAACACAATTTTTACCGTCGCTGTCTTTTCACGAGGTGTACGTAAGAGGAAGCAATATGTTTATTGACTCAGGTGAAGAGAAACTGAAATAAACCCGACGTTTACCACATGTCACCATTGTAATCTCATGAAAATGGTTGAAATCGATTGAAAAATTACACACACACACACACACAAGACCAAATATAAAAAATTTAAATAAAAAAATTTTATATAACACTTTTTTAAATCGAACTAAAATTTATGAAGTAATTCTCCTAGCCCTACGCAGATTTCTATCATACAGATAGTCGTGCAAAATTTTTGACTGAAGTTTTTGTATGTAACGACAATACTTGCACGATTTATAACAACAAATGTGGGACGTAAGCAGTACGTAACTGCTGCATGAATAGTTCACCTCCATACTACTATCTATTGTATGCGCCCCACGTTTTTCGTTATAAATCACGTAACTATATTCTAGCTATTAAAAATTCAGAATCATGAATTTTACAGGACAATCTGTATGGGGTTGAGAAATGTATATAGGGCTTGAAGAACTACCTTATACTTTCAAGTCGGTTTTAAAAACGTGCGGCATAAAATAGATTTTTATTTGAATAATTCTTTTAGCACTTTCATTCCACTTATGCGAGACAAGAAATTATATATTGGATTTATTGAATACAGTATGGTAGTTTTAGTACATGACGATTTAAAATCTTATCTATTGCTTATCTTGCATTTTCTGCCTCCAGTGAACTGCTAAACGCTGCTGAAACTTTTTAGCCAATTTCCAAACTGTGGCTAGTTTTGTGAGATCACAACGCCTGGTACTTACTGAGACGACGCCAGCAGGGATGAGTTGGGCGACGCCTTGCGCCGCAACAGTTTTCACGCCAACGCGCGCCGCCAGAAAGAGCTGCTGAATATTTAGCAGCGACAGCGGGCCCCGGGCCGCGGCGGATGGAGGTTAATGCGAGGAGCGCGGGTGGCGGCGGGGTGCGAGCGATGCGGCCCCTCGTGGGGCGGAGTGCCGTAAGCGACGAAACGACAATGATGTGGCTGAGCAGACCGCATCGAAACCACTAGCTTCCTCCGCACTGAAACGTGACGTAACAGTAGGCCCAAGTGTGAGGACAGAATCTCGCCCATAAAAAAAATTATTTCGCGAGATACCAGCACATCAGCAGTCACTTTCACAGAGATTGGGCCTTCTGGTATAAGGAATGCTGGCCGCCTGCGTCAATGTCTACAACCTTTATAGCGTGTGGATGGCGACGCGTAAGCAGAGATTTCTTTAGAGCAGGGCTTCCCAAACTTTTCAGCAGGTGGACCCCTTCTTCAGTCGAAAATCCATGGCGGACCCCTAGTCAGACAAGAGCACAGTAACTTTAAATTTCAGAACGAAACCCATGGGAATTGCAAGCTTCTTAATGCAAGTCCCATGTTCCCAACGATCCTCCCTCCCTCCCCCCCTCCCCTCCCCCCGAAGTAGTCTTTGGTTTAGAGATGAATGAAAACAACCTGAAGGTCAAACATCGACTTATGAAATAGGTAGTGCACTGACAAAGCAAGTTTAACTTTTAATGATGCCTGGGGCCGCATACGTACCAGCGAGCGCTGTGATTGGTCGACGAAGCTCGCTCCGCGCATGCGTAAAAGGTTTCAGCGCATCTACCGCCGTGAGCCGGCGCACAAACGACCTCCGTATTGTCGCGAAACAATCAGAGAAGCCGCATTCTCCGTGCACTAAACTGTGTACGCGTTCTCACTTAGGAACAGCAAAGGCTGCTTGGGAATACGACCTGAAGTAAACGTACACATGTTTTTCACACAAAAAAGTGATGAATTTGATTTTCACATTTATATTCAATAATTTTACTCATTATTTTACACGATTTGGTGAAGGGTGGCCGCGGACCCCCTAGAAAGAGCCGGCGGACCCCTAAGGGGTCCGCGGACCACACGTTGGGAAGCCCTGCTTTAGAGTCTGTTGCAGGCGGATGAGTCATAAACGTGTCAGATGAATTGTTTAAATATTTGGAGTCTGTGACTCTTTTCTGACGAACGCATACACTTTCATGTTATTTACAGTTTCTCACGTAAAGAAGGTGTGCAGGCTGAACGATAACGCGGTGCGTATCCTGAAAGTAAGGTTCGTTTGCTTATACTTCAACGTTGACAGATGAAAACTTTGTTCAACGTTGCACAACAGCTGTGGAATTGGTTCATTGTTTACTTAGCTAAATCTATTGATTTCCCAGTCATTTAACTGCAGGTGAAAGCAAGCAATAATCACTTCACTAGTCGCGAAGTGCGTCCTCTGAGTGCAGAAATATTTACAGCTGGTCAGATTAATCTGGAGTTATCCCTAGTTCACGGGCTTTATTGCTGAGTGGAGAGGGATTGAGACGTTTGAAGTGGCCGTACGAATATGCACGATGAAGGCTCCATATCCTGACCGATGAAATCGTGCAGCAGGTTGACAAATAACTAGTCATACAGACTGATGCTCTGCCTCATTAATTTCCTCATATTGGCCGCACCAGTATTTACTTTAGAGTTACGGAAAAGCTAGGCTATTGCATATTGCGTACCAAGTGGGTACCGAAAATTCTCACCGAGAAACATTCCGCTCCCGTATCGAGGGTAATATTCGGTTAGGAATTTTTAGACCACCGATCCAACATCCCCGACATAGTTTCCAGCGACTATTGCCTCTTCCTACACCTGAAACAACTGCTTGATGAAGAACAGTTTAAGGGTAACTTTGAAATCAATGCAGTCATTTCCCACTGGTACAATTCTCAAGCGGAGGACTACTTTTCTGAGGGCGTGAAGAAGCTAAAGCAATGTTACTAGAAGTGATTTGGGGTGAACGGCGATTACGTGGGAAACGAAGATCATTTGCAGAAAACCAAAACCATCAATAACTAATATATAATTTTTACAATCGAACGATGCTTGCTTTTCGAATACGCCTCGTGCAAAATACATCATGTCAACTATCTTAAGTTACGTAATGTCTGGAACAGTCTGTCTTGTTTATATTGTTCAAAATAAGTGTTTTAATTCGTATTACTGTGCATGAATCACGCACAATACCTGAGAAATGTTATACGATTTCAACAAAAAACTTATGCAGCCGTCTGCCCATCGGCTAAACTTCCAAACTGGTAACAACAAAATAAATTATTGCAGTCACCTAATTTTGATTGGTGACAGCACTTTCTTTGTTTTCGTTACCCTCATTAGCTTCCGAACAGCCGTGCAGTGATTTTGTTCTCACCGTGTATTACTAACACTTCGCATCTGTTCATCAACGAGTAGTTCCCACAACAAATTATTTAAGTTTCAACCGCAGTGAAAAGATCATATAATACCGTCAACTTATCTTATAAACATCCTCTTATCTCTCTCAGATAACTGAGTTTCTTCACGCGTATTGACTGTAATGAGGATCGGCGATAGTTATACTTAGGAAAGCGTCACTGATCAACGCAAGAACTACTGTTTCACTTCCATGAGAGCAAACGAATGCTCAATACCAGGTGATGGGTCAAGTGCCGTTCAGTAAGCTCAGGGAGAATCCTGAAACAAATTTCTCGTCTTTATTAATTTAAACTGTCACAAACCTCCATAGATAGCAATACACTTGAGTAATTTTGAACACGTTTATTCTTTCGTAAATCATGTTTGTACCCACTGTTTCTGACACTAGTATTTTCTCTTTCGCAATTTCTGAGAAGCGACTGCGCTTTTTATCTCATTAGTATGCTCACTTACATCTCTTCAAATACCTGGAAAAGCTGCACTATTTCTCCTGCAAAATCCAATCCAGCTGGCAGTAGACCCCCATCCAACAAAAATCCTGGCATGCAGCCGCACTGATATAGAAGCGCCGCACCTTCCTTGCAGCCACGACCCCCCCTCCCCCCTCCCACACACACTACTTGACCTCTCCCCAGCGGTGATTACATCCGACTTCCGTTCTTAGAGACCATGAGATCATTTCTGAGTTAACCCATCGTAACAAAATAAATAAATAAGTAAATAAGTACGTAAGTAAGGCTCCAATAAATCCATTCCGTTCAAAACTGCACACTCTCCACTCCCTGCCATCTACATTCACTCTCTTGTTCGTTTCCAGTATTCATTCCCTTTTATTCCTAAGGGAAAATCTTCATTTAACTGTTTTGATTGAAGGCTGAGAAGTAGCAATATGATCACACGAGGATATGAGACATTTAAGCTTTATTGAAGGAAACCCTTCACGGTAAAAGAAAAAAAAAAAGATCCGTGGCCTCTCTCTTATTTACAAAGCAATTAAAATTTTGTCATATAGTTAGTCCAAGTAGGTTAACAAAAGGTGTTTTGCATCGTCTTTAAGTCAATTGTTTGGGACTTGAGGATGTGCCTTATTCACGAAACTAGTAGTGAACCAATACTCTGTCCGAACACGCCTTGGAAGCCGCCTTGTCATCGTCAGCTGACAGTCGTCACTGGATGCGCACGTGGAGGGGCATGTGGTGAGCACACCGCTCTCCCTGCAGTTGTCAGTTTTCGTGACCGGAGCCACTACTTGTCCATCCAGCAGCCACTAGCTCCTCAATGGGTCTCACGAAGGCTGAGTGCTCCCCAGTCGCCAACAGCGCTCGGCAGACCCGGACGGTTACCCATCCAAGTGATAGCCCAGCCCGACAGCGTTTAACTTCGGTGATGTGACAGGAACCGGTGTTAACACTGCGGCAAGGCCGTTGTGAACCGACAGGAGATGTATAAAGCTTTTCACAGCAGTTGTTGCAATTTTTTTAAATTCAGATAAACAGTATTGGTTTCAGTACATATCATCATACCTAGGGGAGTGTCGTAGGACCGTTGCTATTCACAATATACATAAATGACCTTGTGGATGACATCGGAAGTTCACTGAGGCTTTTTGCGGATGATGCTGTGGTATATCGAGAGGTTGTAACATTGGAAAATTGTACTGAAATGCAGGAGGATCTGCAGCAAATTGACGCATGGTGCAGGAAATGGCAATTGAATCTCAATGTAGACAAGTGTAATGTGCTGCGAATACATAGAAAGATCCCTTAACATTTAGCTACAAAATAGCAGGTCAGCAACTGAAAGCAGTAAATTCCATAAATTATCTGGGAGTACGCATTAGGAGTGATTTAAAATGGAATGATCATATAAAGTTGACCGTCGGTAAAGCAGATGCCAGACTGAGATTCATTCGAAGAATCCTAAGGAAATGCAATCCGAAAACAAAGGAAGTAGGTTACAGTACGCTTGTTCGCCCAGTGCTTGAATACCGCTCAGCAGTGTGGGATCCGTACCAGATAGGGTTGATAGAAGAGATAGAGAAGATCCAACGGGGAGCAGGGCGCTTCGTTACAGGATCATTTAGTAATCGCGAAAGCGTTACGGAGATGATAGATAAACTCCAGTGGAAGATTCTACAGGAGAGACGCTCAGTAGCTCGGTACGGGCTTTTGTTGAACTTTCGAGAACATACCTTCACCGAGGAGTCAAGCAGTATATTGCTCCCTCCTACGTATATCTCGCGGAGAGACCATGAGGATAAAATCAGAGAGATTAGAGCCCACACAGTGGCACATCGACAATCTTTCTTTCCACGAACAATACGAGACTGGAATAGAAGGAAGAACCGATAGAGGTACTCAAAGTACCCTCCGCCACGCACCGTCGGGTGGCTTTCGGAGTATGGATGTAGATATAGTTGCCTTCTGAGTTTTGACAAATACGATACCACCGCCTGCAGGAATGTGACACTTTTTTAAATACCCTTTATAACGATATGTTTTATGCTTCCAGATGCTTGAAAGTGGCCAACTGTGTAAATGCAACCGCAAATAATAAATTTGCTGACAACTACAAGCGATATTGTGTCTAACCATTTTCGTGTTACAGGCAAGAGGGCTTGCAACACGGTGATATAAGAGGCTGCCGGCACCCGGTTATCGAGCCCACGAAAGGTCAGCGGTTCGGAAACGGCGTGTTGTTGCGGAGAGGGCGTGACGTTGCTGTGACAGCCCGGCCCAGCCGGTAGCAGGAAGCGGCGCGGAGCGGCAGGATGCGGTGCGTGGGCGGCCAGCCAGGCGCTGCGCGGCCCACTGCCGGCCAGCCAGCCCCGTCGATGGCACCAGCTGCCGCCCACGTGGGCCGCACCGGTAACAGCACTCACCGGTCACTGCCTACGCGGCGTGTCCGCTAATCCCCGTCCTGCAGCTGTTCCCTAACCGGGGAATGGAAACACTTGTTGGATGAGCGTAACGCTAGCTCCTATTTTTGACGGTAGATAACTTTTAACACAAAACTGTGTCCAGACATTGGAAGGAAGATATCTAGAAGATGGGTACCACAAGTGATCCGCAAAGCTGACCCCTTCTTTCGTTGACACCCGTCTGTTGTAGCATCTTAGAACATATTCTGAACTGAAACATAACGCCGTATATCCAACAGAAGAACTTCCCCATGCCAACAAGCATGGATACCGGAAACATCGTTCAGGCGAAACCGGACTTGCCCGTTTCTCATGCGGTAAAGAAAAAACGGGTTAGAACACACTGTTGCAGAAACAACGAAACAAACATGCCAAATTTAAACAGACGCAAAATCCCCAAGATTGGCGATCTTTTACAGAAGCTCGAAATTTAGTGTGGACTTCAATGCGAGATGCCTATAACAGTTCCCACAACGAAACTTTGTCTCGAAAGCTGAGAGGAAATTCAAAGAGATTCTGGTTGTATGTAAAGTATGCTAGCGGCAAGACAATCAATGCCGGCCGGGTGGCCGAGCGATTTTAGGCGCTTCAGTCTGGAACTGCGCAACCGCTATGGTCGCAGGTTCGAATCCTGCCTCGGGCATGGTGATGTCCTTAGGTTAGTTAGGTTTAAGTAGTTCTAAGTTCTAGGGGACTGATGACCTCGGAAGTTAAGTCTCATAGAGCTCAGAGCCACAATCAATGCCTTCTTCGCACGATAGTAATGAAAATACTATCGACCACAGTGTTGTGAAAACAGGGTTACCAAACACAGCCTTCCGAAATTCCTTCACTAAAGAAGAAGTAAATATTCCAGAATTAAACCACCAACAGCTGCCAACATGAGCAACGTAGAAGTAAATATTCTCGGAGTAGTGAAGCAACTTAAATCACTTAATAAAAGTAAGTCTTCTGGTCCAGACTGCATACCAATTAGTTTCCTTTCAGAGCATTCTAATGCATTAGCACCATACTTAACAATCATATACAACCGTTCGCTCGATGAAAGATACGTACCCAAAGACTGGGAAGTTGCACAGGTCATGCCAATATCCAAGAAAGGTGGTAGGAGTAATCCACTAAATTACAGGCCCATATTGTTAAGGTCGATTTGCAGCAGGATTTTAGAACATATATTGTGTTCGAATGTAATGAGTTACCTCGAAGCAAACGGTCTATTGACACACAGTTAACATGGGTTTAGAAAACATCGTTCCTGTGAAACACAACTAGCTCTTATTCACATGAAGTGTTGAGTGCTGTTGACAAGGGATTTCAGATCGATTCCGTATTTCTAGATTTCCGGAAGGTTTTTGACACTGTACCACACAAGCGGCTCGTAGTGAAACTGCGTGCTTACGGAATATCGTCTCACTTATGTAACTGGATTTGCGATTTCCTGTCGGAGAGGTCTTCGTAGTAACTGACGGAAAGTCATCGAGTAAAACAGAAGTGATTTCTGGGGTTCCCCAAGGTAGTGTTATAGGCCCCAGATTTTGGAGACAATCTGAGCAGCCGTCTTCGGTTGTTTGCAGATGACGCTGTCATTTATCGACTAATAAAGTCGTCAGAAGATCAAAACAAACTGCAAGAAAAGATATCTGAATGGTGCGAAAAGAGGCAGTTGATCCTAAATAATAAGTGCGAGGTCATCCACATGAGCGTTAAAAGGAACTCAAACTTCGGTTACACGATAAATCAGTCTAATCTAAAAGCTGTAAATTCAGCTAAATACCTAGGTATTACAATTACCAAGAACTTAAATTGGAAGGAACACGCAGAAAATGTTGTGGGGAAGGATAACCAAAGACTGCGTTTTATTGGCAGGACACTTAGAAAATGTTACAGACGTACTAAGGAAACGAGACTGTCTACACTACGCTTGTCCGTCCTCTTTTCGATTACTGCTGCGCGGCGTGGGATCCTTACCTGATAGGACTGACGGAGTACATCGAAAAAGTTCAAAGAAAGGCAGCGCGTGTTGTATTATCGCGAAATATGGGAGTGAGTGTCACAGAAATGATACAGGATTTGGGATGGAAATCGTTAAAAGAAAGGCGTTTTTCGTTGCGGCGGAATCTTCTCACGAAATTTCAATCACCAACTTTCTTCTGCGAATACGAAAATATTTTGTTGACACCGACTTACATACGGAGGAACGATGACCAAGATAAAATAAGGGAAATCAGAGCGCGTACTGGAAGATATGGTGTTCATTCTTTCCGCGCGCTATACGAGATTGGAATAATATAGAATTGTGAAGGTGGTTCGATGAACCCTATGCCAAGCACTTACATGTGATTTGCAAAGTATCCATGAAGATGTAGAAATGTTTAAAGAAACAGACCTCTGCATAACACGTGTAAAACAAAGCATAGACGAGAGATACTCACTGAGACATGTTCGGCTGTTAAGAGTGCAATGAGTACTCCAGCAAAATACTGTCAAATGATCTTTCACGTAAAGACTCTTAGTGGCACCGGAGTTAGTATGAACTGAAAGTGAGAATAGAAAAGCAAAAGCAGAGATGCTTAACTATTTTCAAAGGTTCCTTCAAAGGACCAAAATCCAAGAGAAATGACCCAATTTAATCCTCGTACAACTGAAAAGAAGTATTACTGGCAGTAATGTTGAGAAACAGCTGGAATCGATGAAACTGAATAAAGCACCAGGGCCCGATGGAATCCCAATGAGATTCTACAGGGCGATTTTTTCCATCGTATAAAAACACTAGGGATTGATCGATGAGAAGATACGGAACAAAGAAGGTCTAATGAACCTATTTCCGGAAATGCTTGGTTTCCACGCTAGAGACCATTTATTCAGTCATACATTGTTACAGAGACTACGGTACAATACGCAGTGTGTCATGCAGCCATAGTCACAGTACGTGTCGAAAACTATTTCCATGTGCCTCAACGCACGCTCATACGCGCCGTACTATGTTCTGTCTCACACATTCACATCGGCCAGTCTGTATCCCAACAGTGTCAAAGGCAGCATGAATACGCTGCTCCAGTGCCTCGACAGCTGGAATTGGCTCTGCATACACGATTCTTTTGAGACAGCCCCATAACCAGAAATCGCAGGGGGTTGAGATCCGGTGAACAAGCAGGCCATGCAACTGGACCTCTTGTCCGATCCATCTACCAGGGAAGGCACGATTGAGATACGTCCAGACGTTAACGGCGAAATGAGCTTGAGCACCAACATGTAGCAGCCACATAACGCCTCAAATCATCAATGGCGCTTCTTCCAGCAGAGGAGGCAAAGTCACCCAAAACAAACGCCGATAGTTCCGGCCTGTTAGGTCACATGGAATACGGTCGCCAATTATCCCGACCCACGCATTCGGGCTGCACCGACGCTGATGACTCGCTGTCACCTCCTACGAGGGGTCTGCATACCATCCCACATTTGACAGTTTTAAAAGCTGAAGATATCACCCCGCGTAAAGGCGGCCTCATCTCTGAGTACAATGTATGACGCAGATGCCTGAATTACGGTTCCTGGTGAAGAAACCATGTGACAAAACTGATCGCGATGTGGAAAATCTGTCGCTAGCAAGTCGTGCACACACTGTAAGAGTTAAGGGTAGTAACAATTACTGACACGGCGGTCGCCTTCCACAGTGTTAATCACATTTTCCTCCAAATCTGGTATCCGAAAATTTTGTGTACGTCCGTCACGATTTTCTGCTTCCTGAAACGAAGCTGTCTCAGATAAACGGTAAAACGCTGTTGAAAACATTGAATGCTGTGGTGGTTGTCGGCGGGGATACGTCTCCTGACGCAGCGTTGCTGCCTGCAGCCCATTGCCATTTGCCTTTCCCTAAGTAAACACCATGTCGGCAAACTCTCGATTCGAATATGGAACCATTGTGTATAAAACGTTATATCACATCCACAACAAGGTGAGTCAGCACGAGAAGTGAATGGGAAAAACATTTTCAATTACTATGGCAAGAGAGGGCGCTAGTGCATGACGTATGAGGAACAGTGGCACTCTCTAGGAGGAAACAATTTATACTTTTAATTGTGGCTGTATGGTACAGCGGGTGTTGGACTGCAGTCTCTTTAAACGAAGTATGATTGAATAAATGGTCTCTAGCACGGAAGCCATGCATTTCCGGACTGAAGTTCATTAGACCATTTTTGTTGCGTATCCTGTCATTGACCAATCCCTGGAGTTTCTACACGGTGGGAACACTCACCCTGTATACTGAACCTGCGACTGAGTTAGTTCCTCTCCTAAATAGACCATCGCAGATCCACTAAACATGCATTTCCGGACTGAAGTTCATTAGACCATTTTTGTTGCGTATCCTCTCATTGACCAATCCCTGGAGTTTCTACACGGTGGGAACACTCACCCTGTATACTGAATCTGCGACTGAGTTAGTTCCTCTCCTAAATAGACCATCGCAGATCCACTGAACAAAAAACCGTGCGCAGTACTTGGAAGAAATAACAAGCCATACTAGTTTACAAGAAAGGTAGTAGAAACTACCGACCAATATAGCTGCCATCGATTTGGTGTAGGATATTCTTTATTGTAGAACAAACCTAATGATGTATCTCTAACAGAATGACGTCCTCCATGTCAACCAGCATGAATTCCGAAAACATCTATGACGGGAAACACAACTCGCACTTTTGTCACGTAACATATCGAAAACTCTGGATCAGGGCAGTGAAGTAGATGCACTATTTCTTGATTTCCGAAGAGCATTTAACTCTCTACCACATCTACGCTTATTATCGAAACTACAATCATATGGGGTGTGAAGCAAAATTTGTGACTGGATTGAGGATTTTCTGGAAGGGCGGACGCAGCCCATTAACTTGAATAGTGTGTCGTAGTCAGATGAAGAAGTAACTTAGTGACCTTGCAGACAATATTAATAGCACCCTCAGATATTTTGCAGATACAGTACTGTCTGAACGAAGCTGCATAAATAGTCAGATCTTTATCAGATTTCTAACCGGTGCAAAGATTGGCAACTTGCTTTGAATGACCATAAAATTAAAATTGTGCACTTCACGAAATGAAAAAAGATGTATTCCGTAACACACAAGTCACAATTTGACCTTGCCAACTCTTACACATTTCTGGATGTAACACATTGCAGCCGGCCGAAGTGGCCGTGCGGTTAAAGGCGCTGCAGTCTGGAACCGCAAGACCGCTACGGTCGCAGGTTCGAATCCTGCCTCGGGCATGGATGTTTGTGATGTTCTTAGGTTAGTTAGGTTTAACTAGTTCTAAGTTCTAGGGGACTAATGACCTCAGCAGTTGAGTCCCATAGTGCTCAGAGCCATTTCTGAACACATTGCAGGGACATGAAATGGAATGATCACGAAGGCTCAGTCGTAGTTAAGACAGGTAGTACATTTCAGTTTATTAGTAGAATACTGGGAAAATGCAGTCAGTCTACAAAGGAGATAGCTTACAAATCATTCTTGCGACCAATTCTGGAATACTGTTCAAGTGTGAGGGACCCGTACCACATAGGACTGACAGGGCATATTTAACGTTTACACAGAAGAGGGGCGTGAATGGTGACAGGTTTGTTTGACTCGTGAGAGAAAGTCAAAGATTCCGAAGAAACTTAACTGGCAGACTCTCGAAGAGTGACGTAAATTATCGTGACAAAGGCTACTTACAAAGGTTCCAGAACTGAATTTAAATGATGATTGTAGAAAGTACTACAACTCACCTACGTATCACTCACTTAGGGATTGTTAGGACAAGATTATAATAATTACAGCGCACACAGAGGCATTTAAACCATTATTCTTTTCGCACTCAATACGTGGATGGTATGGAGAGGAACCCTAGTAACTGGTAGAAATGGGGGATCAAGGCAATCGGGTGGATGCAGTATTTCTTCACTTCTGAAAAGCCTTCGATTGGATACAACGCCAAAAATTATTAACTTCGGTACGATTGTAAGGGGTAGGGAACAAATTTTGTGACTCTGCTGAGGCTTTCTTGGTGAGGAGAACGCAGCATGTTATCTTTAATGGATAGTGAACAATAGAAAATGAATGAACTTTTATTACAATAGTTTGTAGTGTACCACTCTGGAGAATACCGTACGAAAAGTATTTCTTTTCGTTCATTATTCTTTCTTACCGTCGAACCAGCGTGCACGAAACGTGTTGTTGTTGGCCAACAAGCGTACGGAACTCTCCCACGAGAAATACAGGTCGTTAAGGTAGAGACGACAACGCACTGCAATGTTAGATCAATGCACCGCCCTTAACTCGCTGGCATTAATAGAGGTAACACGGAAGCAGTGAAATACTGGCAGTAATACCTGTATTGCCACTTCACCTGAACACGTCGGCTCTAACCAGCCCGCTGTAATCGCGTCGACGGCGGCAGCTGTCGGTGGCGAGCTTGTATCATCAGCAGCTGCTTCTACTACCACTACTTTATTACCCTCTCCTAATGCCTAAAAAAGGAAGGCAAGTGTTGCTTTCAAGAGCCCTCTCGGCAGATGAACATATACCTTTTTCTAGTCAAACTTATAAACATCGAAGGCACGTAAAAGAATTAAATATAAAATTTCGTGACAAGGAAAATACTTTTACAATGCTGCTTTTTTCTTGTAGCAACTTAAGACAGCACCCAAAACCAGCATATTTTACAAATTTAATGACGCACGAGAGTACTGTCGTTCTCATATTCGAACGGCGCACAGAGTGACAAAGGATACTGATACAAGCGGCCCCAGGTATTAAAAAACAAAATTAAGACAAGTCCAATCAAACACTGCACAATGCCCTGACGGGATTCCAGATGGACTTCATACTGAGTAGCTAATATTTATCGGGAACGTCTTGGGCTGTAAACGGTAAAATGACTGATCCATGAAATTACATTAATCTCTAACGTCGATAAGATGCGTTAAGTTGGTGCATTTTCTAGACTGGGACGTTTTAATACTGCTAGACAAAGAAAATATAAGCTGCTTAACAAGAAGCAACACAGGTTCTGAGAAATTTACTCATATAAGAAACAGCCCACTCTTTTCACTCATCACGCTTTACAACTATGTTCTGGAGCACTCAGATGAAAGCAATACAGACGGAATAAAGCTTAATTCAAAATTAAACGCCGCAACTCTTAATACATTTGTTCCGCTGCGAGTAAAGAGACGGCCAATGCCTTCATGGAAAGAATGTCTTCGGTTGCCTAAGGAACCATGATTGTAATCATGAGTGTACCTCTTCATTCAAAGCAAATCGACGGCCACAAATGTCTTCCTTCAGGTTTCCAAAAATATAGACATCGCTTGGGAGAGGTCGGGATTGTATGGAGGACGTGTAAGTCAGAGAAACTTCTGCAGCGTAGTGGAAAAAAGCCTGACGACAAAATGCCGACACCACGTCGCCAAGGTTGTTACGCTGGGAAGCCCTTACACATCCTTCATACAGCCCTGACCTCTCCCCGTGCGATTTCGATATTTTTGGAGTCCTGAAGGAAGTTATTCGTGGCCCTCGATTTGCTTAGAACGAAGAGGTACTTGCGTAGATACAACCACGGTCCTGCATTCAACAACTACCATTTTTCCGTGAAGACAATGACCGTCTTGTCTCTCAGTGGCACAACTGTATTAGCAGTTACAGTAGTTACATTTCAAATAAGAGAAAGAGTCTTACTTTTTCCCATCTGTCTGCTTTACATTTAACTGTCCCTTATGCATGCAGATCAACAAGCAGATTCAGTCTTCCTCGATTTGTGAAATTCTTTCGAGACTGTTCAACTTTATCGACTAATGGAAATGCCGTGTGGCTAGGGCCTCCCGTCGGGTAGACCGTTCGCCTGGTGAAAGTCTTTCGAGATGACGCCACTTCGCCGACTTGCGTGTCGATGGGGATGAAATAATGATAACGACAAAATGCAGTCCCTGAGCGGAGAAAATCTCCGACCCAGCCTGGAACTGAACCCGAGCCGTTGGGCATCATATTCCGTCACGCTGACCACTCAGCTACCAGGGGCAGACTATCGACTAATAATCGAGATATAATCATTCGCATTGTCTTCACACACATGCCACTTGCTCAGTTTTTAAAATCACAGAACGAAGTGCGCTACAACGCACGGCGAATATTGAACAGAAGGGGAAAGTAACATCGGATGTGCCCCATGTCACAGTAATAGTACCTCCAGTGTTCTGAATACATCCAAATGAACTATCGGATAGAGTCAGCAGCAGCAGGTTCTGCGCTCGCGGTGATATTGGGTAAAAGAAAGTATAGTCGTTCGACGATACTAAGGAAAAGCAGAACGATTTACAAAAGATTTATAATTGGTGTAATCAATAGCAAATGTTTTTTGAACTGGGTTACATATACGATAAGGATCACGGAGCCGGCAAAGTAGTACTAAGGGACGCGATGTGTAATGGCTTTAACAACTAATATTTGTAACAGATAAAGCGAATGTATGATCGATTTGTTGCAAGGCTGTGGGAAAGTGCAGTCAATCTCTACGGCACATACCATACATGATGCTACAGAGACCAGTCCTAGAGTATTGTACCACTATTTGGAAACCTCATCAAGTAAGCATCACATGAGACACAATCTAGAGAGGATCTGTTAGGTACTAAATAGGACGGAAGAGGGCACACGAAAGTATAACTCAGATTGCCGGGGAATTTACGTCGAGATCTTTGGAAGACGGAGGGAGTTTTTCTGCGGATGCAGAGAGAGTATTCGGTGAAAACTGTGCAACGATCTTTGCTGACACCATCGTACTTCGCGCGTAGTGATCGTAAGAATAAGTTAACAAAGATAAGTATGACTATAAGAATACACGAATTGAATAGCGCAGAAAAATTCCAGTGGTGCTACGAAGTATCATCCACCACGCACTGTGGGGTGGATTTACAGGGTGACAATTACTGAACTATGTGAAAAAAACGTGAATTAGTTACGAACTACAGCGTGCACACACTTTATTCAACATGTAACCGTCACTGCAGATATTCGTATTTAGGTTATGACACTTTCGATATGTCTGCCATCATTGGTGATGATGTGACGCAGACGAATAGCGAAATTCTGCATAACCCGCTGAAGTGTCGGGACATCGATGCCATAGATGACTTTCTGAATGGCTGTTTTCAGTTCAGCAATGGTTTTGGAGTTATTGCTGCACACCTTGTCTTTAACATATCCCCACAAAAAAGTCGCTTGTGTTCAGATCCGGAGAATATGGCGGCCAATCGAGGCTCACGCCAGTGGCCTCTGGGTACCACAGAGCCAGAATGCGGTCCCCGATGTGCTCCTCCAGGACATCGAACACACTCCTGCTTCGATGGAGTCGAGGTCCGCCTTTCATGAACCACATCTTATCGAAATCAGGGTCACTTTGGATAATGTGGATGAAATAATCTTCCAAAATCTTCACGCACAGTTCGGAAGTCACCGTGCCATCAAGTAATATAGTATACATTATCCCGTGACTGGACACTGCACACCACACAGTCACCAGTTGAGAATGAAGAAACTTCTTGATCGGGAAATGCGGATTCTCAGCCCTCCAAATGCTCCAATTTTGCTTACTGACGAACCTACCCAAATGAAAGTGGGCTTCGCCGCTAAACCAAACCATACAGCGCACAATAATTTCCATTATGCCCCGCAACCAACCGTGCAGTCTGAACGTCCTAATGCAACCGTCCAGAAGTTACGATTTTTTTTCATGTAGTTCAATAACTGTCACTCTGTATGTGAAACAGTGTTTTTCACGTCCTGAACTTCGATTGACTATGCATCTAAACGTACGATTGACCATGCATCTAAACGTAGAGGGTGTTTGAAACGGCTTCATCAAAGTTGAGAAAAGTTTATCTTTTCTGTGAATGAAGCTAGTAACTACTGATTAACTTATGGAAGGTTTACGAAGTTTTTGATTTCAGTAGTTAATAAATGCTCTAAATTGTAGTTGCCAATGCGGTGTACTTTGCCCTGTTGAAAAATGAAATTTTTGCCATGTTTTGGAAATTAAGGCCGGTATTACACTATCAAAGTTTCTTTGTGAAAAAAATTGATAGTCTAATGATGAACCTTGTGGAAGTTACACCTTGGTCAAATTTTCTTTGATGAAATTTAGCGCGTCGTCTTGGATATGATCAAACATGCGCTCTTCTTCTGTTTAGTGCAAGAAGAAATGTAACTGCTTCTAGTGCTACCACACCTTCAGCTGTCTCGCATATAATGACTATCAACATGGCTACGAAATTTACGTGGTACGTCGCATCTAGAACTAAACGGATGAAAATGTACGAGTCAGGTGAAGCACTTTATAATGGAGTAGCTTTCCCCTGTCGCAAAAAATCGCAGTGATACGGTAAATCCTTTTGCGGATATAGCATATCTGTGGTGAGTGCTCTGATTGCTGATGTGATGAGTCACTTGACTGAGCACATATTGAAATGTACTCTCGTCCATTCTGAAGTGCCGGCCACGATGGCCGAGCGGTCCTACGCGCTTCAGTCAGGAACCACGCGGCTGCTACGGTCGCAGGTTAGAATCCTGCCTCGGGCATGGATGTGTGTGATGTCCTTAGGTTAGTTAGGTTTAAGTAGTTCTACGTTCTAGGGGGCTGATGACCTCAGATGTTAAGTCCCACAGTATTTAGATCCATTCTGAGGTAATTTTCATGAGACTTCACGTCCTCGACTTGCAGTTCCTGTAACAAGTTCGCCGAAGTACGTTTCCTTTTTCTTTTCTTCTGCTCCTGTTACACATGTAAATATAACGCATTTGTCGTCGGCCACTCTGAAGGAACTATGACGTCGAAGTTCTGCGTTAAAGAAAATCTGATAACAGCATAATACCCCTACAAGCGCGTAGTCAAATATCTTTGTCACAGAGACTATGATGAATATCTAACAATTCAGGGCATCAATGGAAACAAGCTAACGATTTAAAGCTGTTTTTTCTCGTAATGACACACACACACACACACACACACACACACACACACACACACACACACACACACACACACAGAACCGCTAGAGAAATTGCGACCCATTGCGCCGAAGGCTTTCTCGGGAACGTTTGTTGTCTGGCCTGGATTATTTCTGTGTAGTGCTGCGTACGCACTACCAGGCTAAAAAACTGTCGGCAACCTCGTTTTGACCAGCGGGACATCGTTACAATAATTTTTTATACGACTAATCAATGCCCTGTGCAATCAAACCACTCTCAAAAAGCTCCAGAACCAATTAATCGAGCGAGCACCGAAAACAATCACTACACAGCCTCTAATCAGTTTATAGTATCCCATCCACGCAAAAAAAAAAAAAAACGATAAATAAATTTGACTACACCTGGACCTTCCTTACTTGGTGATAGAAGGTACGGACACCCACTGGCAGCTTGTGTTTATTGTTGCAAAATCTAGACCTCTGTCACTGAGTGACAATTCTCAATGCAGCAAATAAAGTTGACAAATTTCAGCCGTTGTTTTGGACTGCAACTTGAATTTCGGACATGTATAGTCCACGAAGGACTATACAAAATAACTGTTGCTATGTTCACTTTGTTTGCTGCACTGAAGATCACTCAGTGATCGAAATCTTGATCTGCTACAATAAACCAAAGTTGCGGCTGATTGCTGTACCTTCTTTCACCAATTGACGAGGAACAAGTTAAAAGGCAGAAGGACACGCGCAAAAACTTCACAATTTTGCACGAAAAAAATATTATTTGGCTTAAGACATCCCCAAGTCGGCCTAGTTGTTATCGAACACCCGCTGCAGTTAGCAGATGTGTCCATATTCTAATACGAGACCTCTGTCCACCTAGCTCGCCCTCTCTGATTACGTCCCTCCTATTTGAAACAAAAACTAGGTAACAGCTGAGCTCTTCACATTCATTCACAACATATGCTCTTGTTAACTCTTTCAGTTTTCCATAGCAAAAGAGAACTACACACACACACACACACACACACACACACACACACACACACACACACACACACACTTTTACGAGGCCGCACACACTGCTCTGTGACGTGCTCGGCGACCAGATAGCAAATGTTTGCAGTTTGTATTTATAGGTTTCCGGTGGAGCTTCCAGAAGGGAGGCCTAGACAAAACTCGCCTGGAAAATCTACGTCCGACGGGAAAATGACCCTTCTTAACTCTTTCACTCATAATAAAAAAATGTATTTAAAAATTTTTGCAAAACTGACCGTTAAGAAAGTGGCAAAAAGGAAGAGTACACTATCAATTGTTCTAAGGGGGTGGTTTCACTTTGTAAGCGCTGGAACGTTTTGTTTTCAACCTCCCATCACTTCATGGGATATGAATTTCGCATTTTTCCAGGACACAGTATCACATCTCATGCCTAAAAGAAATTATAGTCCCAAAAATAAAGTAATTTATCTCAAAGGTACATACTCCATTGCTTTGATTTTGAAACTCCTCATAAAAGCTGTAGCAAAAACTCAAATTTACGTTATAGCAATTTAATATATTTAACTGTTAATGATCTCCATATGATCGCTATAAAGAAAATCAAATGTCACCATCTTCTACAATCACTTAGCACAATCTTCGCGCCGGCTGTAGGGGACTAACACAATGCACCTGATTCGTAGAAGTACCGAGGTGTACCACCAGAGGTGGTCCTGCAACAGCATCGGCGATTTCATGCGAAAAGCACTGGTTCCGGTACTTAAAAAATATTAACAAAATGAAGGCTTCAAGCAGAAACCTCTGGTACTCAAAGGGTTAATGAATAAGTAATCTGGCCATCAGATGAAAATGTTGGGAACTGTTATTTGTACGCAGTAATCTGTTGCTGCCGCAAACCTGTGCATGCTCATCTCCCACTTGTTCTGTTTAGAGTATTTCGCTGTGTCATTACACATGAATGACAAAGGAGCAGGGAGAAGAGAAGACGTGCTTAGTAAGCAATTGAATGAAATACAAAGCGGTGTTCACAATAAAGCAGTGCGTCCTCACTGTTATGTGAAGCACACTTTATGGAAAACGTATGCAGAACTGTTTGTGCAAGTGTGTAGGACTGCAAGTCCCAAAATGATCAGCAAAGCCTGTTATGCAAAGCTTTGTGGCAAAATGGCGCGAAATGGGACCTGTAGAGAATAAAAACTGTCGTTTTCGTTAAAAAGGGGTCAATTCCGCAGCAAATTTTCGCCTTATCTCCGTGGCTTCACTTGCATACACGTTCAACACAGACATTGCAAACATCTCCTCCCCCCTAACTCTGTCCATCTGCTCGTTCCCATTCTTTGGGTACATCTTCTCCTACCCCTCTCTCAGTCCATCTCCTCTCTCTAGTTCCTCTGTCAACATCCAGCTGCCCCCTTCCTTCCCTATCCGTCCCTCATGCTTCCTCTTTCCATCCATCACAACCTTTATCCATCACAAGCTTCGCCTAGCCAAGAACACACACACACCAGCAGCCCTCGCACAAAAATCTGATGAAGCAGTCCGATACTTCTCCTACAACACACTTGTCATGAGGGTGTCAAAGTCTTCAATATCGTTAAAAAAATTAAAGAAAATGGTTCAAATGGCTCTGAGCACTATGGGACTTAACGTCTGAGGTCATCAGTCCCCTAGAACTTAGAACTACTTAAACCTAACTAACCTAAGGACATCACACACATCCATGCCCGAGGCAGGATTCGAACCTGCGACGTCGCGGTCGCGCGGTTTCAGACTGTAGCGCCTAGAGCCGCTCGGCCACCTCGGCCGGCGAACTGTATAGCGGAGGCTTAAGAAATACCATTGTCTTTGTATCTGTGCTCCTATTGGAGCTAGAAGATCATAAACCACACAGTGTTGATACTTGCTAAATATGCTGTTTGTGTGCGAAATTTGTTTGAAATCCATCCTCCATCCATGGCCTTGGGAGGAGATCCCGGAGACACACACACACACACACACACACACACACACACACTGTACTTCATATACATATCAGATTTTCTGGGCCTGTTTTATTTGGCCCGTTCTGTAGATGCGCCGCCAATATGAGCACGGCACTAGGCTGGCGGCGTGTCTCCTTGCGAGAGCTTGCAGACCGTGTCCACGGACGGGCATGCGGTGCCCGCAATAGCAGACATTACTGCCGGCCAACAGCGGCCATTAGTCGTGCCGCCGCCGCCGCCATTATCGGACAGGGGGAAGTAATACGGACAGCAAATCGCGGGTGGTTCTGAGCGGACGTCGCCGCTGCGGTTCCGCTCCGCTGCGGCCAGGCCGGCCTGCACTTCATAACCGACAGCGGCGGCTGTCGCCGCGGTCCCGCCCCCAATAAAGCAGACGCCGGCTGCAGGGCCATACACTTCCCAGAGCAGTGCAACGTCTGCCACAGCGCAGTAACCCTCCTCGCCCGCTCCACGTTGCCGTTCATACAAATGAGGCAGGGTAGAATTTAATATCCACAATGCAGGAAAAAAAAGACTGAAGTCGAGAGATTTTCGGGCGTAAAAGTAGCTTTCGGCGTATGTCAAGAGTATATTCACATAGTGATACCACGCGCTTCATACACCGTCTGCCCCAAATGTTAACAGTCTTACTTTATTCCTGGTGAATAAGCAACGTAACTACAGTGCCAGTTTGTATCGATTAACGGTGATGTGCATTCGGTCAGTTTGTGAGCAGGCAGTGTTAAGTGGTGGATGTCCTGCCGTAGTGTGTCAACGTGTCACCTTTGACATTGTTCTCACATAAGAAAGGGTTTTTGTTATCTCGTCGAAACACTAATAATTTGTATATGTAATTTTTTGGCACCTTTATAGGCGGAAAGATAATTCACATCTGCCCGACGCATTAACGTGCGCTTCCCTTACAAATTCATTCAGATTTCTAAGAATCCATTTTCTTTCTTAAAAGTGCACGACTGGATCTCTAACATTTGCCTTGAGCAGGCTATTAGTAACACCAAAGTTAGCTTTCAGTCAATTGCGGGTCAATCTGGAACAAACTGGGGGTACAGCAAACAGAATTTTCTTTTCCGGCGTAGTGCACGGAAGCCGTCTGAAGTCCCCTGCAGAAATATTGAGCTATGCTGCCTCTATAGCCGTCCATAACTGCGAAAGAGCCGTCGGTGCAGCATTTTGTGCTCGAACTGACCTGTCGACTATGTCCCATAAATGTTCGATGGGATTCATGTCGGATAATGTGAGTGGTCATGTCATTCAATCGAACTGTCCAGAATGTTGTCCAAACAAATCGTCAACATTATTGTGGCCAGGTTAAATGGCGCATTGTCATCCATACAAAATCCACTGTGTTTGGGAACATGAAGCCCACAAATGGCTGCAAATGGTCTCCAAGTATCCGAACGTTATTTCCAGTCAATTATGGGTTCAGTTGGATCAGAGGATCCCGTCAATTTGGTGTTAACACAGCCCACACCATTTATGGAGCAACCTCCGACTTGCACAGTACCTTGTTGACAACGTCGGTCGGTGGCTTCGTGAGCTCTGCGCCAGACACTAACCCTACCATCAGCTCTTACCAACGAAAATTGGGACTCATCTGATCACGCTATGGTTTCCCAGTCGTCTAGTGTCCAACTGATACGGTCAGTAGCCCAGGAGAGTTTCTACAGGCGATCTCGTGCTGTTAGCAAAGGCATTCACGTCGTTTGTCTGCTACTACAGACCATTAACGCCGAATTTCGCTACACTGTCCTAACGGATATGTTCGTTGTACGTCCCATATTGATTTCTGCGGTTATTTCTCGCGGTGTTGCTTGTCTGTTAGCACTGCCGAAACTAGGTAAACGTGCTGCTCTCGGTTTTTAAGTTAAGGCCGTAAGCCACTGCGCTTTCCGTGGTGAGAGATAATACCTGAAATTAAATGTTCTCGGAACATTCTCGACACTGTGGATACCGAAATACTGAATTCCACAACTGTTTCCGAAATGGAATGTCCCATGCGCTTAGCTCCAAGTACCATTCCGTGTTCGAAATCTGTTAATTCGCGTCGTGCGGCCATAGCCACGTCGGAAACCTCTTCATATGAATCACCGGAGTGTAAATGACAGCTCCACCAATGCTCTGCCGTATTATACCTTGTGTACGCGATGCTGTTGCCATCAATATCGCAGCCATCATATCGCTAGCCAATGACTTATCATCTCACTGTACGTTTTTGATATTGGTACTAGGGAGGCGATCTGCAATGTACCGGTCATCCAATCAAATGCCTTTGTAGCGATCTTGGTTTGTGGAGTTTTCTTCAGTTACCAAACCCTGGAGAATCGCCCTCAATTTCATCCCCGACCAACTGAAAAGATGAGAGAAGGAACTGTCAGTGGCGTTGAGAAACAGCTGAAATAGTTAGAAATCAAAAACGCTTCAGGAACCGATGGAAACTGTCGGATTCTATACTGAATTTGCGGCCGCTCTTTTAAATACAGTCTATCGTATGAACCCTCTGGATCGAAACTGTGCCCAGTAACTGGAAGAATGCACAGGCCACACCAGTCTACAAGAAGGGAAGTAGAAATGATCCTCAGAACTGCCGTCCAATATCCTTGACATCGATTTGTTGTAGAATCTTAGAACATATTCTTAGCTCAAATATAATGCGAGTCTCGAACAGGACGACCTCAACGGCAACCAGTATGAATTTCAAGAACATCGATAGTGTGAAACGCAGCTCGCGCTTTTATAACGTGACATGTTGAAAGAAATTTACCAAGGCAGCTACGTAGATGAAGTATTTTTCTATTCCGGAGAAGCTTTTGACTCATTACCACATCTACGCTTATTATCGAAACTAGGATCATATGGACGCAGCGGGTTATCTCGGATGGAGAGTGATCAGATGCAGAAGTAACTTCGGGTGTGCATCAGTAAAGTCTATTGGGACCTTTCGGCACATTTTTAATATTAATGACTATTTGGACAATACTAATAGTAACCTCAGACTTTTTGTAGATGACAGTTACCTATAGCGAAGCACTGCCTGAAAGAAGCTGCATAAATATCCAGTCAGATCTTGATAAGACTAAGTGGTGCAAACATTAGCAATTTGCTTTAAATATTCACAAATGTAAAACTGTGCACTCAGTAAAACGAAGAAACGTAGTAATCTAAGACTGTATCAGTGGGTCACAATTGAAATCGGTAAACTTACACAAATACCTGGATGCAACACTTGGTAAGGATATGAAAGGTGATCATATAGGTTCAGCCACGGGAAAATGCAAGTTGTCTACAAAGGAGATACTAAACGTATACAGAGAAGGGCAGCACGAATGGTCACATGTTTGTTTGATCCGTGGGAGTGTGACACACAGATAATGTAGAAACTGAATAGGAGTACTGATAGACGAACGTAAACTTTCCCAAGAAAGCCTACAAACAAAGATTCAAGAACTGGGTTTAAATGGTGACTCAAGGAATAGCTACAACCCCGTATGTATCGCTCCCGCAAAGATCTTGAGGACAGGAGTATATTAATTATCGCGCACATGAAGGCATTTAAACAGTAATTCTTCCCGCTCTCCATACTTGATTGGAACGGGAAAAACCATAATATTTGGTACAATGGGACGTTTCCTCTGCCACGCACTTCACAGTGGGTCTGCGCAGTATAAATGTAGATGACTTGGCCTGATCACGCACACCTACAGTTACGGGTGGTTTAACTGGTGCACCTAGGTTCGAGAATCTGCCAGCTCACAGATTTCATTCGCCACAAATGATGAACACAGCATACACTGGAATTCCATACTTAACCAACTTTTTACTTCAGTGAGTCACGCTAAGTCTTCGTCAGTCGCATACAGCATCAGACAACAACGTAGATACGTTATCTCCGGGTTCTTGCCTAACGGGAGGCCAATGCTTTGTTTTCGGCAGAAGCCTTCGAATGAGAACAACCTATCCGCTAGAACACACCGGCCGTACGTACAGCGTAACGCAGATACTGCCTTCTGGTGTTTGCGCAACTACCTTGGCGCCATATTAGGCGCTGCCCACACGCTCATAAATCATTGGCTGTCGTCGCTGTAGGTCGGCCCTTTCTGCACCTCGTTCATTCAAAATGCATTGTGCAAATGCGTTCCTCAACTTCACGTACACTCAGTTCAACTACATCACAGCGAACTAACTGCTTCACAAACGTCTCATCTTTCTTTTGCGTTTAACCACTGTCAGTAAATGACTGCAGACTGAACTAGACGTGCCGAAAACTGGTAAGTTAAGAGTCGATATCAGTCTATATACATCACTTTATGACGGCATCACACCCAGAAGAATTTTACTCAAATGGAAGCCCACGCTTTTATATTTATCTATTTATCTAACCGGATCCTTCAGCTGATCTCTCACATCGGACCACAGTTTTACACATCCAACGCTTTTTATATCCCTAATAGTTATTGATGATTATGATAGTTTTAATATAATAATAGCAATGAATCGAGGTAGACGAAATTGAGGAATTTTGCTACCTTCGAAGCGTAACAACACAAGACGAAGCAAGGACGACTTAAATAGCCGAGCGTTCATGGCCAAAGGAAGTCCCCTAGTATGAAGCATCGGGCGTTAATTTGAGGAAGAAATTTCAGCACTGTACGTTTGAAGCACAGTATTGGGTGTTAATGGATCATGGATTATGGGAAAACTGGAAAAGAAGAGAATCGAAGCGTTTGAGATGCGATGCTACAGAAGGATGATAGGAGTTAGGTGGACTGATAAGGCAAAGAATGAGGCGGCTCTAGGCAGAATCAGCGAATATACAGGATGGCTCTGAGCACTATGGGACTCAACTGCTGAGGTCATTAGTCCCCTAGAACTTAGAACTAGTTAAATCTAACTAACCTAAGGACATCACAAACATCCATGCCCGAGGCAGGATTCGAACCTGCGACCGTAGCGGTCTTGCGGTTCCAGACTGCAGCGCCTTTAACCGCACGGCCACTTCGGCCGGCGAAAATACAGGAAATAGTAACAACAAGAATATCAGGATGATAGCATATGTGTTAAAACATCTGGGAACAACCACATGGTACCATTCAATAGGTAATGAATAACTTTTGTTCTCGGACAGTTACGGTTGAAAAAATGCGGAATTTGCCGTGGGATTTGGTGGAATATCCCCGTTTCTGCCCTTATAGTTTCATGAATTTTTAATAGGTGGTCGCGCTACCGTAGCCTCCAAAGAGGCGTTTGTAAAGGAGGTGCGTTCCAAGCACAGCGATATCATTGAGTTTCTCTTTCGCGGAAAACCCGAGTATCGCCGATATTCATAGGCACTTGAAGTCTACGGGAACCTGACAGTGAACAAAAGCACGGCAAGTCGTTGGACGGGACTTAAGTCATCATCGCAGCAAGGTTGTTGCAGAGCTACCAGATCTCCAGCGTGCCGGCCAGCCGCACAGAGGTGTGACTCCAGAAAATTGGAACGTGTGGACAATGTGTTTGCCGCCATAAAAATGCAACCCAAGGCCTCATACAAGCCTGCGCACCCGAGAGCAGCTCACAAAATTTCATTCGACCGTTCTTCCTCATTCACTCTACAGCCCACATATCACGCACCTTCCGACTTCCACCCGTTTGGCCCAATGAATTATGCACTCCGCGGGAAACAGTACGTCGACCAGTGAGTGGTATCATGCGAGCATACAGGCCCTCCCAGTAAGGTGGCATACGACCGTCGCAATGAACGGAAATTATGTTGAAAACTAGGGTTTTGTAGACAAAAGTGTGGGGTTTTGGATCCTGAATAAAAAGAACTTGCCAACAGGAAAAAATGTGTTGCATTACTTACTGAATGCCCCTCGTATTAGAGGGAGCTTTTGAGAGTGCGAAGTATGCGATAGAGAAGGCAAAGATACGTTTATAATGGCTCTTCGCTTCTTCTGGTCCGCAGCTCGTGGTCTAGTGGCTAGCGTTGCTGCCTATGGATCACGGGGTCCCGGGTTCGATTCCCGGCCGGGTTGGGGAATTTCTCTGTCCAGGGACTGGGTGTGGGGTCATCATCATCATCATCATCATCATCATCATCATCATCATCATCATCATCATCGAACGTGGCTAAAATTGGACCGTAAAGATTGGGACATTGTACAGGCGCCGATGACCGCGCAGTTGAACGTCTCACAAACCTAAAATCGTCATAATCGCTTCTTCTGGTCACTGTTTCAGCATGGTTGCTGTTTCAGCCAACTGCTACCACCTGCAAGCAGAGATTCCTGAAGCGTAATAAATGCAAATCCATCCTCCGCGCTCGCCTGCACCTTAGCACAAAGCATGGGCGTTCCCTATTAAAAACGACGTGGCACTTCTTTTACGATCGGCGGCGCCTTTTCGCACCCAGCGTCCAGGCATTACCGCTCCGGCCGGTTGTTACAGCTAGTGCTTGTAGGATAAACGGCCTTATTTACAGGCAACAACAAGAACCCTTGCCGTCACAGGCCACGTATTTCAAGGCGCCTGACAGGTTTAACTACGCTGGCCAGCACTGGTTCCTGAACGTGGCATTTGTGGGGTGAAGAAATCCGTCCTTTGCATCAGACGCTTGGCTTTAGATGTCGCATTAGGCGTTTTAGCTTTTCGTAGTTCTTTCACGTCACCCGGCTATACGGGCATGCCGTTTACGTTCAGTGACGTTAAGGAACCGCAAGAGATCTTAAGGTACGTTTATTTTTATTGTCCTATTTCATTAAGCACTTTGTAGCCGAGTGTGCGGCGATTTTCAACCTTCTGGCAGATTAACGCTATATGCCAGACCGGAACTCGAACCCAGGATCTCTACGCTCAAATCGATGCAGGATGAAAATTCATTCCGGAAACAATGCGCTATGCTGTGGGATAAGCCATTTCTCCACGATATGCTTCTTCCAGGAATGCTGGTCCCGTAAGGAAAGGAGAAGAACTTCTGTGATGTTTGGAAAACTGGAGAAGTAGTACTGGCGGAAGTAAAGCTGGAGGGTGGGTGGTGAATCTTATCTGGATGTTCATCCGGTGGAACAGCTGCTCACGAAAAGCTATTATCTCAGGAAGTTTCATGGAATATACTAAAGACTATAGCGTCTAGCGGTATTGAAAGTATACAAAGTTTGAGTCGTCATTCTTCCGACTGGTTTGATGCGGCCCGCCACGAATTCCCTTCCGTGCCAACGCTTTCATTTCAGAGTAGCACTTGAATCCTACGTCCCCAATTATTTGCCAGCTGTATTCCGATCTGTGTCTTCCCCTACAGTGTTTCCCTGTACTGCCCCTCTACGGCCGTAGATTATCCCCTATGTCGTAGCAGATGTCCTATCATCCGGTTCCTTTTTCTTATCTATGTTTTCCATACGTTCCTTCCTTCGCCTATTCCCAATCCACATTCTGTACTCATTAGACTGGCCTTTAAGCCCGATAGATCTGTAATTATTCTTCACTTTCACTGACAATAGCAATACCTCTCCAAGTCTTATCATTGATACTTTTTTACCCTGAATTTTAATCTCACTCTTGGACGTGTCTTTTATTTCTGTCATTGCATCACCGATGTATAGTTTGAACAGTTGGGGCGAAAGACAGTATCCCTTTCTTGCAGCCTTCTTAATCCGAGCACTTCGTTCTTCGTCTTCCAATCTTATTGCTGCCTCTTGGTTGTTGCACATGTTTTGTATCACCTGGCTTTCCCTATAGCTTCCTCGTATTTTTCTCAGAATTTCGAACACTTGCAGCACTGCACACTGTCGAACGCTTCTTCTAGATCGACTAGTCCCAAGAGGGTATCTTTATTTTTCTTTAATTTTGCTTCCATGATCAAGCGCTATGTTAGAACTCTCTCGTTGGTATCTTTACCTTCACTAAAGCCACCATCTATTTAGTTAACGTTTATCTTAAACACCACATTAGCTAAGTTTCATTCCTTTTTTCCATTTATTTTGTCGTTGAAAATACGTAATACTATTTTTTGTTAACTGACGCATTAGATGTCTTCACTTATCGGTTAAGTCTACTCGAACAATAGAAGCCAAAATATAAAAAGTGCATCTAATCTCTTAAATAAATAAATTTTGATCATTCTTCTGTATTTTTGAGTGCACCTTGGTGGCGTTATGTTTCCAGTTTTCTGTTTATCTAGTACTCTTCCACATCGTTTCTAAGAATGTTCGACTCTTAACTCCACGTTCAAGATGGGGAACAGCTTGATTAAAACAGGATTCTAATTACTGATCTTGCTTAAAAAACTTACCTGACCACCTTTTTACTGAAATTCTTGAATCTTCACGATCTTTCCTCAGCTTCTAAAGACACCCTCTATCTTCGCAATGCATCTTTACTGAAAAAATTACTTTCGAGGCTTCTCCTGCAGGAATTGTTATGTTTTTTTCAGTATAGAATCCACCATCTGAAATGTTATCCGTCTCTTTTTGCCCTGCTTCGTCGACCTGATGAAAATGCAACCAGTCTACACAGGAGCAAAAAAAAAATGACATTCCGTTGAAGTATGTTAGTGATTTACTTATGATGAACTTGTGTTTATTGAAGCATTCACCTTTTATGGTAAGAGTCATTGCCGGTTTGGCCCACAATGGACATCTAGGATGTTATTGGTGTTGAGCGGCACTTAGTGAGCGACGTTAAATTCCAACGAATTTCACAATGTCCCCTTAAGCCATTTACTATTAATTCCTACTCTGAGAATTTATCGTTTAACCAAAGCACAAGTTATATTGTGGAGCATTACGCGAAAGAGAAACACCCCTGCTGCCTACGAGGCAATACGAGGAGCGATGTGTTGTACGGGGACATGCGACTAACAGTTCCTTCAGTCGTTATTGCAACTAGATAAATCCTGACGATGTCGCTGCTTATGTAATCACGCAGCTACTCATTTGGACCCCGTACCAGACTTTCCCGCATCAGAAAAATTTGAGAATCCACCGCCAATCTCTCCCGCGTCCTTCCGCACCAAAGACAGCGACGCTAACCACTCTGCTATGGCCTGTGTGTATTACAGTAAATATTCGGAACTACTTTCTACGTTGTTATTGAATCGCAACACTAAAATGTCTCCAACACCAATGTGCCTACTGTACTCAAATTGACAGAGAGGCTCGTGTTGTTTAACTGTGAACACGAAAAATTTGCTGTCGAATGCGCGGGAATTTATGCCTAGAATGACCAACCAGTCTAGTCGTGGAAAAGGCAATTGCCACGCTAATTTATAGAAATAATTCTGAGGAAGCGTAATTCACGCACGAGAGGGGTCGCTTACAGTATTCTCATTTGGACAATCTTTCAGTGTAGCTAGCCAATGTAGTACCCTTGCCAAATTTAACTAACGGAAGAGATACAAACCATTCACCAGAGGGTTATTTAGGCAGCACATGTGTAAGACAGAAATGATCAAAGTGGCGTGACGGGACGATGAGCATTGCGGTGAGAAGCAGTCCGACAGTCTACTGTCGGAAAGGAATCAGGAAGTACACCAGTCTCTGTAACGTATACCTACAATAATTACCAGAAAACAACATGAATTCTGGTCCATATTGAAGGGAGCCAAACGTCTTCCTTCCCGCGTGCCATCTGCGAAATACCGTATTTTGGACTGCGGAGTACATATGTGAAAATAAATAATATAACGTAGTCTGCACGCTGATCCTATTGTCATCCAGATAGATCTTAGGATTGATCTGATCATCAGTAACTGAGTTGATGAGGACGCGCTGTTCTGTGGCCTACCATTGTCATCAAGCGCCGATGTAATATACGTCGCAGCATCCTGCCTGAACACACATGTAAGCATACCACACAAAAAGTCACCTCCAGGAGACACACAGCTAATACCGTGTAACGTTGGCTTCCTAGTGGCCTCAATTCGGCGAGAAAGGGTGTCCACAAATTTCTTACATGTGTTGTATCCGAGGTCACTGATTGAAGATTATATACCGCAGAGATACCAAACTGCGGGGCGTTGACTACTGCATTTCATCCACTATTTCAGATAGTTCTCTATGGGAGTAAGATGTGGTAGTGTGCCTCAGAGTTCATCAAATGACGAACGGTATCCGAGGAGCTCTGCGAACACAATCGTCACCTTGGAACGACGAGAATGTCCAAAGCATCTTCATTATTGAGATACAGAAGGAAGGACAACACTTGGTACAGAGAATGCTGAAATAAACACCATGGTTCTTCGTTCATGGCAACCTGATAAGCAGTCCTAGTTCGTGGTAGGTCTGCCTCACTGGGCCGCCGGTGAACTCTGCACCTTGGATCATTTGGAAAGCAGCAAAACTGCAACTGTTTGGACGACACAACACGCCTCCACTCTGCAACTGTCCAGTTTGTGTATTGCAGACGTGCAGTTGTACCAGTATGTGTGTGTGTGTGTGTGTGTGTGTGTGTGTGTGTGTGTGTGTGAGCAACGACCTTATGCGAGGAACTCCACTCTAAATGTCCATAACAATATTTGCTCTGAAATGGGATGGGGTGGACCTATATTCCGTGACAGTAGCCATCCAATGACCGGTTTCAAATAGACTGTCACTGACAGATGTGACACCCGTCTCTGTTTCTACGATATTTTTACGAGCTCTGTTCATACTCCGTGTGAGAAGGTTGAGTGGTGGAAGAGGATCACTTATGTTCCTGATACCAGTTACAGACGGCCTACAGAGCTCGAAAGCGACCCACATGCTTATTTATGGGAGTAACTAATATTTTGTCCGCTGAGCTTAGACCATAACAAGGTTCGGTAACGGGTTGCATATTTGAACTAAACGCTGTGTCACCGTTCTGTAACGTAGTTCTACAGGGCCCTGTTGGACGAGGCAGAGAGTGGCTGGACAGCTGTACGGCATCACAAAAGCAGCTACAGTGTGGGGGACTCCCGTAAGTAAGACACGGCTCCAGAGCTCGCCGCAGCCGCGCCCCACGGACGGAAATAGCGGCGCGTGCTGCTCTCCCCAGCTGCGCACCGCTAGCATACTCTCTGCTACTCTCCACGTCGTGTCTGTAAGGAACGAACCATACCGTACCAGCATTCCCCTCCCTTCTCTCTCTCTCTCTCTCTCTCTCTCTCTCTCTCTCTCTCTCTCTCTCTCTCTCTCTCTTTCACGCGGCCCGCCACGAATCTCTCTTCTGAGCCACCTCTTCACCTCAGTGTAGCTCTTACAGCCAACTTTCTCAATTATTTTTATTTGTTGGATATAGCCCACATTCTGCCTTCTTCTGCAGTTTTTACGATCTACAGTTGCGTCTAGTACCATGGAAGTTATTAACTGATGTCGTAACTCATGCTCTACCATCCTGTCCCTCCTTGTCATGTTTCTTTCGTCGTAGATTCTGCGGAGAACCTCCTCATTCCAATCTTCAAAGTCTACGAAATTTTTAATATTCTTTTATATAACTGCAGTTCAAATGGTTTGATTCTCTTCTGCTCCGATTTTTCCACAAAACATGATTCACTTACCTACAGTGCCTTTCTCCGAACACACACTGCTAGAAATTGCTACCTCAAATTAAGCTCTGTTTGATACCATATCTACACCTACATACATACTCCGCTAGCCACCAAGCGGTGTGTGGCGGAGGGCACAATTCGCGCCAAAGTCGTATTTCCACGCCCTCTGTCCCACTCGCTTTTCGCGCGAGGGAAAAAACGACTGAACGCCTCAGTAAGAGTTCTAATTTCCTTAATCTTTGAATGGTGATCATTGCGCGATTTGAAAGTTGGCGGTAATAATATATGCTCTGCATCCTCGGTGAAGATCGGATTTCGGAATTTAGTGAGCAGCCCATTCCGTTTAGCGCGCCGTTTATCTGCAAGAGTGTCCCACTTCAAACTTTCTATGAGATTGTCGCGATGGCTAAATGTAACAGTCACGAATCTTGCCGCTCTTCTTTGGACCTTCTGAATCTCTTGAATCAGACCCAACTGGTAAGGGTCCCATATGGACGAACAATGCATACCAGCAGACTTTATTTTGAGAGAAACGCCCTCTTTTTTCTGTGCTAGTCTGGGTCTTACATCGACCTTGCTTTGTTCGTAATGCGTAATTTTGCTTCCAAAATAAAGTTCCTTGACTCTATACTATTAGTCTGTATTACAGCAGGTAAACAGATTAGGCTGCTACCCGTATACGACACAAAAGATTTACTCAAAGAATCGAACACTTTAGCAAGGAGAAGCTGTACACCGAATGTGACAATTTTTCTTCATTCTGTAGGAACAACAGGAACAGCACATGAATCTCTACCTTGGCGCCGCCTTAAAAAAATTAAAACCGAAAGACGAATCAGAATTCGCACTTAACCGAAAATTTCAGTAACTTACGAAGAGTTATTACATACTGTTGGCCCGAATCAGACAGTAGTAACTAAGGTGATAACGAAACTTTTCAACACTTACATACTACTGCTATTGGATGATTCTTAAAAATTTCGGAAAAAACTAAGTTGCCCCAATCCTCTTTCATTAAAGATGTAGCAGTGTTAGACTGCAGCGTCATTCTGACAGTTTAGTCAACCGACACCGCGATCATTTCCAATTTTAGGAAATGTTTTAATTTAGTTTCCTGTCTTGAACCGTTAAGTTTCGGACACATGAATGACCACTTCCACAGTTTGATACTAATGGCAATCAGATCACGATAGCTTATGTGTTCCGTTAGATTCGAGGCGATTATGCTATATACTGTTCTAGTTTAAGCTGACTCGGCTTTATGAAAAATCAGAACCGTGCTTCCCAAACTTTCCGATACCATTTCCACTGAACGAGATCAGACATCGGACAATATCCACAAAAAGTTTGCCACCCAAGGTTTATACTAAGGAAGAGAACACTTAATACTATTAAAATGAAGGATAAGAAACATAGTTAACGTTTATGCAAATAGAAATCACGTGTTTTAACGTTTTTCTGATCAAGAAATAATGAGTCACTGACACTGTTGGTACTGTGTTTCAGTCAATAATTATATATTCTGTTTGGTGTTTGGCAATGAGCAGCGTAAGATATGCTCCCAATTCATATGGTTCCTCGCTTTTGATTTCATTGCTACTATAGTTAAAAAACACACTTTCACAACTGGAAGTTTTAGCGAGCGGAATCTGCGATTTTAGCGCATTTTCGTAATAATAGCGGATACTGAGCACAGACGTTACACGAAACTGTCAGCTTATAACGTCCCTATAAAAATATTTTAAAATAATATTTTTTGCAGCTCAAGTGAGACGGAGAGAAACTATGGGGAAGAATTCCATTGACAAATGCATGAAGGCAATATATTATACGAACAGGTCCAAAAATAATAGTTTAAAATGATATTGTTTTACTGGTAAGTGTTTATCTGCGGTCTTAAACCGATTTATGTACTATGTACGTAAAAATTCTCTCTCTCTCTCTCTCTCTCTCTCTCTCTCTCTCTCTCTCTATCTATCTCTCTCTCTCTCTGGTTGTCTTCCGAAGCGTTATTACGTATACTACTTATCCAGGTCTGTAATGTAATGCTATGTAACTTACTAAGCTGACGTCAAATAAGATAAGTTAAAGCGTGAGCTGAGTTTTATTTGTAGAAGTATTAAGCCTATCTGAAATAATGCCAGTTTCCAAAATTATAGCATGGTCTGCAGCGGAGAGGAAACAACATCGTTGGAGCGCTGCAGTCCGCCGCCATTACGCAGCACATTTAAAATTTGGATTGTTTTAAAAGTGCGTTATTGTCAGCGCAGACTATTTAATTTTTCCTGCTAGCAAAGCTGAAAATCCGGACCAGACAGTTTGATGACGAATTTGTCAGTCATTTTAAGGTACTGTATGGAATTAGGCCCTAGCTTGTACTACGTCCAAAGGACGAAGACTTTCATACCAGAAAGTGACTATCACATTTGACCTAGCAGCACGATGAAAAACTAAGTGACAGCTAAAAGCACACTTATTTTCACGAACAATATCAAGGTTCATTTAGTTATGTTTTAATGTGTTCGTAAGATATCGAACTTATGTAGCTTAGAACTTGCACAGCGTTGCTAGATTATTTGTACTGTTAAACCAATTGCAGTAATATTGTACCACATACAGTTTTACTGAAGTAATAATAGCAATATTTAATTAACATAATAACAAACTCAAATATTAGTACATTTTCAAAGAATATTTGTAGAACATAATTTAATCAGAGTACGGGAGCAGTGGAAGTTCTGTTCCATGGCAGGCTGGTTTTAGTGTGAGACTTTCGCAAAGTGCAAGAGATGGCACGTTGGCTCGGCTCGAATTTTAGATTTTATGATCTTATACTACCCCTTCACCGAAAATGGTGTTGTAACACAGAGAACCAGTAAATTAAAGAGACACCAGTTTAACATTCCACTCTAAGTCAAATGCACTACGAAAAGCTGCATGGCGCAGTAAATCTTTTACAAGACTGTGGCTACGTGCCATGCAGTACAAAATAAGAGTAATTAAGCATAGAAAGCACGTAAAAAAGTAACGCGACACACTAAGCGTTTTCTCCCTCCGTATCTTCTGCACGTATTTCCCTCCTTAAGCCGTAAATCCGTAGACATGTCACTTTCTTACGCAGCTCAAAAATGCAAAATAATGTATGAGCCGAGAGAGAGAGAGAGAGAGAGACAGACAGACAGACAGAGAGAGAGAGAGAGAGAGAGAGAGAGACGCAGGCAGCAAGACAGGCAGGGACCACCCAGCCGGTGGAGTTTGGCAACGCCCGCCAGCCCACGCGGCCGTCCCACGTCACTCTGCACAGTGCGTACCGCGACGCAGCTGCGCCGAACGCAGTCGCCGCTGTAACACGTCACCACTGCCGCCTCCGTATTCGGGCAACCGAGATCTGCGTTTAATGTCCCGTCGATGAGGAGATTAGACAGGATCGTCAGCAGCAGTGTAACGTTGTTCACTGACCAAGCTGCTTTGCACAGAGAAGTATCGCTGGGACGGTCGTAAGAAAATGCAAAACAATTTCCACAAAATTTCTGATGTACGCAATGATTGGCAGCTCCCTTCAAATGTAGATAAACGAAAACTACACTAATGACCCAAAACATTATGACCATCTAGCGTGTTCGTCCACCTCTGGGACGCAATCCAGCTGTGATTATGCGTGCCATGGATTCAACAAGTACTTAGGTTTCCAGAGGTTTCTGGAACCAACGGCTACGGACAGGCGGTTGGTATGTGGGCGCGAAACTGGCGCCCGACAGCACCCCAGTTGGGTTTCATCGGATTCAGATAAGCCGAATTTGATGACCAAAACACGAACGTGAGTTCATTAACACGCTCCTCAAAGCATTGCTGTACGATTTTTGCCTTGTGACACGGACAATTATCCTGCTGGAAGATGCCGACATTCTTCCCCAACAATTCCCATTCAGGTTCCCCGAGCATTTCTGTTACACTTTCGTATCACTATAACAATTTGTTAAGCATTTCCGAATTCCTTAGATGTCTATCACGTCCACTTAACTACTGGAACAACATTCTACAGTTGTTGCCACTGTCACCTCGTTTACAGTTCCCTTTAATAGATGCACCGCACTTTCCCAGAGCCCTTCCAACAAATCCAAGTCTTCCATTCGTCGTCCTTAATACTGATTTTAAGTGTTAGTCCAATTTCACACCACTTCTTAATACTACTCCTAAATAATCACACGATGTGTCGTGCTCGAGATGTTCATCACCGTAAGGTGGCTTGCGAAGAGTAGATGCGGATGTAGTCTTGTGATCAGATTCTCTAATAATAATAGTTCACGTTGGTATTTGACATTTTCATTTCACTCGATGTTTTATCATGTATCTAGCACTTAGGTCTTCATCTACATTTGGTCTGTATCCGTGGCTTAGGTCTTCGAACCTTGCTGTTCGAATATATTTCATTCAGTTCGTCCCTTTACACATACAATCAGACGATACCTTGTTCTGTACCATACGTAAGCTAAAGGCTACTTACAACTGTAATTAATATCTAACGCTGTAAGTATGCCACTTTCGTTTTTCCTATTATATGTGTTAGGTTTCATAATAACGTCAACATACAATGCTGGTTGTACTTTGCACCTGCAGGTCAGGTTACAACATTTATAAACTTCAGCCTTTAGCTTCTGTTATGAAGCAGTGAAACAGTTATCTTACTCGATATCTATTTATTGTGGCTAACACCTAGACGTTGAACTTGATTTGGTGTATAGGTCTGTCCATGTCCTCTGAAAGTTGGTTTGAATATGACTGACTTTACGAACAGATATTACAAAATGAGCAGAAATAATGCATATTGGTACATCAGCTAAGTTGTATTTTGACTTTCATCATATGTTGTATTTGACGATATAATCTATAGCAAATACCTAGGTACAAGGTACTACGATTCTATTCTTGAAGTTCAATCATTGCAACTGTCTAGAAGTAACAGCCAATGATTCAATTGCACGACTTAGGTTCTATCTATTTACTGGTTTGTAATTAAAGCCATTTAAAACGCTAATAGTAATTGGCAGCTAGACTTTGGGTTACAGTATTACTCCCTTGATTACTGACATTTATAATATTTTTATCGTTGGCAGTATACATACTTAATGTATGTTAAAATATTCCACTGCTTTCAAGTCTGAGCATATTAATTTCCTTCTTTTTATTACGTCCTGGTTTTGTATTAGTTAGCGAGCAGTTTACGTTGGGTATATGGTTACTAGAGATTGTGGAAAACTGAACATAGTTCCTTAAATTTCATGCAACATAAATCTAGCAGAAAGTTCGTTACGTCACTGTTCTTTACATTATTATAGAGGCAGGTCTTTGCAGAACTTAGTTTGTTAGTAGCGCCATCAGACAGCGTTTACGTGTAGCACTAATGCTACATACGTGGCGAGTTGTCTGACAACCGTAGTACAGCTACTTCCTTGTTTCTGCAACTGGCGTTGTGAGTGATGCACCATATTCACTTGCATGTAACTAAGTGTGGCCATAAGAGCCCTGGATACATGTATGTTGCAAATTATATCAATGTGACGACCTTCTTTAGGTAACACTGGAGCTTTATACACGTACCAAATCTACTTTGTATGTCTATTTTTGTAACGATGTATAAAATTTTTCAGTGCATACGTGACTATGAGAGCGATTCATCTCAACAGATTATGACGATGTGTAGTGCATGGTGGCTAATACATACAGCATTAAGTAATTTTTATTGGTGTGTATCATAGAATCGAAGCTTAAATACAAAATGTATGATACTTTTGTTCACATCTTTTATGCAATTTTCTGTGTTTTAGATCTGAAGACAGCTTCTTAGTGAGCTGAAACTAGTACTCAATAAAGGAATTTAAGCGATCTTGGATTTTAATCCATGTACTATACAATGATGAGCCAAAAGCTTATGACTACCGCCCACCGCGAGGCTGTAGCTTGCCTAGTATCGCAGAGGGCACATGCTGTGGCGAGAGAAGTATATGAGCGGAACAGAGACGGACGGGCAATCATTCTAGAGACGATAAGTGGCGCAAATGCGAAAATCCGCCGACTTAAGCGACTCTGACAGAAGCCAGAACATTGTGGCCCCGTGCCCGGGAGCGAGCATCTCGGAAACGGCGAAGCTGGTGGGCTACTCGCCTGCTACCGTCGCGAGCACCTGTGGAAAGTGGTTGAAGAATGCTGAAACCGCCATTAGGTGACGAGATGTTTGACGTCAATACCTCATCACAGAACGTAGGGATCGGAGGCCTTGTCACACTCTAAAGCACGACAGGTGGCGACCTGCAACACGTCTGACAACAGAGTACAGTGCTGGCGCAGAAACAAGTGTTTTGGAGCACACTGTTCAACGCAGTGTTGAACATAATGTTCTGCAGCAGAGGATCCCTACGTGTTCCCATGTTGACGCGACAGTATCGTCAATTATGATTACAGTGGGCACGGGATCATCGGGATTGAACCACAGATAAATGGAATCGTGTCGCCTGTTCGGATGATTTCCATTTATTGTTTAATCAGATCGGTGGTCGTGTCCGGATCCAGGTCGGTGGTAGCTGTATTATGTTACGGGGGTCATTCACCTCGGCTCCCATGGGATCTGCGGTAGTACTCGCTGCTCATTCGCTGCTGGAGTACTGGTTATTTCTCGTGTCTTACTGACACTGTCGAAACATATCGACAAAACGAATATTTTACTACAGTCATTTGGGATTGCTCTACCGAATAGTCACGAAAAACTTCACTTAATAAATCATTTTCTTTCTAACGAGAAACAAACGGACGTTTTCCATCGATGCTGGGCGTCTTGTGAAAGAGGTGTAGAGCAGGATTGATTTGGACTGACTCCAGGTACACATTCCAAATATCTGCCGAAATACCAGAGAAAATGCGCTTTATGTCCCACAGGAGAGAGAGATCAGGCATAGGTAGATGTATCACAAGCTCAAATTGGTGAGGTATATCGGCCGTGGTCTATGGAAGGGTAAGAGAGTCAGAAGAACCAGGGAAAACCCACGTCTGGATGGTCGGGCGGGGATCTGAACCGCCTCTCCTCCTCCCCCCCCCCACCCCGAATGGGAGTGCAGAGTGCTAACCACTGCACCACTTAGCTCGGTGTTCATATTCAATTTTAGTTACTAGGGGGTGCCGGCCGTAACAGCGCCTAAGTGCCAGAAACGATATTTTGTTTTATTTACAATCAGCAGACGAATTTGCGTACTGCATATATGGAACGTTTGAAGTGAGTTTATGCTGAACACCGATGATTGATACTTTTGCACAGTTGTGCAAGTATTTATTTGGCTCGTAAGCAAAATGCTTATTACGTTGATAACCTTGCAAGTTTCTTTTTAATTTAAGGGACTATGAAGCGCGCGGCAAGTGAGTGACCATGCCAAAACCTGTGTTATGTTGAGATCCACGATATGCGGTTGGCTACTTTAATATGATGATGGACATAGCTTTCTGTAAATATTCAGTCATTTCCGGATGTGGAAACCCGTAAGAAACAAAGGACCGGGAAGATCTGTGTACCCTTTCTTGTACTTCGCTGGCTTAGTTCTCCCTTCATAGAGAATTATTATTGTGTAAGTGTTTGTACGAAAGCGCTTGCTGTCCAGTTTGAGACCGCAGATTCTTCAAAACTTCCTTTAGCGCTGTAAACGAAACAACGACGACGTCAAAATACTGTATTATTATACTGTATTGGAGGTTATTGAGTAACGCACATCGAGGAACTTCAATTCTACTTCTGCTCACGAGAAATGTAGCAAACTATTGCGCCATGTTGGTCGTTCTTTGAGAAAGACGGGCTTGTAATTTATCTCCGTATACAATCCGTTCAGTACTTGTCACAGCGATCAGTCTCAACGCCACTTCGGCATACATTGCAGCGCACCACGCAACTTCAGCGTTATCGCGTAACGATGTGGGTAACGTATTCTGACTGTTTAGTTCCCTCCGAAAAGCGGCGAACTCCACACAAAAAAATCGCAAGGGAAGAGTTCGTTAGTTTTCGGCATTTGCATCTGAGACGGTTCCGCTCTCATGTTCCCTTCCTTTCACACTTCTGCCGAAATCTGTGACTAGAATGCACTACAGAGTCCAGTAAGTGACTACAAGAACCGCAGGCAACCAACGGAAATACGAATCGAAAAGCAGCCCGTAGTAGCTAAAGATACTGACATTACTGTTTACGCATTCGAAGCAGCCACATGCCTTTGCTAGAAACATTACGTATAAATCGTCTAGGTCTTCTTAATGCAAGTGAATCCACCAGATGACAGAGGCTTGGTGGGAAGATAGTGTTTCAAATGATATTCTTATCTATCACAGTTTGGTGTAACCTTTCACTGCCAAGGGAGGAAACTTTCGCTCTACCCTCTCTCTTGTAAGGTGTGCGCGATTAAACTTCTGCCTCTTCCACCAGCTGAGCGACGCGCCCACGGTCCTAGCCCCCTCCAGACGCGACATGTAAATCTGCAGTGTTGCGTCCCCGGCGGCCGCGACCTCACACAGGTGCTAACGGTACAATCAGAGAAACCAGAGCCCGTCCTGGCTCTAGAGTTCCCTCACAGGCCTTGTCTGCTGTCAGCCGTGGGACGTGACGGCAGGTTCCGGTGAGTCGCTCTGCCCGACAACAACGAGGCACTGCAAACGCTTTCAGGTGCCACTGGTGAAGGACGCTTTGTGAAGAGGCCAAGCTAACTGTTTTCCTGCCGAGCTGAAGGGGCAACGAGCAAAAAGGTAGTACACGTGCTGCACAGACATGGGCAGAGACCAATGTTCTGGCTCGCCCCCACGATACGAGATATGCTACGCCCTGTTAAACACAACGTAGCTCTTCGTGTGCACCATGCTTATGCTGTCCCTTGCGAAGGCGGCTGCATCTACATATGAGGGGCATTCGAAAAGTGAAGAACTTTTTCCTACAGAAATCTTTATGTAATATAACTAAACGAAACTATACTAACCATACATTTCGATATTCAAGGTACTTTTCTACTTGATCACCGTTCACATTTAGCACCTATCGTGCCATTTTAGCAACTTTTCTATGCCTTCTGTATACTCAGTTGCCGCTAAGTTGATGAACCACTGACTAATGGCTTCTTTAAGCTCATCCACTTAAAAAATCTTTCAATTTGGGGAATAAATGATGATCACTTGAGGCTAAGTCCGAACTCCACGGTGGATGTTGAGACGTTTCCCACCGAAACCGCTGAAGCAAGTCCTGTGTCACTCCCGCTGCCTGCGGACGTGCACTATCGTGAAGGAGAATTATTCCACTGGTTGGCATTCCGCGCCGAAGTCGTTGAAGCGCCTGGCAGTAGGTCGCTGCATTTATGGTCTCATCTCTAGTCATGTAGCCGATGAGCGGAACACCCTTGCGATCCCGAAACACCGCAGACATAATCTTTGTTGTGCTCAAAATTTTATTTTTTATTTTTTGGGATAGCGAATGATGCCATCCCACTGGCTGGTGCATTTTTTCTGGTGTCAGATGTGATATCCACGTCTCATAATCAGTGCCAATTTAATTAAAAAATTCATCAGAATCATTTTCATAGCACTGAGAAATGTAAATGTAGTTGCCGATCGTTCGGTTTCGTGTTCGTCTGACAAAATTTGAGAAACACACCTGACACACTTTTAATAGCTTAGATCTGCACTAACAGTCTTGTACAACATAGTTCTTGAAATGGCTGGAAAGAATGAGTGCAGTCGCCTACCTGAAACACGCTTTGAATTTTTGTTTCAATCCCTGGTTTGAGTCCGTCAGTCACAACTGAGGACCTGTCCGAGCGATCTTCCGTCGTGAACATTTTTCCGTGCGCCATTAAATATCATACACCAGTTCCGAACTGACGCTTTGTTCATTACATTACCGTAAACCAAAATTATCTGTCTATTAATTTCTGTGGGCCTGACTTTTAACCTTTTAAAAAGCGGGTAACACTGGCCACCTCACACAGTTTTCAATCAACCGTATTGGATCGTAGCTGCCGCCAAACTGAAGCAGGTAAGTACCAAGGCTCGTGGTCGGTCGGCGGCAGGGAAGGATGGAGAGGGTGACACAGTCGCGTATAAAATAAAATAGTTTTCTTTACTTTCCGAATGACCCTCATAGGTAAAACAATCTGCACACTTACGGAGCGTTGTACTGAGCACAAATGGCATATTAAGAATGGGAGATTGACAAGTCGGCCATAGCTGAACTCTGGTGAAATGACACAAAATACAATTTGAGAAAAACGAGTGTCTTGTTTCATGCGTCAACGTATTGGGATTCCACTGTAAAGCAGGCGGCCGAGATAAGAACAAGCAGTAAAAATTTTTAACTGAGACCGGAGTACACACTTAGTAGGACCTGAGCGTCGGACTTTGGATATGGAAAGAAAGAACGACGGACGCTTGACACGCTTGTAGGGAGGCGGAAGCGACAGCTTCAAACGTGGCGCCGGTCCCTCGCGCTACGTGACGTCACTGGTCCTGCGACGGACTGGAGCTCCTGCGAGCTGCACAACTCACTTTTCCGCGCACGCGTCACTTCGGCCCTCTCTGATTGATGCCAGAAACTGTGATGGTGGCCATTTAAGCGAAAAACCGTGCCAGCCCGGGCAGTCAGTGGGTTTTACTGCTTACTACGAAGACAGAGATAGCCATCGAAAGCTCGAGGGTATTTTCGGTATGACGCTGTTTGAAAACCGAGAAAATTTTATATACTCAATGTTCATGCATCTGCTGGCTAAAATGCCTGTTTTGCGAATGGAATCATTCAATTCCATTCTGTCTCTTGTGATTATACTACCGAGATAACAAAATTGTTTCACATGATCAGTTTTGACGTCATCGATTTTTATACTGGTTTTAATTTCTCTCGCAATTTTCCTCACTACAATTACTTCTGTTTTTCGGTTTGCTTACTTTTAATTTACGTAATTTAGGAGCATTCTAATAGTTTCTTTTTCGGATTGTGCAACTATCGCCACGCCATCAACAAATCTGATGTAACATTCTTTCGTTTCTTGCTTTTATTCACTTTGTCTTTTCCATCACGATCTAAACAGGTTTCTCAATGAACACTTTAAGGATGGAGATGGGGGACATCGTTGCTTATTCTTTTTCTACTCCTGGCCTCCCCCGCTACCTTATCGATGTTATTTTCGTGCTATGGTTCCGATGCAGCAGATTAATCGGTGTATCCTTGCAGTAAAATCAAATTTTTTCGCACTTCTGAAGAGCAGCTCTTACTACGCCCATGAAGCCTGACACCTCCATTTCCTACAATATTCATGTTTTGTTTAGAGCGCTCCAGAGGGTTACTGCTAAGTTTACGGTTGTTGTGTTTGTTTTTGTTTCCAGCGATTTTTCATCAATAGCGCAATCGCGTAGCAGTTTCTCTCTTAGTCTATTTACGTGCAGTACATTGCATTACATTTACCTACGTTCAGGGTCAGCTGCCTGTCCCTGCACCAGCCATCGATCCTCTGTATATGTTTCTGCATTTTGCTTCCCCCTTCCGGGGTTGAATCGTTCCTACAGGCAACAGCGCCGTCTCAACAACAGAGCTCTCAGAGCTTCCGACAGTATCCACAATCCGGTCGCTTAACACAAATTAATAAATTTTTCTCGGTTTTCAAGCCGCGCCATTTCGAAAAAACACTACAGCTTTCGATGGCTCTCCCCGCCATTGACGTCAGGAATAGATACCACTGTCGGGGCCAGTCACTGATAAAAATGTGGACTGAAAACACACATAAAAGAACTTAAAAAAACACTAACTTGACAGAAGATTCACTGATAGCCAAAACGGCGCACCGTACACTTTCGCTAAAACTTGGAAAGGACTTGCGATGGAATAGTAGATATTCACACACGCACACTGAGCAGTAACGGCTCTATACACTACTGCATTGGGTACCCTAGAAATTAACTTCACACCTTTCGATTTAATCCCGTTTAAGATTAAGATACTCAGTCGTACGTGCTAGGAAGTTCCGGATCTAGTTACAAATCTCGCCTGATACTCGTTAAGTTCATATCTTTTTGCACTGAACGACAGTGCGGTATTGCAAAGAATGCCTTCCAGAAGTCAAGGGTCACGGCATCAACCTGGGCGCCTATGACGAAGAGGATCTCGATTCCATCGACGAACAGAGGAAGCAATGTTTTGCAAGATCTCTTTTTACAGAATCCATGTAGACACATCCAGGTCTGAATAAACCTCATAATATGTGAACCTATAGGATGTCCCAGAACTCTACTACATGAAGGCCTGTCATTATTTGCATCAGTTCGATGAGGCTTGTTGAAAACGGGACTAACTTTCCTCTCCCTTCCTCCCCCACTCCCCCCGCCCAATTGGTTAGCGCTTTCAAGGTTCCAGCGACCTACAATACGCCACTGCTAGGGGGGGGGGGGGAGGGGAGGGGGGGGAAGCAAGTTGTTTCGCATTGTGTTTCCAGAATCTTACATGTGTGTGATCGGGTCCAGATAGCTTTCCACTATGCAGAGACTGTAGTTGACTGGAGAAGATTTACTGTCTACTTTCATTTCTAGACGACAGTTGAGGACATGGTGACAGCAATGACGGAGGCGTCGCTGTACGTACTGGTGACGCGGGAGTTTTGGTCAGAGGACAAACGCGGACGTGGCGCCAGCGCAGAAAAACCTAGCAATGCTGATAGCTGGCGACAGCGACGGGCAGGCAGACGCGAGCCAAGGCCGCCTGGGCGGGCTTATCGCGCCGTAGCAAAGCGCGGAGCGGCGCAGCGCAGCGCAAGCCGGTCACAGCGCTCCGCGGCTCGGCTTGACTGTCAGCACCCAAGTCGCCGAAGAGGCGCCCAATTGGAACACTTGCACCAGGACGTCAGTACTACTGGACCACCACATTACTGCACTTGTCCTCCCGTGGCGGTTATCGCGAACACGTAGTGACGTTACAGTTGCGACGAAGGAAAACGCATAGCATTGTGAATGCTTTCAGGTCAGTTGCGGGTATCCAGTCAAGTGGTTCAGAGTGACCTCATGTAATATCCCGAAAAAACTCACGGCAAACCGACGTTTGAGCCCTCACTGCGCGCCCAACTGCTACCGGGTTAAGCGTCCTGCACACGGCCTCGTCTGGCGGCCCCAATGACCGCTACGTGATGTCAAGCAGATGAAGACATTAGAGCTTCACAAAATGTTGAGAGTACATATAGGTGAAAGCTTGGAATGGAAAATTCGTGTAATTGAACTGCTCGAACACCGGAGTTAAGCACCTTGTAAGCCTCGTACAATTTTGATCATTTCGTGTTCTTCAGCTGAATAACGTATAGCGGAGAAGGATGTTATGTTCCCTGCATGTGTTGACGGCTGTGCTTGTACCAAGCAGTCGGAAAAGTCTTACAGCGTGCTCGTCGTGATCCAAAATGTCCGTTTACCGCTATGTAGCACCATTACATATTTCTGAGTCATGGCAACGGCACGTTTCTGCCATTTTGTGAGAATCTGTTAAGGAAACTGTTGGCGAACTTTCAGTCGACTGAAGACTCCATTTGTTACGAAACAGTTGTGGCGTAATTAATCTACCTGAAAAACTAGCTGTGATAGTTTCTCCAACGTTTACTGTGTACAGTTACTAGTTTTAGAGGGAAAAAAATCAAAATCTTAACACCCTGCAAATTCCCACTTAATGTCTTATAGCTTTTTCGGAGGGGTCGGGGGGTGGGAGGGACGATGATTGATTGATTGATTAATAGAGAGGGGTATGGGACCAAACGACGAGGGTCATCAGTACGGCGATTCCAAAGCGAGTTACAGGAGAAAGAGGGTCTGCTACAAGTGGACGATTTCTGTCAGGGGAGTCAAATTATAAAATAATGAATATTAAACACACACAGTAAAAGCATAAAAGCTGAGACCAAATCTAAAAACTGGGAAAAGGTCGGGCGAGGGGAGGCGGTCAAGGGGCACACACCGTGAAGACTGCAAAAGTAGTCCCAACCACAAACAACTCGCCCCTGCTCCAAAATTAAAGGAGAACCTTATATCAGGAAATAAAAACCACTTTCACAGAGGAAACCTAGGACGAGGTCAACCAAACATGGATCCTCTGCTAATTTTAAAATTAAGGAAGCAGGAAGACTACATTTAACACGAAGGGCCGAAAGAAGGGGACATGCCACCAATTTGAGAGATATCGTTGAGATATCGTCAGTCGGGCGCCACAACCACATTGTGGGGGAGGGTCGTTATGTAGGAATAAACAATGGGTGACCGGGGTATGACCAATGCGTAAACAACACAAAACAGTGGACTCCTTCCGAGAGGAGCGAAAAAGAAGAGCGCCAAACTGCTATAGACTCCTTGATTGTGCGGAGTTTATTACCATGAGCAGTAGCGCTCCGAATGGCATTCCACTGTTGGGCAAAGAGAGATTTGACGTAGATCCGCACGGGGCTCAGCAATATGGGTACATAACAGCCCCACCACACGGACTGGCTACACGTGCTGGCAAATGGTTCAAATGGCTCTGAGCACTATGGGACTTAACATCTGAGGTCATCATCAGTCCCCTAGACTTAGAACTACTTAAACCTAACTAACCTAAAGACTCACACACAGCCATGCCCGAGGCAGGATTCAAACCTGTGACCGCAGCAGCAGCGCGGTTACAGACTGAAGCGCCTAGAACCGCTCTGCCACAACGGCCATAGCAGGGTTGAAAGGGGCTACAGTGGGGAAGGGAGAAGTAAAGGGAGGGGGGGAAAAGCGATCCACACCGTAGATGCCAGGGAGGAAGTTCTTCCCCATATGGCTCACACTAAAAACAGGACATTCTGAAGTGGAGGTCAGACCTCAAGTGGGGACCGAAACGCCAGAAGGGTAAAAGAACAGGCAAAAGGAACAAAATTGCAACCAATACAGGAAACCAGGTGGACCGCCAGATCGACATAAACCAGAACACCGAGAGGGGGGGAAGGAGGTGGCACGGGGTGGGGGTGGGGGAAAAGGAGTGGGACAGGGAAGAAGGGGGGGGGGGCAGGGGGAAGAAAATGCAGCCAGGGTATGAAGAATGGGCCGCAATAGGTTGGGGCCTCATGCACGAACTTACGAAATAACAGTGAGGGGGGGGGGGGGGGGGGGCGGCGGGAGAGGGGCCGACGATGACTCTTCTGGTTTTTTCACCGCACGTTCAGAATACGCACACTGGCTACAGAAAATCATCCTACATGAGCCACTGCAGTTTAAGAAAGATACGTATGTCCATAGCTGCAAAACTAAGAGAAAAAATTATTACGCTTTATCGAATGTCAGTGGCTCAGAGTTAATATTTAACAAAAGGCTTCTCATTTGCCCTACAGTGTAAAATATCTGACCGGTATAACAGCAAATTTTAATCTGCTGCGAAATAGTTTTTTTCCAGAAAACTTACTATTTCACAGACGAATAACAAACCTGCTAACACATGTAAAAAAAAATAGTTTTAAATGTAACACTAGCTACAAGAATATAATTTCTGGTCAAGAATTCTATTGCCACTCTTGTTATAGTTAACGTGCAGCTTATTTACCAGTTAGTGATTAGAAAATCAGTCATTCTTAAAGCGAACTCTGCGCAGCCCTTGTGGTAATACTAATGCTGTTACAGAAACCACCTATGTTAGAGAAGATGTGACCCAAAGAGAGATTAATAAAACGGAAAGAAGTTTTTCACATTCACAAGGTCATTGGAAACTGAGTACAAGCTCTCACTGGAGGGACACTAACTGGAATTTTCGTATAAACTAACGGCCCAGAAATAAGCTATGCAAGAACCCAAATCTGGATGGTCAGCCATCCTCACGAATCCGAGGCAAGTGTCGCTTACTGCGCCACCTCGCGTGGTCTTTATTGAAATTAATGAAAGATTCTTGTTTTTCCAATTTTCTGAAAAATGACTGCGACATTTGTAGCATGTTATTTCGTTTAGTGACAGCTGATTACGAAGCCGAATTGTATTGACAGTAAAGTGGTTAACACTGAATTATGACTTCTTGTCACTTCAAGGTATTTGCCTGCTACAAGAGACTACGCACACACAAAATACGCGAATGTGCGACACTGATTTCTCCGGTTACTATCAGAAATAAACACTGAAATAGTGAATATACGTGCCTAGAGCTGAACTATCAAGGCAACAAAGTCTACTCGCCGTTCAGTCCATATCTGTGATATATCCATGTCTTATCCAGAAATGAAAATGACAGGAGTAAGCGTTCCAGATGGCGGAAACAAAAATTGGATTTTTGGCGCGGATCGGACAAGACTTGAACCATTAATGTTAGCATAGCTTGCAGGCACCAGTTGGTACATCGGAAATAGTGCAGAACGGTAATCCGAGGGTCGCGGTTTGGAGTCCATCTGGATGAATCAATTTCCTTTTTATTTTCTTTTTGTAAGTTACTTACACTGCAAATGAACTGAAAAAATGCTGAACGTGTTATTAATATTTTCATAAAAGGCAGGAAAAGAGAAGGCAGAGGAAAATGAAGTATCGCAAATAAATTTCGAGGAAGGGGTTGTAAGGCGTTCACGACAACTTCGTATACAGAAAAAAGTATTATTAGTGTGTAGTTGATGATTCACACGTGCTGGATTGATATTCGTAGCTTGAACAGAGGATGAATAAATTTCCTCAGCATCTTGCGCACGTTGTGAAGGCCGCAGTTTTATAATTACCTGGTTGTTTTAAAATTTCTGAAGAAAAATTAACTTGGTTTAGTTTCATGAAAGGTTCGCTCTTATCGTACAGCTTGGCAGAAAACCAGTCCAAATATTGGCAAAAACAGTTGGTGACGTTCAATGGAATGTATCTTGATGCAGTCTTCTCGTAAGATTTCTACTTCTCTCTCGATGAAACAAATGCAGTTTAAAATCTTTTTGATCAAATTTTTCATATGACTATTAAAGTTACATCGCAGAGATCGATTAGCGGAATACATTCCGAGGAAATTACTTGAGTACTGTATAATAGATATCCTCCTCCATCTCGAAAAATGTCGCATAATTGTTCATTTGTATGTCCTCACCACGAGTCAATTAAAACAGGAAATTTGTTGTCCTGCACGTGGGGCTTCATCACAGTCTTTTTTGTATATCAAGATGATGTAATTTTACCAAATGTTGATGGAGTAATGGCGAGTTTCCTCCTCTGAAGCGCCGAAGAAACTGGTAGAGACATGCGTATTCAAATACAGATATACGTGAACAGGCAGAATACGGCGCTGCGGTCGGCAAGGCCTACGTAAGACGACAAGTGTTTGGCGCAGTTGTTAGGTCGGTTACAGCTGCTACAATGGCAGGTTATCAAGATTTTAAGTGAGTTTCAACCTAGTGTTATGGCGCACGAGCAATGGAACACAGCATCCCCGAGATACCGATGAAGTGGCGTTTTCCCGTACGACTATTTCATGAGTGAACATCATGAATCTGGTAAAACATCAAATCTCCGACGTCGTTGCGGTTGGAAAAAGGTCCTGCAGGAACAGGACCAAAGAAGATTGAAGATAATCTTTCAACGTGACAGAAGTGCAACCCTTCCAAAAATTGCTGCAGATTTCAATGTTGGGCCATCAACAAGTGTCAGCGTGCGAATCATTCAACGAAACAACATCGATATGGGCTTTCGGAGCCGAAGGCCCTCTCGTGTACCCTTGATGACTGCACGACACAAAGCTTCACGCCTCGCCTGGACCCGTCAACACATAATGGACTATTGATGACTGGAAACATGTCGCCTGGTCGATATGTATTGAGCGGATGGACGTGTACGGGTAGGGAGACAACCTCATGAATCCAAGGACCCATGGACCCAGCATGTCAGTAGGGGACTGTTCAAGCTGGTGGAGGCTCCGTAATGATGCAGGGTGTGTGAAGTTTAAGTGATACGGGACCGCTGAAACGTCTAGATACGACTCTGGCAGGTGACACGTACGTAAGCATCATGTCTGATGACCTGCATCCATTCATGCCCATTGTACTTGGGCAATGCCAGCTGGACAATGCGACACCACACACGTCCTGAATTGTTACAGAGTGGTTCCAGAGACACTTTTCTGAGTTTAAACACGCTGGCCACCAAACTCCCCAGAGATGAACATTATTGAGCATATCTGGGATGCGTTGCAATGTTCTGTTCAGAAGAGATCTCAACCCCGTCGTACGCTTTCGGATTTATGGACAGCCCTGCAGGATTCATGGTCTCAATTCCCTCCAGCAATACTTTACTCATTAATAGAGTCCATGTCACGTCGTGTTGCGTCACTTCTGCGTGCTCGCGGGGGCCCTACACTGTGTTAGGCAGGTGTACCAGTTTCTTGGGCTCTTCTGTGTGTATTTTGTTGCGTACTCATCCACCACATTTTCAATCTACGGTCCAAAACAATATGTGCTCTCCTGTAGGCACAAGTGGACTGTTGGCAATAATTTTCCTAAAAGGGTTGTAGTATTATGCGCTGCATACAAGTGAGTTACTTTGTTCGTATCCTGTGGTTTCACGAAAATTGCTTTAGTGCTACTATGCTCCAGGGTTCGGTGTAGGTCGATTGGGACTGGAAACCAGGAAAGAGAACATACGAGTTCACGTATTTTACTATACGTGACGTTAAAGAAGAGTATTTCGATTGATGTCGACGAATGATATTTCTCTACTTATCTGTCTGATGAGACATTTTAAGTACATTCCCTCCTTGGGGAGTTATTTGCAGACTCCTTGAGAAAGCTGTAACTACAATCCTTTCTTGTAAATTTGCAATCCAATTTTTTTTTCTTTTCCTTTCCGTTTCATGGATTTAACGAAAATATTAGTAAGTACAATGTATTGAGTATTAATTCGGTTTATTTGCAGTGAAAGTAATAAAAAAAGAAAATAAAGGAAAAATTTATTTCCCATGAAGGACTCCAAACTACGGTCCTTGGATTATCGTCATCTACTCTTCCTAGAAACCACGATAATGTAAATGGGTCCGCAACAAGGCGGCAACTTTTTGCTGTAGCTCTCACTTCCATCACTTTCGCTTCAGGTCGAGAACTGCAGTTACCGTAAATTTGGACGAAATTAGTGATGACCAACAGATGCGGTCCCCTTGTAAGTACAAGTAAGGAATAACACACTGCACACAGTCTCCTTCTGGCGTCACGCAGTGTTTCTTGTCCATGTTGATAAGAAGCTTTATGTTCATTGAGTGACAGCATCGCAACTACAATAAATTACTGCTGAAGGAGTTATTGGGATCATTAATGAAGGAACTGCCTCACGAGGAAGGCTACGAACCTCCAGGATTTTAGTTCACTCCTTATCCACTGCACCATATCGCTCAATACGGGCTTTTTTTCCGCTCCGACTGCAACACTTGCGAACGTCACAAAATAATGACTATTCTAACTAGATGTCATGTAGAATTCTAAAACGCTCGTACTTTTTATTATGATGTTGGAGTCACACGTACCCTCATCGGCAATGTATGAACGAGAAAGCTGGCTTACTTTACCTTCCTCATAGGCAGGAGTGGAGGACACAGCAATGCTGTAGAAGTTCTTACCTGAAAGAGAAAGAAAATTTATCAGTTTCACATGCAAAACACTGCTACAGCTTGTAGACAATTTCCTAACCACACACTACCAGATTCAAGAGTGCTTTCCCGTGTTTACACCAACAGAATGTAATACAGACACAGCAAGAATGTGCAACTCGTGAAAAATTTATAGTCCACGTTAACAAGTACGACCAAAAGACACAAACCGTATTAATCAATACCTTTTTTGACCACATTAGACACAGGCTTGGGTTACACTTCTACTGTTAGCGCTATACGCTGAATTGCCTATGATGTATCTTGAAACAACGTGTGGCGAGGGCCTCTCGTAAGGTGGACGGGTCACCTGGTGCAAGTCTTTTCAGTTGACACAACTTCGGCGACTTGCGTGTCGATGAGGATGACAAGATGATGAGGACAACACAACACCCACTCCCATAGCGGAGAAAATCTCTGATCCAGCCGGGAATCGAACCCGGGGCCCGCACATGGAATTCTGCCACGCTGACCACTCAGCTATGGAGGCGGACATGATGTATCATGAGAAGCAGTAAATATTTTAGGAGCTGATAGAATCAACCAATTCGAATAAAATATTCCATGAACATAAGACCAACTTTCCTTGGTTCCAGACATATAGCTGGTTACACAGGTAAGTTTTCTTTACGAGTGTTCAGACACTACTTGCTTTGAGTCTATCGATTTTTTTGAAGTGCAATTTGTAAAGCTGTGCTTGAGTCCACTTTAATGTTTTAACTGCAACTGATCTACGTTGTCAAATTCTGCGGTATCATTTAAGCATGCTGCATTTATTTGCTAATGCTGACTATGCCGATATGGTGTGTGTGTGTGTGTGTGTGTGTGTGTGTGTGTGTGTGTGTGTTTTGCAATGCAGAACAGTGCTGCAGCTTGTAGACAATTTCCTAACTACAGAGTACTAGGTTTACTGGTGTTTACCGTGTTTATACCGAACTGCGTGAGACCGGTGCAGTACCCAGCAGTCGCATTTCACATGAACCAACAAATGGACTGAGTGTAGATGAAGGGCAAGACATTCAGATGGTATAAGTCATTCTGCATCTATTGGTATTCCAAACACAGGAATACGGCGGACTTTAACGTATACACGGCCTCTCCTTACCATTTACAGCAGATTTCACACATTCGAGAAGCAGATGAAACAGAAGAACGGAATTTTCTCGCTGGCTAATTGCAAATCAGTGAGTAAGCCCATCAATGCTATATAGTGATGAAACCATTTTCAATGGTGACAGTGTCAATACAATTCGGACTTACATCGGTTGTCCAACGCCAACCCATGTAACTTCGTGGAGACATTTTACAGAAAGCTTCCCTGTAAATGTGTGGCACGTTATGATAAGCTGTTGACTGAGCATGTTGCGTTACCATACCATATTACAAGGCCTCGATCTCGGCTCACTTGAAAACAAGCATCTATCATTGTTGGAAGAGGTGTCTTAGGCAACAGGGATGGGTATGATCGTCCAGCACGACGGAAACACTATGCTTTCTAGTCTTCGCGTGACGTTATCTAAAACTCTCACAGATGACGTAACGGCAGGAATTATCACGTTTCCTTTCCACCATATTCCCCGGACTTCGCTTACCCCTCTAGGTTTTTCCTGTGGGGATGGTTGAATGCCTATGTCTACACAGAAAAAGTGAACCCAAGAGATGAATTGATCGTTTGGATTATGAATACTTTGTCCCCATAGAATAACGCCAAGACGACCTCACAAGGGGACCGTGGGCTTAGAAAAACAGCATTTCTGGCACGGGTTGGGTGAGGCATGAGCCATTTAGTTAGCATCGTTTCGAAACAGCGGTTGGCGTTGCAGAAAGAGCACAAAATGATAATCCGGGCGTTTTGGGGTCGAATCCCTATGCTGAAACTTTTAACTTTACACTGCAAATAAACCAAAATAATGGTAAATATATTCTATTTCAAATTATGATAAAAGGAAAGGCAAAAGCAAATTAGGGATGACAAATTTCAAAGAAGGTATTGTACGACCCACGCACGAGCTTCGAATAGAAAATTACATTTTTTACGATTTACACATTCTAGGGTAATATTCACCGTAAAACAGAGGAAGCAATTATCTTCCCGGCATATTGCACACTTGATAAAAGCAGTATTTCTACGATTACCAGGTTGTTTTAAAGTAACTACACACAAACCAACTTCTCTCATCGCACGATTCGGCAGCAACCCATGCGTAACACATTATTTCGCCAAATATTGGAAAGAATAGCTGGCGACGTTCAATGAAACGTATCTTGATGTAGTCTTCTCGAGACGCGATTTCTTCTTCTCTCTGGACGAGTTAATAGCAGTTTTTAACTTTGATTAAATTCTTTGGCTGACGATACAATAGGAAATCGCAGTTTTGCAATAGTGGAGTGCATTTAGGAAAGCGCGGGCCGGAGAACATCACTTTAATTCTGCACATCGGCGATAATTTATCTCGGAAACTCGTAGAACTGAGGATCTTTCACCCCACAGGTCAACTAACAGAAGAAATTTGCTGCTCTGCACATATTGTTTCATCGCATCAAATACATCATATTGAGCATTACCTCTGTTTACTTGTAATGTAAGTAACGTAAAGACTAAAAATGGAAAAACTTGTGTATAGGTACTCGACCCGACGACCTTCGGATTTCGGTTCTGTGCTCTTTTTGCTGCGCCAACGTCTGTCTGGAAACTATCCTAGCATGAATGGTTCATGCTTCGCCAGACCTGCGCTAAAAGTTCTATTTTTTTCTAAACTCTTGTTCATCTGTAGCTCCCACTTCAGTCATTTTCATTTCTGGCAGAGCACTACATATACCAAAATCTGGACAAAATCAGTGATAACGAATAGGCGCGGTCCTCCTGTCAGATGAGCAACACATGCCGTTTTCAAGATCATTAATCAGCGGATTGAAATAGAGGTGATAGTTATAAAATCAACTGTGAACCTTACCAATTGACGTTGCTGAACGTCTCCTGTTACTATTTGTTTGAATTATATGCTAACAGCTCTATCTCTGTCCGCGCCGACAGCTGAGTGTTTTTTTTTTTTTGGTAGGGTTTAAGGGCGCTCAACTGCTGAGGTCATTAGCGCCCAGTCACTGGTATTAGAGCACATGGAATCTGCTAAAACTCAAGGGGATGGGGGGACATCAGAAGGACCTGACAAAGATGCGGATAAAATTAGTAAAAAGGTTAAATGTCTTTGGACAAGTCAGTTAAAGTTATAAAACGCAGAATACGAGCAGCTGCTCGAGCGTCATCAGCTAAAACATCCGCTAAAGTAGATGGCAGGGACAGGATAACACGAAATTGACTAAAACGGGGACACGACAATAAAACATGGCGCACTGTTAATTCCTGACCACAAGGGCACTGCGGGGCTGGGTCACCGGAGAGCAGGTAGCGGTGGCTAAACCGGCAATGCCCAATCCGCAACCTGGTCAGAAGGACCTCCTCGCGCCGAGATGATCGGGAGGATGTTGTCCAAGCAGTTGGGAGCGGTTTAACTGCCCGGAGCTTGTTTCCTTGGAGGGATGACCAAGCATCCCACCACAACGACACAAGCCTCTTACATACATCCCCACGAAAGTCAGATGACGGGACACAATGGGAGGTTGGCCGAGGCAGGAGGACTGCAGCCTTGGCTGCAGCATCCGCAGCCTCATTCCCAGGCACTCCTACATGCCCGGGAACCCACAGAAAGCTGACAGAACCACCATTATCAGCGAAAGAATGGAGGGACTGCTGTATCCGTTGAATCAAGGGATGGACCGGATTGGGAGCTCCAAGACTCTGAAGAGCACTGAGTGAGTCAGAGCAGAGTACATACGATGAATGGCGGTGGCGGCGGGCATACTGAACGGCCTGATGGAGAGCAAAAAGCTCGGCCGTAAAGCTGGAACATTGGTCGAGGAGCCGGTATGTAAAGGTGGCGGCCCCGACGACAAAGGCACAGCCGTCACTGTCGTCAGTTTTGGAGCCATCGGTGTAAATAAAGGTGTGACCGGCAAGTCGAGCACGAAGTTCGACAAACCGTGAGCAATACACTGCAGCCGGAGTACCCTCCTTCGGGAGTGAGCTGAGGTCGAGATAAATATGAACCGGAGCCTGGAGCCAAGGTGGTGTCGGGCTCTCACCCTCTCTGAAGGTGGTAGGGAGGGCAAAATCCAACTGTCGAAGCAGGCGACGGAAGCGGACTCCGGGGGGCAGCAGGGCAGACACATACAACCCGTACTGACGGTCGAGAGAATCGGCGAAGAAGGACTCGTAAGAGGGGTGGTCGGGCATAGACAACAGCCGGCAGGCATACCGACACAGCAGTACGTCGCGCCGGTAGGTCAATGGTAACTCGGCAGCTTCAGCATAAAGACTCTCGACAGGACTAGTGTAGAAGGCTCCGGTCGCAAGACGTATCCCCCGATGGTGGATGGAGTTGAGCCGGCGTAAGAGGGATGACCGAGCGGACGAGTAGACGAAGCTCCCATAATCCAGCTTCGATCGGACTATGGACCGATACAAGCGAAGCAGGACAGTGCGATCCGCTCCCCAAGATGAACCGCTAAGAACTCTGAGGACATTAAGGGAACGTGTACAACGGGCCGCCAAATAAGAGACATGTGGAGACCAACACAGTTTCCTGTCCAACGTGAGCCCTAGAAACTTAGTTGTGTCCATGAATGGGAGAACAACGGGACCGAGATGTAAGGATGGCGGAAGGAACGCTTTATATCGCCAAAAGTTGATACAAACCATCTTCTCTTCAGAGAACCGGAAGCCATTTGCCACGCTCCATGAGTAGAGGCTGTCTAGACAACGCTGAAGGCAGCGCTCCAGGAGGCATGTTCTCTGGGCACTGCAGTAGATCGCGAAGTCATCGACGAAGAGAGAGCCCGAGACATTAGGTGGAATGCAATCCATAATTGGATTGATCGCGATGGCAAAATGGGCTACACTCAAGACGGAGCCCTGAGGCACTCCGTTCTCCTGGAGGAAGACGTCGGACAATACGGAACCCACACGTACCCTAAACTTTCGATCCGTTAAAAAGGAATCAATAAAAAGGGGCAGGCGACCGCGTAGGCCCCACCTGTGCATAGTGCGGAGGATACCTCCTCTCCAACAGGTATCATAAGCCTTCTCCAAGTCGAAGAACACGGCTACCGTTTGGCGCCTTCGCAAAAAGTTGTTCATGATGAATGTCGACAAGGTTACAAGGTGGTCAACAGCGGAGCGGCGGCGACGAAAGCCGCATTGGACATTAGTAAGTAGTCGTCGAGATTCAAGAATCCAGACTAACCGAGCATTAACCATGCGCTCCATCACCTTACAGACACAGCTTGTAAGAGAAATGGGGTGGTAACTAGAAGGAAGGTGTCTATCCTTCCCGGGTTTGGGTATAGGAACAACAACGGCATCACGCCAACGCATGGGGACGTGACCTTCGGTCCAGACGCGGTTGTAGGTACGAAGAAGGAAGCTTTTGCCCGCCGGAGAAAGGTGTGCCAGCATCTGAACGTGAATGGCATCTGGCCCCGGAACAGAGGACCGGGACAGTGCAAGAGCACGTTCGAGTTCCCGCATAGTAAAGGGGGCATTATAAGTTTCCAGATTCAGCGAGTGGAAGGAAGGTCGCAGAGCCTCTGCTGCCTCTTTCCTGGGAAGGAAGGCAGGATGGTAATGGGCGGAGCTTGAAACCTCCGCGAAAAAGCGGCCAAAGGCGTTGGAGACAGCCACAGGATCAACAAGGACCTCATTACCTGAGGTCAGGCCAGGTACTGAGGAGTGGGCCTTAATGCCCGACAGCCGGCGCAGGCTACCCCATACGACAGAAGAGGGAGTAAATCTGTTAAAGGAGCTGGTGAAAGAGGCCCAACAAGCTTTTTTGCTGTCTTTGATGACTCTACGGCATTGCGCTCGGAGTCGTTTGTATTCAATACAATTCGCCAATGTAGAATGGCGGCGAAAGGTGCGTAAAGCACGTCGTCGAGCACGGATAGCGTCCCTACAAGCCTCGTTCCAGCAGGGGACGGAAACGCGACGGGAAGAAGAAGTAGTACGAGGAATGGAACGTTCGGCAGCATTGATGATAACAGCCGTGAGGTATTCGACCTGACTGTCACAACTGGGAAAATCGTGGTCCGGAAAGGTCGCCAGGGAGGAGTAAAGTCCCCAGTCAGCTTTCAGTATGTTCCAGCTCGAAGGACGTGGGGATGGGGTGTGGTGCAGGAGACGAACGACACAGGGGAAGTGGTCGCTCGAATAGGTGTCCGAAAGGACATACCACTCGAACCGACGGGCAAGAGTGGCAGAACAGATCGAGAGGTCCAAGTGGGAGTAGGTATGAGTAGAGTCCGAGAGGAAAGTCGGGGCGCCGGTATTGAGGCAGACAAGATTGAGATGGTTGAAGACATCCGCCAAGAGTGAGCCTCTTTGACAGGATGCAGGAGAGCCCCAAAGGGGATGATGGGCATTGAAGTCGCCAAACAATAAGAACGGCGGGGGAAGCTGAACGATCAGGTGCATCATGTCAGCCCGACTAACAGCAGATGATGGTGGAGTGTAGATGGTACAAACTGAAAAAGTAAAAGCAGAAAGAGTAATGCGGACAGCTATTGCTTGGAGTGGGGTGGTCAATGGGATGGGATGGTAATAAACATCGTCCCGAACGAGCAACATGACCCCACCATGAGCTGGGATACCGTCCACAGGGGTGAGGTCATACCGCTCCGAGGTATAGTGGGTAAAGGCAATACGGTCAGTCGGGCGCAACTTGGTTTCCTGGAGACCAAGGACGAGCGGACAGTGCAGGCGGAGGAGCAGTTGTAATTCCTCCCGATTAGATCGAATACCTCTTATGTTCCAATGAAACAACGCCATCGCTAGTCAAAAGGTTGGGGGAACGAGACGAGGGAAGAGCCGGTCACCTCGACGGCCGCGGAGGGCCAGGTTGCGAGGGAACAACGCTACAACCGACGGGAGGCGGATCCGGTTCCATCGACTCGTCGTCAGCCGCGGCCGCTGTCCCTGGTTGTGTAGGAGGGGCCGCATCATTTGCCGACGAAAGGCCGGCGGAGCGCCTGGCAGCAGAGCGTCCCGGCGAAACTGAGGACGGCCGGGAGCAGCGACTCACGGATGGAGCGTCAGACGAAACGCGCTGGGGTGGAGAGGGGGATAGAGACTTCTTCTTGGAGGCCTTCTTTGAAGGCCGAGGAGGCATAGGGATGGTGGGCTGGACCCGAAGAAGGTCCTCACGCGCGGGGTCCGTTTTGGAACGCCGGACCTCGGAAGCTGGGGTCCGGAACGTTGCCCCGATGGACGCCTGAGAAGAGGATCGCTTCTCAGGTGGCGTGGGGGGAGGAGGAGGAGGAAGGGTGGCCCCTGGGGCAGAGGGGATGGGGGCCACGGGGGAGGAGGATTTGGAAGGGAGGGATTTGGGCGGAGGAGGCGGAGGGGGGACAGGAGAGGGGTGAGGATACCGCAGAAGGAGTGGACACAACTGAGGCGAACGAAGTGGTCAATGACACGGGATGGAGGCGGTCGTACTTCTTCCGGGCCTCAGAATAAGAGAGCCGATCCAAAGTTTTGATTTCTTGGATCTTCTTCTCCTTCTGACATGCGGGGCAGTCTGAGGATCTAGGCGAGTGGACGCCAGGACAATTAACGCACCGAGGTGGTGGGGTGCATGTATGTTCCTCACGAAGAGGACGTCCACAATCGCCACAAAGGGGCTCAGCCTCACACCGTGATGACATGTGCCCAAAGCGCAAACACCTAAAACAGCGCATAGGAGGCGGGACGTAAGGTCGCACGTCACACCGGTAGCACATCACCTTTACCTTCTCCGGGAGAACGTCCCCCTCGAAGGCAAGGATAAAGGCCCCGGTGTCGATGCGACGGTCTTTGGGGCCGCGCTGGACTCGCCGGACGAAATGCACGCCTCGGCGCTCCAGGTTGGCCCTGAGCTCCTCATCAGATTGTAGCAAGAGGTCACGATGAAATATAACCCCCTGCGTCCTATTTAGTGCCAGATGTGGGACAATGGATACTGGGATGTCCCCTAGGCGGTCGCACGCCTGGAGCGCCGCCGACTGTGTGGCGGAGGTGGTCTTGAGAAGAACGGACCCTGAACGCATCTTGCCGAGAGCCTCGATTTCCCCGAAGACGTCCTCAATGTGCTGAACAAAGAACATGGGCTTGGAGGTGGCGAACGTCCCCCCATCGGTTCGAGAACAGACCAAATAGCGGGGGAAGTACTTCGCCCCAAGCCGGCGGGCCTGTCCCTCCTCCCATGGAGTGGTCAAGGGGGAAAGGGCAGGAGAACCAGAACTAGAAACGGTACCTTTTCTTTTGAAATACTCGGCCGCAGAGCGACCTGATACATGTTGACGTTTCATCTGCGAAACGTACGCCCCGATACCACCCACTCCGACCAGGGGCTCTCCCCACGGGTGCCACCCAGCCGCAGCAAGGGCCACCTGGCAGGATGACCATTGCCGGGAGTCCTGATGCCCCAAGGAGACGGGCATCTACTCCTTGGCCGACGTGGGGAGGGTGCAGCTCAGGTATCGGCAGCACGATCCCTGTGTTGTCAGGGGGCTACAACCTAGAGGGTACATGACGACCCCACCACAACGGGCTGGCTACCGTGCTGGATTTCTGGTGCCATGGAAAGTCCATCATGATCGCTGGTGCAGATGGAGACGCACTATGGGCGTAACTTGGACAACCCATCACGCGTTGAGGCCCAATTTGAGGAATAGTGGGTATGGTTACAATGCCAGTGCAATGCTGAGTGCCAAGGTCTTAGTGCACTTAGGACCAGTGGTACACCATGTAAGGTGTCCTTCCCCAAAAGGCTCGTACTTCTGTGGAATTTGGAAAAATGGAGGTCAAACCCTAATGGGGACCATCTCATTAAGGCCAAAACGTTTGAGACTCCTTTCAGTCGCCTCCTACGACAGGCAGGAATACCGCGGGCCTATTCTAACCCCCGAACCCGCAGGGGGGACGCACACAGCTGAGTGGTCAGCGCGACGCACTATCATGCCCAGAGTCCCGTGTCGGAGATTTTCTCCGCTCAGGGACTGAGTGTTGTGTTGTCTCTGATCATCATCTCATCCCCATCGACACACAAGTCGCCGAAGTGGCGTAAACTCAAAAGACTTGCACCAGGCGACCGGTCTACCCGAAGGGAGGCCCTAGCCACACCACATTTCCATTTCCAGCTTCATCTCTAACCAATAGAAATTGGATGTGTGTTGTATGGAATATGTTATTCCGATTAATGTACACTATCAGCTCTTAAAATATTTACTGTCCCTCCCGAAACACATTGTACATATAACTTAACTCTTCCGTTTATGTCCAATTCTATATTTATAACCGCACTACCTCAAGCACTTTCTTTTGCATGTTCTACTAGCAAGTAAGTGTTGGAAACAAAATTGGATATTTACTTTCTTTAAAACTGAAGTCCGCCCTAACAGGCTCGGAAGGTCCACCGTTACTGATATGACGGGAACAAGTTTTACCAGTGCGGCAAACAGTTTGCATTTACTATGTTTAGACTGAGTTAATCTGTTACGCAGGTTTCTTTCGATTTTTAGGCCACTGGTGTCCTATTACCTGAGGACAGTGAGTGGTCATGTCAAACCATGTCACGAAGCCACTGATAATCAGATCATATACAACATAAAAGTGTGGTGTGTTTCTTATAATTTGGTCATGTTAAGTTTCAGGATGTAGCCTACTCCACTCGATAGGGAAGAAGGACGCCCATATCTTCGTGTGCAAATTGTGACAATGAATTAATTACACTAGATCGAACAGCGCCTCGGTTTGATGCAAATGCAGAAATACCATTTCAATAACTTCATCCACTACACTGGAAACGAGAGCATTGTGAAGTAGGTCGAGTCTGCTACGCGGGCTGTTCAATAAAGAATGATAATTTTTTTTGACATCATACCTTTACTCAGCCTCATAGTTTTGATGGTCCTCCTCAAAGTAGCCTCCCACGAATGCGATGCACCTGTCCCAGCGTTTCTGACGCTCTTCACATACATGCCGGAAATCATTTTTTTGAAGGGTCCTTCACAAATCGCCTCCGCAGCCTTCTGCATTGCTTCTGAGGGAGGGTGAGGGCTGCACTTCAAGTTGATTTTTGCGAGATATTCATCAACAACATTGGCAATATGCGGCAGCGCATTATCGTGGTGCATCATCCAGCCTGCTTCACGGAAATGTGGTCTTTTGCGCCTGATATGGACTTACAATGTTTTCAGGACATCCATGTAGTTTTGTGCACTTATTGATGTGTGTGCAGGTACAACATGACGATAAAGCTTTCCAAGAATACCAAAGACTGAGATGACCGTAACTTTCCTAGCAGAAGCAACCACTTCTGCTTTTTGGGGGGTTGGAGAACACTGAGCTTTGCTTTTTGCTCTCCAGGATCGAAATGATGTAGCGAAGTTTCATCAGCAGTGATTTCATTTGAAAGAAACTCCGGATCTTCCTCTAACATCAACTTTAACTGCATGCAGACCTGCACGCGAATGTCCTTTTCAAATTCAAATGGCTCTGAGCACTATGGGACTTAACATCTATGGTCATCAGTCCCCTAGAACTTAGAACTACTTAAACCTAACTAACCTAAGGACATCACACAACACCCAGTCATCACGAGGCAGAGAAAATCCCTGACCCCGCCGGGAATCGAACCCGGGAACCCGGGCGCGGGAAGCGAGAACGCTACCGCACGACCACGAGCTGCGGACGAATGTCCTTTTGTTCGGGAATCAACATTCTTGGAACTCATCGCGCACAGACACGTGCCATGTGTGATTTTTCTGTCACCAAGATGTAGGTGGCACCCAATGAAACGTTCAGTATTTCAGAAAGTTAGTTTAAGGTGATTCGTCGATTCTCTCTTTCTCTCTCATAATGACAGCAACAGTGTTGATGTTTTCTTCCGTAAAGGCAGTAACTGGAGCACCGGATCCACCTTCCTTGGAAATTGATTGTCTCCCCTCTTTAAACACTTTAAACCACCTTCGAGCATTGCTATAGCGAAGAACAGACTCTCCATAGGCCTCTGCTGAAGATTTGTTGAGACTTGAGCAGAATTTCAAAGCCGCATATTGTTCCTCGCGTGTTGCGCCGATTGCAGCGGTAGGCGATATTTAACATTTCTGACCTTGCCTGCCTCTCACAGGCGGAAACCAACAGTCCCAACAATGAAACTACTACGGCGAGTCTGTTGCACATTAAGCTAACAGAATATCATACGACTGAATTTTAGTGCGAGAAATTATGGCCATAAAAAATTATGATCGTTCTTTATTGAACAGTCCTCATATGAATGTTTTAAATATTTAGTGTCAGAAAATTTACTATTGCTACGTCAGCTTCCCTAGACGTTTCGTGCTTAGTTGTGTGACACTTCTGGATGGTCAAATGTAACTGTTTAGTGTCTCATCCGCGTCACAGAACTTGCCATCCTCTATTATTCTTTTGAAAGAGTTGACTTCTTGTCTCAACAACACTGAGTCAGACTGTTTTTAGTTTTTTATCGGATTTCTGATACGTCTGCGACTCGTTCCTCTCCCTCTCCCTCCCCATAAAAATTACTTATAACAACTCTGCTTCTGGAAAATTGAATATAGTAATTAATTAGAGCCGACGAAGCTATGGAAAAAAGTTACAGTCACTGCCATGATTACTAATTCGTCCTGACGTAAATAACGATATACACCGATCACAAGGACTCAAACGTCTTGAGCATCACTGTACCTTTGCCCTGCTTTTAAATGTTATGAGCCTGTCCATCATTCTGTAAAAATAAGTCTGAATGTGCACTTGATATGCAAAAGTTATGTCATTCCACAGGTGGCATATAAAACTGACACATAATTCAGGATTTTTCAGCCCATTGAACCTATCAAAAGAGTTCCATGTATACATTAAGGATTCATATGGTTCAAATGGCTCTGAGCACTATGGGACTTAACACTTCAGGTCATCAGTCCCCTGTAACTTAGAACTACTTAAACCTAACTAAGGACATCACACACATCCATGCCCGAGGCAGGATTCAAACCTGTGACCGTAGCAGCAGAGCGGTTCCGGACTGAAGCGCCTAGAACCGCTCTGCCACATCGGCCGCCTTACAGTAAGGAGTTTCGTGATGTGCAGCCTACGAAATGAGGACTAAAAACTATCGCAGCGCCAATAAACGACCTTCGGAAACGACACTGAATGACAGTTATCAGCAGAGCATTGCCATGTTCTTGCGTGGGCGTGTACAGCTGGTTTTACAACTGCGCCGACATTCAGTTACGAGACTTAAGTTACGCCAAGCACTCCGGCTCTACTGCCTTCATTTCAATTGCTTTCGCAGTTTTGTACCGTTCAGTGATTGAAAGAAAGAAAGAAAGAAAGAAAGAAGAACGATTGGTTGAAATTTCATTTCTGGCCATTGTCTTGATCATCCGAGTCGGACGAGTATCACTTCGAAAAGAATGGCAGAGGAAACTGGCTGTTACCTCGCTGATATAACTAACCTGACACACTAAGTATGTGAAGTAAGGAAACAAAAAAAGATTGCGGCAGAACAAGGTTTGTAGTCCCCAACAACGAAACTATATAAGTTTCAACGTAGGAATGACGACTGTTACCCAAGGGGGAATGAAACACACACACACACACACACACACACACACAACAAGTAATCAGCGTGCTGTGTCATTAGAGTCCCGTCATCAGTGTAGATCACACACTGCATTATACTTAGATTTAGATACACAACTTCCCATTCAAATTGCAACACCAAGAAGAAATGCAGATGATAAACGGGCATTCATTAGACAAATATATTATACTAGAACTGACATGTGATTACATTTTCACGCAATTTGGGTGCATAGATCCTGAGAAATCAGTACCCAGAACAACCACCTCTAGCCGTATTAACGGCCTTGATACGCCTGGGCATTGAGTCAAACAGAGCTTGGATGGCGTGTACAGGTACAGCTGCCCATGCAGCTTCAACACGATACCACAGTTCATCAAGAGTAGTGGCTGGCGTATTGTGACGAGCCAGTTGCTCGGCCACCATTGACTAGACGTTTTTAGTTGGTGAGAGATCTAGAGAATGCGCTGGCCAGGGCAGCAGTCGAACATTTTCTGTATCCAGAAAGGCCCATACAGGACCTGCAACAGCGGCCGTGCGTTATCCTGCTGAAATGTAGGGTTTCGCTAGGATCGAATGAATGGTAGAGCCACAGGTCGTAACACATCTGAAATGTAACGTCCACTGTTCAAAGTGCCGTCAATGCGAACAAGAGGTGACCGAAACGAGTAACCAGTAGCACCCTATACCATCACGCCGGGTGAAACGCCAGTATGGCGATGAAGAATGCACGCTTCCAATGTGCGTTCACCGCGATGTCGCCAAACACGGATGCGACCATCAAGATGCTGTAAACAGAACCTGGATTCATCCGAAAAAATCCGAGCGAGGTGGCGCAGTGGTTAGCACACTGGACTCGCATTCGGAAGGACGACGGTTCAATCCCGCGTCCGACCATCCTGATTTAGGTTTTCCGTGATTTCCCTAAATCGCTCCAGGCAAATGCCGGGATGGTTCCTTTGAAAGGGCACGGCCGACTTCCTTCCCCATCCTTCCCTAACACTATGAGACCGATAACCTCGCTGTTTGGTCTCTTCCCCCAAACAACCAACCAGTCATCCGAAAAAATGAAGTTTTGCCATTCGTGCACCCAGGTTCGTCGTTGAGTACACCATCGCAGGCGCTACTGTCTGTGATACAACGTCAAGGGTAACCGCTGCCACGGTCTCCGAGCTCTTAGCCCATGCTGCTGCAAACTGTTCGTGCAGATGGTTGTCGTCTTGCAAACGTTCCCATCTGTCGACTCAGGGATCGAGACGTGGCTGCACGATCCGTTACAGCCACACGGATAAGATGCCTGTCATCTCGACTGCTAGTGATAAGAGGCCGTTGGGATCCACCACGGCCTTCCGTATTACCTCATGAACCCACCGAGTCCATATTCTGCTAAAAGTCATTGGATCTAGACCAACGCGAGCAGCAATGTCGCGATACGATAAAACGCAATCGCGATAGGCTACAATCCGACCTCTATCAAAGTCGGAAAGGTGATGGTACGCATTTCTCCTCCTTACACGAGGCATCACAACAGCGTTTCACCAGGCAACGCCGAACAACTGTGTTTGTGTATGAGAAATCGGTTGGAAACTTTCCTCATGTCAGCACTTGTAGGTGTCTCCACCGGCGCCAACCTTGTGTGAATGCTCGGAAAAGCTAATCATTTGCATATCACAGCACCTTCTTCTGTCGGTTAAATTTCGCGTCTGTAGGATGTCATCTTCGTGGTGTAGCAATTTTAATGGCCACTAGTATATTATTCACATACGCGCTCCATCTTTAGCTGTTTGTGTTTTTTTTTCCATACATATAAACGGACAGTGTCTTCGAATTTCAGAAAATATTTAACAGAATTGATTGAAAACAGTAACGGAGCTTTCAGTGTAAATCTGGTTAGACAACTGGGGACTCTACCTGCACCATGTGTGTAAATCTACTAATCTGTTATGAACAACAAGGACACAATCAGCAATTACCTCGGAACTGCAGCGTTCACGATCGTGAAACACGGGCCAGACTAAACTTACTTTTACAAAGAGTAAACAAACAAAAACAGAAAACAACGTTTTGAAAAGGGTGTATAATTTTAGAATAATTTGCCGTCCATAGCGAATTCATTCTACAAAATTGTTATTTGAAAATGGTAAAAAATTAACATTAACGAAAAACAATAGTTTAATGACTATTAGAGTAAAATAGCATTACGAGTACCTGAGTCGGTTAATTCTCGCCTCTGTCACCTTTCTTGAGTTAAACGTATCATCAAAAGCGATGAGGTGCCGACTCACGTTTTATAGCGTGGGAATGGCCGGTGGCGTGATACAAACGAATGGGGTGAAAGATAATACTGCAGTACATATGAATTTGTTAAAAAAACATTTTTCGGTTAAAGTAACATGTCTTATCAATTTGTAGATGACTATGGATGGGTGAACAACTAATGTCTTTATAACTGAGCTGCTTCACTCGCTTCAAAGGTACTGAAACTCACAGAAGCTTATAGTTGCGATATTTGGAAAGCTTAAGTGAAGAAGCAGAATTTTAAATAACGTCGTCTAACGTTAGGAAACATTAAACCAAGTAAGCACTGCGTTGAGTAGCAGCAATCCTCCAAGAAATCCTAGCAGTAATAGCTCAGTCCAATGGAGAAAAATTGCTATTCTTCTGTGAAGGCGCTAATTCTGCATCGTTCCAATCGTCAACAAAACAAAACTCAATGTTGGGATATATGTGTCGCCGCTAAGGCGAGTGTAGGTTGTTACTGCAAGTCTAGCTCCGCTTCCAAGAACAAGATTCCACCATAAAATGTTTGCTGGTCAGTGCAATGGGATGTAAAAATTAAGAGACCGTTTCGTGATCTTCACAGGTCGTAGGATGCCTTAGATCTGCCGTATTTCTACGCTTCGTCCATTAACAACCTGTTCTGACTGATTAATTTTACTCTGGGACTTTTTTTCTTATTCGTTATATCTTCTAGATATCTCTAATGCAGCTTTTGTGACTGGAAAACTTTCTTGTATGACTGCTACTCGCCTCTGACGCGGACAGCGCACACAGAGGGTTATGTATGTCGTATAATAGGCCTTAATTACAAAATTCTAAATTGGTTGCGGTAGTGATCAGGACTGCACAGGGTCGACTACGGTGGTTAGTGTTCATACCGTGGACCACAAAAGGAAATACCGATACTGCAGATGAAATCACGAGCGATGGCGGCCGAGTTTAGGTTCGCTCTGCGCACCTATGTCAGGCATTCTCCGACAGCCAATGAGCGTTCGGCAGTGTTCCGATCGATCTGCTGTCGAGATCGTTGCCAACACGAGCATTACGGGTGATCGTAGCGAGTTATTTGTTAAATGTCTGTTACATTTGTTGCGAGTTATTGTGCTGATGGTGGTATGCGACAGAGTGCACGTGAGCAAGCGACAGACATGACATACATGATACTTGATTCTTTAAGTGCGAAGACGTGTATGTGCGTGGCTCAGCTTGGGCTTCGAACCGGCATTTCACATCGCCATCCGTGTCACGACCTGCGCGAAACGCCGTCGTTCGTGAACCGAATTTCAGAAGTAAAAAGAGAGACGGCAACGTGAATTCTCTCGCAGTACAAACGCCAATAATTCAGCTTGAGAGTTATACGTGTACGGGGAGTAATTTGTGCAGCTGAGTGCAACCAGTCGCACGTCGTTTGGCGGCGCGGAGCTATCGCGCGCGAGGTGTTTTTAAGAGGCCTCAGCTTGCAGCCGCGGTAATGAGCGGTTAGAGGTCTGGCAGCCGAGCACTAATTGCAGCTAAGCGGCTGCAGCCGGCGCCACAGCAGCGGCCGAGGGGCGGAAGTGGGTGCTGGCTGGCTGCTACGAACGCAGCGTGCAACTGGCAGACACCGTCATGGAGTACAGGCACCTACGGAGAGAGCATTCGGATCCTGTGAACGAGGACTCTGTCCGCAAAACCTCCTGTAGCCCAAGTTACGTGATTTTGGGACGGCGCGTTTTAGTCCGTGTAGTGCTTAACGTACTTCGAGTGTCATTACTTCGCTACTACAGACGGATCACCTTCAAAAGTACGCTGAAATTTCGTATACGCGTTTCACAGACATCTTCATTTGATACCAGGAACTGAAGTCTGCTGCTTAAAGATGCGAACAGCGTGACTATTTTGGTTTTTCCTCACACTATCATAGCTACCTTTCCGCTTTGTTTACGTTTCTACGGTACCGGGATCAGAAGTGAAAACTTACTTTTTCTACATTTTACACTACAGGCCATTAAAATTGCTACACCACGAAGATGACGTGCTACAGACACAAAATTTAACCGACAGGAAGATGATGCTGTGATATGCAAATGATTAGCTTTTCATAGCATTCATACAACGTTGGCGCCGGTGGCAAAACCTACAAATTGTTGACATGAGGAAAGTTTCCAACCGATTTCTCATACACAAACAGCAGTTGACCGGCGTTGCCTGGTGAAACGTTGTTGTGATGCCTCGTGTAAGGAGGAGAAATGCGTACCATCACGTTTCCGACTTTGATTAGCCTATCGCGATTGCGGTTTATCGTATCCCGACATTGCTGCTCGCGTTGGTCGGATCCAATGACTGTTAGCACAATACGGAATCGGTGGGTTCAGGAGGGTAATACGGAACACCGTGCTCGATCCCAACGGCCTCGTATCACTAGCAGTCGAGATGACAGGCATGTTATCCGCATGGCTGTAACGGATCATGCAGCCACGTGTCGATCCCTGAGTCAACAGATGGGGACGTTTGCAAGACAACAACCATCTGCACGAACAGTTCGACGACGTTTGCAGCAGCATGGGCTATCAGCTCGGAGACCATGGCTGCGTTTACCCTTGACGCTGCATCAGAGACAGGAGCGCCTGCGATGGTGTACTCAACGACGAACCTGGGTGCACGAATGAAAAACGTCAGTTTTTCGGATGAATCCAAGTCCTGTTTACAGCATCATGATGGTCGCATCCGTGATTGGCGACATTGCGGTGAACGCACATTGGATGCGTGTATTCGTCATCGCCATACATACTGGCGTATCACCCGGTGTGATGGTATGGGGTGCCGTTCGTTACACGTCTCGGTAACCTCTTGTACGCATTGACGGCACTTTGAACAGTGGACGTTACATTTCAGATGTGTTACGACCCGCGGCTCTACCCTCCATTCGATTCCTGCGAAACCCTACATTTCAGCAGGGTAATGCACGATCGCATGCTGCAGGTCCTGTACGGGCCTTTCTGGATACAGAAAATGCTGGACTGTTGCCCTGGTCAGCACATTCTTCAGATCTCTCACCAGTTGAAACCGTCTTGTCAATGGTGGCCGAGCAACTGGCTCGTCACATACGCCAGTCACTCCTCTTGATGAAGTGTGGTATCGTGTTGAAGCTGCATGGGCAATGCCCAGGCGTATCAAGGCCGTTATTACGGCCAGAGGAGGTTGTTCTGGGTACTCATTTTTCAGGATATATGCACCCAAATTGCGTGAAAATGTAATCACATGTCAGTTCTAGTATAATATATTTGTCCAATAAATACCTGTTTATGATCTGCATTATTTCTTGGTGTAGCAATTTTAATGGCCAGTAGTGTATGTACCATGTGGACACGCAATGGGGAAACTAAACTGTGAAACAGTCGACGACAACATTATCGCACCTGGGAGATAGGGCGTCCCGGTCGGCTTATCGGGAGTCAGCGCGTTATCGGGACTGACAGTATGTGCACAACCGAACTGAAATCAGTGACAATGTGATGCGTTTTCTCTTGTCAGCGCTGTTCTTGGTCACTGTAGAGTCTTTGAGTGTTTCAGATAACTTCCAAGCGCAATAATATCGTGTTTGAATAACACCAAGGGCACAGTCTCACACACACTGTAATATCTCTCTACTTTTCACTTCCAAAGTGGTAACCACTTTGGAAGTGAATGAAAACAGTTTTTAAGTAAGCTGTTAGAAATGAGGATATACAACCTACAATTACGTTGACCACAGGTAATTATTATCGACGAGGAAATCTGGAAAACACAAAAAAGGATCCCAGGAAAGTGCAAGATAGCCTTGATAAATCTAGTACATAAGAAATGCAATAAACAAGACGTTAACGAATACAAAGGAAGTTCTTTGCTACCAGCTGTAAGTCAAATATTTTCCAAGATTTTGCCACACGTGGAAGAAATTGCACCGGACAGCGCTGAATATAAAGGTGGTTTTAGGAACGGCAGATCATGTTCTGACCAAATATTTAGCCTGAAGTCAATAATGCGCTACAGATTACTGAATTCAAAAGGTAATTTAGTAACGTTTGTTGATTTAAAAAAAGCTCTGATTCCGCTGACACACGAACTATGGATAAAATAATCCGAGAATTTTGTCTACACTCTGAATTAGAAAATCTAATTCGAGAAACATTTAAAGACAGTCTCTAAAGTGAAATTTACAGGAAAAATATCTGAGCCCTTCGAAATAAACACACCTGCACAAAAGGTGATGGTATATAACCAATTCTTTTTAAATGTGTTCTAGAAAAAATAATGATAATTTGGAAGAAATACTAAATGAATATGAAATTTCAACAATAAGGCTGGCAAGAGGAAACAAAACCGTTGGAATAAACAGTTTCGCATTTGTGGGTGACTTTGCTATACTTCCTGAAAATGTGACAGCTGATACGACACAAAAATAATCGTTTAATGGAAATAACCAATCAAATGCAAAAGTAAGGCATTAGAACACAGTCGTTAGGAAAATATTAGGCCCACGAGGAAAAACTACGCAGTGTTGGAAATAAAGTAACAATCAAATTCATCGAAACATAGGGAACGTATCAGAAGTAATGAGAAAAAGGAGGCTGGTATTCTTCAGACATTAAATCGGAGTAAGGCAACAGATTAACTAAAAAGATCTTCAAATATTTGTGGAATAAGAAGTCAACAAATTAGACCCATGAAGTACCAAAGAACTTAGGAAAAAATAAAAGCTGAGGAAATAACTGACAGATGCGTTTAGCGAAAAAAGTTTTGTATATCGAATTATTTCGAGGTAGGAGAGAAAAAACTGAACCGGCATGAAGTGGTCATAAGAAAGCACGAAAAAACAATGAACAGGTGCAGGAGTAATGGAAGAAAAGGAGATAACGTGTAAGTAATCGAAATTGGCACGTGGTCATTTGTTGGACCGTCCGATAGCAGCAGCAGCAGCAGCAGCAGCAGTAGTAGTAGTAGTAGTAGTAGTAGTAGTAATAATAATAATAATAATAATGCAGTACCTATCTCGACTACATTCTTTTGTCTTCCTCTTCGAAAGACAGCAACAATGCACCAAGATGTTTTAGTACGTTAGTGAAACAGACAGGACGCATTTGCCTACTCAGTTGCTATTAACAATAATTTCATGAACGGAAAGTAGTAAGCCATTAGGAGAAACCTTAGCATGTACGGAGGGATGTCTAAGTATCAACATTTGGAAGGATGTGTTAATATCCTGTTGCACACCTGCGATGAAGATAAATAATAAATAAAAGCTATCGTAATCCATTCACTGTCTACTGTACATTAGTAACCTATACTGAGATTATTGTTACCAGACTTGTACCGTCGACGATGTGAATAATAAGATGAATTAAGAAAGGGAGGAAGGCTTATTATAAGAGATCACCGTGTATAAAGGGAGGATAAACTTTTTAATGTTTCCCCAACATATAACACACACTTGTGATACTCTTAACATTCTTCGAAAGTGCGGTAGTTAGATGGTCACAGGCAGAATTCGTGTACAATTAAAGACGATTAAAATCCATTCCCTCACCTTTATATATTGATAGAATCGCTGCAAGCAGTCGCTTTCAGCGTGAGCAGAAGTGGTCAGAAACGTGAAATAGCAATGCCTGTTATCATCATCATATCCTCATGAGACCTGTGGAAAACTAGCCGACATCGAATTACCACGAGGTGCTTGAAAGACAATTAATACGAGGTGCATTCAAGTTCTAAGGCCTCCGACTTTTTTTTCTAATTAACTACTCACCCGAAATCGATGAAACTGGCGTTACTTCTCGACGTAATCGCCCTGCAGACGTACACATTTTTCACAACGCTGACGCCATGATTCCATGGCAGCGGCGAAGGCTTCTTTAGGAGTCTGGTTTGACCACTGGAAAATCGCTGAGGCAATAGCAGCACGGCTGGTGAATGTGCGGCCACGGAGAGTGTCTTTCATTGTTGGAAAAAGCCAAAAGTCACTAGGAGCCAGGTCAGGTGAGTAGGGAGCATGAAGAATCACTTCAAAGTTGTCATCACGAATAAACTGTTGCGTAACGTTAGCTCGATGTGTGGATGCGTTGTCTTGGTGAAACAGCACACGCGCAGCCCTTCCAGGACGTTTTTGTTGCAGTGCAGGAAGGAATTTGTTCTTCAAAACATTTTCGTAGGATGCACCTGTTACCGTAGTGCCCTTTGGAACGCAATGGGTAAGGATTACGCCCTCGCTGTCCCAGAACATGGACACCATAATTTTTTCAGCACCGGTGGTTACCCGAAATTTTTTAGGTGGCGGTGAATCTGTGTGCTTCCATTGAGCTGACTGGCGCTTTGTTTCTGGATTGAAAAATGGCATCCACGTCTCATCCACTGTCACAACCGACAAAAAGAAAGTCCCATTCATGCTGTCGTTGCGCGTCAACATTGCTTGGCAACATGCCACACGGGCAGCCATGTGCTCGTCCGTCAGCATTCGTGGCACCCACCTGGATGACATTTTTCGCATTTTCAGGTCGTCATGCAGGATTGTGTGCACAGAACCCACAGAAATGCAAACTCTGGAGGCGATCTGTTCAACACTCATTCGGCGATCCCCCAAAACAATTCTCTCCACTTTCTCGACCATGTCGCCAGACCGGCTTGTGAGAGCCTGAGGTTGTTTGGGTTTGTTGTCACACAATGTTCTGCCTTCATTAAACTGTCGCACCCACGAACGCACTTTCGACACATCCATAACTCCATCACCACATGTCTCCTTCAACTTTCTATGAATTTCAATTGGTTTCACACCACGCAAATTCAGAAAACGAATGATTGCACGCTGTTCAAGTAAGGAAAACGTCGCCATTTTAAGTATTTAAAACAGTTCTCATTCTCGCCGCTGGCGGTAAAATTCCATCTGCCGTACGGTGCTGCCATCTCTGGGACGTATTGACAATGAACGCGGCCTCATTTTAAAACAATGCGCATGTTTCTATCTCTTTCCGGTCCGGAGAAAAAAAAAATCGGAGGCCTTAGAACTTTAATGCACCTTGTACACTCTGCACAGGCTACGGCAGGTATGCAGAAAGCCTCAACCGATAGGGGAAGGCTTGGTATTCTCAATGGGACTGTGGCAATGAACACCAAACCATCTAACACATTCTAACAAGCTGTAGCAGACGGGCTTAGCATGAAAAATAAAGTTTTTTTCTGAATTGTCAGCTACGATATTAATTTGTTGATCTAGTGTTTCAGATCTACTTACTTTTAAAATTATACGATTCACGAGTTTTAGCTGCACTTCAGTTTATATTGCCATATTCTAAATAAGTAAGTACATAAAACTTCTTACATCGACATGTATCCATCTTATTGTGTGTGGGGGCGGAAGGGTGCTTCTGTCTCCACTTTCATTTCCTGACTTCCTTGTTTCATTTGCGAATGGTGCATGGAAGAATGACTGCCCGTAAACACTGATGTGAGCTCCACTTCTGATTTCCTTGTAGTGGTCGTTTGGCAAGAGTTGCGGTAAGAAGTAATGTCGTTTCACTCTACTCTTAACACACGATCTTTGAATATTATCAGTCATTCTGTGGTGTACAACTCCTCTTTGAGATTGTTGAGTATCACCGTAACTTGGCTATCAAATCAGACTGACTGTTAAAGAACCGCTTCCAATGATTTATCAGCAACCTAGTTGTTAGCAGCAATGGACTTGTCCGCCTACTTAATGCGCAACACGTTACACTTATTTACCTTCCTGTGTCATCTGCCAGTCACTGCACCAACACCCGATCCTCTGCAGATATTCCTACTCTTCGCTATAGTCTTCTGCCGTCGAAACCAGCCTACGCAAAAGGGCGTCAACTGCCAACAGGCAACAGTATCTTCAGAGATCATCTGTTAGATCACTTACGAATAGTGTTAACAGTGACAGCCCTAGAACACAATCAAGGTGTTCTCTCGAAGTTACTTCAGTATCTGTAGATTTTGGTCCGTTAAGAACAGAACTCCCAAATCCTGCCACAAAGCTGGTCTAATTTATTACGAAGTCTTCTTTTATTCACCAAACCACAGCGCGGAGCTATTTCTAATTCCTTCCGAACGTCAAGAAATAACCCGGAGCTGTTGGAATCCGTCTCGTTGGATCTCAGACGACGAGAGCGAGGAGAGTTTCGCAGTTCTCTGCTTGTGAAATTCATGTTGATTCCTACAGGAGATTTCCTACGGTAACAACGTCTTCTAATAGCAGATGTAGTAAGCTGTGGTAGGTAAGGCCTACTCGTAGAGGGGTGAGAAGCGAGAAGCAACTGCATACGACCTAGTTCTAGAACAGAAAACCAATACCCTGTATCTTCTAGCTACTATAACTCATGAAACACTGAAAGAAAAGCAAGAGCTTATTGCTTGAGGTACGAATCACTACTCCCAGGAGAACTACGGCCAATAGAGAACGCTCAAAAACGAAGGCGCCTTACAATCTCGATACTAGACAAACTCTGGAAAATACATTCCGAGTCCTTTTCATAATGTGGCAGGGAGACTGGACGTCATGGTACGAGTTAGTAGCGCACATTATTTTTCGTACCTTATAAACAATGTAGCTACATGGTACGCATCGAAGTACTCCTCGGTGATCACTGTATTAAACGATACGTTTATCTGAATGTGGCATGCAGTTTTATATTTTATAAAGGAAAGTGTGTAAAATATGGTACAAACTTTAATATGGGGACACGATACAGGTCAACCTGTTACCAAAATTTATCTCACGTTCCGTTCATTGTCTTCTCCAACTTTTAAGCAGACTATCACCTTCCAGCCTAAGCTAGAAAACAGACTACGCTACAGGTTATTCTGTCACAGCAATCAACATAGGAGGAGGAGCAACGAGAGCACCATCACGCCACAACAGCACGGAACATCTGGTATTATGACAATTGAGAGACTGGTAGCGTTATCGCACACTAGCAGTACACCACAACACCGAACCTGTGGTGTAACATGGCAACTGAGACACTGGTTGTGGCATTAGAAATTCAGTAAGCGACACACCATGATTTCAATTGAAAACAAAATTGGCGAGAAAATATAATTTTTTTACTGTGGTTTTCAGTTTAATTTTATTTAGTATGTAGTAACAGGGGCGCCGGCCGAGGTCGCCGAGCGGTTCTAGGCGCTACAATCTGGAACCGCGCGACCGCTACGGTCGCAGGTTCGAATCCTGCCTCGGGCATGGGTGTGTGTGATGTCTTTAGGTTAGTTAGGTGTAAGTAGTTCTAAGTTCTAGGGGACTGACGACCTCAGATGTTAAGTAACATAGTGCTCAGAGCCATTTGAACCACGTAACAGGCGCAGAAGAAAAAAATAATTTGTGACAGTTCCCATGGATAGTTAAGATGGCAGTGATTAGCGTGAAAAAAAAGAATTGTAGCAAAGATTACTAGAACACCCAAAACAAATTATAGAGGACGCTGGATGTGGGAGGTATGCAGAGGTGAGAGGATTATCACAAGTAGGGATAGACGGATGACAGGATTTCGTAGTTCTTTTTCTTGAGATTTTTTCCAATTGCAGGTTCAGTCCTGTCTGATAAAAGGAAGCTGTAGCTCATAAAAAATCTATTTTCCATCGCCACTACGTTTTTTTTTTTTTTTTTTTTTTTTTTTTTTTTGCTAATGCAGTAGGCCTACATATTTCGGTAAGATCTATGTTACAGGTTGCTTAACCGAGCTAATTCACAACTTATTCCTTTTTCTGTTACGTTTCACCACTCATTCCAGAAAAATTAACAACAGTTTGTTAAAAAAGAAAAAAGTGTAAACGGGCGCCATGTAGCTCGTCTTCAACATATTTAGCCGGCGCGGCAGTCGCAACAGCAACCTGTCTACATTACGCTGTGGCGGAACCCAAGGAATCACTGAAAGAAAGAATGAAATATATTAAATAATAGTCCCTTAAAACGAATCTTTCCCGAATTACACATTGCCTTTGATTACACCAGTGGCGGCAGTACGACCGCTAGAGACAGTAATTTCGTGTCACGAGTACCTAGCTACACGAGAGACTGACTACGTTAAGAACATCAATAGGAAAGTTGGACCCGGCAAATCGCTCTATAGGCTCCTCTGTTACGTTTACAGAGCAAAGACCAGTGAGCCGCAACTGGGTTTACGATGCTCGCTCGTTGGGGCAACGGTGCCTAATTCACTTCAGGCCACAGATAAAATCAGTTGCAAGCGAGCCATGAGCCCCTCCACGCGCCAGCGGCCGGCTGTTCTGGCAACCCCGGTCTCATCAGAGCCACCGGTGACTAGGGAAGATCCGCAGACCTGCACGCCGCAACTCTTCCTTATTGTTCTTGCTGCGCTGCTCCCAACGACACCACTGGGAGACGCGAAGCGCCCGAAGGCCAGCCGCAGCAAAAAATGCAGAAGCTCGTCATCCGTTGTTGCGCTGCGGAGCTACTTAAAAACGCCTTTGTAAGTGCACCGGTGAGCTTTGCTTCTGGACAGCCGCTGTACTGACAAATAACGCGACGTCCATGTTCTGTACAAAGTTTCGAACAACCTGGTACAGCGGCTTTCCAGCCCGCGAGACCCGAATTAACACGTAAATGATACATTTCGCTGCTAAGTATAATACTGCTGCAAATTTAGACTGAGTGTGACAAAAGGTGCCTCAGCGCTCAGTGTGTTGGGAAAGCGTTTGCTGGAGAATGTTATGGAGATATGAGGAGCAAGTCGAGACACTGAAGTACAGTAAGTGGCCAGTAGTCATGCGAAGGCAAAGGAACGTGAGTCGCTCGTCGATTGCCCAGCACTATGTAGTGCATTTCTCTTCGCAGAGTCTTCCTATAAATGGGTTCCTGGCGCCTCACATTCAACTTTATTAGAAGACCATCCGCAGCCCCGTATGGCTCTGCGGAGACGACTTTACGTCCGTTCAACCACCAGTGCTCGTCCTGTGCGGGGATGTATGTGGTTGGTAACACTGTCTCAACTATATTTAAATTCCCACAAAGACATTGTTGACATCGCAAAACACGGATGCTTGTACTATCTGTGACACGCATCCTGCACCAATTATAAGTCCACGTTCAAAGTCGATTAATTCGCTACATGCGAAATTCACAACGCACCTCACTAACAAACAGCTCAAATATTTTGTCTACATTCGTTCCATATGCCGCATCATTCGAGCTTCACAGACGGCAAATACTCAAATACGATAGCCCTTCCGTTGGCTGTTACTGTACACTGAGGCGTCCAAAGTCATGAGGTACCTCCTAACACCGTGTCGGAACTCTTTTTGCCCGGCGTAATGCAGGAACTCTACGTGGCATGGACTCTACAAGTCGTTGGAAGTATCTCGAAGAAATATTGAGCCATGCTGCCTCTATAGCCGCCCATAATTGCAGAAGTGTTGCCTGTACAGTGTTTTGTGCACAAACTGACCCCTCAATTATATCCCACAGATTTTCGATGGGATTCATCTCGGGCGATCTGGAGGTCTCATCATCCGCTAAAATTTTCTTCAGTGTCCCGACATCGCGCGTTGTAATCCATCAAAATTCAACCGTTGTTCGGGAACCAAGTCCAAGAACAAAACTATTTCCAGTCAATGACCGGTTCTTTCAGGCCATTCCATGTAAATTCAGGCCACATCATTAAGTAGCCACTACCAGCTTGCACAGTGATTTGTTGACAACTTGGGTCCGTGGCTTCGTCGGAGTCTCCAGTTATCAAATCGCGATTCAGCCGACCAGGGCAAGGTTTTCCAGTCGTCGACACACACACACACACACACACACACACACACACACACACACACACACACCTAGAATACAGAAGAGGGAAGAAATGTATGTTTTAATACAGCTAATGTCAGAATTATACGCCCGTCCAATTTAGTAAACAGTGTGGGGACCAAACTGCCGAGGTCACCGGTCCCTAGACTTACACACTACTTAAACTAACTTAAAGTAACTTATGCTACGAACAACACACAAGCCCTTGCGCAAGGGAGGACTCGAACGGACAACTGCCACTGGAGCGCGCTGCGACCGCGTGCACCATGTTGAGACAAAAGCATGCTCACGTCACGTCAGCGGCGTGTTGAACTTTGAAAGCTCAACTCTGACGTTCGAAAGCACAGTCCATGTGCCGAAATCTTTACGAGGAATACACTGAATTGTCAGTTTCAAGATGGTGTAAGCGTAATCACCATTTTGTGACGATTACAGAGTTGTGTTTTTTATATTGTTTAGCAAACATACATCTATAAAAAAGGTGTTCTATTAAAAGACCATTTATCGAGGTTCCGTTGTTGTGGTCTTCAGTCCGAAGATTGGTTTGATGCAGCCCTCCATGGTACTCTATCCTCTGCGAATGTCATCATCTCCTAATAAGTACTGCAAACTACATCCTTCTCAATCTACTTACTGTGTTCATCTCTTGGTCTCCCTCTACGATCCCTTCACGCTTCGCAGTGTGTCCTATGAACCGATCCCTTCTTTCGGTCAAGTTAGGCCAAACATTTTTTGTCTCCCCGATTCTATTATTTTATTTAGTTCTGTAATACAGTCACGCCTCAAAAAAAGTTGTTTTGTCCGAGTTTCATACAATTTTGGAAAAAGTAATTCTCAATTTACGTACAGCGCTAAAGAGTCTTTTGTGCAAGACCTGTGAATAGTTTATCTGGATGATGAAATATAGTGAATATCCGAAAAAAGAACCATCAACAAAACCCCGTAAAACAATGTCATTTTTGTGGAGTAATATAAACGTAAACATTTATGACTTCTTAGAGAAAGTAAACTAGCGATTCTCATATGAATTTTATGTTCATCCTATTAATGTATTTTGGAAGAAATTTATACTGTAGAACAATAGTATAAAAGAGTGAAAGAGGGTGTTACGGTTTGTTTTAATTTGTTATTAATGGGGGTTATTAATTTGAGGTGGTCCTCCATTCAGACAAAATTATGATTAGGGCCACAACCTAGGAAATCTTTCCTAAACAGGCCATACATAAATTTAAGATATTGCCTATAACAGTTAGAAAGAACCCAGCTACATTCGATTACGCGAATAGTGGTGAACGTCTTGAGCCGGTCAGGTCGAACGAGTATTTAGGGGATATGAAGCGGGACGATCACACAAAATCAGTATTAAGAGAAGCGAATGGAAGACTTGTGATTTGTTGTAAAGTGGAAGCTAAACTGCGACTGCATAGTGAATCCAACACAAGAAGCCAGTGAGACGAATTCTGGAGTGTTGGTCCAGCGTCACAACGGACGTGGAACGAATTCCGAAACGCACTGCTAGGAAGCTAACATGTCGCTATAAGATGACACGAAAGGGTAACATATGTTAAGGGAAGTGTAATGGAAATGAATACACATGAAGTACTGAGTCCACAAATTGTTTGTTGGGTAACCCTATTTCGGCATTCACGTTCTTTCTACAGCCCTATGAAACAACAAAAAATAAATATATTGCTTCTTAGACCATAGCTGCATCAGTATGCAATAGGACCGTGTAGCTTCTCGAGTTCTACTGACAGAGCCATCGGCTAGGAAATACACACATATAAAAAAAAGTTTTTCATCTCCCCTGTTCCCTGAACTCGGGAAGATAGACGTAGACTGTGGATATTGTATCACAGACCCTATCCCTTTCACTGTTCAGAAACGTCACTAAACCCGCCCAAAGATGTGGAAATGGAAATGATCGTATGGCATTGTTGGCCGGGAGGCCCCATTCGGGGGAGTACGACCGCTGTATTGCAAGTCCTTTTTAGTTGACGCAACATCGGCGACTTACGAGTCAATGATGATGAAAATGATGATGAACTTACAATACCCAGTCCCCCGCCGGGAATCGAACCCGGACCCCCTGCGTGGTAGGTGGTAACGCTACCGCTACGCTAACGATCAGGAATTCCACCAGTAAGGAAGTACACGGCTCTTGTTGACTGTAGTTCAACCATGCCTAGACGGTCAATATCGCGGTTCGACCGCGTCAGCATTGTTACTTTGTGCCAGGGAGGGCCCTCAACAAGGGATTGGTGTTGTTTGAGGGAGGAGACCAGACAGCAAGGTCATCGGTCTCATCGGATTAGGCAAGGATGGGGAAGGAAGTCGGCCGTGCCCTTTCAAAGGAACCATCTCGGCATTTGCCTGGAGCAATTTAGGGAAATCACGGAAAACCTAAATCAGGATGGCCGGACGCGGGATTGAACCGTCGTCCTCCCGAATGCGAGTCCAGTGTGCTAGCTACTGCGCCTCAACAAGGGAAGTGTCCAGGCGTCTCTGAGTGAACCAAAGTGATATTGTTCGGACATGGAGGAGATATAGAGAAACAGGAACTGTCGATGACATGCCTCGCTCTGGCCGCCCGAGGGCTACTACTGCAGTGGATGACCGCTAACTAAGGATTATGGCTCGGAGGAAGCCTGACAGCAACGCCACCATGTTGAATAATGCTTTTAGTGACGCCGCAGGACGTCGTGTTACGACTCAAACTGTGCACAATGGGCTGCATGATGCGCAACTTCACTCCCGACGTCCATCGCGAGGTCCATCTTTGCAACCACGACATCACGCAGCGCGGTACAGATGGGCCCAAAAACATGCCGAATGGACCGCTCAGGATTGGAATCACGTTCTCTTCACTCATCAGCGTCGCATATGCCTTCAATCAGACAATCGTCGGGGACGTGTTTGGAGGCAGTCTGATAAGGCTGAACGCCTTAAACACACTGTCCAGCGAGTGCAGCAAGGTGGAGGTTCCCTGCTATTTTGAGTTGGAATTATGTGAGGCCAACGTATGCCGCTAGTGGTCATGAAAGGCGCCGTAACAGCTGTACGATACCTGAATGCAATCCTCCGACCGATGGTGCAACCATATCGGCAGCATATTGGTGAGTGCCCCGATCGTGCACACCTTGTGAACGACTTCCTTCAGGATAACGACACCGCTCGATTAGAGTGGCCAGCATGTTCTCCATACATGATCGAAAATGCCTGGGATAGATTGAAAAGGGCTGTTTATGGACGACGTGACCCACCAACCATTCTGAGGGATCCACGCCGAATCGCCATTGAGGACGACGACAATCTGAACCAACATTGCCTTGATGAACTTGTGGATAGTATGCCACGACGAATACAGGCCTGTATCAATGGAAGAGGACGTGCTACTGGGGGTTAGAGGTACCGGTGTGTACATCAATCTGGACCACCGCTGTATGGTGCTACAACATGCAATGTGTGGTTTTCATGAGCAATAAAAGGTCTGAAATAATGTTTATCTTTGTTCCAATTATCTGTACAAGTTCCGGAACTCTCGGAACCGAGGTGATGCAAAACTTTTTTGATTTGTGTGTATATTGTTGGCTGTTTCATAGGGCTATAGAGGGAAGCTAAAGTGCCGAGTCGGGATAGCCTATAAACGATGTATCTCAGCACTGACTGATCTCTGTAGTCAAACTTAATGTGTTCACTGATGCTCTAAGCGAACACCACATTGCAGATAGTAACAAATTAAACGAGAGTTCTTGGGGAAAAAGGCGAAGTGGTTTTTGCGGCAGTCAATTGCGCAGGTGTGTTCGACGTAGAGAGTGTAACCATTGTGCTACCAGCAACGTACATCACTTTTGTCAATGATGATTATGACGATAAGGCGGGACACACCAGGGCGCGTAAAGAGAGGCACATAGACTATCTTACCCGTAATAGTCGTACGGAATACACAGACATATGCATTCATGGCTCAGAGAAGCAATTTGAAGGGTTGAAAACAGGTGAGTGGCCAGGTCCAGTAGGCATATCTATTCGGTTTCACACAAAGTACTCTACGGCATTGGTCCCTTACTTAGCTTGCACTTATCGCTAATCCCTCGACCAGCGCAAAGTTCCTTGTAACTGGAAAAAAAGTGCAGGCGACTTTGTATATAAGAAGGGTAAAAGAACGGACCCGCAAAACTGCAGACTAATATCCTTAACGTCGGTTAACTGAGGAATTCTTTAACATATTCTGAGTTCGAATATAATAAATTTCCTTGGGAGAGTAGCGCTTCTGTCCGCAAATAAACAGGTTTAGGATGCATCGCTCATGCGGAAACTCCGCTTGCTTTTTTCTCACGTGATATCCTACGGTCAGCTCCCATAATCGTAGATTTACGGAAAGCGTTTACATGGTGCCTCACTACAGACTTAACGAAGTTAAGGCATATGGAATCGGTTTCACGATCTGTGACTGGTTCGGAAACACACTAAAGAAACCCGTATATTGTCCTCGACGGCGAGTGTTCATCACAGACGAGGGTATCGTCAGAAGTGCCCCAGGGAACTGTGGTACGACCACTTCTGCTCCCTACACATATGAATTATCTGAGGGACAGGTTGAGCGGCAATCTACGACTCTTAGTTGATGATGTTGTGGTGTATGGGAAGGTGTTGTCGTTGAGTGACCGTAGAATGATACAAGATGACTAACAGAATTTCTAGCTGTCATGAATGACATCTTGCTCTAAATGTCGAAAATTGTAAGTTCATGCAGATGAATAGGAAAAGCAAACCTGTAAGGTTAGAGTAAGGAATTAGCGGTGATTTGCTCGACAGTCACGTCTGTTACATATCTAAGCGTAAGACTGCAATGGGATAGGGAATGGAACGAGCACCTCTAGTCGGTTAGTAGATAAGGTGAATCGTCTACTTCGGTTTATTGGGAGAATTTAGGAAAATGTAGCTGATCTATAATAGTGTCCGCATGTAGATTATTAGCGTAGATATTCTTGCGTACTGATAGAATATTTGGGATGCTGACCAGGTAGGATTAAAAGAAGACACTAAGGATTTCCGATGAGCGTTGGTAGATTTATTACCGGTAGATTCGGTGAACACGCGATTATTGAGGGAATGCTCGGTGAACTCAAACGGTGATCTCCTGCCAAACACTATTGATAAAGTTTGGGGAGCCATGACTGCAGAACTAGTCTGTCAACAACGTACGTCGCAGGAAGAAAAGATAAAGAAAAAAATTAGGGTAACTATTGAGGCAAAGACACCCTCGTTCCACTTGTGATACGATAGTAAAGTAGTGAACGAGACCAGTACAAGGTACCCTCCGCCATGCACCATTCGACGTCTTGTCGAGTTTGTAGGTGGGATACTAGGGACACGGGGGAGATGTTCTCCCTGGCTCTGAGCAGTTACACAGCTAACACTCTGCATACGCGCTCGTAGCCCGTCACGGAGCTCTGCGAGACTGCGTGCCGCAGCTCGCGAAGCCCGCCGCCGTAGCGCGTATCTGGGAAATCTACCCCGGCCGGCGCTTCGCGGCGCGGCGAGCACGTGGACGCGGACGCGGCCACCACAGTGGCCCCCGCTGTGCTCGCGCCGCCCGCAGCCCCAGCAGCAGCAGCCGCCGCCGCCGCCGCCGCCTCTCACTCGAGCCTGCGTAGGTGGCGAGAAAAAACTCCCGCGGCCGCCTGAGCGACATTTCCGTGTCGGTCGCAGTCTGCTATCCCGTCGAACACGCCTGCAGATAGCGATCTGGAAAGCGCGGCCGAGCTGGCGTTGCTAGGGGAACCAGACGGTACGCGCTAAGCGTCCCCGCGCCTCAAAAGCCTTAATGGACGGGTCACGCTTCGTTGGCCTGCAATTACACATCGGTCGCCGGCTTCGTTAATCTTGGCCGAAAGCGCGCGCTCGCCGCACTGCGAACGGAAAGCGCTCCCCTGCGGATACCACGGTGTTCGCTATCGGCCCCATTGCGAAATCGGTCGCCGCAGAACAAGTCGTTTCGCTCCCACTTCGTAACTCAAATATCATATTTGGCTCGTTCTAACATAGATCCCGCTGCAGTCATTACAGAATCCATTATAAACCCTTACGACATCTATCTACTTGCGCAAAAATGGGAAAGTCCATAATCACTATCGAGTCGCAGAGGCATATTAGGGTATCGACGCGTTGCTTTTTTTCTATAGTGCCTTAGCAATGGCGGTAGCTAGACGAACTTCGGAGCTCTGTCGCCACCGCCCACCCCTCCCCCCACCCCTAGATACCCTCCCCCTTCCTGCCTACATGTGCCAACTTTTCTTGTTGATTCCTCTTGGCTGCTAAGCATATGTACTGAGATCAACAAGACTTCACAATGAAGTCAATGGTACACATTTCGGTAACAGTTTCTCCACGACTCAGTTCCAAACACGGAACAACACAGCCCAAGGTCGCTATTCCTTTTTCAGAGTTTTACTACCATAAAAAAATAATGAAAAACCTCATCGTCGTTGCGTTCGCTCACTTGGCATAACGAAAGCAACTACACAAGTGTAAATCAGAGAACAAGCATCTACACACTAGGGAGACGTAGGTTTTATGTAATTGTTGCTCAACACGTTCCAACCCGAATATCCTCGTGATATCGATTCAAAACCACGCTCCTGTGGAAACAGCACCAAGAACAGGGGGCCCCGCAGCTACATCCTAGTCACATCTTAGGTTGCAGAAAGGCTGTACGACAGCACAGTGTATGATGTTCAACTGAAGTTTGCAGTATATTAGCACGAATGCTTGTGCAGTTTAGAGTTGAGTTTCTCTTGTGCAAAACAGAGGTGGCGGTTCGCTTCAGCCACTCGAATCTCGTGTTGGAGGAACGGCGTCCAAATTCCTTTCGGCCGTCTAGTTTGAAGTTTTCCGTGGTTTTTCTATTTCTCTCTGTACCAATACGTACACAATTCCTTCGGAAAGGCGATATCGCATTTCCTGTTCCATCCTTGTCTACCAGATTGCTCCGTTTTTATAACCATTACATTCGACGAGAAGGTACTGTCAACCACCTAGATACTGAATGGCATAAATTTAACAGTTAGTAGAAAAATCCGTTGCCGTTACAAAACATATTCCCCCGAAGAAGCATTGAAGGGGCTGCCACATTTAGCATCCCCCGCTTTTCCACACCCACATAAAATACTGTTCTTAACTTTTCAATTTAACAACTGATATTGATACATGATCTCTCGATGAGCAACTACACACCGCCGATGTCCTCGCTTTCCTGGTCAGATGCTGTTGCAGAGAATCACTTCTATCACGATAATCGGGACTGGAAATGCCTGTCATCCAGTGCCATCATGATACATGAGTTTAAAAATGCCAGCCAAATGATAAAAGGAAGACTGGGATTTAACGTCCGATCTATCATTCGGTAATCAGGGATGGAGTACTAGTTCGTACTGGGGTACGAAGTCGTCCATCACTTACTGAAAGGAACTATTCTGTTGGCTTCATTAATTTGAGGAAACCAAGGAAACAATGGAAAGCAATATCACGTTGACCGACCATTGATTTGAGATTCCCATCCTCACGAATGCGAGCTCAGTATTTTAACTACTGCACCGCCTCAGTCATCAACCAAATGGTAGAATGCAGCTGCTGTCTTCGCTTCAGCCGTCCATCACGTCACGTTTTGAGCAGCGCACTATTTTAACCAGCATTTGTACGTTAATCCCTATTTTCTTAGCTTCATCATCATGTATACGTTTTTCAACAAGGTTAAGCTGCGTTCCCAGTTGTTCGGTCTGGAAACTGCCACCCCTACCTGACATAGTCTCGCTGGTGCCTAAAGCATTGGATTCATGTCTAACTACAGGTGTGATTCGAACTTGGCTTCACGATCACAGTGGACTAAATCAGGTGTAGCACAACTGAAGTATGCCGCCGGTGTGGCCGTGCGGTTCTAGGCGCTTCAATCTGGAACCGCGTGACCGCTACGCTCGCAGATTCGAATCCTGCCTCGGGCATGGATGTGTGTGATGTCCTTAGGTTAGTTAGGTTTAAGTAGTTCTAAGTTCTAGGGGACTGATGACCACAGCAGTTAAGTCCCATAGTGCTCAGAACCATTTGAACAACTGAAGTATGCATATTTTCACTAAACACCCACAAATTAACAGTGAAGCTCACACGAGTGAGCAAGGTAGAAATGCACTGGAACAGATGGCAACAGTTCTTGGACACAAGACGTATTACTGGACCGGGAGACAGCACTCGATAAATCAAGAAAATACCACAAACCTAAGTAATCAAAGGACTCTTACAAAATGAAAAAATAAAACAGGGAGAGCAATATAAATTTTGTCTATTTACGGTACACGGCAGTAGAACGTGGTAGATTATCGCAGCGCCGGTATGGAGGCTTCTGCGGTCTGGATGCTATTGTAATTACACGCTGCCATCGCAATTCCGGATGATCCGATGGTCTTAACAAGCGAGCAACAAGATCATTAACTATTTGTAATCAACTATGTTTTATTCATCTCCTGCTGCCTGTAGCACTCAGATAAACTGTCTCATCACTGCGCCTGAAGAGTAGGACCGCGTGGTCTGGAGACTGACTGTACCAGCCGCAGAAACGCTTCTTAATGGCATAGTTCTTGCTGTGTGTGCCATTTAAAACCTTGGGTTTCGAAGAATTTAACTGTACTCATTTGCACGGCCTTCAGCACGCATGTTCTATTACGTTAGACTGACAGACACTGGCTTCTTATAACGGCCAGAACCGTTCCTCTGGTGTGTTCGTGGCCGAAGGATCATTCGAACTTTGTACAAAGGACTCACAACGGAAATCATCATCAAGGCGAAAATTAGTAACTTTTGAATTAATTGCATTACGACCAGCAAAAATTGTGGGCATTTGCTTCTATACCGGGGCATAATTACTATTTATATGGTACACCACCTCTACCCCCCCCCCCCCCCCCCCATGAACCATGGACCTTGCCGTTGGTGGGGAGGCTTGCGTGCCTCAGCGATACAGATAGCCGTACGGTAGGTGCAACCACAACGGAGGGGTATCTGTTGAGAGGCCAGACAAACGTGTGGTTCCTGAAGAGGGGCAGCAGCCTTTTCAGTAGTTGCAAGGGCAACAATCTGGATGATTGATTGATCTGGCCTTGTAACACTAACCAAAACGGCCTTGCTGTGCTGGTACTGGGAACGGCTGAAAGCAAGGGGAAACTACAGCCGTAATTTTTCCCGAGGGCATGCAGCTTTACTGTATGATTAAATGATGATGGCATCCACTTGGGTAAAATATTCCGGAGGTAAAATAGTCCACCATACGGATCTCCGGGAGGGGACTACTCAAGAGGATGTCATTATCAGGAGAAAGAAAACTGGCGTTCTACAGATCGGAGCGTGGAATGTCAGATCCCTTAATCGGGCAGGTAGGTTAGAAAATTTAAAAAGGGAAATGGATAGGTTAAAGTTAGATATAGTGGGAATTAGTGAAGTTCGGTGGCAGGAGGAACAAGACTTTTGGTTAGGTGAATACAGGGTTATAAACACAAAATCAATTAGGGGTAATGCAGGAGTAGGTTTAATAATGAATAGGAAAATAGGAATGCGGGTAAGCTACTACAAACAGCATAGTGAACGCATTATTGTGGCCAAGATAGATACGAAGCCCACACCTACTACAGTAGTACAAGTTTATATGCCAACTAGCTCTGCAGATGACGAAGAAATTGAAGAAATGTATGATGAAATAAAAGAAATTATTCAGATAGTGAAGGGAGACGAAAATTTAATAGTCATGGGTGAATGGAATTCGAGTGTAGGAAAAGGGAGAGAAGGAAACGTAGTAGGTGAATATGGATTGGGGCTAAGAAATGAAAGAGGAAGCCGCCTGGTAGAATTTTGCACAGAGCACAACATAATCATAGCTAACACTTGGTTTAAGAATCATGAAAGAAGGTTGTATACATGGAAGAACCCTGGAGATACTAAAAGGTATCAGATAGATTATATAATGGTAAGACAGAGATTTAGGAACCAGGTTTCAAATTGTAAGACATTTCCAGGGGCAGACGTGGATTCTGACCACAATCTATTGGTTATGACCTGTAGATTAAAACTGAAGAAACTGCAAAAAGGTGGGATTTTAAGGAGATGGGACCTGGATAAACTGAAAGAACCAGAGGTTGTACAGAGTTTCAGGGAGAGCATAAGGTAACAATTGACAGGAATGGGGGAAAGAAATACAGTAGAAGAAGAATGGGTAGCTTTGAGGGATGAAATAGTGAAGGCAGCAGAGGATCAAGTAGGTAAAAAGACGAGGGCTAGTAGAAATCCTTGGGTAACAGAAGAAATATTGAATTTAATTGATTAAAGGAGAAAATATAAAAATGCAGTAAATGAAGCAGGCAAAAAGGAATACAAACGTCTCAAAAATGAGATCGACAGGAAGTTCAAAATGGCTAAGCAGGGATGGCTAGAGGACAAATGTAAGGATGTAGAGGCTTATTTCACTAGGCGTAAGACAGATACTGCCTACAGGAAAATTAAAGAGACCTTTGGAGAAAATAGAACGACTTGTATGAATATCAAGAGCTCAGATGGAAACCCAGTTCTAAGCAAAGAAGGGAAAGCAGAAAGGTGGAAGGGGTATATAGAGGGTCTATACATGGGCGATGCACTTGAGGACAATATTATGGAAACGGAAGAGGATGTAGATGAAGATGAAATGGGAGATACGATACTGCGTGAAGAGTTTGACAGAGCACTGAAAGACCTGAGTCGAAACAAGGCCCCCGGAGTAGACAACATTCCATTGGAACTACTGACGGCCCTGGGAGAGCCAGTCCTGACAAAACTCTACCATCTGGTGAGCTGCAAAATACTAACACGAATTCTTTACAGACGAATGGAAAAACTAGTAGAAGCCAACCTCGGGGAAGATCATTTTGGATTCCGTAGGAACACTGGAACACGTGAGGCAGTACTGACCTTACGACTTATCTTAGAAGAAAGATTAAGGAAAGGCAAACCTACGTTTCTAGCATTTGTAGACTTAGAGAAAGCTTTTGACAATGTTGACTGGAATACTCTCTTTCAAATTCTAAAGGTGGCAGGGGTAAAATACAGGGAGCGAAAGGCTATTTACAACTTGTACAGAAACCAGATGGCAGTTATAAGAGCGAGGGACATGAAAGGGAAGCAGTGGTTGGGAAGGGAGTGAGACAGGGTTGTAGCCTCTCCCCGATGTTGTTCAATCTGTATATTGAGCAAGCAGTAAAGGAAACAAAAGAAAAATTCGGAGTAGGTATTAAAATCCATGGAGAAGAAATAAAAATGTTGAGGTTCGCCGATGACATTGTAATTCTGTCAGAGACAGCAAAGGACTTGGAAGAACAGTTGAATGGAATGGACAGTGTCTTGAAAGGAGGATATAAGATGAACATCAACAAAAGCAAAACGAGGATAATGGAATGTAGTCGAATCACGTCGGGTGATGCTGAGGGAATTAGATTACCAAACGAGACACTTAAGGTACTAAAGGAGTGTCGCTATTTGGGGAGCAAAATAACTGATGATGGTCGAAGCAGAGAGGATATAAAATGTAGACTCGCAATAGCAAGGAAAGCGTTCCTGAAGAGAAATTTGTTAACATCGAGTATAGATTTAAGTGTCAGGAAGTCATTTCTGAAAGTATTTGTATGGAGTGTAGCCATGTATGGAAGTGAAACATGAACGAGAAATAGTTTGGACAAGAAGAGAATAGAAGCTTTCGAAATGTGGTGCTACAGAAGAATGCTGAAGATTAGATGGGTAGATCACCTAACTAATGAGGAAGTATTGAATAGGATTGGGGAGAAGAGAAGTTTGTGGCACAACTTGACCAGAAGAAGGGATCGGTTGGTGGGACATGTTCTGAGGCATCAAGGGATCACCAATTTAGTATTGGAGGGCAGTGTGGAGGGTAAAAATCGTAGAGGGAGACCAAGAGATGAATACACTAAGCAGATTGAGAAGTATGTAGGTTGCAGTAGGTACTGGGAGATGAAGAAGCTTGCACAGGATAGAGTAGCATGGAGAACTGCATCAAACCCGTCTCAGGACTGAAGACCACAACAACAACAACCACCACCTCTGCTCTAGCAAAACAAAATCACTAATGAAATAACTTTAGTCCAAATTAATTGCTACAGGAATATCGTTGCTAGCCTCAAAAGCTTTTTAATATCTGATTAATTCTGATACGGCGGCACCAGTTTGGCATCCCTGAAGAGTGTACCATCACTAGCTCTGTTGCTACTAATAAAGTTCCCTGAAATCACAAAGATTATCATAGAGTTGTGGATTTTCCGTTCTTAAAATCGACACACGTCACATCATCGGGGGCAGAATTTAGTGAGTTTTCGTAATGATCCTGGAAGTGCTGAATTCATGGACGCAAGGATGGTATTTCTATTTGGAATGAACCGGTTATCAAGAAGTAGGAGAAGGGAAGGGGAGGCGAGAGAAGGGGGATGGAGCGGGGGTGGATTGTGCGCAAGAGAACTCGGTCCCTAACCTATTTGCCAGCACAGCCAAGGTTTTTACGACGCTGCAAGAAAAAATAACAATCTGTTGACGCTGATACCAACTACACTTCGTTCAAATCCGCTGAATTGCAGTACATACTCCATTAAACAGCTATCTTGACCAAGTATTCCACAGTTTTGAGAGGCATGTTAACTACTTGGAGGTGGTGCATCGTCCAATCCATTAATTTCTATTTAAAAGCATTTCTATTCCATAATCTGTCAGATATGCGAAATAGTAACTTAATCGAATTTGTGTTGTGAGAACGACATTTCTACCCAGGCTCACATCCAATTGTGAGCGAAACTGATTTCACTGACACATTTAATATCCGCGAAAAGGGAAAGGAAACATTAGATTAAACTGGAAGATGTACTTATCTGCCAGGAATTTCATTTCCTTTGAGCGACCAACACCCCCACCCCCACACAATGCGGCAATCAAGTGAATTATTTTCATTCGTTGTTATTTCCAGCTTTCCACGACTAAATTGAATTATTTATAATTAACAAAAATAAAATGACAGACTATCATAAATTAACATCCAAAGCTGGACGGTTTTGGAAATCCATTCGTTGCCCTCGAGTATGAGCGCCCTTAAACAGTGTGTGTTCGGTAAGGGAAGAAATCAGTGAAACGATCGAAGTACCGTTATCACGCACAGAGACAGTGAACTGTGTTGTGTGTTATCAGAGAATACATTGCATAATTCATTTGACTGTACTGTAGATTTAGTCTCCAGAAAACGAGAACCATCGCCAGAGAAAAAACTGAATTAAAGAGAAACAAGATGTTAGCCGAATGACATTTTTAATGAATTATGAAGTATCTCGATATACGTGAACAGCATGAGTGCGCCTCTTTATGTCGACCCTTATCGCTTCAGAAGTTGTCCAGTAAGGAGAAGCATAAAAAGAAAGAAAATAAAATAATCTAGAAACTGATTGAAATAGACACTATAATTTTTAAGTCGCCCCCGAAACAGACACTCGTCGTACTCTGTCACGAAAGTCAGCATTTTGGCGCCACAATGGTTAGCTGCCTGGGACTGGAACCAGTGTCTCCACCTTTCCATTAATGCAAAAATGGCCAGATAGGACACCAGATGTAAGCGAATGAATTTGTGGTAGAAAGATGATTACTATATAGTGCGAGGCCAACCACCAATGTTCTTAATACATGCTGAAAATGTATTTCATGCTGATGATACTAACGCCAGACTTGTACGAAGAGTCTAGTTTGGTCGAGAATTCTTTTTTTTTTTTCTTGGGAAAGAAGAAAAATATTACAGAATGCCTGTCGACGAGAATGAGTGAGAAGTCATGCAGTATACACAGAATATATCGGAAGAAGTTTTTCCACCACTATTTGCATTAAGATCTTCGCATAACCTCCTGCAGCTGTATGAATAGCCACGTTACAATCAGATACTTTGCATTTCACAACTAACATTCGTTGGACCTTTCCACCGCGGCCAGAGTTTATAGCTAACCAGCTGTACCTACGCGTGGCTTTCGACTACTAATATGCAAATACCAACTTCTTCGGGACGCCAAGCTTGCAGCATGTGCTTTCAGCTTGTAAAATAGGCTCGAGACAAGGCGTTGCTCAGATACGGAACTTGTATCCTTCGTGCTGGGCGAGGATGGGAGGGGAGGGGAGGGGAGGGGAGGGGAGGGGAAAGGAAAGGAAAGTAGGAGGAACGAGAGGTGCTGAGAGTGGTCGTGCGGAAGAGGCGGGCAAAGGGGGCGGGGGAGAGGGAGGGGAGGACACGAGTGCCCACGCCAAGTCTTGAGGATGGACGTCATACCTGGACGTGGCTACTGGCCAGTGGCTCAATCAGAGCGGTCGCAAATTAAGTGCAGGTGCAGGCAAGTGGCGTCGGTGGCGCTTCTGCGCTGGCTCCATTAACGAGTGCGAGATATTCATGGCGCCAGTTAGCGAGAGGACGTGTTAGCGGCCAGTTAATTGGTAGCCTTCGCTTCCCACGCCCCACAAGCACTGCTAGCTTGTCCCAACCTACGGGGGACAGTGCTCGTACCTCACGGCCGCTATGCCCATTACGTGGATATTAATGTAGCTGCTTGCGGCTCGCGTGTAGCCTGTAATATCGAGTCGCGTCCACTCCGCCCAGACTCCTCATTACGTACCTGCTGCGGCGGCGTCCGCAGTATCTCTTCGATCCGCGAACTTATTTACTTCTGAAATGTCTGACATCCGGCCAGAAATAGGCTCTTTACAGGGCGACACGTTCGCACAGTTCTTCCACATATCAAAGTAGTTTTAACGGTTGGCTTGTTTATCCGTTCGCACCAACTACACAGGGTGAATCACCTAACACTTGCACCGCACGTGTTTCAGACCCAGACGGCACTATCGATATTTGTTTTTTACAGAACTGAATTGTAGGCAGGGGAGCTTATTTGCAGTCAATAAACAGACTGAGACGTTGATGAAAGTGCAGTTTTGACAACAGTTACAAATTTTTAAATGGGACAATGCCTACTGACAGTAAAATCCTAAAAGTAGTTTAAATGAGGATGTCAGTAGACGTCAACCTCTCAAAGAATTACAGGCGATATGAAACGGCGCATTACTGCTGCCTGCGCTGCAATTTCCGCTGAAATGCTAGAACGTGTGCAGCGACCGTTTCATGGCAGACTCCAAGATTGTATTGATGCTGGTGCTCGTTTTGAGGACAGGCTTTGAGGATATATGGATTCTTTACGTGCCAGACACCACGGAGACACACTATTAGTCTTTCGTTCGTCACAAGTAATGTACCACTTCACGACAGCTTCGGAGTCGGGTTAACAACTGTGTAGAGCTGCACATACGCATCCATGTCAAGTTCACATTCGTTTGTTCTACAACACTTAACAAACAACTGTCGTCGTTTATAATGTTCAAACTAAGATATCTCGTAAATTACTTGCTCTAGACTCCTGCAACAACCAGCACTGAATTTCTTATTTAATCTACTTTCATTGCGGTGCTGGCAATAGGCATTGTCCCACTTAAATATTTTTATATTTTGTAAATAAATACGTATCAGAAACTCATAAAACACTGTCTATCGGCTGCGAAGCCGCGCCACCTGACTACCATTCCAATCTGTGAAATCCCGATATCAATGGCACCTCACGTTGTCGAAATACATGGTGGTCCCGAGGATATGCAATATTATAATACGTTATTCTACAAATAAAACTTAAGAAAGAAGTCCACATAAACATAGTTCCGCAAATTTTTAGTTACGGCTAATAAAACATATTGCCTGAATTTTAGCGGCTTCCCTAATATGAAGCCATCGCAAAACTACACGAGGTCAAAGTAAAGCACGATTTCCATTTATTTTGTTGTTACTGATCTGGTGAATCTAATAACAGATGTGCCAGACGTGTTTCTGCAGTTTATCTGAGGTTCCAAAAGTCGTGTGACAGCGACATTCACATATACAGATAGCGGTAGTATCGCGTAAAAACAAGGTGTAAAAGGGCAGTGGATTGGCGCAGCTGTCGTTTGTACTCAGGTGAGTCATGTGAAAACGTTGGTCGCACAACGGGAATTAACAGGCACTCAACGTGGAATGGTAGGTAGAGCTAGATGCATGGTAGGTCCGTTTCGGAAATCGTTAGGGATTTCAGTATTCCGAGGTGCATAGTGTGTAGGGTGTCCCGAGAATACCAAATTTACCTCAGACCACAGACAAGCAGTGACCGACGGCCTTCGCTTAACGGCCGGGAGCAGCGGCGTGTGCGTACAGTTGTCAGTGCTAACAGACAAGCAACACTAAGTGAAACAACCACAGAACTATCCTAACCGTACGATAGGACAGTGCGGCGAAATCTGGCGTTAATCAGCTATGGTAGCAGACGGCCGACGCGAATGCCTTTGCTATCAACACGACAAATGGCTCTGAGCACTATGGGACTTAACATCTGAGGTCATCAGTCCCCTGGAACTTAGAATTACTAAAACCTAACTAACCTAAGGTTATCCCACACATCCATGCCCGAGGCAGGATTCGAACATGCGACCGTAGCAGTTGCGCGGTTCCGGACTGAAGCGCCTAGAACCGCTCGGCCACCGCGGCCGGCTTATCAACACATCTACACCTATGTGAGTACTCTGCTATTCACAATCAAGTGCCTGGCAGAGGGTTCACTGAACAACCTTCATGCTGTCTACTGTCTCTCTACCGTTCCTCTCGAATGACGCGCGGGAAAAACGAGCGCTTTAATTTTTCTGTGCGAGCCCTGATTTCTCTTATTTTATGGCCATGATCATTTCTCCTTATATAGGTGGGTACCAACAGAATGTTTTTACAATCGGAGGAGGAAACGGGTGACTGAAATTTCATGACAAGATCCCGTCGCAACGTAAAACGCCTTTGTTTTAATGATTGCCACTCCAATTCACGTATCATGTCTGTGACACTATCTCCCCTATTTCGCGATAATACAAAACGAGCTGCCCTTCTTTGCACTTTTTCGATGTCATCCGTCAGTGCCATCTGATGCGGATCCCACACCGCACAGCAATACTCCAAAACAGGGCAGACAAGGGTGGTATAAGCAGTTTCTTTAGCAGACCTGTTGCGCCTTCGAAGTGTTCTGCCAACGAATTTCAGTCTTTGGTTGGCTCTACCCACAACATTATCTATATGATCGTTCCAATTTAGGGTATTTGTAATTGTAGTCCCTAAGTATTTAATTGAATTTAGAGCCTTCAGTTTTGTGTGACTTATCGCGTAAGCGAAATTTAGCGGATTTCTTTTAGTTCTCATGTGAATAACGTCAAACTTTTCTTTATTAAGCGTCAAATGCCACTTTTCGCAGCATACAGATATCTTATGTAAATAATTTTAAAAGTCGTTTTGATCATCTGATGACTTTACAAGACGGTAAATGACAGCATCATCTGCATATAATCTAAGACGGGTACTCAGATTGTTTCCTATGTCGTTGATATTTATCAGGAACACTTCTTTGGGGACATTGCCTGCAGCGCCTCCGTTGGTCTCTTGATCATGTCTGATGGACGGTAGACGACGGGAAAACAGTGGCCTGGTCAGATGAGTCCCGATTTCAGTTGGCAAAAGCTGACGGTGGAATTCGAGTATGGCCAGACCCCACGAATCCATGGACACAAATCGTCAACAGGGCACTGTGCGAACTGGTGGTGACTTAATGTCGGCGTAGACTGTGTTTACAAGGAATGGGTTGGGTCCTCTAATCCCATTGGACCGATCACTGACTGGAAATAGTTATGTTCGGCTACTTAGAGACCCTTTGCAGCCATTGAGGGACTTCATATTCCCAAATGACTGTCATGTCAGCGGTCCGCAACTGTTCGTGATGGGTTTGAATAATATTCTGGGCAATTCGGACGAATGATTTGGCCACCCAGATCACTAGATATGCGTCCCATCGAACATTTATGGAACATAATCTTGATGTCAGTTTGTGGATAAAATCCAGTACCAGCAACAGTTAAGCAATTATAGACTGTTACCGAGGCAGTAGAGCTTAATATTTCTGCCTAGAGACTGAACGATTTGTTGCGTCCACGCCACGTCAAGCTGCTGCACTATGCCAGGCAAACGGAGAATCGACACACACACACACACACACACACACACACACACACACAGACACAGACAGAGAGAGAGAGAGTACCGATGCAGCGCAGCCGAGGAAGTTGTCGGAGCAGCACTGCGAAATGGCTTGCGGAGCAGCAGTGGTGTGGAGATGGCGACGGAGGCCGGCGCGGCGGATGACCCCTAATGCTGGGGGGCGCTCTGCGGCTTCCCAGCTTCCCAGCGCTGCTCGCGCCTTTTACGTAACGCCGCCGTCTGGAAGCCAGATGACACGTGCGCCACAACGCGACGCGTCACGTCATACCGGCGTCACGTCGCGACACATTCCAGCGCCCAGTTTTCTGCCGCTCCCGCTGCGTGATATCCAGCTAAGACTGCTCCCTGTGCGCGGGAGAGACCCCAAAATTACCGTGGAATGTGGCAGACTGCTAAGTACTGGCCGGAAGGTATTTCAGTTAGAAAATTACAGATTATGCTAAAGGGGAAAACTGTGTGGTGAAATTTTAACCGGGAAGAAATAGGGGCTCACTTTGAGCGGGAAACAAAAGAGCATTCCTGAAGCTCGAGTACGCCGCTAACTTGTTACTCTCGATAACGACGAATGCGAGAAGGAAAACGGAAACAAAATGTCGCTATCAACTCAAACAAACTGGCCAACCTGGCTGATGTGAAGAGTAATTTCGAGACACTAATTTAATTCTAGTGATTTATGGAATATCCCGACGGTACTTGGAGGAACACCTAGAAACATAGTACTGATGTACCCCATTAATATTGCATAGTTAGTTATGAACCAGCTTTCAGCTTTCTACGCCTTCCTCGTAACGTAAGACTAGTCCACACAACAACAGCGTGAGTTTATAGCTGTACGAAGTGTTTTTTTTTCCATAGGTATGTGAAGTTCTACAATTACGTATCTCGAAAACGGCGAAACTCGTCTAATGCTCACGTGGTACTGTCTTGAGGATCTACGGAAAGGGGTAGACGAACTGTGGAACTACCACTAGGCGCTAATTGGTTTGACATCTACGACTAGTCACAGAACGTGGGGTGCGGAGATTTGTCTGTTCCGTTAAGCAGGGTAGATGGTGATCTGTGGCATCTCTGCCGAAAGAGCACTATGCTGGTGCACGCACAATGGTTTCGAAGCACACTGTTCATTTGTGTTGAACATTGAGCTCCGCAGAAAAGTTAAACCTGACTAACCTAAGGACATCACACACATCCATGCCCGAGGCAGGATTCGAACCTGCGACCGTAGCGGTCGCGCGGTTCCAGACTGCAGCGCCTAGAATTGCTCGGCCACCCCGGCAGGCGCTTCGCAGAAGAGCATTCCTACGTATTCACACACTGACCCAATGATATCATCAATTACGATTGCAGTCGGCACGAGTCCATCGTGATTCGACCGTCGATCAATGGAAACGTGTCGGCTCTTCAGGTGACTCCCATTTTTTCCACACTATGTCGTTGGTCGTCTCCGCAAACGCCGTCATCAAGATGAACAGCGGCTCGAAATGTGAAGTGGGCCACGGATGTAGGCTGGCGGGAGCAGTATTGTGTCTTGCGATACCTTCTCCTGCGCTTGCAAGGGACCTGTGATACTGTTCGGGGACACACTGACGGCTGCGAACCACTTGTATCCCTTCATGCTTTATGTCTTTCCACACGGCGATGTCATCTTTCAGGAGTGTAACTGTCCGTGTCTCTGAGCCAGAATGTACTACAGTGGTTTGAGGAGCATTATAGTGAACTCACGTTTATGTCTCGGCGACCAAATTCGCCTGATGTAAATCCTATGGAAACCATCTAGGTCGCTATCGGACGCTATCACCACATACGCAAATCAGCGGCCCGTTATTTACACGAATTACATGTCCTGTGCGTAGGCCTCTAATGCTACATACCTCCATGAACCAACCAACAAACTGTCAGATACTTGATCCGCAAAATCAGTGATTTTTTCTTTCCAAAAACAGGCAAACAAGCTATTAAGAAGGTGTCCTAATGTTTTGGCTCATCAGTGTATCTACACAACAAGACAAGCGTATTGAAATTCAAAAAGCTACGAACAAACTAATCATTGTATTACTTTATACTCGAAGATTAGGAGTACATGGAAGTACGGGGCAAAAACAGTTCAGAAGTGTGTATCAGCACAGACTACGGTCAAAATAACGGTTGAATGGGATGAACGGGCCAAAAAGTGGGCGCGGGAGGAGAGGCTATGGAATTGCGAATGAGAAAAATTATACTACTTTCAACAAGCATATTGAAGGGAAGCAGCATACTCACGCCGTATAAAATTCACATCAGTCTTTCCACTGCGTGCCAGCCAGTCCGCTGTAACTAGCTCTGACGTCATAAATGTTGCGCAATACTTAAAAAAAATCAAGTAAATAACCTGAAACGTTTCTAGCATGTCAGGAGTAATACTAAATCAATGTGTGTTGAATATCAGTTCAATAACTTTAACCATTTTCGAAATTTGGACGTTTTTCTGTAAAAATCATTGGCGCAACAGGAAAGAGCTAGAAACTTAAAAATTTATATTTAGATTCCTTTTTCATAATAATTTAGTAGAAACAGTATTCTGGATCTCACAAATTAAAATTTTAGTTGAAATTAATGATTTTCTGGTTTTTGTCTTAGAAATTAAGGAAGCAAGATAGATTAAGTAGGCGAATAAATAGAGCTAGGATGTTTAAATTTAAGTAGAAGGGAGATCCGTTGTAATCATGAAGATGTGAGAAGTTTCAACTGAATAACTATAAAACTATAGCGATAGCATATCTCCAAAGGGCAAGTTCAGAGCTCGTCTATTGCGTGTAGTGTAATTAAATTAATTCTCTCGCCCAAAATATTTGACTTAGCCATGTCAGACTTTTATTATGATTACTTACCTGTGTGCTGATTGCACATTTAAATTGAAAGCTTCATCGGCCATCAGCAAAGGAAGCAATGATTTATTCGATAACTTAAAGTGGTGCATTACTAGCCCAGCGGCTAGTCGGGAGAGCGGATTTGATCAGGCGTTCCCTTAGCCGTCCGCACCGTGGCTTTATATATAAGAACGCTGCGCGAGAGAGGAAGGCTCCAGTTCTCTCCAGACGCTGATTAGCGCACCACCTGTGCCAGGAGTTGCGTCGGTATCATTGCTATAAACAGCCTTGGATGCCGTAATAAGTTACTCGGGATAGGCGTAACCATGAAATCGTTTTCGAGTGAAGTGTTAATTCTGGGATGACTTTAATGATCTATCTTCAGTTTGCGTATGTCGTATTTTCAAGTGCGCGGGACGGACATTTACCATTATTTAGCGTGGCGTTCGATGAACATTATCATCAAATTATGGCGAGCATTCACTTAAACATTTAATTTGAACAGTTATAGTCGCATCAGCGCATTAGACTCTGAACTGCTCTGGTAGTTGGATTGTGTGGAATCTTTTTGGTCTGTGACTTTCAGAATATAGTGAATATTTTAGAGAGAATGGTTTTTGATTATGAATCCCAGACAATCTCCTAATTCCTCAGAGCTATAAGCTGGAATTCTAATTACAGGCTTCACGTTTTGCTAATCACTTTCTGGTTGCCAATATTGTAGTTAGAGAGCCAGTGTTGTGAACGGCAAACAACAGTATAAATAGGAACAACATTAATAACAATAATTCCACCCACCGCCCCACAATATTAAATTATCTAATGGTAATAAAAATATTAACTGGCTGCTGTTACTTTAGGAAGAGCAATTAATGGAACTTTGTTTGGTCATTAAAGATTCAGTCAGTATTTTTTGATTGTTATTTACTGATAGCCAGAATTTAGAGGTATGTATTAATAAACAGAAATTCGATTTGGAAATATCACTTTTAGTAACGTAAGATCGACACTCATTCGGAGCATGTTCAGCAAAGGTGTAATCTTTCTTTTTCAGTCTGTAACTCCGTTCATTCTCAGTCAGTATAGTATTTACAGTGCTACCTGATTAACCTACATATAATGCACGACACAGATTACAGAAAATCCTATAAATTCCAGTCAGTTCTAAAGGTAGGTATCTTGTCTTTACTGTTGAATAGAATGTGGGCAAGTGAATTGCTAGCATACGAAGCTGGTATATTTCCTGGAATCTAGTTTGCTGTGAAGTACCTATGAAGTCTCATCAACATATAGCACGGGGTCTATTCGTCATCAATGTGATTTACTGCTTTGTGAAGAGGCTACGAAAGTGCTGTTATCCTCTTTTCTTTTTAATGAGTATCTTATCAAGTAGGGTAGGGCTATAATCATTACTGTATGCTATTTCTTTAATCACGTGTAATTCGTTTTCAAAATCTGATTTGGTCTGTAGTGCAGACTATAGGCGCTGCACAATGGAACTTAAGCCTCTTTGTGTCTTACAGGGTTGCTGGGAACTGACAGGTACTACTGTGTCTGTAGAAGTTACTTTCCTGAATATCTCAAAGACTTTTGCTTGCTAATGTCAATGGTAAGGTCCCGATCAGTACTGTGTATTTAAGTTGTAATGTCATGAAATTTAGCTAACCTCATTTTAATATCTTAAACGTTAAATTTCTGGGAAATTAATTTTACGTTTCCTCAATAGACGGAAAGGAGGAAGTAGAGGACACAGACGGTGGCAAAAAAAGTGGCAATGCGAGTGCGAAAATGTGTCAACAAACGACACTGGTGGTCGCAAAATATGCAAGTGTAGACTCTGTGATGTATATGCCCATAAAAAAATAATTATCTGCGGACTAATGCTTTCCGAAGAAGACGTATTGCATTATTTGTGCTGCAAACGGACAAAGAAATGAAGCAGGACTAACTCTGATGACAAACTTCCGAATATGCCAAAAAGGAACTAATGATGAAGAGTTGAGTATAATGCTAAGTTTCTAAGTTTATGTTCATTATTTTAGTTTAAAATTAATTTACTTTCTTTGCTTGGTATAAATAACCCGCATAGGTCGTCTCTGTCTGGCATTTATTCTAAGGCAGGAATCAACAGACTACGGCCCGCGGCCCTTAATGCCGCACGCGACGTCAATTCGTCCAGCCCGCCGAAGGGACTGTAATTTGCTTGATAAATGCATGTAACACTAAACGATGTGGAACATTTAAATTTAGGTATTATGTATAGAATACTATATGTTCACCCGAGCAGATACACTATGTGATCAGAAGTATCCTGACACCTGGCTGAAAATGACTTACAAATTCGTGGCGCCCTACATCGGTAATGCTGGAATTCAGTATGGTGTTGGCCCACTCTTAGCTTTGATGACAGCTTCCTCTCTCGCAGGCATACGTTCAGTCAGGTGCTGGAAGGTTTCTTGGGGAATGGCAGCCCATTCTTCACGGAGTGCTGCACTGAGGAGAGGTATCGGTGTCGGTCGGTGAAGCCTCGCACGACGTCGGTGATCCAGAACATCAAAAAGGTGTTCTTTAGGATTCAGGTCAGGATTCTGTGCAGGCCAGTCCATTACAGGAATGTTATTGTCGAGTAACCACTTCGCCACAGGCCGTGCATTATGAACAGGTGCTCGATCGTGTTGAAAGATACAATCGCCATCCCCCGATTGCTCATCAATAGTGGGAAGCAAGAAGGTGCTTAAAACATTAGTGTAGGCCTGTGCTGTGATAGTGCCACGCAAAACAAGGGGTGCAAGCCCCCTCCATGAAAAACACGACCACACCTTAATACCACCATCTCCAAATTTCACTGTTGGCACTACTAACGCTGTCAGATGACGTTCACCGGGCATTCTCCATACCCACACCCCGCCATCGGATCGCAACATTGTGTACCGTGATTCGTCACTCCACACAACGTTTTTCCACTGTTCAATGGTCCAATGTTTACGCTCCTTACACCAAGCGAGGCGTCGTTTGGTATTTACCGGCGTGATGTGTGGCTTATGAACAGCCGCTCGAAAGTTCTCACCTCCCGCCTAACTGTCATAGTACTTGTAGTGGATCCTGATGCAGTTTGGAATTCCTGTGTCATGGTCTGGATAGATATCTGCCTATTACACATTACGATTCTCTTCAGATGAAGGCGGTCTCTGTCAGTCAACAGACGAGGTCAGCCTGTACGCATTTGTGTTGTACGTGTCCCTTAACGTTTCCACTTCACTATCACATTGGAAACAGTGGACCTAGGGATGTTCAGGAGTGTGGAGATCTCGCGTACAGACGTATGGCGGAAGTGAAAATCATATGGCCACGTTCGAAGTTGCGTGAGTTCTGCGGAGCGTCCCATTCTGCTATCTCACGATGTCTAATGAACACTGAGGTCGTTAATACCTGGAAGTAGGTGGCAGCACAATGCATCTAATATGAAGAACGTATGTGTCCGGATACATTTGATCACATAGTATTCTTCCTGACTGCTGTTCGCGTTAGATTATAGTCTCCAGTGATCAGGACTCATTTAAGTGGCAAATTACAGGCGCTCTTTTCATACATGCATCACACATCACAAGCACATTGTGGGAAAGACATGGATATATATTGAAACCAGTCGTATCTGCTGTTAACTTCATCAGGGGATATGCTCGCCGCCATCGTCAGTTTCGCTCTTTTCTTGAAGAAATTTTATTCTGAGTATGTGACCTGCCTTAGCCCACAGCAGTGAGGTGGCTCAGTTGCGGTGAATTTCTGTTTCGTTTTTACAAGCTCCGCAACGAAATGAATGCTTCTCACTTAAAAATTTAAGAGCTGATCCACAGCTGTCAGATTTTACCTGACTATCGTAGATTTAACTTTTGGTCGACATCACAACCCGCATGAATGAAAGAAACCAGAAGCTTCAGGAAAAGGAAAACATTGTCTGTGGTCTCTACAGAATCAAAGGCTTTCGGAGGATGCTGTCATTGTTTGAAGAACAGTGACGTGTTACATTTCTTCAAGATGTCACCCTTGACTTTAAGAAAAAATTATCTTGACTACTTCTGCTCCAGAATCGGTTTGATTGTGACCTCGATGATGTGCCAGTTGATTTACAGTTGGAGCTCATCGATCTGCAACTTAATGAATTGTAAGAGAAGCACAGAGAATGAAAACTTGTTGAGCTTTACCTCTGCTTACCCGATGCTGAGGTATCGAAACTGAAATAATTTGGCATCAGTGTTTTGAACAACTTATATCTGTGAGCAAACATTTTCGAACATAATATATATTAACTCAGTATATCGAACGTAACTGATGAACAATTTAAAACAATTCTCTCGACTGGACGCAGCAATACCAAACCAAACATTGATGATAGCACAGAGACAAACGTTAGTTCCACGAAGCTCACTAACTTCTTTTGCTGCTTAGCTTGAGAGAGATGTGCACACTACTAGTACGATGTAATTACATATTTTCTGAAGTCGCTTTATTTGGCAATTATATCATTAAATAGTTATGTTGTTGGCTGTGCTCGGTTCATTTTGGCGTTGCACGCCACGCATCCATGATTAACATGGAATACTAAACTTAGTGTCTCGTCTTTTGTCCCCGGAGCTTTCGTTGTGTTGTACGAAATGATGACGATGCATCGCACGCTCCGTATGTCAGGAATCCGGCCCATTGTGAAATAGGTTTGGTGATCTTTGTTCTAAGGTGAAAATGTGTACGGCGTATATCTGCGTACCTCGATGTCAAACATGACTATATTGAGCTTGTTCCTTCCTTTGCTCGGATATAGTTGTCTTTCCCACAGCTGAAAAGTAACTGTTAGCTGACAGGTAGCTGTTAGCTGAGACGTAATTTGCAAGTGCAGCGTCCATGATACGTGCAATTTTAACTAATTCCATTACTGCTCACGTTCTTTGTATTGTGGAATCTTAAGTTTCTAGGGCAAGAACACAGGTATGAAAACTAAAAACATCACAAGTAAAAATAAAACTAGTTGGGGAGTGGGTGAGAGGGCGGGAAGTCTGGCCTACGACGTCGCAGTCTGTAAATCCATCCTTGTGAGCCACTATCGCCAAACAAGAATCTAACGCTGTACGCTATCTCAACTCTGAAAAAGCTGTTGCTTTAGTTGCTCTTCAATGCTGGGGAACCTACTTTGGCATTTTACATTACAACAATCGTTATATGTATTTGAGACACTTCTGGCAATGTGTAAGACTCGTGGACCAGTTTTCCGAGATACGGACTACTCTCAACTAACAACCAGAAATACGCTCTTGTGACCAACACATTTAGAATCAGCCTTATTTCGTCAGTACACGATACATTATTTTCCAAACTTGCGGTAATTCATCACGCTGAACCCATGAACGGCCGTACTCCATTGGGCCAAGGTTAGAGTCTGGAGTCACTATGCTAGTTCTGTTCCCCGGAACGGTTCTTACAGCGACGTTTATCTTTCTCAGCACTTGGTCCGCCTGAGCTAGTAAGATGTAGCTATGAGACGTCTGTCTGAGAACGCAAAACTGAATAAATCTATATTATTCATTTACGACTAAAGACGAGTGTGAACCCTAATATGGAGGGGTCACGAACGTTTCATCAATTGACATAACAGAGCTTTCAAAGACCGTGACACGATTCTCGACAGTCCACTTACAGAGAATTGTTCCCGAACGTATATACAGTATTCAAATTGCATTATGATTTACAACTCCTCCTCGCTTAGCTATGTTCTTTATTACACTTTTTTCCTCTTGGACCTGTTTCAGGAAGTCTTCGTTCCTGACTCGATCTATCCGAATTATCTACAATAGTCTCCTTCAGCATTACCTATCACTCTTTGTGAAGCCCGTCAACAGCCATGACGGAGGGGTCGGATCTCATAAGAGCCTCTTGTCGAAGTTGTGATGAAGGTTTTAGCGGCGTGTGAGACTATCACCAATACGGTTCATGGAGCGGACGCTTCAGCCCTCTGTGTTGGGGTTAGTACAGTACACAGAGAATCTTCATTCTGCAGGACGGTAACAACCCCTCCAGTACTCGCACTTGCCGAAAATCGAGTATGCTGAAACGGCATCTACGATGATACTTGCAGGCGTGGTCGGGTCGAGTTAACGGCTGATTGGAAAGCAACGGATAACCGCCACATTATCTTTCCCTAGTACATTCAGCTCTCTGTTAAAAATGTCATGAGAGCTTTATCCTGAGTAAAATACTCCTGACGCTCCTCTAGAAATCTGACACAGTATAAAGTTAGCAAACCTCTGTCTCAGCGCTCCCACGTCGCAACGTTATCTCTCGTGCAAAATGAGTCTCACCGGTATCTCCAACTAAAATGAGCCGCAGCGCTACTTATGTTTGCCGTAAGTGCGTAACAGACCCACCGATCCAAAACGCTGCAAGGTACAGGAACCACTGACGACAACGTCGACGAACTGTGGGCAGTACGAGTTTCCCAGGCCGTATCCCCGCTACCCACCTCCCATTACGATACGTAATAGCTGCATCACAAACGCTTAATCTAAGCCTGCAGTGACGATACCATCTGAACAATAAAGAGGTTAATAGGTGCGAAGCGGGCACAGGAATAATTGGTTGCGGACTGCAACCCTTTACTCGGCCCCGCAAACGGTTAAAAAAAAATTAATAATCTCTGCCGTGACCCGACGGCCTCTCGAGTTTCGCAAGCGTCGGCACCACGGACGCGTTAACTCACTGCGCTCTCGGTACAATGCAAACTGCCAAATGCGCCACTGCGCTAGGCTGAACGCTCACAAAAAAAGAGAGGATACCACGCAAGGGCAGTTCTCTCTCATTAAATTACACAACACTGTAAATTAGAGTTCCGACACGACAGTGACCATTAAGTGTGTTATGCATCACCAGCAAGTGGTCATTTGTAACCAAGCTTCAAAATTTCCAGTTTCACTCTGATAAATAGGGACGCAACTGAATGGCAAATTTTCCAAGGGGAAAATGCAAGTCAGGAGACAATGAATATCAAAATTAATTTGATATTTATTGACGTGAAAGACAGCAGTACTACCCTTGGTTTCATAAATAACCATTACCAGTGATACTGCGAGTAGAGCCTTGCGAAGTGGGCAGATTACGTTTTGCCTAAGGTTTTCAAGGGTCCTCTAAGCTCTCAGCACTGCACAGTCTATGCAAAGACCTATTGGAAACACTTATTGGTTTATGCGAGAACCACTGGTTCTGTTTTTAGGTCTCTGTATTTTTTAAGGTTCTCCAACTATTTTTCCGTCGATTCTGCTGTCGTCTGACATTACAATGTCGACGATCTACACCCACTTTTTCCTTCACGATTGTATCGTGTTGGGTACTGTGTTTCAGTGTGAGGTAACGTGGAAGCCTCAAGTGTGTCAGTATATTTCTGGCCATTGTTTTCGGGTTTATCTTTCTACCAGTTATTTACCAGTTGCAAATGATAATTCGCGCATATGTTATAGTATACCATATGCGCCACAATGAATCATTTTGTAATCTGCCTCTGCGATCTTTTTGCAATAACTTATTATAGAGTCGATCGTTCCATCAGCATCTTTACAACTGTGTTTTTCGATTCTTCCATTGCGCTCTGAATCGTTGGTTTGATTGCATTCGTTCTAATGGCCTGTTCCCATTCTGCAGAATCTGTACAATTGTGTTGTTCTTTATGTTTCAATTGTTCAGCCACAACTTACGAACACTGTGCTTTATTGCACCAGTTGTCGGAACCCGTAAACCTGTTTTCCATTCCTGATTCTTCGTGTCTTGCTCTTTCAGTAGGTTCTGAGTGTCAAATTACAATCCCAGAAGTGTCGCGTCGTCGTTGTGGGGGAGGAGGTAACTTCTTTGCTACAGCCACGAATTACGCTGCCTGTAGTGCGATCTCCTGACTTTTTCAATGATGCCTTAGAGGTCTAAACTTAGGAGCAGGACAAAGAGCACTCAAGTCTTTTATTCTGATGAGGAAACCAACCAAATGAAAGACTGTATTAACTCTGCTGTCGCCCAGGATATGCGTCGGGCGCTGGGGAATACTGGAAATCGTCGACGAGTTGGCTATAGGAACAGATGAGCAGAAACACTAAACGCCAGAGAATCACACTGTCTGTATTTCCTACTTTAAGATAACCAGAAAAGTGTCTTTGCCAGAAATGAAGATGCCAATCATACAATGGGGGGAAGAAGTAGAAATACAGTGGGTATACTACATTTTTATTTCTTCCGATACGGTTATTTTTTCAAATATTTCGATAATCATGGATGGTAACTTAAGCGACGATCAACGGAAGTGGATACTTACATAATACGAAGAATGCCGAACAGGTTCGACACAAATGGACAGGAGAATTCAATACATTTCCACGAAGCAGGCTATTAATTTACAGGTTGCGCGACAAATTGGATCTAACTGGGTCTACTCGCAGCGCAGGCGAGTGGTCGACCAGTGAGTGTTACTCCAAAAGGAGAGCCTGACTTGAGTTGGACCTTTGCTGCAGATTCCGTATATTCCAGTCGATGCTCTAATCCAGTTTTCCTGTTTCTCTAATTTTTTAAATTTTTATTCATCTGCCAAACGGTTGTTTCCACTGGCCACAGTGTATCTGGAACTGTGATTGGTGCAGTGCCTTAATTTTTCCGTTAATGGATGCTAACCTTTTTTTGTAATGATCACACGTGAGCATGAATGCTATATGAAGTCTGATTCTTTCTTGATCGGCTTTTAACTTAATCACTGATGGTTGAACAGTTGCTCCTAAATATTTACCATTAGAGGCGTGATTGTCATGTGGTGATCTTTCCGTCTACTGAGTATTTTCGTACGAAATCTGCAAACCAGTGTTTCGTGTTTTTTATCTTTTCATGCGAGAGGACTGCAAGATCGTCCACAGATATGACACATTTCATGCGGAACATTTTTGTGTCAATTTGGATTCCTTGACTTTCCTTTTCCCATGTTCTGATAACTGTTTGAAGAATGGCGTTAATGAGTGATTGAGTTCTTCATATGGCGTACTCTGGTTTCTATCTCGAACATCTCCGAAATTTCACTAAATACAACGCGAGGAATTTCACCCTCTCCCCCTCCTGAATGATGACTTATGATGCGACATGGCAACACACACAATCGAGCGTACCATGCAGAAGTTAGTGCGTCATAATGTCAGAAACAATGGGAGTCGTTCTATATTCTTTGTGAAATATCCCAAGGAAGGTAATTCGCTTTTTCGAATCCGGATCTACTAGCAGTTTCAATTATTTTCACTGAACAACATTGTAATACCAATCAAAAAATAATATCTTTTGCAGCTTATATCGCTCCGTTGAGGTCAAGAAGTCACTAAAGGCCATTTGTCGAAGCATACTTAAGTTTCCAAAAAGTTTCACGTCGAATATTATACAACAGCGCAACGGCGACGTAAATGCGCTACATCGGCAGATTTCGATCTTTTAGAGCTACTGATATTTCTGATAATCACGGATGTTCTATCTATGAAGTAGTTCCTCCAAGGACCTTTAGTTTCTGCTGTGAAAGGAAATCGTTTAATAGCAACAAAAAGGAAAGTGATTGCTTCCTTTATTTAACTGGATCAAAAGTTTTTGTATGTTAATCATACAGCAAAGCACGTGTAACGTAAGGCATGAACATTTGTCGATGTCTTTAACTGTTTATGATGCACGCCTTATTTATGGCTGACCTCTAAGGACATATACGATAACGACAGAATGTAAACCTTCGATTGGCGAAAGCTCCTATCAATATTCTACTACGTTTCCTTTAATAGTACTGAACTGACTACTTCTAATGGCAGCGCAGAAAAATTAATAGGAAAACTGCATTTCGTTCTCGCTAGTTCAAATGGCTCTAAGCACTATGCGAGTTAACATCGAAGGTCATCAGTCCCCTAGACGTAGAACTACTTAAACCTAACTAACCTAAGATCACACACATCCATGCCCGAGGCAGGATTCGAACCTGCGACCGTAGCAGCAGCGCGGTTCCGGACTGAAGCGCATAGAACCACTCGGCCACAACGGCCGGCTTCTTACCAGTTCTCCACCACCATGAATAAGAACATCGTTCGCTTAATGGAGTAAGTGGGTAGGTGGCCATCATAATAAAGACGTTTAAAAATAGTTCAGAAAAAACGTAAATGATAAAGGCCAGGCAAGTAATTAACGAGGAAAGAATAAAAATGAAACTAATGTTTCACTAATTCAAAATCGACTGACAACAGTTCTGAAGAATATAATCGCTTAACACAATACAAAAAGAATAGCGCGCGCGCAAAAAAAGAAAAAAAGCACTAGCGTATCCATGAATACGAACATAAAAAATGTGAAAGGTTTGAAGCACAAGGAAATGGAAAGGAGGTAGAGAAGGCTCACAAATTTGCGACGTAACCGGTCTGTACAAAAGAATACCTTTAATTAATGTGGGTTCACACCCTGGAGTTTTTAGTGTCCGTCAGAATAGGAATGAAAGACGTAAAAATCTGCGACTAGTAACTTATAAGAAAACGTCACGTACTATGGTCGATGCAGGCGATTCGGAGGAAAGGATGACGAATACGCCTAAATGCACACAGCCGAGTGTGAAACCAGCAGCGCTTGTTCAGAACTAAAAAAATTGCGAAAGGCATGTCGACAGAGAAATGCTTGCGGTATCAGCTACTGTTTACGGTGTACAGCATGACCAAATTACGCGCTATGCCACGGCCAAGTAAAGGAAAGTGCCTTCAGTCGGGAGGTTGTTTTGAACACAAAGTGCAGTACTACGCATGATCCCGTAAGAGGTAATACGCCCTTCGTTCGCCCCCCACCTGTGGCTCGGCCGACACACCTTCTTACCACTTAACGCGCTATGTGAGGTATGCTGCAACTTTGCACTTCTCAAGTACACTAACCAGCGCCACTGGAGAAAGTCACGTTAACGCTCTTCGAGCGAACAGAATGACTCTGAGCCTTCAAAGTTATCTTCAGCAGGGGCCGGATTTTCATGCACTACCAGATCGTAAAACGTACATGCATTCGTGCAGTATCACTAAACATGCACAATGAGGCACCAAAAAGAAGAATGGGAGGAATCAAAATTTAATTCTATATTTTTATCTATTTTCTTATAAAACAGTACACAACAACGAACTTCTCCAAGTTTTATTAACTTGGGCTCATGCGTTTATCTGAGAGAACAAGTTTGTACATATAAAATGTCACGTGTATACTTAAGTGAAGAAATTTCGAATGAGGTGAGGCCAACCTAGAAGTTTTTTTGCATTTTCTCCAATAAATATAAATTTTATGAACTCTATAAACTGAAAATCCGGATTTGATCTGGTTATATGGTAAGATTATATTTTCCTTCAACTTCCACTTCTTCGTAAGATGATGCCAAATATTTCTTAACCTCTTCAAAAGTTGTGAAGGGCTCTACTCGTGGTTGACCTGAGGAAGTATCATTATTACCGGAGGGAAATATGCAATATTTCATTTGATGTAAATCATGTTTTTCCTAAAATCCGTTTCCTTGAATGCCAACGGACTGTCTTTAATGAAAGCCGCATCAATGCCTCCGAAAGTTTATACGACATAAAACCGAATAAAGTCAGTTGATTCAGCAATTGCAATAATTACAATGAAAACAACTGGACGAAAACTATACTGAATAGCATAACCCTTTTTAATAGAATCAAGAAAATACATGCTAACTTCAATAACTTTGCGGTAATTTGCCGTCTTTTACCCACTTGATTTGATCAAAATAATCACAGCAAAAGTGGCAGAATTTATCCAGGTACCACATTTGGATAAAAGTGTTGTGGTCGCAAAGATGAATCTGGCGGTAGGTGTCTAGATGCGGGCTGGAACTTTCAAGACATCTTCACTAGAAAAAAAGTGAATATATGGTTTAATTTATACTTACTGTTTCAGCTACATATTGCTTTCCCAGCCTACATCATATACGAGGCAGTATCGTTTACCACTACCATTTTATTTAATTTTACTCGTCACAATATTCGTAAAAACTATGAAAATGAGATTACTGCTACATTTTGAGCTAAGACGTATAGTCTGTAAACGTTTCTGCAAGCGCAGCTCCTTGGCTTGCGGGTAGATGTTTAGGAGCACACAGACCCCTGGATAGCGATGGGTAGTGCTAATGAATCGGTTTCCGTCACATCGTACAGTACTGGCAACACTTTCTGTGGCGCATAGCTCGAGACTAATACCATTCATACCATCCACCGTAGAGAGGAAGCACTGGGAGCAGTGAGCAAGGGCACGAAGTATATTTGACTTCTAACGACACCTAGCGAGCCGACCTAGGGCGCCTGAGCTCATTACGAAGTTTACAGACTGTAACAAAAATCACGAAATTACTCATGTTCTCCACTTTTGGCGTAATTCATACGAAAAACGATCTACAAAAGGGTCTATCATTCAAGTTATTGTAATATATGCACTGAAAGCAGAAATATAATCTGCATTATAAATGTCTAAAGCCATACTATTGTATCACGAAAATGTTCGAAACACGCTCTTACTCCCCTTGCAGTTGCATGCAAATCCGTGTATTACTGGTCTGACACCAACGGAATTATCAAGCCGTACTCCAAGAACACAGTCGGCCGCTGTGACCGAGCGGTTCTAGGCGCTTCAGTCCGGAACAGCGCAGCAGCTACGTTCCCAGGTTCGTATCCTACCTCGGGCATGGCTGTGTGTGATGTCCTTAGGTTAGTTACGTTTAAGTAGTTCTAAGTCTAGGGGACTGATGACCTCAAATGTTAAACCCCATAGTGCTTAGAGCCATTTGAAGCAAGATCTGCAGATTTTACTAAGTTGTCTCAGTAGAATGCCAACGGCCTTGCCGCTGTGGTAATACCAGTTCCCGTCAGATCGCAGAAGTTAAGCGCTGTCGGGCTGGGCTAGCACTTGGATGGGTGACCATCCGGTTTGCCGAGCGCTGTTGGCAAACAGGGTGCACTGAACCCTTGTGAGGCGAACCGAGGAGCTACTTGATTAAGAAGTACCGGCTCCCGTCTCGGAAACTGACACATCCGGGTGAGCGGTGTTCTGACCACATGCCCCTCCATATCCGCATCCAGTGATTCTTCAAGTAAACCACAGAATAGCGAAATCAAAACTGCCTGTTCCTTCCCAGTTACAAGGCAGTACCCTTAACAACTGCGTCATTTGACTTGGTATAATAGCGTTTGGAGGAAGCAACATTCAGATGCCTTTCCTGTCACTATGATTTATGTAAACCATTCGATAAGACCAGTTCCCTAGCCTCTACGGAGATGTGCAGTCTGTAGAGTATTAACTGCTTCAGTCTGAGATACGGAAGTCTAAGAGCATGTTAAATTTCTGTACTCTGAGTTCTTTACATTCACTCTGTTTTCCGTTAAATTTTGAACTGTGAACACCTCTGTAGCACACACAAACGCGAAGCGAAACTTCGTTCTGGAGGATCGTTATAAACTGTAAGTAAAAATTACGTTCATGGCGCCGTGAGCCGATGAGTTGACTCCTTCACGCTATGTATGAAAGCAACGCCGCGGTATCTTCGTCACCGCCGGGGAAATCAGTTAACGAGACCTTATTTCTCGCGAGCGTCGAGTGGGTAATTACCGACATCGTGTTATCACCCGATAAACAGACCTCTCCCAATGACACAAGGCAGAAGCGCCTTTGAGGCAACGTGTGTTCCCCATGCCTTTACTGTATCGTCGACTGAGAATTCTGGACACTACGCAGATTGCCCCCAAGTTTTGTTACTTCACACTTCTTGAGAACAAACAAGCTGCTATGGTCATCCATTTATGCTTTAGAGCGAGGCAAGTTTTTTACTCCAGTGGAAGCGGCACTATTTAACGACGTCCTCATTTGTGGTAAACCGTCTTCACTTAAAGACGTCACTTATGGGAAAGAAAGGAGGATTAGTGTGTAATGCCCCGTGGACGATTCAATTATTTGAGACTGGCCAAACGCTGTGACTTTAAAATGATGGAGGCATTAAATCGATCCTAACTCTCCTTGTGCACTTCACAGGAGTATCCAATTACTACACGAACGGAAAAAAAAATTGCAAACGCCACCAAGTTCTGCGACATAAACGAAAGTTGGTGGCGTGTTTCTACTTCTGAAACAAGTCTATTCAAATTTTCGCGCCAATGGTAAAAGAGTGGCGCTAGTAACCCACTATGAGGATGCAAATCAAGTTTTCTTTAAATATACTCTGTAACGGTTGTCAGCGTCAGTTACCTCTGAGATTGAACGTGGTCCCTCGATGTTAGTCAAAAATGCCTTTAAAGCATCAAAGGCGCCATTATTAACACCTCACTGAGTTTGAACGGGGTCGTGTAATAGGCTACTGGAAGATGGATGTTCCCTCTGAGATACTGCAGAAAAATTTGGCAGAAACGTAGCAACTGCACGTGAGTACCGGCAGCGGTGGTCACCAGAATGTCAGGTAATGTAAGGTCCCGAGACGACCAGGCTCCAGACGGTCACGTGGTACTACCGTGAGGGAAGCAGATGTCACCACAATTCCAAATTGGTTATTTCACTGACAGCTTCGAGATAGACGCTCTGTAGCGAGAATTCCACCGGCCCCAAATCACCGCCATCTGCGACTTCAATGGTGTCAAGCGAGACCTCACTGGAGGGCAGGGTCGACGTCTGTTGTGTTTTCTGATGAAAGCTGGTTCTGCCTCGGCGCCAGTTAGGAAGAGGCCAGTTCAGGGCCTTCAGTCAATCTGTCTGTGTGGTAGACACACTGGACCCCCATCTAGAGCTCTCGTCCGGGATGCGAGGAGCACTCTCGCGGTTACCCCACGCACCTTGACTGCAAATCTGTATGTCAATGTGCTGATTCGATCTGTTGTGCAGCCATACCTAAACGGCATTCCAGCGGATGTTTTCCAACAAGATACCGCTTGCCCACATACCGCTGTTGTAACCCAGCAAACTCTACAGAGTGTCAGCATGATGCTTTGGCCGCTCAATCACCAGATCTGTATCCAACAGAGCACGTATGGGACATCATCGAACGACAACGACAGCGTCATCAGACAGACATTATTAACCGTCCTTGTATTGATCGATCAAGTGCAAATTGCATGGAACTCCACCCGACAAACTGACATCCGGCGCCTGTACAACACAATGCATGTACATCTGCATGCTTACATTTAACATTATCCCGGCATATAAGAAAAATGAGCGAACTGCCTTTTCCAATGAGCCTTCCACTGATTCTCGTGCCGTGTCATCAATCCTGGCAGTCAGTCTGCAATGGCAAGTATTTACCCATGTTTCGTCGACCTAACAAAGTCAGGTACTTGCTCCAATAAACAGCATTTCCAGGGAACGATATTATTCTTATTACGCAGAATTCTTCTTCCATAGAACGTTTTTCATCGAAACCCTACCATTCGCAATATCACTCAAAGGACGGCTTTTCCTCTGAAAAACAATTTATTATCTCGTGGTTACATAAGAAGCTACTTCTGGGTAGGATATTCTTTCCACGTGTAACAGTCAAAATACGCTGAAGTGCCTAAGAAACTGGCATACGCATGCGTATTCAAATACAGAGATGTTAACAGGTTGGAAACGGCGCTGCTGTCGGGAACGCCTATAAGAAAACAGGTGTCTGGCGCAGTTGTTAGATCGGCTACTGCTGCTACAATGGCAGATTACCAAGATTTAAGCGAGTCTGAACGTAGTGTTATAGACGGCGCAAGAGCGATGGGACACAGCATCTCCGACGTAGCGATGAATCGGGGATTTTTCCGTACGACCGTTTCATGATTGTGCAGTGAATATCAGGAATCCATTAAAAACACCAAATCTCGGACATTGCTACGGACGGAAAAAGGTCCTGCAAGAAAGAGACCAAAGACAGCTGAAGAGAATCGTTTGGCGTGCCAGAAGTGCAACCCTTCCGCAAATTGATCCAGATTTCAATGCTGGGCTATCAAGTCACAGCGTGCGATCCATTCAACGAAACATCATCGATTTGGGCTTTCTGAGCCGAAGACCCACTCGTGCATCCTTGACTGCACGACACAAAGCTTTACGCCTCGCCTGGACCCGTCAAAACCGACATTGGACTGTTTATCACTGGCAAAATGTTCCTGGTCGGATGGGTCTAGTTTCAAATTGTATCGAGCGGATGGAACTGTACGGGTATGGAGACAACCTCATGAATCCATAGACCCAGCATGTCAGCAGGGGACTGTTCCTGCTGGTGTGGGCTCTGTAATGGCAAGGGGCACATGTAGTTGGAGTGATACGGGACCCTTGATACGCCTAGATACGACTGACAAGTGACACGTACGTAAGCATTCTGTCTGATCACTTGCATCCATTCATGTTTATAGTGCATTCCGACAGACTTGGGCAATTCCAGCAGGACAGTGCGACACCTCACATCTTCAGAATTTCTACAGAGTGGCTCCAGGTATACTCTCCTGGGTTTAATCACTTCCACTGGCCACAAGACTGCCCAGACATGAACAATATTGAGCATATCTGGGATGCCTTGCAACGCGCTGTTCAGAAGGGATCTGCACCCCCTCGTACTCTTACGTATTCATGGACAGTCCTGCTTGATTCACGGCGTCAGTTCCCTCCTGCACTACTTCATACATCAGTGGAGTCCATGCCACGTCGTGTTTGCGGCACTTCTGCGTCCTAGCGGGGGCCCTAGACGATATTAGGTAGGTGTACCAGTTTCTTTGGCTCTTCAATTCACGTACGTCGGCGAATTACGTCTTCCCGAAAATTACTGAGTTCCGTCGTTTAGGCAACGCGCACTCAGATGTTTCTTGAAGTCGCAAAAGCGGAAGTTGATTCTTGTGAATCTACAGCACAGTCTCCCTCGTTATTTTATCCGCGAAGGTTGACAATTTTCAGAGCTGCCGTTACTCATGCGACGACATTCGACAAAAGGTATGTAAGGGTCACCGTTGCCCTTTCCTCCTCGACGTACCATCGCCAATTATATACGAGCTAACGAGACTTTCTCTTCAACGTAGTGCCCCTGCTCAGTTTCGTGCAGCTTGAGGAGAGCGTATCACATAGGTTTGAAATTAACATTACGACACTTTACAACGTTTTGTTAACAGGACTCTGCTTCCTGAAATGTATGTTCAGTGTCGAACTGCTACGCCCTCACTCATGTATGCTAAGAACATTGGAGGATTGTAATAGAAACCTGTAATTTTTTCTGACGTAAACGACACCGCCTCCCATGCATATTTCTTTTGTCACTTAACAAGCTTTTTACATCTGGATTCTTAAATACATTTGTCGTGGAATGAATTCCAGTCAGACAAAATTATTGGATGCTTTTTTTAATAAAAAAGGGCCCCGAACCGACGGAGTTTCTCCAGGCTAAGCAAAGTCTTTCTCCTCTATGTACATCCCTTCCTCTCCCCCAACCTCTCATTCGCACCAGCTGAAAAACAGCTTTGCACAGCACACTCTCTCACAGTAACCACTCACACCAACAGTTAACGTTTAGCTTAGCCGTCAAATACTGAAACATGACATCCAACAGAATGCAACGCCGCTTAACTATTATGTTCGCGATCACTGGGCGCTCCGTTACCGTAACAAGTGGATACATGTTTAGGCGTGTGTCACAAACGTTTCACGTTCCACAGAATGCGCCACGCCCCCACTTGGTTTTAGGATGCCGAATGGAAAAGAACTGTGTGAACACGTTCGTAAAAAACAGTGTACCTATGGTTCACTTTAACAAAGCCTGACACTAATCAACAGAAATTAATTATCTGGATTCGTAAAAATCCATTTTATACGGAAACAACATTAAGTGCAATCTGCAGTGTCACCAACAGACAGCGATAAATACACATGCATGATTGGAGAGCACTCCTTCCCGTTCGCAAACTTTATGGATACGCGTCTGAGAACTTCTATAAGCATTGTAAGTAGGCTGTTTAGGTTTTTATGATGGTAACGCCACGTAGGGCTCTGTATTAAAATCGCTGACCGTGCTGTGCGCAGTTTGTCGCTGGTTGGACACTGAAGTTTTTCGTTAGTGTATTGTTGGGCTGTTGGATGTGAACAGCCCGTAGCGTTGGGTAGTTGGAGGTGAGCCGCCAGCAGTGGTGGATGTGGGGAGAGACGTGCCAGAATTCTGAGATGTTAATATGAGCGGACGATCTGGAAGTGCGTCCGTCAGAAAAAGGAAATCTTTTATTTAGCTGGCAGTATTGGCGCTCGCTGTATTGCAGTAGTTAGAGTGACGAAAATTTTTTTGAGGTAAGTGATTCAGAAAGGTATAGATTACTGTTAGACAGGGCTGTTCTTTTGTAGGTATTATTAAAAGTCAGATTGCGTTGCGCTAAAATATCGTGTGTCAGTTTAGAAACGATCAGAATAAGTAAAGAGGAAACAGTCTCAGTACGTTCAGTTTCACTCTGAAGTTTCAAAATCGCGTAACGTAAAAGTTTTACCAGCAGCCATTCTTTACATGCAAAGGAGAAGTTTCAGCATTGATGCCAGTTGCTAATTATCGTGGCGGGATATACACTGGATGACTTAAGGCATTTCGTTGTACAGCCATTCCTACCATTATAACGCGCACGAACCTGTTTGATTGCGCAGATAACGCCCGTGATATCTGGACCACTGTACCAAAAATTTCCGATGATATGTAAGCCTGTAACATGGACTCGCACGGTTGTTAGTACATGTTATCACCGAACAACGTTCTTTGTGTCCTGCAGTCTTAACTTTATCCAGTGACCGCGGAATCTGTCACTTCGACAGACAAGGTTCTTTAAGTTAGAATATTTGGTAATATGATGGACAAACGGTCTGGTTGTTTAGCCCTTTCCAGTTACTGTGATTCCACACACGCGTCAACTCAACTAAACAACCGATGACCACGTAACTTGAAAGTGCCAAATATTATACCGTCTCCTCCACCTATCACCACTTCTTGAACGCAGTTCTGAAATGAAGTCTTCCTATTTTAACGTTATAGGTCCTGATTAAAATAAACATAAATCAGCTGTGGAAAACAAAATGATCAGTATTGTAACTTGCAAGCTTTTCCGATGCCTCCGATGAGGACGAATTAGCATCAGTTCCACATGGGAAGACGGCGACGGGTGCATTGAGGGAGGAAATGTGATTATTCTACTCATTTCATGGTAATTTACGACAAGCCGACCGAAGGACATTAATAATGTGATCGACTAATACAGCGCACCATTTGTGTACTGCGACCGTCACGCAGGCTCTACAGCGTTAAAGGCTGTTTATTGGCTCGATACAGACGTCAGTGTGTCAACACTACAGATCTGAAATCAATTTCGGTGTAACGATGTTAGAAGAATGTATTTCTCACTTATCTCCTTCGCCACGGGCGTACTTATGCATGCTTGGTGCCCACTGTGTGCGTTTCCGACACCTCGTTGCTTATCGGAAGATATCTGTTGTTGGCTCCATTGTACTATGTCAGTTTGGGCATCGAATACGAACACAGTGTGTATTCCGTAAGAAAAGTACAGTGCGTGACTCAGTGTGCTTCCTCTCACATATTTCCGTGTTCAGAGAGACCAAAGTGACTATGCAACTGTACGCACCCTTCTCTCCGTTGTCTTCCTGTGATAATCCCTATAGGCGATATATGACCATTGCAGCAGATATTCTGACAGCTTTTCTCCAATATCTGTTCTACAAAATTCACGAGAACAGCTTCGCTTTGGCTATAAAATGTCGCAACTGATGCACGCTCAGTGATACTGTCCAGTAGCGACATGAATGCCATAGGGATTATTATATGAAGTCCTACAGCCCTTCATACGGTGACATACGCGAAAGGGACGCTTTTATATTAGTTATTAAACCAGTGGCAGTGGTGGGAAGGTGACGGCGTGTACGCCACTAAATTCAGGACGGTCCGCCATTTCCGCGTTGCGATGCAGTAGGTGATGTGTCGCCATTTTAATCGCACACTTTCAAATTGCAATACGACCAGACAACATGTTACAACTTTCAGAAGAACAGGAAATACGCCAGGGAAAATCCGGGAGGTCCTGATAAAAAAATCACCATTGTGAGAGAGGCTATCATCAAGCGTTCGAGAGAATGGCAGTCACTTGGATGACATAATTTTACTTAAGTGGTCACTTACTAAATCAAAGGGAAGATGTTAATCCTCTCCGAGTTCATTCGTTGCATTTGCGGACGATGGTCCAATCATAGTATGACCTTGCGGATAACAGGACCGTCAGGGACGATACTTACTATTAGTTCTGACGCACCATACAACTGATTGATTGAGAGTGTTTATGGGGCCAAACAGCGAGCTCATCACTCTCGCGATTCCGAAGTTAATCACGGAGGAAAGAGGATCCACTAAAAGTGGACAGATCCAGGCAGGGGAGTCCAATTATACAATAATAAAGTTAAAACACACGCAGTAAATGGCATGAAAGGTGAGAGCAAATCCAAAAACGCGGAAAAAAGAGCGGTCTTTCCATTAGGGAGTGGTCATCGGGTCCCAGACAGAGAAGACATGAAGAGAGGCCCCAACCACAACCACCCTGTCCCAAGAGTAAAGCAAAACCTTAGATCTGCAAATAAAAACCGCTTTACGGGGGAAACTGAGGACCAGTTCAACCATCAGTGAATCGCCTGCTGATATTAAAATTAAGGAATTTAGAAAACCAAAATTAGCAGAAAGGGCCAAAAGAAGGGGACATTCCACCAATATGTGGGATACTACATTGTGTGGGCGGTTCGTTACGCAAGAGGAAACGATGGGTGAGCCTGCTACGACCAATGTGTAGACGGCATAAAACAGTGGACTACTTCCGAGAGGGGCGGAAGGAAGAACGCCAGACTCCTTGATTGTGCACAGTTTATTACCGTGGGCAGTACCGCACCAGATGTCATTCCACTTTTGAGCAAAGATATTTGACGTAGATCCGCATATCCACAGCTGCAATCATGAAAGGGAATGGTGGTAAGTAAGTAACTTCTTCTCTAGCCCAAAGGTCAGCCAGTTCATTCCCTGGGATGCCCACACGACTTGGGACCCAGTGAAAGACAACGGAGCAGGCGGTACGGCGTAGGGCGGAGAGGTGGTCATGGATAGCAGAGACCAAAGGGTGACGAGAGTATCATCGGTCAACAGTCAGCAGGCGGCTCATTGAGTCGGTACAAATTAATACACTGTGGAGGGACGCCTAAAACACGAAATGGAGGGCTCTGTGGATGGCTAGAGCCTCTGCTGTGAACAAACTACATGATCCCGGCAATAAATGGTATTCTAAGCCAGTAGGAGACGCGAAAGCGTATATCACATTACCTATTGTCTTAGAACTATGAGTGTAGAAGATAGTGGCACCCTGAAACTCTGCAAGGATGGCACGTACAAGACGACGGAAAACCGTAGGGGCGATAGAGACCTTGGTCCCTGGAACAGGCCTGTCCTAATCCATAGTCTAGGCACCATCCAATGGAGATAGGAAGTACACGGGACTTATTGTAGTGAGTGAAGATGGAGATCCCGACAGAGGGAAGTGAGACGCAGTCGAACCAGAAATCCCACCCGTGGCCGGTTGTCAGGAGGAAGGCACCCCTCGTTTGATAAAGGACTGCGTACACGGGATGGTCAGGGACTTGGCGAATGGCGATTGCATACGAAACCAGGCGCTGGTTCCGTCGTATGTGTGAAGGGGGAATAGCCGCTTCTGCGAGAAGACTGTCAACGCGGCTAGTGCGAAAGGCACCAACCGCCAGACACAGCCCGCAGTGGTTAAGAGGGTCAAGTATTTGCAGATTGGAAGGAAACGCTTAACCATAAACCTGACTACCATAATCTAGTCTGGACAAGACCAGAGCACAGTAAAGGTGGAGAACAGTGGTACGGTCTGCACCCAAAGATTTGTGGGCCATAACATTAAGCTTCCGCATACGTGTAGTCCTTAGGTGGCGAATGTGGGGCAACCATGTCAAAAATAAGGCCCAAGAAACGAGACTGTGCTACAACACCGAGGAACTGGTCGTCTGAACAGAGTTCTGGATCAGGGTGTACTGTGGGTCGTTTTGGAGGGAGGACACAACATACGACTAGTTTCTTGGCCCATAAGAAGCTTATAATGGCTCAGATCTGATCCGTCCTGCACAGGATAAAGGACCACTTCACTGAGAACAAGTACCTTGCTATTTTACAAGAGGGAGATTGTGCCTGTGACGCGGCGCTAAGCGCCTTCAGATATCGCTCAGAAGAGCAGCGAGTGATAAGCGTAGCAAGTGCTGACAGGCAACAGTGAGTGACAGATTCCAACCTGCGTGCTCTCCCCTACCGCACAGGTGATAGGGCAGGAATGCTGCCGGTGAGCGCCGCCGACTGTGTACCAGAAATGTTTGCACAGCTTATTTCTGCTGCGCACAATGAAGAGCGATAAGGATCAAGCTCCTACACAGAAAGCTATTCCTGGGCTCGTAATTTCGGCGAGAGCCTTCCGTGAGCGCGAGGAGCAGTGCAGTCACGCACGCCTGCGATCGATCAACACGTGTTATCTCGCGACCGGGAAGAATGTCAGGCGGGCTTAAAAGCTCGTAAGCAAAGGCTCACCAGCAAAGGCCACCGCGGTCACTGAGCTTACGATGGAGAGGTGTGGATAAAGAGGTCGCGTTGTTAAAGATAGTCAACAAATTACTGAGGGTAGAAGAAATCGCAACCCCTTCGAGCTGAATAATGTCATTAAGGACACTGCTTCACCGAACATCAGATTAAGTCAGCAAGAATGCTACCTGGAATCAGACGAAAATCTACTCCGTGTCTGCAAATATATCTCCTGTAATACAGCGGTCAACCTGTGTGCAACGAATGATGAAGTGCACCTATGGTACGCAGAGATGGATATACTGGAGTGTTTACCATTTAAGTCTACAAAACAGTATACGAGAGAATAAAAATTACTTAGAACTTGAATGTCAAGAGAAAGTGGCTACAGAGATAGTAAACTTTCTTTCAGTCCCGATTCTACAAGCCTAATATTTAAATCGAAAACAGCTGGTTATGTTCTCAATTGTCAAATTAGGCTGACGCTTAATTGCATGACAAAGAAGCATGACAGTTCATCTTTGGGAATGCACATACAGTCTGGTAATTTTGTTATGGCATATTTGCACGATAAATGTTTTGAACACGAAGGCTATTTCCTTTTATACTGAAATACATTAAGTTTTAGATGGTTAAAATCAATATACACGCATGATAACTGTGGTTTGTCCGTCCGTGCTGCCGTAACACCGCAACCCACCCCTGCAGCAGTATGTATTTCTAGGGGGAAAAATTGGATATTTATAATGTTAGAGATTTTACGAGTATTTTTGAATTCTAACTAATACTCTCGAATGTTGTAAAATAGTGTCGGATAACCTAAAGTACTCCGGAGTATTGTAGATTATTGCCCAGTTTTCTTTACCGTTCTCGAATATTTATGAATGTTTCGAGATATTCCGAATGTTCTTTCTACCGCATATAGAAATGAATAAATGGAGGCAATTTATTTCATATCAGGGCATTATCGTTAAGTACTTAACTGGATTCATGAGTACTTAAAAGTATTTTTTAGCGTTCGAGAGTCCTTGAGCGTGAAATATTAACAGTTTCAAGATTTTTTGAATGTTCATTTTGCATGTTCTCAAGTGATCTGGAATATTCTTAGAAGACAAATGAAAATGAAGAGCGATGTGGGTCTTTTTTAGATATCATTTAATAATTGTGTTGCAAAACGTAAAAATTTTTCAGTCTAACCCACTTTGGCATTACCGTTCACATTCGCGGCCATATCCACCCCAAAGCGCACAGAAAACATTCTGGAGTCACCATGTAAAATCTGTTGTCAAAATTCAGTAAATGCCTCTGACATTTGGGACACTAACTCTTTCTGTCGACTTACTGATGCGGAGCCATTACGGCTGCCCACTTCTTTAAGTACGATTTGGCAGTATCAATGATGTTTGAATTTCTTTCGTAACATTAGTATCGTTAAGAGTGTTGGCAGATTAAGCGATACTATTGTCTGCACTAATATTGTAATAAATACGCAAAATAACACATTACACTGTAATATCTAGATTTGTCTAATGAATACCAGTCATTCGTCTGATCACTATTCAGTTTATAAAATATTTAACTTCGTTGAATCGAGTGTGTAAGACTTACAAAAATTTCACCTTTCTTTTCTCATAACGAATGAAATTACGAAAAGGAAGAGCTGTTCTATTTAACTTTGCTTAAATTTTTTGCGTGTGATTCAAGCTCAAGCTATCATCCCGTAACTTTTTTCCTCGAAAAAATTTAATTTAGACATGTTACGTCACCTTCGCTATTTCGAACAGCTGATTTATTGCATAGTTAGTTACACCCGCTATCATTGTATTGTATTGTATTGTATTGTATTGTTTGTTAACCGGGGTCCTAGAAACGACGTGGAGGCTCCGTCCCCGCCACAGCCGCAGTAGTCCACATCCCCACGACGACTACCGCAGTCCACTCCTCCGCCGCCCCACACCGAGCCCAGGGTTATTGTGCGGTTCGGGCCCCGGTCGACCCCCACAGGGAACGTCTCACACCATACGAGTGTAACCCCTATGTTTGCGTGGTAGAGTAATGGTGGTGTACGCATGCATGGAGAACTTGTTTGCGCAGCAATCGCCGACATATTGTAACTGAGGCGGAATAAGGGGAACCAGCCCGCATTCGCCGAGGCAGATAGAAAACCGCCTAAAAACCATGCACAGACTGGCCGGTCACCGGACCTCGACACAAATCCGCCGGGCGGATTCGTGCCGGGGACCAGGCGCTCCTTCCTGCCCGGAAAGCCGTGGGTTAGACCGCACGGCCAACCGGGCGGGCCCTACCCGTTACCATACTACATACATCTAGCAGTCTCAACAAAGTTGTGCCAAATAAAATTACGCTGAAGCCGAGACAACAGTGACGCCAGTGCAATGGCTGGTACATGGTCACAGAATTATGACCTTCCTTTTTGTCCTTTGATCCAGACAGAGATTCGACAATTATGAAAGAAATTGCCATGTTGATTTAACAATTTTCAGATTATTGTAAGCCGTTCTGGATAGGCACCAACCCATTTTCCGTCTGTCCGTGATGTGTGTAAGCTCTTCCACATACAGACGGATAACAGCCTCAGAACGAACTAAAAATGTAAAATACGCAACAGATTTAACTTTCCTCCCTCATTGCCCGACCCCTTTTTTTTCTTGCTGTTGTGTTTCTCGTAGTAACACCATAAGTCATTGTGTTGCTGCTTCCACTAAGTTTCGAGGAAACGTGGTAATCAGGAGGAAATCTGTGCCTGTGCTGTTTCGTGCAGGTAACACTTCAGATAAACAGTGTCTGTGACAAGCGACACCGCGCAGCCCATTCAGCGCGAGCCCTGCCGCGGCGGCGGCGGCGGCTCCAGCCAGGCTTCCAGCACGTCCCCGTTCTCAGCGGGAGGTCTGGCCGCCACGAGACGCCAGTTTACAGCCGTCTGACGGGACAGCCTCATGACTGCAGAGAAACAGCACTTCGAATTCTAGCGACAATTACAGCAATCCTATAGGCGTTAACATTTCCGTAAATTCAATAACAATAAATAAATACAGCTTCATTGAACACTGAGGAATAAAAAGGTACCAGGTTACGATCATAAAACTTCTGAACTGTTTATTTGTACATAAAGAAATATTTTTAATTTTTTTAAAAAAACCTTTGTGGAAATGCAGACGTGTACGAGGTGAGTGGAAAATTCCAGTAGTGTGCAATTTACAGAAGCTTAAGTTCGCTACGCACAGTATACGAAGTATATGTCAAGATCTTCCGGAGAAGAGTTGATTTAATAGCAAAAGCAATTATGCACTCAACCGTTTGCCGTAACGGCAGATAGTGCACATTATGTGTTTTCCCCACTATATAGTTAACAGAAAAACTGTAGGAATTTCATGTACCTCCTTACAATGCTCTTATTGATGACGAGAAAGTATTTGAGAGGGTAAAGAGAACCGAAGTATTTCAAATGTTACTGGACAAGTGTCTTCCATAGTATCCAGTGAATTAATACGAAATGTAAGAACATACAAAAATTTTAAATGGAATGACACTAGCTGTTTTTATTATTTAAAACTGACTGGTTCCGTGCAGTGTCGCTTGTCTTTCCTCAACGACACAAAATAAAAACAGACGTCTATTTGTTCTAATCCTGCGTTTGTAACGGAGCTAAAAAATTTCTATATAATTACAATATTAAAGTTATGTTACACATCATTTCTCATATTACAGAGTAGCCATTCTTAACGGGAATCTCAGTTTCATTGTCAAATACTGAAGCCATAATTGTATGCTATCGGTTTATATTAAAATTTTAAGGTAAATTTGATGGGCGTAAAAGCCTATATTGTTAACGAATGCCCTCTACACGTATTAACGATGAAGCTCTTATTTCCGTTGAGATTAGTTACTCCTTAGTTACAAGAATGTACGAAAACTATTCTAATTACATATAAATTTCTTTAGCTCTGTAATATTCTAAACACCGGACTGGAAACAACTGTCATTTACTTTTAGACTATTTAATAGGTGTGGAGATCTACGGCCGGCCGCGGTGGCCGAGCGGTTCCAGGCACTTCAGCCTCCTCCTACGGCCGCAGGTTAGAATGCTGCCTCGGGCATGGATGTGTGTGATGTCCTTAGGTTGGTTAGGTTTAAGTAGTTCTAAGTCTAGGGGACTGATGACCTCAGATGTCAAGTCCCATACTGCTCAGGGCCATTTGAACCATCTGAAGATCTACAATACAGCGCCCGAAAGCCCTCAGCTTCTAACAATAAGGACAGCAATCGACTTATGGAAAATACACTCCTTTTTTTCTGCAGAAAAGGATAGTGGATAGCTCCCTGTGGCAAATATGTCCAGTTTTGATTAGGTGCAGATTGTTTAATTATTCTCTTAGTTCTGTTACCAATTGTACGGCATTACATTAAGACAGAAAATGCACGTTACTTCGACCTAGCAAGTGATCAACTGAACGAAGATTCAAGTGAACGACGATTCAACAGAATACCACAAATACTGTCAACCGACTACCTGTCTACAGATGCCCTGTTTCGCTCTAATTCTCATTATAACCCACTACATCTTTCTCTCTGCCAGAAACAGTGTACAAGTTTATGGCTACATTAGTAGTTTTGTCGATGTACGAAGATTTCACGTAGATAAGAACGCTAAAGATTTCGTTAACAGTTCAGTCGGTTGTAAACTTGCTTATTCGATTGTAACTTGCTGCTATTCGAACGTAGAAACTGAGCAGATTATTAGATTGGCACTAGTGTACAAATACAGCGTATGTTCTGTCAGCACACAAGGTCCACTTAAAAGTGACTACTCTGTCGCACAGTGTGAGCTTTATCTAGCCAGATCAGGTTAACGAAGAGCAGCATGACGTACTTCCACCGATAGCCTCGCAGCCCTGCAGCGTGCTGATAAGCAGAAGCCAAAGCACACTGCACGCCAATAACGCAACATTGCGACAATGAGCTTGCTACAGGAATGATCCCACCTTCCGATATAGTTTACCTTAAGAACTCAATACATCAAAAAGTGACACAGGTGCATTCATAAGTACGGTTTGCGTTCCAAAATATTTCTCTGACGACAGAAGCATTTAATCCTGTTGTGTATTATCTCTTCTGACACAGTGGAATTTCAAGTGGAAAGAGATTTCGTAAGCTACCTCTGAAGTATGAGCTGTCATCGCAAAAACCGTATGTTTTCGCACTGCGAGAATGCGTCGTAATTAGAACAGACAACGATAAACGAACGCTGGACCACAGTGCTTGCAGGCGAAGTAGCTGATGATTCGTGTGGTTTGAACTAACTACCCAAAGTTTGTCCTTGCAGTCAATGGGAATTGGTGTGGCGGTACAATCGTAGCTATACTAGAGGAACCTTTAATTATACAATGGTTGCAACTACACCGCGTCAGATGCTCTCGTTGTTTCGTTAATTACTGTAAACGTCTATTAGGATACTACTTTGATAGGTGGATAATTATTTCCCCGTAAGTGAAAGAACAAGGGACGCCTTTTAAATGGCCAGAAGGAACTGCACTAATCTCAAAGAAATCTTACTAATCGGTGCATAGACCTTAGTTCCGTTTCACAGACACGTTTTGAGTAAAACTCCTGTATCACCACAGTAATGGTTATATAATCAGTACCGCTGGCCAAATAAATATTTTCGAGAAAACAACAACCAAATTTTGAAACAGAAAAAGAGGAATGGCTAATGTGAAGTAAAAGTTGCCGGCTACGTTATTGCGATTTTCATATGGTTGAATTTACAAGTAAGATTTGCTGGCACTCCATGTGAATTTCAACCTGTTTAGCAGAACGTGTTAGCACAGCGACCGAACTATCGACTAAAATAAGACGACAATATCTTATTACTCATTGTATTAGATACCACGTCTAGATGCTGTCCGCAAATTGCTAGAGAAAAAACAACCGTTATGATCAGTGTAACAGGTATACATAACGCGCAAGTTACGCCTGACGTCTTTAACAACGTCAATAGTTTTGTTTTTCATATCGCGAATCTTTTGTGCAGAACGAGCAGCTGACTTGGCTGCATAAGATGATCCGTTACGCAGCCAAGTCTTGAGACCTTGACAGGCAATTGACGGAGTCGCCTCTCGGCTCTGGATTAGCACGCACCACATAAAACCAAGAACGAGAAACAATGGAGACGTTTCGAATTAACATTTCGAACAAAACAAATATATTCGTTCCGAGTAAGAGATTTTCACTGCACAGACACTCCAGTGTACGGGGAAATGAAACTGGTATGTAACCACAATGATCAGAACCACCTGGTAACTTTCGGACACTAGGTAACACTAAGTAGGTCAGCAACCATGCGCTTTACGCGCTTTATTTCCGCAGCACCTGTTTTGACATTCAAGTAAGATTTGATGGCACTCCATGTGCACGCCATGTTTGATTTTTGACTTTCAGATAAACATTATTTTACGTTCCTAAAACATGTATCAATACACAGAACGTGATTCCAATTCGGTGTACGTCGAGCATGTGGAAAATCCCTGCTGCGATTGTGTACCGTTCTGAACAGGTTACTGTCTCATCTCTGATAGCGGAAAAAAGGTTTGTTAACATATTACTTCCTTGCACACGTGTCATGCAAATTTTGCAAGACGATAAAAAGTTGTGAAATGAGAGCTCAGATGAGAGCGTAACCACAGAAATTCTTCCGACGCATCATTCGCGAATGCAACAGGGAAAAAGTGAATGATGATGGTATCTTAAATACTCTCCGCAACACAATGTAAGGTGAATTTTTGAGTGTAGTGTAGCGTATGTGGTATTTAAAACACAGCAATAGCGAACTATTGACAATATGGACGTCGGTAGGAAGGTGTAATGAAGACGCGGAGGGTCTCACGGAGGGTATCATCATCTCGATACCCAAACCACACGGTGGCAGAAGGACAAGAGATTATAGACCACTCACTCTCTTTGAACTGCGGCTATAAGATTTTCGCACGCATCCTTGGTGGTCGCCTGCGGTCTTCAATTTCTGATAGACTCCTCAGAGAACAAACACGTCTCGGCGGGAAGAGTAACTTACATACGGCGCTAAGTGACTACCGAGATATCATCGCATTAGCAGCGGCATGCCGAGTGCGTGGGGCACTAGTCGCTGTTGACTTCGATCATGCGTTCGACAGAGTAAACTGAAAAGACGTAATTCAGACACTTAGGTGGAATGAAGTGCGGTAAGTTGCGCTTGAAAATTGAAATTTTTCGCTGTATTATCCGAGACTGCTGAGTTTATAACAATAGCTACGTCATAGTGCAAGTACGAAACGCGTAAAGGCAAAAATCACAAAAAAGGAATTAAGACCACCACAGCCAGCAGATAGGGTATTACCGTGGCATACTTCGATAAACATTTTATGCCGGCCGCAAGTAGGAATGTATAGGATTTCGTGAACAATTAACTATCCCGGCCAGTTGCCAGAGATGTGAGTGGTTTCCCTCTCTGCTTATAACTGGCCAAGGTCACTGAATAAATCTGATGCAGCACACGACACGAGCAACTGGGAACGGGGACGGCGCCTGCGCAGCCAGTGGACGACCGCTCGCAGCAGGTACCTTAGGGGCCACGCCCACGCCAGCGACAGGTGCCCCAGCGGCCTTGACCGCGGCGGCTCTCGACGGCGGCGACGGCGGCGCGGAAGGCCTCGCGCCAGCTGCCGGCTTCCTATCAGCGACGCCTGCAGCGGTCCTGCAGGGTGGATCGGTCGGCGGCTTATCGGCGCTCGTCTTGGGACAGGATGGACCGGCCGCCGCCTTACTGGTCGTTTCGCGGACGGGACCGGTCGCCGGCTTGCGTCCCGCGCTAGCAGCCGGTCTCGGCCTGGCGGTCCCCGCGGCAGGTGGCTTAGCGGGCAGGGAGGCGCCGGCCGGCCGCCGGGCCGCTGCCGGAGGCGGAGGCGTCGCGGAGCGCCGCATGCCGCGCCTCTGTTCTCTTCCCGGCACGTCACGTGCAGAGCGGCGGCGGGCGCTCAGCTAAACTGAGGAGCGGCTGACGCTGCGGCCGCGGCTGCATCGGGCGGGTCGTGGCGCGCTCAGGGGCCGGCGGGCCACGCCGCCTCCCCCACTGCCGAGCCAGCGCCGGCTGCCGCGCGCGATAACAAACAGCGCAGCGCCGTGCCGCGCCGCGCAACTCCATGCCACGCCACAATGACTCATCTGGCGAGAGGTCGCGTCTCTGACCGCCAAAACACTGTCTCCGGCATCTCTCCTTGAATATTGTAGCAGCCGCAGCAACAGCAGCAGCAGCATCATGCCATCAACCAATTGCAGGAAAATAGCGCCTTGGTTTTAGGCTCAATAACTTCTACCTGTCATCATCAGGTGATGGCAATCTGGCTCTCTCAGCATCGCCTGATTTAATTCGACTACATTTACCATCATTTTGCTTTTGTTGACGTTTGTCTTCTATCCTCCTTTCAAGACGCTGTCCATTCCACTCAACTGCTCTTCCAAGTCCTTTGCTGTCTCTGACAGAATTAGTACGTCATCGGCAAACTGTAACATTTCTGGCTTATTCAGCCATCGTATTAGGCTGCAGGAAGCTATTCCCAGGGCAGTGGAGATGCAAGAAGCATAGAGATGACGCAATGCGGGGTGAGGTGCCTGTGACAGATGTTAGATTCGGTACCATTCCCGTGAGAAAGACCGCCTGCATGATGCTGCTGCTCTGTGATTGACTGCGGTGTTCGGTGGTAGGGCGCCTAAACGTTAAACTTTAGTTGCTATTATTAATTAAACCTGTCATCCAAATTACTTAATTTTTTAAATAAACATCTCTCAACAGCCAGCTATCAATCAGTCCTTTCAAAATTATTAAAATCAAAGTATTACTAAAACAAAAGACTGACGATATTACTGCCGATGCACTTCGGTGGCGTTCGGGTCACGCCTTGCTGGCTTGGCGCGCCAAGTCTCTCGGGCAGTCCGGCTCTCCAGTTCTGACCGTTCCAGCGGACAGACATGTTGTCTGTTATAGCAGTATTTCTTTCATGGAATTTTTTTACTACAGTTCCGACCGTCGCTAGGTACAGACATGTTGTCTGTAATACTAGTATTCGATTCATGTAATTTTATTCTCCAGTTCTGACGGTTCCAGTAGACAGACATGTTGTCTGTGGCAGGATGTATTTCATATTCTTTTAGCCAGATATAATGACTGTGGAAAGATATGTTCATTACGTTGTGATCAAGAATAGTTTCTCGTGTCTATATCAATAAAAACGCGAGTAGCAGCCCAAATGAGTTATAGTTTATTCGTAGCAGCAGTTCCTTGCGAAGTTAATTTCAGCCTCAAGAAAAAGAATCCACAACCTGCGTGCTGTTTTCTGCGCTGGGGACATCATCATGAAGACAGCAGGTTAGTGAAGTGTACAAGAACTTATGTATTCCACACAGGGTAGTGGCGACAACTAGGCACCTCACGTCTACTGCATGCACAGTACAAATGTGCTCAGTGACACGTCATCTGCAGTAATGCAGAGGTAAAGAAGGATGAAAGTATTAACACTATCTCACTTTTATTCCTTTTTTCTTCCCGTACAACCTCAAAGTTTTTATTTCTTCTCCATGGACCTTAATTCCTGTTGTTGTTGTTGTTGTCTTCAGTCCTGAGACTGGTTTGATGCAGCTCTCCATGCTACTCTATCCTGTGCAAGCTTTTTCATCTCCCAGTACCTACTGCAACCTACATCCTTCTGAATCTGCTTAGTGTATTCATCTCTTGGTCTCCCTCTACGATTTTTACCCTCCACGCTGCCCTCCAATACTAAATTGGTGATCCCTTGATGCCTCAGAACATGTCCTACCAACCGATCCCTTCTTCTGGTCAAGTTGTGCCACAAACTTCTCTTCTCCCCAATCCTATTCAATACTTCCTCATTAGTTATGTGATCTACCCATCTAATCTTCAGCATTCTTCTGTAGCACCACATTTCGAAAGCTTCTATTCTCTTCTTGTCCAAACTATTTATCGTCCATGTTTCACTTCCATACATGGCTACACTCCATACGAATACTTTCAGAAATGACTTCCTGACACTTAAATCAATACTGGATGTTAACAAATTTCTCTTCTTCAGAAACGCTTTCCTTGCCATTGCCAGCCTACATTTTATATCCTCTCTACTTCGACCATCATCAGTTATTTTGCTCCCCAAATAGCAAAACTCCTTTACTACTTTAAGTGTCTCATTTCCTAATCTAATTCCCTCAGCATCACCCGACTTAATTTGACTACATTCCATTATCCTTGTTTTGCTTTTGTTGATGTTCATCTTATATCCTCCTTTCAAGACACTGTCCATTCCATTCAACTGCTCTTCCAAGTCCTTTGCTGTCTCTGACAGAATTACAATGTCATCGGCGAACCTCAAAGTTTTTATTTCTTCTCCATGAATTTTAATACCTACTCCGAATTATTCTTTTGTTTCCTTTACTGCTTGCTCAATATACAGATTGAACAATATCGGGGAGAGGCTACAACCCTGTCTTACTCCCTTCCCAACCACTGCTTCCCTTTCATGCCCCTCGACTCTTATAACTGCCATCTGGTTTCTGTACGAATTGTAAATAGCCTTTCGCTCCCTGTATTTTACCCCTGCCACCTTTAGAATGTGAAAGAGAGTATTCCAGTCAACATTGTCAAAAGCTTTCTCTAAGTCTACAAATGCTATAAACGTAGGTTTGCCTTTCCTTAATCTTTCTTCTAAGATAAGTCGTAAGGTCAGTATTGCCTCACGTGTTCCAGTGTTTCTACGGAATCCAAACTGACCTTAACTCCTATTCCAATTTTTTTTCTTTCCTTTACTGCTTGCTCAATATGCAGATTAAACAACATCGAGGATAGGATACAACCCTGGCTCATTCCTTCTCAACCAATGCTGCCCTTTTGTGACCTTCGACTGTCTTAACTGCCATCTGATTTCTGTACAAACTGTAAATAGCTCTCACTCCCTGTATTTTACCCCCTCCACCTTCAGAAATTTAAAGAAAGTATTCCAGTCAACGCTGTCAAAAGCTTTCTCTAAGTCTATATATACTATGAACGTAGATTTACCTTTCCTCAACCTATCTCCTGAGATAAATCGTAGATCAGTATTGCATCGCGTGTTCCTACATTTCTCTGAAATCCAAACTGATCTTCCCCGATGTCGGCTTTACCAGTTTTTCCATTTGTCTGTAGAGATTTGTTCAAGTATTTTGCAACCGTGACTTATTAAACTGATAGTTCGACTATTTTCACACCTGTCAGCACCTGGTTTACCACTAATGGCATCATCCGCAAGAAACACTACGACAGAATTTGTCTCTCTAATTACAGCCTACGATAACAAAAACTGTCAGATCTATAGATTTACGTCCATTCAGAACTGTTAGCAATAGGAAAACCAGATGAAAATAGTAGAGAATTTATATTTTCTAAATAAGTGACGAAATAATGGAGAAGTGAGACGAAATGACGCGTCGTCCAGTGTCAATATAACTTTCTACAGGTAACACACCATCGTCAGTTATGTACGTCAAGTATGATCGAGGTCGGCGTTACACACAGATGGTAAAAGCTGCTGTTCTTTCACAATCCAACAGAGAGAATTTTTGTCCTTCATGCAGTGTCCGTAAAGCATATTTGGTGATCTTTCTCAAACTTGCGTTTCGGCAATTGGCATGTGTTTACCGAGAATTAAATGCACAGAAGACGTTAAAATTTATCTAAGATATTCGACGCCCACTGCCAAATGTTGGTTCATCGACAAAACATAAGATTTGATACCGCAGGAGGGCAATGATCCGAAGTGCCGCAGCAGGCTTCAAAGGAACTGGATAAAGGAGAAAGGCGTGCAAGCACTGGATTGGCCCTCACAGTTGCCTGAAGTCAATCCTATCGAAAATGTATGATCGTACATTAAAAAGAGGTTGCAAGTAAAATGATTTCCACTTTGAAACACCTGTCAACGCAAAGTTCGACGCATGTAGAGGTTTCTTCCACGTGAATACGCGGAAGACTGTTTCACGTACGCTTCGCAGATGTGAGGCAATTATCTACGCTGTGGGTGACTGGACGTATTACTAACTGTAACTGCTTTTTTTCTTTTGTTCACATATGATGCACGTATTGTTTTAGTTTCTTCTCAAGTACATTTTTTCTACTGATTAACCCGATCACAATCTTATTTAACGAAGTGTAAAAGACTAGAGCTGCAAATCTCTGTGAAAGGTAAAAAGTGCACCTAATTCCATTACTTTTGTTCGTACTTGGTGTAGTTACCAGGCCTGGTAGGGTATGTAAGGGGTATGAACAGCGTCAGATTTTGAGTGATCACTGCGGGACACGGTAGTATCACATAGTAGTGTGAGATAGGTTTTGAACTGAGCCTCGCATTGGGAGAGTCTATTTCGCTGGCTGGTCTAATTGTGCAAGATTCATACTTGCTGGGTATTTGGATCTGACAGTGCCCTGATGTTTCACTACATGCTAACTTCAGGGTTGACGTATCGTCGCCATGGTTCCGGCCAACTATGTCTGGTCATGACAGCGGAGGATAGCCGTATTGTGCATCAAAAGCACATTGTACAGGTAATGCGCTTCACACTAGTCGCAGATCAGCAGCAGCCGGACTATCTAATTACCTCCCAACGGTTAGGCCGACCTAAACACCACGACACGAACGGCTGAGTTTGGAATTTTGGCATGACTGGGAAGCATAGAGTGAGCTGAAGAATAACAGTGCATTGCGTTCAGCGTTGAGCCGCGGTTCTGCACTACCCCCGACTACCACCGTCGGCGAGTATGGCGGCGAGCCATCCCATTCTTCCAATGTTTCGGAGAGGCACAGCGGTCTTACTGCTCGCATCGTGATGTGGGCAGCTAGCAGGTACTGCTTCAGGTCACGGCCGACGGTGGTCGAGGGAACTTGGGACAAAACGATTCGTCAAGTACAGATAGCACAAGATAGGACGTGTGTGGGATTAGCCCAGATATCAACTTCGTCCCAGTGCCAGTATACGGGGTGTTGTGGACCGTTAACAACAATGGTGAGCCTCAGGAGAGGATGAAACGGCTTTGTGACATCCTTCTCAACCGTATCAGTGAATGCAGCCACGCCACAGGAGCTGCAACGTCATACTGATAACTACGCTCATACAGTGAAGTAGCAAATTTGACTCAATAATGGAAATACTGAAACAACAACAAGGTTATGAACAAGAAATGACATCACATACAGTCTCAACTCGCGAAGTGCTTCACTTTTCAGGCAGCGTGTAGGTATTCTGTAACAACACATTTTAGTTGCAGAATAGTTTCTTTAATTGCGTGTTTTTTACTTAACTGTACATACGTATTTGTCCAAAGTGAGTACAGTACACACACTTGACGCGTTTACTTCACGAAAGTACTTTTTTGTGCCTCATCTGCACCCCACTTTGCTGTGAACAGCAGTGACGTACCCGTTCAATGATGCAGAGCTAACTTATGAGGATCTTATGAGGATGACACTTCAGCTTAATCATACTGGGGTAATGTATGGATTTTTGTTTTATGAAGTATGTTTTATCACATTTTCAAGCTCGTGTTTTAAGTAAGTAACTTCTCATCGTTTTCTAATTTACATAAATTATCATAATTGTATCTTGTTTCCCGTTTCCCGCAAGGTCTGAAGATTGTAATTATGGACCGCGCAGGATTAGCCGAGCTTTCTAAGGCGCTGCAGTCATGGACTGTGAGGCTGTCCCGGCGGAGGTTCGAGTCCTCCCTCGGGCATGGGTGTATGTGTTTGTCCTTAGGATAATTTAGGTTAAGTAGTGTGTAAGCTTAGGTACTGATGACCTTAACAGTTAAGTCCCATAAGATTTCACAAACATTTTAACATTTTTTGTCATTATGGGCCGAAATCTTCAGTCGACCACTTGTTTGTGACCACTTACTGGAATGAAATATTCTGTACTTCCGGGATCACTTCCTATTCACGACTACGTCACAGCTTGTGAAATCAATATTGCAATCGCTATCCCGATTATTGAGGGCATCCATAACCCTAACACTGCTGCCGCCGCCGCCGTATTTTCGGAATCATCTCTATTACCATCATTACCAACATCGCCAGCACTACCGTTATCTTCAACACTCGCATCATCCATCATCAGCATCGCCATTTATTTCTTTAAGCTTGTTCTACCTCTGTTACAGATCTTTTACCTTATTTACCCATTTCAATGTTTAGTTATGGAACAACGTGTTGGACCCATAGACATGCACTGTGTTGTTGCCAATAAATTCAGGCATCTATTTATTCTGATTTCTTCACTCCCTTCACGGAGAAAGACTGACCACACCTTTCCAGTCTGCAAGAACTACCTTTTTTGTATGTCGGTTGTCAAACTTACGTTTTCGTTTCTGTGAAGCTACAATGGTATTTCAAATACTTCTTAAAAGTGGAGTAAAACTTACCACGTAGCTCCGCTCTCCAACATCTCTGCATTGCTCCAAAGGAAATTCTAAAACAATGATCGGTCCTGTGACTTAGTTGTACATTTCAAGGAAGCCTAACTATGGAAACAGTGAATTCTATTTTAACGATATTATTGATAACCAGAGGTTTGGTTTAACTAACTATTTCTATATCATCTTTCACTGGTTCCATGATTTAACTAGTATTCTAAAATTTCGTTCCGTGATCTTCTTCCTCGAATGAAATGATTAATTTTCAACAACACGACTTTTGGGCTACTGTGACGTACTGTAAGAAACTCCTTCCCATCTCTCATACATTGAAGTTGTCAATCATGTGCACGTAAAAATGTCGGCGACAACACACATTTGTCCGACGACTTGCCTTTTTGTTGTTCAGCAATACTATCAGTTTTATTCGTTCTTATTCCTCTGGCGTTATTGCTGTACAATGGTCTTATTGGAAGAATGAGATCTGTTGAAACCCTTCTAATCGAACGATGTTTACATGCTACCCGCTCCCGAAACTGGGTGAAACCAACTTGCGATGCCGCGCTGGTATTGTATAAGAAGGTGGGTAGTTAGAGTACCGTTGGCAGTGACGAATCGAATCACTACATCAAGCGTCAATTCTCTGATCAATAGCCAACTGTCTGGGCATGACCGAAGCGGCGAGAGCTTTGGGAACTGATACTTAAAGGGTCAATTGCTGATCGCTGTCTTTTATCACTCGCCGTTACGCTCCGCAACCTTTTTATAGTCTTTCAGCGAAGAAGCTTGTATTGCGGCACGTTGCTGAACATATTTCGTGCATTACATCACAGACAGATACGGTATTTGGCATTCAGTGCATCATGCGTACAGTTCAGGAGAAAATGCGGACTGAAAATGAGCTCGGGGAAAAAGTTTTGAGTGTAGCGGTCAGTCGACACCGTACTATCTCATTTAAGCAGTCGTGGTTGTTTGAAAGATCAATCTCGAATTCGATCAGCAGATGTCCGTGTGTCACTTATCACTTTTAACCTCTGCAATGTTTGTTAATGTGAAACGGGCCGAACTGCAGCGTGGTTAAACTGTACGTCTTCCTATAAACGAACTAGATACAACAAGTCAAAGGTCGAAGGGAGGCAAAGTCTCCTTCTATTCTCTTCTTGTCCAAACTATTTATTGTCCATGTTTCACTTCCATACATGGCTACACTCCATACAAATACTTTCAGAAATGACTTCCTGACACTTAAATCTATACTCTATGTTAACAAAGTTCTCTTCTTCAGAAAAGCTTTCCTTGCCATTGCCAGCCTACATTTTATATCCTCTCTACTTCGACCATCATCAGTTATTTTGCTCCCCAAATAGCAAACCTCCTTTACTACTTTAAGTGTCTCATTTCCTAATCTAATTCCCTCAGCATCACCCGACGTAATTCGACTACATTCCATTATCCTCGTTTTGCTTTTGTTGATGTTCATCTTATACCCTCCTTTCAAAATACTGTCGATTCCGTTTAACTGCTCTTCCAAGTCCTTTGGTGTGTCGGACAGAATTACAATGTCATCGGCGAACCTCAAAGTTTTTATTTCTTCTCCCTGGATTTTAATACCTACTCCAAATTTTTCTTTGTTTCCTTTACTGCTTGCTCAATATACAGATTGAGTAACATCGGGGAGAGGCTACAACCCTGTCTCACTTCCTTCCCAACCACTGCTTCCCTTTCATGCCCCTCGACTCTTATAACTGCAATCTGGTTTCTGTACAAATTGTAAATAGCCTTTCGCTCCCTGTATTTTACCCCTGCCACCTTTAGAATTTCAAAGAGAGTATTCCAGTCAACATTGTCAAAAGCTTTCTCTAAGTCTACAAATGCTATAAACGTAGGTTTGCCTTTCCTTAATCTTTCTTCTAATATAAGTCGTAAGGTCAGTATTGCCTCACGTGTTCCAACATTTGACCTATAATCTTCTTAAAAGAACCACCACCACCACCGCCACCATGTCTAATACGTTACGAGATCTGATGAATAAAAAAATAGAGGAAAGTTAAGATTGTTGCTTTAATGCTTCAGATGTTCTACCTAATCTCACTTCTCTCCCTTCAATACAACGCACTTAATGTTCACACAATAAAGTGAAACTGTTATGGAAGTCCTCCTTTGGAATGTTGTTCAACTTGTGCGTCACATCTTCCAGGTGTTGATTCTGAATATGCATGTCTGCTTTTTTTTCTTTTGGTAAGTTCGCAGTGATGACACCAAGTCTTGTTACCAGTCATGACCTTTCCAGAGAAGACCCGTTTCGAGTTTTGCACTTCAAACATGTCGCGGGAGGCGTCCACGCGTCGTTTTCTTTTAGTCAAGGTGTGCGCGACGAACTTTGGACACACTTTTATGTTCTTAAAAATGTTTTCAAGAATTTCTAAAGCTTTTTTTAGGTATCTTGCTCCATTATGATTTGTGACAGCAACTACACACTACAGGCACTGCTACCCGACCACGATATTATTGCACTTGGGCTCCCGTGGCCATTATCGGAAACAAGGAGTGATGTTACAGTAGACAAGTACAGTGGTAACTTAGGAAAACTTAACACTGTGAATGGTTTCCAGATAGCTCAGCGTGAAGTGGTTCACCGATAGAAACTAACGAGGAATCCACTGAAACGCCCTCACTTCCAGGTGAAATAATATTATAGTCGACCATACTTAACACTGCTTGCTCTCGACTGGTCTAATGCACATCTGTTAGATCAAGTTGCCACCGTAGTTACTGCGCTGACGTCGCTTATACTCCAGGAATGGAATCCAGCCTCGGAGATCTTGGGCGAACAGTTTATGTTTATAATGACTTACAGGAAAATCATTATGAGAGTGGTAGAACACAGATTTGTGACCCATCGTCTCGGTTGGATGTCCGGTATGTTAACACCTGCGTGAACACAATCGATTTAACAAGCTGTCTCCGATGTGAACGTACATCGTCCCCACAGCCAGTACAACGTACATTAACTTTTTTTTCTCCAAGCAAGTGGACTTACCACCAGACATCTCAACACAAGCGTCAGGAAGGAGAATATGTATTATAGGTAACAATCAGAGGGGTCTCTGTAAGACAGTGATATGAACTACTGTTGTCCTTGTGGTCAAGAATGATCAATATTGCCGAATTTCGGGCCTTAAAATCAATTTGGCACTTACAAAGTCTTGTGTATGTCTTTTAGGCATATTTTGAATTTGTAAATAACTGTACTATCGATGAAAACAATAACAGTGAAACTAATTTGTCATTCCGGCATTATCGCTCAACCTTCATAATGCCATCATGCACGTAAGTGAGGACTATTCGAAAAGTAAGGTCCGGTCGAAAGTGAAATGGAAACCACAGAGAAAAATCCGATGTTTCGCACGTATGTGTTGGGCAGTGTCTGTAGATGCCCGTCAGTCTCATCACATCGCTCATTTCAGTTTTCGTCGCACACTGAGCACGTAAAAATGCCTAGAAAACAGTGTCTTCACCACAATTCCCGTCCACACTCTGCAGTGACAATGAAGATGCTCCTCCAGCGTTTTCTATGGAAAGTGTATGATCTCTCACAATACAGTCCATAACTGGATCCACTTTAGTGTCATCTCTGGTCACATGAACCGCTGGCTATGAAGACAACAAGACAACATTCTGGCTCAGACAAAGAGCTACAGACTAACTTAGAGAAGTGGCGGGAAGCGCAGGCGGCTGCCTTCTGTGACGAGCGTACTGGAAAGTTGGTACAACGTTACGACAAATGTTTAAGTCGGAGCGGCGACTATGTAGAGAATTAGCTGGAAGGTGTACATAAATGTTGCAAATAAAACATTTCTGATTTTCACAGTGGTTTCCATTTCGTGACCGATAGGGACTTACTTTCGGAAAAACCCTCATACTTATGATGATCAGCTGTCAAAAATTATAGTGGTAACTTCTCCACTGAGCTACACGTATTGTGGGTCGACCGGCGTCTTTACGACTTATTTAAAGTTAACTAGATGGTCATATTTTGGAAGGAACAGCATTTTAGTCATACCGGAGACGTCAATAATTGTTCAGATGTTTATTTAGAATACAGTTTATTTTCCAGTACACCCACACGATCGCAGTAAGAAATTAGAATTTTCGGCGGTCAGAGATCGACTTCAGATCATATCACGTATGCAATAGTTCACTCCAACCACATTTATTACTGAAATTGTGGGTATCGTACCGGGAAATGTACTGCACTTTTCTTGGCAGCCAAGGGAACCCGACTCGACAAGTACTACTGGAGCCGTGCCTGTACGAAGTACGTTACATGCAGTCATAAAACACGAGTGAAATGTTGAAATCTCGTAAGCTGGTGTAACGAGCTCTTAGCTCTCGTTAACCTGTCGCAGTTCGACCTTGGAGAACTAGACCCTGTTCACTCTCCGATAATGCACTTGCATCTGGGTAGAATAGTAAGAAATTGATATACAGTGAAGATGAGTACCGTAATTAACAAAATGTATTTCAGAGAGCCTCAACGTTATGGATCCATTAACACAGCAATTACGGTACTTGTGCTCTTAATGAGACGACACAAACTTGGATTCAATAACAGCGTGGTGTTTTGAAGGAAGGCCGAAGCATACGTTAGTTACTAGAAGAAAAAAACTATCGTATGTTCAAGTATGACCGCTAACGATTCCGTTATCCGTTGTGCTGCTTCCTACACTATTGGTCGTTTCATAACTCAAGTACCAGACTAGTTTTTGTGTTGGCGAGTACCGTAATCCCAGACAGCAAACAAAGCGGTTCGCTCCGCATCTTAGATTACCGTAACATACCGCAGGCACGCAGAGATTGTTTCGAAGCCAAGGAGTGCCTCCGAGAGCACACGCTAAGGTAAGGAACATGTACAGGATCCTCTGTCATGTATACCCACTCACTCACTGGAACACTCCTGCCGGCCGTTGAAAAAACTCGGCAACGAACTCTACGTTAGCAACCGGATCACGCGAATTCCGCATCGCGTACGTAATGATTATTATTACTCCGCATAAGCGAAATGTCCCTAGTCATACAATGAATGTGGCAAGGAGCGACGTGCGATTCCGAGCAGCCGTCATCCCGTAAAATAACTCATGACGCATCACACATGTGTCGACCTCTCCCCCTTTCCCCCGTGTCGCTCACTCACACATACAGATTAAGCGAATATATTTGTGAGTGGGGAAAGCTAGTAAGTACGAATGATTATGAATTCTAGCACGCAGGTCACGCATTGTTGAGGTCGGGGAAAGGGCGTTTGCGGATCTTGGCCAGCATGCTGGGTCTATTCCGTAACGCGCTGGCGCTGTAGCAAGAATTAACACAATCGACATATCACGCGCTGAACTGCTCGAGCCCGTACGTTAAGTTTCTTGAGGCGCTGTGTATCCCACCTTTACGTTACCCTGACACTATTCTACGATGTGCCCCGCCACGCCTATCATTTGGCGAGAATCTAGTGAACACAATCCCATCGTCAGTGTAGTGTCGTGCTGTTGTAAAGTCACCGAGATTGAATAAAATATAGCGAAATCAAAACAGGAGAAACTACAGTCGACTCTTGTCTAATTCGAACCTTGATGAACAGAATTCCTGTATCAATCTAATTGTTTATCCAGTCCCTTGAAAATTCCTCGATAGGTCTACGAAATTGACAAATCGAAGCGAGTACCATGTCAGACCGCCGCGCAAACACAGTGTCAGTGGCTATCTAACACTGGTAACTTTGTTTCATGAATCGTTGGATAAAAGTTTCGTCATTCACCTCATCGCAACCCTTCTTTGATCTGTCAATAATTCGTGACTTAGTATAGTATACAAATCAGTTGTAAGAACATTTCAAAGTAGCTAAAATATATGACTCAAGCAGAGACAGGGATCACTGAAGCCGTGAAATGAAAAAAATAAAATATCGAAAATTTTCGTGATTGTGTCATCTACGCGATTTTGTCGATAAAGCTGAGGTAAAACGATTAGACTGCTGGAAACATCTCATACGGAGAGAGGAAGCAGATCCGGGAGGGTGAGTTCCTGGGTCTTTAAGAACGCTTATTGGAGTGAGTTAGAAAACTTAAAGGACAAAACATACCTATGAATAAAAAAAAAGAAACGGAAAAAGCGGAAGCAGCAGCTTAGTTTTTAGGGTAACTTCGAGCAAGTACGGGCGTTCATGGTTCCGTCTGTTGAGCATTATAAAATGAATTAAACTGACGTTTTCTAATGTATTCTTGGAAATTTGTATGTGCTTTTCGTTTGAAATGTGAAAATGAAGTCGGTGAGGCCATGTTTGAGTTTTAGTCGTTCGTTTCTGCTTTTCCACTTTTTTGAAAGAAATGTGAAGTTTATTAAAGCTATTTTTTTAATCTGTGCTCTTCTTTCGCCTTAGCTTCCACCTTGATCAGTTACCATTTCGTAAAATGTAAACCATTCGCCCTTTTCGTTAGGTCGCTTGAATATCAAATTACCGACAGTCTACTGTCTTATTACTCTGCCACAAAACTGCTCTCCAGCGACACATTCCGTATTGGCTTACGTACATTATAACAAACACTATCGGTTTAGTACAGACGCGAACACACCAAATAAGTAAATTTCAATATTCTGCCGGCGTTGATGATATTACAGATTGGAGTTCTGCACCACTAGGTGAAGTATCTGGAAGGAAATCGTCGGAGGCATTCACGTGTAGTGATTTAGGGAAACAACAGAAGACAATCACCCGGAGAGGGATTGGGGCGCAACTCATCGCTAGTAGCGGTCCATTCTAACTGCAGTCACAACTGGTCGTACACCGAAGTAGAGCGGATGTTGCCTCAGATGCAGAGTATTTTTTAAACAACTTCGTCGTGGAAACTTGAAATTACCGATTTTATGACGAAATGGAGAAATGAAAAGAAAAATCTTGCGACAACCATACATAACTATTGCTGTATGTTCTTACAAGACACACTAAACCAAGCGGATGTTGTTCTATTACACGATAGATAAGAAACCATTACATGCAAATGCCGTCAAAATATTTAGCGCTGTACATCAACCAGTCTAAAACGGGATGTCTGCGTCGAACTTTTAGCAAAGAACGCAGAGCACCGTTTGTATTCATCAGAAGAATTCTGAAATCGATTACAGAAGTCCTGTCGTCTAACACGTGCTTCGGTATTGCTCATCTCTCTGGAATTCGCACTGAATAATGGGACAGAAATGAAGAGTCGAAAAGAAGAGTTACAGGACTATTTACGAGCTTACAGTTAAGTGTGAAACTCTCAGATCCCATCAGTGGTGGACGGATATCGACATGAGCAAGGTGATCTGCACCTCGTTGATAGCTGATGCTAAATTTTCCAAGACTGTTTAACGAATGAGTCAAAAGACACATTTAAGGAAAATAATTACTAACAGGGTATAATCTTGAGACAACGAAAACACATGGAAACTGAAGAAGCAATTTTTCTTTTCTTTCTTGTCTTTCAAACAGTCTAAAGTTATTGTACATTGTGTTTTCCGATTACAATTGGATCACACGTAGATGGAGATCAGTTTCAATAATTTTTCATCATGGCGCCCATTTCATACACTGAACACTTTCAAAACTATTATTGGAGCAGGAAGCAGAGGGTCATAATGAAGCAAGTAAGCTCCGCCTCAGTCGCAAGATAAATGGAAAGCAGCAGCTGCTGTGCGCTCAGTATCTACCGTATACCAAGGTACAGGAAGTTACGCGACGAAGGAACGTACTGTTTGGTACATTCTAAAACGACATCGTCTTACATTGTTTCTCAGAGTATAGCTTTTGACGAAAGGGAACTCAAAAAGAAACCATTAGGCGAAAAATCAGGCGAATGCCTGCAATGAGACACTATTTCCACGCTTTTCTCCGTCAAGTAATGCGTATGTGCCAGCTGGCGTTCTCATGATTAAGCATGATGCGACATTTCCGGTTATTTGTCGATGTCATCTGTGACTTGGGGCAAACAAATTGTTTTATACCATATAGCATTAACGGTTCTTATATCTTCTAATGCAATGATCGCATCAGGTACAGTGGAACAACAGAAACATGCAATCAATTTTTTTTTTTTAGAAGTGAATCGTGAACGAACCACTTTCGTTTATTTCACCTAATCTTGGAGCATTCGAACAGTTGACTGTTGCTTTGTTTCCGGCTGGTATGATTGTAACCTACTTTCGTCTCCTGTTACGTTTTGCAATTCCTGGATCGAATTGTTTGAGCACGCACTTGCACGAAATAACGCCAGCCTGTTTTTGAGTATCGCTCAAATTGTACAGAATCGATCTGGCATAGATCTTTTCCACAGCTAAATGTTTAGGCAAAATCGAATGTACTGCGATCTTCAACATAGCTAAGGATGCCTTCATCTCGTGCTACGTGACAGGATGATACCATTCACTTATGTTGCGCCGGTACTGATGTTTTCTCAACCGCTGGCGATTTTTGTCGACTTTCAGGAAGTTAATTGTTGATGGAAGCACGACCACGAGGAAATCCCGAAAACGACTTTTAAGGACACTATATCCATCCTCGATGGCGAACTGCAACTGTTATTTAAACTGGCGATTTATTATGGTATTAAATGCAACAAGTCTTTTTTGATTTTTGATAATTAAGTAATTTTGAGGTTAACGGAGACTCGTCATCTGGTGGAAGTGCTACAGGAACAATACATGGGTCACTTACTCGTCTATTAGAAATTTGGTCGCAAAACGCGTTTTTAATTTTATGCTACTAAAATCTTCAATTGATTTTCAGTTCTGATTACCGCGAGCTTGGCTCCATTTTTCCCATGACGTATTTGACACTGCTGCAAAAACTGTATAAAATAAGGTAGACACTGCGGTGGAGCAGTCGTCTGTCAATTTTACGAACAGCAAGCGGGATAAGGCGATAAGAAAATCATGCAATATAGTTTTCAACATAGCAGTTACCACTTACGACTTCCCGCAGGACTGACAGATGGAAGGTCATGGGCGTGAAACCGGACAGCTACTCACCTGTAACAAACAAAAATAATGTCTGTAAGCATTACGAATTTATTACTTTCTACGGGTAGTATTCTTTATAGCATTGACGCCTTATGTAATACAGAAAAAAAGACAAAAATAAAGAGTCCACAACACAATACCATAAATGACCCACCTATTAAGTTCAGAGAATACAGGGTGATTCAAAAAGAATACTACAACTTTAGGAATTTAAAACTCTGCAAAGACAAAAGGCAGAGCTAAGCACTATCTGTCGGCGAATTAAGGGAGCTACAAAGTTTCATTTAGTTGTACATTTGTTCGCTTGAGGCGCTGTTGACTAGGCGTCAGCGTCAGTTGATGCTAAGATAGCGACCGCTCAACAGAAAGCTTTTTGTGTTATTGAGTACGGCAGAAGTGAATCGACGACAGTTGTTCAGCGTGCATTTCGAACGAAGTATGGTGTTAAACCTCCTGATAGGTGGTGTATTAAACGTTGGTATAAACAGTTTACAGAGAATGGGTGTTTGTGCAAAGGGAAAAGTTCTGGACGGCCGAGAACGAGTGATGAAAATGTAGCACGCATCCAGCAAGCATTTGTTCGCAGCCCAGGAAAATCGACTCGCAGAGCTAGCAGAGAGTTGCAAACTCCACAATCAACTGTATGGAGAGTCCTACGAAAAAGGTTAGTTATGAAACCTGAATGTCAACTACCCGAGGCGATGGATCGGCCGCCAGGCAGCCCGTGACAGAGCACTTCATCACTGGCCTCCAAGAAGCCCTGATCTTACCCCCTGCGATTTTTTCTTATGGGGGTATGTTAAGGATATGGTGTTTCGGCCACCTCTCCCAGCCACCATTGATGATTTGAAACGAGAAATAACAGCAGCTATCCAAATTGTTACGCCTGATATGCTACAGAGAATGTGGAACGAGTTGGAGTATCGGGTTGATATTGCTCGTGTGTCTGGAGGGGGCCATATTGAACATCTCTGAACTTGTTCTTGAGTGAAAAAAAAAACCTTTTTAAATACTCTTTGTAATGATGTATAACAGAAGGTTATATTATGTTTCTTTCATTAAATACACATTTTTAAAGTTGTGGTATTCTTTTTGAATCACCCTGTATATTGGAAGGTATTAAATTGTTCTGAGTTTCATTTATGCACGAGAGAAATGGTGCTTTAACAACAATGTGGCATTCAAATAATTAGCATCCACTATGAACTTACTTCCAGTGCAAAATAATTTTGTTGTAAAGGTTGCTACAGTTTGAAGGCAAACAAGACGTAACGCTTTAACACTATTAGAATAGTACTGGAATACTCTGCGCGTGCATGAAGAACTTCGGCTATTTCTCGACGTTTATGTTTTAGAAATATACAGGAATGACCCAAACATTAATGCCGCCTCCGTAATATCCTGTTGATCCATCTTTAGAACGCAAGACAACAGCGACTCTGAGAGGCATGAATTCGCGAAGTCCATGGTAGGTTTGCGGAGATATGGAGCGTTGGTTGTCTATGTGAAAGTAACGCTATTCCCGTAGAGTTTTGTGGGCGCAGAACTGGCACCCATGAGGGTCCCAGATGTGTTCCATCTGGCTCATAGTAGGCTTCACTACCATGCTCTTCGAAGCAATGTAGCCCGATTCTGGTCTTGTGACACGGACATGTATGCTGATAGTAGATGCTATCGCCGTCGGGGAAGCAGATGGCCCGCAATAATGTTGACGTAGTCCACAGCTGCCATGATGTCAAAGTACTGCCACAGGTCGAAGGAAAGCCCAGGCGAATGCCCCTCCGAGCGCGGAGCTCCCCCGCCGCCCTGGGTCCGTGGCGCGGTGCGTGCTTCGAGCGGCCGTTCTCCTGGATGACGGCGTATCTGGACACGACGATCGACCTGTCGTCACAAGAAACGCGACTCCTCCGACTGGCCGACACGTTTTAATTGATTCACGTACCGTCTACATCAAACAGTGTACTTTGTAATCTTAACTGACGTTGTCGTCGGATCAACTTATGAGCAGGCAGTGGGCATCTGCTACCGAACCCATGTTGAACAACGAACTCTTTATTTAACAAGAGGGCTCCGAAACAATTGTGCCTACAACCCTCTTCTACGCTGTCGTCATGTCTGTCACAGATCTCCGTCTGCCGTCTTTAACAGACATGACTAGCCTTTGACCTCCACGTTCTATGATGAGACGCGGACGTCCAACAAGTAGTTTACTCCAATAGATTTCCCCACTTGTGGCCCCTATCGTCGCAAGAATGATACCCTTTTTTTCTGTTTCTTTGGAGTGTGTTGGAAGACTCATCGGCTGCTAGAGGCGTCCTTCACTTTAGAGAAGTGTTTTTAGAGCCACTGGGATCCAGAAGCCTTCCTCAGACAATCTGAAGTTTACTACTACCATAATAATAATAATCATAATAATGATGTTGTTGTTAGATATGGGCTAGAGTTTTACCAACTTCAAATCGGTACTGGGGGCGCGGATTCGTTGTGCCTTTATTTTGCAGCTGTCTGATGATCCACCGACCTCCGCACTGAAGTTGTCCGAGACTACAGTCGTGTTGTTTTTTTTTTTTAACTCTTGAATAATCGAAGTGTTTAGCAGTGCATTTTGGTTCGCTACGCAGAAAAATTATCTTTGCCATTGAGAGCGATTTCCTATTCGTCTTTGCTCCGCTTATATACTTTTATATGTTACATGAATGCTTAGTTTCTGCTCTTTCGGACATGTCCGGAAGGAACTGAAACCACGCATTCGTATCATTGATTCGCCTTGACAGGCAATCTATAATCTTCAGTCTACATATTGTTCGGCCTCCAGCGGGAATCTAAAAATCAGCGAGCATGGTGGACATGGATGACTGCGGATAGGTGATGCTAGGTAGGAACGTTGGTCGGGTCGCGAGCGTGCCGAGACAGTCCGTTCATTTGCGATGAACGCTGTGTCCGGACGGCGCAACTGCTTAGCAAGCAGGAGATCCCAGGCTCGCGTCCAGGTGTGGCACACGTTCTCACTCTCTTCGATTCCGCATCAAGTCGCCATGCAGCCGATGCCATCAGTTCCTTCCTTTTCTTTCTCCCCCTCCACCTTCAATTTACATAATTATACATTTCCTTAACGGCGTCACGTGTCCACAACGTCGGCATTTTATATCGCGGAGGGTACTGGTCATGCTGTTCTGCCTCAAGTGTGTAACATGTGCCCGTATTCGTATGGACAGAAAATTCTATTCATTTTATAAACGGAAAGCACATGATGTTCTTTTCGCTTATAATTACGAAGTTTATCTACGAAGCGGTGACGGAAGTGTGAGTCAACTTATACCTCCTGTATTGTTTACTGTATTACTCAGCAGCGTATGGACGTCTACATTACGTATGAATTCCTCAGATTTTTCTCTCAGTGGAACAAGTGTGCTTTCCACTCACCTTAACTTGAGGCGAATTTTCTTTTCACCAAAGACGACAGGTTCAGGAGGAATCCCAGTTCGGTTTTACAACAAGCAGCCTATAGAACTGGCCCGTTGCTTAGCTTTCGTTTGTCACCAATCTCTGCTCAGCGCAAAGTCCCAAACCATAAAAGAAACCGCTGATGACTCCTGTATGAGAATGGCAAAATAACGGACCCGCAGAACTGCAGACTACTAGCCTTAACATAGGTTATCTGCAGAGTTCGTGAGCAAACGCTAAATATGACTATATTACATTTCCTTGAGGAAGAGAAGCTTCTGTCCCCAAATAAGCATGGATTTTGAAACCATCGCTTGTGCGAAACTCCGCTTCCCTTCTATCTGCTCTCTGTCGATTATGGATGAAAGGCAACAGGCCGAGTCGTATTCCTAGATCTCTGGAAAGCGTTTGACATAGTGCATCACTGCAGATTTAACAAAGGTCCGAGCATACGTTATAGGTCCTCAGATATGTGAGTAGCTCTAAAACCTTTGAACAAACGTGGTTCTGAAACAGGGACTGTTCATTGAGAAAGGTACCGCTACGAATGCCATGGGGATGTGTGATAGTACCGTTCGTATTCTTTATATACATAAATGATCTGACGGATAGATCGAGTAGCAGCCTGTTACCGTTTGTGATGATGCCGCAGTACACGATGAAGTATCGTGGTTGCGTCACAGCAGGATAATTTTGACAAAGTATCTGCTTTGTTTGATGGACGGCACCTTGCTCTAAATGTAGAACTATGTAAGTTAATGCAGATGAGTCGGAAAAACAATCTTGTAATGTTGGAATACAGTATGAGTTGTTTGCTGCTTGCACAGACTCTTAAGATTAAGTATGTACGCGTAACGTTGCAAACCGATATGAGCTGGAACGAGCAAGCGAGGTCGGTAGTAGGAGAGGCGAATATTCGACATCTACTTATTTGGAGAATTTCCGTGAAGTGTAGCTCCTCTCCAAAAAAAAAAAAAAAATAAATAAAAAAAAATGCTTATACAACACTAGCGTGACCCGTTCTTGAGTATTGTTCGAGTGTTCAGGATCCCCGTAAGGTCATATTAAACGAAGACATCAAAGCTCTTCATAGGTGGATTGCTGAATTTCTTACCGCTAGGTTTGAACAACACGCGAGTATTACCGAAATGGGAATCCCTGGTGGAAGGACTACGTTCTTTTTGTGAAGGATTATTCAGAAATTTTCTAAAACCCGCATTTGCAGCTGGCTGCTGAACGATTCTATGGCGCAAATGTGCATATGGCGTAAGCACAGCGAAAACAGTATAAATAATTTGCGTGTGAGAGAGGAAAAGGAATGACTAGTAGAGGTAGAAGGTGCCCTGCGCCATGCACCATACGATGACTTGGCTGAGTTTGTATGTATATGTGTAAGGGGACGATCAAGAAGTTTCCGTTCGAATGCCGTACAGTGCAGAATCGGTATGCCATTCAGGTGCATCATCTCTCTGACGTACCACGTTGAAGATAGCAGTTTGGTAAAACACTGAATCCTCCTCCGCACAGAAGTCCGTAGCTGCCTGCTGCACAGCCTCGTCCGACAGCAGCGTGGCAACCGCTTGGGGAGAGGTAGGGACAATAGGGCGGATAGTAGAGTGTCTCCTACTTCAGTTGGCAGAACTTCTGCGTCGACCGGTGTGTTGGATCGAATCGCGACTAACACGGAACGTGGCACACCGTCCCACAACGGTCTTTTTCGAGGGACATGCTGCCTCACACACATTCTTCGTTCTCCGATGGATGTCTACCGGTGTTCGTCCTTCGGCAGCCAAGAAAAGAAGAGCAGCATGTTGGCGCTGTTTGGACGCATTTGGTAATAACGTCGCCATAATTCATGTTTCCTCAGTTACCGCGCGCACTTCGGAAAGACATGAATGCCTCCATATCGGTGATTATATACCGCATCACAGTCACGCTTCGTTACATGTACGCTGCAGCAACGCCCTCAAACGGAAACTTTTTGATCGCCCCTTATGTACCAAAGATCCGTCGAAAAGTTGCTTATCCAGGAATTTGACGAAACGTCGTTTCTGACGTAAGAGACGGTGTTTCGAAAGCTAATAATTTTGGTACTATTTTTATAATCTTCAATTATTAATTAGTTTCCACATGTAACAAAAGACCGTTGTTTTCTATTTTGAACAAGGTATTTTTTATTTATGTTAGATGATGTAGATCAAACCTGTTATGCTGCAGAATGGAACTAGTAAGAAAAAACTAGGCTGGCGTTAAGTGTAGTAAGGACACAGCTTGTCAATAGCGAAATAGCTAGGCCCCTGACACAAGGAACAAGCCCTATCAAAGGAACCATCCGTATCCGTATCCGCTTTCGGGTTTTCAGCCAAGTTAGTGATCCCACTTTATGTGCAGTATTCCGATCACCGCTATTAGCGTCTCCTTCAAGTAGTGCAAGCTGAGTTCTTATTCGTAATCACCTCCAGGACTCTAACGTGTGTGGCTGGCGTACAAGCGGCCAGTATGCTTGAGAACACACATCGCAGCAACCGAAGAAAACGTCCGCGTCGGTCGTCTAAGTATTTTTCTTAAAATGGAACCAATATCTCTGCTAAACTACCGAAAGCATACCATTAATCTCGCCGAGAAAGCTTGACAGAGCCATTTCGTTACTTGTCTACAAGCAGTTTCACGAGGGTGTGGGATGTACTACTTATGCGGAGATGAGGCTAGCACTAGACCAACTAACTCAGATATGCCTCAAACTGGTCTTCGTGCTGAAAAAAAAAAAACACCGAACACAACAACCACCCAACTGTTTTAACGAGATTCAGTGTCTCCGAGGCTGTCCAACATCGATACCATCGATACGTTCCTTAAGGATACCAAGAATCAAAATAAACCGAGAAAGCCGACTGCTACTTCAGCTACTAGCTTTTACAGAATACCTCTAATTGCTCACGATATCTAAGCAAATTTTCGGGCAAAAGCTGCAGCACGAAGGAATGACGTGTTTTGCCCCATGTTCAATGTACTTCACTTTTATGACCGAGGTCACATTTGTGATCTAAAAGTTTAAATTTTCAAGGATTCCTTCTCTCTGTAATCGGCAAATACAGCGGTATACAAAGCATACCAGCACATTGCGTGACATATTTAGGAACAATAGTCCAATTTCGTAAATGTTTATTGCGGAGGCTGCTGGCACGGAGTACATTTTCCTCCACTGCCACACATAACGGAGCTACGGCTACGCTATGGCCTAGCTAGACCAGAGTTCACGTATCTATTTTGTCGGGACTTTTTACTAGAAATACCATCATGCGTTGCCCTTTTCAACGCGTAGAAAGCGCTGTCTTATACTGTGCCATAAAAAAAGTTCTCAGTACAGAATAATTATGATTAGTCAACTTTCCATCAAAGACGAGATCATGAGAAAGCAGCACAAGCTCGGATCGAGTCAGAATTGGGAAAGGAACCCGCGTACGTCCGCAAGAGAATTAAAGAAACCACTGAGTATGTAGATCTGGATGGCCAGAGGGGTTTTAGCTGCTGTCGCCTGAAATGGGACCAGTGTTGTTCTACGGCGCCATCTCGCTTTGTTTTCGGCACAGGTAGTGGACGGTATTAACTACAATAAAAAATGATTGTGCTTTGGGCGCTGTCAGCTGCCCAAAACGTCAGAGTACGTGTAACGTGCATCTTTCCTTATCACAGACAATGTAGTATCAACTTAACCATCTGTTCTAGTATCTAGTCCCGTTGCGGGACAGATGAACTGAAGTTCATGCTTCAGTGGATTGTGAACTATATTTGTTACGAGATAATTCAGGACCTATTGAAATTTAAAAAAATATACACATCTTTTTTCTTCGTCTCAGTTTGCATATTACTGTCACAGTACGACTAGTTTCGATCACACTTTCGTCTTCAGATCTATGTAGTCGCGTTACAAACCCGCGGTGTTTATGCAGAAACTATATATTGGAATACTGAAGTAGTTCCTTCCGTCACCCTCTTAACGTTTTTACAAAAGCAAATGCCTCCGCCTTTCCAAGTTTTACTTCTTTCCCTCCTCGTTTCCCAGTCAGTCAATTTTCTTCTCCCTACTTCACTAGTTGTATTTTATCACATGCCTCTTTCTCTTGTATTCATTATGTCAATTGCAATTAGCGCTGATGGTCTGAGTCTGCTTTCCAGTAATTTGTCTTTATTGCTGTACTGGCATGAAATTATGAAAACCTTTCTTTTCTTCTGAACCATATTTCTAAATATTGTAAAATGCTGTATATTAGATGTAATTCATAGCATGCTTACCATAATGAATGTAATGTAAAATGTGTACCAGAAGGCCTGATGGCTCTAATCTCGTCACGTTACATTAACCAATAAATAGAAAGAATGTTGTTTCTGCTGATTATATAGCATGTAGCTTGGATTGCTTCGACACAGACTATCTTGCCTAGAGATGAAACACTAACGCAAATGGAAAATGTTTGAGGAAAAGATAAGGTTGTGCCCGGACATTCGCATCCAGTGGGGACCTACGTTCTCCTTGGACTTTAAAACGCAACCGCACTCTGTGCGCTGAAATTGGTGATGGGGTCTCGTCTCATGTGTTCGTGGGTGTAACAATCTTCTCGGTACAGAAATGATGATGGCCTTAGGTTCCTCACGGTGCTGCAAGATTACTACTTAACTGTTTGGTATCAGGCTCAACACAATAATTTTTAGTAACAAAATGTTCTTATATTTCTCAAACTATTTATTAGACCGAGCGTGGCGTTGTTCCAACGGACACACTACTCTCCACACTGCCCTCAGCGCTTAGCACGTTCAAGAAGCCACACACTACTCTTGAAGAAAGAATAACAGCCGGAGAACAGTTTACTATCGCATTGTATTGCGGAGGTGTTAGCTCTTCCCGGACGCCAGACGATTTGCAGCGCCAGGTTTTCGCGAAACCTACTCTTACAAGGTTGCCACCCGCAAAAGATGCTGCGTAACGTAATTCGTTACATAGTTACAAGAAAACCTACAGTTCGACGAAAAACTGGTAACCTCCTGAGGAATAGGGCTGGACTCAAGTAACCACAGACCGAGCCCTGTTGTAATGAGCCAAAATCCAGCGCCTGGGTCAGTACTTCCACGTTGTTTCGTGCTGCTGTAACTTGAGCTGTGGCGGAGCGCGCTTCTGCAGAAAAGCAGGGTTGAAATGTTTTTCCACTTGCAACGACGGTCGTGGAGTCAAATGTGAAAACGTGCCCGAATTGTTATATCACGAGTGTGACGAAGCAGATGTTACGGACACTGAGGACACAGACGTCGAAGTCAGCGAACTGGAACAGGCTGGCACTCTTCTGGAAGAACAGGTCAATGTGGGAGCCGGTATCTACCTACCCTGATCCCAATGATCAAGGTGTTTCTTGTCACACCGAGGAACTGGGCTCATCAAAACGTCCCAAGTGACTCATATATCCACTTTAAGTTCGCCAAAGGTCGAAATACATAGTCACGCATTCAGAAGTGATGATAATAGGAAGTGTTAGTAAAGGTTACTATCTTTTTGATTATCATAACGCTACCTCTGTTTCATTTGTATTGCATCTTTTCTTTATACAAGTATCATTAGCCACCTATTTTGGTTTACCTTTTTCAGCTAGCAATTGTTAAATTTCCTCTCGCAGGTTGTTTAATATATACATAAGATAATGAGTAAATTATTTAGTTTTATAAATTCGCATAGGACCGGAATGAAAATAATGTCCTGGAGATTAACTTCGATTACAGATGTATGAATCACAGAAAGTGGATCGCCAGGAATAACGCGACTGTACATGTAGAAAAAGAATACCGCAGAGTGAGATATTTAATTCCTCAAAATGACATAATACTTCTGCTAGATGAACAGAAATAAAAATTCTCAAAAACTGAAAAACTGGTATGTTTCGACGAACCCTGGCACTCCTGGTACTGGATGCAGAAAAATGTTGTTGTAATCAAATCTGGAGACAATTTTGTGCCCCTTTAAAAAGGAAATAGGCATCAAAGCGCTAAGTGTAGAAAAAAGGGTATTTTTTAAAGAAAACTGATAGAAGTCCGAAATTTTTAGTGTTTTTTTGACCACGGAAAATTTAGCCAACGCAAATTTTGTTGTCAAAAACTTCGTTTTCCAATATTCCAAACCACATGAGCAGTTAAAAGAATAAAATCTTCTATCCCACCTTTTGCAACGTGTAGGCCTATCTACTGTCTGAGTGGGACTACGAGTGTCTTGCGTCGGTGCGTGAGAAACAGCGTACTGTAGTCCCTCAGAAAACTGAAAGCACAAATTCGAAGAGTTCGTTCACACATGCAGCACCTTCTCCTTCAGCATGACAACGCTAGACCACATGCAAGCGCTGTGACATTGGCGCGCTGCGACATCGGCAAGAATCCGATGCCTGCGTTCACTGCCACAGCTCATCCTCCACGCAGCCCTGACTTGGCACAGTATCGGTTTCCAGAACTTTAAGATTACCTTTGAGGACTTCACTTTGATAATGATGAAGCGGTGCAAGCAGAGGTGACGTCGTGGCTCCGTCAGAAAAATTCAAACATTTTACACAACGCCAGAGTGACTACGTTGAGAAATATGTTGACATGAAGAATAAAGATGTAGAATGTTAATGAACTTTATTTTATTAGAGAATTTCAAGAGCTTTCATATAAAAAATTCGGAAGCATTGTTTTTTCAGCACGACCTCTTCGTTAAACACATATAATCAAGAGCACAAAAATTTTTCTGTGAATCATACGTATGTAGGTGAAGCCGATATTTCTTCACTGTGAATAAATGTAAGATGCGATATGAACACCATAACGTGTTGTTAAAAGCGGTATCGACAAATTTGTTCTGTCCATCCCCATTCTGACGTTTCCCACTTTAGACGACCCGATTTTGTAGTGAGAGTCTCGAGTACCAACTATGCGCTTATACCTTTGCAGACCCGAACGTCCTGTCACGGCTGCATGTGTATCGCCGGACAGATTCCACTCATATCGAACTCAACTTCTTTCCAAGTCCTACTACGAAATTTTTATGCGTTTCGCTTGGCCCTTTGTTAGTTTCTTTTTAAGGAGGCTAATACACGCATCGGCAAGGCAAGCCTTTGAATAAGCTCTGCGAAATGTTTGCATAATGCGCAATTTTAGCGGTCTCACGGATGGTAAGTAGGTGAACAAGGTAATTACGACGCTGAGATATTCATGGCAGCTCCCACCTTAGCGGCAGGCTCACGACCTTCCGTCCCTGCAAAACGCTTTTATCTCCCACCGAAAATTAGCGGTAGCGCCTGAGGCTTTTTCACCTCACTGACAGGAAATATTGTGAGCTGAGTTCTAGCGGGACAGACGTGGTCGTCCACTTTCCGTCATCAACGAGGTCTGCATCTGTCCCACGCGCGGCTCGTACGCATGACCGCACTTCCGCATAGAGACTTCTATTGTTTCTACGCCGCGGAAAGAAAAATATCGCGCTGAAACAAAAGCTGGCTTTCGCACGGCCCTACGGCACGTTTCGCCTCCCGCCATTTGTTCAGACAAGGATAAGATCTATGAATTACAAGGCAACCGAGTCGCCAACGAGTCACCGCTGCCCAGCGGAGGTAGGTCTAGATTTAAGACGTTTTCTCATGAACTTCGCAGAGATAAGGACCTATCAGGCGGTATGTTTTAAAGGACTTGGGAAAGTGATAGTTACTGCCCAGTATCTTTATCTGATGGATAAACGACGTAAACAAGTTGTTTTTTGCTACTCCACCACACGATTATACACACACACACACACACACACACACACACACACACACACACACACAGGTGTAGTAACTGCGACCACTCTTTTGTAACAGTTTTCTGAATTTTCCGAAACACTCACTCCTCCCGTACTTCAGGTAAACGCCTTCAGCTGAATGTTGTTGCTTATTTCATAATTCGACGCGTCACAGGAGCATCCATGAAATTGTGTATTTTCACTCCTTGCTACATCAGATGATAAGCATTTCATAAAAATTACAGAAGGTTGACCAAGAAGTGGGACTTTTGTGATAGGTACAACGAAACAGCCTTCCGAATCGACGGATAATAATAGAATGTTCGCATATGTATTTTAAGAAGATGAAGTCCACGGCTACAACTATTCCAGATAGATAAGATTAAATATCGAGGAAAACTTCATACGCCTCGGTACTGCATTGGTAAAATCTGACCGATTTGCGCGGATTTAAAAAGTATCAGCGTCCGTAGTGAGCATACATTTAATAGTTTGATGCGCCATATGAACAACAAAGCGGACCCCCTTCTCAAGGTCTAGGATCTGCAAAATACAGGGCTATTACAAATGATTGAAGCGATTTAATAAATTCACTGTAGCTCCATTCATTGACATATGGTCACGACACACTACAGATACGTAGAAAAACTCATAAAGTTTTGTTCGGCTGAAGCCGCACTTCAGGTTTCTGCCGCCAGAGCGCTCGAGAGTGCAGTGAGACAAAATGGCGACAGGAGCCGAGAAAGCGTATGTCGTGCTTGAAATGCACTCACATCAGTCAGTCATAACAGTGCAACGACACTTCAGCACGAAGTTCAACAAAGATCCACCAACTGCTAACTCCATTCGGCGATGGTATGCGCAGTTTAAAGCTTCTGGATGCCTCTGTAAGGGGAAATCAACGGGTCGGCCTGCAGTGAGCGAAGAAACGGTTGAACGCGTGCGGGCAAGTTTCACGCGTAGCCGCGGAAGTCGACGAATAAAGCAAGCAGGGAGCTAAACGTACCACAGCCGACGGTTTAGAAAATCTTACGGAAAAGGCTAAAGCAGAAGCATTTCTTAAACAGGAGATTGGAAAACCGATGGATCGGTCGTGGTGGAGATCAAGATCAACAATTCATGTCATAGCCTCCGCGCTCTCCCGACTTAACCCCATGCGATTTCTTTCTGTGGGGTTATGTGAAAGATTCAGTGTTTAAACCTCCTCTACCAAGAAACGTGCCAGAACTGCGAGCTCGCATCAACGATGCTTGCGAACTCATTGATGGGGACATGCTGCGCCGAGTGTGGGAGGAACTTTATTATCGGCTTGATGTCTGCCGAATCACTAAAGGGGCACATATCGAACATTTGTGAATGCCTAAAAAAAACTTTTTGAGTTTTTGTATGTGTGTGCAAAGCATTGTGAAAATATCTCAAATAATAAAGTTATTGTAGAGCTGTGAAATCGCTTCAATCATTTGTAATAACCCTGTATACTATGACTGACACCAGTAATTTTAACATGTTAGACGTGGCCGTAACTTCAACACCAGATATAAGGAGCGCACTATAATGACACAGCAGTAATTTCATAGTGCCTACACATTTAAAGACACTGTCCACACTATTTCAGAGACCGACAAAGCCATACAAATATTGCACACAAGCAACAAAGGGGGATGTATGAATGGAAATGGAAAAATACACGCATGCGAAGAGCGCGGGACAATGTGTTGTACAGACAGACAGAAATAAGTAGCATTAGGTTCTTACAGATGTATGAGTATTTGACAAAACTGAATAGTGAAAGTGTAACAAATAAGTGCCCAGGTTTTTTGCAATATCATGTATATTATATAGCAACAGCTTACAACTCCGATCAGCTGGCGAAAATTTATTTAAGCATCACTCTTCAACAACGATTTTAAATTCTGACTCCAATTTTGTCGAATGACTTAGTATATTAAGTCACGAAAGCCTGAACCTGTTTTTATTTAAGAGAGACACATACTAACGTTTAACTCGCCCAGAAAAGGTAATTAGGCACCATGTTCCCGGTTTACATCAATGGGTTCCATCAACTGGACAGTGGTGACGGCTGTGGCTATCTCTCTGACCTGCTGTTTACTGTACAATGGGCGGTGTAAAAATCAACCCGTCGAGAACGACGTTCTAAGCGATAGCTCATGAGTTTACGTACGTATGCCGCTACGATAATAGTGCTCTTTGAAGTGTCCACGAGACTGGAACGTCGTTGTCATTCGATACAGCAATTAAACACTATGTGATCAGAAGTATCCGGACACCGCCAAAAACAAACTTCTTTCGTATTAGCTGCATTATGCTGCCAAAAATGGTTCAAATGGCTCTAAGCACTATGGGACTTTACGTCTAAGGTCCTCAGTCCGCTAGAACTTAGAACTACTTAAACCTAACTAACCTAAGGACATCACACACATCCATGCCCGAGGCAGGATTCGAACCTGCGACCGTAGCAGCAGCGCGGTTCCGGACTGAAGCGCCAGGACCGCTCGGCCACAGCGGCCGGCCATTATGCTGCCACCTACTGCCAGGTACTCCGTATCAGCGACCTCAGTAGTCATTACACATCGTGAGAGAGCAGAATAGGGCGCTGCGCAGGACTCGTCGACTTCAAATCGGTAATCGGGTTTCACTTTTGTCATACGTCTGTACTCGTCATTTCCACACTCCGAAACATCCCTAGCTCCACTGTTTCCGATGTGATAGTGAAGTGGAAATGTGAAAGGACACGTACAGCATAAAAGCGTACAGGCCGACCTCGTCTGTTGTCTGACAGAGATCGCCGACAGTTGAAGAGGGAAGTAATGTGTAATAGACAGACATCTATCCAGACCATCACACAGGAATTCCAAACTGCATCAGGACCACTGCTAGTACTATGGCAGTTAGGCTGTTCATAGGCCACACATTACGCCGGTAAATGCCAAACGACAACTCGCTTGGTGTAAGGAGCGTAAAGATTGGACCATTAAACAGTGCAAAAACGTTGTGTGGAGTGACGAATCGCTGTACACAATGTGGAGATCCGATGGCAGGGTGTAGGTATGGCGAATGCCCGGTGAACGTCGTCTGTCAGCGCGTGTAGTGGCAACAGTAAAATTCGGAGGCGGTGTGGTACTATGACAGCACAGGCCGGCATTGATGTTTTGAGCACCTTCTTGCTTTCCACTGTTGAAGAGCAATTCGGGGATGGCGAATGCATCTTTCAACACGATCGAGCACCTGTTGATAATGCACGGCCTGTGGCGGAGTGGTTACACGACAGTAAAATTCCTCTAATGGACTGACCTGCACATGGTCCTGACCTTAATCCCGTAGAACACCTTTGGGATGTTTCGGAACGCCGACTCAGACTTCGTGCCAGGCCTCACCGACCGACATCGATACCTCTCTCCATTGCAGCACTCAGTGGAGGCTGGGCTACCATTCCCCAGGGAACCGACCAGCACATGACTTAACGTATGTATGCGAGAGTGGAAGCTGTCATCGAGGCTAAAGGTGGGCGAACACCACATTGAATTCCAGCATTACCAATGGAAGGCGCAACGAATTTGTAAGTCATTTTCAGACTCGTGTCCGGATAGTTTTGACCACATAATGTACGTATGCCGCTACGACAGCTGTGTTGTTTAAATCTTTCACGAGACTAACGTCGTTCTCGTTCGGTACAGCAACTATATACTGGGTGTCCCTCCTAAGAGTCGTCAGGCACATTTTCTGTTTGGACAAGTACTTGTCATTTTCTTCGTGTAGCTGGAGCCAGCCCAGGCAAGTACTACTCGTCACGTCTTTCATGCGACGCTCAATGTCGACAGAAACCATCGGTTTGTTTTCAGTTACAAACGAAACTATCTTTGTAGCGCAATTTTATGTACCCATTCGATAGAGCGATCCCTAATTAGTCTCGTGCGATATACGTTTCATCAATATGTATTAACAGGGGCGGTAAAACACGCGGAATTACTGGTATTCAAGCTGCGACAGCACCGCCCTGGTACGCGTTGAAGTGCTACCGCCACGCAGCTGCGCTGTTCAGTCGCTGCTGGGGTACTGGTTATTATTTGTGTTTTTCCGTCCCTATTACCATGTAGCTGTAGAGCAAAATAACGCACTAGACTAATTTAGGACGGCTTTATCGGATAGGAGAGTAAAATTAAGTTTTTAAAATCATTTTGTTTTTAACGGGAAACGAACCGTAGCGTCCCGTTGATACTGCGAGTCGCATAGACGGCGTGATGAGCGTTATTTATTTGGACAGACTTCAGCTATATATCGAAGAAACTGAACTGCAAGTGTCTTCGGAAACAGAAAATGCGCCTGACGACACATGGTATCTAAATAAGACTAAGATGTTACGGATTAATCCCTCCTGAACACAGATAATAATTATACGATGAACACTCCACAGTTTCCGCCTTCATGGCTTACCTTGTATTTTGACCACCCTATCCAATTTATAAACACGCTATATTATCTCGGCCGAACCTTTGGTCAGAAACGAATACTAAAACCCCACCTACTAACCAACCAACGGAATGCCCACAATAAAACTACTGACCAGGTGAAAATGGGGATTGGATCTCTCCACCACCCTCCACACCATAAATACCTTGGTTCGACCTTTTCTCTCCTAGGCAAACTCTGCCTGGATATCTGTCCCACTGACATTCTATCAGTCCCTCCAAATCCTTTAACGCCATGCATTTCGTCTAGCTTTTGGAATTCGCTTACCCTCGCCTAGCTCATCCTTTTCCCCGTCTCCTCGCCGACACTAACACGTTCACGCAGGCGTATACCGCCGGTGGCTCACCTTCCCATCGGGAGGCATGTTCCACCGGCGGCTCTTGCTCCAGTCTACCAATTACGCTACCAGCAATCCACTCGTCTATGATGTATGAAATATCACCCAGCCGCAACAGACAGTTATGAATACAATTGTGTGTGAGCCTTCGACGTGAGGAAAGCAGATCACATAATTTGTGATTAATTTAGTACAAAATTATATTATGTGACTCGTCGTTCTTTTAAAAGAACGGACTTTGAAAAGAAAAGGTCAATATATTAAAGTAGTGGCCTAGGGCGTTTGAATAGACCGCCAGAAGCAGGAATTCATGAATACGGGTGCAGCCCCACAGCGAGAAACAATTCTCAGCGGTGTCGTGAACGTGTTAAACTCCTCCGTGTATTTTATACTTATCATGACGATGATGATGATGATGATGATGATGACGACGACACCCCTTAACTCTAATTCACTAACACATTCTACACGCAATATGCGTAACACACTTTCCATATTCTATCCGATCAATTTTAACATACCGAAACGAAATCCACCCTGACGTTCACCCCTCCTGTTCAGATTTAACTCGCTCCACCCTATCAGACTTCTGCGCTTCCCTATCTCTTGCCTTTCTTCCCTCTCTCGCACTTGCCTTGATCCCCATCCTAGGTATCCGTATCCCATATTAAATCTACATCCACATCTACATAGATACTCCTCAAGCCACCGTACGATGCGTGGCGGAGGGTACCCTGTACCACTGCTAGTCATTTCCTTTCCCGTTCCATGGAAGAACAACTACCTATATGCCTCTGTATGAACCTTAATTTCTCCTATATGATCTTCGTGGTCCTTAAGCGCAGTGCATAGTGGCGGCAGTAGGATCATTCGGCATTCAGCTTCAAATGCTGGATCTCCAATTTTCTCAACAGTGTTCCTCGAAAAGAACGACGCCGTCTTCCCTCCAGAGGTTCCATGCTTCTTGTTCGGATCTACCATTATCAATTCTAGCAGCCCGCCTCAGAATAGCTTCGATGTGCTCCTCGAATGCGACCTGATACGGATCCCAAACACACTAGCAGTATGTAAGCCGCAGCAGCATCATAGATGTCTTCTCCTTTACAGATAAACCACTCTTTTCTAAAATTTTCCCAATAAACCGAAGTTGATTATTCTCCTCCTCCCTTCCCACAATCCTCACATGCTCGTTCCATTTCATATTGCTTTGCAAAGTTACGCGGGGGTATTTAAGCGATGCGATTATGTGAAGCAATAAACTCCTAATGCTGCATCCGAACATTACCAGTTTGTTTTTCTTACTAATCCGCATTCACTAACATTTTCCCACATTTAGGGCCACCTGCCGCTCATCACACCAACTAGAGACTTTGTTTAAGTCATCTTTTTATCATCCTACAGTCACTCAACTTCGATACGTTACCGTATACCACAGCATCATCAACGAACAAACGCAGACCGCTGCCCACATCGACCGCCAAATCGTTTATGAATACAGATAACAACAGTGGTCCTACCACAATTCCCCTAAAGTAGAGTGGAATGAGAGAATATACATCTACTATCCACCATGTACCAGAGGTACTTCCCTATAAAATTCCCTCGTAAAGACCAGACACACGGACAGGGCAAGAGAAAACAGAGGGACAGAAGATGAACAAGTCCAACAGACCATGCGAGAGGGGAAAGACGAGTAAAAAGAGCAGATAGGGTGAGATCATGGCTCACCAAGCCCAGACAGCTGCTGCCCGGTCTGGGCAGAGGAGGCAACAGTGTGTTCTGCTATTCCCTCAGTAAGCTGATCAGGTTAAGTGACGCTCCCTTAAAGAGTGTGATAAAAGCCCCCTTAACGAATAAAACGTAAAACTAAATCAGCTGCTGGGGCATTGTCTCCTGACACCAACTGTAGAGAGTCAGGGACATTTAGAGTCCGCCGCCAGGGTGGCTAGTTTAGAACAGTTCAGCAACATGTGGACCAGCGTCAAACGGGAGCCACGACAGTGGGGTGGGTTCTCGCGATACTGGAGACGACCAGGAGCCAGCGAAGTATAGCCGTTGCGGAGCGGGCGAAGGACAGTCGAGTGCTTGCGAGAGGCCTGCATGGCGGACCTCCAGAGATTCGTGTTCTTCTTTATCACCCATAGTTAGTTTGGCAGAGAGTGAGCCATTCCATATTCCAGGTTCCTAAAACTTGACGGCGTAATACTGATCAGAGATCTGTTTCCAGAATGTCGATCTCGAGAGCGAGTTTACAGGTAGCCAATTACACCAGGCTATTGGCGAGTTAATTCCTGAAGGTCCTGATGTGGCCAGATGTCCAGACGAAGGCCACTGGGTGTCCACGTTGTTCTACAGCATACAGGGAACTACGGATAGTACAGACCATAGTATGGTGAGAGTAACACTGGTCGTGAACTTGCGAATTGCTCAAGCAGTCGTTGCATATGGGAAGGACCCACTGGTGCAGGAATGGGTATGCTCAAGAGCACGAGAGGTGGCTACCAACTCCGCAGTTGAAACACTGCAGCCATCCGACAACGGGTGCAGTTCAGTATGTCCCGTTTGAGTATAAGCTAAGCCTACGTAACCAGCAACCACCAGGTCAGTAAAAACTATTTATGACCTCTGGGATGAACCAATGATGGAGAAAAATTGGTGGTGAACGGCCTCTGAAATGACAATCATTTAGACCTTGTGACAGGTTAAGACAAAGATACAGCCGAAGAATTCACCACAGCGATGTACGTCAGTGGGCTCAGAAGAGAGGTGTAAGAGGAAAGAACTGGAGTTCAGAGAAGGGACTGAGCATGGACTGCTAGCATACTCCCTGATTTGGGCCGCCATTGCAGGAGATCGATTTCCATGTTTGGAAAGAGGAGATGATTGTTCAGATGCTTAGGGTAGGTACGATATGGGTAGCAAAATTTACAAGCTGCTGTTGGCGCCTGATCTACAATGTAGGGAGTCCAGCCTCCATAAATAAGCTGTTCAGAGGGGTATTTTGAAGGACTCCTGTCGCAAGTCGAATCCCGCAATGGTGTATCAGATCCAGTATCCACAATGCTGAGGAGATGCCAAGCCATATGCCAGACTCCCATAACCAAGACAGGATTGTGTCATGGCTTTGTAAAGTTGCAGGAAGGTGGTGCGATCTGCACCCCAACTGCTGTTACTCAGGCAGCGAAGTGTATTAAGGTGCAGACAGCACTTCGCTTAAGCTTGCGAAGATTATGAGTTCACGTCAGCCGAGAATCAAAGACGAGTCTTGAAAAGCAGTAATTCTCCGCCACACTGAGTAGTTGGTCGTCAAGGTAAATTTCTGGTTGTGGGTGAATGGTAGGACGTTGACAGAAGTGCATTACGCAAGTCACGGCGGCTGAAAACCCGAAGCCATGGGTGAGAGCCCATGTCTGTACCTTTCGTATGGCACCTTGCAGTCGACGTTCCGTGACACCCACACTAGCGGAGCGATAGTAGAGACGAAAGCGTCAGCATTCAAGGAGGGTGGTATTGAATTAAGTGATATTCGAATCTATATTGTTTCAGTGCTCGTCTCTTTTCCGTCTTGACTGCAAATGTTAAACGTCACTGTAGGTTAGTTTGTCCAGCTGGCTGGCCGGCCAGCGCTGTATGAGTTAAATGCGCGGATAAAGTTGTAATCCGCATTATCGCTGAATATATGTGCGCATGACGCAGAGTATAAATAATATACTTAGTGCCGTATTGGACTAAGATAGCTTGGCTTCCGCGCCACGTAAAACGAAATCCAAGGAGATTCTAACAAACGCGGAAGAATACGTGGTGTAACGCTTACATCAGGTTTATTCTTATGGTGTACGCAGTAAGTGTGTGTAACCGTACCCTGTATCGCGGTTGCTATGCCAGCAGAAACTGAATTGAGTACGTGAGCACAGGAATTCCGGTTCACGTATCCCTACCGCCGCAACTTTCTCCAGTGGACATGCTCAGTGCTGGCTGGGCCATTTGCTAACCGCGGCCGCCATACATCGTAACGTATCGGATCTGTTGTAAACAGATCCCGGTAAGCAATGCTGGCCACTGAAATACGAGCCGGTGCGAAAGACCTGCACCTCTGGAGAGACCGAGTTCGTGCGTGCTCCCATACCGGAGAGCTATTCGTCGATTCTCGGGTCCCAGGCTGCTCGGTCCTACGGGGCTACTGTTTCGACAGCTTTAAATGTATAGCAGGAAGTCAGCTATTCTTATCTCCTTTCTACATATCGTAATCAGACACTCATATTTTTCTGGTAAGGCTTTGTTGGAGACATTGTAGGATGATATTGGACGAGAAATACCGCTCCAAGTCACTGTTTTCAATTATTTCTTTACTTAGTCTACACCCTGTAAGGAAGAAAGATCGAAGTCCAGCATTCCGTCGAAGATGAGGTCATTAGAAACGCAGGAAAGTCAGCCGTGGAGTCTTACAAGGCATCATCACAGCGTCTGCCTGAAGTGACTTAGAAAAACCACGGAAAATCTCAATATACGAAAGTTGAATGTGAAGGGAGAGAAGGGAAATGAGAGGGAAGGAACAGCTGACGTCAGCTGGATAGGGACTTCACGCAAAACCAGCGGCGACAAGCGAAAATGCGTGCCGGGCCGGGATCCGAACCCACGACCTACTGCTTACTGGGCAGTTGCGTTAACCGCCGCGCCACCCACATACTGACTACGGTAACTGCGCGGACGATCCCGGCACGCCTCGCCACCGACCCACATTCACACGTTGCGCCACCTATCCCCAGTCCATATCCCCGTCCACCATGCTTGCTACTGCGAGATTCCCGCAGGACGTCAGACGTAAACGTTCATCTGCATTGAATAAGGTGGACAGGTTGCCCAACGAGGCGAGTCAATTGCATAAATGCGTGGTGTGTTTTCATTCGGACATGTCCGAAAGAACAAACACCACCGATTCATATAAGAAAATCTCACTGTCTCTGGCTGGACGGGGATTTAAACCGGATCCCCGCTAATGTAAGTCCATTGTCCTACCACTGCACCACCTTACACAGTGCCAGTGCCTAACAGCTTCTCTTTAATAGTGCTACGTATCTTTTATGCTGAAGCATTCCCATTTTCATAAAGGATGATTCACATTCGTACGTTTTTGTGTATCACCATAAAATTTATCTCTCGTAAATCATATTCAGTGTAATTGTCTGTAATCAATCGGTGCTAATTATATTACGAAGAAAAAGCTTTCACTGCTCTTTGCAGCACTGCACTAAAATTGCTTGCCATTCGACTTTTAAGGTAACACACAGTTATAATGAATATACCTCATACAGAATATCGCTTTAATGTTAAATAAAACGATGACGAAGGTGGTGATCAGTAGAAGAAACGGGAACAGCGAACCGCTCAATATTGAAATTGGGAACGACGCGGTCCGTAAGAAATCAGGGAAAAACATAACTTACACATTAATTACTTAAAATACCGTGCTATCAAAAAACGCTAAAATGTAATTGGACAGTCTAAGTTCGAAATGAAACACTAAGAAGAATAGATGGAGAAACAAGTTGGTTGTTCTTGTACGACATCCAGGAACAGTTAATATGGCGCTGGAAGGAGCAGTACAGAAGAATAGTTAAGACGACAAAGACTAAACTATAACTATCACATTACATCGGATGGTTACAGTACGTAGAGACGATGAGATTAAGACGAGAAAGGAAAGTACAGGACAGCATCACTCCAGTTCAACGACTGAAGGCAACGTTCGGAGTTTCTATTTACAATCTTCATCGTGGCAGGATAATGCCAACCACAGTACTATATATTTCCTTTTATACTCTCTTCATGCTGGCCAGGAGGCTCAAGGCCATTCGTCCAGTACTCCAATTCTCACGTGATAACTCCCTTCATAATGGCTTTTTTCCCTTTCTCCCAGGGCAACATCCATCATTTCTGCTGTTGTAGCAAAAGTGCGGGAGTGAGTCTATGAGTTTGCGTTTAAATTGTGCATCATGTCGAATTTGAGTAGTATTAAGCGACAGTTTAAGGACATTGCGTATGAAGTATATTACTTTTTCGAAGCGCTGGGAAACTGCCAAGAAAAGGTTTGTGATGTTTTCCGAGATACGCACAACACAAACGCAGAAGCATGTCACATCTTGGTAAGAACAGTGCAACGCACGTCACTACGTTCACAAGCGACACATCTTCCGAAAGACGAAAACCAAATTTCAGAAAAAGTTTTTCTCTGTCGTGTTTAAATGTCACGGTCCGAAGCGGATTTGCTAGCCCATTTAAATACTGCGCCTGGAAAACAGTTGTTACAGCTTCTGATCTAGTCACCACAAAGACTATTTCGCTTCACTTAGACGAGGCCGTAAACACCTTCAGTCTAATATTTCTACTTATCCTCCGTTGTACAGAAAGCCACTCCGTCCATAATATCCGAAAATTTTTAAAAACAAGACGAGAACTGACAGCCCAAGCAAGTTTCGAAACCGGTCGCGTTTACATGGGAGTGATAATCTATTGCGGAATTGAAAAACCGGCAACTAGAAACAGATTTACAGAATCGATTTTGAAGTGATCACCCAAAAGCAGTACTGGGAAATCTGATTACGAAATCAGATTTTGGGATCCCCCATGAAAGTGGTGTGTGTGTGTGTGTGTGTGTGTGTGTGTGTGTGTGAGCCAAGAAAGTGTAATCGAAAACGAACACGTGAAAGGGCCATGCTTTTCCTCTCCAAAAAAAAACTTTACACGCCAAAAACCTCTCACAGGGTTGGATGATTTCAAATGGTTCAAATGGCTCTGAGCACTATGGGACTCAACATCTGAGGTCATCAGTCCCCTAGGACTTAGAAGTACTTAAACCTAACTAACCTAAGGACATCACACACATCCATCCCCGAGGCAGGATTCGAACCTGCGACCGTAGCAGTCGCGCGGCTCCAAACTATAGCGCCCAGAACCGCTCGGCCACTCCGGCCGGCGATTGTATGCTATGTTCTGTTTGTTACATTGTTCGAAACTGCGGAAAGACCTGAAAACCGATATACAAAAATCGCTATTGTATGGCCAGAAACAATATTTACGATATACTTTGTTATCGAAGATGTCGTCTATAGGCATCAGCAGGCGTACCGTGAACAACGTTTGTGTGATACTCAGCTCACTGTCTGTTCAAGAGACCCAAAAAGCGGTCTGTACAAGGACTATTGACGAAATATCGATGCATCGATGCTTCTTACAAAAAATATCGATATCTGTCGGCGATATTTCTCGCCCGATATTTCAATGTCAAAACGGCGATATCTAGTGGCGATGTTTTTGTTTTATATTTTTTTCACAATTTTCGGAAAATATTTGAAGTTATTCTTTTGAAATTGTAGTAAGACAATTTTACTCCCACCGTGTGAGAGTCTTTGAGCTTTCATCACATCCAATCTTTCTCTTTGATTGGGTGTAGCCATTATACACGGCTCAAAATAACAACTCCGACTGTATTGGGGGGGGGGGGGGGGTGAATGGAACAATTAGTTGCTGAAAATGATAAACAAAAACCTAAATTACAAGACTAGTCGTTGCGGTGTACGGAGACACGTGAGGGGGAAATGCTGACGTAACCGGCGCTTGGCACTACCAACAGCAGCTGCAACGTTTAGCTTCACCACGCAATTTTGACACTAACTGCCAGGTCGCTGGCATTTGCAGAAATGAAAAAAAAAAAACAAGTGTCAAGACGAAGTGTTCCGGACATGTCCGATACGCGCCAAAACCAACCGACGGACTCATCGGACGCCTTTTATTGTACGATTTACATGCAGGTACCACTGTTAGCAAAGTGGTTATCGCCGAGCGGGAACGCCCATTGTTTTCCTTTCAATTCTTGCTCTAAGGCGTGATAGTCGGCGAGGTTTTAATGAAATGAATATAAATTCACTTAGAAAGAAGACAACAGCAAGTAGCCACTTTTCACAATAAAAAAAACTGAACTCCTCACGAACTGGCCCTGAAGGCCCAACAGTACCGACCGGCCGCCGTGTCATCCTCAGACCCCAGGCTTCATTGGATGCGGATATCGAGGGACATGCTCAGCACACCGCTCACCCGACCGTGTGTCAGTTTCCGAGACCGGAGCCGCTACTTCTCTATCAAGTAGCTCCCAGTTTGCCTCACAATGGCTGAGAGCACCCCGCTTGCCAACAGCGCTCGCCAGACCGGATGGTCACCCAGCCCAACAGCGCTTCACTTTGGTGATCCGACGGGAACCGGTGTTACCACTGCGGCAAGGCCGATGGCCACTTTTGACAATGCTATTTATTTATTTAAATAGCGTCGTTATCGATTTCGAACAGACGGTTAGTTTACATTAAGACACATTTTACAGTAGCTTTCACTTTTTGTTTTCTCAAATGATGGAATTTCCTTGGGGTGGTGCTGCTCTACAACTAAAAGAAGATGTGACAATATCTTTTTAACTGCACAGTTAAATATAAGAATTGCGTGTCTGTACAGATAAAAGATATTTCGTAAATCAAGCAGACGATAACCAGAATGCATGGGTTTGTTCGACGTGCCACATGTGTTAAAGTTACAGAGGAAGTTTTCATTATGCTGCCTATTGAGTTCATAATATGTAAGGGAGCTACACAAAAAAGTGGCGTAACCATAACGCACCGCATTACCGAAGCGCACGACTAACAGCTGAAGCCTTGAAATGTGTTCATGACAGCCATTGAAAATAATTTTTTTGAACTCGTTACTGAAATCTTTGATGTGTGAACACTACAATTCCAAAAGAAAAATGTTCATGTGGTTTTGGAATGAATCTCAGAATTCTGGATAATATACCAGAAAGATTCCTAAACATTCGTTCGGCAGTGCGAGCTGGTAACAGACAGTTTGTCTTTCCAGAAGAGTTAATTAAGTGAGTAATATCGTTTTTCGGTCTTTTCGAAAGCCTAAAAAGTATGAAAGTCAACTAAATATTAAAATCCAGACCTAATCAAGATTGCTTGGAATTTTTTTCCTGGGCACGAGGATTAGGTACAGGGTGTATATGAAGTCCGTGAACACTTTCAATTATCTATTGAACAAGAACTAAACATTATACAGATGTCATGCAAATTACATTTTGAAGAGAATCTCTGAAAGTTTGTTTTACAGACATTCGACATGCGAACCATGAGTGCTGCATCCTCATTGAATTGTTGCAACTACGAACAAAACTCAAAACCCTTGTCTTTGTCGTCGTCATTGAGCTTCTGCACTAGCTCCAGTTTTAATTGTTTCATAGACAGCTTCTGTCGCAGGCCTTTGCGTACAATCATTGTAGCCATTCTAAGTTCACGGGATGCACGACACACCGATTGCTTTGGACTCCTTACGAATGTCTCTCGTACGCACTCCGCATTCACTTCACTCACATTCGGACGTCCGCTTCTCTTTGCCGGGTACAAGCAACTCCTGCCAGTGGTAAAGGGCCTTCCTTGTTGGTGGCTTCTTACCGTACTTCGTTCTGAACATAGCATACTTGTTTTTGTTTAACACACAGAAAGCTTGCTCCGCACCTGAACTCGCCATGTTTGCGACTAGCGCTATTCGCATATTACCGAACGACGCTGTGGTGGTATATAAAAACTGTCAAGGGTTTCTCTTCAAAATGACATATGTATTATATCTGTACAATGTTTGGTTCTTGTGAAATAAATAATTGAAAGTGTTCCCGGAATTTATGTACAGCCTATATACTTCATAATAATCGTACGCCATTTGAAGTAAGCAACAGAGTGAGTCTCCTTATATTGATAGGTACCTAAGTGGTATTCCTTTATCTGGAAACAGGGTTGTTACTGAAGTAATGAACTCAGAATATTGTCAGTGTGACGTCGACTGAGATTGTGAGCTCCGCAGTTTCATTACTAGTGAGCTCCGTGTTGTTGTTGAATTGTAAACGCAAGAAATCCCAGGAGCTGTGAACGTCGAAGAGAATTTACTAAGCGATTATAATAACAATGCGACGACTCTGTAATCTCGGATGTTCTTGCAGATGCGGTGAAACAGACTGCAGGCTATATTGCAGTTGAGTAACAACTATTGATAAATCGTTGGGTTTTCTAGCAACAAAAAGTACTTAAAGTATGCCTGCCGCTGTGGCCGAGCGGTTCTCGGGGCTTCAGTCCGGAACCGCGCTGCTGCTGCGGTCGCAGGTTCGAATCCTGCCTCGGGCATGGATGTGTGTGATGTCCTTTGGTTAGTTAGGTTGAAGTAGTTTCAAGTCTAGGGGACTGATGACCCCAGATGTTAAGTCAGATGGTGCTTTGAACCATTTGAACTTCAAGTATTTTCAGTTTTAATGGAAATGGATAGTGCAAACAAAACAGTTTAAAGTCTCTGTGCTCCACTTTCAAACAAAAGTTTGATGAAGTCCACGATCAGTTATTGCTCTTTATAGAAGAACAAGAACATTTTTAAGGATTAGACACGTGGCTCCCTCGCCGATCCGCCGCCACCACCTCGCTGCACCGCCAAATATGATGTTTCGCAAGGAGGGTCGATCGATCCACGGAGGAAAATGGGGCACCATAACACGTACAACTACAGAAGGCAGGGGACAATCTAAAACGAGCTATCGCCACGGCTCAACCATTATGGTGATGGTGATCCAAATCCATTAGGAAACGCTGCGAGAGGCGCGTCCTTCATCACGGAATGATCTACTATTGAAATTCCTAAAGCGTACGTCGTCTCGCTCACTATCGACAGCGCGAACAAAATGCCATTCACCGTCTCTCCACGAAATTCAGTAACAATCAGTCGTATGTACAAAGACATATACAGCCCTTAGCTGCTTCTGTCTACAGGAGAGCGTAAACTATCTGTCTGCTACCTGCTGTGTGTGTGTGTGTGTGTGTGTGTGTGTAGGAGGGGGAGGAAGGGGGAGAGCGCCGATTGCGCGGTATGGAATCCGCTTCTGACCCGTTCACTTTAGCTGCGCGGCATTCATTTTACTGAAAAAAGAGAGGGACAGGTTTCGCTGCGCAGTAATGTGATGTGAAGTGATGAACGAGCCCCTGGTATGTGAGTGAGGGGCTCCGTAACTCAAAGAGTGCCCGCTGGAAGGGGCAGAAAGGGAAAAGGAGAAAGACGTATCCGCGTTCCTCCAGGTTCACACACCGGCGCCGCCACTGACCCGGTAATTGATTTCACTGAACTACACCAGCCTTTCATACGTACGTCGCCATTGTGTGTTCACGTCTGTGTATCTAATTGCTGGCGATATTAAACCTAAAACACGACTTGTAAATACTCTGTCCAGCTACATTACTGTGACCATCTGTCAAAAACCTGAGTAACCACCTTTCGCAGCGCAGACCACTGCCAGATGTGGAGGAATGGTGTCAGTGATGTTCTGGGAGGTACCGACATGGATGTGGATCCGTGCCGACTCCAAAGCCGCGGCCATCTGCGCTACGTTCCGCAGTTGAGGATCCATGGTGCGAACCGCCCGATCGATGTGGTCCCACAGATTCTCCATTGAGTAAAATCCGGGGAGTTTGGAAGCCAAGGGAGTACGACAAAATCATAAACAGCGAGCTGTGACACGTTGCACTGTTCCGCTGGTTGATGCCAACGTGACGAGGAAAAACAAATTGCATGTAGGGGTGTACATGGTCCCTAAGGATAGATGCATACTTTTGTTCATCCATTCTGCCTTCCAGAATGACGAGATCGCCCAGAGAAAGGCACGTAAACATCCCCCACACCACAACGCCCCCTCCTGCGGCCAGGGTCGTTCCGATAATTGTTGCAGGGTGTTTCCTTTCAGACGTTTCACACCAATGCGGGACAAAACATGATTCACCTAAGAAGGCAACCTGGCGCCACTCAGTTGACGTTCAGTTGCGACATTGGCGTGCACATTCCAGACAGTCTTAAATTAACAGCATTCAGCATGGGTGCATGTAACAGGCGTCTACTGCGGAGATCCGAACGCAGTAACGTTCCATGAAGGGTCTGTTTGTAGTCCCTTCGTTCATCTGGGCGGTCAGTTGCTCGACAGTTACACGTCTATTCGCCCGAATAGATCTTCAGTCTTCGTCACCTCTACCGCCTATGGTCCGTCGTGCAACATATCTGCCTCGGTGCCGGTTTTGGATAGCACCGTTTTTCCATAACGGTGTAATTTAACCACGGCGGCGCGTTAACAGCTTAAATTCTTAGCCACTTCCGAGATGCTTCTACCCTTGGCCCGAAAACCAATGATCATGCCCTTTTGGACGTCAGATAAATCGCTTTGTTACGAAAACGACTGCACTGTTTCAACGTCCCCCGGACAAACTTTCACATACCTTCCATTGGTAGCGCTGCCACGTGCCGTCTGTGAGTGGTCACTTCACGCTGACGTCGAACACAGGCAGTGCTCACAGTTACTGGATCGTGTAATAACCATCGTCAAATGAAATTCAGCGTCCTCAGAGGTACACAGGGGCCAAAAATAAAGGCCTTCGACAGTATACAGAGAATCTCATTTGGTAGCTGTTACGGGCTCAGATTTTTAAATTTCTTTTAGAACTGCTACGCTAAATCTTACACATGGGAGATTAGGAATAAAATGTATAAAATCGAATTGCTCAACGACCTTCATAGCTTGCACTTCTGGATTACTACGGAGTTATCCGAGTTGAGTCGCGATAGTACTTTATGACTATAGCCCTACGGGCAAGTCTCCAATTAATATGACTTATGCTGGATTATGTGCGAAAACTTAGAAACAAATTCGCGAGAAAGTATCACCAGTAAGATGCAAAACGCACTAACGAAAAACTCCATGAAGAAACCCATCGAAATGGAACAGCAGGCCAAGAACTTGAAGACTTAGCATCAGAGCGGCTTAGCATCGCTTAGTCAGTGAACTGAGCCTACCGACGAGAGACTTTATAACTTAAAGCTAGGAACAACGTTCTGCGAACAGCGCAATTTTAGGAAAACGATACCTTATAATGTCATATGGAAGTACCAAACACTGGTATGGAATTCGACTATGAAAACCAGATAAATGCAGGCTCAGAGGAAACCAACATTTACAGATGTGATACGATTAGACTGGAAGCTATCTCCAAACACGAAAAATAATGGCTTCATCTGGTTAGGTGGACATTATGTGAATTAATACTCCCATTCAATGGTTATGATCCCACTCGTGCCCGCTGATTTGTTAGTTTCGTACTTTCGTTTCCAGTAACAACCATTACGCGGAAGGACTTTCAAGGCGCCTGCACACTGCTCACTGACGTTCTCAGCTCTCTCATTCGTGTGAGTACGATTGGTACCTAAGCTTCAGCATGTGTGCTTATTTCGAGACATAAGATACAAAAAATTTGAAGAGAAGCTATTTACAGGGTGTTTCAAAAATGACCGGTATATTTGAAACGGCAATAAAAACTAAACGAGCAGCGATAGAAATACACCGTTTGTTGCAATATGCTTGGGACAACAGTACATTTTCAGGCAGACAAACTTTAGAAATTACAGTAGTTACAATTTTCAACAACAGATGGCGCTGCGGTCTGGGAAACTCTATAGTACGATATTTTCCACATATCCACCATGCGTAGCAATAATATGGCGTAGTCTCTGAATGAAATTACCCGAAACCTTTGACAACGTGTCTGGCGGAATGGCTTCACATGCAGATGAGATGTACTGCTTCAGCTGTTCAATTGTTTCTGGATTCTGGAGGTACACCTGGTCTTTCAAGTGTCCCCACAGAAAGAAGTCACAGGGGTTCATGTCTGGCGAATAGGGAGGCCAATCCACGCCGCCTCCTGTATGTTTCGGATAGCCCAAAGCAATCACACGATCATCGAAATATTCATTCAGGAAATTAAAGACGTCGGCCGTGCGATGTGGCCGGGCACCATCTTGTATAAACCACGAGGTGTTCGCAGTGTCGTCTAAGGCAGTTTGTATCGCCACAAATTCACGAAGAATGTCCAGATAGCGTGATGCAGTAATCGTTTCGGATCTGAAAAATGGGCCAATGATTCCTTTGGAAGAAATGGCGGCCCAGACCAGTACTTTTTGAGGATGCAGGGACGATGGGACTGCAACATGGGGCTTTTCGGTTCCCCATATGCGCCAGTTCTGTTTATTGACGAAGCCGTCCAGGTAAAAATAAGCTTCGTCAGTAAACCAAATGCTGCCCACATGCATATTGCCGTCATCAATCCTGTGCACTATATCGTTAGCGAATGTCTCTCGTGCAGCAATGGTAGCGGCGCTGAGGGGTTGCCGCGTTTGAATTTTGTATGGATAGAGGTGTAAACTCTGGCGCATGAGACGATACGTGGACGCTGGCGTCATTTGGACCGCAGCTGCAACACGGCGAACGGAAACCCGAGGCCGCTGTTGGATCACCTGCTGCACTAGCTGCGCGTTGCCCTCTGTGGTTGCCGTACGCGGTCGCCCTACCTTTCCAGCACGTTCATCCGTCACGTTCCCAGTCCGTTAAAATTTTTCAAACAGATCCTTTATTGTATCGCTTTTCGGTCCTTTGGTTACATTAAACCTCCGTTGAAAACTTCGTCTCGTTGCAACAACACTGTGTTCTAGGTGGTGGAATTCCAACACCAGAAAAATCCTCTGTTCTAAGGAATAAACCATGTTGTCTACAGCACACTTGCACGTTGTGAACAGCACACGCTTACAGCAGAAAGACGACGTACAGAATGGCGCACCCACAGAGTGCATTGTCTTCTATATCTTTCACATCACTTGCAGCGCCATCTGTTGTTGAAAATTGTAACTACTGTAATTTCGAAAGTTTGTCCGCCTGAAAATGTACTGTTGTCCCAAGCATATTGCAACAAACGGTGTATTTCTATCGCTGCTCGTTTAGTTTTTATTGCCGTTTCAAATATACCGGTCATTTTTGAAACACCCTGTAGGTATATTAACTAACTGCACTAACAAGCCTTAATATTGGTCTGTCTTCCGTTTTCAAATTTTCATTACAATTATTAAGGAATGCCAAGCACGTCATTCTTTATTGTACGTATATTTCTTGGAATTTAATTCTTTAATCCCGTTTTTTAATTAAGAATTTTTTGCAGGCGACAGTCACATTTATTAGGAAATCCAATTTTATATTTCTGTAAAATATTGACGCTGTTTTTACTGCACGCCTTCAAGGATGCACGTAACAATCTTGTTGCTTTGTTATAAAATCGAACGATAACCAGCATGTACTTTACAACCCGTATTTTTTTTCAATTTCAAATTCACGTGTCATTGCAGTCTGCGACGTTTGTCGGCTCTGGTCAATGGAAGCAGTCACAATGGTATGCCTGCTATTAGTCCAATCTGAGAAGACGATATCGAACCGTCGGCCCAGACATGTCCACGTCCGTTGCGGTGCTCCAACGTCACGGCAGCTGTTCTGTCCGTTACGGCCTAGCGGGCAAGACGACTGTCATATCGCGCTGTGGTCACACTATGTCGTCCAGTACCCTGTCGGCGCTGTGTACGATCCTCTTCTCTCCACTGGTTCCATATACGCGTCACTTGTGAAGCAGCATGACCTTTACTACGAGTCGCAATGTCACGGATCGACAGACCCGCGTCCCGGAGGTCATTTTATCCCGTTCGAACGCACTCACATGCCATTATTTCACCCTGTGATGACGGCGAGACATCGTGGCACTTCGTTACACTTCCCACTTCACTTGATATGACAGCTCCGCACCGACTGAGCGTTGCGTAACACTGACCTCTCCCGTCTCAAAAAAAGAGGACGTTGTTGGACCTACTTGCACGTTACCTCTCTGCCACTTAAATAACTGATTGCAGTTCTCCTGTTCTATGCGTTCTCTTACCGTGACGTGTTGCATACCACCGCTTCTGTTTCACTTTTTACCGACAGTAGTGCAGTTTTTATGTCTTTTCAAACTAGAAACTTTAAGAAGCGCCTTTATTTTTCCAGTAAGTGTAGTTGCACCAGTGTACTGACTTCATTCACAATAATACTTATATAGTGACTGAAAAATTTAGTCTCCTCCTTATTTCTCTGTTCCCACTTTTACGTCTATCTCTCAACAATTTTCTTTAAACGATTAGTCGCTAATTCTGCAAAACGGATCTGGAAACATTAACCGAGAAGCACACCATCCGGGGTGACAGGCGTTTACGCACAATGTCGTTCCCAAGCAGCAGCATCTTCGAACATTCGAAGTTCTACTCCCAGGCTGTTGAGCGCACCTGGCCACTGTCTCCTCATTTTTAAGTCTGTCGCTCACTAAAAGTCAGCAGCCTGGGTAAGAGTGAGTTGGCGTGAATGTGATGCGGATGGACGGCCACACTGGCACTGGCGGAAGATGCCGGGCGCGAAAGCTTGCAGTTGGCTCTTAGCACACGGGCTGCTAGGAAAAGACTTGCCCCCTCCTTCCAGAGCAGTCAGATTATAGCTCACAGAAGATACTAATATATAATCGGTTAATGCATCGGAGAAGTGACACGACAGTATGCATCACCTAAATGTCTAAGTAAACGGAATCTCACAGCCATGAAGTAAGTAATATTTGAAAGAAAAAGAAAGTCAACTGTTACTAAGTACGAGGGAAGGTCGCTAAGTTAATGCACAATAATTTATTACCCGAAAGTTTAATAGGTAACAAAAAAATCACGCATGTACTTACATATTTACCCAAATTTTCTACGCAGTCACCAATGTTCTCAATACGTTTCTCCCATATTGCTTCCAGTTTCAGTACGCCGTGTTCGTGGAAGTCCGTTTGGTTAGAGTATAGCCAAATCCAGACTGCTGATTTCACTTCCACATCTGTCGCAAAGCAATGCCCCGCCAGGAATTTCTGCATGGCACCAAACAGATGAAAGTCTGGCGGTGCAAGATCCGGACTGTACGGTGGATGCTGGAGCACCTCCCACTGAAATCTGGCTATTTTATCACGAACAGGAGCAGCAGCATTGGGGCGAGCAATGTCATGAAGAAGTTACCATCAACGTCGTAGCGTTTGTCACGAAGGGCACGACGCAACTTTACCACAGTTTCAATGTATGCTGCAGCGCTCACAGTGGTCCTGTGTTCTGAAACGCCCACCAGTAACACACAACGCGTATTCCGTAACACTGTCACAAGCGCTATCCTAGCAGACTGAGTCATTCTGAATTTCTTTCATACTGGGGAACCAGCGCATTTCCTTTCAATAGAGGCCTGCTTGGTTTCGGGTATGTAGTGGTACGCCCATGACTCGTCACCAGTGAGGTTTCCTTTCAGAACGTCCTGCCCTTCTGCAGCGTAACGTGTTAAGTGATTCAGGCTTATCATTCGCTGGCCCTTGTGATCGTCAATCAGGTTCTTAGGCACCCAGCGAGCACCAACTTTACGAATTTTCAGCATGTGATAAGCAATATCGTACACCGCACCATATGAGATGTTTAACTGTTGCGATACGGCTCACATTTCCAAATGTCTGTCGTTCAAAATTGCTACCCCCATGGCTCCGATGTTCTGTGGGTTCTCAGCTGTTACCCGCGTCCTGGAGCGTGGCGAATCACTAAGGTTCACACGGCCCTCTTGGAAGAATGCACACCAACTAGGGACATTGCTACGGCCCAGAGTCGTCCCCATACACGGCTCACATTTTCCTACGGATTTCACTTGGTTTATGACCTTTGGCCCACAAAGATCGAACCACATTTCACGGCTCATCACAAGGTGACGACAATAACATGAGCGCCATGTTTGTTTTGTAGTTCAGGCTGTTCTCGCTAGAGATGCACATAGAAACAAAATTACTCTGTGGCCCAAATTTCAAAATATAACGTCGGATAATTTCAACATTCCAGCTGCAATATCAGGAGAGCCAAATTAATGTGCGTTACTTTCCGATCCTCCCTCGTAATAGGGAGCAGTAAAATTCCACGAAACTATTCGTGGCTTCCACTACCATCGTCCGTGGCCGTATCTCTGCGGGAGTCTTCGGATTCTGCGGTGCTGCCGCCTGGGCATGCCTTACGGCGATTCGCATCACACTGTCCCGTCGTGATCCTGCACTCATCCTCAAATTAAGGATAATTGCAGAATGTGGTGCCCCTCAGCGTGGCATTAAACTAAACTGGCGCTAATAGCGTAGACACATGGGGAACACACACGATACAGATCTGTAAGTCCACGTTATTGGTGATAAGTTGAGAAAACCGTCCCGAAACACATGTGCTACAAAACGCCACTGTTTCCTGCGCATATACTCCGATATCAAGATCGGATATTATCACCATGCACACATACACAGGCCGCACAACGGGTTGGCATACTCTGGATCAGGTGACCGAGCAGTTGCTGGGGTATAGCCTACCATTCTTGCACCAATGCCTGTCGGAGCTCCTGAAGTGTCCTAGGGGTTTGAAGACGTGTTGGATGGGGTTTAGGTCTGAAGAACAGGCAGTCCACTCCATTCGCCTGATATCTTCTGTTTCAAGGTACTCCTCCACGATGGCAACTCCGTGGGATAGTGCGTTATCATCCATCTGGAGGAAGATGCGACCCACTGCACTCTGGAAAGGAGGACTGGTGCAAAATGACGTCCCGATACACCTGAGCTGTTACAGTTCCTCTGTCAAAGACACGCAGGGGTGTTCGTGCACAAATCATAATCCCACCCCACACCATCAAACTACGACCTCCATACAGGTCTCTTTGAAGGGCATTAAGCGGCTGGTATCTGGTTCCTGGTTCACGCCACATGAAAACTCAGCGAGAATCACTGTTCAGGCTATACCTGGATTCATCTGTGAACATAACTTGGAACCGCTGTTCCAATGACGATGTACTGTGTTCTTGACACCTGGCTCTCCTGTAACCAGGGGTCAGTGCAATGCACCTTGCAAGTCTCCGGGCGAATAAACTATGTCTGTTCAGTCGTCTGTAGACTGTGTGTCTGGAGACTACTGTTCCAGTGGCTGCGGTAAGATCCCGAGCAAGGCTGCCTGCGGTACTCCGTGGCCGTCTGCGGGCACTGGTGGTGAGATATCGGTCTTCTTGTGGTGTTGTACATTGTGGACGTCCCGTACTGTAGCGCCTGGACACGTTTCCTGTCTGCTGGAATCGTTGTCATAATCTTGAGATCACACTTTGTGGCACACAGAGGGCCTGTGCTACGACCTGCTGTGTTTGACCAGCCTCCAGTCGCCCTAATATTCTACCCCTCATAACGTCACCAATGTGTGTTCTTTGAGCCATTTCCAATGCATTGTCACCATTAGCACGTCTGAAAACGTCTGCTCACCTACTCGCTGCACCGCACACTGACATGCACCAACACACCTCTGCCTATGTGGACTGCTGCCAGCGCCACCATGCGACGACCGCAGTCGAATGCACCGCATGGTCATACCCTGAGGTGATTTAAACCCGCAAACCGCCCAGCAGAGCTTTGTTTCACTATGTATGAGCATTATCCTTAATTTATGAGCATGAGTGTAGTAATCTTCCTGCTAACCGTGCACGTTTCGGCAGTAGGCTTCCCAGCTCTCGGTGGTGACTTACTGGTAGGGAGCGTTGGTGGGGGTTTTCTTATTTTATTTGCGGCAGATATATTCCGTCACGCTCCGCTCTGAGTTTTCTTTTTCTTTTTTTTTTTAATTCGGCCATGCAAACTCAACACCATTCAGATCGCAGTTGTGAGGCTGCACTCTGATAACTTTATGACCTTCAGCGGTGGTCCATTGGTCGAGGTCAAATGAGTCTCTGGCGCGCCTGTTTTGAGAAAATAAATCTACTTCCGAATGTTATGGTACCATCGGATATTCTGTAACCACTCTATCACCGTAATCTTGGGTGTTATATTTGACAATTTTTCGACCTGCCTGCATTGGTATGGTGCATTATCCAACGCAATAATTGATCGTGATGGAAGGTATGAATGCACCACCTCATATCATTTGTGAAAGATTGCGGAATTCATTTTGCCGCTAATAGCCACTTTGCGAGGATTTAGTCCAACAATGGGGTTCAACTTTTTTTTTTTTTTTACATACACTTCCTATAATGGAACGTTCTGGAGACTCTTCCGCATGCTTAGACATCCGTCACTCCTTCGCTTCGCAGCATTTACCACAGCTGATGTTGATTTCTATCCACGTCTCATCTAATTAGAAGGTTTCGATGCCAGCTCCTCTATAGTTTATCTTTTGCGCTAAGAAATGAGGGCGCCAGGACGCTACGTCTGCGCGTTTGTTAAGCAAGTGTCTTCTTGTCTACCTTCTTTCACTTCAAGCCCACGGTGTTTAATACGTTTGTCAAGGAGGTAGCACTTAAACCCTGGTTTATCTTTTTCTTCAATACTGGCAGAAATTTACCCACTGTTGATACAGTTTTCTTAAGGGTACAGAATTCAAATGTGTCGAATTACCCGCTCACTACAATCTTCGGTGGTTGTTTCAAGCTCGCCAGTACTTCACCCACGGGCAGTAATAGAAAATTAATTCTTAGTACGTTGGTCTACACTCTACACTGAATACATCGAAATGAGGTAAAATAACATATGATATACAATTGTGCTACCATACAATATGGTTTAGGCATTAACAGCGTGCATAAGTTACAGTGTTTAACGCACACAATATGTGCACTGAAATTTTTGTCTGTCGTAGGGAATACTAAGAGCGACGGGATCGGTAGAGTACCTTATACTCGCTCCCAGCAGCCAAAGCGTTAAGTTTTGGTCCAGCTAAGAGTCGCCTAACCTATTTTAAATAACTATCCTGCGTAACGAGTCAGTACTTGCCAAGTAAAGGGCGTTAAGTCCAAGTTACTTTGCGCATCTCCAGCTATGTGTAACATCATAAAGAAATACAGCCATAACTTCAATGACATTCGGTAATACATAAAAAGAACAGAAAAATTGAAGTACCTGAAAACTCACAACCACACATTTGTAAACAGATGATTTAGAAGTGCTACCAGGAATCAGTATACACCCAAAATGTATGTATAATTAAGTAATTTTCTTTATATTACAGGCCCCTGATGATGCGTAGTATACATAGGCGAAACATGTTTGGTTAGAAACAAAACAAACTTTCAGTTGACGAAATTTTCTAATCTGTATCAGAAACCTAATAGGATGATACCTTTACACCTAAGGAAGTACAGTAACATTTATAAACCCGGCCCTGTCTGCGAAATGTTGTGAAACTACGGTAAGCATGGATTCGCATCTACATCGGATCCTCCCTTCAAAGTGCTGAACTGCTTTTGTCGGTGCTGGTACCACTAACTGTGTGTTGTGGCTGCAGAGATACGGCTGGCGTTATTAGAGTGACGGTGTTTGGACACACTGGTGTCAGAATACCTAGAAGTAGCGACTCGGGCGAGCAAGAAAGTGGCAGCGGCGCACTGGGACAGATAGCTATCGGCTGGGCGGGACACGGCGCAGGGACACGGACAGGGAAACAGGTCCCTCTTCGGCGCACGCCTTCCGGGTAGCCACTGGCGAGCCGAGCCGAGCTCAGCTGGGCTGGGCTGGGCTGCAGGCGCTGACTCACGACACGGCTAGTTTCTCTCCGCAGGACCAGCGGCCGCCACCGCCACTTCCCGTTGCGCAACGGTAATTAGCGCTGCGAAGGTCGCCACCGCGAACCCGCGCAATTCCTCCCACGAGCCAATCTGCGCTTTCTGCTCCGGGAGCTACATATCCTCTTAACTGCGATTCACTAGATACACGATATCATCACTCCGATGCTTCGTCCTGACCGTTTCACTTTAGCGCCCAGTGCCTACAAAATACACTGGTGCGCAAAACTTAACGACGAAAGTAGCTTTCGGATGGTATGTCATTGCTAAGTAACATAGCTCGATGAAATTTTGATCACAGATAGAACAGCTGCAGTGTAGTATACGTGGTGGCTCAAAGAAATATGCAGTGAGACGAACGCAAATGACACTTATTCAAAGATAAGAGTGACGCTACAGCCACCGTGACGATTGTTGCCTGGACGTTACAGAAGGTGGGACATGGTTCTTAATAGGGTGTGTGGTCACCACGGACGGCGAAGTATTGTCTGCCACGTGCTCCCATGCTAGCTCCAAGTTCGGGAAGAAGACTTTTCCATTAATCCACCAGAGCGGCTGATAACTGCTGGATGGTCGGTCGTGCATGCCAAACTACGCCTCCCCAACGGAGTTAATTTTGGGTAGTGAGCAAGCCAGTTCATTCGCCGAATATCCTCTCTTTCCAAAAGCTGCTACATCTACACTGTTCGGTGCGTCGAGCATTGTCATTCATAACAAAGAGTCATGGTCGAATACATCCGTCAAGACCCCCATGGGGAAGGAACACAGTGTCAGATTAGCAGTGACCGTTGAGTGTACCGTGTTCAAAGATCTGGAGGTCAGTACGCTGATGAAACATTATGCCTCCCACACCCTAACATCTGGACCAATAAAATTATCACGTTCGACAGTGTTCCTGAGTGCATTACGCGTTCCACTTCGCGCCACATAAGCGTATGTCCAGAATCGTTACTCAGACTGCATCAGCACTCATCGCAGAAGAGCTCGCGACCCCTATCATCGTTGTTCCACAACCTATGCTCTTGGCGCCATCGCAAACTATCATGCAGCTATCCGAGTGTCAACGGAACTTTACATGCTGGTCGTGGGCAACGAGACCACCTCACTACAGTCGCTTTGCCACTGCGTAGCGTGAGATTGCGTTCCTTGCAGTCCTGGCAAATGTGGTTGCAATTTCACCTGTTACTTGACTTACACTATGTGATCAAAAGTATCCGGATTCCTGGCTGAAAATAAAAGTTCATGGCGCCCTCCATCGGTAATGCTGGAATTCAATATGGTGTTCGCTCACCCTTAGCCTTTGTGACAGCTTCCACTCTCGCAGGCATACGTTGCATCACGAGATAGATTTCTTGGGGAATGGCAACCTATTCTTCACGGAGTGCTGTATTGAGAAGAGGTATCGAAGCCGATCGGTGAGGCCTGGCACGAAATCGGCGATTCAAAACATCCGAAAGGTGTTCTATAGCATTCAAGTGGGGACTCTGAGCAGGCCACTCCATTAGAGGGATGTTTTTGTCGTGTGACCACTCCATGCATTATGAACAGGTGCTCGATCGTGTTGAAAGATGAAATCGCCATCCTCGAATTGCTCTCCAACAGTAGGAAGCAAGAAGGTGCTTAAAACATTAATGTAGGCCTGTGCTGTCATAGTACCAAGCAAAACAACAAGCGGTGCAAGCCCCCTCCATGAAAAACACTACCACACCGCCTCCGAATTTTACTGTTGCCACTACACACGCTGACAGACGACGTTCACCGGGCATTCGCCATACCTACACCCTGCCATCGGATCTCCACATTGTGTACAGCGATTCGTCACTCCACACAACGTTTTTGCACTGTTCAATGGTCCAATGTTTACGCTGCTTACACCAAGCGAGGCGTCGTTTAGCATTTACCGGTGTGTTGTGTGGCTTATGAGCAGCAGCTCGACCATGAAATCCAAGTTTTCTCACCTCCCACCTAACTGCCATAGTACTTGCAGTGGGTCCTAATGCTGTTTGGAATTCCTGTGTGATGGTCTCGATAGGTGTCTGCGTATTATACATTGCGAGCCTCTTCAACTGTCGGCGGTCTCTGTCAGTCAACAGACGAGGTCGGCCTGTACGCTTTTGTGCTGTACGTGTCCCATCATGTTTCCACTTCACCATCATATTGGACACAGTGGACCCATGGATGTTTAGGAGTGTGGAAATCTCGCGTAGAGACGTATGACACAACTGACACCCCATCAGATAAGTGAACTGTCCATAGAAAAATCTATGACAATTATCGAAGCAAAATACACGTGGCGTTAAAGTCAACGGAATGCCCTTTCGGCGCATTAAATTTGAGTTTTATGTTCGTTAGTAGATGACAGTGAGAAACGTAAGCATAACTTAATTTTTAAATTTAGAATCGCTGTGAAGTTACGTAAAAAATTATGATACAATAAACCCTCACAAATTCAGACTCAAGTAACTCTGAATTAGCGAAATGAAACGCCACCTTACAATACCCGACATGATTCGTGACAAGGTTGTTCATTGTAATATGTATTCCGCACCCTGTTCTTTCCCATCTGCTCCCCCGTTATTTTGATAGCAAGCACGCAACGACGATGAATCCTTCATGCCGAATCCATCATGAAGAGTTGTTTTATATTCCATCTCCGCGATCAGTCAAAACTGTAATAAATTGAATATAGTGGGAAGTATTTCAAAAATTACAGTTCGGTTACTGTAACACTGTGTTATAATCCGAATTACAGTTTGACGTAACTTCAGAAAATATTTCTTTAATTCTTGCTTTCAACAATTCGGACTGAGACTCACTCGAATTAGTCCGAATTGGTAGCATCTCACAGCAGGCAGCAAATAAACGAGGGCAACTGTTACAAGATTTTGAGGTATAAAATAGGAAAAAAGTGACAAATTTTGAGATTCGGAGACCTTACCAACGATCAAAACGTGTTTTCTATGTGAGAAAGGCTAGTACCTGCGAATGAGTTATTTCGAAAGGAAAAGACAAAAAAGCAATTTACGAAGAAATTCATTTGGACCATGCTTCTGTAAGGGCGTGAAAACTTAACACTGCTGAAAACAGAATATAACGCTTAGTATAAGTGATACTGAGCTGTGGCTTTGGTGAAGACTAGTAAGAACCAGTTGGACGGAAATAAAATATCGTGAGAAAGAGAACCAAGGCAAAGTGAGGTGCAGGTAACCAAGTCTCAAAATTATTAAGAAATTTGAAGGATAATACAAATTACACCGGAGTCGTTGCAACAACAATGCATAGCCTTTAGAAGATAGTGATGATGATTTGTCTTAAGCTCCTCGACGACTTTTATATATAATTTGATGGTAGTGTTTTGCGCTTTTGCTTGCCACTTTCTTCAAAACGTATTTTGAATTACGTGAAAACCGTAGGTATAAACAAGCTAAACGTATCCCGTCAACGTACTTAGCCCACAATCTTTTGACATCAAACGGAAAAAAGGTTCTACAAAAACAAAATTACCTAGTCCAGCTGTGAAACAATATAGGGGAGAAGACAAGATGATGGGGGACATGGGAAAAATCGGAAACGGCACTGTAATCACTTCAGGAAGGCAGCATAATTGGCAGCGCGGGGTAGCCGCGTGGTCTTGGGCGCCTTACGACGGTTCGCGCGGTTCTCCCTCGTGCGCGCGCGCGTGCGCGTGTTGTTCTTAGCCAAAGGTAGATTAAGTAGTGTGTAAGCCTAGGGACCGATGACCTCAGCAGTTTGGTCCCATACGAACTTACCACAGATTTACAAATTCTAGAATAATTGTTTGATCTTATTTAAGCGTCGTCAGAATATATTCGAGTCCATTTCTAAATTAACTGGCACGTTATCCGATTATTAGCGGGAAGGCTAGGGAGCATCGAAACTTTACTTGTGTGCGTGTATGCTATAGTAGGTGATTTGGAGGTGGACCATTTGCGAAATTTAGTTAACGTAACTGCCACATCTGGCGGCAACAACGGGTCAAACTAGGCGAGCAATCGGGTCTCATGCAATCTCATTCTGTTTGAACTTTCTGTCCATGTCTTCTAGCGAGTGTTGTGGGCAACGCATGATCCGATGACATCATGGAGGCCGGTAACAGAGTGCTGCCAAGTGCCTCAATACGTCAGAGACGTGCCCAAATGACCAAGTTAGTGATTTTATTGGGTACTCTGTAATATCCCATACCAATACGCCAGGTGCTGGGCACGTATGACGATGATTAAAGCAGTCTGGCTGGTAACATCCCTTCCTTTTGAAGCCTCAGCTCACGAGTGTGTCCATCGTTATGCTGTGTGGATAACAGAGACTCCTCTGAAAAGATGACACGGTGCCACTGAAGCGTCGAGCGTTATAGTCGTACGCACCACTATCGGCGTGCCCCCCCTGTACATGTCCAATAATAGTAGTCGTGCTCGCAGCTGGTGGTGCTCCAGACGCCGCTTTTTTTTTGCTGCAAACATATTCCCGACTCTAGTTACGTGACGTCGCTGACGATCCTGCACAACCGAGCGAATAAAGTGCCCGTCCTATCGGGTACCAATCGCATGGTGTCGCCGAGATTCTGCGCAGCGTTCAGTATGGCACGGCTGAACCTATCGATTTCGTGTTCGTGTGGAAGTCGTGGGGTTCCGACCAACGCGAGCAGCAATATCACGGAATGGTAACTTGCTGTCTCTCCCTTGTCAGATTAGCTTAGGCTAATGAATAGGCGTTTCGGTGGATGGGTGACGGAGGAGGAAGAGGGGGCGGCGGCGGCGGCGGCGGCGGCGGGCCACCTGTTGGGACAGCCTCCTGGTACTGAAATGTCACGTGGGAGTGGGTGTTGTGCCCTGCCATACCATACCGTGCCATCCCAACACTATCGTCTCCAAACATCTATTCAGTGGTGTCGCTTGCGTGGCGAGGCGATAACTCGTGTGTACAGTAGAACCCCTCTAATCCGACCTTGGATGGTCCGTCACTCCGGTTAGTCCGACCGTGCTCAGGCTCGCGAGCCTGTGCCGACTTGTCACTGACTGGACGCCTGTCGGGCCATTGTTGTTGTGTCTATCGCTGTGCATATTTTTATACTGTGCGTTATTGTGCAGTTTTATCCTTTGTTGGGATTAAAAAACGTCGTCGTTTGCTTTATTCCGTGTTCTCTACAGTACTTATTACTGTAGATTCATTGTGTGTACAGTTTTCTGTTTTTCAACATGTCTGGATTCAAACGTAAGCACGTAGCTCTTTCACTAAATGAAAAATTAGCAGTGCTACAAAGACTGGACGAAGGAGAATCGCTCCAAAAAATTGCAAAGGAACTGAATGTAGGTTTTACGATAATTAAGGATTGGAGGAAGAATAGGGAAGACATTGAATTCTATACAGTTACGACTGATGGTGAAAACACTCTGAAGAATCGCAAAACATTAAAAAAGCCTAAACTTGAACTGCTTGATAACGCATTGTGGATGTGGTTTTGTCAAGAAAGAAGGAAAGTATCTCCAATATCTGGGCCAATTCTCAAAGAAAAAGCGATAGTTTTGTACAAAAAACTGGAAGCCGAAAGTAAATTTGCTGCCAGTGAAGGCTGGATTGATCGTTGGAAAACTCGTCACGGTGTCCAATTTGTTTCTATTTCCGGAGAAAAACTATCTGCCAATGCCGCAGCTGCTAAGGAGTTTTCCGTTAAGTTTCAAGAAATTGTAGAAGAAAATGAACTGTTACCCTGCCAAGTGTATAACATCGAAAAGACAGGGCTGAACTTTAAAATGTTGCCAACAAAAACGCTCGCAGCTTCAAATGAATCCGTGGTAGGAACGAAACTTATAAAAGATAGAATAACAGTTATTCCTTGTAGTAACGCAGATGGTACCCACAAGCTCCCCTTGTTCGTCATTGGCAAAGCTAAGAAGCCAAGGGCAATCAAAAATATAAACTTATCTTCCTTGCCGGTTTATTACCGCAATCAAAAATCTGCTTGGATGGACTGCAACCTTTTTAAATCCTGGTTTTTCGAAGAGTTTGTGCCATCGGTCGAAAAAGACTTTAAGCAAAAAAATCTGCCTGTTCGTGCTCTACTGCTTTTGGATAACGCACCATCACATCCATTCGAGGAAGATTTGGTGAAATGGGACTTAAAAGCTCTCTTTCTGCCTCCTAATGTGACCACACTCATCCAACCAATGGATCAGGACGTTATCGAATGGTTAAAAAGGCGATATCGCAGGAAGTATATCAGCTCAATCTTGGAAAAATCTGAATGAGGTCATAACTTGTTTGAGGCAATGAAATCCCTGAGCATCAAAGATGCTATGTACACAATCGCTGCAGCATGGGATGAACTGAAACCTGACACACTGCGTAAATCGTGGCGTAAGTTTTGGCCACTGAAAATGAGCATACCGAAGATGAGAAAAACAACGACACACTGGAAATCGTTAAAGATCTACAAACTCTGGAGCCGAACGTCCCTGCCAATGAAGTTGAAGAGTGGATCAACGAATGTGACAAAGCCTGCGACACTTTTGAAGAACTCAATGGCGACCAGATTGTTGTCGCTGTTAGCCAGGAAACTGTGAATGAGGACTCGGACAGCGAAGACGAACCCCCCACCCGGATTTCACGCAACGACGCAAAAAACGCTTTTGACATCGCCCTTCAATACATCGAACAGAATCAAACTTCAACTCCAATGGACGTTCTGTGGATAAAAAAATGGGACACTGCAGCTACATCTGGTATAACATCTGCTAAACAAAAATGTATCACTTTTTCCAAGTAATTTGTTTTCGTTTTTACTGTAAAAACAATCCATACAGTCAAATCATTCCTCAGTTTATACATACAGTACTATAATTTGTTTGTCGTTTTTCCTTTTAAAACCAATACATATTACAGTGTGTGTAGACTTTTTTTAGTTAATATATTGTGTAACACTGTGTAAAAAACATCTTTTTATATTAGTGTAGACATCTTTTAGTTCTAAAATCGTTTAATTTTTTGTACTTTATGTCTTTTTATATTTTTTCCAATAAATATTAGATTTTTCGGATAATCCGACCTTTTTTACGTTCCGACCGTGGTCCCGGTCCAGAAGGTGACGGATTAGAGGGGTTCTACTGTAGTTTGTAGCATTTAGCACTCTCAGCTCCGTCTCCCTTTCTTATATTATCATAGAAATTGTTGAGCAGCAGTTTTCTAGCAACTAAATTTACTACAGTGTCATCTAACGACAAAGAATTTTGTTCATGGGTGAGCGATACAGGATGTATGTACCGTAGTTGACACTTGGCACTCCCGGATCCTGCTCAGTATCGCAGCTGTAGCATTAAAGATAGCGATGTGATTCATTCTGCCGCGTGGTAGAGGATGAAATGTAATGACACTGTATGAACAACCGATATTTTGACTGTTTTATTAGGCAACCAATTTCGTCGCGCCAGTCATGTCGCATTAAATATGAAGTACCAGTGATGATGAGATTCCATACTCCGAGGAGCGTAGGGGACGATGCGGGAGACCCGCACCGCCGTATTAGGCAAGGTCCTAGCGGAGGTGGTTTGCCATTGCCTTCCTGCGACCGTAATGGGTATGAATGATGATGACGACGACACAATAAGACCCAGTCACCTCGAGTGAGGAAAAAGCCCTGACCCCGTCGGGAATCGAATCGGGACCCAGTGCGCGGGAAGCGAGAACGCTACCGCAAGACCACGTATGCCAGTCGTAGATGTGTAAGACGAGGCAACAAGACATGCACAAGCGGTACTTTTGTCATTCATACGACAGGTCTGAAGATGACCTGATTGGAACGCCGAAACTGGTTACCTACTAAAACAGTATCAAAATAACGACTGTTGGTACAGTATTATTAATTTAATCGACCAGCCGCTGTCCCATGCTCCAAAGCCCTAGGTGGAGTTACGTTAACTGGCAGAGAACAGGTTTGTAACGTTTTCGAGTGTAAGCACACTTTGTGCCGATTGATATTCAGCGTCAGCTTTGCAGAAATCTTGGGTTGGACATAATGAGCAAGAAGTAGCGAATTTATAGTGCAGATTTCTGAAATCATTCAGAGAAGGGTACAGTACATAAAAGATAAAGTAACACCCTCCGCTGCCATCACGATTTCAGTTGCTCCTGAGCTGTCTTTCCTTGAAAGTTTATTGATACGATTACAGTATTCTCAAAAAAGTAGGCCAGGACATTATGGTATCAAACCACGTTTATTTCTAGTGGAATCCGATATAAATGTGACGGCCCTTTGCAGCTGCTTCCGCTCTGAACGACTGCCATCAGACTACTGTCTTTCAAAACAGTTTATCGTTCGAGATGATTTTTTTCAGGTATATTATATGTGGCGACTATGACAAGATATCCTGAGAGCTCCAATCGACATAGTATGTAAATTATAATTTATTTGGAATACACCAATAGTGACTTTATATGAATCTTAATCTTGAAAAAATTTTATTTCATAAAACAACCTCTTCAAGATTACTACTTCTTGTAATCGCATGATTTTTCACGTATTGTCTAAAATCAGCGACACTAGAGATCATCCACACTTTCCCCAACATAGATGCAGGACGTATTGCACTAACTTGGCAGCGCTAGATTGCTGAACAGAGTAACATGCGAAAATTTAGACAAGAACAGTGAGAAGGAGTTGTGGTTCAACCACCGGAGACCTCTCTGACGTTAGCTTGATAACTGAAAAAATGAAGAATGAGGCTTAAAATCCAGTCGACAAAGAGGTGATTAGCGAAGAACTTCAAGTTCTTATTGGGAAAGAATGGAGAAAAACTATTCAGTGTCCTTTTTAAAGAAACCATCCCATTTTTTACTTAGAGAAACCAGGGAAAACCAACTTGTATAGCCGGAAGGGGATTAGAATCCTGAACTCCACTATACTAGTCCTATGTTTCCTCACTCTTCTATCCCTTTCGGATTGCTTATGAAAGCAGGACTTACGAGAAAGAACACTTTTCTAATATTTGTTGACCTAAGATAATCGTTAGAACACGTCATGTGGTTCAAGATCTTTAAAAGCTTCTCAGAATTATAGGTATACTCCGCAGGGAAAGATGATTAATATACAATACTTAGAAGAACAAAGAGGCAACAGTAAGAATGTAATACCAAGAATGAAACGCTTGGTTAAAAACCATGAAGCAAGGACGCAATATTTCCCTTCTATTGTTTAACCGCCGCATCGAACAAGCAATGAATTAAGTAAAAGATCCAGGAATGGTATTAAAAATTCAGGGGAAAGGATATCAATGATGAGATTCGCTGATGAAATTGCTATTCTCAGCGAAAGTGAAGAAGCATTACAGGATCTGCTGAATGGAATGAAATCTAATGAACACACAATATGGACTGAGGATGAACTGAAGGAGTGGTAAGTAATGATGATCAGCGGAAATGAAATTAGCGATAAATTTATCGAAACTGGAGCGAAGAAGTGAAGAAGTGAAGAAATTCTGCTACATTGTAACCGATACGTGATATGGCGCCTCTAACCTCGCGGCCGCTGCGCGCGGCTGCATCATGGTCTGTAGAAAAATAGGGAAAGAAGAAAATCGAGGTGGTCAGGATGATGTGGAAAAGGCATATACTGAAAATTAAGTTGACATATTTAGTAAGGAATGAGGTTCTCCGCAGAATCGGTGAGTAAAGGAGTGCCTGAAAACTAGTTATCAGAAGAATGGTCAGGACGATAGCCTGTGTGTTAAAAAATCATGGGATACCTTCCATGGTACTTAAAATGAACTGTCAAGGACAAAAGCTATGGGGTAAGACACAAATTTGAGTACATCTAACAAATAACTGAGGACTTTGGATGTAAGAGCCACTCTGAGGTGATGAGGTACGGACAGGACAATAATTATAGCGGGCTGCATCAAACGCGTCAGAAGAGTGACGAAGAAAGAAAGTACTGAAGATGGTGAAATACCCGTGATGGAGAATGCAGTGTGCGGCCGTCTGTCATTATTGACAACACAGGGTACATATACGAAACTTGACAGCCTTTTTCCGCATATTCCCTCATTCTGAAAACTGCAGCGAACTGTTCACTATCAATCACAGGATGCTCAGAGAACGTGTAATGTTGATGCTCGACATTTCTCTCCCACACATAGATGAAGTCGAAACATATTTTACAGGCATTCAGAAAGAATTCGTCCGACAGCTTATTCTATCGTATTAAGGTTGTTCCAATAGGTTCCATCTATCAATGTGACTACTAAGAGAAGACGGCGTACGCAATTTCAGTATCATTCGATGAATTTCTTTGAGGTGGGACTACAAGCTATATCGCCTGGAATGATGATTGTCTCACTTATCGAGATGAAAATGTTACTAACAGCTCAATCATTTGTTATCCGTCGCAATAAATGGTTCCAGGAAATTGTCTTCTGTATTGTGAAACTTGTGTATTGTCATGCTATGTTCAGTACATCAGTGGGAGTGGGAACACTAAGTCTGCACTTTATCCACTAAATGTGTTCTAATTTGTTAGAAAATTTCATTACACATCTTACGCCATCCACAATATAAAATGATGAGTGAATTGCTGCTGTCAGAAATTGTTGCGACCAAAGTTTTCAGTAATAATAATAATAATAATAATAATAATAATACAATAATAATATCAAAAACAACAGTGCCGCGCAGTGACAGATTAGAGTACCTCAACATCTGATTGCCTATTCCAGTCCTTAAGTTGTCTTGTGCACGGAGAACAGTAATTTAGTGTTATCGTTTATTGGATAGTAAAGTGGATGGTTTTTAAATGAAGCGAATGATAACAAACGTTAAAAGAACGAACAGTAATGTTTCACATTCCGTTGACGTTTTCACACAGGCATACATTAATGCAGTCAATTAAAAATACTTGTTTATCAACAGTAATAACAACTAGAATCTGTAGTACTTCTATAGCTACGAGACCATGTCTTATGCACCAGACATTATATTAGTCATGTCATGATATCCTCAATGTGCTCTAGTAACGCTAGCTCTTCTCAATTCATGAATTTGCAGTTGCGAATGAGGACTACCGTCAGCAGCAGAATGTAATGACAATGAAAATTTATGTCGGACCGGGACTCGAACCCGCATTTCCCGCTTATCGGGAGCGGTCGCCTACCATTTGGCTATCCGTGCACGACTAATGGCCAGACCCGAACTACCGCATGTCGTCAACCATGTGTCTACGCCAATTTATTTGATGTGTTTCATAACGGCTGTGGTCGCCGCAGTGCATCGAGTAACACATGCACTGCAATACCGAATCACATCAATTTCTGTAGCGCCCCCGTCTCTCCTTTTGCCAGCCTCCGTTCTCGCACGCCATATTTCTATTCGCGACGACACAGAACGGAGTCCGCAAAATTATTTTAGTATGGATTTAAAATGCTAAATAATCTGAAATTAAAATGTGCTCCGCGGATATTTACGTAATGTGCGGAACGCGGGTCTGCTGAAGCCCAGGAGTGCGGCCCGCCTACAGCCTGACTGTGGGAACGCTTGGTGCCCGCGCGCCACGGGAGTGTCAAGCGTTGCCTAACGGCCAGGCGAACCGGCGCAGCGTATCAAGAACTTACACCTGACCCGCAGTGTCAAAAGGTCCTAAGGAGCACAGCTATTCGCTTTCCCAGTCACTTGCCGGCACATTACACACACACACATACACACACACACACACACACACACACAGTAACGGAGAGCGGTGTTAAAATTACGAAACCAACTCAATGCAGGCAAGCAATAAGACATTTTAACAAGGCGCATGGCACTTCCACATTTTTAATTCAACTTCGCATGCCGTTAGTACTATGCAGTAATTCCTCACAGTTACGCAATTCCTACAATTAAACGCATTTACGTGGTTATCAGTAAATAATCCGTTATTGCTAGAGTTTACGAAAGCACGTTGTAGACACAACGGAAAGGACTTTGTGTATTGAGGAGACACCTAGCTGCTCGTTACAGTGCGTCACATCAGACCAGCGCGCCATTAAAGAACACTGATAGGTGTTATGAAGAGACATCCACTGTTCGTACAATATCGCAGCAATGTCGGAAGTCACTAATTTACAGGTGCAAGGAACACTCGAGGCACCAGTTGACTTAGGATAAAGATTGAAAGGCAGCAATTTGAACGACTCTTATCGAAGTGATGGAAACTAACCACTTTACAAGTATACACGATACATGATTAGCAGTAACACTGATGAACAATTCTTTTTTCGTCCTACTCGTGCAGCTATCTTAAAAACGATGCTTTCTTCTCAGACTGTTTTTTAAATAGAAATTCGTCCATGTTATAGAAACAGTTATCCAGGAGAAATGATTTTAGGTTAGATTTAAAAATTGTTTAGTGATTTGTCACACGTACTATGGTATTTGTTGTTGCATCTAACTTCTTTCTGAGGTACTAACAGCTTTAATAATGGTCAGAGAAGGTCATTTTTTCTTCTAATGTGATAGGTTATTTACGATAAATTTCGTTATCTAATGTATGTTGGTGGGGAGGCTTGCGTGCCTCAACGATACACACAGCCGTACCGTAGGTGCAACCACAACGGAGAGGTATCTGTTGAGAGGCCCGTTATAAAGAGTATTTCAAAAAGGACTTTACAGCTTTGAAGTGTTATAAATTAATTCATGTAGTATTTACAAAGGTGATTGTAGTGTCAATTTGTAGGGAATTACATGAAGTCTTGTCTCGTTTAGTTCGCTAGTGCCGAATCGCGCCGTAAGGGGTGCTAGCGGCAATTGCGTTAAAGATGGCTGCCTTCACTGGACCCATGCGTGTGTTTTGGTTTGAAGAATCGAAGTCGGCGACAGCATTTTAGCGTAATTTCCGTACCAAGTAAGCTAAAGATCCTCCTAGTAGGCCTACAATTTAAGAGTGATAAACACGATGCTCGGTAAGACATGGGAAATCATCTGGTCGTCCAAGCACATCTGAGGACGTCGCTGACTGAGTGAGACAACGTTTTGTTAACAGTCCTACGAAATCGACACGGCGTAGATCTCGTGAACTCATATCCCACGTACGACCGTTTGGCGTGTGTTGAGAAACAGTTTGCGTCTGAAACCGGCAGATTGACGATCGTACAAGCAATAAAAGACACTGATAAAATTGCTCTCAAGAACTTCTGTGCGGATATGTTACATCGATTACATGATTATGAACATTTCTTGAACAAAAATCATCTTTTCTGATGAGTCGACTTTTCACTGAAGTGACAAAGTTAAACTTAATTGTAGGATCTGGGGCTGTCAAAATCCACATCGAACCTTGCAACTTGATCGTGATAGCCCTAAAATGACCGTTTTTTCTGCATTGAGGAAGAACAAAGTATACGGCCCCTTTTTTTCTGTGAGAGAATCAACGAGATAGAATACCTGAATATGTTTTAACAATTTTTGATATCAGAGATCGATGAGGATGACCTAGAACGAAATGTTTACTTCGTGCAAGATGGTGCACAGCTCCACTACCCGGCTGAAGTCCGGCATTTTCTCAGTGACCTGTTTCCAGGTCAATGGATTGGCCGTAACGTGCCAATTGCATGGCCCCCATGTTCCCCAGACCTGACACCAATCGATTTCTTTATGGGGATTCATTAAGAATATCGTGTTTGTACCTCCTGTGCCGGCTTCTCTACCTGAATTTTGTAGCAAGAATTTCCGCAACCACTGAGGAAGTTGCACCTGCAATGCTACAGCGCGTTTGGGAAGGTACTGACTTCTGATTGGATGTGCGCAGGATAACCAAGGGAAGTTACGTACAACATCTTTACTTTAAGGTACAAAAACCTTGATGTGTTTACCTACAAAATAAAATTACACCCAGCTCTATATCTTCTTTCAGTTTTTACGAATTTAAATGAATTTTTAAAGTTCTATAGTCCTTTTTGAAACACCCTGTATTCTGACGATGTTCATCGACATCTTCTGACTTTCTCCTTCTGGAGTATAAGCCCCGAACTCCTGATCACTGCATTTTTTGTTTTTTAAATTTGTGTTCCTCTCAATGTAAGAAGTGGTAACCCCATCTTCAATTTCACTTTTCAGAGTTGTTCGTGCTCCCGGAAAGCGATATAAGTAAGTACGCAGCCACACCAAAGAAAAGTTTTGAATCACCCCGGTTCCCAGAACTCCTGAAGATAGACGTTGACTGTGGATCTTGTACCAAAGACACAGTTCCTTTGACTGTTCAGAGATGACACAAAACCCGCCCAAAGATGTAGACAACAATGCATAAGCAGCACCTATTATTACACGGAGGGGGTCCGACAGCCGATCAGTTCCAGTGATTCCACCAGGACGGAGGTACACCGCTCTTGTTGCCTGTGTTTCAAATCATGCGGCGACTCATTGTTTATAGATTATTCAGTGACACCGCGAATGCATCGTTTACTCGTGCACGCGGTTTGTGACATTTTAATTGGCCCTGCCGCACCACCTGGCGAAGCTGGACAGTTTTTGCTGTGAAATAGTGTGGAGATACGATAATTAAATCTGCTGGTACGACCGACAACCGTTTTTAAAAGTACAGCACTGGAAAGCCTTAAGAAACATAAATTACTATTATTTATTTTACGAAATGCCCCGCTTAGCCTGATTTAGCGTATAGCTCTAACAGATTTCGAGTTGCGAAAGTTAGTCGAACCCACAAAATCTGTGCGTAATCTCAGGTCTGCTGCAAAATGTCAAGCGACCTTGAGAGAGAGAGAGAGAGAGAGAGAGAGAGAGAGAGAGAGAGAGAGGTTAGAAGCCACAGGCCCATAGAATTTTAGACACGGAGCGTCGCGCATCTGTTGTAGCTTCCGAGACGCTTGGAGACTCACGAAGGAAGGGGTCATTTACACGGTGTACGACAAAGGGAGAGACGTCGTGGATTTACACGTAGAGCGTGGGACATTTCAGTGAGACTGCACTAGATTACGAGCCATTAATTTAAGTTGATAACCAATTAGGCATCATAAGGAGAGCGGATGAATACTGTAGGCATCGTGGAGCGCTGAAATGGAAGAAAGAAACCGTTGGTATGTGTTACTCTGGTGGCAAAATGTCACTTCCATAACGAAGTGAGCCAGAGGAACCCCTAGAAAATCTTTCATGGAACTACTGATATGTGAGTGCAGCCGCTAGTAATATCCAGTTACCAAATAAATCAAGTTAGTGGCTAACTCCTGTTCGGTAGTACTCTCTTCTTTGTGAGACTACTTTCACGAAACTATACTGTGACAACGACGTAGTTCGCCCAAGGAAATCATCCTCGTAGTGAGAAGATATGAACCCAAGGGGGGGGGGGGGGGGGGTAAGAAATGGCTTACTTGCCTTTGTTTAATTTTTAAAATGTTTCATCTTATTTTTTCCGGACAGTTTTTGCGACTCAATGCCTGCGGCGTCGGTGGAGACCTATCTCGCCATCCCCTTGGTACGGCCCTGTGCGTGGGTATGTCTGACCCATTTGTTGTGTCATTTAACTGGGAAGCTTGTTAACTGTCTGGAATCAAAACGTGATGGAGGGTGCTGCCAAAATGAAAATACGCACGCCTCTTTGCAACCGCTGGGCCGACGAGCGGCCGTAACACCACGGCGTGGAAAGTACAAAAAGCGGGTCTCCAGCGGGAGAAAGTGGCCCTCCGCCCATTGGCAGACAGACACGCCCAAGACTGGCTGCGACTGCCGCAGAATCGATTCTCGCCCGACTGCAACGTGAAGTCACTGAACTCCGCCAAGGTGATGGCCTCCGGCCCCCGCGCCAACCCCTTCATAGCGCACTTTTATCTCGTCACGGTCCGTAGCGTGAACGGTGAAGGTGGTAGTTACGCTGCAATTAACCAACTGCCCTCGAGACCCTACTGAGCGGACTCCTCAACTCTTCGTAGAAGACCCACCAAGATGTTACACCTTATCACCTACACCACACGTGCGGCAGCAAAGGAATCTCCCCAGGTCATGCAGCGTTCAGCTGACCATTTTCAGGTCGTAACTTCAGTATTCGGCGCTTCTGGGCGAATGGTCTCAGTGTCGTGAGCAACAATTATTGAATCCGATATCCTTACGCATGCACTTGCGTCAACTGCGCCTTAAGCTCTGTATAACTCCGTCTACACAGTTAGCTTCGATACGTGGACGACATTCGTCTTTTGGCCGGGCGTGGAAAAGGTGAGCTGCACAATCTCGATCAGCAAATTAACGGCCTGTATAAAAACACCCAGTTCACGCTAGAACAATAACGTAATGTGGAACTTCGTTCTTGGACGTGCAGGTTTACAGAACTTCCAAAAGCAAACAGGGATACACGGTCTACTGGAAACATACCAAAGTCGACTCGATCGTACACGCTGTTCCATCCTATACACGTTGACCGCTCGAGCCCACCTCGTCAGTTGTAAAAATATCAAACTTTGGACAGTTGCAAAACACCTTCCGAGCCATCGGATAGGGCACTGTAACAACAAGAATTGCTGAATTCAATAGGAAGCCACATACAAAAAATGAAAAAAGAAATGGTCCCCATGGTGTGCTTACTTTACGTCAAGAGCGTCAGTGGTCGAGGAATGAAGGTGCTTCGTCGAAGAAGCATTAAACCAATTTTCCAAAGTGGGGGCATTTCGTAGCGTCCATTAAGCATACATCAACGCTGCAGATAGATACCAGATACAGCGAGAGTGCAGTGCCGCCTTCTTCGGGGAAACCCAAAGGCTTGTTAGTACCCACCTAGTAGAGCATGAGCACTATGATCGATTGGGGCAGCACAACTCAGCAGCAGTAGCGGAGCACCATTAGGACTGGGGAGTGTCAGGAGACACGTGGAATTGGAAGACCGCCGTACATGTGAACACGCAAAATCGGAGAGGCACGCAAAATCCTGAAGCTGTCTGACAAGAACAGGGAAGGCGGCTACAGGTTCCCGGCGCTCTGGCTGCCAGCAATCCCAGACGAGTGGGCGCCTGAGACCGCAGGGCAGCTCGACTCGCCGGACACAGCCGTGGCGGGGACGCATAACCGGCGTCGTTCCTCCGCTACTAACAGTAGGAAAACTCTGCCGTTCCCGTCCCCGTTCCGAGAAGCTCGTTGATTCGTAGCGCGCCACTGATTGCCGACACGCCTTGTAACCCCTCACTTTACTGCAACTCATCAGCTTCCTATCCCCTCCCTCTGAAAAATAAAATCTAATAAACGTCAGTGGTCTAGTGACGTGATTAGAAAAGGAATACTTTCACCAATTCCTCAGCTAAAGATGGCCGCAGCAACACGGCCGAAACGTCAGTTTATTATAGTATTTAAATCTTTCAGTATTTTGTAAAATGATACGACAGTACACGCAGAAGGATTTTAATCAGATTGACACAGGCTGCAGGAAACCATGCATTTATATCTAAGGCCAGAATTTTTACTCGCTCTTGCCTCAGCGGCAGGGAAGTCCTACACGGAATACTATCGATCTTCCTGCGTATCCCAAACTGTCCCCAGTGCGGTGACGCCTGACGTGGAGATCGCCGACTCCAACCCACGTGGTTGAAATAACAGTCAGCGGAACGTGGAGTGTCAGTGCCTACCGGCTAATGGTGCACTGGGGGTCATGGGAGAGACGCCGAAGCTCTCTGCAGTATATTCGGAAGGAAAGAAAGCGAAGGAATGTGAGGGCCGTTTTTTATTCTGATTTCTTCAGCCCAGATGAGATTACCGACTGCTTTCGCTCTCAGATTTGCCTCATGCTTATACAATTTGAACGTCAGCGCCTGGCCATCAGTTTCCTAATGCAGTGCAACGCAATTAAAAAGAAAAAAAACTAAATAAGCCTTCGAAAATTAGATGATTTCCGACCACTGTCAACTAGAAGAAATTTTTTAACATAGGTGCTGGTAGCTGAATGCCATAGCTTAGAAGTCGTCGGTTTGAATCTCGTTTGTAACAAATTTTTAAAATTTCATTTGAATTTCGTATTAACATATGTTAATAAATACTGAATGAATTTTTAATTTAAATTAAAATCGTTCTATATTTATTAATATTGCAGAAAAATAAAATCTGGTATGCAAAATGTCTTGTGAAATGAAACACACACACTATATATATATATATATATATATATATATATATATATATAGAGTTTAATCTCTAGAAACAAGACGGTATTTGCTTTGCTTTGACGTTAATTTTACATTATGACTACTCGCATTTTAATGCGATTAGTGATTGGAAGTAGAAACATGTTTTCATTGGAAAAAATAGTAGAAACAAATAAAATCAAATATAAAATTACTTGCTAGGAATTCTTTGCTGAAAGTAATTGTCTGAAGTGTAGCGTAATACAGAAATGAAACGTGGACGATAGCCAGTTCATATAAGAACAGAAGATTTTGAAACATGGTGCTACAGAACAATGCTCAAGATTAGATGGGTAACTCTGAAAAGAAATAAAAAGTTAATGATTATTCAAATCAGAGGAGAGAGCTTCATCGTACAACTGGACTTAGAGAAAAAGGAGATAATTATGTTTGAATAGATGGCCAAGTGTCCTGGTGCTTAAAACAACGTCTAACACTCAACTCACTAAAAAGATAGAACGCAATGGTCAAATAAGATTCATGTTACCCCCATGGTCGTCAAAACCAGAATGTAACGCACTCTGTTTTGCTGAGCCCTTGCTGAACCTAGTGCGTAAAGTCACATTGTACCATTAAGGGTGCTTTTACTAATTTGCTACGAAATAAATGCTAAGGCTTTAATTGTCCCAACACAACATATCCGGGGCATCAAGAAATTGTGAATGTGGTGGTAACGCAGGAAAGTTTGAACTGTAAAAATCGTGAAGAAAGACCACGTTTTGACTACAGTAACCAGGTTCAAATGGTTGTATGTTAATACAGGTATGCAGAGATACAGAGATACAGAGGCACGTGCAGGATTAAGGCTGTTGCCTATCGTATTTAGTGGTTACCAAGTACTGGGTATTCCAGTACAGTTTCATTACTACCTGAAACGTTTCATTGCCCGCATGTTTTCTTCCGCGCACGCAGTTCGTACCCAATGCGGCCCGTTCCGAGGTGGTGGTTTTCATATTCCTGTAATTCGTTATCCTCAGCGAACTCTGAGCTCGTTGCTCGCCTGTCTTTTTTTACCGCTCTTCTTGCCGGCTCTGTAGTCCCCGTACACCTGCAGTTTTTAACATCAGAGGGACCAAGTTGTTAGTCATACGAAGTACCGAATAATGTTGTCCCTCGCAATGTTTTCTTTCCCGTATCCAATTCATGTCCGACTCGGGGCGGAGTGGTCACTACTCCTATTCCACAGACTCCGTTTCACACAACCCTTCCGCCTTACGGCAAATGGCTGTCTCCGCCCCCAACAGCCTACGCGAGGCGTGGCAGTTCAATATGGTATTACTTTGATTTCCCAACGAAAGCACATCTTCAGACGACGGCTATTCCTTAATTTGGCAGTACAGTGATGTTGACTATTCAAGAGAATGTAGAAGAGCAGAATTTATTCAGGAAAGAGAACCAACTCAAATGGTGGAATCAAGAGTAAGGTTATATTCTCAAGTTGGTAGATTAGGAAAGTAGTATTTTTGTAATGGCTACGCCGGTAATTAAGTTCAGTACCGAATGATCCGTAACGGTTATGTTTGTCGAAAATACTGAGTAAATAAGGTACAAAGGGTCGTCTTCAGTTTTAAAGCCCCCAAAGAGAATAGGTATTCCGACAACAACGTAACACACCATTCCATCACACTGATGTGATCAGCACCTGTGCTCGACGTCAACGTGGAGTAAACACTCACAGACGGCAGGTGCCAGCAATAGCAGTGGAGGGCATATATAGCGCGTCGAGTAGACGCGACAACGACTGCACGGTTTTCACAGTTTTCCGCAATGCGGAAACGATTATTGGCTTTCGAGCCAAAGATAGAAGCAGATCCAACACGCGTAAGTTTGTGAACTGTTCGCTTGCCGCCTTAGTTGAAGTACACTAGGTGATCAAAAGTATCAGGACACCTGGGTGAAATTAAGTTCGTGGCACCCTCCACCGCTAATGCTGGAATTCAGTATGGTCTTGGCCCACCCTTAGCCTTGATGACAGCTTCCACGCTCGCAGGCAAACGTTCAGTCAGGTGCTGGAAGGTTTCTTGGGGAATGGCAACCCACTCTTCACGGAGTGCTGCACTGAGGAGAGGTATCATTGTCGGTCGGTGAGGCCTGGCACGACGTCGGTGTTCCAGAACATCAAAAAGGTGTTCTTTAGGATTCAGGTCAGGATTCTGTGCAGGCCAGTCCATTACAGGAATGTTGTTGTCGTGTAACCACTCCGCCACAGACCGTGCATTATGAACAGGTGCTCAATGTTGTTAAAAGATGTAATCACCATCCTCGAATTGCTCTTCAGTAGTGGGAAGCATGCAGATGCTTCAATCATGAATGTAGGCCTGTGTTGTGATAGTGTCACGCAAAGCAAGAAGGGGTGCAATCCCCCTCCATGAAAAACACTATCACACCGTAACATCACCGCCTTCGAATTTTACTGTTGTCACTGAACACGCTGGCAGATGACGTTGACCAGGCATTCTCCATGCCCACACCCTGCCATCGGATCGCAACATTGTGTACCGTGATTCGTCACTCCACACAACGTTTTTTCACTGTTCAATCGTCCAACGTTTACGCTCCTTACACCAAGCGAGGCGTCGTTCGGCATTTACCGACGTGATGTGTGGCTTATGAACAGCCGCTCGAAAGTTCTCACCTCCCGCCTGTCATAGTACTTGCAGTGGATCCTGATGCAGTTTGCATTCCTGTGTGATGGTCTGGATAGATGTCTGCCTATTACACATTACGGCCCTCTTCAACAGTCGGCGGACTCTGTCAGTCAACAGACGAGGTAAAAAAAATGCTCTAAGCACTATGGGACTTACGATCTGAGGTCATCAGTCTCCTAGACTTATAACTACTTTAACCTAACTAACCTAATCACATCACACACATCCATGCCCGAGGCAGCATTCGAACCTGCGACCGTAGCAGCAGCGCGGAGACGAGGTGAGCCTGTACGCTTTTGTGCTGTACGAGTCCCTTCACGTTTCCACTTCTCTATCACATCGCAAACAGAGGACCTAGGGATATTTAGGAGTGTGGAAATCCCGCGTACAGACGTATGACACAAGTGACACCCAATCACCTGACCACGTTCGAAGAGTGCCCCATTCTGCTCTCTCACGATGTCTAATAAGTACTGAGGTCGCTGAAATGGAGTACAATGCATCTAATATAAAAAACCGTACGTTTTTGGGGGTATCCGGATACTTTTGATCACATAGTGCATATCGCGCATTGCAAAATGGCGATATGCAACACCGGCGCCGAGGGAACTGTAGTGCAGCACGGGGCACAGATGACAGGGGTGAACAACGGCTGCGGAGAGAGATGTGCAAGGACGAATCCACATGCACCTAACTGCCCAAGGAGGAGGAGGAGGAGGAGGAGAGTAGTGTTTAACGTCCCGTCGACAACGAGGTCATTAGAGACGGAGCGCAAGCTCGGGGAAGGGAAGGATGGGGAAGGAAATCGGCCGTGCCCTTTCAAAGGAACCAATCCCGGCATTTGCCTAAAGCGATTTAGGGAAATCACGGAAAACCTAAATCAGGATGGCCGGAGACGGGATTGAACCGTCGTCCTCCCGTAACTGCCCAAATGAACTAACGTGCTACCAACAGTGTCTCCTCAACGACGCTTCACGTTGCTGCGTATGAGCCTTCACGACGGGCACCTGGTTCATGCACCCATGCTAACTGCTGTTTATCGGAGAGGAAGGCTGGAAATGCACCCGAATACGACAACTGGGCGTCCACCAAGTTACGACAGGTGGCCTTTCCAGATGAATTCCGTTTGCTCCATGTATCAACACAAATATAGGTCTATCACTCAAGACCATAGCGACCCCTATATGCACTCTTTTTCCTGGGCACGATGAGATCTATACAGTGAATCGTGTCACCATAGCTCGCAGCGTACGTTCGAGGTTCGAAGAGCATCAGAATCATTTTACCTTTCTCTCCTTGTCACCGAACTCCGCGGGTTTAAACCAAATCGAGAATGTGTGCGACCACGTCGATCGGGCTGTTCGCGCCGAACCCTAGTGCAGCTGGCCACGTCACTAGAGTTTGCATGACTCGACATCCCTGTTGGCACCTTCCAGAACCACACAGACACTCTTCCTGCACATCTCGCAACGGTCCACGCCGCGGAAGTGGTAATGCATGCTTTTGACAGGTTGTCACAATGTGACAGGACAGTGCATAACACGCCTCTCAACCGAGTTGACGGCAAAGTCGAGAGGCAGCGACTCGGCGGCGGCCGCAGCTGCGGCGTCGGCTACCAGCTGGGCGGCGCGGCGTGCAGACGCCGGCATTCCGCGCTGCCAGCCGCTGCGGCTGACCCACAAACCCGCCGGAGTGTCACGCCGCGCTCGCAATCTGCTTCCCCACGCAGTTCCGGCCGTTCGCCCCCGATACGGTGCACGCCACAGAGTGCACCGGCCTCGACAGCTGGTGGTCCACAGTTCCCCCACACATTCGCACACCGTTGGTCTCCATCTGCTTTTAATGGGCTCAGCAACACTGGAGGAACATTTCGGACTTTTCAGCGGTCATTACATCACATCGTATCACGTACAATCATCATCATCATCATCATCAGCATCATCGGTGTTTTGCCCTTAAATGAGTGCAGTTAGACTGAACTACATGGCCAATTCCTTTTGCTGCCTTCCTTGCTGCCCAAAGTTCCCCTCATTCGCCTGCTGTGTTTCTGTTTCCGGTCCTCTATCCATGCTTCTTGTCGGCTTTGTGTCTTCGGCTTCATCTTGGTTGCCTTTTTGGTTGCCCATATTTCTTTCACCTTCTGGCTGTGACCTTGTTTGCGTTCTTCGGTCCATTTTACGCCTGTTCGTTTGTGACAATGTATCTTAAAAATGGCTCTAAGCACTATGGGACTTAACATCTGAGGTCATCAGTCCACTAGAACTTAGAACTACTTAAACCTAACTAATCTAAGGCCATCACACACATCCATGCCCACGGCAGGATTCGAACCTGCGACCGTAGCGGTCGCGCGGTTCCAGACTGAAGCGCCTAGAACCGCTCGGCCACAGAGGCTGGCACAGTGTGTCTCACGTAGTTTACTTTTTTAAATGAGTTTCTGAATTTTATTCTATCGTTTATTGTGTCTAGTGTGATGTTGAGTTGGTCGAGTTCGTTTTTTTACCTTTGCCACCCATTTGTTGTTTCTAGTGGTTTCTGTTTGGTCAGTCTGTGTGATGGCATTCTGTATAGGTGTCAACAGAATTGTAGTCTGCGATTTCTAATGTTTTCTTTCATTTTCTCCGTATGTTTGTATAGTTCCTCTGTATGTTTCTTGATCCATATTCCATTGTTGTTAGTTGCGCCAGACATTTTCCTAAGTATTTTCCGTTCTACTTCTTCTAGTTGCCTGATACGCGTATGCTCTACGATTAGTGTGGTCTCTGCCGCATACAGTGCTTCAGGGAACACCATCGTGTCGTAGTGGCATAATTTGGCTTTTTGTGAGATAGACTTCTTGTTGTAATGATTCCACACTACTGTGTATGCCTTGTCCAGTTTAGTATTTCTTTCTTCGTTTGAGTCTTATGTCCGCTGATTCGTGGTGTTTTGTAAATCGTGCCGTACTTTGTGTTCAGAGATGAGAGTTTCTTTGTGCTCATGAACTGTCTCTTTTCATAAGATATATGTACTCCAGTTTTGGAAGCGATTTCGTGTTTTTTTTTTCAATAACTTCTTTTGTTTCGTTTATACCTTTCGTGACAATTGCCAAATAGTCTGCAAAAGCCAGGCATTTAATCTGTACGTTTCTTGAGGTTATCCCCTGTTGTGTTATTTTCCGTTCTTTTATTACCTTATGTAACACTAGATTGAAAAGGAGAGGTGAGCGTCGATCGCCTTGTCGGACACCTGAGCGAATTTCAAAGGGCTCTGATAGTTCCCCACAGAACTTTACTTTGGAGGTCGTGTTGGTCAAGGTTTCTCTTTTACAGTCCGTGTTTTGCTGTCTACTTTGTATTCAGCTAGAATTTGAAGACAGTTTTCGGGTCGTCGATAGAGTCGTACGCCTTTTTGAAATCAACAAAGGTAATGAGCAGGTTCTGTTTATGTTGTAAAATCACTTTGAGATTCTAAATTTGTTCTGCACAAGACCGACCTTTACGGAAGCCTGCTTGGTATTCCCCAATGAAGTGCTCGGTCAGGCATTCTAGCCTGTTTAGTAAAGCTTTAGAGAGGATCTTGTGTGTGACCGGTAGATATTCATCTGTAGTTGTTCGGGTCAGTATTGTTACCTTTTTTCGTGTAGTGGGTGTATCAGGGCAATTTTCCACTCGTGAAGAATTTTCATGGTTTCCCAGATATCTTCCAAGATCCTGTGGATTTATTTGGTGAGTTCTGGGACTTTTAACTTCCAGATTTCCCAGAGTTCCGTTATGATGCCGTCTTCTCCTGTTGCTCTACGATTCTTGAGTAACTTTATTATTTCTGTAACTTCTTTTTGAGTTGGAGGTTCACTATCTGAATTGTACGTGCTTGTTTCTGTCATCAGTTCTTCCGTGTTAAGTTTTTCGAAGTACTTTGTCAGAATGTCAGAATTGTTTTTTGTATTGGTTTCTAGGGTTCCATCCGGTCTCCTGGATGGTTGATATCCAGTCATATTTTCTCGGAACGTTCTATAGAAGTTTCTTGTATTGTTCTTCGAAAAAGTCCGATTCGATCTCCGTCAGTCGCCGTTTATCATACTGTCTTTTTTCACTGCGAATGATTTTGCTTCATCGTTTGTGTTTTCAGGAAGTTCATCAGATTCTGTGGGGATTTATGGTCACTAAATTTTTTCCATGCACTGATTCGTTGGTCAATAGCTTGGTCATGTGTGGTTCCACCAACGGTGTTTTCTTGTGCATGGTGCTTGTGCTGGTTTCGTGGCCTCTCGGATTCTTCCTGAAAGTTGTGTCCAGTCTGTCGTTTTCTCCATTTTAATTGTGTCTAATATTTGTGTCTGGTTTAAAGTAAGGTATTCTGGATCTGGTCTAACAATTTTGTTCTTCTGGAGCTTTTTTTTGGGCAAGAGACGAATCCTGATCTGTAGTAGGTGGTGGTGGTCTGATTCGAAGTACCCTTTACGTGTGTGTCTGTTCAAAATTTCTTGTTGTGAGTCTCTCTAGACAATTACGTGGCCGATTTGTAGTTCTTGCTTTCGGATGGGGAATTTCAATGTGGTAAGTTTCGGTGTTGGTTCCTTGAATTTTGTTGACATAATGGCGAGGTCGTGGCTTTTGCAGAAGTCTATCAGGTGTTTTCCATTTTTGTATGTCTCCTTGTGTGGAGTGTGTTTTCCTTTTCTTTTCCGAGTTTAGCGCTGAAGTCTCCCAGTATTATTTGGACTATGTGTAGGAATTTTCCTTATAGTTTCTTCCACTGTCGTCCAGAAGTTATCAATTTCGTCCGGGTTTTCCATGTTGTAGTCATTAGTCGGTGCATGTGCGTTGATTACTGTGTAGGATTTGTTGGCTGATTTCACTGTGATGGTGCTGATTCTTTCACTTGGTGAGGAAAAGTCGATTATGCTGTCCGTGATGGACCTGTGTACTGCAAATCCTGTGCCAAAAAGCCGTGGGTTTTTCAGTTGTCTCGATGGCTTTCCTTTGTATATTCTAAAGCTCTCCGTGTTGAAATGGCCTTCGTCTGTGAATCGTGTTTCTTGCAGTACACATTTTGATTTGAAATTTTTCGAGAGTGTTTGTGAGGTTTCATCCTTCCTGTCTTCATCATTGTGTTCACGTCGAGTGTGCCGATGTAGTGTTTGCGTTTGGTCTTGAGGGAGTTTGAGAAGCTCCGGTTCTTCTCATGATGTCCATAAGCCCCCGGAATCCGATGCTGACGACGATCCCAGTCTATTGACTGGGGCCCGAAGTAGTGAGATTTTCGTCGTCGTACCATCATCATGTTGGATATATGGCATGCTACGGTATACTTCCTTGGTTTCTTGGGACTATGTGTGTGTGTGTGTGTACCATTCCATCGACTGTGTTTTGTTTCACAACTGACATGCTTGATCCAAGTTTCATCTCCAATAACGATACGATCGATAACTTTGTTACCATTTTTTGCTCGTGATCTTCGAGGAAGGTCAGTGCTGCAGCCGATCTCTGTTTTGGATTCCGTCAGGATTTCGGTAACCCACCTAGCACAAAATTTGTGACGACCAAGCTTCTCCGCCACAATTTCATGCACCTAACTCTGTGGAATCTGGGAGAACTGTTGCGGAAGTTCCATAATCGTTGATTTTCCACTGCCAGTTCGTGAAGCTACGCCAAACACTGCGGTCCTCATCGTGAACACTGGTACGTTCATTTTTGAAATCATTGACCATTGCCTCACTCAGCTTTCACTCATTACTCATTTTCCGTACACATCACGAATATCGCGACAAATTTCAACTGTTTGCAGAGTCTTGTGAACGAATAGCTAATCGCAGAACTCGCCTCCCAAGTGAAGAGATTTTCTATTGCAGCGCATATTTTAACACGTCACACGAAGCAAATGAGCACACACACTGACGACATGCTACCACCGCTGGATGCGTACTGAGTGTAGGAACGTTATGGCACCAAGATGACGGCTGTAGTCCCACCCATCGCCGCCATAGACTAAGACATCTCTTACTTCCTGCATGGCCCTCGTTCAAAGGTCTTGCAGAAAGCGCTGTCGATAAATAACTGAGGCAAACGAGAGGAGCTGTCGCCCAACATACCTGATGACAGTTTATTTGGCAGGACTGTTGTTCATGATACGCATCAGTGTAACCTTTCGATGCGTACAGCGAGGTCGCTCCAAAACGTAGGGAGAATTTCAACATGAAAATTTTTCCTATTTCACTGTTTGGACAATAATTTGGTTCAAAATTAATGTGGAAGTTTTTTGTTGATATGCACGGCCTTCAGAAACTGACTGGCCAGCACAGGCAGCCGTGTGGCCACATGATCCTGATTGGTGTTCACGACACATTGTGCCGTGTGCGGCACGACCTTTCAGGTTGGCACTAGTCAATCTGTGTTGGTCGGCCTGCCCTGCCTGTGTATGTGAAATTCCTCTAAGGAAAGGGGTTTATTTGTGAAACAGGTAGGATTTGAAAGGAGGAAGATTCGTGGTTGTAGAGAGGATGAACGCATGGAGGAGTGAAAGAACCTGGGCTTGTGTGGAAAGCGGGGCGCTGTAATTCCCTATCTTTCGGAAAACGTCGATAAATGACAACGCACTTTTAGAAATATCATTAGAAGAAAGTATCTGAACACAAAATCTGGAACAGGAAACACAAAAAACTTGGTACGAATAAAAATCATCAGTGGGTTCCGTCATCCTCCTGATCTACCATAATTGTTTATGAAGACATTAACATGTTCTAACTCTTAATGTTAAGTCTTTGAATGTGGTTATTATAACACGTAAGCGTTAACTTCTTAGAATCATATTTAAGCGACACTCAATAACGTACGTCAACACTTAACAAAACACAATTCACGAGGCTAGTGTTGAACACTCGCAGTAGACCATTGTTCCCATGACGTCAGACGCATTAGGCAATAGCAGAGGGGACCCCCCTGAACGGGGCCTGTCGGATTGCTTCTATTGCTTCTAGTTGACAACAACGGTTCAACCACGGATGCTAATGTGTGACGTGACAGCTCAGATTTAACAGGAGAGCTGTCTTCTACATTGACGAGAAATTACTGGCAGGCAGCAGCGTGCACGAAGAGCTGGACGGACAGTTCACAGTAGTTCCGCTGTCTCCAGCCGAAATACCTAAGCATCATCTTAGGAAGTCAGAGGCTTAACAGCAGTGAACAGTTGCATCATACGCTAACGTAGCCGACAGCTACGTACATAATTATTTACTTAACCATATGTGTTATTCCGAGATTCATTTAGTGTATACCGGTGCACCTACTTTCGCCAGAGCTAAGGAAAGCACTATCCATAATTCGTGCTCCCTTCTACGTAATCATACTCTCTACCTCCTGTGACGGAACTAACGAAGTTTAAGATTTAACGTCCCGTTGACAAGCTCAACATACTCTGAGCACAAGCTCGGAGACGGCAACAATGAGGCAAAGGAAACATCACATTTAGTCATTAGGGACACAGCCAAGCACCTAAATCTTGACATGTGAGCGGGAATTCGAACCTCAGTGCTCCAGAATGCAAGACCACTGTGCAAACCCCTGTGCTATTTCTACGGATCTCGTTACTGCACTGGCCCTAAACGCACGTGACTCGACGAGGACATGAGACCTAAGTCAAAAATGTTCATTTGCCAACTGTTCTCGGGCGATAAGCAGTCTTCCTATATTAGCCTGCTTTCCAGTGTTCAGCCGAGTTATTGATTCCGTTTTTGTGAACGATACATCGACGTCCTATCCAGTAACATACAGCTGTGATGTACCTGCTATCTGTACGTCAACGAACGAGTACGGATGCCAAAAAAGTTGTTATACAGTTTACTCCTTGCAGTAGTGTTGCAGTCTCCCCCCACTCTCCCACAAATACACCTGTTCCTACTTGTTCCTTAAACAGAAAAAAGCTTGTAATATTTCATGATCCTAATTTTGAAGTGGTTGGTGACCGTGTAAGTTTCTTGAAAAATAGGCTGTTCTCAAAAACCGTCTGAATAATGTATCATCGCGTGGGCTATTCTGCCAGCTTTAATCTCATCCACGAATTATTGTGGCTTTTGTCCTCCCTTCCTTCATCCACGAATCGTTGTGGCTTTTGTCCTCCCTTCCTTCATCCACGATTCCCTAGTTCATGATACGTGCTCACACGGGTACGTACATTAAAAATTCAAAACCGACAGATTTTGGCCTAATATTAATATGGACTGTCTTGTTACAAACCTGTCTCCATTTTTAAATGTATTTTTGTTTCATTCTGTGTAACAAATAGCTTGCAGTTGGCCTTGTGCTGGGCGCCTGGCCAGGTGAATTCTCCACCTTTGAGAGGGTGGTGCCGGTTGGAGAAATGGTAACTAGATTTGGTGCTCTCTACAGCATATTGCTCGATTTAAATCCGGCATACTTTATCACAAACGTGGAACGCTGAAGCCGAGACTGCATCTCTTGAGGAGGAGCGATGGGTAATTCAGGTACTCGACCACGAACTACTCCACGTTCCACTGTCCTGCAAAACACTAAAAATAGGGCTCAACCGCGGCGACACTGCTGATGCAGTGCAACAGACGTAATTGAGCGCCGTATCTCGCCATTTCGACCCATCGAGCAGCTGAGTGTGGATAGCCACAAACGTACGGCGGCAGCGCTTGTGACGTTCCTGCACGGAGCGGAGCGGTGGCACTCCAGATGTCGGGACCGGTACCGCTAGAGCCGGCAGTTGTGCCAGGGCTACAGTTAGGCGCCACGCCGTGCCAGGGCGCTGCGTGACGTGATGCGACGTGCCCCGCCATGTCTTCATCAGCCAGGGGTTACCTGCTGATGCCCCGCGGTAGATGAGCTGCGCAGCCTGCCGCCAACCTGACCTGGCAGGCCATAGGTAGGAGCCCCCCCCCCCCCTCTCTCTCCCTCCCCGCCTCGAGAGACAGAGAGAGAGAGAGAGAGAGAGAGAGAGAGAGAGACACTAGTAAGCACGCTGAACATTTGTCAGGAGTGCTCAAGAAGTTTTAAGTCAGTTCACGCAATCAAGTTCATTTATCTCTAAGTTCGTAGCATTGTGCTGTCGGTGTCAATTTCTATAAAATACATCTGTGTTTTCGGGAAAAGTTCCTTACAGTCCCCTACTGTTGTGGTTAGTGCGGCTGGAGAACTACTGCACGTGATTGCGGAAAAACGTAAAGAGGGAACGCCTTCCAAAGGGCAAGATGCTTCGGGTCCTTCAGTGATTATACAGAAGGAACAGTTCTACTCATAGCAGCACTCTATCGTAGATCTAGGGAACGTCGAGGTGCCTTCATGAACACCATTGTTAACCGGCGAGATTTGTGCTAAGTGTAGTTCATTTACTGGATCACTCGTTGCTAATTTCTCATGGCAGCGCACTTCATGTGTATCACAATGCCATGCAAGGAGCACGCAATTACTCAGGGTGATATCGCGCTGTAAGTACAAGCACCGGAGAGTACTGAGAGCTTTAGAGATGGGGAATTTTGCATGGAGGAGAAGGGGGAGGGGTGGCGTGGGAAGAGGAAAGAAAGGAAGAAACTACGAGTGTTTTGTCTACTTATTCCGTACACTTATTCGGACTTTCTCGTAATTTAATGGCCCGGCGATACCTAACCATAAGAAGCATAAGTAAATGGCTCTGAGCGCTATGGGTCTGAACATCTGAAGTCATCAGTCCCCTAGATGTAGAACTACTTAAACCTAACCAACCTAAAGGTATGATACATATCCATGCCCGAGGCAGGATTCGAACCTACGACCGTAGTGGTCGCGCGGTTCCAGACTGAAGCGCCTAGAACCACTCTGCCACAGCGGCCGGCACAGAAGTCGAGCCCGTCTCACTAGGAACATGCGCTAACAGCTGTAAAAATCAGCTGAATCCGAGCTTCTGCAACTCCAGATTCGAGAATCCACGGAATTCTTGCCGTAGAGGCTACGTATGAGGAGAAGAGGACACGAGGCATACTATTAAATAACACTCGATAACTAATAATTTAACATAGTTTGTGGCTTTACATCTTCGTAGGAGTTACTTCGACACATCATATTCCTAAAGCTATCAAGACTCTCCCACTGATGCCGCAGCCGCAGGGGTTTAAGGAACTAAGGTGCGCTAATGTCACTAAGACTACATGCCATACCGAATGTGTTCACTCATTAATTAATATCCGCAGTTAAATTTAAAATTGCGAACTATAACAATTTCTAAAGATTCGTACAGCGTCGGAAATTATTTCCAGGACGAAAACATCGTTCCAATATTCATATGGCCTATAAAACGGCGAATATTAAGAACAGGAGCTAAATATGTAATTTTTTCTACACACCATATGATCTGGTTTGCTGTGAAGATTGTTTGGTTATCACACGTCCAGACAGAGCGTGTGTGTGGGCGAACGCGCGCGTGCCCTTGCCACCCCAGACTTTCGAACTCACATGTCCAGTCCTTTATATTGGGACATATCATTTAAATTGGACTAAGAACTACGGTACAATTGTTTATTTCTCCCCTTTACAAAACGTTGCTAGACCTGAAAAGCATGATGACAAAAAAAACTCACAGGACCGACTGGGGAACTGAACTCAAAACATTTCGACTTAATCTGACTCAACCATTTAGCTACCACCGCAGATGCTCGCTTTCATCCACTACGCGCCAAACCTGTAGTACGCCAACTTATTGCTGAAAACACTGCCGGGCAACAGTGGCCTGCAACGTTCCCGAAAATGTGGCTGCAATTCGTGTGGCCGGCAAAATTTTCCGAGCAACACTGCTAGACTATATTTTCGGCATATGCAATTTCTATGGTTCATGTAAACGTTCGTGAAGAAATGTAGGCATAATGAAGTCGTTACTAAACCACTGGAGTTTGTAGTAACAGCGAAATATCTGATAGTAACCGAACGGAGAGATCACGAGTCGAACGACCGAATACAGCTACACTACTGGCCATTAAAATTGCTACACCAAGAAGAAATGCAGATGATAAACAGGTATTCATTGGACAAATATATTATACTAGAACTGACATGTGATTAGATTTTCACGCAATTTGGGTGCATAGATCCTGAGAAATCAGTACCCAGAACAACCACCTCTGGCCGTAATAACGGCCTTCATATGCCTGGGCATTGAGTCAAACAGAGCTTGGATGGTATGTACAGGTACAGCTGCCCATGGAGCTTCAACACGATATCACGGTTCATCAAGAGTAGTGACTGGCGTATTGTGACGAGCCAGTTGCTCGGCCGTCCATTGACCAGACGTTTTCAGTTGGTGAGAGATCTGGAGAATGTGTTGGCCAGGGCCGCAGTCGAACATTTTCTGTATCCAGAAAGGCCCGTACAGGACCTGCAACATGCGGTAGTGCATTATCCTGCTGAAATGTAGTGTTTCGCAAGGATCGAAAGAAGGGTAGAGCCACGGGTCGTAACACATCTGCAATGTAACGTCCACTGTTCAAAGTGCCGTCAATGCGAACAAGAGGTGACCGAGACGTGTAACCAATGGCACCCCATACCATCACGCCGGGTGATTCGCCGGTATGGCGATGAACACACGCTTCCAATGTGCGTTCATCGCGATGTCGCCAAACACGGATGCGACCATCATGATGCTGTAGACAGAACCTGGATTCAACTGAAAAAAATGACGTTTTGCCATTCGTGGACCCAGGTTCGCCTTTGAGTACACCATTGCAGGCGCTCCTGTCTGTGATGAAGCGTCAAGGACAACCGCAGCCATGGTCTCCGAGCTTATAGTCCACGCTGCTGCAAACGTCATCGAACTGTTCGTTGTATCGCAAACGTCCCCATCTGTTGACTCAGGGATCGAGACGTGGCTGCACGATCCGTTACAGCCATGCGGATAAGATGCCTATCATCTCGACTGCTAGTGATACGAGGTCGTTGGGATCCAGCACGGCGTTCCGTATTACCCTCCTTAACCCACCGATTCCATATTCTGGTAACAGTCACTGTATCTCGACCAACGCGAGCAGCAATGTCGCGATACGATAAACCGCAATCGCGATAGGCTACAATCCGACCTTTATCAAAGTCGGAAACGTGATGGTACGCCTTTCTCCTCCTTACACGGAGCATCACAACAACGTTTCACCAGTCAACGCCGGTCAACTGCTGTTTGTGTATGAGAAATCGGTTGGAAACTTTCCTCATGTCAGCACGTTGTAGGTGTCGCGACTGTCTTGTGTGAATGCTCTGAAAAGCTAATGATTTGCGTATCACACCGTCTTCTTCCCGTCGGTTGAATTTCGCGTCTGTAGCACGTCATCTTCGTGGTGTAGCAATTTTAATGGCCAGTAGCGTAGTTGTAGGGAAGGCAGAGCCAGGTTCTGGGGAAATGAACTTCATCCACGAAATAAATTGCTCGTAAGGTTTTCACCCTACATTTCGGGAATAGGGCTGGTGAATCTAGGAATCTTACCGACGTACATGTCCATTTCGCCGTATCGTGGAGCCGTTAGCGATTAACGATTAGCGACGGGAGGGCGAGAACAAAGCGAAACCCGCTGCAAGCTACGTGCCCCGTGGCGGCGGCAAATTACATCAGTGTCCGCTGTCCGGTCCCGGACGACGGCACGGAAATGGGCGGCGGCAGCAGCGGCGCGCGGGTGGCCAGCTGCGCCTGCCCGATAGGCAAGACGCGACGGTCTTGATATTCCCGGGAGATTTCAGCGACTGATTGCGAGCGCCAACTGCGGATTCATGACTACAGCTATGCGGAAACAATACAGCGGGGAGCATAGGCAAGATGTACTCTAACAAATGTTTTAGTTGTCGCGGGAAGTGGTATGGGAATGCTAGAGAAAACTAGACAGAAATCTGTCTACATATACACTGAGATGAGCCGGCCGTGGTGGCCGAGCGGTTCTAGGCGCTTCAGTCTGGAACCACGCGACCGCTACGGTCGCAGGTTCGAATCCTGCCTCGGGCATGGATGTGTGTGATGTCCTTAGGTTAGTTAGGTTTAAGTAGTTCTGAGTTCTAGGGGACTGATGACCTCGGATGTTAAATCCCATAGTGCTAAGAGCCATTTGAACCATTTTTTTATACACTGAGATGACAGTCGTGAAATATCAAAACGCCCATGTACATATGGCGATAGTATCGCGCACTGAAGATATAAACAGCAGTGCATTGGCGGAGCCGTTATTTGTACTCAAGTCATTCGCGTGAGTAGGTTTCGTGCGTCATTATGGTCGCACGACGGGAATTAACAGATTTTGAACATGGAATGGTAGTTGGAGCTAGATGCATGGGACATTGTATTTCGGAAATACGTAGGGAATTCAGTATTTCGACATCATCACGTCATCAAGAGCGTGCCGAGAATACCACTTTTCAGGCATTACCTCTGACCTTGAACAACGCAATGGCTGACGGCCTCCACTTAACGACCGACAGCAGCAGCGTTTACGCAGAGATATCAGCGGCAACACTGCGTGAAATAAGCGCAGAAACAATACGGGACGTACAATGAATGTATCCGTTAGGGTAGAGGCGAAATTTGGCGTAAATGGGCTATGGCAGCAGACGATCAACCCGAGTGCCTTTGCTTTCAGCACAACATCGCCTGCAGTGCCTCTCCTGGGCTCGTGAACATATTGGTTGGACCCTTGACGACTGGAAACCCATGGCCTGGTCAGGTCAGGTAAGTCCCGACGTCAGCTGGTAAGAGCTGATTGTAGGATGCGAGTATGGCGAGAAGCCCCATGGAAGAAGTTCTCGAAAAGGCTCTGCCCGAGCTCATGGTTGCTCCATCATGATGTCGGCTGTGTTTACATAGAATTACTTGGCCCTCTGGTGTAACTGAACCGATCAGACTGGAAATGGTTATGAACGGCTACTTAGACAATTTGGAGCCATTCATTCATGGACTTCACGACAATGCGCCATGTCACTGGTCCACAATTGTCCGCGATTGATTTGAAGAACATTCTGGGCAGCTCGAGCGTTGAGCAGCACGTTGAACTCTGCAGCCTCAACGTCGACGTTCGACAATACCGTCGGTGTGCCGACGGCTTTAGGGTATACCGCGTGACAGTCACGCTGATGAACCATCTAGCCCGAACGCTCCAGACAGACATGAAATGGAAAGATCACTTGAGGTCCCAGCCAGATAGTCGACTTCGATTTATTGGGAAAATTCTAGCTTATCTGTAAACCAGATCGCGCACAGAGCTTACGTTTCCCGTTCTCGAATACTGCTCGAGTGTTTGAGATCCCAACCAGGTCAGGTTTAAGGAAATCTTCGGAGCCGTTCAGAGGTGTGTTACTAGATTTGTTAGTGGTAGTTTCAATCAACAACGGAGTATGCGGAGAAGCTCGTGAGCTCAATTGGGAGTCCCTGGATGGAGGATAACGCTCTTCTCACGAAGCACTATAAAGAAAACTTAGAGAACTGGCATTTGCAGCTGATAACAGAACGATTCTACTTTCACCAACGTACATTTCGTCTTAAGTCCACGAATATAAGACCAATGGAGCACACAAATGCGAGTATGTCCCTGTTCATTCAAAAGACTGACTGAAATGTGGGATTGCAGCTGCCTCATTCTATCTTCCTCACCAACTTGGAAAATGTTGCCAAAAGTGTGGCTTGTGAGCTCTGTTAACATGCAACTCACCTCAGACACTCCTAGATGTAAACACAATGCGCACGACACACACAAAACACACACACACACACACACACACACACACACACAAAACACACACACACACACACACACACACAGCGGTGCACTAGTGCGTGTGTGTAAGTCACTCATACCCATGCACTCCTAGTTGGCCTTTCTCACTCATTCCGCTGAAGTCATCCCTATCCTTATCTCTCACACACCATAAAAAGGCGTGAATATGTTAGCATGCCAAAATTTTTGGAAAGAAATTTTTAAGGTGCTAAGGAAGATAAATTGATGCAGGTTGTACTCCTCTTGCAGTCAGGCTTTTCCCAGCTCCAGCAGGGCTTGTAACTCAAGAAATATATAGGTCAGTAAAATTCAGATAGTTTACTTATGAGAAACTGAAATAACGGAAAACTTATATTTTTTCTGAGAATTCGCGTGTGAACTTATGGTGCCTAAGTAAGCATCTTAAGGCCCACCACAGACCACATCGAATACAAAAAGGACCAACCAATTTGCTCCATCTGCCTAAGCTGCAGGTAGTATGTCGCATTTTGACTCTGTATTGTAGGGCAGTGACACTGAGACGATGCTCCTCCTGGGTACAAAAATTGTCCCTACGCTAAGGGCTATCCAAAACACTTTACCTTATCTTTTTATAATCAATACAACCCGAACTAGGAGCACCGGAAAATCCCGTTTTTATGCACAGCGTTTAGAATGTACAAGGTACGCATTCTGTCGTATGCATACCGATAAGTGAAATAAGGGCCCGTGAGGAGACACATCGACAGTCGTTTTTTCAAAACAAAAAAAAAGGCTCTGAGCACTATGGGACATTACATCTGAGGTCATCAGTCCCCTAGAACTTAGAACTACTTAAACCTAACTAACCTAAGGACATCACACACATCGATGACCGTGGCAGGATTCGAACCTGCGACCTTAGCGATCGCGCTGTTCCAGACTGAAGCGCCTAGAGCCGCTCGGCCACACCGGCCTGCAGTCGTTTTTTCCCTCGCTCTATTTGCAGTCAAATGAATGACTAGTAGTGGTATAGTACGCCCTCCGGCACTCCGCCATGGACCATACGGGAGTATATGTAAAATGAATGTATGTGTGTGTGTGTGTGTGTGTGTGTGTGTGTGTGTGTGTGTGTGTGATGTAGTAACAGTAGCTTCCCCGTGTCGCCCCTGCTTGTACTGTGACAGCAGAGCGCCAGCTACAGGCGGGGACACCGAACCACGCAGGCGCGGCAGGCTGAGCAGCGCCTTGGGGACAGGTGTGGCGTGGCGTGGCGTAGTGTGGCCGCGGGCGCGCCTCGCAAAACAAGCCGTAAATCAGCGTCGCCCGCCTGGCCTTGAACAAGGTCGCACCGTTACCGAGAAGCGAACGCGGCCGGCCGCCAACACGCCGTGGCTCCAGCTCCAGGAGCCGCGGCGTAGCGCGGCCAGTTGTCTCTGTACACGTCCCACCTACTCTTCTGTCTTCGTACTGTCCAATCCTGGGTCTGCACTTTAGATCAGCCAATGGCCGGTGTTTGCGGCATCTACTGCCAGCTGGGTTAGTGTTCTTCGTCTCTTCACCAGGCTTGGGGGCGTCTAATGAAGAGATGACGGCAAGTGCCATAACCCGATTTCCCAGGATTGTCGCTCACTGAAAGGGGGTTCAAAATAAGCGAACACGTGTATCGACTTACCCGTAGATGCTCGACCGGTTCTGAGAAAACTAGAGTGAAAGTTTTCGAGGTACTCTATGTGCCTTCTAGCGCATGATGAAATTCACCTGAAGCAGTGGCACAATGGCTAGTGTCACAGTTTTCCATTTACCTATCCATGCTTCCCATTGTATGTCGAAATAACGTTGTCCTTATTCGCTTACGAACTGTCTAACTGGTGAACAAATTGCTAAAATAGAAGAGTGATAAAATTACATGTAACTGTTTTCGGTTAAATTCCTGTAGTGTATCTTGATTCATAATCAACCGCAAGCGCCAGTTTTCGGTTAATTGATCCGTTATGCGTAGCTTGCGACGATATTACTGCCAATGCGTGAAATCTTCAAAAGTGGTAACGACAGTTCTGTCCCAAATTCCATTCGTACGAAGAAGCGTCGCTGCATTAAATTTGCCTTTGCGCGATGTTTGTGGTCTTCGAGATTTCTATGTTCCGAATGTTTCTAGGGTGTAGCATACACAGGAATGCACTAAATTTTCCTGAAGAATAAACGAAAGAATAAAATGTGAGAGCCGGCTGGCGTGGCCGAGCGCTTCTATGCGCTTCTGTCTGGAACCGCGCGACCGCTATGGTCGCAGGTTCGAATCCTACCTCGGGCATGGATGTATGTGATGTCCTTAGGTTAGTTAGGTTTAAGTAGTTCGAAATTCTAGGGGACTGATGACCTCAGATGTAAAGTCCCATAGTGCTCGGAGCCATTTTTGAAAATGTAAAAACTGATGGAAGAATGAGAAAGTACGAGAAATTAAGAAGACTGTAGCCATTGAAAACAAATCACACAAACACACACATTTTACATTGTAAATGTATGACTTATTGTGAAACCGAGTTGCAATTTCACAGTAATGTAACGAACGCTCTCGTATCCCTTAATTTGATAAACATCTGTTTAGGAACCTTCTACGAGCATAGGTAGATAAACTAAATAAAATAAAAACTAAAAACCGGGTGTTGGAACACGGGGCGCGACGCTAGCCACTGTGCCACCGCTTCGATTAGCGTCCCCGTGCTAAAACGCATACAAATTACGGCGAAAACTTCGGCCGTCGTTTCTCAGACACGGTGGAATATCTACGGATAAGCCCAGGTGCGTGTTTGCTTGTTTTGACTTCTTCATTGAGCGTACTTACTACGAAATTGGGTAATGGCACTTGAGTGCTCTTCGCGTAAGAATATACGAAAAACCGACAATACAATGTAATAACATAATGAAATACTACTAACTAACTACGCAAATTGCCTCGATTTTTCCAGAAATACAAGAACATCTGTTTCGTTACTTTGTTCTTATCCGTCCGGTGGAACTATCGTAGGATGTTTAATGTTGGTTTTTACATTGCTTTGGATATTATCAGCATCGACAGTATGGTCGTATGAAATATCAGGCGAAATTTATGACTGAACTGTGGATTTCTTGGTAGGGAAAATGCATCATGCTATCTCGGACGGAGCGCCATCGATACATGAACTGTCTTCAGGTGTTTCCCAGAGAAGTACGTTGGGTCCCTTGCCGTCCATTATCTATATTAATTTGTAACACCTCAGTTTTGTAAACGTGGCACCTACCTATAATGAAGTACTGTCTGAAATAAATATTTTTTTCACATCTTGAAAACATTCGAACGTGTTGCGAACATGGGTAATTTAGTTTAAATATCCTCAAACGTAGATCTTTGCATGTCACGAAAAGAAAAGGCGTAGTATCCAATGACTAAAATACCAGTCATAATTTCTGCATCAATCGAATCACAAAAATATCAAAGTAACAATTTATGGGAATATGAAATAATATAATTATACAGTCTGAGTCATATGTAAACCATGTGACAGACTTTTGTTCATTTGTAAAATATTATGGATATGCAATCAGTGTACAAAAGAGGTCACTTACAGTGTGTTTGCGAACACTTAACAAATAGACATATGATGACTGGTTTGCTTGACCAATGGCAGAGCGTCACAGAGATCTTGAAGAAACTGAACTGGAAGGCATTTACGAAAGGTACATACAACATAGTGAAAGCCTGACTACAAAGTTTCAGGAATCGGCTTTGAATGACGACTACAACCGACTTCGTATCGCTTCCGCAGCGATCGATAAGACCAGCCTAGATTCATATAGCCCGCACCGAGGTGTTTAAGCAATTTCTCTTACAGCGATCCATACCAGAATGGAACGGCATAAAACCCCAGCAACTGGCTCAATGCATTTCACAGTCCTTTGTGGAGTTTATATATATATATATATATATATATATATATATATATATATATATATATATATGCATGCTTGCATATATGAACGTGGATTTAGTTATTTTGTCAGTCTGTGATGATACAATGAAATTCAAATTGCGATATCTATAAATTTTTTATTTACTTAAACAGTATCGAGCGACAGTCGACGGAGTAAAATGATCGATCTTGTACGAAAGATTAGTGTTAAGGAAACCTGTATAACTATTTCAAAAAGGACAAGTGTTATGTCTGTCAAATGTTCATTCGACAGAGAGGGTATTTTGTAAAAAATAAAATATAGAAATGAATATAAGTCATAAATGTACTTACTGTAACATTCTAAGGGTATTAGAAAACGTAATTCAGTTAAATCAAATGAAATCATAAAGGTTGGGAAACCACTATGGGTTTTCGACGGCCAGTTTTTGCATGACCTTGGTGCGAGCACCGCAAGGGAGTCCAGTCTTGACAGTGCGCGTATCGTGGCGTGCAATGTCTAACGATGTGATCCTTGAGCAATGACAATTCGGAGTGAAAGTGCTTAATGTTTGGTGTGGCGGTGGTTTATAGTTCCTGAACTCTTCTCCAGATTATTTCCTGTCGGATAGCAAGTATATCCGACTACTTTTATATGATTGAATATGGATCCGATGATACATCTAGTTAATTTGGCTACCGCAAGTGGGTGGTAGTTATTAATTAATTCCATCACTGGAGACTTGACGAGCCAATCCAAATTTTAATACAGCAAGCACCAACTTCAGCACCAATTCCACTGTAACGAACCAGGCAGGTCATTTTTATTTTAACAGTATATAGCAGTGTATTAGAATGTTAATATCAGCCCCACGGTTTGGCAACTTTCTAATATTGTTTTGTTAAAATAATTTGTTAGCATGTTGTCCAAAAGTCATACTAATCCGAAGTTCCCTGTCCATTATGTTAAATATAAATTTTGTGTCACTCTGTGTCGTCGAAAGATCGTAGTGATTGTTGTTACGACATTCTTCCAGGGTCATATAAAAGTAACTTTCAATAATAATTGTTTACTTTCGAATTTAAGAGAGGAAATATGGTCGCTTTGATATGTCGCTGTAAAGTTCAATTTAATGAGATTTCTTACCTTTAAATTTGCTTTATCGGAGTATTAACTTCACATAATTATTCAAGGTAAAGATGGCAGCCATTAAGCCATATAAGAATATCTCAGTCTGCTTCCATCTTGTTTCCAAGTAAAATTATTGCCTGAAAACTGTTAAAGTAAATTTACTGCTGGCACTTTTCTAGACAAGCTGAAATAAAGTATTTAAATTGCTCCTTCAGAACTGGCGACCAAAACAATTTTCGTAGACATAGCAGTCTTTCTGTGGATCTATCGTAATGTAAGACTACATAGCTGCTAGCTGTTTGCTGCAACAGTGCGGATAGAACCAAATCCAGAAATGCCATATAAAGTTTTGTGTGTGTAATAAATTGTGATGAGTACCAAGCCTGAAAATTGAACACCATTATCTACACCTCACTTTGGAGAGAAGCTTAGAACATACATACATATATAGTGTGTGTGTGTGTGCCTTGCTAATAATATTCTGTTAGGAAACACGCCTCAGAATGTGTGTTAGCGACTGTAGTTAATGTTAGTAATAAACAGAGTAATGTTTTTCAGTTTTAATGAAAATGCTCTATTTAGCAAACTGCAAGAGCTCCATGGCAGACCGCACTACAATTACTGCGTGTAAACTGCCCTATAAAGGTCCCCAGTCAGTAAGAGATTGCAGTCGAGAGCCCCAAATAAAAATTCCCCTCAGCATTTACTCGCCAAACGTGGTGGAAACGGAACACCAATATGACTAATAATCATCCTTATCCAATCCCCCATACATCAAGGACTTGGCATCACGGCTTAGAACCTGCGGCTACCTCGGGTATACTGGGTCAAACCAGTCAACCTAAGCTATCTTCGGCTCAACAGCACGTAGGTCTGGCCAACCGCGAACTGCAGGTTCTACGTGTTTCAGATTAAACCGCGTTGCTCGCTGTATGAATTACAATGCTGAGTGATCAGCTAAGACGCGCCTCATCCACATCCCCATTGGCTCTGTCCAGCAATCTAATGACCCTGGCAGTGGTTTAGTGCACTCCTCAATAAGGTAATTACGTAATGACGGTCGTAGCCACGAAGATGGGGGAGGTGGTTTTCTAAAGTCCAGACGTAGTGGCGAAGCGGATTAGCAAGGAAGTTCAGTCGTTTTTTTACTGATAACGTGGGAGATTATATTTCTTGCCGGTTTCACTATAATTTGACTTACCACAACGCCGTTTCATAGCTGGTAATGTGCCACACACCACAGTGATAAAATCGGATGTCGATACTTAGTATTGCAGCTGTATGTGTGGTTTATAACCTCCTAGCTCCAATAGGAGCAGAGATACAGTCCAAAAACGGTTTATTCTAGCGTCTGGAATATAAGCTGCCCTACTACAAGGCAGGCATGTTATATGGGAACAGTACAGGCCTACCAACGCAACCAGCTTTACACGACACCACACATGTCAGGAAAAAAACAAAAAAACCGGCAGGTTGAGATGGATAGAAGAAGGGATGCACAGAGTGAAGGGAAGGGGGGAAATGGAGGAGACTGTGAGGAGGCGAATTCATTGTGAATGTTGAACGCATATACAAGTGAAGCTGTGGAAAAAATGCCAGTAATTTATATTCTCAATGGCTTATACTTCATTTTTATGTATTACATGCTTATAAAGTAATAAGTGTTAATTTGTGTTGCTAGATATGCACTCTGTTTTATGTATTTTGATTTAATAATTATTTTTTCCATTTTACTGTCCTGCATATACTGCAAAATTTTCTAGTGCATTCTGCTACATCTTTTCTCCAAGGATTTAAATTTATTAATTCGATGGATGTTACCTATGTACTTACCCACTTTGCTGCCTTTTGTAGTCATGATTTTTTCAGTTGAACTCCTAGGATCTGTTCTATTGTCTATTCCCCCAAGATGGTTCATTTCAGCAACTTGTTAGATTGTGAAATTAATGCAAAATCATTCGCAAAAGTTAGTTTACCTTTTCTGTATGTATTGAACCGGGGACCTAGAAACGATGGAGAGGCTTCGTCCCCTCCGTGGTTCACGCCTCTGAGACACGCTGATATCTGCGGACCACCTGCATCCCTTCATATTTGATAACATCCCCGGTCGCGATGTCACCTTTCGGCAGTATAATTGTCCGTGTCCATGAGCCAGAACCGTGTTCCAGTGGTTTGCATTACAGTGAGCATTACAGTGAACGCACGTTGAAGTCTCGCCTGATGTAAATCCTATGGAACCCATCTGGGTCGTCGTCGGACCCCATCACTGCGTACGCAACTCAGCAGCCCGTTATTTACCAGAATTACATGACCTGAGCGTAAACACCTAGTGCCACATACTTCCACAAACTTGCCAACAAATTGTCGGATCTCTGATATGCAGAATTAGCGATTTACTTCATTCCAGAGACGAATAAACAAGCTAGTGAGCAGGTGGTCAGGATGCTTTGGCTCATCAGAGTCTGAGGCGTAAATCTTACTTTAATTTATGTAGTAAACACATGGGAAGAGTTCTGGTGAGATCGCAGTAGTGTCATCAAACCATATTTTTAGTCAGCCATTTTTCACCAATAAAACTTTATGACGAGGTGTGTGTGTATAATGGGCACTTCACGCTTATACAAATATGCCGGAAGTGGTACTACAGTGACTTGAAACTGGCTAAAAATGGTCTAAACATGACTGAAAAAAAATCTGAAATGACTGCCTAAAATTATGTAAAAATTGGAAGACTGCAAATTCACGAAACATTTCCAGTAACATTTTTCCTCTTAAGATAAGCGTGCAGAAAAAATTTAAAGCGAACGGTTTTGTGCTAACCTTATATTATACATAATTATTTGTTGTTCGTAAGTGTCTAAGGACATGCAGGTGTCGAATTCCGAATTCCGATTTGGAAATTTGCGGTAAGATCCTATGGGACCAAACCGCTGAGGTCATCGGTCCCTAAGCTAACACACTGCTTAATCTAACTTTAACTTCCGCTAAGGACAACACACCCATGTCCGAGGGAGGATTCGAACCGAGGGGGGGGGGGGGGAGGGGGGGGGGGACGCGAACCGCGACAAGGTGCCTGAGAACACGCACGTCGCAGCGGGACTCTGTTCGCATTGCACCTCAGTACGTCGCACAGTCCTCTTTTCTTCCGCAGTGATAGTCGTTGCCTCGCACCTAAGCTGGCTGTGAGGGAATGTTAGTCATTGCATGTACTTGTTACATGGACAAGATTACAGAATTAGTACATGTTATTTGATTGCTATTAACCACAGAGTTTCAGACTGGACATCATTGAAGTTAAGTACTCAAGTGGTTCCTGTAATATAGTATATTTTAACCACGCGTGCATTTTGTGTTTTAGTGAAAGGAAACCGGCCACCCACTTATACCACCCCCCTCTCCTCATCCAGCCAGGAACCACGAAACAGTACAAGAGGGCACAGCCATAACATGAATGGTCAAAAGTTTACTGCCTATAGAATTACAGCGCAGACAGCTGTAGCACGGAAAAGAAGAGAACCAGCCAACAAATTTTCATGCGCGAGCACAAAACAGGTAGAAAAGTGAGGAACAAGCTGCCTCGTCTACATTCCGCCTTCCTCACCAAAAAGTTTGACGTGCGAACATAGTCGCGCTTTTTTGTACTGAAAGAGAGTAACAGACAATGCCAGTGGCAGAGTAAGATAGGGGTGGGAGAGACGAAGTGGCAGCGAAAGAGAAAGAGATGAAGCAACAGCAGTGGAAACAGAAGGCAGAGGAGACGATGGAAATTAAAAATACGGTTGAGTGTAGACCATGGCTTTGGAAGGAAGGGAGAGGGGTCTGGACCCTCCCATGCGGCGAATTTTGACACATAGGAGAAGGCGTACGTTGGACCGAAATTTTAAGCACCTGGGTATAGGAGATAAAGTAGGAAAACTGTGTGTGTGTGTGTGTGTGTGTGTGTGTGTGTGTGTGTGTGTGTGAGAGAGAGAGAGAGAGAGAGAGAGAGAGAGAGAGAGAGAGATATGTTCGCATGCAAAATTTTTTTTTTGAGGAAGGCGGAATGAATATTGACGCAGCTGGTTCCTCACCTTTCTGTCTGTGTCTTCTAAAGAGAATATATTCTCTTTTTGTGCTCCGACAGGAACCCGCTGGTAACTTGGGTTTGCGTTGTAGCAAGGGTGTCACTGTAAGAGGCCCTGGAACCTTGAAACGACATTCGCTCAATTTACTACGTCTAGGCATCAAAAGTCACTTCCAATTTGCATTCGGAATTACGATTTGCTACTGTATTTACTGGTAGGAGGCCTCTGCTTCACCCAGCCTCTGCGTAATTAAAGTGGACGGCAGCCAAGGCATATGATGTAAAAATGAGATGATGAGATATGCTACGCAGTGGTAATACGAGGGGTCTCTTCGAATGATACTCGTTTGGTCCCCTGCAAACTCATAACGCCAGCCAGGCAGTGTGCGCTAATCATGTATGCCGAGTAACACAAAGCTGTGCAAACAGCGACCGCAGGCGACTGGGATAATTGTGTGTTGGACCCCTGATCGATGCACATCACCCGGGAAACGGCCATGTCTTTCATTAGACAGGTTACAAACAAACAAACAAACAAAACAAAACAAAACAAATATGTGAATACGTCCGTTACCAGGCGGACGTATCAACAGCAGTTAGTCACTTGAACGTAGGTACAGAAGTAATGTATTTAGTATATGGCAAATACAGCAAACCGCGACATGTAGTAGAGTTGATTAAGATACGTCAAACATAAAATGTACTAACTGATAAGTGTAACATGTAAAACCACTACAACACTAGCAATTCTAAAACCAGGGAAAACTAGCAATGACCCACTAAGTAATCGTCACATCGGACTGCCCAGTACATTTTACAAACCATTACAAAGGTAAATTTACAAGGGAGTAAGACCACTCTTCACGAAAATGTAACATCTGAGCAAGCCGGAGTCGGATCAAATGTAAGTAGATGTGAACAGGATTTCGCTTGAAAATGATTTACAGAAAGAAGCTTGTATCAAGATGCCAGGAAATTCAGTTACCTTTTGTTGATTTAATTGCAGCCATCAATATTTTATTGTTAGTTGCACTGCTACTTAAACTTCCTAAGACCACTAGGGTCAAAATGACCCGTAAGCATACCACACATACCTCCCTTGTTTTACAAACTACCATTTTCAAAATATATCACTTTCTCTCCCTCTCTGAGTCAATTATAACTAACTGCGTTTGTTTTAGTTTTATATTTAAGACACATTAAAATTAATGGTTTTTGCTCCAAGCGTCACTGGCGTTAGTATGATCGCAATTGCGTGGTTCTTGATTTTAACATTATGAAAATAGAATGACGGCTGTTGCGTTAAACAGGTATTAATTAGATGAAACACCTGAAACAATGAAAGTAATATTTCCTGCATATCTTGAATCCACCATCAGGGTTTCTTGCCTCACCTTGTGTGTGTTGACATGTTGGTGTTTTGCCTCAGCGTTTCATCGAATTACATTATGAGTAGGAAACATTTGAATATCCCTAAAATACCAGTAATTTTGAATGAAGAGGAGGAGTTAAGTAAAATACAAACTGATGACAGTGGGAGTAATGCTATTATTCGTGAAGGCAGTGAACCAGGTGGAGATTCTGATGAGGACGATTAATATGATCATAAAGATGATTTAGAAAGTTTTGGTCATAAAGTTGGTGATATTTCAGATCATTGGTTTCAAGGAAGTATTTCAATACCATCTGTTTACAAGAAAAGTAATAATAATAATAATAATAATAATAATAATAATAAAGTAGTATGTAAGTAAACACGTAAAATAGTAGCCCCGTTGTTTTCAGGTTCACAAAAGGAAAAGGAAGACGGAGAAAGGAAATGATGTTAGATTATAGGGAGGCAGACATTGCGGAACATACTCAAAAAATGGTTCAAATGGCTCTGAGCACTATGGGACTTAACATCTCAGGTCATCAGTCCCCTAGAACTTAGAACTACTTAAACCTAACTAACCTAAGGACATCACACACACCCATGCCCGAGGCAGGATTCGAACCTGCGACCGTAGCGGTCGCGCGGTTCCAGACTGAAGCGCCTAGAACCGCTCGGCTACCAACGGCCGGCGCGGAACCCACTGAAGACGCCCAGATTCAACGTGGCATAATTTAAGAAATGTACTCAGCAGTTAGCATCTGAATTGTTTATGAAGTCCAGAATTTTCAGTATATTTTGAAGTGGACCACCAAAGAAGGTATGGTATAGATCCTGAGAGAAGAATTTGAGTGTTTTCTTCGGCGCCTTATAGCTGCACGAATGTACAAATGCCACATTGAGGGTGTAGTGCATTTATGGAGCGAAGAGTGTAGCCGACATATTTTCGGTAGTTACATGGCTAGGACCCGATTTACAGAGATATCACGCTGTATTCCGTTCAATCATGCACAGCAGCGCCGACAGAACAGCCGTGACAAATTGGGTCTTATCAGGGATGGTTTTGAAACATGGGTCAATAATTGGACGGTATTTACGAAACGCATACTACAGTTAAATAACAACAGGTAACCTTGGTTGTAGGTGGCCGTTTCGCCAGTGTATCTCCTCAAAACCAGGAAGGTATGGGCTTAATGTGACAGCAGAACAATAATAATATTATAGTCATTGTCACAAATCTTCAGATGCACAGAAGGAATGTCTAAGACCAGCCAAGAGAAATAAACAAAGGAAAAGGAGTAGTGTTTAAATTTACAAAATTTCTCCAGGAATGGTAAAAACATCACAACACGTAGTTTCTTCACAAGTTTTCTGTTGCCAACGGAATCAGAACTATAACAGATGACTAGGCTTGGAACAATTAGAGAAAATCATCGTGAACTACCTTCAGAATTTTTCGTAGGAATGGAAGAACTGCAGCTTCAAGTCTATTCGGATTCCAGCAGTCAACTACAGTAGTGCCCTACAGCCCAAAAAGGTTAAGAGTGACATTGCTGCGTACTACGCATTTGAAAGAGGGAAGCAAGTAAAGGTGAGGCATTAAAACCTATTACAAACCTTGACTATACTAAGCGAGGATATATTAGTCGACCGAAGTACAAAAGTGTGACTAGATGGCTTTCACAGTTTGACTGGACTTAAATCCTGAGTGGAAGAAAGAAACCGGCTACAAAACACAATTTTTTCTTTAATTGGGAACATCTCCAGTAGAGAAAAAAAAGTTGGCGCAGCAAAATCCCTCCTCTTTCAGTACACGTGTGAAGAGGGCAAAAACGTGGACGGCGCTCCTATGCGTATGTTCTGTGGAAGAAACCTCAGGGAAGTGCAGAAGCTATTTTTCTTTTTTGTCTGCAAAGACTAAGAGTTGCTTTGTTTGAATTGAAATGTTATGGAAGGTAAAGGATGGAACGAACATTTAGAAGTGCTTGCTCATGTAATTTTCTTGTTTTCAATTAAGTAATTTACGTTTCTATGTCAGTCAAAATAAATTAAACACTGGTAATACTCGTATATCCCATGTAAATCACTTGGGTCGTTATGACCCTGTGGTACACGGTGAAACAAAAAAGATGGCTCCTGTTAGGAGGTTTAAGCTGAAAGGAGCCATACGCTATGGTAAGCTCACTAAACTGATGTTGACTACGCTTAAAAAACGCTCATCCAAAGTAACTACAGTAAAATATTCAACTTAATAACGCGAGGGAAGAAACTGAATTCCCCAAGGAGCAAGGTAAGATCTTTTGTTTAATTTACCTACAAGCGGTATGGGGGGAACAACAACCCAGGAACATACCACTTCGTCAGGAAGAAAAAGAGGCGGAGAAATCGTTCCAAGTATATACAGAAAGGAAGTGTCGACGGGATGGTAAATACTATTCATTCCTTCAGAGGCGAACTATCTGTTACGTGAGCCAGTTATTCGCCGAGATGTACTCAGGTACGCGGAAGTTGTCCGGTATGTAGATGAAGCCTGCAAATGCAACACGTTGTGGATGTAGCCTATTGAGTATATTTTCTTTATTTTGGCAGGAAGCTACCATGTGCCGTTTCCATTTTTAGTTACCTGAATACCTGCAACACATTCGATTGGGTAGACTAACCAGCTACAGCTCCAGACGGGTGCTTCCGGATCTCAATGAATCGTACTGATCATCTGAAGCCAGACAGTATGTTAGTCGTTGCTCATTTTAGGAAGCACTGTTCGTCTAACTTCCAGTACAGATCGCACTGTGTCAGCCATATTTAAAAATATTTCCGGTTTCGATCCGAGCAGTCATCCAACACTGCTAAAATGAAAAACTTCTCACGCAAGATTTTAACGGTAGTTTAGTAAACGTAATAGGACTGATGGCAACAGAGTACCATTCTGGAATGACGTTCTGATATTTTGATGAACATCAATGTCACTGTACATAGTGTTAGGCCTACAATGAATAAGTACGAAGGAAGGAAAGGAGGTTTACATTTGAATGTCCCATCAACAACGATGTTATTAGACACTGAGTACAAGCTCGGATTAGAGAAGGAAATCGGCCGTGCCTTTCGGAAGAACCATCCTGTTATTTGACTTAAGTGATTTATGGAAACCACGAAAAGCCTAAATCTGCAAGGCGGAAATGGAATTTGAAACTTCGTTCTCCTGAATGTGAGTCCACTGTACTAAACACTGCTCCACTTCGCTCCGTGCCAGTACTAAAGACAGGTCGTGAACGTCATATTCTTATATAGATGTACCTGTAGACGGAGAAAAATCTGCGAACGGGCAATAATTTATTTACAGATAATACCTAATGACAGGAGTGCAGGCTGTAACACCAGGTACAAAGAGCGTACTTCACACGACACAACAAGACTATGTAGATCACTGCACACCAGACTCAAAGAACATCGCAGAATTTGGAAGCTGCAGAAAACTGACTACCCTTCACAGCCTGGAAACCAAAAAACCGGTACGTAATCAATGCAGAGATACTGGACTCTTAGGCACAACGGACATTAACACACATTGCGCGAATACTAATAATCAAGAGACACAATAAGAACTGTCTTAAATAGCTACTGAAAGAACTGATTTCAGTTATTCGCCACTGTGTGATACGGACAGAATGGCTGGCAGAAACTTTGCGATTGCCCAATCCGTCTTAGTTAAACTGCGGCCCAATATAACTATGCGCCACTGATTTTATTATTATTATTATTATTATTATTTCTTTACTTTCTCAGACGTTAAGTCTGGTTAAAAATGGAAAGTGACGCGGACCTTGATCAAGCGTCACTTCCTTTTAACTGTATGGTATGTGTTATATTGCATTTAGGAACTTTCGGGTAATTGAACTTGTATCAATAATTACAGATTTCTGTAGTTGTATATATAAGTTTGGATGTAGCTGTATTGCATTGATGTACTGATGGATATTGTGTGCTATGACTCCTGTAGTTGATAGTATAATTGGTATAATGTCAACTTTATCCTGATGCCACATGTCCTTGACTTCCTCAGCCAGTTGGATGTATTTTTCAATTTTTTCTCCTGTTTTCTTTTGTATATTTGTTGTATTGGGTATGGATATTTCGATTAGTTGTGTTAATTTCTTCTTTTTATTGGTGAGTATGATGTCAGGTTTGTTATGTGGTGTTGTTTTATCTGTAATAATGGCTCTGTTCCAGTATAATTTGAATTCATCATTCTCCAGTACACTTTGTGGTGTATACTTGTGTGTGGGAACGTGTTTTATAACTTTATGTTGTAAGGCAAGCTGTTGATGTATTATTTTTGCTCCATTGTCATGTCTTCTGGGGTATTCTGTATTTGCTAGTATTGTACATCCGCTTGTGATGTGATCTACTGTTCCTATTTGTTGTTTGCAAAGTCTGCATTTATCTGTTGTGGTATTGGGATCTTTAATAATATGCTTGCTGTAATATCTGGTGTTTACTGTTTGATCCTGTATTGCAATCATCAATCCTTCCGTCTCACTGTATATATTGCTTTTTCTTAGCCATGTGTTGGATGCGTCTTGATCGATGTGTGGCTGTGTTAGATGATACGGGTGCTTGCCATGTAGTGTTTTCTTTTTCCAATTTACTTTCTTCGTGTCTGTTGATCTTATGTGATCTAAAGGGTTGTAGAAGTGGTTATGAAATTGCAGTGGTGTAGCCGATGTATTTATATGAGTGATTGCTTTGTGTATTTTGCTAGTTTGTGCTCATTCTAGAAAGAATTTTCTTAAATTGTCTACCTGTCCATAATGCAGGCTTTTTATGTCAATAAATCCCCTTCCTCCTTCCTTTCTGCTCAATGTGAATCTTTCTGTTGCTGAATGTATGTGATGTATTCTATATTTGTAGCATTGTGATCGTGTAAGTGTATTGAGCGCTTCTAGGTCTGTGTTACTCCATTTCACTACTCCAAATGAGTAGGTCAATATTGGTATAGCATAAGTATTTATAGCTTTTGTCTTGTTTCTTGCTGTCAATTCTGTTTTCAGTTTTTTTGTTAGTCTTTGTCTATATTTTTCTTTTAGTTCTTCTTTAATATTTGTATTATCTATTCCTATTTTTTGTCTGTATCCTAGATATTTATAGGCATCTGTTTTTTCCATCGCTTCTATGCAGTCGCTGTGGTTATCCAGTATGTAGTCATCTTGTTTAGTGTGTTTTCCCTTGACTATGCTATTTTTTCTTACATTTGTCAGTTCCAAAAGCCATATTTATATCATTGATGACTACTTCTGTTATCTTTAGTAATTGATTGAGTTGTTGATTTGTTGCTGCCGGTAGTTTTAGATCATCCATGTATAGCAGATGTGTGATTTTGTGTGGGTATGTTCCAGTAATATTGTATCCATAATTTGTATTATTTAGCAGGTTGGATAGTGGATTCAGGGCAAGGCAGAACCAGAAAGGACTTAATGAGTCTCCTTGGCATATTCCACGCCTAATCTGTAGTGGTTGTGATGTGATATTATTTGAATTTGTTTGTATATTAAGTGTGGTTTTCCAATTTTTCATTACTATGTTTAGGAACTGTATCAATATAGGATCCACTTTGTATATTTCCAATATTTGTAGTAACCATGAGTGGGGTACACTATCAAAAGCTTTTTGGTAATCAATGTATGCGTAGTGTAGCGACCTTTGTTTAGTTTTAGCTTGATATGTCACCTCTGCATCTGTTATCAGTTGCGCTTTACATCCTCGTGCTCCTTTGCAACAGCCTTTTTGTTCTTCATTTATAATTTTGTTCTGTGTTGTATGTGTCATTAATTTCTGTGTAATTACTGAAGTTAATATTTTGTACATTGTTGGTAGGCATGTTATGGGGCGATATTTAGCTGGGTTTGCTGTGTCTGCTTGATCTTTAGGTTTCAGATAAGTTATTCGATGTGTAAGTGTATCATGGAATGTGTATGGGTCTGCAATGTAACTGTTAAATAATTTAGTTAGATGTGAATGTATTGAGGTGAACTACTTTAGCCAGAAATTTGCTATTTTATCTTTTCCAGGGGCTTTCCAATTGTGAGTAGAATTAATTGCTTGAGTGACTTCATGTTGCAAAATTATCACTTCAGGCATTTGTGGTATCATCTTGTATGTGTCTGTTGCTGCTTGTATCAACCGTGCATGACTGTTATGTTGTACCGCGTTTGACCATATGTTGCTCCAGAAGTGTTCCATGTCTGTTATGCTTGGTGGGTTGTCTATTTTAATGTGTGTGTTATCTATTGTCTGGTAAAATTTCTTCTGGTTTGTGTTGAATGTTTGGTTTTGTTTCCTTCTATTTTCACTCTTTTTTTGTATCTTCGAAGTCGTTTGGCCAATGCTTGTAATTTCTGCTTCTTTTCATCTAATTGCTCTATCGCTTCTTGTTGTGAGATTTTACCTAACCTTTTTCGCTTTTTTTTTGACATTTCATTTCTTATAAATTGTGTTAGCTGTCCGATGTCCTTTCTCAGTTTTTCTATTCTGATCTGTACCCTGTGTTGCCATGCTGGTTTTGTGGGTTTCTTCTGTGTGTTGGTTGGTTGGTTCTGATCTCTGCCTAGTGTGTATATTTAGTGTAGTGAGTGTTCCTATATAAAACAGTAGTTGTAACTCTTCCACAGTTGTGTTTTCATTTATTTTGTTGTGTATGATTGTGTTTATTGTTGTTTCGACTTGTGGGTTATTTGGCGGTCTTTGCAAGAATGGTCTAATGTCTGCATCTGTGTCTTTGTATTCTATGTGTGTCAGCTGAAATTTTTCTTCTATATCTAACATGTGTGTTATTATTATTATTATTATTATTATTATTATTATGTTAATGTTAATATTAGCATATAATTTTTATGGTAGTTTTACATCCTCTGGCCCAATGCTTATGTCTCTATCCCATGCGCAATAACGTCTATGTCAGTACCACTAGACCATAGCCCAAAACGTAAATATTGAAAATAAATTTTAAACAGTCAGTCAGGGAAACCGTGATAGTGTTTTTCTTCGTATTCTGTTTTGCGAAGCATGAACGTTGAAAGCGTCAGTGAAGTCAACAGAAATTGTTAATATATATAATACATGAAACAGTGGAGATGAGAAATTACTGACCAGCTTCCTGTAGTAATTCTAGTCATCTGTACTCTGCTTTTAGGCGTGGAGTTCACTTATATATAACACACATAGTGATATGTTAAGTTGTATTTTCCAGCGTTCACTTTGACGCTTCGTGGAATAACGTGCGATATTCGTTGAGGGAGATAGGCCGTGAAACAAGTAATTTTTTTTATTCCACGTTTAGAGGCTCTCATTGTAATACGGGCGACCTTCACACAATACTGAACTATCCAAACCAGCAGTCATGTGCAGTTATAGAAGCCTCATAATATGTTAATTATGACACACGCGTCTCGTGTATCATCTTAGGTGATTGGTGTGCAGTTCTGTTTGTTGTGAACTAGAAAGCCGCCTCACATTACCTTCTGAATTCCTCACAGGCACGAACAAAGGCCACAGCGCTGCAGTAAAGTTTCATACCTAAAATAAAAAAAAAATATATCAGTTATGCATGTATTGCGTTCACAACTCTGAACTATTATTACAAAAATATCACGAAAATACAAGTGATATAGACTACCCTGACCAAATGAACATGTAACAACAAAAGAGTGAACTCATATTAATCACTGATCCTCGCAGAGTACTTCAGTGCCTTTGCGGACCACATTTGGTTCTACTGTTAGCGTTATACGCGCCTAAACAATACACATCAGATAAATGTAGAGCACGATATGTTCACTATTCAGTCTAATGAACCCTTTTCCAAGTGGACTAAATTGATCGTTAAAAACTAGGCTCTTGCTCGATGTGGCAGGTTGACCGTGGCACTTTAAGTTGCCGATTCTGCTAATCTTTCGTACCATTTGTAATAAATACTTGGATATGTCCGGCACACGATTTTAATCTGCCAGAAAGTTCCTGGCTATCAGCGAAGATACTTTTTCCACTAAAATCCGGTCGCCGCCCGCCCATTGCCATCTCCCTGTTTCTACGTGGATGATGATTGGTTTGTGGGGTGCTCAACTGCGTGGCCATCAGCGCCCATACCAAGTTTGTTTTTTTTTTTTTTACGTTCCAATCTAGCCACTATCACGAGTGGTGGTGGTGGTGATATGACGAAGAGAGTACAAGCATCCAGCCCCGGGCAGAGAAATTCTTGCGTGGAGACCATGTCAGCCTGTTCGTGATTGATATATAGGTCCATCGTCTTCCAGAGCGAGACGACACGACACACATCCGTGACAATGTTAGTCGCCGACAGCAGTCCACTATGTAGCCCAGAACCGATGCAAGAGTGCGCCGCCTTCATGAACGTTATGGGCCTCTTGAGGTGGATGTAAGCCACTGTTACCGACAATATTCCCACTACCTTCGTATATTTTTGGGTGTGCTTTCCATCAGTCCGTGTACCTCCCTCGGAACACATTTTCTTCTTCCGACAGGGGCCATTTCCTGCAGTCTGCTCCACTTAGCAAAATCATCGTGTATAGAGAATCTATACAGGGAAAAACCTGAGAAAAATATTAGAAATAGAAGAGGAAGTAGATGACGAGATATATACGACAATGCGTGAAGAAATTCACACAACACTGAAAACTTTCAGCGGAAAAAAAAATGGTCCCTGGAGAAGATTACATTCCCTCAAAACCAGTGAGAGCCGTGGGAGAGCCAGACATGGCAAAATTATTTCAATCGGTGTGCAAGATCTACGAGACACGCGAAATACTCTTGGACTTGAAGAAGACCGTAGTAAATCCAATTCCAAAGGAGGTAGGTGCTGAAGTGCAGTAACTCATGGTTGCACATGTATTTTTAAAAGCAATGGAAACACGGAAGGCAATACCGACTCTACGAATTATCTTAGAAGATAGTCTTCTTTTTATTGATCTAATGGATTGAAAATCCATTAGCATATGAAATCGTCTTTGACTGCCTTCTTCACATCTATGAAATGAAACTTTTTTCTTATGTTATCAACATACAGAAAGAAATTCGTATTAAGTTCCTATGGAACAAAACTGCTGAGGTCATCTGTCTCTAGGCTTACACACTACTTAATCTAACAAACTAACTTACGCAAAGGACAACACACACACCCGAGGGATGACTAACCTCCGACGGGGGGAGCCGAGCAACATACAACACCTTATACAACTGCACACAATATTGTAGCAACGTTCAGAGTGTATACGCGAATTATTAGGTTGGTGTGTAAGTTGGTAGCGGTTTTCTTTTGCGTGTCTGTATTCCGGTTGATATTGGTGTATTTCTCGACGGCCACTTCATCTGCAGTTCACTGTTGCTGTTTGAGTTTACATATTGTTATTTTGTCACTAGGAGACAGTGAATGGAGAGCCGCGGACGCTAGAAAGCATAGTGCGAAGTGGAGAAACCAGAACATTTCCGACGTATAAATATCACGTATCACAACACGCCTTCAGAGCATCATGTGATCGCCGGTGACAGTGACAAATGAATCACTGACACTACACCCCTCATTATGCACTCCCCTAAGATGTCTGTGTCTGGTCTTGTCTGTCCGTTTTCAGCCAATATTTTACCTCGACATCCTTTACCATAAAGTCCTATTTATCGGGTATATCCCGATTACCAAGCACAGTGGTTCGACTGACGTGGAAGTATCCCAGACAGGAGCGTTGCCGGGCAGAAGTTTCCCGGACGGCGCGGTGCGCCACGGCAACAGTGAAGGCCAACGGCTGACATTTGCCGCAGCTTCCTGCGCTGCCACAGACGCAGCCGCCACCACCCCCACCAGCGGCTAACTACTCAATTGGTCGCTTCCTGTCAGCCGCCGCTCGCTGCACCCACACGCGCCTGCAGTCGACTGCTCTGGACTCCTTTTGCCGAGAGAGCATCGTACCTCGTGAACTGTCTTAAGATCATATAATGACACTGTTAGAACACAGCCGTTAGGGTTGTAATGGTCCAGCGAAATGCTGGTGGCTTTCAGATAGGGCTGCATAGTCCAGTGAAATGTCAGCCTGCCGAGAGGCCTGGTGGTACAGCTGTGACGTTCAAGGAAACTGATGAAAAGGGAAATCATCGTGAAATTCAGTGTATCTACTATGGCCGCGCCCGTCGACTCGTCCTCTGGCTACTGTCTGCGCCAGACTCTGAGATTATGGGTTGGTCTTCCCATAATCCTAAATCGCCTGTTGTAGCAGAATACAATGCTGATATGAAGAGCAAGAGATTTCTCCAAAGATAGTCCATGTTTTCCAGAATCGTATCGAAATTAACTTTGAAAAACCCTGGCATGATGTAGCTCTTCGCAGAAGAATGCTGTCAACAGAAGTAGGAATTGCGCAGTGGAAGTGCCTGAGTTATGTTCCTGGTTGGCTGTAAGAACGAAATCAGTTTCATGGAGCTGCAGAGACCTCGCGAAACTGTGATTTGGTCGACATCCCTCACAGCTTTGGTTGGGGAAATCTTTGGCCCTTTCGTGGCGGAAGTGGTGTTTCGGAGGGTACTGCTGAAGTCTGTAGTCAGTGATTCTAAATCATCAAAAAAGCTATTTTTCGAATAGGCAAAGCCTGGAAGAATCCGTATTGTGTTTGTGCGCGCGGGGGTGGAGTTCTGATGCTGAGTTGCTGGCTTTCTGGGTGAGTGGTGTGATTTTGTGTGTGGTACGAGCACGTGCGCGGCAGGTAGAGGTCATACAACACACTGAGGAACCAGCCGTTATATGGAGGTGGTGTTTGATAGAAGTGATCAACCTGGCGAGGTTCAATTGGAGCCAGTAAACTCGATTTATTTCTGTGGAAACCGGAAGTGTGGCGTTATTGCGTATCTCGACTAATTCATTAAGTAGTGTTGGGAGCCACCTGGATGTTGTGTATTGAGTATTAGTGGCGTACATTTTGCCTTCTAGTGATCGGATCTCACTTTTCCGGAAATCAATGTGGTTGCAACAAGGCATTGATCAGTGCCAAAGGTGTACTAAAAATTTAACGCAGTCTCGCGGGTCAAAGTGAAGCTAGTGACCCTCATTTGGTCTCATTTCAGTAGAGTAGCAATGAAGAGGATTGATCGGAGTACGCTCATAGAAGTTTCGAGTTAATATTTTGTGCCACAGCGAAGACTGCATGGAATCTGACTGGCCACGGGTGGTATTCCCTACGGGACTACAGAAACTTAAAGGAATGGCGAAAGGAACCTTTCAGACCCTTCGTGTCAGCTATCTTCCTCTATAATCGACGTCGCTGACGCAGGCCTCTGTGGGTCGCGCTCGATTCACCGGTAACCGGTTCGCATACTGGTGGCGGTCGGCATTTTCACCGCTAGTATTGGAGTGGCGAGGCGAGACGGTGGTCTGAAGTGAAGGGATAGGACACAATGGTGATCCGCACGTTGGATGAGAACGTTGAGCGGGACGGTCGCTCGGTGCCATTCGAGAGGAGTAGACGATATTCCAGCCCCAGATTTCATCTCTCCCTTCTCTCACATCACACTACACTCACGCCCATTACAGTCACCTACGCTCAGATACATCTCAGCTCAACTGTCATAACGTCCAGTGAGGCCACCGTGCGCTACATACCCCTTGAGATCTCCAGTAACTTTTGTAAGTATGAACCAATGGTGCCTGTAAGCTTAGGAGTGCAGAAATCTCATTCACGGCTTTTTGTGACCAGATGCACCAGTTTATCAATAAGGTGCATTGTCTATTCTGACTATGCTGCGGTACACCTCTCATTGGATTCATGAGGTTTCACTCTTCTCTAGGGTTCCATCAGACTTTAAAATCTTTTAAGTAGAGTGATTTGTATCACTAACAGATCTTCCAAAAGGGTCACCATATTTTCTTCGGTTTGCGGTCGTGGTGTACGCCTGTGTCTATGGAATAGCCCACTATTACCGTGGACTGTATCTGGACAATCCGCAAATATAATGGGCAGTGATCAAGTTTCCGACAGGGGGCACTGCTACCGCGTATAGGTAACGTAGCGCGACCCCGGGTATATGAGTACTGTCTTTTAGGCAAGGGATTGATGAGGCATTCGTGTCTTTCCGACGTGCGTGCGGTAAATGCAGGAAAGTGAACTATGATGAACTTGCTACCAAAAGGACCAATGTGCTGTTATGTTTTCTTAGCTGCCGAAGAACGAACACGCTCGCATACCCAGTGGAGAACGCATGTACGGGGCCAGCATGTCCGCCGAAAACCACCATTGTGGGATGGTGCACCGAGCTCCGTGCTGGTTGCCATTCGGTCCTTTAAAAATGAGGCCTTTAAGGGTCTACGATCCTTATCGGACGACTACGTGCAGTAGGCCATTACCCACTTCACGCAGCAGGAGACGCTGTTTTACCGAACGAGTATCCTCGACCTGGTGCGTCGGCGGGATGATTGTGTCAACGCTCACGGCGATTTTTCCTGGTTTGCATATAGATTGTGAGCTGTACGGCCTTCGAACGGAAAGATTATGACCGCCGCTTATGCAAGCCTTACTCCTTCCTATCGTATTTTCTTACCAGTATCGCTTATTAGTCACATAAGATGTACTGGTGATGAGAATCAGACTCTTCAACAATGTCCGTTTTTACTATGAACAATAATAATAGTCAAGCATACGACGACTGCGCACATTAGATAACGGTGCGTATATTATATACTTTCGTGCACAAAACATTACGTTGTGAGTTCTGCATTTCTGCTGCCTGGCGCGAGATTAATACTAATTCATCCACATACCATCAACGATTCTGTTCGGAAGCTACAGATACAGACGTACATCCGGTGCCCGCGTACGGTACTCACTTTGATTGGCTGTTCTGATGAATTTCAAATCCATTCGCAACACTAGACAATTCGCCTTTCTTCAAGTGTAAAAAGATCCCACAGTGCGTAGCGTCATTGAGCACACGTCTTCACGGCGTAGCTGTCCATTATACTGCTCGCTACCACCACATCACCACCGTGCTTCTATTTTAGTTTGCGCAGACATCGCTTGCAAGCAAAAGACACCTATGTTTCATTCTCCAGCATATCGATGCCGTCTTCTTCTTCTTCTTCTTCTTCTTCTTCTTCAGTCCGAAGACTGAATTTATGCAGCTCGCCACGTTAGCCTGTCGTGCTCAAGTCTCATCCTCTGTTCGTAACGGTTGCAGCTTTGTCAAGCATTGGTCCCCTCTCTACATAGTTAACGACGCTGTCTTACCGAAGTCTGCATTCCTTGACTGCTCACTACGTGTCGAGTCAACCGATCACTATTTTAAGTAAAGTTGTGTGCAATAACGAACTGTCTTTCTCCCTGATTCGATTCAGTGCCTGTCCATTACGACTGGTGGTCAAAGCTTTAATTACAGTCTCGAAAAAAAGTTCTATAGTTAATTCTTCGTTTGTTTTCAGCTGCACGTCTGGTGTCTCGAAGCCACAGCCCCGCAGCACGCAGGCCGGAACATGGCGCACCAGAGAACGCCAGCACAGAGACCGGAACATCGTGGGCTGCTCCATTTTTTGCTCCGTGTGCTGGAGTGCTGTGACGCGGGAATTTCATTGCGAACCAGGACTATAGACGTGTACCTGCAAAGAAATTCATTACGTGACTTTAGTTTCGGAAGTGACAGTTGAACGTGTGAGTGCATTACCGGATTTTGAAAGCTTTTCTCGTCTTGCCCACGTAGGACTTTACTCAAGAAACCAATTCGTAACACTTAAATTTACATTCGACGTTAACAAATGTCTTTCACAAATTTTTTTTGTTACGGCAGCGTGCATTTTATATGCTCTACAGCGCTACTATCGTCCCCCCCCCTCTCTCTCTCTCTCTCTCTCTCTCTCTCTCACACACACACACACACACACACACACACACACACACACACACAGTGTTTATTTGTTCTGCTTCCGAAAGATCAAACTTGACCATTTTTCAGAGTGACTCGTCCTAGTTTAACATTTGCCCGTCACGCACTTCTACCTGCCGCGAAGTGTTTTATTTCCTTCGATTTTCCCCAGACTTCTTACTACGGCATAGACCATCAATTCGAACAATACGTGAGCTTTCGTACCTCTGGGTTGAAATTCGTTTGACGCAGCACGTCTTGTGTATCACTCACGGACGGGAGACAAGGTCCGCTGTAACGGTTACAGGGCGCCCAGAGCGTAGCAGAATCGCAGCGCCGCGGCGTGACGTGGGGTGCAGAGCAGAAAACAGCGGAGACGGCAGATGCGGCGGCCGTAATGACAGGCGGCGTGGCGCCGCGACGGCCGCAGACGCCGCCGTAATCACAGGCGCCGCCTCGTGACGGAATGCGGCCGCCGCTGCGGCTACCACGGCAAACACAGTGCTGCTACCAGCACCGCCTGTCTCCCCTTAGCTGTCAACTCTTTGTCGTAAATCGTCAACACGATCTTCCTATTACTATGCACATGTCCTATCACTAACAAATACTATGCTATCCCCCAAACCCACAACGACCCTCTGAAGTTCTCGAGTTATTAAGCATAAAATACAGGAAGCCAAAGTCCATCTGCAACATTTTTTTCACACAACCCACACTTCAATTATTGTCATCTTGCAACGTCGCGCGTATGCAGGCAAGCTAATCGGTCGCCTAGAACTCTTACAAATAAGATGAATTTGCAAGGCAACGTAGTACATAGGGCAACCACCGCTACGAGTATCATCTTGGGCATTAATAACTAGTTTAGCTGTATTTAGTTCTTTATTATTGGTTCACTACAGGTTTCGTGAAACTAAAGCCACGACTCCAGGTGAATCTCTCTCTAGATTCAAAAGGAATAACAACCCCGAAATAATTTTGGGCCAGAATGAAACACCACCTGAAGATGGAGCTTTCAGTGCCACGAAACCGGTAGTAATCAGTCACTAAAAGGACTAAATACAGCTGCAGCGGTTATTAATACCCAAGATAAGGTGAATTTGTTTGCCAAGCTGTGCGGCCTCAAGTGCCGCCGCGGCCGCTCCAGGCGAGTCACGTGCAAGAGCGTCAGCTAAGGGCCGGATACGGGGAAAATCCCGGTGTGGGGACTGTGGACGACCAGTCGATCGCTTAAGAGGGCCGACTGTCCTCCCACAATGGAGGGCTTTGAGACAAACTGTAATACGGCTTCTTACAGCTCTCTGAGAATCTACGAGGGTCGTTCAGTAAGTGAAGGCCCACATTTTTTGTCTCAGAACTTATTTATTGTTAGGCGTCAGAATTTGGTGGCAATATGCATCAACATGTCTTGTGCATGTCCTATTTTTCTACGTAGTCTCCATCACGTTCTATGGCCGTACGCCAACGTTGTGGTAGAGCATTTATTCCTGTTGGTAAAAGCTCTCGTCTGTAGGCGTAGCCATGTTTTCACTGCATGACTGACGCTCTCGTCATCTTCACAGTGTGTTCCCCTAGAGAATGTTTAAGAGGCCTTACGAGTCCAATGCAATTTGGCGGTGTGTTCCCGGGAGCGGAGTAGGGGCGAAGGGGGGGGGGGGGGGGCGTGCATTATGTTGGAGCAAGATTCCTGCTTGCTTCTTGTCCGATCGAACACGTCGGAAACGGTTCTTGAGTTTATTCAGTCTTTACGTATGCCTCTGAATTGATGGTTGACCCTCTTGGCATCATCCACGAGAATGACGCCGTCACAATCCCAGAAGACTGTCACCATGGCTTTTCCGGCAGAGGGGGTTGTCTTGAATTTCTTCTTTTGTGGCGAATGAGAATGTCACTACTGTAGTCCGCTGTTAGTATTCGTGGAACCCATCGGAAGCACCTCTTTGAATATCGCACAATCTCGATCATTGCAGACGCACTTCCAATGCTGGCCGAAAATTGTAGAGCCAATTGTGGAGTTGTGATGCGTCGGTCGGCACGAATAATGGCATCTGCGCGATTCATCTTGTCTGGAGCAGTGGCTGTGACAGGACGTACCGATCCTGGCTCATTATAGAGCTTTGTTTCTGCATTTCCTGAAGCTGTAACTTTCTTTAACCGTCGGCCAACTTTACTCCTATGAACTGCAACATCATCGTACACTGCACACGTACGTTTATGGATGTTCACCGCGGTTTCTTTCTCTGCACACAAGAATTCAGAAACAGCACGCCGCTTGTAACGTGAGTCCTATGTAGACGCCATTTTTCGCTGTATTACGGCTCTGCCATATGTCAGAACTGTTAGAAACTTCACCGGCGCACAGAACACACATCAAATGTGAAGCACCAATAAGGACCTTTGTCTATGTATGTTAATGCCTTTTTTTAAAAAAAAGGTCATTCCTTATTGAATGATCCTCATGTAATAATTTACAATCAAATGCTAACGTAAACCTGTGCACGCCGGCGATCCCTGAAAAATGAGGCGCATCCAGCGACATAATTTCAATATCTTTATAACTGCTGAAGTTACTAACACATTTTAATCGGTTCATACAATTTCAACAAACGATGTCTCTCATGATAGCCGGTGCAGTATAGGTATCACCTCTGAAACTTACGTATCTGTATCCGTTTTTTCCTTGATTAATTACAACTTTACATCTTGTTCGACAGAAAATCGTGTCCGCCAGAATCACACAGTGATGATTACAGCATCAGCACCTCACATTCAATCATACTTCTCTATTTATTCAATGAATAGTTTACTATTTATCCAATGAATAGTACTATTCTGCCGGTGAGTTTACTTAAATGTTGATTAGAAATGCTATTAAAAATTATCCTAATTTAAAAATGGTCAGTGGCATGTGTTAACGGACACCACAGCTGAACAGAGCTGCAAAAGACACTTCATTAAATGTACCTGCAGTCAGCTGTATAATGGAATGACAATGAAGGTTTGTGCCAGACCGGCACTCCGGCCCGGATCTGTCGCCTTACCATTTGGCTATCCGGGCAAGACTCACGGCCACACCCAAAACATCCTTATGTCGTCATAGGTGTATATACAACTTTTACTCTTACATTCAATGTCTAAACTCCTGTATTTTCATTGTCATTCCATTGTACAACTGATAGTTGTCCATATTCTCAACTGCAAATACATTTAACGTACTTCATAATGGCTGCAGTCGCCGCAGTGCCTGTTGCTTCGGACATGCATTCATGTCTGAAACACCTCTGCATCGTAATTCGGAATAACACAGGCACTGCTGTCTAGTAAAAATGGCTCTGAGCACTATGGGACTTAACTTCTGAGGTCATCAGTCCCCTAGACTTAGAACTAACTAACCTAAGGACATCACACACATCAATGCCCGAGGCAGGATTCTAACCTGCGACCGTAGTGGTCGCGCGGTTCCACACTGTAGCGCCTAGAACCGCTCGGCCACCACAGCCGGCAATCCAAGCTGAAGGAAAATTTATTAGAACTATAACCGTGTATCATGACACGTCAGAGAAGGCAAGGGACTTTAAACAGCAGTTGAATGGAATGCACAGTATCTTTAAAACAGACTATCAGATTAATGTCAGCTACAGTAAATGATGGGTAATCGAACCAGGCGATGCTGAGGGGATTACGTCAGCAAATGATTCGGCAAACTAAGTACACTGCTTTTATTATTTGGGGATCAAAATAACAGTGCGCCACAAGTAATGAAGAACCTGAACGTAGACTGGTAGTTGAGTAGAAAAGCTTTACTGTAGAAGACTTAAATTTGTGTTCGATGTTAATATTTTTGAGTTCGGAAGTCTCTTCTGAAGTAATCTGACTGTAATAAAACTTCGTATGGTGGAACATGCACGTTCAACAGTACAGACAAGAAGACAATAGATTCCAGTTGCAATGGAGATCCGGCAGTGTTAACAAAAGCCTATTACAGTACCGAGACACCATCGGAATTAAAGAGACTATTTCAAAGCGTAAACAGCTCGCAATCTGGCGACCGTGACAGGATGCACTCCGGCACAATACACGCCTCGCAATTTTGCGGCCGTGGCATAATGGACTCCCTCGCCTCGACAACCACTCTGCCGCCGCCTGAGGAGGGAAGGCAGTAATTTCCAAAGCGCAAGTGCGAGTCCGGAGTTCGTGGTTTGGGAGGTCCGCCGCGCGGCGGCGCCGAGCGACGCCCACGGCGTGACTCAGCCTTGGCCGGCGCCCAAGCCGGAATCTGCAGCTTCGCAGAACGCTGCCTGCCTTTTCTGGAAGCCGCTTCGCACGGCGCCGTGACTCCTGCTCCAGGGAGTTCCAGCAATTTCACGGTGTGGATATTGTGTACCGCATTATAGAGGCTTGCCTCGGCGCCAGATTACTAACAGTTGACCCAGATATTTTGTGCAGTACTGTACAGGACGAGAAAATAAAATCGAATTTTGTCAGGAGTAGTACTGAAAAGAAATGAAATCTTAAGCAAGAGCTGCTACTTGTGATCCTATAATATAAAAGCGTTTGATGTATAATACGGTGGAAGATTTAAAATACAGATAAAAAATTTGAAAGTGTGAAAGAAATAAACGCCATGTAAAAGGCAAATGACATCATACACTCTACCATAGTCCAAAGACGCGCTGGTAACTTTCACAAAAATACTCAGAGAAATGTTGAATTAGTCACATTCCGTCTTAAGGAAGTTACACAGGAGACTTCTTGAAAACAGACTCCCGTAAAGAAACAAATCACAGGGAAATATGTTTGGGTATAGATAAAATTTAATGTCAACATATCGTAATACACAAATTTCAATACTTCTCGCAAAAACTCAGATATTAAAACTCACACAGAAAATAGTGTTCAGTTCTGTGACTATAAATACATCACAACTTAAATTTGAGGAACCTACCTCATCGCCTTCATGGAGTACCACAGTTCTACATTTGATGTTCACATTATTATAACTACTGATGATTTACATATGAAGTAATCTGAGTTGTACATAAAAAAACAGAGAAAAACAAATTGTCGAAATGCAATTCTTAAGAACTAGAAGAGTATATTGAAATTACATTTGCTGTACGTGTCCCACAGAGACCTCTCCGACAAGTATTTATAAAACTGTTGTGCAGTACGTACACACTCATTTATATCTTCTTGGACTTTGTAGTTCTCTTTTCCTAAAACAGTACAAAGCAGGACCAACATTTATAAGCGTATCTACGAAGACTAGATTTTAACACCTTTGTACAAGCTGTTAACTACACGACTAAGGAAGAAAATTCGTAGTCCTGACGGCGGAAGGTACTATTTTTACGTAAGCCTTTTGTTCGCCGTTTTCCGGTGATCACATTTCATCTTTGAAGTGCAATTCCAGAAGGAAAATAACTGCCTAACATCTGTCGTAACCTTTGACTATTCAATATACTACACAGGATTAACCAAAATTTTCAGAGGTGATAGTGTGGATCAAAACGATGGAAAATTGTCTAAAAACGATGGAAAATTGTCTAGGAAATATGGGTTTAACATGCATACCTTAAGATCTATGAGCACTTATTCAGTAGAAGAGATGTGTTTCAACAGTAGCGAACATAAGTGTTCATAGCTATCAAGATATGCATGTCAGAACCAAGTTTCCTAGACTTAATTTGATCCAATTACTGCCGGCAGAAGTGGCCGAGCGGTTCTAGGCGCTACAGTCTGGAACCGCAGGACCGCTACAGTCGCAGGTTCGAATCCTGCCTCGGGCGTGGATGTATGTGATGTCCTTAGGTTAGTTAGGTTTAAGTAGTTCTAAGTGACTGTTGACTTCATAAGTCCCATAGTGCTCAGAGCCATTTTTTTTATCCAGTTACTATCTCTGAAAGTTTGTCGGAGTTGTGGTTGACCCTGTACGGTTAAGACGGAGATGGTGTGGCCGTCAAGAAGAATACCAAGGGAAGGAGATCGAAGCGACAAGTTAGTCTGAATTTATGAACGAAATGTAACATTCCACTTCCAAAACATGTCAGTGTTAATGAGATGGTACTTTAAGGTGATCAACTTTATAACTGCGATTAAGGAGACATACTCATGAAAATGACCAAAAATTTGAAAAATATCTTTGTCTATAGAAACGTATGGTTTATGGGCATTTTCATTTTCCGTTTGTTCTAAAATTGAGGTTGAACGTAATATTGCACAGGCGCCACACCCATATGTCAGTTTGAAGTGCGTTAGAATACGTGTTGCATTATTTTGTTCTTCCGTTTTTCCCGTCGTTAGGTACGGATCGTTGACACAGGTGTTTTCTAGAAGGCACTGACTCCCGGAACCAAAGTAGAGGCATGTCTAGAAGGCTATGGTTCGAATGTAAACAAATATCTGATAATATATGATTTCGGAATTTCATGCGCGCGCGCGTGCGCGCGCCGAATGATACACATGAGTTGCTTCAAAAGTCGCCCCCGGAAACTTTGTCTATAGGCAGAGCTTCTAAATGTAAACTTTCGCTTTCTGAATGTAATAAGAACAAGCCTAGTAGTATTCTGAGCAGCAATAACGACGAAAATGTTATTGTGAACCTAAGTGTGCTGTCAAGACTTTTGAAGAGTGCTGTGAAATTTAAGTACTGCAATTGTGAAGATATTAATGACGTTTCTGAAGACATTTCAGCAAGGACGGGTCTTTCAAGTCTGTTAGTAATTGCCTGTAGCTCGTGTAAGATGCACAATGATACTATGACATTTTGTGTTAGGTAGGCCTATGGTTAATGTACTTTGCTACTGTAATGTTTATCATAGCTGGCATTCATCAAAAACGCTAGCTACTACGTTAAGAAGCAACAGTGATAGTTTTGCTAGTATAAAAAGTTCTCTAGTTAGTCAAAAGCAGAAACGGTGGCCCGGTGCTGCCAGCTATAATTATAGTCAAGGCCTTGAACGTGTGCCATATGACAGCACATTGGCGAAGCAGGAAAGTACTCTCCCTTCATTTCTCCGAACGAGACGGATCACGAACCCGCCTTCTTACTTGCACATTACTGAACCTATTTCAAAAACTTCCAATTCGGAAAGGTCCTCATGAGCTTGAGATAGCAGAACGTATGTAACGTAGAACGAAGGAATTGGATGCGCTGACGGTAGGGGAACGACCTAATATTCGCTGGAAGTGGTTTCGGCTGGAAGGCTTTCACGACCTGCTCTATGGCGCCCCTCGGCCTCGTGTTTGCCCGGAGGCCCGCCACGTGGAGGCCAGCCGGGCACCTGCTAGGGTGGTGCCGACACTGGGCGGAAGGCCATCCGCCAGCGCCTCGTAACCCGGCAACCCCTCGCTCAGGCTGTAAAGCTGCCACCACCCTACGGCGCAGCGCCCTCCCTGCCCGCTGTCTCAACACCCGCACAGAAAGCTTGCTTTTCTTGTCTTCCCCGCTGACGCAAAGACTGACACGTGTGCGGTACAGAAGCTCACGTGTACCTCTCCCTCTGGCTCAAGCGTCTTGTGAATCTCCTCCGATACTAGATTCGTCAAGCTCAATTTATTTCGCCCTCTTCATCACACTAGGAGATAGACGAAATGCTCTAAGACTTCATGAAGAGAATAGTAATCAATACCAAATAAGGCAGATGCTGACGTGTACAAATACTATCTATCCATCATTTTAATAATACACTCTTGAAAAATACTGATATGATTTATTTACAGAAGCATGGAGACTCAGTTTGGGTGCCGGAGAAATTCAGAAACACTTAAGGAAATACCGGCACTACGACTTGCCTTTAAGAGAAGGTAAAGAAAGGCGAATCGCTATTTACAGCAAAGAAGATGGAATTTTCTCCTTCTGCTGCTTTATCAACTGCACAGAAACCGGACTGCAGTAACGAGAACTGAGGGACATGAAAGGGAAGCAATGGTTCAAAAGGAAGTGAGAGGCCGTGTTATTGTTACTCTACATTGTTTAACATTTCAGATAAGAAGGGACCTGAAGCTTTCGAAAGACTGTGTTACAGAATAACGCTGAAGATGAGATGGGTGGATCTGATTATGAGTTACTGAACCGAACTGCAGACAAATGTATGGCCAAGATTGATTACAAAGAACGATCAATTTACAGGATACATCTAAAGGCATCGAAGGATACCAATTTGGTAACGAAGGGGAAGAGTATGGAATAAAACTACGAGGTACAAACAGAGTTCATGTTGCGCACAGACGCCGTAAGGGCTCCCCTGCAACCTCCTTATACTGGGCCCTACCAAGTACTGCGACGTAATGCCCATACTATAGATATCCCGCAAAGTCGAAAAACTTTCAGGGCATTCATTGAAAGAGTGAAACCAACACGGACCTTACCAACGCCGAAGCACGAAAGCACTCTTCCAGTTCAGGAAGATCGAAGATAAGGCGAGCCTACAGCCAGTCGAACTGAAGAGACAGTGCCAAGATGCCGGAGGACTATAGAATAACCAATCACACCTGTGCTCACACTGACAACTGGTCGTCCGTACACGAGTCGAATTCAAGAACCTCTAGATCCCAGATGCTCCGAATAAGGGACCAACCAGTGAAGTGCATTGTTTCTTCCTTGGACGAGTAGCTGATTTCGATGGTTTGATGTTTATTTTTCGTTTTTCTTTTTTGTTTAGAGCTACTTTTACACCAAGTAAGTATATGTGGGCTTTATTTCTGTCCTACACCCCCATTAGATCTTAAGTTCACATTCCCAAGTGTTTATGTAAACCCCAGAGAATAAAAATTCCGCCCTATTTCACGAAATGTTCTTAATATGAAACAAGATTTCTATTGACTACTAACACTATGCCGTCCGGTGACACCACAGTGGTGTCGTGCGCGAAATAGCGGTCAACGGCCGGCGACACCACAGTGGTGTCGTGTGATAGTATCGCGCAGTGGCCGACAACAGCACTTTAGTATGTTTTGCATTCTGTTGGTGTTTTGTTTAGGTAACACTAAGTTACGTCAGCAAATACGTGCCCTTTTGCCGTGGATGACGCAAGAGACGTTGCGATTAGTTACGATGAATACGTGGACGTCTTGTCTGACGTTTCCGACGACTTGGCCGAGTGGGAAGAAGACATCGAGTATAAAAAAAAAATGAAAGTGAAGCAGAATCGTCGGAAGATAGTGAAATACGTCCACTAAGAATTCGGCGAACGCTACGGTTGCCAACTGATTCGGATGAATCAGACGAAGAAGACAGACTACGCTTTACTGAGGACCAATAATAAATTTGAAGGATCTCTCGGTCCAAACTTATTTCCCTAAGATACACAGAGCGTTGAGGATATCGTAGAATTGTATACTGGAACGATCTGTTTGAATACATTAGCAACGAAACCATCAAATACTACAGTCAAAATTGCAATAGAAGAAGCTGGATAAAAAATGTCAAATTTGTCGACGTTACGGGACCCGAACTTAGAAAATGGTTTGAGCTTGCTATCCTTATGGTAATTGTAAAAAAGGCAAGGATCGATGATTATTGGTCAACGAATCCGTTGATACACACAGTGATATTTCGCAAAACTATGTCCCGCAACCGATTCAGACAGATGATTTTTACATTTTTCCGACAACAACAATAAACCGGATAATGCCGACAAGCTTTTCAAAGTGCAGTTCGTAATTGATTATTTTTCCAAAAAGTTTAAAGAAACCTTTAATTAAAGTCAAAACATCTCGATGAAGGAATGATACCGTGGTGTGAACGGTTAAATTTTAAAGTTTACAATCCGTCGAAAATTACGAAATATGGCATACTCATTCGGATGCTGTGTGATTCGAGTACGGGATACAGTTCCTCATTCAAGATATATAGCGGCGCTGGACAGCCTTTAGCAGAAACAGTGATGGAACTATTGACACTTTCTTATGGAAAGTGGCACCACCTCTACATAGATAATTATTGTAACTGTGTAGAACTTGCAGAGAAGTTGCTCGAAAAGAAAATTCGAGTTTGTGGAACGATACGGCAAAATATTGAATTTCCGGAAAAATTAAAGCGCGCAAAAGCCAATGTGTTTGGAGCTTGTCATCAAAGGAAATGTGATGCACTCGCGCAGGTATGGAGAGCTTCGAAAACTAAAACGATACGAATGATCTCTACAATACATAACGCCGAAGAAAATGTAGAAAAAGCAATTACACAATAAAAAACCTGAAAGTGTATTAGACTACAACAAATACATGAAAGTAGTGGATCGGGCAGATCAGTATTTTAGTTATTACCCTATATGTAGAAAAACTATAAAACGGTCAAAGAAGGTTTGCGTTTACCTGTTGAATTTAGCATTATTTAATGCGTTCCGTACATGGCAATATTTCAATACAGACCACAAGAGTCTCCGATTTCACGATTTTTTATTGGAAATGACTGATTCGTGGATAAAAAACCATGTAACTGCTTCTGAGGAAAACGTGGGGGGTTGCCACTACATCGCGTACGTCTCATGATTCGGTTGACAGGCTTTCTAGTCACATAAAGCAACACCAGCTAATACTTATTTCCTAAACGAATAGACGATAACGAAGGAACTGCCATGTATGTGCTATGTGCGTTACATCTTGGAGACTGTTTTTCTCCATATCATACGGAACAGAAGTACTAAGTAGGAAAGACAATGCAAATAAATATAAGAAACAAATTTTGTATTTATTTACGTATGTATATCTTCTAAATTTTATGAAAGTAGGGGAATAGGGTTGTGAACTTATGAAAACTAACGACGAGACTAGTAAAACTTAACGATTTATAATCTCCCGACAATGTCAAGAACGGCCGGCAACAAGCCAAGTAATCTGAACTAGCGCTGCCGGCGCCGAGAGAATACATTTGTACAAGACGTGCGGACGGCAAAGTGTTAAGCCCTAAATCCGTTATCACACTTCACGATGATCATTGACGCATCTTGTAATTACTAACAGGGAGGAGGAAGAACTGGTACATTTTTTTAATCAGTTTTTGGACGAACATCACAGGCACTGCGCCTCATTTTTCCTAACCACCTCTACTTGTATTATATACAGTATCTCATTTCAATAAAAGATCTTGCCTGGCGCAACATAAAAGCATTACGTCAGTCAGTCAGTCACAGTTACACAGTACAACGACAGACGGTTCACCAAGTTTGTAACTTTTCCTCATAGCGGCATTGGTGCACCGGCGCTCCTTGGTCGATCCATTGTAGCCCTGCTGTCACGGCGCATGCTGGTATGGCCTGGTATTCGTGTCCAAACCGCATCTGACTACTGCTTGACGGCCGATCAACCATATTAGAATGTTTCGGAACAGATTCATGCACGGTTTATTTCCCCACCTGTAACTTAACCCTGTCGCTCAGCAATATTTGTCTTTACAGCTTCCTATACTTACTGGTTGTTAGGGAAAGAATCAAAAGCTCGTGCTGACTCGCTAGCAAGGCGCCTTCGATTCCCGACCGGTTTGGGATTTACTCCGCTTGGGAGAGGGATAGATTTCGTGTCGTCGTGACTTGCACTAGATGGCCAAACTTCCCAGAAGGGAACTCCCGGTCACGTATGCCACTCGCAGATTTCATTAGAGAAAGTAAAACAGGCGAGTGGACAATATACGTAAGCGGATCATTGCAATCGTACGAATAGGCACAGTTAAAATTCGCTAAAATGCTAAGTACTCGTATTAGACAGAAAAAAAATTTCGGTCACAGCTCCTCGAGAAGTCTTTCATTTGGCTTATGAAATATTGTGCAAATATCGCAACGAAATTCGACGTTTTACGCTATGTTCGTAGCTACCTGCAAATATATTAAAAACTTTTTGCAGTTAACACCAATCCGAAACCACCTTATCTTCACAGTCGATTTTTCCGAGTGAGTTGTATCGTACTGCTTTAGGAAATCCATATCCGGACAGCGTCGCTGAAATATGAAGAAAATCGAAGATGGGCAGTCCGGCAAGTTCCTGTAGCGAAACATCCTCCGTACGGACTCTACAACAACGCCTTCGTCACACGGGACGACTTGGCTAACGCAGACGTCGCGAAACCCGTGGAGCGCCACGTCTGTTCCCGTTATTTCACTTTGAGGAGCCATTTTGTCACGTGATACACAAAATAGATTCTGCGATATTTCGGCACCTTACCATGTAAAATGGAAGCAATAAGAAGCAACATGGACATATATAAAGAGGGAGGAGGGTTCAGGGGTGTCCTGATCTCTCCCCCCCCCCCCCCCCCGCCCTTTATCTTACGCAGACAACACTAATATTACCCGAATATTCGCTTTGTGAACCCCCATGCCTCAAGTTAGTAGTCACGCGCCGCAATTGGTTTAGGTAGCAACAAACCTTGAGTTGCGGTACAGCAAACGACAGCTGTGCCCTGAATTGGGATTTGCCTTCCCCGGACCTCTCCCGCAACCCTCCCATCACATCGCTATGTGCGCCACGGACTGAAGTCAGTCGAATATGTAGCTTCTAGTCAACAGTTAACGGTGAAAATTTCGGGCGTCGTGATTCAATCGAGCTTGTGCTTCGTGTCCATTTTCTTGATTAGTCACGATTGAAAAACTATGAAACTGGAAAGTCAGAAATCTCTATCATCAGGGAACATATTCTTGAATTTATCTATGCACACGATGTTTCAGCTCAAGCACTGGCAACAATGATTAAATAGATCTCTTTTAACGTGGATATGGATAGATTTATTGGGCAAGGCATTGATGGCACTACAGTGATGAGCGGCCGTTTACAAGGTTTGAGAACAACTTCAGAACAATAACCAAGAGCACAATTCGTACACTGTGTGGCGCACATTCTCAATTTAGTTCTCTAGCGCATTCATGCGAGATACCTATGATATGGAACTGCAAAATAACTTCTCACTCGACGCTTATCTCCCTCTGTGAGACGCGGTGGACCGAATAGCATGTGAACTGCAGAATTTGCAGAAATGCTTCCCGTAGTACGCGCTACACTTGAGACACTTCAAGACGGTGCTAGCAGGGATGTCGCCACTCAAGTGCACAAACAGCAGACCACCTTAGAAAATTGCCTGTTTATTGTGTTGCTAGTTATAATAAGGAAAGTTTTTCGACGTACACCGAACCTAAACAAAGTAATGCAAAAGGTCAATGTTGACTTGACAAACGCTTGCAGCTATGTGAAAACAATAAAAACTACTTTGCAAAATATTCGGAATGGAAGTCAATTCTCAGCCTTTTAGAGCAGGCAAAACAGATGAGATAAAGTGACAGTTGTTCCAAGAATGACTGGAAGGCAAACCAAGCGTAGCAAAGTCCCAGGAGAAACTGCCGAAATATATTACCGCCGAAACTTATTTTATCCTTTCATTGAACATATGATTACGGAACTCGATGGTCGTTTTAAACCACATGAAGAAACGAAGAGATTCAGATGCTTTTACCTGAGAAAAGCAGTAAAGATTCCATCACTAAAGAATGTCTTAAACAGGTAGGACGAATATTTGTGGGGTGAAAATTCAGGCACAGTGTTTCTGAGTGAATATCGGATATGGCACCACCATTGAAAAACTGTACAGCAAAAACCTGGAACTGCAACAAAAACTATTGATCAGTGCAATGAACCGTTTTTCCGTTTCATAAAAAAGCATTATCTTGGCCACACTACCAGTGTCTACTGCGATCCCAGAAAGCCTAAAGACGCTAAAAACTTACATTAGAAATAAAATGGGGGCTGACAGAATTACTGCCTTGTCTTGTTCATTGTGATCTGGCAGTGCACCTAGATTCTGAAGAAATTATGAATAAGTTCTCAATAAGACATAAAAGGCTAAATATAATGCTTTAAAGTCATTTTTGTTCTTTATTGCGTTACAGTAACTTACGACCTAGAGATGCAGCCAAATGCCCAAGTGTCACAAACTAAAATATAAACAAAGAATACTGTAATAATATTGTAATATTTTATTATATAACACAATTAATGATATAATTTACTGATATATAAGTATCCACAATTTTAGATTTGTATCTTTAATCATCCATGAGTACCTGATTACACACATTACATACTGTTTATTTGAAGATGCCTAGATTAATTAGTGCTTGCCTGCAGCTTTACTTACATCTGATGTGATTTCTAATGTGCTTATGAGATTTTTATTTTCCAACTGATTGATTTTACTGAGGATAAATAACAGCTCTTTTTTATGGTGTGAACGAAGTTCTGTGCAAAATCTAGTTTACCTTCCGAAAATGCAGTGATGGACACACCCTTTTCAAAAGCTATAGGCACGTCAGTGAGAGCCACTAACGTTCCCTACGTCACAGACAGAACACGCTACACGCCAATTTGTATTAATTGTCGGGCTCAGTAGAAGCCCACATTCGGCGGATTTTATGTTATACTGTACACCCTACAAATGTATGTTGTTTCTAATCACCAGCATACTTAATGTCAGGTGACGCGTCGTTATTGTTGGTTAAAGAATTTTCGTATTTAGTTACTTTCGTGTTAAGACTCGCCTGTTACGAAAGCAAGCCATTTCAATGGAACAGCACATTGAACATTAACGAAAAAAGCATCAGTGTTGTTAGGATCTGTTGTAACTGTCAATAACATATCAGAGATTAAAGCCTTTAGAGAACCTCAACATAGATGTGACCGTAGAAAATTTTAATTTTTATTCTTGCTTTTGTGACCATAATAAGAGTCCAGGCTCCATAGGCAAACAGCCAGCCGACATTAAGAAATAGTCCACCAGGACGTAGGGACAGGATAAGCGGCGGAATCTGCCAAGTATGGCTTGTTGATCAAATAACTTAGTGTTTGACTTTCTGCCAGAGGAAGCAGCACGACTCAAACTTGTGTAATGGAAGACGCAAACACCAGGGCGATAATACAGCACGAGTGTGTCAGTCACGTGCAGAAAAGACTCGTGTGGAACCAAATTAAGTTGGGTGCAGCTAGAAGCGAACGTGTCTTGTGGAACCGAAGGCATTCTTGCGCAAGCCGACCTATTACAAACGAGAGTGTCGTGTGGAACCATAGATATTCTTGTGCAATCCGATCACTTAGAAATGAAAGGGTCGTGTGAAACAAAATTAACTCGTGTGCGCCCAAGTACACGAGAAACAAAATAAAAGCCCAGGCAGCGGAATAGCTAGAGGCAGAGATTCAGATGCACATTCAGAGCCAGTGCCGGCAGTTTGGAGATTCCGCAGGGAGACGCCAGCGGGGCCGGGTAGCCCCATAGCAGCCGATACAGCTGATGAAGACTTCAACTACGAGAACACGGTGATAGACTGATGGACACTCAGGAACCGCAAGTCAAATAGGATTTTGAGAGTTTCATTGGAATAGCGTTGAACGGAGGCTGTCAGTCTTTGTCTCAATTACTTAGATTTCAGTGCTAACCAAGAATAAGTGATTGCTTTGTACTTGTTTCTTATATGTACCGGCAATTAGCTTTGCAGTAGCAAGTCCGAATAAACAGACAATCTTACTAAGGGGTTTAAAGTCATACACCTCACGTAAGTATATGTGAGAATAAACTTTATAGAAACTAACCAATCTTTTCTGCCTATTCCAATTTTGTAACCTTTTTTCAGGAAACTTATTTGCTTCATACCAAGGAGATTCTCTCCCTCTCATCTCCGATATAAGGGTTGACACCAATTTATAACTAACCCATTGTCGTTAACGTCCCGATTGCGCTACGCAGTTCGCACTTCATTCTGGTATAGCGAGGCTGTGCCGGGACGCGACATAGAATACAAGGTCGATAGTGACAGCGCCTAAGCGTAGCATAGTTAGTAGGGACCGAACGTTACCGAGTGGTAAGGCTCGATTCGATACTAGGAGGATTCAGGTCCAGCTGTATCCTATTTTTTCCACCTTCGCGTTTGCTAAAAAGTGTGTAACTTTCTTATGAAACTAACAGAAAGAATTTCTGTCGTATTTGATATGTGCAGATATAAATGCACTCTGTATCAGGAGTGAGCTTGTTCGATTTTGGGAACTTATTATCTGATGTCCTTACTGAATTGACATGTATCTTTCCTTCTTGTTTTATTACATTTTTACGGATATTGTTTTATTAATGCACGCCAGAGACAGAACAACATGCCTAGAATATGGACAATGGAGGAAATGTGCGTTTTAACAGAGCTGAAGCGGGAATTTTACGCGCGCCCGTTGGCGAAATAAAGTGGACAACGGCCGCTGCAGAGTGCCGCCAGTCGTCGCAGTGTGATGCCGGCACTGTATGCCGTCACGTCGAACGTCCCGCCGGCGTGAGGAGCGTGGTGAGCCGCGGCGGCCGACACGGCAGAGCTGGTGTGGTGTGGTGTGGTGTGGTTGTGGTTGTGGTTGTGGTCCCGGCCAGCCTCCGGCAGCGAGCGCGCGTGGGCTCCATGCCGCTCCTCCCACGTCCCTGCGGGCGCTAATTGTTTGATAGCCTAGCCTTGTGGTGACGTCACGAGCCGGGCCCATGCACACAGACCGCCGTCCTACGCCTCGGTCAGCGCGCCTGTCTGTAGGCTGGCTACACCTCCAGACGTTCAAGTGTGCATTACAGCTCGTTATCCCAGATAGCCGACACGGACACGGCACGCTATTGTCTAAGGTGCACCGTGATCCGTTATACCTTGTCTGAGAACTCGCGCACAGAGTCATGTCTCTTATGCATTACAGAGACACACAGAGCTAAGTGAAACGTGATCTAAACCAATATAGGGAAGTGCTACAACACGAGATAGGGAAGCTCCACCACCGCAGCAGCCTTGTGGACGTACGTACAGCAAGTCACCAGCGTAAGAAGTAAGATTCATCGAAGAAAACGTGACATTCGAAAATTAAATTTATTCCTTTGGAGAAATACAACCAGCAACAAAAGAAAGACACGATGTAAGAAATTAGAATTTAAAGGGTGACAATTATTGAGCTTCATAATAGAAAAAACGTAAATTAGTTACAAACTACAGCGTGCACACACTTCATACAATGTGTAAAGGTCGCTACAGATATTTGGAATTAGGTTATGACATGTTCGATATGCCTGCCATCATTGGCGATGATATGGCGCAGACGAGCGAAATTCTGCATGACCCGTTGAACTGTCAGAACGTTAACACCTCATGAATGGCTGTTTTCAGCTCAGCACTCAGCAATGTTTTTGGGGTTATTTTCTTTAATATAGCACCACAAAAAGGAGTCATGTTTTCGTATCAGGAGAATATGGCGGCCAATCGAGACCCATACCAATGGCATCTCGGTACCACAGGGCCAGAATACGGTTCCCAAAGTGCTCCTCCAGGGCATCGAACACACTCCTGCTTCGATGTTGTCGAGCTCCATCTTGCATGAACCACATCTAGTCCAAATCAAGGTCACTTTGGATAATGGGATGAAATCTTCCAAAACCTTCACGTACACTTCGGTACTCACCGTGCCATCAAGGAATATCGCACCGATTATTCCGGGACTGAATACTTCACACCACACTGTCACCCGTAGAATGTGAAGAGACTTCTCTATCGCGAAATGCGGATTCTCAGTCCCCCAAAGGAGCCAATTTTGCTTATTGACGAACCCATTCAAATTGAAGTGGGCTTCGTCGCTAAATCAAGCCATACAGCGCATACCAATTCCCATCATTCCCCGCGACAAACCGTGCCGTTTGAACGTCCTAACGCAACCCGTTCAGATATGATGGATTCGTTTCATATAGTTCAATGTATATCCATTTATAAGCATGGGTCCGAGTGCCGAAAATTACCATCTGTTTGGATATATGGCAAGGTGATTTTTTATTTTTTGTGGTTTTAGGGCGCACAACTTATGGCAAGGTGAGTGGGATGTAAGTGATAAGGGACGTAGACTGTACGACTTCCTCCCTGACATAAGGGAGCGGTTAAGAATGAGACATCGATCCCAGCCGCGGTATGGTACATTTCTTAACCGGGCACGGACCTTATCCCACGCACTTAAACTGCGTGAGTCTGAGGCAGACACCTACATGCACATACGGGGAAGAAGGTTCCGCAGAACACATTGTGTTTTTCTGCGGGCAATACGCGAACAATAGACATACACTACACTTAGATTACACAGATACAGACATAGATATATACACAGCAATAAGAGACGAAGAACAATGGGCTCAATTAAACGCACTGACAAACAGTATTTCAAAAACAACACATGAAGAGTATATGCGGACACGACATCACAGACATGCATATGTGCAGCGTAACAGAAATGTCCAGAGGATGGACAGCGATACCCACAGTGACAGCGAAAATAGTGACAATGAGGAGGAACAGGAGGAGGAAGCTGAGTTGTGACAGTAAATAAGCAAATTGCTGGCAATCTAGCCAAGAAAACACCAAATACTGTACATGGATGCGCACCTGAAGTAGTTAATACATAGGATTAGTAACAAATAGGATAAGCAACATTATTTCTCTACTAATAACCGTGTGTGTGTGTGTGTGTGTGTGTGTGTGTGTGTGTGTGTGTGTCTGGCGGTCAACGGCTCGATGAAACCATTCCGAGGTATTCACCGTCAGTCACACTCGGCGATGGTACTAACAAATCTCTCATCTATCCTATCTTCTTTTTATATTCTTCTTAAAAAACAACAAAATTTTATTTATATTTCAACCTTAAATTATTGTTAATTTGAAAATTATCATTCTTTGTAAATGTTGTAGATAAAACAAAAGGAAAGAAAACTGTAAAAACATGAAAAACGAAACTTGTAAGATGTACGACCTGTTTTAAACATCAGGTAACATGTCTATAATTTGGCAATAAATAAAAATCTGCTCGTCACTGAATGGTTTACTAAAGGCTAATTACTTTAGTCTCAGGATCAAACCACACGTAAAACGAACTAACGACTAAAACGAACTAACGACTAAAACGAACTAACGACTAAAACGAACTAACGACTAAAACGAACTAACGACTAACACGAACTAACGACTAACACGAACTAACGACTAACACGAACTAACGACTAACACGAACTAACGACTAAAACGAACTAACGACTAAAACGAACTAACGACTAAAACGAACTAACGACTAAAACGAACTAACGACTAAAACGAACTCACGACTAAAACGAACTCACGACTAACACGAACTCACGACTAACACGAACTCACGACTAACACGAACTCACGACTAACACGAACTAACGACTAACACGAACTAACGACTAAAACGAACTAACGACTAAAACGAACTAACGACTAAAACGAACTAACGACTCAAACGAACTAACGACTCAAACGAACTAACGACTCAAACGAACTAACGACTCAAACGAACTAACGACTCAAACGAGCTAACGACTCAAACGAGCTAACGACTCAAACGAGCTAACGACTCAAACGAGCTAACGACTCAAACGAGCTAACGACTCAAACGAGCTAACGACTCAAACGAGCTAACGACTCAAACGAGCTAACGACTCAAACGAGCTAACGACTCAAACGAGCTAACGACTGGAACGAGCTAACGACTGGAACGAGCTAACGACTGGAACGAGCTAACGACTGGAACGAGCTAACGACTGGAACGAGCTAACGACTGGAACGAGCTAACGACTGGAACGAGCTAACGACTGGAACGAGCTAACGACTGGAACGAGCTAACGACTGGAACGAGCTAACGACTGGAACGAGCTAACGACTGGAACGAGCTAACGACTGGAACGAGCTAACGACTGGAACGAGCTAACGACTGGAACGAGCTAACGACTGGAACGAGCTAACGACTGGAACGAGCTAACGACTGGAACGAGCTAACGACTGGAACGAGCTAACGACTGGAACGAGCTAACGACTGGAACGAGCTAACGACTGAAACGAGCTAACGACTGGAACGAGCTAACGACTGAAACGAGCTAACGACTGAAACGAGCTAACGACTGAAACGAGCTAACGACTGAAACGAGCTAACGACTGAAACGAGCTAACGACTGAAACGAGCTAACGACTGAAACGAGCTAACGACTGAAACGAGCTAACGACTGAAACGAGCTAACGACTGAAACGAGCTAACGACTGAAACGAGCTAACGACTGAAACGAGCTAACGACTGAAACGAGCTAACGACTGAAACGAGCTAACGACTGAAACGAGCTAACGACTGAAACGAGCTAACGACTGAAACGAGCTAACGACTGAAACGAGCTAACGACTGAAACGAGCTAACGACTGAAACGAGCTAACGACTGAAACGAGCTAACGACTGAAACGAGCTAACGACTGAAACGAGCTAACGACTGAAACGAGCTAACGACTGAAACGAGCTAACGACTGAAACGAGCTAACGACTGAAACGAGCTAACGACTGAAACGAGCTAACGACTGAAACGAGCTAACGACTGAAACGAGCTAACGACTGAAACGAGCTAACGACTGAAACGAGCTAACGACTGAAACGAGCTAACGACTGAAACGAGCTAACGACTGAAACGAGCTAACGACTGAAACGAGCTAACGACTGAAACGAGCTAACGACTGAAACGAGCTAACGACTGAAACGAGCTAACGACTGAAACGAGCTAACGACTGAAACGAGCTAACGACTGAAACGAGCTAACGACTGAAACGAGCTAACGACTGAAACGAGCTAACGACTGAAACGAGCTAACGACTGAAACGAGCTAACGACTGAAACGAGCTAACGACTGAAACGAGCTAACGACTGAAACGAGCTAACGACTGAAACGAGCTAACGACTGAAACGAGCTAACGACTGAAACGAGCTAACGACTGAAACGAGCTAACGACTGAAACGAGCTAACGACTGAAACGAGCTAACGACTGAAACGAGCTAACGACTGAAACGAGCTAACGACTGAAACGAGCTAACGACTGAAACGAGCTAACGACTGAAACGAGCTAACGACTGAAACGAGCTAACGACTGAAACGAGCTAACGACTGAAACGAGCTAACGACTGAAACGAGCTAACGACTGAAACGAGCTAACGACTGAAACGAGCTAACGACTGAAACGAGCTAACGACTGAAACGAGCTAACGACTGAAACGAGCTAACGACTGAAACGAGCTAACGACTGAAACGAGCTAACGACTGAAACGAGCTAACGACTGAAACGAGCTAACGACTGAAACGAGCTAACGACTGAAACGAGCTAACGACTGAAACGAGCTAACGACTGAAACGAGCTAACGACTGAAACGAGCTAACGACTGAAACGAGCTAACGACTGAAACGAGCTAACGACTGAAACGAGCTAACGACTGAAACGAGCTAACGACTGAAACGAGCTAACGACTGAAACGAGCTAACGACTGAAACGAGCTAACGACTGAAACGAGCTAACGACTGAAACGAGCTAACGACTGAAACGAGCTAACGACTGAAACGAGCTAACGACTGAAACGAGCTAACGACTGAAACGAGCTAACGACTGAAACGAGCTAACGACTGAAACGAGCTAACGACTGAAACGAGCTAACGACTGAAACGAGCTAACGACTGAAACGAGCTAACGACTGAAACGAGCTAACGACTGAAACGAGCTAACGACTGAAACGAGCTAACGACTGAAACGAGCTAACGACTGAAACGAGCTAACGACTGAAACGAGCTAACGACTGAAACGAGCTAACGACTGAAACGAGCTAACGACTGAAACGAGCTAACGACTGAAACGAGCTAACGACTGAAACGAGCTAACGACTGAAACGAGCTAACGACTGAAACGAGCTAACGACTGAAACGAGCTAACGACTGAAACGAGCTAACGACTGAAACGAGCTAACGACTGAAACGAGCTAACGACTGAAACGAGCTAACGACTGAAACGAGCTAACGACTGAAACGAGCTAACGACTGAAACGAGCTAACGACTGAAACGAGCTAACGACTGAAACGAGCTAACGACTGAAACGAGCTAACGACTGAAACGAGCTAACGACTGAAACGAGCTAACGACTGAAACGAGCTAACGACTGAAACGAGCTAACGACTGAAACGAGCTAACGACTGAAACGAGCTAACGACTGAAACGAGCTAACGACTGAAACGAGCTAACGACTGAAACGAGCTAACGACTGAAACGAGCTAACGACTGAAACGAGCTAACGACTGAAACGAGCTAACGACTGAAACGAGCTAACGACTGAAACGAGCTAACGACTGAAACGAGCTAACGACTGAAACGAGCTAACGACTGAAACGAGCTAACGACTGAAACGAGCTAACGACTGAAACGAGCTAACGACTGAAACGAGCTAACGACTGAAACGAGCTAACGACTGAAACGAGCTAACGACTGAAACGAGCTAACGACTGAAACGAGCTAACGACTGAAACGAGCTAACGACTGAAACGAGCTAACGACTGAAACGAGCTAACGACTGAAACGAGCTAACGACTGAAACGAGCTAACGACTGAAACGAGCTAACGACTGAAACGAGCTAACGACTGAAACGAGCTAACGACTGAAACGAGCTAACGACTGAAACGAGCTAACGACTGAAACGAGCTAACGACTGAAACGAGCTAACGACTGAAACGAGCTAACGACTGAAACGAGCTAACGACTGAAACGAGCTAACGACTGAAACGAGCTAACGACTGAAACGAGCTAACGACTGAAACGAGCTAACGACTGAAACGAGCTAACGACTGAAACGAGCTAACGACTGAAACGAGCTAACGACTGAAACGAGCTAACGACTGAAACGAGCTAACGACTGAAACGAGCTAACGACTGAAACGAGCTAACGACTGAAACGAGCTAACGACTGAAACGAGCTAACGACTGAAACGAGCTAACGACTGAAACGAGCTAACGACTGAAACGAGCTAACGACTGAAACGAGCTAACGACTGAAACGAGCTAACGACTGAAACGAGCTAACGACTGAAACGAGCTAACGACTGAAACGAGCTAACGACTGAAACGAGCTAACGACTGAAACGAGCTAACGACTGAAACGAGCTAACGACTGAAACGAGCTAACGACTGAAACGAGCTAACGACTGAAACGAGCTAACGACTGAAACGAGCTAACGACTGAAACGAGCTAACGACTGAAACGAGCTAACGACTGAAACGAGCTAACGACTGAAACGAGCTAACGACTGAAACGAGCTAACGACTGAAACGAGCTAACGACTGAAACGAGCTAACGACTGAAACGAGCTAACGACTGAAACGAGCTAACGACTGAAACGAGCTAACGACTGAAACGAGCTAACGACTGAAACGAGCTAACGACTGAAACGAGCTAACGACTGAAACGAGCTAACGACTGAAACGAGCTAACGACTGAAACGAGCTAACGACTGAAACGAGCTAACGACTGAAACGAGCTAACGACTGAAACGAGCTAACGACTGAAACGAGCTAACGACTGAAACGAGCTAACGACTGAAACGAGCTAACGACTGAAACGAGCTAACGACTGAAACGAGCTAACGACTGAAACGAGCTAACGACTGAAACGAGCTAACGACTGAAACGAGCTAACGACTGAAACGAGCTAACGACTGAAACGAGCTAACGACTGAAACGAGCTAACGACTGAAACGAGCTAACGACTGAAACGAGCTAACGACTGAAACGAGCTAACGACTGAAACGAGCTAACGACTGAAACGAGCTAACGACTGAAACGAGCTAACGACTGAAACGAGCTAACGACTGAAACGAGCTAACGACTGAAACGAGCTAACGACTGAAACGAGCTAACGACTGAAACGAGCTAACGACTGAAACGAGCTAACGACTGAAACGAGCTAACGACTGAAACGAGCTAACGACTGAAACGAGCTAACGACTGAAACGAGCTAACGACTGAAACGAGCTAACGACTGAAACGAGCTAACGACTGAAACGAGCTAACGACTGAAACGAGCTAACGACTGAAACGAGCTAACGACTGAAACGAGCTAACGACTGAAACGAGCTAACGACTGAAACGAGCTAACGACTGAAACGAGCTAACGACTGAAACGAGCTAACGACTGAAACGAGCTAACGACTGAAACGAGCTAACGACTGAAACGAGCTAACGACTGAAACGAGCTAACGACTGAAACGAGCTAACGACTGAAACGAGCTAACGACTGAAACGAGCTAACGACTGAAACGAGCTAACGACTGAAACGAGCTAACGACTGAAACGAGCTAACGACTGAAACGAGCTAACGACTGAAACGAGCTAACGACTGAAACGAGCTAACGACTGAAACGAGCTAACGACTGAAACGAGCTAACGACTGAAACGAGCTAACGACTGAAACGAGCTAACGACTGAAACGAGCTAACGACTGAAACGAGCTAACGACTGAAACGAGCTAACGACTGAAACGAGCTAACGACTGAAACGAGCTAACGACTGAAACGAGCTAACGACTGAAACGAGCTAACGACTGAAACGAGCTAACGACTGAAACGAGCTAACGACTGAAACGAGCTAACGACTGAAACGAGCTAACGACTGAAACGAGCTAACGACTGAAACGAGCTAACGACTGAAACGAGCTAACGACTGAAACGAGCTAACGACTGAAACGAGCTAACGACTGAAACGAGCTAACGACTGAAACGAGCTAACGACTGAAACGAGCTAACGACTGAAACGAGCTAACGACTGAAACGAGCTAACGACTGAAACGAGCTAACGACTGAAACGAGCTAACGACTGAAACGAGCTAACGACTGAAACGAGCTAACGACTGAAACGAGCTAACGACTGAAACGAGCTAACGACTGAAACGAGCTAACGACTGAAACGAGCTAACGACTGAAACGAGCTAACGACTGAAACGAGCTAACGACTGAAACGAGCTAACGACTGAAACGAGCTAACGACTGAAACGAGCTAACGACTGAAACGAGCTAACGACTGAAACGAGCTAACGACTGAAACGAGCTAACGACTGAAACGAGCTAACGACTGAAACGAGCTAACGACTGAAACGAGCTAACGACTGAAACGAGCTAACGACTGAAACGAGCTAACGACTGAAACGAGCTAACGACTGAAACGAGCTAACGACTGAAACGAGCTAACGACTGAAACGAGCTAACGACTGAAACGAGCTAACGACTGAAACGAGCTAACGACTGAAACGAGCTAACGACTGAAACGAGCTAACGACTGAAACGAGCTAACGACTGAAACGAGCTAACGACTGAAACGAGCTAACGACTGAAACGAGCTAACGACTGAAACGAGCTAACGACTGAAACGAGCTAACGACTGAAACGAGCTAACGACTGAAACGAGCTAACGACTGAAACGAGCTAACGACTGAAACGAGCTAACGACTGAAACGAGCTAACGACTGAAACGAGCTAACGACTGAAACGAGCTAACGACTGAAACGAGCTAACGACTGAAACGAACTAACGACTGAAACGAACTAACGACTGAAACGAACTAACGACTGAAACGAACTAACGACTGAAACGAACTAACGACTAACACGAACTAACGACTAACACGAACTAACGACTAACACGAACTAACGACTAACACGAACTAACGACTAACACGAACTAACGACTAACACGAACTAACGACTAACACGAACTAACGACTAACACGAACTAACGACTAACACGAACTAACGACTAAAACGAACTAACGACTAACACGAACTAACGACTAACACGAACTAACGACTAACACGAACTAACGACTAACACGAACTAACGACTAACACGAACTAACGACTAACACGAACTAACGACTAACACGAACTAACGACTAACACGAACTAACGACTAACACGAACTAACGACTAACACGAACTAACGACTAAAACGAACTAACGACTAAAACGAACTAACGACTAAAACGAACTAACGACTAAAACGAACTAACGACTAAAACGAACTAACGACTAAAACGAACTAACGACTAAAACGAACTAACGACTAAAACGAACTAACGACTAAAACGAACTAACGACTAAGACGAACTAACGACTAAGACGAACTAACGACTAAGACGAACTAACGACTAAGACGAACTAACGACTAAGACGAACTAACGACTAAGACGAACTAACGACTAAGACGAACTAACGACTAAGACGAACTAACGACTAAGACGAACTAACGACTAAAACGAACTAACGACTAAAACGAACTAACGACTAAAACGAACTAACGACTAAAACGAACTAACGACTAAAACGAACTAACGACTAAAACGAACTAACGACTAAAACGAACTAACGACTAAAACGAACTAACGACTAAAACGAACTAACGACTAAAACGAACTAACGAGTAAAGTGAACTAACGAGTAAAGTGAACTAACGAGTAAAGTGAACTAACGAGTAAAGTGAACTAACGAGTAAAGTGAACTAACGAGTAAAGTGAACTAACGAGTAAAGTGAACTAACGAGTAAAGTGAACTAACGAGTAAAGTGAACTAACGAGTAAAATGACTGAAGTGGATCATAATCGAAACTACTGAGGAGGACACTGCCATGATGTGGCGATCTTTAACAAAAGTAGATGGTCTAGGAGGGTATGGAGGTGAATACCAGAAGAGTGTCAAGGAAGCTATCGACTCCAGTTTACTCCAACAGAGGGACAGGAAGGTAGTAAAATGTAGAGGTTGGGAAGCGATGTAAGACATTAGCTGATTAGCTGCAAACAACTTAAAACACACACACACACACACACACACACACACACACACACACACACACACACACTATATAATCTAATGTCTTTTTTGTAAGGAATATACCCGACTTTTTCCATTCCTGTCAATAGCCTGGCAACTAACTAGACATAATCTGAGAAACGTTTTAGTAACAAATATTTGAGTGATTTGTATATGCCATATGACGAGCACCAGTGGCTTCAAACGCGTCGCAAATAAATTAATGTAATAATATTAATAATCTTTGAAAACTGCGACTCGTTATGGCAGAAAAACTGTGTTATAACGTACAGTCGTGCAAAACTAAACTCAAAATAAGACAAATGATTATATAGGCAATTTCAGGCGCACTTCCAGTGTATTTCGTAATACATTATAGCGTCAGGCTCATTCTTTCCCCTCTGTGGTTACGGTACCATTCAAAAACCAACCAGCCACAAGGTTAGGTGCTGTCAAAGTAGTCGTTGCTACCGACCTGAGCAATTTATTTCAAGTTTAAGGAGTTGCAGAGACTTTGACAAAATTCCCACTTCACCTAATGAATGGCGGCTCTCTTGAGATGTGGGTAAATTTAAGAATGCCTATATATGTTCTGAGGCATGAAGTGATCACCAATTTGGTATTGGAGGGCAGCGTGGAGGGTAAAAATCGTAGAGGGAGACCAAGAGATGAATACACTAAACAGATACAGAAGAATGTAGGTTGCAGTAGGTACCGGGAGGTGAAGAAGCTTGCACAGGATAGAGTAGCATGGAGAGCTGCATCGAATCAGTATCATGACTGAAGACCACAAGAACAACAACAACACATAGAATAGAAGGAACCGAATAATACCTAGTTACAAGATCAGTGGAAGATATCACAAACAGATGAAATCATGTAACTCTGTAGGAGTAATACTAAGAAGTCACAAGGAACGAGACGAACGTGTAATGTTAGTATTAGGAATGACAGATGAAGACAACTGTTGCGTGTGTTCTGGGGAAACTCAAAACAACTGTGAAGGAAATCGCATAAAAAACAACGGTGTGACCAACTTTAGAGTACTGTTCTAGTGCTCGAAGTCCTTACGAAGTAGGCATGACGACAGACATCGAAGGAATTCAGAAATGCACAACCCGCACGAAAGTGTACCAGAAACGCTCGGGGAGCTTAAAATGAGAATCTTTGGAACACAGGCAACGTAGCTCTTGCGAAACCCAGTTAGGTAAATTTAGAGAACTTTTATTCGAAGAAAACACTGCGACCACTGTCCTGTCACCATCTTGTGTCTCGTGTATGGTTCATGAGAATTAGGTAAGGGGGATTAGGGCGCGCAGGGCATATACAATGTCTTCCCATCGCTAAATACGCGAATGCAATAGGAGAGTGACTAGATGAATAAGGCGGGAAAACCTGTGCCGCTTTTTAATCATTTAGTAACGCTGCTCCTATCTCGTGAGAGAGATCGCTCGGTGTAAACAGGACAACAGCGACGACATTTGTGCCGAGCTCCGGAAGCCGACCTGCCTCTGCCCGCCACCCCACCCCACCCCTTGCCGCCGCCGTGACCCACGAGGGGGCCCGGACGGCTCGTGTTCGCGTCACTCGACGCGCTGACGTCACACGTCTCCAGTATCCCGGAGGTGACGCATCCCGGCCGGGGGCGCGCGCTGGGGTGCGAACCCAGCTCAAGCACACAGCGTTAAGTCTTAGATTACCACGAAACAGAAAAAAACAACCAATTGAGAGTGGCGTACGCTCCATCTCTACGCTGTTAGGGAATTTAATCGGCTGCGATGCAGACAAATAACTGTCGAGAAACTGAATGATACTTGGAATAACCCTTCAGATATTGTGAAGGCATTATACTAAATTCCAGAACACGCAACAGACGCCCGAATATTACGCACGAACTAGGGTTGACGATGCGAATGGAACCGGATGTGCAATTAGAGCATGAATCATAAGCTTAATGATTCTGCAAATTACCCACAGAAGTGTCTGCCATCAAGGCAGAGGTGTTAGCCATTTTAGAAGCAGTTAAGCACGCAGTAAACAGCAAAGGAAATAGGTCTGCTGTCGGTTCGGAGTCTCAGTTTCTAATCACGACCCTTAAAACCCGTTTTGCAGAAGCAGCAACAACAGCAGCAAACACCCTGACGTCTATCAAGTTACTCAGCAATTCATCAGTCTGCAAAATCAGCTCAAATATGTCATGAATTTCGATCAATGTCATTAAACTCGATCGAAGGTCACAGCTGCATTCGCATCAACGAAGACTCTGACGAATTGCCTAAGAAAGTGCAGCTTCCGGCATACCACACCACCCAAAGGTACCGCAGACTGGTCTCCTACGGTGGCTTAACGATGGGTATGTCGTGGCAAGAAGAATGGAGTAAAGGAACTGATGACACAGCGAATCATCATACAGAGACAATGCGTGTAGCCCCGGCAGCTCATTGAATACCAAGCAAACAATATCTATTTCATACAAATGAAGCAAGTATGAAGTTCAATAATTTTGTTTTTAAGAAAGGAACATCTACATCGAGTGGGACTAGTTGACGCCACTGTTCTTGCGTGTGGAGACGAAGAAGATGAACCACATATTAAGATGTACCGAGAAGGAAGCCAGGATAGGTGAAATACTAAAACAGGGTGTATACGTGGACAAGGAAAAAAAAAAATTCCCGGATTTTTCCCGGTTAAAAATAAACTTTCTCCCGGGTGAAAAAACACTTCCCGTGTTAAGTGAAATATTTTCCATGCTAAACTTAGCAATCCTTTGAATGGTTATGATTTTATACACGGGCGTTGAATTTCCCGGCGCTTTAGAAAACGAAATTCAGGAAAAAAGACACGTTTTGGAAATATCTTTGATGTGCAACAACATGCACGCTGCGTATTTTCTTATTACGAAAATGTACGGTGGAATTCCACCAAACACCGCATGTTACTTTCCGAATCACTGAAAACGAGATTGAGATGCGCTTCTGTAAGCCTGTTAAAGCTCATGTCACGTGATCTCGCCAGCCGGTGACGGCGGATATTCAGAGCATAGGACACGTTATGTAGTCTTCTAACAGCAACATCACTGTTAAGTAGCGCGAATACACAAACAGGGAAAGTTAATAGTTTAAATATATACATAGTGTCACAAGAAAAGCTTTGACATAATATTGGTCTCTAAGGTGAAAAAGGTGCAAGAGAAGCTAAGCTTCTGCATATAATGTTCTCTTTTCCGCGTGTTACCCTTAAGATATATCACACAAATATGCCAGTAAAATTGTTAATAATGACAAATGTCTGATCTTCAGGGTTCGAAATTCTTCTGAATGGTTCGTCATCAAATAGCTAATTTTTGAATGAGAGTCAAACGCTCTCATTTAAGAAGGTCATGCTACATTCTCGCACATAGTTCAACTTGCGTAAAAGGATATTTACTTTCAAAGTAAGGCCTTTCAAACCACCATTCACAATATTTTCCCGCGACTTGTTAGAAATAGGTCCGTTTCAGCAGTTGCCTGAGAGCGCAGATAACAGGCGACACTGCGCTTGCGCAGCTACCATGACGTAGGAAGCCGGTAAGTACGTACGTATAAAACATTGAAAGATAATACATCATGTCATAAAAGAAACAAGACAACAGAGGATACCCCAAGAGCATCGGAATTTCGTGAACCATACTAAAATGTGCACATTTAAAGTGCACATTCGTATGTCCAGATTCCGAACGAAGTAGACTTCGACCTGATATTAAGCTTTTCAGTGTGGTTTTCGGGATTTAAATTTTCTTGGAGCACCAGTACTGTATTACATCATGTTTGGTTCTTTATTATGGCATAATGCCATACGTGCTAGAAGATGAAAACGTGCACTTGAAATGCAGCGAACAGTTGAAACTAGCTAGTACCGGTACTGTTGAATTAAATATTTCGTTTCAAATACACATACTGCCTCTGCGGAAAAGGTTAATAAAAGCCAAATTTCTTTAGCAAACAGACAAAAAACAACTTCACGGTCAGGGAAGGTGGAAATAAAATAAAATCTGAAACTAATAACATATTTTAGCCTTCTGTAATAATGTGAATGTATTTTAATTCACTTGATAGCTCCCGACCACAGACATCCGTTTTTTTTCATTTGACGTGAGAGTAAACGAGGGAGAAACAGCAAAATCACTAAATGTAAACACCGGTCACGTGAAGACTACCCACTATATATCAGACTACTTGCGCATCATCCCCGGATCTACGATATTTGCGAACCGGGTCAATATTAAAAAAAATCGAATTTTCAAAAACATGTTCATCTTGTAGCGCATATCTTTCTGAAAAGCCTGAAACATAAAACATGTGTGTTCGAGGAAATGTAAGACGTGTCGTTTGATCGTAAGTGTGCCAAAGTGCAGTGCCACGTCTCTTCAGACAGCATTCTTCACTCGGACGTCACTGTATTTCGCTCTGTGGAACTGAAACGTGTATATTTTGTAATGGATACCATCAAACTGTATTCAGGACAGTGGAAATTGGAATGTCCTGTGTTGCCTCTCCTGCTCCCAGTCAGCCGGTTTGATAGCCTGCCCCTCTAAAAAAAAACTCGCAGTTAATAGCGAATGGGATTATTTGTAATCGGGATAAAAAGAATTCTTCAGAAAATTTGCACTCTTTATTGTCTATCAGCTAATAACTTGCCGTTTTGTGTGACAAAATTAAATATAGGATACATAAAACCAATTAAGAGCCAAGCAATAAAATACACATTTCTTCAATTAGCTCCTAGCATTTTTTTCTATGTAATCTTGCTACAGCTTTATATGGCGTGCTTTCCTCTCTGCGAAAGAATTTATTACCTCATCAAAGTCCATCAAACATTTTACTACATGAAAAAATCGAAATGTCGTTGTCTAAAACTGAAGAAGCTGTTAATACGAGTAATACCCAAGACTGGTGTGGTTTCTCGATCTGATTACGTCTATTTCGTCACTGTCTGCTAGATAAAACAAAATAGGCCTTTCTAATATTGCAGCAATTTAGTAACACATCTAATAAAAGAGACTGTTTTGGCACAAATGGTCATTTTTATATAGCTCGACAGAATATAATTCAGGAAGTACCAATATCAAATGCCTATGAGGCCTACTACAAGCAAAAAGCTTTATGTTAGGAAATAGTTTCACATTTCATTCAGACGCACCAGCATGAGGTCGGAAAGTAGTATTACGAAATTTTTTTATAAATTTGGAATTGTCTTATTCTTCCATAATTTGTATAATGTCCCCGTTTCTTCTCCTTCGTCGTTCTAACAAACAATCTTATCACCAATTCTGTAGCTATTCCTGCCATTGTCAAAATTTGTTCGCCGGTTAACTTCACTAACCCTGGCAGAATCACAGGTTTAGTTATCCTGCGATTATTCTCCGGTTAGGCGTTGTTACATATTCGTACAACACGTTTTCCGCGTTACTTCCAGAATAGAACTTAAGCGCCTGACAACTGGTCTTTACTAGTTTAGCTATCTGGCCCAAAATTGTCAAAATTACATTTTCTTGGATTCACCGAGAAGATAATACGTGATCTTTCTCACCTGTTATTTCTGTTAGTCTTTTATTTCCATTCTGGTTGTCTGAATCTATGGATTTCGCTAGTAATTGTAACAACGCTGATCATTCGCAAACCCAATCAACCACATAATCAGACAGAGATTGCCATTAATCCGTTCGGCTTTACTCCGCTCAGTTCATAGAGCCCCGTCCCCTTTTGCCTGTGGAATGTTTATTTCTAGATGCGACGAGGATTCTCCTGACAGACATCATGTGCACTACGCACGCATTCAATGATCAACTTATGATTCTTTCAGAAATCAACTTAAAATGTGTTCAAAAATGTTCAAAAACTTACAAGGAAGGGGTTTCAAAATCATACGAATAATCGACAGACCAATGTGCGCTGGATGCTAGGCGCTTTGTGAAACACGTTTTTTCCCCTCAAGAATATGAATTTGGCGCCATCTTTTCCCAGTAGCATCTAGCTGCTTGCTGCGACCGCTTGCACAGCCAACAGTCACATTCCTGTAGCCAGAATCGGGAAAATCTACTCCTCACACGCGACAACTGCGCATGCGCATGAGCCCGCTCGTAACTGCTAAAACGAATCTAATGTAAACAGTTGACTTCACGCTTATCGGAGGCAATTTGTTGTTATGAAGCATTGCATCTGTCTTCCTAAAGCCTTTGACACATTTTGCTGTTGGCATATGCTTGCATGAGCACTGTGTGTCGTCGTTGTACAAGGCGCATTTCCTCTGCAATTTATTTTCGTTTTTTCAAAAATGGTTCAAATGGCTCTGAGCACTATGGGAGTTAACATCTGACGTCATCAGTCCCCTAGAACTTAGAACTACTTAAAGATAACTAACGTAAGGACATCACAAACATCCATGCCCGAGGCAGGATTCGAACCTGCGACCGTAGAAGTCGCGCGGTTCCGGACTGAAGCGCCTAGAACCGCTCGGCCACCACGGCCGGCTTTCGTTATTTTCTCTTTTGTATTTTATTGTTGAAGTGTTATTCTGCAGAAGCGGGATACAGTAATATCCATTGTTAGAGTATCGGTTCTTACCAGTTAAAATTACAAAAATTTAACTGAAAACTAAAACGATGAAACATTCCCGGAATTCTAAAAAATCCGGTGTTTTCCCAGTTTTCTCCCGGATGAAAAAATTCCCGGGTTTTTTCCGGATCTCCCGGTTGTCCCGGCTCGTATACACCCTGTAAAACAGTTAACAGCCAAGAGTGGACGTGAAAACGGGTCGTATAGTGAGTGGTGGCTGCATACCTTCGTGAGGAAGGAAACTGCCGGCTAGAGGCAAGGTTCCGAGTTATAGTCCCGGCCCAGCACACAGTGTAACTGCCAGGAACTGCAAACAGACGTCAGAGTTTATAAATCTCTGTAGAAATGTCTCAAGAAGTACGATTGGCCATATAATCTGTTATGGACCAAAAATTTAGATCCTACGAGTAACTCATTATGTGTTGTTCTGCTGTAAACATGACAAAGACCTGAAACTTCCTGGTAGATTAAAACTGTGTGCCGGACCGAGACTCGAACTCGGGACCTTTATCTTTCGCGGGCAAGTGCTCTACCAACTGAGCTACCCAAGCACGACTCACACCCCGTCCTCACAGCTTTACTTCTGCCAGTACCTCGTCTCCTACCATCCAAACTTAACAGAAGCTCTCCTGCGAGGTTCGCCACTAACGCTGAACAAAAATTTTCCATCTTGACATTCGCCACATTGATCTAGTCACTGGAGGCTGTTGCCCTCTTCCGAGTTACGTTTGGGGATGAATGCTCAACGAAGCGTTCGCGTCGGCAGATTAGACTTCTTTACTACATATTGCCGGAATATCTGGCATTTTATTAACATTACAAACACTTGTTACGTCTTTCAATTAAACGGAAGCTAGTCATGTGATGACGCGCGAACCACGAGCTTTCGGCAGGCGACCGATCAGGAAAGCGTACTTTCTAGACCTAAGTACAATGTTACAAACTTATAACAGGGCTATTTGCTGACCATTATACCTGCAGTATACAGGATGAACAAAAATTCGCGCACACTGAAGCGACAGAACGATCGCTTGAATAGTAACTATAAAAATGTACTGCAAGCAAAAGCTGTCTGGCAACATTGTAATGACATGTACGACAAGTGTCTTGATTCAACGCTTAGCAGCCGCACTGCCCAGTTGCTGCAGTAGGTAGAGTTAGAATACTGCCGGCCGGTTCGAATACTGCCCCGGGCATGGATGTGTGTGATGTCCTTAGGTTAGTTAGGTTTAAGTAGTTCTAAGTTCTAGGGGACTGATTACCACAGATGTTAAGTCCCATAGTGCTCAGAGCCATTTGAACCATTTTAGAATACTCTTGTTAGAGAGTTCCATTCCAGGTCTAGAGTTAATTTTCTTTTTCTTTTTAAGTTTCTCTTTTAAATTTTCTATTGCTCGGCAGAGGTTGTGGTGCCAACATTATGGTGTCTACACCCGCATACTTTTCAAGAAATGTGCGAAGGTATTTATGCAGTGCCCGTCGTTGTGAAAAGAATTGTTGGTAGCGCTTTTGTTTTACGGCCTCCTCGTTTGCCTGACTTAAACACAAACTGATTTCTTCCGCGGAGGCACTTTGGGGAGCATGTTTGTTCTACTCCACTGATGACACGTGGAAGAAGCGGTAGATAGCTTCCGTCTTGCTCTTTGAAATGTGAATGCTGCGAGGAGTTCAGATAATCATGGTCTTTGAGTCACTAAATGTTTCAAGAAGCAGGGAGATCGTTTCACGCATGTGCTCAGAAGACTGTATTTTGTGAAATACACGATGTCAACGCCAGTGAATTTTAAAAAATACAACTGACCACTCTTACTGAATGTAGAGCATCTGTTTAAAAACACATTAAGTTTTGTAGTTATTTCTGCCTTATGACACACTGCATATCCTTAACTTATATTTGAAGTGTCTGACGAATGATTGTTACGTTTAACGTTTAAAAATCTGTAGTCTTAGGATACGTATCGTTTTAGAGATGGTGTACCCTATGACATTGAACAGATCAAAATTCAGGAATTTAAAAAAAAATTCAGCGATAGTCGGAATCTTTCTAACTAGAGTAGTCTAATGCGGAACTGTGTCGTCTCACAGGAAACCTTGGTAACCGCCACCGTCTGGCAGGGCAGGGCAGCACTGCTCGGCAATGGACTGTGGTTCTCATGTGAGGAGCGGCCGCCCACGTACTAGTGGGGCGTGGAGGCGACCTTCGCGATCCACCTGTGCACGCCTGACTGTCTACCGTGCCGCGCGTAGCGCAGAGCAGACACACTCAAGTGATGCGGTTAGCCCGCCTTCAGTTCTCCAAATCTTCACTAAGCTACTTTGAAGAGCAGTACCGATGTCCTATCCTGATAATGTTAAATTTAACATATTTATATGCAGTTTCCTCAGCAATTACCCAAGGTAGTAAAAGGAAACTTTTCCAGGATATAGAGTCTTATCTTACACATTGACTGGACTACTATCAAATCGACAACTTTGTTAGGAGTTAACATATGAGTATTTTTATGGGTGTCTTAAAAATTTATGTAGCTTTAAAAAAATATTTTTATGATCAAACTATGACAGCTATCTCTACTACTGAAGATCCACAAAACATAATACCGCTGTCAGTAAGAGCCAAAATTTCACAACTTTAGCTTAAGTAATTTCGCAGTTAATGGTAAACATTTGCAAATAAGGAAGTTTTTCAGAAATCGCACTTTAATGTTGAAGTAAAGAAAAACTCACTACTGGGTGAAGAGACAGTCTAAAACTCTCCAGCTTTGTAATCTTTATCTTCCTCAGGATCAACCAGATTCGGTCTCATTCTCCGTCTTGCTCCTTTTGTTGTATTTTTGACCACAATATCTGCTCTGGGAGCTCGCTATCAGTTCACTTCTTTGAAGATTCTACATCTACGTCGATACTCCACAATTCACCTTACGGCGCGTGGCAGAGGGTATCCTGTACCATAACTTGTCATTTCCTTTCGTGTTCCATTCGCAAATAGAACGAGGGAAAACTATTGTCTATATGCCTCTGTATGAGCCCCAATTTCTCGGATGCTCCTCACGTGGCAATAGAATGGTTCTGCAGTCAGCTTCAAAGGCTTGTTCTCTACATTTTCTCAGTAGTGTTCCTCGGAAAGAACATCGCCTTCCTTCCAGGGATTCCCATTTGAGTTCCCGAAGCATATCCGTAACACTTGTGTGTCTTTCGAACCTACTAGTAAGATATCTAGCAGCCCGCCTCTGAATTGCTTGGGTGTCTTCCTTCAATACGACCTGGTACGGATCCCAAACACTCGAGCAGTACTCTAGAATAGGTCGCACCACCGTCCTTTACGCGGTCTCCTTTACAGGTGAACCACTCTTCCCTAGGATTCTCCCAACAAACCGAAGTCGATCAATTGCCTTCCCTACCACAGTTCTCACATGCTCGTTCCTCCACATACCGCTTTGCAACGTTATGTCCAGATATTTACACGACTTGACTAGGTCCAGGAGCCAGTTATACTGCATCCGAAAATTACGGGTTTATTTTCCCTACTTATTCGCATTCACTTACGTTTTTCTACATTTAGAGCTAGCTCTTTTCATCACACCTACTAGGAATATTGTCTAAGTTGTCTTATCTTCCTACTGTCTCTCAACTACGACACCTTATCGTACACCGCGGCATCGTTAGCAAACAACCGCAGATTGGTGCCCACCCTGTCCGCCAAATCATTTATCCTGTCACACTTCCCTTGGGTACTCTTGACGATACCCTTGCCTCTGGTGAAGACTCGCCATCGAGAATAACGTACTGGATTCTATTACTTAAGAAGTCTTCGAGCCATTGGCGTATCTGTGAACTTACCTCATATGCTTGTTCCTTAACAGTCTGCAATGGGGCACCGTGTCAAACGCTTTCAGGGAATCTAGAAATATGGTATCTACCTGGTGCCTTTGATGCACGGTTCGCAGTGTATCACGCGAAAAAATCGCAAGTTGATTTTCGCACGAGCGATACTTTCTAAAACCATGCTGATTCGTGGACATAAGCTTCTCGGTCTCAAGAAAATTAATTATATTCGAACTGAGAATATGTTCTAGGACTCTGCAGCATACCAATATTAGGGATATCGTGTGTAATTTTGGGGGAGTCGCTCGCGCCTTTTTTCAGTCGCTTGGGACTTTGTACAGGGCGAGAGATATATAAATGCAAATTAAGTAAGGGGCCAGCGCTGTAGAGTACTCTCTGGAAAACTGAACTGGGATTCCATCCGGACCAGGTGATAATTGTTTTCATTTCCTTCAGTTGCTACTCTATGTCAGGCTTATTACTGTCATCCATTTCTTCTGCATTACGGGCCAGATTTTATTCCAAATTGCTTCAGAATCTTTATTCCGCCTGTATTTCCGCCACTGAAGCTGATCAAAGCATCACTGACCTCAATACTTAGTGTTTTCAAGCCCACAAATGTTTTTGGGCAACCTGGTCCACATAATATCGTTGAAAGACTAATTTACGTTGAGTCACTGTTTCAGAAGATGTGGATGTTCTAGACGTCTACATAACTAGCTTTATTACTGATCCAGCCGCTTCAGGGACTATGTTTCTATAATTACATTCGGTTCCTGCTGCCTCAGCTTTGTCCGGTATTTACACCAAGCAGCTGAACACACGTTGTGTAGTGGCTTCTCATCCAGTCAAACGTAGTCTAATGGTTTCGCATCTTCAAGCTTTTTTGGTAGAAGAGTTCTGCCTGATTTTACGCAGTCTAGTACCTATTCGTTTCTGCACATGACAGACACATTGTAACTTTTGCAGTTTTAGGTCACCATTTGGCTTGCTGTCAATTATTGATTTGAATGGACTGGGATCACGATCACCAATGAATTTAGCAGAGCGAACCCGAAGTTGTTCTTGAAAGTGCTGAAATATCTCCTCAGCTGAGGCACTTTCCAGTCCTCCACTGCCCCCCCCCCCCCCCCCGCCACCCTACTCATGTGTTCTCTCACAGTTGTATTCATCCAGTTGTTTCTTTTCATTATTGGTACGCACTTTTCTGCATCCATGGCAATGTTTTGACTTCAGCATCAAGGACCTTCCCGGCATCAATACTTATGGCAGCTGCACAATATTTTTTAGGATGATCGCCCCATTGCGTCATGATCCCTCAGATGCTATGCAAATGTTATCGTTACTATAATTTTCTTCAACTGCTTGCACTGTTGCAGATTTCGTTGATTCTTCTGCGATTACTTTTACTGTTTCCCCTAACGTAACCGTGTATCTTGAAATATTAGTAAGGAGAAGACAGATTCGTAAGAGCACACCACGTCTTTCCAGCTCTAGGGCCTTTATCGATGCATATCAGCTCACAGAAATATCTGTCGTTTGTTTCAATAAGATTGTTTTTACATTTTTCAGACGTCCAAAACCCTCAATTCGAAGAAGAGAATTCCAAAACTAGTAACTAAACCGTTTCTTTTGAAGACTTTTCAGAAATTATCATCTCTTCACCACAAATTACAGCATGCAGTTTGATTCGACATTGTTTTTAGTATACTTGAACACAACAAACTAATATCACTGGCACTGGTTTCACTGTACGCTTCATTACTGTTCATAAATTGCTTCTGGGAAGCTTTGTGGTTAAGAACTCTGTATAGTGTTGCTTACTTTAAACTCATTCGCTAGATGTGAAGTTCCAAAAGGTTATGTTCTGTAAAATCTATTTCCCTCATTTCTTCTCTTCTTAAATATTCTCTTTGGTATAAACATATTAAAGAGAGAAACAACTCAAGGAGCAGGAAGTCCAAATATACACAACGAAATGTGCAAGCAGGATGTTTACTGTAAGTTAACATAAACCGCTACGTTCTAGAGCAAACAGTTCCCGAGACAGCGTGTCGTAAATTAAGTGCTCATGAAAAACGTACAGAAATTACTTGTGCAGTAAATTATTTCAAAATAAATTAAAATACCTTCAGTCATCCAAAATAAACGAAACATACATCAAAAGTAAAGAGAAAACTCTAAATAACTTCCTATAAAAAAATAAAATTCAACATTATATACCCACGCACCTCTTACTCCCCCTTAAGGCTGTGCTCGTCCGCGTCGGTCCCCAGTCAAGCTCCATTCAAAGCCGCTGACAGGGTGAAGTAACAGTATGCGCTCTGTTTTCGGAGTATTTTGTACGTTAGTAGCTTCAGACATTTCTTTCCGATCTGTCACACAAAGCGCAGTTAACAGTATCCTTCACAGACTGAAGCCGTCACCTGGGAACCCAAGGCAACTTATGAAGCGAAACCAGCTTAAAATAAAAAAACACAAGGAAGATATGATGAGTTAGAAATTTACGTACGTAACCTAACGGCGTCTGACGCCGTACTGCGAAGAATAAAGGATCATGTTTTCATGGCCCGTCGACGTCAAGACCACTGGATACTAAACGCTCTTTTTTAACGGGAAGAAATCGACAGATACGATTTCGGGAGCACCCCAGTGAAGTGTTATAGGACTGTCACTGTTCAGACTATATAGTGCGTGTCCCTCCTAACAGTCGTCAAGCGTACTTTCTCTCGAGTTTCGGCAGGTAATTGCCATTTCGACTGTTGAGCTAGAGTCAGCCCAAACTAATACTGCTCATCGTGTATTTCATGCAACGTCCAGTATCGACGGAAAACGTCGGTTTGTTTCACGTTAAAAACAGAATTATTTTGAAAGCGGAATTTTTTGTATCAATTCCATATAGCATCCCACATTACTCTATCGCTAGATTCGTTTCAACGATGTTCACCAACAGCGACAGTAAAATACGAAGAATAACCAGTACTCCACCAGCGACGGCGCCGCCCTGGTCGGCGGTAATTTCTACCGCCATGAAGTAGTGATTATCAACGTCGGTAAACTATCGATTAATCGATAGCGTCTGCACTATCGTCTCTATCAGTAGTCTGGTGTAACTATCGATAGCCATATCCTTTACAAAGCAATTCTTTCGTAACTGGCTCCTCAAAAATTACGTCCGGTGGGGAGGGGGGGGGGGGGGTGCACATCGATGGTAGATTGCATGGAGGTATTTAATCATTTAATCAACACCAAATATGGTAGTGCCTTAGCCAGTCTATACTGTTTAAAAACGTTTGTTGTTAATAGATTGGCCACTGTGGGAGAGGGGACATGAGAGAGGGAATTTTCTTGTTTGTCTTTCAGTGACTACAACTCACGACTGTGTGCATCTCGTATTGATCAGATACTTATGGTAGAAATTACACACGTAAATAACATGGATTGATGAATGCGCATTATACAGACTGCCATCTTCAAATGTGTGAGCATACTTATATATAGCATGGAATACAAACGTAAATAAAATTGTTGTATTACTACATAGTTAGTAGAGGAAAATATGACATTTTAAAGATTTCGTAAATGTTTGTGATTGTACTGCATAGCGCTTTTTAAAATAAATACTAATATTATTGTTATTAATTAAACACTTCCGCTATTGTTCTCTTCTGTTTCTAAGCCCTCATTGTACTTACAAGTGTTTTCAATTAGACATGTTAATGTAGAAGGTGATTCGAAAACACAAAATATTGACGCAATCCTAACGCCCCTGCGCCACTTCCGCTTTTGTAGGAGCACAAATATCGTTCATGTATTAGTTGCCCGTGTTCTGCTCAATTAGTGGTGCTTGTTCCTTAAGGACACACCAGTTCCTGTAAAACTGAATACAGTAAAAGCACAACCTAACGAGCGTCAAGTTTTTCATTTGCATGGTGGCTGGAGATAATAATTAGAAACATACATATGTAGTTACGTATTATGTGATTTCGTAGTATCGCAGTGCGTATTCGGAAGTGGTGCACGTGAGATATGAATGTCTCAATGAACGTTAGACAACACTGATCTATTCTTGCCAAGAGCTGACGGCGAATGTCCGGGAATATTTTTGCAAAAACTCCTAACCCTGTAGGTATTTCTTAATCTCTTGCCCGTTCAAGCTGAAACCCCTTGTTTGAAACTTGTGCAGCGGGTGAAGTAGCTCACCATTAATTTTATTTACTTTTGAGCATTATGATTAATAATTTTTCGAGTGCCTCGAGGAAGAATGCTGCCCCTTAAGCTTCTAGCTCTTCGGGGTATCGTAGGAGGCAGCCTCAATGTGCCAACAATGGCTTCCTTGTCACTCATTTCGTTCTTTAAACGCCACACAACAGGATTATTCTTCGTCAAGCAACTATAGTGCCGCACCTGTTGAATCTCTCTCATTGGCACCAGTGAGACAAAGAGCACAGTCGTCAGAAAGTGTTCGGAATGGTGCAGACGTGAAACGATTAATACATTTCGCGCGCCACCGATAGTCTCCACTGGCCGAAGATGACTATTAGAGTTTTTGTTGATGTTTTGAAAATGAATCGTAAAAATCAATCATCAGTGTGGAATTTTTTCAAGAAAGTGGGGATAGTTGTCAGTTTGTGAAGTGTACCACCTGCATTAAAGAATATAAACAATTAATTTAAGAGACCACTTAGAAAGACAACATGGCGAAAAACTACAGAACCATGAATTGGTAACAAAATTGAAAGGTGAGAAATCAACTTGTAAACTAGATCAAGTGCAAGAGGTGCAACCAAAAAAACTGAGCAGCTAATTGTTTTAATGAAAGTCAGTTGTACGATGTCAGTTCAAAAATTTAAAAAACTACTTTATTCTCTTTATGTGCAAATGATCGCTATTGATATGCTGCCTTTCAGAACTTCAGACTAACAAGATTTGAAAAAAAAAAAAAAAATTATTCATGACGTAGACATCAGGTGTGAGTTGCCACATAAAAACCACAATCAAATGATCTTTGATTCATGCTGTGTTACGGTTCATTCTTGTGATCGGTACATGCCAGTCTAAGTCCAGTCGGTATAGCTTGTAAGTTTTTCTTGGCTGCTTAACAGCCTCTACACTCGCAGGCATACGATCAATCAGGTGCTGGAAGGTTTCTGGGGGAATGGCAGACCATTCTTCACGGAGTGCTGCCCTGAGGAGAGGTATCGATGACGGTCGGTGAGGCCTAGCACGAATTCGGCGTTCCAGAACGCCCGAAAGGTGTTCCATATTCCATAGGATTCAGGTCAGGACTCTGTACAGGCTAGTGCATTACAATGATGTACTTGTGGAGTAACCATTGCGCCAGAGGCCGTGCATTATGAACAGGTGCTCGATCGTGATGAAAGATGCAATCGCGATCCCCGAATTCTCTTCAAACGGTGTGAAGCAAGAATGTGCTTAAAACATCAATGTAGGCCTGTGCTGTGATATTGACACGCAAAACAACAAGGGGTGCAAGCCCCCTCTCTTAAAAACACGATCACACCGTAACACCAGTGATTCCGAATTTTACTGTTGGCACTACACACGCTGGCAGATGACGTTCACCGGGCATTCGCCATGCCCACACCCTGCCCACTGTGTACCGTGATTAGTCACTCCACACAACGTTTTTCCACTGTTCAATCGTCCAATGTTTACGCTCCTTGCACCAAGCGAGGCGTCGTTTGGAATTTATCGGAGTGATGAGTGACTTATGAACAGCCGCTCGAAAGTTTTCTCACCTCCCGCCTAACTGTCATAGTACTTGCAGTGGATCCTGATACAGCTTGGAATTCCTGTGTGATGGTTTGATAGATGTCTGCCTATTACACATTACGACCCTCTTCAACTGTCGGCTGTCTCTGTCAGTCAGCAGACTAGGTCGCCCTTTACGGTTTTGTGCTGTACGTGTCTCTTCACGCTTCCACTTCACTATCACATCGAAAACTGTGGACCTAGGGATGTTTAGAAGTGTGGAAATCGCGTGTACAGACGTATGACAAGTGAGACCCAATCGCCTGACACGTTCGAAGTCCGTGAGTTCCGAGGAGCGCCCCATTCTGCTCTCTCACAATGTCTAATGACTACTGAGGTCGCTGATATGGAGTACCTGGCAGCAGATGGGAGCACAATGCACCTAATATGAAAAACGTATGTTCTGGAGGGTTTCCGGATACTTTTGACCACATAATGCATCAACTATATGTTTAAGTAATACTACCATGGAGCAGCGCTGCTCAGGCGTTGCGCCACTTGAGTACTGGTTACTCTTCGTGTTTTACTGTCGCCGTTGGTTGATATCGATGAAACAAATATCGCACTAGAGTAATTTGGAATCTCTCTGTGGAACTGGCACGTAAAATTCCGCTTCAGCAATATTTTTGTTTGTAACGGAAAACAAACCGACACTTTCCGTCGACAATGGACGTCGCATGAAAGACGCGATGAGCAGAATTATTTTTTGGGCTCAGTCCGGCTGAACATTGCAACAACGACGTTGTAAATATCTGCCGGAGCACCACAGAAAACACGCCTGATGACTTCTAGCAGGATCACCCTGTATAAATTATCTAGTAGATAACAGTGTGCTCAGTGAGCCTGTTCCCAAATAATGGCGAAGTATATACGAATATTAGGCTAGAAAACTGTGGTTAACTTGAGGAAGACCTGCAGAGGATATAGGGATGGCGTAGAGGCTGCCAGTTGACAATGAACCTAAATGAGTGAAGTATTGTGCATAAATAGGCGAAGGAATCTATCACTGTACGATCACATTACACTCGACAAATCACTGCAAACTGTAACTCCTGTAAAATACCCTGCTGTTACCATCCAGATCGACCGGATCGAGCTACGTAGAATGACCACGTACAACAAGTTATAGGAAAAACAGATGGTAGGCCGAGTTTCAATGAGAGAATATTAAGGGCAGGTAATTCGTCCACGAAGATGGTGGCTTACCGAACACTCGTTCGTACGGTTCCAGAGTATTGCTCATTAGTCTAGGAGCTACAGCAGGTTGGCTTACCAGAAGAGGTAGAAGACGTAGAGAAGAGCGGCGTGTCGCGTCACAAGACCGTTTAGTCAGTGCCAGAACGCTACGGAGGTTCTATACAGACTAGTGCCAGACGTTCCGAGGCAAGCCCTGTGCATCTTCAAGCGGTTTACTTTCGAAATTTCATGAACTTGTGTTCCACGGATATCCGGACAACATACAGTACTACTTCCTCTCATACGTCTCGTGATACGACCAGGACGAGAAAATCAGAGGAATTAAGAGCCCGGGTGGAGATTTATCGCGAGACTTTCTTCCCACGCACTATTCGTGAAACAGGGAAAGTGAGAAAATACTAAAATTACCCTCCGCCACAAACCTTGAAGTAGCTTGTGGAACGTACATATCGATACGAAGCTTAAGCTCAGATTGTAGAAGGCAATCTGCCATCTCAAAGATCTGGACATTTGCCTTAAACGATTTACAAAAACCATCGAAAGCCGCCTGCAACTCGGTGGACAGACAAGATGAGAACAGACGTCCTTCCGAATGCGAGTCTATCGCCGCAACCACTGCATCATTTAGATCGTTGGACTTAAGGCGGTGTTCTTACTGCGAGCGACTATCTTAACACAGGTGACAGGTATAGGAAAGATAACGCGGTATATGATTGCGCAAGGGTGGCATGAAAATGAGTAATTACTATCCTTACGTTGACTATAACGCCAAGGAGACTACGCTAGTAGCTTCAAAGCAACGCGCGTCTATTTCCCAATGAGGTTGTCTCACCGATTAATCCGGTATGCTTTGTGCAAGCAATTCCTGTGCTGGTATTCGTATCGTAGTGTTTGATTTAAATAGCCACAGAAGGAATTCCAGCAGGTACGAAACATTACATATGCGACAACAGCAAGGCCAGCAAGCCTGTCCAGGAACTGTCCTCGGCATTCCAGCAGGTGTCAAGTGGAATTAAAGTACGCAAGTCATTATGAAAACAACAACCTGTCGGGCTGTACAGTACACGGCAGTCTGAGACAGCGAAGTACTGGCGACAACAGCGAAGGCGAAGACGCGGCGGCACGTTGTACTCTGAGGAATGAAAGAAATAGTACTTAACTTTGTTTTGTTACGTCTGACGACGCCACTCATGTTCCTTGGCCTCCATCCTGACAAAACACTAGAAGTTTTCAGCGCGGAAGTGAGTGACCCCTACAAACGGTGAAGACCAATCGCAGAGAGAGTTATTTCATGTACAACATTGTAAGTGATGTGTTTTATTCATATTTATTTATTTACAGTTCCATGATAAAAATAGCAGCTCTATCTCAAATTTCAGATTCTCGCTAGTGGCAGTTTTGTCAGGATGTGTGCATGTGAACAATGGTAGTGCCAAATACATGAATGCCAGTAGTAGTAGTAGTAGTAGTAGTAGTAGTAGTGTTGTTCGTACTAGAGAAATCATTTTCAGTGACGGCTGGTATGAAACTGAGGATCATGTACACAACTGCGACTCAGATGAACATCTTGAATATGTTCCTTAGCGTAAATGCGCTTCCGAAAGTGAATGCTGATCACATAAACGTGAATCTTTATCTAACATAATAAACAATGTAATGTCCCTTATCATCGATTACTTCATTTTACGTGACTCTGTGACGTTAGAAATGGTAACAGCCATCGTTAACTTGGCTGCGTAAGTTTCTCGCTAAACTTACTTTTGTATTGTGCTGACTCAGATTAATTTTTCAAATTGTTATACTTTATTGTTGCAAAAATTCTTAAAAAGTTGTTGATGCAAATCTTTATATCAAAAACAAATTCATAACTTTCAAATATGTATTTCTCAGGGCTTTCGCTATGAAGCTTCGTCAATTTGCCCAACAAGAAAACAGTGATGACCGACGTTAGGTGCACCGAGTTTGAAAGTAGAGTAAGTACCCATTGACGAATTTTCTAGAATATGCAGTAGAATTTACCATTTCAGAAGTGTCATTCTACATAATTGAAAAGAAACCAGACTTATCTGAATAAAAATATCGCACTGGATGTACTTGACATATTTGTGAGCTGTTATTGAAACTTTACTATACCGTTTCTCGAAACAACCTACTCATCCATATCCATTGTTTATGGGCGAAGTCTTTAACCTTGCCTTGTTGGTCAAAGGCAGGCTGGCGACCATTGATTTAGTTCGTTAATGCAGCACTGTTTCAGTGCTGAGAAATAATCCGTAACCGTCAAAAAAGTTTTTCGAGCGGAACAAAGATAGCGTAATTTCTTTCACGCGCCACACACTGTCCGTAACGTGGATTCTGGCAGTAACCTCGAGTGAGAATTTGCGCGACGTCACAGGTGCTCAGAGGTGCAGAAAGGAATGTGTGCAGTGAGAGGAAAGAGTGTTTCAGATTAATCTTAGAGACAACAGAAACAACAAACCCACGCGCTGTTCGGGCTACTGTGGCGCTCTCTCTACCTTTGTAAGGAGCTGACGTTAGATGTTATAAATCGCTCGAAAAAAAAAAAACATTCAGTAAGTAACTAGTCCACCAGCTGCTCTGATAGTTGGTTTTCGCTATTGCTGTCTCTTCAAACAGGCACCACGCACCAACATTATAGATTTCACGTCTATCGCAACTCAGCAAGTCATGGGCAGCGACCCACGATAGCACGTTTCTAGTGAACCCTTTCTTCTGCAATAGACCGCAATAAAGAGAAAACACTGCCGCTGCTCTTTCGCTTCGCCGCATTGACTGCAGACAGGTGACAAATCTGAGCGCCACGAAATAATTCTGGCGCTTTCTTTGAGTGTTCGCGAGCCCGAGTTGTTGAAGAACTGGAACGGACTTGGGCGATTTCTTGTTGCGTGGTTACTAGGAAAACGTTGGGATGAGAATCAACAGAGCGGAGAACTTCCGGGTGACTTTAGAAGCATCCTCGATCAACTGGCTGATTGAAATCTCTAGAATGGTGCTACCAGCAATAAAAAGAAGTCTGCAAATCGTGCTAAGTAGCAGCAATCTGTTCTCTTCTGGTTTTTCTACCGCGCTGCTCCTTCCTTCGTGAAGGGCGTTACTCATCGTCCGTCTGCCGCTTCTAATTGGGTTGGATACCACTTTTGTCGCTGTAAAGTAACCTCGCCATTAACTGTGGCAGAGTGAAGTGGGTGGTATGAACGTGTACGTCATCGGTACGGAAACAGTGTGAACTCAATTTCACTTTTTACCCTTTCGAAATTGTAAGCTTAGGGTCGATGACCTCAGCAGTTTGATCCCATACCAACTTACCACCACACACATCTATCGGAAAGGAGTTACTTAATGTTTGCCACCTTGTTAATTGCCAGATGTGAAAAGTGAAAAAATCCTAAGGCCGGCTGATGACTGAACATCACACATTTGGATTAGTAATCTGATTAACATCGAGCAGTCACTGGCGTAACAAATGGGAACAGTAGTGCTACTTAGAAATGCTTATGGCAGCCACAGGAAATACGCAATCTAAAACTTAGAAAATGTTTCTTACTACTGAACAATTATTGTTTCAGTAATATCATTTCCATAAAGATTTCTTATTCAGACATTGACGTTGTGCATCTAAATAGTGGTCCACAGCACCTAACTGAGTATGCTAACTCAGTCTTCTTGCACGATAGTAAGTACCGATTAAAGTGAACATTGGAAGTCTACAAAGTCCGATGAGGTAACAGGAAAATACAGCACCATCACCTCAGATCCATTGGTGGCTCGAAACTTTGATACAAACTTAACAGATCACAAGGTGAAAGAGAGTGACGGAAAGGTCAGAAAATCAGTTTCAGAAATTATCTATATATAGCAGCTTGTTTTACATGTGCAAGCCTGGGAAGGATAGAATATTATGTAATTCTACTCACTGAGCATATAGAATATACTAGAAAGAATACATTATTGCATTTTACGTCATTTAGAGGGTGTATAGGATTTGGAATTTAGTACAGCTGTAACAGTTATAGCCCCGGTGCTAGACCACAGTATGACCGCGCGCATCGGATGTTGCATGTGAAACGGTCTAAATATTTGGAGTCCTGTATATGTGAATTCGAACGTCAGGATACTGAGCCAAGACCTGTATCCAAAGTAAATAAAGAAGCCTGCTGTTCTATTATAAGAGAAAGTTAAGACTGATGTTACTTTACGTTTGGTATTTGGTTACCATATTTGAAGTGACGGCTTTCGAATTTATAATGCGGTTGGTCGGTTGCTTTGAAAGAGGGGGGGAGGGACCGAACTGCTAGGTCATCGGTCCCTCGTTCCGATTAAAATAATTCCACAACGGTGGGAGTAAAATACTCGAGACATATAAAACACAGCTGGAAGAAAGGAGAAAACCGCAGGAGGGCAACCAACACTGAAATGGACAAAATCGGAAAAGAAAACCACAGACACACACAAGAAACATGCAGAAGAGATCAAAACAGAAGAGCACAAGGCTGGCTGACCATGAGAATAAAGAGGAGGAGCCAGACACACTGCAACACACTAAAACCTCCACCCTAAAAGCACTAGGGTGGAGGACACAGAGGAACAAAGGACATGCGCTAAAACTTAAATGATATAACCCACCCTCACGAATAAAACGTAAAATTAAAGCTGCTGTTGAGGCATTGTCGCCCAAAACCGAAGGTAGGGTGCTGGTTAAGTTAAAAGTGGGCAGTCCAGCAAGGGGTGGACGACCGTCATTTGAGAGCCATAGCGACACCGCGATGGGTCCTCGCGACAGAAGAGAGAACCGTGCGTTAGGTACGTATGGCCAGTGCGGAGCCGGCAGAGGACAACTGATTCCCTGCGAGAGGACCGCATGGAAGTCTTCCACACATTCGTAGTCTCATTAATGACACGCAGTTTGTTGTGCGCACTGTTATGCCATTCCGTCTCCCAAATCCAAAAGATCCTGAGGCGTAAGACAGAGCTCAGGTCAGTTTCGGAGATGGCCAGCATCTCAGCAGGTTCGTTGCCTGCGTTTCCAACGTGTCCTGTGGTCCACACAAACACCCATGAATGACGGGACCGTTCCAGGGCCCGAACGGACCCCACCAAGGTATGGCGAGGGCAGCACTGGTCGACAGCTTGTAGGCTGCTCAAGGAGTCCGTGTACAGGGCAAATGACTCGCTACAGCATGAGCGGATGTGCTAAACAGCACGAGATATGGCCGCCAGCTCTGCAGCGAAAACACTTCGTATGTCAAGGAGTGCTGTTCAATATGCCCTCCATAAACTTAAGCAAAGCCTACGTGACCATCAACCATGGAACCGTCGGTGTAAACCACTTCATGGCCCCTATACATGTCGAGAATCGAGAGGAAGTGATGGCGGAGAGCCGCAGGGTTAACGGAGTCCTTAGGGTTGTGCGAAAGGTCCAGACAAATCTGCGGCCTAGGTGTACACCATGGAGGTGTTCGTGAATGGACCTCGAGGAGAGGTGGTAACGGGAAGGACTCCAGACAGAAGGGACCGTACGCGAACCGCAATCTTAAGCCCTGACCTGCGCCGCTGATGCGGAGATGAACCGCCGTGGTTAGGAAAAGGAGACGTTAACTCGGATGCGCAAGAGAACTACGAACGTGTGCAACGTAATTTGCGAGCAGTTCTGCACGCCTAACCTTCAATGGAGGGACTCCAGCCTCCACCAGGACACTGGTCACCTTCCGTCGCTGGGCGAACGCCGTTGTTCTGCACTGGGTCGAGTAAACGCAACGCTGAGGGCGCCGCCGAACCGTAAACTAGACTCCCATAGTCAATGCGGAATTCAACAATGGCTCCGTAGAGCTGCAGCAGCGGAGAGGGATCTGCACCCCAATTGCTGCCGGCCGGTGTAGGCGCTTCAGTCTGGAACCGCGCGACCGCTACGGTCGCAGGTTCGAATCCTGCCTCGGGCATGGATGTGTGTGATGTCCTTAGGTTATTTAGGTTTATGTAGTTCTTAAGTTCTAGGGGACTGATGACCTCAGCAGTTAAGTCCCATAGTGCTCAGAGCCCAATTGGTGTTGCTCAGGCAGCGGAGGGCATTGAGTTGCTGCGAGCACTTCCGCTTAAGCTGACGAAGGCGAGGAAGCCAAGTCAATCGGGCGCCCAAAACCAGTCCTAAGAATCGAAGTGTCTACACTACAGTGAGTAGATCGTCATTAAGGTCAAGTTCTGGTTCTGGATGAACGATGCGACGCCGACAAAAATTCATGAGACACGACTTCGAAGCTGAAAACCGGAAGCAATGACCAGAGCCCGTGACTGCGCTTTGTGAATGGCTCCCTGTAGGAGCCGCTCATCCTCACCAGTACTGGAGTATGGTATGCTCCTGTGCTCTGACCTGCGAAGAAAATCTAGAAATTTTAACTATTGAGCTTCATTCATGTACTGTAACATCCGTGTACAAACCACCCAGTGCGAGGTTCAAATTTACGGAGCCTGGAAATTTCCATTCAAAAAACATTAAAGTTGTACTAGGAGATTTTAACTGTCACGGTCTCGCATGGGGTTATAAAGAGACAAATGATGATGGCGAAATACTGGAGACCTGGGCAGACCAGGCTAAACTGAAATTGATACATCACCCAAAGTTGCCTGCATCATTTAACAGCGGAAGATGGAAAGGAGGATATAACCCAGATAACATCTTTGTCTCCGAAAAGGTATCCCTGCAAACTGTAAAGCAAATCTAGGACCCAATTCCAAGATCGCAACACAGAGCAATAACTTGCTGCATTACTGCAGTAATCAAATCAGATATAATGCCCTTTAAGAGACGCTTCAATTTCAAAAAAGCTCATTGGGAACTTTTTACAGAGGTCCTCGATAAGGAGATCTTGGAAATTAAACCAGAGATACAATCATATGAAACTTTTATAGACCTTGTCAAGAAAATCTCTCGACGGCGCATACCTAGAGGGTGCCGAACCCAGTATATCGCTGGACTAAATGGTAGCAGCAAGGAAGCTCTGAAAAAGTATGAAGAACTGTACAATAAGGACCCCTTCTCAGAGGAAACGATGCAGGCAGGTGAGGCACTGATGTCTGGTATCTCCGAAGCGAGAAAGGAAAAGTGGTGTAACCTCCTACAAGAGACGGACATGAAGCACAGCAGTAGGAAGGCATGGAAACTGGTCAAAAGTCTCAACAACGACCCAACAGAACCACAACCAAATTACAGTGAAGTTACACCCGATCAGATAGCTCACCAACTACTCATGAACGGAAAAACTAAAAGGAAGATCATGAATGGCAAAATTAAAAGAAAATTGAACGAGGAGATTAGCTTCCTAGCTCGCCCGTTCTTCATTCAGGAGCTACAAGATGCCATCAATGATTTGAAAAACAATAAGGCCGCTGGCCTCGACGATCTGAGATCTGAGCAAATTAAACATTTTGGACCGGGAGTACAAGCATGGATCCTAGAGCTAATGAATAACTGTATTACAACAATGCAAATTCCTAAACTGTGGAGGAAAGCTCGGGTTATTGCGTTACTAAAACCAGGGAAAGACCCAGCTGAAGCTAAAAATTTCCGGCCTGTATCACTGCTTTGTCATTTATTTAAAGTGCTGGAGCGAATGGTCCTCAAACGCATAGCTGATTATGTGGACAAAGCCCTCATTAACGAACAAGCTGGATTTCGACCAGGAAAATCATGCTGTGGCCAAATCCTTAATCTCACACAGTACATAAGACGGCTATCAGAGAGGAGAAGTAACTGGGGTCGCATTCCTGGATCTCAGCGCTGCATATGACACAGTTAACCATAAGTTGCTTACCCAGAAAGTGTATGTCATTAAGGACTACACCCTTTCTATGTTCGTGCAATGTCTGCTACAAAACAGACGCTACTATGTAACCTTACAATCTAAAAACAGCCGATGAAGGACACAGAAAAATGGACTTGCACAGGGTAGTGTCTTGGCTCCAATATTATTTAACATCTATACCAATTATCTTCCCATCAGCCGCCAGACACGAATGTTCATATATGCTGATGATGCAGCAGTGGCCACACAGGATAAAACCTTTGAACAAGTGGAGGAGAATCTCACAGGAGCCTTAACAGAACTTGCTACCTATTACGACGCCAATAATCTCGAACCAAACCCTAGTAAATCTCAAGTATCCGCCTTCCATCTTAGGAACAAACAAGCCAAACGGAAACTCCGAGTCATGTGGCAAGGGGAAGAGCTGAAACATACAAACAGCCCAAAATACCTGGGAGTAACATTGGACAGAGCACTTACTTTTAAGCAGCACTGTCACAACACTAAAAAAAAGGTCTGTGCCAGGAACAACATACTGCGGAAGCTAACAGGTTCATCGTGGGGAGCTCAACCACATGTTTTGCGCACCACGGGTCTGGTGCTGGGTATCTCAGCAGCGGAATATGCGGCGCCAGTTTGGAGGAACTCTGCTCACACTAAGCAAGTTGACGTCGCCGTAAACGAAACTGTACGTATTGCCACAGGATGCCTCAAACCAACTCCCACAGACATCATTTATCCCATCATAGGCATAGCACCACCCACTATCCGCAGACAAGTAGCCGCCGAGATCGAAAGATCAAAACAAAAGAATGATCCTCGACACCCGATGGTTGGTGGTGGTGGTGGTATTGCTCCTGAAGTAGGTTGTGCAGGAGCAACAGGGAGGGAAGTGCTCCCCACCACCAACGGGGCAGGTAGAGTCTGATGGCTGAGAGCCAACTACGCGGCAGAAAGGAAGATGGTAGAACCGTTGTCGTAACGGGGGCGTAGGTTGACGTCATATGCTCAGAATGTAGATCCTCATTTTCTCTTAGCCTCAGTGTAGGTCAGTCGGTCCAGGTTCTAATATTCCATCATCTTTCTTTCTTCGTGGAGAATCCTGCAGCCTGGTGAGCAAACTAATGGTGCCTCCATAGTTCACACAGATGGGAGGCGGAGTACAGGAAGTATTTGTATGTGAAGGACGTCCACAATCCCGACAGGTGACGCTCGAATCACAGCGGGAAGATATACGGCCGAAGTTCCAGCACTTAAAACACCACATCGGGGGAGGGATATGTGGCTTTATGTCACAGCGTTCGATAATCACCTGGAACTTCTCGGGTAATGTAACATCCTCGAAGTCTAAGATGAAGACACCGCTGGTAACCTGATTATCCCTCAGACCCCAGTGGACGCCCGGACGAAATAGACACCTCGTCGCTCTAAATTGGCGCGCAGCTCTTCAGACTGCTAAAGAAGGTCCCTGTGAAATATGATACCTTCGACCATATTTAAGCTCTTACGAGGCGTGATGGGAACAGAAACATCCCCCAGCTTATCACAGGCGAGTAGTACTTGTGACTGGGAAGAGGATGCTGTTTTGATTAAGACAAAGTCTGGCCGCATTTCGGACAAGCTCTCCACCTCCCTTAACTTGTCCTCTAAATGCTCCACAAAAAACTGAGGTTTCATTGACAAGAAAGATTCCTCCTCAACTCGCGTACATTAAGTACGAGGTGCCGGGGTGAGTAAGCTTCGCTGCCATCCTTAGCCTGGCGTTCCTCCCACGGTGAGGCCGGGGGGTGGGGGGGGGGGGGTGGGGGGACACGATTTGGGGTTTTATTTCTTAGCATCGAAGTTAGACCTTGACCGCTTAGAGACTGCTGGTGTTTGACAACCAGCAAAATATGACGTACTAAGCTTGATGGCGTGTCATGCCCCCTGATGCCACCCACTCCAACCAGGGGCCCTCCCTACGGCCGCCGTCCAGCAGCAGCAATAGCCACCTGACAGGATGGCCATTGCCGGGAGTCTTGATGCCCCTGGGTGATTGGCATCTACTCCTTGGAATACGTGGGGAGTTAACGGCGCAGGCACCAGCAGAGTGATTCCTATGGTGTCAGGGGGCTACAACGAACAGGGTACATGGCGGTCCCACCACAATGGACTGGCTGCTGTGCTGGATATCAGGCGCAAACGAGCTAAGAAGTCCATTATCACGGACAGCGCAGAAAGCGATACTGCACAGAGGATGGAGGAAAACGTACCCAGGAGGGTGACCACGCCCAACAGCTGGAGAATGAGAGGAGGTGCAGATACACGTCGACGAAGAACGCGAGAGGTCTCAGCACATGATGGACACTACGCACCATGTAAGGCGTTCTCCACCAATTGGCTCGCTCTTCGGGAAAATTTTGAAAAATGGAAATCAAACCCTACATGGGACCATCAAATAAAGGCCGAAACGTGTGGGACTCCTTTTTGTCTCCTCTTACGATAGGCAGGAATACCTCGGGCATATTCGAACCCCTGGACCCGCAGGGGGAAGGGGGGGGGGTTTATAATGCGAAAGGCCATAGTCCGTAGATAGCAGATGAAAATTCATTTTCCAGTTCGCTGATAAAATGTTGGACTTCCCGTTATCCGCTGCGAGGCTAGATTAACTATCCGTATACAAAAGACTGGGTGAATACGTCTAAGACACACACTCGCTGTTGTATTCGAACAGGAAAAATTTTATGGGAAGTGCTGCAATATGAATTACTCTTGTGCAATGGCTTTTCAGTTTAGTCCCTCGGTGAATAGATGTCGCGCTGCGTTTGTTTCTAAAAATAAAGCTATAATCGGTACCACTATGACTTACGACGTCAACGAAACACTCTTATTGATTTATAATTAAAACTGGCACGTTTTAATTCAAGATTTAGAAGAAAAGAAACCGTCTGCAATTTGATTAATGAACCGAAAGTTTACTTACATTCTGTCCTGTCATTCCAGTTAATTAGGGTAGTGGTTATTTACATTTTCTAGTGTTTCTCAATTCTCAGTGCTATCTCCTCCTCAAAACTTTACAACGAAACCTTTTCGTGTGCATATTCTCACAGGAGAAAGCACAGTTTATTTCATCCCGCAAGAATACGAGAGGATTCTTAAAAATAAGCAATGTATACATCGCCATGTCAAAGAATAGTTTTTGTTCTTTATAGTTACATGTATGCCGTTTTTAAAAAAACTCGCTGGCGCTGCTTAGATTTTTTCACTCTGTCACAGATGTCACTTCGCGACAGTTCATGTCCTCTCTACGGAGTCTTAATTTCAATGGACGGGAATACTCTCGTCTTTCTCAGATCGTCTCTCGCCCTCATATCACTGTTTCCGGCACAAAAATCCATTTTACTTCCACTTTCTGTGTACCTATTTCAACATTATAAACCGAAAATATTGCAAACCAAAAAATATAGAATAATAAAATTTCTGAAATACGTTTGTCTGGGTAACATATTTAACCGATAGTGTTGCAAGACCATAGGTGAATGTACGTGAGAGACGGTATTGCAAACGTAAACTGTTGGCACGTTAATAACCGGAGTAACCGCCAGTATGTTGAATGGAAGGATGCAAACGCGTATGTATTGTGTAGTACAGATACCGGGTGTCGGTTTGTGTGATACAGTTCCACGTGTGTTGCACTTGGTCTGTTAATACAGGGACGGTTAACGGTCGTCGCGGATCACGCTGGAGTTGTCATTTGATCATGTCCCATATGTGCTCGACTTGAGACAGATCTGGTGATCGAGCAGGCCAATGTAGAGCAAAATGGGTTACAACAGCGTTATGTTATTGGAAAACACCCTCTGAAATGCTGTTCATGAATGGCAGCACAACAGATTGAATCCTCAGACAATTTTGTTGCCATGGTGCGCGGGACAAACACGAGAGTCGTCCTGCTGTCATACGAAATCGCATACCAGATCGTAGGTCCAGTGTATGTATGACCTTGGTCGCAGACCCTAAACAGGCTGCCTTCTAGCCAACACACGGCCATCACTGGCATCGAGGCAGGACCAGCTTTCATCAGAAAAAGTAACAGACTTCGACCCTTCCCTCCAGTGAGCTCTCGTTCGACACCACTGATGTAGCAGATGTTGGTTTGGCGTCAGTGGAACGCACACTACAGAGGTCTGGCTCCGAACTGTCCTTGTAATGACCGACAGTGACAGTTCATTGTGTCACTGCGGTAACAAATGGTGCTCAGATCGCTGCTGCACAAGCAGTACGATGCTCCAGAACCTTACACCAGAAACGATGGTCTGCCCTCTCGGTAGTGCCACGCAACCGTCCGGATCCCAGTCTTCTTGCGACCATATATTCTCGTCACCACGACTACCATCGATTACGTACAGTGGCTACAGTCATGCCAAGTCTTTCTGCAATATCTCAAAAACAACGCTCAACTTCTCGTAGCCCTATTACACGAGCTCGTTCACACTCAAGAGTTGTTAATAGTGTCTTTGTTGCCTTAAAGACATTCTTGACTAAGATCAACTCACCACGTCAATCGCAAAGGTAACTAACGATCACGTCCGTGCCAGCGCGTACTTTAAGCAAACCTCATTTTCATCCCCATAGTGGTGCTACTAACGCCACTCCTGTGCGACTGGCGCGAACTCTGGATAGGTATCTTTCAGACGTAGGAAACACGCCTACAAACTTTCGTTTATGTCGCACAGCTCCTCCTTGGTATCGGGAGTTTCATCTGTGTATTTCATTCCTGTGTTGTGCGGAATTACCTGCATCTGATGGGGTGCAAAAAAACGCACTGCTTGTAAACGAAATTTGCGTGGAAGTATACGAGTATATGCGAAAGTGTTACCTTACGCTACCACGGCATCGGGTAGAAATGAGCTGGGGATAACGTACGGGTACATCATTCCATGCTGCCTGAACTGTACCAGAGACCCTCTATCGTAGAGCGTTGAGATTTGTGGGATGACGAAATGGTTTCAAATGGTGAGAGCTTTGGAAAATGTCCTGGCCAGGACAACAGTAACGACTTCTGTATCGAGGTAGGTGAGGGCATCATGCAGTCTTGCGACCTCGAGAACAGAGCACGTTCGGAGCCGCCACACATTGATACTTAAATGTTAATAGAATTCGGAGACCTGGGGATCGTCTGAGAAGATGGCGTGGTGCCACTCTTGAGTCCTACGTTGCCGTTAGGCGTAGAATTGTCTGAGCACCTCTAATGCCGTCAGAGAAAGCCGAAACAACGGTCTGCCCGCTTACAGCCCGTCGGGCTGCAGACAGTCACACCGGGCATCTGGGTACTTGCGTTACAGCAGACAAGCCCATTTTCTGACTCTGTGTAACTGATGTGACGTGGCTGTACGATCCTGCATGGTTGAGGGAACGTGTGTGTGACCTCTCGGGCGCTAACCGCGCGTGGGCCCGGCATGCTGCATCTACATCTACATCCACATCCATACTCCGCAAGCCACCTGACGGTGTGTGGCGGAGGGTACCTTGAGTACCTTTATCGGTTCTCCCTTCTATGCCAGTCTCGCATTGTGTCTCGGAAAGGATTGTCGGTACGCTTCTGTGTGGGCTCTAATCTCTCTGATTTTATCCTCATGGTCTCTTCGCGAGATATACGTAGGAGGGAGCAATATACTGCTAGACTCTTCGGTGAAGGTATGTTCTCGAAACTTTACCAGAAGCCCGTACCGAGCTACTGAGCGTCTGTCCTGCAGAGTCTTCCACTGGAGTTTATCTATCATCTCCGTAACGCTTTCGCGATTACTAAATGATCCTGTAACGAAGCGCCCTGCTCCCCGTTGGATCTTCTCTCTCTCTTCTATCAACCCTATCTGGTACGAATCCCACACTGCTGAGCGGTATTCAAGCAGTGGGCGAACAAGCGCACTGTAACCTACTTCCTTTGTTTTCGGATTGCATTTCCTTAGGATTCTTCGAATGAATCTCAGTCTGGCATCTGCTTTACCGACGGTCAACTTTATATGATCATTCCATTTTAAATCACTCCTAATGCCTACTCCCAGATAATTTATGGAATTTACTGCTTCCAGTTGCTGATCTATTTTGTAGCTAAATGATAAGGGATCTTTCTTTCTATGTATTCGCAGCACATTACACTTGTCTACATTGAGATTCAATTGCCATTTCCTGCACCATGCGTCAATTCGCTGCAGATCCTCCTGCATTTCAGTACAATTTTCCATCGTTACAACCTCTCGATACACCACAGCATCATCTGCAAAAAGCCTCAGTGAACTTACGATGTCATCCACAAGGTCATTTATGTATATTGTGAATAGCAACGGTCCTATGACACCCCTGTGGCACACCTGAAATCACTCTTACTTCGGAAGACTTCTCTCCATTGAGAATGGTGTATGGCCCTCCTGAACCCATAGATTCATATTCGCCCGACAGTGGTGGGATTTTAACAAATGTGACCGATAATATCGCAGAACGGTAGACCGTACGATTCTACCATAGTGGAATTCCGACACGTGCTAATAAGCATTTATTCCCCTTCCACGAAGTGTAACAATCTTCTCACAAACAACCAACGTTCAGTTGCGATATTTGCATATGGAACCCGCCGCATATTATTTCCTTATGCTCTTCCCACTCTGTGCAGCTGTGCTGAAACTCTGATCATTTGCATATGCAGGTACGTCATTCCATTTTGACCTTTGTTCTAAGCCGCCTTTACTGTGTTCAGTTTTAATGGCCAGCAGTGTATCATCTCGTGCGACAGCTTTGCATCGGACCGACGTCACCGTAAGCGCCGCCGCACAGGCAGAGAATCGCGCAACCAACGCAACAGGTTACAGCGGGGAAGGGAGCAAGTGTTTGGCGCGGCTGCGTGCCGGTGCCGTTACGTTGCGGGCTGCGCGCCCGCGGCAAGGCGAGGCGAGGCGAGGCGAGGCGAGGCGAGGGCAGGCTGGCCGGGGCCGAGCTAGCTGAGCGGCATTCCAGCGGCTCGCGGAGGCGGAGGCGGCAGGCCGCCCCACGCCGCGCCGCACCATCACACGTGTCGTACACGCGGCCGGAGCGCAGCGTCAATATTTGGACGCCGCCGCAGCTCCGCACACGCTACTGCTGCACTCTCGCCGCCAGCAGGTGCCGCGGTCACACTAACTCGCGCCCAGCCTTCAGTCCACGAACGCGTCCAGCACACTAGCTAGAGGCGAGTGTAACACTAACGTATTTTCGGACCCCATACCTGATGATGAAAAATGCTCTAATTACAATTATCTATTGATCCCGCCAATTTTGAGTCGACTGCTCGTCATAACATTTAGGGGTGATTTTCTCAAAAAAGTGGGGGTGTTGACCCAAAATATCTTAAATTCCTTCGTTTTAGGTTGCACACAAGCGACCTGCCAAATTTGAGCCGAATCGGTTGGCCGCGTCTGAGGCCTTCCCCTTGTGAGATGATTTCGAAGTTTGACCGCGCATATGTCTAATCGACAAAGCTGTCTGACTGTAATTTTGAATTTGGCGAAATTAACAGAAAAACCAAACGGACTTTAACCTTGGCAGTTAATGAAAGAGGTAAAATCATAAATGAATGAATGAAAAAAATGAACGGTTGCCAGCCCAATTAGGCACATTAATTTGGAAATATATATTTGAGAGAACTGACTATTTGTTATTGAAGTTACGTTTGTTGAGATTTCCCTTTGAATAGCGCACAGGATACAAACTGACAGTCCACTCTGAACTGTGTGTAACAGCTGTTACCAATAACGCACACACCAGTAAATTATACGAAGTACATTCACACCAAGCTCATACTAAGGACCGCTACACTGAAGGGCATTATTTAAACACTGAAATGTTACTGCATGAAGTGCAGAACTAAATCTGGACATGAGGGGCTTTTATCTTGAAGAAAAAAAAATACAAATACACTACTCAAACTGCTCTACATGTATCAGTTTTTCCTTAGTAACAGTAATAGTTCAATTTTTTCCTAATAGGTGGAGAATATGATGGGGACCCATAAACCAGTGTAGTGTCACTGGTCAAAGTTCTTTGACTACTCCCGTAGAGAAGATTAACTCAAAAAGCTAATATTGACTTCACTTGGAGTAGTTCATAATTTACTTTGCAAGACAATAAACTACAACACACGGCTTAACTTCAAAAAATGAACCATTCATGATAGAAATCAAAACCGCACTATTTTTTAAAATGAGCATAACTTATTTGCCTGTTCATCACCTGTGAAGCAGGTATTCTAGACAATAATATTTACACAATCTTGCACTGTAATCCTACAAAACTATATTTTGTAATAAACTAAGGATCTAACTTCTCTTATGGTTTTAACTTTAACTACTCCTTTTACATAAGACAATAAATCACTTTTAAACCCTCGAATGGTTCCAGTAGCACTTAGGCGATGACCCTGCGTAAGTTCTTGATCAGGATAGAAAATACTATTCCGGACACGAATTTGTGTTTTTTGAGTATTATTGTAACACAAAAATTAACTGGTCCATGCCTAGATGCATTACTGAATGTATGAAGTCAGTAAAGCTGTGGCGGTGATTGGTGGCAAGCGACATGGCGGCTAACTGTACTGACGGCTCTTTATGTTCGAATGCTCCATTGAAAGATGTAACTGTACTCCATACTCATGTGGAGACTGGAGTGCGCTAGAGTATTTGCCGGGATTGTCTGCCACTAGAGGGCAGTATTCTGCTAAATGACGTGTGAATAGGCTTTTGACACACACGAAATTCAACAAAAAAGAAATAATTTACAAACCAACAGACAGTAACACCGCCGTCGATTTCGTTACAGGAAGATATACTCAATTCCCGTGGTGTGTTGAATACCAAACGGAACAATGATGGAATCACTGTGCGTACACTACTGCTGTAAAAATTAATTCATGTTCATGGTAACTTATGCTTATCACAATTTGGTCCCAATGAAAAGAATAAGAGAGAAACCCTTGTTTACATTATTTCTTGAATATTTGGAAAAACTAAAGGATGCCAACGATTACAGCGCATGCTAGGTAATTCGCTTCTTAAAGTGAATAGTTCTTAGTTGAACGGTATTTGACATCGCTGCCGTATGCCAGTGATAAGCGAGGAAACAAGAAACAACCTTATAATTAACTGCTGTCTTACCACAAAATATCTCGGCAATTCAATGGGAAGAGGAACACGATAGCCATGGTGTTGTAGGTGCGTATGTACCCATGTTACTGGCATTTTAGGCGAAAGCCATTTAATTGGAGAGATTAAATGAGCGCAGCGTTAGAGAGAGAAAGCCGTTTAAAAGGCTGGAAAATTGTACTGCGCCTGAGCAGAATATAGCATGCGAAAGACCGTGACATTTAGACTAAATTATGCAGCTATCTACTCTGATCTTAGAAATTCTTCCACGCATCTAATAAGACAGCCGCACAGGTAAGCAGGTGCATTTCTCTAGATGTTTACTATCTCAACAGGCACATGCACCTTTCGTTAAATGAGCAAGACCGCGCTCCTATTTACGTTTCGTCGTTTTCTAATGTTCCATGTAAGTATTTAGCTGTAGTCAGCTTCGTCGTTGCTTGACCTTCCTCTCAGCGTGTTGTACGTTGTTAATTATGCTTTGTCTATACGTATCGACAATACACTGTATTTTAAGTTAGCAGTTCGTTTAACAACAATGTTGTCATCGTCGTCTCCAGTCCAGAGACTGGTTTGATGCAGCTCTCCATGCTACTCTATCCTGTGCAAGCTGCTTCTCCCAGTACCTACTGCAATCTACATCCTTCTGAATCTGCTTAGTGTATTCATCTCTTGGTCTCCCTCTACGATTTTTACCCTCCACGCTTCCCTCCTATACTGAATTGGTGGTTCCTGGTGCCTCAGTACGTGTCCTACCAACCGAGCCCTTGTTCTAGACAAGTTGTGCCACAATTCTCCCCAATTCTATTCAGTACCTCCTCATTAGTTCCGTGATCTACCCATCTAATCTTCAGCATTCTTCTGTAGCACCACGTTTGGAAATCATCTATTCTCTTCTTGTCCAAACTATTTATCGTGCATGTTTCACTTCCATACATGGCTACACTCCATACAAATACTTTCAGAAACGACTTCCTGACAAATCTGTACTCTATGTTAACAAATTTCTCTTCTTCAGAAACGTTTTCCTTGCCATTGCCAGTCTACATTTCATATTCTCTCTACTTCGATCATCGGTTATTTTACTCCCCTAATAGCAAAACTCATTTACTACTTTAAATGTCATTTCCTAATTTAATATCCTCAGCATCGCCTGATTTAATTCGACTACATTCCATTATCCTCTTTTTACTTTTGTTGATGTTCTTCTTATATCCTCCTTTCAAGACACTGTCCATTCCGTTCAACTGCTCTTCCAGATCCTTTGCTGTCTCTGACAGAATTACAATGTCATCAGCAAACCTCAAAGTTTTTATTTCTTCTCCATGGATTTTGAGTCGTCCTCCAAATTTTTCTTTTGTTTTCTTTGAATAATATCGGGCATAGGCTACAACCCTCTCTCACTCCCTACTCAACCACTGCTTCCCTCTCGTGCCCCTCGACTCCTGTTAACTGCCATTTCGTTTCTGTACAAATTGTAAATAGCCTTTCGCTCCCTGTATTTTGGCCTTGGCACTTTCAGTATTGGAGTGAGGGTTTTCCAGTCAACATGGTCAAAAGCTTTTTCTAACACTAGAAATGATAGAAACGTATATTTGCCTTTCCTTAACGTATCTTGTAAGGTAACGATACAGCCTCAAAACTGCAAGCTAACAGACACCTTGGTAGCAAATTTCACATTTTTGCCTTTTTGTAGAGGTTTAATGCACCATCGACCAAAGGAATGTAACAAACGAAAGATACAACTAGATTTAGCACTGTTTTGGAGAAGGACTGGTAGAAAGCTGGTTTAATGGAGTTTCTCGTATATTACGTACACCACTGAGGAAATTAACCCATACTAAGAGCTAAGATACTTGCTTTACAGACCTGCGACGTGCCTGCCGTTGCGTCAGCAGCAACAGTACTAGATGTAACAGAAGGAACTTATGTATGAGAAGAAAATAAATATGATATTATTCCAACACATACTTGCTGGTTATTGCAAAGATGAAAGCAGCAACTAGACACTGTTAATAATGCTATCTATTTACACAAATAGAGCCGTTACCGGATCCGAACCGACAGGTTATCTTCAGACGGCTGTTAACGTTTCTATTACAGTAGTAGTTGTTTACACTGTTTGTCGGCGGTTTTCCTCCCTTGAGGTGAAAGTTCCTTGGGGTGGTGGTGTCCTAAGAAAATTTGGAACAAATGTGCCCCTGAATTGTAATTGTACCTAGTAACGTCATTCTCGCAACGCCATCTGAAGCAACATTGTTGCGACTTCCCTTGATGCAGCAACAGAGAGCATTATTTAAGTTGTAAAATTTTCAGATGCTGGAACACACCTATACAAGCAGAAAACCACCCTCCCTCAAAAGCGAATGATTATTTTTTTTTTACAAAATACTGTTCTGAAATTCACATTTTACAAAATTTCTTATCAAAACACAAACCACAATATTTAATATGAACAAAAGCCGCTACCTTCTGTCACCATAGCAGTGTTACTTTGGTCGGCCTAGTTCTTCTCGATACATATCGGTGCAAATCTCTAGGTTTTGTGACTAGGACGCCTTGTTTTCAACTGCTGCCAGCCCCAACCTTCATACAGTTGAGCTGTGGCTGCTCTGCGAAAGTATGTCCAGTATTAATCGATAAATAATTTAGTGATGAATATATGCCTGGCGCATCGGCTTCACGTACAATTCAGACTTCCCGAAGAGTTATGGAAAAAGAAAACACGACGTGAGATGGTAAACGGTGTTAGATGTTTTGTAAACGCTTTAAATGACATTTGTGTTCTGCTCGTTGATTGTATTACAACTGAATTAATGTTCATTACTACAAATAAGCAACACAGCTGAACAGTAACATCCCTATAGCACGTCTCCACGAAATGTTAATGTAATGTGCCATCACTACCGTAGCACCAGATCGGTGTGCGGCGCCGTGCGCGCAGGTGATCAGCAGCTACGGCATAAATTACGACGCGGAAGGAACAGGATTTCGTGAAAGCACATTACACAGACGCTCTTGTTGAAACACTCCATGCGTTATTTAATTCTCATTGACATTCATAACACGAAACGCCGCCACGGTACTAGATCGCTCAGGTTGCTGGCTGACGTAAGCAAAAGATGATGTACCAACCGGCGATGCTCAACTAATCTTGGGTATACTGAAGAAACAAACAAAACTCACTCACTCACTCACTCACTCACTCTTCGCCTGCATCGTTTTACGTTCGTCAGCCGTTTTCACGTTCAGTGGTGCCGGCGCAGCGGCAATGAGTTACGTTGCGATTTGACACACGTGTACTCATAAATCTCCGGTGCCAACTTGTTCCAGTGAGTTCGGAAAAAATTCCCTAGGCAGTGCTGGAACGCCGTTCCGGCCGAAATCAAGCCCTGGCAGGGAGGTCCTTACACACAACACAGGAAACCGGACGCTCCTTATCGTCTTACGGTTTTGGGACCTGGCGTGATAGTACGGAGTGTTACTGCGTACCTATCACGAACGTGTCCGATTCGCATAGACGCTTATCTGGCTAACAGCCGTCATTTCTGTCGTGTTAAGGCCAGCGACTGTCTTCCTGAGGCCTGCACGGTGCTACGTTTCAGCAAAATAACGTAAGACCACGTGTTCCCCGTGCTGTTCTGACCGAACTCAATACAAAGGGTGTGACTATTGTCCCAGCAAGCACATTCTCCAGTAAAAAGATCTGGCCACCACTTGTCGGAAGTCTGGCCCAACACTCCATCAGGTACCAGAATTTATTAACTCCGATGAGTTGAATCAGCATGAAATAACGTACCCGTATCTGTCAGTCAAGGTATGTTCCACTATGCCCTAGTGGGCCAATATCCTAAGTTCTGATATTGTTAATATTTGCAGCCATTTTCCTCGGTTGCTAGTAAGAACATCAATTATGGTTTATCATGAAGATAAGAAACTTCCGTCTTTTGCAACTGGAATTTATTCTTGAGTGTCGGACATGTTTCGCCTGTTCATGTTAGTGATCTTCAGTGATCTATAACACAGATAAAATTGTTAAATTATATGTTGATCTGGGAATTATTGTGATTCTGAGTCAGAATTGTAAATACAAATAGAGCAAAACAAACTATGTTTGTGTTTCTAGTGTACACTGCTTTTTGTGTCCTGTTGATGCAGCCGTTTGTTGTTCTGTATGTGCAAAATTAATATGGTGGAAGTTCCTGCCAGTAAATATTTCTTTGCACATAACCTACACTGTAGAAAACTGCCCATGCTTGCACTGCTCTTCGTCATATGCTTTACAGGTGACAGAGGGATCATGGGACAGTGGAATATCTCACTGGGGTTGCTGAAGGCTGACTTTTTTTATCTTTATGACGAAACAGTTTTGCTCCAAAACACCTATAAATTTTATCATACAATGCCCCTAGTACGCTGTAAGTTTATACATACAATACTCAAAATTTCATTAATTATTATCCATCCTAGCGTTGCAATTGTAATGTCTAAAAACGTCGATGATGCTTATGTCTTTTTTTTTACACCATAACACACACACACACACACACACACACACACACACACACACAAACACACACACACACACACACAAACACACACACACACACACACACTGTGGAGACACAGGATTGATGAGTCACTACGCACTTTAGAAAAATTTAATGAGTACAGTGTAATAAGTTACTGAGAACATCTAATGCGAGGCGATATAACATCCACCCACATTCGTGCCTAATGTACTTAACTCGGGAAACAGCAGGCAACACAGCGCGCTCACCGCAGCAGGAGTTTTGCGCTCAGCATACGCCGATTTCGCCCCTAGCGGTACCGACGACTCTAAACCCCAATTACAACGGACCACTTGCACGCGATGTGTGCTGGCCTGGCCTCTTCGTGTCATACGGCTTCCGTGACTGCCACGATCCGCCGGCAACGCCGCGCGGCGTCCGTGTACAATTTCCGGTGACCAGACTGTGTCGACAGAGCGCCAGCGAGTCCGCTGCTAGCGAAACAGGAAGACCGCTGCCTGCCATCTTATCTCCATCTCATCGAAGTCTGCAGGGCAGCCAGGAGAGGCGAAACACCTCTGGAAGAATCTCAGATGTGATCAGTGTGCTCGGCAGCTGCGTGACGAGTGGAAAGTGTGTACAAAGGAGGCATGCGCTCTAGAGAGAACACACACACACACACACACACACACACACACACACACACAAAGTTTTCATCTAATCCTAGATTATTCTGTTTGGTGAAAAAATTATAAAGTAATACACAAAATCTACCTAACTGAAACGTTCCTCTCGTCCGTGCCACGGAAGCCTCTTTATGACGTGTGCGCCTGAACAAAATTACTCTAAGCACAGTTTCGCGGGTTTGATCGGAAACGTTTATGGGTGGAACCGAATTAATTCCCTGCTCTGCTACACTAACAAATCAGTCTAAATAAGGGTCACCGCGCCTCGCTTTGATGCCCGGTACAAGACAAATTCTCACTACTCCGATAACAACGACTGAAGTCCTTCAGCTGCGTAACTACTTCCAGAAAGAGTCCTAGGTCCGAGCACTGGACTAGGAAACACACCGCCTGAACTCCCTACAAAGCCTCTAACTTGCTCCTACAACTTCCGCCAATCTCCACGCTAATCAACAGAAACACAGTTCACTGACAAAGAAAACTTCTCACTGAACTCATATTCCCATGGAAACAAATGGGATTATTTGCTTAAATGGAAGCTTTGTCATGTCCGTCTCTTCCGCTACACACTATCGTCCATATAACTGCTGGCTTCGCTATCTGATTTAATGGCTCTACCCACCGACCACGTGCATCCTCAATTGAAGACAACACTCGCCTAGAGTATCGGAGAGTTCGACATGAAATCAGTCTGCGCTTGGAATGCACATAGTTGTGTTGTGCAAGGAACAGCTCTTATTGTTTACGAAAAATCACCAGGTCCAGAATTCTCAAATTTTGTTGTGGTTTGACTGGTTTAATGCATCTCTCCATGCTACTCTATCGCGTGCAAGTCTACCTCCGAGTAACTACATACTTTTCTATCTGCTTACTGTATTCATCTCAGTTTCCTTTTATCATTTTACCCCCACCCCACCCCCAAATCTCCCACAGTACAATCAAATACGAAACTGATGGTCTCTTGATGTCCCACAATGTTTCCCATGAACCGGTCCTTCTTTTAGTCCAGTTGTGCCTCAGATTGCTTTTCTCCCCAATTCTATTCAGTGCCACTTCATTAGTTCCGCGATACACCCATCTAATCTTCAGCATTTTTCTGTAGCACAATGTTTCAAAATTTTCGTTTCTATTCTACTCTGAAGTTTTTAGCTTCAATTTCTCATGTCCATATCAAGCTGCACTCCAGATAAATACCTTCAAAAAGACTTCCTAACTACTCCGCGACGGACACAATAAAATTTCACCTCAATTTCCCGCCGGAACGGGTCAAATTGGCGATGTAAGAGTGCGCTGTCGTTTTTGCCTAGGTCGGAATCGGCGAAGCTTTCTTCCGATGGAGTTCCACGGGATCAGCGCCCAACAGACCGACGAGCAACACTAGGCGTGATTGTACTCGCGCGAAGGGCACTGATTTGACGTGACGAACTTCCATGTGTCGGCGATGCGGCCATGGAAAGTTTTTGGGTTGCCCGTGGCAGTTTCACGTATTTCTGGTCGATTGTTTCTGGAAGTAATCTTATTAAGTCAATTCCATTGTGTCACCATAGCCAAAATGCAAGCTCAAGTAATTGTTCCCTATCTCAATATTCTGTCTGTGGAATTTGGTCCACGTCCTTGCTGACATTTTTCTTTTTCTCTTTACGACGCTTGTAATGAAGCTGCTGTCCTAGCTGCTGATGTGAGTACGGTTACTTTGCTGCCACGAAGGACAAGTCATCTTCCAGACAATGCTCTATTTCTATACCGTGTAGTTTAGATTCCAAAAGGTTTACTTTGACTTTCAAATAGTTTAGCGTTGAAATTTTTCATTGAAATGCAATTTGTAACTGTCTTAAAGCTCCTTTTTTCGATTTGTTTAAATGTTTAATTCTCAATTTGGAGCAATTAAAGACAGTCGACATGAAAAAGTAATATTTTTGCAATACTTGGCATTTAACAAACTACTTGGCAAATACTGTGAAATATATTGCACGCAATGAGCCCAGTTCCGCCACTTGCCACATCCCCTCTGCTGGATATCAAAATGGAATGATCGCATAGGCTGAATCGTAGATGGAACAGCGGGCAGGCTTTGTAATTGGTGAGATACTGGGAAAATCCTATTAGTGTATAAAGGAGAATGCTTTTACGAAACTTCTGTGCGACTAATCCTATATCACTGCTAAAGTTTCTGAGACAAGCACCGAAAAGGTTTATGATGTGATATCGAGTGTATTCAACGTGTCACAACGCTAATAGTCCCAAGCTTTGTTTGAATCATAGGAAAGCGTCACCGATATCCTGAAAGCCTAAACTGGTAGACAACTGAAGGTAGACTCGAATCATGCGACTATAGAAAACCAGCATGACACGAGAAATCTTCTTGATATACGCCACAACTCCCCTACGTATCGCCCGCGTGGGGAACGAAGACACGATCACGTTATTTGCAGCACACACAGAGGCGTTTAAGCAGTCGTTCTTCCGGCGCTCCATACGAGAATGTAAGGGGAAGAACCCCTAGTAAGTGGCAAAACGAGACTGCATTGCTCTTAGTTGTGGCTTGTCGACTATAGATCTAGATTTATGAAAAGCACGTAAAATCACAACCCGGATGCCGAATGAGGATCTGAAGATTTTAGTCCCGAATGTGAGTGAACTGCGCGACCTCAGTACGAATGGGAAGTTCATTCCTCTCCCGCAAAAAGGAGGTTCTCAGAAATCATCGCTGACGCCGCGTTATCTGGAATTATAATGCAGCAAACTCAAGAGACTAAACCCGGCGGGACCTTCCTGAGTGCAACGAGGCCCTACGATGTCTTGGCGTGTAGTTTGCTCGCAGAACCATGGCGCGTCCACGGGACGATTAATCTCCGCCAACACGCAACGCGGTCCCGTTTGAGCGATTAACATGCGCGCATCCATCATCGTTCCGCTCTACATGTGTCGTTTTCTCCGTGGCCACGACGGCTCGCTTTCCGGACCGTGGGTCAAGGAAGCCGATGATTATCACAACCGGTAACAACTAACTTGCCGGACTGATTAAGACACCGGGTCCACTTTCGAAGGTTGCGAGAGACAGGGAACATGTGAAGCAGGCCCCCAGTACATGTGATTGTTTATTACGTAGTCGCTGTACGTCAATAGACAGTTCCAGGTGTGCGCGATGAAATTGTCACTCATCCAACGTATGTCGTAATGGTCTGCTTTCCCGATGCGTGATTTTCATTACCTTCACGCAAACATTGCACGAACCGCGTTCTATTTAAAAAGGAAATATCTCGCCGTTTAAATCACGCGTAGTACTGTCAGATCACAAACTGGAATTTGGCTTGTGGAAAAAATTTCTTAATTGCTTAGCTCTCAGTCTGGTTCGTATTTCCGACATGCAGTAGTCACCGAGAAAGAGGCACGGTTACTAAAATGGGTGACGTTTCAGTCTCAAGCACTGCAGAAACGAACAATCCAAGTTCATATGGTTCAAATGCCTCTGAGCACAATGGGACTTAACATCTGATGTCGTCAGTCACTTAGACTACTAACTACTTAAACCTAACTAACCTAAGGACATCACACACATCCATGCCCGAAGCAGGATTCGAACCTGCGACCGTAGCGGTCGTGCAGTTTCAGACTGAAGCGTCTAGAACCGCTCGGCCACATCGGCCAGCAACAATCCCAGTATTCTGAGGAACATACCTATTATTGTGTCTAATCTAACGACCAAATGTTGAACTAATTCGTTTACAATCAGCTACTGAAAAGGGACCACCAACTGTGGAAACTTACTGGCACACCTGTTAATTACAATGCTACATCCACATCTGCCTTATTTCAGTTCTGCAGACTTTTTCAAGCACCGTCAATATTAACCAATGGTACTCTGCATTATATTGATGTAAGTAGTAAAAATGCACATTAGTTTTCGGTATTATTTATGTAACAAACTAAACACAGGAGAGCATTTTAATAAATATGAAAGATGCAGAGGATATTCTCTTAAGATTACCTAGAGAATGCCGTACGGTAGATGCAGATTCTTCAAAGTTTTATTGCCACTAGTCTAGTGTTGCGAGAAGAAACTGTACTCTGAAAATTCAATGTCTGGTCATTCCGAAGCTGATTGACCACGGATGTCCACTTCTGATTATCGACATTTTCATTCTAACAGTGGAAAATGCTTCATCTGCCAAACATTTCATTCTCGAAAAAAATGTACACGAATTTTTGATAAACATACGCATTTTCACAGAAGACCCTTACGAAAGTGCTAATACGGAACTGTACAAGGGAAGCAGTTTATTTTAATTGTATCTGTAATTATGTGCCTGCAAGTCTTCTTAAGAACTTAACAGGCAACCTACACTACTGTTCGTAAAAAGTGTAACACTCAGAAGCAATCTGTCTGCAACACGTCACGATAAGAAGACGTGTAGGACAGCGGAACCATAATAAGTGATTTAAATAGCAGAGATGTGGCGTGCACACAGGCCCAATAGCGCCCTTGTTTGTGTGACCGGACAGGTCAGTGATAAGAAACGCTCAGTCGGTGCGGAGCTGTCATACGAAGCAGAAACGTGTAACCAGGTGCAGCTATGCCTCAGCGGTATCTCAGAGTGGAATATCGGCATGTGAGTGCGTTCGAACGGAGCAGAATGATTGGTCTCCGGGAGGCAGGTCTACCGTGACATTGCGACTCGTAGTAAAGGTCATGCTGCTTCACAAGTGACGCGTATATGGAACCAGTGGAGAGAAGAGGATCGTACACAGCGCCGACAGGGTACTGGACGGCATAGTGTGACCACAGCGCGAAACGACAGCCGTCTTGCCCGCTAGCCCGTAACGGACAGAACAGCTAGCGTGACGTTGCAGCACCGCAACGGACGTGGACATGTCTGGGTTGACGGTTCGATATTGTCTTCTCGGACTGGACTAGTAGCACGCATACCATTGTGTCTGCTTCCACTGAGAAGAGCCGACAAACGTCGCAGGATGCAATGAGCACGTGGACGCCGACACAGGCGTGCTGTGGCAAAATGTGGTGTTTTCGGACGAGTCTCGCTTCAGTTTGTCCTACAGTGCTGGCCACATACCCGTTCGACGCCGCCGTGGTGAACGCAATGGGGTAGACTGTATTGCTGAGCGACGTAGCCGACGAACACCAAGTGTGATGATTTGGGGCACCATTGCCTGTAATACGTGATCTCGCTTCCTACGTCTTGGGGCCAATATGAACAACTACCGCTACACCAAGGAGGTTTTACAGCCTGAGTACTGTCACTCCTGCAGGCTGTTCCACATGCCAACTTTCGATAGGACAACTCCCGGTCGCATGTGGTGAAGAAAGTGCACGCCTTCTTCGTAGAACGACGGGTACCACTGCCGCCTTGGCCTTCCCGTTCCCCTGACGTATCACTAAACGTATGTCTGCGATATGGTCGGTCGGCAACATGTTCGTTCAGAACCTCCTGGCACCACAATTGATGCCTTGTGGATATAAACCGCGTGGGCGAGTGTTCCCTGGTATAGTTGAGCGAGTTAGGAACACGAAAATGCTGAATGGTCAATAGATTTGATTGAACCAAGTACGGCTTTAGGGCGACTGTTTCAACTGTAGACATTGCTACTAACCTTAAACAAAATATAATTTAAACAGTAGCTCACGAGAACTAGGAGCTTGTGATGAATTCGGTATCTTTGAACGGGAGGATAGCTCAGAGTGTGCCTTATCAGCATTAGTCGATCACAGCATTATTGCATCTGGGGGTGAGGTTGCTTCAGTCGGCTTTTCGTGAGTTTTTATCGTGATGTTTCGCGAAGACAAGCTTAACCACATTATAGTATATGGGCAGCTGCCTCGAAATCATTCACAAAGCGATCCGTTTTCCTCAGTCACCACCGTACTTGTTTACTGTAACGTCAGTGCGCGTTTCCGCTTACGGCCACTGGAGGCGAAGTGCAATAATATTGTAGTCGGGTAATAACAATCACTTTATTAATAACTCTGCTAATCGCATTCTTGCTTATGTAGGAAAAAACTTTCTTTATTTCAATTAAAACTCCCAGTTGAGGGAGCCGTGGTCGATACACAAGGTGTAACTAAATAAGCTCTACAGACAGGGGCAAGTTACTTACACCAAAACACTTGCTCTAGAACGCGCGCCTTAAGAGTTATGAACACTTGCTTACAGTTCTTAAGGTACGCACTTTGGAATACACGTTTACTGGATTGTTTTCTTGTTTTGATATAAAGAATTTGTCCTCTAGAGACCGTGAAGGTAATTTAGTTACATTCTCTGTAAAATTGAAGTTTCGTTTCAGATTGCAGAAAGCACTGAGGGAAAAACGCTAGGTGCATCAAAGGCTGGAGGGGCCCCTAAACTTGTATAGCTGTAGAGGGTACCAGCATTCGTCACGCGATTCGAATGTTTTCCTCTAGGGCGCCCCCGGTCAACCGACATTTAGAAAATCAGAAAAGAAGGTGGTGCTGAGTTCGATGAAATACGGATGTCTCCCTTGCGCCATGGAGTACTGTAGTGCCCACCAGTTATTATCACGTAATTGGCATCACGTAACAAATGGTGCTGCCCTTTATACTGCTCTATAAACCCAAGGCCTCTTAGAGCCCTTCACGCAGATGCCGATTACCTCCGACCGTGTCTTCTACACTCTGAGCCGAAACGTCAGAAACAGCTGCATCGACCGGCGCCTCTCAGCACGGACGTTTTGAAGGACGTGAACGTCTACACTGTCCAGGGTGTGCTGAATGCTTCATTCCCTTGTCAGTGTCGGTTGAAGTATTTTAGGTCATACATATTTTTCGGTCAATGCCTCGCTTGCTGATGCAAGCTGCGACCATCCAACGCAAGAGGGCTCCGAATTTTAGTGTGTAACATGGTGGCGTGAACGCCACTATGTCGGGACGTAAGAACCAGCGTCCTTCTCCAGAAAACTGAAATCACGAGTTCGAACATTCAGTACACACATGGAACACTGTCTCCTTGAACATGACAATGCCAGACCACACACGAGCACTCGCGACATCTGTAACAATCCGACGCCTTGTGTTCACTGTAATCGATCATCCTCCATACAGTCCAGACTTCACCCTATCCAATTTTCATCTGTTTCCGAAACTTACAGCCGGCCGAAGTGGCCGTGCGGTTAAAGGCGCTGCAGTCTGGAACCGCAAGACCGCTACGGTCGCAGGTTCGAATCCTGCCTCGGGCATGGATGTTTGTGATGTCCTTAGGTTAGTTAGGTTTAACTAATTCTAAGTTCTAGGGGACTAATGACCTCAGCAGTTGAGTCCCATAGTGCTCAGAGCCATTTGAACCATTTTTTGAACCGAAACTTACAGAATACCTTTGAGGACTTAGTTTTGATAGTGAAGAAGCGGTGCAAGCAGAGGTTAGGCTATGGCTCCGTCGACAAAGTCAAACATTCTACAGCGATGGTATCAATTAACTGGTCTCTCGTTGGGAGAAATGTGTTCGTCGCCAGGGTGACTATGTTGACAAATATGCAGACATGAAGAATGAGGACGTACAATATGAATAAGGTTTGTTTTAATTTTAAAAAATTCACATAAATTCGAACATTCCTGTTCAGCGCGCCGGCGTTTGATAGTATCGTTTACGTTTTCTTTACAATGCTGCCATTGTTAAGTACAGGGTTATTACAAATGATTGAAGCGATTTCACAGCTCTACAATAACTTTATTATTTGAGATATTTTCACAATGCTTTGCACACACATACAAAAACTCAGAAAGATTTTTTAGGCATTCACAAATGTTCGTATGTGCCCCTTTAGTGATTCGGCAGACATCAAGCCGATAATCAAGTTCCTCCCACACTCGGCGTAGCATGTCCCCATCAATGAGTTCGAAAGCATCGTTGATGCGAGCTCGCAGTTCTGGCACGTTTCTTGGTAGAGGAGGTTTAAACACTGAATCTTTCACATAACCCCACAGAAAGAAATCGCATGGGGTTAACTCGGGAGAGCGTGGAGGCCATGACATGAATTGCTGATCATGATCTCCACCGCGCCGAAAATTCAAAGCGTTTGACTTTGTCATCGGGTGCCAGGGCTTGTAGCAATTGTAAACGGTAAGGCTTCTGCTTTAGCCTTTTCCGTAAGATTTTTGAAGCCGTCGGCTGTGGTACGTTTAGCTCCCTGCTTGCTTTATTCGTCGACTTCCGCGGGCTACGCGTGAAACTTTCCCGCACGCGTTCAACCGTTTATGCGCTCACTGCAGGCCGACCCGTCGATTTCCCCTTACAGAGGCATCCAGAAGCTTTAAACTGCGCATACCATCGCCGAATGGAGTTAGCAGTTGGTGGATCTTTGTTGAACTTCGTCCTGAAGTGTCGTTGCACTGTTATGACTGACTGATGTGAGTGCATTTCAAACACGACATACGCTTTCTCGGCTCCTGTCGCCATTTTGTGTCACTGCGCACTCGAGCGCTCTGGCGGCAGAAACCTGAAGTGCGGCTTCAGCCGAACAAAACTTTATGAGTTTTTCTACGTATCTGTAGTGTGTCGTTACCGTATGTCAATGAATGGAGCTACAGTGAATTTATGAAATCGCTTCAACCATTTGTAATAGCCCTGTATAGTTGATCTGCAGGCGCAACGAGTTAAATCAATGTTCTTCGAAATGAAATACCTCCACCGGTGCTTCAGAGATGAACTGCGACAGTAATAGACGGTATTTAGCGTATCATTTTCAAGCCGTCCAGGTGTTTTAGTCCTGTATCGGTATGGTAGTCGCTTCACGTAGTCTTCAGCTGCTGGACGAAGGGGTTCTGTCGATCTGAAGAGAATGGAATGGATTTTCCATAATCATCCTAAAGATCTAAACACTTTGTTTCCCAGGGAAAGAAATTTCTCATGATGACCGTTGCAGGAAGGGTTCCAAACACGGGCGCGCATATTGGGGAATTGATTGCCTTGGTTCCAGATGTCTTGTCAGAGGGCAGCACCTCTCACGCAGGAGCAGGGGATTGTCTACGACAATGCCTACTTTTTGCTTCCGTTTCCTGACTGGCTGAGCGGTGTGTAGTTTACGAAATCGAGGCAGTCTGCCAACAGCCCTCGTGCGGTTGAAGTGGCAAGCCGTGGGCGCTTTGTGTTTTAACGCAGTTATAATTTCGGATTTATGGAGTGCGCGGTTTTCCATGATCGACGAAGTTGTGTTTCTAGTACGGTAAGCCGACGAAGTATTCGAATGTGTGTTCCCGTGCTCGAGGGTCGCTTACTACTTATGCCTTTCTCTCTTCTCTGGGATTATTGCAGTGTGAACTTTTCCGATGAGTTAAGAATTCTCAGGCAACGTGAAGCCGGGTAGCATTGGTTTCGTTGGTTGGTTGGTTGTTTGAGGTTAAAGGGACCAAACAGCAAGGTCATCAGTCCCTTGTTTCAAATAGACTCCATTCTGCTAACGGGACATCTCAGTATAGTCAGAAAAATAAAACGGATAAAGGGGAAACGTAAAAGGGCAGTCACGTTGTCATTAGTAAAAACAAATGAGGGAAGTTGGCAAGAGAACGAACCCAACACTATGCTGAAACAGCATAGGCAAGACCACCTGTGACTTTAAAGGTACAACTGCTATAATGCAGAAAGTACGTATGGGAATAGAAAAACTAACCAAGCCTTAAAAAGAAGGGGTAAAAACAGAGTAAAAGGGAAAGAAAAGAGGATTCCGGTCAGGGAGGTGAATCGGGAATCTCTGAACACTGCCTACAGTGGGAGACACCCAAACACTCACCGCCCTGCCCCAACACCAGAGGGAGATTAAAAACTTTAAAACTGAGAATAAAAACCACTCTCCCGGAGGAAACCTAGAACCAGAGAGACCATCCGGGAATCGTCAGCCAACATCAAAGGTAAAGTGTGGGGGAGTCTGTACTTAGCACGCAGAGCCAAAAGAAGGGGGCATTCAACCAAAATGTGGGCCACTGACTGGAAGGCTCCACAACCACATAGCGGGGGTGGCTCATCACGCAAAAGGAAACCATGGGTCAGCCTGGTATGGCCAATGCGGAGACGACACAGTGTGGTCGAGTCCTTGCGGGAGAGGCTAAAGGAAGAACGCCATGGGCCTGTATTCACCTTAATGGCACGAAGTTTATTAGACAGTGGAGTAGCCTCCCAAGAATTGGCCCATGACTGTGCAAAGTGGGATTTGATGTGAAGCCGTAAATCCGCTGCAGGAGGGGTTACAGAAAACGGGGGGTAAGTAACTGCTCCCCCAGCCAAACGATCAGCGAGCTCATTACCCGGGATACCCACATGGCCCGGGACCCATAGGAAGTCAATGGAACAAGCAGCACGGTGAAGATCAGCGAGATGGTCATGGATGGCAGAGACCAAGGGATGGCGGGGAAAACACCGGTCAATAGCAAGAAGGCCACTCATCGAGTCCGTACATAACAAAACGCGGTTGTGTTGGGATTGTTTAATAAAGGTAAGGGCCCGGGAAATTGCCATCAATTCCGCAGTAAACACCCCACATGAGGGTGGCAGTAGATGATTTTCCGTTCCAACAAAGGACGTGAAGGCATACCCAACATGATCAGCAGATTTAGAGCCATCAGTGTAAAAAACAACAGCATCCCGAAACTCCCATAAAATCTGGCGGAAAAAGGAACGGAACACCACCGGGGGGATGGAATCTTTCGGACCGCGGCGGAGATCCATCCGAATTCGAGGCCGAGGAACTAACCAAGGAGGGGTGGAGGGGAGGGAGTGAGGAAGACAGGACAAAGAAGGAAGCCGAAAATCACGGGTAAGAGACGCAAGGCGCAGCCCAACCGGTAAACCCGCCCGAGGGCGGGAGTCAGGCGGGCGACGTCCATGGTCTGGGAATAGGATAGAATAGGAAGGATGAGCGGGAGAAGAACGGATAGTAAGGGCATAAGACACCAGAAGCTGGGACCGCCGAACAGAAAGGGGGGGGATCCCAGCTTCAACCAGGAGACTATCAACAGGGCTAGTAGGGAAGGCACCGGTGGCCAAACGGGTACCACGATGGTGGACTGGATCCAGCACGTGCAGCGTGGAAGGAGCAGCTGAACCATAAACTTGACAACCATAGTCCAAACGTGACAGAACTAGAGCACGATAAAGACGGAGGAGGAGGGAACGGTCCGCACCCCAGGAGGAGTGGGCAAGGAAGCGAAGGACATTGAGTTTACGGAAACATCCTACCTTCAGGAGTCTGATATGGGGCAGCCAAGTGAGCTTGTTGTCGAAAAGAAGACCTAGGAAACGAAACTGTGGAACCACAGGCAATCTTTGTGCAGCGAGATAGAGCTCTGGATCAGGGTGGACCGTAGTACGGCGACAGAAGTGGACCACCCGCGATTTTAAAGGAGAGAATTGAAACCCGTGGGAGAGGGTCCATGCAGAGGCACGCCGTATAGCCACCTGGAGCTGCCGTTCTGCAGATGGCATCGAGGAGGAACTAACCCAAATGCAGAAATCATCCACATACAGGGCAGGGGCGACCAAGGGACCGACAGAGGCCACAAGTCCATCGATAGCAATGAGGAAAAGAAGGACACTCAAGACAGAACCCTGTGGGATGCCCGTCTCCTGGGTCCGTGGAGAACTAAAAGCAGTACCAACTCGAACTCTGAATGACCGATGGATCAGGAACTGGCGGATAAAAATCGGGAGTGGGCCCCGAAGACCCCACTGATGAGGGTTAGTAAGATGTGATGGCGCCAGGCCGTGTCATAGGCCTTGCGAAGGTCAAAAAACACTGCAACCAAATGGCGGCGCTGGGAAAAAGCCTGCCGAACTGCGGATTCCAAGCGAAGCAAATGATCGATTGGAGATCGTCCCTCTCGAAAGCCACACTGGTAAGGGGACAATAGATCCCGAGATTCGAGGACCCAAGTGAGCCGACGGGCTACCAGCCGTTCAAGTAACTTACAACCAACATTGGTCAAACTAATTGGCCGATAGCTGTCAACAGATAGGGGGTTCTGACCAGGCTTAAGGACAGGAACCACAATGCTATCCCTCCACTGAGAAGGGAAGTCACCCTGGAGCCAGATACGGTTAAACACCCGAAGAAGATGGTGCCGTTGTGGAGCACTGAGATGTTGAAGCAGCTGGTTATGAATGGAATCTGGGCCAGGAGCCGTATCATGAGAAGCAGATAGAGCAGAAAGAAATTCCCATTCAGTGAAAGGTTCGTTGTAAGATTCTGACTCACAAGTGGTGAAACATAAGGTGACAGCTTCAGCCTGCTGTTTTTGATGAAGGAAAGCAGCTGGATAGGAGGCCGACGCTGATGCCACTGCAAAATGGGTCGCAAGATGTTCTGCGAGAACTAATGGGTCTGTACAAATGCCATCTGGGAGGTGAAGGCCTGGGAGGGTGGACTGCCGATGGCAACCTTGGAGAGAGCGAAGTGTAGCCCATACCCGTGACAGAGGGACAGTGGAACCAAGGGAAGAAACGAATCGTTCCCAACATATCCGCTTGCTCTGTTTGATTAAATAACGGGCTTTAGCGCGAAGGCGCTTAAAGGTAGAAAGGCTGGCTACAGATGGGTGCCTCTTAAAGTGTTGCAAAGCTCGACGGCGATCACGGATGGCAATGGCCGTACTCCACCACGGGACTTGCCGACGACGAAATTGTCCAGATGAGCGCGGGACAGCAAGGTTAGCAGCGCGAACAATCGCGTCAGACACGTCACGTAGGACGTCATCAATACAACCCGACAAAGAGGGAGAAAACTCGACCTGTGCAGTATATAGAGGCCAATCGGCGCGGTGGAAAGACCAACGAGGTAACCTCTCCATCGGGGAGCGGGAAGGGAGCGTGATAATCAACGGGAAATGGTCACTATCACAAAGGTCGTCGTGTGGCGACCAGTGTAATGAAGGGAGGAGAGAGGGAGAAGAAAGAGAAAGATCAATGGCAGAAAAGGTACCATGACCAGCACTGAAATGAGTAGGGGAGCCATCATTAAGAAGGCACAGGTCGTGGTCTGCAATAAATTGGTCGATAAGAAGACCTCGTCTAGATGGAAAGGCACTGCCCCACAAAGGATGATGAGCATTAAAATCCCCAAGGAGGAGGAAGGGAGGAGGAAGTTGCTGAAGAAGGGTGGTTAAGGCAGCAGGTGTAAGAGTCCTGTCAGGAGGGAGATAAAGATTGCAAACTGTGACTGCAGAGTCTAAGTGGACCCTAACAGCAACCGCTTCCAATGTAGTTTGGAGAGGAATCCACGTGCTAGCAATGTCTGTACGGACCAACGTACAAACGCCACCAGAAGCCCGCAAGGGTCCGACCCGATTTCGACAGAAAACACGGAACCCACGGAGGGTCGGTGAGTGAGCATCAGTAAAATGAGATTCCTGGAGAACCACACAAGCTGCTGAGTAGGACGAAAGAAGGGATTTCAATTCCGGAAGGTGACGATAGTAGCCATTACAATTCCATTGGAGAACCACAGAACGATGGTTTAAATGAGGGCTGAACACGCTAAATCCAGTCATACCGCCGGGTCCCCACCCGTCACCGACAAGGAGGGGGCGACATCCATAAACGACAGGTCAGAATCCGGTTGTGAAGCCGGGGAAGGGACCTCCGGTGACACCAGAGGCTCTTTGTCCCGGGACTTATGTTTCTTCTTCTTTTCAGGCTGAGATCGAGGAGGGCTGTGTGGCATAATGGAGCCAGCTGCAGCAAGATCAGGAACAGAAAGAGACCGGGCGACCTGGGGGCCGATAGACCGCGGCTCTCGCGGTCGCCGCGCTGCAGCAGACCTTTGACCTGGAAGGTGCCGGGAAGGGGCATCCCGGGAGAGGCGCCCTTGACCGGCAGACGCCGAAGGAGTGGGACACTTCTCCGGCTGGGGAGGGGGAGCGGCGCCCAGAGGAGAAGGTGTGGGAGCCGCAGGGGAGGGGGGAAGGAGAGGGGTCCGGGACGGGGGTAAGGAAGGGGGAGGAAGGGATGAAGATGTAACCAAGGCGTAACTAGATGTCATGGACACAGGGTGCAATCGTGCATATTTCTTACGGGCCTCTGTGTAGCTTAAACGATCAAGAGACTTATACTCCTGTATCTTTTTTTCTTTCTTATAGACTGGGCAATCTGCTGAACGTGGAGAATGACTACCATGACAATTTACACATACAGGAGGGGGAACACAGGGACTCCCCTCATGGAGTGGACGTCCACAGTCACCACAGAGAGGGTCCTGGGTACAGCGAGAAGACATGTGGCCAAAACGCAAGCACTTAAAACACCGCATAGGAGGTGGGATGTACGGCTTCACATCACAGCGATAGACCATAATCTTAACTTTCTCAGGAAGGGTATCCCCTTCAAAGGCCAGGATAAAGGCACCAGTATCAATACGATTATCTTTAGGACCCTTCTGAACACGCCGAACAAAGTGAACACCCCGCCGTCCGAGATTGTCCCGAAGTTCCTCATCAGTTTGAAGGATGAGGTCTCTGTGAAAAATCACACCTTGTACCATATTTAGAGACTGGTGAGGGGTAATGGACACGGGAATTGTGCCAAGATGGGTACAGGCACGAAGGGCCGCAGATTGGGCAGCCGAAGCAGTTTTTATCAGTAATGAACCCGACCGCATCTTGCTCAGGGAGTCCACTTCGCCGAACTTGTCTTCAATGTGTTCCACAAAGAATAAAGGTTTGACACTGGTGAAAGTATCTCCATCAGTCCTGGTGCAAACTAGATAACGGGGGAAAGGTTTTGCCCCTAGACGACGGGCCTGACCCTCCTCCCAGGGGGTAGCCACGGAAGGGAAGGCCGAAGGGGCAAGAGAAGCAGCACTTGAGGAATCAGTACCACGCAGAGAGACGGCCGCAGAAGAGCGGCCAGAGGTTTGGACCCTTATGCGTTTCATCTGCATAGCGTCCGCCCTGATACCACCCACTCCGATCAGGGGCTCTCCTCACGGGCGCCACCCAGCCACAGCAAGGGCCGTCTGGCACGGCGGCCATTGCCGGGAGTTCCGATGCTCCAGGATGACGAGCAACCACTCCAAGGCATGCATGAGGAGGTCACAGCTCAGGTATCAGAAGTGTGATCCCTGTGTGTTCAGGGGGCTCAACCAAAAGGGTACATAGCGACCCCACCACACGGGCTGGCTACCGTGCTGGCTATGCACCCTAGCATCAGACAACGACGTAGAAGAAAAGGTGGAATATACTAGGAGGGCACACGTCGGAGACACTAGGTAAGGTGCTCTTCCCCAAATGGCTCACACTACGGAAGAGAAATTTTGGAATGGAGGTCAAACCCCAGAGGGGGACCAAGGAATGCCAAAAGGAGGAGATGATTACGCAACAAAGCCAGAGTGTAAAACCAACAGAACCAGGAGGATAGCGGGGGCCAACATAAGCAAGGACACCAATAGAGGGAGAGGAGAGGGCGAGGGGAAAGGGGTATGGAGGGGAAAGGAGGGGAAGGGAAAGGAAATGCAGCCCGGGAGAGAAAGAAGGCTGCAATGGCTCGGGGCCCCGTGCTCGCCACGCACGTATCCACGAAAGAGTTGTGGACCCCCTGGGGTGCATTGGTTTCGTGAACGAGACGGACTTTGTTAGGCTTAATCATGTCACAGGTTTCTTTACAAAACGTGACAGTGACGGTTGTTTGACCTTTCCCCTGGTGACGCTGAACGGAGTTCCCGTCCGATGATCTGGGTGAAAATCAGGGGCAATCACTACTAGCATTTCAGAGTATGCAGACACAATAGCGCCTTTCTTAGCAATCATATACAACCGCTCACTTGACGAAAGGTCTGTTCCTAAAGAGTGGAAAGTAGCACAGGTCACATCAATATTCAAGAGAGGAAATAGGAGTAACCCACTGAATTACAGACCCCTATTACTGACTTCAATTTGCAATAGGATTTTGGAGCATATACTGTACTCCAACATTATGAATCATCTTGAAGAAAATGACTTATTGATACATAACCAACACGGATTCAGAAAATACAGTTCTTGTGCAACGCAGATAGCTCTTTATTCCCATGAAGTAATGAGTGCTGTCGGCAAGGGATTTCAGATCGATTCCATATTCCTACATTTCCAGAAGGCTTTTGATGCCGTTCCTCTCAAGCGATTATTAATCAAATTGCGTGCATATGGAGTATAGTCTCAGTTGTGTGATTGGATTCGTGATTTCCTCTCAGAGAAGTCACAGTTCGTAGTGATAGACGATAAATCATCGAGAAGAACAGAAGTGATATCTGGTGTTCAGCAAGGCATTGTCATAGGCCCTCTCCTGTTCCTGATTTACATAAATGATCTAGGTGATAATCTGAGCAGCCCCTTTAGGTTTTTTGCAGATGACGCTGTAATTTACCGTCTAGTAAAGTCATCAGCCGATCAATTCCAATTACAAAATGATCTAGAGAGAATTTCTGTATGGTGCGAAAAGTGGCAATTGGCACTAAAAGAGAAGTGCGATGTCATCCACATGGGTACTAAAAGAAATTTTGGGTATACGATAAATCGCACAAATCTAAGGGCTGTAATGTGACTAAATACTTAGGAATTACAATTACAATCAACTTAAATTGGAAAGACCACAAAAAAACAAGGACTGCGCTTTGTTGGCAGAACGCTTAGAAGAGGCGACGAACCCACTAAAGAGACAGCCTACATTACACTTGTCCGTCCTCTGCTGAGCTGTGTGGGATCCTTAGTAGGTGGGACTGACGGAGGACATCGAAAAAGGGCAAAGAAGGGCAGCTCGTTTCGTGTTATCGCGCAATAGGGGTGGGAGTGTCACTGATATGACACGCGAGTTGGGGTGGCAGTCACTGAAACGAAGGCGGTTTTGTTTGCGAAGAGATCCATTTACGAAATTTCAATCACCAACTTTCTCTTCTGAATGCGAAAGTATTTTGTTGACACCCACCCACGTAGGGAGAAATGATCGTCATAATAAAATAAGAGGAGTCAGAGCTCGAACGGTAAGATCTAGGTGTTCCTTTTTCCCGCGCGCCATTCGAGACTGGAATGGTAGAGAAATAGTATGAAAATGGTTCGATGAACCCTCTGCCAGGCACTTAAGTGTGAGTTGCAGAGTAGCCATGTAGATGTAGACAGTCGAAGGCGATTTACTGAACTGTTAACGCTAGATCTTTCCAATCCAATGGTAGGAATCTTACCTGAAAGCACTCAGGTACCAATAATGATTTTAACTATCAACTTTTGGGTTGTAAAGCTTAGCCCTGTCAATGGATAGTGTTGCACAGTAGAAAATGAATCCGAGTTCGTTAAACACGTTTCCGATTAAATACGCGAAGCAGTGTGTGGCGTCCTTGCTCTTGCGCTGTACATCGCCAGCTGCTTGGATTAAGGGCTCCGCGGTGACTGACTTCGCACGACGCCACAAAAGCTTCGAGGGCGGACCAAATGAACGTTTCAGGTATTAGTAAAGTGAGCCAGCAAAAATTCTGTATACAGAAACGGCGGAGGAAGTGACTTCATATAGTGATAAGTATGTGATTTCTCCCTTGTGTTAAGTGACAAGAGCAGAAAAAATTCCGGATTTTTCCATTTTATTGACAATTTTGAGGGTGTATGATGCAACTAAACATTATCACAGTTTCCTCGTGAAGAAAATGTGACGTACTCTACTTTCTACAATGAAGTATTTGGCCTGAAGTGACTCTTCGTGAGCATGTACCTTTCGCGCGCTCAAATTTCACATTCAGAATAGTATGTATGTGCCCTTCTACTGTAACCTATCTACCAGCTCAGGCACCAACACACAGCTGCATGTGCCCGACAGGAGTCTTTCTTCCCTTTGGCCCACGCAACCTGGCGGCTTCGGCGTGGTCACGCGCGACTATCAAAAAAATGGTTCAAATGGCTCTGAGCACTATGGAATTTAACTTCTGAGGTCATCAGTCCCCTAGAACTTAGAACTACTTAAACCTAACTAACCTAAGGACGTCACACACATCCATGCCCGAGGCAAGATTCGAACCTGCGACCGTAGCGGTCTCGCGGTTCCAGACTGACACGCCTAGAATCGCACGGCCACACCGGCCGGCACGCGCGACTATCGACTGCGCCCTCAGAATACAAGAAGAGCATTTCTCAGTCAGTTGGCCGCCCTCGCTGCGCGTGCCTCCGTGCATCGAGTGGCTGGGAGACACGCCAGCTGTCTGTGCCAATCACAGGTCTGGGCCCTCCAACTGTCCCACGGTAGCGGGGTAGCATGTCCAGCTCAACGATGGGCAACTTGACCTCTGCAACCTGTCACAGTAACCAACACACTTCTACGCCCATGCGACTTCGGCCTTACCGCTTAAAGGAGGAACGACCATGAATCACAGGAAAGAAACAGTTCAGTGTCCCGTTGATGTTTTCACAGCTTACGATGGACGAGGATAGATGAAGGCTATCGTTCGCTGCCTATTTAAAAGCAACACCCCGGCATTCATCTATGAACACTATGAAAAAAAAATCTATTGGAATTGGAGGTCCAAAACACTATCTCGGTTTGCAGATCTGGTAGGACGAGACTACAGGTCAGGGAAAAGGTACGAACAGATGAAATTTCAGAAGGTAAACGTTCTTTGCATTCTACTCACGAGGCAGTGCATTTTTGTGTTATTCCTCTGGGTGCAGTCTGTACCCAGCAGAAACAGGTAATAGAACAGAAAAGCTAAAGTACTTTGTTGTATACGAAGGCTATATTTGGTCACCAGAAGTGGGTCAAAGATACGTTGTACGACTGCGAAATGGGAATTCCGCAATAAAGGCAGTACACGCAACACTTGAGAGTTACTGTTGAAATCTTTACAAATTACTCGAAGAGAAAGTAATTTTCCGTACTTTCGCAGTTGGATCACAGAGACAACATTACAAATATTAAAGCTTATACACAAGCGCACGGGCTGTTTCACTGCACCGCAGTCGTGAATAAAACAGGAACTGGCCGAAGTGTACACCTGTCCACATGGGGCAGAACTACGGACAGCTGCGTGGATATCAATTCTGAAACTGTGCACATTGACGACTATGCTATGGATAAATGTGCATGGCATGTGACTTGCATTTTATACTACTTACGAAGACGATGTAACCACATAGACCAAGCACTTGAGAATGAGTTACGCTCGAAATTAGCCAACAGCCTTTTGAAGTAATATCCTGATGGAAAGGACGTTCTTTAAATAATCAATGTAACACATCCTGTCACAGAACTGACCTCACACCAAATTGCTACGAGCATGAAGCTAGTGTACGAACATAATATGTCAACACTGACAGGTTGCCAGACAGAAAGGTGACCTTTAGAAGGTTGTGTTATGTACCTCCTGTGTTCCATACATTAGCTGAAGCGATCAAGCTATGAGCGGACCTGTTTGAGGTAGTGATATATAGGAAAAACGGAGAACTATCACAGTCCTGTCCAGGGGAGTACAAACAAAAAGCGCCAGCGATTCAAGAATATCTTACTGCCGACTACGACCGCTGGGAATAAATAATATAGTCCCGTGAATCTACTTACAATGTACCCTAACACAATACGTGTGTTAGTATGGTGTGAACCTGGGAGAGAGTGTGAAATGCAGATAGTCTTATTCGAAATGTGAAGCATGGCGAAAGTTCTTTAACGTTTTAGATGACTATTCATTTTTATCAGTGGTTCCGATGGTCACACAGAGCTGAAGTAGCTGGAAGTCTCCATAAAAGTAATTTTAATGGCCATATTCGTTCAGAAGAAACTTCCATTTTCTTTACACATTATGAGAAAATTCAGTAGCGAATCATTCGGAATTGGTTTGAAGCAATCTCCGCGGGTGCGTAGTGTAAACTGGCTGCCAAAGGGAGCATCTACATCTACATAGATACTCTGCAAATCACATTTAAGTGCCTGGCAGAGGGTTCATCGAACCACCTTCACAATTATCTATTATTCCAATCTCGTATAGCGCCCTTTAAGCTCCCAGGGATTCCAAGATTTTCGAGAATCTTAATTTCAAGTCTGAAGTCTGATAACAAATAATAGAATATTTTTTCCGTGTGATATAATTTCACATTAATGATTTTCTATTTTTTGTTTCTACTTCTACTGTGGAACCTTGATTCTTACCAGAGTTCATGATTCTAAGTCAACGAGAAATGCCCTATAGACTTCGATGAGTTTGCAAGTACCAAAATGTATAACCTACATAGCGAATCTTTTGATTGCATTAACTTAGAACCTTCAATTTTTTTTTTTACATCGCCAAGGGCCGTAGACGTTCGTATGCAACAAATTTCTATTAGAAGCGACTATCCTTTCCTGAGAAAAAGGGTCTGTAATAGTCGGACAGACAGACGACTAACGAAGTGATCCTATAAGGGTTCCGTTTTTACCGAATTAGGTACGGAACGTTAAACACGCGTCTCATTAGAGGAGGCATGTTAATTGGAACAAATTTATCCTTATGTATGGTGGTAGGAAGAACTCCATTAACATCTGAAAAAACTTTTTTATAAAAACACAACCATTTTAGCGGCCTGAAGCCGCACCATGAGGTGCAACCTACGCGGTGGAAAGCAAAGTACAGTGTCACCACATTTTGTGCGTATTAAAATTAATGGAGGAATATACTCATAACGTTAAAAGATCATAGGCATAGATAATGCTCCTAGCCAAAATTTACTATTCAGAGAATATCGTCAGTACTACGGCGAGAGGAAGGAAAAGATGTGTTCCATTTTTTAAAATTTGCCTGCATCTAAAAAGAAAAAAAGAAGTATTTTGTAGGAAGCAGAAGTTAAACGTTTTAAACAGAGGCCAAATTGTCGATAAATTCTCACTGCTAACAGATACGCCGAGGAACTGAGCTGTTCAAGCCACGGAGAGCTGGCCAGAGCTCTAAACAAAAAAATGTTCTGTGGAACGAAAAACCAGTCCAAGTTGCAATTTTTTCCTTTTCATTCGTTCGATGACTAGTTTCGGGCCGAGGCCCATTTTTACATCACAACATAGTCGAAAATGACATTTCCGAATATGTTAAAAATATGTGATGAACACATACAGCGCATACAGATAATTCCAACATGCTAGAAGTTCGTAAAAAATTGTTCGCATAACAAGAGTTCATGGGGACGCTATTGGATTGTGACATGCAGACATTCAAAGATACAGTGTGGAGAGTAGAAGTGAAGCAGTCATTAGAGCCCTGCCATAATCCAATTGTGCAATAAAAGGAGCCGAATCATTCTGAATCCAGAGTTAAGTTCTGTCAAATGATGCACTGAGACTGGCGGTCGTCACTTTGAACAACTGCTTCGTGGCACTGTTTTGGGACGATAACTTATTAAATCATGGGTGGTTTTATAAACATGTCAGCACCTGTCTTCTTGGGCTTAGAACTGTAACATCCTGTACCACATATACACTGAGAAGACTAAAGTCGCTGGATAGTGATATGTACATATAAAGGTGGCGTTAGTATGAAAGTATAGTTATAAAAAGGCATTGCATTGACGGATCTGTCATTTGTACTTAGTGATTCATGTGAAAAAGTTACCGATTTGATTATGGGCGCACGACGGGTATTAAAGTTTGAACGAGCAATGGTAGCTGTAGCTAGACACATGGGACATTTCATTTCGGAAATCGTTAACGAATTCAATGTTCCGAGATCCACAGTATCAAGTGTGTGTAGAGAATACCAAATTTCAGGCATTACCTCTCACCGCGGACGATGCGGTGACCGACGACCTTCACTTAACGACCGAAAGCTGCGGCGTTTTTATAGAGATGCCAGTGCTAGCAGACAAGCAACACTTCGTGAGAGAACCACACATCAATGTGGGACGTATGACGAACGTATCCGTTACCACATAGCGGCGAAATATGGCGTTAATGAACCTTGGCAGTAAATGACCGACGCGAGTGCCTTTGCTAACATCACATCGCCTGCAGCGTCTGTCCGGGCCTCGTGACCAAATGGGTTGGAGCCTAGGCGACTGGAAAACCGTGGCCTGGTTTGTTGAGTTCCGATTACAATTGAAAAGGGCTGACTGTAGTATTCGAGTATGGCGCAGACCCCACCAAGCCAGGGAGTCAAGTTGACAAAAACGCTCTGTCCAAGATGGTCGTTGCTCCACGAAGGCGTCTGCCGTGTTTACATGGAAAGAATTTGTCCTCTGGTACAACTGAAACGATCACTGACTGGAAATGGTTATGAACGGCTACTTTGAGACCATGTCGGTTGGATCCTGGACGAATAGAAAACCGTGGCCTGGTCAGATGACTCCCGATTTCAGTTGGGAAGAGCTGGTACCAGTGTTCTATTGTGGCCCAAATCCCACGAAGCCATGGATACAGGTTATCAATAAGGCAGTCTACAAGCTGCTGATGGCTCCATAATGGTGTGGGTTGTGTTTACATGGAGTGGCCTGCGCCCTTTAGTCTAACGGAACCGATCATTGACAAAATGATCATGATCGACTACCTGGAGACCATTTGCAGCTATTCATGGATTTCATGTTCCCAAAACAACGGGGGAATTTTTATGGATGACAATGCGCCATGTCACCGGGCCGCAAGTGTTTGCGGTTGGTTTGGTCACCAACGAAACATTTATGGGACATCATGGAGATGTCTGTTCGTGCACAAAATCTTGCACCGGCAACATTTTCGCAATTATGGAAGGCTAAAGAGGCAGCACTGATGATTATTTTTGCAAAGGATTTCCAACGACTTGTAGAGTCCATGCAACGTCGAGTTGCTGTACTACGCAGCTTAAAAGGAGGTCTTGCCCGATATTAGGAGGTATCCCATGGCTTTTATCATCTCAGTGCATAATTTTAACGCGATGGTTTGGGACACCGTTTATGTCTGTTTTTCTTGTTAAGAGCGACGTGTTGAGCTGTAGCTCTGCACGTTGCTGTTAACGGAAGGAAATCAAATGACGTTTCGGGAAAGTGATAGCACCGTTAATGTTTACAATCCTCGCACAAACGAAAAAATGGCTGACATCGAAATAAGTGTCCAAGGAATAGAAAAGCAACTGGAATCACTCAATAGAGGAAAGTCCACTGGACCTGATGGGATACCAATTCGATTCTACACAGAGTACGCGAAAGAACTTGCCCCCCTTCTAACAGCCGTGTACCGCAAGTCTCTAGAGGAACGGAGGGTTCCAAATGATTGGAAAAGAGCACAGATAGTCCCAGTCTTCAAGAAGGGTCGTCGAGCAAATGCGCAAAACTATAGACCTATATCTCTGACGTCAATCTGTTGTAGAATTTTAGAACATGTTTCTTGCTCGAGTATCATGTCGTTTTTGGAAACCTAGCATCTACTATGTAGGAATCAACATGGATTCCGGAAACAGCGATCGTGTGAGACCCAACTCACTTTATTTGTTCATGAGACCCAGAAAATATTAGATACAGGCTCCCAGGTAGATGCTATTTTTCTTGACTTCCGGAAGGCGTTCGCTAGAATTCCGCACTGTCGCCTGATAAAGTAAGAGCCTACGGAATATCAGACCAGCTGTGTGGCTGGATTGAAGAGTTTTTAGCGAACAGAACACAGCATGTTGTTATCAATGGAGAGACATCTACAGACGTTAAAGTAACCTCTGGCGTGCCACAGGGGAGTGTTATGGGACCATTGCTTTTCACAACATATATAAATGACCTAGTAGATAGTGTCGGAAGTCCCATGCGGCTTTTCGCGGATGATGCTGTAGTATACAGAGAAGTTGCAGCATTAGAAAATTGTAGCGAAATGCAGGAAGATCTGCAGCGGATAGGCACTTGGTGCAGGGAGTGGCAACTGACCCTTAACATAGACAAACGTAATGTATTGCGAATACATAGAAAGAAGGATCCTTAAATGTATGATTATATGATAGCGGAACAAACACTGGTAGCAGTTACTTCTGTAAAATATCTGGGAGTATGCGTGCGGAACGATTTGAAGTGGAATGATCATATAAAATTAATTGTTGGTAAGGCGGGTAGAAAATGTAGTCCATCAACAAAGGAGGTGGCTTACAAAACACTCGTTCGACCTATACTTGAGTATTGCTCATCAGTGTGGGATCCGTACCAGATCGGCCTGCGGAGGAGATAGAGAAGATCCAAAGAAGAGCGGCGCGTTTCGTCACAGGGTTATTTGGTAACCGTGATAGCGTTACGGATATGTTTAATAAACTCAAGTGGCAGACTCTGCAAGAGAGGCGCTCTGCATCACGGTGTAGCTTGCTCGCCAGATTTCGAGAGGGTGCGTTTCTGGATGAGGTATCGAATATATTGCTTCCCCCTACTTATACCTCCCGAGGAGATCGCGAATGTAAAATTAGAGAGATTAGAGCGCGCACGGAGGCTTTCAGACAGTCGTTCTTCCAGCCAACCATACGCGACTGGAACAGGAAAGGGAGATAATGACAGTGGCACGTAAAGTGCCCTCCGCCACACACCGTTGGGTGGCTTGCGAAGTATAAATGTAGATGTAGATGTAGAACTGATCTAATGGATACCGTCGGCATCGCTATGAGGCGCTTTTCAGACTATGCTGTTGTCTGTCTGAAGAGTGCAACTCCAGGAGACAGTAGCAAAGTGCAGAGAGACTTCCACGTGGTTAGAAGTAGTGCCAGGACGAAGTTGATCCCGAGCGTAAGTACATATAACGTAACATGCTAGGCACAGATAGGCGACGTAATCCACTACTGTACTGTGACACTGTTGATGACGAATCACTGGGAACAGTAACAACTGTTTAATGCCTATGAGTAGGCGTCGTAAGCGACCTGAAGCGAAATTTCCATACAGAGCAGCTAGTTGTCAGGCAGATTTTCATTGGAAGAATCGTGAGGAAATGTATTTCACACACGAATGAAGTCGATTATATAATACTTGTTTTAATGCTTGATGAGAAATGCTCATCAGTCTGGGACCCGTACGAAGTAACAAACAGAAGAGGCAGAGAAAATCCAACGACTGGCGGCGCGTTTCGTCGCGGGTTCCTTTTACTCGGCGCCAGAGCGTTACGGAGATGCCGAACTAACTCCACTGGCAGACTCTACAAGAGAGGCGTTGTAGCTCAAATAGAGGTATACTGTTGATATTCCGACGGAGAAATGTTCCGGGAAGAACCTGGGAACTAATTCTCTCTCACATAGGTTTCACAGAATGTCTACTCCGAGAAAACTCGAGAAATCAGAGGTAAAAGGAGTGCTGACCGATAATCTTCCCATGCACTAATCGCGAATGGAACAGGGAAGGGGATAGAGTGATACCAAAAGCAACCTCCGCCAGACACCCTACTGCGGCTTGCACAGTATACCGCGACGCACGGACGGTACGGCAGAGTGAGCGGCGCCTGGCTGCCGGATACCCGCACCACGGTGCGCGCCACGCCTGCTGCCCGGCAGGGGACGGGGAAGGAAACGAGATCGGCGCGCCGGTGACCGGAAGCCGGGGCGGCCACGTCCGCGCGCTGCGGAAGCGACACGGTGGCCGGCGGGCCGCCGCGCCAGCCAGCTCCTGCCCTCATCCGTCGCATACACCACGGCTGCATGCTGCACGTCTTCCGCAAGACGAAAATCGAATTTCCGACTCTGTTTCACGCTATAGTGTTTAAATGGTAAGGACTGATGGGCATTCACCTCCCCAATCAAATACAGCATCAGGAAAACAGATGTTCCAGTTTCTGATTTAACCAGAACAATCGCCATCTCCTTCAGTTAACATTTAGTAATGCATGCTTGTACGCATTTGTAACTTTAATTACGTTCAACTTAGAATTTTAAATAGCGCATTAATATACACATTACATCGACCTAGATAATACCATCATAAATAAATTAAAAAAAGACACCGGTGCAAGCAAGCATGCAAGCAAGACACCGGTGCAAGCAAGCATGCAAGCAAGACACCGGTGCAAGCAAGCATGCAAGCAAGACACCGGTGCAAGCAAGCATGCAAGCAAGACACCGGTGCAAGCAAGCATGCAAGCAAGACACCGGTGCAAGCAAGCATGCAAGCAAGACACCGGTGCAAGCAAGCATGCAAGCAAGACACCGGTGCAAGCAAGCATGCAAGCAAGACACCGGTGCAAGCAAGCATGCAAGCAAGACACCGGTGCAAGCAAGCATGCAAGCAAGACACCGGTGCAAGCAAGCATGCAAGCAAGACACCGGTGCAAGCAAGCATGCAAGCAAGACACCGGTGCAAGCAAGCATGCAAGCAAGACACCGGTGCAAGCAAGCATGCAAGCAAGACACCGGTGCAAGCAAGCATGCAAGCAAGACACCGGTGCAAGCAAGCATGCAAGCAAGACACCGGTGCAAGCAAGCATGCAAGCAAGACACCGGTGCAAGCAAGCATGCAAGCAAGACACCGGTGCAAGCAAGCATGCAAGCAAGACACCGGTGCAAGCAAGCATGCAAGCAAGACACCGGTGCAAGCAAGCATGCAAGCAAGACACCGGTGCAAGCAAGCATGCAAGCAAGACACCGGTGCAAGCAAGCATGCAAGCAAGACACCGGTGCAAGCAAGCATGCAAGCAAGACACCGGTGCAAGTAAGCATGCAAGCAAGACACCGGTGCAAGCAAGCATGCAAGCAAGACACCGGTGCAAGCAAGCATGCAAGCAAGACACCGGTGCAAGCAAGCATGCAAGCAAGACACCGGTGCATGCAAGCAAGACACCGGTGCAAGCAAGCATGCAAGCAAGACACCGGTGCAAGCAAGCATGCAAGCAAGACACCGGCGCAAGCAAGCATGCAAGCAAGACACCGGCGCAAGCAAGCAAGCAAGCAAGACACCGGCGCAAGCAAGCAAGCAAGCAAGCAAGACACCGGCGCAAGCAAGCAAGCAAGCAAGACACCGGCGCAAGCAAGCAAGCAAGCAAGACACCGGCGCAAGCAAGCAAGCAAGCAAGACACCGGCGCAAGCAAGCAAGCAAGCAAGCAAGCAAGCAAGCAAGACACCGGCGCAAGCAAGCAAGCAAGCAAGCAAGACACCGGCGCAAGCAAGCAAGCAAGCAAGCAAGACACCGGCGCAAGCAAGCAAGCAAGCAAGACATCGGCGCAAGCAAGCAAGACACCGGCGCAAGCAAGCAAGCAAGCAAGCAAGACACCGGCGCAAGCAAGCAAGCAAGCAAGACACCGGCGCAAGCAAGCAAGCAAGCAAGACACCGGCGCAAGCAAGCAAGCAAGCAAGACACCGGCGCAAGCAAGCAAGCAAGCAAGACACCGGCGCAAGCAAGCAAGCAAGCAAGACACCGGCGCAAGCAAGCAAGCAAGCAAGACACCGGCGCAAGCAAGCAAGACACCGGCGCAAGCAAGCAAGACACCGGCGCAAGCAAGCAAGACACCGGCGCAAGCAAGCAAGACACCGGCGCAAGCAAGCAAGACACCGGCGCAAGCAAGCAAGACACCGGCGCAAGCAAGCAAGACACCGGCGCAAGCAAGCAAGACACCGGCGCAAGCAAGCTAGACACCGGCGCAAGCAAGCTAGACACCGGCGCAAGCAAGCAAGACACCGGCGCAAGCAAGCAAGACACCGGCGCAAGCAAGCAAGACACCGGCGCAAGCAAGCAAGACACCGGCGCAAACAAGCAAGACACCGGCGCAAACAAGCAAGACACAGGCGCAAACAAGCAAGACACAGGCGCAAACAAGCAAGACACAGGCGCAAACAAGCAAGACACAGGCGCAAACAAGCAAGACACAGGCGCAAATAAGCAAGACACAGATGCAAATAAGCAAGACACAGATGCAAATAAGCAAGACACCAATGTAAATAAGCAAGACACCAATGTAAATAAGCAAGACACCAATGTAAATAAGCAAGACACCAATGTAAATAAGCAAGACACCAATGTAAATAAGCAAGACACCGATGTAAATAAGCAAGACACCGATGTAGATACTGCATCAATATACAAGGGACATTTCATTATAATGCACACAATGTTTTTTATTTACACGTTTTTCCCCAATACGTCTTTGCACTCCTTCAACGTCGTCTCCCTGCTTCTCTATGACGGAATCCCAACGTCTCTGAAGCTTTGTTACTCAATCTAGGACACCACTTCTGTTCGTCTGTCAAATGGCTCGGGTAACTGTGGTAAGAAGCTCTATCAGAGTAAGATAACGACGTCCGTGCATAGGTTTTTTCAGCTTCGGGAAGAAGTTTAAGTCTAGTGAAGTAATGTCTGGGCTGTAGGGACGATGCGGCAACAGTTCCCATCTGTATTTGCGCAGTTTTTGGGCTACAACATTGCCAATATGTGGGCGAGTATTAGTAATGAGGAGCCCAGCCACAAGCAACTGAGGTCAAGGTTTGTTGTTTTGTCTGTGCAGGCTCTGCATAAAGTTACGATAATACACTGCTGTGACAGTTGTTCCACATCTGTATCTGTCATGATCATTCCTTGGTGATCGTAAAAAAATCATCATTTATTTCAACTTTGATTGGGTGAGTCGACATTTTTTTGGACGAGGAGCTCTCCACTCATTGTAATGCGATTTCAACATCGGTTCGAAGTCTGCCAACCACTTTTCATCAAGATCGACCATTCGACACTAGAATCTTGACCTTCACGGTAGAATCGTTTAAGCAAGGTTGCAACGTCCAAACGTTTCTACTTCTCTTGAGCGATGTAACATTTTGAGATCATCTCGCAGAAATTTCTCTCTTCTTCAAACCATTTGTCAGAAAACGGAATACTGACGTTGGCGCTTTAGTGAGATCCTCATTAGTCGCACTGCTATTTTCAAGAGCGTCTGCCACTAGTTTCAGAATTCGTTGGTCTGTTGACGTTTTCGGCCTTCCGGCTCTTTTATTATCGTCTACGCTTTTACGACCACCACGGAAACAACCCAATGTGAAACTGCACTACGGTGCACTGTGGACTTACCACAAACATCACTTAAGGCACCGTGGATTTCTGTCGGATTTTTGCCGCATAAAGTTTGGAACTTATGTACGACCTCTTGTCTTCAGTCAGTCACAGTACCATGTACCCCTGCGGGGTACATTTCTACCTCTCGCCAATTTTATGTCAGAGTGCACAGCGAAAACAAACATACGTGCTTATTCCTCAATCTCCCAACTAAATGACGAAATTTTCATTGTTGTTGCATCAAGTAATGCACAATGCATTATTTATGAAATGTTCCTTGTAAATAATACATCAAATGAAACAGCAACTCAAATGATTTTCTTTGTATACGTGCGGGCACAGGGCAGAGTATGGAGCGCCAAGAGTGAATGAATAACGTGTTGGACGACTAAGTCTTTCAAGCGTAGCACCAAGCGATCAGTTGGGAAGGCTAGTCGTGAATTATAAATTCCAGTGATGTCTCTGTGGAGACTTGGGGGACGGTCACAGCTACATCTTTATCGTCTGCAGTTGTTAAAAGCTCTAAAGCCAACAATACAGTTTACGCGCCAACTTCGCAAACTACATACTGCTGCATGACGATGATTTTCTACATCGTGTCATTTTCAGCGATGAATCGACATTCCACCGACGTGGAAATCTGAACACACTATGTGCGCAGCTGGAGGTCAGCAAATCACCACGAAACTGTACAGCTGCAACGAGACTAAATTTAATATTTTTTGTGCCACATCCGGGTGGAAGATTTGTGGGTTTTTTTCGGTGAAGCAACTGTAACTGGTGCTTCTTACCTAAATACACCGTAAGTTTGCTTCTTTCCTCAACTGGAAGAAACTGAACCACAGAATTTAATTTGGCAGCAAGATGGTGTGCCGCCTCACTTCGGTAACCCAGTACGCGACATGTAAAACGACATTGTACCTGACCGGCTGGATTGGACGCAAGGGGCTGGATGACAGTTTCTTTTGCATGACCACGTTCACACACGATCTGGCGCCATGCGATTTTTACCTTCGGAGGTTCATAAAGGTCTACTAACTGACACTCTCTACCTAAGCAGCATTGGTGCAACAATTACTACAGGCATACTGACCGAAGTTGGGGAAGAAAACGCCTATGGACTTGGTATGTGACGAATGGTGCTCACACTGAAAACTTGCGAGAAGCTCTTTAATTTGATTTATTATTTGTAACTGTAAGTTGAACGTAATAAACGCCACAGAGCCTAAAAACCTGCATATTCATTTCGAAACACCCTGTATTTCCAATTCTTCTCGTCTCTACAAGAAGTCAGTCCGTCCATGTTAACCGGAAATTTTTAAAAACGAAACGTAGCCTGACAATCCAAGCATATTTCAAAAACATGCTGTGCGTTTACATGGGAGCTAAATTCGACTGTGGAAGTGGAAAACCAGCAGCTAGAACCCGAATTGCAGAAACGATTTTGGAACCTTCACATGACCAACCCGAAGCGGTATTGGGTGACAGGTTCATGAAATTCCATTTTAGGACGCCACGCATCTAATAATCGAAAATACTATGGGGAAGGCGAACCAAACATGGTGTTTTATTGACAGAACATTAGAAGACACAAATCCACTTAAGAGATTACTATAGTATGGACGATCGTAGTATAGGCAGAGTGTTGCTGCGTCGTATGGGATCCTTGCCAGGTTGATAGACGACATCGAAAAAGTTCAGAAAGGGGAGATGGTTTCGCATTACCGCAGAAACAGTAACAGAAACCACAGCTCGCAAGGAAAGATAGTCTGAAGCTGATTCGATGATACCTCTGCCAAGCACTTAAAGTGTGGATTTCAGAATAGTAGTGAAGATCTGGAACCCGTTAAGATATTCCCGTGTTATTCTCTCCCGCCAAATGCTGCAGTGTCAGGTTTCCAACTTCAGTCACTAAGCATAACAGATTACGCTTTCTCTATCTATGTTTCACCACGTTTTACTGTGTGGCCCGGAACTGTAGAAGCTGTCCCTGAACTTTTTTGTATCCACAGGTGAAAACTTCAGAAGTTTATAATGCGACGCATTAACGTGAGCTCTACTGATTGATGATCAGTCGAGGCATGTGGGACAAGTCAGCGTCAGCAACGAGGAGCGGCTGCCACTTCCGCTCGCTCTTAAAAAGAGTGACGGTGAAGGTATGTGACACTGGTTACCACACTCCTTGCACTTAGTGAAAACTACAGTAATAGCACTCTCGTCGCATTGTCAGTTTCCTTACGACGTAAATGGACCTAAGGAGAATCAATGACAGAAAAGTTTTTGTTCCTTGAATAAACTTTATTATGTCGCTCAGATAATGTTCCGACCACTACGGTCGCAGGTTCGAATCCTGCCTCGGGCATGGATGTGTGTGCTGTCATAAGGTTAGTTAGATTTAAGTAGTTCTAAGTCTAGGGGACTGATGACCTCAGAAGTTAAGTCCCATAGTGCTCAGAGACATTTGAACCATTTTAATGTTCCGGAAGTCGAGAAACCCGAGTTCAGTTTTAAGAGGCGATGAAATGTTATTCAATCTCGACATTGGCTAAGCAGTAAAAGAAACTAAGGAGGAAAATACAGGGAGTTACAAAAAGGTACGGCCAAACTTTCAGGAAACATTCCTCACACACAAATAAAGAAAAGATGTTATGTGAACATGCGTCCGGAAACGCTTAATTTCCATGTTAGAGCTCATTTTAGTTTCGTCAGTATGTACTGTACTTCCTCGATTCACCGCCAGTTGGCCCAATTGAAGGACGGTAATGTTGACTTCGTTGCTTGTGTTGACATGCGACTCATTGCTCTACAGTACTAGCATCAAGCACATCAGTACGTAGCATCATCAGGTTAGTGTTCATCACGAACGTGGTTTTGCAGTCAGTGCAATGTTTACAAATGCGGAGTTGGCAGATGCCCATTTGATGTATGGATTAGCACGGGGCAATAGCCGTGGCGCGGTACGTTTGTATAGAGACAGATTTCCAGAACGAAGGTGCCCCGACAGGAAGACGTTCGAAGCAATTGATCGGCGTCTTAGGGAGCACGGAACATTCCAGCCTATGACTCGCGACTGGGGAAGACCTAGAACGACGAGGACACGTGAACTGGACGAGGCAATTCTTCGTGCACTTGACGATAACCCTAATGTCAGCGTCAGAGAAGTTGCTGCTGTACAAGGTAACGTTGACCACGTCACTGTATGGAGAGTGCTACGGGAGGACCAGTTGTTTCCGTACCGTGTACAGCGTGTGCAGGCACTATCAGCAGCTGATTGGCCTCCACGGGTACACTTCTGCGAATGGTTCATCCAACAATGTATCAATCCTCATTTCAGTGCAAATGTTCTCTTTACGGATGAGGTTTCATTCCAACGTGATCAAATTATAAATTTTCACAATCAACATGTGTGGGCTGACGAGAATCCGCACGCAGTTGTGCAATCACGTCATCAACACTGATTTTCTGTGAACGTTCGGGCAGGCATTGTTGGTGATGTCTTGATTGGGCCCCATGTTTTTCCACCTTCGCTCAATGGAGCACATTATCATGATTTCATACGGGATACTCCTGTGCTGCTAGAACATGTGCGTTTACAGGTACGACACAACATGTGGTTCATGCACGATGGAGCTCCTGCACATTTCAGTCGAAGTGTTCGTACGCTTCTCAACGACAGATTCGGTGAGCGATGGATTGGTAGAGGCGGACCAATTACATGGCCTCCACGCTCTCCTTAACCCAACACTCTTGACTTTCATTTATGGGGGCAGTTGAAAGCTCTTGTCTAGGGAACCCCGGTACTAAATGTAGAGACTCTTCGTGCTCGTATTGTGGACGGCTGTGATACAATACGCCATTCTCCACGGCTGCATCAGCGCATCAGGGATTCCATGCGACGGAGAGTGGATGCATGTATCCTCGCTAACGGAGGACATTTTGAACATTTCCTGTAACAAAGTGTTTGAAGTCACGCTGGTAAGTTCTGTTGCTGTGTGTTTCCATTCCATGATTAATGTGATTTGAAGAAGTAATAAAATGAGCTCTAACATGGAAAGTAAGCGTTTCCGGACACATGTCCACATATATTTTCTTTCTTTGTGTGTGAGGAATGTTTCCTGAAAGTTTGGCCGTACCTTTTTGTAACACCCTGTATGTGGGGGAATGAAGATCAGGGGAAAAATATTAAAATTTGAGGCTCGCCGATTGCAGGTCCATCAGCCAAGGACGTGGAGGGGTAGTTGAATGGAAATCATAGCGCCTTGGAAAGAGATTGCAAGATGAACAAAAGCAGAAGTAGGAGCGGGGTACTGGGTTGTGATCGAATTTAAATAAGGCGACGCTGAGAGAATAACATTAGGAAACGAGAATAAAAACCGGTGGGCGAGTTTTTGTATTTGGGCAGGGGAGTAATGACGGTTGAAGTAGAGATGATGCAAAATGAAAACTGTCAATAGCAAAGGAAGGCGTTTATGAGTAAGAAAAATTTGTTACGAACTAACGAATTTTAGTTTTAGCAATTCATTCCTTGTCTGAGGTAAGCTTTGGCGATTGTGATACGTGGACGATTGACATTCCGAACAATAAGAAGGATGTGATGCTACAGACAAACGCCAACAAACAGCAACATCTGTTAGTGTTTAAATTAGTGAAACGAAATTTTATTAGACATTACTTTGATATGTTACAGTGAAGTGAAGTAGATCTTTATATGTCTGAGTACATGTTGTTTAGTAGTGGCCAGGCGCGTCATACATGTTACGGGCCCGCGCCATCTTAGATCACCCTGGTGCCACTTGCAAACGAATTACGTTTCGCCTTTCGGTTAGACGGACAAGTGGGTCGAGAGCATTGCTTCGCGGCGCGGCTCGTGCTACACAGAGTGGAGGTCCAGCGTGTGTCAGCCGTGAGTTTGGCCGCACCGCGCTGCGCCTGGCCGCCCTGCGGATCACGCCCGCGGCGTTCTGAAGCGGAACGCCGAGGTCGATGAACGGCCCTGCGGAAGGAGCCAGCGACCTGCTGCCGCCGCCGCCGCCGCCGCCGCCTGCGGTCCGCTACCAGCGCAGGCACCGGCCCGGGACGCACGCACGCCGCGCCACCTGCTCTTTGATGGCACACGGGCCCAGCAGCAAGCAATCAAGCGCAGATGATTACCGAACACCCAAGTGCAGCATACCCCAAGCCCAAATTTGTCACCGCCGGTATCATGACATCAAAAACTGCACGAATCCCCTGCATGTCATCGCAAATCACTTGCGCCACCACATCCCGAAATGACACCAACCACCGCCAAATATTTATCAAAAAGACGTATGACCAACGAGACCGAACTACGTTTACAAAGGAAGTACGTACGGTCATGAATCCTAGTAAAGCTATTCGGATGTTGGAGAACACATGAGCACAAAAATGGAAGGAGGACGTCAGCGACCGGCACGTCACGCTCTCTTCTAGGAGGGACCGACGCTGTGCCGCATAAATGCAAATTCTGAGGAAGATCACTTCAACTGCTTTACTGGCCATTACAACTGCTACACCATGAAGACGACGTGCTACAGACGCGAAATTTAACCGACAGGAAGAAGATCCTGTGATATGCGTATGATTAGCTTTTCAGAGCATTCACACAACGTTGGCGCCGGTGGCTACACCTACAATACAAAGTGCTGACATGAGGAAAATTTCCTACAGATTTCTAGTACACAAACAGCAGTTGACCGGCGTTCCCTGGTGAAACGTTGTTGTGATGCCTCGTGTAAGGAGGGGAAATGCATTCCATCACGTTTCGGACTTTGATAAAGGTCGGATTGTAGCCTATCGCGATTGCTGTTTATCGTATCGCGACATTGCTGCTCGCGTTGGTCGAGATCCAATGACTGTTAGCAGAATATGGAATCGGTGGGTTCAGGAGGGTAATACGGAACGCCGTGCTGAATCCCAACGGCCTCGTATCACTAGCAGTCGAGATGACAGGCATCTTATCCGCATGGCTGTAACGGATCATGCAGCCACGTCTCGATCCCCGAGTCAAGAGGTGGAGACGTTTGCAAGACAACAACCATCTGCACGGACAGTACAACGACGTTTGCTGCAGCATGGACAATCAGCTCGGAGACCATGGCTGCGGTTACACTTGACGCTGCATCACAGACACGAGCGCCTGCGATAGTGTACTCAACGACGAACCTGGGTCCACGAATGGCAAAACGTCATTTTTTCGGATGAATCCAGGTTCTGTTTACAGCATCATGATGGTCGCATCCGTGTTTGGCGACATCGCGGTGAACGCACATTGAATGCGTGTATTCGTCATCGCCATACTGGCGTGTCACCCGGCGTCTCTGTCATTTTGTTCGCATTAACGGGACTTTCAACAGTGGACGTTACATTTCAGATGTGTTACAACCTGTGGCGTTACCCTTCATTCGATCCCTGCCACACCCTACATTTCAGCAGGATAATGCACGACCTCATGTTGCAGGTCCTGCACGCGCCTTTCTGGATACAGAAAATGTTCGACTGCTGCCCTGTCCAGCACATTCTCCAGATATCTCACCAATTGAAAACGTCTGGCCAACGGTGGCCGAGCAACTGGCTCGTCACAATACGCCTGTCACTACTCTTGATGAACTGTGGTATCGCGTTGAAGGTGTACACGCCATCCAAGCTCTGTTTGACTCAATGCCCTTGCGTATTAAGGCCGTTATTACGGCCAGAGATGGTTGTTCTGGGTACTGATTTCTCAGGATCTATGCACCCAAATTGCGTGAAAATGTAATCACATGTCACTTCTAGTATACTATATTTGTCTCATGAATACCCGTTCATCATCTGCATTTCTTCTTGGTGTAGCAATTTTAATGGCCAGTAGTGTACTTTTGGTGGGTGTCCGAATTCTACCTATAATTAGTTCATTATTACCACGAAGTGTGTATTACTCCGATGTTTCCGTAATATGCAACCTGTTTGTTCACCACTGCCACACTCCTTCGACCCTTTTTTTCCACCTGCCTGTACAGGACTGTTTTCTACAAGCTGAGCGTCTCGTCTATTCCCGCTTTCTCAGAGCATTCGGCAACAGGGAAAATGAACTAAAAATTCGGGCGCTTATAAAAGGGGTGAATGCTTTAAAGTGTCTCGTAAATCGGTGCCATGGTTTACGATCTTGATAAGTCGTCTACAGATTCTTTCTAGGTGATTTTGAGATATCGGGAAAATCAAACGGTTCTAGGTAACATTTTGCAAAAATGGAAACCACAATCTCTACGTCCTGGTACGAAGTAGAGCAGTCTCATCTCCAACCGGTATCTAAAATTCATACACGAAACTGAACATAGTTTGGGACAAGCATCAACACCACCGTCGCGACAGTTGTATGCATAAAAACGTGAAAAATAATTAGCTGTGATATTGAAGACTGCATCTTCATTGCTGAATTGAACGACGATGCCGTTATTTCTCCGAGAACGTTTTGCTCATGACCTGACACAGGCTCTGGCTTATTCGATTGGGGTGTTGGAAGACCTGATCCAGGCGAATCTCTCAGCTGCTGGAGAACCGCCTGATGTGTGGTCTTCACGAGCAGTTTGCCACAATGCGGCAGGCAGGCTGCGTGCCGACTTATCAACACAGGCTGGTCGGCGACGCCCAGGTGGCAGAGGGAGTCCTCGTCTCGCGCCCGTGTTGTTTGTATAATCTAGCTGCAGGTAAATTTTGATTTGTTACTTTCATTTGCTCAGCCAACATTATCTCTAGACGTTTTTTGAACGATGGATCTTATTTAATGGAGGATGCAGAAAAAATGTAATAAACGGAAATAATACAGGTTTCATAAGTATGCGAAAATAATGGTGCTAATCACTGTCTTTAAGTGAAAACAATTTGAGTTTATGGAATCTCGAACCAGAGTTGTTACTGAATTCGTGGCTCCCTAGCAGGTAGAACTCAGCATGTCGTTAATGGGACGATATCGACGGCGGACTGTGCAATGATCTTTAGACGGTGTGTGCTGCTCCCAAACGTATGTTAACTAATATATTGCGCATAAATCTGTGGAGTGGTCCATTATTGTACGATTACGCTAACTCTGTTATAACCCTGGAAACAGTACCAATTGTAGAACATCTGGAAGTAACTGACCAGAGGGATCAATCGTGTGATAACCAAATTACTTGCAGGGAAAGCAGATGCCAGGCCGAGAGTCATTGCATGAATGAAATGTAACTCATCCTTAAAATACGTGGCTTACTGCGAGCAACTTAAGTATTTCTCGTTACTGTGGAACTCTAACCAAGTGGCTTCAAGGAAGTCGACAGGGCAGAGCCCACTAAGAGTGGTGTGGTTTATCAGGAATTCGCTTGGAAACCGCTAGAGTGTGACAGAGATCAACGAAATCCAGCCGCAGACGTTGAAAGGTGGGCGTTGAGCATTACAAAATATTTTGCTCTTCAAATTCTGAGTTAGTAGGTTTGTAGAGGAATCAAATAACTTTGTCTCTCCTCCTCTTCCCTACCCTGCCCATTTACCAATACATCGAATGAAATAACGATGAGAAAAAATTTAAGAAATTAAATTAACACGGAGGCTTACCGACAATTTCTCTTTCCATGTACCACTCACGAATGATACATGAAAGGGGGGAAAAGTGGTGGGGGGGAGTGATAATGGTACCAGACGTTTTCCACAGCAAACCATAATACGGTTCGCGGAGTACAGATGTAATGGTACAGTCATTCGGTTGCACATAACAATTCTCCCTTCCCCGATGTGTGATGCTCAGCTACATAACGCTATAATTAATGTGTCTACAGTTCCAGTCTGAGTCTTCATACAAATGGTGAAAGCGGTCAGTAATGGTGATTTTGTTGGCACAAATGGTATATCATGCTACAGTTACAGGATACATTTATGCATCACGGCACACAATGCCCATTGTTATAGCCAGTTTTGGCGAACAAGTGTGTGTTTCTTCTGTTGTTTGTTATTAAACTACTGTGATTGTTCTTTTAAGAAGTTCCAAATTACTGATTTTCCAATGCTACACAACCGATTTTAAATGGTTCTACAGAGAGAAAAGCAGACTGGCGCGGGGCCCTCTGACCTCTGTGGCCGCTCTATCTGACCATGTCGATCGACCTGATGACCAGGTAACTACTGGCCCAGCCACTGGTACAATGCACGCGGGGTGCTACGAGGACGCAGGGAAGCCTCCACCTTCGTCCACGGTTGGTATGAAGATACCGTTAAACATGTACAGCCAGAACATCGCATTGAGATTTCTTCAACGAAAAATGGACGAACAACCCTGTCGTCCTAAATCTCGCGCCACATCTCGAGTTTCTCCGCACGTTGACTTTACCGTCGACATCCTATATCGTCGACTGCTATGCAGCCGGTACTTGACAATTTGTTCGTTTCAACCACTAACTCCTATACCTCGGCTGAAAAAAACTGTGCAGTAAGAAAATCAGAAACCATGTACATTGAGGCGAGGGAGGAAGGGAAGGGAAGGGAAGGAACTAGCAATATCAGCTGTATCGGGAATTTATGCGAAATCCGCGGTGAGGAGTGAAATGTGTGCCAGATCGGGACTCGAAGCCAGAATCTCCTTCTTACTAGTCAGTTGTGTTAACCACTTCGTGAACAGACACCACGCATTCAAATAAAACCAGATTCTCGTGCACGTTCAGTGCCCACTGAAGAACAATTCCCGGTGGTCAGAATCGTCTTCGGTCAAAGTTTGTATGGATGCCACGTATTACCTGCTCTGGCGGACACTCATTTGCGTAGAGATGTTCTTGCGTTGTCTACGAACCTGTTTTTTCGAGTTTTTGGGGCCACGGTATTTTATGTTATCCGCGTTCGGGGCGTTGTATTACAAACAAACGGTTCATTCGGGGTGGAACAACTCCCAGCCAACGCAGTGTCATTTTGTTCTTAGTTAGTTAATGTCATTTCTTTTTTAATCAGTCCATCTCTCTGATAACAAAAGAAATTAGTGACGGCTTCTATAATTTTTGAAGGAACTTACACTGAAGAGCCAAAGAAACTGGTACACCTGCCTAATATCGTGTAGTGCCCCGCGAGCAAGCAGGAGTGCCGCAACACGACGTGGAACGGACTCGACTAATGCCTGAAGTAGTGCTGGAGGGAACTGACACCATGAATCCTGCGGGGCTGTCCATAAATCCAATAGAGTACGACGAGGTGGAGATCTCTTCTGAACAGGACGTTGCAAGGCATCTCAGATATGCTCAATAATGTTCATGTCTGGGGATTTTGGCGGCCAGCGGAAGTCTTTAAACTCAGAACAGTGTTCCTGGAGCCAATCTGTGGCAATTCTGGACCTGTGGGGTGTCGCACTGTCCTCCTGTAACTGCCCAAGTCCGTCGGAATATACAATGGACATGAATGGACGCAGGTAATCAGAAAGGATGCTTATACACGTATCATTTCTCAGAGTCATGTCTAAACGCATAAGGCTCCACTCCAACTGCACACACCCCGTATCATTACAGAGCCTCCACCAGCTTGAGCAGTCCCCTGCTGACATGCATGGTCCATGGATTTATGAGGTTTTTTCCATAATCGTGTACGTCCATCCGCTCGATACGATTTGAAACGAGATTCCTTCGACCAGGCAACATGTTTCTAGTCATTAACAGTCCAATGTCAGTGTTGACGGGCCCAAGCGAGCCATGAAGCTTTGTGTCGCACAGTTATGAAGGGTACACGAGTGGTCCTTCGCTCCGAAAGCTGATATCGATGACGTTTCGTCGAATGGTTCGTACGCTGATACTTGTTGATTGCCCAGTATTGAAATCTGCAGAAATTTGAACGTGACAGAATTGCAACCGTTCCGCAACGATACTCTCCAGTCGTCGTCGGTCCCGTTCTTGCAGGTTCTTTTTCCGGCCGGAGCGATGTCGGAGATTTGATGTTTTACCGGATATCTGATATTCACGGTACACACGCGAACTGGTCGTAGGGGAAAATCCCCACTTCATCGCTACCTCGGAGATGCTGTGTCCCATCGGTCGTGCGCAGACAGTAACACGACGTTCAAACTCACTTAAATCTTGATAACCTGCCATTGTAGAAGCAGTAATCGATCTCAGAACTGCGCCAGACATCTTTGTCTCATACAGGCGTTGCCGACCGCAGCGTCGTATTCTGCCTATTTACATATCTCTGGATTTGAATAAGCATGCCTGTACCAGTTTCTTTAGCGCTTCAGTGTATGACTAACCCCGTACAGCAGGAGCAATGGCAGCCAGTTCGCTACTGTCCGAAGGGCGTTGGAAATGCTCAAAACGTCGAGTTCGATTTACAGCAGACCATGAGTCAGTCGTAGAGAAGACTGGAAACGTGCTAACGACCTCTCCCTGCGCAGTGCCTTGAACCTCGAGCTCCGGCCGATGCGTCGCCGTGACCTCGGCGTGCCGCCCTTTTTGCCGGCGCGCCCCCATGGGGACGGGCCGTACATCAGCGGACAGGTCCCTATTAATAGCGGTGGCTGCGGGTAGCGCCCACCGACTGCAAGGTCGGCGTCCCGACCCGCGGGCCGCGGGCCCGGCAGCCATTAGCATGCGCCGGCACAGGCGCACGGCAGACGCACGGCCAACTGGCCGAGGTACCGTTGCGACACCTGCCGTGGCGGCCGCGGCACGACGCTGGCTGGACGGCTGGCTAGCTGCCCTCTGGCCTCCACCGCGGCCACGGACACTTCTCGCTCGGAATGGCTGTTACGCCACCGACGCTTTCCGTGCCACCATCGTCACGTTCACATTGTAATATTTCTGGCTTAGTCAGCCATCATACACTACTGGCCATTAAAATTGATACACCAAGAAGAAATTCAGATGATAAACGGGTATCCATTGGACAAATATATTATACTAGAACTGAAATGTGATCACATTTTCACGCAATTTGGGTGCATAGATCCTGAGAAATCAGTACCCAGAACAACCATCTCTGGCCGCAATAACGGCCTTGATACGCAAGGGCATTGAGTCAAACAGAGCTTGGATGGCGTGTACACCTTCAACACGATACCACAGTTCATCAAGAGTAGTGACAGGCGTATTGTGACGAGCCAGTTGCTCGGCCACCGTTGGCCAGACGTTTTCAATTGGTGAGATATATGGAGAATGTGCTGGACAGGGCAGCAGTCGAACATTTTCTGTATCCAGAAAGGCTCGTACAGGACCTGCAACATGAGGTCGTGCATTATCCTGCTGAAATGTAGGGTGTCACAGGGATCGAATGAAGGGTAAAGCTACGTGTCGTAACACATCTGAAATGTAACGTCCACTGTTCAAAGTGCCGTCAATGCGAACAAGAGGTGACCGAGACGTGTAACCAATGGCACCTCATACCATCACGCCGGGTGATACGCCAGTATGACGATGACGAATACACGCTTCCAATGTGCGTTCACCGCGATGTCGCCAAACACTGATGCGACCATCATGATGTAGTAAACAAAACCTGGATTCATCCGAAAATATGACGTTTTGCCATTTGTGCACCAAGGTTCGTCGTTGAGTACACCATCGCAGGCGCTCCTGTCTGTGATGCAGCGTGAAGTGTAACCGTAGCCATGGTCTCCGACCTGATGTCCATGCTGCTGCAAACGTCATCGCACTGTTCTTGCAGATGGTTGTCGTCTTGCAAACGTCCCCATCTGTCGACTCAGGGATCGAGACGTGGCTGCACGATCCGTTACAGCCATGCGGATAAGATGCCTGTCATCTCGACTGCTAGTGATACGAGGCCGCTGGGATCCAGCACGGCGTTCCGTATTACCCTCCTGAACCCACCGATTCCATATTCTGCTAACAGTCATTGAATCTCGACCAACGCGAGCAGCAACGTCGCGACACGATAAACCGCAATCGCAATAGGCCACAATCCGACCTTTATCGAAGTCGGAAACGTGATGGTACGCATTTCTCCTCCTTACATGAGGCATCACAACAACGTTTCACCAGGCAACGCCGGTCAACTGCTGTTTGTGTATGAGAAATCTGTTGGAAACTTTCCTCATGTCAGCACATTGTAGGTGTCGCCGCTGGCGCCAACCTTGTGTGAATGCTCTGAAAAGCTAATCATTTGCATATCATAGCATCTTCTTCCTGTCGGTTAAATTTCGCGTCTGTAGCACGTCATCCTCCTGGTGTAGCAAGTTTAATGGCCAGTAGTGTATTAGGCTCCAAGAAGCTGTTCCCAGAGCAGTGGAGATGCAAGAAGTATATAGATGACGAAATGTGGTGTGAGGTACCTCTGACAGATGTTACATTCGGTACCATTCCCGTGGGAAAGACCGCCTTCATAATGCTACTGCTCTGTGATTGGCTGCTGTGTTCGGAGCAAGGGCGCCAAAACGTTAAAATATAGTTATTACTTAAACTACTCATTGGAATGACTTGAGTTTTTAATATAAATATCTCTCTACATCCGACTATCAATCAGTCATTGTAGAATTATTAAAAACAATTTAAATCAAAAACAAAAGGCTGATGAAATTGCAGACGAAGCACTTCGGAAGCGTTCGGATCACGCCTTTTCTGGTATGGCGCGAGAAATGTTTCGGGCTGTTCGTCACTCTGGATCAGGCAGTCGAGATGTACAGTCATGTTGCCTGTGGCAGGGTGTGTTTGCCAGTATTGAGTATTAAAAGATTCACTCCGGTAGTCATGAGGCAGTCACGTGCCAGAAATAGTGTAAAGATACATTTTCGTAAACATTGTGTTTGGTCATGTACTTTGCTGTATCAGAAGGTGGTGTATTAAGAACAATTAGTCTTCTCGTGTGGCTATGTTAAAATATGCGAGTGGCATCCCAAAGAAGTGATACATTATTTCAGAACAGAACCTCGCTAGAAGTCAGTTTCGGCCTCAAGATACAGAACCTACGACCTGCGTGCTGTTTTCTGCGCTGAGGGACATCAACTTGAAGACAGCAGGTTAGTGAACTATAACAGAACCTTCGTATTCCACACAGTGCAGTGGAAACAACTAGGCACCTCACGTGTACTGCATGCGCAGAACAAATGTGCTCAGTGACACGGCATCTGCAGGTAGAGGAGGATGATCCTTATTAACACCAACAACCAATTCATTCTTCCTATCTTGCCGTAACATTCGAGACGGATTTATCGTCATGTTTCCACAGTGACAGAAGAAATGGCGGTCTAGAACTGCTAACATTTATGACTATTCGTAGCCGTTATATTGTCACTTAAGGTGGCAAAAGTCACGGGACAGCGACATGCGCATATACAGATGGCAGTAATACCGCGTACACAAGGTATATAAAGGCAGTGCATTGGCAGAGCTGTCTCAGGTGATTCATGGTGAAAGGTTTCCGACGTCATTATGACCGCACAACGGGAAGTAAGAGACTCTTAACGAGGAATGATAGAGCTAGACGCATGGAACATTGCATTTCGGAAATCGTTAAGCAAGTCAATATTACAAGACCCACAGTGTCAAAAGAGAAATTTCAGACATTACCTCTCACCACGGGTAACCGCAGTGGCCGACAAGCTTCACTTAACGAACGAGAACAGCGGCGTTTGTGTAGAGATGTCAGCAACATTGCGTGAAACAACTGCAGAAATCAACGTCGGACGTACGAGAAACTTAACTGTTAGGAAATGTTGGCCAAATCGGGCGTTAATGGGCCATGGCAACAACCGACCGACGTGAGTACCTTTGCTACCAGCACGACATCGCCTGCAGCGTCTCTCCTGAGCTGGTGACCATATCGGTTGGGCCCCAGACAACTGGAAAATTGAGGCCTGGATTAACGAGTCGCGACTTCAGTCGGTAAGAGCTGATGGTAGGATTCGAGTATGCCGCAGACCCCACGAAGCCACGGACCCAGGTTGTAAACAAGGCGCTGTGCTCCATAACAGTCTGCGCTGTGTTCACGTAGAATGGATTGGGTCCTCTGTTATGTTCAGTTAATTGGAGACAGTCTGCAACCATTTATGGACTTCATGTTTCCAAACAACGCTAGAGTGTTTAGACAATGTTATATGTCAGCAGGCCACAATTGTGCACGATTCCTTTACAAGAAATTACTTAATATTGGTTTAGCAGATGTCAATATCATCTTAACGGAAGTCTAATGCCGTGAAATATCGAAACATGTACATCAAATTTTTGTGCTACCAGCAAAGTACATACATAAAAGTGTACGGAAAGTATGACTAAGATACAGGTTGGCTATAATTAAAATTTCGCTACTTGAGCGGTCTACCCAGCGGGAGGCCCTCGTCACACGCCATTATTATTATTATTATTATTATTATTATCATTATCATCTAAACAGTAGACAGTGCTCAGTCTACAAAGCTTGAAGTAGCGTAAGTTTAATTGTAACCTATCTGTGTACGGAGAGGTTTTACACTACTAAAAAAACTCACTTCTTCGAACCCTTAATTGTCCCCGTTATGAAGCGCAAGTTTGAAATTTGCCTCAGAGACGTCTACAACATCCATAATGGTGCGAAACTGTGGCTCCCTGCAACGTCCCCCTCGGGCTCGGCGACGTTTGAAAAAGAAAAAGCCAGAGCTCAGAAGTTCGTGTGAGGTTAAAGACGGGTTAATTATATCACATTGGCACCAAATTTGACAACAATCTGTAGCGTCGCCAAGTTTGTTCCGAGCGAACGTTCGTTTTAGGATAGCTAGCTGCATGTAACTTCGGACATCTGCCGGCCTAACCGGGAGCACACGCTCATCTGTCACTACCTGCCGTGGGAAAGCCATCCAAAGTCTTGTACTAGACGCGTACATTCACCACCTATAATAACCTAAATAAATGGTATTAAATATTATTCAATCATTTTCAAAATCGGTACACCACCTTTTGACATGCAGGAGAAGATTGTACCAAATTTCAGCTTTATACCTATCATAGTTTCAGAGATAGAAAAAATTGCTAAGAAAGTACAAAACTGACACTTAGGGAACTAAATTCAGTTTGGAAATATAATTGTTTTTAGATAATACCAAAGGATAAACTAACAGAACTCTCAGTGTGCAGAATTGAGATTTTCATATTAAAACTTTATTTTTCGTTTTCGTAATATAAAAATCAGACTATTATTGGTGTCTAAGATTGTTGTGTGAGTATATGAGTGAATGAGAGGGTGTACGTGGGACATTTGTCAAATTTTAATCTTAAGTAACCTGCCGGAGTTAAGCAAGCCTGTCGTGGGATAATGTTCATAGGGAATTTACCCGCTTCGCTGATGACGTATGTCTAGGCAGCCAGAAAGTCAGCTGGAGTAAAATCTGCATCTAAAGAATATTTTCAGAATTATCTCCTTTTCGTTTATTAAACATTATTTTAGTATCTGCATGTCAGATTGACGTAAATGCGTCTGTGTATAAGGATTGGTGCAGGCCAGTTTTGGCGGGAGTATGATCATGAGGGAGTATTCTGATTGGCAGCGACTTTAGTCAGCCAATCATAATTGAGACGGTTCCCGCTCGTTATCAGATAGACATACGGGGAGTGAGGCTAGAGGAAGAGAGTCGCTCGCTAGCTTTGAACGCGGACCGTCATGTTACTCGTGCCAGTCAAAATAATGTGTAAAATGAAGAAATAATTGGCTTCTCACGTCCAGATTGCGTGGCCGTAATAGCAGTTGCATTTACGGACAGTTTTGTGAAGTTTGGAAGTTTTGAAATTGTTTTGTTGGAAAGATATTTGCGTGTGAAAATTTGGCCTTCTTAGTATCCGCGTGGCATGTTTCAGTATTCAACCATTGAGCATTTTCGGCGAGCAATTTCTTTTTTGAAATCCACAAGAAGGACCGTCTGTAATAACTCAAATTGGTGGTGAAATTAATGTCTGAGAAAGCGTTGTTTAATCCGGGTAGGATTTGGACAGATTTCTGGCTGCTGTGCGTATGAAATCAGTACACGAGTTGTGAACAAAAAGAAAATAGCAAATAGTTTAAATGTGGACTGAATAGTACCGTTTCTTTGGCTGTAAGGACAAAATAAACATTTTTTATGTGGAAATTGGACATTTTCCAGAAGCCAATCCATTTTCTTACCGCCCGATAAATTTTTAAGTGACCGTTTTTCTACAGAACTTTATTTCATTACTACAGTTGCGCGGCCACAGTAATTGTAGATATTAGATGGCGTTTTCTATCAACGCTGCTTTTACATCATCTTGTAGGAATATACGCTGCCGAGTGAATGGACATCGAGCCGACGCCGTTCTGAAGTAGGTGAATTTTTATTAGCAGTACTGCACACGGGATTCAAACCCCGCCCCGCCACATATTCTGCTCAAAGCCATCGTGGACGATCAACATGATTGGAAGGCCCTCACACCATCTCTTACCCATCTTCCGCTACTTTTTTGACGCCTCGGCAGTGGAGGTCAGAACACCGCCACCGAGCGTTGGAATCGAGCCGTTTTCTTACGGGTAGCCGCGGAAAACATTTCAGGCACACCGCCGCTCACAATCGACACAAGTCCTCTGGAGGTAGTATACAGGGCGCCAGTGAAACCGCCCCTTCCCTTATTAGAGAACTGATTACCAGACCTTTCGCGGTCGAAAACGATAGTTCACAGTTCGACGAGCAACAGTACGACGCTCTTTACAACTTTCGCTGCTGCTGACACCCCGCCGGACGACTCAACACAACTCTAAACTGATTGTGGAGCTGTAAACTCACTGAACGTGAACTGACCCCTTTGGAGTCTTCTCAGAGCGCAATTATTTCCTCAGGTATACGAGATGGAAACATCAGGAAGCAGTCAGAAGCATTCTACGAAATCTGAACGTGATCCGAAGCAGCAAAGGATTTTTATGATTATTCAGCCATCCTGTTTAGTGTCCTCCTTTGACGTGACGACGTAGGCGTACAATGTTGAGCTGTGCATAAATGAAACGGCAGAGTGTCACTCTAACAACCCCAGTTCGGCAATACCTTTGGTGCCACCAATGAACCTTTGCGGAGCACGTTAAAATGTACCTCGGAATGTACACACGCCGTGCTGTGCGGCGATCTGTATGGTTGAAAATGTACGTACACTATGTGATCGGAAGTATACAGACACATGGCCCAAAATGACTGACAAGTTCGTGGCGCTGCAATTCAGTATGGTGGTCACCCAGCTTTAGCCTTGATGACAGCTTCCATTCCCGCAGGCATACGTTCAATCAGGTGCTGGAAGGTTTCTTGGGGAATGACAGCCCATTCTTCACCGAGTGCTGCACTGAGAAGATGTATCGATGTCGGTCAGTGAGCCCTAGCACGAAGTCTGTGTTCCAAAACATCCCAAAGATGTGCTATAGGATTCAGGTCGGGACTCTGTGCGGGCCAGCCAGTTACAGGGATGTTATTGTCGTATAACCACTCAGCCACAGGCCGTGCATTATGAACAGGTGCTCGATAGTGTTGAAAGATGCAATCGCCGTCCGCGAAGAAGGTGCTTTAATACCTCAATGTAGGCCTGTGATGGTGCCACGCAAAACAATGGGTGCAAGCCCCCTCCATGAAAAACACGACCACACCATAACACTACCGCCTCCGAATTTTACTGTTGGCGCTAAACACGCTGGCAGATAACGTTCACCAGGCTTTCGCCATACCCACACCCTGCCATCTGATGGCCACATGGTCTAACGCGATTCGTCACTCCGCTCAACATTTTTCCACTGTTCAATCGCCAAATGTTTACGCTTCTTACACCAAGCGAGACGTCGTCTGGCATTTACCAGCGTGATGTGTGGCTTATGAGCAGCCGCTTGACCATGAAATCCAAGTTTTCACACCTCCCGCCTAACTGTCGTAGTACCTGCAGTAGATCCTGATGCAGCTTGGAATGCCTGTGTGATGGTTTGGATAGATGTCTGCCTATTACACATTACGATCCTCTTCAACTGTCGGCGGTCTGTCAGTCAACAGACGAGGTCGGCCTGTACGCTTTTGTGCTGTCCCTTCACGTTTCCACTTCACTATCACATCGGAAACAATGGACCTAGTGATGTTTAGGAGTGTGGAAATCTCGCGTACATACGTCTAACGCAAGTGACACCCAATCACCTGACCACGTTCGACGTCCGTGAGTTCCGCGGAGCACCCCATTCCGCTTTCTGCGCGATGTCTAATGACTACTGAAGTCGCTTACATCAAGTACCTGGTAATAGGTGGCAGCACAATGCACCTAATATAAAAAACGTATGTTTTGGGATGTCCATAATGTAGTTGATACGCCACGATTGCAGTATGGACACTTCCTGCTCCAAGACGACCGGTTTCAACCGTCTTATGGTGCCACCATCTGATCTAAGGTGAAAATGAAGGTAAGGAAGGGTGGAAGGGGACTACAATTCATATGAAGGATATAAAAAAATGTACAATATTCCACAGATCTTCTGGAACTTGCTATATAATTGCCATGTTACATTCATGAAGTCTACCCGTAAGAGGCACTCGCCACGTACACAGGACTTGATAAAAACTAAGTCTATAGAACACACACAGTTGGTAAGATGCACAGAAGTAATGAAAAAGTCGGCGTTAAAAATCCTTGTATCGTGCATGCAAGCTGATGAACGTATTCGCCAAGCTTGCCGCACATCATAACGCTGCCGACGGAGTATTGACAGAGTGTAAGTAGGTTGTTTAGGTTTTTATGTTGGTAACGCCACGTAGCGCTCTGTATGAAAAATCACTGACTGTGCTGTGTGCAGTCTGTGGCTGATTTGCATTGTTGGAATATTTGGTATTGTAGCGTTGCGCAGTTGGAGGTGAGCCGCCAGTAGTGGTGGATGTGGGGAGAGATGGCACAATTTTGAGAGCGGATGATGTGGACGTGTGTCCATCAGAGACAGTACATTTGTAAGACTGGATGTCATGAGCTGCTATATATATGACTTTTGAACACTATTAAGGTAAATACATTGATTTTTCTCTATCAAAATCTTTCATTTGCTAACTATGCCTATCAGTAGTTAGTGCCTTCAGTAGTTAGAATCTTTTATTTAGCTGGCAGTATTGGCGCTCGCTGTATTGCAGTAGTTCGAGTAACGAAGATTTGAGGTAAGTGATTCATGAAAGGTATAGAGTATTGTTAGTCACGGCCATTCTTTTGTAGGGATTATTGAAAGTCAGATTGCGTTGCGCTAAAAATGTTGTGGTCAGTTTAGTGATGATCAGAATAAGTAAAGAGAGAAATGTTTGAGTACGTTCAGTTTTGCTCAGGTGTTTGAAAATCAAATAACGTAAAGAGGTTTATCAGCAGTCACTCTTAATTTTTTAAGGGGATGTTTCAAGTGGTGGCAGACCCGGTACGAGGTTATTTATCTCGCCGCTGGATGGCGTAAGTGGAACATGCTAAATAATAGCTTATGGTGGTTGCAAGTAATGAATAACGGTACTCAAGGAAGAAAGCTGCATTTTTCTGTGCCCAATATAACAGTTAGGAATGCCCTCTAGCCGTACATATAAAAATACCGTGGGTCGGTGCCCGTATAAAACGTGTTTTACTTACATACTGTGCGCTTGTTGACACTGCGAAAACAAGTGATGATAAATTTAAAAAAAAAACAGTATCTTTAATTTACAGAGCAATATGACGTAAAAAGAAGAACCCGCACTGCTGCGAATGCACTGTCGAGAACTCTTGTCTATGACTACAAGCACATTGTATTCTAGATCAGTTTAACGAGACAAATGTATCCTGCCACTCTTTTCCGCAATTTTTTGAAGTCAGCAGTGAGACCGCTTGCTGAGATTCTCATCACAGCCTCCAAATAGAGCATATAAGAGCCTAAATTTGTTCTTTTTTCTTCAAGCAAGAAAAGTTTTGCTCACAAATATGTGTAGACCAAAATATACAGAACATTTTCCCGGTAAATTTATTCATACATGGAAATTTTCTTGCAGGCAAAGATTTGCGAAGGCCAACTAATGTCACAGGATGATATATGTCTTTCACGGCGCGATGCGAATGCCTGTCAATAAGGAAATTGAAAATGCCCTAATAGACGCTCCTATCAGCCGCTGGAAAGTGTCAACTTTCTTTGTGCGATTAGTATCTACACTGTGCTGTGTGCACGGGTAATGCCGTAGCCATCCTAATGGAAATCCTCGGTCGCTCGCAGGAAAGAAAGCTCTGTTCAAAGCGGATTTTTTTTACTGTCTTGGCGGGCTACACAAGAATCCATGAAGGGTCGCATGTGGCCCGCAGGCCGTTATCTGCCCAATCCTGTGCTAGGCGATTCGCCAAAAAAAGGGAAATCTAATCGACCACGAACACTACGCACAGCAAATCCTCAGTATGATTCCAAAAATCGAATACACAGTCTGTATCAAATGTGTGTCCTGTCTTTGCATTCGCAAAGGCTGAAACGAATATCTCAAATAGTAACACTCAATGAGAGATCCAGATTATCTTTTCTGCAATACGAATACTCAGCGAGAGAGATATGTAACTAACAAGCAATGTAATGACTCTGCACAACACTTACCTATCATCTGGGCTTCGAAGTTAAAAGCGTAAGTCTCGACACTTACCTGCAAAAGAACAAAACAAATGTCGATTAAAATCAACATACACAGTTAGTTGTTATAAATCGTATTACAAACAAAATAGTTTCCAGCATTTGTACTGCGTCTGTCGGAGCATTGGTTATTTTTTTTTTTTTTTTTTAAATCTTGATTCAATCCATTACATTATACATAATAACCCACTACCTGACTACATTAGTGGGTCCTAATAATGATACAGAGAAAATGCAGCTTTCTGTTCTACACTACAGGTAATTTTATTATTATTATTTACTCTAATCTTACCGCTATGAGGCTCTAAGCTACTTAATCTACGAGGAAACTACATGCTACCTGCAGCGTTACAAGTGTGCCAGTGCTACTACAAACCTACTAGTTGTTGGCCAGGCCCACTGAGCTGACCCAGTGGGCATGCCCCTGGCACTGGGCTGGCCCTTAACTTAGTATCGCTGCAGTCTATTCTAAGGTGTTATCCTATCTTCTACATCTACTCTAATTACATAAGTCATAATCGGTGTGCGTTTTAGTCCGGTGTTTATGTACCCCCCTCCCTCCTAGTCCAGGGCAAAGCGGATTCCAACCGTGAAGCGGCTGGCCAGTCCCTACCCGGCGGTACAGGAAGGGTGCACGAAGTCTAAGTCGGTGAAAGTTTTTTTGCCTTTAATGATGATTGTCCCTTAAAAAGTTCTTAAGTACCTTTTTTGATATCTCATCTGTGAGTTTATTTAGGGTGTTAAAGGTGTTGTCGTGCCTTAATAAGTGGTACGTGTCATTGTTTGGTAGCTGTTGTCTTAAATCATGGGCTACATCATCGAAGAGGTGGCACTCATACACCACATGTTCTGGGGTGCCTTGCACTGCACCACAGTCACACGCTGGTGTAGCCTGCTTCCCAAACCTACATAGATATGTTGGATATGGTCCATGTCCAGTAAGGAAGTGCAACATTCCTCTCGTAGGCGTGAAAAATGTAAGTTTTATTCTTTCCTCTATATCCGGTAGCAGCTCATAGGTTCTGCGTCCCGTATCCTCACTGTTCCATTGTTCTTGCTACAGTTCGACCCCTCTCTTTTTAATGGCGTACTTGTCCCCAGCATAAACCCCAAGTATCTCCCTGATTTTGTCCCTGTTCTCCTTTTTCGCCCAGTTCCAGGCAGCCTGCTCACGAATTTTTATGTCCAATGGACAGATTCCCATTAGCACTAACAGCGCTCCCCCAGGTGTTGTCCTGTAGGCCCCTGCTGGACGTAGAAGCATGTTCCGCTGCACTCTTCTTACGACCATGGCAGGCACGACCCTCGTGAGTCTGTGCGCCCAGACTCCTGATCCGTATCCTACTATTGAGGTCAAGATGCTATTATGGTATAACTTGATTAAGTTGGGTGGAAGGTGACACCGCTTATGACCAATTCCGATGAGATTGTTTAATAGAACCAAGGATTTCTGAGATACGGTATCAATGTGTGATGCAAAGTTCCACCTCTCATCGATGATTACACCCAGGTATCGGGCCTCGCGGCGCCGAAGAACTGGCGTGCCATTAATTCTTACAGTGGGGTTTCTGACCAATTGGCCTTTGAGGAGTAGGTATGTGGATTTATTGGGCGCAATGGTCATTTTGCTTTTATGACACCACGATGTTAGTACAGTTAAGGCTCTCTCCACTTTCGGCTCTAAGTCCTCGCGGCTTCGGCTGCCGACCAGCAGGAGGAGGTCGTCAGCGTATGCTATGACCTCTAGCACATCGTCACAGTTCTTTAGGTCTTCAAGTAGTGGCTCCATATCGATGTCCCAAAAGAGAGGTCCTAGGACAGAGCCTTGAGGACATCCTTTGGTAACAGTCTTCCTGACTATGCCGCTAGGGGCCGATAGCCAGACCTTCCTGTCTGCACAATAGCTCCTCAGACAGCCGTATAGTAGCCCTGGGCAGTTCTTCTCCCGCAAGCAGGAAAAGAGTGAGGGCCACCACAGGTTGTCGAAGGCGCCACTGATGTCCACCATGATGCCGACGACATACTTGTGCGTGGTGGAGCCACAGACCTCGGCAGCCAGGGCGATTGCGTCAGACGCAGAACGCCCAGACCGAAAACCGAATTGTCTGTCACTCATCCCGCACAGCATGCGGTGTGCTGTCAGTCTGTTCGCCAGTAGCCTCTCAAAAAGTTTGCCCAGTACGTCTAACAAGCAGATGGGTCTGTAAGACTTAATTTCTGTGGGATCTTTGTCTGGACTCTTTTTAATGATGATTACATTAGCTTTTTTCCATATTTCTGGGAATTTCCCGAGTTTCAGACACTCGTATAACTTAGTGAGAGGAGCTACGAGCTGGGGGGCAAGGAATTGCACCACTTCCGCAGTAATGCCGTCCGGGCCAGGAGCTTTTCCTCTTTTGAGGGCCTTGATCTGGGCAGCAACCTTCCCCTCAGAGAAGGGGTAAGTTCTAATGTTATTGTTTTAGTTCCTTCGGTCTTCTCTCCTTATTCTTTTTTGTTCTTCTGTCTCGTTTTCCTCCACATCGTCAGGTAACAGGACCCGAAGGAAGGCCTCAGCAGTTTCCTGCCACGTGCCCGTCATCCGGTCCCCGTCCCTGACGGTGGATAGCACCATAGGTGATCTTATCTTTTCCCGTACCAGTTTGTACGGGACTCCCCATGGGTCTGTAGCCAATTGGCTTTTTACGTAATTTTCCCAGCTTCTAAGTCTGACTGCCCTTAGCTCCTGTTGAAATTGATCCTTACTTTCTCTATAGGTCTGCAGCCATCTTTGTTTTTCTCTCCAGACGACACTCCGCTGGTAGTACCTCCTTGCCCTCCTCACAGCCTGGCGCATCTGTCCTAATTCGACCGACCATGGTGTGGGGGTGGCCGCAACGGCTCTCCTTCTGGTTGGTACAGCAGCTCGCACCGCCCTGGTGATCGCCTGTACAAGTTCTTTGGCGCATTCTTCCACGTTTTCGTCACCCTCCAGCAATGTCGGGATGTTGCACTCTTCCGCGAGACGGTCCCAGTTGGTCTTGTCGTAGATGAGCTGCAGCTCCCACCCCATGTCCCAGTGGCACTCCCTTTCCCCAATAGTGAATGTAATTAAATTATGATCACTGGTGGTTGCTCTGTCCCACACTTTCCAGTTGTCGACTTTTGTGGCCAGGTTTGGTATTACTAACGTAACGTCAATGTTTGTGCCTTCTCCCCCGCCGCCAATATAAGTGGGGGGGTTCCCTTGTTGGTTGGCAACCACCAGTTGCAATGCCATGATAGTCTCCTCAGCCTTTAGTCCCCGATCGTCGTGCGTGCCACTGAACCATAGGGGGGACTTTGCATTTATATCTGCCGTCACGAGCATCCTGCGTCCCCGCAATGCCGTGGCAACTTGTGTAAGTGTCTCCAAGAACTCAACTATTTCTCTTCCATATTGGAAGTATATATTGGAGATGTATATCACTCCTGTAGGTGTTTGAAGTTCCACGACATTGCAGTGTTCGCCAGAAAACTGCGCAAGGACTGTGGCTCTAAATGATCTGTTGGTAATTACTACTGCAGCTTTTGGCTGTAGGTCAGAGTGTATGACTTGCCAATTGGCAGCCATGAATGGGATCCGCCCCGCTTGGGAGTACGGTTCCTGTAAACAGATTGTGAGTGTTTATCTGACCCACGTTTAGTTGGCTCACGTGGGAAGTAGGTATGAATATGTGATTCTGGCCAGTTTTTGGACCAGTCGTGGGCTACTCTGCCATTAGTTATCACTGCTTGATAATATAATTCATCCATGTCGAATTTCTCATTTCTTCTTTCGAAGACCTTTTTGACTAGATCTCGCAGGGCTCCGAAGTCAGTGGGGAGATTCATTGTCTTGAGCTGGATTCTGTCCACAGCCTCCATTACCGGAAAGGTGACATCTCTACCATACTCGTGGCCGACACGTACCACATGTCTCAATGCAGTACTGAGGATTGCCGGCTCCTCTAATCTTGATAGCTGCAATGCATGCTCCAGGTTGGGGTATATTCGTTGGGGATCAATTCCCATTACACCCCGGGATGGTGAGTCAGAGGATGGATTTGAGCTGCTCACTTCATTATACTGGACATGTTCGGTGGTTACTACTTCTTTCCTATGAAATTGTGAACTCCCAAGTACAGGATGCCTGTGGGGTCGAGAATGCTCTTGGTTCGACCCAGGTCCCCAGCAGCATTGGTTATTACGCGGGACTCGCATTTGAAAGGGCCGGGATTAAAATTCTCTTCCAACAATCCTAATTTAGGTTTTAGATCGTTTCAATTAAATCGCGGAAGACAAACACCGCAATAACCTCCTTGAAGGAAACTAAATAGCCGATTTCCTTTGCCATCCTTGACGAACTCTGCTTGTGTTGCATCTGTTATAACCTAACCGTCGATGAGACGTTGAGGGTCAAGGTACCTTGCTATTCTTCCTTTCACTGAATCACCCATTATACTGTGTGCAAAGCGTACAGCAGCAAGATGTTAGAACTTTGGAATGTATACGACGATTCCACGGCGATAAATATGGTATATTGTCGAGGTTTTATCCCAATGCCTTCCACCCAATCTGTAAATACTGTGCAAGAAGGCAGCTTTGTTAAGCTACCAAACTTGTGAGAGGGCTGTTTCAATTTTTTCCCAACCTCCGATCAGTCGCGAAATGAAAACTAAAGTCAAAATCAAAAATGTTTTATCTCCAACGTATAGGTACAGCTTCCCGCTACTTTTCTACACAGACGCGTCTCCGACGTAGGCATTTGGCGCAGTGTGCTACAACTCGCCAACATCCTCGTCGTACAAGGCAAGTAGCTGTGCTTTCCGCCAATTCTCTTGGCTGGTTTACATTCCGTTACTTGCGCCAAAATGTTGTCTCATAGCCAGCAGTTCACGTGAGCGAATAGATGAAAATATAAGGTCCAGGTCGTACGCTGAATGATCGAACATTTTCCATCGAAAACGCTGCAGAAGCGGCGTCGTCGTCTCTGCAGTGGGCGGTGGAGCATTGTTATGAAAAAGTAAGCGTGACAGTTAGGGTATGTGGGCTGCATGACATCAGGCTGAACCCCTCAGCAGGCACTTCACATTTGGCGACAGACTGTTGTTGTAAGTACTTTCACATGATCACTGCACACTCAGAAATGAAAAGTGTCATTTGAAGCAATCGACGGACGTCTAGAGACGTCGCGCAACACATTTGTGCAAAGCTTCACCTAATTTTCACTGTAAGGTTAATGAAACTTCGCGATCGATCGGAGCCTTGGAAAGAAAAGCCCTCGAACATGCGTATTAAATGAGCCGTTTCGACAAGGAAAAGAGGTGATACCTCACCAACAGCAGAGTCTTTTAGATTCATTCTCGAGCAAGCAGGAACGTCGAGCATAGTTAGTACTTCGATGGGTGACTGCCTGGGAACAATGGTGCCATATGAAGACTTGCAACATGCCGTTGAGCCATACGACGATCATCAGCTAATTGCTAGGGAGTCTGACTGCTGCCCTCCCCTCCACAACCGCTCTCCCGTAACGCAAGACAAAGGTTCCTAAGAAACAAAAAAGGTGTTAGTGTATCCTCTAATTTCCTGAATAACTGCAAGGGAATAAAATACAAGGCACTATCGAAGAACTTACGCGGCACTGAAGTTTGGCACGAATGTGAATGTCTCCCAATTTAACTGAGAAACAGGAACTTTATTTTGAGGATTACAATGTAATTATTGTTAAGTCTTCGAGTAGGGTTATCTTTCGAAAACCAGTAGCGTGCAGCAGCACAGGTGTAAATGGATAAGTTTAAACCTTCATTAGTACAAAAGCTGATCGAGATGTGAACAGTGATGATAAATACAGAGGTAACCATATCCCGAGAAATTTTTACTGTTTATCTAAGTGGTCAGTAGAGACGCCTGACGAACTGTCTCCGGTGATGCAGATTACATTCCACACAATGTGCCATTCCCCTACATGCTGACATTTCGTTGTTCGTTCGAAGAGCCTTGAAACTAGTGGCAGAAGGAGTGGCTGTTAGTGACGGACAGTAAGCTGCTGTCAGTGGAGCCAACCATGCGACCGTGGCGTTCCTCACACCAGTCACTCCAGCAGGTGAAACTGACGCTGACCCTCCTCCGAATAGGACATTGCCTCTTCTCCCCCACCCCACCTCCCTCCGCCACACCGTTCTGTAACACGTTGCTTCATACTCTGATGAGAGGAGGCCTCCCTGATGCCTGTGACTGGGTGCAGTATATGATGAGGGAGAAGCAAATTTAGTCCGGGTCTACCTTATATTTTTGCTGAGGAGACGAGTGTGGTAAAGATTTTAAAAATTTATGAAGTATCTGCACTCCAGCCTAAGCCTAAGCCTGGATACTTTAGTGTGTTGCACAGTGGCGGATTCATCTCTGTTACTACAGCGATCAGCCAGCCCATTGTTTGGTACGCTAATTCTTTCCACAGCTTTGTCCTTTGTAACTGGAAGTTTTAAATCTGCGAACTACGTGATTTCTGTGCGCATGTGGGAATGTTTTGGGAAGTTTTTGAAATTTTTCATTATACTTCGCTTCATTATACCGTGCGCTATCCACTCTCTTCTCATCAAATTTAAGTACGGGCGCTGAGGACCTTGTGCGCCCACACAAACGTATTGAGTGACAATTTAGATCTATCACGGTCGTCTGTCGATCTTATGGTACTCAGTAACCAGGTCAGGGCCTCTTCGCTAACGGTATGCCGTCCGTAACGATCCGCATTAACTGATTTTGCGTTACAAACGCACGCAGGCACACCACAATTACACTCAAGAGCCAAAGGAACTGGTACACCCGTATAATATCGTTTAATGCCCCCGCGACCATACAGAAGTGCCGCAACACGCACGGACTCGACTAAAGTCTGAAGTAGTGGTGAATGGAATTGACAACATTAATCCTGCAGGGCTGTCCATAAATCAGAAGTGTGACACACAGGATCCCATGGATTCATGAGGTTGTCTCTATACCGGTACACTTCCACCCGCTCGATACAATTTGGAACCAGTCTCGTCCGACCAGGCAACATGTTATCAGTCAATATTCCAACGTCGAAGTTGACGGACCCAGACGAGGCGTAAAGCTGTATCGTGCAGTCATCAACGGCACACGAATGGGTCTTCGGCTCCGAAAGTCCATATCGATGTTGTTTCTTTGAATGGTTCGTATGCTGACACTGGGTAATGGCCCAGCATTGAAATCTGCAGCGACCTGCCGGAGGGTTGCACTTTTGTCCCGCTGAACGGTTGACTTCACTCTTCGTTGATCCCGTTCTTGCAGGATGTTTCTCCGGCCACAACAATGTCGGAGGTTTGGTGTTTTATCGGATTTTTTATATTCAAGATACACTCATGAAGTGGTCGTAAGGAAGAACCTGCACTCCATCGCTATCTCGGAGATGCGGTGTCCTATCGCTCGTGCGCCGACTGTAACACCACGTTCAAACTCAAATCTTGATAACCTGCAATTGTAGCAGCAGTACCGATCTAGCAACTGCGCCTGACATTTGTCTTATAGGGACGTTGCCGACCGCAGAGCAGTATTCTGCCTGTTCCCACCTCTATTTGAATACGGATGCCTACATCAATTTCTTTGGCGCTTCAGTGTAAATTGTGGCTTGCCTTGTACCACACCGGCCTGCATATCAGGTAGACTCTTGCGTTTTTGAACTGTGTTGTTTTTAGGAGGCGTGGGCGGGAACCACGTCAGCTTCGGCCTTAACAGTTTTAAAAACTGCCAGTTAACTAAAACAATGGCCGGTTCAAAATATTGACGAGTAATTTCATAAGCGTGTCTACAACCGCTTCCAAGAAACTAACCTATTTCATGTAACATTAACATGGGATTCAATTAAATTCTGAGCTCTGTCTGCGTTAGTTCAGAAATAAAATAGTATTACGACAGGCAATTTGCTACTAACATAGTACTTAAGCCATTTAATGAAAGCAGGCAGATAAGGGCGGTCTGTGAAAGTCGCATGAGAACGTTTGTTCTGCCGCAACTTGTAGTACCGCAGGCTTCTCCGAATACCGTAGTAGCAGGCGACAAATGCAAACTCGTATGGACAAGCCGAAGAACAGCCGCTGTCGCCCGATACATGCATTTCAACCTGCCGTATAAGGATCTCACTGCCAGCGCGGATACGAGATGGGCTGCGCGCGGCAGCAAGAACAGTTAAGGCGAACGTCAGGACATCAGATATGAACAGCCCCCTAGCGCCCAGTGACTGAAATACGAGGAGGAGTTAATGTAAAGAAAAGGCAGCGGTGCGGCGTGATAACGGGACAAGTGCGCCTGTCGGTTGCGCGCAAATTACAGACCACATCTCCCTAACGGGAAGGCGGGCGTATACGGCCGGCATAACTCGTCTCCGTGTCATTCGCGGGTCGTTAATATCGCGCGTCCTTCGCCGGTTCAGCGACCTCTCAACCGGCGACACTCCGCCGAACGAGCTCCGGGAAGGGAGCACTGAGTGCCAGCTTATTTTGAATTATCGTTAACGAAAACACGCAGCAGACTGACAGGCTGTTACTTCCAAACGGAGAAGGTCTCTCAGGTGGGAGAGATTGACTACTCTCCGTAGATGAATTATTCGGTACTGTCTCATAATTTTCGGATGGGCTTTATTTCTTCTTGCCACTGCCACATAGCGAACTACTCTAGACGCCTTCTGCTGCATGGCCACGAGAATATATGACTAAAGATGTATAGATACATCTGTTTACTTCTTTCCGTGTGTTATTTAGAACTGAGACGTCGACTTAACAGTAAATTCTCTGCGATAATTCTGAAACACAGAATCTCTAGAGTTCACTCTATTGTTATCTCACATATGATCCATTCCCTGGAAAGTGAAACTTCTCTGAATGTAACACTTCCTGTTCCTTTGTTTACTGGCAGATCAACGCAGTTCGTGTAATCAGACCACCGCTGTATATTGTCCATATTCACGTCACGTCCGTTTATTTTTATGTTAATACTTCAATTCTAATTGCGTAAATGATACGTCCGTAACCACGGAATGACTCGTATGGAAAAAAATCTAATGAGAAATAATTTCCCTGTGATGATCTCAAAATAATCTCCATATAGCATTGGTAATAATTATTATTGTCATTGACTTAGAGATGATATCTGGCATCTCTCCACAGATTTATTGTTACACGGGTTGTGCCCGAAAAAGAATAGATACAAAATTGTTTCTGGAATGTTCCACTCCTGAATAACGCCACAAGTGACGGCTGCTACGGAGATTCCCGAGGTTTTAACGACAAAGATTTAGTTCCACGTAAGGCGAAAAGACACTTCTGATGCTGAGCAGGCTAGTGAAATATTTTGTCATAAATATTTTACCGCCCACTTGCGATAAAGACCCCACAATCGTATTTAACAGATACTTCCTGTAAGTACAGTTCTCTGTTTCCATATCTGACTGTGTATGCAGCCACGATCGATTCCGTCCGGGGGGATTAACGCCGAGGGGTATGCGTACCAGCCAGCCTCGCTGGCTGTGGTTTTGTAGGCGGTTTCGCACGTCAGACTAGCTGAATACTGGGCTGGTTCCCATTTTCCGCCTCAGATACGCCCAATGCAAACATGTCGAACGCTTTCTCACGCTTTCAGATAGAATTTAGTCTGTATGACGACTGGGTACACTGCTTCTGTTTTGTCTAATACTGATGCTCCCTGTTTCAATTGAAAGTCCCTGTTCCACAATCTAATAACTGCACTTTTTTCAGCTAGTCATATAGCTATGTAAGCGTGTAGTAAAGGAAACAGCAATGTTAAACAGTTCTAAAATGTTTGATTAACAAAAATTTTAATGCTTTTATTATTCCGTGAATGTATTTGTGGCTCCAAACTACTTGCCTACAGGATGATGGAAAGGTCAAGGTTCGTCAAACACTAGTACAGCACTTATTCACATTTTCATTATATTTTCTTTATTTCCCACCCAGTAATGACAGATAATGAAATATATGCATCAGTTTTCTGTATACTGCTAAAGAGTTTTCTTTGGGGTGTACACAAATTTCACTGTCTTCAATTAAGTTCGTAAAACATTCCAAATGCATTTCCAGTACAAATTACATTTTCCAAAACGAAAAAGTCGTACTTGGTACACATTCGGACCACAGCAACAAGACTAACAACCCCTCATCTATACAAAGACTATCACACAAGCTCGTGTCAAAGACTAATTTTTGGCACATATGACAAACGATATATTGCATTACAGCATGAATCTAGTTTCTTCTAGTGCCAGCAATTTATCAAATTAACTTCTGTACATAGTTAGTTACATACATGTATGAGCAGCTATAAGGATAATATGCTTCTTGAAGTTAGTAATATATAAAAAAATTATAAATCTTTATTATTGTACATAATTCTGAAACAGAGTTTCGTAATAATTATGGTGTATGCCATATTGCCAGAACAACAGACGTTTCTCTCTCATGATTTTGCTTACGGAAAATTGAATCTGCTTTCAACAAAATTGTATGTTCTTCATTTAATAGATAATAAAATGTTAACAGAAATTTCGTTACCAAAATATTGTGAGTGCGTAATTCATGCCGTTTATGGACAAATGAAATGGAATTTATATGGTAATTGACTTCTTTAAAAAAAATCTTTATTAAAGAGAAACTTGGAAAAGTATGAAACGTAAATAAATATTTCCATACAATAAAACGATCCCACACGGTTGGCATCATCTGTGTCTGATGGAATCGCAAATTCCGTCATATAGGCTTTAGTATCGCTAATTACTGTGTATCAAAGAGCCCCATAATTCTGGTACGTTATACTTGGAGACCGATGACCCTAGCTGTTTGGTCTTCTTAAACACTTACTCAGGATCAGCATCCGATTTCTATACTTAAACAAATGTGACATACCTAGTCTTATTTGGGCCTTTTGTGTTTTATTTATATTTTTAAAGTATTGCGAAGATTCCAATATTACAATATTTTCCCAAGCAGGAGCTTTTAGAGTTGCCAAAATGTAGTGAGAGTCTATTCCCAGAGCCAGACAGACTGAGCCGTATATATGTCCTGGCAATATAGTGCTTACAAGCAGGTCTGTGTGAGAGTAGCAACTCGCTACTTGGAAGGATTTAATGCACGCAGACATACAGATAATGGATGGCCCAGAGAATGGGCGTAACACTCATGCTTTCGTTATGTAAGTTCCTTTGGCTGTAAGGATGGCTGTGTGCTTCCTACATGATGACATCCCTTTAAATTTTAGTCATGTGACATCCTCTAAATCTAACCTTTCCTAGAAAGTGGGCCGGCCGCGGTGGCCGTGCGGTTCTAGGCACTTCAGTCCGGAACCGCGTGACTGCTACGGTCGCAGGTTCGAATCCTGCCTCGGGCATGGATGTGTGTGATGTCCTTAGGTCAGTTAGGTTTAAGTAGTTCTAAGTTCTAGGGGACTGATGACAGATGTAAAGTCCCATAGTGCTCAGAGCCATTTGAACCATTTTGAACCTAGAAGGTGGATCGGCAGAACTGATCGCGTTTTTCTTGGCCTCCAAGGTCCCTGGACCTTACGCGTATAGGTTTTTGCCTGTTGCGATGGTTAAAAGGTGAAGACAACAAAGGAAAAGTAAACGGAACGACTCGATTGTTCAGGCAGCGACTAGTGCTGTTCACATGAAAGACCGCCAAGACGGTCTCGGACGAGCTACACGTGGCTTTGAGAAGAAAACTGGGAAGTGCACTGCGTTGGTGCGGGCGTGGAGGGCCCCCTTCTTTGTTAAAGTGCACTGAAGTCTGATGCAGAATTTGTGATAGTAAACCTTGGACTTAAACATTTGACTTCGCTGAACACCTTTCGTGAGTATTTGTTCGGTTACATTCTAATTTCTCAATATTTTTAACCATTAAGTACAGTATACGTTAGATGAGATGTTTCATTCCACATTTACTGTTCTTCTTAAACTGTGTACGTTAATTTTTTATCATGCACATCCTATAGACTTTTGTTGAGAGGACGAACAACATGATTTCTATGATAATCGTTGGCTTTCAAGTGATTAAACTTTGTCGCTATCAGTCCCTTTATCTTCAGAATGCTCAGCAATGGTGAGGATTGTCAGGGTTTTATCGAGGTGTATCATCTATTGCTGATCTAATATTAGGTTAAAATAAGTGTGGGTAAGATGAAGATGGAATGATCAAACGAACAAGTTACTACAGACACAAGCAGTAGACTTAATGCACGTAATTTCGGCTAGACTTTTGTTTTACCTCACCTATTTGCATTTCCCCACTTAGGCACTCATTCACATCCTTTCGTGCGCACTACGTTAGATCCTCCAGTCTTCCCAGACGTTTCTATTCTAGACCCTAATTTTTTAAGACCATTTAAGTCATCTTCGAGTATTCTCTCTCTCTCTCTCTCTCTCTCTCTCTCTCTCTCTCTCTCTCTCTCTTTGAAGTATGCTTACTCCAATACATTTTTTCGACGACCACGTCCTCACTGCATTACCTAAGCTACAGTTCTTCTACAAGGTAAGATTTCATGAACTGAGTCACTAGTTCAACAAACCTTTCTATTACCAGTAATTAATTTCTTAAACTGTTGACGATTCAGCGGGAGAAAGAGCCTATCTGCGAGGAATTTCATATGGAGTAAATTTATTAAGTTTACTCAGAATGCGAGCGTCTGCATCCGCTGCCGTTATCAGCATGAATGTACGTCATCGCGTCGTTCTGAAGCAAACTAATGCGGAAAAGTTTGAAAGTAATCTCGAGGAAGGAAAATACAAGTGTCCAGACTGCCATTGTAACAGGAAATAGAACAATTAAACTGAGAAAAATGAACTTTTATCTTCATATCATTTGCGCCCACAACTTCGCAGCTACCGAGGAACTCTGAAGCATTTTGGGCACAGTAGACACTGAATCACGTTGCTTGCTCGTTTTTATATTCATAGTATGTGCCAATATTAAAGCTGCATTTCTTCACAGTGTTCCTCGATATCCCCACTCAGGATCATAATTGTTTAGCGAGTTCCATACCAACCAGCTTTCACTGTGTCCAGCGGTTAGCTGCCCGGCTGCTGTCGAGAATCTGCGGAGATGAGGCGTTGTCTTCTACCACAGTACCAGCTTCGCCTTGTCTGAAGCATCTCAAATGATTTTAAGTTATTTTTGGACGTCAGCTGTTGAAAGGAGAAGGCAGTGTTCACACAACGGTTGGGCGCCGTTCTGCTCCACTTCAAGTCCCTCCATACCAGCACCCAGTTATCTGCCTACAGAGTGTGGCACTGCAGAGTTCATCAGAGTAGGTTTGAAGCAACCTGTAATCGGCTTACGCGTTTCGTCCATCTGCCTGATAACATAATCATTACCAGACTGGAGAAGTATATTCCACAGCAGAATAATGCCAGCGCTTATGTGCGGATTGTTGAACTGTGCGAGTCCTATTTTGACTTCCAGTTCACGAATCAGATTTTTTTCTTGAGGAGATTTTCCATGAAGTTTGCACATTAGTTTCTCCAGCATGTGATTCCAAGCGTCCGACAGACAATATTCTACTGTACATCCACATCGCTCTACGATCTCATTCGCCTCGAATGTCGCTGGATGGTGACGGAGAAATTGCAGACAGACGTTCGGTGCACGAGGAGAAAACTAGAAACGAGCCACCAACGGAGCAGCTCCACTTCACAAGAGTGCGTTATTAGTGCAGCCGTAGTACCACATGGTACGTCATTACCTGCGAGTCAGAGGAGACAGGCTCTGGCGCACAGCTCGGCGAGAGCGCGTTCGGCGGGCCACGACACTGAACTGCCGAGTACCGCGAGGAGCTCGTTATAAAGACGTCGCGTCCCACGAGGAGACAGCTTCAAGGCGAGGTTACGTGCCGTGCTCAGTTTCCGCGAAACGAGCGAAAACAACGACCAGAACGACCAACCTCGAGGGCGCTTCCCTTGCTACTTCGAACAGCCACGCCACTGCCGGTAATTACGCGGAGGGACCATTCGAAACGGTCACAGACCGCTCTGCCCACATTTTCTGGGAGTAGTAGAAATCCCGCTGCCGAGGACAGTGTCTGCAACTGCTTTCTTGTAACTACAGAAGGTGACCCGCCCGAGTAAGTAACAATTACTGGAGTGTCCAATCCGAAACGCGCTTGTGCCCACGCTGAATACAGTTTGCTTCGTACTGCGATATCGTTCTTCAGGGACAGCGATTCAAGTGGCATGAATGATTATATCCTCTGCGCAGGATAGTTAGTGCAAGACAAACACTTCCCCCGTTACACAGTATACAACACGGATGTATCCAGTCGCTAATTATGCAGTCAAAATTAGGAACTTTAGACAAAGCTTACAAAAAAAAGAGGGAATTTTAAGATTGTACATCAACCAAATTTTACTTCAATATTAAGGTATGTTAAACTAACGAATTGACAATTCATCGACAGTTACATAAAAATCATTAAAAATGAAAGACTGACGTCGTTAGATTTTTACTTTCAGACGAGGAAAGTCTCTATTCGCCTCACTTCTGGGATCTGTTAAAATACTTTATATCGATAGGACAATGTATTCCATCTTTAAAAATAGTATACACTTTAAAGTATCTCTTTGACTATCGTTAAATACATTACAACGTAAGTCATCCGTGACTGCCCTATTATTGGTTTTTCCTAATTTATAGCTGGAATTTGAAGCAGTACAAAGCAAGCATGCGCAGCATTTTTGCTTCATTGGAGCTAAATAGTTATCCGCTACTGTGACTACTGCCTGTATTTCAGGATCGACACGCCTCACGGCGTATAAAATTTCGGAAGACAGTAACGAACTAAGTGTCAATTACTATTAACTTGTAAACTTGATATCACTGAAAGAACTGATGTTAGAAATTACGATACTCAACGGGGTGTTTGTTTCTTAGGAATCAAACGAAGAAACTTAAGATGCTATCTGATTCAACAGCGAATACGACAAAGACACACAAGGTTAAAACAAGCCAAGGCCTCCTCAAAAGGGTCGTGTAGTCCAGTATGAATTTACGGTGTTTAGTCGGCTATGCAGCATTCTGAGCGGGCGGGAAAGCATATTAAAAGCGACGATGCACCTGATTTACCTTACATTGGTTCGTTTTGATGAGAGCTGGACCTCTGAGCTAAAAATCTGTGAAGAAGCAATACACTGATTAAGAAACAGAGAAGGGAAAGATGTATGTAATAGCTGGTTACCGTCCAAAGCCACCTTAATTTTCGAATTAAAGAGATGAAGAATAGCCTGAAGTAGGCCCGTCTTAGAATGAGTATCATATTTCCAGACATTCGCAAGACATTTAACTTTGATTTCTGTATTCCAGCTTCCGTATACTTCGTCCCTTCGGCTTATTTGCTGCTACACTACATTACACGGAACATCAATTGCCACGTGTATGAAAGATGATCACTGGAGAACGGCTCGATCGATTTGGCTGATTTTTTTGTATGTTCGTAGTTGTCAATACAAGGTAATTTTAGGAAAAATTTTGACGGTATTTTTGTACGGAAATCTCAATGAAAGGAATGTGACGGCCGGTTTGACACTTCTGCTGTCGCATGTTTTCATAATAACGAATTCCGCAGTGAATATTGATCTTTTACGAAAATAATAGAATTGACAGCTTGATTTCAGTGTGTTATCGGTGATCATATCTTCGATGTGTTGCAGAGATTTAATTGATGGCAGTTGGTGGTAATTTCGTGCGTTGCAGACATTGAATTGATTTCAGTTGGTGGTTTATTTCCTTGGGAAAAAGAGTCACCAGTGGGGCGTCAAAATATTGGTCGGCGTACGCGCAACGCATGCTAACCACATGATCGTCTAGTAAACGAGACTGACGAAGAGCGTAGACGGCGTTTGGAGGCAAATCGAATAAAAATTTCTGGAGCGCCACCCATTATGACTCTGGAACAACGAATACAGTCGCGCTCGACACATTCAGTTAGAGCTTACGAAAAAACCGGACGACCAACGTTACTATTCGAACTGAACGTTTGGCGTTCAGATACGATCCAGCAGCCGAATACAGGGAAGTTATGTTTATGGCTAACTTTATAATCCTCTATTCATAGATTAAAATCGTGCGAAATACTGTCATTGAAGCTACTATCCTCACAAATCCAGGAGCTGGAAAGTCCTCTCTAACATCCCATGTCCTAATTATTACAACTGATTTATCAATTCATTTTGATTTATATTATTCCCAATCAAGGTCCCATTTGCATTAGCAGTAAATAAGGTCAGGGGGGGGGGGCAGACGGACAGAAAAAGGAGGAGGAAATGGATATTAAGGAGGGGAAGGAGGAAATGGATAGAATGTGGGGATAAGAGATCTACAGGTAGCAGGGGCAAGGTGTGGACACACAGATAGGAAGAAGAGGAGGAGGAGGAGGAGGACAAAGTGATTGGAGAGGGGGTTCGGAGGAGGAGGAGGAGGAGGACAAAGGGATGGGGAGGAGGAGAAGGAGATAGAGAGGGGGGGTTAGAAATAGAGTAGGAAGCATATCCATTTCTCGTACATATTTAGCAATTGCGAAAGATTGCCATGCTCGCTAGATGTAAATAAAAAGAGAATGCATTGAATAAGAAATTATGAAATGAACTGACAAGAAAGATATTTTCCCGTTAAAATGAGTAGTGACAATGGGTGCTGTTGCCGTTACAAGGAAGATGGTGAAACACGCTGTGTCTTAACGTGCTGATCTTAACACACGAATTACTAACAGCGTCGGATGTCCCGCTGCATGAGACACCGCGGCGTGTTTTAGAATTTAACGCAGGACTTAATGCTGAAATCCTGTGAGTAGGGACTATACGACTTCACATGTTAGCGACCTGGGCCACAGCGGCAGGTACCAAGGGGTACCCACTGCTGTACCCACGTAAAGGATACGGCTGAAATTAAAAGATGTATGTCAGCACGATCTCAGGTCAAAACATCAGCTGTATCACCATCAGATACTAATCTCAAGTTACTGAGCACAATGGACTTAACATCTGAGGTCATCAGTCCCCGATAACTTAAAACTACTTAAAGCTAACTAACATAAGGACATGACACACATCCACGCCCGAGGCAGGATTCGAACCTGCGACCGTAGCGGTCGCGCGGTTCCAGATTGTAGCGCCTAGAACCGCCAGGCCACACCGGCCGCCAAAGTTACTATAACAAACTGAAAAACTTTTAACACACGCATGAAGAGCTGCAGTTTTGTTGAAGAAGGAACATATTGTGCAAGGTAAACGAAAGGCACTGAACGATACAAGATGGATTCTGAGTTCCACGATCACATCTTCGGTGATCTGCGAAACATCGATAGGATATTAACACACACCAGACGCCGAAATTGTTTGGAAACGGGGTCCTTAATTCCAATTTCTCTGAAGATCGAGGGATAAATGCTTTTTAGCTATAATATTCGTACGAATGGGGGGAGGGGGGAGGGGAGGTATCTTTTAGTGTCTCCGTAACACCACCGCTTGCGTCTCTCATTTTGTTCACAAATCTCAGAATAATTTCAGAAACAGCAAGAGTAATCACAGCAGTCCTGGACAAATCAAAATGCGAAGGCTTGAGACGCTATTAATGGCTAAGACTTCCAGACAGATGCGTCGGAACTCGGATCGGCACGTTTCCCTTTCGCTGGTGAAGTTACTAACATCTGAGGCACGGGGGAACCTATCATGATCTGCCCTCACAGCGCCAATAGACCAGTACGTCTGTTGGTGATGGTTATCAGTTTGTAGGAGGGGGACATTAAACATGATGGACCGCTTGGTGCTTTTTGAGAATTGAACCGCTCAGTTTGCAGGACTGCTACGGTTCCACTCTGTCTCCTATGACACTGTACTCAGTGGATACAAGGCGGCTTGAGGGGTTGGGCTTGCAACCCTCCCCCTCGTAGCCCCGCGGCAAACAAAAGGTTGCACTCCACCGCAATCAGGCCAGAAGCCCGTTCACGGGTTGAGCGTCACAGATTACCTTTTATCCCACGTTCAGTACTGAGTCAGATGGTGGTGGCGTAATTACGACAATGCCCTTATGATTGGATTGTTTGGAGGGAAGAGACCAAACAGCGATGTAATCGGTCTCATCGTATTACGGCAGGACGGGGAAGGAAGTCGGCCGTTGCCCTATCGAAGGAACCATCCCGGCGTTTGCCTGGAGCAATTTAGGGAAATCACGGAAAACCTAACTCAGGATGGCCGGTCGCGGGATTGAACCGTCATCCTACCGAATGCTAGTCCAGTGTGCTAACCACTGGCCACCTCGCTCGGTTGCCCTTATGATCAGGAGCGACAGAGTTACCTACCCACTCTGCCATTCCCATTTACGATTCTCCATTTCCATACAGATAAAGTACGACAGTTTCCCCAAACTGATCAGGGCAGATTTCTTAACCATTCATATTCAACAGAGCCGTTATGTTGTTAATGACATCGTCCGAGCGAGAAGATCCAGTTGTTGAGACAATGAGCTCAAATTACGGAGACGGTGAATTGAGATGCCTGTTCGGCTATACGTGTTTGTCGGCGATACTTCCTCAGAAAAATCAAAATGCAGGAGAAGGATCGTTCGTTCATGAAGGACACATTCTGTTTCCTAATGTTTTCTTGTCCAATCCGATAGAATGCTCAGTATCCAACAACCTCATCTTTCGAAATACAAATTCTCTTGTCTTCCATTATTAAACGTCAGCATACTCATTTAGTGTGTGTGATCTAACTTCTCCAATACTTTTTCCCAAATTTTATAGTCATTCAGTTGTTGACCCTTTTACAATTTTCATTTATGTTTTTAACATTTATCGTTTATTATGTTTGATATGTTAATCATATACGAGGGCAGTTCAATAAGTAATGCAACATTTTTTTTCTGAAACAGGGGTTGTTTTATTCAGCATTGAAATACACCAGGTTATTCCCCAATCTTTTAGCTACACAACACTATTTTTCAACGTAATCTCCATTCAATGCTACGGCCTTACGCCACCTTGAAATGAGGGCCTGTATGCCTGCACGGTACCATTCCACTGATCGATGTCGCAGCCAACGTCGTACTGCATCAATAACTTCTCCATCATCCGCGTAGTGCCTCCTCGGATTGCGTCCTTCATTGGGCTAAACATACGGAAATCCGACGGTGCGAGATCGGGGCTGTAGGGTGCATGAGGAAGAACAGTCCACTGAAGTTTTGTGAGCTCCTCTCGGGTGCGAAGACTTGTGTGAGGTCTTGCGTTGTCATGAAGGAGGACAAGTTCGTTCAGATTTTTGTGCCTACGAACACGCTGAAGTCGTTTCTTCAATTTCTAAAGAGTAGCACAATACACTTCAGAGTTGATCGTTTGACCATGGGGAAGGACATCGAACAGAATAACCCCTTCAGCGTCCCAGAAGACTGTAACCATGACTTTACCGGCTGAGGGTATGGCTTTAAACTTTTTCTTGGTAGGGGAGTGGGTGTGGCGCCACTCCATTGATTGCCGTTTTGTTTCAGGTTCGAAGTGATGAACCCATGTTTCATCGCCTGTAACAATCTTTGACAAGAAATTGTCACCCTCAGCCACATGACGAGCAAGCAATTCCGCACAGATGGTTCTCCTTTGCTCTTTATGGTGTTCGGTTAGACAACGAGGGACCCAGCGGGAACAAACCTTTGAATATCCCAACTGGTGAACAATTGTGACAGCACTACCAACAGAGATGTCAAGTTGAGCACTGAGTTGTCTGATGGTGATCCGTCGATCATCTCGAACGAGTGTGTTCGCACGCTCCGCCATTGCAGGAGTCACAGCTGTGCACGGCCGGCCCGCACGCGGGAGATCAGACAGTCTTGCTTGACCTTGCGGCGATGATGACACACGTTTTGTCCAACGACTCACCGTGCTTTGGTCCACTGCCAGATCACCGTAGACATTCTGCAAGCGCCTATGAATATCTGAGATGCCCTGGTTTTCCGCCAAAAGAAACTCGATCACTGCCCGTTGTTTGCAACGCACATCCGTTACAGACGCCATTTTAACAGCTCCGTACAGCGCTGCCACCTGTCGGAAGTCAATGAAACTATACGAGACGAAGCGGGAATGTTTGAAAATATTCTACAAGAAATTTCCGGTTTTTTCAACTAAAATTGGCCGAGAAAAAAATGTGTTGCATTACTTATTGAACTGCCCTCGTAAATGTGCTTGTCTTTGCGCCATCTGGCAGACTAGCGCCCTCTGTCCAGAAAAGTAGCATCATGGAAGGCACTTCAGTTTGACGGGGAAGTTGCACAACAATTTACGAGTTGCTCACTGTAGCTAGGTTCTGACGGTATCTTCCATATTTTTTTATACATCGTACATAGATATGCCAAGTTTGGAAAGAAGCAGTTAGTAATGGGGACTAAAGAACCGGGGAGGAAGAGCCAGGGCCCTAGCCGGAATTTTAAAAAAATATAAAAAATCCAGGTTTGTAACGCTTGATAAGTAAGAAACGTTACCAACGAAACGTTACCAACGAAACGTTACCAACGAAAAATAGTGACTTTAAACTATCGTTATTTATGTACACACAACTGCATGTACTCTGTAAAGGACAAAAACTGTTATGCTCCGCAAATACAGAAAATAGCAATGAGTATGTCGCTTGTGCTCGGAAACAGTGGTTGCAAATGCTACTGATGTGTTCGAAAGACTTTTGACAATTGTTAATACACGAGATAGACGCCTAATAAGAAAAATACTCTGGCAGAGTATTCGTTACTTTAAAAACAATTATATTAAGCTTTACATTCGTTTATCAATGTCTGAAAGAGGCAAACAGTCCAGGAGCTAATTCAAATACTACCGAACTGTTTTACACTCGACAGTGACGTCACAGCGTGATCAGTATGCCAAATCCCAACATTACTACAAGTTTACGCACCCACAGTAGCGAAGCTAGCGGGCACCACCGTAGAAATGAAGTGTCTGTATATTATATAGTCTGTGCTAAATATATAAAAGGGTATTGCGTTACTTTTTATACAGTGGTGGTTCTCAAAATGATGCAACGAAAAACACTTTCGTAAAACTACTAAAATAAATCAAGCAGCGAATTCCGTAATTTTATCTGGGGCTCCCGTAAGACGGTAATTTTACCCTAGGAATCGTGATAATTACAGACAAATCGCAACACTTGGCATGTCCGAGTAGATACTGTATGTAGTTAGAGAAGTTTAAGAACAGTGGTTTATGTCTGTTGCACATATGAGGTTGATTGCCTGGTCAGTCTAAAACTGTCATCCTTTTATGAACTTCTGATCAAGACAAAGTTTATATTTCTTCTAAAGATAACCACGTCGTACGCAGTTTTTGAATTCTAGTACTTCAATATTTTGTTCGTTTATATTATACACTCGCTGTTTCACAATTCTGCTACAATACGGAAGAGGTGGAGCCAATGACCACTGATATTTCTGTTTTCGCAATAACATTCGCAGCTCTATGGTATAAGGATGACGAATGGAAAGAACAATCATTTCCATTAAGTGATCCGGAGCTTAGAAAACAATTTTCACAGCAGACACCGTTGGGCCAACAAGCAGTGGCAATTTTTTTTTTTTTTTTGGAAGAATAGAAGTTTTTATACCATTCAGGGCTTGAACCAGAGAACGCAGGTAAGTTCTTCGTCGCGAAGCATCTTGGTTTCCTAAACAATAACTTTATGTAATCGAGGAGAGCTATTTATGTCAATGAGAATATAATTTTGTAATTAGTGCGAGTTATCCCCAGATTGAAGATCTCTTAAATAATTATAGCGACGTCTTCACTAGCTTACGCTATGATGCTTACATTAACTAGGACATATACTGTTTGGTCAATGGTTAGAGCACAATATAATGCTGTGGTTACCCTCCTTATTACTGTCGGATAGTTGAGAGATCCTGAATCGTTTATCTAGGGCACCATTTAGCTGCTAGCAGAGCTAGCATTACGCCTGTAGTCACGGCAGCAGTCTGTCACAGACTAATTGCTAATCGGAGCACGCCAGGTTTGCTAGCATAGACAGCTGGCGATGCTTGGCCGGAACTGCGCAGTACGGAGAGCGTGCTCCCGTGCTCTCCAACTACAAACCCAGATTCGAGAACCGCGCACCTGGCGGAAGGCCATCTGTGAATGTCTCGAGAGTGCGAAAGCTGCAAAGCGACTCACACCACGCACCTGCACGCCAGTGGTATTGCCCGTTTATGAAGTTCCGTTATACCTCACACTGTCAGGCGGCGGCGGTTATTGGAGCCCCTCAACTACCTTGTCATCAGCGCCCGTACGAAGACCCCTTTTTTTTTCATAGTCCATTCTAGCCACCGTCACAAATGATGATGATGATGATGATGAAATGGTGAGAACAACAGAAACACCAAGTCCCCGGGCAGAGATTAGAGAATAGATTAGTACTTGTTCCATAGATCATGAATACGACAGTTCGTAATGATGTGGAACGTGTCAGGTTAATAAAAGGTGTCTATACAATATATTACATTACACGAAACAGTACATGCCACTTAATAATTTTTTTTGGTGGGGGTTCGGGAAGTACCCACTTACTATATCCAAAAATTCATCTAATGAGTAAAAGGAGTTGCCATTAAGAAATTCTTTTAATTTCCTTTTAAATGCTATATGGCTATCTGTCAGACTTTTGATGCTATTAGGTAAGTGACCATAGACTTTTGTGGCAGCATAATTTACCCCCTTCTGGGCCAAAGTTTTAGATTTAAGCTTTAGTAGTGAAGATCATTCTTTCTCCTAGTGTTGTAGCCATGTACACTGCTATTACTTTTGAATTCGTTCGGATTGTTAATAAAAAATTTCATAAGTGAATATATATATTGTGAGGCTACAGTGAAGATCTCTAGCTCTTTAAATAAGTGTCTGCAGGATGATCTTGGATGAGCTCCAGCAATTATTCTGATTACACGCTTTTGTGCAATGAATACTCTTTTACTCAATGATGGGTTACCCCAGAATATGCCACACGGAAGCAGAGAATGAAATTAGGCGTGTTAAGCTAATTTACTGAGATGTATATCGCCAAAATTTGCAATGACCCTAATAGCGTAAGTAGCTGAACTCAAACGTTTCAGCAGATCCTCAGTGTTTTTTCCAGTTCAACCCCTCATCAATGCATACACCTAGAAATTTTGAATATTCTACCTTAGCTAGCGATTTCTGATCGAAGTCTATATTTATTAATGGTGTCATTCAATTTACTGTGTGGAACTGTATATACTGTTTTGTCAAAATTTAATGAGAGCCCATTTGCAGAGAACCACTAAGTGATTTTCTGAAAAACATCGTTTACAATTTAAACAGTTAATTCTTGTCTGTTGGGTGTGATAGCTATACTTGTATCATCGGAAAAAAGTACCAGTTTTGCATCTTCGTGAGTATAGAATGGCAAGTCATTAATATATATTAAGAACAACAGAGGATCCAAGACCGAACCTTGCGGCACCCCATTCTTGATTGTTCCCCACTTTGAGAAATTACCAGATTTTTGCGTATTATGTGAACTGCTTATTTCAACTTTCTGCACTCTTCCAGTTAGGTATGATTTAAAACATCCCGGCCCGGCCGGGAGTCTGACGGTGGTGTATTGGGAAAGAGACACTGCTTGTCTTTATTTATCTGGTCTCTAGCTACCTAGGTAGTTTCAAGAAACCCTTCAATAAAATAATGGAAAGTGAGTAACAAGGCTAGGAAACAAACATCACCAAACTTGCATATTGCAACTGCGCAGGCTTCGGAGGTCAGAGTCAGTCGATATGAAAGATTTCTTGATATCGTCTCGAGTCATTTTTGTAACAGGTGTCACTGAATGAAATCGACGTTTTAGCTGTACCTGCAGCTACTGTGAGTAGACCAAGGACTAGAGACGAAATGCGAAAGCACGGTCGTCAGTGTAATGTTAACACTTAGCACTGAAAGCACATTTATTACTAACACCATCGTACAGCCAGAGCTAAACTAACCGCCAGCACCGTGAGTGCAGCTATCTATGTTAATATCTGATATTCCAGAATACGCAAACACTCGAAGCATACAATATTTCTAGAAGCTTCCAGGAAGGACAAGTACTAAATGACAAATAATACTGGTGATTGGATTTGAACTAGCAATTCGCAGCACGCCAGCAAGTGTCGGTAAACACCACGCTTATTGCAGCCACCAGACATCGTGGCAATGTGAAGCGGTGTCAAACTATGACAGACTCAGGGACAATAATTCAAAGCTGGCAATGGAGACTCCGTGCCCTGAGGTTTCGAGATTTGTGAAATTCCACTTTTCCCTGAACCAATATTTCTTATCTGTAAAACATTTACTCGTTTTAATGACTAGAAACGAATTTTTTCTGAGTTGCCACGTCAAGAATCTGCACCAATATTCTAATTTCTGCTAATATTTACAGTTTTATCAATAACTGTTAACGTTATAAATTCTTAGTGCCCCCGGAAATCCCCTAGTTACTATTATCATTCCGTGCTATGCCATGACATTTGTGATCACCTCAAGCATGTACAGAAGGAATCATTACAGGAAGACGTTTCGAACTGTGGCCACTGGAATGCAATATATTATCAATATTTTATGACACTTACATGCAGTCAGATAAGCATGGACGTACACGGGCATAATGTATCATTAAAAAAATCGTCTGCAAAATTCTTAAAGCCGCCTAAGGCCGAAACTGTACAACTGTACGTGAAATACACAGAATGGCAGCTGAAGGCATCAAGAAATCATTCAACGCAACTGCAGATCCCGTCGTTACGAAAAGTATAATATCAAGACACTTTCATAACAGATGCGCATCGTGTTTCAAACCATACGCTCTTCACAGCATGCTCATTGTCGATCTGAAGCATGACGCCGCAAGAAAGTAAGGATTATTAACACTGAAATTATGAAAAACGAACCGAAGCTTGAATATTCTGTGGTGAACTAAGTAACGTGCTCGTTTGGAAACGGGTCGGTAATCAGATTTTTGAAAGATTAAAAACCAACCTTCGCATTTACATCTACTTGGAATCTCACGTGCATAGACCTAGAGCCCGACAAGCCACGGATAATGGCGGAGATTCCTGAAGTCGAGAGCGCCGGAGCTGGCGACGACTACTACATCAATCTAATGATACCTTTTCAACTTTCCTCACGCGAGTCCACTAGCAGGTCATTTCCGAAGCGGCATCTCAAGAGCGGTTTGTAAGAAAATGACTCAGTATGTGTTCCCATTAAAGCTCATTTCAATTTATCTTGTCTTCACATTATCGCAGCCACACGCACACAAGTGCAAATACGAGGTCTGTTCAAAAAATACAGGAACAATCTTAATTTCGCCCAATGGTGCGTTGAAGCACAATGCTGTTGGCCTACCTGCACACGCCTGTGTTTCATGTCTAATTGTCGGAAGTTTCATTGTTCTATGCCTGTTAGTCATTGTTCAGTGCTGTACTGAGTAGAATGTTGGGTTGCACAGTTTGCCAATGTAGAGATTGCAAAATTAGAGGAGCAATGTGTCTGCATTAAATTTTGCGCGAAATTCAAGAAAATCTTAAAATCTTTACAGAGACACACCAAATGATGCAGGAAGCCTATGGTGATGAGTGCTTAAGCTGTGCTCGGCGTTACGAATGGTTCACAATTTAAAAATGGCCGGACGGAAGTTGAAGATGACACTCGTTTAGGATGCTCTTCGACGTCGACTTACGACGCTCATGTCAGAAACGTCAACGAAACTGTGCGTGGCAATCTAAGACTGTCCGAGGGATTGCAGAAGAATATAACGTATCAGTTGGATGATGTCATGAAATACTGACACAGCATATTGGAATGCACCGAGTTGCCGCCAAATTCGTGCCACGGCTCGTGGGTCAAAATCAGAAAGACCTTCGTCTCACAATCTGTGAAGAGCTTTTGGATTGCGCAACTGAGAACGAGATGTTTAAGAGAATCACAGCTCGTGATGGCACATGAGTGTACATTTACGCTGTTGAGATCAAGGTTCAGTCTTCACAATGGGTCAAGAAAAGTTTTTCAAGACCAAAAATGTTCGTCAGGTCAAGTCAAATGTCAAAGCCATGCTAATAGTTTTCTTTGGCTGTGAAGGTATCAGTTGTGGAGGAGAGTATTTCAAAGGAGACCATGCATAGTAAGTAAAGGCGCACGTAGAAAAATTTTGTAGACAAAGTTCGGGAATTTTGTGAACACACCTCGTACATGTGAGTCACGTACACTTAACACACGAGTCCCACATTCGCGAAGGAAAGATTTCACTCTAACGAATAAAAATCCTTCCAATTAGGTGGCTATAGCTACTCCAAAAGATCTGGCAGCCGGCCATGCCATACGGTTTTACTTTTTACAGATAAAATGCTGTGGCAATCGGCAGCCCAGTTTCTCCGGATGCGGGGAATTTCCATCGTGAAAAGAGAGAGAGAGAGAGAGAGAGAGAGAGAGAGAGGTTTGCGCAGCTGGACACCTGCACGGGAAGCAGTAAGTCACGGGCAGCGCCGGCGCTACGGAAGTTGCGCAACAAAACGAGTACACCGGCGGCGGCGCTCGCTGCGCCAAGACACCTGCGCCGCGCCTTCGCCATTCGCACGCCCACAGTTCCGCCACGCCCGGCTCTACTCCGAGCCCGACCCACGTGGATGGCGTAAACAGCACGGCTCGGTCTGTGTTGGTCGCGCGGCAGCCGCTTCCAGTGCAGCGTCAGACACGTACTTGTGGACATTAATATGGTGTGTCCACCCTTCGGTTAAGTACGCTAGGGGACGTTTTCAATGAGGTGTGTCAGTATCTGTGGATGAATGACAGCGCCATTTTCCTCAAGAGCCGAAATCAGAAGTAATGATGTTGGACGCTGGAGTCTGGAGCAAAACTGATGTTACAACTGATCCGACAGATGATGCAGGCCGGTCCACTTCAGGAAGCATACTGTCCACAGACCATCGCCCCACAGGCGACAAGGTGCACAATCATGTTGATACGAAGTCAGTCTCAGAAATGTGTTCGCACCTCTTCTTAAGCGCAAGCAGCGGACAACACCCAACCACAAAAAACGCCATATACTCCTCCACACTTCACTTTTGCCCTCCCGACACTACACACAATGGGTAACGTACTCCCGGCATTTGGCCAAACCGAACTCTTGCCACAGGGTACAGCGTCATTAATCGCTCCAAATCACTGAACTCCAGCCATCTATCGTCCAGTGGCGTCGTTCTTTACACACCTCAAGCGCCGCATAGCATTGAATACAGAAATGTGTGGCCCATGAGGAGCTGCTCCTGATGCACAATCGCTGTTCTACCTGAACTGCTTGGTAGCACTTTGATAAAGACCAGTGACTCCTTCGACTGATTTCAAGGGACAAGACTAAGTCTGCCCAGTCTTGGTTTAGCTGTGGTTCTTCTTCGCGTTTACACTTCGACAGATTCGTTACTCAGGTGACATCAGTGACAGGCACATTCTGCTGTTACAGCTTTCTGCTGACAACCCGACACTCCCCGGCTCCTCCCACGCTGGCGGGTCCGCCTCTCTTGACATCTAGCGATAAATTTTCTCTTACGTAAAGGTGTCCGGAAACTTTTGACCAGACAGTGTACTGTTGGATAATTCCACGAAGTTTGCTGATAAAATAACGTTTATTTGTTTTTTGGGTAATAAATTTCTTTGTTCGTCTACATCAATGTTTACCACCTCAAAATTTTCTCATTAGACAAACTTACGCCACCGATTTTTCAATCCCTGAAATACTTCTGAACAACACACACCAAAAGAAGTTTTGCATCACCCCGTTTCCCGGAACTCCTTAAGATAGACGTTGACTGTCGATATTGTATCACAGACACAGCTCCTTTGACTGTTCAGAGATGTCACTAAACCCTCCCAAAGATTTAAACAACCATGCATGAGCAGTGCCTATTGGATCCCCTCCGTCTAACAGCCGATCGTTTCCGGTCATTCCACCAGGAAGGAGGTACACGGCTCGCGTTGTCTGTAGTTCAACCACGCCTAGACGGTCAATACCGCCGTTCGATCGCGTCCGCATTGTTACTTTGTGCCAGGAAGGGCCCTCAACAAGAGAAGTGTCCAGGTGTCTGAGTGAACCAAAGCGATGTTGCTCGGACATGGAGGAGATACAGAGACGGGAACTGTCTATGAAATGCCTCGCTCAGGCCGGCCAAGGACTACTACTGCAGCGGATGACCACTACCTAAGGATTATGGTTCGGAGGAACCACGACAGCAACGCCACCATTTTGAATAATACTTTTCATGGGGCCAGATGACGTTTTACGACTCAAACCGTGCATAATAGGCTGCATTATGCGCAACTTCACTCCCGACGTGCTACTGGGTATTAGAGGTACCTGTGTGTACAGCAATCTGGACCACCACCTCTGAAGATATCGCTGTATGGAGGTACAACATGCAATGTGTGGTTTTCATGAGCAATAAAAAGGGGCGGAAATAATGCTTATGTTGATCTCTATTCCAATTTTCTGTACAGGTTCCGGAACTCTCAGAACCAAGGTGATGCAAAACTTTTCTATGTGTGTTTTTCTGATGGCCTCTTAGCTCTCTCAGCGATACGTGTTCAATGTTATCAGTCCTTTTAACACTATAGTATTTTAAGGTTTCTCTGTTTCGCCTTGTCTGGCGAATATGGGTGCATATCATATCTAATTTTTGTCTTTAATATGCGTTGGCAGGTCGGGCTATGTAATTGTTGCTTTATCGTAGAGGTTGCTTCTTTTTGTTGTCGCTAGCATGCCTTTCACTACTCGCAGCCTCACTGCTTCGTTTACTTGTGGCTTCTTTCGTAGCCCATGAAGCCATTTAGGTCACTCGGCGGCGAGTGGTTTGAACTCCGTCCTGCTTGCAGTAGCTCATATTACATATGACTACGCCCACGAAGTGACGTACGTCCACCTTCCTCTTCGAGTTTCATAGCTCACCACACAAGAAACTCTTTCCGCAGATAATGACTCTGCACACGGAACTCATGCTCAGTTCTCCTACACTTGTTTTCTAGCATGCGTGCCAAGAACGGGCCTAGGAAACTGAAACAGAAGCAGGTAAGTTTATTGATTAAGATGTGGATATTAGGTTTCAGAAATGATCGGATAATACTAATACATATCATGAATGAGAAAGGCACCAACTCAAAAACGAAGCATCTGCTGATCCAATGCGTTTATCAATCTCTTTTTTTTACGTCACAGTACTATCCACATACTCAAATTTATTCAATGATCTTAGTGTAACTACCCCGTTGTTGATGCCCCTAGCTTCATGATTTTTAGGACCAACTACACAAGACATTACTTTGTTACTGAGCGAGACCAATGAACATCCCTCGCAAGGTGATATCACAGTATTCTTGTTCCACTTAATATTTGCGGCTATAGCCACATGGATGAACATCACTGCATTTCCTACTTCGATGTGAGTCTTCTTGAAGCTTCAGACCTTTTACAAATTAGTAAGTCTCCTGGCGGATCCGTATCTTGAGGCGAACATTTTCCACATTTGTCAATCCCGAACATCACGATTCACCTCTCCCTGTTGCCGTTACAGTTGAGATACAGAGATGGCGAATGAAACAAGTGGAATGACAATTTCAAGTGCTTACGCGCCCTCCTACTAAATCAAGACGAGAGGCTCCCCTCAACTGTACCGCTCATTTCCGCTGCCTACTGCATCACGTACGGGATTTTTATTCAAATAATGTGACACAGGACTCCACTACCACCTGGATTCAAGGGTCGAGCTATCGAGTCTTGTTGATAGAATTTGTATGCCTTCTGAACTTGCGACCGAGTACGTCTTCCGGCGCTCTTACGGTGTCTACTTCTTCCAACTGTTCGGCGTTATGCTCTCCAGCATGTAAGACGTTACCCAGTGAGAAATTGTCGAAGATCTGAGCACCAGTGTCCCACTTACAATCGCAATGAAATAGATGGAAAAAGCTGCCGTAAGAACATTATAGCTCACGTTAAACCTTGCGACAAAGACCTTGCATTTATCATCGTGAAGGCTGCTCAGTATCTTTAGTGGACGGTGGTAAACCAGAGAACATCCCGAAAGATCTATCACGTGTCAGAAAGCACTATCAGCTGTAATATTTCTTTGCGAATTATGTAAGTATTTTTTAAAGATCGTAGCAGTTTCACGAATTTATCTTTCCTGTTAGCTGCTATATTGTTCTCGTTTTCAGTTTATTTAAGTGGCTAGTTACTTTAGTTTGATTGAAACGAGGAAAATGGAATCGGAGGGAACAGATTATACGAGACTGAGGACGACGGCAACACAAGTAATCAATGTGACACAAAATGTGCAAGCGGTGACACTGAAATTATAAACAACCACGAGAGGATCGGAGAACTTTACTTGCTACTACCCCCCCCCCCCCCCTACAATAAAAAAAAAGATATGCGTTTTGATTCACCAATACTGTTGCGGAGAACCGTATCGACAACGTAAACACACTCTTTTGCTATTTTACGTTCTTGTCGCGGAAACGTGGATTAATCGATCCACATTTGAATATGACACCAAACAACATATTGCCCTTCAGAGTCAAGGGATCCTGTCAGCCTTTTCAGTCACAAAACCTTCAATCTTATGCACCTAGAGTTACGTTAAACGATAGCTGCAGCGCCGACAGAGAGCACAGGGAACATCATTCATTTTGTGCAAGCGCGATTCACATCATAATAACATGTTTCAGTTGGCCAAGGGCGTTTTCGCTGCAACAGGCATGCAGCCAATCACCATCTCTTAACCCAGTGATTAGAGCGAATATTATGCGGCAGGTTGCAGTATTCGTATTATCTCACAAGATAGCTATCTACCTATGATAAAACGCACACTAGACTCCCCTTACAAGTAAGTGGAGGAGAGAGAAGCCTGCACTATCTTACGATTTTTTTCTCAACTTCATTACAACTCTAATTGCGGTCGGAAACTTAATAACTACTACTCAAAATGCTCCGCCAAAGAACTGGATCACTGCACAAGAGACTTTTACAGACCTTTACGTTGGAAACCAGTAAAGAAGGAAAGAACAGAATTAACTCTGTTAGACATTTCTAGTTACAAATGTTGTACACTGCGATGCTACACCCGCTTTAGCCTAGACCTTCTGTTTGCCATGGAACTCACGATACGGCAACATTTCGAAGCCTTGTCGTAATATACCACACGCACGAACTCGTCAGCTGACTGCATTGTAATGCTGTGAGGCGAGGTTAAGTGACTACAGTGTGGATCGCAGCTAACGTCATGTCAGAACAAGAATCCAGCTAGGGAAGTTCTCTCTAACGAAACATGTCGACGAAATTTATTCTCCCTTACATTGGTTGGTTGGTTTAAAAGAGGGGGAAAGGAACAAACTGCGAGGTCATCGGTCTCTTGTTTCCGGTAAAATAATTACACTAGGGAAAGAAGAAAAGAAAGGAGGCGTATAGCACAGTAACAGGAGAAAGAAAGATCCAGAAGGACAACCAACACTACTAACAAGGGAACCTCCCCATCGCACCCCCCTCAGATTTAGTTATAAGTTGGCACAATGGATAGGCCTAGAAAAACTGAACACAGATCAATCGAGAAAACAGGAAGAAGTTGTGTGGAAATATGAAAAAAATTAGTAAAATAGACAAACTGAGTAGTCCATGCGAAGATAGGCAACATCAAGGACGCTGGGAGTATAGGTGCGCAGTGGTCCCGTGGTTAGCGAGAGCAGCTACGGAACGAGATGTCCTAGGTTCAAGTCTTCCCTCGAGTGAAAAGTTTAATATTTTATTTTCAGTTTATATGACAACTCTTATGTTTACATCACTTTTTTGGAAGTTATTATCACATCCACAAGAAAACCTAAATCGGGCAAGGTAGAAGAATCTTTTTACCAATTCGCTAAGTGTGCAAGTTAGGTGGGTCGACAACATATTCCTGTCATGTGACATACATGCCGTCACCAGTGTCGTATAGAATGTATCAGATGTGTTTTCCTGTGGAGGAATCGGTTGACCTATGACCTTGCGATCAAACGTTTTCGGTTCCCATTGGAGAGGCACGTCCTTTCGTCTACTAATCGCACGGTTTTGCGGTGCGGTCGCAAAACACAGACACTAAACTTATTACAGTGAACAGAGACGTCGATGAACGAAGGGACAGATCATAACTTTGCGAAAATAAAGAAAGTAAAATTTTCAGTCACGGGAAGACTTGAACCAAGAACCTCTCGTTCCGCAACTACCCACGCTAACCACGGGACCACAGCGCTCCTGAGCTCACGTTCTCCTTGATGTTGCCTATCTTACGCATGGACTACTCAGTTTGTATATTTTACTAATTTTTTCATAGTTCCACACAACTTCTTCCTGTTTTCTCGATTGATCTGTGTTCAGTTTTTCAAGGCCTATCCCCTGTGCCAACTTATAACTAAATCTGAGGGGGGTGCGATGGGGAGGTTCCCTTGTAAGGACAAAATAGGAAAAGAAAACCAAAGAGAGAAGCAAGACACAGGTAGAGGGGATAACAACAAAAAAGCAGATGACCGTGGCTAGCCGGCCACGAGAATAAAAAGGAAAAGCAAGCCACACCGCTCACATTAAAACATCCAGCCTAAAAGCATTGGAGTGGAGAACACAAAGGGACAAATGACATGCTCTAAAACTTAAATAGGAAGATAAACCCAACGTCATGTATAGAACGTAAAATTAAATTAGCCGATGAGGCGTTGTCAGCTAAAATTAATGGCAACGAGTCCGGTAACCGAAGAGTCCGTCGCAGGGCAGCCAAAGAAGGAAAGCTCACCAAGATATGGGCCACTGTCAGCCGGGCGCCGCACCGACACTGAGGTGGGTCAACGCGGCGCAGGGGGTAGCCCTGTGTCACCCAAACGTGGGCAATGCGGAGCCGACACAGAACCACAGATGGCAGGGGTCTGCATAGCTGGGCACCAGGTTTCCTGGAGGGCAACGCAAATAGCAGGTTAACAGTTGCCGTAGGTCGGCCAAGTGGTGGAAAAAAACGCCGCAATTCCACAGGAGGAGTACGTGATTGTGTGACTGGGAGGGCATGAAACACTTAGTCAGGAAATCTACGCCTCAGAGTCACCTGCTGCCACCAGATGAGTACCTGTGCGATCGACATCCACTGTCTCTGAGGGCCCAGCGAGATCTAGGTCCTCAGCAGACGCCAGAATCTCCATCTTATCTTCAGACACAGAAATTGTAGGTAGTGGTGGAGTGGGCACCACCACAGTGCCTTGGTTCTTCCAGGTCTTTTTCTTTTCAGGTTTCTCTGGCTGCTCCTTAGGTTTGTGCAGCTGGGAAGGCTTCATTGAGTCAGTCTCCGGGACTGGGGAGGACTGTGAAGCCCTATGACCAGCTACGTGTGGTTTCTTCAGCTACTGGTGGGTGTCAGCTTTGCCACTGGAAGGGACCTGGGAAGGCAGTGACCCAAGGGATCCCTTCCTGCCAAGAGGAGCCAAAGACGACTTCCGTTTCTCCGGTTGAGAAATGGGGAATGACGTCCCCGATGGTAGTTGTGGTGGTGGTGGTGATGGTGGTGGTTGGGTGTTGCACCTGAAGTAGGTTGTGGAGGAACAACAGCGAGGAAAGTTCCCTCCACATCAAGGGGGCAGGTGGTGTCTGACGGCTCTGAGAGCCAACTGTTCATGGCAGAATGGAAGATCGTAGAACCATTGTTGTAGAAGCGGCGTAGGTTGAAAAATGGTTCAAATGGTTCTGAGCACTATGGGACTTAACATCTATGGTCATCAGTCCCCTAGAACTTAGAACTACTTAAACCTAACTAACCTAAGGACATCACACAACACCCAGTCATCACGAGGCAGAGAAAATCCCTGACCCCACCGGGAATCGAAGCGGCGTAGGTTGAAGTCATATAAACAGGATGTAGCCTCTCACTTTCTCTTAGCCTCTGTGTAGGTCAGTTGGGCCAGGGTCTTGTACTCCATTATTTTTTTTCTTCCTTTCTTTCTTTCTGGAGAATCCTGCAGTCTGGCGAGCAAGGTGAATGGTGCTCTCCACAGTTAACACATATGGGAGGCGGAGCACACGAAGTATTGGGATGTGAAGGACGTCCACAACCCCTACAGGTGACACTGGAAGTACAGCAGGAAGACATATGGCGGAACTTCCAGCACTTTAAGAACCGCATCGTTTGAGGGATATATAGCTTTACATTACAGCGGTAGACCATCACTTTGACCTTCTCGGGTAATGTGTCACCCTAAAAGGCCAAGATGAAAGCAGTGGTGGCAACCTGATTATCCCTCAGATCCCAGTGGATGCGCCAGACGAAGTGGACACCTCGCCGGTTTAAATTGGCGCGCAGATCATCGTCAGACTGCAAAAGAAGGTCCATTTGAAATATGATACCCTGGACCATATTTAAGCTCTTATGGGGCGTGATGGTAATGGAAACATCGCCCAGCTTGTCACAGGCGAGTAATGCCCGTGACTGGGCAGAGGGTGCTGTTCTGATCGAGACCGACCCTAACTGCATTTTGGACAAGCCCTCCACCTCTCAAAACATGTCCTCTAAATGCTCCACAAAAAACTGAGGCCTCATTGCCATGAAAGATTCCGTATCAACTCTCGTACATTCGCCAGGGCGAATAAGCTTCTCTGTCATCCTTAGCCTGGCGTTCCTCCCACGGAGTGCTCAAGGGGCGGAACGATTTGGGTTTGTATTTCTTGGCATTGAAATTAGATTTTTATCGCTTAGAGATTGCTGGTGTTCGACCACCAACAAGAGATGAAATGCGACACTTCATAGCGTGTCATCCACCCTGATACCACCCACTCCGACCAGAGACCCTCCCTGCAGGCGCCACCCAGCCGCAGCAAAGGCCACCTGGTAGGATGGTCATTGCCGGGAGTCCCTGTGCCCCAGGACGATGGGCATCTACTCCTTGGCATACGGGGAGAGTCAACGGCGAAGGGACCAGCAGGGTGATCCCTGTGGGTTCAGGGGGCTACAACCAACAGCGTACATGGCAGCCCCACCACAATGGACTGGTTACTGTCTTGCATCTACATCTACATCTACATCTACATCTACATTTATACTCCGCAAGCCACCCAACGGTGTGTGGCGGAGGGCACTTTACGTGCCACTGTCATTACCTCCCTTTCCTGTTCCAGTCGCGTATGGTTCGCGGGAAAAACGACTGTCTGAAAGCCTCCGTGCGCGCTCTAATCTCTCTAATTTTACATTCGTGATCTCCTCGGGAGATGTAAGTAGGGGGAAGCAATATATTCGATACCTCATCCAGAAACGCACCCTCTCGAAACCTGGCGAGCAAGCTACACCGCGATGCAGAGCGCCTCTCTTGCAGAGTCTGCCACTTGAGTTCGTTAAACATCTCCGTAACGCTATCACGCTTACCAAATAACCCTGTGACGAAACGCGCCGCTCTTCTTTGGATCTTCTCTATCTCCTCCGTCAACCCGATCTGGTACGGATCCCACACTGATGAGCAATACTCAAGTATAGGTCGAACGAGTGTTTTGTAAGCCACCTCCGTTGTTGATGGACTACATTTTCTAAGGACTCTCCCAATGAATCTCAACCTGGTACCCGCCTTACCAACAATTAATTTTATATGATCATTCCACTTCAAATCGTTCCGCACGCATACTCCCAGATATTTTACAGAAGTAACTGCTACCAATGTTTGTTCCGCTATCATATAATCATACAATAAAGGATCCTTCTTTCTATGCATTCGCAATACATTACATTTGTCTATGTTAAGGGTCAGTTGCCACTCCCTGTACTAAGTGCCTATCCGCTGCAGATCTTCCTGCATTTCGCTACAATTTTCTAACGCTGCAACTTCTCTGTATACTACAGCATCATCCGCGAAAAGCCGCATGGGACTTCCGACACTATCTACTAGGTCATTTATATACACTCCTGGAAATGCAAAAAAGAACAGATTGACACCGGTGTGTCAGACCCACCATAGTTGCTCCGGACACTGCGAGAGGGCTGTACAAGCAATGATCACACGCACGGCACAACGGACACACCAGGAACCGCGGTGTTGGCCGTCGAATGGCACTAGCTGCGCAGCATTTGTGCACCGCCGCCGTCAGTGTCAGCCAGTTTGCCGTGGCATACGGAGCTCCATCGCAGTCTTTAACACTGGTAGCATGCCGCGACAGCGTGGACGTGAACCGTATGTGCAGTTGACGGACTTTGAGCGAGGGCGTATAGTGGGCATGCGGGAAGCCGGGTGGACGTACCGCCGAATTGCTCAACACGTGGGGCGTGAGGTCTCCACAGTACATCGATGTTGTCGCCAGTGGTCGGCGGAAGGTGCACGTGCCCGTCGACCTGGGACCGGACCGCAGCGACGCACGGATGCACGCCAAGACCGTAGGATCCTACGCAGTGCCGTAGGGGACCGCACCGCCACTTCCCAGCAAATTAGGGACACTGTTGCTCCTGGTGTATCGGCGAGGACCATTCGCAACCGTCTCCATGAAGCTGGGCTACGGTCCCGCACACCGTTAGGCCGTCTTCCGCTCACGCCCCAACATCGTGCAGCCCGCCTCCATTGGTGTCGCGACAGGCGTGAATGGAGGGACGAATGGAGACGTGTCGTCTTCAGCGATGAGAGTCGCTTCTGCGTTGGTGCCAATGATGGTCGTATGCGTGTTTGGCGCCGTGCAGGTGAGCGCCACAATCAGGACTGCATACGACCGAGGCACACAGGGCCAACACCCGGCATCATGGTGTGGGGAGCGATCTCCTACACTGGCCGTACACCACTGGTGATCGTCGAGGGGACACTGAATAGTGCACGGTACATCCAAACCGTCATCGAACCCATCGTTCTACCATTCCTAGACCGGCAAGGGAACTTGCTGTTCCAACAGGACAATGCACGTCCGCATGTATCCCGTGCCACCCAACGTGCTCTAGAAGGTGTAAGTCAACTACCCTGGCCAGCAAGATCTCCGGATCTGTCCCCCATTGAGCATGTTTGGGACTGGATGAAGCGTCGTCTCACGCGGTCTGCACGTCCAGCACGAACGCTGGTCTAACTGAGGCGCCAGGTGGAAATGGCATGGCAAGCCGTTCCACAGGACTACATCCAGCATCTCTACGATCGTCTCCATGGGAGGATAGCAGCCTGCATTGCTGCGAAAGGTGGATATACACTGTACTAGTGCCGACATTGTGCATGCTCTGTTGCCTGTGTCTATGTGCCTGTGGTTCTGTCAGTGTGATCATGTGATGTATCTGACCCCAGGAATGTGTCAATAAAGTTTCCCCTTCCTGGGACAATGAATTCACGGTGTTCTTATTTCAATTTCCAGAAGTATATATTGTGAAAAGCAATGGTCCCATAACACTCCCCTGTGGCGCCAGAGGTTACTTTAACGTCTGTAGACGTCTCTCCATTGATAACAACATGCTGTGTTCTGTTTGCTAAAAACTCTTCAATCCAGCCACACAGCTGGTCTGATATTCCGTAGGCTCTTACTTTGTTTATCAGGCGACAGTGCGGAACTGTATCGAACGCCTTCCGGAAGTCAAGAAAAATAGCATCTACCTGGGAGCCTGTATCTAATATTTTCTGGGTCTCATGAACAAATAAAGCGAGTTGGGTCTCACACGATCGCTGTTTCCGGAATCCATGTTGATTCCTACATAGTAGATTCTGGGTTTCCAAAAACGACATGATACTCGAGCAAAAAGCATGTTCTAAAATTCTACAACAGATCGACGTCAGAGATATAGGTCTATAGTTTTGCGCATCTGCCCGACGACCCTTCTTGAAGACTGGGACTATCTGTGCTCTTTTCCAATCATTTGGAACCTTCCGTTCCTCTAGAGGCTTGCGGTACACGGCTGTTAGAAGGGGGCAAGTTCTTTCGCGTATTCTGTGTAGAATCGAATTGGTATCCCGTCAGGTCCAGTGGACTTTCCTCTGTTGAGTGATTCCAGTTGCTTTTCTATTCCTTGGACACTTATTTCGATGTCAGCCATTTTTTCGTTTGTGCGAGGATTTAGAGAAGGAACTGCAGTGCGGTCTTCCTCTGTGAAACAGCTTTGGAAAAAGGTGTTTAGTATTTCAGCTTTACGCGTGTCATCCTCTGTTTCAATGCCATCATCATCATCATCATCATCATCATCATCATCCCGGAGTGTGTGGATATGCTGTTTCGAGCCACTTACTGATTTAACGTAAGACCAGAACTTCCTAGGATTTTCTGTAAAGTTGGCACATAGAATTTTACTTTCGAATTCACTGAACGCTTCACGCATAGCCCTCCTTACGCTAACTTTGACATCGTTTAGCTTCTGTTTGTCTGAGAGGTTTTGGCTGCGCTTAAACTTAGAGTGAAGCTCTCTTTGCTTTCGCAGTAGTTTCCTAACTTTGTTGTTGTACCACTGTGGGTTTTTCCCGTCCCTCAGTTTTACTCGGCACGTACCTGTCTAAAACGCATTTTACGATTGCCTTGAACTTTTTCCATAAACACTCAACATTGTCAGTGTCGGAACAGAAATTTTCGTTTTGATCTGTTAGGAAGTCTGAAATCTGCCTTCTATTACTTTTGCTAAACAGATAAACCTTCCTCCCTTTTTTATATTCCTACTAACTTCCATATTCAGGGATGCTGCAACGGCCTTATGATCACTAATTCCCTGTTCTGTACATACGGAGTCGAAAAGTTCGGGTCTGTTTGTTATCAGTAGGTCCAAGATGTTATCTCCACGAGTCGGTTCTCTGTTTAATTGCTCGAGGTAATTTTCGGGTAGTGCACTCAGTATAATGTCACTCGATGCTCTGTCCCTACCACCCGTCCTAAACATCTGAGTGTCCCAGTCTATATCTGGTAAATTGAAATCTCCACCTAAGACTATAACATGCTGAGAAAATTTATGTGAAATGTATTCCAAATTTTCTCTCAGTTGTTCTGCCACTAATGCTGCCGAGTCGGGAGGTCGGTAAAAGGAGCCAATTATTAACCTAGCTCGGTTGTTGAGTGTAACCTCCACCCATAATAATTCACAGGAACTATCCACTTCTACTTCACTACAGGATAAACTACTACTAACAGCGACGAACACTCCACCACCGGTTGCATGCAATCTATCCTTTCTAAACACCGTCTGTACCTTTGTAAAAATTTCGGCAGAATTTATCTCTGGCTTCAACCAGCTTTCTGTACCTATAACGATTTCGGCTTCGGTGCTTTCTATCATCGCTTGAAGTTCCGGTACTTTACCAACGCAGCTTCGACAGTTTACAATTACAATACCGATTGCTGCTTGGTCCCCGCATGTCCTGACTTTGCCCTGCACCCGTTGAGGCTGTTGCCCTTTCTGTACTTGCCCAAGGCCATCTAACCTAAACCTGTGCTGGATATCAGGCAGAAAGCGATACTGCACAGAGGATGGAGGAAAACGTATCCAGGTGCGTGACCTAGCCCAACAGGTGGAGAATGAGCGGAAGTGCAGATCCACGTCGACGAAGGATGCGAGAGGTCTCAGCGCATGATGGATACTATGCACCATGTAAGGTGCTCTTTCCCAATTGACTCCCTCTTCGAGAAGATTTTGAAAAATGGAGGTCAAACCCTACAGCGGACCATCACATAAAGGCCGAAACGTGAGAGGCACTTTTTAGCCGCCTCTTACGGTAGGCATTTGAGGTACTGGTGCGTAAAGTATGCTGGACCACCACATTTGAGGGTTCCGCTTTATGGTGGTACAACATGCAATGTGTGGTTTTCATGAGCAATAGAAAGGGTGGGAATGATGTTTATGTTGATCTTTATTCCAATTTTCTGTACAGGTTCCGGAACTCTCGGAACCGAGGTGATGTGAAATTTTTTTATGTGTGTAGTTCTGCCTGTAGTCGGGTTCGCTCTGGAGCAGATTAATATCTGAGTACTGGCTTTGTTTAAAGGGTTGTCTTGACTATTCAGATAGTTCATTCTATCTGAGACTTTTTTCGAAGGAAGTTGTGGACATATACCTCAAAAGAATTTCCCTCATTGCAGGTTGATGTTTGACTAACATATTTGCGAGAGCATAGGTACGGATCATCTTCGGAAACAGGAATAATTGATTAATACAATCCAGTGCGTTATACTGTACCTCTAGTGTTGCACAGAAACTATGGTGACATCGTGTGTGTTCCAAGGACCTCTAATGTTTTAATGTTTTCATTAAATGATTTATCGGATATGAATAGAAGCACTAAGTTTGTTCGTTGACTTTGCAGACGTATAGAAGTAAGTATTGTCGTTGGACAAACGTACTGAACTGAAGAATTTGCCAAAATGTTCGTTTTGTGTTGTGATGGTAGCTCTATTTAGAGATTAGTGAGCTAAAGGTGATAATGAAAAGAAATACAGCAACACCCTGATTTCAAGATCAATGTTGAAAATCTTTAGCATTTCGTATGGAAAAATATTTAGGTGTAGTAGTAGTAGTAGTAGTAGTAGGCGATATGAATTTGTTACAGTCCCGTAAAATCAGTATTAGGAAAGGCGAATGGCATGGTTGTGGAACAGTGCGGTGCATCTGTAAGGAAAAAAAGCATACAACGCACTATTGCAATAATTCTATGAAACTGTTGCAGTCTTTGGAGTCCTTATCAAGTGGGGATAAAAACTGACGTCGATTCGTTTCAGAGACGCTCTGTCAGTACCGTAATAGCTCCGTATTGCCCATGCAAAGGCCTTATCAAATACTCACGGACCATAAATGGAAATCGACGGAAGAAAGACGACGTATTTCTCGCGAAACCCTGTTGGGAGCATTCAGCGAAACTGTAATGGACGAAGACTGTGCTACCCTTCTGCTGCAACCATCTTATTCCTCGCGTAGCGATCTAGAGAGATTACTTCACGTACAGAGGCGTAGAAACAGTAGGTTTTGTATCGCTGTACAGGCGAATAGAATAGGAAAGAAAACCGGTAATACTGGTATTATGTACCCTCCGGCAAAGAAGCTTGCGAAGTGTTTGTAGGCATGTAGATGAAACCACTTACCACTGAAATTTCTTTGCAAGACCAGCATATGACAGACAACAGTAGATCGAAGCTGACTCATGTGGATGCGCGAGATTTGCAGCGATTTATGGCGTGCGCTGTCATCCGCCCTGCCAGGTCGTTACGCGTGGATCGGCCACATATGTCTGGCGTGCTCACGGGCCTTCAGCTGTCGGCGCGAGGCTCTTTTGTTTTGTTTTAGGATGCAAACAACTTAGGTCTTAAAATGCCATAATATTAGAACACTAATAAGTAACAGAGATTAGAAGTGACTACACCTTAAGCCCAAACGGAAGGAAAGAGCTGAAAACAAAGATTTCCCCTTAGAGAAAGGTCCACAAAATATGTCGTATAGACAGTCGAGGTCCCGAACCAAAGATGAAATATTCTTCGCTATACGACTACGATGGATAAAAAGTAAAACGCGGTTGACAGCGGCGCGTCGTTCGCTAAAACGGCCGATAACTCAGACGGCAAACATTTACTGGAACGCAAGCTCTTAAGAAAAGGCCATTCGGTCAGGAAATGGCTACTGTCAAAGCTAATCACAATGAGCACGAATTGGTGGGAGATCACCACTTATGACGATGTCTAAAAAGGCAGTGCAATACGAAACCTAGCTAAAATAATCCTCTCGCGACTAGACGGCAGAGAAGAGGTCGGCCAAGCAGCTGGGAGCTTTTTGTTCCCGTGAAGATAAGACCAGTGACGATGCCAGAATGACACCGTCTGCCGACAGACAACACGGAGATTATCAAAAGGAATGGAAGAGCTGGCAGGTTGAGGTAGCAGGGCTGCAGTCATGGCAGCAGCGTCAGCGGCCTTGTTTCTCGTCAGACCAGCATGACCAGGAACCCTCACGATCAGAATAGTGGCCCCTCAAGAGATATGAAGTGGAAGCTCTCCTGGACATGTTGCAGTAAGGGATGGACTGTGTACAGCACACAGATGGTCACGGAGAATCAGAGCAAATGACACTATTAAAACGTGTGTTGCCGGATATACTGGTTGGCCTGACAGAGGGCGAAGAGCTCTGCTGAAAAAATCGAGCGCTGTTCTGGAACACGATACCAAAAATGGCCGATGCCAATGACGAAGGCACACGCGACACCACGGCGAGACCGAGAGGCATCAGAGTACACACATTATTATAGCGATGTTACGTGCGAAGGTCGTGAAACTTAACGGCGATAGAGCGAGGCTGGAGTAGCGTCCTTAGGAAGCGAAGAACACGGACTACCGGAACAAGCCAAGGCGGTAAGGAGTTCACATCCATAGCAGGGACGTAGCAGGTGGCGTGAAGCTTGACTGCCGGAGCAGTAGTCGAAAGCGAACATCGATCGACTCGAGGCGCTGGCCGCGTCCCTGGCTCGCAGCAACTCCACGGGCAGAGCCGTCTGCCGGGATGCATACCCTCGCCGCAGACTCCCACGTCGTTCACCGGAGACGATTTTGCGGCAATTACAGGTAATGGTGCGGCCATTCTGTTACCTTGTGGAAATGTTGTCCGCCCTTAAAAATATCTGAACCCAACTGCTCGCAGCTCTGTTACGTTCCTGTTGACTTTTTTAAAGCCACTTTTACGACCCACTAAGTTATCTTTATGTTTGTCTTTATAAACCTGCACTCACCAGTCCAGTAGTCGTGTTTTCAGCGTCATCGCAGTCCGCTACTGTAGCTTCACACCCAAGCATGTCTTTCTAATTTTTTTTAACCTATCTATCAAAATACGGAATACCACGGTCCACGCTTCGACCCTTAAAATGTCACTTTCGTATTCTTTCCTGATGACATACTTCTTAGTAGTGCCCGCCGGGATATCTGAATTTAGGGTCATATTTTACTCAAGATGACCACATTTTAGAGCAGAATGTTCTCGGAAAAGTAATGATTGTAGCTTCCTCTTGGTTTCAGCCTTTCACAGTACTAACATATAATTGACATATTTGCTAACTTAAGAGGTGGAATCAGTCAATACTTTTCTCCTGTAACAAATGAAAAGCGAATAATTGACGGTTATGGTCTTAAATACAGCCTTGTACGAAAGAGACTCGCGGGTAATAAACAGTTCAGACAAAAGGACAGGAGTTTTGGAAACGTGATATCACAGGAATATGCAGAACATTGATAACTAATGAGGTGTTGAGCCTAGTCGAGCAAAAATATCTTTTGCGCAACTTTACTATAACACGGGATCGGTCGATAGAACACAATCTGCGGCATCAAAGGATAGTTAATTTGGAAATGTGTGAAATATGAACTGTAGAGAGACAATAGCTTGCGTACATATGGAGGTTGAAATGGATTAAACGGGCAGTAGTTGCTTCGATATTAAGAAACTTTCATAAGATGGAGTAGCGTGAAGATCTGTACCAAGTTACTTTTTTATTTATTTTTATTTATTTACTGGAGATACAGAACTATTCTGCAACATGTTCACGACAGACACATCTGCCACAGTTGTAAAATACTTTACCGACCCGAGTCTTGCACGACGAAAGTCGCAGTACACTACCACTGCTTCGGGGTCTTAGCCCGCCCAACAGGTGCGTCTGAAATGTATTTCGGCCTTTAGTTTGTGCTGTTATTTATGTTAGCTTTCCATGTCATGTCTGTTGCACTTTTTCTGTCATTAGTCACGCTGTTTTTTCTTATTTTTGTTAAGGCGAACATCTCTCGTAATGAATCGTCATTACTTTCTGTTACCTGCATTTTTAGACATTCGTACGTGCTTTTACCTTAGTTGTTCTCCACTCGGTGTTACGCGCCCCCCCTTCGCGGTGTTCACCACGCATACGGCCCGCAGCGTTACTGCTCAGTTCGCTTGCCGCAGACACAAGGGTCACACAGGCGCGCTGTATCAGCGTTTTCAAGTATCGTCCTCTAATTTAGGCGTTTTCGCGTGGTTCGTCATATCAAGTTGTAAGCTGATTTGCGCTTTTTGCAGCGCAGGCAAGTTGTTTTGTTTAATTCTGGTTTCGCGCGTGACTTCCACCTAATGTCCAAGGGTGGCTTTATTGTTATAAAATGCATGCATTCCTAGTGAGAATTTTGGGAAGAGAGGAATTTTCCACGGCCGCGATTGAAAGTTAGGATGTTATTTAACGGTCCATCGACGGTAGATGTTTTCATATTAGTTGTTAGGGCATGGCATGAAGTCCAACTACTGCTGGGTAGGCGATGTTCCATCATTTTATCTGTTTTCCACTTTCTTACGTCAATCTTTAATGTTTTTAAAATTTCTTAATCGCTTGATGAGGTAGGTTACAAGTGTTTTACTTTAGATTTCAGAAACACCTTATGGGGCTCAGATCCCGAAACCCTGGGTGTGTTTAGTGACTTCTATCGTGCAAGACTTCGGTCAGGAAAGTATTTTACAACTGTGGCGGATTTGTTTCATAGGTATGCTTCTGCTTGCCTCATCGCAAAAGGAAAAGCAGACGAGCGCATCAAATAACGGACCTTTTATTTCGATGACATCTCGTGCATTAGGCAAATTTAAGATTGACTTGACAGGTTCTCCGGCAGTTACTCGCTAGAGTAATATATATAATCACGATGTCTAATGACTGCTAAGGTCGCTGATATGGAGTACCTGGCAGTAGGTGGCAGCACAATGCATCTAATATGAAGAACTTTTTTGCGGGTGTCCGGATGAAGATAGTGTATATGAAGATAGAATTTTGGAAACCTCATCAACTGGTCAGATAGTGTGTTATAAAAAGTGTCGTCATCCTTTTCATGCACCTCTTTCAGATGGAGGCGCAAACGCACTGAAAATGTTATTTTTCGTAGCTTTCAGTCAACGAAATATAAAAGAATGTTTATATTCTTGACTCTGTACTGTTACATTACGTCAACGGAGCCGACTTTCCAGTATCGTTCGAGCACGGATCTTTGACACTACTTAGCAGGAATAAGTCGTTGGGCACACAGACCGATGCAGTGGTACCCGAAACTGTTTTGCATTTTATTGCCAGAGTTCATAGAATAAGTTAGAACACACACGCGGTCGTTTATGTACGATAGCCTGATGGCGCATTTCTATTGTTAGTTACGCTACTCGAGTGAACAGTAGACTATACGCAATTTCGGTCTAGTCCTGCGTTTAACTGGACGTCATCCTGGAATGCCGGCGAGAATGACGTAGGCTACTGCAACACACTTCCAGAGCTGATGAAGTGGACGTGATTCCCTTAGAACGTAAAATGGGACGAGAGTTTAAAAACGGCACAAGTTTATTTTACGTAATACGGCTACATAACGTCTGCTGCGCACGGGAAGCTATTATTTAATATCCTGTACATGTCAAGTTATTACCCAATAAAAAAATGGTATGCATATGCGATACTGTTGATTCCGCCATAGTGTGACTACTACTACTACTACTACTACTACTACTACTACTAGTAGTAGCTTTGTACCGCCAATGTTGCTGTCAGCTTGCAGTTAACTAGCACCCAATGAGCCCTTGTTACTTACGCGGCCCACTAAAGGTATTACTGTGCAATATAAACTGTTGAATAAAAATGTTCGGTAGTATTGTCCAATATTTAGTTTCGCTCGAAACGTTGGATGGTCAAGATACCGATACTGTGGCAAAACGCTCTACTTTGTTTCAAGCAGAAGGAAAGGAGGTGGATGAAAAATTGTATAATGACAACCAAAAATTCACTCACGAAAACTTGAGAGAACTGAGGTTGAAAGAAACAAATCATTATCAGAAGTTTTCACGTGTTGATGGCCAAAAATTCTATACATTACTGGGAATGGTTGCCTGTATAATTTAAATATACATAATGCTGGCTAAGCTGACCACATCGTGGACCCTAAGAAAACTGCTCTAAATACCAACGTGCTTGTTCCACTATTTCGTCATTGTCTGCACCATTGTTCTTTGAGTCTCCTATTCGATTAAATTATTCGATTTCAGAAGTTTATTCTTATAGAAATGTTTTAAAAAGATCTCTTTAAGCTGGAAAGTAACCTTCTGTAGTTAGTTATTAACAAGTCACAAGAATCATTCTTAATTTTCCGGTTTTTGTATTTACCTGCCTTGACATCCAATAATGCCGGAAATTATTTTTATATTTCGACACAATCGAATATGAATGATTTTGTTTTGACCAAACTTTAAAACACGCTTTAACACGAATTTTGTATCCCGTCTATTTCACGATGCAAGGCACAGAAGATAAAAACTAGTTCTGAGGCATGTATATATATTCATTTGCAATGAATCTGGGTTTAAAAAAGTGCAACAATAAAATCGTCCGTTTTACCACTTTTTTCACAGTACTCCTGAGCAGTGTCAATACGTAGTGGAACATCCTCTTGCTCCTATACACGCTTGAATATGTCGAGGCATAGCATCGATGAGATGATCAAGTCAGCGTTGGACCAAGTTGTACCACTCTTTAATGACGATTCCACGTAATCGCGCGTAGTACGTAGTAGTCCTTTTCGAAGTCCAAAAACAGCTCTTTCAATCGATGCCAAACGCATGCGATCGGGTTAATGCCAGAGGAACAGGCAAGTAACTCCATTTTAGTGATCCTAACATGCTGAAGGGATGTGCTCACGAAAACAGCACAATGAGCACGCGATTCATCATCTATTAACATGAAACTGTCATCAAAATGTGGGCGATACGGTCCCACTATTGGTTGAAGAATCTCGTCCCTGTATCGTAGAACAGTAAGATTCCCCTCAAAAACCACGAAAGATTTACAGTGGCCCCATGTAATGCCATCCTAGAACATCACTCCGTCACAACCTTGTTGCACATGTTAGCCATAGTGGTGGAGGCATTCAGTATTTCTCCAGACTCGTCAGCTCTATTACCAGAGTACAAACAGATGCGAGTTTTATGCGTTAACAGCACACGACGCCAATCCTGGGGCGTGCATACAGCATTATTCCTTGTCTATCTGCAACTGAGTCCACGGAGTAGTCACGTACGACGTGGTGCTCACCATGTTCGTCGGGAAAGGAGATTCTCAACATCCAATCGTATCCTAAGAATCTGATGCGGTACATGACCACTCACTCACTACTAGTGTGTTATTTTCTACTGAAATGCTGCAATCCCTTGGAGTGCGTTCTACCCGTAAACTGCGCTCATGGTACATGTGCGTGTCTTTACAAAAATCGTTAGGGGTGACATTCCTGTCGATACAGGAACTGTCACAATAGCAACACATCTGCATGACGTATCAGAGTGATGCGAAGCTTTTTTGTTGGTGGGTGTAGAAGCTACACAAAAGCGAATACGAAGAACTTGAACGAAGCACTTGAGCGATTGGCAAGCATATTGCCAATACTGCACACAGTCGACAGTTTCTCAGGCAGTTTCTGATCTGCTCGGTACTACACGATCTCTGAGCCTAAAAATACAACAGGCCCTTTGTCTCATCTGTGCTGTTCATTACAGAAATCTTTCCCGCGCAACACGGCCGACTTGTGACTGTGGTGAAGGACCGCTTCGAAGGCGCGCAAAGCCGCCACTGTGTTAGCGACGGACGAAGATACACAGGACAGGAAGCGGCCGCTTCCAACTCGCCACTGCGGCTGACTTAAAACACCGCGTGCGATCGCCGCCGCTCTAAGCCGAGGGTTCACTGACACGCCGTCTGGTTTCTTGTGCGCGTGCCTCAGTGGCCTGAAGTCAGTGGCCATTCATCGTGGTGGACGATCTGATCGCTGTTCCCATTTTCTGAGTTTCAAGACGTTCTTGCATAAACTGGAATTCTTTTAATGCTTGTTCGTGCCAGCCTTCACGATACGCTGCTGGACCTAATTTACATATGCGCCTCGTCGTTACAATGGGGTGCATCACCTGTGGTTGGAAGCAGGCAGTCTTGTTGGGAAGCTGCAAGTTACTGTCGATTATACGTGCGCTACGATTAATGAATGCTGTTCGCAGTAGCTGCTATTAAACACTGTGCTATTCTTAACGCACATAACTAACGTTTCTTTAGTAAAATAGGATTATGAGTGTCCTGAAATATTATGAGCAGCATCATCCTCATGCATGATTGTTATTTTTCCATCGGAAACTTTTAAATAGCTTTAACCACAGGAAATAACTACATGCTACCCCTTTGTAATAGAGATAAAAATAAACCTACATTCTCAGTTCAGTATAGCGTGTCGTCTCCAATGGCGAACTAGACAACGCGGCATCTGTATACAGTTAAGTGCGTCGAAATGCCTTTAAGAATGATATCAAGATTCCACCGAGCGCTCTTTTCGCTTTCAGGGAATAAGAGCTGGCATTGAATACGCTATGAACCGGTTTGCCGAATGTCAGATACACGTTTACAAAATTCAGTCGCTTAAGTGAGGCACAATGTAATGAAGTCTCGAATGCTTGCCGGCTGTCAGCACTTGCTCTACTGCGAGGAAATTCGAAAGAACTTAGCGCTGCCTTTGGAGGTAACTGGGACTGTCTACATAGTTTTGCACCGCGTAATTGCATCCAGACCCTCTGCCATTGTTGCGGTTTCCTGTGACGGTCGGAAAATCCACGGCTGATCGGAAACACCACGCGGACGTCACGAGTCGCGAAGTCGATTGGCCGAAAGTCCACGACACCCTCGACATGACCAATCTGGCCTCCTACAGGCCACCTACGAGAAACAGTACAAACCTCCAGCACCGTTCTACGTGAAGAAGTGCGTAAGGAAACAGCTAGGATTGACTCTCGACCAATGGCATCGAATTCTCTTCACTGATGAAGTGCAGGATTTGTCCGACGTTTGAAGATCGTAGCAGAAGAGAGTGGGAGCGATCAGGTTTCAACCCAAGTCTCAGGCATGTAGTAACACCGTGTATTTCAAATCTTCTAAATAATATAGTTTGTATCTTCGACGAGCAGTTTCAGCCACTATAGGTCATCTTCAGATTTAAAAATCGTCGCAGCAAATGGTGTGCATCGTCAACAGTTGACTTGTCGTGGGTTTTCAGATTTGAAGACTGTCTACACTGGCTGAAATCGCTCATCGAAAATAAATTCCTGATCCACACTTACTCAGAAGATTTGAATAAACAGATAACTATGTCAAATTTTAGGACAGTTTATTTCACTGATACACACTTTAGAACAGACTACCTTTATTTTAAACATTGTTTTTAATTCACAGTGAAGTTTTTCTCTCACATACGTTCGCAGATACGAAGGTGGTGTAGAACTTTTGAGCATTTATTACTAGAGGGTCTCCTCCGATTCAAATTTTCAGCGGATTATCTGTGTCCAGAATTTTACTTCCGCGAGTTTTTTGGTACCATGCGGCATAGAAAGAAATTTATTAGAAGATAATTCCATTTTCCACTTTAGCTGTATTACGATCACAATCTTTCACTTCACACGATCAGCTGATTTTTGGCGATGTGTCATTTTGAACTGTTTACTCGTAGCATGTAAGCCAGTGTATGCTGTATAGTTATATGAAAGATGTGCATGTTATGAATAACATGCCGATCCATTGAAGTAAATGACAGTGTAATACAATTAAGGCGGAACATGGCGTTATCTTCTGTACTTCTGTGCTTAAGAATGGCCATAATTCGTTTTTACACAATTCATATTGACATCCAAGTTGCTGCAGAAGAGTAGAGGCGGGAAGTTTTTATGTCGTGGGTTGTCAGCTGTTTCAGTATCAGGCATTTTTCTCGTATTCAGTGTTATCCGCCTATTTTCAACACGGTAATTCTCTGGACAGAAAGGTCTGATTCTCGTAATAATCGTACGACCCACGCCACAACTTGGTATTGGTTGTGAATACAGTGTTCAGGGACATTTCTCTGGCGTATTTCGTGAAAATACGAAACGAGCTGCTCCTCTGAACTGTTTCGATGTGCTCCGTCAATTCTGTCCTGTAACAATCTCATGCCGCGCAGTGACACTCCAGTAGATGACGGGCCCGTAGGAAAGCTCTTTAGTAGATTTCTTCCACCTTCTTAATCTTCTGTCAATACAACGCAGTGTTTGGTTTATCCTCCCTACACCATTTTCTGTTGTCTGACATCTGATGGACACCTAGCTTCACGCTGGGTAAAATGAATGTAGTTCTGTCTTAACCGTGTTATATTTCAACTTTCTGGTAGATAAAGATACCGCGCACTGACGCTTCCTCTTTGGTTCGCTCTGACTGGTTCCGTGCAGATGTCAAGTGCGTGCCAGCAGCTTCCCCATCTCATCTGAGTCAGAGCACTGTTGCATAAACAACGGAACAAACGTGCCAAATTTCAACAGACGCAGAATCCCCAAGATTCGCGATCTTTTACAGAAGCCCGATATTTAGTGCGGACTTCAATGCGGGATGCTTGTAACAGTTCCCACAAAGAAACTTTGTCTCGAAACCTGGCATAAAATCCAAAGAGATTCTGGTCGTATGTGAAGTATGTTAGCGGCAAGAAACAATCAATGCCTTCCCTGCGCGATAGCAATGGAGATACTATCTAAGACAGTGCTGCCAAAGCAGAGTTACTAAACACAGCCTTCCGAAATGCCTTCACAAAAGAAGTAAATGTTCCAGAATTCGAATCGTTGACAGCTGCCAACATGAGTAACGTAGAAGTAAAGATCCTCGGAGTAGTGAAGCAACTTAAATCACTTAATAAAAGCAAGTCTTCTGGTCCAGACTGTATACCAATTAGGTTCCTTTCGGAGTATGCTGACGCATTAGCTCCATAATTACCATATACAACCGTTCGCTCGACGAAAGATCCGTAGCCAAAGACTGGAAAGTTGCACAGATCATACCAATATCCAAGAAAGGTAGTAGGAATAATCCACTAAATTACAGGCCAATATCGTTAACGTCGATATGCAGCAGGATTTTCGAACATATATTGTGTTCGAAAATTATGAATTACCTCGAAGAAACCCGTCTATTGACACACTGTCAACATGGGTTTAGAAAACATCGTTCTTGTTAAACACAGCTCTTTATTCGCATGAGGTGTTGAGTGCTATTGACAAGGGATTTCAGATCGATTCCGTATTTCTGGATTTCCAGAAGGCTTTTGACACTGTACCACACAAGCGGCTTGTAGTGAAACTGCGTGCTTATGGAATATCGTCTCAGTTATGTGACTAGAACTGTGACTTCTCTGAGACTAGATCTGTGACTTCCTGTCAGGGAAGTTACAGTTCGTAGTAATTGGCGGAAAGTCATCGAGTAAAACAGAAGTAGTGTTATAGGTCCTTTGCTGTTCCTTATCTACATAAACGACTTGGGAGACAATCTGAGCAGCCGTCTTCGGTTGTTTGCAGATGACTCTGTCGTTAATCGACAAATAAAGTCGTCGGAAGATCAAAACAAACTGCAAAATGATTTAGAAAAAATATCTGAATGGTGCGAAAAGTGGCAGTTGACCCTAAATAACGGAAAGTATGAGGTCATCCATGTGAGTGCTAAAAGGAACTCAAACTTCGGTTGCACGATAAATCAGTCAAACCTAAAGGCCGTAAATTCAACTAAATACCTAGGAATGACAATAAAGAAAAACAAATTGGAAGGAACGCACAGAAAATGTGGGGAAGGCTAACCAAGGACTGCGTTTTATTGGCAGGACACTTAGAAAATCTACTAAAGAGACTGCCTACACTACGCTTGTCCGTCCTCTTTTTAGAATACTGCTGCGCGGTGTGGGATCCTTACCAAATGACGGAATACATCGAAAAAAGCTCACAGAAGGGCAGCACGACTTGTATTATCGCGAAATATGGGAGAGAGTGTCACTGAAATGATACAGGATTTGGGCTGGACATCATTAACAGAAAGGCGTTTTTCGTTGCGACGGAATCTTCTCACGAAATTCCAATCACCAACTTTCTCCTCCGAATGCGAAAATATTTTATTGACACCGACTTAAATAGGGAGGAACAATCACCACGATAAAATAAGGGAAATCAGAGTTCATAAGGAAAGATACAGGTGTTCGTTCTTTCCCCGCGCTCTACGAGGTTGGAATAATAGAGAATTGTGAAGGTGGTTCGACAAACCTTCTGCCAGACATTTAGATGTAGTCTTCAGAGTGCCCATGTAGATGGAAATGTAAATGTAGATGGTGAAAACGAATCGTTAAGTAATGTGAAAGGTCAAAGCGGTCGTAAGGGTGCAATTTCGTTTCCTGAAGGCAGTGTACAAGGGGATGCTGCAATGCTAAAAGCAGCCATAAATCCTCTTTGTGGGACGGAAGGCCGCGAACGTTCCATTGGAGGAGAGTCATGACGAAGAGATGTAGGGGTGTCACCTCGGCGGCTGCCGAGTGACAGCCGACGTGGATCCTGCTCCGTGGAGTCCACAAAAGCATCAGCTTGTTTGTGCGCACTGGCGATGCGAAGGCCAGCGGGCTATGGTACCACGTCTAAGACGATCTTCGGGTTGGCGAAGGAGAAGACCGTTTGCTTTTGCTGGACTCCTTCGAGCCTTTCCGGTTACAGGAAGCCGCGTGTGGTGTTTGGCTGGAGGCCCGGAGGAAGTCTACAAGGGAATACTGTTTCTGTCCTTCCGTCCTACCGGTTGTGTAGCTGGTGGCTTCGCCCCTAGAGGCTAGAGGTTGGCTGTTTGTTGCACAACTGGACAGGGGAATGGCGATGCTACCTCGACACTGGGCGATTTCGCAACTTCAGAGCTGAATTTCAGGTCGCATGTCTGCGTAGCCATTTCATTCATGGAGCGACGGATAACAAGAACGGAACTATAGGTGCCAGACGGGAGACCACAGGGTTTACGACTAGCCAGCGACTGGGTAAAGCACTCTCCTTTACCCGGATCTCTTGAACAGCCCACTCCTCAAGATACATGGGACAATCCCATGACGCGGCGGCATGGCCGCCATTGCAGTTGATACAGTGGGGAGGAAGAGGCAGACAATCGCCCTGATGTACATGCCTACCACAGTTACACATTTCGCTTGGTGTCAACAGGACGTTCTAGTGTGGTTGAAACGATGCCACTGACAGCAGCGCATCGGGTTAGGAATTATGACCGGACTGTGATAACTTCATAGCCTGCTTTGATCTTGGACGGAAGCACCACATTATCAAAGGTGAGAAAAAGAGTGCGGATGGGTACTACGTAAGAATCTATCTTTTCTATTACACGATGGACGGCAATGACACCAAAATCAGAGAGGTAAGATTGGATCTCGGCCTCGGTTAGACCGTCGAGCAGCATGGTGTAAATTACACAACTGGAAGAATTCAAAGTTCTATGGGCATCGACACGAACAGAGTAGCCGTGAAGAAACGCGGCAGCAAGCAGTTGTGCTTGAGAATCAGAAGTAGTCTCCAAAAGCGAAGTGCCACTCCGTAAACGAGGGCAGGATTTCACAGGGCCGGCAAGTGCATCAACACCTTTCTAGACAGTAAACGAATCTACCGCGGCGAAGGGCTGACCTCCTTCAGTACGTGAGACCATGAGGAACAGTGGTGCAGCGGGAAGGGTCTTTGAATCATTAACCTAGATACGTTTACGTTTAGTAGATTGGTTGGTTGGTTGGTTTAGAACAGGGGGGGGGGGGGGGGGACCAAACTGCGAGGTCATCGGTCCCTTGCTCCCAGTAGAACAATTACCCAAGGGAAAGAAGAAAACCAAGAAGACATACGGCACAATAACAGGAGAAAGGAAGAACCAGAAGAACGACAGGGACAAACAAACACTAGAATGGACAAAACTGGACAAGAAACCCACAGAGATGCAAGAAACAGGAAGAAGAGATTAAAAGCAAGGATGCAAATTACCTTGGCTGGCTGACCATGAGAATAAAAAGGAGAAGCCAGCCACTCCAACACATTAAAACCACCTTAAAAGCCCTAGGGTGGAAGATACACAGAGACAAAGGACATGCGCTAAAACCCAGATCAAATGATAAAACCCACCCTCACGATTAAAACGTAAAACTTAAGCTGCTATGAGGCATTGACGCCCAACACCGAAGGCAGAGTGTTGGGAGAGTTGAAAGACCGCCGCAGAGCGGCTAAAAGTGGGCAGTCCGGCAAGAGGTGGACGACTGTCATTGGGAGCCACAGCGACACAGAGGTGGGTCCTCGCAACGAAGGAGGTAACCATGTGTGAGCCACGTACACATTCGCAGTTTCCTTCGTAACACGCAATTTATTGTGCATACTTTTATGCCACTTCGTCTCCCAAAGCTGAAAAATCTTGCAGCGTAAGACAGAACACAGGTCAGTTTCAGAGATGCCTATCTCCAGGAGAAGTTTCGGTGTAGCCTGTTTGGTCAGCCCGTCAGCAAATTCATTGCCTGGGATTCCGACGTCACCTGGGGTCCACACAAACTCCACTGAACGATTGGACCGTTCCAGAGCAGAGATGGATTCCTGGATGTTCGCTACAAAAGGATGGCGGGGGTAGCACGGGTTAATAGCTTGTAAGGTGTTTAGGGAGTCAGAAAAGAGAAGAAACGACTCACCAGAACAGAAACGGATGTAACTGAAGTGCACGAGAGATGGCCACAAGCTCTTCAGTGAATACACTGCAGACAGCGGGCAAGGAATGCTGTTCAACACGACCTCTGTGGACATAGGCGAAGCCAACATTACGATCAGCCATCGAGCCGTCGGTGTAAACTTCAGAGCACCGAAACACATCAAAAATCCAGAGGAAGTGACAGCGGAGAGTGGTGGGGATAACGGAGTTCTTAGGGCCATGCGAAAGGTCCAGAAGAAGCTTCGGCCGAGGAGTACACCATGGAAGTGTACGTGAATGGACCTCAAGTAGAGGTAGTAAAGGGGAAGACTCCAGTTCAGAGAAAAGGGATCGCACGCCAACCGCAATCGTGAGCCCTGACCTGGGCCGCCGATGCGGGACATGAACTGCCGTGGATGGGAAAAGGAGACGGTAATTCGGATGCTCAGAAGAACTACAAATGGGTGCAACATAACTGACTAGCAGTTGTTCACGTTGGATCTGCGATGGAGGGACTCCGGCCTCCACCAGGACACTGGTCACCGGACTTGTTCTAAAATCTCCCGTCGCTAGACGAACGCCACAGTGGTGCACTGGGTCGAGTAAACGCAACGTTGAGGGCGCCGTCGAACCGTAAAACAGACTCCCATAGTCAAGGCAGGGTTGAACAAGGGCTCTGTAGAGCTGCAGAAGTGTAGAGCGATCTGCACACCAGTAGGTGTTGCAGAAGCTTAAGCTGAAGAAGGTGAGGTAGGCAAGTCAATCTGCGTCGAAAAGAAGTCCTAAGAATCGATATGTCTCCACTACAGTGAGTGGATCGTAATTAAGGTAAACTTCTGGTTCCAGATGAACGGTGTGACGCCGACGGAAGGGCATGAGACACGACTTCGTGGCGGAAAACTGAAAACCGTGGGCTACAGCCCATGACTGCGCTCGATGTTCTACATAGATTCATGTGTAATGAGAAAAGGCGAAGAAAGCATAGGCGTAATTACTTTTAGCCAATCAAATAACGAGAACTTTAAATTGTTTTCTATAATGTAATGAATGACTACAAAACTACATTTTGTCTTCTATATTCAGATTGTGAAGTATTGCGCTAAGGAAAGCTAAATCACCAACATCGAGAATGGCAGCAGAAAAGTAACGTCCTTCTGTGCCTAAGGAACTGTTCTGGGACGATTCATGGGAAGCATTAGTATCAATGTAGGAAGCCGATGGAGATTTAATTAGTTACTAGCCTGTAGTACCCCTTTTCGCCCTCATTCCAGCGAAGTAGCGAGGTATCACGGGCTTTAGATGATACTGAAAGTGTTGGAGAACCGTCCTGATCCATGACCGCTCACCCATGGATCGCATCTCACGAAGACTGGTGGAACATAGACCCAGACGAGCACTTCACGCTCAACTGTCTTTCAGGCGTGCTCACTAGGACTGAGGTCAGGTAACAGAAGCGAACACTATTTCCAAGGAGTACTGAACCACTTTGATGCAGTTCTGGAGCGACGGGTGTCGTTGGTCAGGTTATTCGCGTGCTGTTTCAGGCGAACAAACGGATGCGCATAATCGGACAGTATGTAGTTGGGCGATTAGAAAATGGACTCACCAAGGTCCCCATTCCATATCCCTCTCTACAATATTTCCAAAGCCCGGCTGAAAGGAGCTCCGTTTGCAAACCTGTCAGTTGATTTAAAAATATAAACTCTGACAAACTTAGCTTACTTTCGTACCATAGACTCCTACGGAATCATTTTGGGGAAATGACGTCGAGGTAATGTTTACATACACACACAGCCACACAGCTCGGTTCATGAAATCACCACCAGGTATCGAAAATGTAGTTACTTTGGTAGAAGCGCGTTCGCCATTCAAGAATAGACATTTGCAGTAACTCGCCAAAACCATCGAAAGTGTCGCTGCTCGTAAAGAACAGTTGAAGCATCCCTCAAGGATCTATTCCTGGTCAGTTCCTGCGTCTCTAATAATTACTTAACAGAACCAACTGCTGATATAAAAATGCTTTGCTCTTGCAGCTTTGCGCTTCAGCAGTTCCCGTGCAGTAATACGATATCTGTAATTGAGAGTTGTGGACTGTTTTGCAGATGCTTACCAGTAGCGTAGAAACCAGACCTACGGTAGCCTAAGCGTACGTCTGAATGACTGCGATGAATTTTTTAAATTAATACCTAAATAAAAATGTATATCATTCCTCATCCATGTACACCACCAATCTCATCTAGGATCTGTAAAACTAACATTACCTCATTTTTTCTGTAAATAATTGTATTTCTAGCATGTTTCCCTGAGGATCCTTAATTTGAGTTCACGGAACGAACAGTGTAATCCAGAATGATCCCTGTGAGCAGGATGCACGGCCTCGTGTGATCTGACATACTCGTGTTTTGTCATAGGCGTTTGCCAATATTCATCACCATCAGTCCAAGCGATCATTCTGCGTATTTCGAGCCTCCACCAGCAAAACTCCTGCGTCCATTCTGATCTCTTGGGACTGCCGTGCAGTCCTAATATGTATGGGCGGCGGTCCTCGTTGGCAAGAGTGTTCACCTGTTGTTCTGGAACATCGAACTGGAGAGTCATTTGAAGCATCGTGGCTAGTGGGTCCGCTACTACAATGCGCAATACAATTTTTTTAGTAACATTACTATAGTAGCCGTAGCTACGACTATTTCCATTTGAGCTGACCAAGTTTGTACGACTATCAGCGAATGATCTGTGCCACACGATTTAATTATTTTTTCCAATGCACGTGTACCACATGCTATCGTTGGAGTTTCGTGTGGCACGAGAGGAAGAACCGTGTGACAATGAAAAGGCTGTCTCCTGAAGAGTTCAGTTATGCGATCCTGCTCTGGAGGGACCCCGTCAGGTAGGCGGACCAGAAATGCTAAAATCATAAGCGCTTCTCCGTGTTCCTGCGAAGGCGGAACGCATTTGGGCAACTCCGTCAATAGCGGTAAACATGAGGTACCTGAGAACGCGATACGGCAGCATTTAGCGTTACTGATGACCCTGGCAACACCAGTTGACCGTGCTGCTGAATGTGCCTACCTACTTTCCCCGCGGTACTGTGCAGTTCCAAATTATGTAAACGACGAGCTTGTGGGAAGTGGTTATGGCCTTCGTCATGCCTTATGGGCGACGAGGTCACAGCTTTAGCTTGCGAGTGCTTGGAGTGTACCTGTACCCAGCTAGCTCCCTCTTCTGCGATAACGTTTCTACTCTTCGGCGGAGTGTACGATACAACCCATCCGCAGTCTCGCGCGTTAAAGCGCCCTTCCGGAATTTGGGGACGTGAGCCTTCCGGATAGAATCCACCTCGCGGATTAACGAGGAGGGTGGTGAGCCATTCAGCTTGGATGTCGTTTTTAGGCGGTTTTCCTACTACGTAAATATCGGGCTTGTACCAACATCCTGCCTCAGATAGAAGCCAAGCAAGCATTTATTGGACGTTCTTACATTTTAAGTGAGCCGGGATGTGAGAATCAGTCAAAATAAAGAATTTTTTAAAATGTGTTAAGTACCCCAGTTCTTCCTGAACAAGAATGTGTACGGTGTGTAGAATATGTCTGAGGTGTAAAATTAGTTTCTCGTTATTTCTGTTTTACATAAACTATGAGAATTTTACTGACTTATATGAAGTTCTTTTCATATAAATGACAAGCTCTTCTCTGGCAGGAAAACGAAGGGAACCAGCGGAAAAACGCTCTTATCTGAGGAAAAAAGACGAATATCCTCCTGTTACGAAGATTCTTCCTCATCACCTTTAAAAAATTTCCCAGAAATTTTGGACTGCGAAAACATTCGCGCTTTTTTATTTTGAGAGGAAGAGATAGTGGCATTGGGAAACAGATGTAAAAGCAATGACTCCTAGAAGATTGTAGAGACTGGTTGGGGGTGTACAAAGAGGGAAGGAGACAATGACAGGGACACAGCGGCAGTGGAACAAGTTGACGGTGACAGAGCAGTGTAAGAGTGGAAGAGATGTGAAGAGGAGGATGAAGGGGAAGTGACTGTTAGCTTGTGATAATAACAGACAATCTATAAGCATGAGAGAGAGAGAGAGAGAGAGAGAGAGAGAGAGAGAGAGAGAGAGCACAGCAGCAGTGGGAATGAATGAATGAATGAATGATGATGATGATGATGATGAGACCGTGGTGTCACCGCCAGACATCACACTTGCTAGGTGGTAGCCTTTAAATCGGCCGCGGTCCGTTAGTATAAGTGGGACCCGCGTGTCGCCAGTCAGTGATTGCGGACCGAGCGCCGCCACACGGCAGGTCTAGTCTAGAGAGACTTCGTAGCACTCGCCTCAGTTGTACAGCCGACTTTGCTAGCGATGGTTCACTATCTACATACGCCCTCATTTGCAGAGACGACAGTTTAGCATAGCCTTCAGCTACGTCATTTGCAACGACCTAGCAAGGCGCCATATTCTTCAAGAATGTATTCTGAACAGATATTTTGAATCATGTACCGTCAAGAGCGACGTTCATCGTTAATGGATTAAAGTTAAGTATCAAATTAATTACGTCCGCTTTCTAAATTCTAATTCCTTGTCATGTTCCAGACCTCACGTCAGTATAGTTCTTCCCTCCTCACGCCAGCCTGCGTGAGCTAAGACGCGTGCATTTCGGCCTCCACTAGTAACACGGTGTTAGCTCTTCTGCCAACACAACAGAGACAGTAGTAGTCAGGCAGAGCAAGAGGGAGGCTGATAGGAGACAATAGTAATAGTATTAGTAGTAGTAGTAGTAGTAGTAGTAGTAGGAGGAGGAGGAGGAGGAGGAGGAGGTCGGAACGAAGGAAACAAAGACAAATTCATTGAGTTGAGCTGAATGAGTAAGTGTGAATGGGCAAGTGGGAGCGGACTGGTATGATTGACTATTGGATGTGAGTTACAGTTACGGGAGCTTGCAGGAGTGGGATGTGAGCTGCATGTTAAAATGAGCGCAGATATTTTCGCACAGAAGACTTTTGGTAAAATTTTAAATGTGCTGACGAAAATATAATGAGCCAGCTGGTACCGCAGTTTTCAGCCATTCTTTTAAACAGGGGCAAATCGTGGATATTCTACACTGTGCAAAATTAGTGAGTCTTTCAGGGAATGTCGCAACTTTTGAAGATACTGAAACAAAGCTGAACTCCAGTGACCTGGCTGCCTTCAAATACGCTCCAGTGACGTCTTGTGAAGTAGAGAGGAGCTTTCTCAGGTACAAAACTATCCTCAGCGACAACCGTAGATCTTTGACAATGGAAAACCTGAAAATGCACCTTGTGGTCCAATGCAACTTCGCAGATACTGAAGATTGACATACGGTGTTAAATTATGTGAAACGCTTTAAATACTAAGTAGAAATAAAAACATTGTTTTACTGTTTCGATAGATGATCTTTTCACTGTACTTTGTGTTTAGACAATAAAACATTCAGACATTCAAAAAATAGGTGCAAATTAGTCACAAACCCTACAGAAAGAAAGAAGTATACTTACAATATTTTGAGAAGTGAATTTCGTATTACTTTATGGTGAATAAAAAATTAAACAAACAAGAATGCTTTAAATAAACTTCTATTAAGTCATTTTATTTTTTAAGGTCATATTTATGTAAGTTTTAGGTCATAAATGTTTGCATATTTCACTGTTTTTTTAGGTAATTAAAACCTGGGCCCTATTAATAAGTAATTTTTGTGAGCGTTTCAATTGCCGAGGAAAGACTTTTAGAATTCAAAACATAGTTGTTAAAAGTTAGTTTTTCAGTCGTTCAGCAAGTTCAAATTCTCCCAACGTCTCCTCACTAAAATTCTGTTCAAGTTGTGTGTCGCCGCACTGCACTGAGCGGAATTCAGTTGCACAAAACTAAATCTAAAGCTTAATGTGCTTAGGATAACTGAGTGTCCTCGTATTGCACAGCGCGAGGCTTTCTTTTCTTTAGCTCGTTAGGCGCTGCGCTGTATTTCAATGTTCATAACTTTTGATGAAGTGCTGAATTTCCGTTGACACAGATAAGCTATAAAAAACTATTAGGGCCAATTTAACATCAATCAGGAAACAATGTCCTTCACAACTAAGCACTGCATTTCAAAATTAGTATCAGGTTACTGGCTGGCAGTTCGGAGGTTTTACTCGTTGGCTAGCTTGTGTTTATGTCACTGAATGATAAATGAAAGGAAGTAACACTGAGTGGTGTAACGAAGTGTGTTAATCCTTGGCCTCTTTTATACATCGTTTATCAACTTCTGCATTTGTTGCACATATGCCCTAATGTTATGCCATTAAGCATATTACCATTTCTGGCAGTCAGCATATGGCTACATAAACTACAGGCAAGATTCACAAAAGCTACTTCATAAACACTTTATTCCATTACACTGTAGGACTCAATCTATTTAATAGCCTCTGATAAACGTCTGAAATATGAACACTGTAAATATTCTAGAATCTTATTTCTTATAAGCTATCGAATAGCATAGCAGATTTTTCAAATAATTGCTGCGAGCCATATATTGTTCCCTGTACTTAAGGGAACAAGAAAAACATATGTCTATAGTTTTACTCACAATCAAACGGTGTGAAATTTATTGAGCTGCACCACACAGTGGGATACATAAGCTCCACACAGTTGCTAGTATTTTAGGTTAAACCGGTTTCACCACCTTGGGTTTACATTTCTGAAAGGGGCAATGATGGGAGTGAAGCTATTTAGATCCACTGTGCTGTATGGATTTGTTGTATAAATTTGAACTTTGTGTATGCAAGGGCAAGTTACATCGTGGATTCTGAGAATCAAGGAATGTCCTAGTTGTCCCTTTGTCAACATCAATGAAGGAAATCGCCAGAACAAATATAGGAGTCAGAAACAGTTGGTTCAGTGGTCGAAACTTTATTTCCTAAAGGAAAATTATGAGACTGTAACAACTGCAGTCTTTCTTTGTACATAAAAGAGATCTCGTTAGCTACTCCAGGATGATACTGAGTCTCACTAAAATTGGGAACTACATTGCTCGGTACAAGAGTGTAAATACTGTGTGTTTTGTTTACAAAAATCCTTCAACAGTAAAAGTGATGAAAACGATGCTCTGTTTATTTTAAGCATTAACGAAACTTAATTTACACGGTATATACGACCCGGGACAACCGGGAAAAACCGGGGAATATTTTTAGAATTCCGGGAATTTTTCATTGTTTTAGTTTTCAGTTAAATTTTTGTAATTTTGACTGGTGAGAACCGATACTCTACGAAAGGATATTACTGCATCCCCGTACTGCAGAACAATATTTCAACAATAAAACAAACCAGAGAAAAAACGAAAATAAATTGCAAAGGAAATGCGCCATATACAACAATGACACAGTGCTCATGCAAGCGTCTGCCAACAGCAAAATGTGTCAAAGGCTTTAGGAAGGCTATGCAATGCTTCATAACAACAAATTGCCTCCGATAAGCGTGAAGTCAACTGTTTACATTAGATTCGTTTTAGCAGTTACGAGCGGGCTCATGCACATGCGCAGTTGTGTCGCGTTTGAGTAGTCGATTCTCCCGCTTCTGGCTACAGGAATGTGGCTGTTGGCTGTGCGAGCGGTCGCAGCGAGCAGTAAGATGCTACTGAGAAAAGACGGCGCCAAATTCATATTCTTGAGGGGAAAAAACTTGTTTCACAAAGCGCCTAGCATCCAGCGCACGTTGGTCTGTCGATTATTCATATGATTTTGAAACGCATCCTTTTAAGTTTTCGAACATTTTCGAACACATTTTAAGTTGATTTCCGAATGACTCATGAGTTGATTATTGAATGCGTTGCCTCTAGAAAGAGACTTTCCGCAGACAAAAGCGGACGGGGCTATACGAGCTGAACGGAATAAATCCGAACCGATGAACGCCAATTGCTGTCTGATTATGTGGTTGATTGGGTTTGCAAATGTTCAGCGTTGTTATAATTACTAGCGAAATCCACAGATTCAGATTACCAGAGTGGAAATAAACGAGTAACAGGAATAACAGGTGACAAAGATTACGTATTATCTTGTCGGTGAATCCAAGAAAATGAAAATTTGACAGAAAAGTTTTGGCCACATCGCTACACTAGTGGTCCCCGGCTAGCAGTCGCTTAAGTTCTATTCTGGAAGTAACGCGGAAAACGTGTTGTACGAATACGTAACAACGCCTAACCGGAGAATAATCGCGGGATAACTAAACCTGATTCTCGCAGGGTTTGTGAAGTTAATCGGCAAACAAATTTTGACAATGGCAGAATAGCTACAGAATTCTTGATGACAAGATTGTTAGAACGAGGAAGGAAAAAAAACAGGGACATCACAAAAATTATGGAAGAATAAGACGATTCCAAATTTATATAAGAATTTCGTAACACTACTTTTCGATCTCGTGCTTGAGAAACTGGTGCTTATGAATGAAATTGAAGCTATTTCCTAACAAAGCTTTTTGACTGTAGTAGGCCTTGTAGGCATCTGATATTGGTACTTAGTGAATTATAGTCTGTCGTGTTATAAAAATGACCGTTTGTGCCAAAACAGTCGTTTATTTGGTGTGTGTTACAAAATTGCTGCAATATTAGAAAGGCCTATTTTGTTTTATCTAGCAGACAGTGACAATATACACGTAATCAGCTCCAGAAACAACACCAGTCTTTGGTATTATTTGTATTGACAGCTTATTCAGTATTAGATAGCGACATTTCGATTTTTCATGTAGCAAAACGTTCGATGGACTTCGATGAGGTAATGAATGAAAAGCACGCCATGTAAAGCTGTAACAGGTTAGAGAGAAAAATGCTAGGAGCTAAGGATTGAAGAAATGTGTACTTTCTTGCTTGTCTCTTGTTATTGGTTTTATGTATCCTATATTTAATTTTGTCACACAAAACCGCAAGTTATTAGCTAATAGACAATAAAGAGTGCAAATTTTCTGAAGAGTTCTTGTTCTCCCGATTACAAACAATCCCATTCGCTATTAATCACTATTTTTTTAAAAAAAAAAAAAAAGAGGGGCAGGCTGTCAAACGGGCCGACTAGGAGCAGGAGAGGCACCACAGGACATTTCAATTTCTACAGTCCTGTATAGGTCTGATGGCATCCATTACAAAATACACACGTTTCAGTTCCACAGAGCGAAATACAGTGACATGCTATAGAAGAACGCTGTATGAAGAGGCGTGGCACTGCACTTTGGCACACAAGACCAAATAACATGCCTTACATTTCTTTGAACACACGTGTTTTATGTTCCAGACTTTACAGAAATGTGCTCTACAAGATGAACATTTTTTTGAAAATCCGATTTTTTTAGTATTGACCCGGTTCGCAAATATCGTAGATCCGGGGCTGATGCGCAGAGCAGTCTGAGATTCGCTGTTTCCACTTCGTTTACTCAGACGTCAAATGAAAACAAAACGGATATCTGTGGCCGGGAGCTATCAAGTGAATTAAAATACATTAACATAATTACGGAAGGCTAAAATGTTATTAGTTTCAGATTTGATTTTATTTCCACCTTTCTGACAGTCAAGCATTAATCGCCTTGCAGAACACTGAAGTTATTTTTGTCTGTGTACTAAAGAAATTTGACTTATTGACCTTTATCGCGGAGGCAGTCAATGTATTTGAAACGAAACGTGTAATTCCACAGTAGTGGCTAGTTCCAACTGTTTGCTGCATTTCAAGAGCACGTTTTCATCTTCTAGCACGTATGGCATTGTGCCACAATAAAGAACCAAACATGATATAATATAGAACTGGTGCTCCAAGAAAATTTGCATCTCGAAAACCACACCGAAAATCTTAACATCAGGTCGAGGTCTGCTCGATAGGGAATCTGGACATACGAATGTGCACTTTAAATGTGCACATTTTAGTATGGTTCACGAAATTCCGATGCTCTTGGGGTATCCTCTGATGTCTTGTTTCTTTTATGACAATGTATGATCTTTCAATGTTTTAGACGTACGTAGATACGGGCTTCCTGCATCACGATAGCTGCGTAAGCGCGGTGTCGCCTGTTATTTGCGCTCTCTGGCAAATGATGAAACGAACCTATTTCTAACAGGTAGTGAGAAAATATTGAGAATGAAATTAACGCTTTTCAAACCACCAAAGTAAATATCCTTTTACGTAAGTTGAACTATATGCGAGAATGTACCATAAATTTCTTAAATCAAAGACCGTTGACTTAAAAATCTACCCTGATGAGCCATTTAGATGAATTTCGAACCCTGAAGATCAGACATTTATGTCATTACTAAAAATTTTACTGGCATATTTGTGTGATATCTTAAGGGTAACACGCGGAACAGAGATCAACATTATATGCAAAAGCTTAGCTTCTCTTGCACCTTATTAACCTTAGAGACCAATATTATATGTGAAAGCTTTTCTTGTAAAAACACTATGTACATATTTAAACTTAACTTTCCCTGTTTGGTTATTCGCCCTACTTAACAGTGATGTTGCTGTCAGATGACTACATAACGTGTCCTATGCTCTGAATATCCGCCGCCATCGGCTGGCGATATCACGTGACATGAGCTATGACTAGCTTACAAAAGCTCATCGCAATCTCGATTTCAATGATTCGGAAAGTAACCTGCGGTGTTTGGTGGAATTCCAATATATACGGCCCAGAGGAAGACCAAGAGATAGATGGGTGAAGGGAGTGAAGGAATGTGTGACGAGAAGAGGAGAGAACTGGACGAAGGTGGAAGAGGGGGAATGGTGGAAAGACAGAACACGATGGAAAGGCTTGTGTTCCCGACAGACCCAGCCAGTGGCTGGAAACTGTCCAAGATGATGATGATGATGATGATGATGAATACGAAAATACGCAGCCTACATGTTGCTGTACATCAAAGATATTTCCAAAACGTGTCTTTTTCCTTAAGTTTTGTTTCCTAAAGTGCCGGGAAATTCTACGTCCGTGTAAAAACCATAACCATTCAAAGGATTGACAAGTTTTGCAGTTCCGAGGGAAAATATACTGTCGCTCAGCACGGAAAAAGTGTTTTCACCCGGCAGAAAGTATTTTTAACCGCGTATACACCTTGTTTTAGTACTTCCACCAAATAAGAGAATGCTGTTTTAACACTGCTGAGCTGTTAACAGATAACACGACTTGCGAAGTAATAATACCTCCTAGGAAAGTGTTGTCACTATGGGAACATTAGGAAGTATCGCTAGCTTTAGAGGTGGAAGAAAAAAAGTTAGCATGTTCTTCGCAACTGTGTCTAGAGATTTTTTCAATATGGATAAGTTTCTTTAGCACTGTTTTCGCTAAGAAAAAAGAATTGCGAAAATGCTGTAGCAACAGTGACACAGAAATGTTCGGCGCGAATGGACGTGCACTCAACTTAGCTGAAATTGAAACCAGAAAATGGTGTTTTCATTCACAAACGAAGTCATGATGTGACATTTTGAAATATCGAAAATGAAAAACGTGTGGCCCAGTTATACCACGTATTACAGACACAGTAAACAAAATTTCAGGGCTTTAACAACCAGCAGCGAATGTTGTTGGTCAGGTGACCTCAGGAAAGTGACTGCAGCGGATGTATGTTGCGTCCTACCTGAGATGACTCCCCGGGAGGGGGCTGAAATCTCTGCGAGCGACGCAGATTGAGCCTGGGCGTTGAGCGCACAAGCTCTGTGGTTGAGCATCGAAGAGGAGGCGTGCGGGGCATCGTCCCGATATTGCGACTGTCACAAGATTGCTAGTGCGGGGCCGGCGTACGCAGCGGCATATGGTAAACAGCGGCACGGAGGCGACTGCCTATCACAGGACGTTTCCGGCGCCGCGCACGTCGTTCGAATTCTTATCAGGGAGCGCTGCGGTTGGTGGCGCTACCGGCTAGAGGCAGCATACGCAGGGTGTACGCGTGGACTGGCTGGCTGCTTAAAGCTCTCTACACACGCACCAACCGACCGGCCGACAAACTGAACGCGTGGAGGTGTTTTGACCGACAAACCGACGAAATTTCCTTGTTTGGATGTTGGGCGGCTAGGATGACACGGCAGTCGACACACCCGCACCACTTCAACCGACAAATTGTGCCGGGTATAACGCTGTCGAGCCAACGGTGTTTGTGGGGCACGTCGTGCGAGGAATATGGCAACGGAGATGCAAGAAATGAAGCACCTATTTCGTTTTTTAACGAATCCATAATGACATGTGGTACACAGAGAGACAGGGGAAGTTACAAATTTTTTGAATAAAAGTCCGTCGATTCTCTGTATTTCGGTTTTTAGTTTTATTTCCAATAGAAACCGAAATACAGACAACTTACGTTTTAGATTTGATTTCCTACACATACAGGAAGTAAAACCGAAATATACACAGTTAATAGACATTTATTTATAAAACACACTTGCTTCACTGTTATAAGTATTAAAATGGTCCATCCTATATCCAAGCCTTCTGCTACGAAGAGCACAATGTGTGTGTGTGCGCGCGTGTTTTTTTTTTCACAGTTTCAACAGTTGCTAAATGTCTCTTTTTTCCTGTTTCCCTGTTGTATTTATTACATGATGTGTGCCATCACCACTTGTACTCTTTCTTCTTCCCATCTGAAATGAGATTAGAAATTTACCCGGCATCTTTTATGCTACATACATAGATAAATTGATAAACAAGTTTGTTTGCGTGGCGCCGGCCGCGGTGGTCTAGCGGTTCTAGGCGCTCAGTCCGGAACCGCGCGACTACTACGGTCGCAGGTTCGAATCCTGCCTCGGGCATGGATGTGTGTGATGTACTTAGGTTAGTTAGGTTTAAGTAGTTCTAAGTTCTAGGGGACTGATGACCACAGAAGTTAAGTCCCATAGTGCTCAGAGCCATTTGAACCATTTTTGTTGGCGTGGCGATCCTCCGCAGCAAGCATAGAAATACTTATTTTGTAAATAAAACCGCCTTTTCCTACTCAAGCTCAAAATAATTGTTACAACAATAACATAGTCACAAAGCTAAACAACAAAATTTTAAGTAAAATAAAAGTAGAAAGCACCAAACCACAGACAACACCACAATAGAACCAAACACAAACACGCAGTCCCATAACAACTATACAGGATACTCAGAAAAAGATGAAAGAAAACACAAGAGGATACGCCGGCCGGAGTAGCTGTGCGGTTCTAGGCGCTACAGTCTGGAGCCGAGCGACCGCTCCGGTCGCAGGTTCGAATCCTGCCTCGGGCATGGATGTGTCTGATGTCCTTAGGTTAGTTAGGTTTAATTAGTTCTAAGTTCTAGGCGACTCATGACCTCAGAAGTTAAGTCGCATAGTGCTCAGAGCCATTCGAACAAGAGGGTACACAGTGACATACAAACACAAACTCACCCATAAAATCACCAACATTTTTAAAAGGCAGTGAATAAACATAGCATACACAACGGACAATTCTATACAAAAATTCATCCCAAAACTGCCAAAAACAGAGACATATAACAGAAAGTAGGAATATATCAACTACAGTGTAACACTTGTGAAGGCAGATACATAGGACAAACAGGTAAAACGTTCTGTGTCAGATACAAAGAACACATGAGAGCCTGTAAATATGGGTCAAACCACATCACATTTCCAGAACACCTAAGAGAACATGAGGACAAACCAACCATTAGAGAAGGTGACATGAAAAATAATTAGAATCAACACTAAAAAACACTTCCTAACCCTGCTAGGAAATAACGACATACAGAAAACCAAAGCAGAAACGAAAACCCTGTTGAATAATAAAGTACACGTGGCAAGCAATTCATTATTTACACTAATAGATAAAATAATAGAATGACGCTCCCAAAGAGTATTAATATGATAATACCATCCCATATAATAATAATACCACCCAACATCTTTACACTCACTTATCAATGAACCCATCCACAGAATATTGAAACGAAGTCAAATTAGCTGTTACCAAAGCTTTCAACCACTCGCTATCAGCTAGTACATTCATATTCAACACAATACGGTTCAAACGACCTCCCCCCCCCTCCCCCCCCCCAAAAAAAATACACACTCTTCAGTTCTCTCCCTCATACACACACACGGTATAATCATCATGAACAGAAGTTAGTCTTGAACATATGCTTCGTTAGGTTGGCAACAAGTAGGTAAACACGGCAAAGAGGAGGAAACACGATATGGAGTTGAAATATTTACGTTGTTAAAAGCAGTGTCCGACGGCATAGTTATATCGAGTGGCAGATGAACAATAGTACTCCACGAAAAAGGAGAAACATGGTGAACAGTGTGAAGAAGGTCAGAACTTTTGTCGGTAATAAACTGGTAGAGCGACCTCCTAGACTAGGTCAGCAAATCGTAAGTAATTACCTTTTTACATAAAAATTGCGACGTGAATTGTTTAATAATCTAAAAATAACAAAACTGTATCGTTATAGATCCGACTGATGATGCCTTAGAAGAAGAAAAAGGCGAAACGCGTCTAGCATAAATAAATTAAGTGGCAGCAGGAAAAGGCGGTTTTATTTAAAAACAAGAATAAATTGATTAAGTTTACACGAACATCTTTTGTTTTATTCATTTTCCCTTGCCATGATCTATTTCGTCAGGAAACTATAAAACACGTTGCAGGTTTCGGGAATCATTTTAGATAATAACTGTGGGGATACAACTGCACTAAATTTGAAGTACGGGTAACTTCTGCCAGAAGCGAGAGGCCATAATGTAGCAAGAGCCTATCCTCGCACCTACAGCCTGTCTCATGAGTATTCTTTTTCTTTAAGAACGGTTTGATGTTCAGTATTTCCGAAATACATGTTTCACCCACTCACAGATAATTCCAAAAATCATCTGTTCCCAACGCCGTAAGTAACAGAACATGGGTGAATTTATTTCTTTGCATAAACCACTTGTTTGCCCATAGCTTTCTCTCGCCCCCCACTTTTTTTGTCTTGTTACGTCCGAAACAACGTACGCAAACCCCAGTCTTTGTTTCTATGCAAGTCCGAAGGAGATCTCGTAAAATATAAACTCGGCGAACTTAACATAATTTGCAAATGATAAGGTTGTTCAAAAATGGCTCTGAGCACTATGGGACTTAACTTCTGAGGTCATCAGTTCCCTAGAACTTAGAACTATTTAAACCTAACTAACCCAAGGACATCACACACATTCATGCTCGAGGCAGGCCCCAGAGGGAGTCCCAGTTCTTGGAGAGGACATGGTTTTGACCTTGAAATTTCACGCTCTCGTTTCTTCTCTTCTAGTGCAAAGGATGGCTGCGTCCTTCAGACTTTACTAAAACAGCTCTACAGTGTAAAACTGAATGTAGATTTAGCAAGCCATCAAGGGTCTTCTTCATCCACATACATACGGTGGTGGTGGTGGTGGTGGTGGTGGTGGTGGTGGTGGTGGTGGTGGTGTGTTGGGACTTATGGGCGCTCAACATCGAGGTCATCAGCGCCCTGACACACATTAAAAGGAACGAATGTGGACAGACCTAAGTAAACTAAAGCACACACTCAAAGAAAGCAGGAAAAGAAGGAAAATGCTACATAAGAAAGTAAAACCTAAGGAAAGGGGAAACATAGCAACAAGAATGTCACAGGAAATTGTTATTGGCAGCCCACTTACATAAAATATGGGCGAGCTTGTCACACAGTGAGCAAATTAAAATCCTCTCCCTAAAATCTTTGCAAAAACATTTGACAGGGCACAGAACTTTAAAACTTTAACCACATTCGTCCGAGTGTTGCCTAAAAGAGATGGCAGGTCCGCTGGCAAGTCAGCCGCGACACGCTGGTCAGAAAATAAAACACAATCCAATAAAACGCAATCACCACAAATTGGAGGGTCCTCTCGCCGGAGCAGGAAGCCGTGCGTCATAGGGCTGTGGCCTATTCGAAGCCGAGTGAGGAGAACCTCGTCCCGTCGATGGGGCTGAAAGGAAGTACACCACACACGCGTTGTGGGCTTGACTATACGGAGCTTATTGTCAGTCACTTCCAGCCACTCATCCTCCCACCGACGCATGACCCGTGAGCTCAACAGCGAGGTGAGTGCGTGCAAGGGGATAGCACACTGAGATACTTGTGGGGCGAGACATGCCTCCTTGGCTGCGAGATCTGCCCTTTCATTCCCAGCAATGCCAACATGCCCCGGAACCCAGCAGAAAGCTACAACCTTCCCCAGTCGCTGTTGTCGGAGGAGGGCATACATACGGAGACGCCCTTCCGCACACGGGCAAGAGTGACAGAAATTCGTGAGAATTTTGTACTGAAAAAAAAAGTCTGTACCCAGTTTCCAGGAGCGACCAGATTTCGAAAGTTATGCCGACCGCAGCGCCAATTTTAAATCAGTAGCGACGCAGCGTCCATGGACTGTTTGTCCACATCACTAAACGGCTAACCCGGTTCAGGCTCCATGCTTTATGGTGCATGGTCTCATTTGCAGTTTGGCTATCGGACGGCTTCTAGGGACAACGAAAATTTAGTGTTCAACATTTCATATAATTACTAACCGAATTTAAAATTTTTAAATTCTGTCACAATCTACACGTTAAGCAGTATCTAATCTTCACACATTAAGACAAGTATTACAGTTAGAAATTGTGCATACTCTTGAGGGAGCGTAAGTCACGGCACGCAACTTGACTTCATCCAGAATTTGAGGACGAGACCGCTTAGCGGCATACAACAAACGGTACACGTAATTTCAGATCTTTACGAAACTTTCTTTCGCCTCTATGCTTAACGTCAGATATTTAACACTTTAAGCTAACTCATTTTTAATTAAGCATATGTTAGAAGCTGTTTTTCACAAGGGAGTTCTATTCTTTAAAGAATCGCGGGTTTACTGAATGCACTAAGTCTGTAAGAAACACAGAATGAGATTGCCTTTTTAAAATCGCAACATTACGGTACAGAGATAAACCAATGTAACGTACAGCGCACAAATGGTCAGAAATGCCCCTAATTGTTTCATTACATACTTGCCGAATCAGAACCTGAAACAATCACATCCATTAAATGCCCTGTTTTTATGTTGACTTCAACGATGTACTTGACTTCAACTATAGGTTACGGGTTTGGCAACGAAAATTGTGTTCGCTACTGATCACCGATAAATCTGAATGTAACAGGAGCTGCGACACAAAATAAAGAAAACTAAGGAATTAACAATCGTAAGGCTTTCAACTTTGTATTTCAAGGTTACTCTAGTCCGAAAGTGTCTTTACAGCTAAAAAATGTCCGGTTGTTACAACAGCAAAAATCACCCGCTGAAAATTACTGGAAACTGCAAACAAGGAGAACCCACCACACAGATGGCTGATGGGGAGGCCCAGATCTCCGACGTACCGCATTTAAGCTTTCACTGCGTCGTTTCCACGCCTGCGAAATAGGCGTTGACCGGACAAGTAGCTGTGAAAAATTTGTGAAAATTATCTGCGCTCCTGACAGCCTAAACACCACTCTCACGCTCCACTTATTTCTCACACCTATCTGTTTTCTGAGAGGTCCTGGGACAAGTTACATGAAACAGAGGCAGCGTGAAACTTAGCGCGGTTCGAGCGGCATGATATTGTAATGCGGATTCGTTCTGCTACGGTTAACGTGTCCCCAGAACACTTCCATTCCTCATCTATGACGGAGCCTATCACGTTACTCTTAACTTTTACTCCGTAAGCTAGGTAATTGGTGATGGAAACCTGGACGGTACTGCGGGATCAAACCCAAGTACAGCGTGTGACGAACAAAATAAAACCATGTGCCTCAAAATGACAACGAGTTAAACGACGCTCGCCGGTTCAGGAAATTACGCAGCTAGTAGAACTAACTTATTCCACATACAAAGTGAGCTGAGTTGCGAAAGAACTGTCGAAAACATACAAAAAATATCCAAAATATTACCAAAATCTAAATTCAATAGGAAGTTATATTGATAAACAGCAGTCGATATGACCAGATCTACGGAACAAGACACAGATTTTGTGTGAACAATGTTTTCTGTACAGTGCCTTAATTTCACGTTCGGTGAGTTCAGCTTATGGAAGCTGTCCCCTACAAAAAGTATTATTTCACTGCGAAAAAAGGCGGCTCTGGCGTACGATTAGTGCGAGCAACTTAAGGTATACTTTCTAAAAAGGAAACTGAAAGTGAATACGTGAGTCACATGATACTTGATCAGCTGAAATATATATTGGACTTGTTTGGTACGAAAAGCGACAGCAAGTTTCAAGTAATTTAATGTTGCAGTCTGAAGTACACGTTATGCTTCTTAAGTAACAAGCATTTAATATGTGAAAATTTAAGTTGAAAGAACGAACAGTTCTCAGTGGGAAACTACCGATTAAGTGAAACTTCGTGGCAGATTAAAACTGTGTGCCGGACCGAGACTCGAACTCGGGACCTTTGCCTTTCGCGGGCAAGTGCTCTACCAACTGAGCTACCCAAGCACGACTCACGCCCCGTCCTCACAGATTTATTTCTGCCAGTACCTCGTCTCCTACCTTCCAAGCTGTGAGGACGAGGCGTGAGTCGTGCTTGGGTAGCTCAGGTGGTAGATCACTTGCCCGCGTAAGGCAAAGGTTCCGAGTTCGAGTCTCGGTCCGGCACACAGTTTTAATCTGCCAGGAAGTTTCATATCAGCGCACACTCCTCTGCAGAGTGAAAATCTCATTATTGATTAAGTGCTTGCTATCGACCGCTGAATAGTATAGACCGCTGTTGCAAGTTAACTGTATCAGAATTTGTTTCGATCCTTAACATGTGGACCCGCCCACATGTTGCGACTACGTTGCAGAAGTTTCGCTGAGAAGCTCTTACACATCTTCCGTACAGTCACGATCTCTCCCCGTGCGATTTCCGTATTTTTGGAGCCCGGAAGAAAGACACTTGCGGACGTCGTTTTTCTTCGGTCGAAGAGACGGACGTCTTCTTAAAAATCATGCTTCCGCAGGCAACAGCAAACTATTTTCGATGAAGGCACTGGCCGCCTTGTCTGACAGTGGGATAAATGTATTAACAGTTACTGCGATTAATTACGTTTTTTCAATCCGTCTTGTTTTCATTTGACTGTCCCTAATAATTTTTGATTTAACGGATAAAAGACCCAACAGACTGTTTGCAGAACACAAGGAAACGCCCCGACGTGCACTGCCGCGTGTGCTAAACATGCAATAGCACTTACTAATTATAGGGTGCGCATTAGGCAACACAAGTGTAGCGATCAGTGACGACACTGTACTTGTTGAGCTGATAGCCACCTGCTTGGTAGCCACCTTCTCATTAGCGTTCACATCGATGATGCTGCCTAACCATCGATGAAAAGAGGTGCTGAATGCCGATCTCGAGCTGAGCGACACATGCAGGATCCTCTAGTAGCAGAGACGCTCTCAGAACGTACGTGAACGTAATCTTTCATGCATCACTAAAGAGACTAGCGCTCCTGGAAGAAAGTATATCGCCGATGACTGTACAAGTTGCTCATCGTGTAATCTAAAGTATACTGTGCCAATGGGGATTATTTTGTAGTCGAATAACTTTATTTTGATAGTCTCCTGCTTTCTTTATTTTATGCCATCATTAAACGAACATCTATTCTTAAGGCCTAATTGACGTAGCACAGTTTTTAGTGGCTGCAGACATATGAATTAGCTCGATAGGAGTATCCTCAGAATGTTTGGTCCGACCCTAATGCACTCTTCTCACTCGTTCTCCTCGTTTCATGTGGCATCCTACATCTCTATTATTGTTCTTTTTCGGCTGTTCCATAAACTCTTCAGGCGACGTCAAGTAGCTATAAGAATCCGATTTCAGTAAACAGTTATTGTCTCTTGATGCCTGCGAACTCAAAAATCTCAAAGGAATTTCCACTTGGACCACTTCATGACTTTCTGTGTTTCTGGACGTCAGGCAAAGAGAGATCAGGTATGCGCCGCGTACAAGAAATCTTGGAGAATGTTGAGGTGAAGCATAAAATATTTACTGTACTTGTTAAATATAGAAATGTATTTACAGGTTAGCGGGTAAATGTACTATCTCCCCTCTATCAGAACACATGTACCATTCCTGAATGCCAATGGAAGAGACTACTGTGAAGTGCATGCGTATGACTACATAGCAGCCAGAGAGAGAGAGAGAGAGAGAGAGAGAGAGAGAGAGAGAGAGAGAGAGAGAGAGGCGTGCTTTGATCACTCTGAATGATTGTTAAGCTTTAGAACCAAATTACAAGCCTCTTTCTCTTTTTTTTTTTTTTTTTTTTTTGTAACCAATCGCCCAGTTACAGTTGATACCAAAGGTGCGACACACAGACGAACAGACAGCAATGTAATAGCGCAGACTTGCCGTATGTTCTTTTAAACACTTCGAATATAAATAATAGTACACTGAATGCGTTACTGATATTATAAAGTAGTTCATCGTCGAGATAAGTTAAAAGGTCCAAAAAGCAAATGAGATCTTTCTGTAAAGATAATGCTAAGATAGCGTAAACTTCATGCCGACAAGTTCGTAATGCCGTCTGACTCTTTATCGCATAATGTAACATCGTGGAGCATGACAACACCATTAAAACTGATTGCCTGATACTTTACGATAGTGGAGGATCTAGTAAATCGTTCATGAGAACGAAGGCCTACATAATTTTTTTCCTTGCGGCTGGTGCGCGGAAAGGAAAGGGACTCGGAACGTGATTCACCTGTTAGTGCGTGAATGTGACACAATGCAACGGAACAAATAATGCCACAGCGAAAATCTGCGTATACGATGGTGATTCACGTTCGTGACTGGGTGAATAGCAGGCTTCTTTATAGCGTAAAAGCTTGGCAGCCAGGTTTCAACTACAACCCTGACGTTACAAGTCAATGTTTAAACATTACTGCCCGGAGTAAGGGAGTTGACCACAATTTACGCTACACGCACATTTTTGAGGAAGCGATTGGAAAACTCAGTTTGGCCATCGTGATGTCGGTCTTCCACGTATGTTAAAAATCGCGCCAGATAAATTCTTTTCTCCTGCCGTTGTCATTTGAGCTTGTTCTTCGGTAGTAATGAACTGACGGTATACGTGACGCCATAACACGCAGATGATTGCTGTTACAGGTGGCCAGTGTTTTTGGATAATTGATACAGCTGAGTATTCCAGTACTTTCAGGTGCGAAATGCTTCTTTCTTATAATTGTTCGTTTTCTAAGTAACAATTATCGGTCTTAAATAGTATTCTAGTCCAATTCAGAAAACGACGGTAACTGTACTGTTATCATTAAAACGAGACGGACAGAAATACAATGGCTATTTTCTCAGCAGATAACACGTTAAGATTTACCACGGCTACAAGGTGAGATAAGGATTTCGTCAGTACGATACCAGCAACGACATAGTGGTCCGTTGATATTGACAAATCCTAAAATCCGACAATTTTTTTACTAAACATGTAACTTGCAATACAAGTACGAAGCGAAAGGTGGCATTGGCTTTTCCGCAACTGTCGCAATAACAATGATATATGAAATTCGTGCTAGAATTTGTGGCAAACATAACATGAAACGTGTTTACCGCCCACGTTGTATGTGCAATAGAATGTGACTGCAGCATTTTTCTTGGTCAGCTTAAGTACAAACTGGAAGATATACACTGAAGCGCCAAAGAAACTGGTATAGGCATGCGTATTCAAATACAGAGATACGTAAACAGGCAGAGTACGACGCTGCGGTCGGCAACGCCTATGTAAGACAAGTGTCTGGCGCAGCTGTTAGATCGATTACTGCTGCTACAATAGCACGTTATCAAGATTTAAGTGAGCTTGAACGTGGTGTTATAGTCGGCGAACGAGCGCTGGGTCACAACATCTCTTAGGTAGCGATGAAGTAGGGATTTTCCCGTTCGAGCATTTCACGTGTGTACCGTGAATATTAGGAGTCCGGTAAAACATCAGATCTACAATATCGCTGCGGCCGGAGAAAGATCCTGCAAGAACGGGACCAACGACGACTGAAGAGAATCATTCAACATTACAGAAGCGCATCCCTTTCGCAAATTGCTACACATTTCAATGCTGGTCCATCAACAAGTACTAGCGTAGAAATCATTCAACGAAACATCAGCGATATGAGCTTTCCGAGCCGAAGGCCATTCGTGTACCCTTGATGACTGCACGATACCAAGCCTTAGGCCTCCACTGGGCCCGTCAATACCGACATTGGACTGTTGATGCCGGCCGGAGTGGCCGAGCGGTTCTAGGCGCTTCAGTCTGGAACCGCGCGATCGCTACGGTCGCAGATTAGAATCCTGCCTCGGGCATGGATGTGTGTGATGTCCTTAGGTTAGTTAGGTTTAAGTAGTTCTAAGTTCTAGGGGACTGATGACCTTAGATGTTAAGTCCCATAGTGCTCAGAGCCATTTGAACCATTTGGACTGTTGATGACTGGAAACATGTTGCCTGGACGGACGAATCTCGTTTCAAATTGAATTGAGCGGATGAAAGTGTACGGGCATGGAGACAACCTGATGAATCAATGGACCCTGCATGTCAGCAGGGGACTGTCCAAGGTGGTGTAGGCTCTGTAATGGTGTGGGGCACGTGCAGTTGGAGTGATGTAGGACCCCTGATACGACTCTGACAGGTGATACGTAAGTAAGCATCCTGTCTAATCACCTGCATCCATTCATGACCATTGTACATTCCGTCGGACTTGGGCAACTCCAGCAGCACAAGGCGACACCCCAAACGTTCAGAATTGCTACAGAGTGCCTCCAGGGACACTCTTCTGAGTTTAAACACTTTCGCTGGCCACTATACTCCCCAACATTGAACGTTACTGAGCATATTTGGGATGCCTTGCAACGTGCTGTTCAGAAGAGATCTTCACCCCTCGTACTCTTACAGATTTATGGACAGCCCTGCAGGATTCATCGTGTCAATTCCCTCCACTATCTGAGACATCAGTCGAGTCCATGCCACGTCGATTTGCGCACTTCTGCGCGCTCGTGGACCCTACACGACATTAGGCACGTGCACGTAAGTCGTTGGCTCTTCAATGTATATGAACAATGTTCCGGAGGAGAAAAATATGCAGGGATTCACAAAAGAAAAAAAAAACCACATAAATCCCACTGCACTACCACCCAATCAAAAAGTCACAAGACGATGTTTCTTTCTAGATGACCTATAATCCCGAGTCACATATCGACAATACACCTTTCACTTCTGTTTACATTGCTCCGTGTCTGCAAATGCTTTTTTTTTTCAGACTGTCCAAAGATAAGCAGCGATTGTCTGAAAAGCACGAGGAAGACGCATATTAAATACGTACTGATTAGCTACAACATTTTAAGAATCTATTTATCGTATTTATTTATTTAGCTCCTAGCTACATCACTAAAACCCTCCATCATCACGAGGAACTCCTGTTGGATCGCCAGGGAAAGCTCTCAGAGGACATTCTTGAGCCACATGGTGAAGAGCATGCTTTTCAGCGCCACAATCACTAATTGGAGAAGTTATTTTCTCCCACTTGTGGAGAGAATTGGCACACCTGTCAGTTTCTATCGGTTAAGAACCGACTAGATCTTCCGTCACTATTCAGAGCCAGGTGGCTTGGTCGATAAGCACGGCATCTTATGTTGTTCCGTTGCAGCATTAATCTTCATCGTTACAGTGAGCGAACTGAGATCAGAAGGAGGTCACGTGTCAGGACGGGGGAGAAACGTAAGAGGGAGGCAGAAACAGTGTCCCCCAGTGTAGCACACTCTAGCGTTGCCAGTTGCCAGGAAGGCGAGCAGCCGCTGAGGCGTGAAATACACAGACAGAGACCACACTGACGACACCGTACTGTGTTCCCTCTCCACGCAGAACATATCATGCACCTAGGAACTCGAATTAGTACGAAAAGTATCTATACTTTACTCATCAGTATTACTGTAAGAAACGTATAATACTAATAAAAAGTATCAACTGAAACTTTCGACACCTTAGGGTATAGGTACATATCTGGCATAAAAAGTTTTTTTAATATCATAATTAAGTAAACTCCATCATCTCAAAACCACATTTTTCTATTTACGCCCGTCTTCCATCCACGTCGTTATGTATTTATACTCACAAATACGTAACTCTCTATTCAATCTTTATTTGTCGTGTTAAGTTGTGAGGTGTTTTCTCACATGATTACTCATGTTTAAGTATTTCCCGAAGACAGCAAATTTTTGAAACAAATTTTGCAACTCATATCAGTATCACCAGATCATCAAAATACTGTCAGGCTCGACTTCTAGATCGCGCAGTTCCGTCTACTGATTAATTTCTGCACTTAAACTTTTTGCAACAGCGGCAAAAAATACAAACACTGGAAGTAGGTAGATTGCAGTTATTCCGGCGCAAATCTAAATCTGGTACTCGCTATGTGTCGAAAATACAATGCATAATAGCCATAAATAATAGGATATAGGTATTGTTTTACTTTCAGTTTTTTAAAAAGTTTATACAAGTTGTAATTTACTTACTACAACGATTTATTTATTTAGTTGTGAGCAGTATTTTTCAACAACGCAACATTGTCAATAATGCTTAATTTTTGTTAGACACTTGCCAAATCCGCGCAGAAAAATAATAGTTTATGGGGGGAGGGGGGATGACGCAGCTTCGGTAGTTCTGCCAGGAGCGCATGGCCGCCTCGGCACGCTTCTCGTGACGAGAGAAGGGGATGAGGGTGAGACCCGCTGTCGGCCTACAGCCTACTCATCTGGAACAGCACTAGCGAGGGCACCGAGCACAACGTCCCGTGTTCCTGCTTGACGGAAAAGAAGGAAGGAAGACTGGGTCTAACAACCCGCCGACATTGAGGTCATTAGAGACGGAGCACAAGCTCGGGTTGTGTCAATGAGGGGGAAGGAAAACGGCCATGCCCTTTCAAAGGAGGTATCCCGGAATTTGGCTGGAGCGATTTAGAAAAATCACGGAATTGGAGAGAAAAGGAGTTTGTGGCACAACTTGAATAGAAGAAGGGATCGGTTGATAGGAGATGTTCTGAGGCATCAAGGGATCACCAATTTAGTATTGGAGGGCAGTATAGAGGGTAAATATCGTAGAGGGAGATCAAGAGATGAATACACTAAGCAGATTCAGAAGGATGTAGGTTGCAGTAGTTATCCGAAGAGGCTTGCACAGAATTGAGTAGCATGGAGAGAGCTGCATCAAACCAGTCTCAGGACTGATGACCACAACAACAACGGAAAACCTAAATCTGCGTGGCCGGACGCTTGTTTGTACCGCCGTCCTCCTGAATAAGAGTCTCGTGCGCCTGCTTGACGAACAGACTAAACAGTCATGCCTAAATCCTAGAAACACGAGATGAAGTAAATCTATAGTAATAACTATGTAAAGCTGTCGTGTCTGTTTGAACACCCTTCTCCAAGGCCAGGACACGAATTTTCATGGGGTTCTCGCAGGTAATTTGAGCATAACATGGGGCAAATGGTTCAAATGCCTCTGAGCACTCTGGGACTCAACTGCTGAGGTCATCAGTCCCCTAGAACTTAGAACTACTTAAACCTAACTAACCTAATGACATCACACACATCCATGCCCGAGGCAGGATTCGAATCTGCGACCGCAACGGTCGCACGGTTCCAGACTGTAGCACCTAGAACCGTTCGGCCACTCCGGCCGGCAAACATGGGACACCGTATAGGCTTTATTCATGAACATAAGATCACAGAAAAAAAGATGTCGTAACTGAAACTTTTATCCATACTAATATTATAAATGTGAAAGTATCTCCGTCTGTTACGTTTTCGCCACTAACCCGCTGAACAGATTTAGATGAAATTCGTATGGAGATAGCTTGAACTCTTGAGTAAAAACACAGGCTACTTCAGAAATTGTGTAGTACAAGATACTTATTGATTTGAAAAATATTACGTGAATTAGGGAAAAATGTTCACTCTTTGAAATAGATATATACTCTTTAACTTTTGATCTTTATCATATGCAGGAAAATGCTTTTATTAGTTGATGTGTGTTACGCGATACGATTCGAAGTAATGAATTCAATGCTCGTACACTCTTCAACGCGTTTAATTCATATTTTCACACTATCTGTTGCGTTTTGTACACGTTCTGTAATGTATAGCTACTTCAAGGAGCACGATACATAGATGTTCGCCCGTCCATGTCCTTCCGTACGGAATGTTCGGCAGCGAGGCTGTGCGTGCCGACGCATCGTGCGTTGGGACTGCTTGGGAGGGGGGCAAGCGAGGCGCACATTTCGAGTTATGCTTACCCGAAGAGACAAACATGTGACAGCGCCGGTGTTATAGCACGTACAGTAGCTTACTTACTCACCATCACTCATCACAACGGGCTGAGCGGTTCTAGGCGCTACAGTCTGGAACCGCGCGATCGCTACGGTCGCAGGTTCGAATCCTGCCTCGGGCATGGATGTGTGTGATGCCCTTAGGTTAGTTACGTTTAAGTAGTTCTAAGTTCTAGGGGACTGATGACGTCTGTTGTTAAGTCCCATAGTGCTCAGAGCCATTTGACCCATTTTTGAACTCATCACAACAAAATTACTAATATGCGGGTGTAGCTGCAGCTAACAGCTAATAAAAAACATCACACAGACTGGCAGACAATAGCACGCAAAAAACTGCACCATACGCTCAGGTCAGTTACCCTTAGAGAAGAGACTGCAGTGCTTAACGCCCCTATCCGACAGACGTATCACCGATGTCACATGCCCTCATTCTCCGAGACACTGCAGAGAGATTTATATTTTAATGCAGGATATTGCCATAATTCTGATGACCAGCAACTATACGCCACCATCTCTCCTCCCCTCGCCAACTGCCGGCCGAAGTGGCCGTGCGGTTAAACGCGCTGCAGTCTGGAACCGCAAGACCGCTACGGTCGCAGGTTCGAATCCTGCCTCTGGCATGGATGTTTGTGATGTCCTTAGGTTAGTTAGGTTTAACTAGTTCTAAGTTCTAGGGGACTAATGACCTCAGCAGTTGAGTCCCATAGTGCTCAGAGCCATTTGAACCAATTTCGCCCACTAAATATTGGCAGTAAAAATTTCATCCACCGCTGGGATTCGAACTGGCTGCGTGTAAGTTGTGCCTCACCGCACTGCCAGTTGTTAGTGACCTCAGCTATGGGGCGAGGTAAACGCCTGATCTAACAAAATTGCAAACGCTCTTGAGCTACGAGAATTTTGTATGGCGTGACGCCCACATGTGCTCCAATTAAAAGTTTTCCACCGTAACAATGCGTGCATTTTCTGCAGCAACACAATGGCAGGTGGTGGTATTGCACCTGAGGATTGTAACAAAGCCGCATTTTTGCATTAAAAGCTTAGAAAGGAATGTTTTTTTTTTAATTCGGGACCTCGATTCCTGACATGCCTTCCCAATCCATTATACTTAAAAAAAATTGCCTTTCAGAGGGCGTGTGCAGATTTTTATACGTAAAAACTCTTAAAATCAGACACCAAGAAAGCAGAATGTCTGAAATACGATGATTTCAGTTGAATCCAATATGCTGGACTAGCGAAGTTCTGACATCGACTAATATGAATGTAAGACAGTCAGCTGATGCGAGAACTGTGAGAAAAAAATCACCTCAAAACACAACAAATATTCTAACACGTGATAAACGTAAACATAACGCTCACAGTAACACCAACGATACCGTGCTGTAGTCTAGCCACTTTACCAAGCGACAGCCGGCCGCGGTCGCTGTGCGGTTCTAGGCGCTCAGTCCGGAACCGCGCGACTGCTACAGTCGCAGGTTCGAATCCTGCCTCGGGCATGGATGTGTGTGATGTCCTTAGGTTAGTTAGGTTTAAGTAGTTCTAAGTTCTAGGGGACTGATGCCCACAGATGTTGAGTCCCATAGTGCTCAGGGCCATTTGGACCATTTTTGAACCAAGCGACAATGTCGACGCTAAGCTCGATTTACAGTTGACAAAAACATAAAACGAAGTTGGCTGATGAGACATCATATCCTTTGAGAGGTCATTCTCATAACAAATTTATGTGTGAACCAAAACGGTCGATTTCTGATGATATGCCAATGTTGGTCACGTTGCAGTGGATGGTAATATTCTACCTTAGCAGAGTGGAAAGAAACTGCCATTGTGAGAGGCCAGAAATGAGGGATAAAATAATACCTGTAGAGTGGTGCAACCATACAGGGATGTTTGGAACTACACTGTGCAACAAAATTACACGAAGTTTAAAAATGTACCTGTGTAGAGAACACATGCGATGAGACTCCTAGTCGCCTGCAGGCAGGCAACCACTTGACACCTCTTAAGTTCTGGCATGCCTAGCAGGCAGCCAGGACCCAGGACCCTCCCACAGGTTTTCTCTGCGCAGGTAAATTTTTTAAGTGCTCAAAAAACGTGGGCGGGTGGCACTGACAGTACAGCCAAAGTAGTGGGACGCAGAGGAACTCTTTCCTGCTTCATTCACGTATGTGTCAATGCTGCACGCATCCGTGATCACGCCGCAAAACAGGAGGACCTGAAAAGTATAGATATCCTTTGCTGTTTCAGACGGCATTCAAATTTCTTCGATTAGTTTTGAACAGTCCCTTCTGGTTCCACGCTGTACACCAGAGGAAATATTGTGGTCGCGCTGCTCTCCAAAGATGTGAAATCACGTTTAATAGGGGTGCAGCCCCACGGTGTCCCTAGAAAAGAGTTAAAACGTCCGAGGGAGTCACCTGTGTCAAAGTTTGTCAAGAACATTGTTCTGTTGCTCACTGTTTGTTGTTGTTGTGGTCTCCAGTCCTGAGACTGGTTTGATGCAGCTCTCGATGCTGCTCTATCCTGTGCAAGCTTCTTCATCTCCCAGTAACTACTGCAACCAACATCCTTCTAAATCTGTTTACTGTATTCATCTCTTGGTCTCCCTCTACGATTTTTACCCTCCATGCTCCCTCCAATACTAAATTGGTGATCCCTTGATGCCTTAGAACATGTCCTAACAACCGATCCCTTCTTCTAGTCAGATTGTGCCACAAGGTTCTCTTCTCCCCAATCCTATTCAATACCTCCTCATTAGTTATGTGATCTACCCATCTAATCTTCAGCATTCTTCTGTAGCACCACATTTCGAAAGCTTCTATTCTCTTCTTGTCCAAACTATTTATCGTCCATATTTCACTTCCATACATGGCTAACCTCCATACAAATACGTTCACAGAAACGACTTCCTGGCATTTAAATCTATACTCGATGTTAACAAATTTCTCTTCTTCAGAAATGCTTTCCTTGCCAATGCCAGTCTTCATTTTATATCCTCTCTACTTCGACCATCATCAGTTATCTTGCACCCCAAATAGCAAACCTCCTTTACTACTTTAAGTGTCTCATTTCCTAATCTAATTCCCTCAGCATCACCCGACTTAATTCGACTACATTCCATTATCCTCGTTTTGCTTTTGTTGATGTTCATCTTATATCCTCCATTCAAGACACTATCCATTCCGTTCAACAGCTCTTCTAAGTCCTTTGCTGTCTCTGACAGAATTACAATGTCATCGGCGAACCTCAAAGTTTTTATTTCTTCTCCATGGATTTTAATACCTACTCCGAATTTTTCTTTTGTTTCCTTTACTGCTTGCTCAATATACAGATTGAATAACATCGGGGAGAGGCTACAACCCCGTCTCACTCCCTTCCCAACCACTGCTTCCCTTTCATGTCGTTCGACCCTTATAACTGCCGTCTGGTTTCTGTGCAAATTGTAAATAGCCTTCGCTCCGTGCATTTTACCCCTGCCACCTTCAGAATTTGAAAGAAAGTATTCCAGACGACATTGTCAAAAGCTTTCTCTAAATCAACAAATGCTAGAAACGTAGGTTTGCCTTTCCTTAATCTTTCTTCTAAGATAAGTCGTAGGGTCAGCATCGCGTCACGTGTTCCAACATTTCTACGGAATCCAAACTGATCTTCCCCGAGGTCGGCTTCTACCAGTTTTTCCATTCGTCGGTAAAGAATTCGTGTTAGTATTTTGCAGCTGTGACTTATTAAACTGATAGCTCGGTAATTTTCGCATCTGTCAACACCTGCTTTCTTTGGGATTGGAATTATTATATTCTTCTTGAAGTTTGAAGGTATTTCGCCTGTCTCATATATCTTGCTCAGTTTTGTCAGGACTGGCTCTCCCCAGGCTGTCAGTAGTTCTAATGGTATGTTGTCTACTCCCGGGGCCTTGTTTCGATTCAGTTCTTTCAGTGCTCTGTCAAACTCTTCACGCAGTATCATATCTCCCATTTCATCTTCATCTCATCTGTTGCTCATGGCACTTCCAATTGTTTGCTTACGAACGGAAAATGTGTGGGAATCAACGCCTCATGGAAAGGGGTGGTTTCATGGACGCTCTTTATGCAACCATCCTGATGTCTTTTCGTGTGGATTATGAGCTGCGGTGTGTCTGAAACGTTTTCCTCGGCCACTCATACGGAAACAGCGTGATTTCAACGCTGTGCGTTGCGGTTCTAACCTCCACTGCAGAGGCGTCAAAAGAAGGGGTGAAATGTGGGTAAGTGGGGTGCTATGGCCTTCCCGTCGTATGACACGTCCAGGGTGGCCTTGGGCAGAACTGTAGTGACATTTGGTGCCAATGTGACACCACTAACCCACCTTACACCTGACAGGAACTTCTGAGCTCTAGACATTCTGTTTGAAGCGTCGTCGAGCGCGAGGGTGATTCCGCAGGGCGCCACACTTTGGCACCATTACAGAAAAAGGTTGTAGGCACCTTTGAGCCAAAATTCAAAAAGATGTGTCACAATCGGAAATAATTACGGAGTTTCGAAAAGTGATTCGCTGGTGTGCTGTAACATAAGTGAACATATACAGGCGAGCGTTATACCTGAGCTTAATCGCAGCATATGGACGACGTAATATCGGCGAGCCCCTGTATTACAGTAAATCCGATTGGTACTGCCAACTGAGCTCATACAGCCTACAAACCGGCAACTACAGGGAAGAAGATCCTCCCCCCCCCCCCCCCCCACGCAGATTTTATTATCAGACTGATCTCCCTGACGACCAAACTGCAATGTTGCGGGTACGGCGGAAGCAGAAGCTGAACCAGAGGACGTCGTCGGTGCCCAGCAGCCTACCCGCTACTAACACTTCTTCACGCCATGCGTGAACTAATGCCGCTGTCAGCATAAATCTGGCAGTATCCGTACTTTTCATCCACACTGTACCAGAAGAAACGAAAAATGTAATGACAGTAACGAGAGGAGGTGGTGACAGTCTCGCATCCTGGTGACTCGTCGATTTTGTGATGGTCAACTTGCAACTGCAAGCATGGAGGGAATCTACATTATATACCGTATATACAGGGCGTTACAAAAAAGGTACGGCCAAACTTTCAGGAAACATTCCTCACACACGAAGAAAGAAAATATGTTTTGTGGACATGTGTCCGGAAACGCTTACTTTCCATGTTAGAGCTTATTTTATTACTTCTCTTCAAATCACATTAATCGTGGAATGGAAACACACAGCAACAGAACGTACCAGCGCGACTTCAAACACTTTGTTACAGGAAATGTTCAAAATGTCCTCCGTTAGCGAGGATACATGCTTCCACCCTCCGTCGCATGGAATCCCTGATGCGCTGATGCAGCCCTGGGGAATGGCGTATTGTATCACAGCCGTCCACTATACGAGCACGAAGAGTCTCTACATTTGGTACCGGGGTTGCGTAGACTAGAGCTTTCAAATGCCCCCATAAATGAAAGTCAGGAGGGTTGAGGTCAGGAGAGCATGGAGGCTATGGAATTGGTCCGTCTCTACCAATCCATCGGTCACCGAATCTGTTGTTGAGAAGCGTACGAACACTTAGACTGAAATGTGCAGGAGCTCCATCGTGCATGAACCACATGTTGTGTCGTACTTGTAAAGGCACATGTTCTAGCAGCACAGGAGTATCCCGTATGAAATCATGATAACGTGCTCCATTGAGCGTAGGTGGAAGAACATGGGGCCCAATCAAGACATCACCAACAATGCCTGCTCAAACGTTCACAGAAAATCAGTGTCGATGACGTGATTGCACAATTGCGTGCGGATTCTCGGCAGCCCACACATGTTGATTGTGGTAATTTATAATTTGATCACGTTGGAATGAAACCTCATCCGTAAAGAGAACATTTGCACTGAAATGAGGATTGACACATTATTGGATGAACCATTCGCAGAAGTGTACCCGTGGAGGCCAATCAGCTGCTGATAGTGCCTGCACACGCTGTACACGGTACGGAAACAACTGGTTCTCCCGTAGGACTCTCCATACAGTGACGTGGTCAACGTTACCTTGTACAGCAGCAACTTCTCTGACGCTGACATTAGGGTTATCGTCAACTGCGCGAAGAATTGCCTCGTCCATTGCAGGTGTCCTCGTCGTTCTAGATCTTCCCCAATCGCGAGTCATAGGCTGGAATGTTTCGTGCTCCCTAAGACGCCGATCAATTGCTTCGAACGTCTTCCCGTCGGGGCACCTTCGTTCTGGAAATCTGTCTCTATACAAACGTACCGCGCCACGGCTATTTCCCCGTGCTAATCCATACATCAAATGGGCATCTGCCAACTCCGCATTTGTAAACATTGCACTGACTGCAAAACCACGTTCGTGATGAACACTAACCTGTTGATGCTACGTACTGATGTGCTTGATGCTAGTACTGTAGAGCAATGAGTCGCATGTCAACACAAGCACCGAAGTCAACATTATCTTCCTTCAATTGGGCCAACTGGCGGTGAATCGAGGAAGTACACTACATACTAACGAAACTAAAATGAGCTCTAACATGGAAATTAAGCGTTTCCGGACACATGTCCACATAACATCTTTTCTTTATTTGTATGTGAGGAATGTTTCCTGAAAGTTTGGCCGTACCTTTTTGTAACACCCTATATAAGCTGCTGAAACTGCTGTCAGGTACGGCCTCTCAAGCTCGGCAATGCTGAAACTAAACTGCGGAATGCTGTTCGCTGGGCAATTGCAGCAGTAAAGCAACGCCCGAGTTTCGTCCAAAGCCGGCAGCGTTTATTGGTCCACTACGAAGCTTTACGACGTTGAAACAGTAAATATGGTTGATTTTAACACAGGTTAGAGGGCATGCTAGGTTTGCTAAAAACTAGAAGAAAAGGCGGCAAACGAATGCAAAGTTACTGAGAGTTGTGTAACACTGCACCAATATCAAACGCCGCGCCTGAAGCTACGGCCACGCGTCCCGTGGTCCGCGCGCAGTGGACGGAGCCGCCGGCGCAGTGAATCAGGCCCGCTCGTCAAACATTTACATGCTAAATTGCCGCCGTCCCAGGCCCGACAGCGACGGCCGCCTGTCAGCGCACGCTGGCTCCGGCTGCTATTACGGACGCCGAGGCGTAATTAAGAGCGGCCCGATCGCCGCTGCCTTCCGCGGGGCAATTACTGCGATTTACGTGGCCGTATGCGCTACCCGCGCCGCCGTCCGTTCTTCTCGACCGCGGACCTGCTGTCTTCTCTACCTGCGTAGAAGCGGATAATTTGCGCGTCAGTTTTGCCGCAAGTTCGCGAGCGGTAAGACTGGGGGATTTTCAACCGAGTGAATATTCATTTCATACCGTGTTTGGTTCGGAACGAGGGCACCATCTGTAATCTAAATTTTCGGAGCTGGAAAGATGGTGGGCGCCATCCTTTGAGACTAACATGCCGCACACATCGTGTTACTACAGGACGGCAGGTCGAAAATTCTATACCTTCACGAAACTCACAGATACGGAGTCAGAATGGACAACAATACAGTGCTACTATAAATGATTCATTCGTTTTCCGAACGTATTACGCGTGCACACATGACATGCGTGGATCCAAACGTAGACTCAGCGCGTTTGCATCTGCATTCACCAGCGCAGTGCCTTGATAAAATGGCCCCAAAGGAAGAAAGCTGATATTCGGCGAAAAAGCAACCTTCTGCTGATCTGGAAGTGTTAATCGTCGCAATTTCAGAGTGCAGGGCACTGAAAATCCTCAAGACTCCGTGGCGCATGAATGAGATTCACCGAAGAGTAATGTTTTCTGTGGACAGTGACAGAAAAAGCAGTATGGGCTGTTTTCCTTCTGTGAAAGGCTATAACGGCTATCTCTTGCTTGATACGTCGTGGTTGCGGCTATTTCAACAAGTGATTGTAGATTGCGAAATTTCATCTTGGAACACGACGGAGCGTCCACTTAATGAAGTATCGATGTTCGGCGCTAACTCAACGACGAACTTCCGCGTCGCTGCAATAGGGATAGTGGTGAAGATGATTTGGCTCTGTTTCAATGCGCCCCTACCCCTTCTCCTCGTCGCATAACTCTTCCTTTTGGGGGCGCCTAAAGCACCGTGTTTGTGTATCCCCGTTGGCAAGAATACTAAAATAGCTGCAGAACGCATCAACGCCGCTGTGATCACCATTCACACGATGTTGCTACATTAAGTATGGAACGAACTTGACTACCGCTTGGACGTGTGTCGTGTAACCAGAGGGGCACTGACAGAATATTTGTAGATGGCAAAATGCAAACTTGGTGAGTTTACGTTTCTATTCACGCATCAAGCATGTAATACTTGGGAAAATATAGAGCTCTGAAAATGAATACTTTATAATAGCCCTCTATGTTACTCTATTACACCTGAACAAGATTACCAAGGTGTTGTCTAGAAGTAAAACAATGAATACAAGATTTATCATAGGATACAAAGTGAGAAGGGTTAAAATACAACACAAATAAAAGAAAAGGAAGTAAAGATGGTAGGAAGAAATACACTTCTCGTGTCTGCCGCGGGTAGCACTGTTGAAGTCCCACAGTACTTCATTTTATTGTTTTTGTTGTGACATTTCATGGTAGAGAGAGAGAGAGAATAACTTTACTTGCCGGCCGGAGTGGCCGAGCGGTTCTAGGCGCTACAGACTGGAACTGCGCGACCGCTACGGTCGTAGGTTCGAATCCTGCCTCAAGCATGGGTGTGTGTGACGTCCTAAGGTTAGTTAGGTTTAAGTAGTTCTAAGTTCTAGGGGACTGATGACCTCAGAAGTTAAGTCCCATAGTGCTCAGAGACATTTGAACCATTTTTAACTTTACTTGTAAACAATGCAAATAGTCTGGCCAAAGAAACTATAGACTAAGAATCAAAATGCTGACTGCACTTCGGGGTCATCCGCTTGTGGACCATCCCAAACGCTCTACTGATTGCTGGGTCGTATGACAATCGATAGCCGTGATCGCTGCCCTCATCACATTACAATGCAAGGTACGGGGTGGCAAAAACCCAACCAAATAAGGAGATATGGAGAGGAACATTTTATTGAAGGAATTTGAATCACCTATCGTAGCCTTTTAATAGACAACAGTTGGAATTACGTATGTCGGAAAATTGCCACCTGCTTCTATCCCTTAGAGAGTTGGTACTGTGCTCAAGGCACTGGAGTCGCATTCGAGAAGAGTGACGTTCAAATCCTCGTCTGACTATCGAGATTTGGGATTAATCTGTATTGTTTAAGCCAACTGCCGAGTTTGGTCTTACGAAAAAAAGATGGTCGATTTTCTTCCTCAGTTTTGCCCATTGCGAGACCGTAATCCGTTTGCAATGAGCTAGTCTTCAACGGGGCGCTTAATCACAATCTTCCTTTCCTTTCTCTCTGAGTTTACGTTTTCATTCGCCTTCCTTAGAGCTGAAGTTCACTGCTGCCGACTGCATCATCTCAGTTGATACTCCACTTCCTCTTGGAAGATAGGTTGCAAGTGTCAGTCGTCGTCATAACGGTGTTCTGCGTAGTGGTGAGTGCATTACATCGGAGCTGAGCGGTTTCAGAAGTGGGCAAATAGTTGGTGGTCGCATGGTGGGTGCTTCCGTAACCAAGGCAGCCGAAGTGATTGGTGATCCAGGAGGCCCCATACCAAAGCTTTATACTGCATACAGAAAAGCGGGAAAATATCATCCGCTAAGTCACAACCCCGACGAAAGGGTGTGTTGAGTAATCGTGACATACGGTCACTGAAGAGGACTGGACGAAAAATAAGAGGACGACATCTGCAAAATTCACTGAAGAAAGGAATGTCGCGAGCGCGAACACCAAAATAGCACGAAGGGAGCTCCATAAACACGAAGGCGAGGGCGAGCCGGAATTGCAAAACCTCTCAGCAGCGATGCAAATTACAGCAATAGGAAAACGTGGTGCCGAAGCCATAAAACCGGAGCAACGGAAGAGCGCCGTTTTATCGGATGAGTCTTTTTTCACAACGTTTCAAAGTTCTGGCCGAGTTTACATCCCAAGCGTGAAAAACGGTGGGACTTCGGTGAAGATATGGGCAGTCATATCGTTTTATTCTATGGGCCTCATGGCTACTCTGGAAGGTCACAAACAGCCAATGATTATGTGACCATTAGAGCTGATCAGGTGAAACCTATGATACAATGTTTCTTCTCCAAATGTGACCGAGCGAGGTGGCGCAAAGGTTAGCACACTGGACTCGCATTCGGGAGAACGACGGTTCAATCCCGTCTCCGGCCATCCTGATTTAGGTTTTCCGTGATTTCCCTAAATCGTTTCAGGCAAATGCCGGGATGGTTCCTTTGAAAGGGCACGGCCGATTTCCTTCCCAGTCCTTCCCTAACCCGAGCTTGCGCTCCGTCTCTAATGACCTCGTTGTCGACGGGACGTCAAACACTAACCACCACCACCACCACCACCACCACCACCTCCAAATGTGATGCTGTGTTCAAAGGCGACAGGACACCGGTCCACACAGCTCGTATCACGCAGGGCTGGTTTTGTCAGCAAGAGAATGAATTGTCGCATCTCCTAGGGCCACCAAGGTCGCCAGATCTCGATACTATCTATCGATTCTGAAACGACTGGAGGCTGCTGTGAATTTCAAGAGGTTTCCTACTTGGAATTAGGCACGGTTATGTGTTGTGTTCCTCGTGTTCTCATATTTTTGTGCGCCAGCAATAGATGCAGATAACCCCAGCTACTCTGTGTGGTTGTGCTGAAATGCAGTACAAGCATGTAGTACACTTAATGGTGATTGTATGTTTATTGCATGTCACCTTCATGGTGCTTGAATTTTAATGCCCAATAACGTATCTTTAGAAGAAGGCCGTCAGTGTAGACTCATTACACGGAATTACTGTAACGCCTCTGCGGCGTGCGGTGTGGACTCGATACACTACCACACAACGAAACACACAGATCCTGAATGACGCGCCAGTTTTGCACTACAAGGTTGGTATCGTGGTCATTTACTGTTTCCATCGAACGCTGAAGGAATAGTGTGTAGTAGTGCTGAAAGCCGACTAAAAATGCGCAGAATGTTGCGCGTCGTCATCAAAAAGCGTAAATCACGGATTTCAATACCTAAAACTCTCAAGTAATCACCTCATCTTCTTTTCTTTCTTGTCTGATTCTGGAGATAAGAACTTTCCCCAATGCAAATATTCGAACTTAGGCATATGTACAGAATGACACTGCGTGGCTCGGGGCTTAGATATGTTTTGGCTAAATGTACGTGAATATCAAAACGCCGCAAGTAACACAGCAATCGGAAACATGCGTTGTAGAGTAACCTGCGGCGAAGCGCAGATGTGCAGGAAAAGCGCGGCCTTTGCGTCAGACCAGAGATAAAATCCCCGACACTCAGGGAACAGCGCGGTCCGTTGGGAAGTTCTGGGTCTCACGCGCCGACGGCGAACAACAACAAGCGGCGGACGCAGCGTGGGTGGACGGTTCCTGAGTAGGACACGCGGAGAATCTCGGCCAGCCAAAATAAGATAAATTGACGCCCGTGCAATACGCTGACGGCTCTAACACTAATTAATTGCTTAGCCAATTATTTCTGACGGGAATATTTATGAACACGCGGCACCGGTTTATATAGCCGCAAAAAAGGTCATACAACACATCGGCCGAGGAGCGTAGCTTGTGCGGTTGGTAGCTCTTAGAATCAACGTTGAGACCCGTTGTTTCAGAATCTGCTTCTGTGCACCTTTTTCCGCACAAACGCCACACCGTACACAAACACCTATCCATACAAGTTTCCCAGGCGCTTTATAAACGAATGTATGAACATGAAAGTGAGTTGTTGCGTTTAAAGAACTAAAAGGAGAAATACTCGAAGTAGTAAATAGCGTCCCATTTGACAGTTATTTACCTCTCTTTCTTTGTTATTATAAGAACAGAGACATACACTAATGCAGTTTACCGATTCATTTCGTTTCTCCAGTTTTTACCAATGATGATTCATCCGGAACCATTTTTTTCATGTTTACAGACTTCACATACTTGAGTAGCTGCTCATTTTCTTAACAAGAGTTCACATACTTGAGTAGCTGCTCATTTTCTTAACACTTACATCAAGCACTCCATTTATTTTTTTATTCTAGTATTGGTGTAGACACTAATAAGCTAACAGCAGCATTGAAACTTGTCTCTGAGTCGAAAGAAAACACTGCACCTTTGATGTTCCTAAGCCCGGTCTGATTGATCGGATCAGAGGAAGAATGGCCTACATAACTAGCAGCGTGCTTCTCGAAAGAACCATAGCGACAGTGTCTTAAGCGATTGAGGGAAAACCTTAAAGAGAGAACGCGAACTTGAACCGTCTTCGGAGCCAAGTGTGCTGCGTTAACCACTGTGCCACTTTTCTCACCCGACAGGAAACCTCAAATAATTGAGTAACTAAGCGACTGTTTTAGTCTTCGATGACAAATAGCTACTATGCCAACTACGATATATTTTGTGAACATCTAAGAAGTAAACATCCGACAGAAATATTGTTGTTCCTTTTGTTGTTGTTGTCGCGGTTTTCAGTTCGAAGAATGGTTTTTTGATGCAACCCTCCACGTTTGGTCTATTCTGTGCATATATCTTCATATCTGCATAACAACTGCAACCTACATACACTTGAAACTATTTACTATAGTCTCCCTCTATCATTTTTACCCTCCCCCCACCCCTAGACTTCCCTCTATCACAAAATTATCTATTTCTTGAGCCCTCTGATTGGTATCGTCAGTCATAACAGTGACCACACACGCGCGTGCAGATGCAGATTCGATTGTCATGAAAAATGGATGCCTGAACTAAAAATATATTAGACAGCAACCTGCCAAAAGGCTGACGGAGGTTCTCTGAACATTCACACTGCATGATAGAACAAATACTGATGGCGGGACAAAATGCGACACCTGGATGCAATTTCATTTGCTTGTAGGATGCAACTTGCCTCTGACTTCCATTGTTACTCGATTTTACTCGATATTTGGACGCTTCAGATATTAGCTGTTACAATATGTGATACGATGACTTGTATTTACATCCGTCTAATGGATGTAAGGTAAGGTTCAAATGGCTCTGAGCACTATGGGACTCAACTGCTGAGGTCATTAGTCCCCTAGAACTTAGAACTAGTTAAACCTAACTAACCTAAGGACATCACAAACATCCATGCCCGAGGCAGGATTCGAACCTGCGACCGTAGCGGACTTGCGGTTCCAGACTGTAGCGCCTTTAACCGCACGGCCACTTCGGCCGGCTGTAAGGTAAGGAAACGCGACTTGCAACAGAATGATCTATAAACACATCACAGTGATGAAATGATCTAAAACGCGTTTCTCCACTGGGTGCTGAGGCACGCAGAGAAACGGATGCGGTAACGGATAAAAAACAGTACTGAACATAAATCACCTCAGAAGAAAACACATGAGAGCGGGAACTGGAGTATCATGTTACTAAACACTTAACTACAGCAAGAAATAAAGAACATAGTGCACGCCGTCTCATTTAATGTTTCTTGTTCTTCACGAAAGGTTCTTAACCATCTGTTGAGAAAGTGCCACCAAAAAAGCTTTTAGTCGAACCCGTCCTTGGCACAACTTCGAAATACAGAAAGGTCTTCATCGCACAGTTCTTTATTAAGCGTTACGCGGTTTCCAAATTTCATCATCAGAAAAACTGCGGAATACGGTAAAACAAGATTAACGATAGCAAATATGTACATAATAACGTAAGTATGTATCTTACTAATCCATGTACAGAATTTTCAGTTAATATCGTACTTCCACTTAAATCAAACTTTAGTAAAAAGCACACGAAAATGAGCACATTCGAAGAGCACCACTGCCAAACTGACTGTGGCGTTCAAGCTATCTGACAAGTAAACGAAGACCGGTAAGTAGCGCTAGCATTGCCCACACGAATGAAGTCAAAGAATATCTTACAAAGAAACTAGCGGCAAACCACATGTCAGAACATGCTACTCTCATGGAAGAAACACTCATATATTGACAGCAGGTAAAACTTACGTAGCATGAAATATGCGTCGGTAGGTATCATCGTGAACAACATAACAGGGATAGTCGTTAGTCCATAACCAAAACAGAAGACATGTTTGCAACCAGTAACTGGTGTAGTACTACGTAAATATAAAACTAATATACACTCCTGGAAATTGAAATAAGAACACCGTGAATTCATTGTCCCAGGAAGGGGAAACTTTATTGACACATTCCTGGGGTCAGATACATCACATGATCACACTGACAGAACCACAGGCACATAGACACAGGCAACAGAGCATGCACAATGTCGGCACTAGTACAGTGTATATCCACCTTTCGCAGCAATGCAGGCTGCTATTCTCCCATGGAGACGATCGTAGAGATGCTGGATGTAGTCCTGTGGAACGGCTTGCCATAGCATTTCCACCTGGCGCCTCAGTTGGACCAGCGTTCGTGCTGGACGTGCAGACCGCGTGAGACGACGCTTCATCCAGTCCCAAACATGCTCAATGGGGGACAGATCCGGAGATCTTGCTGGCCAGGGTAGTTGACTTACACCTTCTAGAGCACGTTGGGTGGCACGGGATACAAGCGAACGTGCATTGTCCTGTTGGAACAGCAAGTTCCCTTGCCGGTCTAGGAATGGTAGAACGATGGGTTCGATGACGGTTTGGATATACAGTGCACTATTCAGTGTACCCTCGACGATCACCAGTGGTGTACGGCCAGTGTAGGAGATCGCTCCCCACACCATGATGCCGGGTGTTGGCCCTGTGTGCCTCGGATGTATGCAGTCCTGATTGTGGCGCTCACCTGCACGGCGCCAAACACGCATACGACCATCATTGGCACCAAGGCAGAAGCGACTCTCATCGCTGAATGACGACACGTCTCCATTCGTCCCTCTATTCACGCCTGTCGCGACACCACTGGAGGCGGGCTGCACGATGTTGGGGCGTGAGCGGAAGACGGCCTAACGGTGTGCGGGACCGTAGCCCAGCTTCATGGAGACGGTTGCGAATGGTCCTCGCCGATACCCCAGGAGCAACAGTGTCCCTAATTTGCTGGGAAGTGGCGGTGCGGTCCCCTACGGCACTGCGTAGGATCCTACGGTCTTGGCGTGCATCCGTGCGTCGCTGCGCTCCGGTCCCAGGTCGACGGGCACGTGCACCTTCCGCCGACCACTGGCGACAACATCGATGTACTGTGGAGACCTCACGCCCCACGTGTTGAGCAATTCGGCGGTACGTCCACCCGACCTCCCGCATGCCCACTATACGCCCTCGCTCAAAGTCCGTCAGCTGCACATACGGTTCACGTCCACGCTGTCGCGGCATGCTACCAGTGTTAAAGACTGCGATGGAGCTCCGTATGCCACGGCAAACTGGCTGACACTGACGGCGGCGGTGCACAAATGCTGCGCAGCTAGCGCCATTCGACGGCCAACACCGCGGTTCCTGGTGTGTCCGCTGTGCCGTGCGTGTGATCATTGCTTGTACAGCCCTCTCGCAGTGTCCGGAGCAAGTATGGTGGGTCTGACACACCGGTGTCAATGTGTTCTTTTTTCCATTTCCAGGAGTGTAGATCGTAGTTGTGAAAAAATAAGTTTACAACCACCACAAAATAAAATGTGACCTCCAGTAGGTATCACCAAATGTAGTCATATTACAATAGTCGAAAATACAATAAATGACATACAACAGAATCATTAGGTGAGCCAAGATTAACGGCAACAACTTGAAATAAAAAGGAAGCTATTATTACAAACAGAGGGCTCACCTAAATGATTGTGTTGTACGTCATTTATTATATTGAATTATGACTACATTTGGTAATACTGAAGTAACACTTTATTTTATGATGGTTGTGAACGTACTCTTTGACAACGTACATTTTATTTCTGATCTACATCCATTTTTTACATTGAACTACACCAGTTAAAACTTGCAAACATGGCTTCCGTTCTGATTATTGCCTGACGACTATGTATGTTACGAACTTCTAGCATACTGGAATAATTACAGATCAGCAATTTCTGTTGATCAGTACAATTGAAAACCAGGCAAAGTCGCAAATTTCACTTTTTTTATTCAGTTGATCACCAGTTTCGGGCTGCGACCCATTTTCAAATCATCCAGATAGTGAAAATTGTACTGCAAAAAATACATAAACCACGTCAAAAATATATACGTTGAAAGGTGGCTACACTGAGTCACAGCGCCAGAGATTGCGCCAAAGAGTTTTATTCCGCCGCCGCCACTGGCAGTGCTTGTTCAGAAGTTGCTGTGGGCAGTAGTGCTTGTTCTTAAGTTGCCGTGGGCAGTGCTGGTTGAGACGATGTTGATAGCAGTACTAGTTGTGAGCATGTGGTGTGCAGTTGTTCTGATGGGCTAGACAGCCGATATTGTTCGAATGGGGATGTTGTAATGATCAGAGTGTATTTTTCGTCAATATATATGAAGGTAAAAACCATTTTTTTTAATTTCCTAACTAAGAATGTCTCTTGGTCACAGGTTCAGTCAACAAAGCATCTGGCTTGTGTTCATGTATTAGAGTGTAATTCTGGTTTCTATGTGCAATTATAGTATTTCTGGTTTTTTTAATTACTTCAGTGTAAATGGTGTTTAAAATATCTTGTCTTATTGAGGAAGAACCGTGCCAGATGTGTACGTTGAATCACACTTCCACACACAAAACAGCTACACTTGTGCTTTGCTGTTTCGTAGCTTTTAGAGTTGCTGGGAACTTAATTAATTAATTGTGTTAACGGAAATTTCCTTTGATTCTTTGTTGTTATTCTATGCAGTCAGATTGCGTACTAATACTACTCAGGGCCAACCGGTTACGAGACTTCGTAATCGGACAAACAGCGACTAAAATTAAATTTATTTGCATTGTATTTAATTAAGCCCCCATGCAACGTACTGTGAAGCACAAATGAACAGTTGCAGCGCATACGGAGTTGCACACCGAAACCAGTCATCAAGTAAATAAAAAAAAGTAAAATTTCCAAGTTTGGCTGGTTTTCCATTGCACTATCTCTGCTTCGTTGTTCAAGATGCTACCTAACGACGTACATTTCACGCTACGTAAAATTTTCCCTTCTGTCAATACGTGAGATTTTCCTTCATAAAAGTGGCACAAACGTGTCTTTGTCAAGTTGTTCACGATGTTCTGATATGTAGTAGTTCGTCGCTGTATATAGGTTTCTTTGTAAAGTTACTCTTTGAGTTCATTTCTGTGGTCAATGCTCGCGCTACATACCGGTATTCGTTTGCTTCTTAGATAGCTTAATCGCCACAGCTTGGTACTGGTTCTCTTCGAATGTTCTCACTGTCGTGAGCTTTTTAGAAAAGTTTGATTTAAATGTGAGTATGATATTAATTGAGAATTCTGTAAATGGCTTATTGAGACGCATACTTAAATTATTATGCACTAATTTGCTATTGTTAATCTCCTTGTGCGCTTTATTCCACAGGTTCAGTCTGATGATGAAACGTGGAAGTGTGTAACCCTTAATAAAGAATTAGGTGACCATATATTCGTCTGCTTCTATGTGGCTGTATTTCTCCATCAAGTAATGGAATACGTCTGTACAAAACGAAGGACAAAGAGCGGTTTCCCACTATAATCGGCACACGCAGTGGATGGGAAACCATATACTTGACTTTTGATTAACATGCTATTTTTTCTAAATTAATACACTAATAATATTTGCTTACATAGAAGCGTTTATTAGAATCTAGACTGACATATAGTACCGCCATCTCCAAATTAGAGTCGAACTGGTCTTACAATTGAGACAACACAGCAGCCCATTTTGGGACAGAATTCATATACGCTCTCTTGCGTTTCAAAATGCTTTCGAAGGGGACCACATCTATTAAAGATTGGTATATTTTCATTTATATTTGATGTAAAGAATTTACAGGACAATGCTGATACATGACAGACAGATACCCATAGTCCCCTCTACATTTTTCATGCCCCACTTCATCCTCCATCTGCATGTTTCGATAGTAACAAAAGTCGAAACTACCGTGTAACTCGATAATGAGCTGTTAAAAAGGGAAAAATTATTCCCTGAAAGTGGCTACGGTCGAGTGCACTACGTCTTTCAATCTCTCACAATTCCGAAACCAGGATTGGTCGCAATTAAAAACTGATTACCTGGCCCTTCAGCAGGGTCTTCTCCGCCACTGCGAGAAGTTCCATTGATTTTACGATTAAGCAAATTGTGAAGAATTTCATTGAACGTCGGGATAATAATGGCTATGCATTGCATTTCATGTCATACAAACATAAAACAAGAAACGACAATACAGCCTGTATACAACGCTGTTTTAATTTAGAACAACATAACTACTCATATCTTGAGAATCGAACTGTTGCTTTCCGCACGTCGTTTGTAATAGAAAAGAGCTTGTAGTAGACGAAGTGTGTTTCACAGCAACGAAGATGAACACGTTTTCATAGTTCTTAAGGCATGCATTTTACTGCCCATATTTATTCGACAGTTTTGTCTTCCATGCTATCACCTCTCAGAATATGGAATACTGTTTTTTAACGCCCTGTATATTCTTTCCGCCAGCAGTTACGTCTGTCTTAATGCCATGCCATCACACTAACATTGCGAAAACGGTGAAATAAAACGAAGTAAAAATAAAATCACACCAACATTATCCGAAGGCTTCCACTAAATCTGAAATTATGTGAAGATCTGCATGTTATAAAAGTGCGTCCGCAGCTTAGTGGTCAGCGCCTCTGACTATTGTGCGGAGGACTTGGGTTCGATTCCCAGTACTACCACGAATTAGTGCTTGGTGGGGGAACTGGTACGGGGTGTACACAGGCTCGTGAGGCCAACTGAGAAGCTACTCGAACGAGAAGTAGCGGCTCGTAAGTCAAGGAAGCCGACAACTGCCAGGGGAGCGATGTGCTGACCCCAAGTTCCCCCATGCCGCATTCGATGACGCCATTTGAGAGGATAACACGGTGGTCGGTCGGTCCCGACTGGCCCATAAGCGCCATAACGTGGAGCTTTCTTTTTCTATGTGACACAAACTAAATTATCCGACTTGGTCATCTAACCTAGAAACATGATCGACGCTGCAATGACACGTTCGTTACTTGGTTTTCTGCACAAGTTTGTGGCGGTATGTTTGATCAGTCGTCTTTGAGCTTTTCGTGGGTCTAAGGACAAGGAACGGCCGGAGGCCAGCATCGTTATTGAAAATTGGAGTTAATCTCTGTAAAACGCAAGTCATTGCATTGTATACGACTGACGTAATTACATTAGTTGCACCAGGCCAGCTTATTTTGATGAACTGACTGTTAAATCGATTACAGTATTTCAGAGTTAGCCAGGAGTTACAAGGCGCAGTTTTCATAACGTTTATTTTCAAGAATATACATTAAAGTGTGTTAATTTGAAGAATTTTACGTGAAGTTATTGCAATATAACTACTCCTTGTAACACATAGATGTGCTTTGTGTGTGTGTGTGTGTGTGTGTGTGTGTGTGTGTGTGTGTGTACCTAAGGGACCAAACTGCTTAGGTCATCGTTCCCTAGACTTCCACACTACTTAAACTAACTTACGCAAAGAACAACACACACACACACACACACATGCCCGAGGGAGGACTCGAGCTTCTGGCGGGAGGGGCCGAGGTGCTTTGGACTTTAAACTTTAACAAAGGGAATAATTTTATGTAAAAAGCAGTAACATGCACATTCAGGGCCACAAATATTCGAAGACGGTTGAGGCAATATGTTCCGCATACTCCGGGATTTTGAGTATTAGGTGCCTACTTGACGGGTGTTCCATTTGAGTCAGAACTATCATTATTCAAACGCACATTAACGGGAGACTGGAGTTTCCAGTTAACCCCCACCAACTGCAAGATTTGCCACGGGTACATGTCAGGTTAAGCAATTTGTCGTAAATTTTACGTTACATGATGGATTTCTCTGTTTTCTGATTTAATTTTACTGTAGATAGGTTTCAACAATTGCTTGAAAGAATTCTGAGTTACGAAGTTCGCTAGCTACAATAATTGAAATACTGCAGACGTTAAACGAAACACGGGCACAGTAGCACAGCGTTTTAAATCCATACTGTAGAAATTCGAGCAATAAAATCAGTGCTCTTTGGTAAGGTGTGGTGTGGTGTGGTGTATGAGACAGACGGAGAGTTGTCATCACCTACCAGAGAAGTTGTTCACCATTTTGAGCAACGAGGTTTGTGATTGTACACGCAGAGAAACAAAAACGTGATCCTAATATATTTTTATTACTCATTAAATGCAGTGTCAGCTATTAAAATCAGTCGCATGCTTTTCGAAAATGAACAAGACATGTGAACCAATAAGTTGGGACAAAACGATTCAAAAGCAGAACAGAAGATAAGTACGCTGCATCCACTGATGAAAATTGGGTCTTCACAGCTAGCGAGATGGCGCAGTGTTAACATTCTGGACTGGCATTCGGAGACGGGCGGTGGGACGGCTCAAATCCGCTTCCCGTCATCCAGATTTAGGTTTTCCGTTTTTCCCTAAATCACTACAGACAAATGCCGGGATGGTTCCTTTCAAGGAGTATGGCCGACTTCCTTCCCCATCCTTGAAAGAGTCCGAGCTTGTGTTCCGTCTCTAATGACCTCGATGTCGACGGGACGTCAAACCACAATCTTCCTTCTTTCCTCCCTTGTATTGGCACGACTGTCACCTCATTTGATAAGCGAGGGGTCAGAACAACAAACCTATAAGCTGAAGACGTGCTAACAATACTGAGCCGTACAATACGTAATAACATACCAAATGAGTTACATACTCAACGTGTATTTACGTAGAATGCGGTTGGCGAGCTCTATTATCCTGTGAAAGGTCTTTCTGAGGAGCAACACTTGAGACACTAGATCCATTTTCTGGGAAACACTTTTCAGATCCCAGTCTGGATTTCTCAGTTTAAGTTTCCCTACAGCTAAGGATGTGAACGCCGGGATATTTCCTTAACGAAGACAGCTGCTAGAGTCCTATACCAGACAGTGCATGTGCTCAGTCTATAACGATCTCTGGTGGTAAATAAAGTTCACTTTCTTTCGAGGAATCACGTTACGAGCGGAAAGATTGTCAACCAAGGAAGGTACTCGACTTGTGAGTCGGAATCAAAGTGATTTGGTGAGGACATGGAATCGGTTCCAATTGACAGGTAGTGTTGAGATCCTATACCGCATAGATCGTCCAGGTTCGTTATGCACCCACGATAATCGATGTATACCACTTCTGAGTCAAAGGAACCATGCGCTGAGTGCTCTAGAACTGAATTCGGCGATCGAAAGAGGTTACAAGACGCCATGTATCGCATCAAACGCTTAGGATGCGATTGGATGTTACGAAGCCACATTCCAACTCTTAGGATGAGATTGGATGTTGCGAATTTCCGTTGCGACGACCATGACCAGCACCACGTCGTACACGACAATACCATGGACACCTTTGCAGACGAGCAAGAAATCATGAAGAACGTGCGCCCCAGGATTGTTGTCGGGTGTTACTCACGGACGAAACTCGGATCTGTTTGATCCCTGATAAACGCAGCTAACGTGTTTGGAGACAACCCGGTAACATCGAACTCCTCCAACATTGTGTCCCACATGTGCAACAAGGTGGTGACGGAATGGTGTTCTGGGTTGACGATACACAGGGCACCGTATACTTCTCGTGATTGTTGAGGGCAGTCTCACTTCTCTACTGTACAGGGACGCGATGGTGCTGTCAGTACTTGGTGCGCATCGCCAACATTTTCGTGACATCTCGATGGATGACGACTCGCGTGCTCATCGTATTGTTCTCATCATTACGTTCCTTCAGCAAGCAAGGATCACCAGAATGGCGTGGCCTGTCTATTCCCCCAAATATGAACGCAATCAAACATGTGTGGGATCAACTGAAGCGAGCTTGTTTTGGAAGCCGAAAACGACCACGTACTACGTGCGAGTTACGTTAAATCGCCATCGAAGAGTGGAATAATTTGGACCAAGGCTGACTTGATGATCTCTTCGATGGGTTCAAGCTTGCATCTGAGGAAGGGACTTCCAACACGTATCGACGTCCTCGGGAGTGCTGTGAAAATCCCATGGGAAACAGGCCATTTTATCACCAAGCAACAACAAAAAATTATTTTACTTGGTGAACTGGAAACATTGCAGATTAATAAATTCGCATACCTAAGAGCCAATGTATATTTTACATGCCATGAAATTCGAAATAAAGGGATGATGTAAAACTCTTATTCATATGTGTATACAGAGCAGACTATCGTTCTCCATAAAGGTCATAATGTGTGACCATACAACACGTCCATTACGAGGTATTTAGTTCTCTTCACAAACAAAATCTGGAGACTAAATTCTTGTGTGCCCCGGTGGTAGAGCAGCCTCAGATTGGTGCGATACTTACTGCGATGAGAGCAAAACGCAAAGATCACCCAGCGCTTCCAGCAGCGGCCCAGAAGCGCTGGTGTACGAGGCTCGTCCTCGATAGACTCACTCCGCCGCTGCTGCAAACACTGGTAATATTTGTTTTTTTTTTTTTTTTTTTTTTTTTTGCAGTCGCGCGCGATGGCTGTTGGTAAATTTGCGCTTCAACCTCGCTAGTTCTACCGTTTCCCGGGTCGGTGAAGAACTGCTGGGCGTAATGCAACCTGAAGAGACCTGTGGCAGCAAGTGCCGAGGAGGTCGAAGAAAGCGGTCGTTTAAGTGGCAGAGAAGAACACAGGCGAAATTGCAGCGGCGTGATCTTCTGCCGCAGCCAAGCACTATCATCCGATGCTACGTGCTTGCGCGGGGAGTTTCTCCCGATTAAACTTGTTCGGCACCGAGAAAGGGCGAACAATAAATTCAACACCACGAGTAGCAATCTCGAAACGCCACTATGTATATCTCCTTCTGTCGTCCAAATTATGAACTCGTTCTGTTGCTCCAGTTATAGTAACTGAAAATAATCGACTTAATTTATCGATTGTTCTGAAACTGAAATAGCCATAAACTGATCCGTTTTGCGTAGTATTGATACTGATGACCTAGGTAGCCTGAGAAAGTAAAGAAAATGCAGATGAGAGAGATCTTAGACGATCTACCCATTCGATAAACGTCGCACAATGAGCGATGGCCTAATAGCGGGACTACCCACACACGTAAATTCGAGGGTTGGTACATCAATGGCGGCAACTATTTATTTATAACTTATGCAAAATAGATACATGTCTTAACGTTCTTCAAAATAGTCACCGGCATTGTGTATCACCCTTTGCCAGCGATATGTAAGTCGTTGGATACCTTAAAGGCCCGTCCACACGTAACGATCTGTCTGCGCAAATGTCTGCGCACATCACATCTGCGCAGACAGATCGTTGCGTGTGAACAGAAGATTTGCACCAACCTGAGGTGTGTGCAAACCTGGAAGTTGGAGTTGGAGGTTTGAGCGAAACCTCTCAAATCTGTCGGTTCAAACCACATCTGCGCAGACAAGTTGGAGCGTGTGGACAGGAGATCGTCGCAAATCTGGCGCGAAACAGCTGTTTGCTCAGTCTAGTGTTTGTATTTGTGTGCACAGGGCATTAAAATGGCTGATACTCGTCAGTGTTCTCGAGAGTTTGTAAGTGAATTCATTGAAATATACAGAAACCACCCATGTTTGTGGAAGATTAAAAGTAAAGAATATAGTGACCGAGACAAAAAGACAGCAGCATACAATGCTCTAATTGAAAAATTGCGGGCAGTTGGCGCCTCGGCAAACAGAGAAACGGTAATAAAAAAATAATTTCGTTGCGAACTGGCGAAATTATTTGCGGATGGATGTCGAAACTTATAATTATCTCTTAAAGCATGTAACCCCTCATATTATGAGAAAAATACTTGTATGAGAAGGGAAATTTCTCCTCATGAACGCCTGGCAGTAACATTAAGATTCCTAGCAACAGGAAGGAGCTACAATGATTTGGAATTTTCATCTGCAATATCGAAACAAGCATTGAGTGAAATAATACCCAACACATGTGAAGCTATTTACGCTTTCCTGAAAGATGAGTTCATGAAGGCAAGTCAAGTAAATTAGTCTGTCAGCGAACTGTTTACCGAAAAGAGTTATCCAAAGTTCAGAAATCTAGAAGATCTGGTGTAGGAGTAGATCAAGTATACCAGCCAACGTTATGGTATTTTGATCTACTTGGCTTTCTTAGTGATCAAGAAACGCCAAGACCAAGCAGGAGTACAATTGAAGATGAAATTGGAGTGCCAATGTGCGAGGAAATGGAACACGAGGTTATGTAAAACAAAACAGGTTCGCCCTGCAACTCTCGCAGTAAATTTACGTGACAAAACTGCTTTCGCTTTAGCAGCCACTGTCTGCACCATTTTGACCGCTTTCTCTGTTTCCTGCGGTTGGTCTGAATGTTTTTTGCAACACAAGTTGTGAACACAGACCACAACAGAACTTCCTCCATTTCTATTTTTCAAAATAACTTAATTAAATTTTGACGTTTTCGGGGAGCGTAGTCGCTTGCCACTGATATTTCTTTTCTACACCGACAGATGGCGGGCGAGTAGTAGATTGGGGTTTGTGTCGTGTGAACACACCACATTTGCAGCGATCTTTTGCATGTACAGACATCTGCGCCGATGTCTGCGCAGACAGATCGTTGCGTGTGGACCGGGCTTAAGTAGCACCAGTTGTGTTGACAGTTGGGCTGTTGATAAATACCGATACTTTTCTTATAAACACCGACCTATATCTATGACGTTTTCTCACAATATATCGATATCAAAATATCAGTGTCGAGAGCCGATATGTTCATTTTATATTATATTTTTTTCCTAATTTTCAGTAAATATTTGAAATTGTTCTTTCGAAACTGTAGCAGAACATAATTTTACTTTCACTTGGCGGCAGACAACCCCCACGTTTACCCAACGACGTCGTCAGTTACGTTTACAGTGGCCACGGTATCGCAGAGACTGGATCGTGGGTCAATGGAAACTTGTCCGTTTGTTGGTTGGATCACGTTTCTTGTTACGTTGAGTTGATGGTCGAGTCCGGATACGCCGTCATCCACGCGAACAGCTGCCCGACACTTGCACTGTAACATGAACGCAGACCGGCGGGAAAAGCATTATGCTACTGGAGACATTCACCAGGGCTTCGTAGGAGCTACGGCAGTAATCGAAGTCACCACGACAGCTGTACACTAGGTGAATGCTATTGCGGACCACCTGCAACCGTTCATGCTTAGACGGCGAGCGCATTTTCCCTTAACAAAAGTGTGTGTCACAAGGCTATAATTGCCCTACACTGGCTTGAGGTGCATGATAGTGAACTTACTGTGGTGTCTTGGCCAGCGGACTAGCTTGATCCGAATGCGATGGAACTTACCTGGGACGCTATCGGGTGCCAGCTCCGTGCCCACAGACAAACGGTCCGTAATTTACAGTAATTTGACCAGTACGTGTAATCCGATTAAAATTACATGATAGCTGATGTCTCACATTTGCCGCTACAATGTTGACACAGCGTCTGACGGCTACCACTCAGTTACAGGTGAGACACAACACGACGAGTTGCTGTTAATGTGTAACGCAGACCGATGTTGGAGGTGACTGCCCGAAATATGTCGGAAATGCGAGATGTTCTGTCAACAGCTGATTTTAAGTGATCAATAACTGAAGTGCGGCGAGCGACGCAATTTGTAGCCCTGAATTTAAACTCATCTTCTAAGCTACCCGCAGCCTCGTGATATGCTATGAATCCGAGAAAGCCGCGCAGGATTAGCCGAGCGGTCTGGGGCGCTGCAGTCATGGACTGTGCGGCTGGTCCCGGCGGAGGTTTGAGTCCTCCCTTGGGCATGGGTGTGTGTGTTTGTCCTTAGGATAATTTAGGTTAAGTAGTGTGTAAGTTTAGGGACTGATGACCTTAGCAGTAAAGGCCCATAAGATTTCACAAACATTTGAACATTTTTTTGATTAACACTAACATCTAAGAGCAAATTCAAACCACAAAAATCAATTCAACGCTAAAAGCAAAGTGTAATTTCTCGCTATCATTGGTTAACTGAAAGTATCATCACAGTGGCTACACGAGCTGCCGCGTTACCAATCGGATGAGCAGTCCTCGTTCGCACTTGGTTACACATTATGGGCGACTCAAGCAGATTCCGGACGAAAAAGAATGATAAGAAGAAAAATAAGAGTAAATAAAAAAAATGAGTACGAGATGAAATGACGTGGCAAAAAATTACAAATACAGTAAGAAGTTATTTTTATTCCAATTTAGATGGAATAAGAACAATAATCAAAGTATTTTGATTCTATTTAGAAATAAAAAAATTAGTTGCATTTAACGAAATTCGAACCCACTCCCTTTAACATAGCATATTAATACGCTACCAACTGCGCTGCGCTACGAGACTGAATTAATTTGATATACTTGTGACTGTGGTTACCCAGTAGCAACGATTAATTGCAGTACTCAAAAATTACGCTTCACGCAATTTCGTGCAAAGCTTATTTAATGTAAGCCGATCTTTGTGATGATGCTACTTCTGACGAAGTATTGGGTAGTGTTTAGTCAGTACTGTGCATGAAACGTATTTCATTAGCATCGTTTTGTTTGTTTGTGTGTGTGTGTGTGTGTGTGTGTGTGTGTGTGTGTGTGTGTGTGTGTGTGCGCGCGCGCGCGCGCGCGCGCTGTTTTTGGTGTGGTTATCATTTGTGATGAAATGCGAAATAAAAGTGCCAGATTCTTGATTCGGGATCCAAACACATCAAGAAAGAATGCCGGACCGACTGGAGGAAACCAGCTCCAACGTTTGAAGTGTCAACTATCAAGTAATTTCAGTCGGACTATAGGTGTCTGGCGGCACATGCCTCCGTAAACCAAGGACTTGTTGAATCCATGATGCGCAGAATCACCGCTGTACTGCGTTCCAAAAGAGGATCAACACACTATTAAGCTGCTGGTCATGAAGTTCTGACTCACTGGTGTTTGAGTAGACTTCCACAATTATGATGGAGAAGTGTGCAGAGCTGCATTAAACCATTCATCGTAATGAACATTAGAAAACAAGAACTAAAAACATAATCCTTGTCGGCCAAACCAAAAACTTTCCTCTTACACTCGTGACAACCTTTTGTTAGTAAATATCGACAAAGCAGAAGACTAAACTGCCAATTTCGGAGCAAGCGCGAGGCACCACCTAGAACGAATATATCTTCCAATTAAAATCCTGTCCACTTCCGCATGCACAATCTGAACTACTTGATGGTCACTTTTGATTTCTGAGTAGGAGTTCTGGGCACTGAACAGGTAAGTCGTGTCTGGAAGAAAACCGTCTAAGCAGTTAGTAAGCGATCACGTTCCTTTCAAAGGAAGACTGAACTGCAGCGAAATGCTAACAAAAGAAATGTGAAACTATAAGGTGCAGTCAGATGATAACGAGACAGATGGAAAATGGCGAGTAAACCGTATGCTGTTTCAAAAGTAATCACCATAGCTTCTAGTACATTGATCCCACTGCGAGACGAGGCGCTCAAAGCCTTCGTGGAGAAATGTTTGCGTTTACCTACAGTACCATTGTTTTACCCAAGGTGCACACTCTTCGTTCACAACAAACCGACGGCCACGGACGTCTTCAAAAATGGTTCAAATGGCTCTGAGCACTATGGGACTTAACATCTGAGGCCATCAGTCCCCTAGAACTTAGAACTTAGAACTAGTTAAACCTAAATAACCTAAGGGCATCACACACATCCATGCCCGAGGCAGGATTCGAACCTGCGGCCGTAGCAGTCGCGCGGGTCCAGACTGACGCGCCTAGAACCGCTCGGCCACACCGGCCGGCACGGACGTCTTCCTTCATGACTCCAGAAATATGGAAATCGCTAGAGGAGAGGTCGGGATGTATGGAGGATGTGTAAGGGTTCCCAGAGAAACGTCGGCAGCGAATGTGGAAAAGTCTTGGCAACATGTGGGATGAACAACAACCTGAAGAAAGACATTCATGCCGGCGAAGCGATGTATGCCTGGATACAATCATGGTTCCGTAGGCAACAGATAACATTTTTCCATGAAGGTACTGACCGTCTTGTCTCACAGTGGAATCAATGTACTAGCAGTTACGGCGATTACTTTTGAAATAATGAACAGTTTACGTATCTTTTGCCATATGTATCACTTATATTTGACTGCCTCTTATAGACAGCAATGAAGTGTAGACAAAGACCGTTTTAAAGAGAAGATGTATGCGGAACTTTTAGAAAGGGTTATGCAGATCATTTGTAGGCCTTGAATTAAGAGTTTTATTCCGTACTTAAATTGAAAATAAAATGAATACAACAGTAACCACTACTAAATATCCGATCGCTGACTGCAGACGTACTAGCAATGTATGTTTCAAGGCGGCAACGTCAGCAACAAACATTTGGGTGAGCACGTACACTAATAGTTCTCAATATATGCTATTGCGCATACCGCACTTGTGTTACCAACAGACGTCTTCAGTCCCAGGCAATACGGCAGAAAATCTCTAAACATTCAACCAAAATTTATGCGTTACTTACTATTGCTATTCTTTTTTCATTTTAGGAAAAGTTACCTGTCACTGGTATAATATAACGGGTTTTCAGTTCTTCTCGTTTCTGCACTTCACTGAAAACTCTGACTAAAATGCTCTCGAATTCTCCGCCCCTCCCCCTCTCGTCTCGTATGAAAGATAATGCAAAACACCTATCAGTATTGCGCGACTGTTTTGTTAAGTGGCAAATCTTAAGAACTTTAGTGCAACTAATGTTAGAAAGTGTGCAATAACGACTTAGCAGATAAGATAAAGCCCGACTTGACGGCCGCAATCGCTAAGTACAATTACAATGGCGACCTGTTGACGTTTTCCAACAGAAGCGTATTACGTCCAGCGCTGACTTCATTATGTACTCCTTAAAAGAAACAGTTCGCAGCAATTCATTACAGTTGCACGTTTTAATCTCTTCGTGCTTGTGCAGAGACCTCAAACCTCAGAGAAAACAATCAATTAAATACAAAATACTACAGTCGGAAGACGCCTTATGGTTGCCCGTGAAGAAGTCGTTCTTGTTTGTTAATCGGAGAGAATTTCATTTCATAACTCTCGATGTTTAAATGTAACTGATTTCGGCAAGCCAACATGAAGTCATCTACATGTCCCGGACATTGACACTGAAGAGACAAAGAAACTGGTACCCCCCGCCTAATATAGTGTAGAGCCCCAGTGAATACGCAGAAGTACCGCAACACAATTTGACATGGACTCGATTAATGACTGAAGTAGTGCTGGAGGTATTTGACGCCATGAATCCCGCAGGGCTGTCCATAAATCCGTAAGAGTACAAGGGGCTGAAGATCTTTTCTGAATAGCACGTTGCAAGGCATCCCAGATATGCTCAATAATATTCTTGTATATGGAGTTTGGTGGACAGCAGAACAGTTTAAACTCAGAGGAGTGTTACTGGAGCCACTTTGTAGCAATTCTGGACGCTTAGGGTGTCGCATAGTCCCGATGGAATTGCCCAAGTCTGTCGGAATGCACAATGGACATGAATGGATGCAGGTGATCAGACAGGATGCTTACGTAGTGCCACCTGTCAGAGTCGTATCTAGATGTATCAGGGTCCCATATCACCCCAACTGCACGTGCCCCACGACATTACAGAGCCTCCGCCAGCTTCAACAGTCCCCTGCTGACATGCAGGGTCCATGGACTCATGAGGTTGTCTCCATAACCGTACACAACCATCCGCACAACACATTTTGAAACGAGATTCGTTCGACTTAGCAACGTATAGATGATGTTTCGTTGAATGTTTCGCATGTTGGCTCTTGTTGATGGCCCAACATTGAAGCCTGCAGCTATTTGCGGGAGGGTTGCAATTGTGTCACGTTGAACGATTCTCTTCAGTCGTCGTTGGTCCAGTTCTTGCAAGACCTTTTTCCGGCCGCAGCGATGTCGGAGATTTGATGTTTTACCGGATTCCTGATATCCACGGTACACTCGTGAAATGGTCGTACGGAAAAATCCCCACTTCATCGCGACCTAAGAGATACTGTGTCTCATTACTCGTGCGCCGACTATGAACATGGTGTTAAACTCACTTAAATCTTGATAACCTGCCATTGTAACAGCAGTAGCCGATCTAACAACTGCGCAGCCACTTGTCTTATATAGGCGTTGCCGACCGCAGCGCCGTATTCTGCCTGTTTACATCTCTCCGTATTTGAATACGCATGCCTATACCACTTTCTTTGGCGCTTCAGTATATATCAACCTCCCGACTGCACATGGTATAATGCAAATGAATCAGAATCAGACCTAAATGAGACATAACTAAGATGCTACGGCAATGTTGGTATTCGCTACTGGCTGTTTCATCACTCACGATTACAGCTGGCTAACTACTGAGGGTTGGATGTCAGTTGGTACCTCTAGTCTATCATAACGCGCAAGAGACAAAAAATTTGTGACGTCCTGAAGTCGTCACACAAATACAGTGCAACATCGCCACTAGCCTTGATAATGACATATGGGCGAGGAAGAGAGTCCAGAAGTTTCAAGTATGCAACTGTGGCCACTCATCGTAGATCAGACCGCTTAGAACTAACGGGTAACGGCGATGTTAACAGCTAAATTTCACCCACTGTTCTAAATAGTCCTAGACATCTTCAATCAGATTAAGGAGGGCGATTAACCGAGCTTGTCCAGGAAGCGATATGGTGCCTGGACGTTCGACAGACCATAAACGTATGCGTGAAGTCCTTTGAACACGGCTATCGGCATCTTCGAAGATGGAGGTGTCCACAGAATACTCTTCACGAAGATGTGGAAGAAAGGGCATCTACTTGTCATCGAGAATGTTGAAATAAAAATCCTGGTTTATGTTCACGGTAACCTGAATGAGGGTGCCCCTGTCATGGAACGAAAAACAGTCCCAAAACAACGCTGAGCCACCTTCAGCCTGAACGTCAGCATCCACACACTGCGGATTAAATGCCTTCTTGGGCCCTCGGTGTATTCGACGCCTTGCATCATTTGAAAACAGGCAACATAGCGATCATGAAATTAAATGGCAATTGCTTAATCTTTCTGACATTAGCTGTGTTAAGCATGGAGATATTATCTGTTGGCGACACGAAAATTTGCACCGGACCTGGTCTCGAACCTGGATTTCCCGCGTGTCGCGATTGGTCGCCTTAAACACTTTGGCTAACCGAGCATGCTTCAAGGACCGATACAAACATCAGAGATTGTTAAAAATAAGTGTTACGAGCCTCTATGTGGAAAATAACGATAGTAATACTAACGCTGAGTATGTCTGTCGCCTTGAAACTTGGTGGCAGGCGACGGGATCATAGATGGTATGAAACATGGAACTTTGGGTCGGTCCTGGAAGCATGCTCGCACAGCCGAAGTTGTTAAGGGGATCGCTCGCGACAATTTTCATGTGTCACCAATAGGTAATATCTTCATACCTAATGTAGCTAATATCATGAAAGTTCCGCAACTGCGAATAAATTTCATAAATTAAGTATAGCTGCAAGATAGTCACCACTGTCTGTTTCTTCGGACATTGTTAAAAATAAAATAGCGATTCGCTGGACCAATTCAGGCACCCCTTATTTTTACCCGCCAGGTATGCCTTGTTTGTCAGTCATGATCTGTGTCTTTTACCACTGGAAGACATACGTTTTAAAAGTAGTACCCCGCAAATAATCTTACAGTAGCGAACCCGGCAGTGCTTCTGAATTGCTAAATATGAATGGGAATCGGATGTAAGTCCTAAATGTCCGTCTCTGCCCCCCCCCCTCCCCCTCTCTCGGTCCATCCTGTCCTTCCCCGTCTGTCCATCTCCTTGTCCTCCCTCTCTCTCTGTTTATCTCCTCCTTTCCCCTCCCTATGTTTCATTCCTCCCCCTCCCCCTCTCTGTCCGCTTCCTCTTCCCGCCTCTCTCTGACTTTGAGCGTTGTTTATTGCTGTAACAAAGAAAACCATGATTGGAAATGGAAGTCGCTTAAAATGAGCGGGTAAATCGGTCGGGATCAATGGTATACGGGGTATGAAGAGACGTCTCCAGCTGCTGTCTCTGTGGGGATAGTAGCTTCAATGACAGTATTTCACATGATTTTAATGTGCGAAAGGGTAGGATTACCGAGCTTCGAACGGTTCAGTTTCCCTAGTAGTATTGTAATAATGAGCCGAAAACCCATGACAACTTACCTGCTTTTTGTTAAAACCGACTGCGAGGAATAAAACGAAACAGCATATTGTTCTGTACGCAAGTTTTGTTTAAAATTATACATAAGGAGAAAAATGTACATGGGACAAACAATCTGTCTAATGGTTTAAATTCCCTGATATAATAGTTAAAACTGACTGCGAGAATGAAAACTGAACCACACATTTTCACAGCAAATCAATTTTTTTTTCTCGGAGTTGGTTTTAACACAAAACCTGTACGTTCTTGTTTAAAATAATATATAGGCTATGTCCGTCTGAATGTTTACTAGAGTATTGTGCAAAAATTTGAAGTAAATCGGTCAAAAACTTTTCGAGATTTTTGCTAACAATATTTCCCTTTCACATGACGTATAGACATTCATATACCATACATACAAAAAATGTAGTCTATGTCCGTTCGAATTATTATTACAGCATTGCATAAAAATTTGAAGTAAATTGGTCGAGAACTTTTCGAGATTTTTGCTAACAATGTATCTCCTTCATGGAAAAGGATTAGTCTTTGTGTGTCCAAACGTCTTTTAGACTGTCATGTAAAAATCTGGGGCAAATCGGCCAAAAACGTTTCGAGATTTTTGGCAATAACGTTAAACTACAACTTGACTTTATATACTCGTAGTAGTATAGATGATCGTTCCATGTCATATAACATTCGTAACCCTCTCGAGATCAACAGCGGAAAGCTTCTGTAATGGTCTCAGGCCCATTTCCTGCAGAACAGATTGTCTGAAGAGCCCTAAGATTCGAAGGACACAGAAGTAACTGAAAAGGGGATGAGACAGCATTGTAGCACATATCTTGCGTTATTCGATCTACGCTGAGCAAGGAAACAGATAACTAGGGGGAAATTGGAAAAAAAAAGTAGTTAAAATTCGTGTAAAAGGAATAAAAAACAGTGGGGCACGCAGATGACGCAATTGTATCTCAGAAGGCAAGGGACTTGAAAGATCAGTAGAAAGCCATGGATATAGCGTCTTGAAACTAGTATAAGATGAACAATAATTGAAGTGAAACAATTATAATAAGTGTAGCTGAATTACGTCAAGTGATGGTGAGAAAATTAGATAAGAAAATGAGACGGTGAAAGTGGAAGACTGGATTTGCTGTTTGGGCAACAAAGTAAGGGACGGATACAAAACGCAGACTCGCGATAGCAAGAAAAGCTTTTTTGAAAAGAGAAGTGTTCAGAAATAAAAGAATTTAAATTTCAGGAAGTCGTCTTGAAGATATGTAGCCCTGCATGAAATTGAAATGCGGACAATAAACAGTACAGTCAAGAAGAGAACAGAAGCTTTTGGAACATGATGTCAAAATGGATTTTGAAGATTAGATGGGTAGATCGAGAAATTACCGAAGAGGTACTGAATTGAATTAGGGATCCATTTTATTATAAGGAGGGATACATTGGCGGACACATCTGGAGGTATCAAGGAATGGTCTAAATCAACATCCTGTGCAAAACGTGAAGTGCGTGGTAGAGAATGCTTCACATTGTACGAAGCATTAGTTTCTTCGCGTTTCATTCGCGTACAAATCGCATGGAGAACGGTCGTTGAAATGTGTCAATAAGCGCTGTAGTTTATGTTGTCCCCGCGGTCCCTACCGAAGTAATACGTAGCGAAGGTATCAAGAAGGAAGGGGGGGGGGGGTTGCAATATACTCCTATATTCCTCAGTTAATAATGTCTTTTCCCGGAGTAGTTAGCGTATATCTGCAAACGCTCTCCCATGGGTCAAACGAGGTTGTGATCATTCGCGCTGCCCTTCTTTATACACGTCCGATATCTGCCGTCAGTATTATTTGGTGTGGATCCCATACAGCTGAGCAGTATTCTACGATGTTAATTTGGTAATAGAAGAAACGGAAACGGTAAAAATTGTAGAATGAGAGCAAAACTTAAATACAATAAACAAATGGAAATGCACGTAGAGTCCATTAGTTATTCAGTACTTGCCCAAAGCAGACTAGCGAGGGGAGTGAAAAATGTTCGTTGTTGTTGTGGTCTTCAGTCCTAAGACTGGTTTGATGCAGCTCTCCATGCTACTCTATCCTGTGCAAGCTGTTTCATCTCCCAGTAACTACTGCAACCTACATCCTTCTGAATCTGCTTAGAGTATTCATCTTTCGGTCTCCCTCTACGATTTTTACCCTCCACGCTGCCCTCCAATACTAAATTTGTGATCCCTTGATGCCTCAGAATATGCCCTACCAACCGATCCCTTCTTCTAGTCAAGTTGTGCCACTAACTCCTCTTCTTCCCAATCTTATTCAATACCTCCTCATTAGTTATGTGATCTTCCCATCTAATCTTCAGCATTTTTCTGTAGCACCACATTTCAAAAGCTTCTATTCTCTTCTTGTCCACACTATTTATCGTCCATGTTTCACTTCCGTACATGGCTACACTCCATACAAATACTTTTAGAAACGACTTCCTGACACTTAAATCTATACTCCATGTTAACAAATTTCTCTTCTTCAGAAACGCTTTCCTTGCCATTGCCAGTCTACATTTTATATCCCCTATACTTCGACCATCATCAGTTATTTTGCTCCCCAAATAGCAAAACTGCTTTACTACTTTAAGTGTCGCATTTCCTAATCTAATTCCGTCAGCATCACCCAACTTAATTCGACTACATTCCATTATCCTCGTTTTGCTTTTGTTGATGTTCATCTTATATGCTCCTTTCAAGACACTATCCATTCTGTTCAACTGCTCTTGCAAGTCCTTTGCTGTCTCTGACAAAATTAAAATGTCATCGACGAACCTCAAAGTTTTTATTTCTTCTCCATGGATTTTAATACCTAATCCGAATTTTTCTTTTGTTTCCTTCACTGCTTGCTCAATATACAGATTGAATAACATCGGGGAGAGGCTACAACCCTGTCTCACTCCCTTCCCAACCACTGCTTCTCTTTCATGTCCCTCGACTCTTGTAACTGCCACCTGGTTTCTGTACAAATTCTAAATAGCCTTTCGCTCCCTGTATTTTACCCCTGCCACCTTCAGGATTTGAAAGAGAGTATTACAGTCCACATTGTCAAAAGCTTTCTCTAAGTCTACAAATGCTAGAAACGTAGGTTTGCCGAAAAATGTTCAAAGGTGTGTGAAATTTTATGGGACTTAACTGCTAAGGTCATCAGTCCCTAAGCTTACACACTACTTAACCTAAATTATCCTAAGGACAAACACACACACCCATGACCGAGGGAGGACTCGAACCTCCGCCGGGACCAGCCGCACAGTCCATGAGGGCAGGTGACTCACACCAATCTTCGTATTGATAACAAGAACAACATCGACACGTGTGAACACCTACAAACGCGCAGCAGTCACCCAAACGCGCGACCTTCTAAGGAGCCCATCGGCTTTGACCGTCGACTAGCGGCTCCAGCTGGCGGGGATTAGCGCGGAGCGGTCAGCGGAGTCCGTGGAACCCGTCCAAGACGTTTCGGCCTTCCGCAGCTGGGGTCGTTAAACTGGAGGAGTCTCCGGCGCAGAGCAGAGACCGCGGAACGCGGCGAGATGGCTCGTTTTATGTCCCTATTGACGCCACTCGGCCAGCTTCCCTGTTGTCCGGGAACACCGCGCGGCGCTTCCTCAGCACTCACTGCTGCGCCAGCCCTGTTCCGCGTTGCAGGGACGATCCGTTTTCTGGAGTTTTCTTCCATGGCTGGTTACAATCAAGACCAGAAATTAAACCAAGATTGTAATTCAGAGTCCTGATTTCTGCATTTGTACCTACACCTACACACATACTCCGCAGGGCACCACTTCTGCCACTACTAGTCATTTGCTTTCTGTTCCACTCGCAAAATAGAGCGAGGTATAAATGACTATGTACGACACCTAATTTTCAGGAAAGTGTGATCGGACTGTTGCTGTTTACAATACATATAAACGTCTAGTAGAAAGCGTCGGATGCTCTTTAAGGCTATTCACACATGATGCAGTTGTCTGTACCAAAGTAGCAAAACGACCTGCAGAGAATTGATGAATGGTGCAGACTCTGGCAGTTGACCCTGAACATACATAAATGTAACATACTGCGCATACACAGGAAATGAAATCCACTACTCTACAGCTACACTATTGATGACAAACAGCTGCAGACAGCGTGTTGTGTACATAGTTCCGCGTAGTCAGCGCGTGCACAACTTTCCCACTAGAGCGCGCCCCGCTAAGCACAACAGCGCAGGCGCAGCGCTCGTCCGTCTCCGCACTACGGGATGGCGCTGCCATAGAGACGGACCAAATTCTGCTTCCGCCGATCCGCGTATTAATATGTAACGCAGGCAATGAGATTGCTGCTAACGTAGAACCTTTTCTCCTCGCGGATCACACTTGCGCAGTGATACATGAACGCGCGAGGTATTATAACGAGTGTACAGACCTCCGATTAGTCGGTCTGCAGTTGTCTGCACCAGTCTGCATTAGTCTGTACCAGTCTGTAGGAGTTCTACATTTGTCTGTACCAGTCTATAGTCAAGTTGTACATAGCCATGAAGATAAATGTATATACACTTTTGTCAAGTATCAGAGTTGTATGTGAGAATAAGATTAATGTACCAATACCAAAGGAACTTCAGATTGTCAACTGTAAATAGCATCCAGAACCAAGTTAAGTAATTTTTATGATTGTTATTATTTTAATAAACGTGTGTGAAAATTAATCAAGTTCTGTTTAAAGTTGGTCACCGTCAGTCTGCTACTCTAAGCGCGCCAGTGGCATTTCTATCGTCTGACTTAACGGCAGAAGATAAACACGCCACGATAAGACCACGAGACATATTGCTGACACTCGCCTACTTCGTTAGAGCGACAAGTCAAATAATCTGATGGTGTGTGTTACAGCACGCACACCACACAGCGTCTGCCGTAAAATATTAAGGCGTAACAACCCGGAGCGACCTTAAGTGGAATGACCACATAAAACAGATGGTGGGAAAAGCAGTCAGCAGACTCATATTCATCGGAAGAATCTTAAGGAAATGTAACTCATCCACGAAAGAAGTGGCTTATAAGGCGCTTGTCCGCCCGATTCTTGAGTATTGTTCGTCTATCTGCGATCCCTATCGGGTAGGACTGATAGAGGAGATAGAGAAGATCCAACGACGAGCGGCGCGTTTCGTCACGGGATCGTTTAGCTGGGGAGAGAGCGTTACGGAGATGCTAAACAAACTCCACTGGGAGATGTTACAAGAGAGCCGTTATACATCACGAAGAGATTTACTATTGAAATTTGGGGACAGCAGTTTTCAGGAGGAATCGAGAAACATATTACTTCCCCCCACATACATCTCGCGTACTGACCACGAGGAAAAAATTCGAGAAATTAGAGCCAACACAGAGGGTTAGCGATTATCAGTCTTCCCATGCACTGTTCGCGAGTGGAACAGAGTTGGAGGGATCAGATAGTGGTACGGAATGTACCCTCCGCCACACACCATTAGGAGGCCTGCGGAAAAGGTGTAGATGATGTCGATGTAGAATCTCTCTAACCTTATCTTCATGGTCCTTACGCGAAATGTATTTCGGCTGTAAAAGGAACGCTCTGCAGTCAGCTCCTAATGACTGTTCTTTAAATTTTCTCAATAGGGCTTCTCGAATCGTCTTTCCTCCAGTGATCCCCATTTGAGTTCCCGCAGCATCTACGTAATAGTTCCGTGTTGTTTGAATGTACCGGTAACAAACCTAGCAGCCCGCCTTTGGACTGCTTCGATGTCTTCTGACTTGGTGCGGATACCAAGCACTCGAACAATACTCAAATACTCAACAATGAGTCGCACTAGCGTCCTATATGCTGTCTCCTTTACAGATGACTCACACTTTCCTAGAATTCTCCCAATAAACCCAAGTCAGCCATTAGCCTTTCCTACCGCAATCCTAACATGCGCGTTTCATTTCACATTGCTTTGCAACGTTACGCCGGAATACTTAATCGATGTGATTGTGTCAAGCGGCACACTGTTAATACCGCATTGGAATAGTATAGGTTTGTTTTTCCTACTTATTTGCATTAACTTACATTTTTCTACATTTAGAGCTAGCTGCCATTTATCACACCAATTAAACTTCTGTCTAAGTCATCTTATACCTTTTGCAGTCACTCAACAACGATACGTTCCCACACACCACAGCATCGTCAGCAAAGAGCCGCAGAATGCTGCTTACTCTGCCCGCCAGATCATTTATGTATACCGAAAAAAAAACAGCTGTCCTATCACACTTCCCTGGGGCACTCCTGATGATACCCTTGTCTCTGATGAACATTATCCGTCGAGGACAACATAATGGGTTCTATTATTTAAGAAGTCTTAGAGCCACTGTGAATCTATTCCATATGCTTGTAGCTTCATTAACAGTCGACAGTGTGGCACGGTGTCAAATGCTTTACGGGAACCTAGGAGTTTGGAATCTGCCTGTTGTCCTTTATCCATGGGTCGCAGGACGTCATCTGGGAAGTGAGAAAGTTAAGTTTGATCTGTGAACAGAAGGTTTTCCCTCTCAAGGAAATTTATTATATTCGAACTGAGAACATGTTAAGGATTCTGCAGCAAACTGAGATAAGATATTGCTCGTGTGTGGATCCCTACTAAGAGTATCTGTCTATCTGGGTTCGAGTCACTCTCCGCCGTGCAGTTAATCGTTGTGAAATTTCATTTGAGCAGACTCTGTTACATAGCTATTCTCTGTTGCATCGGTCTGGGATCTGAGTCCTCGGTGCTTGGCTGGAGATACTTAATGCCAGCGTACCAATCAGATGAAGAAAATTTGCTATTCAAATTTTTGAAAGGGTTGGAGACTCGTGTTCGGATTCTTCACAAAATACAGCTCTCAAGGCAGCATTCAGCCCTGGCGTCTTGGCATAGATCACACGTTGCACAAGAATTAGTATATATGAACATAACACACAATACTTTAACCTAATATCAAATGAGCTGGTATAACTAAGTATTCTTGTGTTTAAGGGATACAACATACACAAAACATCTACTGAAACATTTTCTTTTTAAACGTGCATGCTATCCTTTGGTCATATGATGCAGATACATGTTCATCCGGAATCCAGAAGGCACATGCTACTAGTCTACTGTAGTATGCTATAGTGTTACATCACAAGGTTTATAATTTAGAACTATAGACTAAACTATAGTACATAACACCGCACTACACTACGCAGCACCACACTACACCAAACTGCTGTACTCGTTATCAGAACAAAATTAGAGTTCCTCATTTCTCTGGACAGTTTACACCCGGTGCGTGTGGCACAACGCAGGATTAACAGCGGTTGTGCTGCCGTGCCGCGCAAGGCGAAGAGATTGGGAGGCGATTGTCAGCGTGTCAAGTGGTCCTTCCTTCTCCTGGCTGCTTCCGAAAGGTCGTTGCAGTTGGATCCTCAGCCGTGCTGCGTTTCGTTGTCATGCTGTATGGCCTCACTTCTCGTTGTTAGTCTCTCGGAAGCGTGGACTTGCAGCTTGTAAGCTGATATTTTGGCTGTCAGCGACATCAGCTTGTGCCAGAGTTCCTCACTCTTTGTTACGTTCTACATTTGTGGTATTGCTGATGAAGACGTTCAGGTATGCATCGTTGTGTCTAACAGCACACTCCCAGACGATGTAATCCGGGGTGTCAATTACTCCTTGTCGTATTTTCAGTAAGTAGCTGGGAACGGACCATGTCCCGAGAGGTCGTGTATAACTCCCTTGCTCGGAAGGAAATATTACATTCTTGATCTTTCTTTTACGTTAGAAGTAAGTGGTAGGTTCTCCTCCCGGTTTCCGCTCTGTGCCACATTTCTAGCCATGCATACCTTGCTTTGCTTATATGATGTGTACCGCTTTTACCTCATCGTATTCGACCCCTTTGAGAAAATACTGTGCACCTCTCTTCCTTTCCGTTAAGTCTAGAGGTAGCAAGTCCAATATCACCAGCATCGTCTCTGTCGATGTTGCCCTATACATGCCTGTCAGGCGCAGGAGTACACTTTTCTATGCTCGCCAAAGAGCCTGTGCTTTCTTCATCTTTCTGGCTCTGTGAGTCCATACACTCGACCTATAGCCGACAATAGCGATTAAGATTGCGTTGCGGTACATTCTTACTGCACTTAAAGACAGCTGGAAGCTTCTTTGGTCTATTGCTGCTATTTTGTTATGGATTTAATGCCTCTCTATATGTGCACGAAAGTTTTGCTTTTCATCGAAATTTATACTAAGGTAGGCCCTACCTATACGATTCTTTTTTTTTTTTTTATTTGCACGTGGACGTATTTCTGATTGTGTGATTCTTCGATCTTGATAATGTTCCTTTAGTATTATGTAACAATTACTTAGGCTTTCAATAACTTCCCTATTATTTTCCTCTCGTTTACCCCTTGTGTTGGCAGAAAGTGTTCTCACAATCTTGCTCCCTGTTGCATGTAGTTATCAAATAAACAGCAAGCGCCAGTCTTCTGTTCATTGGTAGGGCACTGGAAAAAGACCATCAGACTACAAAGAAGATTGCTTACAAAACACTTGTGCATCTCATCTTAGAATATAGTTCAAGTGTGTGGGATTTTATCTCAGTCTGAAGCAGGAAGTAAACTGAGAACTTTTTATGCACCAGCTGAAAGTCGTTCTTTCCTTGTAACATCCGTGGATATAGGTTTATAGTATAATAAAAGTACGTACAGGTATTTTACATTGCTTCAGTTTGTTTTTCAGTAGCGCTTAATTGTCTATGTCTCTCTAACAACATAAGCTCCCTCAGGTAGGACTGTATCAGCAGCCCACGAGGAAAGGGCTCAACTGAAACTTGGAAACCCTGATGATAGAGCTTTCACTTCGTAATATGCGTTGTTGTTTTTGATGCTGCCGATGTGGTGGTCCGGAAACTACTGTAGCCTACATCCTTTTGAACCTGTTTATTGTACTCAAGTACTGGTCTCCCTCTACAATTTTTTCCCTCGCACTTCCCTCCATTACCAAATTATTTCATGCCTCAGAGCATGTCCACCTATTTGATCTCTTCTCTTAGTCAAACTGTGCCTCAATTTTTTTCTCCGCTTCGGTTCAGTACCTCTTCACTCGTTGTTCGCTCTACACTTCTAATCTTCAGCATTCTTTTGCAGCACCGCATTTCAACAGGTTATTTTCTCTTCTTGTCTAAACTGCTGATCGTCCATGTTTTACTTCGATACATGGCTACATGCCAGGTAAATACCTTCAGAAAAGATTTCCAAAAACTGAAATTTATTTTACATGATCACAAATTTCTCTTTCTCGCAAGTGCTTTCCTTTCTATAGATAGTTTTCATTTTATATCGTCTCTGCTTCGGCCATCATCTGTTACTTTGCTGCCCAAACAGCAAAATTCGTCCACTACTTTTGGTACCTAATTTCCTAATCTAATTCCCTGAGGTCCGCGAGGTTTACTTCGACTATATTCCATTACCGCTGTTTTACATTTGTTGATCTTCATCTTAAAACTATTTTCAGACAATATCCATTCTGTGGTGTCGACCGAAAAGTGATGCCCCAGGTTACAGTCGATAATTCACAACGGCACCACTAGCTAAAGACAGTCGCTGACAGACTCAGCCAAGAATGAGAGACGTCAGAGGAGAGACGCCCTCGAGTGGTACCATACGCTGCTGTTGCTGGATGTGTACTTACGTCAGAGCGCACCGCCGCTCGTGCCACTCGATAATCGACGATTAAGGGTGCAGCATCAACTAAGTTCAGATCCAGCAGCGCTAGTATTATTAGTCAGAACTGTGTATCAAAGTTTAAAGTTAATTGTACACCGAGATTTGCTGTCGCTCAGTGCTACTTCAGTATAAATTGTTGTTCTTGTACGCGGCGACAGTAATTTCAGGTGGACATGGAATGCATCTAAATTAGGTATTCTACACCGATCAGCCAGTACATTATGACCGCCGGCCTACTATCGATATAAACCTGTCCAGGCGATAGCACCGTCACCTGGCGAGGAATGGCTACTAGTAGACACACGCACGGTTGCACGTAGTGTCAGCGAGCGTGATGTCCGTGTGTAGAAGGGGGAAAGTGGAGGATCTACCTGAGTCTGACCGAGGGCAGATTGCGATGGCCTGGAGACTCGGCATGAGCATTTCGGAAACTGCACGCCTTTGCGGCTGTTTCGAAGTAAGTATACTGTGGTAAGCGTCTTCAACATGTGGCAAAACCAAGGTGAAACCACGCCAAAAAGAAGAGGGTTTGGGCGACCACCCCTCATTACAGAGATCGGACGTCGTAGACTGGGCAGACTGGTAAAATAGGACAGGCGGCGAACTGTGGCAGAACTAACATCAAACTTTAATGCTGTGCAGAGTTCAACTACGTCTCGACACACATTGCACCGCACACTCCCAACGATGGGACTCCGCAGCCAACAACATATGCATGTGCCGTTAACATCACGACATCGGCAAGTACGACTGAAATGGCCACGTGACCATCGGCACGGGAAGTTGACGTTGTGGCAAAGCGTTACATGGTCTGATGAATCCCGATATCTTCTTCATCGTGTCGGTGGGCGGGCGCGAATCCGTTGTCTTCCAGGGGAACAGCTCCTTTTCACCTGTACTGCAGGACGGTGAGTAACTGGCGGCGGCTCCTTTATGCTTTGGGGAACATTCACGTGGGCGTCTAAGGGTCCAGTGGAGCTCGTGCAAGGGAGCATGATGACCAAGGAGTATTGTACGCTGGTTGCAGACCACGTACACCCCTTCATGGAGATCATGTTTTCTGACAGCAGTGGCAATTTTCAGCAAGATATGTGCCATGTCACAAGGCCAGAAACGTGATGGAGTGGTCGAAGAACATATTAGCGAGATCCAGTTGGTATGCTGGTCCCCCAACTCGCCAGATCTGAATCCAGTCGAACACATCTGGGATACGACTTAACGTGGCGTCAGAGCTCATCGCCCCCCTCCCCAGAAACTGCGGGAATTAAGTGACTTGTGTGTGCAGATGTGGTGCCAACTCCCTACAGCGACCTACCCCTCATTGCCTCCGTGCGACGCGTCACCGCCATTATTCGTGCCAAAGGTGGACACACCGGCTATTAGGCAGATGGTCATAATGCTCTGGCTGATCAGTGTTGTAAGTAGGCTGTTTAGATTTTTATATAGGTAACGCCACGTAGCGCTCTGTATGTAAATCACTGGCTGTGCTGTGTGCAGTCTGTGGCTAGTTTGCATTGTTGTCTGCCATTGTAGTGTTGGGCAGTTGGATGTTAACAGCGCGTAGCGCTGTGCAGTCGGAGGTGAGCCGCCAGCAGTGGTGGATGTGGGGAGAGAGATGGCGGAGTTTTGAAATTTGTAAGACTAGATGTCATGGACTGCTATATATATTATGACTATTAAGGTAAATACATCATTTGTTCTCTATCAAAATCTTTCATTTGCTAACTATGCCTATCAGTAGTTAGTGCCTTCAGTAGTTAGAATCTTTTATTTAGCTGGCAGTAGTGGCGCTCGCTATATTGCAGTAGTTCGAGTAACGAAGATTTTTGTGAGGTAAGTGATTTGTGAAAGGTATAGGTTAATGTTAGTCAGGGCCATTCTTTTGTAGGGATTATTGAAAGTCAGATTGCGTTGCGCTAAAAATATTGTGTGTCATTATAGTGTTGACCAGAATAGGTAAAGAGCGAAATGCGAAATGTCTGAGTACGTTCAGGTCTGCTCAGCTGTTTGAAAATCAAATAATGTAAGAGGTTTATCAGCACAGTAATTCAGAAATTTTTCTAAGGGGACGTTTCAGTGTTTATTAAAGAGTTGCAGTCAAATGAACTGTTATTTTATGTACGTGTTGTAGTATCCGTTATACCACCTTATGGAGTAAGTCGAGGCTTGCTGCGGCACACACAACTTTCCGTTCAACTGCTCTTCCGAGTCCTCTTATAAGGTCGTCGGCAAATCTCGAAGTTTTTATTTCTTCTTCCCGTACTCTAAATCCCTTTCCAAATTTATCTTTGATTCGCTTTACTGCTTGCTTAAAGTATGAAATGAATAACATCGAGGACAAGGGGACGACACTGTCTCACTCCCTTTCGTCCCCCCCCCTCCCCCCCCTCAAATCTAGCCATAAATATCACAAGTTTCGACATTTTGAAGCTTGTGGTAAAACTTACAATGAGAAAACTTTATTACCAAATACTGTTCTCAAATTCAGGTTGTAAGAGATCCATGATCAAGGAATTTGTTGCTAGCGCACTCGAGCAGATGTCATTTCGATGGATTGCTCACGCGCTGCCTGCGATATGTAAGCTATAAGAGAATCTCAGACCAAAGAGCAGTGTTGACAGCAGTAGGAACTGTGTAGCAGTTGGAGTTAGTAGTAGTTGCTAGCGAGCAGTCCGGTGTATCGTGTTGGCTGGGCCGGTCGTGTCGAGCGATGGCGGAGCCTGAGCGTTGTAGTATAAGGTAAAAGCAGCCTCGCGCATATGTAGTATTGTTATATCAAGTCCCATGTAAATGTTTAACAAAATCTCTTAATAATAATCTTTCTCATAAAAAGTAACTTTTGACAATCATTCATGTCAATTTAAAGAATTTACTAATTTCTCCAATCCTTGGTCATCCCGATTATTGAAAGGAAAAATCAGTTGTTTCTTTTTATACATATCGGCCAGCATTGCACTGAGCTGCGCCAGAAAAATTTCTTATAGGAGCAGATATATACGCGTTATCCGGCGACCTAAATGAGGTAAGATTTTTCAATTTATTCAGAATGAATTTTCAGGGCCATGTCGCAGCACTGCTGACGTCCAAAATTTACCAGTTTAAATTCACAGTCAATTATTGAAAGGTTATAAGTGAGTCGCAATTTTTTATTGAGAGATTAGTAATATTGTGTTATTAGTAGGTTACGAAATTTTACTGTTGGGAGGTTATTAGACATATTATTTATCTGTGGGGAGGTTACAGGGTTTTTAAAACATTATCTCTCATAATCAAAATAATAAAACCATAAGTAACAGGCGCGACTGTCTGTCCCCGCAGCAATGTTACTTTGCTCCCTAGTTTCGCTCCATACATATCCGCACACGTCGTCAGCCTTAGTGACTGTGACATCACATTTTCTAGAGCTTCCAGCCGCAATTTTCAAACAGTGGCATAGTAGCTTCTCCGCGAAACGAAGTTTTTTGTGTACAATTGTATTCCTAGGTTTTGAAATCCTTCACCATTTATTTCCTGGGAACATTTCTGACTGATATAAAATCCGCTCGACAGGCATTAACATACTCGTACTCTGAACACGGAATGGCAGTTGGGGCTGGGCACATGGGATATTCCATTTCGAAGATTGTTACGGAATTCAATATCCCGAGATCTACAGAGTCAGAAGTGTGCCAGATAATACTAAATTTCAGACATTCCTCTCACCATGGACAACACAGTGGCCGACGGCTTCACTTAACGACCGAGAGCAGCGGCGTTTGCGTACCGTTGTCAGTGCACTTTTGTCACGTAAAACGATTACCATAAGTCGTCGTTGGCCCCTTTCTTGAAGGATCTTCCCTCGGTCTCAGCAATGTCGGAGATCTTGATGTATTACCGGATTGCTGATATTCACGGTCGTACGGGAAAATCCCCACTTCATCGCTACCTCGGAGATGCTGTGTCCCATCGGTCGTGCGCCGACTATAACACCACGTTCAAACTCACTTAAATCTTGATAACCTACCATTATAGAAAGACAGTTGTTGCCTTATATAGGTGTTGCTGACCGCAATGCCATATTCTGCCTGTATACACATCTCTATATGTGGGGGACATGAAAGGGAAGCAGTGGTTTGGAAGGGAGTGAGACAGGGTTGTAGCCTCTCCCCGATGTTATTCAATCTGTATATTGAGCAAGCAGTAAAGGAAACAAAAGAAAAATTCGGATTAGGTATTAAAATCCATGGAGAAGAAATATAAACTTTGAGGTTCGCCGATGACATTGTAATTCTGCCAGAGACAGCAAAGGACTTGGAAGAGCAGTTCAACGGAATGGACGGTGTCGTGAAAGGAGCATATAAGATGAACATCAACAAAAGCAAAACGAGAATCATGGAATGTTGTCGAATTAAGTCGGGTGATGCTGAGGGAATTAGAATGAGACACTTAAAGTAGTAAAGGTGTTTTGCTATTTGGGGAGCAAGACAACTGATGATGGTCGAAGTAGAGAGGATATAAAATGTAGACTGGCAATGGCAAGGAAAGCGTTTCTGAAGAAGAGAAATTTGTTAACATCGAGTAGAGATGTAAGTGTCAGGAAGTCGTTTCTGAAAGTATTTGTATGGAGTGGAAGTGAAACACGGACGATAAATAGTTTGGACAAGAAGAGAATAGAAGGCTTCGAAATGTGATTCTACAGAAGAATGCTGAAGATTAGATGGGTAGATCACACAACTAATGAGGAGGTATTAAATAGAATAGGGGAGAAGAGGAGTTTGTGGCACAACTTGACTAGAAGAAGGGATCGGTTGGTAGGACATGTTCTGAGGCATCAAGGGATCATCAATTTAGTATTGGAGGGCAGCGTGGAGGGTAAAATCGTAGAGGGAGACCAAGAGATGAATACACTAAGTAGATTCAGAAGGATGTAGGCTGCAGTAGGTACTGGGAGATGATGAAGCTTGCACATGATAGAGTAGCATGGAAAGCTGCATCAAGCCAGTCTCAGGACTGAAGACCACAACAACAACAACAACAACAACAACAACAACATATTTCTATATTTGAATACGCATGCCTATACCAGTTTCTTTGGAACTTCAGTGTGGTTATGTTGCGCCTCAGTTTACATGTACTACTTATTTTACATTTCCGGTGCCGACTTCTTCCAAATAGCATTAAAAAAAATCCTTGGAGGTGCCGGAATGCCGTTCAGGTGCGTTCCAGCCCACATTAAGCCCTGAGTGAAGCCTCGATCGAGCAGTAACAGCACTTCCCAGAGTTAGACGCAGAGGTACGACTCGTGGCAATGATGTCAGCTTCACGAGGTGGCGACGCTACCCGAGGCCAGTAACGCAAGTGAGTGACGGGAGAGCGCCTCCGTCATGCCACGAAGTACACTGCACACAGTACTCACCGATGGGCAGGCGCGAACACAGAGCAGTGGTGAGGAGGGCGCGCGAGTGAGTGAGTGACTGCCGGTGCGTGCGGCCGGCTGCGCGGCTCCTCCCGGCATTGTCCGCCGGCAGCTGGCAGTATCTGCCGCCCCCGGGCTTGTCCAGACTCGCTGCCGCGGCACAAAAAGCTGCGCCCGGCCTGGCCGGCTACACACGCTACTCTCACTTCCCGTGGCGCGCTGGATGCTCCAGGTGAGGCGAGGTCACGTGCGGTGCGGGTATAGGCAACGCAGGACAGGGTCCTCCCCACCCCACCCCACCACGGCACGAGAGCGCGTGGCCGGCAGCTGATGCAGAGGAGCGCTCTCCGCGCGTGTCCCCGACACTCCGCTCTGACGCTGACTCACAGATTTTGCTTGGGTCAAAGTATACAGTTTTGGCCAGTGGAACCTGAACATTTATTTGTTACCACATTTGCAATTAAGATTTCTGCTGAAAGGAAGCAGCGCCTCAGGTCCTGTGTACTAGTAAGTCCTAATATTTTAATCAGGATGGAAAAAAAAGAACAGACCAGTTAAAACCGATACCGGTATTTTACTTCTGAATAGCTGGTGTTTTTCGGTGTTTGTTTGGTCACTTATAACAGTGTTATTTCATTTTTTTAATGAAACGCAGATTAAAAAACCTGCACATCAATTTTCCATAGCAGCAGCGCAAAATTTTTGGTTTTTAAATAAAACTTCTTTTAAAAACGAGTAACATTTCCATTGCTTTGAAATATTCGGTTGTTACAGAAACTGGGAAAAGCGAGCAGCACTATTTTAATAACAGCGCCTACGATTAGAAACTATCAACAAACATATCCCTTACGAAACGGTACAGCATTTCAGAGAGGATAATGCACCTGTTGCGTTCGCGTGTGGCATGGTGTGGCGTGTACGTGCAATATGGAAAACTAGTGCCCGCCTGGTCTATACGGTACTTTCTTGCTGTCGTCTTCCGGCCGGCCGTTGTGTAGCCGAGCGATTCTAGGCGTTTCAGTCTGGAACCGCCCGACCGCTACGGTCGCAGGATCGAATCCTGCCTGGGGCATGGACGAGTGTGATGTCCTTAGGTTAGTTACGTTTAAGTAGTTCTAAGTACTAGGGGACTGATGACCTCAGAAGTTATGTCCCATAGTGCACAGAGCCATCTGAATCATTTTTGTCGTCTTCTGTAAACAGTTATATTTGAGAATGGTACCCTTCCTAGTTTGGAAGTCATTTACGAAGTGCGGGAGCAATGAAGTTCAATGCTCCATTTGCATTAAAAGGGTACAAACGGGAGGAGGCACAAGGAACTTACGATATCATAGAGAAAACATCAACAATGTTCCTTGGAAGAGAAGGTACGCCTGACTGATATATGTATAATTTTATTGACTTTTATAAACTAGGAGTAATAACTGTGGTTGCTTCAAAGTGAGAAACTGATACCATCCAAAAGTGACGATGAAGGGAAGACATCGGCTTGTGACCTTTCTCGAAATAATTAAGAAACAGTTGCACAAAAGAAATTTTATTCCTTTAACCTGTTCACCCACATGGCCCTTCTTCAGAACCACGTGACCACATCAATATGCTGCCTGCCTCTTATTGCTAACAATCGCAAGTAGTGCGATAGTTATAACCTTCTGAAGAAAGGCAATAGTACTTGAAACCGGTTAAGGACATCCAATTTCTTTCGTGCAACTGGATGGTCATTAATTCGATAGTTACAATTATAGTTGCGGAAGATGGATAAAATACTAAACTTCCGACTTTTCGCTCTCGCCGTCACCGCACCCGTCTCTTCATCTTCACATTCTTTGCTGGACGCAAATGAGAACGATTTCTGCCGCAGCCTCAACGCCAAATCGATGCTGATCTCTTACTCTTCCATTTCCGTTAGAATTTTCAGTCTTTGTTCGAAGTCTATATTTATTACTGCATGTAATAGCAATAAAAAACCGAAAAACGGTTATTTAAGAAACTGATACACTTCAGCGGTTTTAACAGTGAAGTTAAAGTGGAGACGAAAAGGTCGGTGTAACCCGATAACCGGTTGTTTTAATGATAAAAGGCATCCCGAATTTGAATCATGTAATGGCCAGTATTCGGTCGCTCCTTCACCTCCCCCCACCCCTCCAAACAACCCTCACCACACACACACACACGAGCGATTTACCAACCAAATTCAAGCCAGTATTTCAAAAGCCACTCTGTTGTAAAGATCTACTGTGTAAATTGAAATGCACTGCCGGTAAAAAGCGCAACGCCCTGTAGGCCAACGTCATTTTATAGACAGGTGAAGTGACACGTAGTTCATCACTGTAGCAGTAGATGATTAATTCAATCCAAATGGAACGCACATGTCACGGTAAAGAGTCCTCAGTACACTGTGTAAACCCCCCCCCCCTCCCCCCCCCCCCCCCCCCCCCCCCCGGCGTCGGCAACGCCCTGTAATAAATTGTCAGAAGCATCTTGTGCCTTTTGTTGCCATTCGGCAATGGTTCTTGCAGGTCCTGGAGAACGAGCAAGTGCCCGCTTCTTCAAGTCAGGGCACTAGTACGGGGATAACAGCCTATGCAATGTAGCGGGCACTGGTTACTTCATCTTGCAGAAACGCCAGATGTGTTCGCGAGTTGTAACTGATGGCTCGCCACACCATAAGGCCTTTTGTGGGACCTGTGTGTCGTGGAGCAATCCACTCCGGAATAGACAGCTCAACTGATCTTCGCTGTACCCGTGTATGCCCATCAATCGCATACAGATAGATCCCACTCTCATCACCGAAGACGACAGTGCGCCATTCCACCCTCCAGTCGACTCTTTCACGACACCAGAGTAGCTGCCATGCTTGGTGGTATCATAGTGTCAGTTATAGCCTGGCCGGAAGCGCATATGATCTTGTCAACATAAGAATAAACCTGATGTAAACAAACACAAACGCGATGATTGGTTATAAGCCTTAGCACACGTACACTGATGTTGTTGCGCTCATGGAAGTAGGTCCTACTTCGTACTACGTATGTTATTACTAAGTTACGTTAAATGAAAATTTAAGATATTAACAGCCATGAACGCTTTTCTTTCTCACGCTTTACCTACATTGTTTTTATTACAAAAATCGTGTACAGTCACAGCCTGTGCAGCGTTGTACTCTGATTATGCGCAATACGAAAATGACCAAGGTTGCTTCTTGTACCGCAGTGAAACACGCGTGTGGAACACGGTTAAAGAGTGCCGAGAACTAGCATGTTCTTGATGTTGTTAAAAAATTTACGGGGGTAAACGGGGGTAACTGGCTTTGGAGTTTATACAGTTGTCGCAGTAATACTCGTTGGTTGTGCAGCGGAATTTGGTAGTGTAACCAATTGCCATTCATGGTTCGCTGGTTCAAATCTCGTCTGAGTTTTTTTTTTCTCGTTCAGGTTGAAATACCTACATCTCGTAACTGTAAAATTCATCATCATTTTATGACTAATGCACGTCTTCTTATTTCTAATTACTTATTGCACGCTAAATTCCTGTTTTCATTTCAAATACAAATTCTTATATATCGATATTTTATGAAATACTGTTAATAAAAGTTGCTTAAATTAAGAAAACGTAACAGTTCAATTTTTAAGGCTCCATGCAAACGGGGAAGAATACGTAGCGTAGTGTTTATATCAGGTTTATTCTTATGATGAATAGAGAATAGTCCTGCTGCATGTAAACGGCTCCCAATGGTCGCTCACGACACAACAAGTGCAGCTTGTGCCTAGATATCGTCCGTGAATGATGTTCGGTCGGCCACCGCTGCTCGCGCAATGCGTCAGTCTTGACGTTGGTCTGTACTACGCGGATATCCATAACCTGATCAGCAGGTGTGGTTATGTTCCATAGACCACTGTTGAAAGCAGCGACACACCACCGATACGGCGGCCCAACACGTGCAACAATCCGTCGCTACGTCCATACAACTTCCACTATCCCGGAGGGCTACAACGCGAGTCTGTTCAAGTGGCTGGAGCTCTTCTGCAGGAGTACGTACTCGACGGTGAGGTATGGTTGTACAGTAGAATGAATATTGCAAACAACGTTCGTCCCTAAACTCAACGCAATTACGGCCTGCAGAGTCAAAACAGATGGCGCACAGACAGGCCTTCTGAGCCCCACCTCATTTCCGATAACCGTGACAAATGAATCCCTAACGCTGGAATCACTCAGTGTGTACATATTACAACCTGGTGCCACCGACCACAGTGCTTGACGGTGTTGCATTATCGCTTTTCTGGCAGTGTATGTGTGGCAACAAATGGAGTTGACCTCCGCATGTCGACTAATATTAGGAAAAAAAAAAAGATAATAATGAAACTGTAGGCTATTTACTGAATACATTACATTTTACCTTGGCATCAAGTATGTTGTGTGCCAGTACATATTTCTAGTCTGTATTTCGCAAATACATTCTGAAGACTTAAATCGGTTTTTCGCTTACCAGCCTTACAGTTAAACTACACATTGGCTTTCCAAGTTCGATGTTCTTATAGAAATGTTATCAATAGAAGCACTGCTGGTTTACGTAATACGTGCTATGAACTGAATGAGGGAAGTTTACAATATATGGAAATGCAAGAGAATTAAGTGTGGTTGTAGAACATAAATGCCTTAAACAATTAAATTCAAAACGTCCTCTTAACATTACATCACTCTGTTTAGAAGTAAAAACTTTAATAATGCGTCTAGTTGTTTTATCAAGAGTCAGATTAGTCCCATACTCGTGCAGCCAGCGTAGAGGAGCAGGAACAAGAATCTTTCATCGCCGTTCTGGGCAAGGTCCTACCTCGGACCTGTTCTCAAGTGTCAAGTGTGTATCTGTGTCGTGTGGATGACTGTGGTAAGTCCCGGTACAGTGTAGTGTTGGGTCTGTGTCATTACGGATGAAGGGAGAGGACAGACTCAACCCTCCTCTAGAAGAGCACAACGGGGACTGACGAACTTAACGTTCCCATCCGACGGACGAAACACCAACAGTATCAAATGCCCTCACTTCATGACGTTGGTGCTAAGACTCGTTATCAGGGACCTTGCGTCACCGCCTCTCCTCCCCTTGCTGGCCGCATAAGGACAGTGAAAATTTTCCACCACCAGTATTCGAACCGGCTTACCTCTGAGTCGAGCGCCATTCCACAGGCGTGCGTTAGCAACCTCGGTTCAGACTCGTAGTTGTTTCATAAATAATTCAAAATCACCAGCTGAATCCCAATCCAATACATAGAGGTTTCCCACGAATTTCTACTTCTGCAGCGTAAGCTTCAAAATTGTGCTCACTGTAAAATCTAAAAAATGTTGTTAAATTTATATTACTTGTTAACATCAAAGACTACCTCCGTTCAACTATACACTTCAGAGTGGTTCTTCTACATCTACATCATACTCCGCAAGCCACCTAATGGTGTACATTCGGTACCTCTACCTGAGCCCTTCAACCCTGTTCCACTCGTGAATAGTGCGTGGGAAGATTGACTGCCGATAAGCCTCTGTGTTGGCTCTAATTTCTCGAATTTTCTCCTCGTGGTCAATACGCGAGATGTAAGTGGGGGGGAAGTAACATGCTGTCCGACTGCTCCTCGAAAGTGCTGTCCCGAAATTTCAACAGTAAATCTCTCCGTGATGCACAACGCCTCTCTGTCAGTGGAGCTTGTTTAGCATCTCCGTAACACTCTCTCACCAGCTAAACGATCCCGCGACGAAACGCGCCCCTCGTCGTTGGATCTTCTCTATCTCCTCTATCAGTCCTACCCTGACAGAGATCCCAGATAGACGAACAATACTCAAGAGTCGGGGAAACAAGCGCCTTATAAGCCCCTTCTTTCGTGGATGAATTACATTTCTTTAAAATTCTTCTGATGAATCTGAGTCTGGTATATGCTTTTCCCACTATCTGTTTTATGTGGTCATTCCACTTAAGGTCGTTCTGGATAGTTATGCGTAGATATTTTACGGCAGACGCTGTCTCCAGCTGTTTGTAATCAATAGTGTAGCTGTACAGTAGTGGATTTCTTTTCCTATGTATGCGCAATATGTTTCATTTACTTGCGTTCTTCTTCCCTAACCAACGATAAATTCTAACGCGAAGTCCTTATTCCACGCTGGATTAACGAAACAAACATAATTACGCTTAATAAGTATATACTGCGACACGTCGTTTATCCGTTGCATCCAAGTAATAATGTTGCTTGTGAATTACGAGCGATCAGAGATCGATCGCTACGATCAACGGTTTGTCCAAACACGTGTCATCTACGAACAGATAGCGTGGCCTAGCGACTGATTCCTGTGATCCTTCGCTCATGTGTGTGGGGCCCTGGGCATTACTGGATAATCTTGCAAGGTTTCGAACTTTGTCCTCCACTTTTTATTTCGTAAGTTTCCAAGTAGCATTAGTAAGCATCGACTCGGCCGTTGTCTTTTAGGAGTATTGCTTTCTCGCATTTGATTCTCGAGTTACATTCTGGCGGCTTTCGCAAGGAGCCATCTATGTGCACATGTTTGCATAGCAATTGATGCTCTGCCTTCTATACACAAGTCAACATTTCCTCAGAAATAATTATAACTTCTGATATGCATTCACATGTTCTGTATACTTCGCGCGCGCGCGCGCGCGCGCGGGGGTGTGTGTGTGTGTGTGTGTGTGTGTGTGTGTGTGTGTGTGTGTGTTTTGGGGCTTATGGGCGCTCAACGTCGAGGTCATCAGCGACCTGACACACATTAAAAGGAACGAATGTGGACAGACCTAATAAAACTGATGCACACACGCAAAGAAAGCAGGAAAAGAAGGGAAATGCTAGAGAAGAAAATAAAACGTAAGAAAAGGGAAAACGTAGCAGCAAGAATGCCACAGGAAATTGTCATTGGCTGGCTATTTACATAAAATATGGGCGAGCTTGTCACACAGTGAGCAAATTAAGACCCTCTCCCTAGAATCTTTGTAAAAACATTTGAGATGGCACAGAGCTTTAAAACTTCAACCACATTCGTCCGAGTGTTTCCTAAAAGAGATGGCAGGTCCGCTGGCAAGTCAGCCGCGGCCCGCTGGTCAGAAAATAAAACGCAATCCAATGAACCGTGGCGCACAGTGATGTATACTTCGTGCTTGAGACAATCCTGCCTTCTGTTGTTTGGTAATAATCGCCAGTAACCAAGCCGCTTTCTGCGCTGCTAATAACAAGTGACAGCTTTAAATACGAGATGGGGATTTGAATTTAAGATGTGCTCTTCGCAGCTAGATTCAATATCGAAAGGTAGTGTTCCGAGTTACGCCGAATTCAGCAGTCCAACAGGTGCGGGAGCGACTGGTATTGAATTCGAGAGCTTGTGAGACATCATTTCCTGGGCTGACGCTTCGCCGCAAAAGTTATACCTGGATTAACTTTTGTTTTCGTTTCTCAAACGAGAGATGCTCTATTCTTTCTGTAGATCAGGTTCCAGGTAGCAAGGTCTTATCGTGGAGTAACTTGATCTCACGGGGATTTCCCTAACTCACAGTCTTCGGTTCAGTTAAGCTTCGCAAAGGGAAGTCTCAACTTCTGTTTTCTTTGGCCTTGGTGTCGTCTCTAATGACGCTGGTGTGACGGGTAATCTTTCTTCTCCTTCAAAGATGCAACTGGAACACATGTTGTGAAAGCAGTTCTTTGTACATCGCTGAACGCATAAACCTCTGTGTTATGTATACATTAGTTACTTTTGGGCGTACATGACGCTAACATTTACTGTACGAAAGGAGCCAATTCGAACAGATCTTTAGATGAGAAGTAAAGACGTACGAGTTATTAGTATGGGAACGGAGGAAAATATATACACTACTGGCCATTAAAATTGCTACACCACGAAGATGACGTACTACAGACGCGAAATTTAACCGACAGGAAGAAGATGCTGTGATATGCAAATCATTAGCTTTTCAGAGCGTTCACACAAGGCTGGCGACGGTGGCGACACCTACAACGTGCTGACATGAAGAAAGTTTCCAATCGATTTCTTATACACAAACAGCAGTTGACCCGCGTTGCCTGGTGAAACGTTGTTGTGATGCCTCGTGTAAGGAGGAGAAATGCGTACCATCACGTTTCCGACTTTGATAAAGGTCGGATTGTAGCCTATCACCAATTGCGGTTTATCGTATCGCGACATTGCTGCTCGCGTTGGTCGAGATCCAATGACTGCCAGCAGAATATGGAATCGGTGGGTTCAGGAGGGTAATACGGAACGCCGTGCTGGATCCCAATGGCCTCGTATCACTAGCAGTCGAGATGACAGGCATCTTATCCGCATGGCTGTAACGGATCGTGCAGCCACGTCTCGATCCCTGAGTCAACAGATGGGGACGTTTGCAAGACAACAACCATCTGCACGAACAGATCGACGACGTTTGCAGCAGCATTGACTATCAGCTCGGAGACCATGGCTGCGGTTACCCTTGACGCTGCATCGCAGACAGGAGCGCCTCCGATGGTGTACTCAACGACGAACCTGCATGTACGAATGGCAAAACGTCATTTTTCCGGATGAATCCAGGTTCTGTTTACAGCTTCATGATGGTCGCATCCGTGTTTGGCGACATCGTGGTGAACGCTCATTAGAAGAGTCACTATTCTTTATGAACTGTGGTATCGTGTTGAAGCTGCATAGGCAGCTGTACCTGTACACGCCATCCAAGCTGTTTGACTCAATGCCCAGGCGTATCAAGGCCGTTATTACGGCCAGATGTGTTTGTTCTGGGTACTGATTTCTCAGGATCTATGCACCCAAATTGCGTGAAAATGTAATCACATGTCAGTTCTAGTATAATATATTTGTCCAATGAATACCCGTTTATCATCTGCATTTCTTCTTGGTGTAGCAATTTTAATGGCCAGTAGTGTAGTACTCTGGTAAGCCAAAAACATTGTGACCATTGCCCGCTGGTGTAGCGGATACGCGACACTGTAAGGTGCGTTTACACCTGTGCACCTTGCGGCTGGTCGTCGTGCGGCTATAGCTTGCCCCACACTGAAGTAGAGGCGCCCAATGTGAATGGAATCACTCGCACGGACATGTTGAGGGAGAGGCATGCACCTACATGCGTGCCTATAATTGCGTGCGGGACAAGCACTAGGACTAGGAACACAGATGTAAACGCTCCTTAAGGAAAGTATACAAGCGGAGGAGAGACGAATGAGGAATCATTATAGCGGCGGTATGGGCCGCAAATGGGGAGATCTACTGACACGGGCACATTGTTTCGCACCGGTGCCTGGGAACGTGTAACGCGGAATTGGTCCCATGCTCCCTGCTAATGTTATGAGCATCTACGGAAAGTGGTTGAAGGACAATGACACGACGGGTAGGCGAAAAGGCGACGGACGTCCATACCTCACAACAGAAAGTGGAGATCAGAAGCTTGCCCACTCTGTAAAGCTGGATATGAGGCGATCTGTGAATCATCACACGACAGAGTACAATGCGGCAAAGAAGAGCGGCGCGTTTCATTACACATTACAGGTTCATCTACTACGCACGAAAGCGCCACAGAGATGATCCATCAACTCCAGCGGCAGGCGCTGTAAGAAAGGCTTTCTGAATCAGTGTTGTTACTAGAACAGTAAGAGAGGGGGGGGGGTATGGGGGGGGGGGAGGAGGACTGAAAAAAATGGCTCTGAGCACTATGGGACTTAACTGCTGAGGTCATCAGTCCCCTAGAACTTAGAACTACTTAAACCTAACTAACCTAAGGACATCACACACATCCATGCCCGAGGAAGGAATCGAACCTGCGACCGTAGCGGTCGCGCGGTTCTAGACTGTAGCGCCTAGAACCGCTCGGCCACCCTGGCCGGCTGGAGCACTGACAGTGGTACACAAAGTGCGCTCCGCCATGCACCGAAAAGTGACTTGCGGAATGTAGATGTAGATAATGGTCGTTTGGTGCTCTGGGCAAAAATGATGCGAATTATGGCCGATAAAATTAAAACTGTGTGTGTACCCACATACTGTCGCCCGCATTGTAATGGCGGGGTGGAGTATCAGGTGATTACTTTCGATTCTACTTCATGACGTCAGTATTACTGCACCTGCCTATACAAGAACAAATTGAAGATAGTGAAACAGTGGGAACGTCCATTCTGGACTGGTTGAAATACTAAGCGGTGGGAGCTCTTCTTAAAAACTATATACAAGAACGATGACTTCTTTAAAGAAATGAGGAACATGTATACGTGTGCGAAACCACAAGCTCTAATCTGCAGCTTTCGTGCTGTTGTCTAGTTAATCGATGCTTAGCTCGGAGGCGCAATCTCTGACATCTCGCGATATAAACTGCCTCGATGCATTGAGAAGAAGACGAGTTTTAATGATACTGCTGCCCGAGTTTCATTCAGACGAAAGTACCTTTCGTAAGCGAGACGCTTCCTTCTAACTCGAATTGTGTGCTAGTTTACGATTTTATTTCGGATATACAAACAGTCGCATCAACACGATGAAGACGAGAGGAGGCGGTTACTAAGTGATACAGTCAAACATTTACATAAATCGCTCCCGTGGGGTAGCGTGCCGTCGTTTCGCAACTTACCGCCTGCAACGTCATCGAGCATCAATAGATTTGGATGAAGAGCCTTAGAAAACTCGTCCTTGGTTCAGCTTTCACACATCGTCGCTGCGATGAAAATGAGATGGAAAGGCACAACAGCTGTATGCAGCATGTTCAAAATCTGCGCCCGCACCACGTAACCGCGTTATCTCCCAGGGCGCTCTCCGTCGGGTGGAATTAGTCCGGTTGTGCTGCCTCATTTCACGGGGAGGTGTGAATACGATGATTGGGTGCTACTAACGCCCTTCACCTAATCTTTTCTTCTACATCGTTCCGGTATAGTACCAAAGCAATACGATACGATCACATTCCTCGGCAAATGATTCGTAATTGCATACTTCCAGAAACACAGTGACGTAGGCCGCATGACAGGTAATTCACAGTTGCTGCTACAAATCATCCACATTTCCAGTGATAATATCGTTTCTGAGGCTACGAGAAAACTGCAAGATGTGTTACTTTGCTTAAAATTTTGTCGTTTGGATGCAAACAGCGGCTTCCCGCCACGTTTATGCGTTGTCATTAACTAAGGATACTTCCAATTGCATAAGAAAGTTGCAAATTCGTCTGTATATAGTATCTGAGTTAAGCGCCCACTTCTTTGCCGTTTGTGTGAACGTTTATTGAGCTTTTGGGCACACGGACCGTTCCAGTAACTACGTGTAAGAAATTTGGTCACGGTCGTAGACAACCACCATCATGAGATCTCTCCTGACCAGCACGTTGCAGGGCACCCCACATACGCTCAATAATTTTCATGTCTCGGGAGTCTGATGGCCAGCGGAACTGTTTTAACTCAGAAGAGTGTTCCGGAGCCACTCTGTAACAATTCTGGACGCGTGGGGTGTCGCAATGTCCTGCTGGAATTGCCCAAGTTCGTTGGAATACACAATGGACATGAATGGACCATTTTACGGCCGCAGCGATGTCGGAGATTTGATGGTTTACCGGATTCCTGATATTCACGGTACACTCGTGAAACGGTCGTACGGGAAAATTCCTACCTCATCTCTGCCTCGGAGATGCTGTGTCCCATCGCTCGTGCGCCGATTATAACACCTTTTTCAAACTCACTTAAATCTTGGTAGCGTGTCATTGTAGCAGCAGTAACCGATCTAACAACTGCGCCAGACACTTCTTGTCTTATACAGGGTGTTTCAGAAGTGATGGTCAATATTCAAGGGTATGACAGGAATGATCATTCGAAGCAAAAAAGTCAAGTAAACCTGGGCTCTAAACCGCATGGTGTTAGCCACCGCAGCGCATATTCTGCCTGTTTACGTATCTCTGTATTTGAATACGCTTGCCTGTACCAGTTTCTTTGGCGCTTCAGTGTATAATCAAAATTAATTTCCCCCCCCCACCTCTTTCTTTTCTATCTCAAGCAGCCTCCCACTGTACAAAAGTATGTCCTGTGCGAGGTACAAAATGCAGAGTGACGTAAGTAAAAGTTATTCGAAGAAATAAGTTGCTAACACTATTGGTTACATATCAGACAACTAAAATAAAGAGTTAGGGCTGTTCATAGGGCCTGTGTGATCAAATTCCAGATTCATTATGGAAACATGCATGTCAGCTTATGTTATCAGATTCTTTCACAAGGTGTAGGCACTCCCGTACGAGACTTGTCAGCTGGGCCATAGGCCACAGCTAGCCGTGGGCAAACCATTTCCAGTAGAACCATGCCTAGTACAGCACTGCACGGATGAAATCAATACCGAGAGTTATACTGCACTGCTTTCTTATATTTATTGTATAAACTACATCGCACCTCAGCACGTAGCAGTGTACATGTCTTGATAGCACGTTCCAAGTGGTCAGTTTTATATTCTGCATCTGTAGCCACAGCGTACAGTATGTTGCGTCGCGGGGCGGACAAAGTGTATCACAATCATTTTACCGACTTCCTTGTCCATCCGCAGACGGTGCGAGGGAACAGCTGTTGGTATCTCTTCTATAAGTACGAGTGTTTTTCATTTTTCCTTCATGGCAACTGCGCGGGACGTTTGTAAGAGAGAATCGTTTGTATTTACAAGTTCAGCAGCTCTCACTCTCATAATATTAATATCAACTCATACCGTTAACACGAACTTTTTCTCGTGACTCTCATGAGAAATTGTTACCTACTCTTTGAAGTTCACTGGCTGACTAAAGCACCCTTAACGAACCGAGCAATTCTTCTTTGAGTCTCCTCTGTGTTTTCCGAAAAGTCATTTTCCTGCGTGGCAATGTTTTCTAATTTTAAATGAACACTTTATTTCATTTCATCAGTGATGGGTACCTTGGTCCGATAGTGTGTCGTCACTAACTTAGTGGTAATACACTGTCTGATCAAACGTATCGGGTTTCCCCTGTGTGATCCGGGACTGATCACTAGATGTCATGAGAGGTGGACCATTGTAAAAGGATGCGGGAAGTACTGCGTTGGCAGCGGAGAAGCAGTAACAGCAAAATAGGTCGGCTATGTGAACTCTGTGAATTCGAACGTTAACTAGTTACTTCAGTAACAAATCCGTCAGGAACAGTATAACCCTTTTAAAGGTTCCCATGTCGACTGTAAGTGCTGTCATCGTGAAGTCCAAATGCGATGTGCGATGGAACGACCGCGGCTAAACCAAGACCAGGCAGTCCCCATCTACTGACTGACTGACTGACAGGGACCGTCGAGCATTGCAGAGGGTAGTTGAAAAAAATCGCAAGAAATCATCGGAAGATATCACTCGTGAATTTGAAAGTGTTGCTAGCATCTCAGCTAGCACAATGATTATACGTAGGGATTTAAAAAGAATGGTGCAAAGTGGTTGAGCAGCTTCTCGTAAGCCATACGCTTCTGTTGTCAGTGTCAATAGACGTTTGAGGTCAGGTAAAGAGCGATGCCACCGAACAGTGGACGACTCGAAACGAGTGATTTGGAGTGATGAATAAGGCTATACCCTGTGGCAATCCTAGGATTTGGTTCCGGCGAATGCCTGGAGCACGTTACCAGGAATTCTGTGTATTGCCAACATTGAAGTATAGACAAGGCGGTGTTACAATATGGGCCTGTTTTTCGTGTTTACGCTGTGGTTCCCTTATTGCACTTAAAACAAGAACATTAAATGCGAAAGGATATTAACAAGTTTTACGGTATTGTGTACTCTGTACAGTAGAGGAACAGTTCGGAAACGATAAATATTCAACATGACAACGCACCTTATCATAATTCAGCATCTGCGAGATAATGGTTATTTGCCACTAACATTACTGAAACGGACTGGCCCGCCCAGTGGCGACCTGAACCCAATGAGACTTCTTTGGACTGAGTTAAAAACTAGATTTCGCTCTTGATCCCGGCGTCCAACATCGCTACCTTTTCTAGTTTCGGCTCTTGAGGAAGAGTGAACTGCCATTCCTCCACAGACATTCAGATACCTAACTGAAAGTGTACCCAGGAGAGATCAAGCTGTCATAGTGATGAAGGGTGGACACACCACATCTTAATGTCCACTAACAGGTGCCCAGGTACTTTTGATCAGCTAGTGTATGTTACACACTTACAGCACGTCATGATGCACTGATCACTGTCAAAAAAACATTTAATGGCTTTCCTTATAAAAATCAACACAACCATATCATGTATAGCAAAACCTGTATGTGCATTGACATTTTACGTTATCTTGTTCTCTAGTGTGATTCAAGTTAAATGTTGACGCTGATCATGACTTTCGTTATTTTTCTTACCACTAGGTCACTTGATGACGTCCAACAGAGCGAAATTAGTAACTGTTGTGATCTTCAGTCCAGAGACTGGTTTGATGCAGCTCTTCATGCTACTCTATCCTGTGCAAGCTTCTACATCTCCCTGCACACTTCCCTCCAGTACTAAATTGGTGATCCGTTGATGCCTCAGAACGTATCCTAACAATCGATCCCTTCTTTTAGTCAGGCTCTGCCACAAATTCCTCTTCTCCCCAATTCTATTCAGTACTTCCTCATTAGTTACTTGATCTACCCTTCCAATCTTCATCATTCTTCTGTAGCACTCTTCTTGTTCTAGGCGCTTCAGTCTGGAACCCCGCGACCGCTACGGTCGCAGGTTCGAATCCTGCCTCGGGCATGGATGTGTGTGATGTCCATAGGTTAGTTAGGTTTAAGTAGTTCTAAGTTCTACGGGACTGATGACCTCAGATGTTAAGTCCCATAGTGCTCAGAGCCATTTGAACCATTTGAACTCTTCTTGTCTAAACTATTTATCGTCCATGTTTCGCTCCAATACATGGCTACACTCCATACAAATACTTTCAGAAAAGACTTCCTGACACTTAAGTCTATAAACGATGTGAACAAATTTCTCTTCTTCAGAAACGCTGTCCGTGCTATAGACAGTCTACATTTTATATCCTCTCTACTTCGACCATCATCAGTTATTTTTCTCCTCAGATAGCAAAACTCCTTTACTACTTTAAGTGTCTCATTTCCTAATCTAACTCTTCTTGTCCAAACTATTTATCGTCCATGTTTCTCACTTCCATACATGATGCCTACACTCCATACAAATACTTTCAGAAACGACTTCCTGACACTTAAATCTATACTCGATGTTAACAAATTTCTCTTCTTCGGAAACGATTTCCTTGCCATTGCCAGTCTACATTTCATATCATCTCTACTTCGACCATCATCAGTTATTTTACTCCCTAAATAGCAAAACTCCTTTACTACTGTAATTGTCTCATTTCCTAATCTAATTCCCTCAGCATCACCCGACTTAATTCGACTACATTCCATTATCCTCGTTTTGCTTTTGTTGACGATCATCTTACATCCTTCTTTCAAGACACTGTCCATTCCGTTCAGCTGCTCTTATATGTCCTTTACTGTCTCTGACAGAATTACAATGTCATCGGCGAACCTCCAAGTTTTTATTTCTGCTCCATGCATTTTAATTCCTACTCCGAATTTTTCTTTTGTTTCCTTTACTGCTTGCTCAATATACAGATTGAAAAACATTGGAGATAGGCTACAGCCCTGTCTTGCTCCCTTCTCAACCAATCCTTCCCTTTCGTGCCCCTCCACTCTTATAACTGCTGTCTGGTTTCTGTACAAATTGTAAATAGCCTTTCGCTCCCTGTGTTTTATCCCTGCCACCTTCAGAATTTTGAAGAGAGTACTCCAGTCAACATTGTCTAATGCTTTCTCCAAGTCTACAAATGCTAGAAACGTCGGTTTCCTTTTCCTTAATCTATCTTCTAAGATAAGTTATAAGGTCAGTATTGCCTCAACATTTCTACCGAATCCAAACTGATCTTCCCAGAGGTCGGCTTATACCAGTTTTTCCACTCGTCGGTACAGAAATTAGTTACTCGCTAATAAAATGAAATAAAATATTTATTACAAATAAAAAAAGACAGGAAAATGACTTCTTTCATTAAATTTATAGCGGCTGTGGGCACAAGAATTTGGTAAAGAAACGTTCAGAAGTTGTAAAACTGAACAAAATACCAAAACTCAGGGTATTATGTAAGTACATCTAAGTGCACTTTTCTTTCCTTACTCTTTGCGCTATTTTAAGTGGTTCAGGTAACACACATATTAGTGGTTAACCCAGAATTTATGCTCTGAGTACGTTTAATAAAAGGGAAATTCTTCACGTAAACCGCTGAAGAAGGGAGCATGCTGTTTAAACGACCCGTGACTATACACTATAAACACGACACCTTACCTCACTATGGTACACTGAATATAGGCGTCTGTACTCAACAGATACAGTTAAAGATACTGCTCTCATACACCGTGGAAAGGGACCATTCTGTTAGGAGGAACAGAACTCTTTCTGGCTGAACAGCCCCATGTGGTTTCCCAGCCAAAGATGAAACCCGACTGTTTCTTTTTTTTGATCGAGATCATAAAAAAGACCGACGATGCAAGTATTACGCTCACTTACTAAAACAGTTATTTAGAGTCATATTTGAAGTCACGGACTTCAAAAAATCCTCAGGAAATGTGGGATCCTTCTACAGTTCGCGCACTTTCGTCGAAACGCAACACACAAAACAAAGTCAACCTACAAAACAACGTCGTTGTTGAACAACATCTGGCTCACTGAGTATTTACGCGAAGTGCGTCTGCGATTCCGAACATGACAGCAATAATCAATAACACACTACCGTTATTTATAAATATGACGTATAACCATTACAAAACTGTTCAACCCTGTATGTGCGATATATGAGGCACGAGAAATACCACCTTCAAGATGAATGTAATAAACACAAGACCAAAGAGTGCTGGTGGTGAGAGGTGTGAATACACCGAGTCATCAGGGTAATAAGTCATGGTTGTCAAATATTTCATCGATTTCTCCACAAACGATACAATCAATAGCAAATACTGACCTCGGAGAAGATCAGTTTGGGTGCCGGAAAAATGTTGAACCACGGGAAGCAATAGTGGTTCTTCCAATTATATCAAAAGATATGTTAAAGAAAGCCAACCCACATTTACAGCGTTATTAGATTTTCAAAAGCTTTCGACAATGATGACTGCAACATACTATTTGGAAATTAGAAGCCACTACGGATAAAACACAGCGGGCGAAAGGTACAGACAGCAGGCTGCCATTACCAGGCTAACTGTTGCTTGACGCCTCAGGTATGTGACCTGCTAACCTGTCCCTTCCTTTAATCAACTTGTGGCAGGAAGGTCTTATTTAAAAAATGGCTCTGAGCACTATGGGACTTAACCGAGCGAGGTGGCGCAGTGGTTAGCACACTGGACTCGCATTCGGGAGGACGACGGTTCAATCCTGTCGCCGGCCATCCTGATTTAGGTTTTCCGTGATTTCCCTAAATCGCTCCAGGCAAATGCCGGGATGATTCCTTTGAAAGGGCACGACCGATTTCCTTCCCAATCCTTGCCTAACCCGAGCTTGCGCTCCGTCTTTAATGACCTCGCTGTCGACGGGACGTTAAACACTAACCACCACCACCACCACCATTATGGGACTTAACATCTGAGGTCATCAGTCCCCTAGAACTTAGAACTACTTAAATCTAACTAACCTAAGGACATCACACACATCTATGCCCGAGGCAGGATTCGAACCTGCGACCGTAGCAGTCCCGCGGTTCCGGACTGCAGCGCCAGAACCGCACGGCCACCGCGGCCGGCGAAGGTCTTATTTACACGATCTATTTATCTACTCCTCAGCATTCTTCAAAAGCTTCTATCCTCTCTTCTTGTCTGAACAGACTGAAATTATGAGTCGAAGTAAATGAACGAAAGTCAGTAGCGAATAAGGGAGTGAGACAGTGTCATGGCCACGTTATCCAATCTGTACACTGAGCAAGAAAGTTAGAGAACCCAGGGAGGGGAGAAGAATTAAAACCTTCAAGGTTGCTGATCAGATTGTAATTCTATCAAAGATGACCTAGTACTTGGAAAAACAGTTAATCAAGATGGACAGTGCCTTGGAAAGAGGTAGTAAAATAAAGACCGACAAAAATAAAACTTGCAGCTGAATTAAACTACGTGATTCTGAGAGAATTAGAGTAGCAAATGACACAATAAAATATTAAATATACACTTTACTACATAGGTAGCAAAATAACTGACAACGACAAAAGTAGAGAAGATATAAAATGCGAACTGACAACAGCTAGAGCCGCTTCCCCGAAAAAGAGCAATATGCTACTAATATCGAATGTACAGGGTGACAATTACTGAACTTCATGAAAAAAAACGTAAATTAGTTACAGAATACGGCGTGCACACACTTTATTCAACATGTAAACGTTACCACAGATATTCGTATTTAGGTTATGACATGTTCGATATGTCTGGCATCATTGGCGACGATGTGGCGCAGACAAATAACGAAATTCTGCATGACCCGCTGATGTGTCGGAACATCGATACTCTGGATGACCTCCTGAATGACTGTTTTCAGCTCAGCAATGGTTTTGGAGTTATTGCTGTACACCTTGTCTTTAATATAGCCTCACAAAAAGGAGTCGCATGTGTTCAGATCCGTAGAATATGGCTTCCAATCGAGGCCCATGCCAGTGGCCTCTGGGTACCCCAGAGCCGGAATGCGGTCCCCAAAGTGCGCCTCCAAGACATCAAATACTCTCCTACTTCGATGGGATCGAGCTCCACCTTGCATGGAACACATCTTGTAGAAATCACAGTCACTTTGGATAATGGGGATGAAATCATCTTCCAAAACCTCCACGTACCGTTCGGTAGTCACCGTAACATCAAGGAATATCGCACCGATTATTCCGTGACTGGACATTGCACACCACACAGTCACCTGTTGAGGGTGAAGAGACGGATTCTCACTTCCCCAAATGCGCTCAGACACGTTGTACCGTGACATTTTCACGTGCAAATGGCCGACGACAACAAGGCGAGTGCGCATGCGCATACTAATTCCCGCCATGCCCCGAGACCAACTGTGCTGTTTGAACGTTCTGATGCAAACCGATGTGACAATTTTATTTTATTTATTTCAGTAATTGTAACCCTGTAAATGAGTTAGGTAGCCCTTCTGTAAGTGTTTGTTTGGAATGCAGCCTTGTGTGGAAATGAAACGTGGGCGTTAAACAGTACAGGCAGGAAGCTTCTGAAACATGGTGCTACACAAGATGGCCGAAAATTAGTTAAGTAGACCGAGTAACTAATGAAGAGGGGAGGATTGGGGCACAGTACAACTAAAAAAATAAGGGACCTGCTGACTGGAAGGGGAAGGCGAAAGCTTGAATACAGTAAATATGTTCAAATACATGCTGGGTGCAGTAGCTATGCAGGTATAAATATACATACACGAGACAGACTAGCTTGGAGTAGAGCTTCTAACCAGTCTTCTGGCTGAAGACTACAACAACAACGACGCACTGTGAACAGGCTGTTAAATGTCGTGGTGTAATTCGCAAAATAATCGATGTGAAATTACTTGCTAAGATCCGGCTTCCAGACAATAATCATTCCGTGCAGTGGCTACAATAGTTCACTTGTTTTGTTCAAATGGCTCTGAGCACTATGGGACTTAACATCTGTGGTCATCAGTCCCCTAGAACTTAGAACTACTTAAACCTAACTAACCTAAGGACATCACACACATCCATGCCCGAGGCAGGATTCGAACCTGCGACCGTAGCAGTCGCGCGGTTCCGGACTGAGCGCCTTAACCGCGAGACCACCGCGGCCGGCATCACTTGTTTTGTTCATGCGGTTCGTACGAAATCATATTTTCGTGAATGGTCGAAGGTATTATTGAGAACGACCATTGTTCGGAATAAATTCGGATTCTCTTTCACCTTATCCTGGGAGGGAGAGGTTTGTACCCGAAAAGACGTCGTTCACTCACAGCGTAAAGGCGTGCCTTTTACTTGGCTGACAAGCAGGTAATTGTCTGCATGGCTTCGAACGCGACAGCAGGGCAAAGCATCTAGCGAATGACATCATTCTAGGCTTCCCAGAGTCGTTAAGAAACACTGTTCCACACGCTTGCAAATGTCGGGGAAAACTTTTAATAACTATATAATTTCTCTGTGATGTCACTGGATCGCGAATGCGAAAACAGCAACCACTACCGGCTTAGTACACCAGGTGGCTTCGAGGAAACCAGTTCAGTATTTTTTTTTTCTCCAGCGAACGTGTTACTTTACACGCCAAGGACAGCAGCAACATTAGTGACGGGTCGAAAAATTTGACATCCCACGCAGTCGCCCACTAAAAAGTGTCGATCATAAAATATGCTGGTACCACTGGTCTTCTGTAACAAACATCTAAACGCGAGAATTACACCGCCTACGTGGGCACTAGCAAAAACAGTAACCCGAAGGTCTTGTTCGTAACGTTGGTAAGACTGTGCAACAAGCATTAGTTGTTAATTCTATGAACACACTTGCAGCTTTGCAGCTGTTTCCCAAATATTTTGTCTCTGTCGAAGGAGAGCGAAGCGTTTGTCTTAAAAGAAGATGCGAACATTCGTGTTCAGATGCAACACACGTCCCGCAGAGAATAGCATTTCCAGTATCTTCTCTGACCACGAAAGCTGAATTTTTTATTTTACACTGTGGCATAACTACAAAAAATGGATATTAACAAAGTGCTTTAATTCAGAAGTGAATATGATAGACTTTATTAATACTACAGTTCCGCTGGAGCTGTCTCCAGGGAACGCAACCATGCAATAGCGTTTGGAGAAGCCTTTTGTAGTCGTTCCAGTTTCCTTGAAATCTTCAGATCGGGCATTCACTAGTATGTGTTTAAATATTTGTACGATTCCGTCACAGTCACATTCTGGGATGTGTACAATACATCATTTATAAAGAGATGTCTTGCAACTTGCAGGTCTGGGTCTGATGCCGGTGACAGGAACCTGTATATTTCTTGGCATCTGTATGCCTGTAGGTGGTACGGTTGGGCCAGCCTCAATCTCCAGTACTTGTCTGTGCAGCAATGAATACCCAATTAGCACTCCGGCGTTCGTCTAAATTGCTAAGAGTTGGTTTGTAGTGTGACTGTTACGATCATATACTGGTGTTCTATATGTGAGCCTGGTGTGTGCAAGGCGAGGGAAAATTTTGCTGGCGAGCCAGTTTACAGGAACCGATCTGGTGCATGTCTTGCTCCGTTCTCGGTCCACTACCTGTTGTCTTAGATTTGGTGATGCTATATAGAGATATGAAGCCGGGCCACTGGCTTCAACTGTAGCTTGCCAGTGAAGAGTCTGATTGTGTCGTTTAGCTAGACATTAATTTTGTCAACATGATCGATCCTAGTTCACACAGGAGCGCAGTATTCGACAACAGAATAGACAAGCGGTTGTGTTGAAATGCGCAAAATGTCTCCCTGCTCTTCCGAGCTAGTTCCAGTCTCTGTTCCGATAATATTGTTTCCACCTGTAAATTAATTTCCTTGTCCGGTTATTCCTAGAATTTCTGTCGGTGTATCAAATGTTCAAGCAACTTATGGTAATGCAGCTGGGTGACGTCTTCGACAACCGCCGATATTCGTATAGCAACCAGAGAGTGCTGTGCAAGGAAATTTAAAGCACCTTTTCTGTTGCAGAGCACTGCCTCGGCAGCGGTGGCGGTCGTGTGGAATATAACATAGAGATTCTGGCGTGCACTTCTAGCTATTTGGGGCAGTGTTATTAAAGAAGCAGTTGAGGTAAAACTAGCAAGTGACGTTCCCTGAGTCGGAAGACTTCTGTACACAAACTGACACGGATTTAGAAAGCATCGCACTTGTGAAACTCAGCTTGCCCTTTTTCACATGACCTCCTATGAACCAGGGATAAAGGGCAACAGGTAGATTCCATATTCGTAGATTTCCGAAAAGCGTTTGACACGTGCCCCACTGCGGACTGTTAACGAAGGTACGAGCATACACAATACGTTCCGAGATAAGAGCACGTCGAACACTCCTTAAGTAAAAGAACCCGGTACGTTGTCGTCGACGGCGAATGTTCATCAGAGACAAGGGTATCCTCAGGAGTGCCCCAGGGAAGTGTGATAGGACCACTCTTATTCTTTATATAAATAAATGATCAGATGATGAGGTTGGGCAGCAACCTGGGTCTGTTTGCTGATGATGCTGTGGTATACGGGAAGCTGTTGTCATTGAGTGATTGTAGCAGGATACATGATGACTTACACAAAATTTCTAGTTTGTGTGATGAACGGCAGCTTGCTCTAAACGTAAGTTAACGCAGATGAGTAGGTAAAGCCATCCCATAAGGTTCGAATACAGTATTAGTGGTGAGGTGCTTGACAGTCACGTCGACTAAATATCTAGGCGTAACGTTGTCATGCGGCATGAAATGGAACGAGCACGTAAAGACGGTAGTAGGGAAGGTAATGGTCGACTTCGGTTTACTGGGAGAATTTCAGTGATGTGTAGCTCATCTATAAAGGAGATGCGTATACAGCACTAGTGTGGCCCATTATTGAGTATTCTTCGCGTGTCTGGGATCCCCATTGGGTCGGATTAAAGGAAGACATCGAAGCGATTCAAAGGTGGGCAGCTAGATTTGTTAGCGGTAGGTTTTATCAACCTGTGAGTTTATTACGGAGATGCTTCGTGAACTCAAGTTTGAATTTCTGGTGGGAAGACTACGTTCTTTACGCGGAACACTACAGAGAAAATGTTTAGCATTTGAAGCTGAGTCCACAACGATTCTACTGTCACCAAAGTACATTTCGCTAAAGACCACAAAGATCAGATGAGGTAAGAAAAATTAAGGACCGTACGGAGACATACAGACAGTAGTTTTCCTCTCGATCTCTTTATGAATAGAACAGCAAAGGAAATTCTAGTAGTGATACTAGGCACTCTCCGCCACTCACTATACGACGGCTTGCAGAGTGTCTGTGTGTAGTTAGATGTAGATGAATGGAGATGGAGGTTTTCAGTAAAATTATGTTTGGAATCCTACTCTCTCCTTCGTCAAACAACAAAGAGGCAGACTTAACGCTAAGTGTTCACCCCTTGGTAATTAATATTCACATCCGATAACTTCTCTGGTCGATCGTCTTCGGTTGTGTGGTGGCGCTAGTTGTTTAAAGTCTGGGTGGTGCATTTCTGCATACGTCGAACTATGTTCAATTCGTGATCGGCGTAGCCCCGCCCATCGAGGGTTGAACTTTCGTTGCAAAGCGATCCCTCGTTGCATTTTGCCTTGAAAATGACGGGTTGTTCACCTATCGAAATATCGGCAGTTGTCAAAGCTGTCACTCGGCTGCATTGCCATAAGACGCTTGAACAATGTTCCTAAACGTTAGTACAGCGAACACTGGGCTTAACGATCCGAGGAAAGAGCAGGTACTGCTTCTGCTCTGATGCTTTCATGACTAACATGCGCTCACAGTCGAATGCAGAACGCTAATTAATGTATGAATGATTATAACTAGAGAAACCCCAGCACAGGGTAGGTTCATAAATGCAGGACAGGGCACAGACAACGTGAAGACGAACACGTATTACTGTGAAGGCCTACAGATTGCCTCCGTGGTTTCTAATGTTAATCGCGGCGCAACAAAAAATGAGATTCAAAATATGCTACACAGCTAGCTACATTGATACTAAAACTCACACTATAATGCTGTAAGAGGCGATCAAAAAGATTCGCTGTTGAGCTGTTGCTGCGGCGTGTACGCAACGTAGCGCGACTGTGGCGCCGGTATAGGCACCGAGGTGTGGGCAAGGGATTACTGTGCCATTCGTGTCTTTCAGACGTCCGTACGCTCGGGAAAAGCGGAAACGTTAACTACGAAGACGGTATTACCAAATACGTCCAAACAGAACCAACGTGCTGTTTATTCTTTTCTTGGTTGCCGAAAGGCAAACGTGCGTAGACATCCATCGAAGAATGAAGAATGTATATAAAGCAGCATGTCTGACGAAAACGACCGTTGTGGAATGGTGCGCCAAATTCTGTACTGATCGCAGTTCGACACAAGACGCCCTCCGATCTGAGAGCCCAGCCTCATCCGTTACGGACCAACTCAAGTGGGAGACACTCGGGTACCCACCCAGTAGTCCTGGCGTCTCCGCATACGACTGTCACGCCTTCGGTCGCTAAAAAAAAGACTCTGAAGGGTCAACAAGTCCCGTGGGACGAGGGTGTGCAGAAGGCAGTGACGGACTTCTTCACGCAGCAGGACACGGTGTTTAACCAAACGGGTTATCTTCAACCTGGTGCGTCGAGTGGGATGATTGCCTCAATGTTCACGGCAATTATGCCAGCGTGGCATACCGATTCTGAACAGAACAGAAATTTGTTGATCGCCTTTTATAAACAAAAATCGGCATTTACTTTACGGTGACTACACCAATTATTTTCTGAGATGAGAAGGTCGGGAGCGGGCCTTACTCAGCTTTGAGGAGCCAAATGACAAGACTTTCGAAACAATAAACTGTGATACAGAGACATAGGCCACCAAAATAATGTCAAATGAAACTATGTCACTAGTATCAGAACCACACAACATTTACAGTTTACAGACGGTACGAAATAGATTTTCTTTTTTCATAGCAGGAAGTCTAATTTCATTAAACATAATTTTTTTTTAGTTGAATGTTTCTCGCTGCCATACTTTATCTGTATAGACGAAATATTGTACACTGTAACTCTCGTCTGCATCACACACACACACACACACACACACACACACACACACACACACACACACACACACACAATTTTAACTTTGTCTACTACAATTAATAACACTGTCACAGGAATAAGTTATAACACTCCTAAACATTGGTTCTAAACAGGGATTTCAGGTGGTCTCCCTTGGTTATCAAGAAAATGCGGGGGAAGCTAGAAGTCGCCTCCCAAATATTCCCAACTAGGATTCCCTCTGCACCACTCCCGTAAGACATTTGACTGTAAATGGTGAATTTTTACGGAACCGAAATTCAAAAAGTCCACTATGCTCCTTGGGCATTCTCTGAATGAAAAGTGAAAAAAACTTCCAACTATCGTTCTGGCTCACGTACACTGCACATGTCGAGCAAGTCATCAATTTTATTCTGTGTACGCACAAACAAATATGCCTGGATATTTACTAGTCTTTCTTATATTTAGAATGGGCCATATTTTTCCAGATTTAAACTAAAATTGAAATTTTGAAATTTGTGGTAAATGCCTATGCGAGCGAAATGCTGAGGTCATCGGTCCCTAAACTTACACACTATTTAATCTAACTTAAATTAACGTACGCTAAGGACAACACACACCCATGCCCGATAGAGGACTCGAACCTCCGACGGAGGGAGCCGCGCGAACCGTGGCAAAGTCCCTCAGACCGCGCAAACCGTGGCAAAGTCCCTCAGACCGCACGGCTACCCCGCGCGGCAGACCTAAATTGAAAGTAGTTTCAGTCCCCCATTTCTAACCACGATTTTCGTTTGTTTCCTTGGTAGTAAGGCATATAGAACCTGAAATCCCCTCCCATATATTTTTAGTTTGGACTCCCTTTGTCCAGCTACTAACTTGCCTGGTACTGGGCTGTAAAGTCCCTGACTCTCCAAAGGATCATTTACTCGAACGGATCCCCCAATCAAAATGGGTACGGTATGTAAAGTACTAAAAGAAAGATCTTCAAAAATGGTTCAAATGGCTCTGAGCACTATGGGACTTAACATCTATGGTCATCAGTCCCCTAGAACTCAGAACTACTTAAACCTAACTAACCTAAGGACAGCACACTACACCCAGTCATCACGAGGCAGAGAAAATCCCTGACCCCGCCGGGAATCGAACCCGGGAACCCGGGCGTGGGAGAAAGATCTTCTTCGTATCCTTATCTACAGGTCTGACATAATCTTGTCGTTGCCACAGTTATAGATTGAGAAAATAGGTTATTTTTCGGCACCATGACATTTAATTTCAAAAAGAAATTACTAGCCACCGGCCATCTTCAGATGACAGTAGGAAGCAGCAGTTCACTCACAGGAACGCTGAGAAAACCATATTGTCAGTGTGCCTGTGAGTGAATTATTGCTTTCTCTTATGAACTGAAGACAAGAGCAGATAAGGTCCGAAACTTCCTGTTGAAATTATATGATTCTGCCGGACACTAAACAATTTTTAATGGTATTTCAATAATCACTGACGTCTCCATCACGACCGAGATATCTTTATTCCCAATTACAATTTGTTAAGGAGCATTGTAATGCAAAATGTTATGGATGGAAACCGAAGTCTGCGCTCCTGCAGCTAAATAAGTGATTCTTTTTGTTGAATCTTTTGCAATACCGATTGAGGAAAACAATGGTGTTTCATACGGACGGACAGTGCGGGTGATGCTGTGTAAGACATACGTGCGAGCATTTCAAGGGCCACCTAGTCCTTACCTGCGATGTCTTTCAGACAATCATATGTATTGTCGATCTAGTATCGTGTGTGTGAACGGAAAGAGAAGTTGAGGCTATTACGAGTGCATAACTACGGGCTGCCCATATCGTCGTTTGTGTAATGTAGCGGTTATAACGTCTGCTTCACACGCAGAAAGTACCGGGTTCGATTCTGCGTGGGAACACGGATTTCTCAAATATTTTCAACTTTGGGTTTCTCGTTTCAACCGATTTCTCAAGTCCTTGTAACCCTGCTTCAGGTTTTCAGTTGTTTTCTAAACTCGACCAAGGCGAAGCTGGGACGCTTCCTTTCAATAGGATACCATAAATTTCCATTCCCATCTATGACAATCCTCTCCCTCCAATGACCTCATCGTTTGCGGCGGGACATTACACACAGGTCTTCCTTTCCTCTTTATACACCATTCTACGTGTAGATACGTTACAGCCTCGATTTCTTCTCAATTCTGCAGAGATCGATGTACAAGGAATGCATTATCGCTGATACGGCTTATCAAAGACAATGTCAGATAGATGACTGATTAGATACGCTTCTGAATGAGTCTGAAATAGTTGCTCTCAAAACACCAGTGTTCGTGCGTATCCACTGTCGTAATAAATGGAAGATAGGCAAAAACAACAGTTACCTCGATTTCTTCACAGAGAAGGAACAAATACAAGTTTTCAAATCGTTGCTTTGAAGATTATGTTGATTTGAAAGCGAAGTAATAGATTTGCCTCGGATACACTGTCCGTGCGATGTCATATTATGTAGGACACGATTTTACTCATAGCAGCTATTAATTCGGTGAGAAATACTTGGTCCAGACCGTAACAGGTTCTACAGAATGATTACCCTTGGGCACAGAAATGAAATAGGATTGAATAATGATCATCACATAACATGATCTTATTCAATTCTGGAGAATTGATAAGTTGAACAACACAGTTTTACGTGTAGCACATCTTTGCAAAGTGAGTATTCTTTGCTAATGTTCTCTACATGTTACCGTAGTAGAATTTAGGACGGAAATAAAACGAAGGTGGAAAATGACTATTATACAATGTAGCGTAAGAAAGTTATTAATGTAAAGTCAACAAATGATTAAATTCCAAGTAGAAAATATCGTTTGTTGCTGCAATACATGCAGTTATTTGGTTCCCTGTTTATTAATTCACTCAATATGATTCATATAGGGGCTAAAGCGAACAACCAAATATCGATACCAACGATATTCAGAGAAAGTATATGGTTTTAGGAGCGATTATAGCGCAGCAATTATTTCTGTTATAACACTAATACACTACGAAATCGCACTGTCCACACGAGGACTATTTCAAAAGCCGGTCAGAGTAGCCGTGCGGTTCTAGGCGCTACAGTCTGGCACCGAGCGGCCGCTACGGTCGCAGGTTCGAATCCTGCCTCGGGCATGGATGTGTGTGATGTCCTTAGGTTAGTTAGGTTTAATTAGTTCTAAGTTCTAGGCGACTGATGACCTCAGAAGTTAAGTCGCATAGTGCTCAGAGCCATTTGAACCACTATTTCAAAAGTAACGGCCAGCTGGATGAAAAAAAATAGCACCACTTGCAGCGTTCTGCTGCTTCTTGATAGGGAAAAAGAGGACGATGTACAGTCTATTGGTTTGATCGATTTAGCGAATTTATGTCACATGTGGCGATTTGTATTTATTACTCCAAATCAATTTTCTAAATAAGCATTACTTTTATCACTTTATTCATTTCATAGCTGTTATTTTTACATTAATTTCATTATATATTTCAGAACAAAATTCAGTCGTCAATTGCACAGATAATTTTATTTCGCTTTACCGATTTCAATAAATTAGTTTCTCGTTTCGGAAGCCTGCAAAATTGGGCATATTGTAAATCATTAGACCTTGGCCATGCATCTGACGACAGAATTTTATTCTGAAAGGCATATGTTTCTTACAAATTTTGTAGTAATTCCATCACCGCAAACAGGTGGCCAAATAATATTTTTTGTTTAACTTGGGTCTGGCGATCTGCGGTCACATACACCAATACTGTTGTACGTTTTAACAGCACAGCCGGCCGGTGTGGACGTGCGGTTCTAGGCGCGTCAGTCTGGAACCGCGCGACCGCTACGGTCGCAGGTTCGAATCCTGCCTCGGGCATGGATGTGTGTGATGTCCTTAGGTTAGTTAGGTTCAAGAAGTTCTAAGTTCTAGGGGACTAATGACCACAGATGTTGAGTCCCATAGTGCTCAGAGCCATTTCTAACAGCACACCTACATCTACATACACACTGAGGTCCCGTAAGTCATGGGACAGCGACATGCACATAAACAGATGGCGGTAGTATCGCGTACACAAGGTATGAAAGGGTAGTGCATTGGCGGGGCTGTCATTTGTACTCGGGTGATTTATGTGAAAATGATTCCGACGTGATTACGGCCGCACGACGGGAATTAACAGACTCTGAACACGGAAACTGTAGTAGGAGCTGGAAGCGAGGGACATTCCATTTCGGAAATCGTTAGGGAATTCAGTATTCCGAGATCCACGGTGTCAAGAGAGTACCGAGAACACCATATTTCAGTTGTAATCAATGTGGGAAGTACGATGAACGTATCCGCTAGGACAGTGCGGCGAAATTTGGCGTTAATGGGCTACGGCAGCAGGCGACCGACGCGAGTGCCTCTGCTAACAACGCAACATCAGCTGCAGCGCTCTCCTGGGCTCGTGACGATATCGGTTGGACCCTAGACGACTGGGAAACCGTGGCTTTGTCAGATGAGTTCCAACTTCAGGTGTTAAGAGCTGATGGTAGGGTTCGAGTGTGGTGCAGATGCCACGAAGCCATGAACCAACACTGTCATGTTTACATGGAATGGACTGGTTCCTGGTTACACTTTGCTACTTGAAATCCATACGCAGCAATTCATGGACTTCATGTGTCCAGACAACGATGAACTTTTATGGACGACAATGCGTCATGTCACATTCTGGACAACTCGAGCGAATGATCTGGCAACCCAGATCGCCCGACTTGAATCCCATCGCACATTTATCGGACATTATCGAAAGGTCAGTTCGTGTACCAAATCCTGCACCGGCAACGCTTTCGAAATTATGGACGGGTACAAAAGCAGCATGGCCCAATATTTCTGCAGGGGACTTCCAACGACTTGTTGGGTCCATGCCACGTCGAGTTGCTGGACTACTCCGGACAAGAGGAGGTCCGACATGATATTAGGAGGTATCCCGTCACTTTTGTCTCCTCAATGTATATACTCCCCAAGTGATTTTACAACGTACCGTTGAGGGTACAAGTGTGTTCACATAAAGAGAAAAATAACCGTATATACGCCTCTGTACGTACCCTACCTATCAGACCTTGTTTGCACGATTCCTATGCGAGGAAACGATGGTGGCAGCATAAGGGTCGCACAGTCTGCTTTGAATACATATCCTCTACATTATCCCAACTGAGTCTGACAGGACCTTTCTCTTCTTTCTTCGACGAACTCCCTTTTTCAGTTCCCAGACCATTTCTTTTGCACTTCCGTATGAGTTGTGTCGACCTGTTACGACCCTAGCAGCACCTCTTTCAGTCCGTCCCATGCCTCTTGTCTTGTTCACTTGACAAGGACTCCAAACACTGTAACAGTACTGTAGAACTGGTCGCACTAGCGTCTCGTATGCGATTTCCTTTACAGATACGTTGCACTTTCCCAGCATCCTTCCAGCAAATCTGAGTCTTTCGTCCTTCATTCCTAAAACGAATTTTACGCGCATCTTGTGGTATCGGTAGCTACGATGCCACGGCGTAGGTGCAAGTTCGTAGGTTGGCACTACGACACCGACATCAACGACGGCGCCCTCTAGCCAGCGTTGATCAGCTCTACGAGCGCCGCTGCAGATTCTCCCCATTTGATCCCGAGGAGACGACCTAGCAACAATGTTTCTATTTCACAGTGGGCTAACCACTACTTGTAACTTAGGAACTTGATGTACGGCTTCACATCCACGTGCTCATCTGTACGCAAAGTTAAGTAAAGGTGATTTTAGTTCACACTGCAGCGCCGAGAGTTCTACCTCACCTGCTCCTCCTAGCTTCCTACATTCGGCCTACCCTTCAGTTTTCAGGAGCAGACCCACGCGCCGCCTTCCACGCAGGATACAAAACATCTCATCTCTAATTCTTCTTAGCATTTTCCCTAAACACTTTCAAGAGAGCTGCAATGCATCAAACCCAGAGGAAATTCTGAACAAACTTTTCCGCGATTCCTTTCGATTGTCCAGCGCGGTACTTCTCTGTACACAGCAACATCATCAGCCAACAATCTTACAGCGCCACTGACCCAATCTGACAAATCGTTTATGTATTTTGAAAAGCCCTACTACGCTCCGTGGAAGTACCCCTTGTGGTGTCCTCCGAAGAGCGAGAGCCCAAGGCAAGGTTGGCAGCTCTCAACGAAACCACAAGTAAACAGAGTCGCTGCCAGATGCAACGACGAATGAGAGACGGTGATGTAGATACGCCAGGAAGAGTTTCCATACGCCACCGCATCGGCTCGGTTGCTTACGTCCGAGCGCAGTGCCGTCAGTCCAGTCAAAAATCATTGGCAAAGACGACAACATCGTCTCTCTGCCGAGACAGCAATGCGACAGTTACAGAACTCGGCATACAAGCTTATAGTCACCTGTATTTTGTAAGAAGAGACTAGTATTTTATTCCGTATCGAGTGATACGGTAGTGCTCAGTTGTTGTTGTTATGGTCTTCAGTCCTCAGACTGGTTTGATGCAGCTCCCCATACTACTCTGTCCTGTGCAAGCTTCTTCATTTCCCAGTACCGACTGCAGCCTACATCCTTCTGAATCTGCTTAGTGTATTCATCTCTTGGTCTCCCTCTGCGATTTTTACCCTCCACGCTGCCTCCAATACTAAATTGGTGATCCCTCGATGTCTCAGAACATGTCCTACCAACCGATCCCTTCTTCTAGTCAAGTTGTGCCACAAGCTCCTCTTCTCCCCAATTCTATTCAATACCTCCTCATTAGTTATGTGGTCTACCCATCTAATCTTCAGCATTCTTCTGTAGCACCACATTTCGAAACCTTCTATTTTCTTCTTGTCCAAACTATTTATCGTCCACGTTTCACTTCCATACATGGCTACACTCCATACAAATACTTTCAGAAACGACTTCCTGACATTTAAATCTATACTCTATGTTAACAAATTTTTCTTCTTCAGAAACGCTGTCCTTGCCATTGCCAGTCTACATTTTATATCCCCTCTACTTCGACCATCATTAGTGCTCAGTAATAAAAACTCATGGCATTCCTGTGGACAAGGATCGTTACCAAGTTAAGTATTTAATCTTGGTCAAGTTGCACTAAAGCGATTTAACATTTTATTTGTTGTAGTATCACCTCGGCCCCTCCACGAGTAAAGCTAAGTATCCACCAGTGTACTGAAGAGCGTTACTTCGTCTGGTACAACCCAACCGGTGTTACTTTAGTTTCTGTGCAACACTGACCGTTTAGTAATAACATACTTGGTTCTATTAGGCAAATAGATTTCTAATCATCGAACAGCTGCAAAGGTACTCCGTACGATCGTACGTTGGTTAGTGGCCAACGATCTGGTGCAATTTCGAACGCCTTTCGAAAACCTCGGAACGAGTTAGGTACCCGATGACATGCACTTATCGTTTGCAATATGTCGTGTATGAATAAACACGAACGGTACGCAACGGTTGATGAACGTCGCTGAAGGAATGAGATAGTTAATAATAATACCTCAGTAATACCTTTATTACTTGCAAACGCTTAGCTGTGTCCTCAGCAAACCACAATGATTCTCTTGCACTTAATGACGTATAGCGTTCATCGTTCGGGAAACGCGACCTCCACCAGGCGCAAAACAAAGTACACAGATGTGACTTTGGGAAGAAGTTGTTGGCGCACGTACACACACAGCTCTCTGGTGCTCGCACCGCAGACGTCGCGCTCAAGTGTTGAAACACAAGAGGCGGATCTTCCACAAACATGGCCGAGAGAAGGCTTATTACTACATAAACGAAAACACACACACACACACACACACACACACACACACACACACACACACACACACACACCAGATAATTCGGCGGCGGTATAAACATGAGCGACCGGAGATAACGCATCCGCCCGTGTTTGTCTTTTCGTGTGTGTGAAGAGGTCTGCAGTGTACGTGACAGGCTGAGCCGGCGCCATGGGCAGCCGGAGGGGCGGGAGACGAGCAGCCAAAACATTCCGGCGCTAGGGGAGCGACGGGGCGTCGTCGCAATCAATACCGACGCCGATCACGTCTGCGCCGCCCTAGACAACACTACTGTGCACCGCCGGCGCTTCTCCACAAAGCTGGTGCTTCCTCGCCGAAAGCAGCTCATACTTCCCATATACGACTATCTTGCTGTCATTTATAAATACAGTGAGACAACGTATTCAGCGACATTCAAATACACTGCTTGATAATTGCTAAGCAAAAACTGACTCTTGCTAAGGAACAACCGACAATTGTTCCCGAAGAACCGACAACTACTATGTAACACCCGACAACCGCTACGGAACACCAGACCCATGATTGTAAAACGGAATGTACAGGGCAGGATGTGTTAGCTGCAGCGAAGCCTGTGTACGAACGTCCTACATGCATCTGGCAGTTCATGCAGTACGATGTTGGACGAATGCTGCTGTGGAACCGATTAGCGTGGCATTGCATTTAGTATGGCAACTTGTCTGCAACACAACATCTGAGTGTTTACGATCGTCGGCGAGCAGTTGGACGGCTCGAAGCCGGTCAAGTGTCACTGCTGTGGCCACAGTCATTGGTGTATTCAAAACTGCCCTCTCACGGTTTAAAACAGGCCGCCAAAGTTGGAAATGCTATGCGAAAGAATGCCGATGGTCGTAGACGGATCACAACACCGCAAGAGGGTCAACATATAGCCTTAATGGCGAAAAGGAACGCACATTTAACTCCTAGGTAAATCGCTGCAGACCTTGCAACGCTATCGGTACGTGTGCCTGACAGAACCATTTCGCAGCGATTAAAGCAGGTTGGTTTTGTTTCGTATACTCACAAGAGGGTAAAATGCATGCCACTTCAACCGCGCTATTGTCGAGAAAGAGTTCGTTAGTGTAGAGACCACGATGGTTGGGGGTGAGCAGCAGTGGACCAAAGTGATTTCTCCGATGAATCTCGCTTAACTGCGGCAAGCGATTCTAGCCACCAGTTAATGTGGAGAAAGATTGGAACACGTTACACACCACAGAATGTTTACGCACGTCTTCTGTATGGTGCGGGCGTTATGGTGTCAGCAGGCATTACGGACAAGGGTCGAACACCGCTGCATATATATGAGCGGGATATCGTTACTGTGCAGCGGTATTGCAGGGAGATTATTCTGGATCATGCCACCCTGTCTAGAGGTGCGGTAGGTGCCGACTTCCTGTTTATGGACGACAATATCCATCCGCACAAGATCACTGAGGTGTTGGACACAGAGGAGAGTGATGATATTGAACGTATGGAATGGCCTACGTACTCCCAGGACCTAAACCCTATAGAACATACCTGAGATGCTCTTGAAAGATGTGTTTCTCAATGAATCCTCCTCTCCGAACCATTTATTCAAGAATTGAAAACCGCCTTGAGACAGGATTGGGAGAATATCCTCCAATGACTCCTCAACAGTTTGGTATCCAACATGAATAAAGGTACAAAATGTGCATTCGTGCCACAGAAGAGCACATTCCTCTCCGAGAGTTCGATGTCGAGCTTTATGTTGGGAGTCTGATCTGTGTCAAACATGAACATTATCTGTGCCCTGTTATTTTGCTTTCCCATTTTTCGTTATAAATATACCAGTCCACCTTTATTACGTACGTACTGTATTTCATGTCGTCCATCATTGCCTGTGATTATTCCTTTGCAACAATGTCTCTGTTCCTTCGCAGTTGTCAAGAAGTAGAGTTACTGGCTACAGTCTTCGGCAGCCGGGTGTCTTGCACAAACTTTTTATGCTGTGGACTCCGGCGCCGGACGTGCTTCCACCTGGAAGGCAGCACGTTCCACGTCAGAGCACAGTATGACCCGTTCTCTGAGAGGGAGTCCCGCACGGTTCGGCACTCGGTCCCCTGCTGTACATTCCGTAAACAGTGGATACGCAATCGTGCCCACGCGTGCAGATCGATCTGTAAACCGGCAACACGGCGCCATTTACGTGGACCATGAGCGCCTAGCTTATTCAGATCAGACTCTACTCTGCGTGTGACGACCTAATGCCATGGGAGGCAAAATGTGGATTGGTTTTCAATGCAGTGAAGAGCGAAACACACGTTTTAGAGAGACGTTCAGTACCCGTAGACTTAGACATCCTGTGTGGTGCAGTGCAATGGGGAAGCATGGCCAAGCGTCTGGATACCACTCTCAACAGCCGCCTAACATGGCTCCGACTCGTCGAAGAACTCGGGGGTAAAGCGCAGGTGGGGCTGCGCCAGACCCACCTGCTGCTAAATCATACGTCCTTTACAACACCTGCACACCTCTAAGGATGAAAGACAGCCATGTCAGAAGATGATGCAGTATCAATCAGTGCAGAGCGTTCATAACAGGACACAAACACCTATTAAATTATCACCGAAAATGTCACAACAGTAGTCCTCGTTTGGTTGTGGACAATGGTTAGAAACTCGTGCCTCTACCTATAGGTTCTTTGCAGCATATGGACTGAAACATCTTTGGTACCAATCTTCAACAAACTATCAGTGTTTTCATAATAAATAGCTTTAGTACTGTGCCCTCTTTAAATTTTCTCACTTCGACCAGTTACGGACAATTCATTTTTATTTAGGAATGACAGTCCCGAGTATTTACGTTGATAATGCCAGTAGTGTTCTGAGATAGCCGTAAATGCCAATAATATTAATGTGCCTAGGACGTGTGTGTGTGTGTGTGTGTGTGTGTGTGTGTGTGTGTGTGTGTGTGTGGCTTTGTTCTTGCTTTCACAAAATTTTTGCCTCTGTAGATCTTACTGCATGGAAATGCCCTTTCAATCGTCTTTTCGGTCTTCCAGTCCATACATTTAAATCTTATTCGCTCATATTTTTTCGAAATCTATTTTCCTTTAGGTTTCAATACCTTCTCTAATGGCAGTAACATCTGACGTATCACAGGTTCTCGATGTTTACTGGGTAAATTCAGGTAAATGCTAACATGTCCTCTGTCTTTAATGACTTCGCAGCGACAGACCATTGAAAGACAACGCGTAATTTTCCTTCTGTTCTTCATACACTGAAATTTTGCGAATCATAACTTAAACAAACGGGAGAAAAGTTATAACTAATAACGTAAACGTAACAAGAGAGATACGGAGGTGATTTCCAGTTCCAAGTTCCCACACGGATGTCCCATGAATAGTCAGTTGCAGGCTCCGAAGACTACTTAACTACAGTTGCGTACGTTGGGAGGTCAACAACTTAGTGACGGGCATTATGTGACGTAATTTTTGTATTACAAATGGAGGCAATTTGCGCACGGAGAAGACACATGAGATGCGCTAGTATGACACAAACCTCTTCGTACTGAAGCAGACGTCAAAAGTTTACAGTCTTCCCGGGTCTCAGTACTTAATATGGCATGAGGTTGATGTTGATAGTACTGTTCTTAGACATTAGTAAAAGAGTCTAATTCAGGATATATAGACGCATTCCTGTCATAAGAAGGCACGATACAACAAGCACACTGAGAGAAAGCTTGGTGCCTCGATGAACGCTGTGTACGCTTCACGACTCATAAGTAAAGAACAACAGGGAATGGCTGTGCAAGTATTATTTAACTATGAACGCGAAGACTATCTGACGGGCTACAAGTCGGAATGGAATTTAACGAATCTCCCCTGCTTCGGTCACAAGTCGGCAGGGAAGAGTTCAGGGGGAATACTACGTGAAATACGTAAATAAATAATTGTTCTTGGTACAGCACATGATCGGAATATTAGCCACAACATTAACAAAATAAAGAAGGGAAGAATCAAGAAAAAAATGGTTCAAATGGCTCTGAGCACTATGGGACTCAACTGCTGTGGTCATAAGTCCCCTAGAACTTAGAACTAATTAAACCTAACTAACCTAAGGACATCACACACATCCATGCCCGAGGCAGGATTCGAACCTGCGACCGTAGCAGCCCCGCGGTTCCGGACTGCGCGCCTAGAACCACTAGACCACCGCGGCCGGCAAGAATCAAGAAACTCCAAAACAAAGGCTGTGAAAGAATTTTTCGGGACCGCATAAAACAACATTTTTTAATGGCATTTACAGAAACGTAAAAATGCCGCGCGCTGCGAGTGAGACACAAACACAGACGGAGCAGTTACTCAAACAACAGAGCTACACTACCTTGGGCGAAGCTGTTCTACCAACAGCTGAGCTACAGTGTCTGAGGACAGTATCCTTCCACAGAAACGGGTATCCTTCCAAAGAACGGCGGAACCCTGCAGTATTCGTTTGCTTCCTAAACGCATGTACGTAATCCGGTGGGCTGCTTTGCGTCATTTGTCTAAAATCCCTCACCCTCAGGCTTATTTATATGATTTACAGGTCTCCGTCACAAACTGTGCACAGGCTTGCGAAGTATTTATGTACGTGTAAATGTACAGAAACGTAAAATTGTGCACACCACAAAACCGCAGAAAAATAGCGTCGTCTGACTACAATAATAATGAGTCATAAAATGGCTCTGAGCACTATGCGACTTAACTTCTGAGGTCATCAGTCGCCTAGAACTTAGAACTAATTAAAGCTAACTAACCTAAGGACATCACTCACATCCATGCCCGAGGCAGGATTCGAACCTGCGATCGTAGCGGTCACGCGGTTCCAGACTGAAGCGCCTAGAACCGCACGGCCACACCGGACGGCAACAATGAGTCATAATTATAATCAGTCAACTCATAAAAATATCTGAGCGTCACAGTTCGTATTGATAGGAAATGAAATAATAACATTGACTCAGTCGTAAGTATAGTAAGCTGCAGGCTTCGCTTTATACGTAGGATACTGGAAATTTGCAATAAGTCCGCAAAGGATACAGCTTACGAACGCCTTGTGCGACCCATCCTAGAATATACGAAGGTCATTTCAAAAGTCTTGCACGCTGCCCATGTGCGAACGTCACGATGGTGTGATCAAGTTGAAATTCATGTCAGTTGTGAGCAAGGCTTTAGGCGTGACGGTAGTATATGTTTTTGCTGGTTCGCGTGACTGGGTCGAGACTAATTCGGTGTTAAAACGGAAGTAGAAATCGAGTCAGGTCGGACTGCACGTAGTGACCAGCGTTCCTAAATCAAAATCGAATTCCTACGTGGAAAGAACCCAGCACAGTACCGCGGCGGTCTGCTCGTTTCCGTGAAGGTCGGGCAAGCACTGAGGACAACCCAAGAAATGGAAGGCACCAACTGCAACAGATTACACCTCTCAAGTTATTGTGACTAACATTTTCAGATAAGATCGTCGAAAAACGTACCAGGAAATTGCACATGAGGCGAGAATGTCTCACTTCAGTCTGCAGAATCCTAACTGAAAAAGTTAAAGATGAAACAAGTAGCTGCCAGATGGTTTCCGCATGATCGGAGTGAAGATCAGAAAAAGTTCGCGAAATAATTGCTTCAATGTTAACGAACTGAATGTGAACAGTTTCTGAAAAGGACTGTTACACTTGATGAAATATGGAAACACAGCCACAATGAAAAAGTTCCGATTTTCCACGCCCAATAAAATTCCGCCGCCAACGACCAAAGTTGAAAGTGATGATGATCTACGCGTACGACATGAATGGAGTAGGAAATGTGTAGTGTCTGTAACAGGCGCATACAACAAGCTGTTTCCGCAAAATGCTTTGCGCCCAAAAATTCATCAGAGAAGGCGAGACATGCTTGCAGCTGGTATCCTCACTTTGCACGTACCAGTGCGAGAAACGTTCGAAAAATATGGACGGGAAACACTTCCCCACCCATCATACAGTCATAACATGAGTCCACCAGTGTTCGATTTGTTTCTCAAACTGAAGGAACAACCCCATGGAAAACGTTTTGATACAGTTGATGAACCTCCCAGTTATGCGGCCAGAGTAATCAGACAGCCCAACAATGAAGGTGCCCTATCTGGCATACAAAAGTCGCCAAAATGTTGAGAAGCTGTCATAAACAAGAATGGAGATTATACCGAAGGCCTGTAAAGGTATTTTGTAAAATAAATTATTTTCTTCAGTTCTATCTTACAGTGTGCAGAACGTTTGAAATGATTCTCGTAGTTCGAGTGCGTTGTGCCTTTAGCAAACAGGGCTAACAAATGAGACTGATGGCATACAAAAAAGGGCAGCACGAATGGTTCTAGATTTATGTGACTCGCGAGAGAGGGTCGCAGAGATGAGAAACCTGAATTGACAGACGCTTGAAGATAGAGGAAGACTATCCCGAGAAAGCCTACTTACAATGTTCGAAAAACCAGCCCTAAGTGATGATTGTAGGAGTGTAGCAGGACCCGCTCCGTATCTCTACCGCAGGGATCGGGAAGACACGATTGCACTAATTACGCGCAAGCAGGCGCTTAAGTAACCATTCTTACTGCGCTCCGTACGCATTGGAACGGCAAAAACCCTAAAATCATGCATAACCGTGCTACGTCATGCACTTAACAGTGGTTTGCAAAGTGTTTATGCAGCTACAGGTACATTTTTACTCAACAGATACACATTAGAAAAGATCGTACGTTGGTACAACGCTATCAACTTAAGACGTGCGGTCGTTATAAGAGTAGTGCCATGAGATAAGAGTGACAGGTAGGGTCACAAAATTTAGACAAACAAAAGCGAGTCTAAACCCCGGCGCTGTGCTTTTCCAGGGACCGGCATCGCCGGGAAAGAACAGCTGCACAATGGGACACAGCCGAGCCGCCTTAAAAAGGCTATAACCAGATATTCATGCGACGCGAACTGCGTGCATCGAGCCATTGTTTTCAGGCGACGCTGTCGACAGCAGTGACTGCCGGCTAGCTATCCCACGGCGATGAATAAACTCTCACTTTGTGTGCTCTCCCAAGGGCGCCCATACGACAGTTTGTAGGGGAGGGGAAGAATATTGTTAATATTTTGCAAGACGAATGGCGACTTCTAAGTAAACATAAAAAAGTCGCAGTTCAGACCCCGTTAAAAACTTGCGTAATATCAACTTATAAATTATTTTCTTGATAGTAAAACAACACCTGACTACACCACACACACACAATATATTTTGCTATCCTTCATTGTCCCCCCCCCCCCCCCCGCCCCGTTTTTAATGTTATGTCTCATAACTAATAAGCACTACAAATTTCATGACAGAGAGCTAACCAGGTGTTTATGAAGCCGCAGAAAACCCAAATCACGGTAGTCCAACCTGGATTTGGACCTTGTTGCACTAACAACGAATTCAACATTTCAGTGGTCCGCCCTCTCATAGAGCAACCGGTGTAGATAAGATGATGATCTGCCCTGTTGTAATACGTAACCAGTATATAGTGAAAGATAAAGTGCTGGATGGCAGAGCGTAACGTCCTATGATCACAAACACACAAAACATCAGGAACGGTTATTAAGTTGGTTACTATGGCATGAAAGTAATTAGATATGACTTTGGATTCGCTGGCTACGCTTCGCAGAGGTAGCACCTCGTTTGAGCATTTTTGTTTCAGCATGTTGCAGATCTTGCGTTGTCGTGCGTCTTCTAGTAAAACACGAAACGATTAAAAACAGAAAAATCTGTGTATATGTTTCGACGATAAACATGTTATGTTGTTACAATGAGTGGCCACAATGTTTGAAACAGTGAAAATAACTGAAATATATATACTACATCCACGAGACGAAATGAACACACAGTCTTTCCAATCTTTTTATGTCTTTCTCTATTTCACTTTATCTTGAGGTAATATTTGAATCTCTGCATTCAGGCAGCTGCTAATGGCCTCAGAAGTAGTAGGAAATATTTCATCGCGAAGTTGTAACACACTCGTATGTCCGTGTTTTCTTACAAATAAATTTATTTCTTGCTAAATTCCGCCTTGAACATTAACAATGTTTTCTTCTTTCTATCCAGAAACGTTTCGCTGAAATTACAGCATCATCAGACACGATTTTCCACACAGAATAAAGTAACGTTAATCTTAACATGCCCAGCAGTAAATTTTCGTTGTAAAATACTTTTCGCATTAAGCTATGTACGGTTGCAGATGAAAAACTGAACGAAAAATAGCTGTAAAGAAAAATTCAGAAAAACAAAAACCAACATTATGTGGTGAGAAGTTACATATAATTTTTTGTTTGTTGTCACGTTTGTGAAAAAGTTTTCTTAAAAAGTGAAATTTCTGTATTTATAGACGGTAGGGAGCAATTTTACTGTTCTTTAATAAAAAGAAAATAAGGATACTCACTGATGATGTTGTAACTTCAGCAAAACATGTCTATGTAAAAGGAGAAAAAAATGTATTTGCTCAAGGCAGAATCTATCCAGAAACAACTTTATAATATATTTATTTTGTACTGCTGCAGCACCTAGAGAAAATCATAACGTGAAACGATTTTCCAACGGCTAATTTTTTTCACAATTAATTGCACGTTCACAATTTGCATTTTCTACCATAGTAGAATACTTGCAATGTGTTTCATCCTCTTGCCACCCTTCCTCACTAAACTGAACGTCGCTGCTCTGTATAAAGAAAAGACTGAAGATTTGTGTTTAAAACACCGTCGAATTCATTAACGACGGAGCGCAGTCTCAGACTGTGGAAGGAAATCGACAGTGCCATTTCAAAGAAACTATCGCGGCATTTGCATCAAGTATTTTAGGGAAATGACAAAAGGAAAACCTACATATGGATGACCAGACGGGAGTTTTAACTGCCATCTTCCCGAATACGATCCCAGCGTAACATCACTGCCCCATCACGTTCGGTTACTCATTGTAGTGCTTAGAGATACGTTTGTTTACTTGATCTTATCCGCGATGAAAATGATTAGCACTGCGCTTGTGTCTGATAATTCAGTGATAAATGCAAGCCATCTTCTATCACAGAAAGCATTTTTGTTAATCAACAGTATATTTCAACAGAGCAGTGGTAAACTCATCTAAACACTCAGTTTTCGGTTTAGCTGCGAACAATTTACTATGGCCTGGTGATTCTAATTTCTGTGCGGCCTTCGAAATTTAGATTTATCGCGTATTTCCTAAATCCTTAAGGCAAATGCTGAGACGGTTCCTTAGGAAGACACATGGCCAATTTCCTTCCCCGGTTCATTCAAGGTTGTGTCTGTGTGTAATAACATCTTCGTCGACAGGAAGTTCAACCTTAACTTTCCTTCTTTTCTTTGCTGTGAAGACTTACAGCTCCATTTTCGTGCTGGTAACAGTTACGCTACAGCCATCACATGTTTATATAGTTTTTCGTTGTCCTACTGGCAAAGTTGTACGAGTCTGTTTACATCTGATGTAAGTTTCCTGTAAGCGTAAGTGCTTTTGGATCGAATAGTTCCGAATAGAAAATACAGTCACAGTTTGAAACAAGTGCATAAATCAGAAACGCAAGCGGAGAGGGGCACTTACCCATGATTGCAGCAGTGACGACTGACGGGTCACATCAAACGAAGCAGTAGTCGAAAGCAGATCACTGATCGCACGAAGATCACCCCACAATTGAAAGTTCTTTAATTTCCTGTTGAAAGAAGCGTAATAACACTAAAAGCACTACACTGTATAGTCGCCGAATGACGGGGCTGTTTGGAACTGGCGAGTGGGGTGCGTCGACAGAATATAAGATCGAACGAGGGTGATTTCACCCTCCACGCAAAACGACGCCGCTTCCAGTAGCAACTCCCCACTCTGGTTTGTAGAACGGTGCACTATATTCAGCGCCAGAGACACTGTTGGGGCGGTGCTCGGGGACAGCGAAAAATAATTCAGAACTGCCGACGTAGGGCTCTCCTTTTAGCAAAACAACGCAAGCGGGCGCCGTTGTGCGACGACGGGCTTACGGCGTTTGCGCGCTGCCGCTACAGCCGTATGCCGACTACTGGCTTTGGACGTGGGCAGCGGTGCGCGCGGGACAAGCACAGGAAGAGAATGGATGGCAAGAGGGGTGGGGGGGAGGAGGAGGGGGGGACGCATTATGGGCGGGGGACGGGACGCGGTGTGCGCGCGCACCGGCCGGAGGTAGGGGAGAGAGGAAGGAGACCCGGGTCACGGCGAGCACAAAAAACGCCCAAAAACAGTACAGCCAACCTGGCGCGGAACCACGTTTGTTTACATCGGCGTCGGCAGACGGGCGCCGTCGGAAACAGAGCGCGCGCAGCTTTCGGATGTCCTTCTCCGTCAGTCTTAAAGGCGGGAGACACCTGTCTGTTGCAGGATGTTCTTTTACGCTGACGATAAGGATTTAGTTTCCATAACTACACATATTACAAAACGCTATTTTTCTCTAACTTCTGGTTACCTAGACATGTAGCAGAATTTATGTGCTACCTGCTGTAGCCATCGCTTAATTTCTATAGAAGTTTAAACTTAAGTATTATAATTTTTCTGGAAAACGAAAATCTTCCCTCTAAAAATCACCATCGATTTCGTAATCAGCGATTTTGCCATCTCTGTTCGTCCATAAAGCCCACAGCACCGTACGCGAAGGTCCCAGGATTGGTGCTGTGTTTCGCGACTTCCGGAAGGCATTCGATATTGCCTCACATTGTAGTGTACTGAACAAAATACTAGTGCGTAGAGCAGAGGGTCAGAGTTTTTAAGGAATTCAGGAGTGTGTGGCAAACAAAACTCAACCTGCTGTTTTTAATTAGATGAAATCGGCAGATATGAACGCAATTTCGGGAGTGTTATAGAGACATTACTACTTACAATACACAGAATGATTTCCTAGTGACGTTACTAACTTTCAGGGATGATAAGAAGGCTAAGTGCATCAATTTTAGATGAGGGGACCCTGATCCGGAAACGACTGAGTCGAAAGTAGTAAAATAAAATCGTTCTGATACTTCTGAAAGTGGGCCTCTTCTACTGCAAGCCCTTTGCTTTCCACAGTTTGTGAGGTGGTTGTATAGAACAAACGAAGAAAAAATCGTCTAACAGGCATGGGCTCTGAAGTACATACCTTAAGAGTTATGAGCACTTGTTCACTAGAAGAGGCGTGTTTCAAAGTAGCAAAGATGAGCAAGCGCTGATATCTCGAATGGTGTAAGCTTCAGAGCCCATTAATCGTACATTGCATCATTTAACGAAATAATAAGCAACCAGTTGCAAAAAAGAAATTTTTTTCTGTACCAGTTTCGGACACTTAGTGTCCTCCTTTAGAAAGTTATATCTTTCGCATTATTTGCGAGTGTCAGCAGTAAGAGGGATACAGCAAAATACCATGGTCATATGATTCACAACATGTGCACAAAAATAGTATACAGAAGCTGAACAACAAATGTACACATAATGCCAGAACAGGATAAATAAGTTCGGTGTGCCAGATATCACGCTTGTCTGGTACCACGCATGTCACGCGGGCCGGTATTGACATGCGGGCCGTAGTTTGGAGATCATGTTCTACACAACATGATAATTCTTTAATTTCCTCAAAAGCTTCAGAACACCAGAAATTAAATGGCAATACTCATCTAAATCACCTGCAATTGTTGTGCGTGTCTCTTTTAACTCATAAGGAGCATTTTTGCAAAACGGCAGCAAAAGTCAGAGAATGACCCAAAATCCTCTACAAAATTACTAGCATACATTGACAAGCGAATGACTGCCGTATCGAGGTGCAGAATTTTTCTGTTCTGTATGGATCCATGGCATAAATTGACGCCCAGTTGAATGATACCCCGATATGAGGTACAATTAAATGTGTGCCATTTTAAGCGGCTACCAATATTATCCAAAACCTTTCTCGTCTTCGAAGGCTAACAGTAATAAAAAAGAAGTTGTTGAGATGAAGCGCAAATGCGCATTTATCTACACTCCTGGAAATTGAAATAAGAACACCGTGAATTCATTGTCCCAGGAAGGGGAAACTTTATTGACACATTCCTGGGGTCAGATACATCACATGATCACACTGACAGAACCACAGGCACATAGACACAGGCAACAGAGCATGCACAATGTCGGCACTAGTACAGTGTATATCCACCTTTCGCAGCAATGCAGGCTGCTATTCTCCCATGGAGACGATCGTAGAGATGCTGGATGTAGTCCTGTGGAACGGCTTGCCATGCCATTTCCACCTGGCGCCTCAGTTGGACCAGCGTTCGTGCTGGACGTGCAGACCGCGTGAGACGACGCTTCATCCAGTCCCAAACATGCTCAATGGGGGACAGATCCGGAGATCTTGCTGGCCAGGGTAGTTGACTTACACCTTCTAGAGCACGTTGGGTGGCACGGGATACATGCGGACGTGCATTGTCCTGTTGGAACAGCAAGTTCCCTTGCCGGTCTAGGAATGGTAGAACGATGGGTTCGATGACGGTTTGGATGTACCGTGCACTATTCAGTGTCCCCTCGACGATCACCAGTGGTGTACGGCCAGTGTAGGAGATCGCTCCCCACACCATGATGCCGGGTGTTGGCCCTGTGTGCCTCGGTCGTATGCAGTCCTGATTGTGGCGCTCACCTGCATGGCGCCAAACACGCATACGACCATCATTGGCACCAAGGCAGAAGCGACTCTCATCGCTGAAGACGACACGTCTCCATTCGTCCCTCCATTCACGCCTGTCGCGACACCACTGGAGGCGGGCTGCACGATGTTGGGGCGTGAGCGGAAGACGGCCTAACGGTGTGCGGGACCGTAGCCCAGCTTCATGGAGACGGTTGCGAATGGTCCTCGCCGATACCCCAGGAGCAACAGTGTCCCTAATTTGCTGGGAAGTGGCGGTGCGGTCCCCTACGGCACTGCGTAGGATCCTACGGTCTTGGCGTGCATCCGTGCGTCGCTGCGGTCAGGTCCCAGGTCGACGGGCACGTGCACCTTCCGCCGATCACTGGCGACAACATCGATGTACTGTGGAGACCTCACGCCCCACGTGTTGAGCAATTCGGCGGTACGTCCACCCGGCCTCCCGCATGCCCACTATACGCCCTCGCTCAAAGTCCGTCAACTGCACATACGGTTCACGTCCACGCTGTCGCGGCATGCTACCAGTGTTAAAGACTGCGATGGAGCTCCGTATGCCACGTCAAACTGGCTGCCACTGACGGCGGCGGTGCACAAATGCTGCGCAGCTAGCGCCATTCGACGGCCAACACCGCGGTTCCTGGTGTGTCCGCTGTGCCGTGCGTGTGATCATTGCTTGTACAGCCCTCTCGCAGTGTCCGGAGCAAGTATGGTGGGTCTGACACACCGGTGTCAATGTGTTCTTTTTTCCATTTCCAGGAGTGTATAAACTGGACGGCAGTTCATGGAAGCAGTTGAAATGCAAATCTCGAAATTCTCAATGGCAAATAAGGCAACGGCTGGTTGAATCGCATTACGGTACGTAATGAAAAAAACTAGAGTGAGCTGCAAAACATTCTGAACAACTGGAGTCAAATTCCTACCAAACAGGCAGCGTCGAGGGTTTAAAAGGTGGCTACGACAAGAAAGTGAACCGAGTTCGGGTGAATCACAGGAGGTGCAACTTCTGGCTCCAGACGTTGGGGCAGGTTTCCTGCTCTCACAGCGACTGAGGCGACATTACGCAGCCTGGCCAACGTCATAACAGTGCTCGGTGCAACGGAAGGTGTTCGATGATGTGTGGACACGGACACTGACCGACGCCGGAGGTCTGCAGACACGCAAGACTACGTAGCAACATGTACGCGGTAACGGCTGTAAGTAACACTGTTTGAGCTACCTCCCGCAGTGACTTCAGAGCTCGCTCCCGTGTGAGTAATACGTATGAGTGTGTGCTGGTCAACTGTTGATCAGGTGCACACTTAATAGCCGACCGTTGTCGAGCGGTTCTAGGCACTTCAAATGGTTCAGATGGCTCTGAGCACTATGGGACTTAACTGTGGTGTCACCGCCAGACACCACACTTGCTAGGTGGTGGCCTTTAAATCGGCCGCGGTCCGGTAGTATACGTCGGACCCGCGTGTCGCCACTATCAGTGATTGCAGACCGAGGGCCGCCACACGGCAGGTCTAGAGAGACTTCCTAGCACTCGCCCCAGTTGTACAACCGACTTTGCTAGCGATGGTTCACTGACAAAATACGCTCTCATTTGCCGAGACGATAGTTCAGCATAGCCTTCAGCTACGTCATATGCTACGACCTAGCAAGGGGCCATATTCAGTTACTATTGATATTGTGAATCATGTACCGTCAAGAGCGACGTTCCTCATTAATGGATTAAAGTTAAGTATTCCACCAGCTACGTCCGTTTTTCTAAATTCTAATTTCCTTGTCCCGTTCCAGACCTCACGCCAGCCTGCGTGAGCTAAAAATGGTTCAAATGGCGCTGAGCACTATGCGACTTAACTTCTGAGGTCATCAGTCGCCTAGAACTTAGAACTAATTAAACCTAACTAACCTAAGGACATCACACACATCCATGCCCGAGGCAGGATGCGAACCTGCGACCGTAGCGGTCGCGCGGTTCCAGATTGTAGCGCCTAGAACCGCTCGGCCACTTCGGCCGTGGGCGCTTCAGTCCGGAACCGCGCGACTGCTACGGTCGCAGGTTCGAATCCTGCCTCAGGTATGGATGTGTGTGATGTCCTTAGATTAGTTAGGTTTAAGTAGTTCTAAGTTCAGTCACGCGGCCTGCTCCCTCTTTCACCTTCCGCCCAGTGACACGCGAACCTACCACTATCTGGCACCCACTCTGGAGTAAGGACGGAGCGGTCAGATGTTGCGTATCGGAAGCCGCAGCGACATCCGAGCCACCAGGGGATTCCAGTGGCACCAAAGGTGTCGCAGGTCTCATCACTTGCGCCCCGACGTCACCGCAACTTCGAGCTTTAGCTATAAGCTTGTTGACGGTAGCCAACGCAGCTTCCAACTGTTTACGGACAGCAGCCAACTCTACTTGTGTCCGCTCACAACAAACACAGTCCCTAGCCACATCGTACTGTGTATAAAATAGATATGTCTCAAATGGCGCTACTGAGTTTGAAAATACACCAAAGGCGAATAAAGTAACACTAAAAGTTGGTGTGCAGATTTCTCACTAAACTCTGAGACCACAAGCTATTAAACAGAAATAAATTTCTCTACACGGAAAATTTACACTAGGAAGCCGCCTGCACAAGGATATTCACACGACTTACGCAAAAACAACAGCTTGGATCCTTCGAGGCAAAAAATTAACAAGTCTATGGCAAAAGTCCTCATCGATGGCAATTCTCTCTCATACAGACTAAACCAAATCCCACAAAGCACTGAAAGTTCTCGGAGGAGGTTCAAATGGTTCAAATGGCTCTGAGCACTATGGGACTTAACATCTGAGGTTATCAGTCCCCTAGAACTTAGAACTACTTAAACCTAACCAACCTAAGGACATCACACACATCCATGCCCGAGGCAGGATTCGAACCTGCGATCGTAGAAGTCCCACGGTTCCAGACTGCAGCGCCTACAACCGCACGGCCACCGCGGCCGGCCCGTATAGAGAATCGTGGTCTTCCAGGTATTAAACGTCTTGTTAGCTCATCATTATCTTTAAATCGTCTAATCCATCTCCTTGCTGCGGAAGCATCAACACCATAACGACGTCCTGCATCAGATGCACTAATACCGTTTTCAGAGAGAGTAATTATTCGCTCGCAAACATTCACATCAGCCATTTTGAACCGGATCTATAACGTATGCCAATCAGCTGAAACGTTTCTCTTATCTGAAAACTATAGAGACGCTAGGTGGCGGTCGAAGTAATTACAAATAAATACATCAGTTCTTAATATTTTCACTATCACCATTTGTCTGTTGGTTTAAAGTTAAGACTGATAAAAAATGGAATCTTTTGGAAGTATGTGGAACCTATAAATGCATACAACTGCACAATTTGTAGCGACTTAAGGTTTAAAATATTACCTGGACAGGTCTAAATAAAAAAAAGACAACTGACTGCTGTTAGAATCGAACGCACTTTACGTTCGCAAACCGTCAGCTTATACACTCGGCCACTGATACAGAGGTGAAACGCTCGTCGTTGTAGTAATTCTTACAGACGTGGAGTTCTTGTATTTCAACCATTTTTACGTGCTCGAATAATCTTTTCCAAAACGAATGATACGATGAGCAACTGCAATTAACCTCGACGTTTACTATATTCTAACTATTATATTGCCTATATTTGATTATGTAAACACGAAGCTGAAGTTCCACAGACCGTTGGAGTTGTGGACACTGGCACTTCTGAATTTGGGTACGCGCAGTGCTCTGTTCTTGGACTCTAAATTATTTGTGAAATACTCGAAGGCACCGTGACAGCTGTGGACTACGTGAACATTATTGCGGATCTTCTGTACACCTTCGTGCTTGATGTCTTCGCTGAAGGCGATGGCTACTTCCAGCACGATAATATCCGTGTCACAAGGCCAGACTCGTGCAGCACTGGTTTGAGGAACATGAAAGTAAATTCACGTTGTTGTGTTGGCCACTGAAATAGCCTCACCTGAACGTGATGTAACACCTGGGACGCTATCGCTATATTACCTCTTCTCCTTGAGCGCTGATCAATGGGAAATAAAATATTTTTGTAATCGTCTTGTTGACTTTGAATCGAAATTGATTCTGAAATCTTTCACAGATTTGAATGAAATATCAAATTGAACATACTGATTCCCTTAACGAAAGTAGTGGCTGGAATACGGCGGCGCTCAGTGCAATGCGCATCAGATTGTAGAGCTCGACGACTTTTATGCGGGGTTTGTGAAATTAATTAATCACCGTCTACATGCTCGCTCGCAGAAGCTAGTTAAGCTCACTATGTGTTTGGAGAGACCTTTACTAATAAATCTTCCGTCATGAAATTCAACAACTTGTTGTATAATGGGCAATGGTATTTATAATGCTAAATACAATTACACCTCGCCGGCCGGAATGGCCGAGCGGTTCTAGGCGCTACAGTCTGGAGCCGTGCGACCGCTACGGTCGCAGGTTCGAATCCTGCCTCGGGCATGGATGTGTGTGATGTCCTTAGGTTACCAGAATGAGATTTTCACTCTGCAGCGGAGTGTGCGCTGATATGCCCGCGAAAGGCAAAGGTCCCGAGTTCGAGTCTCGGTCGGGCACACAGTTTTAATCTGCCAGGAAGTTTCGTCCTTAGGTTAGTTAGGTTTAAGTAGTTCTAAGTTCTAGGGGACTGATGATCTCTGAAGTTAATTCCCATATTGTTCAGAGCCATTTGAACCATTTTTTTGAACAATTACACCTCAATCTCCAGTACAACTCCATGACCAAAAGTAATGACAATACATGCTTCTCTTCGATAAAGAATAGAAGCGATAGAACGTTCCATAGAGATCAGGCCCACGGAGCGAAGCAGTATGGTATAATACAAATAATGTTAACTCTGATCAGTAAACTGGTGTACTGACAGTATAATAGTTTGAGCTGAATATAGAAGTGAAACATTATAAACGGCGTATTATATGGGGCGCTAGCTATGCGCCCTCGAATTTATGGAAATTTCGTGACCTTCGCGCAGAGATTTCGCGCTTCCTGTTTCCGGAAAATCTACGAAGGACTAGTCGAATTGATACCACGTAGCACACCTGGTGTATTTCGTTTAGAATGTTGAACAAACACGCTTTTAATCTGGTTGTGATAATGTTCTGGCTGATCAATTCACGTGGCTCGATTCGGGCTACAACGAGTCACAAAATACACTGAAGAAACTAGTACCTAATACCGAATAGGGCCCCCGCGAGCACGCAGAAGTGCCGCAACACAACATGGCATGGACTCGACTAATGTCTGAAGAAGTGCTGGAGGAATCTGACACCACGACTCCTTAGGGGTGGATATCTCTTCTGAACAGCATGTTGCTGGTGAGTTTGGTGACCAGCGGAAGGGTTTAAACTCAGAAGAGTGTTCCTGGAGCCGCTCCCTAGCAATTCTGAACGTGTGGGGTGTCGCCTTGTGCTGCTGGAGTTGCCCATGTCCGTCGGAATGTACAATGGATATGAATCGATGCAGGTGATCGGACAGGTTGCTTACGTACGTGTCACTCGTCAGAGTCGTATCTAGATGTATCAGGGGTCCCATACCACTCCAACTCCACATGCCCCACACCATTACAGAGCCTCCACCAGTTTGGACAGCCTCCTGATGACATGTAGGGTCCATGGATTCATGAGGCTGTCCATCGGCTCGATACAATTTGAAACGAGATTCGTCCGACGGGCGCAGGCGAGGCGTGGGGCTTTGTGTCGTGCAGTCATCAAGAGTACACGAATGGGCCCTCGGTTCCAAAATTCCATATCGATGGTGTTTCGTTGAGTGGTTCGCACGCTGATACTTGTTGATGGCCCAGTATTTAAATCTGTAGCAGCTTGCGGAAGAGTTTCACTTCCGTCACGTTGAACGATTCTCTTCAGTCGTCGTTGGTTCCATTCTTGCAGGATCTTTTTCCGGCCGCAGCGATGTCGGAGATTTGATGTTTTACAGGATTCCTGTTATTCACGGTACACTCGTGAAAAGATAGTACAGGAAAATCCCCACTTCGTCGCTACGTCGAATATGCTGTGTCCCGTCGCTCGTGCGCCTACTTTAACGCCACGTTCAGACTCACTTAAATCGTGATAATCTGCCATTGTAGCAGTAGTAACCGATCTAACAACTGCGCCAGGCACTTGTCATATATAGGCGTTGCCGACCGCAGCGCCGTATTTTGCCTGTTTAAATAACTCTTTATTTGAATACGCATGCCTATACTAGTTTCCTGGGCACTTCGGTGTGATACTGTATCACTTCAGTGTAATACTGTACTACAAATCACACAGGTAAGGAGGTAGATATCATTCCGGCAGATGTACGTCTGGGTCGGTACACGGGTAACGTTCTCTGCTGCTTGATTGTACTCACCAGAGGTGTGGAGCGAAGAGGAATTCTCGGCTCGCCTCGGCTCGGCTCGGCTTGGGTTGTGGAAGAAGCCGCAACAACGGCAACTCGACTAGTTATGCGCGAATACCGCGGGCGTCGACCTCCTGTAGGATAGCGCGGGCGGCGTACGGCTGAAAGACAGCAGAATGAGCTAATTATTTAAATATGCAGCGTTTCTTTCTGCGGGCAAGTACACACGCACACGCACACGCGCGCGCGCACACACACACACACACACACACACACACACACACACACACACACACACACACACACACAAGAATTACGTGCGCATATTCATGCAATACCATCTCAGCACAGGAAAGATTCCACTGCAGCGAACAAGAACGCGAAGAATACGCCTAGTACAAACGGAAAATAGACAGTCGCGGTGTTGCAACACGGCGGTCGTAGGGATGCAGCGAAACAGGAGTGAATTACTAGGATCGCTTTTCTAATTTGTACTATCACCACGTGACACTATTGACGTGTGACGTTACTACTGTTTTCAAATTTGTCATTTCTTATTGTCAAAAGAACGGCAGCTCCGGAACTGTCAGAGTAGTTTGCTTACAGCAGCTGTTTAAATAATATGTGGTGAAAAGACTGCAAATTTCATTGAAGGTTTTCTTCGGGTGATTTTTCATGATTTTCGCGTAATCCTAACTGAACAATGATGCCTCCAACTGCCCAGTTCAGCTACTGGTAATCAGTCACCTTCAGAAAGGTCTGTTTAAACTTGGTTTACAAATTTCGTCAGCATAGTGCTTCTGTCAGCGACGAAAGTCGTGAAGGTCTACCAAAATTGATTATTTTTCGAAAAAAAAACAAAAAAACACAGTGAGCTGCATGGGTGAAGGCGATCGACATCCTGCGTATCGAACACTGTTCCCGATGGATTTCGCACAAGTTGACCGAAACTCAAAGAAGGCTCGCGCAAACTGAGGACTGGGAATGGAAAGGGTTGTAAGTGCCAAAACTCATGTTTATCAGAATAACAAAAAATGTAAGTCTTTTTGTACATAACGTATTTCTATAGTCTGGATTTCAATGCAAATGCATGCTGCCTGCATGTTCCCACGTTTTGGCCATTTGGGAAGTGACTGTATTTTTCTCACATTTTATCGGTATAACTGCATGAATTTAGACACTTATAATGCACAATATACTATTTTCTGGTTTAGGTACACATATTGGAATATTCGCATGATACACCTTTTTAAGTGCCTTTTTTTCATATGTATTGCGGCTAAAGCGCAGAACGTGACTAATTTCGCGAGTTTTGTTGTAGTCTGTAACGCCGCAGTAAGCTACACGTCGGTAAAAGTCAATACACTCGTATTTCGTGCCAATAACTTTAAATAAAAAATGTTTCTTTTTGAGGGCCAGCAGCGTAATATACGTCTGATAACGACATCATTGTTAGAACAGATGCACCAAAATAGCTGCTTATAATAACAAATCTTTATTTACGACCGACTGTTTCGGCATTTATTACCACTGTCAGGTACACCTAGCCTGATGTGACGTCCATATTACGTCGTTAGTGAGCTGCCTGATAACTGTGACTTTTAATAAGATGGTAATGACGTAATATATTGAAAATAAAATGTTAATTACAAAGTGACAGTAGTGTGACAGTTCCACTCTTACGACTCCACACGTTTATATCATCATCATCATTTAAGACTGATATGCCTTTCAGCGTTGAGTCTGGAGCATAGTCCCCCTTATAAAATTCCTCCATGATCCCCTATTCAGTGATAACATTCGTGCCTCTTCTGATGTTAAACCTATTACTTCAAAATCATTCTTAACCGAATCCAGGTACCTTCTCCTTGGTCTGCCCCCACTCCTCCTACCCTCTACTGCTGAACCCATGAGTCTCTTGGGTAACCTTGCTTCTCCCATGCGTGTAACATGACCCCACCATCTAAGCCTGTTCGCCCTGACTGCTACATCTATAGAGTTCATTCCCAGTTTTTCTTTGATTTCCTCATTGTGCACACCCTCCTGCCATAGTTCCCATCTACTAGTACCTGCAATCATCCTAGCTACTTTCATATCCGTAACCTCAACCTTGTTGATAAGGTAACCTGAATCCACCCAGCTTTCGCTCCCATACAACAAAGTTGGTCGAAAGATTGAACGGTGCACAGATAACTTAGTCTTGGTACTGACTTCCTTCTTGCAGAAGAGAGTAGATCGTAGCTGAGCGCTCACTGCATTAGCTTTGCTACACCTCGCTTCCAGTTCTTTCACTATGTTGCCATCCTGTGAGAATATGCATCCTGAGTACTTGAAACCGTCCACCTGTTCTTTGTTCCTCCTATTTGGCATTCAATCCGTTTATATCTCGTTCCCACTGACATTACTTTCGTTTTGGAGATGCTAATCTTCATACCATAGTCCTTACATTTATGATCTAGCTCTGAAATATTACTTTGCAAACTTTCAATCGAATCTGCCATCACAACTAAGTCATCCGCATGTGCAAGACTGCTTATTTTGTGTTCACATACCTTAATCTCACCCAGCCAGTCTATTGTTTTCAACATATAATCCATAAATAATATGAACAACAGTGGAGACAGGTTGCACCCTTGTCTTACCCCTGAAACTACTCTGAACCATGAACTCAATTTACCGTCAACTCTAACTGCTGCCTGACTATCCATGTAAAGACCTTTAATTGCTTGCAAAAGTTTGCCTCCTATTCCATTATCTCGTAGAACAGACAATAACTTCCTCCTAGGAACCCGGTCATATGCCTTTTCTAGATCTATAAAGCATAGATACAATTCCCTGTTCCACTGATAGCACTTCTCCATTATTTGCCGTAAGCTAAAGATCTGGTCCTGACAACCTCTAATAGGCCTAAACCCACACTGATTTTCATCCAATTGGTCCTCAACTAATACTCGCACTTTCCTTTCGACAATACCTGAGAAGATTTTGCCCACAACGCTGATTAAAGAGATACCTCTGTAGTTGTTACGATCTTTTTCTGTTTCCATGTTTAAAGACTGGCGTGATTACTGCTTTTGTCCAGTCTGATGGAACCTGTCCCGATTCCCAGGCCATTTCAATTATCCTGTGTAGCCATTTAAGACCTGACATTCCACTGTATTTTATGAGTTCCGACTTAATTTCATCCACCCCAGCTGCTTTATTGCACTGCAGCCTATTGACCATTTTCTCCACTTCCTCAAATGTGATCCTATTTCCATCATTCCTATCCCATTGTACCTCGAAATCTGAAACATTACTGATCGTATTTTCACCTACATTGAGCAACTCTTCAAAATATTCCCTCCATCTGCCCAAGGAATCCACAGGATTCACCAGCAGTTTTCCTGACCTGTCCAAAATACTTGTCATTTCCTTCTTACCTCCCTTTCGAAGACTGCTAATTACACTCCAGAATGGTTTTCCAGCAGCTTGACCCAAGGTCTCCAACCTGTTTCCAAAGTCTTCCCAAGATTTCTTCTTGGATGCTGCAATTATCTGTTTGGCTTTGTTTCTTTCTTCAACATAACTGTCTCTGTCTACCTGAGTTCTAGTATGTAGCCATTTTTGATACACCTTCTTTTTCCTTTTACAGGCTGCCTTGACTGTGTCATTCCACCAAGCTGTTTGCTTCATCCTACCTTTACACACTACTGTTCCAATACATTCTTTAGCCGCTTCTAGTAATGTGTCCCTGTACCTTGTCCATTCCTTTTCCAATGACTGTAATTGACTACATTCAACTAACTGGTACCTTTCTGAGATCACTGCTTGACTGACATTACTTTCGTTTTGGAGATGCTAATCTTCATACCATAGTCCTTACATTTATGATCTAGCTCTGAAATATTACTTTGCAAACTTTCAATCGAATCTGCCATCACAACTAAGTCATCGGCATATGCAAGACTGCTTATTTTGTGTTCACATATCTTAATCTCACTCAGCCAGCCTATTGTGTTCAACATATGATCCATAAATAATATGAACAACAGTGGAGACAGGTTGCACCCTTGTCTTTCCCCTGAAACTACTGTGAACCATGAACTCAATTTACCGTCAACTCTAACTGCTGCCTGGCTATCCATGTAAAGACCTTTAATTGCTTGCAAAAGTTTACAAAGCGTACAAATTTGTAGTCAGGGTGCGTGGGATAACCACGAGAGTGCTCCTACTCTCAAACAAACTCGCACCCTAGACCATAACTCCAGATGTAGGTTCAGTGTGTCTAGCATGCAGAAAGGTTGGTTGCAAGCTCTAAACTGGCCTCCTCCTACACACGGATATCGATGTCGATGGCACCAAGGCAGAACCAGCTTTCAACAGAAAACAAAATACATCTCAGTAGTGGGATGATGGCAGTAGTGGGACACAATTGATATCAAATTTATATGGAAATTAATTACATAGATCAATTAATTACCGCCTCCCCCAACACACCCCGACACCACCCCCACCCTGGATGACGTCTTGGGTTTTTCGCAGGCGTCATGTGGGTCCACACACCCTCACCATCTCCCACCTGCCGTACTGGCGGGAGTTTCGGATTTTGGCGGGAAATTAAAAAATGGCGGGAATTTCTTTGTCCCAAGGCTTTGCTGATGTCCCATCCCAACCCCCATCTAGGAATTGGCAAGAAATTCAAAACGGTGGGGGCCCTTTCCCGGACTCGAATCTAGTGAAGCTAAGTCACAAAAAGTTAAAACTCCGAAATTATTTTTCTCTGTCACTTGCGTACTCATTTCAATGTCATAAGAAGTTCAATAAATACAAACATACAACAAAAAGTTATGGCAAATCACCTGCAATAGAACGACACCTTGTAAAGCACTGTGTTGTTGAAACAAAACTTCGGGTTGATGACAGGTTTGCTGCTCTCGTCTCTGACTAATCAGCTTACTGTGTTGTCAAAATGTCGAAGCTTACTCCCACATCATTCAGAACAAGTGCTGCTTCGACTGTATATAAAAACAGAGTCGTGCTGAAGAAGCGCTCCACAATTAGGCGATATTTGTCCGCTGGATCAAATTCCTCTTTCAATACATCCAAGTAAACATTCCTAGTAGAAGTTCTATACGGAGAATTATAAATCCGTAAGAGCGATGTGATACTTGCACTGTAATTATAGTTGAGAAAATCTCGATATTTCGTAGTCGTAATGAAAGACTAAGAAGACGCATGTCTCGGGGAATTATCCTGTAATTGCAAATTCTTGTTAGATTTTAAATGAGTCCTACCATTTTTGTGATTTTTTGCAGGTCATTTCGCAGTGCGTGAAGTATCGAAGTGATCTAGGCAGCGACATAAAACTTTTGGCACAGTAATATTGCGCTAGTGAGAATAAATTTTAATAACTGAAATAAAATTAACTATGACTGGTTTGAAACTTGACAACCATTCCATTAATCACAGTAGAGAGAACAGAAACATATCTTTATTTTTTGTGAACAAATGCTTTCTTCCGAGTCTTCAGAGATACCACTGCCCAAGTGATCACAATTTTGTTAATATTTGACTGACCAGTGATGGTGAATTTCCAAAGATATAACTGAATGTTTTTACTTCTTTCATCTTTCCAATGATGATCATTTTCTTCAGATAACTTACTGTAAACTCAAAAATCTTTCGTGTGTGGGATTACTTTTAAATTCATCTAACTAGGCAAGTAAACGAAGTTAATATAATGAACAGAATGACAAACTGCTGAGGACAATAATAAAGGTTACGAACGAAAATTGATATCGTTTACTTCCCAAAGGCTAACAGAAATAGGCCATTATAAAGTCGAGGCTCTGACAGCGTTACGTCCCGTAATGACACGAAAGTGAAAATTCGGAAGCTGCGCGTGTGTTCACAGGAGCGACCTGACGTGAGACATCACAGTGATGACAAACTGCATCTACAACAGCAATGCGACACGCGGGTTATGGAACCTACGAGTAGCTACGCATGAGGCACGCCCAGCTGTATCTCAACACGACACAGACGGAATGGAAACAACGCCCCTTTGCCCACCGACAACCAGTTCCGGGTAAAACAGAAACGCACCATGTCAACGTTGGAAGTGAACCTTTGGGAGATAGACTTGCTCTCTCTCTCTTTAGGGGCTTGATCGTTGTTTCATCTTCTTCCCAAGGCTTCACTGAATGACGGACGTGCAGCATCATATTTTCAAAACAGTCTCCTGGCCACTGATACCGAGTTGCGAAGTTATAGCTGCTATTTTTTCATCAAATAAATGTCTCTGGCAGTATAGCACATCGAGTCCAGTTTCTCCGTGTGTCACGATGCAGCGGAGAACGAAGAATAGCGACCGCAAGATGTTTTCAGGCATCGCCAGCAGCTCCCCAGTTGATAGCGAGCTAAGAATTGTACACGGTGTCGCACATAAAACAGTTACGCCTCACGTACCGGTTAATCATCTGTAGTCGAAGTGTCTGTGAAGCGGCAACAATGCATCAAAAGTTGGCTACACTGCATTTTATCGGAAAGTTGTTTTCCTGCGCCAGTTGTGAGAAGTTCGTGTTGCTGAGTTGTTACAGAAACGTGGCAGTTTGCATTAGAACAGTGGATTGATATTATGGAGTCTTACGTTAAGACAGGCTCCATCAAGCAATGTAAAGAAATGTGTCAAGCAAAGTACCCTGGTAGGAAACTCCCCACGACCAGTACTGTTCAAGATCTGTACAGGAATGGAGGGCTGCAGCATCCGTTCAGAATGTACAGAGGAGTAGGCGACGGATAGTGATGACCCCTGAAACTATAGACAGAATCCGCATGGACATTACGAGAAGTCCCCCACAGCTCAGTAAGGAGGTTATCGCAGCAAGTTGGTGTATCTTGTACATTGTGTCATCATGTACTAAAAGATACGAAATTAAAAGCCTATAATGCGAGTTTGGTCAAAGATTTGAAATCTGAGAATCAGGAAAAAAGATTTCATTATTGTAGCTAGCTGCTACCATCAACTGGTAACAGGTACTTGGACCACTTGCTGTACAACACATCGTATGAGGTCTGGTTTCATTTGCCAGGTTTTGTAAACTCCCAGAATTGCAGACTGTGGTCACAGGACAACTCATATGTTTTACACGAAGAATCTCTCCACTCAAAAGAGTGGTGTGCGTTGCCCGGCATACGCAATATTGGGCACATATTTTCCAACTACACCTTAAACAGTGCCCGGTATCTTGAGATATTTGACTCTTTTTTTTTCTGCCGGCCTCTGTGGCCGTGCGGTTCTAGGCGCTTCGGTCCGGAACCGCGCGGCTGCTACGGTTGCATGTTCGAATCCTGCCTCGGGCATGGATGTGTGTGATGTCCTTAGGTTACTTAGGTTTAAGTAGTTCTAAGTCTAGGGGACTGATGACCTCAGATGTTAAGTCCCATAGTGCTTAGAGCCATTTGAACTCTTTTTCTATACATAGTTAACAGACACAAAGAAGCTGTATGCAGTTTTCCAACACGATGGAGCAACCGCTCACACATCCAACCAAAGTACGGCCCACATCAGCAGCGTGCTCCTTGAATACAGAGTGGTCAGTAGAGGCCTCTGGCCTCCGACGTCCCTAGACTTAACATCGTGTCATTTTTATTTATGGGGCACACTAAAAATCTAGTTGTAAGCTGATAATTCTCACACAATAGACGATCTTAAACGGAGCAGTACTAACAACATCACGGCTGCAGAATGACGGCATGTTGCTGGTAACGTCATCACGCGCGGTCAGCGATGCCTGGACAGCCATGGCCGCCACTTCCAGCATCTCTTATAAACAGGTAACTACACATGTTTTTAATGTCACTATTATCTGTTCTTTTTGAGTAGGCTCACTGTTATTTGAATCTCAGGCGAGAGGTGTACTGGTTTTATGCGGGACACCCTCTATCACGATGCATTTGTAACTATTGAGCTGAGAAGAACTTACGTTGCACAGTGATGAATACCCGCATTATGTCTTCAATAATATCAACTGCAGGTTTTGCAAATTAAGCATCAGCTATACAAAACTATTTTGTTGCTGGTACGAAATATTTATGGAATCAAGCTCCCGGCAATCTTCTGAGAACGGGTAGCGGATACATTATGTTCGATGTGGCGATTTCACTTAAAACGAATTGAGGGACTGCACATAGCCATGCTCCCTTTTCGGTGCACTGCAACATTTTACACCACCTTTTAGATGACATATATAGACATGGAGGTTCATTTAATCAAGAATAATTTAAGATGAATGATTTGCTTTGATTTTACGTTTTCACATTGAAAATGTTACCAACACTGTTTCTAAAAACAAAAGTAGACAAATGAAGCATAACTAATGTCAGACTTTGGGTAAGTAGTTACTGTGTACCACGATATTCCCTCCAGCTTTTTATATATTTTGATTGTTTTTACCTTTTACACCGATACGTCGTAACTGTCAAATTGACTGAAACTGGTTGTACAATAAAGATCTCCTGTGTAGTTATGTGATTATGCTTCGAAAAATTCATAAAAATTGCTCGACCGATGGCTGTTGTTGTAAATGAAGCATTCTGGTGAAACCAATAATTAACTTGGGAATGATTTAGTGCTAAATTCAAAATTTAACAAGGCCACTTGGAGAAAGTTTTAGAAATTTTATTTCATCAAGGAAAAAAGTCCAATCTTTGCGTCTTTACAAGAAATTGCAAAACCTATTCAAAAACTGTTTCACACCACATGAATCTCTGCGAACGACTTTACATCCAGAGGGGGCAGCCACTGAAAGAATAAGCCTTGTGGAGCTTTAAAAAATTTACTAATAAATAAAACGAAACATAGCCAAAATAAAAGCACCCTGTTCGAAAGTGCGCATTTGTGAAAACAAAATCGGCTGTGAGGAGAGATGCTTTGACGAAACACAATGCAAGTTTCAACTGATTCCAGGTATGCCCAATTTGGTTCATCTTAGCAGGTGCTGCAGATCATTCCTTTCGCTTTTGTTTCCCGCCTGTTTGAGGCCGGCTTCCACAATGCAGGCGAAGTGTGGTCATGCATCAGCGTTTGTAACAAAGAATCCGTCTCTGAAATATAGACGGTGGGGCTGGACAATAAATCGAACGATTCTGTACGGATACCTCAAAACCTCAGATTACACTCGATAGGGCTGAGAGACGGCTACCATCTACACATGAGTAACCCATCTTATTACTGAACCCGTGGAGACAGTCATTAGTACGTGGTAATCATTAGATGACAGACAAATCATGCCCTCGTCGGTACAGGGAACCAGACGGTAATGATTAAGGTTCCATTCCAGCTATTCTCTTGGCCGCAATCCGCCCCCGCAGCTCCGTGGTCTGCGTGTCCGGATGCTATGCGGAGGACCACGCTCGATTCCCAGCACTGCCAAGGACTTTTCCTTTGTGAGAGGACTGGAAGCGGGTGCAGTGAGCTTGCTACTTGATTGAGAACTAGCGACACCAAGGTCAAAAAAGCAGGTAAAGACTGGGAGGGTGGTGGAATAATACTATGTCCCTCCATATCGCATCCAAATGACGCTATTGGCAGAGGATGACATGGCGGTCGGACGGTTCCGATTGGGTCGACTAGGTCAGAACGAAGAACTTTCCTTTTTTGCTATTGTCTTGCCCACCTCCTTCACGCTGAACTGTGGTGCTGTGCTGGGATGTTCGTATTACTGTACGTAATGGGCGCCTACAGGCCGAACTGATCGTGTGGAGGCCGTTTGTTTACTGTCTAGATTATACAGTTCTCCCACTTGTCTCGAAAAAGGCGCTGACCAGTTCTGTTGCATTCTCCTCGATACTAGCCACATCTTGGTTACAGTGTCTGTGTGGTTTTGAGTTACATTTTTTCGTATGGCTTATTAAGCCAATGGCAGTATTGTATCTCTTGCTGCATTTGTCACAAGAATATCTAGCTGCTGAGGCACGAGCAGTGGTAGCACTGCGAAGTCTTCTCTGCTTTAATCTGCCTAACAAGCCTTCATCATGCTTCGACATTCTAGATGATATATCATTAGACACTCTGGTCTAATGTGAGCCCGTGCCTCCCACCTGTTGGTGTTGATGCCAAAGCTCTCCATTACTCGTTTGCACGAGTCCTTGAACCTCCATACAGGACGTCCTCTTTGTATTTTGGTTGTAGAAATCTCTCCAAGCATTACCTCACGTGGTAATCTCTTAGAATCCATACGCAAGACGTGTCCCAGCCAGCGGAGTCGTCTCTGCTGCAAGATAGCTGAAATGCTGTTGCAGGTAGTTTTAGATAGTACTACTTCGTTGGTCACTCAGTCCTTCCACGTTTCTACGAGGATGGATCTCAGGCACCGCATATGGAAAGTATTAAGCCGAAGTTCTTGCTTCGCATAAGTGGTCCACGCTTCCAATGTATACAAAAGGATGCTGAGGACGCAAGTTTGATATAAAGGAGTTTTGGGGGTCAAAAAGAGTTTGTTGTTTTCCAAAGCTGTAGAGAGCTTGTCAAAAGTTTCTGCAGCTCTTCCAATGAGAGCATCAATCTCCTTGTCAACGGACATGTTTTATTCTACAGTGGATCCAAGATAGCAAAAGCTATCCACGACTTGCGGAGTAGTTCCATCGAGCTATCTAAGTGCCATTATTTACAGGTAGCGGTCATCGACTTCTGTTGGCGATCGTAGGAGACCACTATGAGGTACATCTAAATGTTTTGTGTCTCGCGATTGCTGTTTAAAGTTCGAATGACATCGCTGTGGTGTTTGCCAAATCAACGGTCAACTTACCGGACAATACCAACAAACTTTCGTGCCATAAAGACACGACGCTCACTCTGTCTAAGCCCGACACGACACTTCTAGGAAAGTTAACAGACTGAACAGTGTACACAAGGCTCATTGTTTAGTCCTCGGCTGGAGACACAGAGCTCTCTGCTGAACTGCATTGAGAAAGCGCGCTTATATGGCTGTTCTTCGACCGCCCGGAGAAAGTGCTCTTATTGGTCAGACGCACAAGCAGCACGTCGTCTTCCTTGGTCAACAGCCTGTCGTGTCTCGGCGACGAGGCGATCCACAGTAGCAAAGGTAGAACGACTCGGCTGTGTTCGGTATGGAACGCCGTCTGATACAGCAGTGCAGCCTCGTGATCGCAAACAAAAAATCGCTGCCCACTCATGAAATGAATATCCTACCATGTTTGAATGAAGTGAAATATCAGTGGACGCGCAAGGATAAGGAAACAACTAACGGGCACGGGAAGTTGCAGGTCATTTATCGCAAATCATTTATTACTTCACAAAAGTCCAAGAATCTTTACTGCATGGATACCAAAAACACTAATAAAATACAGACAGTTACTCTAAAATTTCTTCAACTGAACCAGCTGATGATTCATTAGTTAATTTAAACGAATAAAATGCACCAATTTAGAAAGGACTAACAAGCAAGTAGTACAATCAAATACAACTCAAACAAGCGCTTAACGCTGGGCAAACTATGACAGCAGTGATGCTAAAGATTACAGTTCCAACTTTAGGCTGGCCAGAGGGGGTGCAACGAGCACAGAAACACTTCACAACCCAAATGTCCAACATCTGATCAAACAGAAACGCCCTTTGGACATAATCACGATACTGACGTGAAAAAACAATAAAATACCATTTAACGAATTGAGCCTTACACCAATGTTGAAAGTATTACGTTAAAACCAAATTTCAAACAGAGAAAACATGGAAAGGGAAGGTACGGCAGACTACGTTTGAATAACATGGTTTACAATAACTGGCACTTCTGGTTAGATTAACGCCCGATTGCTACGAGATATAAACTCAACTTATGTGGGATGCTGTAGCACGCCAAGAGGCCGCAACGTCTCAGAGGCAATGGTGAGACGGGAAGAGGCGCGCCGCCCGCGCGCACATAACACAGCCGACGTAGACAGGCTACGCCCGATGAACCGGTGGGTAACAGATAACAACACGGACTAGCGCCTCCAAACGCTACGAACAGCTCGGAGAGCAAACAAGTAAACATATAATTCATGCATAATAATCGAAGGACATATGAAAATGCTCAGACCAAGATAAGAAACTCAGCGTGAGCGTGACCCCAAGCCCCAACCAAACCTTACGTATTAGAACAAGACTATTACAATAAGAATTATGAAGAAGATTAACCGTTTAATCTTAGAACGGTTCAAATGGTTCAAATGGATCTGAGCACTATGCGACTTAACTTCTGGGGTGATCAGTCGCCTAGGACTTAAAACTAATTAAACGTAACTAACCTAAGGACATCACACACATCCATGCCCGAGGCAGGATTTGAACCTGCGACCGTAGCGGTCGCTCGGTTCCAGACTGTAGCGCCTAGAACCGCACGGCCACTCCGGCCGGCTCTGAGAACGAAATGTAACATCAAATTTATGTAATAACCGAGAAATCATAGGGTACTCAAACACATTATCTTCAGCGACTTAAGAGGTAACAGTCAAATCTTGAGGGCTAACGCTCAATCAACTACAATAGTAATTATATTTAAAACAATAAATATCAATTTTCTGAAAGGGACAAAATCTCACCACATTTATGGAACTTAATTAACCAAATGAGTCAATATTCACTGAGCCGCTAGCGTTTGCTTACCACGGCCGCAGTAAATTTTATAGTCGTTACATCAGTCAGGGAAGCAAGAGCTTCCAATAAGAATAAGACTCAATTTCCATCTCAGAGGCGGCCTAGAACATATGAAACAATTAATTTCCGGCCCGAATGATAAGATAAGCAGACATTGAACAAGCTGCAGTTAAAAGAAATTTTAAAACGCAACAATATGGCACTCAGATAATGTCAAACAGAGGCAAGGTAAATTTCTTGAGACGGAGTGAAAAACGATCGCGAGGGATTGTTGGCCGGGATGTCCCTTTCCGGGACATTTGGCCGCCGTGTTGCAAAGTCTTATTTCAGGTGACGCCACAATGGGCGATTTGCGTGTCGGTAATGACGTCAAACGATGATGAGGACAACACAACACCTAGTCCATGAGCGGAGAAAATCTCCAACCCGGTCGGGAATCGAACCGGCTGTATGGTAGGCAAATATGTTACCACTCAGCTAAGCAGGCGAACTGAGACGGAGTGATGGAGAACCACAGGCAACCCAGCGTAGCGGAAGCAGATTCAACACGTGAGCACATACGACAATTGAGTTACGAGTGCCTTACCCGCGAAAGGCAGAGCAGACGGCACCAAAAAATGAACAGCACTACAACACCCACGTCAGCAACTATGCATCCTTAATCCAGGGTAAACCGGCTGCGTCGACATTAGGTCCAAGCATTGCTGACCATACAGCTCTACCGAACACCGGCCACTTAGACAATCGTGCGCCCGTTAGCTCCGTGAACAGCTCTCCGTACGTCACGTGTGCCTCTTGTGTCGCTCTCCTTAAATGCCGCCGACTACCTGCCCATGTGGTCAGCAACCCTCCCAGGAACTATAACCAAAGGCACAACTAACAGGCGACCGATGCGCCACCCGGCGACTAGACAGAGAACGATCGCGCCAGTAGGCAAAGATGTAAAGATGTAAACACATAGAACGAGCCGACACAGTTCAAGAAGCATTCTCTACCTGAAGTACATGTACACAATGGCCACGCTGAAGAGAGACGAATGACGGATGTAAACAAGTGTCCCTGGCAACACAAGGCAATCTAGGATACAATGAGTAGAACGAGTGCATAGATAAGTGAAGTTCTTGATTTTACTTGGAAAACCGTTAGAAGTCAACTTCAATTATTAATTAATAGATCGAAAACGAATGTTTTCGAACATACGTTTACATAAACTTTTGTTGTTCTTTTGGTGTTAGGAACCTGTCTTCAAAATTTGTAAAAGTATTTTTGAAACACCCTTATTACACTGGTGCATCATATAAATTATTTCTCAACGGTGTTTTTTGTCGGTATGCCATATATCCCGTACTACTTAATCAAACTTGCTGACTGAGACATAATTTTCAAGATTTCATTCGCCACCTAGGACGAAAAATACACAAATAATTTAAAGTTATTGTTTTCATTAAAAATTATTTTGAAAAGAATTTTATAAAAGCGATGTAGACGATGCAATCCATTCACAGTCTCTTTAACTAACATGCACGGCAGCTGTTGCAGTTGTTGAGATTCTTTACGCAAGCGTTATACACCAACAATCGAAAATCTAATTTTACTATTATGCACAACAGCTGTTGGAGTTGTTCACTTTCTTTAGTAAACTGTTGTGTACTGCGCGAATACTCCGAATTACATCAACGTACATCATCACAGGTATGTATACTTTATTTTTATAATTTAATTTATTTAACATTTTATTTGCCATTACTTAAGCGCGTTTGCAACATTGCGTTATACTCCTCCTAACCTCAGTATCACTAATCTGGATATTAGCCACTTCACAGTGTTTGCAACGTTACTCTTACCCTTCTCCTAACCTTAATATAATTAATCTGCATCAGCAACGAAGAAAGAACCAACATTTACTAACGATAGTATTTATTTTTTATCAGGTTTTCCTAACAAACAATTAATTACAAAAAACAAAAACTGTTAAATGTCTGATAACTTTTTTCTTCTGTATTTCATATTTTCACGATGCCACGGGGCAGAATATGCAGACCGAGAGGGAGACCTCCAACCAGAGGGCGTTCCACACCATTTGAAGAAGCCACAGAACGCAGGAGAAGAAATACCAGACAAACTAACGAGCAAAGACAACTTCGACTTCAGTAACATAGAGATGCCCAACGCAGTCGCAGGCAAACCGATTCAATGCTCAACGGCAACAGTTAGTGAAAGACAACGACTTTGTGTCACCAAGTTATCTACCTCACTTTTTTCAAAATAGCAGTGCAAGAAGACAACTACATAAATTTCCAAAACTATTCTGTCCGTCTTTTTCCTAAAGACATAGTAGTGGTAATACGGACCAAATGTGTGTACATTGCTCTACAAGACTGTTTGCAGGGGACTTCTGTGAAAATTCAGCTACTTTGTGTTGCCACAAGGGAAGGTAAACTTAACGCCATTAACTTTTGTGAAGAGCTTCAAAGCCTTACAGAGCAGAATAATGACTATTACCAAGAACTAAATAGAAAAAATCAGACAATGTAATAATGGTCTGGCATTCGCTTCAGTTCAGTTTAACTTGCTAAACATTGCTGCCTGTGATTCATATTCTTTTAAACGTAAATGGACACGTGTATAATATAGTAGGAAGTTTGCAACCTCTTACAGGGGTTGCGGCAACTTAACGCTGGCCTCTTCGTTATAGATCTTGATACTGGAATGCTATACTTTTATTAATAAAAATACTTGCATTTACTTATTTCTCCATTATTACACTACTCGCCATTAAAATTGCTACACCAAGAAGAAATGCACATGATAAACGGATATACATTGGACAAATATATTATACTAGAACTGACATGTGATTACATTTTCAAGCAATTTGGGTGCATAGATCTTGAGAAATCAGTACACAGAAGAAACCACCTCTAGCGGTAATAACGGCCTTGATACGCCTGGGCACTGAGTCAAACAGAGGTAGGATGGCATGTACAGGTATAGCTGCCCATGCAGCTTCAACACGATACCGCAGTTCATCACGAGTGATTGGCGTATTGTGACGAGCCAATTGCTCGGCCACCACTTACCAGACGTTTTCAGTTGGTGAGAGATCTGGAGAAAATGCTCGCCAGGGCAGCACTCGAACATTTACTGTATCCAGAAAGGCCCGTACAGGACCTGCAACATGCGGTCGTGCATTATCCTGCTGAAATGTAGGGTTTCGCAGGGATCGAATGAAGGGTAGACCCACGGGTCGTAATGCATGTGAAATGTAACATCCACTGTTCAAATGGCCGTCAATGCGTACAAGAGGTGACCGAGACGTGTAACCAATGGCACCCCATACCATCACGCCGGGTGATACGCCAGTATGGTGATGACGAATAACGAATACACGCTTCCAATGTGCGTTCACCGCGATGTCGCCAAACACGGATGCGACCATCATGATACTGTAAACAGAACCTGGATTCATCCGAAAAAATGACGTTTTGCCATTCGTGCACCCAGGTTCGTCGTTGAGTACACCATCGCAGGCGCTCCTGTCTGTGATGCAGCGTCAAGGGTAACCGCAGCCATGGTCTCCGAGCTGATAGTCCATGCTGCTGCAAACGTCGTCGAACTGTTCGTGCAAATGGTTGTTGTCTTGCAAACGTCCCCACCTGTTGACTCAGGGATCGGGTCGTGGCTGCACGAACCGTTACAGCCATGCGGATAAGATGCCTGTCATCTCGACTGCTAGTGATAAGAGGCTGTTGGGATCCAGCACGGCGTTCCATATTACCCTCCTGAGCCCACCGATTCCATATTCCGCTAACAGTCATTGGATCTCGACCAACGCGAGCAGCAATGTCACGATACGATAAACAGCAATCGCGATAGGCTACAATCCGACTTTTATCAAAGTCGGAAACGTGATGGTACGCATTTCTCCCCCTTACACGAGGCATCACAACAACGTTTCACCACGCAACGCCGGTCAACTGCTGTTTGTGTATGAGAAATCGGTTGGAAACTTTCCTCATGTCAGCACGTTGTAGGTGTCACCACCGGCGCCAACCTTGTATGAATGCTCTGAAAAGCTAATCATTTGCAAACCACAGCATCTTCTTCCTGTCGGTTAAATTTCGCGTCTGTAGCACGTCATCTTCGTGGTGTAGCAATTTTAATGGCCAGTAGTGTATATTACCTATCTGTGACTGGCCAGGATGGAGTGCGAATTATTCGAAAGGGTCAACTAATATAGCATTATACCTAATAGTCATAAAACAAAAATCACCTACGACGCGTAAGCCCGATGTAAAAGTAAGCATTGCGGAACTTAGGTGTATTCCACCTTTGAACTAGTAGATATCCTCCGATATATGCGAAGAAACGACACGACACGCAAGTCGCTGGTATTTGGTCGGACGTCGGAAGCCGCTTTCTTTCTCAGTTGGCGATTACTGCAAAATATGGGGGACATCCTTCGCGTGCAGGTCTTTCTGAATGTCGAAAAGCCGCTGCTGGGCAGAAGGTGCTCCATCATGGCAAGTAACAGGCTATCTTATCGGCGACTGACAGCCCAAATCGCGGCGATAATCTCGGAACTGGAGCGGGATTCAGGGAAGCTGCCCGACTTCAAGGAGGCCGCCGCCGCGGCGAGTGGGCGCTCGCGCGCGGCTTATGGACGTCCAGAGTGGCAAACACTTAAAGCCGGTGACGTCAGCAAACAGGTTCCTCCGAGTCACCGCCGGACGCCGGCGGGACGTGCATGTGCGCTTCCTCCCCTCCTTTTATCACTCGGAAACGTCCACGTTTTACTTGTACCCGTAGCACCAGACTGTAATGTGGATTCCAGGAAGGAGCGAAGATATGTGCTTTAAAGCCTCATGCCGAGGTCATGGAGACAGAACACAGGCTCCACTTAGGAGAGGATGGCGAATGGTATTTCCCATATTTCCCGTGTGCTTCACACAGAAACGGTCTCGGCATATGCCTAAAGCGATTTAGGGAAACAGTGGCAAATCTGCAGAGAACCTGTAACACACCCGTCAAGTTTCTGATAATTTTCCCAGTAAGAATGAACATGGGTTCAAAAAAACTATTGTGACACCGAGGTCGCTTTGTTCGTTCACGAGAGGCAGAAATCAGTAGATACAGACGCACAGATAGATGCCATGTTCCTCGACTTCCGGAAGGTGTTCGGTGCAGTTCAGCACTGCGCCACTGAACAAAATATGAGCGAACGGAATTAAGAAAAACTGTGTCATTGGACTGAGGAGTTTCTAGCAAACAGAACTCGGCATGTCATTCTGAAGGGAGAGAAGTCTTCACATGCAAAAGAAACTTCGGACGTGTCCTAGTGGAGTGTTATAGGACCATTACTTTACGCAATATATACACTATGTGATCAAAAGCATCCGGACACCTGGCTGAAAATGACTTACTAGTTCGTGGCACCCTCCATCGGTAATGCTGGAATTCAATACGGTGTTGGTCCACCCCTGGCCTTGATGACAGCTTCCACTATCGCAGGCATACGTTCAATCAGGTGCTGGAAGGTTTCTTGGGGAATGGCAGCCCATTATTCACGGAGTGCTGCACTCAGGAGAGGTATCGATGTCGGTCGGTGAGGCCTGGCATGAAGACGGCGTTCCAAAACATCCCAAAGCGGAGCACAATACAGATGTAGGTGTAAATTTTGCTAATGCACTAATAACACGTAGAGGCACCGTTTTCACAAAATCCTGCACCCATTCTAATCAACAGTAACTGAATATAAGGAAATGGATTATGGCTGTTAACGCTTGATACTTTTTTCCTTTCTAGTTTCCTAATAACTAGAACAGAGTGGATCTTTTCACGCTGATCAATATTAATTGAAGACTAAGAACCTGGAACATGACTTTTGGGTTAATACTTGAATGGCGGAAACAATTGAAATTTCGACATATCCATTTCATAGCCGAAGAACTCCAATAAAAATAATTTTTTAACAAAACAACAGAAAAGGCAATGCTAAGAACCAACCAGGATTAATTAATAGTCTGCATGATCTATACATATTATAAAATGTATGTACATGTGCATGTTCGGCTCCTGGTAAACCACCGTACCGATTTCAGCCTAACTTGGTACACTTTTCACTTACTGTTTGGAAAGAATCCCTGTGGTGGTAAGAACAACCTATCCATAAAAGAGGTCGGGTTGGGGTGAAAATGAAGTTTAGCTCACAGCGCGCGGATATTCAGAATTTACTCATCCAGTATTTGAGAATGAGAGCACTTAGTGACATGCAACAAATTTTACATACAATTTCAAACTTTCACGAACCTTTTCCTTGCCGATAACGCCCGCAACATGATGAAACGAAAAAGGTTTATCGCCGCTATTCCTACAATGAATCCGCCGCATCAGGTCTGCCGTTTTATTACTTCTTTCCTAATAACTGTATCGCGACACATCTTTGTAGACAGTATTCAGATATACCACTGAATGTACCCGCAAAATAATATCATTGTACGACACACAGTTCAGGAGACGTGACGCCATAAAGATAGAGCTGCATGAAAACTACACTGAGATCGAAATTCGCTGCAGACAGAGGTGAAAACTGTGTGTGAAATATGCTGACTATATGTGACATGTGGATACTCTAACAAAGCTGCGACTGTAAAGCTTGCCTTCGATTTCAACCAATCTTGGTACATATAGTACTTACTGTTGTTGTTGTAGTCTTCAGTCCAGAGACTGGTTTGATGCAGCTCTCCATACCACTCTACCCTGTGCAAGCCTCTTCATCACCCAGTACCTACTGCAACCTACATCCTTCTGAATCTCTTTAGTGTATTCATCTCTTGGTCTCCCTCTGCGATTTTTACCCTCCACGCTGCCCTCCAGTACTAAATTGGTGATCCCTTGATGCCTCAGAATATGCCCTACCAACCGATCCCTTCTTCTAGTCAAGTTGTGCCACAAATTTCTCTTCTCTCCAATTCTATTCAATACCTCCTCATTAGTTATGCGATCTACCCATCTAATCTTCAGCATTCTTTTGTAGCACCACATTTCGAAAGCTTGTCCAAACTACACTCCTGGAAATTGAAATAAGAACACCGTGAATTCATTGTCCCAGGAAGGAGAAACTTTATTGACACATTCCTGGGGTCAGATACATCACATGATCACACTGACAGAACCACAGGCACATAGACACAGGCAACAGAGCATGCACTATGTCGGCACTAGTACAGTGTATATCCACCTTTCGCAGCAATGCAGGCTGCTATTCTCCCATGGAGACGATCGTAGAGATGCTGGATGTAGTCCTGTGGAACGGCTTGCCATGCCATTTCCACCTGGCGCCTCAGTTGGACCAGCGTTCGTGCTGGACGTGCAGACCGCGTGAGACGACGCTTCATCCAGTCCCAAACATGCTCAATGGGGGACAGATCCGGAGATCTTGCTGGCCAGGGTAGTTGACTTACACCTTCTAGAGCACGTTGGGTGGCACGGGATACATGCGGACGTGCATTGTCCTGTTGGAACAGCAAGTTCCCTTGCCAGTCTAGGAATGGTAGAACGATGGGTTCGATGACCGTTTGGATGTATCGTGCACTATTCAGTGTACCCTCGACGATCACCAGTGGTGTACGGCCAGTGTAGGAGATCGCTCCCCACACCATGATGCCGGGTGTTGGCCCTGTGTGCCTCGGTCGTATGCAGTCCTGATTGTGGCGCTCACCTGCACGGCGCCAAACACGCATACGACCATCATTGGCACCAAGGCAGAAGCGACTATCATCGCTGAAGACGACACGTCTCCATTCGTCCCTCCATTCACGCCTGTCGCGACACCACTGGAGGCGGGCTGCACGATGTTGGGGCGAGAGCGGAAGACGGTCTAACGGTGTGCGGGACCGTAGCCCAGCTTCATGGAGACGGTTGCGAATGGTCCTCGCCGATACCCCAGGAGCAACAGTGTCCCTAATTTGCTTGGAGTGGCGGTGCGGTCCCCTACGGCACTGCGTAGGATCCTACGGTCTTGGCGTGCATCCGTGCGTCGCTGCGGTCCGGTCCCAGGTCGACGGGCACGTGCACCTTCCGCCGACCACTGGCGACAACATCGATGTACTGTGGAGACCTCACGCCCCACGTGTTGAGCAATTCGGCGGTACGTCCACCCGGCCTCCCGCATGCCCACTATACGCCCTCGCTCAAAGTCCGTCAACTGCACATACGGTTCACGTCCACGCTGTCGCGGCATGCTACCAGTGTTAAAGACTGTGATGGAGCTCCGTATGCCACGGCAAACTGGCTGACACTGACGGCGGCGGTGCACAAATGCTGCGCAGCTAGCGCCATTCGACGGCCAACACCGCGGTTCCTGGTGTGTCCGCTGTGCCGTGCGTGTGACCATTGCTTGTACAGCCCTCTCGCAGTGTCCGGAGCAAGTATGGTGGGTCTGACACACCGGTGTCAATGTGTTCTTTTTTCCATTTCCAGGAGTGTATTTATCGTCCACGTTTCACTTCCATACGTGGCTACACTCCATACAAATACCTTCAGAAACGACTTCCTGACACTTAAATCTATACTCGATGTTAACAAATTTCTCTTCTTCAGAAACGCTTTCCTTGCCATTGCCAGTCTACATTTTATATCCTCTTTACTTCGACCATCATCAGTTATTTTGCTCCCAAAATAGCAAAACTCATTTACTACTTTCAGCGTCTCATTTCCTAATCTAATTCCCGCAGCATCACCCGATTTAATTCGACTACATTCCATTATCCTCGTTTTGCTTTTATTGATGTTCATCTTATATCCCCCTTTCAAGACACTGTCCATTCCGTTCAGCTGCTCTTCCAGGTCCTTTGCTTTCTCTGACAGAATTACAATGTCATCAGCGAACCTCAAAGTTTTTATTTCTTCTCCATGGGTTTTAATTCCTACTCCGAATTTCTGGAAAGAAATACGAGGGTGTTTGTAAAGTTCTCGGAATCACCATGAGAGGTCAGCGCCAGCACAACCAGTTGTTCACTTGATATTCATTGGACTGTTGCCTGTAAACACGCGCCACGTCACTGATCTTAGAAGAGAGCTGTGGCGGTGACGTGGCTCTGTTGTTGTTCCCGCGTAGTGATTTGCGAAGATGGAAAAAATCGAGATTCGAGCAGTGATTAAGTATTTCGTAAAAAAAGGTATGAAAGCAAAGGACATTCGTGCCGATATCCAGAATACACTGGGGGACACTGCTCCTTCATATTCAACTGTTGCCAAGTGGTCAAATGAATTTAAATATGGTCGGGAGAGCTTAGATGATGATCCGCGCCGTGGTCGGCCAAGATGAGTCACTACTCCAGAAATCGCAAAACTGCACAGAATGGTGATGGAGGATCGCCGATTTAAAGTGCGTGGGATTTCTCACGCTTACAAGATGTCATCTGAAAGGTTATATCACATTTTAACTAAAGAATAGTAATAAAAAAATCTCTGCAAGATGGGTGCGACTCTTGACCCTGGATCAAAGCGCGCCTGCACACATATGCCGTCGTCAAGGCAAAATTAGAACCGCGGGATTGCTACGGTCGCAGGTTCGAATCCTGCCTCGGGCATGGGTGTGTGTGATGTCCTTAGGTTAGTTTGGTTTAAGTAGTTCTAAGTTCTAGGGGACTTATGACCTAAAATGTTGAGTCCCATAGTGCTCAGAGCCATTTGAACCAAGGCAAAATTACACGAACTAAGGTATGAATTGTTGCCACACCCGCCTTTTTCACTCCAAAAGTGAAAATTTTTCTTGGTGGACGAAGATTCACTTCAAACGAAGAATTGATAGCCGGAGTTGACAACTATTTTGTAGGCCTGGAGGAAACTCATTTTTGAGATGGGGTCAAGGCACTGGAACATCGTTGGACCATGTGCATTAATCTACAAGGAGACTACATTGGGAAATGAAAGAAGTTTCAGTGATGTAAGTACCTTTTTTTCTATTCCGTTCCGAGAGCTTTTCAAACCACCCTCGTGCTTTGGAGGTAAGAACCACAAGCCTGCTATTGGACTGATGGTGATAATTTGGTGATGGAGAGAGAAGGTGAGGAGGAGAAGCTCGACGGACAGAGTGGAGGAGGTGATGGACACAGACGAGGGAGGAGGAGAAGTTAGACAGAGAGAGGGGGAGGAGTAGTTGGACAGAGGGGGAAGGAGTAGATGGACTAACAGAAAACTGGAATAGATACACATCCAGGCAACGCTGGGTACTCAGCTAGTTACGGTGATAAGCGCGAGAGTGATCCTGTCTGCTAGCTAGTCAGCAATCTCACGTTCAGCCTGTCCATCGATTTTCGCTAGCGCAACCCTGACGCGAGAGGCGAGACCATACACAATTTCAAGGAGAATAACCCTTTTACATTTATATGGTCATGTACGAAAGGATCTTCAGGTTTCGTAACCGTTAGGTCTACCAATAACATTGTAATCTGTATTACTAAACGGCTGCGCGGTGCCAATCTAACGGCTTCCAGGGGCAACAAAAATTTGATCGTCAATATTTCATATAATTACTGACCGAATCTACTTACGAACAAGCATAGTCTTACGTTAAAAGCTTAACATGGTTAGACAAGTATTACAGTTAGAAACTGCGTATACAGTGTGGCTAGAAACAGTTTGAAAAGCTTGTAACGTTATTGCAAGGTTTATTTGTTTAATCGTATGGTAATTTTATACAATATACAGTTGACATAAGGCAAATGATTTTATACAATATACATATGATATAAGACAAGATTAAACCTTAAAGTCTGTGTTTTTCAACCAGTTAATTAAGCTGGGTGTGAGAGTCAACAAGTCATCGGGAATTCCAGGGTATGAATGAAGTCGATAGCGTTGGATTAAATGTTCAGTTGTCTGCTCTTCTCTGTTACATTCACACATTGGTGAACTGATCCAGCCCCATTTGTACCTGACGTAGCTACAACAACCATGTCCAGTCCTTAACCCGTTGAGGTGGCACCAAAGTTTCCTCGGCAGGTCAAAACCTTTTGGCTTCTTTGTGGGTCAAGGTAATGGGCTCTTGTTCCCATGTTTTGTTGACCATTCATGCTTCCAGCTTTCATTTAGATCAAAACCATCCGCGATGAGTTGTCCTGCAGTAATACTTGCTGGTCTTCTTGATCGCAATCATTGCTGTGGCGGATGACAGAATTCCTGGTGCAGTGGTAGAGAAGGTGATGCAGAGATTTTCTTGACCTCACTCAGTAGAGCTTGTTTCGCCTTAAGTGAGGTGGAGAGATGTGACTCAGTACAGGTAACCAGTGGCATGGGGTTGATTTGATAGAACCAGTGATGCAGCGCATTGTGTCGTTAAGTTTTGTGTCTACCTTCTTCACATGTACACTTTCCAACCAGACAGGTGCACAGTACTCGGCAGCAGAGTACACGAGACTGATGCCAATCAAACGCAGTCAGCAGAGGTTCCCCAGGTGGTACCACTGAGCTTATGTAGCATGTTGTTCCTTGCAGCAACTTTATGAGAAAGCTTGGTGATGTGCTCTATGTAGCTCAGGATTCTATCTATAATGATTCCGAGATATTTTGGGAACAGATTGTACCTCAACATTTGTCCATTGAACAGAACTCTTGCTTTGTAGTTCGAAGCACGATTTGCTAGATGGAAACAAAAGACTTCAGTTTTTGATGTGCTTGGGATCAATCTCCAGGTCTTAAAGAAAGTTACAAGGTAAGTTGTGCTAAGGAATGATTGTTAAGAAAAAATTCGGTTCGTTGCAACGTTTCCTAGTTAATTATCACTGAAGTTAGTCAATCAGGCCGTTGCGCGCGTAAATTTAACCAGTGTCGCCAAACGTCTCGTAAAACAGAACAAATCTGGACATGGGACGATAATAAGGTTCGAACCCGAGCTATAAGGCTAAGCAGTCTCGTGCGCTATAATGGGCAACCTTTGGTGACCCGTGGGCCGGATTCACATACATATTTCAGCTCGCAGGCCCCATTGTCATATGACGCGATAGCAGTGCTGCTAACGCATAAAGTCAAAACCAATGGGTCTGTGACGTTAATGTTAGGGGCTAAAGGACTGATATGAATGACGCCCCTTTCGCAACAAACCACACCAACAAATTATGACTCGAAAACAGCATTGTTGGATGTATGTTTATATTCACTCAATCTTCACGTTTCCATTCATTCTGCAAAACTGTTAGTAAACAAACTATGCTCATGACATGTAAACAAATGAAATTATGTGAAGGTGGAATGCCAGGCATCTTGAAATGTCATAATGGAGAAATAAATTCCTATAAAAGTAACTTCTTGCAGCTAATTCATTATAAATTTCCCACAATTTCAACAGCTGCAGTATCCTAATGCGCGCTACGGTCGCAGGTTCGAATCCTGCCTCGGACATGGAAGTGTGTGATGTCAAAAATGGTTCAAATGGCTCTGAGCACTATGGGACTTAACATCTATGGTCATCAGTCCCCTAGAACTTAGAACTACTTAAACCTAACTAACCTAAGGACATCACACAACACCCAGTGTGTGATGTCCTTAGGTTAGTTAGGATTAAGTAGTTCTAACTTCTAGGGGACTGATGACCTCAGAAGTTAAGTCCCATAGTGCTCAATGCCATCTGAGCCATTCTAGTGCGCCCACAACACACCAGAATTAGAGAAAGAACTGTAAACATGTGAAATGAATGGTGATTTGTGGAACATACTAATTGTCCTCACAGTATCAATACGTGTTGGTAATACCGAGAATATTTTGGATGGCATCAGTACTGTTCCTCGATATTTCTAGTATTAACAATAAGATACCACTCGCCCTCAGACGGTCATTATATTGACGTATTGACAATAGTATTGAGCGTGTCAGGGCCTCCTGAATTCCATGTAAAAATTTTATCATTGCTAATGATAAGCACAAATCTTATATTGTTTACACTGCACGAAAAGGCCGAAACTGCTCACACCAATGACAGCAGAGGTTTTACAGACTGTACAATCAATAAGACGACAGTACTCCTGTGACGCGATAGCAGCGCCTGTAATACATTCGAAGACATCTGTAACATGCAGGTTTGCAGATAATATATTTGGACGCACTCCTAAGCTTTTCGAGAGAACATAAATATTTTCACACAGTGAAATACAAAAACTCGGCCATACAGCCCATAGGAAACTCACCTCGCTCGATAGCAGCTTGCCCAGGGAATGAGGTGGAATTTTTTCGTTCGGGACTGTGACAATGCACGACAGCCCATCTTCAGAAGGTTACAATTATTTTCGCACCGTACTTTAACTCGGTGGCTTGGTTCCTTACAGTTCTTCATAATTATTCATACCACAAAATAAAACTTTTCAAGATCATGTGATTGCACAGAAACCCATGTGAAACATGGCGGCTTTGTCTAAATCCAGTACGCTGAACACACAAATTTTGCAATCAGCCCTTAGGAATGCTGAAACGTTACACTTGATAAATGAATTTACAGTGGTTTATTGATTTAAAAAAAATATTCAACTGCAGATTAATGAGAGCTCTGAGTTTGAATTTTTAACACAAGATTGTTGATATCTGGATTTATGTCACTGATACTGAGTCTTAAGGTATTTTCCAGGTTGTCGTCTATTGACCTTGTACGTGTGTTGCATTTATTTGTTTTCATAAGAGAAAAAAAGTTGTTCACACTTATGTATAGTCCCAAAACGAAAAAAATTAACTTTTTGCAATTGATCTCAGCTGCCTATATTTCTCTTCTGTCAAATAAGTTTTATAAAATTCGACCAGGTTTATTTCTTCAAATTTAGATTTTAAAGACAAAATCTTTCTGAAGTTCAATAAGTTTCATTTCAAGGGTTGCTGGGGCTTTTTCTGTATCACATGTTATTGGGCAAGCAAATATAGCAAACATGCTGTTGCATTCCTGAAACCAGAAAATCTTGGGGTAAACTGTTATAATAATGATTTCATCTCATCAGCATAATTAACATAATCAACATTTTCCTGAGTTGACACTGTAGGAAAGTGGTAACCGATTCCAACTCTCATCTGCATTTTCCACAAGCGCATCTTTGTCTGAAAAGCTTTCAGATGGCTGATTAATTCGTGAATTAACTGTCCTTGTTTGTGGAGTTTGTAATTTAAGCCATTTAAATGAGCTGCGATGTCAACCAGAAATACTAAATCACAAATTCATTGGGGATTATTTAATTCGACCAATGGTTTCACTTTGATAGCCATAAAATCTGCTATTTCTTGTCGAAGATCATAAAAGCGTTTTAGCATTTTTCCCATACTCAGCCATCTCACTTCGCAATTGTAAGCGAAATCTTCATGTGCGGAGCACAGGTTGTCCAAATACTGTTTGAATTGGCGGTGATTGAGTGCGTGGGACTTAAAGCTCGTGGTAACCACGTCCCTGACATGTTTCATTTTAATTGATTTAGCACACAAATTTTGTTGGTGAATAATGCAGTGAAGAATTGTTATACTTTGTCTGTAAATATTAAGTTCAGAAGATTTTTCATTTAATATGCTAATAAAACCTTTTCGTTAAATGACCATCGCAGATGCTCCATCAGAACTTGACTCCACTACAGATTGAAAGTTTCGATGATTTTTCAACTTTGTGAAAAACATCTTCATCAGTAGTGGTCCCTTTTAATGGCAGCAATACTAATAACTCCCCATTATTTTGCAGTCCACATCTACGCCACGAACCAAACTGGCTACTTGAGCAGTGTATGACAAATCAGTGCTCTAGTGCAAAGCAGTGGAAAATGCTTCGAATGTGGCAGCATGATCACACAAACTTTTTTTTAATGTCAGCAGCCGTCATCTCAGTTCGTCGAACTACTGTTCGACGCGACAAAATTATTTGTTCAAACAATTCATTTTTATCAGGACATAGTACATCTGCAATGTCCAAGGGGCACTCCTCGACGAATTTGCCTTCAGAAAAAGGCTTTAATGACTTGGCAGTGTTTCTGCTTACTATAAGCTTTAACCAAATTCTCGCACTATGTCCTCGGTTTGGCAAACATTTGCTGTTGTTTGTCCAAACTGGAAATTAATAACATACTTTTGTCTTTCCGCAGTTGCCCTGGAAGCTGTTGTTGAGCAGTGTGTTTCGAACAAAAGTACCTTTTCATGTTATATTCTATCACAACAGGTAATGATTCATTACACAACAAGCAAAAATGTCTATTGTTTACATCGTGAAGAAGTAATAATTAGTCCATTTCTCCTGGAATTGAAAACATTCAGCATCTACTTTCCTCTTCTTAACGCCAGACATTCTGTGAATAAACTTTCGCGAGCAGTCGGTAATTTTAGTGGTATTGTTACCCACTACAAGGGTTTGCGCTTCATCGATGTGTGGGACGGACGTAGGCCGTAAATAACGCAAATAACGTGCACATTTTGCTGCTGTACTGCAGAAGCAGTGGGAGGCAGCTCTGTACTGCGCAGCACATGCACGGTGCTAATGAGGTATCGGCCGCTTCCATAGCGACAGCTGACGCAGCAACAAAAAAATGGTTCCACTGGCTCTGAGCACTATGGGACTTAACTTCTGAGGTCATCAGTCCCCTAGAACTTAGAACTACTTAAACCTAACTAAACTAAGGACATCACACACATCCATGCCCGAGGCAGGATTCGAACCTGCGACCGTAGCGGGACGCAGCAACAGAGGCCAGCTCTTGCCCCTGTGGCGCCTTGTAAACACCGGCCATCCGCTACGGCCTGAGACGTGTCACCATGCTGCGATCTGTCTGGTCAAGTCATTAAGCACGACTTTCACTGGTCTGCATCATGAGGTGCAACCAAGTGCCGAGCCTAGCCGAGCGCTGGCAGGAATATCTGTCCCGGGCGAAGTACAGTGTGAGCGCCCTGTCCTCTCCCGTGGGTATCATAAGCGGGCGGGATTGAAATCTGTCACGTCCGGATCCGGTCCGCGGGCCGCCTTTAGCCCAATCGTGGTCTACGCTATAAGGACAACTGACACTAACTGTGTCTGACGGGCAGCTTGAACTTGCGCGCGCAACGGCCTGATTGGCTGACTTCAATGCTAATTAACTCGCAAGCAGAGCAGAGCACTGATTTTTTTTTAAACAATTATTTCTCAGTACAACCTACCCAGCAACACACTTACTAGCTTTTCAGACTTCATGTCCAGAGGCTTCGTAATTTCACGTGTTCCAGTATGATGCTCTTGCAACAGATGGTCAACATTCTCTCTACGTATATATACACTCAAGAGACAAAGAAACTGGTACACCTGCCTAATATCGTGTAGGGCCCGCGCGAGCACGCAGAAGTGCCACAAAACGACGTGGCATGAACTCGACTAATGTCTGAAGTAGTGCTGGAGGAAACTGACACCTTGAATCCTGCAGGGCTGTCAACAAATCCGTAAGAGTAAGAGGGGACGGAGATCTCCTCTGAACAGCACGTTGCAAGATATCCCAGATATGCTCAATAACGATCAGGTTTGTGGAGTCTGTGTCCAGCGGAAGTGTTTAAACTAAGAAAAGTGTTCATCGAGTCACGCTGTACCAATTCTACAGTTTGGGGTATCGCATTGTCCTGTTGGAATTGCCCAAGTCGGTCGGAATGCACAATTGACATGAATGGATGCAGGTGATCAGACAGGATGCTAAAGTACGTGTCACTTGTAATAGTCGTATCTAGACGTGTCACGGGTGCCCTATCACTCCAACTGCACACGCCCCACACCATTACAGAGCCTCCACTAGCTTGAACAGTCCCCTGCTGGCATGCAGAGTCCTTGGATTCATGAGGTTGTCTCCATACCTGTACACTTGCACCCGCTTGATACAATACGAGACTCGTCTGAACAGGCAAAATGTTTCCTGTCATCAACAGTGCAATGTCGGGCCCAGGTGAGGCGTAAAGAAAGCTTTGAGTCGTGCAGTCAGCGACGGTACGTGAGTGGGCCTTCGGGTCCGAAAGCCCATATCGCTGATGTTTCGTTGAATGGTTAGCACGCTGACACTTGTTGATGGCCCAGCATTTGAAATCTGCAGCAGTTTGCGGAAGAGTTGCACTTCTGTGACGTTGAACGATTGTCTTCAGTCAACGTTGGTCCCGTTCTTGCAATATCTTCTTTCAGCCGCAACGATGTCGGAGATTTGATGTTCTACCGGATTCCTGTTATTCGCGGTACACTCCTGAAATGGTCGTACGGGAAAAATCCCCACTTTATCGCTACCTCGGAGATGCTGTGTGCCACCGCTCGTGCGCCGACTGTAACACCATGGTCAAACTCGGTTAAACCTTGATAACCTGCCATTGTAGCAGCAGTAACCGATCTCACAACTGCGCCAGACACTTGTCGTCTTATATAGCCGTCGCCGATCGCAGCGTCAAATTCTGCCTATTTACGTATCTCTGTAAATTAAATACGCATGCCTATACTAGTTTCTTTGGCGCTTGAATGTATATATACTGCGTATAGATCAAGAGGCTGAGAACCAACTCCTGGCGATACAACGCGAAACAGTAAAAGATGGTGAACTTCGAAGATTAAAGACTAGTCTTGATACACTTGTACTATCCGCTTCTGCTGGGAGTACAGGAAAAACGTTAGATCCATTATATTTTCGCTGTTTCGCTGACTGCACATGTGATTTCCAGTTATTTACATTTTGGAATTAAGCAAGCTTTCCCATCTATCGTAAATGAATAATTAATGAGGTAAGAGTCATGTAAGTTATCCTGGCGTACTGGTAACCTTAGCGAGAAGGAAGACTGCTGCATTAAGCAATATTAAAGACGAATAGAGGTCGTGTAGCTTCCAATCTGGCATAACGCTTTCTTTTCTACACCCATGGTATATAATAGTTCGGACCGTAGAATTGTGTCCATGAAAACATTTAAACTGTATGTAACCTATGAGAAACTGAATAGCTGTAAAACACTACCTGTCAATCAATGTTCAAAACAACAGTTTAGGCGCATAACTGTTCGACAACTAACGTAGTCGTCTTCGTCAGATACTACGAGTGATGACCTTACACGTGCATGGTGCCTGAATTACAGACCTTCAAACTACTTTGCAAAAAAATGGGAACGTCGACCTGACTAGACACTGGAAAAACTCCATCATTTACGCCAGAAAAGCTTCAAAAATTCTAATATGAATAGGCGATTACCTTCGTCCATAGTGGGTTTGTACAGAGTTAGATAAGAGGGAATGCAATTTGTAACAGTTGTATGTTCTAACGACAGGAATGTGTGCAACTGGTGTTAAACGTAGGAATGAAGTATTTGGATATATGGGTGTTCGTATTCCGACAACTATTGCTCAGTGAGTCTTCTCACAAGGAGAGGTCCCCAGCGGTGGGATCGACCTTTTGAAACAATCTATACTGTGATGTAAGTTGAGGTCTAACAAATCACATCCTGCAGCCATTCACCCTAATGGGCTCTGCTTTGCGAGTAATCGACGAAAAAATTTCGCATTGCTACTTTGTGCCAGGAAGGGCTCTCAACAAGGGAAGTGTCCAGGTGTTTCGGAGTGAACCAAAGCGATGTTGTTCGGACATGGAGGAGATACAGAGAGACAGGAACGTCGATGTCATGCCTCGCTCAGGCCGCCCAAGGACTACTACTGCAGTGGATGACCGCTACCAACGGAGGAACCCTGACAACAACGCCACCACGTTGATTAATACTTTTCGTGCAGCCACAGGACGTCGTGTTACGACTCAAACTGTGCGCAACAGATTGCTAAATGCGCAACTTCACTCCCGACATCCATCGCGAGGACCGTCTTTGCAACCACGACACCATGCAGAGCTGTACAGATGGTCCCAACAAAACGCCGAATGGACTGCTAAGGATTGGCATCGCGTTCTCTTCACCAATGAGTGTCACATATGTCTTCAACCAGACAATCGTCGAAGACGTGTTTGGAGGCACCCCGGTCAGGCTGAACGCCTTAGACACACTGTCCAGCGAGTGCAGCAAGGTGGAGGTTCCCTGCTGTTTTGGGGTAGCATTATTTGTGCGGCAGACTACGCAGCTGGTGGTCATGGAAAGCGCCGTAACTGCTGTACGATACGTTAATGCCATCCTCCGACAGATAGTGCAACCATATCGGCAGCATATTGGTGAAACATCCGTCTTCGTGGACGACAATTCGCGCCCCCATCGTGCACATCTTGTGAATGACTTCCTTCAAGGTTAACGACATCGCTCGACTAGAGTGGCTGGCATGTTCTCCAGACATGAACCCTATCGAACATGCCTGATATAGACTGAAAATGGCTCTGAGGACTATGGGACTTAACATCTGAGGTCATCAGTCCCCTAGAACTTGGAACTACTTAAACCTAACTAACCTAAGGACATCACACACATCCATGCCCGAGGCAGGATTCGAACCTGCGACCGTAGCGGTCTCGCGGTTCCAGACTGAAGCGCCTAGAACCGCTCGGCCGGTATAGATTGAAAAGGGCTGTTTATGGTCGACGTGATCCACCAACCACTCTAAGGGATCTACGCCGAATTGCCGTTGAGAAGTGGGACAATCTGGAGCAACAGTGCCTTGATAAACTTGTGGATCGTATGCCATGACGAACACAGGTATGCATCAATGCAAGAGGACGTGCTACTGGGTATTGGAATTACCAGTGTGTGCAGCAGTCTGGACCACCACCTCTGAAGGTCTCGCTGTATGGTAGTTTTCATGAGCAATAAAAAGGGCGGAAATGATGTTTATGTTGATTTCTATTCCAATGTTCTGTACAGGTTCCGGAACTCTCGGAACCGAGGTGCTGTAAAACTTTTTTTGATTTGTGTACTAATAACAGATGCAAGATGATGTTGATTCTAATGCTGTCAATTACAAGACTCCCTGTGTGAAATGAGTTTGATCTTTATGTTTATACAGTTTATTGATTTAAATGTAATTTTTTCTACTCCTTTGTCACGTCGTATGAAATATATCATTTGGTCTCATTTTTCTTCCTATCAGTCCTTTTCCACTTGGAATACTTGTTCACGTCATTTTGATTATTGTTACGTATTAACTTCTATTTAATCGCTTCCATTTTTTCATCTCACATTTTTGCCCATATTAGTGCATTTATTATTTCTATTTCTCATTTTGTATGAATTTCATTTCACTGATAATCCATTAAATCATCATTCTCGTTTTTTTTGCCCATAGTGCAATAAGAATTCAGGTTTTAAAGGTTTGCTTGACGATTGCCATCCAAATAGATGTACATCTTGTAGCGAAAAATACGTTCTTGACAACATTGCACATTCAAGATAAATATATTATTTCATCTTTTGTTTTTTAAGAGACAGATCGGCATTTTTAAAAGCTGAAACATTATAACAGATAAATCAATTTTTAAGTTGAAACGTTGATTAAAACGATGGGGTGAAGGAATACAAAAGAAAGAAATTACATGTAAACGAGTTAATTGAATAAAAATAGTTCTCAAAGTCATTTAGATAAAGATTTAAAAATAGATAAGAAATGCCATTATCTGACGAGATCGAACCAACAGCCTTTCGCATGTGTGGTGAGTATCTTCATTATTATGCTACGCTATCACTCTGTAGATTGTTACTGTTTTTTAACCTACTGAGCATCACGCGGAATTCCGATTTTTTTGTCGATTACTCGCAATCGAGAGCCCATCAGGATGAATTTTTGCAGGGTGTGATTCCTTGGACCTTAATCTACATCACCGTACAGATTCTGTCAAGTAGTCGATCACACTGCGGCTACCTATACTTGTCAGAGTAAACAATTAATACTTGTGTGTAATAACAGCATACACAATGGCGTACGAGATCATGTACAAATGATACTCACTGCTACAAATTACGAATCATCAAAGTGAAATACCGCATTAAACAATGACGAATATAGTGTCAGGCCTATTGCGCATGGTATCATTTGATCGCTAAAGTAGACAGCGAAAAGAATCAATAAATTCGCTGCTCGAATTCCAGCGACCTCTACGGATACAGTTCTATGGAAACGAGAAGCCGAGGAGACGTGGGCGTAGTGTATTGCGACTGAGGATACGAATTCCACTGGCACAAAGACGAAAGTTGCTTCGGGAATAGCATAAGGTCCGATTCTACTCGTCTGTTTCGACCAATGATGTCATATTTCGAGTGAAGACGATCGTTTACCTTAGTTACTAATATAATCACACGTAACATTTAGTAACAGGCCGGTTACATTCTTCAAGATGGCGGCCACAATATGGACTATTACGCTCATGAATAAACGTAAAAAACGTAAAAAAACACGCGAAGTATTTCAGATAGCAAACCGAACAGCTGCGAAAGTGAAGGGGCTTTGGACGGGGACAAACTCTTTTATTAAAAAAAAGTTAATGAAGCTAAAATCATTCCACCGTAAACAAAAAATCGAAAATAGGGCACGCGAATTCATCTGGAATAAATCAAACGAAGATATACAGAAAATACAAAATGGGAATCGAAGTAGCTCAAACGGAGAAGACAGCGATACCACACATCCCTTCACCAAAACAACAAAATAATGGAGAAATGAGATAAAAAAATTTGTCTAGAATAAGCGGAACATAGAAACATAAAAATTGCACAATTGGAATCGAATCTTTCCCTTGACTTACAGAGCTCAAACGAAGGCACTGCTACCAGATACTCTTCCTCAAAGCAACTACATAATCAAACACCACCACACAAAAATTCTTCCAAGACGAAGCAAACGAAAATATTAAAAAAAGGACACACACACACACACACACACAATGGAAATCGGAATGTACGCTCATCTTATACTGCTCAAACGAAAACAACTATAACAGGTACCTTACCCAACGCTTCTCTCCCCCCCTCCCCCCCCCCCCCAAAAAAAACCGCGTAAACGAATTTGTCTAAAATAAACCAGAAAAAAATCACACAATAGGAATCTAATTCCTCGCTTGACCAAGATGGCTTAACGAAAATAGGGGAACCGTACACCCCAACCCCCAGAAATCAACGAATTAATCCGCGAGCGCGCGCGCGCACACACACACACACACACACACACACACACACACACACACACACACATTCCTCCAGAATAAAGCGAAAGGAAATATATGCCAAAAAAATTATCATCCAGAATAAAGCGAAAGAAAATACAGACCAAAAAAATTATAATCGCAATAAAAGCGAAAATGAGAAAGTTTGAAAACAAACAATAAATACCAAAGACTCAATCCCATTTAACCACAAACTACATCACAAAAACACACGTCCACGACAAGAGTGATTCATAACTACCAACAACACGACACCTAAAAGAACAATCGATTTCAAATACGTACTCTTCAATGACATCTGATTTGAGACAAAAAAGCAAATTATCTGAAAGAAACCTAAATTATCAATAACATTGCTACTCATTTCACTCGCGATCATTTGTGCAATGCGACCATTTGAGCAATGCACTTAGGTTGCTGGCTAGCATCACCACTCAAAAACTTCCCACATTACAAAAGCAGCCAAATAATTGTAAGAAATAACATTACATTTACAATTACTAATCGTTTCACTCGCAACAGTTTAAGTTGTGCTTGGAAGTTCCTGGCTAACCTTACCCTCTGAAATTGTGCCAGATATAGAAAGAAACAGCTAAATATGAGGAAAAAGTAAAATAAAAATAAAAACGCTACATATTTCTCTGTCGACGATTGAAGCTATGCACCTGAGTTTTCACCAAAACCACACTCACGTACATCACCACGTATTTGGAATAAACAGCATAGTTTACAAACATCATACATTACACTTGAACAAGACAAGCGCAGACAACATTTGATAACAGGCCGTTCACATTCTCAGCAACCTATCGTTTAAAGCCAACTAGTTAGAAAATCTAATAAACCATTATTTCTTATCATTCTTGAATGGAAAAGGTGTATTTCAAGATACCATAGTGACACGTTCGACTTGTCGAACAATGTATGTAAGAGCGAATAAAGGCTTACTTGGCGCGGAAACTTCGTAGGAGAATCTACAAGTTGCGTAGTACTTCGATTTTCCTGTCAGTACTAGATTTATAAAAATCATATACTCCAACACAAACTGCCTCAGACAAACCTTGATAAACAGTCTGAATGACTGATTTGCGAAATCAGATTGCCTGAATACAACTGCAATGTTAAAAATCTACATATTCATTAAATATGCGTGCCTGTGACAATTTATGTTATGCGTCCGCAGAAATGTGAGTTCCATTCGACGCCCATAGTTTGGGTGCCACGTATTGTGGCGGAGCTCAGATGTCTGTTGATGACTTACCCTTCTGACTACTATTGCTTGTTAGGTGTTACTACCGCACTTCAACTTTTTCCTATGATTTCGTTGTCACGACGGACACAGTCATGTTGTTCGCCAGTCGCCTCGTCTCAGACTGTTGCTAAGCAATGGCATGGCCCGTACAGGGTCCCTTGTATTGTTGAAAAATGCGTCACGTTGTGTTGTTTACTCTTAGAGAATATGGAGCAAATAAAAAACGCATAATTAAGGAAACCATCCAGCGATAATAGCAGGGCGGTAACTAAGCTGAAGCAATTGAGGCAATGCCGATGAGAATAAGGTGCCCCTTAATTTAGAAAAAAATAACAAAAATAAAAAATAACGAAGAATGAGGGAATATTCTAAGGGGAAGGAAAAGTGGACTATTTAGTACAATCAATCAGTCACGAGAAGTCTTCCCTGTGCTAAAACAACGAAAGACTATTTCATCAAAAAAATGTTCAAATGTGTGTGAGATCTTATGGGACTTAACTGCTTAAGTCATCAGTCCCTAAGCTTACACACTATTTAACCTAAATTATCCTAAGGACAAACACACACACACATGCCCGAGGGAGGATTCGAACCTCCGCCGGGACCAGCCGTACAGTCCATGACTGCAGCGCCTAACACCGCTCGGCTAATCCCGCGCGGCACTGTTTCATCAATGCAAATCATTTACCTCCTTTATGGACGTCAGAGATCAATATTTATTACCTAGCGAACATCAGTTAATTGAACGTATAGGGTGTTCCAGGAGGAATAGTCAATTTTCAGGGATACGACAGCAACGAACATTCGAAGAAACAAAAGGCTAGTAAACATTAGCTCTGAAATATATACCTTAAGAACTATTAATATTTGTTTCATAGAGAACATGTGTTTCACAATAGTGAAGGTGAACAAGTGCTCATAGCTCTTACGGCAAGAATTTTGGCGCCCATGTTTACTAAACACTTTCGCTCCGAATGACCGTTCTGTTACGTTCATAAGTATTGACCATTCCTCCTCGGACCCCTTTGTATGCAACGAAAGGGACTAGACGTGAGCATACGTTTCGAACAGTGGTATAAAGGAGCAATGATGTGAAAGGAAAAATCAAGTCACAGTTTAAATTTTGACCTTTAACTCTCTGAGGGCCAAGTAAACACCACTAGAATTTACCCTAGTGGGGCAAGAAAAATTGTTTGCAAATTTCAAATTTCTTTTACTTGTAATACATTTGTTTTATTGTCTTGACATGTTTTATACATTGAGTTTGTAAAAATTCACTTAAACAACAACAAAATATTAGCATTAAATGTGGTCACTACAGGTAACCACCACCCCATTACAGTATAAAAATTCGAAATTTGGTGGTTGAACTTTGAACTAACTAGTTTTTAATTTTCTTGGTATATCCTGAAACAGTTCTTGCCTGCTCTCAGACACAAAGGTACTTGGCACACTGAACACATCCACATTGTTCGCACTGGATTTTTCTTTGAACTGCAAACTGCGCATCTTCTAGATGATGAGTGAATTGGTTGTTGTTTACTGCTTTCATGGCGAATGCTTTCGTCTACGTATGGTTTGTGTGATTTGATCTGGGTTGCTATACTACTTTGGGATGCAGAAGAAACGTTAGCTGCCACTGAAACTATTTTTGGAGCCAACAAGATTTTGTACACCTTTCGACGGAAGTCTTTATTGGAAAATTGCTCCATTTCGATTTCTTTGTGCATAATGAACCCGTTTGTCACACTGCAGTCTAAAAAGTGAAGAAACAATCTCATCCACCATGTCTTGCTTTTTCTGTCAATAGCATATCCTGACTTAAGTCGATCAAAATTATCCACGTAGTTCATACTGGAATTGTAGTCTTTCAATACAGTTGGACAAGTGATATTGGTTATTGCTCCATCTTTCATTTTTCAAGTTACTGTGGACACATCTGATGGTGAATGACATGTTGAAATCAAGTTGACTGCCCTGTTATCTTTACATCTATAGATTACTATGCCATCATTGCTTATTTTGTAATCGAATTCCCCTCTTTCCAGTTCCTTTTCCTCCTTGAGTTTTGGTATGTTTTTCCTTCTGGGATTTATTGTTCCACAAGCGTACACACCATTGGATTTTATGTCCTTGAACAGATCATATGATGTAAAATAATTGTTCATAAAAATAATATGATTCTTTCCACGAAGACAACTGGTTAAATTTAGAACCACACGACTGCATACAAGACTAGAAGTTGCACAGCTTGTCGTGAATGTGGGGTCATTTCCATCACTGCCATCACTGTCAATACTGCTGTCACTAGAAGATATTTCTTCAAATAAAATTCGGTGGCATTAGTCCTCAGTTATTCCTTTTCGGCTAGACATATTCCATGGAGACGAAGGAAATATACTGGGTGGAGCAGAAGGGCGGTGGTTAGCAGCACTAACCACACAGAAATTTGTCTGTAAAACATGGAAAATTCTATTTCAGTTTAAAGTTACATTACACGTAGACTTATATGTGTTCAACACATAAATATAAGCAACTACCTACCAAAAATAGTCGTATAAAGAAGAGCTACAGAGAACAGTGCACGCCGCTTCCAGTAACAGTGCTAACAATGAAGAAGTATCAACTATTGTTCTGAATACGCGGCAAAAATTCGCGCAGAAGACCTGCACTGCCATCTAGCGGCATTTTAGGCAAGAATTAGGTGGTTGGCAGAGAGACTACTGGCCCATGAGCGGTAAAGGGAGAAAATATTATGTAGTTAGCCACAGTGACCACCGCCCATTGAAACCGTCTACGTATGTGGTTAGTTACAGTTTTGCCTGCCCTTCAAAGAGTTATGGTGTTGTAGAGGCTCAGGGGTTAACCAAGAAACAAGCCCACTATGGTAGAATTAAAATACTTGTTCCGGGAGTACTTCCAAGATGACATTAAAGGCACCAAATTCAAAGCGTTGAACGAGCAGGTAAGAAACTCACCTTACACTGAAAGACAGATTCAGTGACGTTCATAATGCTCCGACACACATTATTCGTAAGAGTATGAAATCTAAAGAACGAAATGCAACAAAAGGCCTAGAAACATAATCAGACCCGTTTCCGATTCAGTATAAACCAGTAGAAATAATTAATACAACAGCTAAGGCTCTGTAGTCTGAGAGTATGGACGCCGAAGTTGCGTGGCACTTCTTTAGGCTCTGTAGTCTGAGAGTATGGACGCCGAAGTTGCGTGGCACTTCTTAAGAACAATGCTGTCAGAAACAAAGATGGAAGATTAGGTTTTGACGCCCCGTCGACTACGAGGTCATTAGAGGCGGAGCGCAAACTACGACAGGGGAAGGATGTCTAAGGAAGTGGACTATCCGTTTTAAAAGAATCATTCTGACATTTGCCTCAACCGATTTTGGGGAAAATTACTAAAAATGTCATACTGGATGGGCGGACGGAGATTTGAATCGATGACCTTCCGAGTGCGAGTCCAATGGCTTGCCACTGTAGCATATTGCTCGGACGCTTTCAAAACTAGTAAACACCAAAGAATCATGCGACAAACTACTTGCCGAAACTTTCAACCTCTGTGAAAGACCGGAAATTGAGTGCAAAACTGCCTAACAGACGAACTGAAGCAGTACTGAGACACTTCCATGAACTTTGTGAGGATGAGTGGCAGACACAGCCCGTAACTTGGCTGCAAGTAAATCTTTTTTTATCCTATCATTGACAATATTTATTCCAAACAAAATACCTGGTTTTAAAGAATGCAATTGTTTCAGAGCGCTTGTGGCATACCTATCGCTTGTGAGTAAGACCTTGGAAATGAATCACCAAAGTTTTTCAACTACATTTTGAAATGGTTCAAATGGATCTGTGCACTATGGGACTTAACATCTGTGGTCATCAGTCCCCTAGAACTTAGAACTACTTAAACCTAACTAAGCTAAGGACATCAGACACATCCATGCCCGAGGCAGGATGCGAACCTGCGACCGTAGCGGGCAAACTCGTTCATCCATGGGAACTAGTTCACTGCTGATCGTTGTTTTTTGGGAACCGTTCATTTTTACTCGTTCACCGTTCATTTGTGCTTGGTATATGGTTCTTATGAAAAACTGAAAACTAGTAGTGTAGGTGACTGAAGGATGGAGAGCAGCAAGAGGGGGCACTTGCCTCCCCTCCTGGAGTATAGAGTTTTTATGCATTACAGAATTCTTACACAATTTTAGAAGTAATTTCTGTGATTCTGTAGAACCTCTCGTTTAGCCAACCGCAGCTTTGTGTGGCTGATCGCAGGGAAATAATATAGGGTGGCGCACGGAAAACAGGCCCCGAATACAGACTGCTCGCCAATTACGGACGATGTGTTGCCCGTTACGAGCAGATACAACAAACAGACAAACATGTAATAATTAGGCTGTGAAGAAATAACAACCTAATGCAAGCAACGATTGCGAAACAATCGATGACGATGTGTAGAGATCTGAAGACGAGAACATGAAAACCTCACGCGACGCGCATGGGATAGCTCATTTAGTCTAGTAAACCTGTTGATGATTGTTTCCCAACTTAATAGAGCACAAGTGTCTTGTATAAAATTCTTCGATTCGACTTGCACTACATAGCTATGGTACGTTGTAAACAATAATCGCCTACACCTATATATACTTCACGTCGTCTCCGAGTTCGTAGGCGAAGTAGAGACTTTATGGAAGCATAAAATAAAATGTGGTTTTCTCATACTTCTGTCACACGTTTAGTAAAAATTAGATTTTTATGTTCCATTATTAAAGTTAATGCGGCAATAATAATAACAATTAAGTTCGCAGTAATAAAGTTTTTGGTTTGAAAGCTCCTTCTGAACTAATGTTTTTGAGATAATAAGTAAATACGATTTTATGGCAATCTATCTCTTTTCAAATGGAGAGGCACCGCTTTTCCTACTGAGCCAAAATGACCCACAACCCACTTTTTTTTCTTTTTTTTCAAAGAAACCAAACTAGCAGGTAATGCAAATTGGAAACAACCAAACTTAAAAATAATTAGAGCCTTTCTAAATGTAATATTTTGTATATGAAAGATACACGAGAATCGTTTTATATGAATTTTCTTACACTAAAAATTAAGCGAATTATTGAAAGTTAGCTGCTAAATCAAGTCGATGAAACCAAAAAATATATGTATAACAAAAAAAACTTGCCTTGTTATAAGTATGTCTTCTGCTGTTCATCGATATAATGAAGTGAGCTGATATGCTCTTTTGTTACCTGAAAAGACGTACCTGTTACATAAAACGTAATTTTTATGTAATTCAAGTAACTATAAAATACTTTCTGATTACCGCTCGTGGACGCTGAACAGCCAGAACCAAGTGCAAGAACAGTCTGGAAAACATGTAAAATAGGCGAGCGCAGTGAACGAAACGAACAGCTGGATACTGAACTAACTAGGAGCAGTCAGCAGTGGAACTGAGACAGGTGGTCATGCGAAGAACGACGAGTGCGGCCGAGGGAGACCGAGATTGAGACGAGCACGCGACCGAGGCTGGAACGATTACTGCCGAAGTGACCGCCGCGACCGATGTGAATTAGGGAACTATGAACCGATCGTTCCAGAACTATAAGTAGACCGCCGCGACCGAAGTGAACCATGAACCGATCGTTCCTCGTTCCCAGGAACTATAAGTAGACCGCCGCGACCGAAGTGAACTATGAACCGATCGTCCTTGGAATTCGTTCCTCGGTCCTTTCGTTCATCTTGGTGAACCGTTCCTTTGGACCCGTTCGTTCGCGAACTACCCATCTCTACTAGAACCGCTCGGCCACACCGGCCGGCAACTACATTTTCTCATGACATTTCTCCTCTGTTTTGAGCACAGTTACTATCGGTAAGACCTTTATGCGAAGTTGTCCTAAAGTCTCTAACAGAACCCGCGGCCGTAGCAAAAGGCTACCGTTGTTTTTCCAGTCTAAAAATATTTAAAAACTATTTGAACTCGAAGCAGTTCGCTGTATATCTCTCAAGGACGTAGTTGGTAAACTGCAAGACTCATCTTTCAGCGCAGAAATCACGACTGTTCTTCTTGGCTTGTAACTTGTCTATGACCGGCCTGGTTGTCTAATGGTAAAGCGAGAGGTCGCGGCATCGAACTGCGACCGGACCACGGAAATTTTCCATCTGCCTTTAATCTAGCCTTCGTCTCTCAATGATGTGGGTATTTCACGTTAAGCTGTAGGTTCGCTTTCCTCGATTGGATAACTGGGGCACATTAGGCACACGCAAGCCGCCGCAGTGGCGTACAATTGAAAGACTTGCATTCGGTCATTGAGCCACACGAAATCATCATTACGTGTCTATCCCGTAGCGAGCGTGCAGATAAAATAATGGCAATAACAGCTAGCAGAGACGCACAAGCGTCCAGTCTTCCCACGCTCCCTCCGCGAGAGGAAGAGGAACAGGCTTTAGCATTTGATTCAGTAAAAAGTGTCTGACACGCAGTATACAGAGACTCGGAGTGTATAGATGGGTAATGTAAAAAACAAAAGAACACTAAATACTGATCTTTCTAAAACAATGGACTATTTCCACATACAAGAACGAGGAAAAACTCATTCGAACAAGAAAAGACGTTAGGTCGGTAAGCAACTAGCCTACTTTTAATTAGTTCAAAAATGTTCAAATGTATGTGAATTCCTAAGGGACCAAACTGCTGAGGTCATTGGTCCATACACTTACACACTACTTAAACTAACGTAAACTATGCTAAGAACAACACACACACCCTTGCACGAGAGAGGACTCGAACCTCCAGCGGGAGGGGCCGCGCAATCCGTGACATGGTGCCTCAAGCCGCGCGGCTACTCCGCCCGGTTTTAATTAGTAGTTTACAGCCTTATTTACATGTTAAAAGTAATGTGTGACTTTGTAAGTGTCTATTCATTCTTGTTTTCTCTTGCAGTACAGTATCAGGTATTATTGCATTTTTGTAAAATTACTTAGTTGTTCATGTTTTTATTCTGAACGAAACAAGATTGTCTTACTATTTAAATAAAGGCTCTCATAAGAATAAGTCTGGTTTTGTATGTAATTAAAATCTATCTTGGGTAGCATGCAATATTTGTTATATGCAATGATGTAAGAACGAACAGCTGTTCCGTGTATCGACAAATGTGCGAAATTTGTGTATTTTCCTTCACCAAAGCATTTAAAACAAAGTAAAATTTAATCTCTTTCATTATTTCACTTTTTTACTCAAGAGGGAGGAGAGTGGTCGAGGTAATTGTGAAATGTAATCTGATGTAATGTGGTGTGTGTTTGCGGGAGGGGAGTGGTGGAGGGGGGCGGGGGGGGGGAGTGTGGATGGCCGCAATAGAAGATGTTCGGGCGATGTTTAGGTGGGCTGGGAAAGGATAAGGGGGAGAGCGGGGGGGGGGGGGGCTAGGAATGCAGGAGCGTCATAGACTCTCACTTCATGTACTTGTCCCAATGACTGTACTTATGCCTCTGCTCTCATCCCTCTAACAGCGGAGTTGTTGTTGTTGTTTGTGTGTGTGTGTGTGTGTGTGTGTGTGTGTGCGTGCGCGCGCATGTATTGGGGAAGGTGGGGGTTTATAGCACCATTAGCGGCAGTCCACCCACATCAAAATAGGGGGCTTCCACTCCCGAAGAACGACTGTGGGTAAGACGGAAAGACTACACCGAAAACGGGAATCGCTGGGAAGCTTGCCGTCGCAGAAGGGAAGTCGTCGTGGCCAAAAGCATGTGATAACAAAAAGTGGAAATTCTGATCGCAACGGGTCTTGTGGGAATCTGTTTGACGGATCCACAAAGTGGCACAAAGAAACTTAGTGTAAGCCGCGAGTTTGTAGAGCCGCCCTCCACGGACTCGAGAACGCACAACCGATGAACGAATTAGAGCAAACCCTGGAAAAGAATGGCAAGCGAGGAGAAAACTTTGAAGAGAGTTCATTATGATTCGAGCATAATCAATAAAACACAAAAGAACAAGCGGCAGATTTCCGAGGTATAAATGAAGTCTGCTATGTTCCTGCTCTGAATACCGAAATATTGCTGCTAATATTTATGGAATATTCCGTCGGTTTTTGTAGGAACATACCCATATTAATAACCTAAATATAAAGTATTAATGTTCGACCAGAGTATTTATTTAACAGTTCGTTATGAATCGACTTTCGGCTTCTTAGACCTTCGTCAGATAATACGGTAATATTATGTTATCTGACGATGGTCTAAGAAGTCGAAAGCCGGTTTATAACGAACAATTAAATAAATACTATTGTGGTACATTAACACTTTGTATCCAAGTTATTAATATTGCTACTAAATCAACGAAAATGAGCGAAAATTGAAACCAATGTATCGAAACCGACAAGGAAGTCTAAAGTCACACCACAATACAGTAAACACCATTTCGACTATACAGTTAATTAACGCTAAAAGAACAAGTCTTGCTAAACTCAAAGGTACCACTGATTTAAACACCACGAGTAACTTAACTTGGAAAGAATTAGGGTAAAATCACCTTAAGGCATATATTTTGAACACGAAGCAATCCAAGAGCCAGAAAACCCCACAATAATCAAAACAAGTTCATAACGCTCTTTTAAAGTCTGAAAGGATAGTAATTTGATATTCAATACATAGATGATTAATAAAGGAAAATATGTGAATATTATCACAGTAAACAAATTAAATTAATTTTTAACTGCCTCAGGGTATAAACATATGATAGTATGAAAAGTAATACCAAAGAGACAATCAATTATTAGAGAATAAAATTTTGGTAACTAACTGTGTACTACATATGGCCACAAAAATTGATATGCAGTCAGCATGTTCTAAGTCCATTTAACGTATCTTCTCTAATTTAAACAAAAGTAACGACAGTAACAAGCAGGTTACATCAACATGACTATTGTCACAACACACGTGAGAAAAAACTGATCGTATCAGTGATGTAACAAAAAATAAAAGTTATGCTCATAATCTTCATCAAACGATACACATTAGTAAGCCACCGATTCACATGCACTTCCACTGAAAATGTTCCCGGCTATGGGACGTGTGTTTGAATACACTTACGCTGCTGTGGTTCAATTCTTGCCATTTTGCTACCACCAATGCACAACCAACCCACGAAGTACGGACAGCAAAAAATTTAGTTTCTATGGGACCTAGGCCTACACACTACTTAATCTAACTTAAACTGACTTACGCTAAGGGCAACACAAACACCAGTGCCCGAGGGAGAATTGGAACCTCCAATGGGGGAAGCCGCGAAAACCGTGGCAAGGCGCCTAAGACCACGCGGCTATCCCGCACGGCACGGAGAGCTGAGCGTTGAGTCTTGTATAGGTAGAGAAGGCCGCCGGGAGGATTCACATTTTCTTCCTGGGGTATCATCGCTCGATCAAGAAACGAAGAATATTTACCCTTGGTCCGGGTTCGTCCGTCCTTCGGAACCGATTTTGGCCCCGATCTCTTATCTCAGTCACAGCGTACGCTGTAGCCGCGAAAAAAAAAAGTTGATCGCGTTTGTGTCCGCGACTGCGATAGCTGTCGGTCTTTCAGTAGCCACACCACAATCAAACTGTGCTCATTTGAGACGTTGTTTGCTTTCGTGACTGCCCATTAAAATTGCTACACCAAGAAGAAATGCAGATGATAAACGGGTATTCATTGGACAAATTTCTTATACTAGAACTGACATGTGATTACATTTTCACGCAATTTGGGTGCGTACATACTGAGAAATCAATACCCAGAACAATGTGCCCGTGTCAGTAGATCTCCCCATTTGCGGCCCATACCGCCGCTATAATGATTCCTCATTCGTCTCTCCTCCGCTTGTATACTTTCCTTAAGGAGCGTTTACATCTGTGTTCCTAGTCCTAGTGCTTGTTCCGCACGCAATTATAGGCACGAATGTAGGCGCATGCCTCTCCCTCAACATGTCCGTGCGAGTGATTCCATTCACATTGGGCGCATCTACTTCCGTGAGGGGCAAGCTATAGCCGCACGACGACCAGCCGCAAGGTGCACAGGTGTAAACGCACCTTACAGTGTCGCGTATCCGCTACACCAGCGGGCAATGGTCACAATGTTTTTGGCTTACCAGGGTACTACACTACTGGCCATTAAAATTGCTACACCAAGAAGAAATGCAGATGATAAACGGGTATTCATTGGACAAATATATTATACTAGAACTGACGAGTGATTACATTTTCACGCAATTTGGGTGCATAGATCCTGAGAAATCAGTACCCAGAACAACCACATCTGGCCATAATAACGGCCTTGATACGCCTGGGCATTGAGTCAAACAGAGCTTGGATGGCGTGTACAGGTACAGCTGCTATGCAGCTTCAACACGATACCACAGTTCATCAAGAGTAGTGACTGGCGTATTGTGACGAGCCAGTTGCTCGGCCACCGTTGACCCGACGTTTTCAATTGGTGAGAGATCTGGAGAATGTGCTGGCCAGGGCAGCAGTCGAACATTTTCTGTATCCAGAAAGGCCCGTACAATACCTGCAACATGCTGTCGTGCATTATCCTGCTGAAATGTAGGGTTTCGCAGGTATAGAATGAAGGGTAGAGCCACGGGTCGTAACACATCTGAAATGTAACGTCCACTGTTCAAAGTGCCGTCAATGCGAACAAGAGGCGTTTAACCAATGGCACCCTATACCATCACGCCGGGTGATACGCCAGTATGGTGATGACGAATACACGCTCCCAATGTGCGTTCACCGCGATGTCACCAAACACGGATGCGACCATCATGATGCTGTAAACAGAAAAAATGACGTTTTGCCATTCGTGCACCCAGGTTCGTCGTTGAGTACACCATCGCAGGCGCTCCTGTCTGTGATGCAGCGTCAAGGGTAACCGCAGCCATGGTCTCCGAGCTGGTAGTCCATGCTGCTGTAAACTTCGTCAAACTGTTCGTGCAGATGGTTGTTGTCTTGCAAACGTCCCCATCTGTTGACTCAGGTTCAAATGGCTCTGAGCACTATGGGACTCAACATCTTAGGTCATAAGTCCCCTAGAAATTAGAACTACTTAAACCTAACCAACCTAAGAACATCACACACAACCATGCCCGAGGCAGGATTCGAACCTGCGACCGTAGCAGTCCCGCGGTTCCGGACTGCAGCGCTAGAGCCGCTAGACCACCGCGGCCGGCGTTGACTCAGGGATCGAGACGTGGCTGCACGATCCTGTCATCTCGACTGCTAGTGATACGAGGCCGTTGGGATCCAGCACGGCGTTCCGTATTACCCTCCTGAACCGACCGATTCCATATCCCGCTTACAGTCATTGGATCTCGACCAATGCGAGTAGCAATGTCGCGATACGATAAACCGCAATCGCGATAGACTACAAACCGACCTTTATCAAAGTCGGAAACCTGATGGTACGCATTTCTCCTCCTTACACGAGGCATCACAACAACGTTTCACCAGGCAACGCCGGTCAACTGCTATTTGTGTATGAGAAATCGGTTGGAAACTTTCCTCATGTCAGCACGTTGTAGGTGTCGCCACCGGCGCCAACCTTGTAAGAATTCTCTGAAAAGCTAATCATTTGCATATCACAGCATCTTCTTCCTGTCGGTGAAATTTCGCGTGTGTAACACGTCATCTTCGTGGTGTAGCAATTTTAATGGCCAGTAGTGTAAAAATAAAAGAGCCCATTTTATCCCTTCCCTGCGTTTCATTTTCTTGCTTGTATTTGCGTAATCTTTCCATCCATCTCCTGATTCGAGAGTATTTTTCTCTTCTGCAGTTTTCAAATAAATAATCTTAGACGCGAGAATGAGTGCCACGTCCAGTCCTAACATGAGTAACCCTTTCGGGTTTATCTGGCCATGTACGGAGGGATCTTCAGATAACATAATCTTAAGGTCTACTAATAACATTGTAATATGTTTTACTAAACGGCTAGAACGGTGCACGGTGTCAGTTGCATTTTGTCTATCTAACGGTTTTCAGAGGCAACAAAAATTTTCTTTCAATAATTCATTTATTGACCGAATTTACATATTTAAAATACTGTCGTAATCTATTCATCAAGAAGTACCATCTTCATTTAAAGCTTTAACACAGTAAGTGAAGTACTGAAGTTAGAAACTGTGTTTACGTCTTGAGGTAGCGTGGCTCGCGGCATGCAAATTACCCCAGTTGTGTACACAATATTTGAAAATAAGAACACATAGCGATTTCAAACAAACTTTAAACATACTTCAGACTTCTTCAAAACTTTCTCGCTGACACTGTCCACAAAGTAACGAAAGGAAAAAAGTTTATCGTTTATTACTTTTTCGTTGTTCAGCATGAGGTACTACGCTTCAATTTATTACGTCGATATTATTACCTCTATTTACAACACATTTTTCAGTTAGTATTTCAATGCCAATGAATGTACATACAAAATACATACATGTACGACATACAGTTCATTGGCTATGACGTTTTATACATGGGAGTTCGATTCAGTAGCGACTCGTGCAAAATTTTACCAATGTGCTACAGTATTACAAAACTAAACAGATTGTGTATCACTATGTCGTCATGATAAGCACGACTTAACATGCTGCGATATTAGCTTTACGTAATGCACTGAGATCAAGTATATGTTTATGATTTCCGTTACGTTTTTTATAATAATGCATTAATATTTCCTAGATCTTTCACTCCCCACGTGTCCCATGCATCACTGTTCCCGAACTACAAACACTGAAAGCAAAAACTGCGTTGCAAATATCACATCCGCAGAAGCAAATCTTTTCATACGTTTTCGTACTTTGCTCGTACAGCGTGTTTTTTTTTTTTTTGCCATCTCCTGTAGCTTTTTGACTTACAAGGGTAGTAATTGCAACCAACATTAACTATACATATAGCAATTAAACTGTTTAAATATATTTAAATTTCTTAATTAAAAGCTTAAAAAGGTAAGGAATAAAATAAAATGAAGAGAAAGAAGAAAGGTGGCAGCAGCGAGAATCAAACCCGAGTCAGGGTACTTGACCACTGTGTCACTGCACTGAAAATCCCTCATGCTCTACTCGTAAATCTTTAGAGAGCGTTTTATCTTTTCGTGCCACCTGCTGAAGATTAGATGGGTAGATCACATAACTAATGAGGAGGTACTGAATAGGATTGGGGAGAAGAGAAGTTTGTGGCACAACTTGACTAGAAGAAGGGATCGGTAGGTAGGACATGTTCTGAGGCATCAAGGGATCACCAATTTAGTATTGGAGGGCAGCGTGGAGGGTAAAAATCGTAGAGGGAGACCAAGAGATGAATACACAAGCAGATTCAGAAGGATGTAGGTTGCAGTAGGTACTGGGAGATGAAGAAGCTTGCACAGGATAGAGTAGCATGGAGAGCTGCATCAAACCAGTCTCAGGACTGAAGACCACAACAACAACAACCACCTACTCATGCGAAATATTTTAGGATCTTGAAATCTGAGCCAAATCAGTGAGCCCCGTCCGACGCCCTCCCGTTGTTAGATTTAAATTTGGGTCTGCCTAACCGTTTCACTCTCTCCTCCGAACATCTACTGGAAAATGACTTCTTAAGCACATCACAATCAGTAATTGTCATGTTGCTTGCATAATACCTTACACGCACTTTCAAACAAAAATACTGACCTAGTATTGTGAGCAGCGCAGCAGCCTTAGCGCCGGCTGGGTTGGCGGCGTATCAAAGCATAAGAAGTAACAAAGAATAAAAACACACAAAAAAAACAAAAACAGCTGTCCCTTCTCTGAATTGATAATAGCGCAGCTGACCTTTATTTCGATACTCGACACTCGTTTCTTCTTATCGTCGAGAGAGTGCTACGAAATATGTTTCGTCTGTTTCATTTGCATTCCAGCACGCATTCGAAGAGAAGTAGCGTATTTTTAGTCCGATTTCCTGTTCGCATTCGAAGAGAAATGGCATAATTTTAGTGTGATATTTACAGTGTGCTGTAGCACTTCAACACATGATCACCGCCTACTACTGGTTCGATCCATTAAGTAATGTTGGGGAGCTGGGGAGGGGGTGGGGGAAGGGGAGTTATTGGTTCCTTCAGAAATGGCTAAGGACTTGGAAAATTAGTTGAACAGAGTGTATAGTGTCTTGAAAAAGGAAGTTATAACAAGAACATCAACAAAAGTAAAGCAATGGTATTGAAATGTAGTCCATCGATCTACGGACCCCACAAAGATAGTAAATGAACAGGCAGGAACAACACGAAAGGGGTTGTACGAAATTTTCGATGAAGTAATGAGTGCGTAGCTGTTGGCCTGTTTCAGTACGAATTCTTTTTAAATGATACACACTCCTTGCTGTGGTTCTAAATGGATATTTCGTACGTAGTTGTAGGCTATCTCTGTAAACATATAATCTCTCTACATAAACCATCGCAAAAAAATTGTTGGTACGTGTTTTCTATGAAGCTTTTGGTTAACTAAATGGGCTTCAAGTGGTGCCCATGTGGCTCAGTTGCGGTGGGTTTATACGGCGCGAGTTGGGTAACCACGTCTGGGTTTTATTAAACAGATGTCCACCAACACATCCCACTGTCCTCCCTCTCCGCCCATTATCCAGCCTCAGCTTCCCTCACCGGGATGGTCCTTGGCTGACGTACGATTGTATGCTCATTTAATGTCATTGCTATTGCGTGCTGCAACTCCTTTCATTTTAATGCTGTTATTTTACACTAATTATTTAATTATTTAACCCAACAGTCTTTACGCCACGGGGCTACTTCCTGTACATAAAATTATGGACATATTTCTGGAATTATATCTACATATGTTACTATGTTTCGATTTTACTTGATTTCTGTCATTTGTCAACTTCGCTCGATGTTTGTAAGGTTACGTTACTTGGCTAGCTATGTATATAACAAATAAAATCCTGTGTCTGATGTTGTATACAAGCGGTTAACGTGTGTTTTAATATATCTATTTTAAACATATTAAGTGTTTTGCAATAATCAGTTAGTCTATTCGACCTTTATCTACCGCTCCCCTATTGGCTTCCCTCCTCTATAACACGAAATTTGATTTTGCTCTAATACAATAGTTGTTTTATTGTTTTAATGTGATGTATATTTGTTTTGTAAGTATACACGACCCCTAGGTAGCATCTTTGTCATTCTCATGGGATTACAGTAATTGTATTTAAGTCTTAAGTATTAATGTTCACCAGTACTGTCACCTGATGGCCTAGTTGTCTTGCTGGACGGCGCAACTGCCATAATAATTCATTTTCGTATTGTGTTATAGATAAGAATTAGGACTCCATACTTATGTATGACGTGTTCACCCAAACCTTGGTTTGTTTTCACACTGTACTCTGATACATTTCTTGCTTGTTTTCAGTGGTCGGCAACTACTGTTATCCACTATGTGTTATTTGTTGTTCTTTACGGGCTGTTTCTGATTAATCTAATGATGATGGTGCATAAACCGAAACGCGTAATTGAAGAAAGTAGTCACCAAACGAACTGTGACTACCATGTAATTTGTATAACGTCCACAACAGCACTGATCCAACCTTCAAATTATGTATTAACATAAGCGATCCTCTTCTTAGGTTGAGGAATGCGACGTTAAAAGTAGTAAATGAGTTCAGATATTTGGCTAACAAAATAACTGACGATGCCCGAAGTAGGGAGGATATAAAATGCAACCTGTCACTGTAAAGGAGAAAGGTTCTGAAAAAGGGAAATTTCTTAATAGCCAATCTAAATTTAAGTTTTAGCAAGACTTTTCTTAAAATTATTGTCTGGAGTGTAGCCTTATATGGAAACGAAATATGGACGATGAAACAGTTCGTACAAGAAGGGATTAGAAGCCTTTGACATGTGTTACGGAAGAGTGTTAAAGATTAGATGGGTAAATCGATAAACTACTGAAGAGACACTGAATCGCATCGAGCAGCAAAGAAATTTATGGCAAAAATTGACTAACACAAGGGACAGGTTGATAGTGCACATCCTGAGACATCTGGGGATGGGTACTTAATCTGGTAATGGAGGGAAGCGTCGGGATTAGAAAGGGTAAAGACAGACCAGGATTTGAACAGTAAGCGGGTTGAAACTCATGCATGATTCTATAGTTACGCAGATATGAAGCGATTCGCACAGGATGGACCAAAGTGAAGCGCTGCATCACACCAGCTTTCGGACTTACGACCACAAAAATAAGAACATGGAAACTAAAATGTAAGCGTTTGAGGAAAAAAAACAATAATTTTAAACTATGCTGCCATGTAACAGACTTTGAACGTAATATTCAAGAAGGCAAATTTGAATCTCTCAAACGGGCATTGACTTGCAATTCCTATGTACTGAGAAACAGCACTACGACTTTTTTGGGGTAAATAATTCTCAGTAGAATGACGCGCAATGCTCGAAAGCATACGGCATCCAGGTATCCAATGTGACAGTTCAAACAACAGTGATCATATGACTGGTGATCTACAACTTTTGTTTGTGACATTACGTCAATGAAATTTTAATGATACGTAGGTGTCACTACTGTTACATGACTAGAGAAACAGTCCATTCGTCGTAATCACAGACGAAATTTAATCCTTTAGAACTCAACAATTGATATTTACTGTATGCTGTTATTAGCTTAATATGATTTACAGCAACCCACAGATTAGAGGGCAATTGTACAACTGTTAGCTTTATTGATTTGTGTGTCTTTTTTGCATTACACATGTCTTAACTTTGGGATTCAAAGTAAAGGGTATAGGAATGGGCAAGACCAACGTATAATCAATTCCTGCGTTCGGAATTGGATTGTTACAAAAGCGCATTCAGTAATGTATGATAAAGTTATTTCCAAACATTTATTTTAGCAGTGGAATCTTCTGAAGCAGTTTCTGTCTGAAGAACAGAAAAACTTTGGATTTTCTTCCAAATTTTACACCTTCCTGTTGTCTTATTCCATCGAGGGAAGTGGTCAATTTCATCGTTTTGGCGCTCTAACACTAGAGTTACTGTAATAATAGCTTTCCGGAAATTTTTGGACATATTTTCAGCGCTTTGAGGTATCCTCTAGAATTTTCCTTGTCCGGCAGATAGGTATCAGTGCACTTGCAAGATTAGCTTGAAACTGTGTGAGAGAAACCTGTTTTTTCCCAGCTTGGGCCTTGCTGTCTTCTTTATACTTCAGCCAGCTACTGACAGCAATTATTACTGTTACTGTGTTTGAAAAGATATACGAATACCACCTTCTTAGTTTTATGGGATATTTTTATAGCGGTGTCAACATATCATGAAGATCTACTCTTCCCATATTACAATAGCCCCTTTGAACAATGGATGGTCTTGGGACAAGAATACGCCATTTCTGAGTCCTGCCCACTTTTTTCCATGTCCTTTGGCTCTACACGTGTCAGCGAAGATAACAATGTAAAGCATTTGTTATCACACAATTTCACAATGATAAACTTGCCTGCTGTGTCAACTTGTGAAGCTGTAGTATCACGCCTTTGCGCTTTCATCTGCTTTTCGTCAGGAAGAGTACATTGCTTGAATCTTCCAGCTCTTATTGTGCCGGTATTAAAAAATATCCCTCTTCAGTAGGCTCTGATCAATATGCTGCGATGTAAATAAACTGTCTGCATAAAACCTAAAAAAAAGCGTTTTCTTCCAGTGCTTCAGTTAGTTTCATCACAAGGTTGTAACCAAGACCCTTTACAGCTATTTGCTTTGTTTCCTTAGAAACTGCACTTTGGTGGGCATCAGAATTGTACAAATTTCCTGAGGAGCAGGCTCTGGCCCACATTTTGAACTCCATCTTGGGGCTTGTTTTGATATATTGTTGAAGACTACTGCTCAGGCAGTTTTTTCGGGCGAGCTAGGGAGCCCACAGTAAGACAAGGTCAAATTTTCTTCGTACACATTAGGCATTTGAGCCAAACCCATTCGCAAATACATATCTCAATGCTGCTCTAGCTCATCTACGATAAAGCTAATTGTTGTACCCAATTTCTGAGCACTCTAAATTTTAGTCTGATATTTCACATGTCATAAGAGGTCTGAAGTACTGCAAAGGAGTGACCACATCTTCAGGTTCATCTGCTGGAAGCTTCACAACAAGTATGAATTTCTGTATTAGGGAGACCATCGATCCATGACAATTCTGTATCTTCTAGAAAAACGGGTTCCCCGATGGTGGTATGTGTACCACTGGTGGTACGTGAGGACATGTCAGGTGGTGTGAGTACACATACGAGGGCCTCTTTTTTCCAACCTCCGATAGGCTATAAGTTCATAGAAAACAATTATTATTACCTAAAGTTCTGTACACTTATGGTTACTTTTCAACATATCCACCGAAAAGATTGAGACATTTATCGCACCTGTGGACAAGCTTTGCAATACTCTCTTCAAAAAATGATTTCAAATGAGCATTGACGTTGTTTTGAAGATCTCGTTGGTTTGAAAGTGCTGCCCTCCTAGCCACGTCTTCAGTTCAGGGAAAAGGGAAAGTGTGCTGGGTGCCAGGCCAGGACTGTACGGCGGATGATCGAAAATGTCACATTGCAATTGTTCAAGGAGCTGTTGGGTTGTCAGTGTGTGGACGATCATTGTCATGGATCAACACAATTCCAGAAGTCAGCATTCCTCTTCGTTTGTTTTGAATGGCCCTCTGCAAACTTCATAAAGTTTCACAATAAGCAGCTGCATTGATAGTGAAGCAACACACCTTTTTGGTTGCAAAACACGGCAGCCACAACCTTTCTGTTATTGAATGTTGGTTTGAATTTTTTTGGTTTGTGTGGTGAATTTGGATGCATCCATTGTTGTGGTTGTCGTTTTGTCTCCAGTGTGTCGTATTGGATCCAAGTTTCATCTCCAGTAACAAATGATTTAAAAAAGTTATTTCTCAGTGAAGGAAATTCAAACCTGACGCCATTTGGTAACTTTAGTGGGCGTCCGTCTACATTTTTGGGACCCAACGAGCACAAAGTTTTTTGTAGCCTAAATGTTCAGTAACTGTAGGGCGTACAACAGATCTTGAAACTTCTAGAATTTCCATAGACAAAGGAGTTATGGTGAACCATTCTGTCAACTCGTTCAACAAGGTCGGCTGTAACAACAGACTTACGTCCTTGGCCCCCTTCATCATGCACGACATTTCGACCATCTTTAAACTTTCGGCACCATTCAAGCGCAACGTCATCAGTCATGAAGTTATCACCGTACACTCGGCTCATTCTCCGATAAATTTCTGCTGCACTATTCCCTTCTGCTTGCAAAAACCGAATTACACTTCGTAATTCACACTTGGCAGGAGCAACAATGACGGCAGGCCACGTTTACGTGGCTTTAGTACAATGCAGACTGATGCCTTGAGGTCTGCAATGGCGGAGTGTGTAGTGCGAGAGTTGCGCAGTAGCCTACAGCCCATGTCCGTCCACTTTCTGCCGGTTGTGTAGCTTCTATACTAAGCGATCGAAGGCTGAATAAAAAATAAATAAAAATAAAAATAATATAAAAATATATAAAAAAAACGGCCCTCGTATACAAAATACGTACTGATATATGCAGAATTGTTCGCTTACGTTACATCCTTTTTAAAGGAAAATCACAGCGAGAAAACTGACGTAGTAGTCTCTAGTATTATATTAAAGAAACAGCTTTCAAAAGAAAGTTTTAGTTCACAAGTGCTGAACAATATCTTTTTCGCATTCCTTACTCTCACGCCATTTTTGGAAGACAATTGCTGTGGAAGATTTAGGAAAAGTACCGAAAGAAGCAATCACGAAACGAACTACCGTCGACATGTGTAGCAACACTTCAATGGAAGACGCTTTCAAAAAGAATACTCTGCTCTTTTTTTCGACTGGAACAACACAAACACAGAATATCATTTTCTTTTAAAGTAAGCAGTCCGAGTTTTGGTGCTGCTTGTTTTCCTTACGTGTATGACAATGGCTTTCTCAGTCGCACATTAAAAATAAATACAGAAACGGACTTACAAGTAACAATCTGAGTGCGGGTTCGCAAAAGGTCAATGATGTTTACGTCCCACATATTGTCTCTACTATGCAGCCCCAATATTGACTGCTACTAACCAGATCAACTACGCTCCGTAGCTTCATGCTGTGCTCAGCATTGGGTACCTCCAGCCCCGTCCACTGTTACCATTAGCAGCCAATGAAATGAAATGATCGTGTGGCACTGATGGCAGAGGGGCCCCATCCGGACATGTTCGGCCGCCGGGTACAAGTCTTATTTCAGATGACGCCACATTGGGCGACTTGCGCGTCAGTGATGATGAGAACAACGCAACACCCAGTCCACGAGCGGAGAACATCTGCAGCGGGCGCGGGTTACATTCCCGGTCGGGTTAGAGATTTTCTCCGCCCGTGGACTGGGTGCTGTGTTTCCCTCATCACCATCATCATATCATCACCGACGCGCTAGTCGCCAAGTGCCACACGATCATTTCATTTCATTGGCTGCTAATGGCAACAGTGGACGGGGCTGGAGGTATCAAATGGTGAGCACAGCTGAAGCTACGGTGCGTAGCTGATCTGGTTAGTATGCGAGTAACTGACAGCTAGTGGTCTCGATACAAAGCAGAGCACTGGCAACGATAAAGAAAGCAAACATTGCATTATATCTACAACAACAGCTGCCAAAGTTGTCTTTTTGTCACAATACAATCATGGAAGTTAGCAGAGTGAGGAACAAGTGGAGTATGAAATATTAGCGTTTCTGCAAGATGAGTCAGTGGAATGAGCGGTGTCCAATACGTTCGACTGTGCGGACAATGTACATGAGGGGCACAATGATGACAATACGTGCTTAACAAGTGAAAGTGATATTGAAACAGGTGTCGAACCATGTAGTTCGCCATCCTTGTCGGGCAAGGAACCACAAATCCCGTATGCAATGAAACGCACTAAAGGACAATCATCCGAGGGGTGGGTACTAAACATAATTACGTACAAGGAACATCATCAGCAGCATAGTAAAAAAAAACAATTATGAAGAGATTTCGAATAAGTCCGCAGCAATAAGACCACGTAATGCATAAGAAAAAGTACGGGTATTCAACGGGGGATAAGGCGCACTTGTTACAAAAATTGGTGTTTGCGCGTTTCAAGGATGCTCCATAAAATTTACAGGATGTGCATGGACAGAGAACTACAACGTTATGTACATCAAACTGCGAGCGACATAGATTACAGTAATTTCAAAGGAAACAGTGAATGGTTGCGTAACTTTAAACAGTGCTACAGAACTGGAAGACGTAAGATAACGAAATTTCAAATGATGCACAGCAAACTGCGGAATCGGCTCGTAAATTTGTAGATGTGATAAACAAACTTATCCCATCGTTCAGTAAGAAATTTGTTTACAACTCCGATCAATCGGGATTTGAAGAGGAAATGAACCCTGAAAATCAGAGGTACCAAGAGAGCTGAATCAAGATCAACTAACATCAATGCCGTAACACATTCATATATAACTATGCCGACTGTTAATCTGGATGTTACATCGGCTGCAAATTCATTTATTGTCTTGTGAGAAGTTGAAGGTGCTCTGTCCCCTACTATTCATTCTCGTATGTGTGATCTTGCAAGGGTAGTAGGAAATACTTACGTCAAAGAAAGCAAGAGTCATAAAGTGGGCGCAAGAGAACTACAACTATGGTATAGCACTGCTTCTGGCCAATAGCTGGCCGGTCAAAATAACTTGCTTGTGCTTGATTCCTAGTCTGCGCGTAAAAATCGTACCCTCTTAGAGCAGACTATTCCTCTGGAAAAGTGTATGACATAGCCATTTATACCACGTGGAACCACTGGACAAATGTAGTCTATGTATGTCTGCCTTTTTTCCATGACTATAAAAGATTTTATCGCACTATCTGCAGCTACACCTTAAAGGATAGCCAGTTTCACGATAAGCTCCACGACAGACTGTTTCGTATTCGGTTGCATATCATCACAGTCCATCAGTTCTCATCACCCCGTTACACCAATTTGATTCTTAAGTTCTAGAAGAGTGGATACCTAGCTGAATGTCCTGCACGGTTTGTAACTCAAAAAAGAGTTCGCCTTCGATCTTCATGGTGCGAATCTTTGTGATTCCTGTGGCGCACCATTTTTCAATCGGTGTTCGTGGTACAAGTTAATGGTTTACTTTGAACATTTCTTGAATGTCAACGATGTGGATTTTGTGCAGTGTAACATACACTGAAGCGCCAAAAAAACTGTTGTAAGCATGTGTATTCAAATACAGAGATATGTAAACAGACAGAATACGGCGCTTCGGTCGGCAACGCCTATATACTGTAAGACAGCAAGTGTCTGGCGCAGTTGTTAGATCGGTTACTGGTGCTACAATGGCAGGTTATCAAGATTTAACTGAGTTTGAACGTGGTGTTATAGTCGGCGCTCGAGCGATGGCACACAGCATCAAAAATGGTTCAAATGGCTCTGAGCACTATGGGACTTAACTTCTGAGGTCATCAGTCCCCTAGGACTCAGAACTACTTAAACCTAACTAACCTAAGGACACCACACACATCCATGCCCGAGGCAGGATTCGAACCTGCGACCGTAGCGGTCGCACGGTTCCAGACTGTAGCGCCTAGAACCGCTCGGTCACTCTGGCCGGCACCCACAGCATCTCCGAGGTAGCGATGAAGTGGGGATTTTTCCCGTACGACCATTTCAGGGGTGTACCGTGAATATCAGGAATCCGGTAAAACTTCAAATCTGCAGTAAACCATGAAAAAAGATCCTGCAACAACGGGATCAACGACGACTGAAGAGAATTGTTCAACGTGACACAAGTGCAACCCTTCCGCAAATTGCTGCAGATTTCAATGCTGGGCCATCAACAAGTGTCGGCGTGGGAACCATTCAACGAAACATCATGGATATGGGCTTTCGGAGCCGAAGGCCCACTCGTGTACCCTTGATGACTGCACGACACAAAGCTTTACGCCTCGCCTGGGCCCGACATTGGACTGTTGATGGCAGGAAACCTGTTGCCTAGTCAGACGAGTGTCGTTTCAAATTGTATCGAGCGGATGGATATGTCCAGCTATGGAGACAATCTCATGAATCCAAGAACCCTGCATGTCAACAGGGGATTGTTCAAGCTTGTGGAGGCTCTGTAATGGTGTGGGGCGTGTTCAGTTTGAGTGATATGGGGCCCCTGGATCTGCCTAGATACAAGTCTGACAGGTGACACATATGTAAGCATACTGTCTGATAACCTGCATCCATTCATGTTCATTATGTATTCCGACGGACTTGGACGATTCCAGGAGGATAATGAGACACCCCACACGTCCAGAATCTCTACAGAATGACTACAGGACCACTCTTTTGAGTTTAAACACTTCCGCTGGCTACCAGACATGAACTTGATTAAGCATATCTGGAATGTCTTGCACGGTGCTGTGCAGAGGAAATCACCACCCCCTCGTACTCTTACGGATTTATGGACAGCCTTGCATGATTCATGGTGTCAATTCCCTCCAGCAAGACTTTAGACATTAGTCTGAGTCGATGTCACGTCGTGTTGCGGTACTTTTGCGTGCTCGCGGAGGCCTACACGATGTTAGGAGGGTGTACGAATTTCCGTGGCTCTTCAGTGTATATATCCCATGGAAGGTTGATTTCTGCAGTTTCAAATTAGCCTTACTAAAGTTTCGAACTACGACCTTGAACCCATGGTGTTCCTTGTCAATGTTGAAGAAGACTCGAGGGTTAAGTTGAGCTCTGTGGAGCGCGATGTTGATTACAGATGAACGGCAACTTGCTTGCAACTAAATCATGTACATGTTCTTTCATTAAGAATCTAAATTTAAAAACTGATCAATTACTGATTTTGAACTATGGCTTACTGTCAAAGTTTGATTTGATTCTGAATTTTTTTGCTTTTTGGACTCTATTTTACTACACTCCATGGTCATTTTATCACTCTCTGGCACAACTTGCGATGTAAAAGTGTAATAAATATTTTTAATGTCATTCCTCTCCTACTTACTGAATATTCGTATCAGACCTAGCTTCATTTAATTTCACATTATTTGCTACAAATAAGTACCACATGTGAACATGAACGACTGTGTAAAAAAAGTGCTTCTACGGAACTTAAAACTTATGTATGCCGCATTTCAACCATACATTTCATAGGCTGCATTAACTAGATAATGTGGGTCATGCACTGTTACGGATTCTTTTCTTGCAACGGAGTACCGCAGGGTACGAGGGGTCCTCTGCCGGTCACGTTCCTCAAACGACTTCTCGCCTCTGCGTAATTCCGGCGTTAGCGATAACAGAGGGCGCTGATTATGTGCAGCACTATGTTTTCTTTCATTGTGCCTTCTTCAGCGATTTGTTTTATGGTTTTAATATTATCCTGTGCACCATCAAAGGTGTTTATTACTTATGTCATTATCTAGAATATTGGCAGTTGATCATATGTCAACTACTGTCTCTTTACTCTTCCTCTTTTTAACAATCTGACTTTTGTCGTGTTCTATTTTATCGCTTTTTATTACTGTAATGCCTCTTATACGTTATAAGCTCATTACAGATTTCAATTATTGTATCCCTCCTTATTTTACGCTGTTCAATTAATTATTGAAAATTAGTGTATGCCAACATTAGCGACATCTGGTGAACTTACAACACAAACACCTTATGGCTACTGTACGGCAGCTTGTTTTGAACAGTAGTGCTACTGACAACATGACTCGTGCATATGATGTTATTTATACATATCTGACGATGCTGGTGCTGATTCTGCATTTAGCATTTGACGATGCCACTATGGCTGTAGTACATTAGGACTTTCTTTTTCTAAAACAGGTAAGCCTCTTACTTAAAGCGCACAAACGCATATATTTGTCAGTAGTACTTTTCATTATCGTCTATTTATTGTTTTTAAGCTGTAGAAAATCTGCGAGTGTATTTATGTTTTTCCCATTTTTGCTGTAGATCTAATGATGGTCATTATAGACCGAAACCGGTAATCTGTTAACAAAAAGTTTGCGACCATAGACGTAAATTAAAGGAAACTTATTGTATATTCGGGTCACTGTTTTATTCGCGACAATGTCGCAGCTTGTGAAGCCATACATACTAACTGATCAGCACAACGCAAGAAGCGTATATGTGTCAACATCGAGGAAGACTGCAAAAATTATCTCCACCTCGTACTGGTCCTTGCCGCCGCGGCAGTCGTCACTCAACCTTATGCTCCCCCACCCCTTCCCCTCTTCAGGATTCGTTAAAAAGTCAACAAGCTACTGTGTACTGGTACGCCCATTTTTTTAAAAACATCATTTGGTACACACTGGTAAAAAGTATGGGAACCCTTGTTTTGAAACATCCTCAAAATTTACAGAATCAAAAACAGCTGGATGTTGCAACATCTGCCGGCCGGTGTGGCCGTGCGGTTCTAGGCGCTTCAGTCTGGAACCGCGTGACCGCTACGGTCGCAGGTTCGAATCCTCCCTCGGGCATGGATGTGTGTGATGTCCTTAGGTTAGTTAGGTTTAAGTAGTTCTAAGTTGTAGGGGACAGATGACCACAGATGTTAAGTCCCATAGTGCACAGAGCCATTTTTTTTTTTTTTTCTTGCAACATCTCTGCAGTAGAGCAAGTTTCTCTGCCGCAATGAAAATTGCTAATATTTGTCGGAATTTCTTGGTCACCGTCGTAGATTTCAGAGAAACAGCTTTCACTGGGATTATTTAGAACCTCAAGAATATGATAAATCGTAAACTGAAGGTAAAAGAAAATACCTGAACGTCACACAGACGAACATTCACAAACATAACGCTAAATGTCCACAGTTACACATATGTAACATGAGTTTATTTCTACATTTCATGTATATTTCAATACACAGAAAAAAAAGAACTGAAATAATTTGTCCACTAGTTCTGACTTGCAGAGAAAATATTTGACATATACTGATTAAGAACATATTATCCACATAAAGAAAGGATCTCTTATATCTTGAGCACAATGATGGCAATCACCGTGCACCGGCGCAGCAAAGAAGTTACAAACATTGGCCAGTACTAATACTTCTACAATAGTTTCAATTGTGTTGCTGTGGTCTTCAGTCCTGAGACTGGTTTGATGCAGCTCTCCATGCTACTCTATCCTGTGCAAACTTCTTCATCTCCAAGTAGCTGCTGCGACCTACATCCTTCTGAATCTGTTTAGTGTATTCATCTCTTGGTCTCCCTCTACGATTTTTACCCTCCACACTGCCCTCCAATACTAAATTGGTGATCCCTTGATGCCTCAGAACGTGACTACCAATCGATCCCTCCTTCTAGTCAAGTTGTGCCACAAACTCCTCTTGTTCCCAATTCTATTCAATACCTCCTCATTAGTTATGTGATATACCCATCTAGCCGGCCGCGGTGGTCTAGCGGTTCTAGACGCTCAGTCCGGAGCCGCACGACTGCTACGGTCGCAGGTTCGAATCCTGCCTCGGGCATGGATGTGTGTGATGTCCTTAGGTTAGTTAGGTTTAAGTAGTTCTAAGTTCTAGGGGACTGATGACCATAGATGTTAAGTCCCATAGTGCTCAGAGCCAATTTATACCCATCTAATCTTCAGCATTCTTCTGTAGCGCCACATTTCGAAAGCTTCGATTCTCTTTTTGTCTAAACTATTTATCGTCCATGTTTCACTTCCATACATGGCTACACTCCATACAAATACTCTCAGAAACGACTTCCTGACACTTAAATCTACACTCGATGTTAACAAATTTTTACAGAATGCGCTGGATGGCTTGTACACACATGTGGCAGCGGGCACTGATGACCTAGCACAGACCATCCATATAAACATTATGTTAAATAAACTGTCCTGTAATATTACTGTGACCAACTACCAAAAACCTGAATAACAACATTTTGCAGCGCGGACCGTTGCAAGACGCACAGGAAGGGAGTCACTGAGGTAGAGTATGGAGCCATGCCGACTCCAGTACCGCGCCAAGCCGTGCTAGGTTTCTCTTTTGAGGAAGTATGGCGCGAACAGCCCGATCGAGATGGTCCCACAGATTCTCGATTCTGTTTAAATCCGGGGAGTTTGGTGGTCAGGGGAGTACGGTAAACACATCCTGGTGCTCTTAGAAGCACGCACGTACAGTGCTAGCTGAAACACGTTGCACTGCCCCACTCGTAGATGCCACCGTGTCGAGCAAAAACAAACTGCATGTAGGGGTGGACATGGTGCTCAAGGATAAAGGCATACTTGTATTTATCCACGGTACCTTCCAGAATGACGAGATCAGCCACGGGACGCCACGAAAACATTCCCCTGACCATCCTCCGGTCTGGGTGCTTCCGACGACTGTTGCAGCGCGCTACACGCCAAGACCCACCTATCCCATGGAGCATAAAATCTGATTCATCTGAAAACGCCGCCTGTCGCCAATCGGTGGACGTCCAGTTGCGGCGTTGGCGTGCAATTTCCGGCTTAGTTCATCCATGTGCTGGCTGCGCGCGCCTCTGCAGCCCTGTTGCTCTGCAGCAGTGACTCCATTCTATTCTTCTGGAGGCCATTCTTCTTGCACAGTAACGCCTCAATTGTCCTTAACAAAGAGACTCCCCCCCCCCTCCCCGCCTCAACGTTCGTGCATGAACCAAGTGCCTACTGCGGAGGCCCACACATAGCAACGTTCGTTGAACGGTCTTTGAAGAGACGCGGGTTGGTAGCCCCTCGGTTCATCTGAGTGGTCAGTTGCGTCAACAGCGGCACGTCTATTCTATCTTCGCAGCCCTCGTTCACCCCTGTCGTCATAGCCCAAGGTGCATCACAGCTGCCTCGGCACCGGTTTTGGAGAGCTCCATTTTACCGTGCTCGGTACACTTTAACCACTGCGGCACGCGGACAGTTAACAAACTGAGCCGTTTCGGAAACGCTTCTACCCTTCGACCGAAAGCCAATGATAGCGCCATTTTCGACGCCAGATTAATCGTTCCGTTTTCACCTTACAACGACTGAATTGTTTTCCACGCCCACATTACATGCTTCATATACCCTCCACTACTAGTGCTGCCATATGCCGTCTGTGAGCGGTTATTGCACACTGACGTCGTACATATGCGGTGGTCTCACTACTGTGACTGGACTGCGTATGTAATCGGGGGTACAAGATGATTTAAATGCATCCAGTGGAACTAGTATGCCAGCGCAGAACACCAGCTGTGGACGCTATTCTCGCAGCACTCTGCTTCATTCACGCGCTTCTTTGTGGCACTGGTCCCCGGGTTCATTCATCTGCTGGCTGCGCGCGCCTCTGCGGCGCGGTTTCTGTGCAGCAGTGACTCCATTCTATTCTTCCGGAGGCTATTCTTCTTGCACAGTAACGCCGCTATTGTCCTTAACAGAAAGACTCGCCCCCCATCGCAGCGGCAATACGCAGGATTGAGCCATAACCGTCATTATTATTTAACGTTCTCCCGCCACCGTCAACTACCAAAGAACACGGATACGACCTCCACTGCGTCGAGTGCAAGCACACTCAGAAGGGTAATAGCGGAGCTTGAAATACGTTTCGCAGACGGTACAGGGATAGAGTTTTCGTTAAAAGATACTCAAATTCTTCCATAAATTTCAAGTGGTGAACGTGACGCGTGTCCCACAGATACAGTTGTTTGTTGAAACGAAACTGTGCAACAAAGGATGGTAACAACATTAGCGTTTAAAATCCCATCGATGATGACATCATTAGAGACGCACACACACTTCAACTGGAGAAGGCAATTTGTCGTGTTCCTTTCAAAGGAATCATCCCGGTATTTTCACCATCCTATTTAGAGCAACCATGAAGCCAGCCTCTTATCCCTGTGTCAACTCAGGCGTTGAACATAGAAGAACTGAAATGAAAAGAATAGTAACGCTCGTAGGGCGCACAAAATATCGCCTACGAGTTACAATAGAAGGTGATTTTATTTAACACACTACCTGTTTCGTTCTTGTGCCCTTATTCAGGTGATTTAAATTCATTTACATGTTTCTACACTCAATGTTGGAATTCACTGTTCAAATAGAAAGCAGATAATATGATGATGACTAGGGAGACAACTAAAAGTGATTAAACGACGTACACTAGTGTCGAAAATTAAAGCAACAAACGGAAATTTTGCATGATTGTCACAAAACAGTATAGAGACGTGTTAGTAAAGAAGAAAAATGTAAAGAATACAGAATGGAAACAACTGCAGCGTGCATAATGGTATGGAAAAATGTTTTTCGTTTTTCCAACTCAAATAATTTGCACACACATTTTGAAAATTGGCTGATGTGCTCAGTACAGGGTGTGACCACCTCTGGCGGCAATACAGGCAAGACAACTATGGGGCATTCTGTGAATGATGTTTTCAATCTCATGTTGAGGCAATAACGCCCGTTCCTATTGCAGAGCTGCTAGCAAGTCTTGCAGAGTGGCTGGTGGAAGCTGACGTGATGCAACCAATCTCCCGTGCATGCCAGACATGCTCTATAGGATTCAAATCGGGAGAGCGAGAAGGCCACGCCATGGATGCGTATCTCCCGTTTCCAAGAGAACATCAACTACCTGTGCTCTGTAATGTGCAGAATTATCATCCATCAGTACGAAATCTGGGCCCACAGCAGGTCGCAACATTCGCACATAAGGTCCCAAGATCTCGTCACGATACTTGACAGCAGTTCAACCTTGCCGATTTACCCCGTGAAGAGGTATTAGTGTGATTAAAATAATCCCTGCCCACACCATTAAGGATTCTGCTCGATATCGGTCTCTTTCCACAGTGTTTGGGTCCGGAAATCGGGTTCCACGCTCCTTCCACATGCGAATCCATCGAGAATCACTGTCCAGACCATATCGGGACTCATCTGTGAAAAGAACATTGGACCACTGTTCGACCGTCCAGATGGCATAATGACGACTCCGTCCTAGACGTTCCCTTCTGTGAAGACGCGTCAGAGGTACACCTCACAGCAGGCCACTCTGCCGAAACATTATGTATACCGTTTGCCTCGATACATGATGTCCAGCGGATGCTGCGAGGTCACATGCCAGTTTCCTTGCAGTGCTGTATACTACGGCGGTACCGTCATGCCCTTACAGCCAAGCAAAGATCCTCTCTTTCTGATGTCATAAACGATTGGCCCCGCCCTTTACTTTGGGATACAGTTTTGGTCTCTATTAACTGTCGCCACATCCGAGAAACAACAGAACTATTCACATTAAGCTATCGGGCCACATCAATTTGCGACTATCCTGCTTCCATTCTTCCTATAGCCTACCACCGCAAAGACTCAGGCGTCTTAGTGTAATACTGGCACTGTCTGTGACTGTGTATACAGCAATCGTGGATGAGGGACTACCCGGCAAACAGTGCCCTGTTTGATAGGTGCCCTGACGTCATCGGTGGCATTGTTGACCGTTGATCGGAATACCACCTCCCGTGCAGAACACGAACGTACTGACAACTGTTAACAGTTTGGATGATTACATCGTGAATTAGACACAGGACGGGGAAATAGTAGTCTATGTTGAAATACTACTGTACTTTACATATAGGCTACATAAAGTGCCTATATAGTTTCCACATTAGATTTATCGCGTTTTTCAAAAATATATTTCGATTTTTCATGCGTTGACGGTATATTATCCACCACGGTAATTATTGGAAATTTCATATTATGAATTTCATATAGTAGTGGCACTTTAGGTGTTAGTAAATACAGAACATGCACTCACACAACATTCAACGCGCTTACATTGGAACACACTGGTTATGGTCAAAGAGGTTACTTAGATCCACAAAGTAGAAAGATGTCATACAAACAGCACATAACAAATATTATAAATTACAAAAATGAAAATTTTCCATGAGTGTGGAGCCACATTGTCATTTATAATATATAGAATGGTTGCTGACAGACGACTGTATTAGGGTAAATACTCATCGTCAAATAAGTGCGGAGTGAGTATGAAGTGACCTATTTTCATAAACTGGATTTTATACAAATAATGCAAATCAAGAATATAATGAAATTATTTTATAAAGTAAGGCGTTTAATGATATAGATCTTTTTATTATTACTAGTTGTGAGGACCAGTGAGATATAGTTCATATTTTTAAATATCTCATCAAAGACGTGTAGACATCACTTGTCTGAAAGGTCTACTTGTTCATTGAGAATGAGGTGTTATTTAGCTACAAGGCATCTATGTGTTTCCAGTATCTTATAGAGGAACTTCTTCCTGTCTCCTCCATGTAACAACTGTGGGCAATTGTCACTAAATAGTTTGTAAATACATTATTTGTTGGTTCAAATGGCTCTGAGCACTATGGGACTCAACTGCTGAGGTCATTAGTCCCCTAGAACTTAGAACTAGTTAAACCTAACTAACCTAAGGACATCACAAACATCCATGCCCGAGGCAGGATTCGAACCTGCGACCGTAGCGGTCTTGCGGTTCCAGACTGCAGTGCCTTTAACCGCACGGCCACTTCGGCCGGCCCATTATTTGTTGATTTGCTATTTGTCTTGCTGCAGTGAAACCGATCTCTTGTCAAATAAAATTACCTTCTATTGTAAGTGATAGCGGTTGTTATTCTGCACCCTATAAAGGGACAGTTCCCGAGTTCAAAATCATCCATAATGGATAAAATTCACTTAGTAACTCTTGTTGTAATAAAGAATACAGACGGTCGATCGTTTTTTCAACAAACTGAGCTACACGCTTTCTTCGTATTTCTACAACAATTGAATTTCGAACTCATTTAGTTACTGGGGAGATGAAGTATGTTTGAATCAAATTCTTTTAGACTAAGTAATTGTTTAACCACGTGAACAAACACGATAGTTTTATCGTCTCCTGTGAGAACGAAATGATGAATCTTGATGGTGTCAGAAAAATTTTATTCGAATGGTCTCACACTTCTGATGGTCTGTTTTCCTCCTTGTGAGAAAACTTAACAGCGAGCTTCATGGCACAACTGAAAAGACTTGCTCCAGAGAAATTTTAAAAACGAGTTAAGTCACAGAATGTTTTAAAACTGAACTACAGTTTAGTGTACTGGTAGTCACTTTAATAAGTATATGTACTTTATGCATTTATTGTAGGACCATACAGACAAAACCTCCTACGAAGGGGCGCAAACTATTGCTGATACAAATTAATGTTCATAAATAACAATGTGACCAAATTTCTCCAAGCGTTTCAATTCCTTCACTGCACTATACCAATGGTAATATTACCTATGATAGCGCCACTACAGAGGGGTTATGAAACACACTTTTCCGAAATTTATTAAAGAAAGGAAATGATTTAAATATGAAATAGAATCAAGAACAACTGTCAATAGGGGTACCTACGGCGTAGATAACCTCGGTGTAGGGAAGCATCTTAAATTATTTAACAAAGGCAATCTTCGGTCCTGATAGTATACCAATTATGTTCCTTTCAGAGTATGCTGATGCAATAACCCCATGCTGAGCAATATCCAACTGCTCGCTCGTCATATGATCCGTACCAAAAGACTGGAAAGTTGCACAGATCACACGAATATTCACGAAAGAAACAGGCGTAATCTGATGAATGTGACCTATATCACTGACGTCGATTTGAATTACGGTTGTGGAACATATACTCTGTTCGCACATTATGAATTACCTTGAAGATAGTGGGCTATTGACATACAATCAGCACGGATTCAGAAAATATCGTTCTTGTAAAACACAACTAATTCTTTATTCGCACGAAGTGCTGAGTGCTATCGAAAGGGGATCTAAAATCGATTCTATATTCCTAGATTTCCAGAAGGCTTCTGACATCGTTCCTCACAAGAGACTTCTAATCAGATTGGGTGCCTATGGAGTATCGCTTCAGTTGTTCGACTGGATTCGTTATTTCCTGTCACAAAGGTCACAGTAAGTAGTAACCAACGGAAAATCATCACGAGAAACAGAGGTGATGTCTGGCGTTTCCCACGAAGTGTTATAACCTCTGCTCTTCCTCGTGTATCTAAACGTTTTAGGAAACAATCTGAGCAGCCCCATTAGATTTTTTGCAGACGATGTCGTCATTTACGGTCTAGTAAAGTCATCAGAAGATCAAAGCAATTGCGAAATGATTTGTATAAGATATATGTATGGCACGAAAAGTGGCAATTATCTCTAAATACACACATCAAAAAAAAGTTCGGCATCACCTCGGTTCCGAGAGTTCCGAAACCTGTACAGAAAATTAGAATAGAAATCAACATAAATAGGAATAGAAATCAACATAAATATCATTTCCGCCCTTTTTATTATTCATGAAAATCACACATTGCATGTTGTACCACCATACAGCGAGACCTTCAGAAATGATGGTCCAGACTGCTGTACACACTGGTACCTCTAATACCCAGTAGCACGTCCTCTTGCAGAGATGCGTTCCTGTATTCGTCGTGGCACACTATCCACAAGTTCATCAAGACACTGTTGGTTCGGATGGTCCCACTCCTCAACAGCGATTCGGCGTAGATACCTCAGAGTGGCTGATGGGTCACGTCGTTCATAAACAGCCCTATTCAATCTCTCCCAGGCATGTTTGAAAGGATTCCTGTCTGGAGAACATGCTGGCCACTCAAGTCGAGCGATGTCGTTATCCTGAAGGAAGTCATTCACAAACTGTGCACGGTGGGGGCGCGAATTGTCGTCCATGAAGACAAATGCCTCACCAATATGGTGCCGATATGGCTGCACTATTGGTCGGAGGATAGCATTCACGTATGGTACAGCCGTTACGGCGCCTTACATGACCAACAACGGCGTACGTCGGCCGCACATAATGCCACCCCAAAACATCAGGGAACCTCCACCTTGCTGCACTCGCTGGATAGTGTGTCTAAGGCGTTCAGCCTGACCGGGTTGCCTCCAAACACGTCTCCGACGATTGTCTGGTTGAAGGCATATGCAACACTCATCGGTGAAGAGAATGTGATGCCAATCCTGAGCAGTCCATTCGGCATTTTGTTGGACCCATCTGTAGCGCGCTGCATGGTGTCGTGGTTGCAAAGATGGACCTCGCCATGGACGTCGGGAGTGAAGTTGCGCAACATGCAGCCTAATGCGCACAGTTTGAGTCGTAACACGACGTCCTGTGTCTGCACGAAAAGTATTATTCAAAATGGTGGCGTTGCTGTCAGTGTTCCTCCGAGCCATAATCCGTAGGTAGCGGTCATCCGCTGCAGTAGTAGCCCTCGGGCGGCCTGAGCGAGGCATGTCATCGACAGTTCCTGTCTCTCTGTATCTCCTCCATGTCGCTTTGGTTCACTCTGACACGCCTGAACACCTCCCTTGTTGAGAGACCTTCCTGCTACAAAGCAACAATGCGGACTCGATCAAACGCGGTGTTGACCGTCTAGGCACAGTTGAACTACAGATAACACGAGCCGTGTATCTCCTTCCTGGTGGGATGACTGAAATTGATCGGCTGTCTGACCCTCTCCGTCTAATAGGCGCTGCTCATGCATGTTTGTTTACATCTTTGGGCGGGTTCGTGACATCTCTGAACAGTCACAGGGGCTGTGTCTGTGATACTATATCCACAGTCAATGACTATCTTCAGGAGTTCTAGGAAGTAGGGTGACTCAAAAGTTTTTTTTTTTTTTGATGTGTGTAAGAAAAAGTGTGCGGTCACCCACATGAGAACAAAAAGAAATCCGTTAAATTGCGATTACACGAAAAATCAGTCAAATTTAAAGGCTATCAATTCAACTAAATACCCAGGAATTACAATTACGAACAACTTCAATTGGAACGATCACATAGATTGATATTGTGGGGAAGGCAAACCAAAGACTGCTTTTATTGGCAGAATGCTTGGAGACGCAATAGGTCTACTAAAGAACCTGCATACATTACGCTTGTCTATCCTCTGCTAGGGTACTGCTACACGGTATGGGATCCATAGCAGATAGGAGGGTTGGATTGGGCTGTTTTGGGGGAGGAGACCAGACAGCGAGGTCATCGATCTCATTGGATTAGGGAAGGATGGGGAAGGAAGTCAGCCGTGCCCTTTGAAATGAACCATCCCGGTATTTGCCTGGAGAGATTTTGAGAAATCACGGAAAACCTAAATCAGGATGGCCGGACGCGGGATTGAACAGTCGTCCTCCCTAATGCGAGTCCAGTGTGCTGACCACTGCGCCATCTCGCTCGGTGAGATAGGATTGACGGAGGATATCGAAAACGTCCAAAGAAGGGCAGATCGTTTTGTATTACTGCGAAACAGAGTAAAATGTGTCACGGGTATGTAAGTGAATTGGGGTGGCAATCATTAAGACAAAGGCGTGTTTCATTGTGGCGAGATCTTTTCACGAAGTTTTGACCACCGACTTTCTCCTCTGGATGTGTAAATACTTTCTTTATTGTCTCCACCGTACATAGATAGAAATGATCACCGTAATAAAATATGAGAAATCAGAGATCGTATAGCAATTCATTTTTCCCACGAGATGTTAAGTGTGTGTAACGGTAGAGAAACAGTCTGAAGGTGGTTCCAAGAACCCTCTGCCAGGCTCTTAAGTGTGAACTGCAGAGCTGCCATGTGGATTTAGATATCGCGTAGGTATAGAAATAGCCTGTTCAGTCACTAGTCCACATTAACTAAAGTTTTTCATGTTAGCTCTTTCGCTGGTGACGTCCGGATACATATCTTCTCTGATGGAGAAGGGTACGGCATATGGACAGACTGAAACACCGGGGATATTCTCACGGAAGGTGTGCTCAGAGGAAAGCGAGAGTGCTCCATCCAGCTTTGTTCCCTAATTACAACAGAAACTGTGCAGCCAGTTACCGTGAAGCGGCGGAGAAAGTGAGCGTGCAGCGCCACTTCTTGCCCATTGTGAGATACTCCCTCAGCAAGCCGCTTTAGTCGAACTCCCTCCCGTAAAAAAAATGTTTCTTCCCCCTGCAGCATACGCTCCATATTCACAGCACCTCTTTGGAAAAGGACGTACGGAGGGGTTAGCGCTACACTAATCAACTGACGAAATTCGCCTCCTGAGCGCAAAATGAAGAGCAGTTGAACGGTCCAGAGCAGGATAAAGATGAAGGAGCCACATACCAGAAAACAATGTTGGGCAAAAATTCAAATCATTAAGTAGTAGTCGAAAAAGATATAGTAAAATTTAAATAATCGACGGTGCGGAACAACTGAGGCGTGCAAGTAAACATCTACATCCACGGCTGGTTGGTTGATTTGGGGGGGAGGAAACCAAATTGCGAGGTCATCGGATTAGGGAAGGATGGGGAAGAAAGTCGACCGTGCCCTTTCAAACGCGGTCTCTACATCTACAGCTTATGCAATTGGGCAAAGGGCGAAGTTGGGCGTAAGGAAATACACGAAAGAGAAATCGACGCAGCGTCGTCCTTTGAGAGCGGTTAAGGTTTCTTAACGTTAGTTGTTGTATTAAAGGCTCCGCTATAGATGAAAGTACTGATGCATCAGTAAGGTACGCAGTAAGACCAACAAACACAAGAAGTCCAAGAGATGTGAGGAAGTTGCTGCAACGTATCAACAACTCTTTACCAAGAAGTGAGTATTTCCACATTGTAGAATGAATTTTCTTTTACAATTGAGTGTTTTGAAGACTACATCAGCCACAAATTTACACTTTTATTTTTTATTATTATATATGAATAGCTAAAAAGTACTACTTTACTTGGTCTTTTTTCCATTTGTTTGCTAAACTGGAGGAAAATATGTCATTAATCCTCTCATTTGTACAACATCAAACTTATTCAAAGAATACTTTTTTTTCAGGTGCAAAGATGAATAAGTTTTGAAGTTGTCCAACACGCGAACACTCTACGTATAGCTGTCCGTTTTGAATTCAACCCGCAAGATTGGAATGTTTGCCCTTGTGTTTTATTGATAGTCATGCTGTACGCAACATTTACGAGAAATACGAGCCTTTTGAAGCTGACTGGTAAGTTAGTGGAAATGAGAGCGAATCGTTGTATGAACACCGATTTGCTTTGTTTGTTTTCCGGTTGACATTTCCGCCTCTATGACGCTATCTATAAGACTTTTTTTGGGAGGGAATACCGCGAACATTGAAAGAATATAGGAATTCTGTCGGGTAGTTAACGCCTTCCTCTTGGATCACCAGTGTATCATTTGCAAATTTGTTTGTTGAACTACAACTTTTTTTTTTGCTACACTTAATAGCTTACACAACCATTGCTTCTTTATGTTCTTTCTCCGTTTAGGTGAACACACTTTTTCGGTGAGTTGTTTCTCTGTCTTTACTACGGTTTAGACGATTATGCTGGAACGCGGATCAATGCGATATGTGGCGTTTCCAAGTTGTATTCAAGAGCTTCCACAATATTCTAGAAGTTTCGAAAATATTCGTTAACATTCGAGAATATTCGTATAAGCTTGAGAACTTAACAGAAAAATTTCGGTTTTTTCTCTCCTTAAGAAGTGCATTGATGCGAAAGAGACAAGATGTCCTGTTGACCAGCATAGTGTGATGGTGACCACTTGAAACACTCGTATCTCCATAACTGCAATAGCACAACCACTATAGTGCACAACGAAGGGAACCTGGTTGCTATCGTCTTCATCTGTATTATCGTTTGCTTCGAGAAACCCCCGACAATATTTGCGAATATTTACAAGTATGAGTTTGGGCTCCGGCAGCAAAAATTGTGCCGTTGATATGAATATTAAAATAAAAACCTGAATGTTCGAATCTATGAGTTTCGACTTACGGTAAGCTATCTTGAAATTAAACTGGTATTTGTTCTGATGGTAAATGATTACTAAAAATATTTGTTTCCTCTGCCTAGTAAAATAGTTTATGTCCTTATCTCGGAAGATGATCAATTATGTGCGCGAAAATCGGGCATAAAATACCACAACTGATAATGTTTTATTTCAATAAAACGAAGGGCGTTAGTTCACAAAAATATACATTTTATTGTACTTGCAAAGATAGATTTGAAAGATCTATTATTATAAACCAACTACGGGCAAAATGGCTACACAAATTAAGAATAATGGTAACGATTTCTGTCGCAGTTTCTGACCACGCATGGAATATTTATATATTCTATTCGGGCAAAGAAAATTGTAGCTTCGAGATACCGAAGTACGTCATCGAGTTGTAAATTATGTTTTCTAATATTTCTTATCAGTGAATGCTGTTCGTTTACTTACGTGGTGCTCTCTGCACTACAGATATTGGGTAACAGTTGTGAAGCATCCCATATAACCTTGACGAATTTCTTACGATTTATTTGTCCAAAAGCACTCTAACCCTAACAAGAATGTGCGCCTCTAATGGGAAAGAATTCACGGGAAACTTTCTGAATAAACCGTGTTTACCTTTCTTGATTTTCTTGAATGAGCAGTTGTCTTGTGACAGCCAGAGCGAGAGCACCAGCAGCAGCGAGTACTGTTTGTATAAAGCGTTTATTTTGCATTTTGTTTACGACCTTCCACTAAGGAAGGGATTCTATTTGTGTTTATCTGCTCTGCATAGTAACTAACAGTTCTTGATAAAACTTTACGTAGTTTTCGTGTTAGATTTCTTAGTATTTTCTTGATCGTTTAGAACAGAAAGCGCCCTAAAACCGTCTTTTGTTTGTTTCGCGGCCGTTAGCCACTAGTCACTTGAATCAGCAGTTGTCTTGTGACAGCCAGAGCGAGAGCACCAGCAGCAGCGAGTACTGTTTGTATAAAGCGTTTTTGTACTTATTTGCTGCGCTTAGCTTTTAAATAGTTTTTCTGGGAAAACCTAGCGTAGTTTTCGCGTCTCGTATTTCAGTGAGTGTTTCTTGATTATCAGAGTAGCTCATCAGAAGATTATCTTGGGAATTTGTCACCGTATAGAGTAGGGTAAACATAGTCATGTGTAGGGACTGTGGTTGTTGTGAGCGGACGCAAGGAGAATTGGCCACTCTTCGGGGGCAGGTGGAGGCTTTGTCTGTTAGGCTCATCGAGCTCGAGGCGCAGGCGTCGGCTCGTAGTGGCGTTGGGGCAACTGTGGTGAGACCTATGCCTACTTCGGTGGCCTTGGAATCACATGGAACCCCTGATGTCGCTGCGTCTTCCGGCAGTGAGCATCTTACCGGTCAGCCATCACTCCAGGGTGAATGGCGGACAGTGGTGGGCTCGCGCGTGCCTGGCCGAAAGGCGAAGGTGGGATCTGGCCGCGTGGCAGCTGCCTTACCCCTTTCCAACAGGTACGGGGTGCTTCCTAGTGGTGATGACATCGTTTCCGAGCCACCACAGGATGCCTCGCCTGTTGGGCCAGTGGCCGATTCTCCGGCAAGGTCCCGACAGTCACAGAGGGCGGGCCTATTAGTTATAGGGAGCTCCAACGTTAGGCGGGTTATGGAGCCCCTCAGGAAAATAGCGGGTAGGTCGGGGAAGAATGCCAGTGTGCACTCGGTGTGCTTGCCGGGGGGTCTCGTCCGTAATGTGGAGGAGGCCCTTCCGGCAGCTATTGAACGCACTGGGTGTGACCGGCTGCAGATAGTAGCACATGTCGGAACGAATGACGCCTGCCGCTTGGGTTCTGAGGCCATCCTTGGTTCCTTCCGGCGGCTGACTGATTTGGTGAAGACAACCAGCATCGCACGCGGAGTGCAAGCTGAGCTTAATATCTGCAGCATAGTGCCCAGAGTCGATCGCGGTCCTCTGGTTTGGAGCCGTGTGGAGGGTCTAAACCAGAGGCTCAGACGACTCTGCGACTATAATGGTTGCAAATTCATCGACCTCCGTTATTGGGTGGAGAACTGTAGGGCCCCCCTAAACAGGTCAGGCGTGCACTACACACCGGAAGCAGCTACTAGGGTAGCAGAGTACGTGTGGCGTGCACACGGGGGTTTTTTAGGTTAGAGGGACCCCCCCTTGGGCGAAACGATAAAATACCTGACGGCTTACCAGAGAGGACATTATCATCGTTGATAAAGAACGTCCGTCCTCAGAGACCGAAAACAGGAAAAGTTAACGTAATATTGGTAAACTGCAGGAGTATCCAGGGCAAGGTTCCTGAATTAGTATCTCTTATTGAAGGAAATAGTGCGCATATAGTATTAGGAACGGAAAGTTGGTTAAAACCTGAAGTGAACAGTAACGAAATCCTAGACACAGAATGGAATATATACCGCAAGGATAGGATAAACGCCAATGGTGGAGGAGTATTTATAGCAGTAAAGAATTCAATAATATCCAGTGAAGTTATTAGCGAATGCGAATGTGAAATAATCTGGGTTAAGCTAAGTATCAAAGGTGGGTCAGATATGATAGTCGGATGCTTCTATAGACCACCTGCATCAGCAACCGTAGTAGTTGAGCGCCTCAGAGAGAACCTGCAGAACGTCGTGAAGAAGTTTCGTGATCATACTATTGAAATAGGGGGAGACTTCAATCTACCAGGTATAGAATGGGATAGTCACACAATCAGAACTGGAGCCAGGGACAGAGACTCTTGTGACATTATCCTGACTGCCTTGTCCGAGAATTACTTCGAGCAGATAGTTAGAGAACCAACTTGTGAAGCTAACGTTTTAGACCTCATAGCAACAAATAGACCGGAACTTTTCGACTCCGTGAATGTAGAAGAGGGTATCAGTGATCATAAGTCAGTGGTTGCATCAATGACTACAAGTGTAATAAGAAATGCCAAGAAAGGAAGGAAAATATATTTGCTTAACAAGAGTGATAGGGCACAAATCGCAGAATATCTGAGTGACCACCATCAAACGTTCATTTCTGAGGAAGAGGATGTGGAACAAAAATGGAAAAAATTCAGAAACATCGTCCAGTACGCCTTAGATAAGTTCGTACCGACTAAGGTCCAAAGCGAGGGGAAAGATCCACCGTGGTATAACAATCATGTACGAAAGGTACTACGGAAACAAAGAAAGCTTCATCATAGGTTTAAGAGTAGTCGAATCATAGCTGATAAGGAAAAGCTGAACGAAGCGAAAAAGAGCGTAAAGAGAGCAATGAGAGAAGCATACAACGAATTCGAACATAAAACATTGGCAAACAATCTAAACAAGAACCCTAAAAAGTTTTGGTCATATGTAAAATCGGTAAGCGGATCTAAATCCCCTATTCAGTCACTCGTTGACCACGATGGCACCGAAACAGAGGACGACCGAAGAAAGGCAGAAATACTGAATTCAGTGTTCCGAAACTGTTTCACTGCGGAAAATCGTAACACGGTCCCTGACTTCAGCCGTCGCACGGACGCCAAAATGGAAAATATTGAAATAAACGATATCGGAATTGAAAAACAACTGCTATCACTTAGTAGCGGAAAAGCATCCGGACCAGACGAGATACCCTTAAGATTCTACAGTGATTATGCTAAAGAACTTGCCCCCTTTCTATCAGCAATTTATCGTAGATCGCTGGAAGAACGTAAAGTACCTAGCGACTGGAAGAAAGCGCAGGTCGTTCCCATTTTCAAGAAGGGTCATAAATCAGATGCGAATAATTATAGGCCTATTTCGCTTACGTCAATCTGTTGTAGAATAATGGAACATGTTTTGTGTTCTCGTATTATGACGTTCTTAGATAATACAAATCTCCTTCATCATAACCAACATGGATTCCGCAAACAGAGATCATGTGAAACTCAGCTCACCCTATTTGTCCAAGAAATTCACAGTGCCGTAGACACTGGCGAGCAGATTGATGCCGTATTCCTGGACTTCAGGAAGGCATTTGATACGGTTCCGCACTTACGTTTAGTGCAAAAAATACGAGCTTACGGAATATCGGACCAGGTTTGTGATTGGATTCAGGATTTCCTAGAAGAAAGAACACAACATGTCATTCTTAACGGTTCAAAATCTGCAGATGTAGAGGTAATTTCGGGAGTACCGCAAGGAAGCGTGATAGGACCTTTATTGTTTACAGTATACATAAATGACTTAGTTGACAACATCGGTAGCTCCGTGAGGCTATTTGCAGATGACACGGTTGTCTACAAGAAAGTAGCAACATCAGAAGACTCGTACGTACTCCAGGAAGACCTGCAGAGGATTAATGCATGGTGCGACAGCTGGCAGCTTTCCCTAAACGTAGATAAATGTAATATAATGCGCATACATAGGGGCAGAAATCCATTCCAGTACGATTATGCCATAGGTGGTAAATCATTGGAAGCGGTAACGACCGTAAAATACTTAGGAGATACTATCCGGAGCGATCTGAAGTGGAATGATCACATAAAACAAATAGTGGGAAAAGCAGGCGCCAGGTTGAGATTCATAGGAAGAATTCTAAGAAAATGTGACTCATCGACGAAAGAAGTAGCTTACAAAACGCTTGTTCGTCCGATTCTTGAGTATTGCTCATCAGTATGGGACCCTTACCAGGTTGGATTAATAGAAGAGATAGACATGATCCAGCGAAAAGCAGCACGATTCGTCATGGGGACATTTAGTCAGCGCGAGAGCGTTACGGAGATGCTGAACAAGCTCCAGTGGCGGACACTTCAAGAAAGGCGTTACGCAATACGGAGAGATTTATTATCGAAATTACGAGAGAGCACATTCCGGGAAGAGATGGGCAACATATTACTACCGCCCACATATATCTCGCATAATGATCACAACGAAAAGATCCGAGAAATTAGAGCAAATACGGAGACTTACAAGCAGTCGTTCTTCCCACGCACAATTCGTGAATGGAACAGGGAAGCGGGGATCAGATAGTGGTACAATAAGTACCCTCCGCCACACACCGTAAGGTGGCTCGCGGAGTATAGATGTAGATGTAGATGTAGATGTAGAAACAGTAGTAGTTGCGAAAATATTGCTTTAATGACGCATTTCGCCTTTGCAAGACATCAGAAGATTTTTTACGAAAACAATAAATGGGAAATAATAGTTAAGCTACGGTCCTATCGCTGCACCATTGCACCTGCCGTCATGACTGTTTTGAAAGTATTGTTTTAAATTTTAGAACTTTATTTGATTAACCGCAACATTATTTATTCTTTCTTTTTAAAGTTTCCTTGTCAACTTGCATTGATTGTCTATACACACGCACCCTTTAGATCGATCTGGACGTATGCTTATTCCGCAGCATAATAATTCTACGAACGCCTCCGTGGTTCGTAAAAATTTTGTTAGATATTTTATTGCAGCTTTGCATGAGAGAACCATTTTCTCTTTAAGCCACAAGCACAGCGATGAAAACATCGTCAGACACAAAAATTGTCACACAACACAATTATTGTCTGGAATAGCGGTCGACAATGTCCAATTGTAAGAATAAAATTAAAAATTGTTCCAGTCCCCTAGTTGAGACGACGGATTCAAGAAGGTTTCTCGTCACTGTCAGGTGAACGCCAGAGCTGAAACCCGGCCTTCCATGTATTCCCACTAGGACCTCCATTAGTGTAACGTCCAGTTCGTCGGGATTTGGATGAGGAGAACCAAGTTTTACAGCTGTCCGTCCGGCCCATTTGGGTAGGGGTGAAAGATAAAGAAGAAAAATACCTCTCCTAATAGCGTCCACATTAAGTAAAGCTCAAAGTTACTATAGCGCGGTACCGGATACCTTAAAGATATGTGGCCCTAGAAAAAGAAACACAACTGTCGCTTGCCAAAAAGAGTATAAAGGAGAACCTAAAAAAAAATAGGAAATTTTAGGCGTTGTCAAAACAAATTAATGATGAATAAAAAAGTACAGGAACTATTCGTATACAACTTATTTAAAACTAGAATTGATCTATTTTGTAACACATTAAAGTACACTCTATACTCTGAAGCAGATGACGCCCCATAGTGAAAGAACGTGAATATTTTTCAAAGAAATAAGATCTATCTTCTGTGCAAGTTTGTCTTAAACGCAGTTAAAGACTGGTCAGGTACAATTTTGGGGAATATTAATGAACTACGTCTATAAACGATGTTTAGAATGACGACGACTTAATTGCTCAGAGTAGGCCTACCATTGACAGAGCTATCGTAAAACACAGAACTGTTAAGAACTCGAGAGAAACAACAGATTATTACTAGCACTGCAGTTGGTGAAACATCTAACCCCGCTTCCGTTATGATGGAAACAAACTGTGGCTCTCTATTATTAATAAATGGGCTAAAATGTGAGCCGGCGAAAATTCAACAGGTCGAAGTTTTTCAAACATGTAGAAGGTAGAGATACAAGATGCAGCTGTAAACGTTATGGAAAATGAAGAATAAAAGAGCAGGCGGAGGAGTAACGAAGAAGCAAAGGAGGATGAAGGGAGAGGAGGAGGAGAAAAGAATGTGAATAAAGGGAAAGAGAAAATAATTCAACATACGGTGCAAGTGCTGTTACCAACAACAATAAATATTGTGTCAAGGACGTGCTGAATGATGATGTAGGGTTCAGCTTGTATCCACTGAACACGCAATCTGCTACTGTAAACCTGATGTTTAGACGACTCTTTGCACTCTTCTTCTGCCTTTTTTAATTTTTTTATTCATTTATTTGAAAGTTCCATGGGGCCATGTGAGCCATAGCAACTTGGTTATGGAACCAGTCAATACATAGTTTACAGAATCCTGATTTGAAAATTTGTAAACAAAGAGCCAATAAAGTACGAACCAAAGAGAGTATACGAATAAAAAAACAAGGAGAAAAGTTTTCGACTATAACGAGGAGCTTTCTTTCAGTTCTGCTGCGAGCCTATTTAGAGTGAAACCTGCTGAATAGTGGACACTTTCTACTAACTCGTTCTCTAATGGACATCCGACGCGTGTTGTACTTAGTCTATATCTCAACGCTCCATTACCATGTCTACATCTTGCAATGACATTTTATAGCTAGGCCATAAAAATTGTGTAACACCGTATCTAAAGGCGTTTTAGTGGCAGGAACGTCAATGATGTAACACAGTAAAAAGAGAGAAAGAAATAACTACAGATAGACGCACAAGCCTTACATCCTCTGAATTCGTCGACTGCTTAAGTGACATTCGATTATCAATGAAGACGTGTCTATCGGGTTGTATCACTTCGGTGAACGCAATAACTGCGGGTGACGAGAAGCCACAGGTTCATACTTCGTTTCTCAGCACTTTGCGCTTGGGAGAAGGAAGTCAGTTCCGAGTAACTACCGTATATCCACGTTTCTGCCAGCACTGTGTGTGGAAAGACTGCCTCCGCCGTATTTGCCACCAACAGTACGCTTTCCCTTTTCTTTGGAGGCGTCGTGTCAGATTCTTGCTTCGGCGCTTCCGAACAGCTGCTTTTCTTTCGACCGTAGAGTTTTTAGGACTACGCTAAGCGAGAGCCTGTATAGGGTGCTTTCAGTAATTCGATTGGCAAAATATTTCCTGCAAATGCAACATAAATACATTCTTTCACGTGTGCACTGAATTACTTTGCTAATTCTATGCGCATTAGGCCGTACTCCAAGATATATTTCTGCGCCTAACGTTCCCTCTCGCAATGTTCGAGACATCAGCAGCGGCTTATAATGACACCAGTAGAAGTTTCAAGTTTGAGCAAAGGTCAGCGTGCTGAACTGTTCGTACGCTTCCACCCAAAGGTTGGTTCATAATGTCATCGGACAGCTGCCTAACATCGCAGATTTACGCAGACGTGTGTTATGGAGGTTGTAGTGGAGAAAAGAGTTGGCGATCTTTGCCTTATTTAGCACTAGACATATCAATCGTGGTAATCCCACAGTATAATCTACTATTCTATAAAAACAAATAGTTCGTACGAATGTGCTGACGCACTCCTAAAGACGAATCCTGCAGTCGCAATCTCGAAAAATTCGTTTCTGAAGGTATAGCGGATCTTCTACGTCGTTCCATACGTGTTCATTAGTCATCTACAACGGTAATCTAAAACATAAGTTCGAGACAGTGGATACGAATTCCGGACAAGTCTATTCATATATGAAAAAGCCGATGCCCTTGTGGTAACATTAGTTTTGAGACCACGTCTCCTAAGTTAACATCGTAGCATATAATTAACATTTATTTCCATATGACCTTTGCTTACGAGGCCTATTTTTTCCCATATCCCATCGATCGCAAAAACAAAACCACAGTGAAAATCCAGAGAAACTTTCCGCAGTGTCTCCAGTACGCCTGCCTCTCGCTCCATGTCGCACTTCTCAGGTTTGAGCGCACAATGAGCACGTAAAGACGTCTAGAAAAATAGTGTCTCCCTCCAAGTGTGAAGTGCATGCTGATGGATTTCGCCTACAGTCATGCAGCCCAAATAACGTAAATGTCAAGCGCTTCCTTCTTCATGACAATTCTCAGCCGCACACAGCATGTGCAACGAAGGCGTTCATGCAGCGCAGTCGGTAGGAAATGTTTGATCACCCATCATATAGCCCCGTCCGGAATTCCTCTAATTTTCGTCTATTCGCTCACATGAACCGCTGGCTATGAAGACAGCATTTTAGCACAGACAACGAGCTGCAGAGTGCGACTATAAAGGCTGCAAAAACGTAAAAAGCGACGAAGTCTCTCGTCGTCTTCGCAGGGAATGGTATTTCGTTTCAGCTTTGCTTTAGTACGCTTTTAAAATAAAACAAAGGAATAAATTCGCCCTTGATGCAATCAGAAAAATGGTTACTACGCTCTACACAGGTGCAATTTACGTAAAATAATGAGCCGCAACCAAAGGGTTTAAATTTTAACTAATAAAAATTTAATGTGCTTAAAAGTTCTCACATTAATTCGTTGTCTGGTGAAAGAAAATAAGCGATTAAGTTATTTCAAAATAGCACAAGCTCCCAATATAGCGGTCAAAGAATTCACTATACAGGGTGTGTCACGAGGTTTTCCCCCGGTTTCTGGAGGGTATTCCTTAGGTTATTTGGATCAAAAAATGTAAATAAAGTAATAGGATCAGATCCATAATTAACGAGCAACAGCAATTGAAAAACTCGGGAAAATGACAGAAAAAACTTCTGTTGTAGGATTTCACTATCAAGCATGCACATAATAATTAATTTAAACAATTTTGTAGCAGTCTCTTGCATTCAGAGTGGATTTAAAGCAAGTGTTCAAAATTTCCTCCCTGCATTTGAAGGCAAAGATTCGCACGGGAGCGAACCGCGCGAGTAGCATTTCGTTATTTCATATGCTCGGTTCTTATTGATGTTGCGGCGTCGAAAATGCGTTGAATCAATTCTTTTCGTGTTTTCTTCTCGTGTTTCCACCTTAATCTCGTACGCTATGTCTTTCATCCAGCCCCAGATGCAGTAATCTAGGGGTGTTAAATTTGGGGATCTGGCAGGCCAGTTCATGGGGCCCCCGTGACCTATCCATCAATGTGGGAATTGCTGATTAAGATAAGCTGTTACCACATGGTGGAAGTGTGCAGGTGCCTCGTCAAGTTGGACTCACGTGTGGCGTCTTGTTTCCAGAGGCATCTTCAAGAAGCTGCGGTTAGTCTTCTCGTAAAAAGTTACCGTACATCTGACCATTTAAATTTTTCGGGAGAATAAACGGCCCCAGTAACTGGTCACACACAACACTACACCAGACACTGACACTGAATCCGTGTTGAAATTGAGATATTACCGTGGCATAGGGATTTTCGTCTGCCCAGATATGCAATGTTATGCATATTGTTGATGTCATCTCTTGTAAAGGTTGCCTCATCACTGAACATTATGAAGCGATAGAGCTGCCGATTTCCATTAAACCAGTTACAAAAGTGCAAACGGTTGGCACAATCACGTGACTCTAAATGGTGAACTTTCTGCACATGAAAATAATACAGTCCATTCTCATGAAGAATCCTACATACCATAGGTTGTGAAACGTTCAATCGGTTAGCTAGCCGTCTTGTACTTGAACGAGGACTGCGATACTGAATTAAGAATGTTTTCCTCTTCATGAACGTCACGATGTCTTTCGGGGTGAATAGGAATACTGGGAAGAGTACCAGTTTCTACCAATGTTCGATTTGTTCCACTAAATGTTTTGGCACTCGGAATCCTACGATTAGGATACCGAAGGTGATATTCGGCAACAGAAGCTTTCGCATTACCATCACAGAAGCCCAAAAACTTGTACAGCATCGCAAAGTGAACTGTACACAGGAGACAATAACAATAAACAGTAACTGCAGTATGTAGTGGTACTTTCATTACGTAACCATTACGGCAGCTCATCTGAACCTCTCGATACCAGTAATATTCTACTGTGTTTCTGTAAAGTAGTTGACATATTTCTGAGACAACATTTAGATTTGATTTCATTAATGTAGAGATACTTTGATACGTCGATATGTTTGTATCGCAATGATATTACTCTCATGTGTATTCTTTCTTTTGTCACTATGATCTTTGACGTACTTGTAACTCTGATTTTTGGGCGCGTAAACGGTTATTAGTTAGTTAGAGAGTCGGACCCTGAAAAAGTCAAGTCTTGGACGTCATGTTGGAAAGACGCATATTGTAGTCAGCTTATAAAATGTGAACTTTAACAGTGAGGAAGATGTTTTCAAGTATGTTTTGTATTGTGAAGTGATGTTTTGTGTGTTACGTGATATTGCAGCAAAAGTAATAAAAAAGAAGTGTAACTTAAATTCGGAGTGCTGATTACTTTTTTACATCACCATTCTCCTGAAAAAGTGTAATCTTCAAGAATGGTTTGTGAAACACATATATAAAACTTCTGAATATCGCATAATAAAACCTAGGCCTCTTTGCATCAGAGCTTGGAATCATCACCACCTAGATTTTCGACGATTGAGTCATGATTTTACAACGAGACCAGCGTGGGAAACACGAAAAGATGAGTGCCTAGTTTATTCATTATTACATAAAATGACTTTATTAACTGTGCTCTAATGACACATGCCACATAATAACTTTGTTGTTGCCCGTAAATGCAGTATTTAGCAGCGTGAGCAACACCACAATCATTATTAAATTTTGACATTTGTTGCGGTAGGCTTGTTAGAAGTAGCAACAGCGAGATTGTTATACAAACGTACCACTCTCTGCATTTGTCTACTTAAGACTGATCGTGTGTCCAGTAAACACAAGTGTAGCGCTCCATGCACCGTGGCATGTTTCGGAACTCGGTTGTGACCTAAAGAATAACCTCCAGCAACCGGCGAAACCTCGTGAAGCAGCCTGTATGTACACACTGCCGTAAAAAACTAGTACATCGTTTTAGAGGTTTCCAACCCACTCAAGATTTATTGTTGCAACAGTGCATACGGAGTATATGAAATTACTTCATTTACAGATCAAAAGAACAAGCGGTTCTGAGGTACGAGGTATCAGAAGAAAGGAAGGAAGATTGGATTTAACGTTCCGTCGATATCGATATCATTAGAGACGGGGCACAAGCTCGGATTGTGTCAGCGATGGGGAAGGAAATCGGCCGTGCCCTTTCAAAGGAATAATTCCGGCATTTTCGTACAGCGATTTAGGAAAATCACGGTAAACCTATAACTCGCTGGCCGGATGCGAGTTTGAACCGTCGTCCTCCTGGTACCAGGTATCGACCCATTCTGAAATCACCGATAACAGTACGTGGTGTTGCCTCCACGGACGGCAATGTAGGTGCTGACTCTGGAATCCAGTCGATCGTATCGATGGCGAATACTGCCCTAAAAACTGAAAAAGCTAAACTCCGCCCGAACATGCCATGAAGGCCCAACGGTACTGTCCTGGGATACGTTATGCCACGCCAGCTCGACCTGTTCACGTAGTTAGTTGACGGGTCGCACGGGTCACATCTCGCCCCATTATATCCCACAAGTACTCGACTGGAGACAAGTCCGCAGATCTTGCTGGCCAAGGAAGTTGTTGCACGTCTTGCAGAGCACGTTGAGTTTCACAGACAGTGTGTGGGCGGCAGTAATCCTGTTGGAACAACGCATCACCTTCCTGTTGCAAGAACGGAGAAAGAACGTGTCTAACAACATTCTGCGCGTACCGAGCGCTGGTTAGCGTCTCCTCCAAAACACCAATGGTGAACGAGAGTTACAGCTCACCGCATGCCAGACCATAACGCCTGGGATGGTGACATTGTGTCTTGGATGAATGCACTCTACGAGAGAGCGCTCACCAGGTCTACGCCAAACGCGCAAACGACCATCACTTGAGTGCAAGCAGAATCTGCTTTCATCGCTGAAGACGACGGAAGACGACGGCGGCCATTCCATCTTCCAAGTGATCCTCTGATGGCGCCAGTCGAGCTGTGGACGTCGATGCTGTGGCGTGAGTAAAAGACAGTCTAGAGGTCTGCGTGCCCGTCGTCCCAGTGGTAATAACCGTTTCACAACAGTTCGTGTTGACACGCCTGGGCTCACAGTTCGTGTTGACACGTCTGGGCTCAAAAGCCGTTTTATTTGTGCTCGCAAGCCCTCTTACTTGTGCTGTGGTAGCTGAACGATCTGCCACTGCTGCCCTTACAATATGACGTTCCTGGAGGGCGTCTGTGCTGCATGAACGTCCAGAACCTCCTCTACAGGTGTTACAATGTTCACGTGACCACTGATACCAGCATCGTTGCAGAACTGACGCAGCATGTCCGACTTGTGTGGCAATTCTCCGAAAGGACCATCTTGTCATTCGGAAGGCCACAATTCAACCCCTTTCAAACTCGCTCAGTTTGCTGTAGGAAGCACAAGTGGTCTCCGTCGCGTGGTTGCCTGTTTGCTTCACACGTCTGTGCCACATTGAACCTTCTGACTGTGAGCATTCCCTATTAACGTATGGACACAGATGGCGTTCTTGTAGCCATTCACTACGCTACCTATTGGTAGACGACGTTGAAACTATTATCTGTACATCTGCTATCCCCCAGGTGACCACAGTTAGAAGTTAACTCAAGGTAAGTATCATATTTGGAAAAATCATTTTTTGTGCCAACAGCTGTACAATTTTATTTACTCTCTGCCGGTTTCGGTACTGGCTACCATCTTCACTGGGGATAATAATGTACATCAGTTGGCCAAAAATACATATCCGCCAAATACTACAACTTTTAGTATAACATGTGAGTAATTATCAGAGCATGCTCTGACTGGGCTTGTGGTGTTTATTTGATGTTAAGATTATCTGTGTATAAGTTATCACGCTTGAATTGTGTAAGCCTACTACAGTGGAAATTCAATGAAACAATTATTGTGATAATTCGTCACATGTTATACATAATACTGCCTTATTTGGCAGAAATGTATTTTTGACCAATTGATATACATTGTTATCTCCTGTGAAGGTGGAAGCCAGTACCGAAACCGATAGAGAATAAATAAAATTGTACAGCTGTTCGCATAAAAAAGTATTTTTCCAAATATTTGTCCGCTGTAGACAACTACTTAGAGAAAGCTTTCTTAAATCTCATACTAACTCCCACCTAACCAGAGCCTAGGCGGCACGCAATAACAGAACCCTGTTGATTAATAGCAAAGATATTGTAGGTCCCTAACTGGCTAACAGGGTTAAAGTCTAGAAAATAAGGAAACACGAAAAGCACAACATATTGCCATGCTTAATATGGTGCAGAAAGACCATTGGCATTCAAAGCAGCTTCCAGTTGTCTCGGAAAGGATAAATACAGATCCTGTGTGGTTTTTCAAGGGAATCTTACACCATTCTTCCTGCAAAATAGTCGCAAGTTCAGGTGACGATGCTGGTGGTGCATAGCGATCACGCAGCCTTCTCTCCGATTTAGACAGCAGAGTCAATAATACTGAAATCTGGTGACTATGGTGGTGAGCAGAGACGCGACGATTAATCCTCGTGCTTATGAAACCTGTTCTGAGCGATGCGAGCTGTGTGAATAGGGGCCCCATCGTCTTGGAATACAGCATCACCATTCAGGAACCAGGACTGTGCCTCGGAATGGAGCTGATCAGCCAAAATAATTCTTGGTAGTAAAGCGACCTCGCACAGTAACATTGGCGCCCATGGAGCACCACAATAAGACTGCCCAAATCATCGCGGAACCCGCGCCATGTTTCACTCTGGGGATGTAATCTCCGCCAGAAGTTGGAAACAGTATGAAACAAGAACCATCGTACCAAATGACTTCCTTGCATTTCTCCACAGTCCAGATTTCATGCCTTCGGCACCACGGATCCCTGTCAAAGGCATTTGCATCACCGATGAGTGTTTTTGGAATTCCAGCTTGCTCTGTATTGCCTGTTTCTGGAGCTCTCTTCGTGTTGTTTTGTAATTTTCACATCTGTCAACGCCTGCTTTCTTTGGAATTGGAATTATTATATTCTTCTTGAAGTCTGAGAGTATTTCGCCTGTCTCATACATTTTGCTCACCAGATGGTAGAGTTTTGTTAGGCCTGGCTCTCCCAAGGCTGTCAGTAGTTCTAATGGAATGTTGTCTACTCCTGGGGCCTTGTTTCGACTTAGGTCTTTCAGTGCTCTGTCAAACTCTTCACGCAATGTCGTATCTCCCATTCCATCTTCATCTACCTCCTCTTCCATTTCCATAATATTGTCCTCAAGAACATCGCCCTTGTATAGACCCTCTATATACTCCTTCCACCTTTCTGCTTTCCCTTCTTTGCTTAGAACTGGCTTTCCATCTGAGCTCTTGATATTCATGCAAGTGGTTCTCTTTTCTCCAAAGGTCTCTTTAATTTTCCTGTAGGCAGTATCTATCTTATCCCTCGTGAGATAAGCCTCTACATCCTTACATTTGTCCTCTAGCCATCCCTGCTTAGCCATTTTGCACTTCCTATCGATCTCTTTTTTGAGACGTTTGTGTTTGTTTTTGCCTGCTTCACTTACTGCATTTTTGTACTTTCTCCTTTCATCAATTAAATTCAGTATCTCTTCTGTTACCCAAGGATTTCTACTAGCCCTCGTCTTTTTACCTATTTGATCCTTTGTTGCCTTCACTATTTCATTCCTCAAAGCCACCCATTCTTCTTCTACTGTATTTCTTTCCCCAATTCCTGTTAATTTTTCCCTTATGCTCTCCCTGAAACTCTGTACAACCTCTGGTTCTTTCAGTTTATCCAGGTCCCATCTCCTTAAATTCCCACCTTTTTGCAGTTTCTTCAGTTTTAATCTACAGTTAATAACCAATAGATTGTGGTCAGAGTCCACATCTGCCCCTGGAAATGTCTTACAATTTAAAATGTGGTTCCTAAATCTCTGTCTTACCATTATATAATCTATCTGAAACCTATTAGTATCTCCAAGGTTCTTCCATGTATACAACCATCTTTCATGATTCTTGAACCAAGTGTTAGCTATGATTAAGTTATGCTCTGTGCAAAATTCTATCAGGCGGCTTCCTCTTTCATTTCTTAGCCCCAATCCATATTCACCTACTACGTTTCCTTCTCCTCCTTTTCCTACTGTCGAATTCCAGTCACCCATGACTATTACATTTTCGTTTCCCTTCACTACCTGAATAATTTCTTTTATCTCATCATACATTTCATGAATTTCTTCATCATCTGCAGAGCTAGTTGGCATATAAACTTGTACTATTGTAGTAGGCGTGGCTTCGTGTCTATCTTGGACACAATAATGCGTTCACTATGCTGTTTGTAGTAGCTTACCCGCACTCCTATTTTTTTATTCATTATTTAACCTACTCCTGCATTACCCCCATTTTATTTTGTATTTATAACCCTGTATTCACCTGACCAAAAGTCTTGTTCCTCGTGCCACCGAACTTCACTAATTCCCACTATATCTAACTTTAACCTATCCATTTCCTTTTTTAAATTTTCTAACCTACCTGCCCGATTAAGAGATCTGACATTCCACTCTCCGATCCGTAGAACACCAGTTTTCTTTCTCTTGATAATGACGCCCTCTTGAGTAGTCCCCGCCCGGAGATCCGAATGGGAGACTATTTTACCTCCGGAATATTTTGCCCAAGAGGACGCCATCATCATTTAATCATACAGTAAAGCTGCATGCCCTCGGGAAAAATTACGGCTGTAGTTTCCCCTTGCTTTCAGCCGTTCGCAGTACCACAACAGCAAGGCCGTTTTGGTTAGTGTTACAGGGCCAGATCAGTTAATCATCCAGACTGTTGCCCCTGCAACTACTGAAAAGGCTGCTGTCCCTCTTCAGGAACCACACGTTTGTCTGGCCTCTCAACAGATACCCCTCAGTTGTGGTTGCATCTACGGTACGGCTATGCGTAAGTTAGTGTATGATTAAGTAGTGTGTAAGTCTAAGGACCGATGACCTCAGCAGTTTGGTCCCACAGAAACTTACCACAAAATTACAAATTTTTAAATTTTCCGTGTTGTGACTTGGCGGATGATGTTCTCCGTTTTGTCTGCATGCGTACAAATCTTCGATACAGTAGCCCTTGACACATCGGCTACCTTAGTTACGGGAGCACCCACCATACGACCACCAACAAATTGCGCACGTTGGAATTCACTTAGCTTCAACATAATGCTGTCACAACTACACAGAAGACTGTTCTGCTCACGACTGACGCAACGTATTAAGGATTTTGCACAGGCGCCGTTCGTAGTCCAATACAAAAGGGCAATATGCAGGCATGGCTAGCATCTGTATTCGTGTTCAAGCATGCATTTCTCAGTGTTTCCATGTTTTAGTCCAATCCCTTTTCGTGCAGGCCGAGCAGCTATCTCTTCTTTTCTGGTATCGCTCCCCCCCCCCCCCCCCCGCCCCCCGCCCGACCCTAACCCCTCTCTCTGACTCGCGACTGCGCTCGCGTGCGTGAGTGATATCGCTCGGTGGTTTAAGGGCCGTACCCTCAGAGAGTTCAGTATTAAGTAACACACTATGTGCCATTTCATTTCATTTACTGGCCAAAACATAGGTTGAACTATCTCAAAATTTTTTTAAAAAAAAGTTGGCCAGGTGCGAGTACGACTCGCGCAAGGAAGGTTCCGAAGAAATATAATTACGCCTATAGACAGTTCATTCATTCCGGGATTCAAGAATCTGGACGATTTTTGCCCGTTATCGACACCTATACCGGCAAGATATCGATCCAACGGGTACCAAGACCATCGAGAATGTATTAATTCCAAATCTGATGTTGGATAACAAAAGGTATACGAAATATATTTTTCGAATGATATAACTGTAAATTAACGGTTCTCGGATTTTTTTCTTTCGGTTGGGCAGTGAAACCTTGCTTCTTGGCAAGTTTTATGATTCTACGTCGACGGGAAGTTTCCGAGTATCTAAATATGTGACGTAAACGGTCGTATGTTTTGACTGCTTTGACTTAAAAGCTTACATGTATTATACCACCAAGTGACTATGAACCTTCAACTTGATACGTCTACACGTTCCTAAGAAAAGTGGTATTAACAGATGCCCGGACAGATACAAAGGCAAATGGTCTGATAGTAAGTGACAAAAATTTTCTATTTTCGTGTGATATAATAACAAATTAACTATTTTCGGATCTTTTTCCCTTCGTTTTACTGTGAAACGGCGCTTGTTGTCAAATTTCTGATTCTCCGGCAGTGGGATTGATTGATTTGATTTTAACAGGAGAACTAAAACAGCTTAGGTCTAACCCGCCACTGCCCGCACCGAAATTAGGTTTATTGTGCGGTATCGCTCCCTGTATATCTAGTAAAGCCAATCAGTGCCCTTAAATAGTGCAAGGACTCCCTCTACCAGTTTTTTGTTAGACACAATTTCTTCAGGTCTAGTTGTCCCGAAGATCCTGTATCTTTTACTCTCCAATGCCATGCATTCAAAGATTAGGTGTGATGCAGTTTCTTCACCCTTATCACAGATCCTACATTTAGGGTCCTCTTCCATTATAATCATTGTGTGTAGGTGTTTTTTGAAGTTCTCATGGCCGGTCATCAGTTCAGTCATGAGTTTGATCTCTTTCCTGTTCAATCCCAGGATTACAGAGCTTCTTTTAAAACATGGCTTGGGCATCATTACCTTACCATGTTTTTGTTTATGGACCTCGGTCCAATATCCTACGTGCTGTTTCCTAAGCCAGTTCCGTAGTTCTAATTTGATCATAGCCTTGGTGATTGTCAAGACAGGTTCAGGCCCAATAAATGGAGTTGTTGCCCCCATCCTATCAAATCTATCGGCTTGTTCATTGCCATAGATCCCTGAGTGGCCAGGGACCCCACTAGGTACTCGGTATTGCTTCCCCCTAGCTCCACCAGAGCCCTGTGGCAATCTGCAACAATCTTACATCTTGTTGCAGGAGCTACCAATGATTTCAGGGCTGCCTGGCTGTCTGAATAGATGTAGATGCTACGATCATTGTAGCACCTACTCATATTCTCCTCCACACATGCCCTGATTGCAGTAACTTCGGCTTGGAACACAGAGGCCAGTTTCCCTAGAGAGATGCTGCTCTCCAGTCTTGGCTGAACCCCGTACAACCCTGCCCCAACGCCTTGATCTGTTTTCGACCCATCGGTGAACCAAACGATGTCCCCCGTACGGTGTCGAACTGTTTTCTCCCACTGCTCCCTACTTCCAGTTATTATATTGTAAGGCATGTCGAAGCAGTTACGAGTTATTATATAGTCAGCGGGCATTTCCCCAGCCATAACTATATTTACCTCACTCACTATGTTAGTGTGTGATTCTGGATATCCAAATGAGACACAGTTTGGCCAGTTTTAAGTCTGTATGCCCCAGCTGCTGCCTCCATCTTAAGCCAAAGGTGAAGTGGAGGGATGTCCAGCATGGCTTCCATTCCAGCGGTTGGTGTGCTGCTAATTCCGCCCGTTATGGCTAAGCAGGCCAATCTCTGCACCTTAGCCCGGCAATGGGAAGTACTCTATAGGTTTTGATGAGTGAGTTTTGGAATATCAGAATATGATTCAATGGCCATATCTTTTGATTGCACTGATTTAGAAGCTTCCATTTTTTACACCGCCAAGGGCCTGTGACTTAAATTTTACCTTGATAAGTCTACTCGTCCCTGAGAAAAAGGATTTTTGGTAACTGGACAGACAGACAATTAAGTGATCCCGCTTCTACCGATTGAGATCCGAAAACCTAAAAGAAACGAGGCATGATTCAGTTATAAAGGCACTTTTGTTCCGAGGAAGTAAAGGAAGAGGAGGAAAGCATACTGGTGACGTACTTGCTTTCTGCGGGCCTAGCATTACTTGGGAGATCCGTAACTGAAGAGCCGCGTCAATTATACGGTGCTACAGCGTGCACTGCTGCACTAAAGATGAAGCGTTTTTAGTGGAACGCCGTTGAGCCAGCAGTCACGGCCGCAGCCGTCTCGTATGGCCCTTACAGTCCTGTACTCGAAAGAGGACAGTGTAATTGTGCGCTGCCATTGATGGCAACTGTTGTTGGAAACGCAATTAAACGGCTGATTGCGGCCGTTCCACGGCAGCAGCGTTCGAGCCATTTACTCAGCAATACCAGACGGGTCTCAAACGTTCGGTGAATGGCCAGTTCATGAGCGGACCTACCCTTCATTATATACAATCTTTGTAAAGACACTCCTAAAATAACAGCGACTACTGCACAATAAGTGTAAAACAAAGCATACGCTATAGACACAGAAATGCTAATTGAAACGCATTTGGTTGTCAAAAGGCTAACGCGTGAAGCCTTCAACAAAGGCCACAACAGAATATTATCGAAAAACCTTTCACAAAACCCGAAGGAATTCTGTCATACGTTATAGCTCTCAACAGCACCAACGTTAGTGCCTGCTCAATAATTCCAAGATTGCAAAGAAACCGAAAGTGAAACCAACAAAGTAAATTAATCAGAAATGATTAAATTCGTTCGAAATGTTCCTGTGCAAATGGGGATCATGGAGTGCTGCCCCAGTTTAACTCTCGTGGCTCTGCGAAAATGAGTGATATAAAGGCACAGGAAGAAGAGAGTAACTTACTTACTGTGTCAGCCTGCCCCCCCCCCTCCCCTCTCCTAGAATTACGCCAGCATTCCTTTTTGACAAATTTTGATCGGCTACACAAAACACCCACGAGTGACCAGAGGAGTCACTCCTTTCCTATATCTTTCGTGACATCGTTTCCGTCCTCCTTCTGTGACTTAACATTTCTCATGTTATTGCGATTCTGTGCTACGTTACTGTACTGCCTTCTGGTTAATAGTAATGCTGTTAAGATCTGTATCCCGGCTTTCTGTTGCGGACAGAGGTTTCTCCATCTTCCAATGCTTACCTGCATTTATACATTGATTTAGTTTGGCACTTTGTCGTTGTTTTTCGCGTATGTTTGTGGTCTCTGGCCCGCTAGGTCGGTTCCCCCGACAATGCGCATACCCAGCTGAGCATTCATCCTTGGATGGGGCTTAAGTTATCTAGTCTATGCAGTACTAGTGGTGCTGGCCGCTGTACATGAAAAGGCGTAAAACGTATGCCCCATAAGCTCGGTTAGGTTGAGGGTTCTTTCCCGCGTTTTATGATGCCGATTCTTATTCAACAATTTTTGTTTCTAGAGTTACGTCTTTCTCTAGTTCTATCGGCTATTTGACTCATTACGGCTGCGTACTTTATGACGTCAATTTTGTGCAGCAAAAAGGGGACTTCTGTTATTTATCCTTACGCAGATTTTAAGGACGTTACGTATTGAAAGGTCCGTATACCTCAATCGCTAATCAACATTATATTACTTCGGTGGTTCCTGTTTCAAGTTCTAATTACAAGTTTTCTTTTAGGGCAACAGTTTCTTAACTGAAGATCTCACTGTAACGGCATGAATTTAATCGTGATTAATAACTTATTTTGACGCAACTGTTACGGGTTGCATCATTTGAAATGTACACTATTGGCCATTAAAATTGCTACACCACGAAGATGACGTGCTATAGACGCGAAATTTCACCGACAGGAAGAAGATGCTGTGATATGCAAATGATCAGCTTTCCAAGTCATTCACACAAGGTTGGCGCCGGTGGCGACACCTACAACGTGCTGACACGAGGAAAGTTTCCAACCGATTTCTTATACATAAGCAGCAGCTGACCAGCGTTGCCTGGTGAAACGTTGTTGTGATGCCTCGTGTAAGGAGGAGAAATGCGTACCATCACGTTTCCGACTTTGATAAAGGTCGGATTGTAGCCTATCGCGATTGCGGTTTATCGTATCGCGACGTTGCTGCTCGCGTTGGTCGAGATCCAATGACTGTTAGCAGAATACGGAATCGGTGGGTTCAGGAGGGTAATACGGAACGCCGTGCTGGATCCCAACGGCCTCGTATCACTAGCAGTCGAGATGATAGGCATCTTATCCGCATAGCTGTAACGGATCGTGCAGCCGTGTCTCGATCCCTGAGTCAATAGATGGGGGCGTTTGCAAGACAACAACCATCTCCATGAACAGTTCGACGACGTTTGCCGCAGCATGGAATATCAGCTTGGAGACCATGGCTGCGGTTACCCTTGACGCTGCATCACAGACAGGAGCGCCTGCGATGGTGTACTCAACGACGAACCTGGGTGCACGAATGGCAAAACGTCATTTTTTCGGATGAATCCAGGTTCTGTTTACAGCATCATGATGGTCGCATCCGTGTTTGGTGACATCACGGTGAACGCACATTGGAAGCGTGTATTCGTCATCGCCATACTGGCGTATCACCCAGCATGATGGTGTGGGGTGCCATTGGTTACACGTCTCGGTCACCTCTTGTTCGCATTGACGGCACTTTGAACAGTGGACGTTACATTTGAGATGTGTTACGACCCGTGGCTCTACCCTTCATTCGATCTCTGCGAAACCCTACATTTCAGCAGGATAATGCACGGCCGCATGTTGCAGGTCCTGTGCGGGCCTTTCTGGATACATAGCACACGTCCGTTGGGCAATAGCCATACATCAACACGATATCGACCTTTTCCGCAATTGGTAAGCGGTCCATTTTAATAAGGGTAATGAATGCATCACGTAGCAAATACCTTCCGCACTGGCGGAATGTTACGTGATACTACGACTTATACGTTTGTGACTATTACAGCGCCATCTATCACAAAGGGAAAAAAGTGGTCCAACTAAAACATTCATATTTCTTTACGTACTACACGAATATGCAATAAAAAATGGAGGTTCCTAGTTAAAAAACAGCAGTGGATGTTGGTTTGGCATATGGCAGCGCCATCTAGCGGGCCAACCATAGCGCCATCTGGTTTCCCCCTTCAAGCTAGACAAGTTTCGTTCTTTGTAGTTTTTTCGTTTGACACTTATTTCTCGAGATATTTGGCCCGCTCACGATCAATGGACCACCCTGTATACATACATTTACAAGCGACCGGCGCCTATAACTTTGACGCTCTGGAGCGGCCTTGGATGACTTTTCCGGATGTGGGTTCCTATGTAAAACTTTATCTGCCAAGTCTCCTCTACAGCCTCTAGAAGTGTGTAATGTCAATTATTAAACACGCTGTATATGTTCATTCGCCCTCAAAGTAGCACATGGAACCATTACTTAGCGGTGGGTTTCTTGTTCTTCTTGTGTTGCCAAAACTTCCTCACCCTTTCACTTTGGGCATGTCTTCTTTCTTGCGTTTACGCGTTTTCAGCAGGCAAATTCCTTCCTGTTGGCTTCTTGGGAATTAAGTTATGTGTACTAATTTTCTGCTTGTACGTATTTCGTGTAGTCACCAGTAGGTGAATACCGATTCTTGTGAGGTCACGTTGGTGTCTACTGGTTAACGTATTTTGGATTGTCGGGTTCCGCTGATGAAGTGCCACATGATCGTATTATTTCATATGTCTTTTCAGTGCATGTGAGGTGAACCGCTCAGTCAGGGTATACAGTTCTTCTGATCCCTGAAGCTAATTCCAGCCTCCGCTGCACAGATGCGTCATTGCTGTGGCGGGACGCGTCGCACCTTGGAGCTACACCGACGCGAGCAGCAGAAGAGCTGTTAGCCTCGCCGGTTCAGAGCTGTCTGCAGGCACTGAATGAGCTGCCCTGCGCGGACGTCCGGAACTCCTAAGGCTGAGTACAACGACGGCGACCGTCTGCTTCCCTTCGTCGCTCTACATGGGGTCCACGAGTCGCGCTCGAGGGAGCAGTCAGCTGTTTTCCGGTCCACGAGCACAGTTATTGCAGGCGGCGGCCACTTGCCGTGGCCCGAATAGGGGCGCTACGTCCGCAAGGCTGGGCAACCGGACGTCGACGTCGCTGAGTCCGGCGTTTCGCGTTGGCGCTGACCCACGCACGCTGCACGGCCCCATCACTGACTACAGGCCGGCTGTGTAGCTTCGATGTAATAATGTCAGTGATACACTTTCCTGTGTTCCTCTGCACGCTTTGGCGTGAGTCACGCGTCACTCCCAAATCACATCTCTCGGTCGTTCTGACGTATTACAACCGCTGAGCTCGGGGGTTAAACAATTTGGTGTGAGTCAGTGGTCGTTTAGCTTCCAACACAGTACGTTGCGTTGGAAAGTGCTCGTCCACGTGCAACACTACGTTTTGGCGAGAGTGTTTGTTTTGGTGAACGGTGAGTGAGGCAGTGGAACTAGACGTAGGTACCAGCTCAGCACAACGTGGTGCTGTGAGTCTACATTATTTTTTATGTTTGCCCTCGTTGTCGGAGTTAATTGTGTGAGTTAGGGTACAAGTTGTTTAGAGTTACTTTTGTGAAGCCACGGGAACCCATGGACTTACCTTTGTTTGTGGGTAATGATGGATGTTATAATTTAGCGCCAGTGAACTGCCCACTTAGCAAATTTGTCTGCGCACGAGTGTGTGGCAGAGCTGTGGCAGATGTATGTTCTGTATGCAGGTGTACTGGTCATCTTTCTGGTAGTTATACTGAGAGTAGACGGACGATAATTCGTTGGAGGAATTAATTTATGTTTACATTTTTTGTGTACAGCTGAGTGGGAGTTTGTGTTCTGCTGCATTAAGGTGGAAGTAGAAACAGACTTACAAGAAAAAGAACTTACAAGAAACACCTTGAGTGTGAGATCGCAAAAAGCCAATGATGTTTACAGCATTCGCCATAAAAAAAATTCAAATGGCTCTAAGGACTCTGGGACTTAACATCTGAGGTCATGAGTCCCCTAACTAACCTAAGGACATGACACACATCCATGCCCGAGGCAGGATTCGAACCTGCGACCGTAGCAGCAGCGCGGTTCCAGACTGAAGCGCCAAGAACCGCTCGGTCACAGCGGCCGGGTTAGACGTCCCACATATTGTCTACTATGCAACCACAATATTTGTTGCTACTAACCAGATGAACTTCGCTCCGTAGCTTCATCCTGTGCTCACCACTGGGTACCTCCAGTCCCTCCCCCTGTTGCCATTAGCAGCCAATAAAATGAAATGATCGTGTGGCCGGGAGGTCCCATCCGAGGAAGTTCGGCCGCCGGGTACATATTTTATTTCAGGTGACACTACATTGGCGACTCGCACGTCAGTGATGATGAGATGATGCTGACAACGCAACACCCAGTGCACAAGCGGAGAAAATCTGCAGCGGGCCGGGTTATATTCCCGGCCGGGTTGGAGATTTTCTACGCCCGTGGACTGGGCGCTGTGTTTCCCTCATCATCATCTCACATCACCCACGCGCAAGTCGCCCAGTGTGGCGTCGCCATCACCTGAAATATGACTTGTACCCGGCAACCGAACTTCCCAAGATGGGGCCTCCCTGCCATCAGTGCCCCACGATGATTTCATTTCATTGGCTGCTAATGGCAACAGTGGGCGGGGCTGGAGGTACCCAATGGTGAGCACAGCTGAAGATACGGAGCGATCAGATTCCAGATAGGATTAACGGAGAACATCGAAAAAGTTCAAGGAGGGGCAGCACGTTTTGTATTATCAAGAAATAGGGGAGACTGTGTCACGGGTATGACACCGGATTTGGGGTGGGCATCATTACAACAAAGGCGTTGCTCTTTGTGGCAGGAGCTTCTCACGAAATTTCACCCAACTTTCTCCTACAAATGGGAAAATATTTTGCTGACGCCGACCTATACGCGAAGAAACTATTATCATTATAAAGTAAGGTAAATCAGAGCTCGCACGGAAAGATACAGGTGTTAGTTTTTTCCGCGCGCTGCTCGAGAATGGAATAATACAGGATTACTGTGAAGTTGATTCAGTAAACCCTCTTCCAGGCACCTAAGTGTGATCTGTAGAGTATCGATGTAGATGTACCAATATCATATCAATGTTGGTGGCGGTAGGCCACAGTGGCGGACGTACACAGAGTGCTGACGCGCCCTAGTCGATACTAAGCAATTAGTAAACAACACTACGCTGCAGTCGCCGCTCAGTTTCCTATTCGTCGATTTCCACCAATGGCAAGCAATAAGGAAAACTCGAATGGAAAACGCCTATTTCCACCAATGACAACACGCAGTGCAAATACTAATAAAAGAACACCTAATACCCTTCCTCCTAACCCTCATATGCAAAGACAGCACTACTCCATAGTATATAAGTAACCAAACTAACGCTCATTCAGCAGTTAGCAATACACCCTGAGGAAGGCGTCTTATAATAGCCGCCGAAACGTCGGAATTTTATAGCTGACAATGCGGCCTCAAACCCAGAAGAATTTTATTGACAGGATAATAAATCTTCAATAATGCTACGATTAAAAACTACAAAACAAAACAATTTAGCTAATAGGAGAAGGCATGAGGCAACGCGATACTCATCTTTAAACACGCGGGCAGTGGATGTGCTGAGTCTCTCTCTCTCTCTCTCTCTCTCTCTCTCTCTCCCTCGCTGCGCTGGTCTTATCTGCACACGCCGCGAAAATTTTACTACGCTCTCTGCAACCCTCTCCTCCACAAACACCTTAAACTTCCTTGAAGGATTCCGTCACTCCGTCATATTTGCTTGATCCCCCGGGGCTCTATAAGCCCCGCCACGCAGTACAGAGTGAAGTTCCTACTGAACTTTGCATTTGGAACACGACGTCCAATTCGGCATGCCGAACCCGCGCACCGCTCTTGAACCGCAGCATATTGGGTTTGTTCAAATGGCTCTGAGCACTATGAGACTTAACTTCTGAGGTCATCAGTCCTCTAGAACTTAGAACTACTTAAACCTAACTAACCTAAGGACATCACACACATCCATGCCCGAAGCAGGATTCGAACCTGCGACCGTAGCGGTCGCGCTGTTCCAGACTTTTCGGTTTGTGTTTATTATTGACTACAGTCGTCAAACTGTGTATCTTGTGGCGATATTATTTTATGTTTGTATTATTGTAAAATTAAACTATTGATTTTAAAAGACAGAATAGAGTGTTGATTTACAGGTGTTGCAACAAAATCTTACATCAAAAGTTCAAAGGTGGTTCGCTAAGTGCAAGAAGATGCGGTATCAATCTCAAAAATTTTCAGTTAAGACTATGAGCTTCAAGAAAGTGATGTAATGACGTCAGGTTCCATAGTATCTAGCAGTAAGATATCTAACGACTCATTAATGATAAAAAATGAAAGTATGACGAACCTTATGCCGATTTCGGATTTCTTGATTTTAACGGCTCACCTCTCTGCATGGTATGTGGCAAGTTACGAGGGTCACTCCAAAAGAAATGCACACTATTTTTGTAAAAATACCGTTTCCATTCTGCATGTGTGTAAGTTTTACAGTGTGTAGATACATCCTTCCCGCTTGTTTGCAAACTTAGTTCAACCCGTTCCCGTGAGTGGTGCCGTCACAGCATGTCTTCAAGATGGCTGCTACACTTGACGTTCGTCAGAAGCAACGTGCTGTCATAGAATTCCTGTGCTGTGAAAATGAGACAGTGGGAAAAATCCACAAGAGGTTGAAAAAGGTGTATGGAGATGCTGCTGTCGATCGCAGTACAGTTAGTCGGTGGGCAAGCAGGTTACGTGATGAAAGCGGGCACGGCAATATTGAGGATTGTCCTCGCAGCGGCAGGCCTCGTACTGCACACACTCCAGACAATGTGCAGAGCGTTAACGAATTGGTGACTGCTGACAGACGCATCACAGTGAACGAATTGTCACGCTACGTTGTGATAGTTGGTTGGTTGGTTGTTTTGGGGAAGGAGACCAGACAGCGTGGTCATCGGTCTCATCGGATTAGGGAAGGATGGGGAAGGAAGTCGGCCGTGCCCTTTCAGAGGAACCATCCCGGCATTTGCCTGGAGTGATTTAGGGAAATCACGGAAAACCTAAATCAGGATGGCCGGACGCGGGATTGAACCGTCGTCCTCCCGAATGCGAGTCCAGTGTCTAACCACTGCGCCACCTCGCTCGGTACGTTGTGATAGGGGAAAGAGTTTGCAGAATACAGAAAATGTTGGCATTAAAAAAGGTTTGTGCCAGGTGGGTTCCCAGGATGTTGACAGTGGCTCACCAAGAAACAAAAAAAACGGTATGCAGCGAACTTTTGGAACAGTACGAGAATGGTGGAGATGAATTTCTTGGAAGAATTAAGACAGGTGATGAAACATGGCTCCATCATTTTTCACCAGAGACGAAGTGGCAACCAATGGAATGGCATCATGCAAATTCACCCAAGAAAAAAAATTCAAAACCACACCTTCTGCTGGAAAAGTTATGGTTACGGTGTTTTTCGCTTCCGAAGGACTCTTGCTTGTGGACATCATGCCAAGTGGAACCACCATAAATTCTGATGCATATGTGACGACACCGAAGAAACTTCAAGCTCGACTGAGTCGTGTTCGACCACATCGGCAAAAGCAGGATGTTTTGCTGTTGCACGACAATGCACGGCCACATGTCAGTCAAAAAACCATGGAAGCGATCACAAAACTTGGATGGACACCACTGAAACACCCGCCTTACAGTTCGGACCTGGCTCCATGTGATTATCATCTCTTTGGCAAACTGAAAGACTCTCTTCGTGGAACAAGGTTTGAAGATGATGACTCCCTTGTGCGTGCTGCCAAACAGTGGCCCCAACAGGTTGGTCCAGAATTTTACCGTGCGGGTATACAGGCGCTGGATCCAAGATGGCGTAAGGTAGTTGAGAGGGATGGAAATTATGTGGAGAAATGAAAATATTGTTCCTAAGGGATGTATCTACACACTGTAAAACTTTCAAACATGTAGAATAAAAGATGGATTTAAAAAAAATAGTATGCGTTTCTTTTGGAGTGACCTTCGTACTTTCGAATAATTCGATGGTACCTACTAAGACGCGCCAACATTTAGAAGCTATACACCACAACGACAATGAAAGAAGCACTTTATATATATAAGTAAGAACAGTTATTAAGAAGTCAAAAACTAAGAACTATTTGACCCAAAATGTGAAAGAAAAAGCCACGGAGGCATCGTACTTGGTCAGCTATCGTACAGCACAAGCAGGCGAAGCGCACACTATCACCGAGAATTTAATAAAACCATGAGTGGAAGACGTAACACTGTGTATGCTATATAAAAAAATCTGCAAAAGACCTTTCTGCAGAGCGGCTTTCGAACAACACTGTTTCGCGCCGAATTCATAATTTCGCAGGCTATATCAAACGAGAACTAGTTGTTCGCCTTGAACACAACAAATTCGTTTTGCACATGGATGAATCGACTGATATTGTTGGACTGGCCATCTTGCTGATAACTGCACGATATCCATATAAATATCGAGATTTGGTTATTTGCACATCGCTGCCCGCTGACTCTACCGGAAAAGAAATTTTTAACATGAATAACATTTAAAAAAAAAATAAACCAACTCGTTATGAACGATTGTATTGATATTTGTGCAAATGCGGCAAAGACCATGAACAACAGGAGCGGTATCACTAATAAAAAGTAAGGTGCCAAGCTGTAGTTCCAGTCATTGTATCCTGCACAGACAAGCACTCACGATAAAGATGATGCCGCTAAAACCAAGCCGGTTCTTGATGAAGCATTAACAATAATCAATTACGTTAAATCACGCCAACTTTAGTGCCAATTGTTTTCGAAACTGTGTCAAGATTAGGGGAGCAGACATAAAACACTACTGCTCCACACCGTGGTAAAATGGTTATCTCGGGGTGAGACAGCAACATGATTATTCGAACGAAGAGCTGAATTACAAGCTTTTATGACTGACATTTCTTTTAAATTATAAGGCCGTTTCAGCTATGTGAGTTGGTTGTTCGTACTAGCTTTTGTGGTAGATATATTTTGAAACATTAATAAATTACATCTTCTTTACTAGGAAGACAGACAACAGTTTTCAGTACAAATAACAAAATAACCGCCTTCAAAGACTACATTTCTGGATTGTTGTTTTGGAAAGAGAGAACTAGAAACCTTTTTAACACTGAATACGTTCTTTGGTGTGACATCAGAATTACCAAACGAAATATTTGAAGAATTGATCCGATGTCTCCATAGTATGTTCTCATCTTTTCAGACGTATTTTTCTGAAGAGCAGAACACAAATCTGAAAATCAGCTCATGGGCTTAGAACCCTTTTCTACCGAATTTTCAGTATCCAGAAAACGTATCAAACGAGATCAGATTCAAGCATGGAATCATTGTTCAAAACAATATTACTTGATGATTTCTGGTGTACTGTTCGTGATGAATATCCGCAACTTGCCACACAGGCTCTGACTTTTCTTCTCCCGTCCCTGATAACATACTTGTGAGAAACCGGCTGCTCCGCATATACAGCTAAAAAGACAAACTACCGCAACAGACAGAATGCTGAACCTGACATTCAACTTTCTTCTATCAAGCCTGACATTAAAGGATAGTCGCAAAAAGACAGCTTCATAACACTCATTAAGTGGAAACAGTTTTATCAGTTTATATTGATATGAATATAGTATTTTTGTGTGTTGTTTGGTGTACTGTTGTAGACGTCAGTAGTGCCTAATTTTTCTATTTTTGTACAATTTTCGTTAAATGATTATAATTAAAGGCTGAGCTCCGTAAAATATATATTATATTTCAAAAGGATTCCGCCACAAAAAAATGTTGAGAACCGCTACTCTAGATCCTAGATCGTGTGCATACTGTCCTTTGCACTGCATGTTGTACATAAATTTAAAGACAACAGAACCTTTTCCTTTTACTGCAGATTCTCTGTTTTTTTCCAAAACCGAAAGAAGATACGGTGGAGAGTGAATCTAACGCATTCGACGCATGACCGGAAGAGCTCGAGTTCTAATCCGGGTCACGCCATTGTTGGCTCAGCTTCGCAGAATCGTTCGAGAAGAAGGGCGGCATTGTTCTCTACTACAGACCGTGCCAATGTTTCCGCCAGTGTTCTTTTCGATTCTTGAGAAATCCTTTCACCTTCAATAGCCCCACTCAAACGGTGGTCTCCACAACGTCCGCGTCAGCAGTCTGTTGCAGAAAACCTCTTCCAACAGTACAACGAAAACAACTTAGAAACATTCAAAGGTGTTTCTTATTACAACTGACGCTTCAGCTGAAATCAACTCATATTTAACGCGGTTTACAGTAACCATAAAGCGTCCAAGGACTAACTTCAAAAACTCTTCTTGAAAAGTAGTACGCCGTTCCCGCGGATACATAGCAAGACAGATTTTCTTCATTTTTTAACATCAAAACTTTCACACGCACAAGTCGAGTAGTTTAAATCCATGTCCCTTTAACAGCTGACGGCCAGGCATCAAACAGTTCATAAGCAGAGCTAGCAATGTTACTTTGACAGGTACAGAATGTTTTAGAACTGAAATCTATTTCCGATCTTTGTATACGGCGATAAATTCCAGTCTTCATCCACATAGTTTACACTCTCTTGAAATGAACAGAAGCTTTAATAGAGTGTAATGGAAATGAATGTCCTTTGATGCTGCAGTTACTCGGTATCAAACTGTACTCATCTAGAACAAATTTACGTAACACCATGTCTGATCTGGAATATGATAAATATATGTTGGCGAGAGAAACTGAAGGTAATAAAATCCTGCTTTTTAAACCCATAACTGTTACATATATCAAAGTAAATAAAAAAATGTCGTGTGACTAGGGCGTCCCGTCGGGTAGACCGTTCGCCGGAAGCAAGTCTTTCGATTTGACGCCACTTCGGCGACTTACGCGTCGATGGGAATGAAATGATGATTAGGACAAAACAACACCCAGTCCCTGAGCGAAGAAAATCTCCGACCCAGCCGGGAGTCGAACCCGGGCCCTTAGTATTGATATTCTGTCACCCTGACCATTTTTTTTGTTTTTTTTTTTCTTCTTTGCATTATGTTGTTGATCGTTGTTTTTGGTCGATGCGGACGTCACATGACATCCGTTCAAGTTCGTTTGTTGATCCTTACACTCAGTTTTTTTATTACAGAGGCCAACAAGCTCTCTGACCGAACGTGCTGAGCTACCGTGCCCGCAACCACTTAGCTACTGGGCGGCCGTTGTGTTATGGTCCCATACATTCTTAGCAAAATCCATACGTTCCATCCCGCGAAAACTTTCTTCAGGGAGTCGTGCCTTCGATGTATCACTAAAGTTCACCGTGGCTGACTACTGACTGAAGTGAAATTTTGTCCCCCCGTACTCACAAAGATGTGCTGCACTCCTTTTTCTTAATTTGAGCAATTAGGTTGCTGGTTGGTGCTGTAATATCGAAAACGAGGTACTATTAAGCTTTACAGCGAACTCTTCTCGATTAAAACTACAATCCCCAACAACGTTTTTGCTACAAAGAATGCTAGATAATGGGTGCTGAATTGAAAAATGAAATTAATTTTTAGCTGCGGACTGTTTTCGTGATATCCTTGAAAACGCGACATACTGATTATTCTTTTGTGACTTAAATATTCTGCAAATTTAATTGTTGAAAAATAACACCGACCTGTACAAGAAATTGCCGCACAGTTCAGAAATCAATCTACCCAGAATGAAGTTGGTTTGGCACCACTGCCGAAAGGTCACACCTGAGCTAGTAGAATAATGTGATGTTTGTTGCAACTTCCATTTCAGTATTGAGAGTTGTTACAAAGGCTGAACGTGACAGCTTGTTGTTCTTAGTTTACGAAGGTTAGTGGTCTGTACTAATTGAGAAGAAGAAATGCTTCGTGCCTGTATAAATAGCGCAGGTTCCTTTCACTCCACAAATTTATACACTACGTGATCAGAAGTACCCGAACACCTGGCTGAAAATGACTTACAAGTTCGTGGCGTCCTCCATTGCTGGAATTCAATATGGTGTTGGCCCACCCTTGGCCTTAATGACAGCTTTCACTCTCGCAGGGATACGCTCAATCAGTTGTTGGAAGGTTTCTTGGGGAATGGCAGCCCATTTTTCACGGAGTGCAGCACTGAGGAGAGGTATGGTTGTCGGTCGGCGAGGCCTGGCACGAAGTCGGTGTTCCATAACATCCCGTGGGTAATCCATAGGATTCAGGTCAGAACTCTGTGCAAGCCAGTCCATTACAGGGATGTTGATGTTGTGTAAGCACTCCGCCACAGGCCGTACATTATGAACAGGAGTTCGATCGTGTTGAAAGATGCAATCGCCATCCCCGAATTGCTCTTCAACAGTGGGAAGCAAGAAGGTGCTTAAAACATCAATGTAGGTCTGTGTTGTGATACACCACCGCCTCCGAATTTTACTGTTGGCACTACACACGCTGGCAGATGACGTTCACCGTGGATTCGCCATACCCACACCCTGCCATCGGATCGCCCACATTGTGTACCGTGATTCGTCACTCCACGCAACGTTTTCCCACTGTTCAATCGTCCAATGTTTACGCTCGTTACACCAAGCGAGGCGTCGCTCAGCATTTACCGGCGTGATGTGTGGCTTATGAGGCAGCCGCTCGACCATAAAATCCAAGTTTTCTCACCCCCCACTTAACTGTTATAGTACTTGCGGTGGATCCTGATACAGCTTGGAATTCCTGTGTGATGGTTTGATAGATGTCTGCCTATTACACATTACGACCCTCTTCAACTGTAGGCGGTCTCTGTCAGTCAATAGACGAGGTCTTTCTGCACGTTTTTGTGCTGTACGTGTCCCTTCACGTTTCCACTTCACTGTCACAACGGAAACAGAGGACCTAGGGATGTTTAGGAGTGTGGAAATCTAGCGTACAGACATATGACGCAAGTGACACCCAGTCACCTGATCACGTTCGAAGGTCGTGAGTTCCGCGGAGCGCCCCATTCTGCTCTCTCACGATGTCTAATTACTACTGAGGTCGCTCATATGGAGTACCTGGCAGTAGGTGGCAGCACAATGCACCTAATATGAAAAACGTACGTTTTTGGGGATGTCCGGATACTTTTGATCACATAGAGTATCAGGACTAAGATCGTTGGGATTGACTGGAGACAAAAAAAAGTGGCTCATCTGATTCACAGTGTCCTTGCAATGTTGGGTAAGTGTGCATATCTCCGTCTTCGTTGTTGGTGAATTAACTCGAAGCAGATACAATGAAAGGTATATGCGCTATTATAATCACAAAGTAGCAACATAGGCGCTGTAATACTTCTCGAAAACAAGCAAAACACACTGAAAATAAGTAATTTGAATTGGTGAATCAGGCTATAGGCAGTGGTAATCCGACGGAATGGTTTAGGTTTGGCGAATGCCTGGACAACGGTACCCGCCATAATTTGTAGAGCCGACAGTGAAGTAAGAAGCAGATGGTATTAAGAAGACCGTGGTGGTGTTTTTCTTGGTTAGGATGCGGTCCCCTTATCGTACTTCAGAAAACGCTAAATGCAGAAACATATGAACAAAAAAAATGTTCTTATGTCTGTGAATTCCTATGGGACCAAACTGCTGAGGTCATCGGTCCCTAGACTTACACACTACTTAAACTAACGTATGCTAAGAACAACATGCCCGAGGGAGGACTCGAACCTCCGGCGGGAGAGACCGCGCAATCAGTGACATGGCGCCTCTAGCCACGCGGCCACTCCGCGCGGCTCATATTAACACAGTTTACAACATCGCGCGTAAATAACGGAACAGTTCGAAGAAAATGAAAGTATAAGCGCGGCACTGCGCACTGCCATAAAGCAACTTCTGTAAGGCAATTGGCTGTGGACGGTAACATTCCTGAAATGAACTGGCCTGCCCAGTGTCTCGACCTGAACTCTGAGCTGAGCTAAAACGTTAAATTCGCTTCGGGCCCAGATTGCAACATGACGACCTTCTCTGGTTATGATTCTTGAGTAAGAATAGACTGTCATTCCATCGAGGACATCCAAACACCTCACTGAAATAGCCCCAGCCCAGTTCAAGCCATCATAAAGGCGAAGGGTGGACATCAATATGACCTATTAGCCGGCTCGAGTATTGTGTGATGTTTTGTTAGAGGGCGTACACATCAAACTAGCCTACTGCGCAACATGCGGAGGGGTGATAATATCTTTGCACCGAAACCGCTGACGTCTCTGCAAGAGTCGACACCGGATTCGTCAGGTACTGAAGGCTCGCCCGCCAGAAGAGCGGACAGCAGGCGGCGGGGCAACAGCAGCAGAGCAGCGCTGGGCGGTTTAAATCGCCGGTACAGCGGGGCGCAGCGCGGACACGGAGCTCGCGTGCTGTGGGTGCGTGGCCCGCGCGTGCGCCGCGGTAAGGAGATACTGCTGGCGGAGGTAATTGCGTCGGGAGGCCAGCCCTTGTCGGCTGGTGTCCCGAGCAAGGTGGCCGCGGCACGGGCTAGGGTTTCACGGGCCCGCCGCGCCGTCTTGGGTTGCCGAGCCGTCACGCCCATCGCTACGTGATGCGGGCTGAGGCGCGTGCTCGTAACGTCCCGTCGGGATCGACAGCGCGCTCCTTCCCTGCACCGCAGGTCGCCCTAGCCGTCACGCGCATTCCGGAGACCCAACCGACCGACATCGTCCCAACCTGGGCCCTGCGAGACCCTGTTTAATGCATATACGGCAGCAGCCTGTCCTTTAACACTTCAGGGACACTGACACGCACAACGACAGCAGTGAGCCCCGTTCAGCAAACTGAACCACTGGCCCTTTGATACGAGGGAGAAAAGGCCATCACGAGCGCAATTCAAATTGCAGTCAGATGCACACTGTCGCCCCTGTTCATCCCAACGACATCGATCACCTTGGTTCTCACACTACTGTGCATCTACATCCATTTCTGCGAACAACTGTGAACTGCGCAGCAGAGTGTACATCCTAAGGTATCAGTTATTAGGGATTCCTCCCGTCCCAGTCACGTATAGAGCTCGGAAAGAACGACTTTTTATTCCCCTCTGTGCACGTTATGCCAGTGATTAGTCTAATCTCTGAGCACTATGGGACTTAACTTCCAAGGTCACTAAACCAAGGCAGTTCTCGTGTCTCCAATTTATCACATTATATTATGCAGCAAGGCACACTGGAATGCAGAATTCGTAGTTTTATGGCTGCATGCGGCGCTGTGCTGCACCCCATAACCCAGAGGGAGTTCAAATGGCTCTGAGCACAATGGGACTTAACTTCTGAAGTCATCAGTCCCCTAGAACTTAGAACTACTTAAACCTAACTAACCTAAGGACATCAAACACATCCATGCCCGAGGAAGGATTCGAACCTGCGACCGTAGCGGTCGTGCGGTTCCAGACTGTAGCGCCTAGAACCGCTCGGCCACCCCGGCCGGCGACCTCGCGATCCCTACAGGATCAATACATAGAGGATTGCAGTATATTCTTCGATTCATCACTTAAAGTTAGTTCTTGAAACCTCACGGCTTTCATGTGATAGTTTGCATCTTTTTTTTTTTGTTTTGTTTTAAATTTGTGGTAAGTTCTTATGGGACAAAAGTGCTGAGGTCATAGGTCCGTAAGCCAGCACACTACTTAATCTAACTTAAACTAACTTACGCTATGGGCAACACACACACACCCATGCCCGAGGGACGACTCGAAACTCCGACGGGGGGAGCCGCACGGACCGTGACAAGGCGCCCCTAGACCACGCGGCTACCCCGTGCGGCTTTGCATCTGTCTTCAAGTTTCTGTCGGTTCATCTTTTTCAGCGATTGCGTGACACTCTTCCGCATGTCAAACAAACCCTTGATCATTTGTGCTGCCCTTCTTTGTATCCGTTCAATATACCCTGTTACTCCTAAATGGTACGGGTCCCACACACCCGAACAATATCCCAGGGTATGTCGTACGAGTGTTTAGTAAGTAATGTTCTTTTGTACACCAATTTCATTTCCGCAGTACTCTTTCTACCTACGACTGAGCCTACGTAATCGTTCCACTTCATATCCTTCCTAATTATTACAACAAGTATCTGTATTACCTGATGAATTCCAATCGTATAACTCATAATCCATAAATATTGTAGTCATAGTATTTTACGTTGTTTTATTTTGTGAAGACCAAAATTTTACATGTCTGAGCATCTAATCATTGCACCATATTGAAATTTGTCCAAGTCTTTTATAGACACTACTACTTTACTACAGATAGGTCCATCATCTACAAAAACTCTGAGGTTACTATTAATATCGTCCTCAAGTTCATTAATACACAACATGAGTAGCAAGGGTTTCAACATACTTCCCTGCGGGACACCTCAAGTAACATCTACATGTGTCGATGACTCTAAATCCAATATAGCATGCTGTGTTCTCCCTAGCAAGAAATCCGCAAACATTCACAAATTTTGCTTGATAGACTAACTGATCGTACTTTTGGTAATAAGCGCAGACGTAGTACTGAGTTAAACGCATTTTGGAAATCAAGAAATACTGCATCTTTCTGAATGCCTTGATCCCTGGCTTTCAGGCTGTCATGCGATACAAGCACAAGGTGAGTTTAACATGATCGATGTTATCGCAATCCGCACTGGTTGACAGAGAGAAAGTAATTCTGTTCGAGATGACTCGTCACATTTGACTTCAGAATTGGTTCCAAGATTCTACAACAAATCTTTGTGGAGACTGGCGGAAGCGATGAAGGCAGTTAACTACATTCGTGAGGTTTCTGTACAGCAGACGCTTTGGAGCATTGTTTTGAGGATTTGATCGAGGCAATTTTATCGAAAGCTCAGTGCAGCATCTAGATCAGAGGCTTCGATGGATCAGTGAGGAGGTCGGCTGTAGATTCTTCGGCCTACAGAACATAGTGGAGACCTGTTAAGTTATCCTCGATTAGTCAGTTGTGCACTATACACCAGCAACAGCCACTCAACCACTCAGGTAGCAAAGTACGTATAGACAGAACTCCGAGACCACCAGTACAAAAGCCAGAATCACATAAACCAATTATTTCAACAGACGGATAGCAAAACTGGAGAAAGAATTTCAAAATATTAGTTTCTATAAGCGGCGATCAAGAAGTTTCCGTTTAAGGGTTTTTCTGCAGCATATATACACCGAAACCTCGGCCCGTCAACACCGACACTGGACTGGCAACTAATTGCCTGGTCGGACGAATCGAGCGGATGGACGTGTACGGGTATGGACATAACTTCATGAACCGTGAATCCAAGGACCCTGCATGTCAGCCGGGGACTGTTGAAGCTGGTGGAGAATCTGTAAAGGTGTGGGGCGTTTGCAGTTGGAGTGGAATGGGATCCCTGATAGGTCTAGATACGACTCCGACAGGTGACACGTACGTAAGCATCCTGTATGATCACCTGCATCCATTCATGTCCATTGTGATTCCGACGGAGTTGGGAAATTCCAGCAGTACAATGCGAAACCCCACAAATCTAGAATTGCTACACAGTGGCTCCATGAACACTCTTCTGAGTTCCGCTGGCCACCAAACTCCCCAGTCAGGAACATTATTGAGCATATCTGGGATGTCTTGCAACGTGCTGTTCAGAAGAGAATCTCCACCTCCTCGTACTCTTACGGATTTATGGACAGCCCTGCACGACCCATGGTGTCAATTCCCTCCAGCACTACTTCAGATCCTTGCCACGTAGTGTTGCGACACATCTGCGTACTCGTGGGGGCCCTACACGATATAGGCAGTTGTACCATTTCTTTGGCTCTACAGTGTACAACGGCATGTAGACAGCTGATTAATCTGGCGTTCGTTTCTTTCCGACGTGCTTGCGGTATATGCGGAAACGTGAACTATAGCGTATTACCAAATATGTACAGGCAGAAGCGACGTGCTATTATTATTTTATCTATTTTGGTAGGAAACGCCGCAGCTATTTTTCATAAATTATACTATAGGAAATACTGCAACCGGCCACAAGTTTTTCTGAAATGATTTCGGACCTGAGCATATGGTCAATTGGTAGCATTGACTTCTTTGCAAGTTTTACATTTATGTCCTAAAATATAACAAAGTTTTTTGTGATGTATAGTGTACAAAAGGTTTTACATTTGCGACCTGAAACATAACAACGTTTTCCTGATTACACAGTTTTACACTTATATATGCTCTGTATATTGTGCTTACTTCCTGAAAAGCTCTCCTTCACATATTATAAGGCAGAGAGATTATTTTCTTTTGCAGTTCATACTGGTCAATGAACTGAGCTAAATACAAGATGGCAGATGTATTTGTATACATCGCCTGTTGATTTGATGTGCCAAAGAACGCCATAAGTGTACAGATATGGTTCACTTGTGGTGTTTCTCCAAAGATGCTTCATAGTATGGATACTTTTATGTAGTTACGTATTTATTTATTCAGGTTTGAAAGATGCTGGTAATAGCCAATGAAGAATTTTCTCTCTACCAAGAGAACTATGCGTGACTTCAGAAAGTGCAAGCTTCAACTAATGAAAACAAAAAGTATCTAGCCGAAAAAGTGATTCAATAGTATATCAAAGTGAGCATCAAGGACAACAGTAAAACTGCACAACTAGCAAAGGTAAAGTGCGAAATGTATTGGTTACGACCTGGAAAAGAGCTTCTGAAGAGGAGGATAATGCAATGCATTTAGAACTACGTAACTTGCTGTTTCCTGCGCATTTTATATATATTGTAAATGAAATAAGTGTTCCCATTACGAAATGGCTCTGAGCTTAGAACTACTTAAACCTAACTAACCTAAGGACATCACACACACCCATGCCCGAGGCAGGATTCGAACCTGCGACCGTAGCAGCAGCGCGGCTCCGGACTGGAGCGCCTAGAACCACACGGCCACCGCGGCCGGTTGTTTCCATTACGACAGAACATCATATCATACGACAATGACGGAAGAAAAAAGTAACAGCCCTGATTTAAAGGAAGAAAACAACACACCATCTGGTGACGACTGTTTCTTCGATAGAGTTATCAATCCAGCAACTAACTATTAATTTCACTGAATCTGAACAAAACCTGCTAAACATACACTAACACACAACACTGAACCCACAACAAGTATAAATAAAGAAGTAACTGTTAAAGTCAAAATTGAATGTGACGTTGCTAAATTAAATAATTGTGATAAAATGAAGTTGTTAATAAAATAAACAAACTAATCCAGAAACACATTGGAACAAGAAACGCACAATGCAAATTTTCAGAAGAGTCAAATGATCTCAGAATAATAAATAAAAAACTCCAGGAGAATAAAGCACTTGTATTACACTAGACAAAGGAAGTTCTGTAGTAATAATGTATGCAGCCGATTATATAAATAAGACATTAGACTGTTTCAGAAACAACAGAAAAGAAACTAATTCCGATCCAGTCCTAAAATTGCAGAAGTCCTCAAAGAGAGCAGCTTCCTCCAAACATGATTTGAAAAATCTGAATACACAATAATTAATCCTTCGGCCGCAATCAAAGATTCACGAAGAACATTGTCCTGAGATTTTCACTAGGGCCTTTAAATCTGAAGGCTTTTTTTTTTTTGTAAACAATAGCTATGAGTACAACGAAAAACCAGTCCAAAGCTGCAAATATTACTTTTTTTATTCACTCGATTACTAGTTTCGGGTCGAGACCCATTTTCAAATCATCGTAACGAAGTCAAAAATGGCATTTCCGAAGATGTAGAAACATGTTATCTATATGCGCCGAATCTCTTCGTTGTACATTTTTGACATGGTTTTCACATCTCCGGAAATACCATTTTTGACTATGTTACGATGATTAGAAAATGGGTCTTGGCCCCAAACTAGTCATCGAGTGAATAAAAAAAGTAAAATTTGCAACTTTGGACTGGTTTTTCGTTGCACTGATTAACAGAAGTTTCTGAGCTACAGCTACTCTAGCAGGCTGGAAGTTCATAAATAGCTATGAGCTATCAGAAAACATCAAACACATTTCCATACCAAACACAGCCAGATTCGCATCCTTTGATATAGTTAACTTGTATAAAAATATAACAGTAAAGGAAACAATCTCAGTAATTAAAAATAACTTGCTTGAATATAAAAAGATCACTCGACCTGAAATTTATGAGTTTGTTGAATTTCTAACCTTAGTACTGTCACTTAACTATTTTAGCTTAATTAACAAATTTTATGAGCAGGAAGATGACCTGGCAATGGGCAATTGCCTAGGTAGCCTGCTAGCAAATAATTACATAAAACATTTAGAAACATTCTTTTTCAATGTCAATTTGACAATAAAGAAAAAAATATACGACAAATTCTATGTGGATGACTCACATATTTGATGGAACAATAGAAGAAATTGATCAGTTTGCAAAAGAGCTTAACAAACTCTTTCAAAACATAATTTTTACTGTTGAACAAGAAAGTGGTAATGGCATACATTTATTGGATCTAAAAGTAGTAAATAAGTGGTAAACATAAATTCGAAATATACAGGAATCCACTACAAAAGATGTCACCCCGAGAAATACAGAATCGCATATTATAGGACATTGATAAACCAATGGAAAAAATCCCTTTGGAGACTGAAGATGAATTGCAAGAACTGAAAACAATCAAACTAATGGTTCACAATAATGATTGCAGCTCTGACACCATCACTAAACATCACAATAGAATTAAATATGGTAACAAAGACAGTTCTAAGTCCAAAACAAGTAGTACTTTAGCACAAATAGCTCCTCAAATACTATGGGTTCTATGACATCTCCTCCTAAATCGAGTAACGTCTATATGGAAACAACAGGATTTTCTTTTGGGATACTAGTATCTCCTTTCCGATGCACTATTCCTTCTTTACTGCATTCCTCGCTCCCTCACATTGACGAATTAACAAAGAAATTGCGTCGCTATGAGATTCTATGGGTTCTATGACATCTCCCTCTAAATCGAGTAACTTTTTTATGGGAACGACAGGATTTTCTTTGATGTACTATTCCTTCTTTACTGCATCCCTCGCTCCCTCACACTGACGAATTAACACAGAAATTGCGTCGCTATGAAATACTATGGCATCTCCTACTAAACCGGGTAACGTTTCTATGGAAACGAAAGCATTTTCCTTTGGGATACGATTATCTCCTTTCAGATGCACAATTCCTTCATTACTGCATCCCTCGCTCCCTCACATTGACGAATTAACACAGAAATTGCGTCGCTATGGAATACTCTGCAAAATACATCTGCACACCATTCACTGGTAAAGTGTTATACCATCGACACATGGGTACTGTCAGGCTCCACACTCTAAATAAGTCAGCTTTCGCTACACACTTGGTCCAACATGGAAACCCAAAGATAAGCACAGAAAAAAACTTAGTCGATAAAAGAGTACAGATGAATTTGTTGGAGGAATCAGAAATATACAATCACATTCACAATAAACCTGACTGCTTACTGAATGATCAACTACAATTTTTTTAAAAAACTAACTGTACCTTCAAAATTTCATACAACTCCTATAAGCTGAAATGACAGGAATAATAACTAATGGGAAGAGAGAAAATTTTTCATTGGCCCTTACGAGCATCTTTCAAACGTAAATAATTAAGAATGAAATTTTCACTCTGCAGCGGCGTGTACGTCGATATGGAACTTCGTGGCATATTAAAAATGTATGCCGGACCGAGACTCGAATTCGGGACTTTTGCCTTCCATGGGCAAGTGTCTGCCGACTTTTTTTACGAAACTCCAACGCAAGCCACTTTTTCCAAACTACTGCTAAATATTTTTCTTTTCGTTGTTTGTCTGATACTACAAATAACACAAATGTAACCATTCTATTCCCCTATCACCCATACTACCCCAAAAACCTATCTAACCTAAAAACAAAAACAAACTTGTGCCACAGCCACTTTCACCCTAAAAACTATCTAGGACGGTTGTTTACCACCTCTTCAGACTCCACCAACAAAAATAAAAAAATTAAATGCGCCTCTGAACGTTTTGTTACGAAAAAGAAAAGGACAAAGTAAAGGGTACAATACTTTTATTATATTTTATTTTTTCATTTTTTCGTTGTTATGTTTTATTTGCAATTTCTTTTTAAATCTTCTTCCGGGGTTGTCCAGAGCAGCCAGACGGCGGGATGTCCTAATCGTCTTCTCGTTCAGCGAAGATGAAACACACTATAATTATCGTTCACGTCTCTCAACAGTCTATTATGTGCAATATCTCAATCCCTTCTCACACCCGGTACACCCCAATGGTCTGGAGGGCGCGTAAACAACGACCCCAAGTAATTCGCAAAGAGCGAACCATACGACGCCTTGCGCCGTCAAACCGTGTAGTTGTTCGTTAAATAGTGCCAAAAATCTAACAACCATGCAACACTCTCACTAAAAAAGTATGACAGTGCCATACCCTGAACCAACACCGTGGCGTTATGACGAGTAGCAGGGTAGTAACTGACGCCGGGATGGATCAGCTCGCTGGGCTCCACGGACTGATGTGTCCGTCGCAGCAACAATGCCAACATGCGCCGTGTCAGGAGCCAGCAGTCAGCAGCCGTATCACAAACAAAACAGTGCATGTCGGTGTCGACAGCGGCGCATCTGGGGCAGAGAGGATACTCGGCAAGATGTACCGGGTGATCAAAAAGTCAGTATAAATTTGAAAACTTAATAAACCACGGAATAATGTAGATAGAGAGGTAAAAATTGACACACATGCTTGGAATGACATGGGGTTTTATTAGAACAAAAGAAAGTTCACAAAATGTCCGACAGATGGCGCTGGATAACAAAACGTCAGTGACTGCGCATGTCAATCGTGTAAAAAAGGAGCTGTAATGAGAGAGAGAATCAGATGCGCCAGCAGTCGCAGCATGTTGACGTACCTGAAAAGGCGCTTTTAGTGAAGCTGTATTATCAGACGCGTGAAAGATCTCTTGCGCGCGTCGTCTGGTGTTGATCGTGTGCTCAGCGGCCACTTTCGTCATGCTTGGCCTCCCAGGTGCCAAGACCTCAGTCCGTGCGATTATTGGCTTTGGGGTTACCTGAAGTCGCAAGTGTATCGTGATCGACCAACATCTCTAGGGCTGCTGAAAGACAACATCCGACGCCAATGCCTCACCATAACTCCGGACATGCTTTACAGTGCTGTTCACAACATTATTTCTCGACTACAGCTATTGTTGAGGAATGATGGTGGATATATTGAGCATTTCCTGTAGAGAACATCATTTTTGCTTTGTCTTACTTTGTTATGCTAATTATTGCTATTCTGATCAGATGAAGCGCCATCTGTCGGACATTTTTTGAACTTTTTTTATTTTTTTGGTTCCTTAAAACCCCATGTCATTCCAAGCATTTGTACCTCTCTATCTACATTATTCCGTGATTTATTCAGTTTTCAGATTTATACTGACTTTTTGGTCACTCTGTATAATGCAGAAACGTCGTCCGGTGGGGAATTTTTCAGTCGTTATCACATATCACAACGATCTCACCGCGGTGGGAAGGAAAGGCGAGTGTATGTTACTCCACACCGGCCCCCAGCCAACCACCGGATGTCGGCGCACAGCCGCATTAGGAGGCAGTGTCCGCTGAAAGTAGCGGTAGAAATCCTTTGGTTCTAAGAGCCCGCGTCGTCGATAGGACATCCAACAGATAACTCATGTCGACCAGATAGGTGCGAATGTGATACAGTGCTGGCGCGGTATGCCCAACAGGAATCGGCGGCTGGAGGGATTGAGGCGCCACCTCCTCAATCAGGGTATCAGTGAGGGTGCCCTTGTCCGAAGTACGTAGGCGACGCATCATCCGCAGAAAGCGAGCGCGCGTCCTGTTGTGCACGTTTGTCATTCCACTTCCATCTGCATGTGTGGGCAACTTTAGTATCTCGTAACGGATCTTGAACACTCTACCGCCGCATACGAAATGACCGAAGGCCGCCTGGAACTTGGCAGCTACAGTAGCGGCCATTGGGAGAACGTGTGTGTAATGATTAAGTTTCGGAGCGGAGTAGACGTTGACAAAATATGCCCGCATGATCAAGTCAAGTGTTCGAAAGGTATGGAGACGAACTTGCGTGCAGATCACATTAAGTAGTCTGCTGTACGCTGCACGTTCCCACGGAAGGTCACTCCCAAACATTTCACCGCCGGGACCTTGGCAACAGGCACTGACGTACAATTCTGTGCCCACATCCACGTACAGCGACTTCCCCAGGTTGATACGGCTTCCGGCCATCTCGCCGTATCCCTGAAGCCACGCAATCGACGTATATATATCTTCGCCAAGAAAACTACGTTGTCTGCGTAGGCACAACATTTAAAATACACATTGGGGAGGCGAATGCCCTCGAAACGCTGTCGCAGATCTTAAGTGCAGGCTCGAGGAAAACGGGATAGAGGAAGAGGGCATCCTTGTCGCACTGAACGCTGAAGAGTGGAAGGTGGCGAACGTTAGCCACTGACCACGACTGTGGAAGGGGTTCCGTGGATGAGAGGTTATTGGGGACAGTCCCATCTTCTCCAAGACAGCCTGCAAGAAATGGTGCTCAACTCGGTCAAATGCGTGGTCTAGGTCAACTGCCACGAGGCTGTCTTCTAAGCGGCATGCCGACATGAGGGCCACCACATCTCTATAAGAGTTGTTGAACGCCATGTGTATGTTACTGCCACTTCCGAGACAAATTTGGCCGGCATGAATGGCATCTTTGACAATAGTGAGGAGGCGAGCACGAAGTACGCTTGTAGGCCTCATCCGAATTCATTAATGTCAACGGCTGGAAGTCTTGCGGTCTGAACCCCCCCCCCCTTTGATTTTAGCACAGGGATGATGATGCCCTCTAAAAATTCAGGAGAGGGGGTGGGGGGACGCGAAAGTCTGGATCCAGGAGTTCGCAGCACACCTGCTGCCAAACTTCCCGCATCAGGTCAGAAGGTGCAGTAAAATTCAAGCAGAAGACCACCAGGTCCAGAGAATTTTTTTCTCGCGCCCCGCGACAGGGCCACTGCGCATTTCTTCCAGCACGATGGCATCCAAGAATGTGGCGTCGCCTTGTGCCCTGCCCGAAGGTGAAAGGTCATGCAGAACGTCCTCAACGTCATTGTCAGGTCGTTGACCTGCGAGAAAGAGAGTGCGGTAATAATCTGTGAGGACACGGGAGATGTGTATCTCTGCACGTTGCCCGTCCGCCGAAGTAACTGCCGTGATGAATCGCCTCTTACGATGTCTCTGTTCTCTGACGATGTGATAAACAGAAGCACGTTCCTCTGGGATGGACTCTTGCAGTCTCGCTCAAGCCCGCGTGCCGCCCAATTAGTCAGCCGTGATCTGCAAAAGTCGTGCCTCAGTCCGGTGGACGGCCGTTTCGCGCTCTGGCGAAGGTTGTTTACTGCATTATCAGTTATGAATGACGAACTCTGTTCACTATCACAATGGGTACATAACCTGGATGTTAAACTAAACCGCAAGAAGCCAAAGGTTCTCATCGTATCACAAGACAAAGTGATCAGTTAACGTTTTCGTGAAACGATTCCTCCAACAGCACTTGAGGGCGGCATATACAGGAAAAATCGGCAAAATCTCGGTTGGGCATCTAAACTGGCAAGAACTAGCATGCAGGAAATCTCTCGCCTACATTCACACGACAACTTAGAAAAACATTTACACCTGAAATAAAAAACACCGCCTATGTTCGATGTCAACATGCAATAACCACTCATACATCTACATCCATACTCCGCAAGCCACCTGACGGTGTGTGGTGGAGGGTACCTTGAGTACCTCTATCGGTTCTCCCTTCTATTCCAGTCTCGTATTGTTCGTGGAAAGGAGGATTGTCGGTATGCCTCTGTGTGGGCTCTAATCTCTCTGATTTTATCCTCATGGTCTCTTCGCGGGATATACGTAGGAGGGAGCAATATACAGCTTGACTCCTCGGTGAAGGTATGTTCTCGAAACTTCAACAAAGGCCGGTACCGAGCTACTGAGCGTCTCTCCTGCAGAGTCTTCCACTGGAGTTTTATCTATCATCTCCGTAACGCTTTCGCGGCTACTAAATGACCCTGTAACGAAGCGCGCTGCTCTCCGTTGGATCTTCTCTATCTCTTCTATCAACCCTATCTGGAACGGATCCCACACTGCTGAGCAGTATTCAAGCAGTGGGCGAACAAGCGTACTGTAACCTACTTCCTTTGTTTTCGGATTGCATTTCCTTAGGATTCTTCCAGTGAATCTAAGTCTGGCATCTGCTTTACCCACGATCAACTTTATATGATCATTCCATTTTAAATCACTCCTAATGCCTACTCCCAGATAATTTATGGAATTAACTGCTTCCAGTTGACCTGCTATATTGCAGCTAAATGATAAGGGATTTTTCTTTCTATGTATTCGCAGCACATTACACTTGTCTACACTGAGATTCAATTGCCATTACCTGCACCATTCGTTAATTCGTTGCAGATCCTCCTGCATTTCACTACAATTTTCCATTGTTACAACCTCTCGATATACCACTGCATCATCCGCAAAAAGCCTCAGTGAACTTCCGAGGTCATCCACAAGGTCATTTATGTATATTGTGAATAGCAACGGTCCGACGACACTCCCCTGCGGCACACCTGAAATCACTCTTACTTCGGAAGACTTCTCTCCATTGAGAATGACATGCTGCGTTCTGTTATCTAGCAACTCTTCAATCCAATCACACAATTCGTCTGATAGTCCATATGCTCTTACTTTGTTTATTAAACGACTGTGCGGAAGTCAAGAAACACGGCATCTGCCTGAGAACCCCTGTCTATGGTTCTCTGAGTCTCGTGGACGAATAGCGCGAGCTGGGTTCCACACGATCGTCTTTTTCGAAACCCATGCTGATTCCTACAGAGTAGATTTCTAGTCTCCAGAAAAGTCATTATACTCGAACATAATACGTGTTCCAAAATTCTACAACAGATCCAGCGGCCTTTCCTCTTTTGAGCGATGGCTCGTAGAAGCACTAGCAGTGGAGAGTATATGAAGCATATCGGGGGGCGCGGGAAATAGTGCAAATCATTGTCGTAATGCGGAAACGGAGCGATTTATCTAACGTCGAAAAGGGCGTTATCGTCGCCTTTCGGGCAATGGTGAAACTGTGAAGTTTGTAAACTGTTCGTGTGCAGCTGTGGTTAAGGTATGGTGTGGATGGCAAAATAAACTGACGCCGAGGCAACTGTGACGCACCAGTGACCATAGAAGCAAGGATGAACAAGGGCTGCGAAGATATGTACAGGCGAACAGACGTGCAACTGTTGAGCAACTATCGTCAAGATGAACCAAGGGACAACCAACATTATCTCCTCAACGACCGTTCGGCGAACGTTGTTGATTATGGGCTTCTGCACAGGCCCCTGGTTCATGCTCCCACGCTGACTGCTGTTCATCGGCGACGAAGGCTGGAATTCGCACGCCAACACCGCAACTGGACGCCCACTGAGTGGCGACAGGTGGCATTTCACATGCATCACGTTTATGCTCCATCGCACACAAGGCAGTTCGCGTGTACGGAATGAAACGTCTGGAATCAAACACCTTGCAACAATCGTCGAAGCTGTATGGTCTGGGGAATGTTTCCGTGGCATTCCCTGGGTGATCTCATCATTGTGGAAGGGACAATGAAACAACACAAGTACCCATCTACCCTTGGGGACCATGTCCACCTCCTACACGCACTTTGCTTTTCCTCTGCAAGATGGCATCTACCAGCAGGACAATTAAACGTCTCATACAGCTCGCAGTGCACTTGCGTGGTTCGAAGAACACCGGGATGAGTTTACCGTTATCCTTTGGTCACCAAACTCACCAGATTTAAACTGAGTCGAGAACATCGGGCTGTTCGCGCCGTGCATCCTCACCCGAGAAACCTAGCGCAGCTGGCCACGGCACTGGTGTCGACAAGGCTCCAGATCTGTGCCGGTATTTTCCAGAACCTCACTGACTTTCTTCCTGCACGTCTCGCAGCGGTCCGCGCTACAAAACGTGGTTATGGTTCAAATGGCTCTGACCACTATGGGACTTAACATCGGAGGTCATCAGTCCCCTAGAACTTAGAACTACTTAAACCTAACTAACCTAAGGACAGCACACACGTCCATACCCGAGGCAGCATTTGAACCTGCGATCGTAGCGGAAGCGCGGTTCCACACTGAAGCGCGTAGAACCGCTCGGCCACATCGGCCGGCTAAAACGTGGTTATTGAGGCTTTTGACAGGTGGTCACACTAATGTGACTGGACAGTGTAAATATTAGTCCAGTCATTAATCTGTGATGTAGTTCAGAACGGTACAAATATTAAAAACTCCAGGCCACTCGGGCAAGTGTTTAATCACGACAGTTCTTCCTGTGTTCAATTAGGGTGGCTGCGACTGATGAGAGGCGTAATTTCCACATGCATTAGTCACTGGTGTCCTCATTGGTTCGCATATCAAAAACGTATCATCATTCATACCTGATATGTACAGCATGTTAGCTGTATCTATGCATAAAACTTAACATTTCTCCATCACATTCTCTATTTCAGCGATACGACTCTGGAACAAATTGCACAGTAACGTTTGTTTTATAAAAAATATTCTGCAATCAAGAAGAGATTAAAGGGTTATCTGTTATCATCGGCGTAACTTCCCTTCCCGCAGATATCAGCTGTTTTCCTTCTCTCCAAAGTGAACCAGTATCTCTGTCACTTAACCAGCATTATCCATGCTTTCTTCATCTCTCTCTATTTCCGTGTTCTTCCTGTCATCTTTCCTGCTGACATAAACCTGTTATATCTCGCTCTTCCCTGACGAATCAACTTCTTCACATTTAATTCCTTCTGTACTGTTGCCAAACATTTCTGTTGCGAAGATGTGCTGAAAAGTAATGCCTCCGAATTTTTTATGTTAAAGCTGTTTAAATAAAACATGTTATTGACATCCTGCACCTTCATTCTTCATGTCTGCACATTCGCAGCCCTCTGCCGCTAGAAGGCTCTGAATTGTAACGTGCAGCATGGCGGTGTGTAACGTGACTATGTTGGTGCATGAGAAACAGGATGATGTAATCGAGTTTCGAATTCGAAGATTTCGTCCACACACGGAGCACCCTCTCCTTCAGCAAGACAATGCTAAATCAGACACGACCGCAGCGACATCTGCAACAATCCGACGCCCTGGGTTCATTGTCATCGACCATCGTCTACACAGTCTCGACTTGGTTCCACCCAATTTTCGTCTGTTCCCAAAACTTAAACAACACCGTCGAAGACTTCAGTCTGGTAGTTATAACACGGCGCAAGCAGAGGTGAAGTCCTGGCCCCGTCAACAAAGTTAAACATTCTACAGTGACGGTAGCAACAAACTGGTCTTTTATTGGGAGAAATGTGTTCGTCGCCAGGGTGAGTATGTTGAGAAAGAAATATGTACACATGGAGAACAACTTTTTATAAGGGGCGATCAAAAAGCTTCCGGTCAAAGGTCGCACAGTTCAGAAACGGTATGCCAATCAGGCGAAATAGCCATTGGCATTGAGGCAATCATACCATCAACGCACCAGGTTGAAGATACCCGTTTGGTGAAACAACGTATTCTATTGCGTAACAGCCTGCTGCACATCGTCGCCCGACGGGAATTGTCGATTCTTCAAGGACTTTTTTATGGGAACGAAGGCGTCATAACCTGATGGAAAGAGATCAGGAATGTAGGTCGGATGGCCGAGAGTATCCCACTCGAATTGGCGTGACTGCTGCATTACGACATCTGCGACATGGAAACGTGCGTTACCATGACCAGTGCGCAACTTGGCGCTCAATTACACAACGGTGATTTTCTACAGACTTGCTGCCCAATACAGATTCTTCATTCGCCGATGGATGTCTACCGGTGTTTGTCCTTCGGCGGTCAAAAAAAGAATAAAAGCAAGTTTGGACGCATTTAGTTATAATTCATGAAACTTCCTGGCAGATTAAAACTGTGTACCGGACCGAGTCTCGAACTCGGGATCTTCGCCTTTGGCGGGCAAGTGCTCTACCATCTGAGCTACCAAAGTACGACTCATGACCCGTCCCCACAGCTTCAATTCTGCCAGTACCTCGTCTCCTACTTTCCAAACTTCACAGAAGCTCTTCGGCGAGCCTTAAGGTCCCGAGTTCGAGTCTCGGTCCGGCACACAGCTTTACTCTGCCAGGAAGTTTCATATCAGCGCACACTCCGCTGCAGAGTGAAAATCTCATTCAGAAAACCATAATTCATGTTTCCGCATTTACCGCACGCATGTCATGAAGGCACGAATGCAACACTAATTCGCTGCCTACATGTCGGTGCTTATATGAGTATATCCATATCTGAGTCGTGCCACGTAGCAGATACGCTGCAGCAAAGCCGCTTACAGAATGTTAGTAACGTTCGTTTGATTTTAAAGCTTTATAACAGTTTCCAATTCTAAAGTTCGGAGGCATTACTTTCTAGCACGACTTAGCAAATATCATTACTCACTTTCCACAGGTGTCATTACTCAGTTCCTACAGGAATGTGATGACGTTATTGCTTAACACAATATTAATGTGACCGACGTATGTGAAATATCATTTACGCTATACCTATTGTTATTGTTACGACTCTTCATGTAGTATGCATTTTGTAACGTTAACACACTAAAGATGCCTGGTTAGATGTAGGAGAGGGACGGACGACCCTAATTTTAGCAGGTGAATTAAATAAATAATGTTACGAGGAAAGTAGGAAAGCAGTCGTCACATCGGGTTGCACAGCTTGCCGGAAGCTTTACAGCCATATCTTTTCCGGCTCATGGAATATAAAGAGGGACGACGTTAAGTAACTCAAATTCTGTATGTACACGTACCGTTTGTAACTTACAAGGGGACCATCAGACCTGTCAATCACGGACTTTTGTTAGTCTTCGATGTGTTGTCTTGAGTACCTGGCTAGTGGCTTTTCAACGGCGGCCCGTAGATTCCGAGAAAATCGTTGTTGAAATTTTATGGGTATCTGTAGTACTCGTAACGTTTGTCATGTTTCGACCAACCGAGAGTAGCGCGGTGGCTAAGGTTCATGGCTACCATGCTGGTGATACGGATTTGCCAGTGCCGTGTGTTTACTTATACAGGCAAGTTTAAATTTTTCACGAAAAGAATTCGAAATGCTCCCGACTTGCTAAAGACTAATACAGAAATCACTTAGAGAGAAGATTCTATTAAAATATATTCTTTAATTCTGCATTTGTGAAGTGCAGCTGGTTTCACGGGAACACAGTGAGCGATGCAAGGGATAGCGAATAAGATGATTCTGTAATCAATTCTACAATAAACTGGATACACTTTTGAAAAGAATTTTTCTATAATGATTGATTTATTAATGAAATTACTACGGCGAAATTTTTGAATAATTTTGGAGAACATATACTATTTAATGATATTCTGTACGATGAAACTAAAAAAAAGTATATACGCAAGATTTGGACCCGTACTCTAAGCCAGGTAGCCGCGTATTTTGTCGCTGCACTAGGCTCGCTTAGTGGAAATGCGACGAACGTTACGAGAACAGAAAGTACCCATAAAACTTTAACACTGGTTCTCGGAACCCAGAGGCCGTCACTAGCCAGGTACCCAAGACAGGTGCCTCTACAGCATACGTAAGACACGTCAAGTAACGCGATTAACAGGTCTGATGATCCCCCTGCCAGACAGTAAGAGATCACCGTATAATAGCTTGTAGATTACTCCGTAAATGTATCAAACTGAACAAAATGAGTTTAGCGTTGGTCTTTGCCCGACAGCAACATCTTTGACGGTGGCCGGCGCCGATGACGAACACGGACGGAGTCAGCTGTCGGCGCACAGAACAAGATAAAAACTGACAAGCGGAAATTAAGTTTTCGCTGCATTGCCTCCAATTATATCCGCCGAGAGCGCTGCTTGAACGCGTAGGACGCTGTATATCATTGTGAGAGGACACTGTTAAAACACGCAGTTCACAGTTAACGTTTGCAGCTACCAGCCAGTCTTATATTCACATACACAAGAAATGCAACAAATAATGGAATTACTGTGAAAAGTAGCAGCATCTCTTCAGCGACAAGGCTGCTGATTTTCACTGGATTCTTATCACCAGTTACACTCGCACATTGTTGACTCACAGTACTTTCATCTGGAATTTTTCATTATTCGTAGCGATGTGGTCATTCAGTTATTCAAGTGATGGTAAAAAACAGAATGAGAAATGCTGCAGACTCTCCGTGAAATTTAAACCAAATACGTTGAAGGAATACATTTCACCATGTTTTTACACTGTCGTGACAAAATGTATCTCTTCAAGAAACTCAGTGCGACTGCAATTTCCCACAAAAAAAAATTTAAATGAAATGTCATTAGTGTGACGGAACATTTGCCCTATTCTCACGTACACAAAAAATGAAAGGCCAGCTGCCTGGTACATGCTACTTTGAAGGACAATATCCCTCATACAGTGATAAGCCACAATGGTATGACTACCTGCTTAAGCGTCTGTTGGTCCAAGTTTGGAAAAAATTGCAGCAGAGTTTCTACATGGTATGGATTCGACAGGTCTTTTATAGGCTTTCGCAAGTATATGACACCAGATGTCTACGCTCACGTCATTAAGAGTCAGTGGTTTGAGGCGGCGCGGAGCTGGCGTCCGATTGTGCCCCTAATGTGTTCCATCAGTTTCAAATAAGGCAAAAACTGCTGACCAAATCATCAATCTCAGTTCACCATCAACCCCCTCAAACCACTGTACCGCGACTCTGATCTTGTGATAGGGAACTGATATCTTGCCATTGCCGTCGGGGAAAACAAAAAGCATGAAGTGATGCAGGTGATCCGCAGTAATGTTCCCGTAGTCCACAATTGTCATGAAGCCTTGGAGTACTACTACAGGTCCCATGGAAGCCCAAGTGAACGATCCCCATAGCATAATACTGTTCCTAATGACCTGCGCCCATGTCACAGTGTATGTTTGGAGCAGCCGTTCGCCCAGATAACGGCGTATCAAGGCACTACCAACGACATGGAATAACAACTAACGTGATTCATCCGGCCAGGAGACATGTTTCCATTGATCCACGGTCCCATTTCGGGGATCTCGTGCCCACTTCAACCGTAATCGACGACGTCGTTGAGGCAAGCTGAGAAGACGCAGGCGTCGTCTGCTACAGAGCCCCATGTACAAGGATGTGCGCTGAACGATGTGCTCTGGAACACTTCTGGATGCAACAGCACTGTAGTACATCGCAGCCTGACACAGATCGCCACCTATCCTGCTCTTTAGAGCGGGCAGTCTTTCCGCCTTCACGTTCTGTGATGGGACGTGGACCTCCAACAACTTTTAGCCACTCGTGATTTCACAATCCTTCAACCACATTACATAGAATGCTCACGGCAGTTGTACGCAAATAGCCGACCGGCTTCATCGTATCCGAAATGCATGTTCCTAGGTGCCGGACCATAACAAGTTGCCCTTTGTTAACGTTGCGTATGTCAGTGGATATCCCCATTGTCGGTCCGTATCATCGTTAGAACCATTCCCCATTAGTCTCTGCGCAGCTTGTATACTTTTTCGCCGCGTAATTTAATAATGTTGAGGACTGGTCATAATGATTCGATTCTTCGTTACAAATACTCAGACAGTATACTTTACTACCAGAATACCGATGATTTATTAGACATCTACAGTTCTACAGCGTGGAGAAACTATCTAAAGCAAACAGAGCGCACTTCTGAAACAAAAAATAAGAATTGTTCCATAGGCGCCAAAACCAGGAAACAAAATGGTGGGAAGACAGGGAGGGATTTTGTATAAAATAATTATTTAAAAAATCATTTTAATGTAACATGTTTCTAAAACGAACTCGAAAGTATAAAATAATTTCCCCCATCCCCACACAGATTCCTAACCCGATACAGCTAATCCTGAAAATTAGTGCTGGTGATTGATTAATAGCTACGACAGTATTCAGATACCGTATATACGGCGATACAGATAGCCGTACCGTTGGTGCAACCACAAAGGAAGGGTATCTGTTGAGAGGCCAGACAAAGGCGTGTGTCCTGAAGACGGGCACCAGCCTTTCCAGTAGATGCAGGAGCAACAGTCTGGATGATTGACTGACCTAGCCTTGTGAGATCAAACAAGCTGGTACTGCGAACACCTGAAAGCAAGGGGAAACTACAGCCATAATTTTTACCGAGGGCATACAGCTCTATTGCATTTGTAGACTTAGAGAAAGCATTTGACAATTTTCACTGGAACACTCTCTTTGAAATTCTAAAGGCGGCAGGGGTCAAACACAGGGAGCGAAAGGCAATTTGCAATTTGTACAGAAACCAGATGGCAGTTATAAGAACCGAGGGGCACGAAAAGGAAGCAGTGGTTGAGAAGGGAGTGAGACAGTGTTGTAGCCTATCCCTGTGTTATTCAATTTGTATATTGAGCAAGCAGGAAACAAAAAAAAATATGGAGTAGTAATTAAGGTCCAAGGAGAAGATATAAAAACTTGGAGGTTTGCCCATGACATTGTAATTCTGTCAGAGACAGCAAAGGACTTGAAGAGCAGTTGAACGGAATGTACAGTGTCTTGAAAGGAAAATATAACATGAACATCAACAAAAGCAAAACGAGGATAATGGAATGTAAAAATTCAAATGGCTCTAAGCCCTATGGGACTTAACATCTGAGGTCATCCGTCTCCTAGACTTAGAACTACTTAAACCTAACTAACCTAAGGAGAACACACACATCCAAGCCCGAGGCAGGATTCGAACCTGCGACCGTAGCACATCGCGGTTCCGGACTGAATAATGGAATGCAGTCGAATTAAATCAGGTGATGCTGAGGGAATTAGATTAGGAAATGAGATAGTTAAAGAAGTAGACGAGTTTTGTTATTTGGGAAGCAAAATAACTGATGATGGTCGAAGAAGAGAGGATATAAAATGTAAACTGGCACTGGTAAGAAAACCAATTCTGAAGAAGAGAAATTTGTTAACATCGAGTATAGATTTAAGTGTCAGGAACTCCTTTCTGAAAGTATTTCTATGGAGTGTAGCCATGTATGGAAGTGAAACATGGACGAGAAACAGTTTAGACAAGAAGAGAATAGAAGCTTTCGGAATGTGGTGCTACACAAGAATGCTGAAGATTAGATGGGTCGATCACGTAACTAATGAGGAAGTACTGAACAGAATTGGGAAGAAGAAAAATTTGTGGTACAACCTGACTAAAAGAAGGGATCGGTTGGTAGGACGTATTCGAGTCATCAAGGGACCACCAATTTAGTACTGGAGAGAAGCATGGGGGGGGGGGGGAGGGGGGGTAAAAAACGTAGAGACCAAGGGATGAATACAGTAAGCAGATTAAGAGGGATGTAGGTTGCAATAGGTACTCGGAGACGAAGAGGCTTGCACACGATAGAGTAGCTTGTAGAGCTGAATCAAACCAGTCTTCCGACTGAAGACCACAACAACAACAACGACAGTATCTGTAAAATTTAAATCGTGTAGCGCAAGCAACAGATAACTGATGCATGAATTGTTCACCAAAGTCACTAACAGCTGTATTGTATTTCCAATGATATCAAGTGTTGTGTGATTTTTCTCAGCGACAGCTATTCTCTACACTCCTTACTATTATCTACTGCACGCGCCCCATCTTTTTCGTTTTCAATTTTACACGTATTGTCATACGTATTAAAAATTCACAAGCACTGATTTTCAGTGCCTGTATATGGGTCGGAGTCTGTATGGGGCTACACGATTTTACTCTTTTTAGACCGTTTTAAAATGCTGTTATAATAAGAAGTTTCTTTATTTTAATAAACATTTTTTTGCTTTTTAATCTTGTGTGTGTGAAGCTTTTCATCCTATTTCAAACATTTTAATGAATTAACAGCAGAGACGTTTGTTAAACATCACGTTGATTTCAGTTTCTCTTCACCTGAGTCAATCAATATAGTTCTTCCTCCTACGTATGGCATATCCTGCGAAAAGAGCGTGAAGGTAAAAAAATAGATAGACTCGAGCTCACGTGGAGGTTTACCAGCAATCGTTGTTACAACGAAACATTCGCTACTGGAACAGGAAAAGGGGGAAATACCAATGGTACAGAAGCACCTTCCGTCACACACCAAACAAGAAAGCGCGTTAATTGCATTGCCATCCAGTTCTCAGCTCGTTGAAAGTTTCACTTCTAACTTATCGGGAAATTAGTTTTATATCAATAATAGAATTGTACCGAATAGATAACCAGGCGGAAAAATAAAGTGTACTCTGCCGCACATCACGTAAGAAAGCGAGTAATATTGCACTGTCACCCAGTTTTGAACTATGCTGAAAATTCAAGTCTCTAGCTCATCTCGAAATTAGTTTGAGATCAGTTGCAAAATTTGTACCAGACAGACAGCCAGAAAAACAAACAAAGTACCCTCCACCACACACCAGACACGGAAGCGAGTTAAGACTGCATTGTTATATGCTGAATGTTCAAGTCTCACGTATCTAGCTCATCGGTAAGTTAGTTTAAAATCAACTCCAAAATTCATACCGAATTAGACAGGAAAGCGACCTAATAAAAACGTCTTAACAAGAGTCCTCCTTATCTCATTAGTGCAATAGACGGAATGGAAGATAGGACTTTCGATGAGGCAGACCGTGTGTTGAACAGATCTGGAACATCAAGGAGATGCTACAGCATCGCCAGTCAATTCGCATGTTTGTTGATTTGTAAGAAGTCCATGAACCGATCGTCCTCACCAAAATGTTTAATTGCTATATTTAATAGGATGTGGAGATAATAAACAACTTATTTTAACGAAGTCAAATATCCAAATCTTCTGAAATAAAAACAAGCGCCTGGCAAGCACGGCGTTGCAAAATACCTGGACAGAGAGAAGAGAGAAAAGAGAGAGAGGGAAATCGAATCAATAATCGAAACAAAACGCATCGCCTTTCCCTATTTAATTCAACTACATTCAATTATCTTCGTTTTGCTTTTGTTGATGTTCATCTTATATCCTCCTTTCAAGACACTGTCCATTCCATTCAACTGCTCTTCCAAGTCCTTTGCTGTTCTCCCTGGACTGTAATTCCTACTCAAAACTGTTCTTTGGTTCCTTTACTGCTTGACAATATACTGTACACATTGAATAACATCGGAGACAGGCTACAACCCTGTCTCACTCCCTTCTGAATCACTGTCTCCCTTTCGTGCCCCTGGACTCTTATAACTGTCATCTGGTTTCTGTACAAATTGTAAATACTCTTCCGCTCCCTGTATTTTATCTCTACCACCTTTAGAATTTCAAAGAGAGTATTCGAGCCAACACCGTCAAAAGTTTTCTCTAAGTCTGCAAATGCTGTAACCATAGGTCTGCCTTTCATTAATCTATCTTCTAAGGCAAGTCGTAGGGTCAGCACTGCCTCGCTTGTTCCTACATTTCTACGGAATCCAAACTGATCTTCCCGAGGTCGGCTTCTACCAGTTTTTCCATTCTTCTGTAAATGGTTCGTGTTCGTATTTTGCAATCGTGACTTATTAAATTGACAGTTCTTTAATTTTCACACGAGTCAGGACCTGCTTTATTTGCAATTTGAATTACTATATTCTTCTTGAGGTCTGAGGGTATTTCGCCTGTCTCATACATTTTGCTCACCAGATGGTAGAGATTTGTCAGGACTGGCTCTCCCGAGGCTGTCAGTAGTTCTAAAGGAATGTTTACTCCTGGGGCCTTGTTTCGACTTAAGAGACAGTGCTTTCTCAAAGTCTTCACGCAGTATCACATCTTCCTTCTCATCTTCATCTACGCCATCCTTCATTTCCATAACACTACACTCAAGTACATCTCCCTTGTATATACCCGTTATATATTCCTGCCATCTTTCTGCTTTCCCTTATTTTGCTTAGGACTGGTTAACCACCTGAGTTCTTGATATTCATACAGCTGCTTCTCTTTTGTCCAAAGACCTCTTTAATTTTCCTGTAGGCGGTATCTACCTTTCCCCTGGGTGAAATATGCTTCTAAGACCTTGCACGTGTCCTCTAGTCATTCCTGCTTAGCAATTATGTACTTCCTGCCGATTTCATTTTTAAACGTTTGTATTCCCTTTCGCCTGCTTCATTTATTGCATTTTTATATTTTCTCCTTTCATCGATTAAATTCAATATCTCTTGTGTTACCCAAGAATTTCCACTAGCCTCCATCTTATTACATACTTGATCCTCTGCTGCCTTCACTATTTCATCTTTCAAAGCTACTCATTGGTCTTCTACTGAACTCCTTTCTCCTGTTCTTGTCTATCGTTCCCTAATGCTCCCCCTGAAACTCTCTACAACCTCTGGTTCTTTCAGTTTATCCATGTCCCCTCTCTTTAAATTCCAGCCTTTTTGCAGCTTCTTCAGTTTTGTTCTGCAATTCATAAGCAGTAGATTGTGGTCAGAATCCATATCTGCCCATAGAAATATCTAACAGTTTAAAACCTGGTACTCAAATCTCTGTCTTAGTATTATATATTCAATCTGAAAGCTTCCGGTGTCTCCAGATCTCTTGGATGTATACAACATTTTTCCACGATTCTTAAACGAAGTGTCAGCTATGATTACATTATGCTCTGTGCAAAATTCTACCAGGCAGCTACCTCTTTCATTCCTTTCTCTTAAGCTATTTTTTTCTTCTCTTCCTTTTCCTACTATCGAATTCCAGCCCCCTTGTCTATTAAATTTTCGTCTCCCATAACTATCTGAATAATTTCATTTATCTCATCATATATTTCCTCAATCTCCTTCTCATCTGTGGAGCTAGTTGGTATATAAACTTAGACTACTGTGGTGGCTGTGGGCTTCATGTCTGTATTGGCTACAATGAGTCCGCTATGGTGTTCATAGTAGCTCATCCGCGTTCCTATTTGCTTATTCATTATTAAACCTACTACTGCATTACCCCTATTTAATTTTGTATTTATAACCTTCGGGAAAAATTATGGCTGTAGTTTTCCCTTGCTTTCAGCTGTTCATAGTACCAGCACAGCAAGGCCGTTTCGGTTGATGTTACAAGGCCAGATCAGTCAATCATCTAGACTGTTGTCCCTGCAAGTGCTGGAAAGGGTGCAGCCCATCTTCAGGAACCACACGTTTGTTGGGCCTCTCAACAGATACACCTCCATTGTGGTTGACTTGCTGTATGGCTATTTGGATCGCCTCCCCACCAACGGCAAAGTTCATGGTTCACTCTTATACGCCTAATTTCTTTGGAAAAGAGCACAAAATGCTCAACAAATTTGATTACTACACCTTTTTTTCCAGCAAATACCAACGGCGCTACAGTTCGTAAAAAAAATATCAACTTTTCAAATGCTGTGGAAAATTGAAAAACGCCGAGTGTTTGAGGACTTTTATTTCAGTGTCTGTTCATATAGCAGAAATATGTCGAATGTTACTATACATATCGGAATTTAATATCTCACTTTGCGGTATTCAATTACTCCAGGTGCAATCGGATGATTCCTGGACATCCATCTATTGTGATTCATACATCACAAGTCGAAGTTACGCTCCAGGGCATTTCAGTCCTGATTCATGAGCATTTATAAAACATTATTTACTCAATAGGTTAAACTGTATATATGTTAAATAACTAGCGATAGAAAACTGAAGTATTATTAGCTGAAAAAAAACAAAGTGAAATTGGTAGATCATTATACGTCTAAAACGAAACCATGCAATACAAAAGAAATATAGGTAATTTTGTTATAATTAAAGTGGCCTTAACATTTACTAACGTTTATTAGCATCAGTTATGATTGCCTAATACTTCTGACAGCGTACTTCAACCTTTGGCGCATATGAAGTGTCTGTGAGAATCACTTCTGTCATTTTGCTGGCCCAACAGGCTTCTCGGTGCCACCAGAAATGCCTTGAGTAATAGAAGTAGGGTAAGCACATCGAGTGCGTCCCAAATCGACCTGGACCGTGGTTACTCTGAGTCAAGCTCCGTTTCTCAGGAGATTCCCAGTTTCACATCCGACTACGCACTTTCTGGTGACTCCGTGACGAACGATGTTGCGTAGCCTCTTTTGTGAGTGGCAACCTTGAAGGATTCCATTTCCTTACTGTGGCAGATTTGGCGAATAGCTACTACCGTAAATCGTCTACCGTTTGGGGAAATGTCAACAACTCCACCATGTTGTTGTGGTCTTCAGTCCGAAGACTAGTTCGAAACAGCTCTCCGTACTACTCTATCCTGTGCGAGCCTCTTCATCTCCGACTGACTACCACAGCAACCTACATCCTTCTCAATCTCCTTACTGTATTCGTCTCTTGGTTTCCTCCTACGATTTTTACCTCCCACGTTGCCCCCCAGTACTAAACTGGTGATCCCTTGTTGTCTCAGAATGAGTCCTATTAATCGATCCCTTTTTCTTGGTGAAGTTGTGCCACAGAATTCTTATTTCACCAATTCTGTTCAGTACCTCCTCATAGTTACGTGATCGAGCCATCTAATCTTCAACATTCTTTTTCAGCACCACATTCCGAAAGGTTATACTTTCTTTTTGCCTAAACTATTTATCGCCCCTATTTCACTTCCATACATGGCTACGCTCCAGACAAATATACTGAGAAAAGACTTGCTAACACTTAAATCTATATTCGATATTAACAAATTTCTCTTCTTCAGAAATGCTTTTCTTCCCAGTGCCAGTCTACATTTTATATCCTCTCTTCTGCGTCCATCATCAGTTACTTTGCTTCCCAAATAAAAAAAACTCATCTACTACTTTAACTGTCTCATTTCCTAATCCAATTCCCTCAGCATTCCTTATTTAATTCGACTACTTTTCATTATCCTCGTTTTGCTTTTGTTGATGTTCATCTTATATTCTCCTTTCAAGACACCGCCCATTCCATTCAACTGCTCTTCCAAGTCCTTTGCTGTCTCTGACAGACTTACAATGTAATCGGCAAACCTCAAAGTTTTTATTTCTTCTCCCTGGACCTTAACTACTACACCAGATTTTTCTATTGTTTCCGTTACTGCTTGCTCAATATACAAATTAAATAACATAGGGATAGGCTGCAACCCTGTCTTACTCCCTTTGTCAACCACTGCTTCCCTTTCATGCCCTCGATTCTTATAACTGCCATCTGGTTCTTGTACAAATTGTAAATAGTCTTTCACTCCCTGTGTTTTACCCCTGCCACCTTTAGAATTTGAAAGAGAGTGTTCCAGTCAACATTGTCAAAAACGTAGGTTTCACTTTCCTTAACCTATCTTCTAAGACTAGTCGTAGGGTCAGTATTGCCTCGCCTGTTCCTACATTTCTCCGGAACCCTATCCGTTCTTCCCAGAGGTCTACTTCTACCAGTTTTTCCATTATTCTATAAAGAATTCGTGTTAATATTTTGCCACCATGACTTATTAAACCACTGTTCTTTAAAATACGCCGGCCGAAGTGGCCGAGCGGTTCTAGGCGCTACAGTCTGGAACCGCGCGACCGATACGGTCGCAGGTTCGAATCCTGCCTCGGGCATGGATGTATGTGATGTCCTTAGGTTAGTTAGGTTTAAGTACTTCTAAGTTGTAGGGGACTGATGACCTCAGAAGTTAAGTCCCACAGTGCTCAGAGCCATTTGAACCATTTGAGAACCGGAGAGACAAGGAATTTGTGGCACACCTTGACCAAAAGAAGGGATCGGTTGGTAGGACACATTCTGAGATGTCAAGGTATCACCAATTTAGTATTGGTGGGATGTGTGTGTGTGGGGGGGGGGGGGAGGAGGTAAAAATCGTTGAGGGAGACCAAGAGATGAATACAGTAAGCAGATTGAGAAGGATGTAGCTTGCAGTAGTTATTCGTAGATGAAAGGGATCACACAGGATAGAGTAGCATGGAGAGCAGCATCGAACCAGTCTTCGGACTGAAGCCACTTTGTAACAAAGGGTAAACATTTGCTTGTATCCTCGAAAACATGCAGTTTTTACAATTCTGAATAAGAAAGATATTTATTTAATTCATTACAACAAATTGCATCTTGGTTACGGAATCCCATACATCAACAAAATATGCTCTGACATGGTAAACTGCACGGAAGACCTGTCAGGTTTTTGCGCGTCCCCGAGTAATATTCAGCGTGTGGATTCCGGAAGCTTAATGGCGGGGCTGCCTCTCGTAATGGTCAATTCTATATTACATACGGGTGTCTGGATATTTCTGATCAGAAAGTGTATACACGGTGGTCCATTGATCGCGTCCGGGCCAAATATCTCACGAAATAAGCGTCAAACGAAAAAATTACAAAGAGCGAAACTTGTCTAGCTTGAAGGGGGAAACCAGATGGCGCTATGGTTGGCCTGCTAGATGGCGCTGTCATAGGTCAAACAGATATCGAGCGCATTTTTTTTAAAAAAGAGGAACCCCCATTTTTTATTACATATTCGTGTAGTATGTAAAGAAGTATGAATGTTTTAATTGGACCACTTTTTTCTCTTTGTGATAGATGGCGCTGTAATAGTCACAAACAAATGGCTTACAATTTTAGACGAACAGTTGGTAACAGGTAGGTTTCTTAAATTGAAATACAGAACGTAGGTACGTTTGAACATTTTATTTCGGTTGTTCCACTGTGATACATGTACCTTTGTGAACTTATCATTTCTGAGAACGCATGCTGTTACAGCGTGATTACCTGTAAATACCACATTAATGCAATAATTGCTCAAAATGATGTCAGTCAGCCTCAACGCATTTGGCAATACGTGTAACGACATTCCTCTCAACACCGAGTAGTTCGCCTACCGTAATGTTCGCACATGCATTGACAATGCCTGACGCCGGCCGGTGTGGCCGAGCTGTTCTAGGCGCTTCAGTCCGGATCCGCGCGACCTCTACGGTCGCAGGTTCGAATCCTGCCTCGGGCATGGATGTGTGTGATGTTCTTAGCTTAGTTAGGTTTAAGTAGTTCTAAATTCTAGGGGACTGATGACCTCAGATGTTAAGTCCCATAGTGCTCAGAGCCATTTGAACCACTTTTTGAAAATGCCTGATGCATGTTGTCAGGCGTTGTCGATGGATCGCGATGGCAAATATCCTTCAACTTTGCCCACAGAAAGAAATCCAAGGACGTCAGATCCGGTGAACGTGCGGGTCATGGTATGGTGCTTCGACGACCAATCCACCTGTCATGAAATATGCTATTCAATACCGCTTCAACCGCACGCAAGCTATGTGCCGGACATCCATCACGTTGGAAGTACATCGCCATTCTGTCATGCAGTGAAACATCTTGTAGTAACATCGGTAGAACATTACATAGGAAATCAGCATACATTGCACCAGTTAGATTGCCATCGATAAATTGGGGGCCAATTATCCTTCCTCACATAATGCCGCACCATACATTAAGCCGCCAAGGTCGCTGATGTTCCACTTGTCACAGCCATCGTGGATTTTCCGTTGCCCAATAGTGCACATTATGCCGGTTTACGTTGCCGCTGTTGTGAATGACGCTTCGTCGCTAAATAGAACGAGTGCAAAAAATCTGTCATCGTCCCGTAATTTCTCTTGTGCCCAGTGGCAGAACTGTACGCGACGTTCAAAGTCATCGCCATGCAATTCCTGGTGCACAGAAATATGGTACGGGTGCAATCGATGTTGATGTAGTATTCTCGACACCGACGTTTTTGAGTTTCCCGATTCTCGCGCAATTTGTCTGCTACGGATGTGCGGATTAGCCGCGACAGCAGCTGAAACACCTACTTGGGCATCATCATTTGCTGCAGGTCGTGGCTGACGTTTCACATGTGGCTGAACACTTCCTGTTTCCTTAAATAACGTAACTACCCGGCGAACGGTCCGGACACTTATATGATGTCGTCCAGGATACCGAGCAGCATACACAGCACACGCCCGTTGGGCATTTTGATCACAGTAGCCATACATCAACACGATATCGACCTTTACCACAATTGGTAAACGATCCATTTTAACACGGGTAATGTATCACGAAGCAAATACCGTCCGCACTGGCGGAATGATACGTGATACCACGTACTTATACGTTTGTGACTATTACAAGGCCATCTATCACAAAGCGAAAAAAGTGGTCTCACTAAAACATTCATATTTCTTTACGTACTACACGAATATGTAATAAAAATGGGTGTTCCTATTTTTAAAAAAACGCAGTTGATATCCGTTTGACCTATGGCAGCGCCATCTAGAGGGCCAACCATAGCGCCATCTGGTTTCCCCCTTCAAGCTAGACGAGTTTCGTTCTTGTAGTTCTTTCGTTTGATGCTTATTTCGTGAGATATTTGGCCCTGTCACTATCAATGGACCACCCTGTATAACAAATCTATGAGTACATGGACTGAAAGTGGGAGATATGAGATGAAGGGGCTAGCACACGAGAGATTTCGTGGCGAGCGGCATCAAACCAGAGAGAACACTGATGGGAAAAAAGCAGTAACAACACCTCGGGATATCTTTGCCCTCGTACGGCAAGTGCCAGAGTCCAGTTCTGGCCATCGGCCTTCTGCTGGTAGCCCTGGATCGCAGAGTGATCAGCCTGCATGGGCTTCAGTTTACATCGTGAAGGAGCGAGGTTCGTCGAGAGCTGAGGCGCGGCAGCCACCGAGCGGCAAGGCCGACGCCTCGCACGGGGATTGGATTTCCGGGACAGCCGTCACCGCCGGGGCCCGCCACCGAGGGATTGTCGCTCCCACTGCACAACAGGCCCACTTGCTCAACGGCGATCCTGCACGCCTAGGGGCCCCGCCAAACTAACTTGAGTTTTCAATTTCTTTACTGGCCTTTAGGTCTCTAGTCATACAGTCATCTACACACAATTTTCTTAGCGCTCAACTGTGACTACAGGGGTAAAATAGAGTAAGGTAAAACTAATCTATAATTTGTACAGAAACCAGTCTGCAGTCAGAGTCGAAAGACATGAAACGGAAGCAGTAGTTGAGAAGGGAGTTATTCAATCTGTAAGCAGTGCAAGCAGTACAGGAAACAAAGGGCAAAATCGGAACGAACGCAAATTCAGAGAGAGGAAATAAAAACTTTGCGATTTACCACGACATGATAATTCTATCAAAGAAGGCGGAGGTCACGGCAACAGCAGGTGAACGGCATGGATAGTGTCTTGAAAAGAGATTACAAAATGAACATCAATGGAAGTAGAACAATGGTAAAGGAATGAGACAGAACTACATAATGAAACGAGACACTAAAAGCAGTAGATGAGATTTGTTATGTGTGTGTGTGTGTGTGTGTGTGTTTGTGTGTGTGAAATCTTATGGGACTTAACTGCTAAGATCATCAGTCCCTAAGCTTACACACTACTTAACCTAAATTATCCTAAGGACAAACACACACACCCATGCCCGAGGGAGGACTCGAACCTCCGCCGGGATCAGCCGTACAGGTGATTTGTTATTTGGGAAGCAAACCAATTGACGATGGCCCATGTGACCAAGGATTAAAAAAAACACGCTGTCAATGGCAAGAAAACTGTTTCTGGAAAAAAGAAATTTGTTAACATCAAAAATAAATTTACGTCTTAGGAAGTCTTTTCTGAAGGTATACGTGGACATTAAGCATTTCAGACGAGGGATGAACAGAAGCTCTTAAAATGTGGCGTAACAGAAGAATGCTTAAGGTTACATCGGTATATCGAATAACTAATGAGGATTTACTGAATCGAACAGGGAAAAAAGGAAATTTCCGGCCATCTTGACTAAAAAACAAGGGATCGGTTGACAGAACACACCCTGAGGCGTCAACGAATCATGAGTTTGGTATTGGAGGAAAGTGTACGTTTCGAGAGGGGGGCGGAGAGACCAAGACTTGACTACAGTATGCAGGTTCACCTGGACGTAGGTTGCAGTAGTAATTCGGAGATGAAGGGGCTTGCACTTGATACACTAGCGCCCAGAGGTGCACCAAAGCAGTCTTCGGACAGAAGACAACAACAACAGAACTTAATTATCGATATTTCTTAGCATCTTTTTACCTAACTTAAGCAGGTCTGATAAAACATTTTTGCTTAACTACACGAAGAGACAGTGAAGTGCCAAACAAACTTATATAGGCATGCGTATTCAAACACAGAGATATGTAAACAGGCAGAGTAGGCGCTGCGGTCAGCAACGCCTATATACGACAACAAGTGTCTGGTGCAGACGTTAGATCGGTTACTGCTGTTACAATGGCAGGTTATCATGATTTAACTGAATTTGAACGTGGTGTTACAGTCGGCGCACGAGCGATGGGACACAGCATCTCGGAGCCAGTGTTAAAGTTGGGATTTTCCCGTACGACCATTTCACGAGTGTACCGTGAACATCAACAATCCGATAAAACATCAAATCTACGACATCGCTGCAGCCGGAAAAAGATCCTGCACGACCTAAGACAACTGAAGAGAATCGTTCAACTCGACAACAGTGCAACACTTCCGCAGATTGCTGCAGATTTTAATGCTGGACCATCAACAAGTGTCAGCGTGTGAAGCATTCAGCGAAACATCATCGATATGGGCTTTCGGAGCCGAACAAGCATTCGTGTACCCTTGATGACTGCAAGAAACAAAGCTTTACGCCTCGCCTGCGCCCGTCGACACCGGCATTGGACTATTGGTGACTGGAAACATGTTGCCTGGTCGGACGAGTCTTGTTTCAAATTGTATCAATCGGATGGACGTGAACGGGTATGAATACAACCTCATGAATCCATGAACGCTGAATGTCAGTAGAGGATTGTTCAAGCTGGTGGAGGCTCTGTTATGATGTGGGGCGTGTGTAGTTGGATATATGTGGGATCCCTGTTACGTCTAATGCGACTCTAGCGGGTGACACATGCAGAAGCATCCTGTCTGATCACCAGAATCCATTCATGTCCACTGTGCATTCCGATGGACTTGAGCAATTCCAGCAGGACAATGGGACACCTCACATGTCCAGAATTTCTACAGAGTGGCTCCAGGAACATTTTTCTGACTTTAAACACCTCCGTTGCCCACCTAACTCCCCAGACATGAACATTATTGAACACATGTGGGATGCTTTGCAACGTGCTGTTCAGAAGAGATCTCCATCACCTCGTACTCTTATGGATTTATGGACAGCCCTGCAGGATTCATGATGTCAATTCCCTCCATCACTACTTCAGACATTAGACGAGCCCATGCCATGTCGTGTTGCGGCACTTCTGCGTGCTCGCGGGGGCCCTTTACGATATTGAGGTGTACCAGTTTCTTTGCGTTAAGAGTAAGTTTCAGAACAAGCCATTATTTGGTTTCACGACAGGACAGTTAAAAGAAAACAGAAACAAGTGAGAGAAAAAGAGTAATGCAAGTCACACGGTACACATATAGATTTTCGTACAAACTGCATAGGTCCCAGATGAATCAGTTGTAATTACCACATCATATTGCGTAAACTAAATGTCAAATTCAAATTTACATGTTCCTTCAATCTCATTCTAACAATGATTCATCATACGTTTTCTTCGAGTACATACATCTACATCATATAAAGACTGCGTACTCTGTAGTCTCTTGTCGCCAGGAACGTCGGTACACACGGCACTAGGGAACATTTTAACGCCACCAGGCTCCAAATTAATGTTGAGAATTGTTATTTTCGATCGTCGCGTACAAAGAAAAGGTGGTTCACATCTTCCGTCATACCACACACACAAAGCGGTGACTCAACAGCAAAAATGAGGTGAGGTTCCTGCTGAAGCAAGCGTGACTAAATCTCAGTCTCTTCGGACTACTGATGATATAATGGAATAATGTCGGTATTTTGTTCTCGAAGATCCTGCCCTTTCTTTGTTAATTCATTTCTCGTTAGTCGTCTGTATTTTTGTAGAAAGTCTTTTGCCGTTACTTTACGATACTTCTCTCCCACTTCGTTATTTGACCAGACTATCGGTTCCTTTTACCCCACAAACACCTTTGTTCCAATAAAATTTGACCCGTCGTTTAATGTTTTTTTTCTTTTTTTTTCTCGGTACGTCTATTCCGTGCTGTATGGGATGACTCATATTTCCGCCTTTTCTTTAACCAAGGAAAGCAAGTGCTGATTAGAATAGATTGATGTTGCTTTATTGAATAGAAAGAAGAGCTTGCACGACTGCAGTTAATCCCACTGTCATAGTCATGTTGCTATTTGCTATTTTAGTGTTTACCTTATTGTCTTACACATCTCACGAAATCTTCATTCTTGGATCGATCTGTATATGTAATTGTCGCGTTGTGGAAGGTCCTGTAAGTCGAAAGCAGTCCTGTTTGTCTTTACATTTGTAGTTGCTAGGACTAGTCATAAGATTGACTCTAAGATCGATTTATTAAATCGGTAACAGATTTTCTAACTTTTCTAACATCATACATAGTCTCGATTTATGTAGACGCAACGGCCAGCATGTTCTGGTTAACCCGAATCTTTCCGTCAGGCAGCTAAGTGCGAGGTCGTATAAGACCTACATCAGTTTGTCATGAGTTTCGTAAGGATTTTTTCACTAAGTCTTTCCCTCTCGCGTGTAATACAGCTTTGAAGCGGTAGCGTTCTCGCTTCCCACGCCCGGGTTCCCGGGTTCGATTCCCGGCGGGGTCAGGGATTTTCTCTGCCTCGTGATGACTGGGTGTTGTGTGCTGTCCTTAGATTAGTTAGGTTTAAGTAGTTCTAAGTTCTAGGGGACTGATGACCATAGATGTTAAGTCCCATAGTGCTCAGAGCCATTTTTGAACAGCTTTGAAGGAAAACCAACAATACGTAAACTTATCCATGTTGCAAAGCTACAATGGTGACGACCGTCGCAGCCTCGCAGTAAGAAGTGCTGAAAAGAATGTTCAGCATCTGTCACTATGAAACAATTTATTCATAACACTACATATTTCAAAAGGCTCGCTACCATAATTAGGTGAAGTAAGGTGAAGAACTGAACTATTCCCATGAACGCGTAACCACAATAGGTCGCCACAGATGATTTTTGGAATCTTATTTTGCTCACTCTATATGCCCAACGCAAAGTGACATACAAAACGTGACACCGCCAGTACTGCGTACCATAACGTACTGCGAGAAACAGACCAACAGCAGCGCGGTAAGTCACATACACAGTGGGCTACTTTTCCCGCTGCGTTACGACGGATTATCTCCATGAATCTATATCGTGTATTGTCACTGTCATATTTTATGTGTCATTTTGCGTTGTACATACAGAGTGCGTAAAATCTGACCTGCTCGGACACAGGCGATTTCGTTACTGATAATTGTCCACCATATCACACCTGATGGAAAGTAAACGAAATTCCTATTCACTGCATAATAATAGCGGATTATACTGCCGTAATGTCTGATAGAAAGAATACAGAATATACTTTCTAAATTTTCAACGATTAAGAAAAAGCGTGAACTTGTAATTAACAGTATAACAACTACAATTATTGTAGTTTACCAAGTTGAAAGACGAGGGCTAGTAGAAATTCTTGGGTGACAGAAGAAATATTGAATTTAATTGACGAAAGGAGAAAATATAAAAATGCAGTAAATGAAGCCGGCAAAAAGGAATACAAACGTCTCAAAAATGAGATCGACAGGAAGTGCAAAATGGCTAAGCAGACATGGCTAGAGGACAAATGCAAGGATGTAGGGACTTATCTCACTAGGGGTAAGATAGATACCGCCTACAGGAAAATTAAAGAGACCTTTGGAGAAAAGAGAACCACTTGTATGAATATCAAGAGCTAAGATGGAAACCCAGTTCTAAGCAAAGAAGGGAAAGCAGAAAGGTGGAAGGAGTATATAGAGGGTCTATACAAGGGCGATGTACTTGAGGACAATGTTATAGAAATGGAAGAGGATGTAGATGAAGATGAAATGGGAGATATGATACTGCGTGAAGAGTTTGATAGAGCACTGAAAGACCAAAGTCGAAACAAGGCCCTGGAGTAGACAACATTCCATTAGAACTACTGACAGCATTGGGAGAGCCAGTCTTGACAAAACTCTACCATCTGGTGAGCAAAATGTATGAGACAGGCGAAATACTCTCAGACTTGAAGAAGAATATAATAATTCCAATCCCAAAGAAAGCAGGCGTTGACAGATGTGAAAATTACCGAACTATCAGTTTAATAAGTAACAGCTGCAATAACGTGAATTCTTTACAGACGAATGGAAAAACTGGTAGAAGCCGACCTCGGGGAAGATCAGTTTGGATTACGTAGAAATGTTGGAACACGCGAGGCAATACTGACCCTACGACTTATCTTAGAAGAAAGATTAAGGAAAGGCAAACATACGTTTCTAGCATTTGTAGACTTGGAGAAAACTTTTGACAATGTTGACTGGAATACCCTATTTCAAATTCTGATGGTGGCAGGGGTAAAATACAGGGAGCAAAACGCTATTTACGATTTGTACAGAAACCAGATGGCAGTTATAAGAGTCGAGGGACATGAAAGGGAAGCAGTGGTTGGGAAGGAAGTGAGACAGGGTTGTAACCTCTCCCGATGTTGTTCAATCTGTATATTGAGCAAGCAGTAAAGGAAACACAAGAAAAATTCTTCGGAGTAGGTATTAAAATCCATGGAGAAGAAATAAAAACTTTAAGTGTAGGCTTTCACGGCCGGCGTCTTCAGTAATTAAAACTTCCGGGCTAAGAGGCCGTGGTCCAATAGTAGAAATACTTCTCCTTAACGTTTCGTTGCCAGCTGCGGGCAATATCATCTGAGGTGAGTCTACGACTGGCTACTAGGCCGTGGAGGTCCTGTTTATATAGAGCGCGTAGAGGGCGCCACCACTCGTCGCGTGTTGTCAACAGTAAAACTATCTCTGGCTAGCGTCATTACTCTCGATCGAAGGTAATCGATTGTCACATCTTTGGTACAGAGTCGATCGCCATATCTTATCTAGCTTCAAGCCTTCTTCTTTCCTGTTAAAATTATTGTGGTGTTTAAAAATCTCTACAGCCTCTCTATACATACGTGCATAATAATGCGCTGTCTTAGCTAGCACGCTCGTCTCACTAAATTTTATTTCATGGTCACCCGTTTCAAAAACATGTTCCGCTACAGCCGATTTGTCCGTGTGTCCCAGTCGACAGAAAAATTGAAGGAGATTACCGTCAGCCCCAGTGATATTCTTGTCAGCTTTTGATGTGGTGTCTCTGTTCACCATGGTACCTGTCAACGAAGCTCTTGCTTGCATATCTGACATATTTTCTACTGACATTGTAGCTTTGTTTAGACATTGCCTTTCCACGACTTATTTTCAGTATAATAATGAGTTCTATGAACAAATTAATGGAGTGGCAATGGGTAGCCCTCTAAGTCCAGCCGTTGCTAATATTTTTATGGAATTTTTTGAACAGCAAGCACTGCAGTCAGCCAGAAAAAGGCCTTTGAAGTGGTATCGGTATGTGGACGACACTTTTGTCATATGGAATCACGGTGAAGAAGAACTAAACAGTTTTTTGAAGTATTTGAATAGCATCAATTCAAAAATACAATTCACTATTGAGACAGAAAGTAATGGACAGATAAATTTTTTGGACGTCTCAGTAATTAAACGAGCAGATGGGACTCTGGGTCACAAAGTCTACAGAAAAGATACGCATACCGATCGTTATCTTCATAAGGATTCGAACCATCATCCCAGGCTGAAGAGAGGTATTATCAAGACATTGGTGGACGGGGCTAATAAAATCTGTGAGCCAGCTTATTTGAAAGAGGAACTAAACCACTTGCGAACCGCTTTCCAGAAAAATGGGTACGCTGGCAAGGAGATAGATAGAGCACTCCATCCCAGAAGAAAAATGTCCGAAAACGTGCAACAACAACAACCATCGGTGGGGAAAGTTTTTCTTCCATTCATCCACAATATTACGGACCGTATCGGGGAAGTACTGGGCAAGTTCAGAGTTGAAACAATCTGCAGACCCACCAAGAAGATTAGTGAATGCTTAAGATCGGCGAAAGATGCACGACACCCTTTAGCTACTCCTGGTGTGTATAAGATTCCGTGTAGTTGTGGGAAGGTTTACATTGGAACCACAAAAAGAAGTATCAATACTCGCCTAACTGAACATAAAAGGAACTGTCGACTGGGACACACGGACAAATCGGCTGTAGCGGAACATGTTTTTGAAACGGGTGACCATGAAATAAAATTTAGTGAGACGAGCGTGCTAACTAAGACATCGCATTATTATGCACGTATGTATAGAGAGGCTGTAGAGATTTTTAAACACCACAATAATTTTAACAGGAAAGAAGAAGGCTTGAAGCTAGATAAGATATGGCGATCGACTCTGTACCAAAGATGTGACAATCGATTACCTTCGATCGAGAGTAATGACGCCAGCCAGAGATAGTTTTACTGTTGACAACACGCGACGAGTGGTGGCGCCCTCTACGCGCTCTATATAAACAGGACCTCCACGGCCTAGTAGCCAGTCGTAGACTCACCTCAGATGATGTTGCCCGCAGCTGGCAACGAAACGTCAGGGAGAAGTATTTCTACTATTGGACCACGGCCTCTTAGCCCGGAAGTTTTAATTACTAAAAACTTTAAGGGTCGCCGATGACTTTGTAATTCTGTCAGAGACAGCAAAGGACTTGGAAGAGCAGTTGAACGGAATGGACAGTGTCTTGAAAGGAGGATATAAGATGAACATCAACAAAATCAAAACGAGGATAATGGAATGTAGTCGAATTAAGTCTGGTGATGCTGAGGGAATTAGATTAGGAAATGAGACACTTAAAGTAGTAAAGGAGTTTTGCTATTTGGGGAGCAAAATAACTGATGATGGTCGAAGTAAAGAGGATATAAAATGTAGACTGGCAATGGCAAGGAAAGCGTTTGTGAAGAACAGAAATTTGTTAACATCGAGTACAGATTTAAGTGTCAGGAAGTCGTTTCTGACAGTATTTGTATGGAGTGTAGCCACGTATGGAAGTGAAACATGGACGACAAATAGTTTTGACAAGAAGAGAATAGAAGCTTTCGAAATGTGGTGCTAAAGAAGGATACTAAAGATTAGATGGGTAGATCACATAACTAATGAGAAGGTACTGAACAGGATTGGGGAGAAGAGGATTTTGTGGCACAACTTGACTAGAAGAAGTGATCGGTTGGTAGGACATGTTCTGAGGCAACAAGGGATCACCAATTTAGTATTGGAGGGCAGCGTGGAGGGTAAAAATCGTAGAGGGAGACCAAGAGATAAATACACTAAGCAGATTCAGAAGTATGTAGGCTGCAGCACGTACTGGGAGATGAAGAAGCTTGCACAGGATAGAGTGGCATGGAGAGCTGCATCAAACCAGTCTCAGGACTGAAGACCACAACAACAACAACAACAACAACATTACAACTGATGCGTATTCTTGGCGTCTGCTGAAATGTTTAGTTTTCGCGGAATTATACATTATGGAGAGTGCGCTCCAGATGAAAAAGTGTTAACAAATAACCTTGTTCAGTTCTGTCGATAAATACGTAAAAGCTTTGCTAATACGGTACCATTAGAAAGAGCTATTGTGAGAGCGAAGCTTGCACAGGATAGGGTAGCATGGACAGCTGCATCAAACCTGTCTCAGGACTGAGGACAACAACAACAACGAAGTTGAAAACGAAAACGGCTCGTGAAATCAAAAATGAAAGAAAAAAATAGAAAACGGAGATAAAGTTTGCTTTAACAAGTTAATGTCAGAAGACAACATGTAACGATTCTGCTATAACAAGACTTTTTTCTTAATCTTTCACTAACTCTCTCTCTGTCCTCCGGATATGAGGAAATTGATGTTTTTTTTAAACAGATTTAACACACATGCCATATTCACTATCTTAAACGAAATCATTGTTTTCCCAGTCATCGAAGGTGGTCCATCTGTAGCTACAGAAGCTTATTTTGACATGGTAGTTCATACTTTCGCAAGAGTTCAAAAACACAGTTAAATATATCTTGTCCTCAAACGTAATGAAACCCGTGTCATAAGCACGAAATAACACAGATAATTGAGGTGTGCCCCCAGGCAATGTAAAAGGCTTCGAAACTAGATGATTTTCCTTTGAACTGAATACTTAAATTGTTGGCCAAGTCAGTAACTCCTTCCGCAGCTGGATTTCCAGATAAAAGGATTGCCTGAAAACCTACATATTTTATGGATAAACAATTTCTGCAGTTCTTATGAAACATTCTTTTAAAAAACACCTCCCGTAAAACGTTTGGAGTGTTTAGATTTCAACTCGGACAAGACGTAAATACCGTGCTCCACCGCTTGACTTTTAGCTTTAGTGTGTTACAGGTTAAACATTGACTGTTATTTTCTTTAATCCTAATTTGAGCTCCTTCAACTTTCCTTGTCTCATTAATCCTCCTTAAATACTACATGCTGACTTCAGTCATTCATAATGGAGACCAATGTTGTACAGTTCTGCTACGCTTATAGCATGATTGCATTTCAAGGTTATTTTACTATTTACTTCACAGCAAGAGTTCCAATTACCAATTTTCTTGAAAATTTCGATGATCGTCAGGATTCTTTCTTTTATTTTTACCAACACTTTGTTTGGATAGAGACATACTGAATACGAACCGCTAAAATAAATGAATTATCGTTAAAACTGAAAGAGCAATGGAATGTTTTAGTAAAATTTAACAGAGTTCTTCAACATAAACTTAGCCGACACTGAGTACTTGCCTAAACTGATAACTGTTTTCCAACACGGAAATGTAACCTCCTTTCACCCACCAAACAAATCAGTCCGCACAAGACTCAAGTCTGTCGACGTAAGGCGAGGAGAAAGTAAATCTCAGCAACTGCTGGGTGTACGAGGGTGAGAGGGAGATATATTTTTCTCTTTATCCTCCACTGCTACCAACTCGGGTGTCCCATCAGCATCTGTAGTAGAAACGCCACACGGGAGCGACAACGTTTCATGGAAGCGTCTTACAGAAGCATTCATATCCATATGTGTTACTTATTTATAGTAATGAATATCACGCCTATGGGCCATGAATGACTTCCTCGCTAACTATTTTATTAATTAACACTTTACATACATTCACTGAGCAGCTACAGTAACATAGCTGTTTGAACGCTCCTGTTGGCTCCAATACAAATCGTCATGGTATGGTAGTTACTTGTACCGATATGTGTCACGCACATCTAGCTAGGAAAGCGACACAGCTACGACGACAGACTGTACTGACAAAGCCTTTGGTCAAGACCGTTTAATCGTCCGTGCTCGAATGCGCATCGGCGCACCCCGTTTTCAAACAGGGTTACTCTATGGGCACCACTGCATCACTTTCTGAGGAGATAATTCTGAAATACACGTGAGTGTAATCTCGTTCAATACTCCCTGCGTTTGTCATGTGGTACTCGCCTATCAAAATATTCATTGCGAGCCGTGTTTTATACTCATGCGCGTAAGATGACAATGACGCGATATTCACATATCGTTATACTGGCCGGGAGCGCTGTACCAACAACCCGCTGGCTGCGGGTTTGACATCCTTGCTTCCGAAAGCATGATGAAAAGTAATTTCTCCCAATTTTTCATTCTGTTCTCAATATCGGTTGAGCCTATCACTCAGTCATCCTTCCCTCTCCTCCTACGCAAGTTGAAACCCTCTGCCGCTAGAGGGCTCCGAATTATAGTGTGTAACATGGCGTTGTGTAACGTAACTGTGTCGGTGACAAACAGCGTACTGTACTCGAGCTTCCAACCCTCCACACAGAGAGCGCCCTGCCCTTCAGCATGACAATGGCAGTGGTTCAAATGGCTCTGAGCACTATGGGACTTAATATCTATGGTCATCAGTTCCCTAGAACTTAGAACTACTTAAACCTAACTAACCTAAGGACATCACACAACACCCAGTCATCACGAGGCAGAGAAAATCCCTGACCCCGCCGGGAATCGAACCCGGGAACCCGGGCGCGGGAAGCGAGCGCGCTACCGCACGACCACGAGCTGCGGACACAGCATGACAATGCCATACCACACACGAGCGCTGCGACATCTGCATCAATCCGACGCCTTGGCTTCACCGTCATCGATCATCCTCCATACAGTCCCGACTTGGCACCATCCGACATTCATCTGTTTTCAAAACAGCACCTTAGAGCACTTCAATTTGATAGTGATGAGGCGGTGCAAGCAGAAGTGCGGTTGTGCCTCCGTCAACAAAATCGAACATTTTCCATAGTGACGGTATCAACAAATTGATCTCTCTTTGGGTGGTTCTCAATGGAGAGACGTCTACAGACGTTAAAGTAACCTCTGGCGTGTTATGGGACCATTGCTTTTCACAATATATGTATATGTAAATGACCTAGTAGATAGTGTCGGAAGTTCCATGCGGCTTTTCGCGGAAGATGCTGTAGTATACAGAGAAGTTGCAGCATTAGAAAATTGCAGCGAAATGCAAGAAGATCTGCAGCGGATAAGCACTTGGTGCAGGTAGTGGCAACTTACCTTTAACATAGACAAATGTAATGTATTGCGAATGCATAGAAAGAAGGATCCTTTATTGTATGGTTATATGATAGCGGAACAAACACTGGTAGCAGTTACTTCTGTAAAATATCTGGGAGTGTGCATGCGGAACGATTTGAAGTGGAATGATCATATAAAATTAATTGTTGGTAAGGCGGGTACCAGGTGGAGATTCATTGCGAAAGTCCTCAGAAAATGTAGTCCATCAACAAAGGAGGTGGCTTACAAGACACTCGTTCGACCTATACTTGAGTATTGCTCATCAGTGTGGGATCCGTACCAGGTCTGGTTGACGGAGGAGATAGAGAAGATCCAAAGAAGAGCGGCGCGTTTCGTCACAGGGTTATTTGGTAAGCGTGATAGCGTTACGGAGATGTTTAGCAAACTCAAGTGGCAGACTCTGCAAGAGAGGCGCTCTGCATCGGGGTGTAGCTTGCTGTCCAGGTTTCGAGAGGGTGCGTTTCTGGATGAGGTATCGAATATATTGCTTCCCCCTACTTATACCTCCCGAGGAGATCACGAATGTAAAATTAGAGAGATTCGAGCGCGCACGGAGGCTTTCCGGCAGTCGTTCTTCCCGCGAACCGTACGCGACTGGAACAGAAAAGGGAGGTAATGACAGTGGCACGTAAAGTGCCCTCCGCCACACACCGTTGGGTGGCTTGCGGAGTATAAATGTAGATGTAGATGTAGAAATGTCTGCGTCGTAAGGGTGACTAAGTTGAGAAATAAATATGGATATATGATGAATAAACGTGCAGCAACATATAAGCTGTAATACTGTAAGAGTGTGCATTTTAATTATTGTTTATTGTTCATCAGTTGCCATATGTTTAATTTAAAGTATTAAAAAAATATGTTTGTTGCAGAATTTAAATGAAGAGCGCTCAGTTTGCTTCTCAGCCAATGTAAAGACTTCACACACTTTAGCCCTATAACCATGTAACCTGTAACACTGTGTATTTTAGTTATTTATTGTGCTTAATATTATCCACTGGGTAAAGTGTAATTTCAACGCCAAGACACCAGTTTGATGCACAACACTCTAAGCAAGTGGGCTGTATCTTTGCTTATAATCTTTGGTTACCAAAGAACAACTGTCCCTTTCACAAGCTAGTCAGTTGTTTCCTGAACACGGCCCAATAAGCCGAAAACTAGACTGAAATGAACAAGAATTAGTAAAACAAAAACTTTGTACTTGGTATTCAACCTTAAATATGCATGTTGAATGTTAATAAAGCTAGATTTATTTAAAAAAGCTTTAAGGGTTTTCTCGTGAAAAATTCGGAGACAGTAATTTTCAGCATGCCGTCGTAGGAGCATGCATGATTACTGGAAAGACAGTGCTGCTACAGGAAAATTAAAGAAATATTTGGAGAAAAGAGAAGAAACTGCACGGATATTAAGAGCTCAGAAATGAAAAAAGTATAAAACAAAGAAGAGAAAGTTGAAAATTGGAATCAAAATACAGAAATGTTGTATAATGGAAATAAACCGGAAGACAAAGATGGAAAGGGAAAAAGAAGTCGATCACGATGAACTGGGAGGTAACAAGCGCTATTACACTGTAATTTTATAGTTGTGCTGCTAAGGATGAACGTTAAAACGAAAAGGAGCGAGAGACTATAACCAGCTGCCGGAATCTACACTGGTGCGAAAAACTAAAGGATGAAAGTAATGACGTGTCACTGCCAAATAATACAGCTCGATGAAACTTAGTCCATACGTAGAAACAACTGCTACGGTATAGTAAAGAAGGTAACTGAGAGAAATACCCGGTTAGAGAACAAAAATTATACTTTTATTCAAAGACAATAATTACACTGAAGTGACCGCGATTTATAAAGGTCCCCGGGACACTACAAAAGGCGGGTCATGGTTCTTAATAGGGTATGTGGATACCATGGACGACGATGCATTCTCTGAAGCGTGATCCCATGCTATCCAAAAGGTTGGTTAGGGGTTCTTCTGGTGGGGCGTTCCATTCCTCCAACAGAGCGGTTGACAAATGCTAGATGTGAACGCACTTAAGTACGTCTTCTTAACTCAACTTCCAGATGATCGATGGGATTTAAGAGGGGGGTGGGGGTGCGGGAGGGGGGACGGGCATGTCAACCCATTCGCCGAATATCCTTTCGTTGCAAGAGCTCATCCACCTGCTCTGTTAGATGTGGTCGCGCATTGGCGTTCATAAAAATGAAGTCAGGGCCGCTTGTGCTCGTGAAAAGACGCACGCGGAGGAGCAGCACAGTGCCACAATAACGTCGGCTGGTGAGTGTACTGTCTTCAAAGATTTGGAGGTCAGTGCGCCCGTGCAACATTATGCCTGTCCACACCATAAAACTGTGGACTACGAAAATTATCATGTTAGACAATGTTCCTGGCTACACTACATTCCAATCTCTCGCCATGTGACGGTACGTAATTCACCCAAGAACAATGAGAAACAAGATCGCGGTGACTTCAGTGTAATTGTTGTCTTTGAATAAAAGTGTCACTTCCGTTCGTCTCACTGCCTACTTCTTTCAGTTACCTCCTGTACTGTGCTGTACTGTACTACACTATAGCAATTCTTTCGATATATATCGTCCGAGCTTCGCAGAGCTATGTCATTTGGCAGTTACACATGATGCACACCTGTATATGAGCTGCCCCATCTCGTGGAACGGACAATGGATCTTTATTGCCTTATCCTTGGTACATTTTACAGTGATATTCTGATTGCTTACTTTCGGTTTGCCTTTGAAACTACTGAACTTTGTGCGAACCAATGCGAGAGATATATCATATACAGCAGAGTTATCTCATGATACATTAAAAAAAAAAGTACTTAAAGGTTACGGTCTGGTCTGTTCATAACTTTGATTTGAACTTAACGTTTATTCTGCAACGCTGATTTCGTCCCACATTACAGACCCAGGTTTATCTATGACACAGACCAACGATGTAGAAGCCACACTTATATGTGACACAGACCAACAGTGAAGGAACGTTAGAGAAAAAGTAGTTTATTCGTCTAGTTTTTAACATGACAACAAAAGACCTTATAATCCACAATATTTTTTACAACTGACACTCAATATTTTAATAATGATTTTTTGCGATATGTTTGTACAAATTCCATTTACTAAACAAATGAAGAATATTTCTAGTATCTCTGTGAGAATTTTCCTCGTCCATCACAAGCGAAGTTAAAACAAGAGGCACTGGACCCGACATCCGAAAATAGACGTTCGACCCAACTTTTAATCAAAAATGTTTGAGTTAAGGTAGGCTTAGGTATAACTCAAGAAATATATCACTAAACTTGATGAGCCTACCGATCACTTTTTGAAGAGTGTCCTCGTTTTTTTTCCTGCAAAAGTGTCAGTGAGAAGGCAAACGAGTTCCGCTCTTCATTGGATCTTCTCTACCTCTTCTATCAGTCCTACCTGATAGGGATCCCAGATAGATGAACTATACTTAAGAATCGGGCGAACAAGCGCCTTTATAAGCCACTTCTTTCGTGGATGAGTTACATTTTCGATGAATCTGAGTCTGGTGTCTGCTTCGCCAAGTGTCTGTTTTATATGGTCACTCCACTTAAGGACGCTCCAGTTGTTTGTCATCAATAGTGTTGCTGTACAGTAGTGGATTTCTTTTCCTATGCATGCGCAATATGTTCACTTATTTACGTTCAGGGTCAACTGCCAGAGGCTGCGCCATTCATCAATTCTCTGCAGGTCGTTCTGCAAAGTCTTAATATCTTCTGGCGTTGCTACTTTGGTATAGACAACTGCACCATCTCCGAATAGCCTTAAAGAGCATCCGACGCTTTCTACAAGATCAGTTATATATATATATTGTAAACAGCAACGGTCCTATCACACTTCATGTGGTACTCCGGATATTACCTTCACATTTGTCGATTTAGTTCCGTTAAGACCTTCTTAAAGGTACAATTTCGAAAAATCCATTCTTTGGTCCGGGCGATAATGAGCTAATGTCAGGATACAAACCTTTTATATGCTGAAATTAGCTAAGTGACTAATCCTGGTCCATGAGGGGGTTCGCGTACGACCCTCGGTAGCACCAAAAGGGAACGGCGATCCCTATGGTCGTTATGTGAGCTCTGCTTTCGCAGGATCACAGAATACGGACGTAGACTGCCAGTGGGTTGCAATGTATACACTTTAGATACCACTGTTGTTGTTGTATCCTTGATTGCAAAGACTGGTTTGATGCCGCTCTACAAGCTAGTCTAGCTAGTGCATATCTCTTTATTTCGTCGTAACTATACCCACTTGAACTTGCTTACTATAGTAAGTCTTTGGTCTACCTCTATAATTCACACTTCTCCATACTTCCTTTCAAAAAATGGTTCAAATGGCTCTGAGCACTACGGGACTTAACATCTGAGGTCATCAGTCCCTTAAAACTTAGAACTACTTAAACCTAACTAATCTAAGGACCTCACACACATCCATGGCCGAGGCAGGATTCGAACTTGCGACCGCAGCATTCGCGCGGTTCCGGACTGAAGCGCCCAGAACCGCTCGGCCACCGCGTCCGGCCATACTTCCATTACCAAACTGGCGAGTCGCTGATTGCTCGGGATGTGCCGTAGCAACCTTTCAGTCAAGTTGTGCCCTAAATTTCTTTTTTTCCCCAATTCTGTTCAGTGTCTCTTCCTCGCTAACCCTATCTATCCGTGTAATCTTTCGCATTCTTCTGTTGCACTACATTTCAGAAGACTGTACACTCTCTTTGTCTTCCTTTTCATCGTCCACATTTCACATCAACATAAGCTTACACTACAAACAAATATATTCAGAAGAGGCTTCATAGTACGTATATTTATATTCGATATTATCAAACTCATATTGTAAGGGAAGATTTTCTTGCTGTTGTCCGCATTTCATTTCTTCTTTACCTCTACCGTTATCAGTTACTTTGCTGCCTAAATAGCAAAAGCTCGTGTACTATTTTAGGCGTCGCATTTTCTATTTAACTATTTCCGCATCACCTGACTTGATTCGACTACATTCCATTACCCTTGTTTACATTCATTTGTATTCAAATTATAGCCTCTTTCCGAGACGCTATAGATTCCGCACAACTGACCTTCCAATTCCTTTGCCGTTTGTGACACAATTACAATGTTATCAGTAAACCTCAAAGTTTTTATTTCTTCTCTCTGAACTTTAATTCATTTTTCAGTTTTTTTTGTTGGATTCTTTTACTGTTTGCTCAATGTACAGATGGAATAAAATGGGTGATAGGTTACAACGCTGCTTTACTTTCTTTTCAAGAACTGCTCCTCTTTTACGTTCCGGTTTCACGTCCTGTGTTTTATCCCTTATAACGTCAGAGTGTCAAAGAGTGCCGCAGTCAACACTGTCAACGGCATTTTCTAAATCAATATTAAATAAAGATAATAGCTACATTAGTAAATTCCGACTGTTATGTGAGATGCCTGGGCGATTAATTCTGGTGAGAGACTGATGACTAGACTTCAAGGATGACTAGACTTCAATATTCTGCCGAAACTGTAGTTACTGAAGACTGGCTCAGAATGAAAGGAAGGAGAAAGGAATAGGCCGTGGCATGGTTACGGACTCATCATGGTGCCATTCTGACGAAGCGGTTTACGGGAAACCTATATCAAGACTGCCAGACAAGGATTTGAACTTCTCATCCAAATACAGAACGTGTGCGGCACAACATATTCTTTAAGCTTGACAGAGCGATGCGGCCGTGCGTAACGCAAGCGCTGAAATAAAACTTTTTAGATCTCCAAAGGCTTTTTTATTTTTTGTATACGGAATATTTTTCCAGATATTCTTTCTAGCGTCCCTAGGCGTTGTAAGAAATTGCTGTAATAAGCACGCCAGCAACTGTTCAGATCTGAATCTCGCCGTCCAATATTTGCGTAATACGGTAATAACAACGCGTAAATGGTACCCAAATTTCACACTTTTGCTACTTGATAAAATACAACAAAATCTATTGTTAAATGATCTGAAAACTGTAACATAGGATTACAGTTAAACGAGTTCTGCTAGCGAGTTACCTCAGCGATAATCACGCCAAGTGGGCTGCGCCTGCGTGTGTAGGCAGCCCACCACAGTTTTAGTGCAGCAGTTATTTGAAGCCGGCGCGCCGATGCCGATCTATACTATACTATGCAAATTACTCTTAGCGCATGGTAGAGGGTACGTCCCATTACAGCCGTATTAGGAACATGGGAAAAACGACGGCTTAAATGTCTGCCCGCGCTATAAATAGTCTAATGTTCGCGGTCCCTACTGTAGTGGCACGTGGAGCTCTGTAGTACACACATCAAAAAAAGCTTTGCTTCACCTCAGTTCCGAGAGTTCCGGAACCAGTACAGATAATTGGAACAGACATCAAAATAAACTTCATTTCCGCACTTTTTATTGCTCATGAAAACCACACATTGCATGTTGTATCACCATACAGCGAGACCTTCAGAAGTGGTGGTCCAGATTGCTGTACACAGCGGTACCTCTAGTAAACAGTAGCACGTCCTCCTGCATTGATGCATGCCTGTATTCGTCGTGGCATACTATACACAAGTTCAACAAGGCATTGTTGGTCCAGATTATCCCACTACTCAACGGCGATTCGGCGTGAATCCTTCAGAGTGGTTGGTGGGTCACGTTGTCCATAAACAGCCCTTTTCAATCTATCCCACGTATGTTCGATAGGGTTCATGTGTGGAGAACATGCTGGCCACTCTAGTCGAGCGATGTCGTTATCCTGAAGGAAGTCATTCACAAGATGTGCACCATAAGGGCGAGAATTGTCGTACATGAAAACGAATGCCTCGCCAGTACGCTGCCGATATGGTTGCATTATCGGTCGGAGGATGGCATTCACGTATCGTACAGTCGTTAAAGCGCCTTGCGTGACTACCAGCGGCGTACGTCGGCCCCACATAATGCCACCCGAAAACATCTGGGTACCTCCACCTTGCTGCACTCGCTGGACAGTGTTTCTAAGGCGTTCAGCCTGACCAGGTTGCCTTCAAACACGTCTCCGACGACTGTCTTGTTGAGGACATATGCGACACTTATCGGTGAAGAGAACGTGATGCCAATCCTGAGTGGTTCATTCGGCATGTTGTTGGGTCCCTCGTACAGATGTACCGCGCTGCATGGTGTGGTGGTTGCAAAGATGGACCTCGCCATGGACGTCGGGAGTAAAGTTGCGCATCATGCAGCCTATTGCGCACAGTTTGAGTGGTAACACGACGTCCTGTGGCTCCACGAAAGTATTATTCTACATGGTGACGTTGCTGTCGGGGTTCCTTCGAGCCATAATCCGTAGGTAGCGGTCATCCACTGCAGTAGTAGCCCTTTGGCAGCCTGAGCGAGACATACCATCGACAGTTCCTGTCTGTCTGTATCTCCTCCCTGTCCGAACATCACTTTGGTTCACTCCGAGACGCCTGGGAACTTCCCTTGTTGAGAGCCCTTCCTGGCACAAAGCAACAATGCGGATGTGATCGAACCGCGGTATTGACCGTCTAGGCATAGTTGATCAACAAACACGAGCCGTGTACCTCCTTCCTGGTGCAATGACTGGAACTGATCGGCTGTCGGACCCTCTCCGTCTAACAGGCGCTGCTCATGCATGGTTGTTTACATCTTTGAGCGGGTTTTGTGACATCTCTGAACAGTCAAAGAGACTGTGGCTGTGGTACAATATCCACAGTCAACGTCTATCTTCAATTACTCTTTCAATTACCCGTGGTCTAGGGGTAGCGTCTTTGATTCATAATCAAAACGTCTTCGATCCCGGGTTCGATCCCCGCCACTGCCTAAATTTTGATAAATAATCAGCATTGGCGGCCGAAGACTTCCGGCGTAAGAAGTCAGCCTCATTCTGCCAACGGCCTTGTCAAAGAGGGCGGAGGAGCGGATACAGGTTCAGGGCACTCTCTTGTCCTAGGGGTGGGAAATTACCCCTAAAGGCGGAAGAATCAGCAATGATCAACGACATGAGGATGCAGAAGGCAATGGAAATCACTGCATTAAAGACACGTAACGTGTATCCACAGGACATGTGGCCCGTAATTGAAGAAGTGTCATGATGATCTCTCCATTGGCAAAAGATTCCGGAATAGTCCCCCATTCGGATCTCCGGGAGGGGACTGCCAAGGGGTAGGTTACCATGAGAAAAAGATTGAATAATCAACGAAAGGATAACGTTCTACGAGTCGGGGTGTGGAATGTCAGAAGCTTGAACGTGGTAGGGAAACTAGAAAATCTGAAAAGGGAAATGCAAAGGCTCAATTTAGATATAGTAGGGGTCAGTGAAGTGAAGTGAAGTGGAAGGAAGACAAGGATTTCTGGTCAGATGAGTATCGGGTAATATCAACAGCAGCAGAAAATGGTATAACAAAAAAAATGGGTCTGAGCACTATGGGACTTAACATCTATGGTCATCAGTCCCCTAGAACTTAGAACTACTTAAACCTAACTAACCTAAGGACATCACACACACCCATGCCCGAGGCAGGATTCGAACCTGCGACCGTAGCAGCAGCGCGGCTCCGGACTGGAGCGCCTATAACCGCATGGCCACTGCGGCCGGCCTAAAATGGTATAACAGGTGTAGGATTCGTTATGAATAGGAAGGTAGGGCAGAGGGTGTGTTACTGTGAACAGTTCAGTGACCGGGTTGTTCTAATCAGAATCGACAGCAGACCAATACCGACAACGATAGTTCAGGTATACATGCCGACGTCGCAAGCTGAAGATGAACAGATAGAGAAAGTCTACGAGGATATTGAAAGGGTAATGCAGTATGTAAAGGGGGACGAAAATCTAATAGTCATGGGCGACTGGAATGCAGTTGTAGGGGAAGGAGTAGAAGAAAAGGTTACAGGAGAATATGGGCTTGGGACAAGGAATGAAAGAGGAGAAAGACTAATTGAGTTCTGTAACAAGTTTCAGCTAGTAATAGCGAATACCCTGTTCAAGAATCACAAGAGGAGGTGGTATACTTGGAAAAGGCCGGGAGATACGGGAAGATTTCAATTAGATTACATCATGGTCAGACAGAGATTCCGAAATCAGATACTGGATTGTAAGGCGTACCCAGGAGCAGATATAGACTCAGACCACAATATAGTAGTGATGAAGAGTAGGCTGAAGTTCAAGACATTAGTCAGGAAGAATCAATACGCAAAGAAGTGGGATACGGAGGTACTAAGGAATGACGAGATACGTTTGAAGTTCTCTAACGCTATAGATACAGCAATAAGGAATAGCGCAGTAGGCAGTACAGTTGAAGAGGAATGGACATCTCTAAAAAGGGCCATCACAAAAGTTGAGAACGAAAACCTAGGTACAAAGAAGGTAGCTGCGAAGAAACCATGGGTAACAGAAGAAATACTTCAGTTGATTGATGAAAGGAGGAAGTACAAACATGTTCCGGGAAAATCAGGAATACAGAAATACAAGTCGCTGAGGAATGAAATAAATAGGAAGTGCAGGGAAGCTAAGACGAAATGGCTGCAGGAAAAATGTGAAGACATCGAAAAAGATATGACTGTCGGAAGGACAGACTCAGCATACATGAAAGTCAAAACAACCTTTGGTGACATTAAAAGCAACGGTGGTAACATTAAGAGTGCAACGGGAATTCCACGGTTAAATGCAGAGGAGGGAGCAGATAGGTGGAAAGAACACATTGAAAGTCTCTATGAGGGTGAAGATTTGTCTGATGTGATAGAAGAAGAAACAGGAGTCGATTTAGAAGAGATAGGGGATCCAGTATTAGAATCGGAATTTAAAAGAGCTTTGGAGGACTTACGGTCAAATAAGGCAGAAGGGGTAGATAACATTCCATTAGAATTTCTAAAATCATTGGGGGAAGTGGCAACAAAACGACTATTCACGTTGATGTGTAGAATATATGAGTCTGGCGATATACCATCTGACTTTCGGAAAAGCATCATCCACACAATTTCGAAGACGGCAAGAGCTGACAATTGCGAGAATTATCGCACAATCAGCTTAACAGCTCATGCATCGAAGCTGCTTACAAGAACAATATACAGAAGAATGGAAAAGAAAATTGAGAATGCGCTAGGTGACGATCAGTTTGGCTTTAGGAAAAGTAAAGGGACGAGAGAGGCAATTCTGACGTTACGGCTAATAATGGAAGCAAGGCTAAAGAAAAATCAAGACACTTTCATAGGATCTGTCGACCTGGAAAAAGCGTTCGACAATATAAAATGGTGCAAGCTGTTCGAGATTCCGAAAAAAGTAAGGGTAAGCTATAGGGAGAGACGGGTCATATACAATATGTACAACAACCAAGAGGGAATAAGAAGAGTGGACGATCAAGAACGAAGTGCTCGCATTAAGAAGAGTGTAAGACAAGGCTGTAGCCTTTCGCCCCTACTCTTCAATCTGTACATCGAGGAAGCAATGATGGAAATAAAAGAAAGGTACAGGAGTGGAATTAAAATACAAGGTGAAAGGATATCAATGATACGATTCGCTGATGACATTGCTATCCTGAGTGAAAGTGAAGAAGAATTAAATGATCTGCTGAACGGAATGAACAGTCTAATGAGTACACAGTATGGTTTGAGAGTAAATCGGAGAAAGACGAAGGTAATGAGAAGTAGTAGAAATGAGAACAGCGAGAAACTTAACATCAGGATTGATGGTCACGAAGTCAATGAAGTTAAGGAATTCTGCTACCTAGGCAGTAAAATAACCAATGACGGACGGAGCAAGGAGGACATCAAAAGCAGACTCGCTATGGCAAAAAAGGCATTTCTGGCCAAGAGAAGTCTACTAATATCAAATACCGGCCTTAATTTGAGGAAGAAATTTCTGAGGATGTACGTCTGGAGTACAGCATTGTATGGTAGTGAAACATGGACTGTGGGAAAACCGGAACAGAAGAGAATCGAAGCATTTGAGATGTGGTGCTATAGACGAATGTTGAAAATTAGGTGGACTGATAAGGTAAGGAATGAGGAGGTTCTACGCAGAATCGGAGAGGAAAGGAATATGTGGAAAACACTGATAAGGAGAAGGGACAGGATGATAGGACATCTGCTGAGACATGAGGGAATGACTTCCATGGTACTAGAGGGAGCTGTAGAGGGCAAAAACTGTAGAGGAAGACAGAGATTGGAATACGTCAAGCAAATAATGGAGGACGTAGGTTGCAAGTGCTACTCTGAGATGAAGAGGTTAGCACAGGAAAGGAATTCGTGGCGGGCCGCATCAAACCAGTCAGTAGACTGATGACTGAAAAAAAAAGGGGACACGGTCACGAAGGAACGCCCATAGGAAATCAGAGTTAAAATGGGCAAACGTCAGGTACACTTTCTGAAGAACTTAGTGGATTTAAAGATATAATACTTTTACAGTATACAGATGAAATATCATCTGAAAATCACGTAAGGGTTTGTTATTGTTTTAGACACATGTTATGAGCAACGATTTTTTGTTTCTAAAAGACAAAAAATTATAACTTTTATAAATACCTCGGAGCTTGTAAATTTGTTCTTGTTTCACTACAGATTCTGTTTTTAATCTGATTAATCATCGTTTTATTAACAAGAAATACTGAAAGTCGGGCGCGTTTATCAGTCTTAGCTTTTGAGAAAAATTGTACAGGAAGATAAAAAAAGTAGGTTTGAGAAAACTGTAGTAAAGTTTTACATAAAAGGAACTAAAATACATTACCATACAGACACACTATTAGAACTTTCCTGGGTTATACTGTGACTCAAGTTCTTCCTCTTTATCTTCTTTTCTACTTTTCTTTGATCTTCTGGTCTCCTTGGAAGTATTTACTGCAGAAATTTCAGCATTACAGATACGGTCCACGTCGATGCTTTTCAGTCCTGTTGCAGTATTGACGCCAGCCTGTGTTCGCAAGATTCTTAACAAATCAATCTTCTTTGACACACCAGTATCGAAGCACACCAGTACATAATGAACCGCAAATTTTAGCGTTTCTTTTCTAGCAAAAACAGTTTTTGATATCCTTGTTCTCGCTTCCCACGCCCGGGTTCCTGGGTTAGATTCCCGGCGGGGTCAGGGATTTACTCTGCCTCGTGATGGCTGGGTGTTGTGTGCTGTCCTTAGGTTGGTTAGGTTTAAGTAGTTCTAAGTTCTAGGGGACTGATGACCATAGATGTTAAGTCCCATAGTGCTCAGAGCCATTTGAACCATTTTTTGATATCCTTGTCCAAATGACACAATTCAGGTACTGAGTTTCACCATGGAGGCACTTCTTTAAGAAATCTTGTTGGCTTAGATCTCTGAAAATGGGCTTCACAGCAAGTAGGGTAGTTTCTGGAATTGAGTATTTGTGCTTATAACTGGAAAGTGTAGCTGGGCTGTTGAATATGCATCAGTTGTCAGGTTCCTGTGGGCAAGGGTGATGTGGTTTTTCATCTGTTGAAATTTTGTGGAAGAGTATAGCCCAGACAGCTCTTCCCATTGCTTCTCTATTGTTGCAGCTGTTCCTAATTGCCATACCTTATTAATTCTGGATCCTGTCTATTTCACCCTTTGTCAGCCCACCTTTAAAACCTTTCTTTTCCTTACATATTTTCAGAAGTCGTGAGCCCATTCTTTTCTGCAACGCCCTGTACACACTAGTTTATTACTTGGCTGTAGGCCCATGGGGTTTACCTTCTGCCACATTCTGATAAGTGTTACTGTCCACCTTCCCAAGATAGTCTGTATACAGGACACCTTTTGACTGCACGGACTTTTTGAAAATGTTTGCAACACCAGTTACTTACATGCCTTCACTATAACCATCATAGTCCTTTTTGCACATGTTGTGTAGTGGGATTTCTGTTACAGATGTCACAGAACTTTCTAATTATTTCAATACCCAGAACCTTTCCAGTATCAAAAGCAGAGTCTGACGCTACGCCATTTACAGTAGGTATGTATGCCCACGTTTTTGCCAACTGCTGCCAGAACCAGCAGCAAAACGCCTTGGGTGAAATTTCATATCATTCAAGTTAACTATTTCTTTTGCTACTTTCAACATTGTAGAGTCACTCACCTCAGATACAGCTGCACCAGTAGTCTTGTAAATATCAAACTTTCTGGGCAAACGGTGAAATTTCATCACTGCACAAACAACTGCACCTGAACTTCGCCCTTTCCCGGTAGATCTAAGGCATCCACTAATCTTACCGCCGGCCGTTGTGGCCGAGCGGTTCTAGGCGCTTCAGTCCGGAACCGCGCTGCTGCTACGGTCGCAGGTTCGAATCCTGCCTCGGGCATGGATGTGTGTGATGTCTTTAGGTTAGTGAGGTTTAAATAGTTCTAAGTTCTAGGGAACTGATGACCTCAGATGTTGAGGGGACTCGTACGGCCCTATCTCGACAATGTTAAATTGGCTATATAAATGCCCCGTTTTCTTAGGAACTGTTGAGTATATAAGTGTGGTGTTTTTATCACATGTTCTCCCATGTTTTGTGACTGTATTGCTCTACAATCACTTTAAAATAACAAATGGACAAAAAGTTATGATTTTTTCCCTAAACATATAATTTTTTGGTGTAAATTTTTACAATTTTAATTTCTTGAATTTTAACTATTACAGTAAATACTACTAAAGTAGAGTTACAACATCATTGTACTATCTATGTTATGTGGTAAATAATTCATTGATGTAGATTCAGAAGTTTCTGACAAAAAGGGGCTATTATACTGAAAAATGTCATGTTGATAAAATTGCGTTTAAAGAAAAAATTTTAATATATAGCCAACTAATACATAAAAAAATGTTAGAATCCTCATCTCCTCCTTCATCTTCGTCACCCAGTGCTGCCCTCCTTCTCTTGGATCTGGCTTCTTTTGACATATTGTTTGTTGCAATCTCTGCTTTCATGATTCGCAGTTGGTCCAAGTCCATCACGCTTTTAGTGTTGTTGTAACTTTTATGAATGCCAAGATATTCCAAAACCTGTAGTCTTCCAGAATGGCCATCATTAAGAGTAAGAACAGCATCCAAAACACCAATTCAAAGACTGACCTTCCAACAAACACATTTTTTTGGTATCCCTGGCCATACAACATTGTTAAATGATTCATTCGCATTTTGTGTTCTGCCCTTGAGACATTTCTTGAACAGCTCTTGTTGGGCAAGATCCTCAAACACAGGTTTCATGGCAAGCATAACAGCATTGGTATAGAAATTTTGTGCGAGAAAGTGTCTTCTTTACCCTCCTCTTTTGCCTTCAAGTATTTACACCATTCAGTGGAACACAGGTTGTGTATTGGTTCAGCATCTGTAGACAGCTTATAGTAAATAATCGAATATTTCAATAAAACCAACACCAAGTTAAGCATAAACATCGATATTTTCATAGTTTACATAAAATAAAAATGTCAAATTTTGTCATTTTGGGCCCCTTAAGTCCCATAGTGCTCAGAGTCAGTTGAACCATTTTGAACTAATCTTACTTTTTCCATATAGTATGCTTCTGGTTACTTGAGATGACATTGTACTGGCAGTACATTTACATGTCCAACTGTTAGAACTAAGTTACAAACAATTCCCTTGGTTTTCCCCACATCTTCGTACGAGGTGATATTTCCACCACAGTTTCTACAACAAGTTCACGTAATAACCTCATGAAAATCAGAATGTCTGTGTCAGTAGAAGTAGAAACACTGTTCAAACCATGTATTTCACTGTCACGCATTTGAGTGGCACTTGGAAAACCGGCAGCGCCTAGAAACTTTCTACTCGAACATTCCTCGCACTGACTTCACTTTCAATCTTATTTTCTTCCCTCTGTTCACAACTATCAGTTCCGTGGTTTATTTTTACATATTTATTTCCACGAAACTTGGGCTTATATCCAGACTTCCATATTCTACCCATTCTGCTATAACTTTTCACAAAAGCATTAAATTTGTATCGCCAAAACGTAAACAAGAATGAGGAAAAGCTGACAAACGAAAGTCGATAATGCAGATAGACCCCTCCTATTCCTGCTGCGCTGTTCATCGCAAGCTGGCTAAAAAGTTCAGAAATTATACACATATAAAAATATAATTTTAGTAAATTCTTCTTTGGAGGCGGTAATGACCCCGCATGACCCTCCCCCGGATCCCAACCTGGCTAGAGAAAGCAAAACAAAATACCGCAGTTCATTTCCACTGACCTGGCAGAGCAGAATATGACCAAAAGCACCCGCCTCCCCAAATCTAATAGCACAAACATATTAACTGAAATTGCAATATTTTGCTTCTATCGGAAAGTAAGTTGCAGAGCACAGGACGTCTTTACCCTATAGCAACCGAGAAACTAGTTCATAAGTTCTTAGCTGAAGGTGCTATAAACAATATTCTTTCAATTCGTAAAGGTCTTATTAAGACGGTGAACAGACTCGAAGAAGCGAACAAATTTTTGAACGTAACAGAATTTCCAGCAAATTGATAAGGAGGCGTACATTACTGCACATTTAGTAACCAATCAAAGAAACATTAAAAGGGTGGATATTTCCCTCGCAGAGAAAGAAAACATCGAAGCCAATATAAAATAGTAAGTGACTGATGATTATAAAAAATATCGTACGAAAATGTTCTCTATCTCACGTCAAATTACAAACTTGTTTTTTAATTATTGGCTTACAAGTTTTGTCTCAGCTTCTGTCCATTCACGGCATGCGGTGCGACGTTTGTCCTTATGTACTACCAGTACGACAATGCTACAGTTCCTTAAGGGTTGGGCATTAAACAAAATTACAACAGCCATGTTTGTTGTGAAAAATGCAGAAAGGCCACATCGGTCACAAACTTGTACAACACTAATATCGAGATGTATTCTTTGAACACAAAAACATGAAGCTATTGACAAAAAATTAACCTGAAGATGAAAAGTGCACGAATCATCACAATGAGCGGTCGCAGTGTACAAACTCAAGGTTCGATCGATGAGGACACGAAACAACAAAACTCCAATGAACTTACGTCCGGAAATGTACGGTTTCCAAGCTAGAGACGATTTATTCAATAATACATTGTTACAGAGACTGCGGTCTAATAAGCGCTGTACCATGTAGCCACAGTGACAGTATGTGCTGAAATGGTTTACATGTGCCTCAGTGCACTCGTGTACGCGCCGTAGCATTTCCTGTCTCACACGTTCACCTCGGGCAGGATGCATCCGATCAGTGTCAAAGACTGCATGAATACGCTGCTCCAGGGTCCAACTGCCTGGTACTGGCACGGCTGTCGCCTTCCACAGTGTTAATCACATTTTCATCCAAGTCTGGTGTCCGAACATTTCGGGTACGTCCTTCATGATTTCCTGCTTCCTGAAACGACCCTGTCTCAGACAAACGGCGAAACATCTTTGTAGACACTGAATGCTGTGGTTGTTGTTGGTGGTGATATGTCTACTGATACAACCATGCCGCCCGCCGCCCGATATTTGCCTCTCCGTAAGTAAACACCATGTTGCCAAGCTCTCTCGATTCGAATATGGAACTATTATGTACAAAGCTGTATCACATACAGGACAGTGAATCAGAGACGACGCTACCAATGACTATTGCAGGAGAGGGCGCTGGGGTATGACGTATGAGGAACAGTACCACCCTCTAGGAGGAAAGCAATCATACTGTAACAGTGGCTACATTGTACAGCGTATATTAGACCGCAGTCTCTGTAACAAAGTATGACTGAATATATCGTCTATAGGAGGGAAACCGGACATAAGTTCATCAGACATTTCTTGTTCCATGTCCTCCCATAGATGTATTCCTAGGGTTTGTACATGGTGGACAAAATCACCCTGTATTTATGGACACAAACTGGAAATTCTACCAAAAAAATAAAACCTTTTAGTACCAATCCGATATGGTAGACCAACTGCCGTAAAAGTGATAAAGCGTTCTGCACGGCTGGCACCAAAACTACAGTGATTAATTCAGAACGATCCCACACTAATCAAGGTAGGTCTAGCAATCTTGGATCCCGGTCTCGCACAGTCATCAAGAAGACTGAAAATCAGAAGAGTCATATGCCATCAACCAGACAATCGTTGAGGACGTGTTTGGAGGCAACCTGATCAGGCTGAACGCCTTAGACACACTATCCAGCGAGTACAGCAAGGTGGAGGTTCCCTGCTGTTTTGAGGTGGTATTATGTGGGGCCGACGTACGCCGCTGGTAGTCATGGAAGGCGCCGCAAAAGCTGTAAGATACGTGAATGCCATCCTCCGACCGATAGTGCAACCATATCGGCAGCATATTGGCGACGTATTCGTCTTTATGGGCGACAATTCGCGCCCCCATCGTGCACATATTGTGAATGACTTCCTTATCGAACATATCTGGCATAGATTGAAAAGGGCTGTTTATGGACGAGGTGACCCACCAACCACTCTGAGGGATTCACGCCGAATCGCCGTTGGGTAGTGGGATAATCTGGACCATCAGTGCCTTGTTGAACTTGTGGATAGTATGCCACGACGAATACAGGCATGCATCAATGCAGGAGGACGTGCTACTGGGTAATAGAGGTACCGGCGCGTACGGCAATCTGGACCACCACCTCTGAAGGTCTCACTGTATGGTGGTACAACATGTAATGTGAGGTTTTCATGAGCAATAAAAAAGGCGGAAATGATGCCTATATTGATCTCTATTCCAATTTTCTGTACAGTTCCGGAACTCTCGGAACCAAGGTGATGCAAGACTTTTTTTGATGTGTGTATATAGCAGCCCGCATCTCGTGGTCGTGCGGTAGCGTTCTCGCTTCCCACGCCCGGGTTCCCGGGTTCGATTCCCGGCGGGGTCAGGGATTTTCTCTGCCTCGTGATGGCTGGGTGTTGTGTGCTGTCCTTAGGTTAGTTAGGTTTAAGTAGTTCTAAGTTCTAGGGGACTTATGACCACAGCAGTTGAGTCCCATAGTGCTCAGAGCCTTTTTTTTGTGTATATAGCAGTCTTTTCGCTGTGGCTGTCTGTGATGCGGCGTCTCCTCTATATGGTGAGTAGGAACCTATCCTTTTCAAGACATGGTTATTATTCAATTGTAGACTTTCTGTTGTTAGCTATGGGAATGCGAAATAAAAAAAAGAGATCTGAATAAAATTATAGCCACGATGCACACAGCAAATGTGGAAACCCACTGACATGAGCGACTCTGATAGATGGTAGATTGTTATAGCCTGGCGCCTTGGAACGAGTACCTCAGAAACAGCGAAATTGGCAGGCTAACATACTACTATCGTGAGCATCTGCTGAAAGTGGTTGAAGGATGGTGACACCACAAGTAGGTGGCTAGGTGTACGATGTCAATACATTATCACAGAACATGGAGGTTGGAGGTTTCTCTACCCTGTATAACATGCTATACTCAAGTTGCGTAAGAAGATTCTTGACAGTTGCGCTAGGCTGGGCGCAGCAGTTTCGCGCAGCAGTTTCGCACACCACTGGAACCAGTCACGTTACGCGGTTTTGTAAATGTCTCTACGGCTATGTTCAAATGGTTCAAATGGCTCTGAGCACTATGGGACTTAACATCTATGGTCATAAGTCCCCCAGAACTTAGAACTACTTAAACCTAACTAACCTAAGTGTTGTGGACTGACAAGACAGCCAGTCCACAGTGACGGGTAACCGAAAGGCACGCACTTAAACTCACGCAGGCTGGCGTGAGGTCTGAAACAGGATACGTAATGAATGCTATAAAGAAAAGTACGTAGCTGCTGGAATACTTAACTTTAATCCACAATTGGTGAACATCGTTCTTGCTGATACAGTATGTGCGTCATTAGATACATAGCAAAGGATAACTGGCGCCTTGCTAGGTCGTAGCAATTGACTTAGCTGAAGGCTATGCTAACTATCGTCTAGAGCGTAATTCTCAGTGAACTTTTCCTAGCAACGTCGGCTGTACAACTGGGGCGAGTGCTAGTAAGTCTCTCTAGACCTGCCGTGTGGTGGCGCTCGGTCTGCAATTACTGACAGTGGCGACACGCGGGTCCGTCGTATACTAGCGGACCGCGGCAGATTTAAAGGCTACCACCTAGCAAGTGTGGTGTCTGGCGGTGACACCACACTAAGGACATCACACAACACCCAGTCATCACGAGGCAGAGAAAATCCCTGACCACGCCGGGAATCGAACCCGGGAACCCGGGCGTGGTAATACGGCTATGTCTCAGCGTTGCTGGATCTCTATACACGGCTACTGTTTTCGCCTGCAGCCGTTTACACTTCACAGTTGAAAGATGGCAACAGTGATGCCAAATGTCAGGGATCAACTTACACCAACTCCGCTACAAGCAGTGATGTGCGACGTATCTGACGACAGAGTACAATGCGGGTGCAGATGCAAGTGCTGCTGAGCATACAATTCAGCACACGTTGTTGAACATCAGGTTTTGCAAGATACAACCCCTAAGTGTTTCCATGTTGAGTGACCGACATTGTCAGTTACGACTGCAGTGGGTTCCGCTTCATCGAGATTGGATCATGACTTAATGGAAACTTCTCGTCTGGTCGGATGAATTTCGTTGCTTAATATGATTGGTCGATGGTCGCGACTCGATACAATGTCAGCTGTGCGAATGGCTACTCAGAACATGCAGGCCGTTGTTATGCAATGGGGTACATTCAACTGGGGTCCATGGACCTTATAGTAGTAATCGATGGCATTGTGATAACTGCAGACAACGTGAAAGTTATTAGGAACCACATGCGCCCATTCGCGCTTCATGACTTCTCTGACAGTGATGGCATGTGCCAGTAAGATAACTGAGCGTGACACAAAGCCAAAACAATGCTACATTGGTTTGGAAAGCATGATAATGAACTCACATTGATGTCTTGTCCACCACATACGTCTGATCCGAACATGATGGGAGACATCTGAGAGGCTATTGGGCACCAGCTCCGCGTCCTCTTACCGCCTGTCTGTATAAGTTACGGGAACTGCGTGACCTGTGCGTAGACATAGACTGGCACATACATCCAGAAAACTACCATGGATTCGTCAGGTTCATGCCATGCACATTCACTTCTGTACTGCGTCCCAAAGGTCAACCAAGACGCTAATAAACAGGCTGTTATCATGTTTTTTGCACATGAGTCTATTTTCAAGTGCTAAAGCGCAGGTGACTCTGGTATACAAGAAAGGTAAAAGAAAGTTCCCACATAATTACAGACCATTATCCGTAACACCAGGTTGCGTAGAATTCTTGAACACACTCTGAGTTTGAATATAATAAATTACCTTGAGACACAAAAGCTTCTATTCACATCTCAGCCCGGATTTAGAAAGCACCGATTGGGCGAAATTCAGCTTGACCTCTTTTCACACTATATCCTACAAACCATGGATGGAGGGCAACATGCAGATTCCATATTCCTTGATTTCCGGAAAGTGTCTATCACAATGCCCAACTGCAGACTGCTGACGAGGGGCCAAACATGTGATTTAGGGTCCCAGATATGTGAGTAGCTCGAAGACTTTTTAGGTAATAGAACTCAATATATTGTCCAAGACAGCGAGTGTTCATCAGGAGTGCCCCACGTAAGTTGTGATAGCACCGCTATTGGGGGTAATTCTTCCCATTCTCATAGGGTATTTTTGCCTCAGAAGCGGGCGATTCGGTCAATAAGTGGTGTAAGTTCGCAAACTTCTTGTTGACCCCAGTTCATTAGTCTAGGTATTCTAACATTGGCCTCTCAATACATATATTCTTTACTGTCGTTTCTTGTAACAATATCAGCTTGTTCCCATGAATTAGGAGCTTTCACTCAGTTAATACTAGGCATAAATCCAATCTGCGCTTGGACTGCATTTCCTTTACTCTTGTGCAGAAAGGTGTACAACATACTGCAGCATTTTCAATAAGCTACCACAAGAATTCAAAAGTCTTCTCGTTTTCAAACCGAAACTGAAGAGTTGTCTCACAGGTCATTGCTATTCTATCGAGCAGAAAAATTAAAGTAATTTTTGTGTTATATTGTTGACTGCGTTAGCATAAACTTACAGCTTGTCATTTTTTATGGATTCATAAGCGTTTTATTTTATCTGTTATTAATTTTATGTTGTAATTTCGTTTAATGACACGTTCCATGACCATGGAGATGAGCTCCTTAATTTCGTCCTACAGAACCAGACGTGTAAAATTAAAATATATATATATATATATATATATATATATATATATATATATATATATATATATATACAGATGATCTGACGGACAAGATGAGCAGAAATTTACGGCTGTTTACTGATGATGCTGTGGTGTACAGGAAGGTGTCGTTATTGAATGATTGTAGGAGGATACAAGATGATTTAGACAGAATTTCTAGTTGGTATGATGATGGCGGCTAGCTCCAAATGCAGAAAAATTAAAGTTAATGTGGATGATTAGGAAACATAACCCTGTAATGACCGAATAAAGGATTAGTAGTGTGACACAGTCACATCGATTGAATACCTAGGTGTAACGCTGAAACGTGATACGAACTGGAATAGTCGACTTTGTTTTATTGGGGGAATTTTGGGAAAATTTAGCTGATCTATAAAGGAGATGGCATACTGAATACTAGTGCGACCCATTCTTGAGTACTTCTCGAGTGTTTGGGATATAATCAGGTCGGATTAAAGGAAGACATTTGAAGCAATTTAGAGGTGTGCTGCCATATTAGTTACGGGTAGGTTCTATCAGCACAGAAGTATTACGGGAATGCTTCGTGAAATCAAATGGGAATCCCTGGAGGGAAGATGATGCACTTTCCGCGTGCATCCATCGTGGAAATCTAGAGAACTGACCTTTAAGGCCGACTGCAGAAAGATTCTACTGCCGCGAAATTTGGGGGCTTGCACAGAGGCTTTCAAATGGTTCAAATGGCTCTGAGCACTATGGGACTTAACTGCTGAGGTCATCAGTCCCCTAGAACTTAGAACTAGTTAAACCTAACTAACCTAAGGACATCACACACATCCATGCCCGAGGCAGGATTCGAACCTGCGACCCTAGCGGTCGCGCGGCTCCAGACGGTAGCGCCTAGAACCGCTCGGCCACTCCGGCCGGCTAGAGGCTTTCAGACAGTCTTTTTTCCCTTGCTCTATTTGCTACTGAAACAGGAAAGGAAATGACTAGTAGGTGTACTTGGCCGCCTCCGCATGCTGTTCGAGTTTAGGGGAAATACCGAAGTGGGCTGAGCCGTGTAGGAGTTTGGGTTAAGCAAGGAGGAGTGCTAGGATAGTCCGTGCAGTTGCGCAAAAGCCACTGTGCCAGCGTGGCGTAGTGGTTAGCGAGTGCTACTGGGCAGGAAAGACAGATTCAAATCCTGACCTTGGTACAAATTTTCATTCGTCTCTTCAGTCTGCATACACACATCATAAGTGAAACGTTATGCTGACTATGTGAGTGGATGATTAATAACAGTAACTGAACTTATTTTTAAATGGATTAACAAAGACACGATCACAACTGTTTAGAATAATGTTTTTCCTCTACTCATTGTGCGGTATTATAACAACCTTAATTCAATTTTTAATATTTGTTGGTACAAATACACACCGCATTTGAAGATGATCATCTCTATGATGCGTATTCACGAATCCAAGTTCCATCTGTATCAGAATTCATACCACAGCTACTGATCGGTACGACTGGAGCACACCCGTTGTCAGCACTGGATGACAAAAAATTAAACATTACCCCTCTGACATCCTCTAATCCTGCAGCGGCTGCGCTATTTACCCCTCTGCTCCTGAGGTAAGCGGCCTGCTTTACTTAGCTCGTGGCTGTATTCACCAACGTCAATTAAAATGAACCACATCTTGAAATATAACTGTCACTGTAAGTATTTTTGTTTGGTAGTGAGCAACAAAACTAAACTCTTAACATTAGTTAAAGTTTTTGCCTCAGCTGTTAGTTTTAGACGCCGTTATCACAAAATACAGCTGAGAACCGAGGGCCCCTTGAATACTTCATTCGTGCGGCATGTGGCCCTCAGGCTGCAATTTGACTACTACTAGACTAATAAAAGCCGGCCGCAGTGGTCGTGCGGTTCTAGGCGCTACAGTCTGGAACTGCGAGACCGCTACGGTCGCAGGTTCGAATCCTGCCTCGGGCATGGATGTGTGTGATGTCCTTAGGTTAGTTAGGTTTAACTAGTTCTAAGTTCTAGGGGACTAATGACCTCAGAAGTTGAGTCCCATAGTGCTCAGAGCCATTTGAACCATTTTTAGACTAGTAAATTTGAATAAACACATACCCAGGCAACGCTGGGAACTCAGTTAGCAATAAATAAAAGAACATTCCCCTTCTGCCAGCACAGCCAATCCGACTCTTGGTTTCCACTCTTCACTTTTATGATTCTTACAGTCCAATTGCATACAGTTCTATTTCGTGTTTAATCTTGAATGCACAATATTTTTTCTAGACATCGTGCATTATAACCATTTTGTGATGGAGTCGAAAATGCGCTTTCTTTAAACTTGTTAGAAATCCTATCAAAACATTTCCCCACAAATGTAGACGGCAACAGCTGTGATTCCAGCACAATGTGTTTACACGAAATACACGGAAAATATTTTCCATTCAAGAGTAAACAAAAAATAAAATATATATACCTTGGTCCTGAAAGAATCGTAGAAGTGAGGAAATGAAATGACATGAAAAAGGTGGAGTCGGTTATAGAACTTGCGAGATCCCTCGCCTCATCGTTATGCACACCTGCACAGCTTTACTTCCTGTCAACACAGCATAAAATGCAAGCACATGAAGCCCTATCAACATATTGCCTATACATATGAAGTCGAAAAACTATCCAAACACTGTCAGACTGTTTCACGTAACGTGGGTGACTATACAGCTGCCGATTTATTTATCTCACATGTTTGCCTCCTGTGCTCAACAAACTAAGGAAAAAACGCTATTTAGTATGCACTGCACTAATACAAATGAATTACAACTTATCATGCTAATGTCACGAAAAAAAACTTTTTTAATAAAACTAAGTATCCAAAATCTTCACGAATTAGCAGAATAATACGCACTTTCGGCTTCGAAATGGTATGTCTCTACGTCCAGTCCACAGTCATACTGAAGTAGCGTTACAGGATTACTATGAAAGTATGCAAACGCAGTAGTAGATAGGCTACTTAACAAATAACAAAATCCAGTAACAATCTATTCAGTGCCACAGTTATGTCAATACGCTTGATAGAAGCTTATATACAGGGTACAGAATCTAGGTACCGACAAGACTTACGGGGAAAAGTGCTCTTGGGACATTTTTTCCTTTTTTTTTTACTAACTGTGTGTCTATCTCTAATGTCTCTTTCAGAAAAGAGGTAAAAATCTTGTCTCCAGGGAGATTAGGACCGATAACTAATGCAAACACTTCGCCGTACTTTTTTTTTAAACAAAGACAATAATACAAATGATTAGCTTGCAATGGGATGACATAAATATGGTAACAGCTAATCCCAGTCATCAGTGACAGCACTCATAGAACTAGTAATGACATTCAGTCTTCAACACTAGCACACGGAAACAAATTTAACAATGTCCCCCGTTCGAGAGCATCTTCACTGTCACTCTCAACTGGTGGCAGTTCAGCAGCCACATTTTCTTCCCCTGTAGCTTGAGCTTCCTCTTCATCTATGTCCAGATCCAAGTTAATCATTCCGTAAATCCTTGATGTAAGCGCCTTAGTCTCCCCAGAGTACATTAGGGGGACAGAAGAGCAGTCTCGAGGGGCAGAGTTGCAAAGTCCTTCCCTGCCTTGTCACTCTTGTCAGTTTCAGCCTCTTAACAGCATTCTTAGGAAATTTAGAAATTTGCTTTCTAACATACACCAGATGTTTGCCTCATATTCTTATATCTGCTGTACTACTGATTTGTTTTTCATGTGTGACTTTTGGGAGAGTTAAGGTAGGGAACTCGCCGCAGAAGCAGGGGGGCCTCTCCGCAGCAGTGCTAGTGCTTCGTTGCCCAACCCAGCCCCCTTCACAAGTCACGTAGCCCTAACGTATTCCCACTCTATTGAGGCAATTCGGAGTATGCTACCACATTTCTTATTGCGGTCAGGACACTTAAGAGTTTTTTTCCAAATTCAATTTCCATATATATTTTGTACTCAAGATGTTCATCGCTTCCAATACTGTTACAAATGTAGCTTGTGTATTTGCCCATTAACCAGATCACTGACGATATTTTTCGCCTGAGGGTAGCAGTTTTCTTCTTGTCTATAGAAAATGTTAGTCGGTACATTGTTTGTGGAAGTTCTTGTTACTTGGGAAGTTTTCTCCCTGGTCCACCTCCAGTTGATAATACGATCGCCACACGTGTACCGATGAGGTACAATGTCAGCTATGTTGCATTTACTGGTACGGTTAATGCCACTTAAACCGATGGTAAAGAGACGATCATTTCTGCTAATGATGTTATTGACAACCTGTACCACACTGTTCTCACGTCAGACGAAAGAACATTACTACTGATGTCTTCCCAGACTACATCCCATGCTATCCCGACATATTTAGTTACTATGTTATTTCTCCTTTCACGTTTCCTTCTTTCTTCTAAAATCGCCTTCCCTATAATGTTTTTTTGATTTTAAAAGCTTCTTGCTGAAGTTATTTTCTGTATACTGATCGCCAGTTCTACACTTTCCGGCCTGACAAGATAGTATAGTTTTGCTGGGTTGAAACTTCCTGGCAGATTAAAACTGTGTGCCGGATCGAGACTCGAACTCGGGACCTTTGCTTTTCGCGGGCAAGTGCTCTACCAACTGAGCTACCCAAGCACGACTCACGCCCCGTCCTGGGTTGTTACACATTATGTTCGATGTTCGTTTGACATACAGTCCCATCGCTTTAGACTTGATGTCGGCTAGTCCCATTCCTCCATTGCTTGGATCCAACGTTGCTGCCTTTACAGGCTCTGGAAACAATTCCCGTTTCCAAATGAAATTTCGCAAGGTGCACGTGATCGTCTTCGCCCTCAACGATGGGATGGGTAGATTCTGTGCTATGTAGTAGACCTCGCATAAAATATACGTTTTGATAAACTGTATTCTCTAGAACTGGTCTATGCTACGTTGACAATTTTCAGTCAATTCTCCCTTGATTCTCCTTGCCGGCCGGGGTGGCCGAGCGGTTCTAGGCGCTACAGTCTGGAACCGCGCGACCAGTCGCAGGTTCGAATCCTGCCTCGGTCATGGATTTGTGTGATATCCTTAGGTTAGTTAGATTTAAGTAGTTCTAAGTTCTAGGGGACTGGTGACCACAGCAGTTAAGTCCCATAGTGCTCAGAGCCATTTGAACCATTTTTGATTCTCCTTGCCACATTCCGCCAGTTTATTGCTATCATTTTTAAAAGAGAAGTTGGCAGTGCTATTCCAAAAGCCTTGTCTCCCTTGTCTTCGCTAAAGTGATTCGCCCACTTCTGCGTTTTCTCTGACGATTACGTCTACATCGTCCGCGTAGGTATCTCCCACTGTCTTTGTTTCCTGAATGGTAATGCCTGTCAGTCTATGCTGTAGCTGTCTCAGGAAAGGTTCCAGCGATATAAGAACAGCAGCACTGATAAGGGACTTTCTTGGGTAACGCCCCTTTTTATTTCAATTTTTTTTTGTTAGTTGAAAATTAACGGAGATCTATGCCATAGCCACGTTTCTGATGATGTCGATTGTTTTTTGTAGGAAGTTCTTTCGGCACATTGTGTCTATCACACAATGGTGATTCATTTGATCAAATGTCTTATGGAAGTCTATGAAAAGCAGTCCACATTTGATGTTACTTGCCTGTGTTAGCGCAATGACATCGCTTTACAAAGCAGCACCAAGCTAGCATAAAACTGCATCAAAAAGCGCTCCCTTGTTGTCCCAGATATGGCTGAGACAGTAAATTCACAACGGAATGGCGAAGTAGGCTGCAGTTCCTGTTGGAACGAGCTTCCTGGACTCAAAACTAAGAGAGAATAATTCAGAATATTTCATCGTTGCAGTAAAATATGAAGTGAAATTACCATGATAATTCTGATCCAAACCAGGAAGTACATCGACGGTCACAGAGCTGCCAAACATATTCTACAATGTTCCCAACTCTCCGTTAGACTAGCGACAGGCAGAATACGGCCGCTCAGACGATGTGCTGGCTGGATGGCATCGGGAAAGCTCTCCTTTCGAAGATGCGGTGTTACCGGCTGCCACTGCATTGTCTAGAAGACAAGTGCCTAGTATAGGTCAATGAGTTTTATCCGCATTTCTGTAACTATGATTTGGGTCTAAAGCGTAGTTACGAATAATATGCAGATGCACCGACTGCAACTCGAACACCATAAATAAAGAGCAGGGAATATTATTTCAGCGGTTCTCCTCCACTGTAGCTGTCGTAGCTATTTTTGTTTTTCTGCCTTAAGCAAACTACGAACTAAGAAACGCATTCACTGCTAGGGATTCGTTTCTTTTTTTTTTTAATATTACACCAAAGAGCCAAAGAAACTGGTACACCGGCCTAATATCGTGTAGAGCCCCCGCGAGGACGCAGAAGTACCGCAACATGACGTGGCATGACTCAACTAATGTCTGAAATAGTGCTGGAGGGAATTGACACCATGAATCATGCAGGGCTGTCCATAAATCCGTAAGAATACGAGGGGGTGGCGACCTCTTCTGAATAACACGTTGCAAGGCACCCCAGATATGCCCCATAATGTTCATGTCTGTGGAGTATGGTGGCCAGCGGAAGTGTTTTAACTCAGAAGAGTGTTCCTGGAGCCACTCTGTAGCAATTATGGACATTTGGGGTGTCGCATTGTCCTGCTGGAATTGCCCAAGTCCATCGGAATGCACAGTGGACATGAATGGATGCAGGTGGTCAGACGGGATGCTTACATATGTGTCACCCATCAGAGTCGTATCTACATGTCTGAGGGGTACCATATCAATCCAACGGCACATGCCACACACCATCACAGAGCCTCCACCAGCTTTAACAGTCCCCTACTGATATCCAGGGTCCATGGATTTATGAGGATGTCTCCTACCTGTAAACGTCCATGTGCTGGCATAAGCTGTCGCCAGCACACTGGTCAAGCAAAGAGGTTGCGAGGAGATACTTGGCGCTGGATCAAACACGCCTATCAGGAGAGAGGCCAAAGACAGACTCGCAAGCAATGTACCGCCAACGCCCTCTCGACCGCAAGTATTTAGATCGCCGCTGCGGTTTGGGGGGCTCAGTTGCAGTTTCAGACAGCCTCTCAGTCAGTAAGTCTCAGTTACTATCTCGTACTTCACCAGCAGTGAGGCTAATATGGATTATTATGGAAGACCTTGTACCACAACACATGGACTTGGTTAGATGTAAATATCTTCTTGTTCTCGTAAATAAAGAACCCTGTTAATACATGTGTGCAGTTGTGTTGTAGAAAGAGGATACCGACCATCAAGCAACATCCTCTCCCTTGCTTCCCATGGTACAAAAATCTACAGTATCGAGGAGGACATAAAAGTCCATCCGCTCGATACAATGTTAAACGTGACTCGTTCGACCAGGCACCATGTTTCCAATCATCAACAGTGTTAACAGGCCGTGGCGAGGTGTAAAGCTTTGTGTCAATTAATATCGATTCTGAATTTCCAGATTGTGCACAAAGAGGAGGAAATCATTTTATGATGAAACTACGAATGTAGTGAAACAGTTATCTGAATTCCGAACATTTATTCAAGATAAAAATGTTTTTATGTCGTTGTTCACAGTCTAGGGTCTAACTTGAAAAGCCGATATGAAACAGTGAAGACTTTATATGTAACAACTGGGTTTTTATGAAAATACTCAAAGATTACTGACAATCGGGTCGCTCAGGCATGAAAGCTATTTATCAAAGAACAACATAATGTTGTCAGAACAGATTTAGAAGAATAAATTAAATAACAGTTCTTACTTAAAAGTTCGAATTACTTAAAACTTCAACCATTAAACGTACAAGCTTAAAATTTCAAGATTTTTATCTGAATGAATAGCTTTGCGCGTCTTTTACTGTCTTCCAGTGGCTAGTAACCGAAGCTGGAGGTCATTCAGCACTTTGACTCGTGTTAAAAATCGTCTCAGATCAAATACGCATCACCAACGTCTCATAAATTTGGGGATCTTGGCAACTGAATATAACCTGATAAGGCAACTAAGCTTGGATGCTATGATTCACACATTTGCTTAACAAAAGGCTCGCAAAACGCCACTGACAGTGTTACAGGCAAATAGGTTATAACATACTATCCGTTGCACGACTCACTGTGGATTACATGTGGACTTCCTGATGTCTGTTTACTGAATGGGGCCAGAACACTACATATCGCAGCTTTACTGGCACCAGACATTTCGTCACTGTACAAATCAATATAATACTTATGCTTTTGTTTTACAGTGAAGTGAAAGTAAATTACACCAATTTAAAAAATAAAATTATAGTGCGTACATATGTTTTACAATAATTCATTACTGAGTAACTTCGGAAGCTGAACTTGTTAATTCGTCAGTTATATCAATTTTCTCTATTGCCGTGTAGGTCTGGGTGGAGCTGTCATCCAGTTGGTCTTGGGGAGCCCGATAACTGTTTTCGCTACTACCTTTTCATACCAGTCTTAATACTAGTCTTTCTGTCTCCCCGTCCGTGAAATAACAATGGCGCTGGTATTCTTTTTCGATTATTTAACCTTTGCGCACTCATTCGTGATTCGTATGATTGGTGTATTAGTTCTTTCAAAGCCCAAAGTGGAGACATTTTACGACATTTTTTATTTTACTGCATTCCAAATGATTTAGACTGCGACAGAACATTATGTAAGGAGTACCACATTAACTATTTCTAGTTATCTGAAATAAAAGAACGCACGGAATTAAACATTTTTCTCAACAAATTGATGTTCAGTAACGCGTCGTTTTGAATTTGTATTGGGATGAAGGAAACTGTATAATGTAATAAAAATGCTGGAAGGACTTAATTGCATCACGAGTGTGAAATTTAGGGCACATTCTTAGCAACTGTTATCAAACCATCCTCAGTAGTTCGTTGTTGTCCTTGCATTCCTTTGCGGAATGTGAAACTGGATTTTCCTCTGTCACGTCCCGCCAGAAAAGCTGACTCCGAGCGCACGGAATGGAAGCTTCGGCTGATAAGTCACAGCTTGTCGTATTTTCCAAGCGTTCCTCTCCACATACTCTGTATGTCACCCAGTGTCATCGTAGGCTCGATTCTTCAGCGTCACCTTTGATTCTCGGTTGGCACGGATCCCTCACATGAATCATGTAATAAGTGACTGGAAAACCGTTAGTACTATCCTATCACACTCCTGAGTTTGGTGGCCACCTGTTAACAGAAATACTCAGCACCATTTCGATATCTGTCTATATGGACATTTATTCAGTCCTCTCTCATGAAGTGTGTATACGTTCAGACGGTGTGTCACTAACGGAAAATCCACTCATCTATCGTGATATAAAGTGCCTTATATACCAGATACGGCCTGTCTTTTTCTACAGAGAGATGGCTCCACATTAAGAGAGGGAGAAAATGTGCGATGTGCCTTTCCCTGTTCACAAAGACATGTCTCAAAAATGTTTCAACTGCCGAGGAAAACTTCGCCTTTTTCAGCGGAAGCTGTAGCCTCCAGTGGCGGAGACATTTGAGGGGGCGTGCCCCCTCGCCCCCATGCGGGCCAGTCAGCCCGCACGCTACTCTTTCATTTCTTTCGTCAGTCGACTCCACTGAATCGAATTATTTATTGCTACAGTAACAAGAAGTTTTTCAACATTGCTGCGTACAAAAACATGGCTGAGGTCGACAGTGAAGGAGGATCGACTTAATGCCTTAGCTCTGTTGAACACTCACCTTGACATTGATTGTCGTATTGACGACGTAGTTAACCTATTTGCCAGGAAGAATAGGCAGGTAGAATTCATCATTTAAGGAAGAGAACCACAGTTGTAACTTTTTTATATCATAAAATGGCATTGTCTAGTATAAAACTTTCCTATACTTTGCATGTGACTTTATTACTTTTTATTACAGTAAAAGTAAAGGTAGCTCAAGATATCTTTAGCGCCCCCTCCTTGAGGTTTTTCTGTATCCGCCACTGGTAGCCTCACTAGAAGCCTCAAATACATCAGCCCCCTTTATGTTTCCACGGACATGATTTTTATCTGATTCTAAGTCCGTTCAACAATCTCTAAGGCATAAAACGCGGAATTTTAACACCAGCAACTTCATGTTGGAAATCATCTGTTATTGCATCCAGTCTGACATCCAAAGGGAGACAATAGAATTCCTGTGGGTTAAACCTCATTGCCGCATACGAGGTGCGGCTAGAAAAAAACCGGACTGATGCTGAAAAAACATTTATTTACAATTTCATGTTATCTCCTTCAATGTACTCTCCTCCTCGGTCTCTACACCGCTCCATACGAATTTTCCACTGTTCATAGCAATGCTGCAGATCATTTTCGGTAAGTCCATACATTACTTCCGTCGCTTTTTCTTTTACTGCTTCAACAGTCTCAAATCTAGTTCCTTTCAAAGCTGACTTGACTTTAGGGAAAAGAAAAAAGTCACGGGGGGCCAAATCAGGTGAGTAGGGTGGATTATCTAAGATGGGAATGTTGTGTTTTGCCAAAAAAGTCTTCACTGACAACGCACTGTGAGCTGGGGCATTGTCTTGGTGAAGGATCCATGACGTTTTTCTCCACAAATCGTTCCGTTTTCTCCGTACTCGCTCACGTAGGGTAGCCAGGACGCTAATGTAGTAATGCTGATTCACTGTTTGTCCCTCTGGTACCCAATCAATGTGCACAATCCCTTTGATGTCAAAAAAAAAAAAAAAAAAAAAAAAAAAAAAAACCAATCATCATTGCCTTGAATTTCGATTTTGACATTCGTGCTTTTTTTTGTCGTGGAGAACCAGGACTTTTCCAATGCATCGATTGGCTTTTAGTTTCGGGATCTTAAGTAAAAAACAACGATTCATCGCAAGTAATAACATTTTGTAAGAAGGTGGGATCACTTTCAATGTTTTCCAGGATGTCAGAACAAATCATTCTTCGGCGTTCCTTCTGTTCAATTGTGAGACACTTTGGAACCATTTTTGAACACACTTTGTTCATGTTGAAACTTTCATGAAGAATCTGCCTAACACTTTCCTTGTCAACTCCTGTTAACTCAGACACTGCTCTGATTGTTAAACGCGATCTTGACGAACAAGTTTACCGATTTTTTTCAATGTTTGCATCAGTTTTTGCTGACAATGGTCTGCCAGTGCGAGTGTCATCACTGGTGTCTTCGCGGCCATCTTTAAATCGTTTAAACCACTCAAACACTTGTGTTCGCGATAAACAATCATCGCCGTACACTTGTTGTAACATTACAAACGTTTCACTTGCAGATTTTCCTAGTTTGAAACAAAATTTAATGTTCTTTCTGTACACTGAACATTTTCCGACGCACAGACGAAACGTCAACTACTTAAAACAGACGCCACGGGCAGACTGAGTGCAGGAGGCAGATGAAACTCGAGCAGTAGGCGGAGCGAGAGTCACGTGACAGGCCACGCGACTTTCAGCCTTATTGCATTAGTTTTATTGTTTCACCAGTACTAGTCCGGTTTTATTCTAGCCACACCTCGTAGTTCACAACGAAGAATACGATATCACTGCTAAGGAAGCCACACACTCCAGAACTTTCGCCGACCTCAAACCTCCGTCCCCTGAACTGTACCGTCTGGTCACGCGAAATGCCTTCCAACAATGGCAAAAGGGCTGGAACGTATTTCAGTCATTCAGGTAAATACAGTACATTACGCCTGAGTTCACTTTGTTATCCACCGTACACCCTGGTTCCACGATCTTCGCTTACCTAGATGGATGAATCTGCTGTCTGCCGTATGAGATTCAATCACGGAAACTTTCCAATGCACCTCCACCGCACTGGAATTGCTGCAACTCCGCTCTGTGACTGTAATAACATTGCAGAAGATGGAATCATTCACGTCCTCTTTGCAGGTGCAAAACGGGGGAGGCAATGACAAATCTTTTTTACAACAATTACGTCATGTGAAAGTAGAGTTTCCTACGAGAGCTACTTTCTTTGAATAATGCTGCACATACCAAAGAGCTTTTCACATTTTGACAAACTGCCAAGATATCTTTGTAATAATAACCCAGCAGTGGGAAGTATGTTAACTGTTATTTTAATGCGTGTTTTATATGTGTAAGATTTTGATTTAGGCTCTGAAAGTTGTATTTCTAGGGTTTAGTTCCTATTTTTAGTTATATTCATTAATTTGTGGTGCCATGTGAAATTGATACGCGGTATGTTCAACAACTTTGTTAAACGCATACGTGTAACCTTATTGATATTTGTGCCACAACAATGTTAATCCTTATATTGTTATACTAGCATCACTGTTATTTCATCATTTTATTGGTTGTATTACGTCTTTTATTTATCGTTTAGCTGGCTAAATGACCGTTAGCGCCAGGAGGCCAAATAAATAAACAATAACTCCGAGAGTTCATTCTTTCCATGGTAAGAATAACAACTGCAATAAAAGCATCTAAAATCTGGCTTTGGTACAGAAAATGAAGCATTGCAAACACTATATTATTGATAAGTAACGTTTATGTTAGTCCCTAGCAAATCACACCGTTCGTATGGGCCTCTCAAAACCAGATTTCGTAACCCGATTTCTCAATACCGAATTGGATGGTCAGGTAAACACTTCAAAATCGATACTGGAAATCCGCTTCTAGCTGCCGGTTTTCCAGTTTCTCAATCGATTTTCGCTCCCGTGTAACCGCAACTGGTTCTGAAAGTACTTGGGCTGTGAAGTTACGTACTGTTTTTAAAAATTTTCGGCTAACACAGACGGAGCGACTTTTCATACAGTGAAGCTTCAGTAGAAATATTCGACTGAAGCTGTTTACACCTCACCTACCTGAAGAGAATTAGCGATAGTGCTGACTAATCAAACTGTAACAGCTGTTTTCCAGGCGCTATATTTAACTGGGCTAGCAAATCCACTTCTGACCTTAACACGTAAACACGACAGCGAAAAACTGTTCCGAAATTTCGCATGCAAACGTATTGATTTAGATAGGAACTGAAACTGAGGGTCGTCGTCCACACGAGTGCAGGAAATGTTATGTTGGCGTTCTTCTTTGTCCCAGATGGCCCCCTTCTGATTCACTTCCTGCAGCACGGGACAACAATGAATGCCCAGCGTTACTCGCAAACCTTGACCACCCTTCGCCAAGCGATCAAATCAAAACGACCAGGCATTCTCACCCGTGGGGTCATCCTGCTCCACGACAATGCTAAGCCTCATACGGCCAACACGGTCGCGGCACTCCTGCACAAATTCGAATGGGAGGTTCTCAGCCAGCCTCCATACAGTCCGGACCTCTCTCCCTGTGATTACGCAATTTTTGGTCCCTTTAAAAAGGGGCATGGCCTGCACTTGGATGGATGACCATCGGGGCCGCTATGCGCTGTTGCCATGTTTCGGGGTGCACTCAGCCTCGTGATGCCAATTGAGGAGCTACTCGACCGAATAGTAGCGACTCCGGTCAAAGAAAACCATCGTAACGACCGGGAGAGCGGTGTGCTGACCACACGCCCCTCCTATCCGCATCCTCAGCTGAGGATGACACGGCGGTTGGATAGTCCCGATGGGCTACTTGTGGCCTGAAGACGGAGTGCATGTTACGAATGGAATCCCACAAGTACGGGCGATCAGCATGGTTCCTGTTTGTAAATCAACAGGAGTAGCTTATCGAGCTCGTGTAACTCATGAATTAGCCCAAATAGGCTGAAATTTGCAAGATCTTATTAGTGTATCCTTTGATCGGCAGGAAATATGGCAGGCAGGTTTATTGTTCTTCAAGCGACACTGAAGGAAGAAGCACCAAAATTAATTTTCACGCACTCTTACGCTCAAGCTTTGAGTGCCATAGCTTCGAGCATGGAGTTCGAGCCAAAGGTTTCGTTTCAAGCGAAGCATTCATGGAGTCCTGTTTGAAATTAGAAACTAGACTGACAGCCTTCGCATTCAGGAAAATATTTGACCTATCAATCTCGGTACCCAATGTCTCCAAACTCCTACATTAGCCTACCTTAAGGCTCGGGGCTTATCAAAAGCTTGTAGATAAATTTGCGAAAACAATTACATAATTTTGACGACGTCTTCAGAGCTGCAACTTTGATTGCACTCAAGTTCAAGAATTAATGCAAGTCAAAAATACTGCGATCGACATATTGACCACGCTGCTATTACTGCGACTCTCTAAAAACAAAAAAAACAAGAGGAGTTCTGCCAGGACGAAGTGGCATTACTGTCTGCGGACCCTAAGAGATCATATTCTTTTCCTTTCCTCTCTACAAAGCCATTATCAACGCAGTTTTAGTGAAAATATATGCTAAATTCAGTTGCAACGTACAATTAATGAAAGATGCCACCTGTTTGGATCTGCTGAACTTCATGAAATATCAGAAGTGGGATTCTTAATGACGCATTACGTCTGTCGATAGAGAATTGCTGTCAAAAGAATCTTTTTGCAAAAAGTTTTAATGAACTGTCGAAAATTCTTTGTTATGAACACGTTCCACCTAGGCAACAAGGCGGCGATGTCTCAAATTCTCAGAGTGAGGAACAAAACGACGAACGTAACGAAAATGTCTTAGGTGGTGGTGGTTGTTGGGATGTTTAAGGGGGACTAAACAGCGAAGGTCATCAGTCCCCCGAAAATGTCTTAGACCAAAGTGCAAGGACACCATTTGTTTTTCCCGAAGCGGATCAGACGCCTGCCAAAGTTGCATACAAGGTGTATGTAAGCTTTTGTCACAATATAACAAGCACATCAGTACGTAACCCCAACTTCTATGTTGCTTATTGTGTAATACTCGCAATTTCGTTCACGCAAGTGCTGTAAAATGCATGGGCATTTATAAGTAGAGGCACATGCCCAGGATAAATCCCAGGGCAAATGCCCAAAGTTCATAAATGCCCAGGCATTTATGCATTTTAAAGATTAACTGAAAAGCGGTGCTTATAAAAAATTTAAGTTGATATTTTGTACTGGAAAAGGTGTTTTGCAACACTGCCTCTGTAGTGGTTGTATAACCAAGTTGAAAAAGCTGTTTGAGAGTTAGGGGAGCGTCATTACGAGAAATAAATTGGACTACAAACATAACTTTTTACTTTTTTAATTAGATCAATTTCTGAAGTAGTGCATAATAAAAAAGTAAAACAACACTCAAGTTTACAAGTAATTTTTGAAATAAAGTAGAGTTTATATTAACTAGCTATCATCATTCTTCAATTCAATAATATTCAGAGATTTGACACGGACTGTAACGTGTGTTACATTACAAAGGACAATTAAGTGAATTTTATCCATAGTGGATGCTATTGAACTCGTGACTGTCCTTTATAGGGTGTGGAAAAATTTCCGCTACCAGTCACAATATTGTGACTGGTAGCGAAAATTTTCCTACACAAAGGACAATGTTTTCTTAAACTGGCTTACCACTACACAGCTGTTCAACACGGTGTGTGTGTGTGTGTGTGTGCGACAGAGAGAGACCGAGAGTAAAGAGTAGAACAGGTAACACTATAAATACGTAGGTTTAAGTGTAAACATTTACTAACATTTAATATCGGGAGTATCATCCCACTTCTTATTTTAATTGGTAAATGATACATCCTGGCAGTAACAACTTTAAGAAGTAATTTTTCTATAAATGCCCAGATTTTGGGCATTTAAACTGTTTAGGGCAAATTTCCAGGCAAATGCCCATTTATAAACGTCTCGCCCACTGGACATTTGCTCAGCCCACATAACTACTTGTGGGAGATGATATTCGGCGCTGAAGGGCATTAAGACGAGATTTCAGTCTTTTCTAGAGCAAGAACTGTTGGATTCGTTGATTATCTTAAACACATGATGGGATATAATCAAGAATGACGAAAACAGCAGCTTTTACGATCGAGTTACTAACAGCTTAGTTGAAACTTCTCCTCTTAAAAAAAGAAACAAAATAAACGTTGATTGGCCAGCTTCTGATTTGTTTATTATACGTAACCTGAGCTATATTTACCTAGTAATATATATCACTGGAAATCAATAATTTGTATATTTTTGTTATTATTCGATAGTATCCCATCTACCCTTATCCAAGGCCTGTGGGGAGCCATCGGGCCCTTCCGTCCCAGTCCGACCCTGACCACACTTAACGCTTATTGTCAAAAGTACGATCATATGCGAATCAAGTAAAATTTATGACTGGACGGAAGATTTTTTGGTAGGGAGGAAGGAATATGTTATCTTGGATGAAGAGTCATCGTCAGATGTAGTAGTAACTTCGGGTGCACCCCACGGAAGTGTGTTCGGACCCCTGCTGTTCATGTTATATGTTAATGACCTTGCGGACAATGTTAATACTAAGCTCAGGCTTTTGTTGATGATACAGTTATTTATACTGAAGTACTATCTGACAGAAGCTGCATAAATATACAGTCAGATCTTGATAAGATTTCAACGTTGTTGCAATGATTGGCAACTTGCTTTAAATAGTCACAAATATAAAATTGTGGACTTCACAAAACGCAAAACATGGTATCCAATGACTATAATATCAATGAGTCACTGCTGGAATCGGCCAACTCATTGTACACTTTGTAGGGGTACGAAATGTAATGATCACATGGGTTCAGTCGTGGGTGAAGCATGCAGTAGAGTCCGGTTTATTGGTGGAATACTGGGGAAGTGTAATCGGTCTGCAAAGAAGATTGCTTAAAAATCACTCGTGTGACCGGTTCTAGAATATTGCTCAAGTGTGTGAGACCCATACCAAATAGGACTAAAGAGGGATACTAAACGTATGCAGAAAAGGGCAGCACAAATGGTCACAGGTTTGATTAATCTGTGGGAGAGTGTCACAGAGGTACTGAAGAAACTCAACTGGAAGACTCTTGAAGATAGAGGTAAACTATCCCGAGAAAAACTGTTCACAAAATTTTATGAACCAGCTTTAAATGGTGACTCTACGTATCGCTCACGTAGGGATCATGAGGATGAGATTAGAATAATTACTGTACGCTCAGAGGCATTCAATCATTCTTCCCGCACTCCATACGTGAGTGAAACGGGAAGAAACTAACAACTGGTACAATGGGACGTACCCTCTGCCTTGCACCTCACGGTGGTTTGCAGAGTATAGATGAAGATGTAGATGATAGACCGATTTATAAACTTCCTGCTCGCGCGATTTCTTCTGGCTCATTTGCTTTCTAAATACAATGCAATGGCATCTCACAGTGTGTATAATTTCCTCGAATGTTTATAGACTCGGTAATGCAAGATAACACTGCCTCCGACATGCAACCAAATAGTGGTTTGATTGACGCGTGTATACCACCGCACACTAATTTAACCTATTGCCCCATAAATAACCGTTATAGTTCACTGGAATTCCGCGGACAATATTTCATTTAACATATAGGGCATCGTACAACTTGCACTTGAGAGTATACGTTTAGTGTTTAATAAGAAATTACATTTATTCTATATTTCATCCGAATGGGTATTTTTTGTGTATCTCCTTATTCTCCGAATTATATTTAAATCGTGTCAGCCTTTCTTTAAAATCACAATAATATTCGATAGCTACATTTGGGGATGGAGCCAATCACACATCCAGCCCTGGTACCTGTTCTGACTCTCACCAATTCTGTGAAAATATTTTCATGTAACATACTCCAGCAACATTCCCACCAACCTCAAGATATCTAAGTGAAACGATTGTTAACTGGTCCTCATTAACAGATACAAATAATACAGTACGACTAAGTACACTACATCTCACCCCCTTCCCCCCCGTTCCTTTTTTAAAATGTTTTTGACCACACGAAACTCAAGAATCAGGGCACACAACGAACGATTACACGATTAACGCATCGGAAAATAAACAGCAGGGCAGTTAGTAGACGGAAGGAGTATATCACATGTATGTGCAGCAGAATAGTACATAGGTGACGTTGCTTTAATTGATACTGTTGACGATGGTGTTGGAACAGTTTCATTTTGCAGCAGCTGTGATAAAGATGTCCCATTAGGTTACAAGCGAGAAGGTATTCTACGATTCACTACATAAATCTCAATTTTAATAACAAGATGTGCTCTGTGCAGAGTACAAGACAAAATAACTTCCACCACTTTTACAGTGAGTGAAACTCGAATAATTTCTACTTAACAGTAACATATATATAATATTCTTCACTATGGGCATAACAGTGGCTTCAACGACAAAGATAAATATCCAAAATTCATATTCTTGACATTCCAGGAGCTCATCATAGCAAAATAGTAACGCAGATATGCGTATAATAACTCCGTTAAAAACAGACAAATGACGTTGTAACTTTCAAACAGTTATTTAGGTTTTGGTATAGTACAGAACAGTAAGTGAAAGCCTAAGTTAAGTAGTATAGAGATATAAGTATAGATTCCAAACTTACTTGCTTGACAACGTTCTCTCTCACGTCAAAATACGTCCATTTGAAACCGAGCTACATTCCCCGACATAAATGCTGACAACCTACGAAGTGACCGCAACAAATTCACAAAACGTTACTTGGAGTATTTGAGAGTTAATGCCGATTCACAGTGATGCTAATTGAACAATATTAATCAATTTTGATACTGAATCTTACTGAATACATAACTGAAAACCATGGCTAGATTTACAGCTGTACTACTGAAATAAATAGTGTTGGCGTTATGTTGGCAACAAAACGTGGCGTTCCTGCTACGTAAACTTGGATTTGCCAATCGCATCATTATCGTAGTCTTCCCGTCATGCAACGTGTTTCTGTGTATGCGTGAGAGTGTGTTTGGTATGTGATTAAATAGCGTGTGTTTTCAGTGTAAGTTGTTGAAACATGGCTACTGGTATGGGTGTTTCTTTGCGCGTTACGGCCAGTTGTAGTCAGGGAGGCCGTCGCTATATGGAAGACACATTCACAGTCGCTTATCATCCTCTCGGAGATGGTTCCGTAGAGTACGCTTACTTTGGTATTTTCGATGGCCATGGTGGTGAGGAAGCATCGACGTTTGCACGAATTCATTTACTGAATTACATTATCGCACAAGAAGATTTCTGGTCTGATGAAGATTCTCGTATTAAGAGAGCCATAAGGAAAGGATTCCTCGATACTCACGAAGCAATGTGGCGTGATGTAGGTAAGACTTAAACACTTCCAGCGTTGTGCGACATCTTTCTTTCTACTTCCCTGCATTTTGTCGCTCTGGTTTCCGCCTGAAGTTTATGTTCACAATGTTTTCAGGTAATTGGCGAAAGACACCTTCTGGTCATACTAGCACAGCGGGTACAACTGCCACAATATGCTTCGTCAAGAAAAGCAAATTGTATATAGGTCACGTCGGAGATTCCGGAGTCGTTCTTGGATATAAGGAAAAAGGTTTTCAGTTTTTCTTATTGTTGCCACGATATTTTACAGTAACATTGTTTGCTAATTATACATGCTGTTTAAAAAAAAAAAAATTACTCAACGTTGTGATTGTTCTCGGACTGTTCAACGTTGATTTCCTTTTGTTACACTGTGCGAATTAGTTTCAGAGAGAGTTAGAAGGGTGCCTTTTATTATACGTGGTTTGTGCTTCCTCTACCCACTATGGAAACTGTGTGTCCATAAAGCTGAGATGTCGTTTGCCTAACGTGAAATTTAAAACTTGTCTGTATGTATGTTTGTATTTCATTGTTTCCCTGTAAACAATCATGCATCAGTTAATTTAGACTTGATTTTGATAAGCGAATTGGAGGACAACCAAAAATAAGTTTTTAGCCACGAAGTTGTACGAATGTGATTGGGGGGAGAGGTTGTATTCTGTGTTTATTTTACAAAAAAAAGGTCTAACGTTTTGTTTGCTGCAAACACACACAACGCATTTCCACACATTCCTGGGATGATCAGCGATTCGAACGAGAGAATGAAATGTCTGGCATACTCATTCTTACTTGAAGTAATTATTTTGATGTCTCACGAAAATGTGTGCTGTCATCTGTTGGTTAATTAATGACATTTAAACTAGTTAGTTTTTAAGTTCATATATGTTTAAACTTGCATTGAAAAGTCATCGAACTGTTTTCACTCGATTTGCTAGTCTATTTTTCATTTTCGTTTCTAACTGCTGATTATCTGAAAATGTAGCTATTCAATTTTCTCTTTGCCGTTGGTATAGTCGTTACATATTAAATTTCTGATTCGGCTGATTACATACTTCGTGTAGCCGAAAGAGATTTCCATTCATCCATTGTGGCATGAATTGTTCAGTAGTAGTTTCAGAATTGCCCATATTCTGTGACTTAGAATATATTTACAAATTTTCATTGCAGTTAAAATTGTCAATAGGGTATTTTACCTGTAGGTGAAGCTAAGTGTGGAGGTAAATTTGTAAATTAAACCACTTTATTTGTTAATGTAGTACGTGTACTGCCTTTTGAGATAGGCCTGTGTCAATAATTTCGTCATGGAATAAAATTGGTCAACCTATGTCAAGTGGATAATGATCCACAAACTGACCATTTTCAGTTAAGTTGTAATTTCGCGTAGATGTTAGCTAAGGAACGAGAGTAAACTGCTAAATGTTATTCCAGCATAACAACAGTATGGTAGAGGCAAGATAAAGACAAAATTGAAACCAATAGCAATGCGACCGGGGCATTTTTATTAGCTGTGTAATGTTTTGTGCTCACACAAAATGTTGAAATTTCAATTCTCTGCCAAACACTATTTTTGTCCTGCATGAGGTAAAATTGAGGAAAAATCAATTGTGACTAAATTTCCCAATCTAGGCCTATATGAAGTGCCTATAGTTATTTCATAGAGAATTTACTTGTTATCAATTCTACCAGGCTGCTGCTGTTGTGTGTATTCTACATCTATATTTTGCAAGCCACCGTATTATCGGCAGTGGAGAGTTCTTCCAGTATCAGTATTTTTCTGCCCATCGTCCCAGTTCTATACACGAATGGTGTGTGAGAAAATAAGTTGTCGATAAACTTCTGTATGAGCTCTAGTTTTTCTGATTCTCTTCTTCATGATCATTCCATAAGATTATGTGGGAGGAAGTAATAAGTTGCCCAACTCAACTTGGAATATACAGCACAGACTTTAAATAAAAATATCTCTATGATGCATGTTGCCAACTATCATTAGATTTTCTCTCCGTATTCTGTTAATGCAACTAGGTAAGGGTCCCAAACTCGTGAGCAGATCTCAAGAACTGGTCTTAAGTATTTTGTAAGCTTGTAAGCCACTTCTTTTGTGAATGAATTAGGCATACATTTCTTTAAAGTTTATCAAGTGAATCTGCCTGGGATCTGATTTCCCTGCAAATACTTGTATGTTATTATTGCACTTAGCGTTGCTCTGGTCTGTTACTTCTGGGTAGCTTTTAAATATTTTTGGGAAATACGGAAGTGTCCGATTCCACCCGTCTCCTTTGACCCATGACGTCACAAATATGGCACAAATGACCATAAAGCACGATTCCAATATGGTGCATATAAAGTCGTTACATACACATTATGAAGACGAAAATACATCGAAAAACAAACACACACACTTTCCACAAAAAGCCTAATGACACTAACGGGACAAGTGTGGGAAATGGGTGTTTTTTGGGTGGGGGCAAACTAAATATAAACAAATTTAGGCACCCACCCCCATACAAAACTACACAAAATGACAAAAAAACAGACATCACAAAACTCCCCAAATACCACTAAACACAATATCATCTGGAATCTGACACTTCCCTTGACCTATATAGCTCAACAGCAGCTCCCGATCCCATAAATTAGGATCAAACACTGCCCTTGGCCTATATAGCTCAAAAACATCTCTCAATACCAGTACCAACATACACAGCCACACATTGCGATCGAACACTTCCCTTGACCTGCGCCCTGTTAATTTTATCCGTCATATCCATTCCTGAACAAAAACAACAACCGATTAATTTTACTAAAATTACCACACGACGTACAGCGAACAACACTAAATTAACCTTCACACAAAATCATTAACTCACTGAAACGAATTCCACTACAAACACAGCCGACACTCAAACAATTCTGGGTAATGAGCAAAAGCAAACTGACCCCATTACACCACACAAATGAAAACCCTGAACATACCACCAAAGAGCACAACATGACAACATCTACAAACACGCCACACTCACAAACCAAACTCCGCGCCGTCATGACGTCACACACGACAACACCCTTACGTCACGGGTCAAAGCCGACGCGTGGGATCGGACACTTCTGTCGACCCTATTTTTGGTATGAAGAGCTTTCATCTAAAACTATCTCACCAAATTTGCATACACTTAGATGTTATATTTCTAAATATTATCTGTATCTTCAGTAAAGTCAGTGTAAGAATCATCTATCATTACAGTGGCCAGTGTGTAGCAGCTTCATGTGCCTACCTCAGCCAATCATGTAATGTAGTTTTGTAAATGCCTTTGGGGATATCTCATTATGGTTGCAGCTATGTAAGTGATTTCTGTTTTGCATGCAGCTGTTAACGCTGTGCATTTTAAAGCTGGCAACAGTACTGGTGGCTTTTGGGAATCTTCTTATTACTCAAGTATTGGGACTTTATGAACTTCTGCCGAGTTTCGTCTCAGGCTGTAACTAGGCACTGGTTATTTGCACGTGGTCCAGTTTCTTCAAAACTGTAAATGCTTAGAAAAAAATCAAAAGTTCAACAAGGCACTATTCCTGACATAATAAAGGTAGAACACGACAGCATCCTGTTACTGTCTTTTTACGTAGAATATAAAAATAAAACAAAGGTTAGAAAAGCAGTGTCCATGGCATGATTGCTCTTCAGGCTTGAAAAATTATGTTTAGATCAATTTTTCTGATTTTAATAATGAATAGGTAGAGAATAAAAGAAGCTGGACACATGATAATTTGTCAGCATATTGTCTGTCTGATTTGTAGAAAACTAATAATATACCAACTTTTCTACAAATGTGTTTACCATAATATTAGCCTCTAAAGTTGCCACAAAAGCCAAATGGGCACCAAATTTTCCCTATTTTTAATACCATGTACCTTAATTGGCACCAGAGTTTATGGATCAGAAAATAATTTAGATTTCTGTGCCCATTCAGTTAAGTTGCTAACATTTGGTTAAAAAAAAAGAGAGAGAGAGAGAGAGAGAGAGAGAGAGAGAGAGAGAGAGAGAGAGAGAGATATATCCTTCTGCAGGTTCATGGTGGTCGTGCTGTACAACCTGTCACACGAAATTCTAATATATTATGTATATTTTACCAAGTGTGAACCCTCTGCACATAGTCACAGCAGTTATTTTTAATATCTCATGTGTTACGCAAAGATTTCTACCGAGCCTGTGTACTTTCGCTGATTGGTACCTCTGTTGCTTGCCCTATTTCATCTCTCAAAGCTACCCTTTTAACTTCTATTGTATTTCTTTTGCCTCCGTCAGTCATTGCCTAATCTTGGATTTAAAGTTTGGCAGTTCCCATCTTTCTAACTTTCTTTCCTGAATTCTTAAGCCAGTCAGCATTTCATAATTAATAAATTTTGGTGTGTCTGGTACTCTGTATACGGCTAACTTGGCCACTTTGGCGAGCATGCTGTGAACAGAATCTTGTGATTGGCTGCTTGGAAAAGCGCTGCCGCCGCCTTCTCTCACAGCAGCCAGCTTACAGTTTATAAAAGAAAAGTGCATCACAGAAATGACACAAAAGTGAGCATTACTTTAATGCGTAAGTAATCATATATGGGATCTTATTGCTACTATATAATGAATTCCACAACAACACGAGTGAATCGACAATATATTCATGCTGGCTGCTTATTGCCAAGGCATACAATACTGTTATCTACATAAGGTTGGCAATGAGCATAAACATTCAAAAGTGGCACAAAGTCTGTGGACTTTCTTCTATCATAGTGGTGCCCAAGTTAAAGTGTACTGTTAGTATGTGCGTCTAGAGTGATTTTTTATGGTAAAAATACAGTTTCAAAATGTTAGCGTTAACATATTATTCCTTTTGTTCCTTTCCCTTGTAATGGAGTCCTGTATTCCATGATAATTAAAATTTCAGCTTCCTTAACATACTTAATACAGTAAAAGTCTGTCACATTTGGGACCATCCCAGTCCTGGATTACTGAAAATGTCCGTTTATTGGATGGTAACTGTTACTACTGGTATATGCTTAGCCGTAAGGCAAAAGCAACTGTAACAAGTGTTTTACAGTAAAATGTTGATTAGCAGAATCAATAGGTTAATAACCGTAGCTAAAAATTAGGCCAGATTTTTATTCAAAACGTTTATTTTACATACTTGCACTTTACAACATTTTAGTTTGACTTAAAAAAAGAAAACTCTCAAGTATCTTTTTGTTTTAGAGATTGTTTTTACTAGGAATAAAAGTTACTTCTAACGATGTGTAAATCAGGCATTGTATTTAGCATTATAAACAGAAAAAGTAATGAACTTATTTAGAGACATTGCGGCTCCTGTACAGCTGATTCTCTGTTTCCTTGTCTGAATCACTCTCTGTAAGATTGTGTACAGGTTGATTACACTTTGAATAATGTCCTCATCAGTTAACGCCTGCTCAATAGTTTCTTTGATATCCATTGGAATCCACTGCAAGAGTTCCTCTTCAGGGTCATTCCATGATAACTCACGTTACAAAGTGATGTTTATATTACAAGTTTTGGACAATTAACAGAAGGAAATGTTTCTATTAAATATTTTTTATACTGTATAAACCTATATCACACTAATTTTTACTTTACCATATTTATAAAACCAAATCTTATAATTATTCTTGATAACTCGTGTTACATTTCCAAGAAATGGCTTTTGCGTATGATAAAGAATATACAAAAGTCTGCTCTGTTTTATGTGAACATTTCTTGTAAGTTTTACACGCAGTACCTGAAGATTTTATAAGTATTTTAACAAAGTTCCAAACCTTTAATCTCCAACAAAATAAATATTAAAACACAATGAACAGGTAACTTGCGTTAAAACATACGGTAATTCACTTTACACTGTCACAGATCGTAGTCAAACCTGAAATAACCACGGGAATTTAGAACACTTGGAGGGTTCACTTTTCTGAGAAACTTGTATTTAGTGTAGTATATCTCATCCTTAATTTCTGAACACTTTCAAAACTTCCCATTTTCATCATAACATCAACTTTAAACTCACCATTTTCAATTTTAGTAACATTACCAGGAAAATATGAATTGACATATTTCACCACCACCCAGTCATCTAATTGTATATCTAGTGATTTTTCTGTTCTGTTAGTGTTTTCCTCTACAGCTGATGAAGTGGTGCGTCCTACAACTACATTATTATAGAGTTCCAAGTGATGAATTTTAGAAACATTCAAGAAAGGCTGCAGTTCGTGATTAAGGCCGAGAGATGTAGTTTTTTGCTTCTTTGGGTAAAGTCTTCTTCACCCATAAGAACTGCTGTCACATTAAGAAGAATTCAACAATGATTTTTCAAAATCTGTTGTATTGTTTACAACACATTTCCTGCTTTTCACACAAGACAAAACTTGGCATTTGACAGCCCCACCAATTCCATCCACTGGCCCCTTCTCATGAGAAGTTGCAAAGTACTTCCATGTAATTCTTTTGGCATGACTCTTACTTTGAACTTTTATAGCCTCTGCAATATATATGTTTTTAACTTCTCTAATATTTTTAGTAGTTTTTCAAGAAGTCTATCAACGTAGGGAATGACAGTGTTTTTTGTGTGGTCCAGATTATCAGATACCAACACGTAGGGGTGAGAAGTACCTTACTGCCAAATCATGGCAGTAAAAATACTAATTTGATTTTGCTGCCAATGTGCGCTTTGACTTACACATGTAAAATTTTCGGAAAAATCTATTTGCATCATGGCAGTTGGCATTGCAGAAGGCGGTGATTCCTTGTCACTCTGATAGTCCTTTGATTGTTCTCTCTTAAAGTAGCAGTGCTCTAAAAATTTAGGTCCCATGGTAAGAATATGACCAATAAGATTCTGTAATGTACCTTCTTCCTCTACTTTCAAAATTCTGCCATCACTCTCCTGCCACACATACCGTTTCACGCCGTACTCTTGTACACCAGTACATAAATCAGGAAGTTTAACTGGCCAATAAGTCTTTACATTTCATGCACTTTCCCAAACAATAGTCGGCTGTAGGCTCTGCACATGGAAAAAATTCTAGCCAGTTACTGGTGTATTTGAGGTACTATGCAATGAAGAGAGTTAATAGCACAGATGAAATTCTCGTGATATCTGCAGAGACACACGTTGTGTTGAAGTTTATTGGCGAGCATGACATGCTTGGGTCTTAATTCTGCGAATTTACTTGGTAATCGATTTTCCATTTTCTTCACAAAAAATTGCATGGGCTTCTTTCAAAGAAAACATTGAGTGTCGTACTTGCATCTTACTCTTACCTTTCTCAGCTTTTACCATCACAACATCTTTGCGTCCAGGGGCCTGGCTGCTAATGTCATCCCTTTTATAGAATTTGCTCACTGCACTTATTATTTCATCACTTATTTTTTATTTAAAGATTCTTTCTACTTCTAAAGGTTCAACAAATGTATGATACAACCTTCTAATAACACATTTTTGTTTTCTGGGTGATGCTGGAAGTAAACATTTCACTTTTGATATGACTTTTCCCAGTGAAGACCATATTTTTATATGGTGGTGAGGCAGAACTACTTGGTGTAGCTGAAGATACTTCTACATCTACATCTACATTTATACTCCGCAAGCCACCCAACGGTGTGTGGCGGAGGGCACTTTACGTGCCACTGTCATTACCTCCCTTTCGTGTTCCAGTCGCGTATGGTTCGCGGGAAGAACGACCGTCTGAAAGCCTCCGTGCGCGCTCTAATCTCTCTAATTTTACATTCGTGATCTCCTCGGGAGGTATAAGTAGGGGGAAGCAATATATTTGATACCTCATCCAGAAACGCACCCTCTCGAAACGTGGCGAGCAAGCTACACCGCAATGCAGAGCGCCTCTCTTGCAGAGTCTGCCACTTGAGTTTGTTAAACATCTCCGTAACGCTATCACGGTTACCAAATAACCCTGTGACGAAACGCACCGCTCTTCTTTGGATCTTCTCTATCTCGTCCGTCAACCCGATCTGGTACGGATCCCACACTGATGAGCAATACTCAAGTATAGGTCGAACGAGTGTTTTGTAAGCCACCACCTTTGTTGATGGACTACATTTTCTGAGGACTCTCCCAATGAATCTCAACCTGGTACCCGCCTTACCAACAATTAATTTTATATGATCATTCCACTTCAAATCGTTCCGCACACATACTCCCAGATATTTTACAGAAGTAACTGCTACCAGTGTTTGTTCCGCTATCATATATTCATACAATAAAGGATCCTTCTTTCTATGTATTCGCAATACATTACATTTGTCTATGTTAAGGGTCAGTTGCCACTCACTGCACCAAGTGCCTATCCGCTGCAGATCTTCCTGCATTTCGCTACAATTTTCTAATGCTGCAACTTCTCTGTATACTGCAGCATCATTCGCGAAAAGCCGCATGGGACTTCTGACACTATCTACTAGGTCATTTATATATATTGTGAAAAGCAATGGTCCCATAACACTCCCCTGTGGCACACCAGAGGTTACTTTAACGTCTGTAGACATCTCTCCATTGATAACAACATGCTGTGTTCTGTTTGCTAAGAACTCTTCAATCCAGCCACACAGCTGGTCTGATATTCCGTAGGCTCTTACTTTGTTTATCAGGCGACAGTGCGGAACTGTATTGAACGCCTTCCGGAAGTCAAGAAAAATAGCATCTACCTGGGAGCCTGTATCTAATATTTTCTGAGTCTCATGAACAAATAAAGCGAGTTGGGTCTCACACGATCGCTGTTTCCGGAATCCATGTTGATTCCTACATAGTAGATTCTGGGTTTCCAAAAATGACATGATACTCGAGCAAAAAACATGTTCTAAAGTTCTACCACAGATCGACGTCAGAGATATAGGTCTATAGTTTTGCGCATCTGCTCGACGACCCTTCTTGAAGACTGGGACTACCTGTGCTCTTTTCCAATCATTTGGAACCTTCCGTTCATCTAGAGACTTTCGGTACACGGCTGTTAGAAGAGGGGCAAGTTCTTTCACGTACTCTGTGTAGAATCGAATTGGTATCCCGTCAGGTCCAGTGGACTTTCCTCTGTTGAGATACTTCCTTTAGCTGCTTCCTGTACTTGGCAACTCTTTCTCTAACATTCAATCCTGTCTGCAGCAATACATTCTTGTTCTCTTTTACTCAAACATTTTTCCTGTTCCTGCTTATTTTTCCTTAATTTTTTCAAAGTTTCCTTTTGTATGATTTTATACTCTTCATATGTGATTTCATCTTTCAGTTTCTGCCTTCTTATTCTAATCTTTTCAGCATGCACTTAAAGGCATGCTGCAAAAATTGCAATTTGTTGCAAAGTAGAAATAGCTATTCCGTATGGGATTTTATGTGGCATATGGAGATGAAAAAACATTAAATATGTTGAAATATATTGTTAGTTGTGTTGTATGTGATTCAGAACCAATCTGACTACTCAGAATTATAACTAATCCTTAAAAAACTATGGTAACTCACATTATATAAATAAAGGTAACTCATGTTGTGTGAATTAAATATCCTAGACCAGAAGAAGGCTTCTAGGAGGAAATTTTAGACACCAAATTATCGGTACACTTATGTGAAGGACAGCTTGGCATATAAGTTTCTGTACTTCAATGTATTTTGTGAAAATTTTAAAAGTATTGGCATTTGGTAACTCATGCTAAACATTTTGGGTTAGGTTATATAAATATTTTCGTATTTATCATGCTTAAATTGTTTGCTTCTAGAAATATACCAAAAAGAATAAGAAGTTATGCACTTTCAAGTGATATATAAACCATAAAGGATTATTATAAATTTCATGATTTTTTTTTTTTTTGAAATTGATCGAATCTTCTGCGTGAACAAACTCGACAATATAGTCTTCAAAACAATAACAATGGCTCCTACAAGTAAACAATAGGTTTTGGAGGGAAAAATCAATCTTGCCAACAAAATTCAATGTCCAACCTACATATGTAACAAGGGAAAATATGCCATCAGAAAAATTAATTTTTGATAATGATTCCTCGTTTACTGGGAATGACCCTTCACATGTTTTCGAAAGGATTGTTTTTGATTACACTTCTTCCAACATCCAAAACTTCGAACACTGATTTGGGATGTTATCCCTCATCTATAGTATGTGGTGTAGAATCAGATGTGGGATTTGCAGTTGGCAAAATTTTTCTACAGGCCCATTGTAAAGTAACCTTTTGTACTTGAGCCCAAAACAGTGCGACATCATAGGTGGCATCTCGTACATTAAACTTTTTTTTGAAAGTCAGTTACATCACACTCGGCATTTAAATGTGAAAACGAAAGAGCTTCAATAAAAAACATTAAACATTATGGTTTACCTCTTGAACTATTGGTTGAATCAGAGAGTAACGTTAGATGAGAGAAGTGTACAGTGTGTAAACTTTTAGATGGCAGACCTCTCCCTAGTCCTGAATTGGTAGAAGTCGGTAAACATCGGGAGGCTTCGGTAGGCACGCAGTTTCGACTGATGCCAACATTACGTTGCTGACTGTGTTGTACAAGGTAGCAATTGTTGTCTGCTTCGTTATTGTTTTGCGCTGTACTGTTCTGCGTGTTTTTATTGTGCAGTTGTGCTAAACATTATCAAAATGAGTGAAGAGGCAGTTGCTGACCCATCTCGGGAGTCTCCAACAACCTCTACCAGTAGGCCTACGGTTAGAAGGAAACGCAGTATTACGTAGCGATGCTCGCAAAATGCAGACAAACATACATACATTCATTATATCTAAAAACAAAGATGATGTGACTTACCAAAAAAAGCCTTTACAAATGTCTGCTTGTGTCTGTGTATGTGCGGATGGATATGTGTGTGTGTGCGCGCGCGAGTGTATACCTGTCCTTTTTTCCCCCTAAGGTAAGTCTTTCCGCTCCCGGGATTGGAATGACTCCTTACCCACTCCCTTAAAACCCACATCCTTTCATCTTTCCCTCTCCTTCCCTCTTTACTGATGAAGGAACCGTTTGTTGCGAAAGCTTGAATTTTGTATGTATGTTTGTGTTTGTTTGTGTGTCTATCGACCTGCCAGCACTTTTGTTTGGTAAGTCACATCTTCTTTGTTTTTGGATATATTTTTTCCCATGTGGAATGTTTCCCTCTATTATATACATACATTCATTTTTATATATATAGATTTTAATGTACATGATGATTTCAGTTTCGTTTACGAACAACATTTAAAGCAAGTTTTACTTCCGAGCCTTTCGTCTGCTTTCGTTTAAGCATGACGCGCAATTTGTAGTGCCAGCACTGCAACTGGTAGGCGTGCTTTGTCCCCCCCCTCCCCCCAACGGCTCCTCTCCCCTCGCCAGCCCATGCTTGCTTCCTCCTCTCCCCGCACGCCCCTCACAACTCTGCTGTCTTACAGTTAACACACTGTAGCAAGTGTGTTTTCAGTAACTAACTTGGCATATGTACTTTATGATAGTCCAAAAGGATGGCTTTGCTGTCTTCTGGTAGACCAAGGTTTTTGAAGCTTTGTGTGAGTTTGGGCACAAAATAATGAAAAACAGGTTTTGGGAAGGGTTGTGGTCACACAAGCATTTGTTTGAGTGTCATACTGGACAGGCAAGTTCGTAAATGCCTCTGGTTTTCCAGATTTACCAATTACAGAACGAGTTATTTGGTGGCTTCCACAAGCCTTAGCACATTTTTTAATTCTTTAGCTGCCTTTCCCCTCTCACAGTTCAGGTAGACGGTGGTAAGTACTGCCATAGCAGGCCTGTTTCATCAACATTGTAAATCTGATCAGCTGTTACATTATTACCTGTGATTGTTTCTTCATACTCATCATTGTACTTTTCTGAGTTTTGGTTTGCTGAAATTGTTTCTCCAGTTACATAAAGTCTGAATTCCATGCCAAAACTTGAAAAATTCTGAGCGAGCCGTTAGAAAAATTGCATTTGCTTTCTGTAACATGTAAAACTCATCCAAATTTCTTTGCTTTTAAATAACCATTGACCCTGAGATTTCCACTGGAGCATACTGCACTGAGCCATTTCTATAGTACACTGTTGAATTGTTCCAGGTTCAGGTTTTTAAATGGTTGGTTTTTTTCCCCCTGAGGCCAGTTTCTCATGTGTTACTGATTGAGAAGCAAATTCCATTAGTTCATCTTTTTGTTTTTCTATCTCCCCTCGTGGTCCCGCGGTAGCGTTCTCGCTTCCCGAGCACGGGGTCCCGGGTTCGATTCCCGGCGGGGTCAGGAATTTTTCCTGCCTCGAGATGACTGGGTGTTGTTGTGTCGTCTTCGTCGTCATCATTCATTCCCATTAGGGTCGGAGGTAGGCAACGGCAAACCACCTCCATTAGGACCTTGCCTAGTAAAGCGGTGCGGGTCTCCCGCATCGTTCCCCTACGCTCTGTAAAGAAGCATGGGACTTCATTTCCATTCCATGTCTTAAATGGTTGATGAGCCAACATTAAATCTATTCATCAGAATATTTGTATTTTCATGTTTCTGCAGGTGTGTGATGATCTCAAGTTTATGGTCGATGGTCAGAGTTACATGTTTTTCTCTTGGTTTAGAACTTGAAGGAAGCTTCGGTTTCAAGAAAATTATCATTTTTTGTCAATAAAACTTCTACAGGTTACTACTATATTTACGTTCGCTACTGTAATACATGGGATGGTGCCAGACCTTCACACGTTCCAGGCTGTTGGGTGCCAAACTGATACATTTTTCCATTCTTTGTACATGCCGAGCTAGTATGCATACACACTTGTACTATTGTGGTAGGTCATGGCCTTTTGTCTTTCTTGGCTGAGACGATCCATTTACTATACTGAATACCCACACATTCCTAATTTTTTTTATAATAATTAGACTTATGTGCATTACCCTTCTTTGGTTTCTTCGTTGGTGAATGTATACTCACCTGGTCGGAAAATCGATTCTCCCTGTCCTTGCAGTGCATAATTTCCCACTGTATCTAATTCTTAATGTGCCCATTTCTCTTCAATCTTTCTAATCTACCTACACACTTAAGGGATGTCCCATTCCATCCTGTAATCATTTGCTCTTTCTAATTACATCATTCTGAGTAGTCTCTGTACAGTGATCTGAAAGGGGCTCTGTGTGTCACCTTCAACTTGCCTATTAAATGGAATTACTACTTTTGGTGCCTGCTTGTGTACTAAAACATAATGTTCAACTTGTTCTTGTACGCAGAAATTACTAATTTCTTGATTAAGATTTGAAAAAGGGAATAGATTATTTTCACCTGTAGATGATAAGCAATGAACACAGTCACAAGTAATAAACAGCAATCACACAAGCCTTCCTACAAAAGTATTTTTTCAAGCATTAGTGGAAACCACACAAGTTCCTAGACAGCATTGCAGTTGATTTGTTGGTAGTTTCCAACAAATATCATATGAATGACCAGGTTGCATTCAGAATATAATCTTCTAGGCTTTCAAGCCACAATTCGAATAAAATTCTCAAGCTTTCGACAGATATTCACGCCATCATCGTCAGGAGTAAAACCACAGACTGCCAGTGCTCGCTCAGTTTTCAGATTATGTAGGCATGATTGCAGCCTCTGGCACCAGTCAGAAAGGGCCAAATGGTGCATGGTTGGAAGGTGAGTTAGCAGGATTGTCACAAGTTTTGGAAATGGGGGAATTCGAAACTTGTCAGGGAAATCAGAGAAATTTGGGGAAAAAACTGGGAAAATCTCATTTTCTTAGTAGATGAAATGGTTTGTTTATGAAATGTCATGCATCGTCACTGGCTACTACCTACTCCCTCATTTTTACTGCTTCTCCCCTTCTACCACTCCCCTTAGCTTGCAGTCAATGCTGCCTCCACTTCTTGCTGCTAGCCTAGCAGCTGCCGATGGGAGACAGGGAGGTGTGAACAGTGGTTTGTTTGGATCTGGTTCTCAGAGATTGTTGATGCAGCAGCCGGAGTCAGCGGTCAAGTGTGCATGAGTTGTATCTGAGAGATTGTGAGCTTATGTATGTGGTCTTGTTTTCTGACAAAGGCTATGGCCAAAACTTCAGTTTTGAGATTGTGGTTGCGATGGTTGCTGAGATGCCTGTCTGCAGCTCAGCAATCATCTTTATGGTGAGTTGCTACCTATCCTCATTAATACTGATTCTCACAGTATTTGCGCAAGTTATCTGTTGTGTAGATTAATCACTGCGGTCTCATTTTATCAACATGGTGTTTGTGACACATGAATAGCTGGTCACGCGAGTGGACTTCCACAACACTCCAAAACTGTAGGCCATTTCTGCTGATCTGAAGCCCATCGTTTCCCAACGGGTAAGCCCTGCCCATTGAATCTAGTGTCAACTGATCTACCTGCAGGCTGGTTCTGTTTGTGTGTGACATAATGCGGCGGATTATGGACCTTGGGACAGTGGTGTACCTCGACAGGCTAGAGGCCATAGGCGATGAGTTTCAGGAATTGCGACTGTCTCACCACAAATACAGTGTACAGTGTGGCGTTTTATAGGCATTTTATTTATTCTAGTACATTTTGGCACCTCTAAAGTAGTTTATGTATTAGAAAGTATGGATGATAAGAAGAAAATTGTGGTAGACACTGGCAGTTTGTAGGGTACATACTCGTATATTTCTTGAAAGAAAAATCACACAATACCTGTAAAATAATAGACGTAACACAGTGAGTAATAACTGACAATAGCAAACATAGTGGAATCCACATTTTATTGGTGGTCATCTATAGTGTTGATTTACACAACTCTTCCCCACCTTATGCACTTCTTTCAAGATGCTTCTGGTATGCATCATCATCTAATAAATGTAGCACCTTCATGTGGTAGTTTTCAGTGTTCAGAACCACAGTAGCATTTCTTTTGTTGGCTGGCAAGACTGCCAAGTCCTTGCTCTTGTGCAATATACATCAGCCACATCGTTTCTCGTGGCTCATATTAGATTTCGGTTGCTTAGCTTTTGCCAATACACAGCTGGTGGTTAGTCTGACGTCTTTAGCTGCATTATACAAGAGATACCAAATTCTCTGCTCTGTTCAACTAACGTTATCTGAAATTGGCAGACGTGGCAGGACTGGTGAAAAGTTAGGCTTTTACTCAGTTCTGCCATAGAGTCATCATCCAGTTCTTGGTTGGAGAGATTAACAACTATTCTATAGGCCTCATTATTCTCCACGTCAGGTCCTCCGTGAGTTAAGTGGTCAAACTTGTTACATTGCTTAGATGTTTTGCATAAACTGACATGCTGTTGTGCTGCTGTGGCTATGCACCCACTTGCAGTTGAATGGCAACTAAGTTGATGACAAAAATTGATCAGTCAAATAGGTTTCCGGCATTAAGATCACCCTCCACTGTCTCACTATGGTTTGACTTGTCCTCTTCAAACTTCTGTCCACTGCAGTAGTTCGAATGTGGTACTTAACTACAGCAAAACGTGAAGTCACTGCCTTATCCAAGTAGTGTTGCAAAAATGTTAAAGACTAAAGAACTTAGCAAATGTGATTTCCTTTTCCGTAATTTTTCCGGCAGTCTCTTGCTGTGCATTATGTCCTCACCGTAGAGGAAAGATGTGTGTCCTCAGAGTCTTTCGCAGTGGCATGACTGATTAAAATCTCGATTTTCAGGCTGCATTGATTCAAATAAAATTTTTGAGCTATTGATGGCTAAGGCTACAACAAGGGGGATTTTGCAAACACTTCCTGGTGCCACTGGAGGAGGAGTCCTTGTGAATTGGCAGAAGAGGCCAAGCTGATTGCTTTCCTGCAATACTGTGAAGCAACAAGCAGGAAGTTAGGACATGTGCTGCAGAGACATGGACTGAGACCCTTGTTCTGTCCCACTCTCAAGATACGAGATGCTGTACTCTGTTACAGACAACACAGCTCTTCGTGTTCCCAGTGTTTATGGTGTCCTTTGCGAATGTGGCAGCATCTTTATAGGTTAGACAATTCGCACCATTACAGAGCATTGTACCGAGCACAAGTGACGTATTAAATGAAGAGAGCTTGACAAGTCAGCCATAACTCAGCATTGCCCGGAAAACGGACACAAAATACAGTTTGAAAACATGAGAGTCTTGGCTCATGCAGCAACACATTGGGATTCCGTTATAAAGTAGTTGGCTGAGATTAGAAAGACCCACAGCAGTTTTAACAGAGAGCAGTGGTACACACTTAGTAGGGTGTGCGGGCGGCCTTTGGATGTCGAAAAAAAGCAATGGCGGATGCTTGACGCTTGTAGGGAGGCGGTAGTGGCAGTTTCAAGTGAGACACCGGTCCCTCGTGTCACCTGACTTCGTTCGGTTCTGCTATGAGACGCCCAACTCTCCTTCTCCACCTTCATCATTCTGACCATCTCCGATTGGTGCCAGAGGCTGCAATTGTGCCCATATAAGTGGGAAAACATGCCAGCACTAACAGTATGTGGTTTTACTCCTGATGACAATGGTGGAAATAGCCATCGAAAGCTCGAATTTTTTTTAATTGACGCGGCTTGAAAGCTGAAGTCTTTAGTGAGACATGCTGCCACGGAAGACTCATAGGACATGGTTTGCAGTCAGTCAACCATCCATACAACAATACATTGTGTTCCATAGGCCCCATTAAGAAGGAGAGCCTGTAGGGATGTGAAATAAGTCACGTTATTTATTAACAAGAGACAAAACAAAAAGTAGACAAATAATCTCTATGCTGTATTAGCAGTAAACAATCACTATACTGCTTGATGCTCTTTGTGCTTATCTCATTTAAATTCAGTTTATTAAATTTTAAACTAAGCTGCTACTTTCAAAAAACGGTTGCTGCCTTCTGAGTTACACTAGGGGCTGCTGTTTATGTGCTATTAGTAGTGAATTAACTTCGTTGCAATGGTATTTCCCAAAGAGAACATCGACATATGTCTGTAAATACTGAGTCTTGTTTACTGTACATTGCTACCAATTCATGGTGCTTTACAGTGAATATAACTACTTGTTTTAACTAAGCGTACTTTCCAGTACCTGAATCTAAATATTCAGATAACCCATAGAAAGGGTGTCTACCAAGTTATATTTTTAATTTTATTTTGAATTGGCAGAGTTTTCCAGTTTCTTGCTGGTATACTCAGATGAAACTACATTTGTGATGGGCATATAAGAAAGTTGTGGTAGAGGCCAGCTGCAGACCAATTGTTTTTTTTAGGTACAAGCAGAGCCTTGTCAAATGGGGCTGGCTGCATACCCACTGCCCAGCAGTGCTGTCATCTCCCCTTCACCTTTCCCCTGGCACTGCAGCCTATCAATCACAAAGTTATTTTATTCAAGCTATATCAACAGTTAAGTTAAAATGTAGCTGTTATTAGTCACACAGGCAAACGAAAAATTTTTTTGGAAAACTTTTTTTCCTTTGATAGTTGATCTCTGTAGATTTTTATGAGCTGAATCCAAATCTAGCCTTAGTTTTTTTTTTTTTTTGTATCACCCATAGTTTTCGAGCAATATGCTTTTTATTACATAGCATAAAAATCCTATGATACACGGTAAATGGGGAAATTTGTGAAACACTTTGTTACAACATAAGCATGGTTTGTATTTACAGTAAGCTACTTAAAACAATGATATGTGTTAATAGAGGTTTCACTTGTCAGCTGGAATTGGTTTGTATTTTCTTTCTCTTTTTTCTTTGAAGCTTCTTGTGTAGCTTTTTCTACGATGAGTCGCTTGCTGAACTTCTCGGTGAAGTGACCAACGGTAGTCCCCCATCATGTTGGTGTTCCAGCATTTTTCCATCACTTAAATGTCCTGGTGAAAACACTCTCCTTGCTCCTCACTAACATCTCCCATATTGTCCGGGAAGTAATCAAAGTGACTGTTCAAAAAGTGAACTTTCAGGCTCATTAAACAACCTAAAGTCTTAAACTTCTTTAACATTGAAGCTATAATAGAAACCTATTCTGGGTATTTTCATGTCCTAAGAACTTTGTAATGACTTACTGGAATGATACCCATGCTTCTTTCTCATTTAAGGTCATTGTGGATTCAAAGTTAACATCAAACATCAATTTTCTAATGTCAGGTCCGACAAAGACGCCTTCTTTTAGTTTAGTTTCTGAAAGGTGTGGAAACTTTTGGCAGGGATACTTAAAGCATGGTCCATCTTTAGGCAAAGCCTTTACAAACTGTTTCATTAGGCCTAACTTTATATGTAGAGATGCTAGGAGTACATTTTTTGGATCTACAAGGTTTTGGCATAGAATGTTTTTCTCACCAGGTTTTAAAGACTTCCTCACAGGATGTTCTTTTTGCACCAGTGTTGATACCTAGCCCTGCTCTCCCATTCACACAAGAAACATGGAAATTTGGTAAAGCCACCTTGCTGACTAAGGAGCATGGATGTTACTTTTAGATCGCCACATATCATCCAAACATGAGCAGAATAGCCTATTTTATTTTGCACTACTTCTAGGTTTTCATAGCTTTCTTTCATATGTACAGAATGTCCAACAGCTATAGATGCATACATGTTACCATTGTGTAGTAAAAAAGTCTTTAAACTAGTTTTGGATGAATCAATAAACAACCTCCACTCTTCCTTTTTGTATTGAATACCAAACTCGTTCATCAGATGGGGAATGTCTGAACAGTACACTAAATCACCTTATGTTGAAAAAGCTTGAAAAATTGATGCTTTCTCTTTCTATACATATATATGATGGTTCCAGCTGCCAATAAGTTCTTTTCTTTTAATCTAGAGCCAAGCAATTCAGCTTTTTCTTTCGTTAAGCCCAGATCGCTAACAAAATCGTTAAGCTCGGTCTGAGTAAACAATTTGGGCTCTAGACTTTCTGAATTACAATGGAATTCATCATCATCTGGTTCATATAAATCACACTGTACATCAGAAAATACTTCTGTTGGAATAGAATTTAAATCATCTGGTGGTTCAGGAACAGTCAAATATACACCATGCACTGCTGGTCGTCAGATGGCAGATGGAAGGTTAGGATAGCTTATGACCACCTTGCTTTTCGAATTATGACCAGTAATATCAACACTGCAAAAGTAGCAATCATCGGAATGATTTCTTGGCTCCCTCCATATCATAGGAACAGCAAATCTAAAGGCTTTTCCTCCTATTTGCTCCATTTTCTCAGATCTTCAACACACACGTAACATACCTTATGTGGCGCCCAAGATTTATCTTCATTACCAAGTTTAGACCCAAAGTATAATAGATAAACCTTTTTCACAAAGTCTGTAATCTTTCTTTGGTGTTTTTTAATCACAAATTCACCACAAATATAACAAAAACTGTCAGCAGAGTTTTTAGAACTATGATTAGACATTGTACAGAGCACATGTACATGTGAGGTTAGGTTGACAGTGAACAAAACACTATCTGTTAACACAAAAATAGAATCAACCTTTTTTTGCCAGCAAATGTTTTTCAGCAGTGATACCAACATCATCTACATTCATTAACCTCCTTTTTAAATTATTTTAACTATATAAAAGCTGTTAAATTCTTTAAAAAATTGCTAAATTTAATAAATTTAATTGTAAAATGTGAAGAAATGAGGAGGGGGGGGGGATACAGTTTAAGTATCAAATTTGGATTTCCCACCCTGAAAACGTAAGACTAAGGTATTTTCAGCAAAAAAGTTTTTCCATTGTTGGCCTGTGTCATTGTAGGTCTGAAGTTGACTGTGTGCTGAAATAATGTGTTGAAAATTTTGATTCTGAAACCACACAGCTGTCAGGAAATAGTGCAGAGTGGTGGGAGAATGTCTGTCATCAGCTGTTTGTGTCATTTTTAGTGTCATCTGTGGCATGGTCTGGTGATTGTCGTATGTATGCATGTAGTTGAGGAGTTCATTAGAAATGGGAAAATTGTTGATAGCAACACAGTGATGTTCTTGTGTCCACTTTAGTCTTGGTCAACATGACCCCCTTCTGATAAGAAAATGATTTACACAGGGATTCAGAATTTTAGAGAAACAAGTTCTGCACTGAAAAGGACAACTCCTGGTCGCCCTCACACTGCATCAGGACAGGAAAATTAGGCTACAGTAGGGCAGAGAATGTGCCAGGATATTATTCAAAATGTGCACTTAAAGTGCCATCTCTTTACTGACAAAGCCAATTTTCATCTTTAAGGTGCAGTAAAGAAACAAAATTTCAGATATAGGTCGAAAATAACCTCCGAGATGTCCACTTCATAGACCAAAAGTAACTGTGTGGTGTGCAGTTTTTTAGTTGGGCGTGTTGGGTCCCTACTTGTTTGAAAATATGCCAGCTGAAAGTGGATATTATTATTGGTGAACACAGAGCTGAAAACATTTGGTTGCCCATCAACAAAGACAAAAAAAGGTTGACTGGGTGGGGGGGGGGGGGGGTTAGTTGCAAATTTTTGTATGTGGGTAAGAGGGAGTGACAAGAACAACATAGTAAAAAGTCCACACCAATGGGCGTGGGAGGGGGAGCTTTTAAAGTTTTTTAAATAATTTGAAAATCACGGCTTCTAGTGAAAATGTTTCCCAATATAAAATTAAACTACATAAAATTTCCTATAAAAAAGCCCAATTTTTTTTTCTTTAGGACTAACATTTCCGGGTTACAGGTGATGGGAAAAGTGTAGGTTATTAAGACTACTGTTTTAATGGTATGAAGTTGCTGTTTACCTTTAAATGAAAAGAGTTAAGAACAAATGTTAAATGTGTGCACCAATATTAACACTTATGAATAGAATTGTAAATCTCTAAGTACTATTCTACACTGCTAGAGGGGAAATTGACTCTTAGTCATCCTGTACCACAGCTGTAGTGGTCTTCTGAAGGAAGGCAACTGCATGCACCACGAGTGTTTTTCATTTTGCACAAACTATACCTCCCCTGCATTTCCTGTCTAGTTCTTTATGTGAATAGACAAAATTATTTCACTGAGCTTGTGTTATGTTTATGTAGTGGAATTATTTTCATTTTATTAAATCAGCACTTGTTTGCAGTTGCTAAATGAGCTATTGTGTAAAAAGATTCATCAGCTGGAGCTGTCAGCAATCTACTGCTGTGAAGAGTCTGTCCCAACTGTAACAAACATATTGTCAGTATGTATTTGACATGTCAATTTTGCTGTACCAGTTACCACTGAGTGGAATACTTTTCACAGCATGGATGGTATCAAATGCGTCACCCCAGTCTCAGCTCTCCAAACATCTGGAGGGGCCCAGAGGCTTAAGTTGTCTCCCTCTGCAGCAGAAGTAGGTCACCTAGGTGTTCTAGAACTTAAGATATTTAGCATATGTCAATCAATGTGTTACAGCAGATTCCTATTTTAAATGTGAACATGATTGGTCCCATATGATCAGAGATAGTCACACCCATCTTGGAAGATATTCTGTGGATGTGTGGCAAGTAGTTCCACTGAGTTTAGCTTATTCTAAAAGTGCCAGCAATTCCTGAATGGAAGAGATTTATGCAGTCTACCAATAACACAGTTAATGGTGAGAGAAATGCAATAACTTCCTGTCATCACCAAGCGACTACATGCTACTTACGTGGCTCCACAATACGCTGTCAATGAAAGATGCCATCATGGTACCACATTTACAAATCCAGTCCCTTTTCCAACAACACCACAAAGGTCACTGACATCATCACACTGAAATATTATAGACTTCTCACCATTGTTCATAAGAACCTATTGAAGATACGAGCTCACTTAACAGCAGCAAATGCATGCTCATTTAATAAACTGAAAATAAGTGCACCATATACACTATGTGATAAAAAGTATCCAGGCACCTGTCTGAAAATGACTTAAAATTTCGTGACGCCCTCCATCGGTAACGCTGGAGTTCAGTATGGTGTTGGCCCACCCTTAGCCTTATGACAGATGACAGCCTCCACTCTCGCAGGCATACTTTCAGTCAAATGCTGGAGGGTTTCTTGGGGAATGGCAGCTCATTCTTCACGGAATGCTACACTGAGGAGAGGTATCAATGTCAGTGAGGCCTGGCACGAAGTTGGCATCACAAAACATACCCAAGGTATTCTGTAGGATTCAGGTCTGGACTGTGTGCAGGCCAGTACATTACAGGGATGTTATTGTCATGTAACCACTCCGCCACAGGTTGTGCATTATGAACAGGTGCTCGATGTTTTGAAAGATGCAATCGCCATCCCCGAATTGTTCTTCAACAGTGGGAAGCAAGAAGGTGCTTAAAACATCAGTGTAGACCTGTGCTGTGATAATGTCACACAAAACAACAACAGATGCGAGCCCCCTACATGAAAGACACAAGCACACCACACCACACCACACCATAACATCACCGCTTCAGAGTTTTATTGTTGGCACTACACTCGCTGGCAGATGACATTCACCGGACATTTGCCATACCCACACCCTGCCATCAGATTGTAACCCCACATAGCATTTTCTACTGTTCAATCATCCAATCTTTATGCTCCTTACACCAAGAGAGGTGTCGTTTGGCATTTACCGGCATGACGTGTGGCTTATGAGCAGCAGCTCGACTATGAAATCAAAGTTTTGTCACCTCCCGCCCAACTGTCATAGTACTTGCAGTGGATCATGATGCAGTTTAGAACTCCTGTGTGATGGTCTGGATAGATGTCTGCCTATTACACATTACGACCCTCTTCAACTGTCAACAGTCTCTGTCAGTCAACATACGAAGTCAACCTGTACACTTTTGTGCTGCACGAGTCCCTTCACGTTTCCACTTCACTGTCACAACAGAAACAGAGGACCTGGGGATGTTTAAAAGTGTGGAAATCTTGCGTACAGACATATGAATCAGGTGATACCCAATCACCTGACTATGTTTGATGTTGGTGAGTTCCGCGGAGTGCCCCATTCTGCTCTCTCAAGATGTCTAATGATTACTGAGGTCGCTGATATTGAGTACCTGGCAGTAGGTGGCAGCACGATGCACATAATATGAAAAATGTATGTTTTTGGGGGTGTCCGGATACTTTTGATCGTATAGTGTAAACATGAGCTCTTTAAAGTTAATTAATCTGCTCACATGACAGTACTTGAGAGAAGATGCTGGGGAGGTACAAACAACCTATAAACTAAAAAGCAAGCACTGCTTATGGGAGGGAGAGTTGTCTATTACAGAAGAATGCTGTCCACTACTTGTGGTTCTAGTGGCTAGTGTTGCTGCCTCTGGATCGCAGGGTCCCAGGTCCGATTCCTGACTGGGTTGGGGATTTTCTCTGCCCAGGGACTGGGTGTTTTTGTTGTCCTCATCATTCATCATCATTCATGAAAGTGGCGAGATTGGACTGTGTAAAGTTTGGGAATTTATACAGGCTCTGATAGCTGCGAAGTTGAGCAGTCCACAAGCCACACAACATCCCGGAAGAATGCTAAAGCTACCATACAGTATGACTAAGAATCAGTTTCCTCTCTAACATGCAGAACAGTGTGCAGAGATCAACATAGGTTCTGTTCATATGCATTTGTCGCATTAGTATCGTTAGTAAGTCCTTATTGTATTTCATGTTGCAGTGCTACACACTTTGTGAAAACAAACATGGTCCGGGGGTTAGAGTAAGCCCGAGGTATCCCTACCTGTCGTAAGAGGCGACTAAAAGGAGTGTGTCACTTTTCGGCCCTATAACTTCAGGTCCTATTTTATGGTTTGACTTGCCACTTTCCAAATTCTACAGAAGTGCGGGCCATGTGGGGAAGGATGCCTTACGTGGTGTATGTATTATCCATAGTGCCCTTAGATTCAAGCTCCTGAACCTCTTGTCATGGCTTTCCATCTCCACCTTAAAATATGACTATTTATATTACTTGAATGAATGTTAAATCTTGTTAAATAGAGAGAATATTTTATAATTGAGATAACTTCTATTGACAGTAAATAGTAACTTTTATAAAGTTATGTTAGCAACATGAAATTTACCTTTTGTAGTTTTTATAGCAAAGTTCTGGAAGCAGTCATTCAGTGGTAAATATATCGTTTTTGGTTTTATGATGGCTAGCTTTTAAAGAGCAGGTTAAAACTTCGCAAAGAAATGTTTTTTTTCTTATTAGTGTCCAGAAGTTGGGTTGACTAATGATGAAATATAGAGTATCTGAGACTCTGGAAATCTTACTACTAAATACCCCCACCCCATGCAGCTTTTTTTTACAATAATTCAGGTTATTATTTAGAAAAATTGTTTCATGGTAGACATCTTCTGCAAAGAAAACACAGTGGAATTTGCCAACTGACGGCAAACATTAGTTATCGTTAATAAAGTTTAATATTTCCTGTTTAGAAATTAGAATGCTCATCAGCAGAGGAAATCACTGTGATAAGTAATAATATAGCAGTAATTGCGATTAATAATAAGTCGTAAAACATAAATAATAATTATAGTATTAAGAAATAGAGTTCACTAGAGCTAAAATGTCTGACAAAATGGAATCTGTTAGTTCGAGAGGCTAACAGAAAAGCGCTAGAACAATTGAGAGCGCAAAATCGGTCACGCATCGTAATTTATAGCAATAACAGAGATGTTATTGCTGTGCCGATCACAGTAAGCTTGGCATTAACACACAATCAGCATTACATGATCGCTTTAGTTAATGCAAAACATATCTTTCCTTTGACATAAATAATTAATTATTTCTACTGAGTCATGGGAGGCGTTATTTCACAACCTGCAATTCAACTATTTGGTCGTGGACACTTTCTGAGGTATGTCATCTACCGGTGTCTCCTGGAACGCATGCATCCTGTACGTATGACCGTCTAATGCCGCTGCTACAACATTTCTGGCACCATCAGCTCCTAATGTGAAAATTACCGAACAATCAGTTTAATAAGTCACGGATGCAAAATACTAACCCGTATTCTCTACAGACAAATGGAAAAACTGGTAGAAGCTGACCTTGGGGAAGATCAGTTTCGATTCCATAGAAATGTTGGAACACGTGAGGCAATACTGACCCTAAGACTTACCTTAGAAGCTAGATTAAGGAAAGGCAAACCTACGTTTCTAGCATTTGTAGAGTTAGAGAAAGCTTTTGACAATGTTGACTGGAATACTCTCTTTCAAATTCTGCAGGTGGCAGGGGTAAAATACAGGGAGTGAAAGGCTATTTACAATTTGTACAGAAACCAGATGGCAGTTACAAGAGTCGAGGGGCATGAAAGGGAAGCAGTGGTTGGGAAGGGAGTGAGACAGGGTTGTAGCCTCTCCCCGATGTTATTCAAAATGTATATTGAGCAAGCAGTGAAGGAAAAAAAGAAAAATTCGGAGTAGGTATTAAAATCCATGGAGAAGAAATAAGAATTTTGACATTGTAATTCCGCCAGAGACAGCAAAGGACTTGGAAGAACAGTTGAACGGAATGGACAGTGTCATAAAAGAAGGGTGTAAGATGAACATCAACAAAAGCAAAACGAGGATAATGGAATGTAGTTGAATTAAATCAGGTGATGCTGAGGGAATTAGATTATGAAAAGAGTAAGTATAGGAGTTTTGCTATTTGGGGAGCAAAATAACTGATGATGGTCGAAGTAGAGAGGATATCAAATGTAGACAGGCAATGGCAAGGAAAGCGTTTCTGAAGAAGAGAAATTTGTTAACATCGAGTATAGATTTAAGTGTCAGGAAGTCATTTCTGAAAGTATTTGTACGGAGCGTAGCCATGTATGGAAGTGAAACATGGACGATAACTAGTTTGAACAAGAAGAGAATAGAAGCTTTCGAAATGTGGTGCTACAGAAGAATGCTGAAGATTAGATGGGTAGATCGCATAATTAATGAGGTGGTACTGAATAGGATTGGGGAGAAGAGAAGTTTGTGGCACAACTTGACTGGAAGAAGGGATCGGTTGCTAGGACATGTTCTGAGGCATCAAGGGATCACCAATTTAGTATTGGAGGGCAGCGTGGAGGGTAAAAATCGTAGAGGGAGACCATGAGATGAATACACTAAACAGATTCAGAAGGATGTAGGTTGCAGTAGGTACTGGGAGATGAAGAAGCTTGCAAAGGATAGAGTATCATGGAGAGCTGCATCAAACCAGTCTCAGGACTGAAGACCACAACAACAACAACAACAACAACAACAGCTCCGCCAACCCAGGTCACCTCTCAGAGGCGGAAGACTACACACCTGCCCCCTTGATGGTGGGGGGTATTTCCCTCACTGTTGCTCCTGCACCACCTACTTCGGGAGCAACACCCCCCCCCCCCACTCCCCCCAAACCTTTGGTGTCGCCCGTCCCCACTTCTAAGCCGGAGAAGCTTAAATCTTCTGTGGCTTCTCTCGCTAGGAAGGGGTCCCTTAGGTCACTCCCTTCCCAGGTTCCCTGTAGTGGGAAAGATGATACCCGCCAGTGGCTGAAGAGCCCAAAAGCAGCTGGTCGTAGGGCTTCATGCTCATCCTCAGTCCCGGAGACTGAGCCAGTGAAGTCCTCCCAGCCAGGCAAACCCAAGCAGCAGCGAGAGAAATCCAAAAAGAAAACCCCTAAGACCAAGGATATTGTGGTGGCACCCACACCACTGCTACCTACAAGCTCTGCAGCTGAGGATGGGGTGTGGAGATTTTGACGTCCTCTGAGGACCTAGATCTCGCCAAACGCTTAGACACAATGCATGTAGACTGCTCAGGCAATAAATCGGTGGCAGCAGATGACTGAGGCATAAACTGCGTCATTGAATGTTCCATGCATTCCCAGTCTCAAGATGTAGTCCTCCAGTGGAATTGCAGCGGTTTTTTCCACCGCCTGGCTGAGCTATGGCAACTGTTAAGCTTTACACCTCCTATCTGCATTGCCTTCCAGGAAACCCGGTTCCCAGCAATACGGTCCCCTCCCCTCTGTGGCTGTAAGGCATATTACAGGAACCGTAGCGACTATAAATGAGTGTCAGGTGGAGTTTGTGTCTATGTCCTAAACTCGGTCTATAGTGAACATGTGCCCCTTCAAACCCCTCTTGAAGCTGTGGCTCTCAGGATAAGGACGACACAGGAAATAACTCTCTGGAATGTATATCTTCCTCCAGATGGTGCAGTACCCCTGAACGATTGATCAACTCCCTAAACATTTCCTACTTCTGGGAGATTTTAATGCTCATAACCCCTTGTGGGGTGGTACCATGCCTACTGGCTGAGGCAGAGATGTCGAAACTTTACTGTCGCAAATCGACCCCTGCCTCTTAAATACTGGGGCCGTCACACATTTCAGTGTGGCTCATGGTAGTTACTCGGCCATTGATTTATCAATCTACAGCCTAGGACTTCTCCCATCTGTCCACTGGAGAGCACATGACGACATGTGTGGTAGTGACCGCTGCCCTGTCTTTCTGTCACTGCCCCAGCGTCAGGCACACTGACGCCTGTCCAGATGGGCTTTGAACAAGGCAGACTGGGGAACTTTCACCTCTGCTGTCACCGCTGAATCTCCCCCACACGGTAACATTGATGTGATGGTTGAACAGGTGACTAGCACAATTGTTTCTGCAGAGAAAACGCGATCCCTCGCTCTTTAGGGTGCCTGAGGCATAAGGCAGTCCCTTAGTGGTCACCGGAAGTCGCTGAAGCGATTAAGGAGCGTCGACGAGCTCTACAGTGGCATAAGCAGCACCCTTCCCTGGAGCACCTCATAGCTTTTAAATGGCTCCGTGCCCGTTTCATTACCTTATCAAACAACGGAAGGAGGAGTGTTGGGTGCCACATGTCACCTGCCCAAGTCTGGGCATAGATCAAACATCTCTTCGGGTACCAGGCCCCAACAACTTTCCCCGGTGTTACCATAAATGGCTAGTTATGTACCGACACAAATGCGATTGCCGAGCACTTTGCTTGAGCCTCTGTGTCTGAGAATAACCCCCCAGCCTTTCACACACTCAAATGGCGGCTGGAAGGGAACGTCCTCTCATTCACTAAGCAGTGCAGTGAATCCTATAACGTCCCATTTACAGAGTGGTAGCTCCTCAGTGCCCTTGCACATTGCCTGACACAGCTCCTGGGCCTGATTGCATCCACAGCCAGATGATTAATCATCTCTAATCTGACTACAAGTGACATCTTTTCGTCATCTTCAACCGGATCTGGTGCAATGGTGTCTTTCCATTGCAGTGGTGGGAGGGTACCATCATTCCGGTGCTCAAACCCGGTAAAAACCCGCTTAATGTTGATAGCTATTGGCCCATCAGCCTCACCAACATTCTTTGTAAGTTGCTGGAATGTATTGTATGTCGGCGGTTGGGTTGGATCCTGGAGTCAATGTGGCTTGCTGGCTCCATGTTAGGGCGGCTTCCGCCAGGGTCGCTCTACCACTGATGCTCTTGTGCCTGTTGAGTCTGCTATCCGAGCAGCCTTTTCCAGACAGCAACACCTGATTGCCATCTTTTTTGACTTACTTAAAGCATACAGCACGACTTGGCGACATCATATCCTTGCCACATTGTATGATGTGGTCTCCGGGGGCCACTTCAGATTTTTATCCGAACTTCCTGTTGCTCCGTACTTTCTGTGTCCAAGTAGGTGACTCTCATAGTTCCATCCATATCCAGGAGAATGGAGAGCCGCAGGGCTCTGTATTGAGTGCCTCTCTATTTTTAGTGGCCATTAAGTCTTGCAGCAGCTGTCGGGCCCTCCGTCTCGCCTCCTATGTATGCAGACAACTTCTGCATTTCATACTGCTGCTCCAGTACTGTTGTTGCAGAGCGGCACCCCCAGGGAGCCATCCACAAGGTGCAGTCATGGGCTCTAGTCCACGGCTTCTAGTTTTCAGCCTCAAAGCCGTGGGTCATGCACTTGTCGGCACTGTACCGTTCATCCAGGACCTGCACTTAACCTTGGAATGATGATCCATTCACTATAGTGGAGACATACCAATTCCTGGGACTGGTTTTCGACGCTCGGTTGACTTTGACTACCTCATCTTCGTCAGCTTAAGCAGAAGTGCTAGCAACACCAATTGGGGTGCAGGTCTCTGTACGCTGATGCAGCTCTACATAGCCCTTGTCCAATCCCGAATTGACTATGGGAGTGTGGTTTATGGCTCGGCAGTGCCTTCAGCATTGTATTTACTTGACCCTGTGCACCACTGTGGGGTTCGATTAGCAACAGGAGCTTTTAGGACGAGTCTGGTGACCAGTGTCCTGGTGGAGGCAGCTGTCCCTCCACTGCAGATCAGACATGCGCAACTGCTTGCCAGTTACGAAGCACAGATTCATAGTGAACATCCGAATTACCGTCTCCTTTTCCTGTCCATGGCAGTCCATCTCCCGCATCGGCGGCCCAGATCGGGGCTAATGATTGCGGTTCACATGCGGTCCCTTCTTTCTGAACTGGACTCCTTCCCCAAAGGGAAGGTTCATGTACTCCTCCATGGTGTATGCCTCAGCCGCAGCTTCGTCTGGACCTTTTGCATGGCCCTAAGGACTCCGTTAACCCTGTGGCTCTACGCTATCACTTTCTTTCGATTCTTGACTTGTTCCGGGGCTCTGAAGTGGTTTACACCGACGACTCATTGGCTGATGGTCACATAGTCTTCGCATATGTTCATGGAGGACATATTCAGCAGCACTCCTTGCCAGTTGGCGGCAGTGTTTTCACTGCAGAGCTGACGGCCATATCTCGTGCCGTTTCTCCTGTGTACTGACTAATTGAGCAGCCTACAAGCTATTGACCAGTGCTACAATCGCCACCCTCTGGTAGCGTCCATTCAGGAGTCCATCTATGCCTTGAAACAGTCCCGCCATTCCATGGTGTTTGTGTGGACCCCAGGTCATGTCGGAATCCCTGTCAAGGAACTTGCCGACAGGCTGGCCAAACAGGCGACGCGAAAACACTTCTGGAGATAGGCACCTCCGAAACTGACCTGCGTTCTGTCTTACACCACAGGGTTTTCCGGCTTTGGGAGACGGATGTGGTGCGATAGTGTCTTTCCATCGCAGTGGCAGTAGAGCACCATCATTCTAGTGCTCAAACCCTGTAAAAACCTGCTTGATGTGGATCAGTCTCACCAATGTTCTTTGTAAGCTGTTAGAATGTATAGTAAGTCAGCAGTTGTGTTGGGTCCTGGAGTCAGGTGACCTACTGGCTCCATGCCAGGGCAGTTTCCTGCATGGTCACTCTACCATTGATAATCTAGTTTCCCTCGAGTCTGCCATCTGAACAGCCTTTTCCAGATGCCAACACCTGGTTGCCGCCTTTTATTATTTACGAAAAGCATATGACACGACCTGGCAACATAATATCCTTGCTACATTATATGAGTGGGTCTTGGGGACCCGCTCCCGATTTTTATCCAAAATTTCCTATCACTGTGTACTTCATGTGTCAAAGTTGGTGCCTCCCATAATTCCCCCAGAGCTGGCTGCCATTTCTTGTGCTCTTGAGTGCATCAGCTCATGCCTTGGCGAGTAGTTTCTTCTCTGTACAGACTCCTTGAGCAGCCTACAAGTTATCGACGCCAACCTTTGGTAGTGACCATCCAGGGGTCCGTCTATGCCCTGGAATGGTCCAGCTGTTCTGTGGTGTTTCTGTGGACCCCAGGTCACTTCAGAATCCGAGGAAATTAACTTGCCAACAGGCTGGCCAAACAGGCTACACGGAAACAACTTCTGGAGATCGGCATCCCTGTAACTGACTTTCGATCATTATTACGCATCAAGGTTCTTCTGCTTTGGGAGACGGAATGGCATAATCTCAGTATGCACAAGAAACTGCGTGCCCTTAAGGAGACTATGAATGTGTGGAAGACCCCCATGCAGGCCTCTCGCAGGGACTCAGTCTGGTTCAACAAGCTGAAAGTGGAGAGCTTGGACAGCATGACGTTGAGCAGTTTTGTTCATGATTTTGGAGAGAAGTTCTTCAGCACTGGAGGGGGAAATATTATTTTGTAAACAATATGAAATTAGTGCAGGAAAGTGCTTTAATGTGCTATAACACCGTAATGTTGCCAAACAGCTCCACTACAGATGCAGAAATCAAAGGAAAAACACTTTCAATGCTAAGAATCAAGTGCTGTTAAAACTATGGAAGAGGTCTTCATAGGTACCTTACCTGGAAACTTTGAACATATCAGTGCTAGCTTTTTAGTGATATCAAAAGCTGTCATATGACTAGAAGCTGCTTGTAACCAACTGTGCTGATCCCTGGATATTGTGCAACATGTGCAGATATGGGTTGAGCTCATGGTCATGTGGCTGTCAAAGTAAACAATTTGCAAAGTGAAACTTGCTGGCACCTTAAAACTGTGTGCCAGGTAGAGACTCGTTTCTCAGGGTCTTTGCCTTTTGTGGGCAAGTGTTCTATTTACTGAGCTACCCAAACACGACTCTCAAGCTGTCCTCACAGCTTTCCTTTTTCTGGTACCTCCTCTCTTATGTTCCAAACTTCACAGAAGTTCTGCAAAACTTGCAAGCCTCTTGGAGAGCAGATATTGCGGAGACATGACTTAGTCACAGCTTGTGGAGTGTTTACAGAATGAAATTTTCGTGTTGCAGAGTGTATATGAAAAGCGTATGAAATTTTTGTATTTTTTGTTTACTCTGTGGGTTCATGCTATGTGGTAACTATAACTTGGCATACGGACTCCGTAGTTCTGATTTTAGTTCAGATTGGCAGCAGTCAAGAGACTTCGTGACATAGTGAACTGCAGATGTTCATAGCCACCTGTGCAGCTTACCAGCAAACCACCATGAGGCACAAGGCATAGGGTACATTCCACTGTACCAGTTATTTGGGTTTCTTCCCATTTTGTTCACACGAGGAGCACGGGAAGAATGATTGTTTGAATGCCTTTGTTCATGCAGTAATTATACTGATCCTATCTTCATCACCTCTATGTGAGCAATACATAAGGGGTTGTAGTATATCCCTAGAATCATCATTTAAAGCCAGTTCTTGAAATTTTGTGAGTAGACTTTCTCGGTATAGTTTACGTCTATCTTAAGGAGTCTTCAGTCTTTAAGTTCAGTTCCTTCACTACATCTGTGACACTGTGCCACAGATTAGAAGCATGTGACGATTCGTGCTGTCCTCTGTGTACATTCAGTATCCCTTCTAGGTTCTATTTTGTACGGGTCCCACAAACTTTAGCAGTATTCCAGTACAGGTCGTGGGCATAATTTGTAAGCAGTCTCCTTATTGTGCTTCTCCAGTATTCTACCAATGATCCGAAGTCTACCACCTACTTTACCTACAGCTGAGCCTCTGTGGTCATTCCTTTTTGTGTCCCTGCAAAGTGTTGCACCCAGGTATTTGTATTGAGCTGTCTGATTCCAAAATTGTCTCGTTGATATTATAGTCACAAGAGACTACAATTTTTTGTCTTGTGAAGTTCAGAGTTTTACATTTCTGGACATTTAAAGCAGCTTACCAATCTTTGCGCCATTTTGTAATCTTATCAAGATCTGACTGAATATTTATGCAGTTTCTTTCGGATAGTACTTCATTATATATAACTGCGTCATCTACAAAAAGTCTGAGGCTAATATGAATATTGTCTGTAAGGTCATTAATATACAACATGAACACTTAGTCTCGGCACCGATCCCTTCGACACACCTGAAGTTAATTCTACGTCTGACATTGTTTCTCCATTCAACATATCATGCCGCACCTCCCTACCAAAAGGCCTCAATCCAGTCACGTATTTTTTTTGATATCCCATATGGTCATATTTCTGACAGTAAGCGTAGGTGTGGTACTGAGTCAAATGCTTTTCGCAAATCGAGCAATACTGCATCTATCTTGACTTCCTTGATCCAAAACTTTCAGTGTGTCATGTGAGAAAAGTGCGAGTTGAGTTTTGCTAGATTGATGTTTTTGGAATCTGTGCCCATTGGCATCGAGGAGGTCATTCTGTTCAATGATACCTCATTATGTTTAAACTCAGAATATGTTCTAAAAGTCTTCAACAAATTAATTTCAAGGATATTGGATAGTAGTTCTGTGGATCACTCATACTACCCTTCTTGTAGGCAGGTGGACCTGCGCTTTTTTCCAAGAACTGGGTACGGTTTTTTTTGTTGAAGGGGCTAACTGCCGCAAATTCAATATAGATTCAGATAGCGATTCCACTAGGCTCTGAAGCTTTGTGCAATTTTGATGACTTCATCTGGAACACCACTGACACTAATACAAGGCTTAAATTGTGGTATTCTCGTGGGTTTTTCATTCTAAAAGAACATTTGAAAACAGAGTTACGTATTTCAGCTTTTATTTGCTACCGTCAATTTCAGATTCCGTCTCATTCGCTAAGGACTGGACACTCGCTTTGGTTCCACTAACAACCTATACTTACTACCAAAATTTATTTGGGTTTCATGAAAGATCATTTGACAGTATTCTGCTACGTTAGTCATTGAAAGCAGGTTGAAACCTGAAATTTATAGCAGTGAAATTTTTGGGGACAATTTGAGCATATGTTGAAAGGATAGGCAAATAGATGTATTTGTCGCAGTGGACAAGAAACGCAAATCGGCTAAGATACAAATTGAGGCTGCATGTGAGATTGTTTGGACAAGACTCAGTGTCAGGGATGGTCATAAAATAATAGTCCTTCAGTCGCCCACCAGACTCATCTCCTGATGTAACCGGGAACTTACTATAATCCAGGGTGGAGACTTTAATCATCCAACAATTAATTAGAAAAATTAGTTTTGTTAGCAGTGGGCATGATAAAAGATCGTGTGAAACATTACTAAATGACTTCTCAGAAAACTATGTAGAACACATAGTTAGGAACTCCATTCGTGATGGATATGTATTGGATATAATGGCAACAAATAGGCCTGACCTGTTTGAGGATGTCCACATCAAAACTGGTATCAATGACCTTAACGCAGCTGTGGCAACAGTAACTACAAAACTACAAAGGACAACTGAAACAAATAGAAAGGTAAATATGTACAATAAACTAGATAAAAATTAGTAGTGTCATGTCTCAATGAGAAACTCGAAACTTTCAGCTCAGGGTGGGAGCATGTAGAGGAAATACGGCAGAAGTTTAAAAAAAATAGTTGACCATACACTGGATAGACTCGTATCCTGTAGAACATTTCTTAGTGAGAGGGAACCTCCATAGTATACATTAAACAGAACTGATAAATGAATCTTCACTGATGAGACATACACACCTTAACAAAAGTTTGGAATGTCATAGTGTTTACTACAACGACTTTTTATAGTACACACATTGAGGTTTGTGCAATACCTTATTAACAAAGTAAACAAATTCTTTCTGAAGACAAGAACAGTTCTGGTTAGTTACAAAAAATTATTACAAAACAAAACAGGCTCTCTCCTTGAAAATAAAAACAATGAAAATCTTTATCTTATGATGATGATGATGATGATGATGATGATGATGATGATGATGATGATTACGATTACAATGACAATGATTATCAGTCTTAGTAGTGCATATGCTCTCCCCGCACACAGAGGAGTTCTTCCACTCTGTGAAGCGTGCTCTGAGTGAGACTATAAAGTTCATGTTGGGTATGAGGTCCCACTCAGTGGTGGCACCACTGAGGTCCAGAAGATTCAGACGCTGTGTGATGGCCATCTTCAATAGGTCTTGTGCACGCTCAATTGCATTCATGTCTGGGGACTCTGTTGGCCAATGCATTTGGTTGGTGCTGCATCTTTGAAGATAATGAGATACTGCTAGACTACAATGGGGTCTTGCATTGTCATTGACTAGGATGAAGTTGTCACAGACTTCACATGTGTAAGCTGTGGCCGAGCAGTTCTAGGTGCTTCAGTCCGGAACCGCACTGCTGCTACGATCGCAGGTTAGAATCCTGTCTCGGACATGGATGTGTGTGCTGTCCTTAGGTTAGTTAGGTTTAAGTAGTTCTAAGTCTGGGGACTGATAACTTCAGATGTTAAGTCCCATAGTGCTCAGAGCCATTTTAACCATTTTTTTCACGTTTGTAAAACCTTAACAATCATTTATGGGAGCTCACAGAGGTATCAGGGATTAGTCAAATTGCTGTAGATGGGAATTAGGTGGTCCGCCATCCCATTATTATTGCCGTCCAGAGCATTACACTTCCACCTGTAAACGGATGGCCTTCTTGAACATTTCAGCATTCCTGGTGTTGTCTACTGCTTCTCCAAACCCTAACACATGTAATGTCCAGCCGCAAACTAATCCTGTTCCCATCAGCAAACATGACATTAATCCAATCTGCAATGGTGCAGTTTTGCAAGAGATATGACTCCTTCTTACCTGGGAGAAGTCATTTCCAATATTTCTGACAGTTGATGTTAGTCACCTGCAAGTAGACAGTTGGAGGAAACTATCCTGCATTGGTGTTGTCATATGAGGACGATCACTGCAATATCTATCGTTCACATTTCCCATCTTTCTGTACTTTCTCCACACCTTAGATACACCACTTTGAGCCCCCCTCGGGTCCGGGGTAAGAACAGGCCCGAGGTATTCCTGCCTGTCGTAAGAGGTGACTAAAAGGAGTTTCAACTATTTCAGCCTTCAATGTGATGGTCCCCATTGGAGTTTGACCTCCATTTTTCAAAATTCTACAGATGTACGAGCCTTTTGGGGAAGGACACCTTACGTGGTGTATCACCGGTCCTCAGCGTACTAAGACTTTGGCACTCATCATTGTAACTGCACCCACTGTTGATCAGTTTGGGCCTAAACACCTGATGGGTTGCACAAGTTACGACCATAGTGCGTCCTCATCTGCACCTATGATCATGGACTTTCCATGGCACCCGAAATCCAGCACGGTAGTCAGCCCATTGTGGTGGGGTCGCCATGTACCCTCTAGGTTGTAGCCCCTGACAACGCAGGGATCGTACTGCCGATACCTGAGCTGCACCCTCCCCACATCAGCCAAGGAGTAGATGCCCGTCTACCTGGGGCATCAGGACTCCCGGCAAAGGTCATCCTGCCAGGTGGCCCTTGCTGAGGTTGGGTGGTGCCTGTGGGGAGACCCCCTGGTCGGAGTGGGTGGTATCGGGGCGGATGTTACGTAGATAAAACGTCAACAAGCATCAGGTCGCTCTGCGACCGCGTATTCTAAGAGGAAAGGTTCTGTCTCTGTCTCTGTCTCTGGTTCTGGTACTTCTGCCTTTTCCCCCTTTGCCACTTCCTGGGAGGAAGGACAGGCCCGCCGGCTTGGGGTGAAATACTTCCCCCACTATTTAGTCTGTTCTCGGACCGATGGGGGGACATTCGCCACCTCCAAGCCCATGTTCTTTGTACAGCATATCGAGGATATCTTCGGAGAAATCGAGGCTCTTGGTAAAATGCGTTCGGGGTCCATTCTCATAAAGACCACCTCCGCTACACAGTCGGCGGCGGCATGCGACCAACTAGGGGACATCCCAGTGTCCATTGTCCCACATCTGGCGCTCAGTCGGATGCAGGGGATTATTTTCCATCGGGACCTCCTGCTGCAGTCTCCTGAGGAGCTTAGGGCCAACCTGGAGCGCTGTGGCGTGCATTTCGTCCGGCGAGTTCAGTGCGGCCCCAAAGCCTGTCGCGTCCACTCTGGGGCCTTTATCCTCGCCTTCGAGGGGATGTTCTCCCGGATAAGGTAAATGTGATGTGCTACCGGTGTGACGTGCAACCTTACGTCCCGCCTCCTATGTGATGCTTTCGAAGTTTGCGCTTCGGGCACATGTCATCACGGTGTGAAGCTGAGCCCCTTTGTGGCGATTGTGGACGTCCTCTTCGTGAGGGACATACATGCACCCCACCACCTCGGTGCGTCAATTGTCCTGGCCTCCACTCGCCTAGATCTTTCGACTGCCACGCATATCAGAAGGAGAAGAAGATACAAGAATTGAAAACCTTGGACTGTCTGTCTTATTCTGTGGCCAGGAAGAAATATGACCACCTCCATCCCGTGATGTTGACAATGTTGTTTGCTTCGGTCGTGTCCACTCCTTCCACAGTATCCTCACCCCTATCCTGTTCCCCCTCCACCTCCTCACCCCATCCAGGGTCTATGCCTCCGCCTCCCAAATCCCTCCCTCCCAAATCCTCGTCCCTCGCAGCCCCTGCCCCCTCTGCCCCAGGGGCCACCCTTCCTCCTCCTCCTCCGCCGCCTGAGAAGTGATCCTCTTCTCAGGCATCCATCGAGGAAATGTTACGGACCCTGGCTTCTGAAGTCCGGCATTCCAAAAAGGACCCCGAGCGTGAGGACTTTCTTCGGGTCCAGCGCCCACAGCCCACCATCGCTATGACACATTGGTCTTCCAAGAAGGCCTCAAAGAAGAAGTCTTTATCCCCCTCTCCACCCTGCCACGTTTCGTCTGATGCTCCATCCAACAGTCGCTGCTCCTGGCCGTCCTCAGTTTCGCCGGGACGCTCTGCTGCCAGGCATTCAGCTGGCCTGTTGTCGGCGGACGATGCTGCCCCTCTTGCGCAACCCAGGAATGCGGCCGCAGCTGACGACGACTCGATGGAACAGGATCCGCTTCCCCGAATGTTGTAGCGATGTTCCCTCAAAACCTGGCCCTCCGCGGCCGTCGAGGTGACCAGCTCTTCACCCGTTTCGTTCCCCCTTTCTCTGATTCGCGATGGCTCTGTTAGATTGGAACATAACAGGTATTTGATCTAATCGGGAGGAATTACAACTGCTCCTCCGCCTGCACTGTCCACTCGTCATTGGTCTCCAGGAAAACGAAGTTACGCCCAACTGACCATATTGCTCCGGGCGGTCTGACCTAGCTCCTGTGGATGGTATTCCAGCTCATGGTGGGGTCATGTTGCTCGTTCGGGACGATGTCTATTACCATCCCATCCCATTGACCAGTTCACTCCAAGCAATAGCTGTATGTATTATTCTTTCTACCTTCACTTTTCTGTTTGTACTGTTTACACTCCATCCGCAGTTAGTCAGGCTGACATGATGCATCTGATTGCTCAGCTTCCTCTGCCGTTTTTATTGTTTGGCGACTTCAATGCCCATCATCCCCTTTGGGGTTCTCCTGCGTCCTGTCAGATAGGCTCCCTCTTGGTGGATGTTTTCAACCATCTCAATCTTGTCTGCCTCAATACTGGCGCTCCGACTTTCCTCTCGGACTCTACTCATACCTACTCCCACTTGGACCTCTCGATCTGTTCTACCACTCTTGCCCGTCGGTTCGAGTGGTATGTCCTTTCTGACACCTATTCGAGCGACCATTTCCCCTGTGTCGTTCGTCTCCTGCACCACATCCCATCCCCACGTCCCTCGAGCTGGAACATACCACAAGCTGACCGAGAACTTTACTCCTCCCTGTCGACCTTTCCGGACCAAGATTTTCTCAACTGTGACAGTTAGGTCGAATACCTCATGGCTGTTATCATCAATGCTGCTGAACGTTCCATTCCTCGTAATACTTCTTCTTCACATCGTGTTTTAGTCCCCTGGTGGAATGAGGCTTGCAGAGACGCTATCCGTGCTTGACTACATGCTTTACGCATCTTTCGCCGCTATCCTACGCTGGCGAATTGTATTGATTACAAACGACTACGAGTGCAATGTCGTAGAGTCATCAAAGACAGCAAAAAAGCTTGTTGGGCCTCTTTCTCAAGCTCCTTTAACAGTTTTACTCCCTCTTCTGTCGTCTGGGGTGGCCTGCACCGGCTGTCGGGCATTAAGGCCCACTCCTCGATACCTGGCCTGATTTCAGGTAAAATGAGGTACTTTTGGACTCTGTGGATGTCTCCAACGCCTTCGGGCGCTTTTTCACGGAGGTTTCAAGCTCCACCCATTAGCACCCTCCCTTCCTTCCCAAAAAAAGAGGCAGAAGAGGCTCGGCGACCTTCCTTCCCCTCGGTGAATCTGGAAGATTATAATGCCCCCTTTACCATGCGGGAACTCGAACGTGCACTTGCACTGTCCCGGTCCTCTGCTCCGGGGCCAGATGCCATTCACGTTCAGATGCTGACACACCTTTCTCCGGCAGGCAAATGCTTTCTTCTTCGTACCTATAATCGTGTCTGGACCGAAGGTCAGGTCCCCATGCGTAGGCGTGAGGCCGTTGTTGTTCCCATACCCAAACCTGGGAAGGATAGACACCTTCCTTCTAGTTACCGCCCCATTTCTCTTACAAGCTGTGTCTGGAAGGTGATAGAGCGCATGGTAAAGCTCGGTTGGTTTGTATTCTTGAATCTCGACTACTACTTACTAATGTTCAATGCGGCTTTCGTCGACGCCGCTCCGCTGTTGACAACCTTGTGATCTTGTCGACGTTCATCATGAACAACTTTTTGCGAAAATGCCAAACGGTAGCTGTGTTCTTTGATTTGGAGAAGGCTTATGATACCTGTTGGAGAGGAGGTATCCTCCGCACTATGCACAGGCGGGGCCTACGTGGTCGCCTGCCCCTTTTTATTGATTCATTTTTAACAGATTGAATGTTTAGGGTACGTGTGGGTTCCGTATTGTCAAACGTCTTCCTCCAGGAGAACGGAGTGCCTCAGGGCTCCGTTTTGAGCGTAGCCCTTTTTGCCATAGCGATCAATCCAATTACGGATTGCATTCCACCTAACATCTCAGGCTCTCTTTTCGTCGATGACTTCGCGATCTACTGCAGTGCCCAGAGAACATGCCTCCTGGAGTGCTGCTTTCAGCGTTGTCTTGACAGCCTATACTCATGGAGTGTGGCTAATGGCTTCCGGTTCTCTGAAGAGAAGACGGTTTGCATCAACTTTTGGCGATATAGAGCGTTCCTTCCACCATCCTTACATCTTGGTCCCGTTGTTCTCCCATTCGTGGAGACAACAAAGTTTTTAGGGCTCACACTGGACAGGAAGCTTTGTTGGTCTGTGCATGTCTCTTATTTGGCTGCCCGTTGTACATGTTCCCTTAATGTCCTCCGTGTTCTTAGTGGTTCATCTTGGAGAGCGGATCGCACTGTCTGCTTCGCTTATATCGGTCCATAGCCTGATCAAAGCTGGATTATGGGAGCCTCATCTACTCGACTGCTCGGCCATCCCTCTTACGCCGTCTCAACTCCATCCATCATCGGGGGTTACGTCTTGCAACCGGAGCATTCTATACTAGTCCCGTCGAGAGTCTTTATGCTGAAGCTGCCGAATTACCTTTGACCTACCGGCGCGACGTACTGTTTCGTTGGTATGCCTCCCGGCTGTTGTCAATGCGCAAAACCCCACCCTCCCCACCTCCTCTTATCAGTCCTTCTTCGCCGATTCTCTCGACCGTCAGTATGGGTTGTATGTGTCTGCCCTGCTGCCCCCTGGAGTCCGCTTTCGTCATCTGCTTCGACAATTGGATTTTGCCCTGCTTACTACCTTCAGAGGGGGTGAGAGCCCGATACCACCTTGGCTCCAGACTCCGGTTCATATTCATCTTGACCTTAGCTCGCTCCTGAAGGAGGGTACTCCGGATGCAGTGTATTGCTCACGGTTTGTCGAACTTCGTGCGCGACTTGCCAGCAACACCTTTATTTACACCGATGGCTCCAAAACTGACGATGGTGTCGGCTGTGCCTTTGTCATTGGGGACGTCACCTTTAAATACCGGCTCCTCGACCAGTGTTCCAGCTTTACGGCCGAGCTTTTTGCTCTTAATCAGGCCGTTCAGTATGTCCGCCACCACCGCCATTCTCTGTATGTACTCTGCTCTGATTCACTCAGTGCTCTTCAGAGCCTTGGAGCTCCATATCCGGTCCATCCCTTGGTGCAACGGATCCGGCAATCCCTCCATTCTTTTGATGATGGTGGCTCTCCTGTTAGCTCTATGTGGATTCCAGGCCATGTAGGAGTGCCTGGGAATGAGGCTGCTGATGCTGCGGCCAAGGCTGCAGTCCTCCTGCCTCGGCCAGCCTCCCTTTGTGTCCCATCATCTGACATTAGTGGGGTTGTTTGTTAGAGGCTTGTGTCATTATAGTGTGATACTTGGTCGCCACTTCAAGAAAATAAGCTCCGGGCCATAAAACCGTTCCCAACAGCTTGGACAACCTCCTCCCGACCATCTCGGCGAGAGGAGGTCCTTTTGGCCAGGTTGCAGATTGGGCATTGCTGGTTTAGCCACCGCTACCTGCTATCCGGTGACCCCGCCCTGCAGTGCCCTTGTGGTCATGCATTGACAGTGCGCCATGTTTTTTTGTCGCGTCCCCGTTTTAATCAATCGCGTGTTGTCCTGTCTCTGCAATCTACTTTACAGGAAATTTTAGCTGATGATGCTCGAACAGCTGCTCGTATTCTTGGTTTTATTACGTTGACAGACTTGTCCAAAGATATCTCTTTTAATTATTTTATCTGCGTCTTTGTAAGAACTTTTTGGTGTCCCCCCCCCCCCCACCCCCCTCCCTCTGAGTTTTACCAGATTATATGTGCACTTACATTTGTGATTGGGCGCTAATGACCTCAGTAGTTGAGCACCCTAAAATCCCACAAAAAACACTTTGAGCGACATGTAACCAATTTGCAACATCTTGCTGTGTATGACATGCTGAAACTTAAGGAATGCTATGTTAGAAATTGGAATATCCCTACCTTCAGTTTTCAACTTTCAGGAAAATATAGTTGCATGATTACGACATCATTCATCTGCAATCGTGTGTGTGTGTGTGTGTGTGTGTGTGTGTGTGTGTGTGTGTGTGTGTGTGTGTGTGTTCCTTTAAATGTGGTGCTATGTAATCAGTCCAGTAAGATGAGTCCTGTATACTTTTATCTGCCGTGTTGTTAAAATCTTTAAAATGTTGTAGGGTATTCTGCCTTTGCGCATCACAATATCCCCCCTCCCTCCCCAAATGGGAACGTCTTGGACTTACCGGCTTTCGTGGAAATAATAAGAGACTAGTATGCTTTCTGTGGAAGAGCAATATGTTCAAATTGGTATTTATTTGTATATGTATGGGTGTAGCAATAACAATTTCCATTGTGAAATATAGGTGGTGAGAGAAAAGTATGTTTTTCGCAGTGGCGGCTGTTGTGTAAGAGCGCATGAACACCCTAACTACTGACACCTTGCGTATTTATTCATTATTTTTCTTTGACTGCCGTTACACACTGTCACAACACAGTTGTGGTAACCTGAAATGCATGGCACTCAATCTACTGCACAATGCTAAGTCGCTGTTCTTCTAGATATCTGTGAAACTTGGCATCAGGATAGCAAGCACACCTTCAGTTGTGCAGGTTTTAAGGAGCTTTCGGGCATGTACAATTGGCGTGATGTAATTGCCCTATGGCGAAATACCTAAGGATTTGATAAACAATGTGCATGGTTGCCGGCTTGCACAGCTGGTCCCAACTACTCAGCTACCAGTTTACATCAATGCCACAAGATGGTAGCACACTGCAACAGAGTTTATCCCCATTCGCTTCACATTAATCCCGCTAAACGGTAGCACACTCCTCTGATATACCAATTCACTCAGTGTGTAGTAAAATTATATCGGACATCAGTGTATTTCAAATTCTAATAGAAAAATCTATTTTGTGAGTTTCTGACTGGGGTGAAATATATTAAGTTTTGGCTTTTATCATACAGTAATCCATTTGAGGCAGTGAGAAACATAAAGCACATCACTGTCAGTTGTGAGACTGTAGCGTTTATTCATGCATCTGACATCTGTTGATCTTGGGGGGTGTCAATCTGTGCTGTAGGCCCAAGGCCCACATTGTACATATGAACGTTCACGAAAAGCAAAAAGCTGTCTCACTGGTTTCTCTGGTATTCACTTCAATGTGGGATGGAAGATCGTATGCTTTTGGCCGTTACGGTTCTCAGCACCTCGTCTACTTGCTAGCCACGTGCCCATGTTGGTAGACAGTACTATGACTGTAGTTATTTACGTGAATGGCAGTTTCTGATTGCGTTGGTTGTTTATTGCAGGGCTTGGCTTTTGTGTGCAGTGTAAACATGAACTCCGTTGAATCTGTTTTTAAGTGCTGAATATATTTTTTATGTGCTGACAGAAAAGATTACCAGGAAAACTTAGACACAGAGGAAGTTGGGCCTCTCAGACCAGATCCGTTGTCTGAGGATGTGACAAAATCAAACGAGCATGATTACAAGTGAACATTTAACAATGAAGTGTACAATAAGTGTAAGTTGTTGTGGGTGCAACATAAGTGTGAATCATTTTGAGCCGAGAAGTTTATTCGTTAACTAATACTTGTGGTAGGGATCTTGTACATTAGTCTGAAAAAATGAGAAAGCACTAAAACTCCTGTTGGTGCAGAAATACGAATAGGAGAACATGGGGTACTTAAACATTATATCATTCTTGCCTCAAAGTGTGTTTAATTTTGTACAAAACAATGAAATTCCATAAAAACGGTTCTTTCTTTTCTCAAACAACTTGTTCATGTTGTTGTTGTTGTTGTTAGTATTAGTGGCAGGGGCTGTAGTTGTATAAATATACTGACAAGCATAACTGTTATACAGCAGATGCTATTAATTTCACACTCTTATATTCGTCTGAATCTAAAAATTTGAGAATGTCCAGAATGTATACTCATGAGCCACCACTGGTTTTGAGACTTGTCCAGGTTTTGTAACAAGCCTCTCATTAATTTAGTGTTCAACATTCATGTTGATAGGTGTTAGTTGGTGATTACTCTGTTACCTTAATTGCATCTTATGTGATGAAAATATGGATCGTGTAGTAGTTTTTATTATACTGTCATTCTATTTTGTTCTTTTTAATTTTGTGGCTGTGTCCACAATTGGATAGTATTGAATCCATCAACATGTCTGCTCTGCAAGTCAGTTTCCGCTCTTCCTTGCTGCATTTGCCAATGGTGTTTGGGTAGGCCAATTGTTGGTAACACTAAATGTGAACTTGATTTCTCTGATTTTACGAACGTAACTGTTTTGCAAGATATATATGGGAAGAAGTAATGTGTTCCTTCATTATTCTTGAACATACATAATTGGAAATTTATAAGAAACATCTCAACAGCTCTCTTTTATTGTCTCCCAGTGGAGTTTGACGAGATCTCCATGACATTCATGCACATACTAAATGAAATCATCATGAAACTTGCCCCTCATTTTTCTGTCTTCTCTATGCACCTATTAGTTTTAACTGAGTAAGGGCATGACATGTGACTTTGATATTTCTTACTAGGAGGATATATCCATTCATTTGTGTACTGCCAGTAGTGCTAATGGAGGTATTCATTTTAAGTGTACAGCATGATTGAATAGAAGCCATATGTGTACAAAACAAACTAATCATTCTGCGTTGCAAACAAGACTGTTCTGCACAGAAACAAGTGAAAAGTTTCACTGAGGAACAACTGTTGTTTTGAAAGTGTTTTGGCAATATATATGTGTATGCACGCGCGCACACACACACACACACACACACACACACACACTGTATTTAGGAAAAAAATATGTATTTTTGTATCTTGTACAACTAATCTTCTTTTACCAGGGGAAGCTGAATGGAGAGGGAAACCCTTAACTAGAGATCACAAACCTGAAGATCCAGAAGAATATAAGAGGATAGAAAGGAGTGGTGGTAAGGTGCAAATAAAAGCTGGAATTTGTCGAGTGGTTTGGAATCGTTCTCGTGTTTGCCATACGGGTCCTGTGACACGTTCTGCACCACCCTGCGAGGAAATACCTTTTCTTGCTGTTGCAAGGTCATTGGGTAAGTAGTATTTTGCAAACTGAGGTAAATTGTGATATAAACTGTAATGTGGTTGTGTACACAGGGAAGAACTTGTCACTTCCTTCAGAAATTACTGGAGATACAGTTGCTGTGGGGCACTTAGGTAGTACTGGCTTTGAAACTGAAGGTGTGTGTAATTATTACGGTGTGTAATAATCGAATAATCAAATGAAGATAGAGGTGTGTAAATCGGAGTACATTCTGTAGTCCATGAGGCGAATGATTGGTAAGAACAGTTCTCATAGCCTGAGACCAAAATTTCCAGTTCTGCTACCTCTTCCGTTGTGTGGCCCAAACTCTGATTGCTCTCTGTGACCAACATCCATTCTCCAATTTTCGACCTAACCATAGCAGACGATATCACTGTGGACCCCATTGCTATCTCCAACACCTTAGATTGGTATTTTGCAGAGATTTCGAGCTCCACTCGCTGTCACCCTACCTTCCTACATCAGAAATGTGGAGGCGGCTGCTAGGGTGATACCATTCTCCTTTCAGAATCATGAATGCCACCTTTATTGTGAAGTAGCTAGATCATGCTTGCACTTCATCCCAATCTTTTGCCCCAGGAACGAACGATGTTCACATTCAGATGTTGCAGCACCTTTCTCTTGCATGCAAGCTCTTTCTCCTTCATAAGTACAATTGCATCTGGGCAGATTGAATGTTTCCCAGACACTGGTGTAAAGCAACTGTCATACTGAAATCTAAGCACTGTAAAGATTACACCTTCCTTGTACCCACCACCCCATTTCTCTCACCAGCTGTGTTTGTAAGGTGATGGAATGTACAATTCATGCCCGGCTGACAGGGTGGATCAAGTCCCGCTACTTACTAACGACTGCACAACGTGGATTTCGAGCGTGCCATTCTGCAGTTGACTATCTTGTCACTCTGTCAACCCATGTCGTGAACAGTTTTCTGTGGAAATACCAGACTGCAGTGTTTCTTCATTTGGAGAAAGCTTACATAATGTGCTGGAGGAGTGGTATCCTCTGTACTCTGTACAAGTGGAGCTTCTGAGGGTGCCTGTCCCATTTCCTTCAGGAGTTTTTAAAAGACATGAGTTTGTAAGGTTCATGTGGGTTTAGCCTTGTCAGACACCTTTATCCAGGAGAACAGAGATCCTCAGGTCTCTGTCATGAATGTCGTTCTCTTTGCTATAGCCATTAACCCTACTGTGGTCTGTCTGCCACCAGCTCCATTTGACGATTTTGCTATCTGTTTCAGTTCTCCATGGACTTGTCTCCTTGAGTGGTGCCTTCAGCGCTGTCTCTATCACCTTTACTTGTGGAGATCAACAATGGCTTTAATTTTTCCACAGACAAAACAGTTTGTATGAATTTCTGGTGGCGCAATGGGTTTCTTCCACCATCTTTACATGCCACATCTGTTCCTCTTCTGTTCGCTGAAAATATGAAATTCCAGTTGTTTATGCTTGATAGAAGATGTTCTTGGTCTTCCCACATCTTACCTGGCTGCCTGCTGCACCCGGTCCCTCAATATCCTAAGTATCCTAACCATTACTCCCTGAGGAGTAGATTGGACAACCCTCCTCCATTTATATCGATCCCTTGTCCATTTGAAACTAGGCTATGGCTGTTTCGTTTATCCATCTGCACTTTCATCCACCTTGTGTCGTCTAAATACAATCCACCATCATCGAATGCACATGGCCACTGGTGCCTTCTACATTGGCCCAGTTGAGAGTCTATGCAGAAGCGGCCAAACTCACTGTCACACCGGCGTGTTGTTATCCTCAGCAGATATGCATGCCATTTGTCTGCCATGCCCAGCCACTCATCATATACCGCCACTTTCGATGATTCCTTTGCCCACCAGTTTGGGGCACGTCCTTCTTCTCTGCTACCTCGTAGAGCTCACTTTTGGGAATTGCTGTAGCAAACTTCATGCTACCCGCCACTTTCCTGATGAGTGTAAACCCATCACCACCTTGTCTTCGAGCGGTGGTCCTTGCTTACCTTGGACTTCATTCGTTTCCTAAGGATACTACTACAAATTTGATCTATAGCTGTAAGCTTCTTGACCTTCACATGGAACTTAGCAGTAGTACCTTTGTGTACACTTTTTTTATCATCATTATTATTTAAAAAAAAACTATTTGTGTTCTGTTTACTGTCTGAGTTATCAGCTGTTTTAGCAAACAATGCATGGGCTGTTGACTGTGTTTTACTTTTTATCCATCGTAGCAACATGGCGAAGGTCATTTAATCTTCATTCTATTGAAAGGGCTTAACATGTAATCGTTTTTAACTCCTTTTTTCATATTCGTGTTCTAAGGTTCTGACATGGGCGCATATGACCTTAGTTGTTTTTATGCCTGAAGACAAAACAAACGAAATTTCCATATGTGGTGTACAGCACTGTGGTTGCTTCATGCTGCCAGAGACCAGTAGTGCCTCATATGGTGTACAGTACCCTGGTTCCTTCTGTTTGCATACTCGAGTTGCAGAAATAAACAATGCAACATCAGTTGTATTTATGTGCATATATTTATTTGCAGTTACTAGTACTAATTTATTAACTTCAAACATTGAAAATTACCATTCAGTATATAGTATGCTGAAACATTGGAAAGGTGTTATACTCCATGCTTGAAATGCATACTGTTTTTGCAAAATTGTGGATCATACACAATTTTGTTTTTTCATTATTAAGTGTTTCCATTTTAATTTATTTCACAATGTGCAACCAACTAATTTATCAGCATATTAATACATTTAATCAGAAAAAACTTTGCATGCTGCGACATTCATGAGATCATCTTCTTTCAAGTGTATTGCAATTACAGTTATAGAAAAACATTACCAACATCACTGTTGAGATCTGATTTTGAATCATTCTTATCTGCACTTTTCATGTTATCTGTGCTAATTTCCAGTTCTCACTAGTCACTTGATTGACATCTTCCACAAGGAAATTTATCGATTTCAGTGATGAACTTTTTGTTGTTTAGGGCAAGGTATTGTTCTAGTTGCACCCATACACCTCTAATAGCTTTGAAATGATGTTAATGTGGAGGAAGCCAAGCAATTTTATGCCCATGTCTTACAGAAGTTGTTTTCTGATTGTGAACTGCTGACAAATATAAGGGACATTATCCACAACAATTACTAACTGGCCTTGTGAGAAGTGTCATAAACCAGTTCTGAGAAGTTGGACTATTCATGTCTTCATGAAGGTAATCAGTCTTTCTCGAATGAAACATTAACTATCGGTTATACCTGTAAGTAAAACAACAATTAGTCCCCCCCCCAACAGGGATTGTAACTATTTCCTCGTGTGTTCAACCACTGCAGCTTGTATACAATGAATGACTTTGCAATAACATAAGTTTTGTCTAGCCACACAATATTATTTAATGACATGCTCATCATCCTCCACAGAAATTTGCATCCTCGTGCAGCAGTATCTGTCCTTTCCATTTATACACATTGGTTTGCAGAACTTAAGCATGAAAGTAGCTTTCGCATGATACACCACTGCCAAGTAAAATATCTCGATGAAACTAGAACCATACATAGAAAGAACTGCTACAGTACAGTACAGAAGGTAACTGAAAGAAATACACAGTGAAGTGACCAGAAATGACATAATTAATTTCACTCGCAGCAATTCCTGGTGGTCCCCTGGGCATTACAAAATGCAGGACACGTCAACACAGAGACCACCAAAATGATTGTTAGGCAGTGCATCACGTACCTTATATGGTGAGAGGTGGGAATGCATAATGCACCCAAGAACGTTGTCGAACTTGGTAGTTTTGGTTATCTAGGCATTAGTATGTGGGAAGGCATAATGTTGCATGTGGGTATTGACCTACAAATCTTTGAACACGGTACAGTCGCTGGTCATTGTCTTTGTGACACTAAACCCCTTCCCCACGTGGATCTTTTCAGGGGTGCATTTGTGCCCGATTTCGTTTTTATGGGTAATGATGCGTGATGCATCGAACAGCGCAGGTAGAAGAGCTCTAGAAACAAGAGCATATTCGCCAAACGGGCGGTCTCACTATTCCCCCAACTTGAATCCCATTGTGCATGTGTGGAATGTGTTGGGCAGACATGTTGCATCACATCTACATGCACCAATAACCATCCAACAGTTTTAAACAGCATTGGTGGAGGAATGGAATATCCTATCACATGAACTCTTTACTAACCTTGTGGCCGGCAAGGAAATGTGTTGCAGAGCAGGGTTTGCAACTCCTTTGTGATGTCACACCCTTTTAAGAACTATGTCCTGCCTTTTCTAATGTCAGGAGGATGACAGTTCAAACTCTTGTCCGGCGATCGTGATTTAGATTTTCCGCGATTTCCCTAAATCACTTCAGGCAATTGCCAGGATGGGTCCTTTGAAAGAGCATGGCTGATTTTCTTCCTCATCCTAACCTATTCCGAGCTTGTGCTCCATATCTAATGACCTAGTTGTCAATGGGCTGTTAAAACACTAATTTTGTAGTCATAGTAGTCGTCGTCGTCGTCATAGTCGTTGTCGTCCTCCTCCTCTAATGTCCACGGTACCAACATGACTTGTGGTGACTTTGGTGTAATTATGGCCTTTGAATAAAAGTGTTATTTCTATTCGTCTCATTGCATATTTCTTTGTTACCTTCTGTACTATACTGTAACAGTTATTTCTATGTATAGTCAAAGTTTCATCAAGCTGTGTTACTTGGCAGTGACAAATCATGTAAAAGTTTTTTTTGTCCTTACATTTTGCACACCAGTGCGTGTCGCCCATTAATAACTGAACAGTAGCAACCTATGTCTTCAAGCTTTATGCAAAATAAAAATTTGCTACCATTAAAAAGATCATCTTCCTGAAGCAACACGAGCAATTTTGATGAAATTGCTGAATGTTCCTTTTTTATAATAGTTGTGTGATGACATTAGTCATACATATGACAGCGAATGACATCTTTCTGAAATGCATCTTACTTCATCACCGTTCTCCTAGTATCTGCAGCTTTGTAATGCCAGTGTCATCACAGCATGTATTGTACTGTTTTTTTCCCTGTTGTTACAGTTGTATATTTGCTTGCTTTCAAAGATACTGCCACTCTCTTTCCAATGTGAACAGAAGCTAATTATAGTTTTCCTTCTCTTTCTGAAAGTATTCCTTTTACTGAACAAATAAAAGCACCCTTTTCACATCAGGTATTAAACTTGCACTACATGTCACACTGGATATGGTTAGAGAGAGAGAGAGAGGGGGGGGGGATGGTGTAAGTATGAGAGAACTCAACTGCCTTCCCCTTGTTTCTACTCAAATGAACTGCTAGAACACAACATTTGATATACAATTAAGTGTATTCTCCGATAATGATATGATTATTAAGTAGATACACTAAATAGCTCTAAACAGCTGCTTATAATAAGTAATCTTTATTTACGACAGACTATTTTGGCTTTATCGGCATTTTCAAGTACGTCTAGATTGATGTAATGTCCATATTACGTTGTTAGTGGGCTGTTTTACAACTGTCACTGCTGTAATAAGACAGTAAACAGTGTCAAGACGTTGAAAATAAAATGACAGTTACGATGTGAGAGCAGTTTGACAGTTGAGAGTGGAGCTGTCAAATTGCTGTCATGTCATATTAACATTTTATTTTAAACATCTTGACATGATTTACCATCTTAATAAAGCAGTGACAGTTGTAAAACAGCCCATTAATGACATAATATGGACATCACATCAATCTAGACGTACTTGAAAATGGCAGTAAAGCCAAAACAGTCTGTCGTAAATAAAGATTACATATTATAAGCAGCTATTTAGTGTATCTACTCTAATAATCATGTAATTATCAGACACACATATGCTGCTGGCCCTAAAGAAGGAAAAAAGTTTATTCTCGTAATACCTTACGAATTGCACAAAACACATGTGAGCTGCAGCATTTGCCTGACTGACGCATAGATCTATTCACTGCACAGTATTGCAGGTAACTGCTGCATACACTCACTGCGGCCCCTTCGCAGCTGCTGTCTGCCCTGAACAGAAGGCCAGCGAGGTGCTCACAAATAGAGTTGCAAAGTTCCCGACAGGGATCAACTTAACTGGACAAGCTGACCTGATCAGTTTGCAAAATGCCACTGGAAGTGACAAAGTTGTTTACAGAACTCAAAAGAATGAACGGAAGAATTGTGACAACTATAAACTCGGAACTTGTTGGAGCCTAGAGAAGCTGCACAAATGAAAGTGAAGGCATTAGCAACATTAAAATTTTGGATTATTTGAAGTGACAGGCTGGCATTAGCCATGCATTTTCCTTTGGTGCCCTCCCTCACCTATACATTCTGCAGATCTTCCATTTAGTTCATTATATGTCTTCGTTCTTTTGATTACCTGCAGTGGAATGTTGTTTGATTGGAGATTTTAAACTGTTTGTTACAGCCTTCTTACTTTCTTTTCCAGGATCTCAGATTGCCATTGACTCAATTATACTACCTCTACCTATTCACCATTCTTGTGAAATAGTTAATAATTTTTAGTCTTTGCTGTTGAGTTTGTTCAGTCATTTGTAATTTAGTGTTTCAGCAGTTGGTAAGTTGATACACAATGTTATTCATTGTAAGTTTTGAATTTTGGCTTTTGTAATTATGCAAACATTATTTCATTATGAACTTGTTTTCCCATTGCTGACTGACAGAAAACTGTGTTTTCAGGTGATTTATGGAGTTTTAATCCAACATCAAATACTTACGTCGTGTCCCCTGATCCGGATGTAATAGTCTTACCGTTAAATGTTTCTGTACACCACTGTTTGGTTTTTGGGACTGATGGTCTGTGGAATGTTGTCACACCTGATGCAGCAGTAGCCGTGATTCAAACTTGTGAAATACACAATAGTGCAGATGTTGTTTTGGATGGAAACCCGAAACCTGACTTCGTAAGTTGAATTCCATCTTTATTGCCAGAAATACATGGTGTTTCAAAAAGTACTTTATAATGTTAAAACACATAAATTTATTGAAAGAAGATCTAGAGCTGGGTTTAGTGTTTTCATATGGAAACATACAAAGCTTTTTTACCTTAAACTGAAGATGTTGTATGTTGCTTCTGGTGGTTATCATGCCTACACCCCATCAGAAGTCACTTTCTTCCCAGACTCACTGTAGCATTGCAGGTGTAACTTGCTCAGTGGCAGCATAAATTCTTGCTCTAAGTTCAGGTAGAGAAGCCGGCATGGGAGGTACAAATACGATATCCTTGATGAAGCCCATAAAAAAAAAAAAAAATCAAATGGTGTCAGGTCTGGGAAATGGGGCCATGCAATTGGCGCACCTGGAAAGCTGTCACTGAGAAAATCCCGGACTTCAGCCAGGTAATGCAGTGGTGCACCGTCTTGCATGAAGTAAACATTTTGTTCTTGATCATCCTCATCGATCTGTGGTATCAAATATTGTTAAAATATATCCAGATACACCATCCCGTTGTTGGTTCCTTCATGGAAAACAAGGGGCCGTACACTCTGTTCTTGCTCAGTGTGCAAAAAATGTTCAGTTTAGGACTATCACAAACATGTTAAAACATTTGATGTGGATTGTCACTGCCCCAAATCCTACAATTATTAGTGTTAACCTTGTCACTTAAGTGAAAAGTCAACTTGTCAGAAAACATGATTTTGTCCAAGAAATGTTCATCCTTGTGTAATAGATTTAACATATCCACAGGGAAATTCTTGGAGCAATTGTATCAGTGTCTTTTATTGCTTGTATGATCGTCAGTCTGTATGGTTTCAAATGCAAATGGTTTCTTGACACACGCCGAGCTGTCGCATGTGGGATTTGCAGTTTGTGAGATACATGCTGGGTCGATTTTGTAAGGCTGCTGACAAAACGTTGTCTCACTTGCTCCATGACGTCATCGGATGTGCTAGGATGACCTGACGACTTCCCATGTCTTTCCGAGCTCCCTGTTTTTATAAAATATTTATGCCACTCTTTAACTTTTAGGCCTATTAAGATGATCTTTAGCATACTTGGCATAGACATTACGCTGGACTGTTGTTGCCGATTTAGATTCTTCAAACCAAAAAACACAGCTAGCAGGCTCGGCTCCAGAGAAGGCAGCCATCTTTAGCACCCCTTGCGGTGCAGTTTGGCACTAGCAAACTATGCGAGACAAAACTTAATGTGTTTCCCTACAAATTGACACTACAATCAACTTTGTAGGTACTATGAGTTAATTTATATGAATTTTAGAATTTGTAAAGTCCATTTTAAAACACCCTGTATTACATTACTGTGTGTAAATTAATTTGTCTGTCAAAAATTAGATGTTTATAGCAAAAATTTTGTTTGGCAAGTATGAACAAAAATTTGTCTTCCATTGTTGGAAAACGTAATTCATTAAAAAGGTATGGGTTTGGATTCTCTGATTTGAGCATCTGGGATGCAAATTAATTTGTGATTTGTTATTCCAGTTCCATGCCCTCTTTCTTAATTGTCATTAAATACCTGCATGGTATTTGTATGAAAGGTGTATCAAAACTGTGGGCCTTCTGTATGAAGAATGTTTTCTTGTGTTCAGAGAAGAAAAAACTTGTATTTCTTTCATCTCATTTTAAATGTTGATCTTGCAAGGGCAAAATTTTTCTCTCTCTCTCTCTCTCTCTCTCTCTCTCTCTCTCTCTTTCTCTGTATATCACCAAGAGCTGGGACAGAACAGAAACAGTATTACGTGATTGACCACCACCTGTTCCAGTGAAAGCAGTGGTGCCAAATATTCTTTGTGCAGGTGGCTTCTGGGCTGACGCCATACTAATGCGTACATCACTCTTGAGAAACCCTGTATTACAAACCTCAGCTATAATGTAATAAAGTAATGCATAATAAACAGATAGATGGCATAGTAGATTCAAACACAAGCAACTTTTATAACGATACTAGTTACAATAAGGTTAAAGAATGACAAAACTAAGTTCATTCTGTCAAACTTGAACTACTTTTCTGAAAGTTTTTAACACGCACTGTCCTCTTTCCTTTACAATGCGAGCTTAAACTTCCCACTTCTCATCACATGAAGGACACATTTGTTCCACTCTTCTGCAATTACTGTTCTCACTGCCTGTTCTAATGATTCTTGAACTTGTTAATTTTTTTTGTCCTGTTTTTTGCTGCAACACAGCATTTGACTCTGGCCCACACTAACTTGGTGACTCTGAATTCACAGTGATACTGAGTAATTCAGAGAACAGTTTTCCTTGCATTCTCAGCCATTTCATCTACAGCTTGAGTAGAATGATTTGGCGTGAGATATGGGACTATCCAAAAAAGCTTCAGAACTGTTAGCATCAAAACTGCATGAGAACAACTTGCTTGAAAAATGAGGTGAGGTACCCTACTTTCAATCAAGAGAATGTGCATTACTGCAGTACTATTGAAGTGATGCAGATTTATGTCGCCGCTAGGTGTGTGGTTTAATGGAAGAGTTGGAAATTTCAGCCTATAACGGAGCTGAATGGTGGTTGTTCATTGTTAGCTCAAAGTGGAGTGTAAAGTGTGTTTTCCTCTACAATGGAAATTTATTTGGTGCAGTTGCAATTGGCCAGTGAGTTTGCTTGTGTGATGAGTTTGAAGACATAGTCACTGATTGGTTGCAGTATCACATGCACCAGTGGATCATCTGTATTGACCTTAAAATGGTCTGTTTCCTCCTTGGTCAGTAACATGGAAAAACCAAGTATCCCTGTTACCTGTGTTTGGGGGAAAGCAAAGCTCATGAAAAGCATTGAGTGCAGTCAAATTGACCGCTAAAATCTGACCTGAAAAGTGGTGATCGAAAAATTCTACATCAACCACTTGGTTAACTGAAAGAATATTATATTCTCACTTCTGCATATGGAACTGGCTCTTATGAAGCAATTTGTTAAAGCTTTTTCAATAGGACGGAGTTTCAAACACACATTATTTCGGCATTTCCTAGCCTGTTATGTGAAAAGATAAAGACTGATGTGTTTGATGGTCCACAGATTTGGCAGCTCGTTAAAGGTGAATATTTCATTTGAACAATGACAAAACTTGAAAAAATGTGTGGTAGGCTTAATTTAGACACCACCTGTTTCTGGGAAAGGCCTAGCTCCATACACTCGATATCACAGAATATTAAGTCTATGACACGTACACATGCACAGCTTCGTTTCAAGTCTGAACAACTCCTTTTGGAGAGAGCACTTTTTGCAGTGAATAAATAAATTTAAACTTCCTTGTTTAGGTATGGCACACTGTAAAATGAAAGTATTAAACAAACAGGTGGACTAGAATAAGACTTCCAAGATAACTGACCCTTTTAAAGCCGTGCCACTCCTCTGCAAAGTGTTTTGTAAAGTGTTGAGACAAATTTTGAGAATTGTGTGCACAAACATGAAAACTCGTATGCGGAAAGAGTAAGTGGCTGTTACATGGCAACATAATCATTGCTAATAAAAATAGACTACAAAAATAGCAAGATGTCAGTCAGTAAGTAAAGCAATGAAGATAATTACTAACTCCATGTCTTTTCCCTACAAGATTTATTCTAGGTAATTGCTGCACATCATAAGTTTTTCATGTTTTGTCACTAATTCCACATACATTTCATCATCATATTATTAAGAGCTGTTTAAATATCTCAGGTTCATATGGTGTGTCCCACTTTACTACTGAAGAGTTTCATTTGTTGCCATCTACATGTGGCAGCCACTGAACTTTCGCATTTAATGCAAAATCCATTTTATTACCCTTTCCTTTTTCGAGTCGGCACACACTGTGTACTAGAACAACAGTAGTTTGCCTTCTTTTCTTCAATTTACTTTTGATCACACACTCATAATTTTCACAGTAGACATTTTCGTCACAAGCATCAAGGGGAGTTGGAACACCCTATCCTGACCATGTTAAATTTAGTGTCTTGGCTTCCCTGTATTTCAGGAACCACTGTAGCCATTGATATGAAACTTTTACAGGACATTAAATTGTGTGTTCTGTGTCTACTGAACTACAATAATTACATTACAGCCACTGCTTGCGGAAATACAGTTTTTTAATTACTTGGTTAAAATTTTGTGTACTTTTTGTACTTTATCTTAAATAATTTCAATTATACATAATATTATGTTCTTATTTTAGTTCAGTAGACTCACAATATGTATGTTATTAGTCACTGAAAACTTTAATACTCTGCTCGAAGTGGTTTCTGAGATTTAGGGGAAAATGAAACAGAAAATGTTAATTTTCAGGAACGGCTTCTACAGTATCAAAAGACTGTCACTCACTTAATATATGCGTAATTCTTTCTTTTTAGTTACTCAGAAGCATCCTCCACCATACTGTATATCATCCTCTTGATCTTTTTCCAAGTTTTTTCTTCTTTCTGGACTCCTTAGTGGCCAACTGTGCTGCATACTCTGCTTTGTCAATGCGAACCTTGTCCATCTGTTAAAGTTCTTTGATGCAGTTTGCTCCAGGATTAATTCCCATATGCTGTAGCACTTTCACCCTATCAATACTGCCACCATTGAAAGCAATAACAGCATCACTGTCCCGCTTAGTTTCTTCATTCAAACCAAAACATTTTTTGCTAAGTGAGTACATATAAGATTACTGAACGATTCATTGGGATTTTGTGTCTGACAATGCAGACACTTCTTCAGTAATTCAGGATTTGCCAGGTCTCTGTAAATAGGTTTTATGATATCCATGACTGCTGCTGGGATGGAATGTTTATGGCCGCATGAACTGTTCAAGTACTGGGCATTGCACCGTGAATCAGGTCCAGGAGGGCAAAGGTGGTGTACTGGTGTTTTATCAGTTGACAGTCTGTGGAAGAAGGTAGCCCATACTGCCTGCTTCATTTTCAACAGATCCTTAGTATTATTTCTTATGGCCATTCCATAATACTGCTGTAGTTCATCAGTCATTTTGTCTGTCAACCTGCCACTTATGGTTTTACCATCAGAAAGTTTCTTGTCTCTCAAACTTTGTTTCAACTTCCTCAACCTGATGCCCATCCTCTTCTGGAGATGACCGATACAAACATGTAATTTAACCTTTATAACACAGCAGTCCACTGGCTTCTATATGAAGAATTGCTGATTTTATTACATCTCGAAGTAATGCACATAAAAATTTTAACATTTCCAACCGTTGTAGATTATATTACAAAAAAAAAAAAAAAAGAAAAAAAAATTCTCATGTGAGGTATACACTCGTGTGTGTGTGTGCGCGCGCGCGCGCACATCCACACATATGTATGTGTGGATGGATATGTGTGTGTGTGTGTGTGTGTGTGTGTGTGTGTGTGTGTGTGTGTGTGCGCGTGCGCGCGCGAGTGTATACCTGTCCTTGTTTCCCCCTAAGGTAAGTTTTTCCGCTCCCGGGATTGGAATGAGTCCTTACCGTCTCCCTTAAAACCCACATCCTTTCGTCTTTCCCTCTCCTTCCCTCTTTACTGATGAAGCAACCGTTGGTTGCGAAAGCTTGAATTTTGTGTGTATGTTTGTGTTTGTTTGTATGTCTATCAACATGCCAGCACTTTTGTTTGGTAAGTTACATCATCTTTGTTTTTAGATATATTTTTCCCACGTGGAATGTTCCCTCTATTATATTCACACACACACACACACACACACACACACACACACACACACACACACACACATATATATATATATATATATATATATATATATATATATATATATATATATTCGGAAAATTGCAAATTTTATAATGATATAAAAAAACCAAAAATGTGAAAAAAAAAAAATTTCCGTTCTAACTCCTCTTAACACTCCTGTTGTAAAAACTTCGATTCAATTTTAGCTCTCTGAGCTACTGGGGAAATTACTGAATCAGCCAGCTATGATTTTTGACATTAGTATTGCTTACAATGTCTATTACCTTTTCCAAAGATCGACTGTCATCATGGCGTTCTTGTTTTTATATTATAGCATTATGAAAGGGCATGCAAAAGCTGTTCCTGCAGCTGTTGAATTGCTGTAATCTCCTTAGTTTCTGACCATGTGATTCTGTTAAATGAATAATCATTTTTGCTGTTATTGTAAGTAAAGTATGCAAAACTATCCGTATGGAGTCCACTCCTAATAGTACCCAAAACAGTAGTTCACATAACAAAATGACCACAGTCAGATACCCTTATAGATTTTATCGATATGCTAAGTTGTCTTTTATGGCTTAGCAAGGCCATTGTATTTTACAATCATCAGTGCTGTTCACTATGAGAAGATTAGGCCAGCAGCTGGGGCATATGAGATCAGTCTAATTTCTAGCATCTTGTGTTGAGGCTAGTGAGTCACCACTCTTCAACCGGTAGCAGATCATCATATTGTGACATGTTTAGCCTGCAAGTAACCTGCATTCCATACCATTGCTTGCCCTCCGGTGGAGTGACTATTCAGAAATAACTAAATAACCACAAGCGACGACGGCAGACAGGCTTTGTGCTGAGCAGGTACTAATGGTTCTTAGTGAAGACCATATTTGTGTTAGTTGGAGTTGTTCACCACCCTGCTTGATAAAGAGAGCCAGAATTAGTTTAAATTTAACATTGTGCAAAAAAAAAAAAAAAAAATATCCCAGACTGTGTTTTGAAATATATGTTCTACAGAATTTTATCTGAACGCTGCATGTATGTTGTAGTTTATACTGGTAAGTATAAGCAGAATTCCATTAGCTGCAATGTTTTATTTATAGACTGTACTCTCAAATTCGCGTACCTAGTGCATTTACAATGTATATTCAACCTTGAGGGCAGAGGAGCAGATATGCTACCGAAGTCCTCATCTGCTCAAACTCCCTCAGAGCCCTTCATGTTATCTGTCATGTGTACCCAGCAGAAACGTATTTTCAGATGATCCACAACATGCCTATAGAGGCAGGGCAAGGAGCTGTCATTCTGCTGGGTATCAGGACATGGGGAAAATGAGGGTAATGAAGCAGTTACGGATGCATGTGTGGAGAACGCAATTTTCTGGTGTCTGCCTCTATATGTGCTTATACTTTGCTGTCAAGATGCAGGATCCTGTGTCTGTGTGTGAGCGAGTGTTGGTTATAGTTGAGGAACAACAAGCTGAGGTTGGGGGGGGGGGGGGCGCACAAGAAAAAGTACTTTCTAGGTGCAATTGCGTAGGGCACTGTCCTGGGATGCGTGGATTCCTCCTATGATGAGAGGGCTCACCAGCGTGCAGTACTTGCAGTGTACCAATCACTGTACATCACATTGTAATTGAATGTATTTCTGTAATCAAGAGTCAAAGGCTGCATTTGTATTACCAACTGATCTGCCCTCTATTTTAGGAGATGCTGAAATGAATGTGGTTCATGTTTTAAGGTTCTGTGTAATCTACGATATTAGACATAGGTTATTAAGTAGAAGATTTTAATATACTTTAAGTATGGCTGGTGTTCATATTTGTGCATAGTCATCAGCCTGCGCCCTTTATATTATTTTGCTATTGCGTAGTTATAATCTGTATTTTAGCACTGAGTTTTGTAGAAGTATTTGGTTTTGTGTGTGTGTGTGTGTGTGTGTGTGTGTGTGTGTGTGTGTGTGAGAGAGAGAGAGAGAGAGAGGAGCAGAGTGCATGAAACTCATTTCATACTAGCTGACAAACCCAGCAGTGTTGTGCTAATTTTCTATTAGAAATGAAAGCAAAAAATGAACTGTGTTTGTAGTGAAATATTGAAAAAAAAATTTTTTTTTTCTGTGTATTCGTGAAAACACCTTCGAAATTCTGAAGTAGTCATACAAAGAAATATGCATAATATACAAATGTATAAGTACTGTATCAAAATTAAGAAACATGATTGTGGATGGTTTTTGTATGCTGATTCACAGCTGTCTTCTGTGTCTACAACTCAATTTTGTAAATGTCCCTATGGCAACACCTCTCACAGCTCCATAGATGTCTTATCGTTTTTGCCTAGAGCCATATGTGCTTCACAGTTGAAAGCTGTCAAAGATGCTGCCATATGTCAGGGGCTTTCTGAGGTTGAGTTGACTGAGTGTCTCTTAGCGGTAAAGAATAAGTGTGTTACAATTTCACACATGATGTGGCATTGTTTTCGTGGATCCTGGCATCTTGATGTTTGACGTCAAAATCTCTTGTACTGTGTGTGGTACAATTGTATACTTTTGTAGGTGCATTTAGCAACATTTGCGAATACTGCCCATGAAATTCATTGCATATGCAGTCAGAAGCACAGAAATAATATATTTAAATGTCATTCATGATGTGGCAATTTCTCACGTGCCTCATTATTCATATATACATATATGATCTTCACAAATTAACGTTGCCATTAAATATCTACAATTCTGTATGTGAGTAATAAAAATTTTATTTTGTCGTCCATAGAAAAAACTTGGTTGGATTAACCCTGCAAGAAAGCTGGTGGATGTTGCCTTGCAACGATGGTCAGAAAATCAGATGAGAGCTGATAACACTAGTGTAATTGCGGTGATGTTAGACCATCCCCTTGAGGAAGTAAGTTTCATCTGCAATATTTTTATAACAGTTTTGTTCAATGTAATAAAACACTTTCTGTGTTTCTTACGAATTATAAATATATAAAACATTTAGTCGTATGGGAACAAGAGAAGTTTTTCCCCTTCCTCCAACCTGTGAAATGGCCCATCCATCTAGTTAAGGGACCTACAATTTGAGGGGATTAGAGTTATAATTATGTATCTATAAAATTCTTGTTTGAGATGAACGCAACAAAAATTTTATAATAGTAGAAACACTATCACTGCTTCCACCAAATTCATATTGCTGATAATTGTGATAGCTCATTGTTTTTAGTGTTTGTTTATATTCATTCTGCAATTCCCAGCTTTAACATTAAGACAGTGGTGAAGCAGGTATGTCAGTATGGCCAGATTGTAGATAGTTCATATGACTCTAAACCCCCAAATTTGAGTAGAGATTTGAAACACTGTTTCATGTTTCTCACTTCAGTATCTCATTGCCTAAGATTGCTCTTAATACTATGCCATCTGGCGACACCACAGTGGCATCGTGCACGAAATAGTGGTCAACAGCCGGTGACACAACAGTTGTGTCGTGTGCATAGCAGCGCTCAGTGGCCGGCGACAACACAGTGGTGTCGTGGACATAGTATAGTGCAGTGACTGGTGACAACACTTTAGTATCTTTTGCATTCTGTTTGTGTTTTGTTTAGGCAATAATAAGTTATACACGTCAAAAAGTATATGCCCTTTCATCATGGCAGACGAAAAGAGATGATACAATTATTTACGATGAATCCACGGACGTCTTGGCTGACGTTATGGATGACGTGGTCGAGTGGGAAGGACACATTGAATATAAAAAATATGAAAGTGAAGCAGAATCGCCAGAAGATAGTGAAATACGCCCAAGAAGAATTCGGCGAACGCTGCGGTTGCCAATTGATTCAAATGAATCAGAAGACAACACTGCACGGTGGTCAGACTTTGATTTACCTAGGACCAATAATAAATTTGAAGGACCTCCCGGTCCAAACATATTTCCCAAAGATACACAGAGCGTTGAGGATATCGTAGAATTGTTTATGGGGAACGATCTATTTTAATATATTAGCAACGAAACCAACAAGTACTTCAGTCAAAATTGCAATAGAAGAAACTGGATTAAAAAATGCCAAATTTGTTGACGTTACGGGACCCGAACTTAGAAAATGGTTTGGGCTTGCTATCCTTATGGGAATCGTGAAAAATCAAGGATTGATGATTATTGGTCAACAAATTTGGTGTCACACACACTGATATGTCGCAAAACGATGTCCCGCAACCGATTCAGACAAATATTATCATTTTTACATTTTTCTGACAACAACAATAAACCGGATAATTGCGACCGGCTTTTCAAAGTGCAATTCATAATTTATTATTTTTCCAAAAAGTTTAAAGGAACCTTTAATCCAAGTCAAAACATCTCATCTGATGAAGGAATGATACCGTGGCGTGGACAGTTAAATTTTAAAGTTTACTATTCGTCAAAAATTACGAAATATGGCATACTCTTTCGGATGCTGTGTGATTCAAGTATGGAATAAATTTCCTCATTCAAGATATATAGCGGAGCTAGACAGCCTTTAGCAAAAACAGTGATAGAACTATAGACACCTACTTATGGAAAGTGGCATCTCTACATGGATAATTATTGTAACAGTGTAGAACTTCCGGAGAAGTTACTTGAAAAGAAAATTAGAGTTTGTGGAAAGATACAGCAAAATATAGGATTTCCGGAAAAATTAAAGCACGCAAAAGTCCAATGTGTTTGAAGCTTGTCATCAGCTGACAGGTGAAGTACTCGCACAGGTATGGAGAGCTTCGAAAACTAAAACGATACAAATGATCTCTACAATACATAATGTCACTTTGACTGTCACTCAAAGAAAATGTAGAAAAACCAATTACACAATAAAAAACCTGAAAGTGTATTAGACTACAACATATACATGAAAGGAGTGGGTAGGACAGACTAATATTTGAGTTATTGCCCTGTATACAGAAAAACTATAAAGTGGTCAGAAAAGGTATGTATGTACCTCTTTAACTGCGCGTTATTTAATGCGTTCCGCACATGGCAATATTTCAATACAGACCAAAACAGTCTCCGAATTCCCAATTTTTAAAAAAATTGAAAGTGACCGATTAGTGGATAAAAGACCATGCTCCTGCTTATGAGCAAACCTTGGGGGTTGCCACTACATCGCGAACATCTCATGATCCGGTTGACAGACTTTGCAGTCACATAAAGCAACACCAGCTAATACTTATTCCCAAAACAAATAAACGAAAACGGAGGAACTGCAATGTATGTTCCAAAAACAAAAAAGGAGAACAACAAACTTAATGTGCAAGTCTTGTGGAGTTGCGTTACATCTTGGAGACTGTTTTGCTGCATATCATACGAAAGAGAAGTATAAAGTACCAAAGATAATGCAAATAAACAAATATATGAAACAAACAAATTATGCATTTATTTACGTGTGTATATCTTCGAAATTGATGAAAGTAGGGGAACAGGGTTGTGATCTTAGAGAACTAACGACGAGATTAGTAAAACTTAACAATTTATAGTCTCCCAATAATGTCAAAAATGGCCGGCGACAAGCCAAGTAATCCGAACTAGTGCTGCCGGTGCCAGGCGAATACATTTGTACGAGACGTGCGGACGGCAAAGTGTTAAGTACCTGAAATGTTGACAAGTTAGTATTTCTCCTCATGATGGGTGGTTTATGAGTTTCAGGCTCTACATATTACTGCTTCTTCACTTACATATTGTGTGTTAATTGCGCTACTTAATTTTTGTGTACAATAAAATTTTGCTGACACTCTTAAGAGTGTGTGTGAATCCCATATTGAAGCATAGAGACATCTTAAGCAGAAAGTACCATAGCAGCTACTTCTGTAAGAAATAATGTAAATATGCATCTACATAAAGAGATGGCAGATAAAAGAAATGTGTGCAGTTACAAACAAATTTTAATCAAATTGTTTAATAAAACACAAACTACTACTACTGGAGCACAGAAATTAAATGTTAAAAGTTTTGTATATTGTTAAGCATACAGTTCATGTCAAGCAGATTCAATGCATCTGCAAATCATTCTAATTGAATACCATACTAATCTCATCCAAGACTTCATTTTCAAAGGAACAGGCTTATATTTGCATTCCATCTCTGATTGTCAACATAATCATCTTTTGCATCATTGAGATAGCTTAACATTATCACCAGCTGAAAAAAAGTCTTTAAAGGAATTTCACCAACTTATTGTGACCTGCCTGCCAGCCTTCATCATTGGAATCTTCAATATCAACAATTATCCTTCCACATGTCTGTTATAAAAAATTTATGTAGTCAGTTGTGCACGCTATAGAAACTGTTTTCTCGAAAACTGCAATTGACTAACAAATCCACCTCAAAAATTCTGGCCTTCTAAAAATATTTTTGTTGATTTCGTTCTGCAGGATCCCATCCACACAGCTGAAATAAAAGTGCATGAGACATTCCGTAGCTTTGCAGATTCCAGGGAATGAGATGCTTACAATGCAGTTTTTCTCACTAGTAATTCCTTGATCCATAAGTGGGAGTTTTTTTTCTGATTTTATTGGGAGGAAGGAAAGGAAGACACACACACACACACACACACACACACACACACACACACACACACACACACACACACACACACAATTACGCATGCACAACTGCTGCAAAACTACGCTTTTTATAGACAGCTGTCTATAAAAAGCATAGTTTTGCAGTTTCCTTTGATAATTGCTTTTAGCCATGTAACAAAGGCTTGTCACAGATTCGTGTATTCAGGTGACAATTTAAGCATATGTTTGTAGCATTGAGGATTTGCAGCTTTAACAGTTGTGATCATGTTGTTTCTCTATCATGTCTGCAATGTCACAAGTGAGTACCGTCACGCTGTCTTTGCTGAGCTTTCCACCATGGAAAGTTTTATTTTGTATTGTGGAAGACTTGTCAGGCACAAGTTTGAAAATGGGTACAAATTCATTTACATTAAATATGCTACACTCTTCATAGCATCCCATTTTTCCTTGTAGTAACATTGCCTTCATACAGAGATTTGGCTTCACAAACCAAATTGTGTGTGAAGAGTTCCAGTGTATCCCTTAAACTTATTGAACTAATCTGTAGATAGATTTAGTAACATTTTTGGTTTTCATTTTCCTCATTCTGGAGCCATAGCTTGAATTACTGCTCCACTTAGAGTGATTGACATAGAGCTAACTTAGTGTATCCATTGGATTAAAACATTTTCTTTCTCAGTATATACCCAAGCTTTCACTGTCTGGCGCTTCATTGGCACTTCACAAGCAATTTTTTCAAGGTCGTTCAGTTTGTTGACAGTACCTTATTTGAATTCCTCTCATAATACTGTTTTTTGAAACTTTGGAAGTAGGCTTCGATGCAATAGTTGATGTCTACCTTAAAGTGTCCATGAGTTGAGGTCTTTCAGCATATTCAAGATTATCAAACAAACCTGTGACCATTCATTCTACTATTATGCGTTACACATTCCTGGTTAGTCTTATTTGGTATGGGTCCCATACAGTTCAGCAAATAGTTTACCGTAGGTTGTACGAGTTTAGGCAATTTCCTTTTTAGATTGATTGCATTTTCCAAGTGTCCTACTAATGAAGTCTGCCACCTGCTTTACTTAACACTTGAGTTTATGAGGTTATTCTGTTTTCCATCTCTACAAATTGTTACAACCAAGTATTTTTATGAGAACTGATTCTAGTTTTGACGCATTGACATTGTAGTCATAAGAAACATAAGTCATGTTTGCTTACAGTTTTAAGAAATTGGTAACCAAGCCCGAACATAAGTTGTGCCACAGTGCTGTGTTCAAAATACTGCACCCAAGTATAAATTGGGTCACGATTTGCTCGATGTGAGCCACCAGTCGCTAAAAAACTGCACTCATTTCATAGGAGAACAATGTATAGGCATCTCGCTACCTGTCCTTTGGCAGTTGCTGCCTTCTGTGGTCAGTTTCTAGAATTACATAGAAAGAAACATTAGCGAACCTAACAGTTGCTGTTGTGAATCGCTGAGCCAATAACTGATTATGATGACATAATTTTGGGTGTGTACACATTAGGCTTCACAGTTGGCTGTAATTCTGCTACAAATACATCATATTTCTTGAGTGAGGAAATAATTTTGAAACCTCGAGAAGATTAAATTTGCTCAATAACTCAACTCGCACTTTTTGAAAGGGTGGTGGTGATAATTCCTGGTGTAGTAGTAGTAGTAGTAGTAGTAGTAGCTTTATTCATCTGTAGATCCTTTTTTACAAGGTTGTAGGACATGTCAAAGTATTTACAAGTTTATACCAAATAAATTAAAATAAGCTAATTCGTATACACATACACATACACTTACAGACTTCTAGTTAGACAATCATTAGATTTACTCCTGGTATACAATACTTTCTTTACAAATAACTTATTAGATAATGTAATGCCACACTGTTCACTCATATCTCACTACCAGTCACTGCACGCGCTATACACACATTGTTTCATAACACTTTATATAGACACACACACACACACACACACACACACACACACACACACACACACACACGCTAGTGATCTCTGGGCCATTTTCTGTACTGCAACTTCCCATTTGCTATACAGAAAGACTGAGTCAGCATCCTTCTATAAAAAGTGAGATGTTGAGGTGTTAGTATTGTGCTACCCATAGATTGGGGGTAAGTTTTTCTAGAAAAGGAAAAAAGAAGGGAAAAACATAGTGTGAAGGTGTTATGTGGAATGTTGGGTGTTTTATAATTATTATTTTTATTTATTTGTATAACTTTTTTTTAACCAAACCCCAACTCTGTTTTGTCTAAGTAATCCTTCAATGTATAAAATATATTGCATAACAGGTACTTTTTAGCTGCCTTTTTAAATAAGTGTATTTTTGCAATTCCCTTAATCTCTTTTGGTAATTTATAGTACAGTTTTATTCCTTGGTAGAAAAAGCTGTTTTCAGTTTTATGTAAATTTTTTCTTGGTAAATGTAATTATTTTAAAATTTATAGACTGTCGAAGACTAAAGTAAACATGAAAAATTAATCTTAAAGCTTGATCTTTTTTAGTGTGTGTTACTCCTTACAATATATCAATTACATATGTGTCAGTAATGCTTTAAATAATGACATAAATGGCTGTCTTTCTAGGCCCAAAATTCTTGTAAGTGGCCAGTCTTCAAAGTGTTAAGGTCTCCAGTATTTTTCTCATGTATAAAGACATGAAGGACTCAGTTTGTCATTTGAAGGTTCATATTACAATACCACTTATAATTTTATATGCTCATAAATATTCTGTCAGTAAGGTGGTGAACATGACGTTTTAGATCTTGTGAATACATTATATCCTTAGATTATTATACATTTTTGTACAATAAAATGTACCCTTTTCCTATTGTCTGTAACAGGCGTGGGCAATCTTTCGTGACCTAAAAGCCTATTTCGTGTTCTTATTTAAGCTCGTGGGCCAGCTTATCACGTGATGTGACACCAGCATTTCTATTAATAGGTTTGTTTATAAACAAATCTTCTTCTATCAGTCACAATTTTTCTTTATTTTGTTGCTTGAGTTGTCTCTTCTCTGCTTTTGCTAACGTCCCATTTCTAGGGATCCAGATTCTGATGACTTCAAAACCTTTCTCCAGAATCTCACAGTTTTCAAAGTTCTGTACTTCCTAGTAAACTACTGTATCGACAGCAAATAGTCATAATCAGAAACAGTGATGGCTATAATGTACTGCCTTGTGATATACCTTTCTCTATTGTCGCTACCTCCGATCTGAAGTCTCATACCTTCACACTCTCTTTTCTGTGTTGTAGATATTCTGTCATCCAGCATACTACTCTTCCATCCCAGCCCTTGCAGTTTTGTTTGCAGTACCATGCCACTTACCTTATCTAAGGCTTTGGAAAGATCAGTGGCTGTGCAGTCAAATTGCCGCGTCCTGTCAGCCACTTCCTACTGAAAGCCAACTAGCTATGAATCACATGAAAGCTGTGTTGTGAATTCATTTTGTCTCTTAAACCAGTGCCCCACTTCCCTGCAAACATTCATTGTACAGGGTGTCCCACAGAAATTCAGTACGCATTATATCCAACTTTCAAGTAACAGTGAACTAACTAAAAAAGAATAGGCGAAAGGAACATTAAAAACAGTTACTTGTTTAGAAGAGATGCTGGAACTCATGATCATGGGCGTCCAGGCACTGCTGACTTCATGTGACACCGCTGACTTCATGTGACGACATTACTGGCAACATGCTGTAATTCTGCAGGTGTGATATTAATTTCTGTGGTAATGTTGCATTTAAGATCGTCTGTTGTATGAGGATTGTAAGCATACACTTTGCTTTTTAGTGTGCCCCATAAATAAGTCACACAATGTTAAGTCTGGGGACCTTTACTGACGTGCTTGTCTGCATATGTTAATTGTGTGTAGAAAGAGTCAAAGAGCTCTTAAATGTGTTGCAATGTTTCAAAGTGCAATTGAAAAATATGGGGCCAATAACAAGCATGCTGGACAGTGCATGCCAAATGCTTATCTTTGAGTGGAGAGGGTCTTTGTGCAGAATTTGTGGGTTGTCCTTTGACTGTTATCTGCAATTTTGTTAGTTTACATAATCTGACAAATGAAGCCAGGCCTCATCTGACATGAAGTAAAGCAAGGGGTCCAAGTAACCATTAGCAAGTGATATTAAAAGTCAGTCAAAATAATGAACTCTTTATCTCCTGATACTCAAATTTCGGCTATTGCACAACACTCGCATGAAAGGCTGTTACTTTCATGTTATTTAGTACATGATGACACAATGTAAGAGATACACCAGCCTTATGCGATAACCTCCTTCCTGACTTCTGGTACTTCTTATGTCCATGCGAATTCTGCCTGGAGTTTCAGGGTCCCTCAGTGTCTGTCACCTATTCCTCTGCTCATTCTGAACAGATTCTACGACTCTCTGTATCTTGTACCGATCGTGAATAGTGCTGGTTATGGGAAGTTTCCTACCAGGACACTTCACTTGAAACATTTATTTACATTCCTTGATGGAGCCTGTGTTAATGTAACACTTCACTGTATCAATTCACAGTTCTAATGCAAACTGCGCCAGTTCTCTAACTGCATGAGCTGCTCACAACTACTGATGTGTGAACACACACAGCTGCACTCAACTTTGCATTAAAATGCAGTGTAGCCAACTTTCGAGACACTGTTGCCACTTCACAGGAAATTCAACTAGAGATAATTAATCGGTATGTGAGGTATGCTGGTTTTAAGTGGGACACCCTTTATATTTATCGATGGTCTCTCAGATATTTTACTTACATTACTGGTTAACTGATCTGCAGTTTTTGACATTGTCTCTTGTCCCTTGTTCCTCTCCCCTTGTATACAGGTGTTACTACCTCTTCTTTCCATTCATCTGAGAGCACACTATTATTTATAAAGAACTCAAACAGGAATCTTAGGTCAGGCACAGTGCACACTCAAGAATTTTTAGTATTTCTCCACTTATGCTGTTCACCCCTGCTGCCTCCCTTGCACCTATTGCAGTGATTGAATGTAGTAATTGAATTACCAGTTTAATTGCTGTAAACTGAATGAACTATTTTCTATTGCTTGTCCTTGTAGGTAAAGGAAAATTGTGAACATGTAGAGACTAGCAACACTCAAACTGCTGGTGCTTCGGTTTCACGAAAGGGGCCACAGCAGCGTTGTGCTGATGGCATCAGAGAAACTGATAAAAATTCCAGATTGCCATTTGCCACTCCTGGTGAATGGGTTGGGCCTCCACCTGTAGCTGCAAGAGTGAAAAATGAACCTTCATGGAGTCCTGTTGATGGTGACGTTGATGCCTCTGTAGTCCCTCCAGCAGTGCGAGACACTAGTTCTGTGGCAGAAGATACAGCTGGTCGTGTTGTGAAAGTTGGAGATTCACTTTGCAGGTATGCTGAAAGTTTTGGGAATGTAGGGGAGTGTGGAAAACTGAATTAAGATCATTGCAGTTGCAGAAGACTTGCACCAAGAATGTAATATGCAGGAAAAAAAAACTATTAATTATTACTAATTACATAAGTTAAATACTGTCTTTTGAGACTATAATGAAAGTCTTGTTAAAACCAAACGTGTTCCCCTTTATTTTAAAACATCTTCAGTGGTCACTGTAATGATGTTTTTTCCTTGCTTGCTTTTGTTTGCTTGGATCACCAACCCTTCTCACACTTTAAGTTACTGGTGTAAACTGTACGATCTTTAATCTCAGGTTTTTTGTTGCTTATGTCATTCTTTCTTGCTTATGTCATTCTTTCTTGCTTATGTCATTCTTTCTTGCTTATGTCATTCTTTCTTGCTTATGTCATTCTTTCTTGCTTATGTCATTCTTTCTTGCTTATGTCATTCTTTCTTGCTTATGTCATTCTTTCTTGCTTATGTCATTCTTTCTTGCTTATGTCATTCTTTCTTGCTTATGTCATTCTTTCTTGCTTATGTCATTCTTTCTTGCTTATGTCATTCTTTCTTGCTTATGTCATTCTTTCTTGCTTATGTCATTCTTTCTTGCTTATGTCATTCTTTCTTGCTTATGTCATTCTTTCTTGCTTATGTCATTCTTTCTTGCTTATGTCATTCTTTCTTGCTTATGTCATTCTTTCTTGCTTATGTCATTCTTTCTTGCTTATGTCATTCTTTCTTGCTTATGTCATTCTTTCTTGCTTATGTCATTCTTTCTGTTCTTCTATGCATATGTGGTTCATTTTACCGCACATTACTTCACTAACATAAATTATATTAACGTTTTTATTTTGTGAAGAACCATTGCCATCTCACCATTTCATGTGCTTTGTTTTTGCTATCTGAATTAGTATGTCCAGCTCCTTATTACAGTTGTTTGTCAAGTAGTACTGTGATAAGTTTGTAGAGCATACATCTGGGAGCTGATTCTATGTGTGTTTAGATGCTTAGTGTAGTATTGTGTATGTTGCGATGTTTTTGCTGTAAGTTGTGAATGAGTGTTGGTTATTTTTTGTTGTGATCAGATGCTATCAGACGACAGTGTGGTCATGGTGCACCCGATCTCATTCGTCAATTTTTGACGGATGCAAGCAGGTTAGGTTAGGTCAGAATCTAGTCCAGGGCTGGGCAAATACAGTTTCGCAACCACGGGTGCTCGCAGATGTCCACAAGGCCTGCCCGCGGCTCTCCCACCAGCCAGCAGTACCCCCACCATCTACTTGCCTAGCCACGTACGTCACTGCACCGTGCGGAGCCACTAGGTCCGTTTACTTACCGCCGTTTTATCGCATTCGGTGTTTGTGATAAAACAGAACTACTAGGTGGAAAATGGCTTTGGAGGAATTAAAATCGTTGAAACGTAAGTCCTTTGATCTGTAATCCGCAGTGGGAAGAAGAGTACTTTTTATTGGAATGCAAAGCTGACCTCGGTAAATGATTTGCAATGCAACATTGTCTTCATGGAAGAAGTACAATGTGAAGTGACATTATCAACTGCTTCACGAGAAGGGTATAGTCTGTTTCAATAATGAAGAAAGAAAAGCCAGTCTTGTCAAACTGAAATGGAAAAAGGAGAAAGACTTACGAATGCAAGTAGATAATTATGACTTTGATTCACATTATTACTGTTATTAATAATATGTTATGTGCATTTTCCATCATTTTTATCTTTTCCTGTAAATATTTAATGTACGAAAACCTCATCATCCACAATGATGCAGCGATGACACTAAGCTATCATGTAGCTCTTATAATAGCTAAAACAGAACGGCCCTTCGGTGTTTGAGAATTTGTGAAAGAATGTTTTGTTACTGTCACAACAGTTTTGTGCCCAGCATGTCTTCCTGTTTTTGGAACTGTTCCTTTTTCACGGAGAATGGTTTGCAGGTACATTGTAGAAATGGCACACAATGTGGAAGGTCATATGAGAAACAGGATCAAAGATTTGGTGTTCTTTTCATTAGCATTGGATGAAAACACTGATGTATGTGATGTTGCTCAAATTGCAGTCTTTTTGCGAGGAGTTGATGTTCAGTTTAATGTGATTGAGGAACTCCTCGATTTAATGCCAATGTGTTAAAAAACAATGGCCAACAATATATTTTCGCACATTGAACATATAGTAGAGAAATACGAGCTGTGTTGGGAAAAACTTTCATAGATTGCGACAGATGGGGCTTCTGCAATTATTGGTCGTAATTCTGGTGTCATTGCTTTTATGCAAAAAAATGGGTGAAAGCCGTCAGTGTTCAGCGGGAACTACCAGCAGTGCATTGCGTTCTTCACAGTCTTAGTTTGCTAGCAAAATGTGCCAAACTAGTTGGCGTCATGGACGTGGTTATAAAAAGTTAACATTATCAGATCGCAGAATTTGGGACACAGACAATTCAAATTGTTCCTGGCAGATCTCTAGTGTGAATATGGCGATTTTTGTGAAGTACACTGGTTGAGTGGAGGTGTTGTTTTAGAACGATTTTTTAATTTACCTAAAGATACGGCGTTATTCATGGATGCGAAAGGAAAACCGGTGCAAGAATTGGACGACTCTCGGTGGATTTTAGACCTTGCGTTTTTTATCTGACGTAACCAAGCATCTGAATAGTGTGGATGAAGCTTTGCAAGGTTGAAATAAGGTAATTAGCAAAGTGTTTGACACTGTTTTGGCTTTCAGGAGAAAACTGCTTTTGTGGGCAAAGCAACTGTCAGCAATGTCGGCTGTACACTTCCCGAGCGTTGCACTGGTTGTTAGTGAAAACAATTCGGAGCAGGAGGGGCTCAAAGAAATTTTTGATGGCTTTGTAACGATGTTACAGTCTCTAGTGGGTTTGAAGACTTAAATTGACTGGAATGCGATGTCAACCTATTTGTGACTCGTTTGGCAGTTAATGTTGAAAATGTGCCTTCCGAAATTCAGTTGGATCTCATAGACTTTCAATGTAAACGTGTGCTGAAGGAGAAGTTTCACACTGCAGAAACCTTGGAAAACTTTTACAAATGTTTCACACGTTAACAGTTTCCATTGTTATTTAAAATAGCCGCTCGTGTATATAGTTTTTTTGGAACAACATACTTGAGCGAAAGTATTTTCTCCGCAATGAAACTGACAAAATCGAAGCTTAGGAGTGGTCTTACTGATGCTCATATGACTGGTGCAGTGCACCTAATGACTAGTAATTTCACACCAAATATCGAGATGCTAGTTCACAATCATTGTAAAAACATCCAGGATGATGTAAATTAATGCCTATGTCCTATTCATATGTGGTCTGAACTACATATGTCTGTGTAAATATAACGTAACATTTACAATACAAATCTGTTCGTTTCGTAGTCCTTTATGTCTGTATCCTATTTGGCCATGAAAGTAGAATGCGTTACAATGGTTCAAAACTGTTTCATCTGTATGTGGCCAACCATTGCATGGCACAGGATACACAAACTTCGGGTAAGCACATTTTACTCTTATGTCCCACACACCCATGTTGTGCACATATGATAGGCCCCCGACAACCGTGTACTGGTGCCGAGTTCACGGACACCACAAGCGCATGAAATGACCTCTGAAGTATGCGTGCTGCACCTTCACTACGTACGTTAGCTGGTCCATACTCAGCTGTGTGCGTGATGCGCTCTCGCAGCAGCATCGCCCCCCCCCCCCCCTCCCCCAATGGACAAAAAATTAGTATGGCCTCACTCTAGGAGAATGCATCTGGAATCTGCTCTCACATTAGGAAAATAAATCTTACAGGTTCAGGAGATTTTGGAGGTGGGTATGTTGGCTGTAATTACATGGACCTTCACAGGTTTTGCAGAGCCAAAAATCACACTGGACTGGCTTTTGGGAGCAGCTGAGTTCAATATCAGTGTACTCAATCAGATGCAGTTCTTTCTCTAGTATTCCAAAAAAGTTGAGGCAGATGCTTGGATGTCTCAGTTGAAGAAGAGACAGATGTTCTCCTTCCTGGCCGCATCCAATTGAAACTTTTTTTCTGTAACGACATGTCAAGCGTTTTCCTACCTACCTCTCTCCTTTAACTTATTTTATTTATTTATTGCAAATAATAGTTTACAGTGTAGAAAAAAGGCTAGCTTGCTACATCATAAAGGAGACACATCAAGTTGCAGACTGGCACAATATCATGTGGGATGCAAGCAGCAATCTGGAGGGGGGTGGGGAAGAGGAAGGCATAGTAGTGTATGGGTGGGGAGAGAGACAAATGCTAACTGGTGGAGTGTGCAGGGGACTAGGCGGCCAACAGGTGCAGCGTCAGGAGATTGTAGGGCAGGGAGGTGGGGGGGGGGGGGGAAAAGGAGAGGAGCGGAGAAAGACAGGTTGACGCATTGGCAGAGGGCTACAGAGTGGGAGACGAGAATGGGGAGGAAGACAAGAATGGGGATGAGACGATAGGACAGACGGGGTGGAAGCTGTTTAGTGGAGGGTGTGGAAACAGTATGTTACCTTAAGTTGAGGCTGGGATAATTTCGGGAGTGGAAAATGTGCTGTAAGTGTAACTCTCATCTGCATGGCTCAGAAAAGCTGGTTGTGGAGGGAAGGATCCACATGGCTCGGGTACTGAAGCAGCCATTGAAATAAAGTGTACTATGTTCAGCTGCATGTTGTGGTTTACTTCACTCTTGGCCACAGCTTGTCAGTGGCCGTTCATCCTGGTGAACAGCTGGTTGATAGTATACCGATATAAAAAGCTGTGCAATGATTGCAGCAGAGCTGGTAAATAACTTGGCTGCTTTCATAGTGGCCCAGCCCCTGAGGGGGTAGGATAAACCTGTGACAGGACTGGAATAGGAAGTGATGGGTGGGTGGATTGGGCAGGTTTTGCACCTGGATCTTCAACAGAGATATGATCCTTGTGGCAAGTGGTTGGGATTAGGAGCAGTATAGGGATGTAGTATGATGATGTGAAGGTTGTGTGGGTGACGGAACACCACTTTAGGAAGGATGGGAAGTATCTCAGGTAGGATGTCCGTAATTTCAGGACATGATAATAGGTAATCAAAACTTTTTGTATTGGTATGACTACCAACCAGCTGTCCACCAGAATGAGCAACCACTGCCAAACTGTGGCCAAGAGCAAAGCTGAACATAACACACTTGATTTCAATGACTGCTTCACTACCTGAGCAATCTGGATCCTTCCCTCCGTCACCAGCTTTTCTGAACTACGCAGATGATTGTTATGCTAACAACACATTCTCCCCTCCTATAATTATCCTGGCCTCAACATATGGTAACATACTGTCCCCACACCCTCCACCCAACAGTTTCCACCCTCTCTGTCTTACCATATCCTCCCCATTCATGTCTCCCACCATATTTATTTCCATTGTTGTGCGAATGCATCCATCCCCCTTCGTCCACTCCACTCCTTTTTTGTTACTTTTTTTCCCCACCTCCCTGCCCAACAACCTCATGACGCTGCACCTGTTTACAGTCTGGGCCCTGCAAACTCCACCGTACATCTTTTGTCTCTCCCCCCATCCTTACACTACTATCCCTTCCCCTTCCCCACCCCCTCTAGATTACTGCTTGCATCCCACGTGATGTTGCATTCTGGCCCAAGATGCTGGAGTTGGGGGGGTCGAGCGTGTGTGTGTGTGTGTGTGTGTGTGTGTGTGTGTGTTCACTGACGAAGGCTGTCTCTTTTAATCGTGCCTGCCTGCAATTTGACGTGTCTTCTTTGCAGTAAGTAGCAGTCTACCTTTTCCTACATTGTTGATATTCTTACCTGGAGTTTCCATTGTAAATAATAGTTATATTTATATAAAGCTTTCGTTAAGCACTGTCATTTTCATGCAGTTAATTAAACCAATGTTTTGTCACATATTAAGATTTTACTTGTAACATGTGAGAGCTTGACCTTTACAGCAGCGTATATGAGAAGATACAAATTATTAATTTTATGGGTTTAATTGTGAAAAGACATAATTCATATGATAGTCTCTTTTAAAGGGATATAGAGCTGGACCGTACACTCAAATGGGAAGTTTTCGGTTATTGTGGTCTCCAGTGCATATTGCATGGATGAAGAAACCTATCAGATGACTGATTCAAGAAATGCCATGGACAGACCAAAGGATAGGGTGGGGAATGGGTTCTTGCGGGGGGGGGGGGGGGGGGGGGCAGTTATGGATCAAATAGTCAAGGTGGACTATATATAGTTGTGTGAACAGTAACTCACAGTCTGATTGGAATCCAGGCAGCTAAATTGCATAGGACCAGTGTTACATAGCAATTGGTGGTGGTGGTGGTTATTGCCTATTTCACATGAAAGCACCCAGTGGCTGTTGCCCTCCTATCACAGATGTAGATGAAATTTTGGTATAAGAAAGTATGTTGTAAAAGAAGGTTAAAATATTTTTTCCAGAATTTTTTGATCAAAACTATATTTAGGGAGACCATTTTGAAATTTGAAACTGACATAGAGAGACGGGGTGGCTTTTTAAATTTATTAATCAGTTTTATTCAATTTGGTGTTGCTGGAAAGATAAAATTTTCAGTATAATGCTGGATTTATGCATGCAAATACTTACAAGTCTGTGATGATGATAGCTACTTCTAAAGACTCTTCCCCCCCTCCCCATTCGCCAAAATCATAAGTTACACCATCTTAATTTTTATTTCAGATAATACCTTTACTTTTCAATGTTAAAAAAAGAAAATCAGAAGGGTGTTTTAGCCTTCTTGCTAGGACTCATACACTGAAATAAATCTGTAATGATTGTTGCTTTGAATGGCTAAACAGTAAGATGTGAAACAACAATGAAAAATTCTGAAAAATTCAGACTAGCAGCAGCACTAGAAAACACCGCGTGCGTGCGTGCGTGCGAGCGAGAGAGAGAGAGAGAGAGAGAGAGAGAGAGAGAGAGGTGGGGGGGGGGGGGGGGAGTGTCTCTGAAGGACTTTTTTGTTTTTTGATTTCGTACTTTCTATGTGCCTTTCTGCTCCTGTCAATGATGCCACTTTAGTCGGTAAGTTAAAAAAAAAAGTTTTACGAGTAACGGAAGTGTGCCTGCTGTGAATTGATAGAAGTTTTACAGTTGTTCTCACTTGAACATGCTACACAGCTATTTGTGCTATGTCAGATTTAAATCTTATTTGTCCCCTAACATAAAGTGTTAAAGATCACATAAAGTAGTCATTAACTTTCTTTTTCCTCCTTAAAAATACTTCATAATACATCTTCAACTGATAGGTGTATTAGAGAAAGTTACAAAGATCCAGTCCTTTTCTGCAATGTACTCACTCTTATTTACTAGAAATCATTGTGGCCAACACACATTTTACAGGTTTTGTGTTGGAAGAAAAGTAATACTAGCAAAGAGATTGGTTTGATAAACATGTTATTTCTGAATCGATTTGATACTGAATTACTAAAGCTCTAAGAAGTACTTGTGTAAATATTGACAATGTTTGTTCTCATCAGATACTCCATTTGGGGGCATTTGAAAATAACAAATTTGCTGTGACACTTTCAAGAAGCAGCTTTTAAGAATGCTCAAATAGTCACGGGTGTACTGCCGATCCATAGTGTCCAACGGCCACAATATTCAGCGATCAGAGATGTCACCATTGTCAGGTATGCTGACGAACTGAGCTTCTGGGGGCGGTCGGTCATCTTACATCCCCTCCCCCCTGCGAGGTGTTTTCTCTGTGGCCCGCGGCCGCGTGACGGCGGTTGCTGAGATGCTGGTGTTGGCATCTGTGGTGGTGTCGGTGTAATTGCCTCGTCTGCCCTGGTCGCCCATTCGTTTTCTTAGTGTGTGTGGTTGTCTTTTTTCCCCCCTCCATTAGTCATAACAAAAATGCATTGGATGGAGTTGGTGTACTATTGAATGTCTAGCCACAAGAGCTTGTTCACAATGTTCATATGTCAACACATTTTTAAGTCCAAAAGATCTGTTAACATTTGCCAAAACTCATGTTCCAGCAATACAACAATTTTATATGATAAAATTCATATATATATATATATATATATATATATATATATATATATATATATATATATATATATATATATATATATATATAATAGAGGGAAACATTCCACGTGGGAAAAATATATCTAAAAAGAAAGATGATGAAACTTACCAAACAAAAGCGCTGGCAGGTCGATAGACACACAAACAAACACAAACATACACACAAAATTCTAGCTTTCGCAACCAATGGTTGCCTCATCAGGAAAGAGGGAAGGAGAAGGAAAGACAAAAGGATATGGGTTTTAAGGGAGAGGGTAAGGAGTCATTCCAATCCCGGGAGCGGAAAGACTTACCTTAGGGGGAAAAAAGGACAGGTATACACTCGCGCACACACACACATATCCATATATATATATATATATATATATATATATATATATATATATATATGTGTGTGTGTGTGTGTGTGTGTGTATAAAAAACAAAGATGAGGTGACTTACCGAACGAAAGCGCTGGCAGGTCGATAGACACACAAACACAAACGTGTGTGTGTGTGTGTGTGTGTGTGTGTGTGTGTGTGTGTGTGTTTGTTTGTTTGTTTGTGTGTCTATCGACCTGCCAGCGCTTTCGTTCGGTAAGTCACCTCATCTTTGTTTTTATATATAATTTTTCCCACGTGGAATGTTTCCTTCTATTTTTTATATATATAATGGTTCTATCATTCTGGGAAAAAGAGTGAATAATTTTTTCAAACCACTAAAGGAAAGCAAGCTGCTGATAAGCATGTCTCATCTTCTACTAAATTCATGCAAGTTCACTGCACTTCCAAGCAAGGTCTTAAAAAAAGACCTCTGTTAGCTGCGGCTGTCTGTGATGACAGAACATAAGTGGAGATGGAGAGTTCAGATTCATGAGACCAAGTGGATCTTCCTAACTTGATTCGTGGCCACTTCATAATAATATATGCTGTATCCCCTATGAAAATATTTTAGTGACTTTGCATATTCCTAACACAAGCACCAGTAGCTCATATACTTTTGGATTAGACACAATATTCTCTATTGATAACTTGCTTAAAAGAGTGAACACTTTTTGGAATGTCACCAATGTGTTTTATGTCAGTTGCACACTTAATAATTTACGTTCTTTCTGTTTCAAATCGTTAAAACGGAGCAAACATCCTTCTGATTTTTTTTTATGTTGAAAAATATGATAATGAACAATATGTGAAACAAAAATTAAGATGATGAAACTTGTGATTATGGTGAAAAATCATGAAATTTACAAAAATGTTTAGGTAAGGCTAAAGGCTGTCATTACAGATGTGTAGTGTTTGTAAGCATAATTCCAGCATTGTAATGGTTTTCTATCGTAGTTGATCCTTTTTTTTTTCCCCCGACAAAAGCCAGTTCAATAAAATTTATTTATAAATTAAGTTACAGTGGTTACAAACATACCCATTTTTCCTACAGATGCTATTTTGCGAAAATGAACTGAATTTCAGAATTACCCCATAACCACAGTTTTGATCCAAAAGTTAGGGAAAAATTATTTTAACCGTCTTTCATTATATACTTTGTGACAAGAAGACAACAAGATTTACTTATTTTGTTTGATTTCTAGTGAAATTAATCTTACCTGTTTCATAATTATGGACTTATCACAGCTCCCTTAGACTCTCCAATGCATTGCAGCTTGGTGAAGTTAGAGGAGTGTTGTCTTTCTTTTCATCTGTAAATGTTATGTTTTGGTTGGTAATTGTGAAATTTCAAATACTGATTATGAAGTGTTTTATGGAGTCACGGAAGTCACACATTCGTCTGAACATTCTGAAAATGTAACCCTTAATTGTACATTGCCAGGTCTAGTACCGTCTCCTGATTAGTAGTTTTATTGTAATCATCCTGAATGTAGATCATTGTTACAGTGCTACTAACATGTGTTTAATGTCCCTGTTGCTGAAACCTTGAACACCATTTACTCATATATTCACTGTTGCGGATTCTTGTTGCTGTAAATCAGCTTTGTATCACTGAAGTCTGGTTCCCGTATGTTAAAACTGCACTTAGAACATTGGGCATGAAAATACTATGGATCTTTTGCCATTTCCCAAAAATGATGTAATAAATATTTTCTCTTAAATATGTGTATGTTTGTGTGTTCCTTTTCAACCAAACAATAATGTTCACGCCTGAAATAAGAGAACACTACCGTTACCATTACACAATTGTGTTAAGGTGCAGTACACTGATGGTCAGTATGCAATGGAGCCAGATGTTGAGGAACAGTGAAGGGCCCATAGTTTTGAAATGACTAATATGCTAGTCCTAGAGATATTCAGCACAAAAATGAAATTGTCAGTTTGGCTGAAAACACACCAATATAACATCTACCATGTATTCTTTGATTGAAGATAGTCACAGCTGCCATTCATATGGTAGGACAGATTGCTAGGAAAATAAAATTTTGTATCAGATTTCTGTTGATTCCTTTCATCAGTGAATATTCTGTCAACATTATTTTAGTATACTGTGGAATCATTGCATTTCCAGTTATGCATATACTCAATTTAAATGTTGGGCATGTGTATTACCTTCAGGTTGGACATACAAAAACATTTGCATGTTAGGAACCTTTAAGTTTGCTAAAATAACAGTAATTTGTAGGAATGTAAAAAGAAAAAACTATATGCAGTAACTGCACTTCATGTTACTCTTTTACAGTTATTGTGTCTAATTAGGTTGTATTTTGTTTGTTTCAGTGATCCTGTATGTCTGACAATTAAGGACAATTGTTCAGTGCGAAGAGATGAAACATCTTTGGCTGTGGCACGAGTAGAGGAAATTAAAGTGTGTTCTGATGAAAATAAGGCTACCACTACCACAAAACAACAGGTTACCACGTTTCCAACATGCTACACAGCAAAACTTGAGAATTTTTGTCCGGATTGGCAGCAGACTGTAACGAACAGCTCTTTAAATAATGCCGATAATGATACTGTTTTGGAGGGAAGTAGGGTGGAACCACTCCAGAAAAGTAAGAGGAATCAATTGAATGACACAGAAGCTGTTACTTCACTTTTAACTCGCCCAAATATGAGAGACCATTCAAATGAGAATGTACCATTTGCTTCAAATTTGTTGCAACAGAAATGGTGGGCAAGGCAGTCTGAGGATACGAGTACAGTCCTTTCATCTCACAGGAGCAGATGGGGTAAACATAGTATCAAGAATATGAGTTCACCAGTTACTGTTGATCATAAGAGGAAACGGAGTCATTCAGATGACAGAACACTGGTTTTATCATGTTTAATGCAAAAGAAAAGTTTTAAACCCCAACCTAATGATATTCTCTCAGATGCAGGTCCCCCATCACCAGAGAAGAGCTCTAGGAAGCTATGCAGTGATGCAGACACACTTAAGTTACCTTCATGTTCAGTCCAAGAAGTCTGTAAGAAGAATTCTGATGATACAGTTACTACATTCACATCCAAAGAGAAGAGGATAAGGAGCCAGTCATATGATAGGAAAAGAGTCACAACAAATTTTGCCCAACAGGAAAAGTGTAATGGAGATGCTGGTGATGAACCTACAATGAACGTTTCTCAAACACAGACCAGAAATTCTAAGAGGCACATAGACAGTGAACAGTCATTTGCTTCAGCATCATCATCATCTCAACAACAGAAGCGGAGGCGAAACCTATCAGAAGACACAAATGGTGCATCATCTGTGAATCAGGAAAGTATTACTAAATGTCAGATTGATGAAAGATTAGTTGCCACTACAAAAGATGGGAAGAGAAGTTGGAGCAAAGAATCTGTTCTCAGGCAATCGGTTGCTTCATTTCCAAATCAACTTAGAGGGAGGAGAAGCCAGTCTGATAACAGAAAGGTAATCACATCATCTGTTATTCTTATGAGGACTCGCAGAAGCAAGTCTGTTGATGCATGCAGAGATATTTCTGCTTTGAACAAGGATGATAGCTCCAAGATTGATGCTGATGACAGGCAGTTACTAGCTACTTCTACAACTCCACAGAAGAAGAGGAAAAGGAGGAGGAGGAGCCAGTCACATGACACCTTATGTTCCTCAGCCTTGCAGGCAGCAACATCTCTAAACCACACCAGTAATGACCAGTTAATTATTTCTCCTCATGTTAACCATAAGGGCATTAGGAGGAGTAAGTCTCTTGATGGGAAGACATTCACGTCATCAGTAATGCAACGTAGGGATTATAGGCGACACTCTGTTGCTTCACAATCTCTTGTTACGCCTGTAACACAACGAAGTAATTGGGAACAGGCCATTGACCGGCAAACAAACGTATCATTTTCATACCAACAGCACAGTTTGGGAAACGAGTCTGATAACAGGCATGCAGTTACCTCATCGCGAGTGAAGGTAAGAAAATACAATGAGTACATGTGTATACTAATGGAAAGTTCTGGCAGAATGTAAACAACTTGAAAACAAAGGTAACAACTCACCGAATAGTAGAGGTGTTGTTTCATTGATAGGAATGTAAACAAGACTGAAAAGTTACTAACTTTTGGCTGAATCCTTTTCTTGTGCTAGAGTACGTATACACACATAAGCGTGTGCATGTACCCCCACCCCCCATGCAACTGCTTGTCTGCAGGTTGACTGAAATGAGGAGTTTTATTGGGTAGAGTGGGAGGCTGGAGAAAGGAGGGTTGGAGGTTTGAGGAAGGATGACAGATAATGTGGGGGAGGCGACAGATGTATTGGATAAGAATAGGTATATGGCAGGTGCACATGATACGTTAGGAATGTGACACATGAGAACCAACACCTGTGAGTTTGTATAACACACATTGCTGATGCTCTGGAGAAGTGGAGTGGGAAGGAGAGCAGGGGGTGAAAGTACAGGAGGAGATATTGTGAGGAAGAGATTGAGGGGGTGGGCTTAGCGAAATTAAGGTGCTGAGGCAGTGCAGAGGTGAACGTGAGCCGGAGGCTAGTGGAGTTTGTGGGCAGGAAGATTACAAGAATAAAGGTTGCATTGCAAGGACAACTGCTGTCTATGTAATTCAGAGAAGCAGGTGTTGAAGAAAGTTTCCATATAGTATGCGTTGTGAAGCAGCCATTGAAATTGAGGACATTGTCCTCAGCAGCTTGTTCTACTGCTGGGTGAACTCTATTCTGAGTCAGTGTGGCAGTGGCCATTTGTTCAGGTGGACATGCACATACATTGTGCTGTGGAGAAATTTCAGCAAAGCTGATATGACATGGCTCCTTTAACAGGTGGCCCAGCCTCTGATGGAATGGGGTTAGCATGTGATGGTAATTGAGTAGGATATACTGGGTGGATGAATTGGATAGGTCCTGCATCTAGATCCTCCACAGCGAAATGACTCATGTGGCAAGGGTCTGGAAGTGGGAATGTGATAAGGATGGTCCAGTATGTTTTGTAGATCGGATAGATGATGGAACCCACTTTCATCCTAAAGCTAGCAAGTTGTCAGTCTTGTGTATGGGCCTGTCAGTGACTCAGTGCCTCCACTATTCCATATGTTGTTACATTTACTTTTTAAGTTGGCAAATAAATTTGTGTTGTTTGATATCCCATAATTATTTTTATGCCGTGACTGTTAGCAATACAGTCCCTTGCTATTTGTAAGAGAACGAGTGTATCATTTAATAAGAAGTTGAAGCACAGTTTTTTTTACTTAAAGTGTTATTACATTGCATTGTTGTAATTACATTTGCTCCACTTTCCAAGTGAGATAAAATTTTTGGATTTGATAAAGTTAGTTTCAAACACACTGTCCTTCCTTTTACAGTGTGACACAGTCAGCCATTACAGGTTTTCTGTCCGTAAATTTGTGCACTACATGGTTCATGAATTAGTAGTGTTCTTCGTATCATTTATAAACATCATTATTCATTTTAATTGGGATCCTAAAGTGTAAAAGACAGTGATAGACCATGTAAGATGATGGATCTTTGATATCTCATACATCAGGCAGATGCTTCATATGTTTCCGGGAGAGTCCAAAAGGTTTATAATAAAGAAATATGCACCATTGTGTAGAATGATTTGAGAGGTTTTTCGAAAATTCTTGAAATACACACTGCGTGTCAGTAAAAATGAACCATCCAGAATGGAAGAAGGTAATGAAACTTCGCAATTTGGGAGAGTACGTGAAGTTTGATATCTCAAAATCAAGCCAAATTTGCAAAGAAACTGGCAGTATGAGCCCACTTGTCAGTATGACATTGCACCCACCCCATTTGTCCTTGATGGATGCACCAATTGGGTTAGGAAGGGTGTCATAAGCTGTTGTATTCTCTCCAAAGGAAGCTGGCCCACAACTGTAGCAACTGGTCCTTTATATCCCGGATACTGCTATTGAGACGAACTTTACATGCATGTTGGTCCCATACTTGTTGTATCTGTGAGAGATCTGAGGAACTTGCTGGCCACGAGAGTACCTCAACACCACAGACAGTTCATAGACGTGTGTCCCATGTGTGGCGAACAGTGTCCTATTGTAAAATAGTTCTATGGTTCTTCCACATGAGAGGGAGCACAAGAACACAGTATGTCTGTGACATACTGTTGAGCTGCCAGAGTACCTTAATCACCATCATCCATGACCTAAAGTCGTACTCGATGGCTCCAAACACAATGATGCCAGCAGTAACAGTGGCGTGCCTCTCCAAAACTTCAGAAGAATGGGGCATCACCCCAGGATGCTGCCATACTTACCCCCTTCAGGGGGCTCTTCTTTGGTTTATGATTTTGGACACCCGTCCCGTCCCCCCCCCCCCCCCCCCCTCCCCCATTCTGGCACTTAGTACAACTTTTCACCCTAACTTTGTGATCCCCATTGTTGTGTTTGACCTACCATACCTCTTCCAAATTTTATAGAATTTCGGATTGTTTGGGGTAGGTCACCCAATGCACTGTACATTCTGCATTTTGTGCCTTTCTTTCTTGGTACCCTTCCTTTCCAGTAAAAAATAATACAACCAAAACTATAGCCATCCAGTTCGGGTGGGTTGGGGGGGGGGGGGGGGGTCGGGTCGGGTCATCAGGTACCTGCGTGGTGGTAGCCCCCTGACCACACCTGGATCCTACTATTGGTACCTGCATTGGAAATTCCCCATGTGATGAGAAGTCTGAGCCCTTCATGGCTGGAGCTCGGAGACTATGGGCAATGGTGGCCCATCCATATAGCCATTGCTGTGGTGCCTGTGGAGAGATTGGAATTTGTGGCACCAGGGTGGATGACTCGCAGATGAAGTGGCTCAAACTTGCATCTGCTGGGAGCTGCACAGCCCCAGTAGTCTCTTCCGAAGGAAAGGATTACCGTAATGTGGAGGGTATGACGCCACAATTTTTCTTTCCTCAGTTACTCCATTGGAGGAATGTGGGGCTAAGTGACAAGGGGTGAAATACTGCCCACAATACAGTTTGCTCTAGGACCAACAGGGATTCCTTTTTGGCCACAAAGCTATTACTCTTTGTTGAACATCTTGAGGACAAGTGTGGCAAAGTAACAAGAATGTCGAAAATGAAAAATTGTTTCGTTCTGACTAGAATGATGTGCCCTTCTCATATTAATAATTAACAACCACGCAAAACAATAGTTTTCAAAATCGAACTAGAAGAGAGAGCCACTAGATAACACAGTGTATTCACAATGTTATCTTCCGTGAGCCCAGTTCCAAAATCATAGATCTGTTGAAAAGCCACTAAGTAGGGGGATTTATGGCAAGGTGTGTTGATTACCCTTTGTATTCACCTTTTTCGCATCTGGGAAACATGTTCTTCATTTTCTGTTGCTTTTGAGCAACGTAGCAAGACATGTTATGGTAGACTATATCACAGCATTTTGTATAGTAATTGAAGTAACAGGTTTTAATATGACTGGGGGGAGGGGGGGGGGGGGAAGTTGGCAAGTATTTTGACTCAAGAAAGGAAGCAGAAATTTGAAAGTTTTCCTTCTTTTCTTCTTGATGTAATTGTCTTGGGTATATTAATATTTCTAAATGGTCCTTCATATAAAGCATCAAATTATATAATTCCAAAAGCTAGTAAAATAAAGAATGAAAAAGGTATTGGTGCATGACCAGATTTCTACTGTGGGCATCCATTGCAAGATGATATGCTAAATGTTGCTCTGGAATATTACCTTAGCGAGGGCAAAAATTACAGCAGACAAAGTCTTAATCACACTGATGTTATCTTTGTTAAAGAAAACGGTGAAAAAGTTAAAGTGAAAAGATATGACAAGATCAGTAAGAGAAGCATATCTCTTAATGAAAAGGAGAACCCAAATTTAAAAATTGGTCCCTTAGAATTTTATTCTGTATTTTTTTGAAACTTATTTGTTTCACAATTAGTAGTGTCGCAGGGAAGAATTTCACAATAAGTAGTGTCACAGGGAAGAACTGCACAGAGGTGGACCTGATGATTTGTCTGTGTGTCAAGAGCTGCAAGATACATGTTGGTTGCAAGAGTGTGCAGTGTATCCTTGTGCTGTTGAAGCATTACACATTCAGGATACTGACAATTATGTAATCTATTCATTGTGCTAAGGAGGAGAGCTGGTGAAGAAGACAGTGGAACTAGGGAAGTTTGTTACAGAGGTTAGGCATTGGATCATGAAAGGAGTAGCTCATCATTATTTTTGCAGAATTGGGATACAGACCATAGCAGGAGTAAAATCTACCACATCCCACATACTAACACAGTTCTTCATTTCGACTTTGCCAAGAACTGGTATTTCTCTTTGCAGAATGAAGTTCATAGTGACCACTGGCATTCATCACAAGTGTTGATATTGACATGTGTTGCTCACTTCCTTGGAACATAACACTATTTTTCTATTATCATTGATGACGTCAATCATGACAGTGCACATGCATGCTATGAGCATGATAATTAATGACATAGCATGTAGAGGCCATACATTTCATAACCATGTGTATGTGACAGATGGTGCAGCATGTCATTTTACAAACTACTTTTATCTTTATGGGCTTGGAAAATACTGTACAGAATTAAGAAAAAAATGTGTATTGTCAGCAACAGCTCATGGAAAAAGTGTGTGGTGGTTTGGAGATCCCTGTAAACATCTTGCGACAGAATTTAATCTCCAACATGAAACTGTTGTGCTGTAGGAGATGATATTATATTTGTACTGACCATTTCAAAATTACTACGAAACATTTAAAAAAGAGAAAAGTTTGGTCTGCTCTGAAGCCAGTGGCGGGAATTCTGTCTAGTCACTGCTGGGTTACATTCCAGAGTGGCATATACATTGCAACAACAGTTCTCCACGAAATGCATCCTGTTTCTTTGTGTGAAATGCAGAGATCTTTGTTCTGAGCAACTTCATTTCTTGTGTGTATTACAATCAGTGGCGGGTGGGACAGATAATTTTGCTGCATGAGCTGCAAGATGTAACCATTATGATACCTTATGGTCCAGCAAATTCTTTGAAATGGCCATCATTAGCAGGTCAGTGTGCAGCTCCCATTTCCCAAGTACTGTCTTCTGGATCATCCTTGTCCATGTGCGAATCCAACTCGGCTACCGTATTTACTCGAATTTAAACCGCACTCGAATCTTAAGCCCCACCTGAAAAATGAGACTCGAAATTAAGGGAAAAAAAATTTCCCGAATCTAAGCCGCACCTGAAATTTGAGACTCGAAACTCAAGGGGAGAGAAGTTTTAGGCCACACCTCCAAAGTGAAACAAAGTTGGTCCATTGTAATATGACACACAATTTAGGTCGAATGAATGACAATACAGCTACAGTAGTTTGGTTCGAGCCGTAAGCTTAGCAGTTAAGCTTTACCAGGTAACCATTGCTATGCCTCAGGCACTCCGTCCGTATTTATACGGGTACCCTTCGTTTTTCACGTGTTTCATCTGGTTTGAATTGATTGCTTATTTTTCTTTGATCTGATAAGTGCTGTTCTCTTTGTTATAGGTGTTTACGTCACTCCGAGCTGAAAATGCATTATTGTACTGTGTCATGCATTGTTTGTCGCATTCTGATAATGAATGTTTACGACCTGTCGCCGCTCGCGGGATGGTTTGCTTTTGTGTGTGCTACTGCCGCTTACAATAAAAAAAAGAAAGAAGAGAGGAATTGTCTCAGTAGCGAAACAATGGCAAGAGACTGCTATTTGTTGTTATTTACACTGCTGCTTTCTTTGTTAATGATCAACAAGAACCAAGTAATAAACTGCGTATGATAGAATATGTTCTGAACGAGAGTTTAGCGAAAATTTTTCTCCATTTGAAAATCTTTGCAGACGCCTCTTTAGTACATTACTTTCTGCACAGAAATTAGTCATCTTAGAAGATTCAAAAATCTAGTCAATTGCCATGCTTCATTTCTGACTGTATCCCTATTAGGCATAAGAATAATACGAATATAAACATGATATGATATGTGTATACTTCCGCGTTTGCTGTTGTCTCACTCTAGTTTCGTAGTTTATTAGCCAGACAGGATTTAAATGAGTAGCAGCAAACACGAAAGAATACATGGCAAAATGTTTATATTCGTATTATTCTTATGGTGAAGACAATACTGCATGTGATTCACAAAAGTTCCCATTAGCAACCATCTCTTCTCACAGGTAGGAAAAAATTCAGAACGTAGAATTGGCCATACTGACAAACATCGCAAACAGTCTTGCCAGTCGGACTTTCGTAGTACATTGAAAAGCTGCTATATTCGAAGATGAACAATACGGAATTTGTATTTACTTCGTTGGATAATGTATGAAAATGCAGTGGTCGAAATTTGGGGCGGAGAAAAAAAGCTTGCCTTCCGCCTTTTTTTTTTTTCGCTGACGCAGAGGTTTTGGCGCCAGTATTTATCTTTGTGCCTGCAAAGCATGCCTGTGTAGCGCTACATATATTCGACGGCAGAAGTTAGTTGTGGCGGCACCTACCAACATATTTCAGAACTTCCGCTTACTTTGCACTCGATTCTAAGCCGCAGGCGGTTTTTTGGATTACAAAAATTGGAAAAAAAGTGCGGCTTAGATTCGAGTAAATATACACTCCTGGAAATGGAAAAAAGAACACATTGACACCGGTGTGTCAGACCCACCATACTTGCTCCGGACACTGCGAGAGGGCTGTACAAGCAATGATCACACGCACGGCACAGCGGACACACCAGGAACCGCGGTGTTGGCCGTCGAATGGCGCTAGCTGCGCAGCATTTGTGCACCGCCGCCGTCAGTGTCAGCCAGTTTGCCGTGGCATACGGAGCTCCATCGCAGTCTTTAACACTGGTAGCATGCCGCGACGGCGTGGACGTGAACCGTATGTGCAGTTGACGGACTTCGAGCGAGGGCGTATAGTGGGCATGCGGGAGGCCGGGTGGACGTACCGCCGAATTGCTCAACACGTGGGGCGTGAGGTCTCCACAGTACATCGATGTTGTCGCCAGTGGTCGGCAGAAGGTGCACGTGCCCGTCGACCTGGGACCGGACCGCAGCGACGCACGGATGCACGCCAAGACCGTAAGATCCTACGCAGTGCCGTAGGGGACCGCACTGCCACTTCCCAGCAAATTAGGGACACTGTTGCTCCTGGGGTATCGGCGAGGACCATTCGCAACCGTCTCCATGAAGCTGGGCTACGGTCCCGCACACCGTTAGGCCGTCTTCCGCTCACGCCCCAACATCGTGCAGCCCGCCTCCAGTGGTGTCGCGACAGGCGTGAATGGAGGGACGAATGGAGACGTGTCGTCTTCAGTGATGAGAGTCGCTTCTGCCTTGGTGCCAATGATGGTCGTATGCGTGTTTGGCGCCGTGCAGGTGAGCGCCACAATCAGGACTGCATACGACCGAGGCACACAGGGCCAACACCCGGCATCATGGTGTGGGGAGCGATCTCCTACACTGGCCGTACACCACTGGTGATCGTCGAGGGGACACTGAATAGTGCACGGTACATCCAAACCGTCATCGAACCCATCGTTCTACCATTCCTAGACCGGCAAGGGAACTTGCTGTTTCAACAGGACAATGCACGTCCGCACGTATCCCGTGCCACCCAACGTGCTCTAGAAGGTGTAAGTCAACTACCCTGGCCAGCAAGATCTCCGGATCTGTCCCCCATTGAGCATGTTTGGGACTGGATGAAGCGTCGTCTCACGCGGTCTGCACGTCCAGCACGAACGCTGGTCCAACTGAGGCGCCAGGTGGAAATGGCATGGCAAGCCGTTCCACAGGACTACATCCAGCATCTCTACGATCGTCTCCATGGGAGAATAGCAGCCTGCATTGCTGCGAAAGGTGGATATATACTGTACTAGTGCCGACATTGTGCATGCTCTGTTGCCTGTGTCTATGTGCCTGTGGTTCTGTCAGTGTGATCATGTGATGTATCTGACCCCAGGAATGTGTCAATAAAGTTTCCCCTTCCTGGGACAATGAATTCACGGTGTTCTTATTTCAATTTCCAGGAGTGTAGTATACATGTTCAACGAGGAGCAGATGGAAAAAAAAAGAATTCATTTCAACAGTGCAGTGTTGTTAGAGCGTAAGCAGTTTTAATTCATGGAATATCATAAAGGAGTAAAATCATGACAGAAGACAATACAAATTTGTGAATAATAGCAGAAACAGAAAATATATATACAAAGCTGTTTTATATATCTAATTTTTTTTAATAAAATTCGTGAACAAAATGAACAGTTGTTTTTCCACCCACTTATGAGACTGTAAATAATTCTTTTGACTAAGATATACCAATTTTGCATGACATTCACTCAACATCAGCAATCAGTTTAAATTTTTAAGTGTCCAGGACTTTTTTTACCTTGAGAGTAGTTATTTCTGACGTAAAAATTTCTCAAATCCATAAGTACTATCACCAACTAACATACCATGCAATTTTTAGAATATTCAGGATGGGGGTTTTAGAGAAAATAATTTATTAAAGAATCGAAAAAATTTCGTATTTATCCATGTAAACGTAAAAATGTTTTAACAGTCTAAGAATTTCAAGCATTAATGTCATGGCTGACAGTTAGCAGTCCTTCCACTTTATCATTCTTCAAGACAGTTAACATTCTGTGACTATTCATATTTTCAAAACTTGATTTTGAAGTTAACGAAGTTAAATTTTCATAGTTGAATTTTCCAAATTAAAAATGAGAAAAAACTCTGAAGTGTGCTTGTGTTAATCATGTCAGACAGTATTGTGAACAAGGTTTTTATTGAAAATGAGTTCAAATCTCAGTTGCTTGCAGCTTTTTATTACAATTTTTTTATTTTCCCTTTTGTTATAATATATCCACAAATACTCTTATGTAGAGAGGTCTATAATGTTTAACAAATCACCAGACAATCAAAATATTTCAGTTTTTGAGAGGTGTCTTGAGAAACTTTTAACGTACATTTTATTCAGAAAACTTTGAAATAATGTGTGACATTCACTTGTGACCTATATGCTTTGAGATGAACGCACCATGCGTACTAATCATTTGTCACATAGAAAAAGTGACTGATGGTGTATATGCTTTACACCAATCAATCAATTGGGAGGGAGATAATACTTGATTATGTTGTGCTTCCACAATGATTAATGTGAATGTTAGAAAGCCACTTTGACTTTTTTTATTTGATGTGTGTTTATTAAGCCACTGGTTTCATTCTGTAGGGAGTTCCTCAGATGACAAATTAGCACAAATGTGGTAGTGTCACAAATTCAAATGCTAAATTTCGCGATAAAATGTTAAACAGCACATGCTGAAATACAACAGATATAATGTTTCACTTTGATGGCTCTGCTTGGTACTTCTTGTATTCCAGTATGTGCCTTCCAACATTTTATTGGGTAATTAAGCATTGTTAATTATGACACCTACACTTTTCTGCCACTTTATCTCTGCCGAACACACATACTTAATGACTTGTACATCCACACAGCAACCTGGTTCTTTTTCCCTTGCCAGTGCTTTGCTAATTCTGCGTCAACAATCCATCTCTATTGAAGTGAATTACTGTCAACAGAAATGATTGTTCTTGTTTTATTATATATACTCATATTTGTATAGAACAATAGTGTGTGCGCGCGCCCACACACACACACACACACACACACACACACACACACACACACACACACACACACACACACAGTTGTTCCACAGATACGAATTGAGCAACAGTAAATTAAAAGTTAATGGAAAATGCGTAATAATGTTTACATTATCTATGTCAATTGTTATCTGCCATAGTTTAGTGCAATTTTTAAATGATATACTGAAGAGTGCTTCATTGGTACTCATTAATTTCATTTTAACAGTAGTTTTATGAACCAGCTTGCAAAACAAGTGCAGTTGAGATAACAGTTAGCAATACAAATAGCAGTAAAATAAAATGTATCTCCATATGTTCTCTTTCGAATGCCATCATGAAATTGGGCACATACATTACGTGGTAGTGTATGATTAACATACTTTTTTTTTTCCAAAACAAACAAAATACCTGATCATGAAATTTTCAAAATTTGCAGGTGCTTTGGTTTGGGAAAAATTAGCATTTTACTGAAATTGGTCAAACAGCACATATTTATAAAGCCTGTAATAAACAGAATAAAGTGGTACAAATTTGACATCTGTATGTCAAATAATTTCGTCATGTGGCCATTTTAAAATCCCACACTTCGGAAACTTTAGAAATGAACAATTCAAAAATGAAATGTCCAGAAAACCTTCATAATTTTGGATTTCCTTATTTTGATAGGCAGAATAAACTGGCAAAAAATTACAAAATGCTATATCATCAAGGTTTCTATTTATTTTTTATTGGTGGATTTCACATGGAATGACTTAGGAAGTGTAATTTAAGACTTCAGATTCTCATGTTGTCTTGGGTTTTCAGTCACGTTAAGTGGTTAAAACACCACGAGCTTTCAACTGGGCGTCCCTTGGTCATTGTCAAGTGTAATGACAGCTTCTAGGCTCCTGGTATGCCCCTATGTACTCCAGCTTTCCAGCTGTGATGTCACTGCTGCTGGTGGAATTACCATATGTGGCCATACATTGGCTCCACATTCAGTTTGCCTGCTTCAGCCTCATAATTCCTGGATCTCATGCCACCCTGAGCTGATGAGTGTTAGCAGTGATTTTTATTTAAAAATCCTGTAACTACACAGCACCAGAAGCCGTTAGTGCAAACTGTGACACAGCTTTTGTCAGATTTGATCTGTATAGCATTACTAACTAAAACTATTTGGGGTAGTGTAGGCGATAAAGCTTCCCATACTCCTTCCATTATTGTACAGTGAACACTTGTTTCTCGGACAAAAGATTGGTCATACTCGCAAGTTATCTTGTAGGACTCAGGTGTTCCAAGCTTTGTCATATCTCTAACTGGTTTAAGTAATTGCCACGTTTTTTACGAAGGCTCGAAAATGGACTTGATTTTGTGTCTCTTCAGCACGTGACTGTCTTATGACACGGAGCCGCAGAACAGCTAGAAAACAAGGTTGGTTTTTTTTTGCTGCCCTTGTGCATACTTCTGTGGCAGATGATAATAGCTGAAGCACTGTGTAAAAACAGTGGTACATCGTTACAGAACATAACAGATGCAGGTAACCTGCCCTTATGACCTGAGCCATCTACGCAAGGTCTTCAGGCAATAGTTCAGCACATACCAAACAAATGAAGTGATCTCGAAGAAGAATCACAATTTTTGTCATTGTATGGCTCCCTATTGGCCAAGATAAGTAGTCTGGTAAAAAGCCACCAAATCAAGTTGATTCTTAAGCCTCCAACTAAAATCCAGTAATTGCTGAAATCAGTTATGGCTGTGGCACGTCTTGGAACATAGGATGTCTAAAAGACACCATCCGGGGTGGCTCTTACGTCGGACAAACTCTGCACACTTAGAACAGTGCAAGAAGGTAACATTCGTTTTAACAGTGGGCTATAGAAAAGGTCATGGATCAATTTTGAGATGACCTCTGTTGTAGCTCATGCTAACAGCTTCTGGAACTATGTAATCAAAGAAGCCATTGAAATATCATCAGATGCCACCCTAAATAGAGATAGCAGCCTGTAGCTCAGCATGACATGGGATCAGGCAATCATCAGGTTGAAAGATTAGTCAACATGTGTCTGTATACACAGTGAAGCTGCAAGCACCAGTGATGTCACAGCCAGCAGATAGAGTATAACGTAAGGGCATACCAGCAGCCCCTCTGCATTCATTCTGCTTGATAATAACCAAAGTGTGCTCAGTCAAAAGTTTGTGGATTTTTAACCACCTGACATAGCTGGAAAACCAAGAAATTTTTATTAACGAAATTCAGTTCATCTGTGGAAGATGTCACAAAACACTCATTTGACTAAATCTTATGCTTTGGTAATCACTCAAAGACCCTTACCTGTTTGAATCAATAGAAGAGATAGGGGAAAATCCAGCAAAATGTGGCACATTTCGGTCACAGGATCATTTAATAGGTATGAGAGCATTAGAGGCTCTCGAAAAACTCTGTGGCAGATGCTACAAGAAATCTATGTATTACAGGGAGGTTTGGTGTTGAAATTATGAGTACAGAACTATACAGAGTGGTACAGCTTTGTTTGAAAAAGCTACGAGACCCCTCCCTCAACCCCCACCCTGCCATCTAAACCCGTATCTGCCACTTCCCTTTCCCTTTATACTGCCTTACCTTCCAGCCCACTCTGACTCTTCCCCTCCTACATGGTCATCCCTTCTCCAATGCCCTCTACCTTTCTTTCTTCGCTCACTCTTCCTTTCTTCGCTCACTCTTCCTTCCTCCTCCACTCTGTCTTCCCCTCCCTCATAGATCCCTTCCCCCAATCTCTCCTGTATCCCCATTCCCTGCTCCTTGCCCCCTCCCTACTTTCTCTTTCCTTCCTAACTTGGTGGTTGTCTCATAATCACCAATAGTTAAATTTCATTCAGTTGAAATGTGTGCTCTTTATGATTCATATGAATCACATTACAAATGTCGTCCATTTTTTTTTTCTTTCAGTCTGGATTGAGTTGCTCAAGAAATGGGCACAATTGTGGGAAGCGCTGGGGAAAGAGAAGAAAAATGACCTCCACACATGTTGGACAACTACGCCGAAATGCAGCTGTGACTCGTAGAAGGCCTTCTGCTTCTCTGATGGTCACATCAAGTAGGTCAGTGTGGCCACAGAATTCATCATCAGACTCTCATAAAGCAACTGTTGGTTCTGTCAGAGAACCAGGGAGAATTCTGCGTTCTGTAACGGCAGCTGTTATTGCGGAATCGCTTCCAATTGCCAAAAAGTTGCGATCTTCTTCTTGTCAAGCACAGCCAAAATGTCACTATGGGTGTGGCTTGACATGGAGAAAGGTCTGTGACCACTGTTTTACAAAACGAAGTAATGTGCATAGCAGGAATGTACCTAGTGTATGTAGATACCATTTTAAGTGACATAGGAGGTGGGTTAGTGTATGTAAAACCAGTAGTCCAAAGTACATAAAAGGAACATGGACATTTTGGTGAAACACGAAAGTGAAGGTAGCAGAGAAAAATACCTTGTAGTCAGCCCACAATAAACATTTAAGGGTGTCTCCAAATGACATGAATTTCCTAAAACAAAAATAATACTGCATTTGTGCATCAGTTATCTATATTTACAATTAAATTTATGTGCCTACATGTTGCCAGATATTACTCTTCAACTCTTGAACATTTATGTATGAGAGATTTTGAATCGGTGAATAATGGAGCATATTTGATGACCTTTCTCACCTTTGTTCTTGGTACGTATTTCCATAACTGTACAAATATTGCTATATACCAGTTGATATTAAGAAATATATGTGTATAAAACATCTGATATTTTTAGATTTTTGTGAATTTTCATTGCACTGATAGTACCAGATATTGAACTATTTTGATTAAAAAATTGTACCAGCATACATAGTCTCAGTTTAGTGTGTGTGTGTGTGTGTGTGTGTGTGTGTGTGTGTGTGTGTGTGTGTGTGTGTGTGTGTGTGTGGGCACGCGCACGCGCAGGCAGGGTGGGTGCATACACGCAGTTTGAGCCATAAGTGGTTCGGCATGTTGTAGTACTGATCATTTCACTTTTTCCTCAAGCCTTTCACCAGATAATAAGCTGTACTATACTGAAATGAGACAGTTTTAACTAGACAAATCAACAGTTGCTTCGTGTAATGAGATATAAATTGGCTGCAACTGTTCACTGAAAGACATACACAAGGTGGTACAAATAGTTACTGAAGTATGTAATTATAATTTTAATTTATACTGATGAATTATATTCTTTATATTTATGACCAATGAATTATATTCTGTATATTTATGACCAATGCCTTAGGAAGTTTTGTGTGTATGGTATTATGTACGTGTATATATAAATAAAACATAATGTATTTTTGCTGTTTGTAGAACAACTTACCAGTATGTCTAGCTACCAAAAATGATACAGTTTTTATTACTACTTTCTTTCAGAATTGTGATATTTGTCAGTGATTTTAGCTTGTAAATATGTAGAAATATAGGTTGGTGAATGTTTTAAATTCTGCAGTGATTTTTTGTAAATCAGAGTATACATACTAGATAGACCAAATTTAATTTAATCTGAATAATGTACTGGTGGTTTTTATAGTTTCTGAAAATACTTGCAGACAAATTATTTACCAGTGAACTGTGAGAAATAGACTGATTGTGTAATGAAGTAATTCAGCAATTACTGTTAAGGTAAATTTTCTGATGTGACTGTCCTGCCAGTTCTGTATATTTTGGCTTCATGATATTTATGATTTTCAAATAGGCTGTGAACACTTACGTCAAGTATTTATATGATATCATACTTCATTCGTTTGTTCGTTTCTGCTGAAACAGCAGCAGTTACATTGAAGCTGAGCCAAATGGTTAAGTAACATGCATGTTCCATTAAAAAATCTATTCGAATTTTGTTCTTTGCAAATGCACAGAAAATTGCAATTACTCGTATTTTAAAAAGTGACTGTATGTTTCAGAGAGAACCTTATGTTAGACATGAAATGTCTTCTTTTCTCGTAAAAGATTATTGTGCATTATAAAATCTACAGTATAGTGTGCACTGGTGCTGTTCTCCAGATACTGTGTTAACTATTGCATTTTCCTGTGGGTGCGAGAATTTAATAATATTTGAAAACTGCCAATTTTCTCCTTGAAAAAATACTGTAAATAAATGTAATGTGTACATTTAAAAATGAAAAAAATGGAAAAAAATATGGACTGAACTACTTAAATCAGTTATTTGCCCGTACAGTTACTATACAACTTCCTAGATTTTTCAGTAATGCTAACACACAAAAGCAGAATTTACCTGTTAATTCCAAGCAGTATTGGTTAATTAGTTTGTGTTTGGGAGATGCACATTATACATTCAGTACATTTTCAAGAATGCCACATCAGTTCTATGTGGAAGCTTAATACAGACAGACTGAATACTTTATTTAAAATGGAATCTAAGCTGGAAGACATTGCCTTCTGACATGTTGACCAGGCCAGGCCTATAATAGTCTCTCTATATTGTATTTTTAAATTTTGTACAGTTTAATGTATACAGGAAGAAAAAGTATATGGCGAATTACAGCTGATGTTAAACAAAAATTAGTCGGTATAATATGAAAAAGTGAGGTGGTCATTTCAGAGTACTCAGATTAAAGAACGTGCAAATGCATCCTATAAAACTATATAATGTGCACTCCCTGATTGCTCATATGTTACTGCAGCTCCTTTTGGGAAAGAGATAGTAAGGGACCAGATTTGGGCTACAAAACTGATGAAAAAGTGTCTGGCTGTGAGGTGATTCACAAAATGCTTGTGTTTTGTTTCTCATAGAGTATTGTGACAGTACTAACCTGGTTCAAGCCTCACCCTTATGTTCTGAGCAGTGACTAAATTTTTTCTCTCTCAGCTGAAAATTTTTGTGTAATTGTCAGACAATGACATTTATTCATACATTTATTAAATTTGTATTGAATTGAATTTTGGGATGATAACAAGTTTCTTAAACCAGATTAACTCCCACATTCAGTGGCAGTTACAGTGACAACACTCATCATGAACCTCGTCGTCTCAAAATCACAGCTAATTGACCTAGGTTGTTACTAACATCACTGTACCAGAGGGCCGCAAGTCTGAGACACATTTACAAAATGCGGTCTGTTGAACACAGTTTTTGTTCGTCACAACCAAAGAAACTCTTGGAGATACGAGGGCCGTTCAGAAAGTAACCTCCGGTTGATTTAAAAAAATACACCAAGTTAAATAAAAATATTTTAATATATACATCTTACAACTACATCTTTGCACTATTTTTCTACATAGTCTCCATAGCGATTGAGGCACTTATCGTATCTCTTCACAAGCTTTGAAATTCCTTCTGCATAAAAATCACCCGCTTGTGCCTGGAGCCAGCCTGTGACCGCATCTTTGAGCTCTTCGTCGTCATCAAACCGCTGCGACCCGAGCCATTTCATCAAATGCATGAAGAGGTGATAATCACTTGGTGCCAGGTCTGGGCTGTAAGGTGGATGGTTGATAACGTCCCACTTGAAGGACTCAAGAGCAGAGTGAGGACAGGTTATCGTGCAAAAAACGATACCGGAAGTCAGCATACCACAGCGTTTGTTCTGTATAGCCCGTCGTAACTTTTTTATTGTTTCACAGTACACGTCTTGATTAATGGTCGTACCACGTTCCATGAATTCAACCAACAACACCCCTTTGGCATCCCAAAACACCGTTGCCATTAGTTTTCTGGCAGAAAAATCTTGCGAGGCTTTTCTTGGTTTGGTAGGCGAATTTGAATGTGCCCACATCTTTGATTGTTCTTTTGTCTCAGGGTTCATGTACTTAATCCAGGTTTCGTCACCGGTCACGATTCTGTTTAACAATGGTTCTCCTTCGTCCTCATAACGTGACAGAAAGTCTAATGCAGAGGCCATTCTTTGAGTTTTGTGGTGGTCGGTAAGAATTTTGGGCACCCATCGTGCACAGAACTTACGGTAACCCAATCTTGCTGTCACTATCTCGTACAAGAGAGTCTTAGAAATCTGTGGAAAACCAGTAGACAACTCCGACATTGAGAAACGTCGATTTTCACGAACTTTTACATCAACTGTCTGAACGAGTTCGTCAGTCACCAATGATGGTCTACCACTCCTCTCTTCATCATGAACGTTTTCTCGTCCACTTTTAAATAAACGTACCCATTCACGGACAACTCCTTCACTCATAACTCTTGGTCCGTACACGGCACAAAGCTCACGATGAATAGCTGCTGCAGAATATCCTTTGGCTGTAAAAAAACCTTATGACAGCACGCAGTTCACATTTGGCGGGGTTTTCTATTGCAGTACACATTTCAAACTGCCACAAAAACTAAACTAGCGCAGGTACGACGTTCACTCGACCGCGGCTTGATGCCGACTGACCTGTTGAGTGCGTGAACGCACAGATGGCGTCGCTACTCCCCCCACAACCCGCACTGTGACCAATCGGAGGTTACTTTCTGAACCGCCCTCGTATTTCACACATATGCATTGTTAATGAGATAGTTGCAAGCTTGTGGAGTAGGAGATGTGCTGGGACAAGAAATGTTAAACATCCTTCAAAAACTTATTAGTTTTACTAAATACCCAAATGCTGGTAATATCTAATCAGCAGTTATTGACATCTATTGGACTGTAGGCAAGTCTTTCTTTTACTTGAGAAACCATGACAGTTTTAAGTTTATATTTATGCAAGGCCTTTCAATAAAACCAAATCTCAAAAAATTAAATAACTTTATAGAATATTAAAACAAGCTTCAAAACTTCCATCAGTTTTAAAATTTCTTTAGGTTAACTTGATCATAAATTTTGAGGGAACAAATAATCAGTTATCAACAAATTAAATCACTCGAAAGGTAAGCAATGCAGTGGCAAGTAGGCCAATCCCTTTTATAACAAGTGAACATTAAGTGCCTCATTTCCAAAAGAACTCCGTTTACATGGCATATTAACTTTAGATTGGGCATATGGCTGGTACCACCTGTACACGGCATCTTCATGCTGGCCTTACATCAACACATTTTATGCACATAATAAATGATGATATGATAATAATAGATCTTGCAACACATCAGCTGTTGAGCAGTTGTTATAACCAAGCAACATGCATAAAGTATCTTGGTCCTAACATCATCAGAGCTTGGTATAATTAGGCTATTTAAAGACACAGGTTTTAATTTACTCAAAAATGTTACTTAACTAGAGAAAGAGCTAGACAGGTTCTTTGCCAAGACAATCAACAAATTTAAATATTAAAAACAAATATTGCAGCCCAATTACTTGGTGCAGTTTAATACAAGGAATTTAAACTGCAAAAAAATTACTGAACTAGAAACAAAGCTAGACAAACTCCAATGACAAATTTAAATATGAATAAACCACACTTCAGTTACTTGGTGTACTATACTCTTTAAATTGAAGGTGGTATTTCTGCCTTGTTACTACATGGTCACTGGAACTAAATCTGTCTCTGATAACCAATATGATGAACTTCACAGAGGTTTGCTTTAGTACGAATTTTTGTGGTAGGTTAAGTGTTTATAAATGTAAAACTTATTGTGTCCATTTTTAGTGCTTCTTCTCATATACATCAGCTGAACTAAAAGAATCATTTAAAGCTGAGCATGTTGCACGCACTAGAACCAGAAGGAAACATTCCACGTGGGAAAAAATATATATGTAAAACAAAGATGAGGTGACTTACCGAACGAAAGCGCTGGCAGGTCGATAGACACACAAACAAACACAAACATACACACAAAATTCAAGCTTTCGCAACAAACTGTTGCCTCATCAGGAAAGAGGGAAGGAGAGGGGAAGACGAAAGGAAGTGGGTTTTAAGGGAGAGGGTAAGGAGTCATTCCAATCCCGGGAGCGGAAAGACACCTTAGGGGGAAAAAAGGACAGGTATACACTCGCACACACGCACATATCCATCCACACATACAGACACAAGCAGACATATTTAAAGACCGTACTTTTAAATATGTCTGCTTGTCTGTATGTGTGGATGGATATGTGTGTGTGTGTGTGCGAGTGTATACCTGTCCTTTTTTCCCCCTAAGGTAAGTTTTTCCGCTCCCGGGATTGGAATGACTCCTTACCCTCTCCCTTAAAACCCACTTCCTTTCGTCTTCCCCTCTCCTTCCCTCTTTCCTGATGAGGCAACAGTTTGTTGCGAAAGCTTGAATTTTGTGTGTATGTTTGTTTGTGTGTCTGTCGACCTGCCAGCACTTTCATTTGGTAAGTCACATCATCTTTATATATATATATATATATATATATATATGATGAAACTTACCAAACAAAAGCGCTGGCAGGTCGACAGACACACAAACAAACACAAACATACACACAAAATTCTAGCTTTCGCAACCAATGGTTGCCTCGTCAGGAAAGAGGGAAGGAGAAGGAAAGACAAAAGGATATGGGTTTTAAGGGAGAGGGTAAGGAGTCATTCCAATCCCGGGAGCGGAAAGACTTACCTTAGGGGGAAAAAAGGACAGGTATACACTCGCACACACACATATCCATCCACACATACACATCCCACGTGGAATGTTTCCCTCTATTATATATATATATATATCTCTCAAGGAAAGTGAACAGCAACTGCTTTGCTGAAATTGCGATCCACTCGTGGTACTGAGCCAAGCTATCTCACACTACTTGCAGACACTGCAGCATTGTGTACTCCACTCAGCCTGGCAGGACCAAAATGGCACATACAACTGCCTGTCCATAGAGCACATCACTCACAGTGGCTCTACCTACAGCTAGTTGCAGTATGTCTCCACCTCTTACCTATGCAAGGCATCCCCCCCCCCCCCCCCCCCAAGCCAATGTCCATGTCTGCTCTGTAGTGCCACCGTGCATGCCTTTTTTAAGGCTAGTCACATGGATAGCAACACGGGGATGATGACGTGCGGATTCAATACATAGATGTTAACACGGTAATGACTAGCTGCAGACTGCAGATTTGGGGGTGGGGCAGGCTATATAAATACTTGTGTGCAAATATATTCAGATTTGGTAAATACATAATTGTTTGTAAACTATGTGTTAGAAATTTAAGGGTGGAAGTGGTGAGCTATGAATTCAGGCAATAATTTGGTTTACACAGTAAGTAGTTAATTTGTAAATTACAAAAGGTTACAGAATTATTTTGTGTGTTTATGCTGAGACTTACTTATTTTCAAGTACCAGCAGAAAAATGCTCGCATCAGAACACAAAAAAGGTGAGAATGCCCCTGTTTAAATGGCTGTGATGTGAGTGTAGAGTACCAGCTGTCTCATGCTATCTTCCTGATCACTTTTAAAAAAATTTTCAAGAAATTTGGACAGCAAACATATTCATGCTCTTCATAATGTGCACCTCAAATCTTGCTCCCACAAGCTTCCCTAACTGTAATTAACTCACTCACACCCACCCAAAAGTTCATCACTATAACTCCATCGTACCCATCTATTCCCACTTGTCCATTCTTGCTTACTCATTCAGCCCAACTCATTATCATATCTCTTTGTTTCTCTGTCACTGTCTTCTGTCTGACAGTCACAGTCTCCCCAATTCTGTCAACCACTTGATTTGTTGCTTTTTCATTCTTTCCTTCTCACTGTTGCTGTCTCTTCTCACTGTCACTATATCTACCTTCCTTGTTGTCATTGTTATATACTCAGTGTCTCATTATCACTGGATCTCACCCACTTCCACTTTCTCCATCTCTTCATTCCACTGCTTCTCCCTCAGCATAAAAAAGATCAAATATATTTAAAATGTGCAGAGGAAGATTGAATGAGGCAGCTGTTCCCCATTTTTTAGTCAATGTTTTAATAAACTGGAGCATATTTGCCTTTTTAATGCTACAATAGGAGCATTTTTTGGTTGGTTCCCTTATTTTCCTTGCTGTGGCAGGGCATCTTATTGATACGAAGAGAGCTTGTAAAACTTTGGTAGTTCACTTATGTGAAATTCAAATAACACAAAACTAATTTTAGACCTTGGACCAAACTTTTACAGGTACAATGTAGGACATATTACAACATAGGATTCCCAGAACCCTTCTGATGATAACAACCGACATACTTTACAGCATATTTCTCGGTGCTGTGTCACTTCATAAACGATAGTGACTCTAAAATGATCCTTCTATTGTGTATACAAATGGTCTGTAGCCCAAGGACTATACAAAAACACTTGACTCTACCTTTCCATCACCAATAGAATCTGAAGTATGAGCTATGGGAGAATCCAGTTTTTATCCGTAGTGTTTTGGAAGATATTAGGTAGTGCGTGCTGTCGCATGTGTAATGATACTTGAAAGAATGACAGTTTGTGCAAATTTCTGATCAGTGTCTTGATTGTATCATGAAGGATGTCATTCTTTCCAGAGAAATTAGGGCAAGTGAAGTACACTGTCGAAAAAAAAAAAAAAAAAAAAAAAAATCGTAACACGAAGAAGGTGGTGTGCGACATCAACAAAAGTTGGCAGGAATGTTTCTGTATGTGAAAGATCTGCTCAGATTTCATGTCAGTTGCAGATCTTTGGTGCTAGTACTGTGAGGATGAAAATTCAGGTTTGCTTTAAATACACACTGTAATGATCATGAGTTTTAGTCACCTTTGATGGTGAGTTGGTAGTCAAGAACACCTTTGAGGTGACAAAGATGCTATTATCAACACAACACTGAGTTCGAAAGAGGTCGTGCAATAGGGCTACTAGAAGCTGGATGTTCCTTCTGCTATACTGCAGAAAGACTTGGCAATAATGTAACCACTGTTCGTGACTGCTGGCAGTCATGGTCACAAGAAGACTGGTCTTTGGATGGCCACGTGGCACTACCAAGAGGGAAGACCATCATGTTTGGCGTATGATTCTGGCACATTGTACTGCATCTGCAGCAGTAGTTGGCACCACAGTGACAGAGCAAACTGTTACAGACTGGTTACTTCGAGCCAGACGCACTGAAGCGTGCATTCGACAGACCCCAAATTGCTGCGATTTGCGACTTCAGTGGTGTAAAGCGAGAACTCTTACAAGGGAAGGGTGAAGGTCTGCTGTGTTTTCTGATGAAAGCTGGTTCTGCCAAGGTGCTAGTGATGGCCGTGTGTTGGTTAGGAGGTGGCCTGTTAAGGACCTGCAACCAACATTCCTATGTGCTAGAAACATTGGATGTACACCTGGAGCTGTGGTCAGGGGTCTGATTTCTTATGATGGCAGGAGCACCCTAATGGTGTCCTATGCAATCCCAGTGCAAATTCATATGAGTGTCTGATGATCTGACCTGTTGTGGTGCCATTCATGAACAGCATTCCAGGAGGTGTTTTCCAACAGGATAATACTCATACACATCTACATATACATTATTACTCTGCAATTCACATTTAAGTGCTTGGCAGAGGGTTCATCGAACCACAATCGTACTATCTCCCTACCATTCCACTCCCGAACAGCGCGCGGGAAAAACGAACACCTAAACCTTTCTGTTCGAGCTCTGATTTCTCTTATTTTATTTTGATGATCATTCCTACCTATGTAGGTTGGGTTCAACAAAATATATTCGGAAGAGGAAGTTGGTGACTGAAATTTTGTAAATAGATCTCGCCGCGACGAAAAACGTCTTCGCTTTAACGACTTCTATCCCAACTCGCATATTGTATCTGCCACTCTCTCTCCCCTATTACGTGATAATACAAAACGAGCTGCCCTTTTTTGCACCCTTTCGATGTCCTCTGTCAATCCCACCTGGTAAGGATCCCACGCCGCGCAGCAATATTCTAACAGAGGACGAACGAGTGTTGTGTAAGCTGTCTCTTTAGTGGACTTGTTGCATCTTCTAAGTGTCCTGCCAATGAAATGCAACCTTCGGCTTGCCTTCCCCACAATATTATCTATGTGGTCTTTCCAACTGAAGTTGTTCATAATTTTAACACCCAGGTACTTAGTTGAATTGACAGCCTTGAGTATTGTACTATTTATCGAGTAATCGAATTCCAACGGATTTCTCTTGGAACTCGTGTGGATCATCTCACACTTTTCGTTATTTAGCGTCAACTGCCACCCGCCACACCATACAGCAATCTTTTCTAAATCGCTTTCCAACTGATACTGGTCTTCGGATGACCTCACTAGACTGTAAATTACAGCATCACCTGCAAACAACCTAAGAGAACTGCTCAGATTGTCACCCAGGTCATTTATATAGATCAGGAACAGCAGAGGTCCCAGGACGCTTCCCTGGGGAACACCTGATATTACTTCAGTTTTACTCGATGATTTGCTGTCTATTACTACGAACTGCGATCTTCCTGAGAGGATATCACGAATCCAGTCGCACAACTGAGATCTTTACCCCATAAGCTCGCAGCTTGATTAGAAGTCGCTTGTGAGGAACGGTGTCAAAAGCTTTCCAGAAATCTAGAAATACGGAATCAACTTGGGATCCCCTGTCGATAGCGGCCATTACTTCGTGCGAATAAAGAGCTAACTGCGTTGCACAAGAACGATGTTTTCTGAAACCATGCTGATTACATATCAATAGATCGTTCCCTTCGAGGTGATTCATAATGTTTGAATACATGCTGCTATTGTAATCCAACATGCTCCGTAGAGTCTCGACATGTTGTCCTGGCCCACTCAGTCACCAGATGTGTGTCCAATCAAGCTTGGCTTCATCAGATGACAACTCCAGCACCATCCACAAACAGCATTAACCATTCATTTATTGACCAACCAAGTGCAACAGGAATGGAACTCCATCTCACAAACTGATATCCAGCACTTGTACAACACAGTGCATGCACATTTACATGCTTACATTCATTGTTCTCGTTGTTACAGCAGTTGCCAACATTTCACATTTGCTGTGGCTTATCTCGTGCTTACGCTAACCTGCAATCTTTCAGTGTTATATTTTGTAGACAAAAGTATTCCAGAAATTTCATTAATTTACATTAATTATTTGTTTGGTGCAGTTTTTTTTCAGTCAGTGAATAATGTCAAATTTAGGAACCAAGCAGGTGTAATTGATCAAAAATCAAAAGTAATATTAGGTGTGTCCAAACTTTAATGCTTAATTACTGTAATGTTAGTTTCCAGTTTATTGTGATGGGGTTGGGGGGGCGTTGCCGGCACTCAAAAAGATGATATTCCAGCACCTTCCATATTTTTAATATATGCTCTGATGTACTCTCCTAGTTTGTAGACCATTCTTGCTTTTGCTATCAACTGCAGAAGGATGAACATGAAGCAGCCATGACTACATGTTTATTAGTCTTGAACTGAGTGAGAGGAGGCCCTACCATCCCAATGAACAGCAGTGCAGCTGTTGTCTGTACAAGCACAGTGACCCATTTGAAGTCATTTGAGAGAACTCACTTTCACATTCACTGGCAGGTATTGCAGCTGTGCCAAAATTGTGCTTCATAGTAAGTAGTGGAAGTGAGAATTTGTTTTCTTGAAGATTGTCACAGAAATGACGAATTGCTTCTTTTTTATACAAGCAAAATTTGCTGGCTAACTTCCTAAATCCTGCAGAACAAAATTTCAGATGCTTACCAGGATTTTCTGGTCAATACTAGAATCTAAAATCTTGGCACTTTCAGACAAACCATCATCTCCTCAAAGCAGATGCTTTCCATCAGTTTCTTTCAAACATTTTATAAAAATCAGATGAAGCAGTTGCATGACTATCTCTTTCATTTTTGTGCAGTTAATTGTCTTCATGGTCTACTTACTTTGAAGAGAGATACTGTGTATGGGCCAGGACTATGGAATATTTGTTCAAAAAATTTGACTCTATTCACTGTTCTCTTGTGTGCTTTGTGTAAGTCAGTTTTCTCTTTTGTAAACCTAGACTTAGTTCTTGGAGAGCACCACACATGAGACCCAAATAAAAACAACTCACATGACATTATATTTCTCAGAAGACCTTATTTTTCTCAAAAGACCCTCATAAGGACAGCATTCTGTTGTGCATCTTTTACTGCCTTCATTTACCTCCTCGAAGTGGTGGAAGAGGGCTTCAGAGTTTTGTCACAATGCAGGAACAGTGTCAAAAGCTAGAGGCATCCCAGCAAGTGATTAAAATTTTGCCAATTTTAAGAAGTTGAAGCTCTAGAGTTGATGCAAAAGTCTGTAATTTCCAGCATTCTTAGGTGAAGCATGCATGATAAGTTACTTACGTTCATCCATAAAACTCTTGAAATGGCTCAGTCGTGTCACACTGTTCACTATTGACATATAGCCACTTGTTTTTCTTGCAAAAGTTGTTTTTCTGCAGCAGCACCAACATAAAAGCTAGTAGTAATTGGAGTCTTTATTGTCTTGATCATGTGCAGATTTGACAATTTTTGCTTCTTTGGCATGCCTTTCTTTAATAATCGACATAAGGAAACTACTTACTTCACTATTTTTTAGAATGATTGCACTGATTTAAGCTACATGACTCAAAACAATGAACAGTTCTCAAACACTTGCTTGTGACAGTGAAAACAGCACAGAACAAGAAACACTGAGGTAGCAAATGAACTTAATACATATTCCTGTTTCCAACACCAACATATGAAACAAAAAGATGTGGTGCCAGTGACAAGGAATAAAGCTGGAAATCTCATTGGCAAAGACAATGTAAGCTGCTGGTGTATTTATAATACATTTCACTCTAAATAAATCAAACACTTTTTAAAATATTACAAAAAAAGGTGCCAGTACAGAGTACTGCCAGAACAAAAGCACTGGTATGTGTCAATATTTCCAAAACTTAGTCAAATCTACCATTACATGCTATTATGATGATTTGTTATTCATTACTATTATTCAATATGGTTTCCAATCAAACTAAACACATCACCTGTGGTCAACACAGAATAATGATCTGAGTTTTGACCTTGCATGGAATATGGTCTGAATAAGATTTTAACAGATCTGGGCATACACTATGTATTTACATTTATATTCTGCAAACCACAGTGAAGTGCATGGCAGAGGGTATGTCCCACTGTAACAGTTATTAGGATTTCTTCCTGTTCCATTCATGTTTGGTGCATGGCGAGAATGATCTAAACGTCTCTGTGTGTGCTATAATTAATCTTCTGCTCATAGCCTACATTGTATGACTTCTGCTCATAATCCCAGTGTGAACAAGATGGGGGAGGGGGTTGTTTGTAGTATATTCCTATATTTATCATTTAATGCCAGTTCTTGAAATTTTGTAAATAGGCTTTCTTGGGATAGTTTTAATTGTTTTCGACACACAGACAGTTCAGTGTCTTCAGCATCTCTGTGACCCTCTCCCATGGGTGAAACAAACATGATCGTTCATGCTGCCCTTTTCTGAATATGTTCACTATCCCCTGTTGGTCCTATTTGGTACGGGTCGGATACACACTTGAGCAATATTTTAGAATGGGTTACGCAAGTGATTTGTAAGCAGTGACCTTTGTAGATTGATTTAATTTCTCCAGTATTTTACCAACTGAAATCTTGATGCCTGCTTTATCCATGACTGACCCTATGTAATCATTCCATTTCATTTCTCTACAAAGTGTTACATGCAGATTTTTGTATGAGTTAATTGATTGTAACTGTGAGTCACTGAAGTTATACTTGGATATTACGCTGTGTGTGTGACAGTCTTTGCAGCATTTTGAAATATTACCAAGATCTGACTGGATATTTATGCAGCTTCTTTCTGACTGTACTTCATTATAGATAATTGCATCACCTGCTATATGAATAGTTAGACTCAAAATGAAAAATGAGAGGAAAGAAATATAGTTATTAATAAGAGTACAACAATAGTAGGTGGAGGAGTTCCAGATTACGGTGTTTCATCACCCCCATTGGATTATACAGACAAGATATTGAGAAATAGCTGAGTGGATAAATAAATACTGTTTACAAACGCTGTAACATTAAGTGCAGATCATATATCTTAAATCTGTGTGAACTAAAAATAGATGGACAATAGAAATGTACAGATTATTGTCCTTCTTCATAAAAATTACACCACTTCTGAACAGATTGAAATGCAAAAGGCTGTTACTATAGCACCAGTTAATGAAAAATATTGTGACATAATAAACTCAGCTTCAATTGTGTACATGTTTGAGGTTATATGCAAAGCTATTTGTTTGGATTAAAGTGAAACTAAAACCAGATTACTATAGTAACATGGCAGTTTAATGAAAGATGTCACCATGTTACTCTTAAGGTCAAAGTAAGAAAGCTAGAGAGACTCGAGTAATGTTGCCCTTAGCATTTCCATAAAGTGCTATGTTTATAATGTGAGGCCCCTTCTGGCAAGGTCAGAGAAAAATAAGTGGTTTGAAGTAAAGTAATATCCACATCTGGAGCCACTAAAATGAAATTGATAGGCTTTTGTCTGTAATGAGAAAAAAAGATTTGTTAATGTCATGACTTCGATGAAGTGACATTTCACAAGAGTAATTATTTTTTTTGTGAAACAGGTCACTGCAGGAACATTCATGTTCAGTGATTAGATAACAGATGAGTATATGATGTATCAACAATATAGATTTATAGTAATGAATTAATAATGCGATTAAGACAGTCTCCAGGCAAGAGGTATACAGGAACACTTGTTTATATTTCAGTGCCTATTAAAGTTTATAACTTTATTTGTCTAAAATTGTACAAAGGACCTCAAAATTTTTCATGCATTTTGGTACAGTTCAGTGTGGGTACCATTTGTAGGTTGACGTATATCAGAAAGATGCTCCGTTTCTCACCACATACTCATAAGCATGACAGATGTTGTCGCATCTGCTGTGGCATAGATACATTGTCTTAAATCTACCAGGTCTCAAACCATTGTTCTGTTAACAGTATCCATGATAAACCTCCAAGCAGTGAAATCCAACATGTGGAGATAGGTGTGTCCTGTCACTAGTGCACATGCAACTCAGTCCTGTTCATGAAGTGGTGAGGGTCACATCTTGGAATGTGTTACTGTTGATTGCGTATGTACCAAAAAACATAAAATGTTGAGTTCTTTTGTTACAAAGATTTGTTTGTGTATACATTTAGTTTGGACAATTTGTACAGGGGATAGGCGAAATAATGTGAACATCTGTACTTACTTGGGAATGGTTTATTAATAAGGGGTTGGACCCCAATTTGCCCGTAATACTGCTGTGATTCTTCTTCGAATACTAGTATATAATGATTGTATAGTCTCCAGTGGAATGTTATGCCACTCTTCAGTCAGAACCTCTTCTAACTCCTGTAGTCACGAGGGAGGTGGAAATCTGCTCTGAAGTCTGCGCTCCAATAGCGCACACAAGGGTTCGATAATGTTCAAGTCCGGGAACTGTGCTGGCCAGGGAAGATGCTGTACTTCAGTTGCATGCTCCTCATACCACGATTGTACTGTCCTGGTTGTGCGAATGGGTGCATTATTGTCCTGAAATATGGCATCGTTGTTGGGGAACAACATTTGAATCAAAGGGTGCACCTGATCACCTGAAATGTTCATGTAATTGTTTGCTGTAACATGGCCTTTGATAGTAATGATGGGACCAGCGGAATACCATGATATGGTTGCCCACACCATCACACTTCTACCTCCATGCTTAACCATAGGAATCAAGCAACCAGAATAACCATAGGAATCAAGCAACCAGGATTGTAGGTTTCTTTTGGCATTCTCCAGACGTAAACCCAACCAGATGTGAGAAATAACGAAAACGTGGACTCGTCAGACCATATGATTTGTTTCCACTGATCAGCCATCCAGAACTTATGCCCCTGCCCCAGTAGCCGCCCAGATCGACCGCCAAATCCATTTTTTAGCATGCACCGGGCCACTTCTGTAGCGGAGGGCATTCCCTAAACTATTTTACTATACAATACAAGATCCCTAAGCATGAACCAGTTTTTTACATGCACATTTCTCTTTCTTATCATTCATATTTTATAAAGTTTCATTACTTTTAAACATTATTAAGTTTTTTACAATAAGTACATTACAAACTTCAAATTCCCTCTGACAATTCGAAGATCTTAACTAGTAAAGAACAACCACTTCATAGTCATATACACATAATTACACTGTATAAACTACTTACAATCGATATTGGTGTTACAAACTGAATTAGCTCACAAAAAACCCCTTTATTTTCAGAGGCATCAGATTCATCATGGCTCCTGATAGCCAGCTCCAAAACACTACAGAACCAAATACAGTTTACAGTTAAATTAAAATATATATATATAAAAACAAAGATGTAGTGACTTACCAAATGAAAGTGCTGGCAGGTTGACAGACACACAAACATACACACAAAATTCAAGCTTTCGCAACAAACTGTTGCCTCATCAGGAAAGAGGGAAGGAGAGGGAAAGACGAAAGGATGTGGGTTTTAAGGGAGAGGGTAAGGAGTCATTCCAATCCCGGGAGCGGAAAGACTTACCTTAGGGGGAAAAAAAGACGGGTATACACTCGCACACACACACATATCCATCCACACATATACAGACACCGTTTCTAGTTCAATAACAGCTGCTTTCATGGATTAAACAACCATTTCGGCTAGTTCTAATTACTTTCACTTTATTTCCACTTCTGTTTTTCGCACATCACTGATCATTTTTAGCCGCTCCCCACAGGTTTTAACGTCATTATTTCTTCGTCAGACAGGCTTGTGTCTGTATATGTGTGGATGGATATGTGTGTGTGTGCGAGTGTATACCCGTCCTTTTTTCCCCCTAAGGTAAGTCTTTCCGCTCCCGGGATTGGAATGACTCCTTACCCTCTCCCTTAAAACCCACATCCTTTCGTCTTTCCCTCTCCTTCCCTCTTTCCTGATGAGGCAACAGTTTGTTGCGAAAGCTTGAATTTTGTGTGTATGTTTGTGTGTCTGTCGACCTGCCAGCACTTTCATTTGGTAAGTCACTACATCTTTGTTTTTAGATATATTTTTCCTACGTGGAATGTTTCCCTCTATTTTTTATATATATATATATATATATATATATATATATATATATATATATATATATATATATATATATATATATATATAAATACAAAGATGAGGTGACTTACCGAACAAAAACGCTGGCAGGTCGATAGACACACAAACAAACACAAACATACACACAAAATTCAAGCTTTCGCAACAAATTGTTGCCTCATCAGGAAAGAGGGAAGGAGAGGGGAAGACGAAAGGAAGTGGGTTTTAAAGGAGAGGGTAAGGAGTCATTCCAATCCCGGGAGCGGAAAGACTTACCTTAGGGGGAAAAAAGGACAGGTATACACTCGCACACACGCACATATCCATCCACACATACAGACACAAGCAGACATATTGGTCTTTAAATATGTCTGCTTGTGTCTGTATGTGTGGATGGATATGTGCGTGTGTGCGAGTGTATACCTGTCCTTTTTTCCCCCTAAGGTAAGTCTTTCCGCTCCCGGGATTGGAATGACTCCTTACCCTCTCCTTTAAAACCCACTTCCTTTCGTCTTCCCCTCTCCTTCCCTCTTTCCTGATGAGGCAACAATTTGTTGCGAAAGCTTGAATTTTGTGTGTATGTTTGTGTTTGTTTGTGTGTCTATCGACCTGCCAGCGTTTTTGTTCGGTAAGTCACCTCATCTTTGTATTTATATATAATTTTTCCCACGTGGAATGTTTCCTTCCATTATATATATATATATATATATATATATATATATATATATTTTTTTTTTCTCTTTCTTTTCTACACATTTGTTGTGGCTGTCAACTGTTTGTGTATATTGCAAAGCTAATTTCTGCTGAATGTTGGTTCTACCTACAAATGAAAGTCTAAGTATATTATTCTGTGTTGCTTTGACATTTCATGTACTTTCATTTTAGACCATATATGCCCAATGTCGATTATTCCTCTTTTACACCAATGAACATCTCCTCCAATAACACACAAGGAAGAAAAAAACAACATTGCTTTCTTTGCAACCACAAATCTATTTGTTCTTTCGTTAAATTTCTGGATTGAACTTATGGTATCGATTTTTTGTTTGCTGCTGCAGATTCACACTCAGAAGTGGCCTACCTAGTGGTTTTTTATCTGAATTTTTTCAGTGAGAGTCCTGATGCTAAATAGCATTTTTAATAACTGATTTACTTTGTTCATGTTAACAGATTCTTCCATCGGTTCTTGGTAGAACAACATTATAATAAATGAAGACCATCAGTTTGCTTTTGTTCTACAATATTACTGTTATTGTTAACCGGTTTTCGGCTTAACAATAAAAGTAATATTGTAGAACAAAAGCAAACTGGTGCTTTTCATTTATTACTTTGTTCATGTTTGCTATTTTCACAGTCAGCTGAATCTTCCCTTGCAGATAACACTGTGATATGGTCAATTTCCTTTCCTCACAGTAACTATAACGTGTTTGTACAGAAATGTGTTACACAAACGTAATGAGTATAAACAGAAATACTACACCTTTGTTTGGAAAACAGATGCTCAATAGGTGGTGAATATGTTAGTTTTTTTGTTCTGTAGCAATAATCCTGCTGTTGTGAAATATACCAATATTGAAATAATGCCTGTTGGTTTCAAAATCTAAGGGCATAATTATATTCAAATATATATATATATATATATATATATATATATATAGTATATCTAAAAACAAAGATGATGTAACATACCAAACAAAAGCATTGGTATGTTGATAGACACACAAACAAACACAAACGCACACACAAAAAAACACACACACACACACATCCAAATTACAAAATTCTTTGCCTTTACACATGTCTGCTTGTGTCTGTATATGTGCGGATGGATGTGTGTGTGTGCGCGAGTGTATACCTGTCCTTTTTTCCCCCTAAGGTAAGTCTTTCCGCTCCCGGGACTGGAATGATGACTCCTTACCCTCTCCCTTAAAACCCACATCCTTTAGTCTTTCCCTCTGCTTCCCTCTTCCCTGATGCAACCGTTGATTGTGAAAGCTTGAATTTTGTGTGTGTGTTTGTGTGTCTATCAACATACCAATGCTTTCGTTTGGTAAGTTACATCATCTTTGTTTTTAGATATATTATTCCCATGTGGAATGTTTCCCTCTATTATATAATATATACATAGTTATTTATAATTATATTTAAGTGTATTATTTGTGTATTCATTTTAATTAAGCATTAATTTGCATTTAGGAATGCATTCGCACTAACTTGCAGAAAGATTGTAAACCTGGATTACAAGCAATCTGCGTCCTGATGTATTCTAACATGATCACTAGATAGCAGATCATGCCTCTGCTCTTTGGCAGAAGGAATGTAAAACTCTGAGTCAGACTAGCTGTGGCTCCATCTCTACCGTAAGAAGCATGTAGAAACTGACTGCCAAGCCTTTTACACAGTGCTTATGAGGACAGAGAGTGCCAATCTGCAGTTGGCTCCAAGCTTCAGAAAACTACTGCGAGAGCGCATGGGGCAAATGTGCCTCTTCAAATCAGAAAATACATACTCTGAAACAATAATTTCTCTTTCTTTGTTTTTCATACAAGTGGTGCCTTGGCACAGCAGCACTACCTCAGAAGCCACCCCTCTCAATGAGTGAAATATGAACAGCATATGGCTGTTTGTACATATTCCCTATTTATATGTGTTATAGTTTGTTAAGACAAGATTTCATAGTATATAAGTAACAAAAGTTCGTGGATTAAACTGCCAGAACTTTTGTACTTATGTACAAGCTTTGTACATCTTACACAGGGATAGCCAGTAAGAGAAGATGAGCATTTTGTTTTAATGAACTGGACATATACAAATATGCTTTTGTACAGAGTAGGTGAGATCCAACATAGTCTTAAAATTTAGTAAGAAGTAGTTTTGTTCCATGAACTTTTTTAGACGGTGAAATGTGAATCCATGAACCATACATTTGGCATGAAAGCTACACTAATTATGTCACATAAGTCAAAGACTGTAATGTACAACAGACACATAACTATAGTGCACCAATGAGTAATGAAATGTTGGTAGTAAAATAACAATTTCGTTGTCAAGGCAGCAAGTCATGTATGCTATGCACCACAATCAACATGTAAATATGTATATTACTTGCCAAGTAGTGAAATTCACTGTATGAATTTTCAGGAAACATCACTTAAGATTTAGATTTAGTATATGAAATGGAATGATAAACTTTTTAGTGTAATAATTAAGTAATTCTTGGTTCTGTTTAATGTACAAAGGAAATAAAATCATGGTGCTAAGGGCTGTGATTTGTTTATTGCAGTGATTGTTTGATCTTAAGGTCAGGCAACTTTTTCTTGATGGACGTTTGGATACACATTTTTGTTTACGTTGGTGGTGGGTGTTTTCTTTTCTCCATTTTTATGTTTTTTGATTCATACTGATTTCTAGTTTTCTACATATGTGAATGTAGAACAGTGGTGTCCTCTATGATGAAAGAAGTTGATTTTGTTGTCAGTTTGGTTCTCAGGCTAGACATGGGACATTCTTGTGAAAATTCCACCATATTTCAGTGGCGCAGCTGACCGGCAACTTCAGGTGTGTTGAACACATTGTTCAGACTGTGACCAAAACCTCCTATTTATAACATTCAGAGAAGAAACTGTGCAGGTGTGTACAAGTAAACATTTCGGTACCAACAGTGCAAATATGCGGGTCTGTAGTGAGATAGACAGCTACGCCACCTTTGGACAATGGACACATGTGCAGATGCTGTCAATCACTCTGCAATGCCATCAGCCATCCCAGCTCTCTCTGTCAGGAGCTGCCTGTCAAAATACATGTCTGCACTGGCATATGCCCATCTTCATTGTGGTCAACTAAATATCTCTGTTGCCATCACAGTGTCATCCCTCATAAGACCAAAAGTTCTTTTTTGTGTTTGCTGTGATCTTAACATGGTCAGTGCTGGACCCCCTGCTGTGCTGAGCTGGTTTTCTGTGTCCCTGTGGAGCAAATTAGTCTAGCTGTGAATTTCCACTGCTTCTTTAATAATGCTCTCCCAGTACAAAGACATCGATGACAAAATTTTGGTATTTTTGTATTCCATATTCCTGTAGTGAGCAACGCTTTGCCATTGCAAATTTCTCTGGCTGGTCGGACTTGTGTTTTGATGATGTTCAACACATCTGTCCTCCATGGTGCGACAAGTCTGTACATTGTATGACATCCTGCAGCTATAGGGAATCTTATAGGCACCAGGCCTTCTTAAACCAAGATTATCTTTTACTGACTCTAAAAGAGCTCTGAGTTTTGTTGGTGGATGAAAATGCATTTAATTTCATGTTTCTCCAATAATCTTCTATTTTCAAAGAAACACCATCAGCATATGACAAAACAACCATTCCTCTCTGTACATCACTTTCTTCCAGCTACTCACTTTCTCTACCACATGCTGAATGTAAAGCACAGCAAATCTCCCATTCATAACATCCATTCTCTAAAAGTACAGTATGGAGGTGACATAGCTCAGCAGACAAGCTATCATAATCCAATATGCCTTGTGCTCTGTGGACTAACATCCTAAGCACACCAGTTTATTGTGCAGGTTGGTGACAGCTGGTGGCCTGTAATTATAAGCCTGTATGTGCAGTTTTACAGTACACAGTGTGACCCAAGCTGCCATCCTCTTTTCTCCACACCAACACATCCAGAAATGGTAGTTCACTGCTTTGTCCACTTCCATTGTGAAATTTATGTTTGAATGAAGAGAATTTAAGTGTTGCAAAAACAAGTCCATTGACAAAGTGCCATGGAGCAAGATGACATTTTCCATAAACAGATTGGCCACAATGGGCGGCACGGGACTACACATTGCAACACCATCAGTCTGTTTGAAGTGTTGATCATTGAATAAAAAGTAAGTCAAGGTGAACAAGTGCTTAAACAAATCAAGTTATCCTTCCAGTTTCTCACCAATGAGCAACAGTGATTCCAGCAATGGCACTCGAGTGGAAAGCGAGACCACATCGAAGCTAACGAGAAAATCTGATGGTGCAAGTCACAAGTTCCTAAGCTGATGGACAAAATCTTCTGGGTTGTGAATGTGGTGCTCACATTTTCCCACTAAAAGGCTCAATTATGCTGCTAGATATTTAGCCAGGTTGTACGTTGGTGCCCCAGTATTGCTAAATATTGGTCGAAGAGGTACAATAACCATGTGAATCTTAGGCAGTCCATATAGCCTTGGTAGAAACAGATGCCTGTGTATTGAGTCTCTTTGTCACAACCTCAGAGATCATGCTCTTCAAGAGAAGTTCTAAAGTTTTCCACTGTACACTGAAGAGCCAAAGAAACTGGTACACCTGCCTAATATCATGTAGGGCCTCCGCGAGCTCACAAAAGTGCCACAACACAATGTGGTACAGAGTCGATTATGTCTGAAGTAGTACTGGAGTGAATTGACACCAAGAATCCTGCAGGGCTGTCCACAAGTCTTTAAGAATACAAAAGGGGAGGAGATCTCTTATGAACAGCAAGTTGTTAGGCATCCCAGATATGCTCAATAATATTTGTGTCTGGGGAAGTTGGTGGCCAGCAGAAGTGTTAAAACTCAGAAGAGTGTTTATGGAGCCACTCTGTAGCAATTCTGGATGTGTGGGGTGTCGTATTGTCCTGTTAGAATTGCCCAAGTCTGTCAGAACACAATGGATGTGAATGGATGCCGGTAATCAGACAGGATGCTTATGTATTTGCCACCTGTCAGAGTCGTATCTAGATGTATCAGGGTTCCCATAGCACTCCAACTGCACAAGCCCCACACAAATTTAGAGCCCCACACAAATTCAGAGCCTCAACCAGCTTGAACAGTCCCCTGCTGACTTGCAAAGGTCCATGGATTCATAGGGTTGTCTCCATATCCGTACACGTCCATCCACCCAGTATAATTTGGAATGAGACTCGTCTGACCAGGCAACATGCTTCCAGTGAACAGGCCAATGTCAGTATTGATGGACACAGGTGAGGTGTAAAGCATTGTGTTGTGCAGTCATCAAGGATACATGAGTGGGCTTTCAGCTCCGAAAGCCAATTTTGATGATGTTTCATTGAATGGTTTGCACACTGACACTTGTTGATGGCCCAGCATTGAAATCTGCAGCATTTTGTTGAAGGGTTGCACTTCTGTCATGTTGAATGATTCTCTTCAGTCATCATTGGTCCCATTCTTGCAGAATCTTTTTCTGGCTGCAGTAATGTCAGAGATTTGATGTTTTATCAGATTCCTGATATTCATGGTACATTTGGGAAATAGTCATATGGGAAAATCCCCACTTCATTGCTATCTCAGAGGTTCTGTGCCCATTGCTCATGCGCTGACTATAACACCACATTCAAACTCACTTAAATGTTGATAACCTGCCAATTGTAGCAGCAGTAACTGATCTAACAACTGCGCCAGACACTTGTCTTATACAGTTGTTGCTTACCACAGGGCCATATTCTACCTGTCTACATACCTTTGTATTTGGATATGCATACCAATAACAGTTTCTTTGATACTTCAGTGTGTTTTGGTCCTGGGGTCCTTGTTTAGAAGGCAATGTGCAGAGTCATCCAATAACTTGTCCATCTTTCTTAAGCACATCTGTTCGGAGAGAATAGGAGTAGCATTACCTTTATCTGTCAGGATACAATATTAGGATCCTCACTTAGGGATTGCAGTGTTGTCATCTCTGCAGCTGAGACATTGTCTTGGGTTGTTGGTGCCTGTGTCAGAGCATGGCATGTCTCCAGTCTGAGTTCCTCAGGAGTGTACCTGGGCAGTGTGTAATCTTCCCCCCCCCCCTCCCCCCCCCACACACACACATCACTATTAAAATTTGCTGTCTCTGCACTAGTTTTGAAAGCTTCGCGAGGTGTAAGATATACAGAAGAAAAACTTTTTACTTATCATTATTTTACCTTGTTGTTGGCTCCAGTTATTGCATCTAGGGGTACATTCTTGCAACTGAAATTTTGATTTAACTTTGTGGTTTCCTGGTGACTAAATAACTGATGAAGAACTATATGTTGCTATGATTTTCTTTTATTTTATCCCATTCGTCTATAACACACTGACTTTACAATCTCCATTTTCATACAACCATAATTACATTGTTGTAGACAACATTAAAAAACATGTGCATTTCCATCAGAGGCATGCCCACTACTTCCTATATTCTGCAGTACTCACAATATTCCAAAAAGTTTATAAAGCAAAGTAATTTACAATCTTTCTTGACTAAAGCAGAATCATCACCAAGATATAACATTCGCTTATAAATGAATCCAGAAATAAATTTAATAATTATTATCAGATTGTACAATTAATAATAGGAGTTTTAAGTATGTCAGAAATTTCATAATATCAAATATTGCTTAAAGAAGAGTAATTTTACAAATTAATTTCTGTTCTGTACATTTTAGCCTGAAATATAATACATTGTATACAGAATCATACTAAATTCATTTAGTTAAGCAGCCAAGAATATTCACCTCTACCAGATTTGGGATTAATGCTGGTATTGGCTACTTCTATAAAAAAAAAAAAAGGTTTTTGTTAGAAAAGGGTGTCCAATTACAATATCCCCCTCACAAAATTTGGAAACAGGGTGTTTACAGTATTTTGTGACAGTCAACAAGGTTTGCTAAATGGTGTACATAATGATGCCCAGGATAGCAGATAGATGTATAGAAGTGAACCAAATACTAACAAAGAGATAGAGGGGCTGGCCAGTACTTACCTCAGCTCAGTACAGCCGATAGATACACATAAAACAGAACTGAAAATTTACATTCCTAGCTTTCAGAACTTTGTTCCTTCATCAGGGAGGAGAGAGGGGAAAAAAGGGAAGAAGGGAAAGTGGATTCAGTTACTCACAACCCAGGTTATGAAGCAACAGGGAAAGGTAAACAGGGAGGGTAGCAAGGATGGAGGCATGGTTGTCAGAGGGAAGCCAAAGATATTCTACTGTAAGTACTGTGCCAGCTTCAAACCAAAGAGGATGCATACAGAAGTAAAGAGGTATATAGTATAAAGATAAACACAACTATGTAGAATGAAAAGATGCGTGAATGGCTAAGGAGGAAAGGGAAAGACGAGAAGACTGAAGAGTGAATGGGAGTGAGGTTGTTTAACGTAGGTTCAGTCCAGGGGGATGGCGGGATGAAAGGATGTGTTGGAGTGCAAGTTCCCATCTCCGCAGTTCAGAGGGACTGGTGTTGGGTGGGAGAAGCCAAATGGCACATACGGTGTAGCAGGTTCCTAGGTCCCTAGAATTATGCTGGAGGGCATGCTCCGCTACTGGGTATTGGGCATCTCCTAGGCAGACAGTTCGTCTGTGTCCGTTCATGCGCTCAGCCAGTATAGTTGTTGTCATGCCGATGTAAAAGGCTGTGCAGTGCAGGCATGTCAGTTGATAAATGACATGTGTAGTTTCACACGTAGCCCTGCCTTGAATTGTGTATGTTTTACCAGTAGCGGGGCTGGAGTAGGTGGTTGTGGGGGGATGCATGGGGCAGGTTTTGCAGCGGGGTCGGTTACAGGGGTAGGAACCGCTGGGTAGAGAAGGTAGTCTGGGAATATTGTAGGGTTTAACAAGGATGTTACGGAGGTTAGGGGGGCGACGAAAGGCAACTCTGGGTGGTGTGGGGAGAATTTTGTCAAGGGATGATCTCATTTCAGGGGTTGACTTGAGAAAGTCATATCCCTGGCGGAGTAATTTGTTGATGTTTTCGAGGCCAGGATAATATTGGGTGACAAGGGGGATGCTTCTGTGTGGTCTGGGGGTAGGAACATTGTTGTTGGACGGGGAGGAATGTATTGCTCAGGAAATCTGTTTGTGGACAAGGTCTGCAGGATAGTTGCGGGAGAGGAAAGCACTGGTCAGGTTATTGGTGTAATTGTTGAGGGATTTGTCACTGGAGCAGATACGTTTGCCACGAATACCTAGGCTGTAGGGAAGGGAGCATTTGATGTGGAAAGGATGGCAGCTATCAAAGTGAAGGTACTGTTGTTTGTTTGTGGGTTTGATAATGACAGAGGTGTGGATGTGAGCTTCAACAAGATGATGGTCAACATCCAGGAAGGTGGCTTGGGTTTTGGAGAAGGACCAGGTGAAATTCAGATTCGAAAAGGAGTTGAGGTTATGGAGGAAATTAAGGAGTGTTTCTTCACCATGAGTCCAGACCACAAAGATGTCATCTATAAACCTATACCAGGCCAGGGGAAGCAGCTGTTGGGTCTTCAGGAAAGCCTCCTCCATGCGGCCCATGAAGAGGTTGGCATAGGAGGGAGCCATCCTGATTCCCATGGCGTTCCCCTGATTTGTTTGTAGGTCTGGCCTTCAAAAGTGAAGTAATTATGGGTGAGGATGAAGTTGGTAAGTGTGATAAGGAACGAGGTAGTGCTCAAGGGCAGAGAGACCATGGGTATGTGGGATGTTTGTGTAAAGGGATGTAGCATCTATGGTGACAAGAAAGGTTTCAGGTGGGAGAGGAGAGGGAATGGATTTGAGGCGTTCTAGGAAGTGGTTTGTGTCTTTGATGTAGGATGGGAGTCTGCTAGTGATAGGTTGTAGGTGCTGGTCTACCAGAGCTGAGATACATTCGGTTGGGGATTTGAAGCCTGCTACAATGGGACGGCCAGGATGGTTCTCTTTGTGGATTTTGGGTAATAGGTAGAAGGTAGGGGTACGTGGCTCAGGTGGAGTGAGTAAGTCTATGGAAGCCGTTGTGAGGCCTTGTGAGGGACCTTGGATTTTTAGGATTTTTTGCAGCTCAGTCTGGATGGAGGGAATGGGATCCTGGGTAACAGCTTTGTAGGTTGAGGTGTCAGAGAGTTGACGCAGTCCTTCTGCCACATACTCCACACGGTCAAGTACGACAGTTGTGGAGCCTTTATCCGCCGGGAGGATTTTCAGCTCCTTAATGGCACGGGATTCAGCTGGGGTGATGTTGGGGGTTGTTGGGATGTTCTTCAAGAAGGACTGGGAGGCAACACTGGATGTGAGGAATTCCTGAAATGTCTGCAAGTTTAACATTTGTTATTCACTGTTTCCCAGCCAACAATCACTGCCAACAATCTCTTCCACACCTACCAGTATCATCCATTTCCGTCGATTTCTTGTTGCTGGCGATATTTTTGTGCCATTGGCTATCTTTCTCTGCCACAAGAAAATTTTTTTGGGACATTTCTGCGCCACCCGCGATCTTTTTTGCGGCACGCGCAATCTTTTTTCGCCACTCGCTATCTCTGTTTTTGAGCAACGTGTGTTCTTTTCCCCTGATCTGGACATACTTGCTTGGTCTGGTCAACTTTTTCCGTATTTTTCTTATGTAGTGGTCTTCCTTTGGTATTGAACATTACCAACACAATTTCTTTCCTTCTCGTCCTTCCCTCCGTGTTTTACTCCTTCTTATGATTACTATTTCTACTTTAGTTATTTAATTTCCCTACCCACCAGTTACCCACTATGTACCCTAATCCTATACCACATTATTTACATTCATTCCGGAAACATGCATTCACCGTAGCCAAACTGCAATCCCACATACTTCTCCTCCAGTCCTGCTTAACCTTTGGAATTACCCCTAAAGGGCTTACCTTAAAAGTTCCCATCTCCGGGTGCAATTCCTCCTTCCACGAGTCTCTCCAGGACTTCCAGAACCTTCAATCCTTAGCCCTTACCCAACTTGTCCTGAATCTCTACACTACTTCATGTAACCACCACTCCCAACAGCTCCTATCTCTCTTCAAAGTCCTCCACCTCTCAAACCCTTGCTTGGAGAACACACTGAGGAACATCATCCTAGAAGCCAGCTGCAAACTTGAGTTCCATGCCACACACCACCTGAAAAAACTATCCACAGTGCTAGTGCAACACCTAAGAAGTGGGGTCCCTCTCCCTATCCCTCACAAACACCAACCACAACAGAACCTTCAACAAACCCCCCTTATAGCCAACAAACCTAGCCTAGCCACCCTACTCAATCTCCCCATCCCAGCACATACCTCACACAGACCAAGTCTCAACTATAACCACAGTCAAATGCCACATATCACCAGTCCCAATTCAGTCCTAAACCTCTCATCCAGATCCCTCTCTCCTCCAGAGACATCTGTTCTATCAAAAGGCTTAACCTTTAGCCCCACACCTAAATTCAACCACACTGCCCTGGTTAAAGATCTCCACTCATTCACCCAGAACCTCAACTGGAAATATCACTTCACTACCCAAACACAGCCCCCAAATACTAGACCCAGTGTTGAACCCTGTCTAGGATTCCACATTGACTCAAAATTAAAATGGGAGGAACACATTAGCCATATCTGCAAGAGAATAGCAAGAGTGTGTTATCTCATCTGGAGACTGACAGATGTAGTCACTGATGAGTATCTAAAGGTGGTATATTTTGGCCTCTTTCAGTCACACATTTCCTACGGCATATTGTTATGGGGACATTCTTGCTTTGTCAGTGAAATTCTGAAAATTCCAAAAAAAGTAATCAGAATAATAAGCAAAGCTAAGCCCAAGGAACACTGCCGTCCCCTCTTTATCAAGCACATGATATTAACTGTCGTGAATCTATACATCTACACAGCACTGCTTTATGTCAAAAGCAACTTAAATGAGTTCGAGACCAGAGAGAACATACATCCCCACAACACCAGAGGCAAACTGGACTTTGACATACCAAGACACAGACTCACAAAGACTGCAAACTCACACAAAATAAATTTCCAGCATCTGCTCGGTCACTGACCAATAATATTTTCAAACGTAAGGTTTATGACTGGCTTCTCAAACACCCATTTTATAAGATAACAGAATATTTTGAAATAAGCATTGACATTAGTATATAAGAATATTCCTAAAAGAAAAGGAATTAAATTGTAAAAACTTTACTGTAAAGTTATTGTTAATTGTATATTTAATGTTCAGACCTATTCCGCTGTAAGTGGTCAATGGTGAATAAACTGAATACTGAATACTCAACCATGATTAGGCATATAGTACAAAATCAATCAGCCACATAAACCAGGGTATTCAATGATATGTTGATTCATGAAAGAACAAAATAATAGAAAAATATAAGGGCCTAATTTTACAAATTGGGGATCGACCCATGAATCCAAACCACACCAGGAACAAACCATCAAAAACGTTTTGACACAACAAAATGAATAAAGTTCATAATCATACCAATACATTCAAGAGTAGTTGTAAGAAGCATCTAGCCTCAATCAAAGGAAACAGAGTTAAGCAGGAGTCAGTCCACAACTCAAGTTCCAGTCAGATGCAATACTCAGGATAAATTCAGATAAATGAGTTATAAATAGCTTTGAACGATGACACAACCCAGTAGCTTGAGAACCAAAATCAGTGTATAAAAGCAGACATGTATACATCCTGTTATACTGTCCATACTGGTAAACGTCTTCCACACTATCTGCTAATTGTCCATACAAACTAACCTACGTACATACAAGCCTAAAAGATTCATTTAAAAATGATAAAAAAAATCCATACTGACTTAAAGTTACATAATGTATTGGCAAGTCAGTTCCCACACGTAGGAAAAAAAAGAAAAACAAACACCTGCTTTTATGCTGAATAACACTGTCTTTAGCAGTCTTGGCTAACAAGTCACAAATATCCGTCACAACACAGATCCAATCAACAGATTGAGTATGTTACCCAGCACCCATAATCTCTAGCAAGTTGACTGGTCCAGCAGGGCACAGCCATACAGCAGTGTGGGGAGTGGATCCACTCACAACTTTCAGTTTCCTCCCCAGAGTTCTCGCCACATGCTCCAACAGATAGGTAACTTCCTGTATAGCATCCACATCAAATCCTGAAACACTATTTTGTGTGCAAAATACGCTGTTCAATACCTACTTCACATCACATGAGATATGCTCTCCTTAGTCATTTTTAAAGTCAATTATATGGGATTTATGTCAGGTGAAATTAAAAAGTGTTCACATATGAAACATTAATAAACAGAGTTAAATGCAATAAAAATGGTGTATTAAGGTATCACACACAGATATGCTCAGATACTATTCCTAATTTTTACAGTACAGATTATAATTGTTGTCCCATTTCAAAATTGCAAAAAGATTCTTACATTTCCACAAAATTCTTACTATATTGTATCTCACGTCTAAATTGTTCAGATATGTCACAGATTGGGCTACCTGTATCAATCAAACAGTTCCTTTCCCTCTGATCAATCTTAATCTTAATGTACGGACATCCAAAATCTGAATCATCATCTCTGTTGTTTGACACCTCATGTAAAAGATCACTTTCAATTTCATCAAATGCTACATCCACACTGTTTTACAAGGTTTTAACAACTTTGGTAATACATGTTGTCAGGTAAAGATTGAACACACTGAATAGATTCCATAGCACAATTAACATCACTTATTACAGAAGGAACACAAAATATATTACTGTCAAAATTACATTTCCTGCTTAGATCTTCATCCACTTCCTTCCACCAATTTGGACACAAATTTTGACTAACCACAGCTAACTTATTCCACAACAGAATAGAGTAGTATAGAAGTTTATTGTCTCATAACATACAATTTCAAGCCATTGACTTAAAGTACAGGAGACTCGTCAAAACACAAAAACTGCTTTACAGTTTTCCTTGTAATACTAGCAATATAATACCTGGTACAGAATAATTACTTAATTAAGCAATTAAAAATTTTTCTTCAGAAGTAACAAGCTTTTAAAAATTAACAGTCCTAAGTACTTGCTCTCTCCTGCTCAAATTTTCAGGTTGTCGTTTATGAATTCTTCTACTGAATAGTAACATTTCTGCACTAGTTTCTCATATAAGGATTTTTTCAGTGGTTCTAATTTTATGCTGATCAATTCTCTTCCTTTCACTTTGTTATAAATTTTCATACCCATATAATGTGGAGTTTGAGCGTAAAGTTTTAAACGGTGGGTGGGCAGCATAAAATCATTTTGATTTCTGGTGTTGTAATTATGTTGAAAATGATTTGCTACAAATAAATCAGGGTTACTGTGTACAAAGATAATCAGCTCATATATGTATAGTGAGGGAACACTTAATATATTTAGATTTTTTAGGAGTGGATGACATGATTCTCTTCACCCTACATTGTGCTTATTTCTAATGATGGTTTCCTAAAGTTTTGGTATTCGACACATATGGTTTGAGTTACCCCAAAATACAATTCCATACCTTATTACTGGCTCAAAGTAGCTGTGATATACTACTTTTCTTATACCCATACTGGTAGCATAGTACAATATGAACATTGCAAATGCTAAGCTATTTAATTTATTTGCAAGGTACTGTATATGTGATCCCCATGATAGATTTTTATCTAGTTGCATTCCTAGGAATTTCACACAGCTAGCTTCCTGCAAATCCTGGTTTCTGTGACTGACCTGACTATCATTTAATTTTGCTTGTTTTGTTTTAAACTGCATTAACTGAGTCTTTTCCATGTTTAATTTTAACTCATTTAAATCAAACCAGGTATCCAATTTTTCTGAAGTATTTAATACAGTTTGTGGAATTTGATCAGTACTGTTACTTTCAATGATTAAAGACGTGTCATCTGCAAATAAAACTGAGTGACACTCAATATTAAGTGGCAGATCATTTATGTGAAACAGAAACAGAATAGGGCCTAAGACAGAACCTTGGGGTATGCCATGTGAAACGCTTTCCCATTTTGAAGTATAAGTTCCTCTCCCTGATGATATAACCACTCTTCGTCTTCAGTTGTTTAGATAGAAATTAAACCATTCTAACACTGTACCCTTAATTCCATACTTTTCCAGTTTACAGAGTAGCAAGGAGTGATTCACACTATCAAAGGCCTTTGATAGGTCATAAAAAAATTCCTGTGGCGTGCAGTTAGTTGTCTAGAGACGAGCTAATTTTATCATCAAAATTATTTATAGCAGATACTGTGGTTTTGCCTTTTTGAAATCCATACTGACTTTTTCAGATTATTTTAAATTTTTCTATGAAATTTTGAATTTTTATGGTGATACCTTTTCAAATATTTTTGATAGTGATGAAAGAAGAGAGAGTGGGCAATAGTTTCCCATATGTTCTTTTGTGCCTTTTTTGAATAGTGGCTTAACTACTGCATACTTCAGTGTGTCTGGAAAATAACCTTCTTGAAGGGACTGATTAATTATTGTAGTTAATAGTTGTACAATTATTTTAGAGACTGTTTTTAATACTTTTGTTGGTATCCCATCCCATTCTGCTGATGTTTTACTTTTTAGTGATAGTATTACATTTTCTTTATCTTTTACAGTAGTTTTGGTAAATACACTGAAAAATTCACCTTCAAATTGTTCACTGTTGAGGAAATTTACCTTGTCTGGGTAATATTCTACATTGACATTAGATTTGTTTACACTTATAAATAATTAATTATATAATTCAGAAATCTGAGCAAGATTTACAATAGTTTTATCCTCCACCCTGATTTCAGAAATATGATGGCCTTTACATGTGGCACCTGTTTCAGCTTTGATCACTGACCATAAGGCCTTTGATTTGTTTTCACTCTCCAATATAAATCTATTATTTGCCAGTTCTTTGGCTGCCTTTACAACTTTTTCAAAAATATTTTTGTAATCTTTTACATAGGTAACAAAATCAGGACTTTTGTTATGTTTTAGTTCCCTATGTAGCCATCTTTTTCTTGCACTAGAAATTTTTATTCCTTCAGTTATCCTCTTTACTTTATTTCCTACTTTTTATGATGTACAATAAAGGGAGAAGTTTCATTAAAAACATTTAGGAAGTTTTCCAAGAAACTAGCAAAATTTTTCGAACATGAAATTCCATGATTTATAGGCCACTCTACTTTATTTAATGTCATAGAATAAGTTCATATTTTCTTTGCTAAACTGGCATTTGGTGTAGGTTTTTTTCGAGCAAAGTTATATTGTTTTTGGTGGCTCCATAAACGGAGCACAATGATAAGAAAGTCCTAAATCTAAACAAAACTTATTTGCCTCATTTTAAGTGTAATTGGTCAGAATATTATCTGTACATACTGGAGACATTTCATTTACTCAAGTATAATCAGTGAAATTTGTGCTGAAACCAGATATTTGAACCGTTTCAATGAATTTTGTTGAGTTACTACCTTCACTGGCTAGATCTATGTTGAAATCAGCAGTTATTATGACTCTTTTCTGGGTTTCTTTTTGAAGTTTTTGCAACAGACACTGGAATTTCAACAAAAAACGTTTCATTATTTCTGCACCTGGAATTCTATACACAGATAGAATTACAATATTTTCCCCTAACTCTATGCATATTTATCTATGTTATCATTAATCTGGTCCCAAACAAATTTCAAAAAGTTTTCAGCTTTATTCTCTAGGCTTACAGGTAACTCACCATCACTGTTTGGATTATTACTCTGCATGACATTAATGAAAAACTACTTTGACTGAACTGATATTCCATGACTCTTACTTACATCATCACAAACATCAATTATCTGTATTCACAAATAACTCTGAAACTTCATTATTCTTAAACTCTACAAATACCTGATACTCATCATTATCATCATCATCATCATCATCATCATCATCATATTCTTACAAAATTACTTCATCAATAACATCACTAACACACAAGTCTCACCTCCATCAAAGTCACACATTTCACCTACATTCATTTGCAATAAACTACCAGTCTCAGACTTACCAACCTCAGTCATTTCACGGCTCTAATTAACATGTGCATCAAAAATACCACCTAATCCAGATCCAATACAGCCATCACCTGTTTTACACACATCAATACCACTGTTTTCTGACCAAGAGAAGAAATCATTAGTACACACTACATCAAAATTCTTACTACTTTCACATTATGGTCTGTGATTAGTATCTACATCACTATAATTAAACACAGTATCCCAAAACTTTTGATCAAAACATAAATGAGAAATCTGATGTTCCTTCTATTGAACTTCAGATACCTGTGCCACATTATTAACACTGTTTTTATTGTTTAATTGCAAGTGTAAATTGGGGGTCCTGTACTTGTTGTGTTTCCTTGCCCCAAAACTGTGGACCTACATTAAGGCGAACCGTTTCCTGAGTAGTCACCTCTGTGATTGTTCCTCCCATTAAATTGCCCATGGTTATCCTCCTTATTCCTATTCTGCTGATGTTAAAAGTTTCTGTCTCTATTACCATGTTGACCCTGTTAGAAATTACCATTATTTCTGTATCTGTAGTTATTACCATTGTGATCTCTATCATTTCGATTTTTATGGTATGTGCTTCTCTCTACTGCCCTATCCAGCCTGTCAACATATCGTAAAATTGTTCAAGGCAATCGTCAGGTCTGTGCACTAAATCCCACTGCAACCTTTCTGCTAATCTCCTTTTTAGTACATCAATCAATGTCATTTCTTCAAATGATTTGTCAAGATCTGTTAGTTTCTTAAGTTGATTCTTACAAAACTCTTTCAAAGTACTATCCCTATTCCCTATAATTTGGACCATTCAAAAATTCAGTTTTAATTCTCCCTTGTTCAACTTCTGACCACAATTTATCTAAAATTTTTTTTCAAAACTTTGATATGTTTCCTACTGACTTAAATTTATATTTACCCACAGAGCTTTGCCTTCAAGACCACTCTTAACAAATTTAACCTTTTGGTCGTCACTCATGCCCGACACAAAACTATCTCTACAGTGGCGTAAAAAATTCACTGGATGTAAATTGTTTGATGGAAAACTTTTGGTTGGAATGTTGGACCACACAATACCATTATTTGAATACAGATTGTTGTGAATGCAATTACCTAAAGTACTGAAATTTTTTGATGTAAAACATTTAAATTAGTTAGCATATTGTTTTCAACATTTAAAATTTTTTGATCTAAACTACTAAAGTTCTGTTCCATTTTTTCCTCTATCGCCTTCTGTGGAACTCTGACATCATTAACATTCTTCTCCTGTCATGCAGATTCATTTACTAGCTCATTTTCCAAAACAATACATTTACTTTCTAGGACATCAAGTTTTTCATTCGCACTTTTTAATCCATCTGACAGCCAATTTTTTAGCTCCAAAACCTGATTACTAATTTGGTCTATTTGGTATTGTACCCTGTCCATTTTACTATTGTTTTCAGACTGTTCTGTTGTCATTACCTCTCAATTTGTTAAAATCAACTTCAAAAAATCAGTTTTAACTGTTTCTTTGCTGACTACACTTTCACTTGTTTTAAACATGTCTTGGCTGGGTTCTATAGCTTTCACACCTACATCACTATCCTTGTCTCTGTTCATTTTGCTAGCAGTGACACGAGTTCACAAAAAAATTTCACAAATAGTTTGTTTGTACTTATCTTTTTTCTTATGGATGTCCCTCTTTGTAGTTGTAAAGTTTTGTTTCAATTCATCTGGTCCATCATTGTTGATATTATCTTGTCACTGCAGATCCGACTTTGTTGAGCAGCTCTCAGGTCTTCTTTTATCAACTGATTGAAGTTAATTTACATAAAAACTGCAAATACACAAATAATTGTCCTTTCTTCTTTTTTTGCAACAGACAAAACTTTGTTATTAGTCGACTGATCATGGCTGATGCCCACACTTATAATCTTACCCTCCCACACATTACTATTAAAATTCTCTGTCTCTACACAAGTTTTGAAAGCTTTGTGAGGTGTAAGACATACAAGAGAAAAACTTTTTACATATATTCATTTTTCTCTTGTTGTTGGCTCCAGTTCTTGCATGTAGGGTTACATTCTTGTGGCTGAAATTTTGATTTAACATTGTGGGTTCCTGATGACTAAATAACTGATGAAGAACTATCTGTTGCTATGATTTTCTTGTATTTTATCCCATTCTTTTATATCACACTGACTTCACAATCTCCATTTTCATACAACCATCAATTACGTTGTTGTAGACAACATTAAAAAACATGTGCATTTCCATCAGAGGTATGTGCACTACTCCCTACATTCTGCAGTACTCACAATATACCAAAGAATTTACAAAGCAAAAGAGTTTACAAACTTTCTTGACAAAAGACAAATCATCACCAAGATGTAACATTATTTTGTAAATGAATCCAGAAATAAATTTAATAATTATCATTAGATTGTGCAATTAATAATAGGAATCTTAAGTATGCCAGATATTTTATAATTTCAAATATTTCTAAAAGAAGAGTAATTTTAACTGTACATACAGATTAGTATATAATGATTGTAACAAATTAATTTCCTCTTTATAAATTTTAGCCTGAAATATAAAACATCATGTACAAAATTGTATGAAATTCATTTAGTTAAACAGCCGAGAATGTTCACGTGTACCAGATTTGTACCAGATTCGGAATTAACATTGGTATTGGCTACTTCTATAAAAAAAGGTCATGTTAGAAAATGGTGTCCCATTACAAGTTTAAGGATTCCCTGCTCAACAGAGTAAATAGTATCCCGAACAGGTGGCCTCCTTGGGGTGGGTGCGAGGTTCGGCCACTTCCTCAAGACTAAAACCACCTACTCAGGCAGAGATTTGTCTGGAAGTTTGTACACAGTCTGTCTACAAATTTTGGCATTTATTTTTTCTTCTTACAGAAAATGGTCTTTGAAGTGATGAAATTTTCTAGTCTGACACGGTGTGTCATGTTGTCACTTCCAGTCCCTGGATGCCTATGTGGCAGTGTCAACCCACACACAAGAATCTTCTGAGAATCGTGATGAAATCTTCAGATAAAGAGCCAGTACATCTCTGGGTACAAAGTCCAGTTCCCAGTGAGTTTGACGAATACTCTCTCTCACCAAAACATGGCTGGCTCAACTTTTAATTCTGTTGGTGGCTGCACTATTAATAAAGTGCAAAATCTTCATGAAAGTTGGGATAATTAGATATATCCATCTTAATAAGAATGTTAGAGCACACAGCAGTTTTCTCTCCTTATTCTGAAGTTTATCAAACTTATTCACTTCTTTCATCATCTGCTCCATGTATGGGTATAGAGTGTGTTGCATGAGGCTTTCCTAACAGACTAGTTGTAAATACAGCTCTCGGGTCAGATATCAGATGTCACTGTGAAAATTCCACAATATTTCAACAGTGCAACTAACTCACATCTTTAGGTGGAGCAGACACTCTGCTCAGACTGTGACTAAAGCCTCCTATTTATGACCATCAAAGAAGGAACTGCGGAGGTGTGAACACGCAAAAATTTCAGTGACCAATAGCGCAGATATGCAGATCAGTAGTGAGATAGATAGCTAAACCACCTGTCAGATGATGGAACACACACACACACACACACACACACACACACACACACACACACACACACACACACACACACACACAGGCTGTCAATCGCACTGTGTGCTACTATCAGCTGCCCCAGATCCTCCGTCTGCAGCCACGTGTTGAAATACATGTTTGCACTGGTATGTGCCCTTCTCTGCTGTTGTTAACCAAATATCTATGTCATCACTGCAGTGTCATCCCTCGTATGGCCAGCAGTTCTTTTTGTGTATGCTGTGATTTTAACATGGCCAGTGCTGGATCCCATGCTGTGCTAAATAGGTTTCCTGTGTTCCTGTTAAACAAATTAGTCGAGCTGCAAATTTCAACCGCTTCTTTACTAATGCTGTCCCATTACAAAGACATCAAAGACAGAATTTTGGTGTTTTTGTATTCCACACAATGTCCTGTACTAAGGCAATGCTTGGCTAATGCAGATTTCTCTGGCTGGTCCACATGTGTGTGTCATTGATGTTTGACACATCCATTCTCTATAGTGTGAAAAGTTTGTCCAATGTATGACAGCCTATGACTACAAGGAATCACAAAAACACCACACCTTCTTAAACCAACATCATCTTTCACTGAGCCTAAAAGAGCTCTGAGTTTTGTTGGTGGATGAATGATGCATTCAACTTTATATTTCACCAATAATCTTGCTATTTTCAAAAAACCCACTGACATATGGCAAAATGACCATTCCTCTTTGTTCATAACTTTCTTCCAGCTCCTCACTTTTTCTAGCATGCACCAGATGTAAGGCATAGTGAATCTCCCATTCAGAGTATCCATTCTCTATAAATATGGTATAGAATTGGTGTAACTCATCAGACAAGCTTTTAGAATATGAAATGGCTCTGCTCTGTGGACCAATATCCTAAGCACGCCATTTTGTTGTGCCAGATGGTGACAGCTGATGGTCTGTTTATACAAGACTGTGCAAGTACGTTTATGGTACACAGTGAGAGCCAAGTTGCCATCCTCTTTTCTCCACACCAACTATCCAGGAACAGTAGTTCGCCATTTTTCTCCATCTCTATCGTGGACCTGTTTTAATGAAGAGAATTTAGGTGTTACAAAAATTAATCCAGGGAATCAGTGCCTTGGGGCCAGAGGACATCGGTGCCAAAAACACATAGGTTTCAACTCCGCTGACTGGAGTGCCCTCTCCTTGAAATCTTCCGTAAAATAAGAGTGGCCACAATGAGTGATGTGAGGCTACCCATTGTGACACTGTCATTCTGTTCAAAGTGTTGGTCATTGAATAAAAAGAAAATCAAGGTAGCACATGTTTAAACAAATCAACAAGTTTTCCTTCAAGCTTCTCACCGATGAGCAGCACTGACCATCACTGTGATCATTGTCCGACAGGTGGTGCAGCTGTGTATCTTGCTACCAATCTGCATATCTGCACTATTAGTCACAGAAATTTGTCACATTCAGGCCTGTGCAATTTCTCCTCTTATTTTCATAAATAGCAGGCTTTGGTCACAGCTTGCCACACCTGAAGATTCGGTCAGTTGTGCCAATGAAATATTCTGAAATTTTCACAACATCTGTGGTCTTGCATGAGAACCAATCTTACAGCTAGTCCATTGGGAGAGCCCGAAGCAATACACAATTTTATCCTTTGCACAACCCTTTAGTATGTAAATATCAGGGCACTGATAATAAGAAACACTGCCAAATAAATTAGCAGTGAAATGTATTGTATGTAGCTACACTTTCAAATACAGAGAGAAAAACATGAAATGTATAACTAGCTTTAGTGCTGTGAGATGTTTTACAATCCATGGGAACTAAATACATAAACAATCTATATTAATTTGTGAAGATAAATCAAATGCATGAAAATATAAACTAAGGAATTCTGTGTAAAACACAGTCTAATTGATGTGACGAAGTCAGGGCACTTACTTGAGTGATACTGAAAGGTTCTCTTAAATGACGCAAATGAAACATTCGAAGATACACTGCATAATGGAGGCTCTTGCATACTAGTTCATTCCACGGTAGACTATTTTATCAGACAGAATTTTAGCCATCTGAATGAAGAAGGTACATTTGAAAGTTGTTGTATAGAACTTAAAGAGTATAACATACTAATTATCAGCATAGATCACACCCCTTTGTACCATATAAGCTCTGTATTTTTAGATAAGTTTGACACATTGCTACATAAATTAAAATGTGAGAAACTGTACAAGAAAGTGGTTATATGTGCTGACTTCAACATAGATGTAAGGACTGATGACAAATTTTCTTCACACTTCTTTTATCCATCAATAAGCAGTGTAAATTTACAATGTTCGCTGATGATACGAGCATTGTGGTGGATAATGTGTCAACTACTGACTTAGAATCCAAGGTCAATGATATCCTTAAAGAAGTTCTGGGTTGGTTTAGTATTAACTCCCTTTCAATAAACCTGAAAAAAACCAATTTTATCCAGTTCCAGACAACCCACAAAAACCCAAAAGAAATAGTTATCACACAGAATGATCAGATGATAAAGCAAGTGTACTTATCAAAATTCCTAGGCGTATACGTGGACAGTAGGCTGAACTGGGAACATCACGTTCTACAAACACTAAAATGGCTGACGTTGGCAACATTTGCTTTACGAATTTTGTCACGCTTCAATGACATTACCATCTCAAAGTCAGCTTACTTTGGCTATTTTCATTCAGTCATGTGTTATGGCATCATCTTCTGGGGCAATACACCTGCCGCAAAAAAAATCCTCACAGCACAAAAAAGAGCAATAAGAATCATTTGTGGTGTACCCCCACGAACCTCATGTCGAAATCTTTTTAAACGACTTGAAATACTGACAGCAACATCTCAGTACATATATTCACTGATGTGCTTCATAATAAATAACCCCACTCTGTATGAAACGAATTGCCTACGTCATGAACATAACACCAGAAGAAAAGAGGATTCCCACTGTGAGTTAAAGAACTTGACACTTACTCAGAAAGGGGTAAAATAAGCTGGAACGAAAATTTTCAATTCCCTACCCAACAGCATCAAAAGTATAAGGAGTAGTACATCAGTATTTAAATGTAGATTGAAAAATTATTTACTTGAGACCTCACTTTATTCACTAGAGGAATTCTTTCAGAGAAATAAGTAAAACCCAGATTGGAAAGATGTTTTTAAATTTTTTGTCACTGTTTACTGTTAAACTAATGTAATAATGCCCTAATGTAAAAATTCCTGTTTTTCTCATTTCCATTTTTGGGTCACTTTTAAACCCAAAGTGGGAAGTTTTGATTACTGTTCAAGGTTAAAATAAATGCAATAATGCCCTAAATATGAAACTGCTATCTTCACATTTATGTTGACTAGTTTTTAAGCTAATAAGTATGACTTTTGTGCACTGTTATTAATACTATAAGAATGTCTTTATTCTATGTATTTTATTATGTATATTGACACGTTCCACATCTGAGTGACTTGCTCACATGTACAGATCTATGGAACAAGTATATAAATAAATAAAGAACCTGGTAGCTACAAATGGGCTAAATCTCAATTTTGATCTGTATACAAGAATTACAGCAACCTCTGCAACATGTATTGACAATATTGTAAGTAGTTATAATTAATATGTAAAAGAAAAGTTTGTTCTAGATTTAGGAGTATCAGACCATAAAGCACTATTTGTATCACTACCGAAGCAAAATTCAGTCTGCACAACAAAAAGATGTAGGAATTTCAGTCAAGAAAATGTGGAAGTATTTTGCAAAAAACTAAGCCAAACCAAGTGGACAGTCAGCAAACACACTTCCACAAGTGACAATTACAATAACTTTTTAACTGAATTCTTGGGTATATTCAATGAATGCTTCCCTTTTGTAACAGTGAGGACCAGGACCCAAAAAAGTAGATCCTGGGTAACAAAAGGAATTAGAGTGTCTAGTAATACTAAGAGGAAACTGCATATGGAGGCAAAAGTAAATCAAAGCCCTCAATTTCTTAAGTATGTAAGCACATACAAAAAAACATTTGACAAAATAGTTAAACTAGCAAAACGTACTGCAAATAACGACTTCATTTCAAATGCAAAAAACAAATCAAAAGCTGTTTGGTCTGTTATAAGAAGTGAAGTCGGCAGTGAGGCAGAGAGAAAATGCCCTTCTAAAATAGTGATAAATGGTAGAGCTGTTACAGAACCCAGTGCCATTTGTGAATCATTCTATGACTTTTTCATAAACTGTAACAAGTTTGGTGACTGTTCACCACCAAATACAAAGCCCAATATGACAGATAGCAATTGCACATGTTTTAAGTTTTCTCATGTTTCCATCTCAGATGTCATCAAAATCATAATGTCCCTAAAAAATTCAAAATCTGCGGGGTGGGATGAGGTCCCCACTGAAATAATAAAAATAGTCCGTCACAGTATTGCATATCCACTCTCTTTCATAATCAACCAATCATTTGATGAGGGATGTTTCCCAGATCGATTAAAATATGCAGAAGTTCGGCCCATACACAAAAAAGGCAAACAAGATGAATTGGGCAACTATAGGCCAATCTCACTGTTACCAATTTTCTCAAAAATATTTGAAAGAGCTGCATGTGATCAGATTGAAAATCACAATTCATCTAACAGCATTATCTTAGGCAATCAATATGGTTTCAGAAAAGGCCGCAGCACAATCCATGCAATAAATGAATTAGTCACAAAAGTCAGCAGATGTCTTGATGATAGAATGTGTGTGTCAGGCATCTTTTGTGACCTGTCCAAAGCCTTCGACACAGTAAATCATGACCTGCTTCTCCAAAAATTGGCACGCTACGGTTTTCAAGGCAAATCTCTTAGCTGGATGTCATCATACTTGGCAAACAGAAAACAAAGAGTACTTATTAACATCAATGGCAAGAAATTTCTCTCTGGCTGGAAAAACACTCAATTAGGTGTTCCACAAGGCTCAATATTAAGGCCACTGCTTTTTCTATATTATATTAATGATATGCCATGTCAGGTCCAGTCTGATACTATCCTCTATGCAGATGACTCAACAGCTGTAGTCTGTTGTAAAAATGAGGTAGACCTAATTCGTCATATTGAACAAACACTTGGGGAAGTGGAGGCATGGGTCAAAAACAATAACTTAACATTAAACTTTACAAAAACAGAAATTGTTCATTTTACCACAAAACAATCTGCAGTCTATAAGTGAAATAAGGTATATGGACAAAAAATTAGAGACTGCAGACTGTGTCAAATTCCTTGGCGTGTTAGTCAATAAAAACCTGTTATGGAGTCACCATGTGGACAACATACTGGGTCGACTGAATAGCCTTGTATATATTATGAATATCTTGTATAGTATTACTGATTTAGCTGTAAGAAAAACTGTATATAATGCATATTTTGTTTCAGTCATTAGGTATAGTATAATTTTCTGGGGGTCTGAAAAAACAAATTTACTTGGAGCTTTTAGACTACAAAAAAGAATCATCCGAGCAATGGTGGGAGCAAAACCAAAGCAACATTGCAAACCTTTATTTGTAAAACTAGATCTAATGAGCATTCCAAGCATATACATCTATGAAACTCTCACCTTCACAAAAAGAAACCCACAACTTTTTGAGGGCAACTTCTTCTTGCATCAATATGATACTAGATATAGAACGAGCTACATGTTACCTACCCACAGTTTAAAATCATATGAAAAAACCCCGTACTATATGGGCATGAAATTTGTAAATAAAATATGGAAAGATAAGGATGACCCAAATGTAAAAGGTACCAAAAGAGACCTGGAAAAATATCTGAAAGATAAATGTTACTATAGTGTAGAAGATTTCATGAATGGCAACAATGCATTATAATTGTAATTAAAATACCTCTCTGAAGGTGTTGCACCATATATATTATTAGTTTATTGTCTATTTTTAGTATTACTATATATAGTGTAAAACTGACAAGTCACCTAAGTCACAATCTTTGATTGTATAAGGCATGTTATGTGATAATAAAAATTGAATTGAATTAATGTGAACTGGTACTTACCTCTGCTAATACAGGTTATGGAAGTAATCGTGTGATGTATCCACAATTGATTTTAATCCTGTGTGTCTCCAATAAATGATATTACACAAGGACATGTGATGAAGAAGATTCTGCTACAGCAAACTGATGCTGCCATAATAGTGGCCTGGAATAATGTTTAATGCAAGCGACTGTTGTTGCTGTATGTTGTTATGTTAGTGTAACATCCAAAAACTTTAAAAATGTCGGAAAGAACTGAGCCCTAAAAGAATGCTCAACCAGTGTTTGTGATGGTCATTTTCATAAATATGGATAGCCAACAGCTGAACTCTGTGCTAAAAGCTAACAGTGACTGTTTAGTTGAAGCTATATATAATACAGCCTAATATCAGGAATATCAATGTAAAGTCTATAAAAAATAAAACTTCCCACTACTTACAGATTGTATGAATTAAAAATTACACAAATGAGCTCAATGAAACTTCTAACAAGATAACCATATTAAGCAGAATTCCTTTGAGAGCAGCATAGTGTGTAACAAATGTCCTTTTGTTTTCACTGAGCTTTCCCCTCAACCTGTTTCATACTATGCAATGACAGTCTCTCAGTGGACTACCAAAACTGATTTGTGATATCGCCAGCAGTAGGTGAGGCGAGGCGAGGCGAGCTTCGCACCACCTCAGCATTGTGCAGCTGTCCACCACCATTATCCAGATGATCTGATGTCCATTTTGATGAGATGCAAAACAAACTTTATTGCACAGTGGAAAATTTTGAGCCAAAAGACCTCAGCCTTATAATACAATTGATACAATCACTGAAATGTTAAAAAATCAAATCAATGAAATATGAAATTTATATACATGTAAATAATGTAATTGTTTTGATGTTACAAACATGAACTAAGATTTTAATATAAACTTAATGTAGGATGGTAATTTTATCCCTTGTTACGGTTTCTTAGGCTTTTTACTCCCATCAGGTACACCCCAAATGGGGAGGGATGCAATTTAATGAAATGTAATGCAATATACTGTAAATATAACCATCCATTCGAGCCTTGTAAAACTGAATATAATCACAGCCCAAAATTCTCATCCACTGCTTAATTAAAGTAAGATTTATAACAATGACAGCTAATTTAGAATTTAATGATGCATCACTTTTTAGCAAAACCATCTAGAATTTATTTAATTAATACTGAAAATGATTATGGTCCTTAAAGTAACTTGTTGTTTGATATGCTTAATCATTTTCACCAAAATGTAAAGTCCTTAACCAAATGATTAGCAAGGAGTTTAATACTGGTTACTGTGAGACTGAATGCTCTGTTCATCACATAACTTCATGCAGTCAAGGCAACGATATAACTTCCCCTATGTTACCGTTGGAAAATACCCAAGCATACATGAAATTATAATTAAAAAAAAAATAAAATAAAATAAAATAAAATAAAAAAAAAACCATAAAGAAAAAATCTGTGTTTGTGTGTGTGTGTGTGTATATATATATATATATATATATATATATATATATATATATATATACAGACACACAAACAAACACAAACATACACACAAAATTCAAGCTTTCGCAACCAATTGTTGCCTCATCAGGAAAGAGCTGTTGCTGTTGATTCCAGTGCCTGCATGAGGGCAGTTTCTCAGTGGACTACCAAAACTGATTTGTGATATCGCCAGCAGTAGACGAGGCGAGGCGGGGCGAGGCGAGGCGAGCTTCGCACCACCTCACCACCTCTGCGTTGTGCAGCTGTGCAACAGGTTGTTGCGAAAGCTTGAATTTTGTGTGTATGTTTGTGTTTATATATGTAAACAAAGATGATGTGACTTACCAAACAAAAGCGCTGGCAGGTCGACAGACACACAAACAAACACGAACATACACACAAAATTCAAGCTTTCGCAACAAACTGTTGCCTCATCAGGAAAGAGGGAAGGAGAGGGAAAGACGAAAGGATGTGGGTTTTAAGGGAGAGGGTAAGGAGTCATTCCAATCCCGGGAGCGGAAAGACTTACCTTAGGGGGAAAAAAAGGACGGGTATACACTCCCACACACACACATATCCATCCACACATATACAGACACAAGCAGACATATTTAAAGACAAAGAGTTTGGGCAGAGATGTCAGTTGAGGCAGAGGTGCAGAGGCAAAGATGTTGTTGAATGACAGGTGAGGTATGAGTGGCGGCAACTTGAAATTAGCGGAGATTGAGGCCTGGTGGATAACGGGAAGAGAGGATATATTGAAGAGTGATCCAGGGTACAAAGAAACATGGCTGAGGAAAAGAAATATAGTACTAACCTGACTATAGCAGATGCTGAAATGACCATCATTTACCTCTTGGTGCTTTTGGGGCCTTGCCAGCAAGTTGCTGAAGGCTAATGGAAGCTGGATTGCTGTAGTCTCATTTGAAATGTTCTGCTGCAGTTCTTGAAGACTATCAGGGTTGTTGCAATTCGCCTTACACTTGAGAGCTCCCCACACAAAGTAATTACACACTGACCGATCAGGTGACCTGGGTGATCAGCTAGGGCTGCAACCAGTCTGACCTCTACTAACAACTCTGCCAGGCATGAAGATGGTGTAAATGTGCTCCAAGGTTTAGCTGATTGTATGGGCAGTTGTTCCATCCTGTTGGAAGTAGTTGTAGGTCTTTTCCTCCTCTGTTAATGCTGCCACAAATGGTTTCAAAATATTGGCAATGTAATGCGCCAATGCCAGCATCTGATGAAAGAAGATGTGACCAATAATGCAATGTGAAGACAATGAACACCAAACCCCAACCTTCTGATCATACTGTGATGTTTCATGGAAGTCATGTGGATTCTCTGCTGCCCAGAATCTGTGATTCTGAGAGATAACATAACCACTCAGGTGAAACCAGGCTTCATCAGTCGTAAAGAACAGATCCCTTTCCAAGCCATTCATTGTTATCTCAGTGAACAGCCACTCATGAAACTAGAGGTACTCAGGAGCATCTACTGGTTTTATTGCATGACCAGCAGACAGTCATTAGGAATGCATAAGCAGATAAAGGTGGAGTATTTGTCTGCATGATCGATGTGATGTTCCAGTCTCTTGCAACAGGTATCGGGTTGATTTGGTAGGACTCTGAAGCATTTTCTGGTGAACTGCACCCACATTTTCTGGTGTCCGGGCATGTTTCAGAACGTTTTTTGAATTGTTCAAAACAGATCCTGTCTGGCACCCTTTTGCCTGGCACTCTTTGTTGGCACTTTGACACCATTAATCTTCTCAGTAAACAACTGAATACACCATTTCCACAATTTTGTTGTCATGTAACTTTCGACAACAAACACCCACTGCTCCGCTGTGAGTACCATCATGCCATTTGTACTGCTCCACTTACATTGACACATCCAACACTATGATCTGAACTGGTGTGGATCATATGGCAAGTATACACATGGTGTGCACATCATGGGGTACAATTATATGCATTGTATACATTCACGTCAAATTGTATCCACTCATCTGGGCGACGACTTTTATTTGCCCCCCCCCCCCCCCCCCCCTGTACTGGGATTATGCAACATGTGTTGGAAGAGGTGGTGGGATATTAAAATCTTCTTTGACTTTCTCTGCTGCCAGTACTAAAAACATACATGCATCTTTTGATTAATGGTAAATTGAAACTGTCATTTTTGCTATTGCGTAATTGAAAAAATTATGAGCAATAGCGCCGCAATTTTGTTCTAATTGACAATTTTTAATTTTTGAAAATTTCACTCCATTTGTTTAGTACAATGATACTTTATTTCTCTTGTATTGCCTATTTTATAAACTATAAATACTCTGCTTAAATTGGCATCCAGCTTAGTGATATGTGTTCTATTCAGAGGCAATGGCCTTGTCATGGTGGTAACACTGGTTCTTGTTGGATCACCGAAGTTAAGTGCTATCAGGCTTGGCAAGTTTGTGAATGGGTGCCCAAGTGGGTCTGCTGAGAGCTGTTGGCAAGGAAGATGCACTCAGCTCATGTGAGGCTAACTGAGGAGCTACTTGATTACAAAGAAGCAGCTCTGGTGATGAAATCTGGGAGAGTGGTGTGCTCACCGCAGGCCCCTCCATATCTGCATCGAGTGATGCCTAATGGCTGAGGATGATACGGCGGTTGGGCGGAGTTTAGCTTTTAATTCTGTTCAGAACCTACAAAAGCATTATGACAGTTTTTCTATTTGGCTTAACAAGAATGTGTTTTTACAGTTCTGTGGTTAATTTAAAAGACAGATTTCAGAAAAAAGAAAAAGAAGAAGAAGAAGGAAGAAAGAAAGAAAGAAATAAAGAAAGAAAGAAACAAACAAACAAATAAACAACCCTTTTCTCTCACCAAGAATCAGTTTGTTTATTTTCCCCTGAGGAAGTACAAACAAGATATTGTGTGTCTCTTGTCATATGTCTTTTTTTATTAAATTGTCCTGGTCAATACACAAATGAGTGGGAGTAAAGATGTAGAAGGACCAAGTATCAATAAAGCCATCCAGCGACAAACAACAGCTTTTGTTAGTCAGCGTGATCATAATTAGTTATTGGACATTATAAAGTTTTGCTCAAAGAGTGATATTATTTTGCTAGCAATGAAGGGGGTACTGCTCTTTGGAAATAAAAAAAAAATAAAAATAAAAAAATAAAATAAAATAAAATAAAAAACTTTTTTTGCTTAACTTGTTCTCTGGGATGCCTAGTTTATTATAGTGTTCATCCCGTTATTGTGTTACAAGACAATTGTGAAACAATGTCTCCAAAAACCATTTACAGTGAGAAAAAAAATAATCGGCACTGTGACCAGTATGGCAGCATGTAATTTCAATGACAGTTTAATGGGCACCGTGAAAATTATGAATGTGCTTGAACTTGAGATCAGACCAGCTTATAACAGCTTCTGCACAAAAGCAGGTAGAAAGCTTACTGAGCCAGCAGAGCAACTGATAGCAGAAACTGCCAAACAGGCCTACAGGACCACCATGGCCACATAGAAACCAAGGAGGGCCACCTTTTGGATCTGGAGGGAGTGCTGTTTGGTCCAGGGATCACTGACTAGAGGTGTGTTTAACATAACTACAAAAATTATATCCCAAAATTTAAAATGTATTTTCTCAAAACCATGTTATTCAGATTTGCAGGAAGCATACTTCAGAAAGATATATATGATTTTGATGGCAGCATTCTAAATTTAATTCTCTATCAGCATACAAAGCTGTTTTGGTGTATCTTCAAAAATCTATTTTCAATGCATGCTTTTGTCTTGATTTTGTGGGCTAAGAAAATGACATTTGTTTCAACATGTCACCATTTCATTAGAAATTGATATTTTTCTATTATCCTGTGTATGCTGATAGAAAATAATTTGAAAATTACTTATACAAGGTTATTTTATTACAGGTCAGTAACAGGGCTTTGCGAATTCCTGCCGATAACCAATGTTCCAGCTGCAAGGGCTCCTTCAACCTGGAGTAGGCGTTACAAGAAGTGTCCAGAGTGGGCACAAAAATTATTTCTTAAACTATGTCATCAGATTGAGGATTACTTTTCATTTAATTAAAAAAATACAAAAATCACTTATCTTTCATGTGTTCATAGAGGGCTAACCCCTTCAAAGTATTTTTGTCACCATCTAACAGTGGAAAGTCTTTGTTGGAATACAACAATATCATGAAAATGTTACATCACTTCTCACTGTAAAGATCTCTCGAGGAGTTGCACAAAGGCACAACAAAAAGATTGTTACACATTGAGCTTTTGGCCAATACCTTCTCCAGGAAAGAAATCTCTGGTTGCTCCATCCAGAATGCAACTGTCATATTCAACAAAAGCAGTAGTCCAGAGTGCGGAGGGAAGGGAGACCGCATTGCAGGGTACAGTTGGTTGGAGAGAAGAACACTGTCTGATGTAGCCTGCAGGGATTAAACAGCAGCAGAGCAGCAGAATGTGGCTGCCAGGTGCAGCATTGGGTGGCTGCAGGGGAGGGAGGATGAAAGGGGTGGTAAACAGGAAGTGGAAAAGTAGGGAATGTCCAGGAATGTGTCTCACTGGGCTGAGAAGGACCTGATGAAGTGGGTGGGAGAAAAGGTGTTCAAGTTGTGAAGCAATGATGATAGGGTATCTTGGCCCTAAGTTCAGATCATGAAGAAATCAGTGTAGGGAAAAGACTGCTGTGTGCATTGGCAGAGAGCAACACACAGTGAGGGGGAAGGGACATGAATGGGGAGTAGGTGATACCACAGAGGGGACAGAAACTGTTGGGTGGAGGGTCAATAGATTATCATAGGTTGAGGTCAGGATAATTTCAAGGGCAAAGAATGTATAATAAGGATGAATCCCATATAGTCTAGTGATGGATGTGAGGATCCAAATGGCCTCTGAAGCAGCCATTGAAAACAAGGAAGTTATGTCAGCTAGATGTTGTAACACAGGGTGCTCTACTTTGCACTTGGCCACAGTCTGGTGGTGGGCATTCACCATGGTGGACAGCTAGTTGGTAGTTATACCAATACAAAAAAAAAGGTGCAATGATGGCAGAGGTGGCCTGGCCTCTGATGGGGTAGGATAAACCTGTGACAGGAGTGGAATAGAAAGGCAGGGGGGGGGCGGGGGGGGGGGGGAGATTTGGGCTGGCCTTGCACCTGGGTCTTTCACAGGGATATGATCCCTGTGATAAAGGCTTAGGATTGGGAGTGGTATAGGCATGGACTAGCATGTTGTGGAGGTTAGGTGGGTGATGGAACACCACTTTAGCATGGGTGGGAAGGATCTTGATTAGAATCTCACTCATTTCCAGGCATGATGATTGATAATAATTAAAGCACTGACAAATTATGTGGCTCAGTTCAAGTCCAGGATGGTAATGGTTGATGAAGGGGGCACTCCTTTGTAAATGGTTTTGGGGTGGTTGGAAGACTGGGGTTGAGGGAGGAGTTAATTGCACAGGAAAATTCTGGGAAATAATTCCTGTCTGTGAAGGCATTAGTGGGACCTCCAGCATACTGGGAAACAGAGTTCTTGTCATAGCAGATACACCCTTGCTGGGTGGACAGACTGTGTGGGAGGAATTTTTTGTTGTGGAAGGGATGGCAGCTGTCAAAATGCAGGTACTGTTGGTGGTTGGTAGGATCTGATGTGGAGAGAGGTGTGGTTGGGCCATCAGAGAGAATGTCCAGGAAGGTGGCACACTGGGTTGAGAAGGACCAAGTGAAGTAGATGGGAGATAAGGTGTTCAGGTTGTGAAGGAATGATGATAAGGTGTCTTGGCCCTGAGTCCAGATCATGAAGATATCATCAGTGAACCTGAATCAGACCAGGGGTTTTGGGTTTTAGGAGGCTTGGAAGGTTTCCTCAAGATGGCACATGTACTGGTTGTTATAGGAGGGTGCCATGCAAGTGCCCATGGCTGTGCTGCAGGTAGTGAGTTTGGAGCTGTGCTGCAGGTAGTGGGTTTGGAGTCTGAAGGATGTTGGGAGAGTAGTGTTCAATAGCAGCAAGACAATGGGCATGAGAGGTGTTGGTTTATAGGGAAGTGGCATCAACCTAAAGGAATGGGGATCCGGGAGGTAAAGGGGTGGGGATGGTGGAGAACTGGTAAAGGAAGTGGTTGATATCTTTGACATAGGAGCCTAGATTTCAGGTAACTGATTAGAGGTGTTGGTCAATGAACCCCAAAATTGTTTCAATGGGGACTCATTAACCAGCTATAATGGAGTGTTCAGAATTGTTGGGTTTATGGATCTTAGGGAGCATGTAAAAGGTGAGTATGTAAGGTGTCACGCAGATGAGGAGGCAAATGGATTCAGGGGAGAGGTTTTGGGAAGGGTCTAAGGCTATATGCAGGTATTGGTGGTTATATTGGACTTCTTGGATGTGATCACTTTGGCAGAGTTTATTGGTAGAGGAGTCAGACAATTGATAGAGGCCTTCCACCAGGTAGGCACTGTAATTTATAACAACAGAGGTGGAACCTTTGTCTGCAGGTTGGAAGATTAGGTTGGGATCTATTTTGAAGCTGTGTATGGATGTCCTTTCTTCTGCTGAAAGACTAGTTTTTTTAGGAATGGATATGGGAAAGGATGGTGAGGCCAAGTTCAATGTAAGGAGTTCCTGGAAGTAACCAGGAGCAGTTAGGTGAGAGGGGGGAGGAGGCAGCGAGGGAGGATAATGATTTGGTGGTGGTATGAGCTAGGAGAGGCAGGGCTTAATATTGGTATTAGGCTGGCTTTGGTTAGAGGGATTGGTGGCAAAGAAGTGTTTCCTTTGCAGGGGCCAGGAGAAGGAGAGTAGATCTTTGACAAGCCCAACATCATTAAATTTGGGGTAGTGCTGAAGGTGTCACCTTTGGATAGGAATGAAACTTCTGTGGGGCTGAGGATTTTGATGGAAAGGTTAACAACAGTGCTTTGGATTGTTTTGGCTCTGGATATGGGGGATGTGATAAGTTGGAGAAGTCAGATAGGCAGGGTCTGGGTGGTATGAGGGATTGATGAGGAGGAACACTGTGGGTAGGGTAGGGATGAGATAGTGGTGACACAAGACAGCAGTAGGATGTCAACAGTTAGATAACTTATGGAGGTGGTGTCTGGAATGCTCTTCCAGGTGCTGGAGAGTGAGGGTCTCAGTTTCAGAGTTTTGGTGTATGTAGTAGTGACTGTACAGTAGCTGTACCTCATGGAAGGAGCACATGTAGTTCTGGGATGCCTATGACATGGAGATGTGTTTTTGGAGCACCAGGTTTGTGTGGGGCTGGGACTGGTGAAATCTGAAAAAGTGAAATTCATTGTGAGAGGAGGAGGGGGATCCAGACAAAGGAATTTGTGTGGTTAGGCCATTGGGGGGAGGGTGGGGGGGATTCCATGATTTAGACTGCATTTAAGGATCAGGTTGTAGGACCCAATTTTCACCAGGGAAAGTTATCTTTTCTGAACAGATCCAGAAAGTTGGAACAGGGGTCCACTGTGACAGGGATGGCATTGGGGGAATGGAAAGTGGCTTTGGAAATGGGTTAGATGACAAAGAAGGTCTCATAAAAATAAGTACAATATGTAAACATATTTATGTAAGAATTCAGAAAGATACCTTGAAATACTCAGATATGTAAAGAACATATTTGCACTGCTCTCTTCCATCATATTGACCCGTCTTTTTCCCTTCTCTGCTCCTCTCCTTTTCTGCTCCCTGTTCACCTCCCTCCTGCACAGCCTCCCGACACTGCACCTGCTGGCCTTCTCCTACTGCCATCTAGTCCCTGCACGCTCCACCAGATAGTGCTCTTCTCTCCCACCAACTGCACCGTGCCATTCCTTCCCCATGCACTTCCCCACACCACTCAGGATTTCTGCTTTCATTCAATGCAATAGTTGCATTCCAGCCGCAGCAGCCACAAAGAGTGACTGTGTGTGATGTGTGCTTGGTTGAGTGTATGTGCCAGCTGAAATTTCAGTGTGTAAGAGTCTTTTTGTCATGTTTGTCTGCAACTCAATGTGTCATCCATATGGTGAGTAGCAATCTATCCTTTCCATAATATTGTTGAAATTCCAACCTGGGCTTTTATTGTTTGATTTTGCCTAACAGCTTTTCTTCCATTCCGCAACCCAGTGACGTTTTCCTTCATTGCTGTTCTGTGGAGCACTGTACTACTCAGTGTCCATTCTTTCTCTTCTTCTCTGTGTTTTTTAATTGCTTTCCAACCTGCACATGCTCTGACATCTGAGCTACACTATATCAATGGTTTTGTCCCCACAAAACACACAGCTGTGTTGGTGCTCCATATTATTCCCACAGATAATTATAATTATTCCTAATGATAATATTAACTCCTTCAGCGTCACATATCTTCATGTGTTATTTTCCATACTTACCTGTACCACACAAACTTGTGAACATTGACCTAACCAATTGCCCTTTCTACCATCCCTCTCTTCCCCTATCCCAACAGGCAAATACTCCCATACCTCATCCATTATCATCCTTTTTTCATGTTTTTATATGTTTTTACGTATTTGTGTGTATCTGTGCATATATTTTTACATATTTTCACATATTTGTGCAATTTTTACCAATTTTTGTCGATTTGTGTGTATTTTTGTGTAACTGTACATATTTTTGTGTGTTTTTACTTTTATTCAGCTCCACTTGCAACCACCTAATGCCTTCATTTGCCCATATCTTACGTCAATTCCCTTTTCCCTAACACCCCACCTGTCACTATGGACACCTGCTCCATCTCTCTGCACCAGTTCAGAAAAGTATTACTTTTCCTGGCTAAATCCCAATCCCACATCCTGTTCTTTAAATTATGTCTAAACCATGGAATCCTCAATGGCCTAACCATAGAAATTCTTTCTCTGGATCCCACCCCTCCTTTAACAATGAACTTCACCTTTTCAGATTCCACCATTCTCTTCCCCTTACAAACATAGTACTCCGAAAACACATCTCTGTGGCGCAGGCAACCCAGAACCACTTTTGCTCCCTCTGCAAGATACTGCTATGTGCAATCCCTTCTACACACATCACATCTCTGAAGTTAAATCCCTTGCTCCCCAGCATTCTGGACACCACCTCCATAAGTTATACAACTTGCTGACATTCCATTGCCGCCTTGGGGCACCACTGTCCAGCCCCTGTCCTACCCTCAGAGTTCCTCCCTGTCAGCCCCTCAGACCACCCAGACCCTGCCTACCAGACTTTTCCCACTTACCACATTCCCCAAAACTCCTTACCTACACTCCACTAAATCCAGAGCTGAAACAGTCCTGGAACACCATTGTTAACCTTTCCACTAAAATCCTCAATCCCACAGAAGATTCAGTCCTTTCCAAAGAACTCACCTTCAGCCCTATCCCAACTTTAACCATGCTGGACTTGTCAAAGACATACTCTCCTTCTCGTGACCCCTGGAATGGAAACACTTTTTTGCCACTAATCCCTGCAACTGAAGCCAACCTAATTCCAACATTAAATCCTGCCTCTCCTAGTTCATGCCACCATTCAACAATTATCCTCCTTTGCTCCCCCTTCCACCTAATCACATCTGGTCACCTTTCAGGAATTCATTATCTCCAACTTGGCCTCATCATCCTGAGGTACAGCCTCAAAACAGATCCAGATCTAATCATTCTATCTGCAGACAAAGGTTCCACCACTGTTGTTATAAACTGCAGTGACTACCTGGCAAAAGGCCTCTACCAATTGTCTGACTCCTCCACCTATAAATGCTGTCAGAGTGATCACATCCCTGAAGTCCAACATAACTTCCAACTCCTGCTTAAAACCTTAGGTCCTTCTCAGAACTTCTCCCCTGAATCCATTTCCCACCTCACCCCTGTGACACCCAACACATTCATCTTCTACATGCTCCCTAAAATCTACAAACCCATCATCCTGGACACTCAGTTGTAGCTGGTTATTGTACTCCCAATGAAAGAATTTCAGGCTGCATTCACAGTGCCCACTGTCTTGCTGCTATTGAGCACTACTCTCTCGATGTCCTTTGGACCTCAAATCCACTGCCTCATTCCCCATACACCTTAGTAACTTTATCCTGACACACAACTACTTCTCCTCTGAAAGGGCAGGTATACTAAAAAATCCACTGCACAGCCATAGGCACCCGCATTGCATCATCCTTTGCCAACCTGTATGTGTGTCATCGAGAGAAAACCTTCCAAGCATTTTAAAACCCCAAACCCCTGGTCTGGTTCAAGTTCATTGGCGATAATTCTGTGATCTGGACTCAGGGCCAAGGTACTCTATCATCATTCCTTCACAATGTGACACCTTCTGTACCATCCACTTCAGCTGGCCGCCCTCAACCCAGTGTGCCACCTTCCTTGACGATCTATCTGATGGCTCCATCCACACCTCTGTCCAAATTAAACGCACCAACTACTAACAATACCTGCAATTCGACAGCTGCCATCCATTCCACACCCTCCCATACATCTTGTCCACCTGGGGATGGTGGATCTGTTATGTCCAAAACTCTTTTGTTCAGAATGCTGAAGGTCTTCCTAAGGCCTTCAAAGACAGGCTTTATCCCCAAGTCCTAGTCTGCAAAGCAATTTCTTGTGCCATATCCCCGCACACCCCCAATTCTCCCATCACCCCTACTTCCATCATCTAGTACCACCCCGGGATGGAACTGTGGAAGATCCAGGTGTAAGACCTGCCCAACCCATCCACCTAGCAATTCCTATTCCTGTCCTGCACAGGCTTATCCTACCCCATCATTTGCTGGGTGACCTGTGAAAGCAGCTATGTCATACACCAGCTCTGCTGAAATCATTGTTCAGATTTTTATGTTGATGTGACTGCCAACCAGTTATCCACCAGGATGAATGGCCATCATCAAACTATGGCCAAAAGCGAAGTGGACAACCATGTGGCACAACATACCTGGTGATCAAAAAGTCAGTATAAATTTGAAAACTGAATAAATCAAGGAATAATGTAGATAGAGAGGTACAAATTGACACACATGCTTGGAATGACATGGGGTTTTATTAGACCCAAAAAATTACAAACGTTCAAAAAATGTCCGACAGATGGCGCTTCATCTGATCAGAATAGCAATAATTAGCATAACAAAGTAAGATAAAGCAAATATGATGTTCTTTACAGGAAATGCTCTATATGTCCAGCATCATTCCTCAACAATAGCTGTAGTTGAGGAATAATGTTGTGAACAGCACTGTAAAGCATGTCCAGAGGTATGGCGAGGCATTGGCGTCAGATGTTGTCTTTCAGCATCCCTAGAGATGTCGGTCGATCACGATACACTTGCGACTTCAGGTAACCCCAAAGCCAATAATTGACATGGACTGAGGTCTGGGGACCTCGGAGGCCAAGCATGACGAAAGTGGCGGCTGAGCACACGATCATCACCAAACGACGCGCGCAAGAGATCTTTCACACGTCTAGCAATACTTTTTTTTTTTTTTTTTTGTTCTAATAAAACCCCATGTCATTCCAAGCATGTGTGTCAATTTTTACCTCTCTATCTACATTATTCCATGGTTTATTAAGTTTTCAAATTTATACTGACTTTTTGATCACCCGGTACATCTGCTTGATTTCAATGGTTGCATCCCAACCTGGGCTTCTGGGTGATCCTCCCCACACCACCAGCCTTTCCAAACTGTGCAGATGGGAGTTATTCTCACAACACATTCCCCACTGCCAAAATCATCCCGCTGCAACCTACGGTAACCTACCGCCACTCACCCTCCACCCAACAAATTCTGCTAACTTTGTGCTATCACCTCCTCCCAGTTCATGTCCTCTGACTCTCACTCTGTGCCACTCTCTGCCAACACACCCACTGGTCTCTTCCTCTTCTTGCTCCTCTCCTTTTCTGCTTGCCACCCCTCCACCCCTTCCCTCCCTCCTCCCCCACAACCTCCTTGCACATTCTGCCAGACTATGCTCTTCTCTTCCCCCATGTATCCTGCAATCCCTTCCCCCTTCCCGCTGCACTTTGGAGTGCAGCTTTCATTAAATGTGACAGTTGCATTCTGCTTGCAGTGGCTGGAGATTGAAGTCATTTGTGTGTGATTTATGCTTGCTTGTGTGAATGTATGTGTGTTTTCTTTTCTGAAGAAAGATTTGGCTGAAAGTACTATGTGTAAAAGTTTTTTTGTTATGCCTGTCTGCATCTCAAAACTTGAGTTTCTTCCAAGTTTTGTTAGGCAGCTATCATGTAAGAATTCTTCATTCAGTCTTACATCCATACTATAGATCCTCAACGAATAATGTATGACATTAGAAGAAAGTATAGGTCAAACCCATCTACAAGAAACGTAGCAAAAGTGATATAACCATCCAATATCATTGACATTGATCTATTGCAAAATTGTGGACCTATTGAGGTATCTCAGACAGAATGACTTCCTCCATAATAACCAGCAATGATTCTGAAAACATCTATTATTGTGAAACCAACTTGTGCTTTTCTCACATGTCATACAGAAAGTGTGGATCAAAGCAATTAGATTGATGCAATATTTCATGACTTCTGAGAAGCATTTGACTGAATGCAACATTAATCTTTACTATATGTATGCTCATATGAAGTATCAGATGATATTTGTGACTGTGTTAATGATTATTTGGTAGGGAGGACACAGTATCATATCTCAGGCAGAGATGTATAAGTAACTTCACTTGTTCCTTAGAGAAGTATTTTACAAATCTTGTTGTCCACCTTATGTGTAATGACTTGACAGACAGCATTAACTCTCATAGTAATGTAAGAATTTTGCATGAATATCTGGGCAGATCTCAAGAAGGTATCATTAATTTCTACCATCAGTGCAAAAAGATCTGTCAAAAGTTGATACTGCTGCAAAAAAGACATTTTACGACAAAATAATAGACAGCAGCAGAGAATAAAACCAAATCAGTCTACGCTTTATAGAACAGGTAACAGGGAGAGACAAACAAAATCACAACAACAAATAAGTTAGGGGTAATAAATAGTTCACACCAGCTAACAGACTTTATGAATTAGCATTTTTTTCAAGTATTGCAGTGAAATTGCAGCAAACATTTCTAAAACAACATTTAACACCTGTATATAATTATGTAATAAGTACAGAAATGTTACTACCAGCCACAGAATGTACCACCGTAAGTGTTGTACAGAAGCTAAAAAAAGAAGAAAAAAAGTCAGGTGGCCTAGATGAAGTAGCAATATGTGTTTTAAATAAATGCAAACAGAGCATATGAATAAAATGAATGAATTGTCCACATCAGAGAACATTCCGCAGCATTTAAAACAAGTAAGAGCTGTGCCTCTCTTACAGAATGGTGATGCAGAAGACATGGAAAACTACAAGGTCTTGTAATCCTTGTACATATCTTGGTTTTGTACAACTGGAGAAATAAATAGTTGTTTTATTGTTTCCTACTTTGAAAATGACAATGTAGATCAATATTTGTGAATACATTAAGTGACATTGACATGGAGCAGTGACTTACAACCTGCAATGCTTTGTTGGCACAGTTTCCTAATGACATGTCACACTCGAGACTCATATTTTCTGGTAAACGTGTGCTTTATCGCAGTTCACTTACAATAAAAGTGGTTTTCTAGCCTAAGTAAATTTCCATTGTGTATAAGAATTGGAAAGGAACCTGCTGCATATTAGGGTGTGGGCTGGGATATCGTCACTATACCTGTCGGACCTTTTTTTCTGGAGATGCATAGACCTCTGTGTAAGGCATTATGGCAGAAAGAGAGATCTGCTGAGTACATAGTTCTTATATTTAAGTTCTCCAGTACATAACAGTCTGTTTTAACCTAAGAGTACAGGGACATCTCATACATGCTGTATATGCTCATTTCCATGCTATCATCATTCTCAAAAATAACAGAATCAGTTATGAAAGAAAGAGTAATGAATTACTTGAATAAATACAACCTGCTAAGTGCATCACAGTTTGGGTTCCAAAGTGGCAGAAGTATAGAATCAGCATAGGCACCTTGAGAAATCACATGTGCCCGTGCCCCCCCCCCCCCCCCCCCCCCCTGGTAACTAAGGGTATATTTATAACAGTATTGTTGCACAATTGGGAACAAATGTTCTGATCCTATTAAATAAAATATTTAGCGTTGCCAGAAAGGAAATACTGTTGTTGTTTTAAAGATAATTCACACTTCTCTACTCTCCGTAGCATTGTTTTGACTTTTTCTTTCTTATTATTTTTGTTGTGCATGCCAACAGGATTTTTCCCATGATTCTGACTTTCCTTCAATTTTCATTTTTAATTTTCAGTGTCAATATAAAATTATTGGTGTATTAATAAAAACATTTCTTGTGAATAATTCATTGAGTACTCTGCTTTATCTTGAATACTGTGAAATAAATGTCTTCTACTGCAGGCTCTTAGCTCGTATTTTGAGAAGTGATAGTACAGGAAAAAAAAGACCAGTAAGTATGAGCTCTGAAGTGCATATGTTAAGAGCTACGAGCACTTGTTCATCTTTGCTGCTGTGAAACACATCTCTTCGAGTGAACAAGTGCTCACAGCTCTTAAGGTATGCATTTTAGAACCCACGTTTACTAAACTTTTTTGCTTCAAATTATTGTTCCTGTCTTGTCTTTAAATATGACTTTGTCCTATGAACATGACTTTTGAGTCACCTTGTATATTTCTACATGCATCTACAGGGACACTCTGCAAATCACACTTAAGTGCCTAGCAGAGGGTTCATCAAACCATCCTCACAGTAATTCTCTATTATTCCACTCTCAAACAGCATGCAGAATAAATAAACATCTGTATCTTTATGTGCAAGCTCTAATTTCCCATATTTTATTATGATGATTGTTCCTCCCTAAGTAGGTTGGCATCAACAAAATATTTTTGTATTTGGGAGTGAAAGTTGGTGATTGAAATTTTGTAAGAAGATCCCGCCACAACAAGAAATGCCTTTGTTTTAATGATGTCCACCCCAAATCATGTATCATGTCCACGACACTCTCTCTCCTAATTCTCAATAACACAAAACCTGATGCCTTTCTTGGAACTTTCTTGATGTACTCCATTAATCCCATCTGGTAAGGATCCCACACCATACAGCAGTACTCCAAAACAGTACAGACAAGCATGGTGCAGGCAATCTCTTTAGCAAATCTATTGCATCTTCTAAGAGTACTGCTGATTAAATGCAGTCTTCGGTGCACCTTTCCCAAAACATTTTCCATGTGTTCTTTCCAATTTAAATTGTTTTTAATTGTAATTTCTAGGTAGTTAGCCGAATTTACAGCCTTTAGATTTGACTGATTAATCGTGTAACTGAAATTTAACGAATTGCTATTAGCACTTGTGTGTTTGACCTCACACTTTTAATAATTTAGGGTCAGCTCCCAATTTTTGCACCATACAGATTTTTTTTCCGAATTATTTTGCAATTTGCTTTGATCTTCTGATGACTTTACTAGAAGCTTAACAATACTGTCATCAGCAAACAACCTAAGACAGTTGCTCATATTGTCTCCTTAACCATTTATATAGATAAGGAACAGCAAAGGGCCTATAACACTACCTTGGGGAGTGCCAGGAATCACTTCTGTTTCCCCAATGACTTTCCATCAATTACTGTGAACTGTGAGATCTCTGCCATGAAATCACTAATCCAATCACATAATTGAGATGATTTTCCATGTTGTTGTTGTTATTGTTATTGTGGTTTCCAGTCCAGAGCCTAGTTTGATGCAGCTCTCCATGCTACTCTATCCTGTGCAAGCCTATTCATCTCAGGATAACAACTGCAACTTACATCCTTCTGAATCTGCTTAGCGTATTCGTCTCTTGGTCTCCCTCTATGATTTTTACCCTCCACACTTGCCTCCAGTACTAAATTAGTGATCCCTTGATGCCTGAGAACATGTTCTACCGACCGATCCCTTCTTCTTGCCAAGTTGTGCCACAACTTCCTCTTCTCCTCAATTCTATTCAGCACCTTCTCATTAGTTATGTGATCTACCCATCTACTCCTGAGCATTCTTCTGTAGCACCGCATTTCAAAAGCTTCTATTCTCTTTTTGTCTAAACAGTTTATCGTCCATGTTTCACTTCCATACATGGCTACATTCCAGACAAATACTTTAGAAAAGACTTCCTGACACTTAAATCTATGCTCAATGTTAACAAATTTCTCTTCTTCAGAAACACTTTCCTTGCCATAGCCAGTCTACATTTTATATCTTCTCTACTCTAAACATCATCAGTTTATTTTGCTCCCCAAATAACAAAACTCATTTACTAATTTAAGTATCTCATTTCTTAATCTAATACCCTCAGCATCACCTGATTTAATTTGACTACATTTGTTTTGCTTTTGTTGATGTTCATCTTATATCCTCCTTTCAAGACACTGTCCATTCCATTGAGCTGCTCTTCCAGGTCCTTCGTTGTCTCCAACAGAATTACAATCTCATCGGCAAACCTCAAAGTTTTTATTTCTTCTTCATGGATTTTAATTCCTGCTCCAAATTTTTCTTTTGCTTCCTTTACTGCTTGCTCAGTATACAGATTGAATAACATTGGGGACGGGCTACAACCCTGTCTCACTCCCTTCTCAACCACTGCTTCCCTTTCATGTCCCTCGAGAGTATTCTGGTCAACACTGTCAAAAGCTTTCTGTAAATCTACAAATGTTAGAAACTAACCTATATTCTAAGATATGTTGTAGGGATAGTATAGCCTTGCGTGTTCCAACATTGCTAAGGAATCCAAACTGATCTCCCCCAAGGTCGGTTTCTACCAGTTTTTCCATTTGTCTGTAAAGAATTGGTGTCAGTATTTTGCAGCCTTGACTTATTAAACTGATAGTTCGGTAATTTTCACAACTGTCAACACTTGATTTCTTTGTGATTGGAATTGTTACATTCTTCTTGAAGTCTGAGGGTATTTCGCCTGTCTCATACATCTTGCTCGTCAGATGGGAGAGTCATGACTGGTTCTCCCAAGGATGTCAGTAGTTCTGATGGAATGTTGTATACTCCCAGAGCCTGCTTTTGACTTAGGTCTTTCAGTGCTCTGTCAAATTCTCCACGCAGTATCATCTCTCATTTCATCTTCATCTACGTCCTCTTCCATTTCCATAATATTGCCCTCAAGTACATAGCCCTTGTATAGACCCTCTATACACTCCTTCCACCTTTCTGCTTTCCCTTCTTTGTTTGGGATGGGTTTTCTATCTGAGCTCTTGATATTCATACAGGTGGTTCTCTTTTATCCAAAGGTCTCTCTAATTTTCCTGTAGGCAGTATGTACACCTCTACATCCTTACATTTGTCCTCTAACCATCCCTGTGTAATCTCCCCACGGAAAATTACCCTCTACCATGCAATAATTAATAATGGTCAACCAAATCATCCACATGTATTTACGTTTGAAAAGTATCTGATCAGATTTTCTAGTAATATATGCGCCGACAGCTCGTCGATGCCAAGGTATTTTTCTAGTACGTTTATTCTTTGGAACAACAGAGGTACAGAAATGTATGCTCCATGGTTATTATAGTGGGAGAGAGGAACAGTTTCGGAAGTATCGGTTGGAAGATTGTCGGATTGCTAAAGGAGATTTATTTACTCTTCTTCACGCTAAAGCGAGCTAGGAAAGTTTGTGCCGCTAGCGTGATAGATAAAGAGAAAGAAAAACCTGTAAAAGAAAATTACATGAGACTTGGAACCAACAGAAAACGGAACATGTACGCAAATGGATTCAATATACAAGTTTCCTCAGAAATAAGGTTTGTGACCATTTTATTCTAGAGTGAATGACGAATGAGTTCTCTGTCTGAATCACTGATGATTGTCTGGGCCCTGTAATTAATTGGGAAGTTTCAGCTGTGACGAAGAGAGCCTGCAATCTCTGAGTTTTTATAAATCGTCCAAAAAGGCTTCGTCCACATCTGAAATTTTAGATCTGTCGTAAACTGAACGAATTGTTCAAACGATCGATTCTCCCAACTGAATGCAGCGCTTAATAATAATAACAAATGTAAAGATCTTTTCCAGCAAGCCAGCCGCAGAACATTAAGACGAAGGGCTCCACCAGAGATTCTACTAGGCTGATTTCACGTAAATAATATATTTAAACTGTACGAGAGAGAGAGAGAGAGAGAGAGAGAGAGAGAGAGAGAGAGAGAGAGAGAGAGAGAGACAGCGAATGAAATTCGAGAAATTACTCAGAATCCTCCATTAGCATAATTGTTTGTCTGTCTTTTCACGGATCAGCCTAATAAGAAAACACGAAGCCCTGACTTTATTGTACCGATTTATGTGTGAGGGTGAAAGAGCGATAATGGCGACAGATACACTTCTGTACAGACAAAACATTACACCAAGTTAGCGGCAAGCTGCATTCACATAGACTTTCATCATTTACAAAAGCAGAGTAGAATTCATTATACCTGCTTAGCCATTTTGCACTTCCTGTCGATTTCATTTTTGAGACGTTTGTATTCCTTTTTGCCTGCTTCATATATTGCATTTTTTATATTGTCTCCTTTCTTCAGTTAAATTCAATATTTCTTCTGTTACCCAAGGATTTCTACTAGCCCTCTTCTTCTTACCTACTTGATCTCTGCTGCCTTCACTATTTCATCTCTCAACGATAACCACTCGTCTTGTACTGTATTTCTTTTCCCAGTTCTTGTCAGTCATTACATAATACTCTCTCTGAAACTCTCTACAACATCTGGTTCTTTCAGTTCATCCAGGCACAATCTCGTTAAATTCCCACCTTTTTGTAGTTTCTTCAGTTTTAATCTACAGTTTAAAACCAATAAATTGAGGTCAGAGTCCACATCTGCCCCCGGAAATGCCTTACAATTTGAAACCTGGATCCTAAATCTCTGTCTTACCATTGTATGATCTATCTGAAACCTTCCAGTGTCTCCAGGCCTCTTCCAGGTGCACAACCTTCTTTCATGGTTCTTAAACCAAGTGTTGCCTACGATTAAGTTATGCTCTGTCCAAAATTCTACCAGGCGGCTTCCCCTCTCATTCCTTACCCCCACTCCATATTCACCCACCACACCACTTTTCCTACTCTTCTTTTTCCTACAATAGCATCCCAGCCTTCCTTAACCATTTGAAAAATTTCTTTTATCCCATGACACATTTTTTCAATGACTTCAACCATCTGTGGAGCTTACTGGAACATAAACTTGTACTACTGTGGTTGGCATTGGCTTCCTGTCTATCTTGGCTACAATGATGCATGCACTATGCTGTTCGTGGTAACTTATCCACGTTCCTATTTTTTTTATTCATATTAAACCCACTCCTGCACTGCTGTCATTTGATTTTGTATTTGTAACCCTGTATTCACGTGACCAGAAGTCTTGTTCCTCCTGCCACCGAACTTCACTAATTCCCATTGTATCTAACTGTAATCTATCCATTTCCCTATTTAAATTTTCTGATCTACCTGTCTGATTAAGGGATCTGACATTCCATGCTCTGATCTGTAGAACGCCAGTTTTGTTTCTCCTGACAACGATGTCCTCCTGGGTATTCCCCACTCGGAGACCCAAATGGGGGACTCTTTTTACCTCCGGAATATTTTACCCAAGAGGACCCCATGATCATTTAACCATACAGTAAAGCTGCTTGCCCTTGGGAAAAATTATGGCTGTAGTTTCCCCTTGCTCTCAGCTGTTCACAGTACCAGCACATCAAGGCCGTTTTGCTGATGTTACAAGGCCAGATCAGTCAATCATCCAGATTGTTGCCCTGCAATTACCAAAAAGGCTGCTGCCCCTCTTCAGGAACACCATGTTTGTCTGGCCTCTCAACAGGTAACTCTTTATTGTGGTTGCACCTACAATACGGCTATTTGTATCACTGAGACATGCAAGCCTCCCCACCAACCGCAAAGTCCATGGTTCCATAAGCACACAATTTGAAATCAAGCCGTTTGTTAGGTACAGTGTCGAAGGCCTTCTGGAAATCTAGAAATATGAATCAATTTGAAATCCCTTGTCAATTTCACTCACTTTATATGTGTAAAGAGCTAGTTGTGTTTCAGAAGAACGATGTTTTCTAAATCTGTTTTGACTGTGTGTCAATATGTGAGTTAACAAGCATTTCACTCTCATTTAAGTATATGGCCAAAAGAGTCAGCCTTCAGGAATTGTGAAATGAACCCAGTTGTCCAGGACCGGGTGCCAAGAAGGGCGCAGATTCACCAGAAGATGGGGAAACTCACAGACGTCCATTGAGGTCTAAGCACTGTAGTGTGAGAGTGAGACAGACGAGAACCTATGTCATAGAGAAACTCTGTAGAAACTGTATTAAATATGGCAGACCTAAGATCGGCCATAAAGGGAAAGATTTATGGAAACTATTTAATTCTGTAGTAATTCAGGAACGAAGCCACAGTAATTTTAATCTACCATCCTTCATAAATTTTCATGGTAATCCCAATAAAACTTGAATATTGTTCATATCTACAATAGTTTAGTATTTACTGTTAAAGTGAAATTAACAAGTTTTGTCACAAAGACCTGAATGCTAAAATCAGATGGACGCCTTCAGGAAAGGGAACTTCCCTAGTCAGTTGAGTGAGGAGGTTCAGCATGTGGGAGGTGAGGCCGGGGACAGGCAGAAGAACAGTTCGGCTGGAGACACCAAAGGGGACAGTTCGGATTGAGACACAAAAGCAGACAGTCGGTGTTTAGGTAGCTAGGAACTGAAACGAGTTAGAAAATTTTGCGTTGTGTGGTATTGCGAAACTTAGTCTTCGAGTGGTGAGCAGCTGCACGCCTGGTGTGAACTCTAACGTTTCGCGTAGATAACTTGTATTTCACGATGAGATTGTGAATGATCGAACTGTATCAAATGGGTATGCCCTAGAGTGGAACAGTAACTCTAAGTATGACCACTTTCGCTATTAGTTTGCTTTCTGAATAAACATTATTCTAACCAAATCGCAACTGTGTGGCCTACATCATTTATGGGTCATTAATTCAGTTCCTGATATTATTATTACTGTTATTATATGTTAAATTAACTTTGTTTCATACAATTTCACAAACTTGCCATCAGTCAGACAATTTAACCAAAGGGTCACAAGTGTCTAATTTAGGGAATGTAATGCAACATGAGCGGTTCCACCCCTAGACAAGTTTGAGCCATGACATTTCGACAAAGGGGAACCGCATGTGAGCCCGAACATCTATAGGATGTTAGCTCACAAATAGACCATTCTCTTTGAGGTATTCATAATGTTCGAACACAATATATGTTCCAAAATCCCATTGCATACCAATATTAATGATATGGATCTGTAATTTAGTGGATTATCCTATTGCCTTTCTTGAATATTGGTGTGACCTGTGCAGCTTTCCAGTCTTTGGGTATGTGGATCTTTCATTAAACAAGTGCTTGTATATGATTGGAGCTATCGCATCAGCATAGTCTGAAAGGAACCTAATTGGAACCTAGAATGAGATTTTCACTCTGCAGCGGAGTGTGCGCTGATATGAAACTTCCTGGCAGATTAAAACTGTGTGCCCGACCGAGACTCCAACTCGGGACCTTTGCCTTTCGCGGGCAAGTGCTCTACCAACTGAGCTACCGAAGCACGACTCACATCCGGTACTCACAGCTTTACTTCTGCCAGTACCTCGTCTCCTACCTTCCAAACTTTACAGAAGCTCTCCTGCGAACCTTGCAGAACTAGCACTCCTGAAAGAAAGGATATTGCGGAGACATGGCTTAGCCACAGCCTGGGGGATGTTTCCAGAATGAGATTTTCACTCTGCAGCGGAGTGTGCGCTGATATGAAACTTCCTGGCAGATTAAAACTGTGTGACCGACTGAGACTCGAACTCGGGACCTTTGCCTTTCGCGGGCAAGTGCTCTACCAACTGAGCTACCGAAGCACGACTCACGTCCGGTACTCACAGCTTTACTTCTGCCAGTACCTCGTCTCCTACCTTCCAAACTTTACAGAAGCTCTCCTGCGAACCTTGCAGAACTAGCACTCCTGAAAGAAAGGATATTGCGGAGACATGGCTTAGCCACAGCCTGGGGGATGTTTCCAGAATGAGATTTTCACTCTGCAGCGGAGTGTGCGCTGATATGAAACTTCCTGGCAGATTAAAACTGTGTGCCCGACCGAGACTCGAACTCGGGACCTTTGCCTTTCGCGGGCAAGTGCTCTACCAACTGAGCTACCGAAGCACGACTCACGTCCGGTACTCACAGCTTTACTTCTGCCAGTACCTCGTCTCCTACCTTCCAAACTTTACAGAAGCTCTCCTGCGAACCTTGCAGAACTAGCACTCCTGAAAGAAAGGATATTGCGGAGACATGGCTTAGCCACAGCCTGGGGGATGTTTCCAGAATGAGATTTTCACTCTGCAGCGGAGTGTGCGCTGATATGAAACTTCCTGGCAGATTAAAACTGTGTGCCCGACCGAGACTCGAACTCGGGACCTTTGCCTTTCGCGGGCATTCTGGAAACATCCCCCAGGCTGTGGCTAAGCCATGTCTCCGCAATATCCTTTCTTTCAGGAGTGCTAGTTCTGCAAGGTTCGCAGGAGAGCTACTGTAAAGTTTGGAAGGTAGGAGACGAGGTACTGGCAGAAGTAAAGCTGTGAGTACCGGACGTGAGTCGTGCTTCGGTAGCTCAGTTGGTAGAGCACTTGCCCGCGAAAGGCAAAGGTCCCGAGTTCGAGTCTCGGTCGGGCACACAGTTTTAATCTGCCAGGAAGTTTCATATCAGCGCACACTCCGCTGCAGAGTGAAAATCTCATTCTGGAAACATCCTCCAGGCTGTGGCTAAGCCATGTCTCCGCAATATCCTTTCTTTCAGGAGTGCTAGTTCTGCAAGGTTCGCAGGAGAGCTTCTGTAAAGTTTGGAAGGTAGGAGACGAGGTACTGGCAGAAGTAAAGCTGTGAGTACCGGACGTGAGTCGTGCTTCGGTAGCTCAGTTGGTAGAGCACTTGCCCGCGAAAGGCAAAGGTCCCGAGTTCGAGTCTCGGTCGGGCACACAGTTTTAATCTGCCAGGAAGTTTCATATCAGCGCACACTCCGCTGCAGAGTGAAAATCTCATTCTGGAAACATCCCCCAGGCTGTGGCTAAGCCATGTCTCCGCAATATCCTTTCTTTCAGGAGTGCTAGTTCTGCAAGGTTCGCAGGAGAGCTTCTGTAAAGTTTGGAAGGTAGGAGACGAGGTACTGGCAGAAGTAAAGCTGTGAGTACCGGACGTGAGTCGTGCTTTGGTAGCTCAGTTGGTAGAGCACTTGCCCGCGAAAGGCAAAGGTCCCGAGTTCGAGTCTCGGTCGGGCACACAGTTTTAATCTGCCAGGAAGTTTCATATCAGCGCACACTCCGCTGCAGAGTGAAAATCTCATTCTGGAAACATCCCCCGGGCTGTGGCTAAGCCATGTCTCCGCAATATCCTTTCTTTCAGGAGTGCTAGTTCTGCAAGGTTTGCAGGAGAGCTTCTGTAAAGTTTGGAAGGTAGGAGACGAGGTACTGGCAGAAGTAAAGCTGTGAGTACCGGACGTGAGTCGTGCTTCGGTAGCTCAGTTGGTAGAGCACTTGCCCGCGAAAGGCAAAGGTCCCGAGTTTGAGTCTCGGGCGGGCACACAGTTTTAATCTGCCAGGAAGTTTCATATCAGCGCACACTCCGCTGCAGAGTGAAAATCTCATTCTGGAAACATCCCCCAGGCTGTGGCTAAGCCATGTCTCCGCAATATCCTTTCTTTCAGGAGTGCTAGTTCTGCAAGGTTCGCAGGAGAGCTTCTGTAAAGTTTGGAAGGTAGGAGACGAGGTACTGGCAGAAGTAAAGCTGTGAGTACCGGACGTGAGTCGTGCTTTGGTAGCTCAGTTGGTAGAGCACTTGCCCGCGAAAGGCAAAGGTCCCGAGTTCGAGTCTCGGTCGGGCACACAGTTTTAATCTGCCAGGAAGTTTCATATCAGCGCACACTCCGCTGCAGAGTGAAAATCTCATTCTGGAAACATCCCCCAGGCTGTGGCTAAGCCATGTCTCCGCAATATCCTTTCTTTCAGGAGTGCTAGTTCTGCAAGGTTCGCAGGAGAGCTTCTGTAAAGTTTGGAAGGTAGGAGACGAGGTACTGGCAGAAGTAAAGCTGTGAGTACCGGACGTGAGTCGTGCTTCGGTAGCTCAGTTGGTAGAGCACTTGCCCGCGAAAGGCAAAGGTCCCGAGTTCAAGTCTCGGTCGGGCACACTGTTTTAATCTGCCAGGAAGTTTCATAATTGGAACCTAAGTGACATACAGAAAAAGAGAGAGAGAGAGATAGTAAAAAAGGTTTTTATTTCTGAAAAAAAAAGAAACATTCAATTCCATTTAATTTTCATTAACTTTTGAAAATTATGTCATCCAGGTGATGACATTGACAAGTGATGCAAATCCTGAGTTGCTCAAAAAACTTTTTGAGAACTCTTCTCAGCATATCTTGCGTTATTCCTGTGATGACATCTGTAATTGACCCCTTAAGACCTTCCAAGGTCCTTGGTTGAACTTCGTAAACCTGTGCCCCAAAGTTCCCCCGAAGGAATAATCACAGGGGCTCAAATCCTGAGAGCAAGGGGCCCACAGAACATCCCCTCTTAAGGAGCTTAGGCAGCTGGGAAACCGTTCTTGCAGAATTTGGTGTGAACTATGGATGTATGAGCCATGGCACCATCCTGTTGTAACTAAAAGGCTTCTTTGTCATATTCCTCACCATACTCTTCCATTTTAGGGAGTAAAAATTTCTCCAGCATCTCACAATAGTGCACAGAGCTCGCAGTAACAGTTGCACCTTGAGATTCAAAAATATTCCAATAATGCCTGTGGGGGATGCAGCACGGCAAACTTTCACTTTGGGGCTGTGCAGAGGTCTGTCATGAATCTCATGAGGGTTTTCAGTCACCCAGTAATGAAAATGTTGTTTATTTGCTGCATCGGATAGGCAAAAATGTGCTTCATCGCTAGGCCACAGAATAGTGTTGAGTTGCACAAAAGCTAAGATTGCATTGCAAGCATCTGTCCATTTCACCCAGTCTTCTGGACTAAATTCTTTAACAACCATCAACTTGTAGGGGTGTAAGTGAAGGCCAGAGTGTAAAATTCGCCTTACCATTCTGGACGATATTCCAAGAATCGCAGCATGTTTCCACACAGAGCATGACGGAGACTGCTCAATGGATGCTCTCACTTCCATGATGTTTTCAAGTGTCCTCACACTTTTAGATTGGCCAGCTGCTTTTCTAGTAAGTACACACCCTGTCACCCTAATGTTAGTAATCCATTTATTAATGGGTTTAGCATCAGGAACAATTTCATGACGATTCAAGCCAAACCACCTACAAAAAGCTCTCTGCATTGCCACCACACTATAATTGTTTTTAAAGAATGTTTATACTACGAAGTTTTCATACTCACTAGGCCCCGGCATGGTGACTACTGAAAATCGTGTCGTTTCCCCCACCTAATGCTAATACTCCCACTCACACTTGTGCACTCTTCAGTGATTGTTGGAAACTAGGGAGTCCATTCTGCCTCACCTTGTACTTCTAAGTTACTCATGTAGGCACCTGTTCTTGATTCAAATAACGGAATATTTACTTCATATTCTTTGGCAAAGTAATTTCAGAAGACTGTGTTTAGCAACTCTGCTTTAACAGCACTGTCATCGATACTATTTCCATTGCTATTGCACAGAGAAGGCATTGATTGTGTCTTGTCACTAGCATACTTTACGTACGACCAGAATCTCTTTGGATTTTCTGCCAGGATTTGAGAAAAAGTTTTGTTGAGGAAACTATTATAAACTTCTTGCATTGTAGTCCATGCTAAATTTCCAGTTTCTGTAAAAGATAATCAATCTTGGGGATTTTGCATTCGTTTAAATTTGGCATGCTTTTTTCATTACTACTGGAGTGGGCTCACGAACTAATTGCTCAAAATAATTTTCAAGTAATGGGTTTAGCAGAACTTTGGTTGACGTTTTGTGTGTACCTCCAGATTTAAACATGTATTTTTGCCAACGTATTGAGGGGAAATTGAAGTCTCCACCAACTGTAACTCTATGGAATTGGGGATGTGTTTGAAGTTGGACTAAAGTTTTCTTTGAACCTTTCAGCAATTTTATCATCTGAATTGGGAGGTTGGTGAAAGGATGCAATTATTATTTTATTCAAGTTGCTAAGAATAATGTCTACTCATACCAACTCACAAAAACTACGTACTTCAGTTCCGCTACGAGATTAACTACTTCTAACAGCAACACAGATGTTAAGGTCATTCCATCTGAGGCCTTAGACAGTGACCATCGGCTGTTGGTAGCCACCCTGAGAGAGAAAAAAGATAGGAGGGCAACAGATATACAGGAGAAAAGGTTGAAGACATGGATGCTGAAAGAGGATGAACGGAGGACTCAGTACCAGACACTGATCAGGAAGAAGCTGCCAAAGGAAGATCAGAGAACAGTGGAAGAAGAATGGGGAGATTTTAAGAGGGCTCTAGTTGAGGCAGCTGAGACTGTGTGCGGAAGAACTAGCACAAAGAGGAGAAGTAAGGAAACCCCATGGTGGAACAACATATGTAAAGAGGCAGTACTTCGAAAGAACAAAGCCTTCAGAGAATGGTTCCAGACCCGAACAGAGGAAGCTAGGGTAAAATATAAGGAAAGCAAGAAAGCGGCACAGACCACAGTAAGAGCGGAGAAGAAGAAGTGGATGGAAAAATGGACAAGAATGTTAGAAGAGGACAGTGAAGGGAACAAAAAAGTACTTTACACCATGGTAAGAAATAAGAGGAACGACAGAAGCGAGTGCCTGAGGATCATGGATAATAATGGAAGAGTTGTGGAGGAAATGCATGAGCTCAAAAGGATTTGGAAGGAGTACTTTGAAGATCTGTTGAATGCCGCCAAGCGGGTAACTAACAGCGATGGAGAGCCTAAGGCAGCAGATGATTATAATAGTGGGGAAATTGATGATCTAACTTGGAATGAAGTGGAAGAAGCCATAAAGAGGACGAAAGGGGGCAAGGCACCAGGTTGGGACGAAGTAACAGTGGATATGATACGAGCAGCAGGAGAAGTAGGAACCCAGTGGCTATACAGAGTGCTGAGGGTGGTGTGGAAGGAGAACAGAATTCCTGAGGATTGGAAGAAAGGAATTATAGTCCCGATCTTCAAGAAAGGGGATAAAAGGAGATGTGAGAACTACAGAGGAATCACCCTGCTATGCCACTGTGGAAAAATCTATGAAAAGATCCTGGAGAAGAGAATAAGAAGCAGTATTGAAAGTAGACTGCAAGAGGAGCAGTATGGTTTCAGACCGGGAAGATCAACAACGGACCTCATATTTGCGGTAAGGCAACTGCAAGAAAGGCACTATGAGTACGGGAAGGACTTAATCATGGCCTTTTTAGATATTGAGAAGGCGTATGACAGTATCTGTAGGGACAAGCTCTGGGATGTGCTGAACGCAAAAGGGATAGATGAAGAGATAACACGAAAAGTCAGAAAAATGTATGAGGGAAGTGAGAGTTGTGTGAAAGTGGGGAGGGAACGTACTGCATGGTTCAAGCTGGAAAATGGGCTGCGACAGGGAAGTGCACTTTCGCCTTTATTGTTTATTATTGTTATGGATGAAATCCTACAGTAAGTATCAGATGCAATTGGAGATCATAAAATGAAAGCAGTGCTTTTTGCCGATGACCTGATGTTATGGGGAAATTGCGAGAAGGAGGTGCAAGAGCAGTTAGATGTATGGGAGGCAACGGCAGCACAATATGGAATGCATTTCTCTGCAAAGAAAAGTGAAATAATTGTCACAACAAGGAAGAAGAATAGGCCAAATGTGGATATAACTTGTGGAGGGGAAAAACTACAAGTGATAGAGAACTTCAAGTACCTGGGAAGCATGATTGAAAGTAAGGGGGGAAACGCAATGGAAATAAATGAAAGGTGCAGAAAAGCAGGGCAGTTCTACAAATGCATTAGGGGGCTTATTTGGAGCAAGGAGGTGCCACAGAAATCCAAGGGAATTATATACCGAACCTACTTTGTCCCCATATTGGCATACGGAAGTGAGACATGGGTAATGCACAAAAGCGACAAAAGTAGAATACAGGCTAGTGAAATGAAGTTCCAGAGGAACACGTTGAGTGTAACAAGACGAGGCAGATTGCGAAATGTGTATGTGAGGGAAAGACAAAAGGAGGAACCAGTACAGGACAGGATAGAAAAATCAAGACTGCAGTGGTATGGACACATGAAGAGAATGGATGAGGGAAGAATTCCAAAGAGGATGTTTGATCTGCAACTGGAGGGGAAGAGGCCCAGAGGAAGACCAAGAGATAGATGGGTGAAGGGAGTGAAGGAATGTGTGACGAGAAGAGGAAAGAACTGGACGAAGGTGGAAGAGGGGGAATGGTGGAAAGACAGAACACGATGGAGAGGCTTGTGTTCCCGACAGACCCAGCCAGTGGCTGGAAACTGTCCAAGATGATGATGATGAACAGCAACAAACAGGTCACTGTCAACTGTATTAGCCTATCTTCCCTGAACACCGTTAGATCCTTCCTATAAATTTCAGCTGAACTTATCTCCACTTTAGCCAGCTTTCAGTGCCTATAATGACTTGAGCATCAGTGCTTTCTATCAGCACTTGGAGCTCTGGTCCTTTCCAGACAAAGCTATGACAATTTACAACTGTTATACTGATGGTTCTAGGTCTACCTTTTTCCTGTGTTCAATCTGCACCCTTTGAGACTGAAACCCTTCTTAGTGCTCCCCTCAAGTCCCTCTAACCTAAAAACCCGCTCAGTCCATACCACACAGCCCCCACTACCCGTGTAGTTGCCTCCTGTATGTAATGAACTCCTGATCTATTTAGCAGAACCGAAAACCCCACCAACATATGGTGTAAACTGAGGAATCTGCAGAACCATCTGAGCCTCTGATCCAGACCCTTCACTCAGCTCTGTACCAGAGGTCCACAATCGGTCCTGCAAATGTTGAGGTCTGCTGTCATCTTGCAAGCATGACTGGCAGCCTTTAACATGTTTGATAACTGCTCAAAACCAGAGAGAACCTGATCCAATCCAAAGCAACACACATCATTGGTACCACCATGAGCCGCCACCTGCAGTTGGCTGCATCCTGTGCTCTTCGTGGCATCTGGAGAGACCCTTTACACATCTGGAATGACTCCTCCTGGTATGCTCACAGAGTGCATGCTGGCTTTCTTCCCCTCCTCAGCAGCCATGTTCCTAAGGAGGCCTGAAACACACCTAACATGGGAGGCCCCAACGACCAATAATCCCACCCTCTGTGACTGCACCAATCTTGCACATTGAGAGGTTTCCTCTGAAACAGGACAAGTGAGTGCATCTGGCTGAACTAATGAAAAACATTTATTATTTTGCTATCTTAGTATTCTACCTAAAGAAACATTGAATGGATGTCTATTAATTGTGTTATGGAATTCCTGCCAGATTCAGTTCTTGGGGCAATATGTGTTCTCAAACTAATCATATCACTTATATAAAAGACAGAAATTCTACAATATCACACTGGTTTGGAAAAATGTCTGCAGACTTCCTTGAGAATCAGCCATAACAGACCTTAAAAAAGTGGTACTTAATGCTTTAGACATGGATCAGTGTGTCTCAAACTTTTTTTTTTACATATATCTTAATTCTTTTGGTACTTTTTATCAATGAAAATAATCAATTTTTGAAAATATAATGTAACTGGGTATATAAAGTCTATTCACCAAGAGGCAGCAGAAGAACACACATATAACAGGTATTATAGTTTGCAAACTTTCAGCCAGTGGGTCTGATAGTTTGCAAACTTTCAGCCAGTGGGTCTGATAGCTTGCAAACTTTCAGCCAGTGGGTCTGATAGCTTGCAAACAGTAATACCTCTTATTAGTGTGTTGTTCTACCACTTTTCGTACAGTTGACTGTAAGGTTCTACTACATAAGTTAGAATCAGAAAAAGAGATGTAGCTAATGACTAGTCACATCAAGCACATAGCAGAACCTATGAATGAAAGTAATGAAATAACAAGAAAGTGTGCAAAGAAATGTACAGCAGAATCTTGTGTATGGAAAAGAAAAGTTGAAAAAATTTCTAGAATGAAAGGCAAAGAATGTTAAGTACTGTGGATAAGAAAAAGGGAGAATAAATTGAAATAACAAGAGAACCTATAAAAGTGGGTCCACGATGCTCATAGAAACTCTGTTGCAAATCAAAGAAGAAGAGAATCAGTTCTTCAATATCTGAGGAGAATGGTAGTCAAATATTTAATACATTCTGGTAAAATGTGAACAGAGGACAACACAACGTATACTAGTAAGCTGCTACCTTAGTTCACAGGAAAGAATTTAAACAAAAACCCAATGTACGAGAATCAAGAAGAAAAAGTTGTTCTCAATACAATTTAAAAGTAGAAGACAATGATTTTCATTCAGCTGTTCAATTAAACACAGTAAAGAGGAAAGGACTGGAAAGAAGTAATACACTGATGGAATATGTTCATAAATTTTTAGATAAAATTCCCAAGTTTCCATCACATTATTGCCAAGCATCTACTTCCAAGCTTTATTTAGAGCCACATTTTTCATCATTTAGTGAAAATGTACAGACCATTCAAACAAAAGTGACTCCTGCTATTGAATCAGTTGCTGGAAGACATTCATTTGTAAAAGAAACAAAAGAAAATAACATGGATTCTATCCAGAAAAAGACGAGCTGTGATCTGTTTTTCTAACAAGTTACATAATACTCCAGAGGGTCAAATACAATGCTCACCAGATGAAGAAAGGGAAGACAAGACAGGAGATGTCAAATGATGCAGAAAGAGAAACAGGGTATTCTATTCCCAGCTATTTATTTTAATGTGATAAAAAAAGTAAGACGGGGCAAATGGGGCCAGTATAAAGAACGTATCTCACGAATTTTTAAAGATTTTCTTGAGTTCTGTACTATAAATCACTTTGTATGACAAAGTAGGAGATCTATGTGTAGGCGTTGAATATAAACAGGATTTTGAGGTGGATTGGTGATTACTTCCAAGACTCCTCAATCCAGTTGTCAGGTATGTAAAAAACTACATTATGTGCACTGGATCAGTTGCAATTTAAACACAAAAGGATCATGATTTAATGTCTCAAAAATCAGTTATTCTGAGAGGTTGTCATCCTTTTTACAAAGGTCTTCTGTGCAAAGAAAGTCAAGAAAACTGCACAAAAACCACAAAGAGCTTTTCTATAACTTTAATTTTTGTGTGAAAAAGGTTTAAAGTTAAATTATATTTGTTTTATGTGTTTGTAAGCTACGTTCAATCAGTAACATTGAAAACTACTTGAATACAAGAACTCTTATCTTATTGTATGTTAACAATGTTTTATTGCAAAATCTCGTATCTTGTTAAAGGAGGTCATAAATACCAAAAATGGCTGAATAATAGGTGCAGCAGATTTCTTTCTTTAGTTTATGGTTCAACAGTAATATGACTTATATCAATTAAAACTTGTATGTGTAAGATTTTTTTTTTAGTTTTCTGAAAAATGCATAATTTTTAGATATGAGGTTTTGCTCTCTTAACAACGAAATATAATTTGAAAATTAGTTTATCATTTATTAATCATATAACAATTGTTGGTTATCTATTGTAGTAAAATGTCAAGAAAGAAGTCTGTAGAATGAAATACATGCCACAAAAATTTGCCATTTTCAGTACCTAACAGTCCTGAGGATTCTTAAACAGAAAGACATGAAGTTACAGAAAATGAATTCTGTTTCAGACATTATGCAGCACCCTAATCTGTGTTTTATTCCACAGTCTGATTAAATAGTGATGGTGATTAAACAGTAATGTAAACAGTTTGTGTGTTGTGGAGATCAAGATTTCTAGTGATGGTTCCATAAATGCAGAAGAGCTGTCAGCAGAAGGGGAATGGTCAGGTGACACTATTGTTTGTTACTTGCTTAACATTGATATACAAGGAGAGCCAGTTGTCAGTCACCTATTTAATAACCACAGCACAGAGATAAACTACTTCCTTTTCTTTATTTGCCACTTAGGTGTTAGAGCATGTGGCTCAGAAGCAAACCTGTATGGAGAGAAACTGAAACAAAAAATGGTAGATCTGGTCAGACTGTATATGAGGTGACAAAAAACTGGAATGATTTATCTGTAGAAGAGTAACAGGTAAATATCTTCAATGGGTATTGTTATGTTGCCAAGAGTAATGGACTACTGGAGTTCAGAACTTGCTCTACGTCACCCTATGACATAAAAACATTTCAAAAAGATTCTCATAAATGACAATATACTGAATCCTCCAAGAGGGCATCCAAATCGTGACCTTTCTGCACAACACAATTCATAAGCCATACACTGCCAGTGTGGTATTTGTTGTGGATGAAAATATTCTACCTTTCAACAGGGAGAGATCACTCAAGCAATATACGCCTTTGAAACCAATCAAATGAGGATACAGGGGGTGGTGTTTCGCAGACTCAGAGACAGGCTATGTCACAAAATCTGATATTTACACATAAAATAAGGCAATGGATCTATGGGAAATTCTGTGGGGGAGTGGGTAGTCATTAGCCTCATCCAAGATATGAAACTTGGAGACAGTGTGGTAGCATTTGACAACTTCTTCACCACTGTGAATTTAATGACACTGCTGTTGAACAATGGTATCTATTCAATAAGCACTGTGACAGCAAACCAGAAAGGACTGCCTTCAGTAATGAAAGAGAAATGTACGTTTAAAATAGGAGAATTGCAGTCTGAATTCAAATGTGATATCACAGCTAAGGATGGACAACAAACATGTCTCTATTTTGAGCGCTTCAGACAATCCTAGAGACACCACACTTGTCTCCGGGAAGGATAAGGATGATACTATGAGCAGTATTACACGCCGAAGAGCTGTGGCAACATACAATGATATAACGGGAGATGCAGACCACTTAGATCAATTTAGATAACATTAAGCAGTAGGTCAATATTCTTGCAAGTGGTGTGATGGGACTGCATACTTCCTACTAGAATTGGCAATTGTACATGCCCTTACACTGTACAAAATGAATGAAGGAAAAGACGGATACTAAGATCAATTGAACTTCTGATTAGGACTGGAAAGGAAGAAGAAGAAGAAGAAGAAGAAGAAGAAGAAGACTTCACACCCTGCAGAAAGAAAGGATGTACAGTAACCATTATAACCAAGGAGGACACCATACCAGATCATATTCAACAAGCAATCTCAAGACACGAGAATACAATACATATGCTGCTTCTGCAGAGTAGGCCTACCCCTGTGCATTGAACCATGCTTCTGAAAACATCAAGGAAAATAAAAAAAAAATCATGACGATCATTTGAAATTTTGTTTGAGAAAGAAATATTAATTGTTTATGGGCACTAAATTGTTAATGTTGAACATAAACCACTTGTAAACATGAAACGTAAATATTATTGAAGTAAAAAAAATTCTGTTTTTTATATATATTTTTTATCTTCAATAGCAACACACAACAGCTCACAAAAGGGAAGAAGAAAATCTATTAACCACCATAGTTTTAACAGCTCACAAAGGTTCCAAAATATACAACCATAGTTTTTGGTCCTAAATCACAAAAATAAAATTACCACAATTGATACCAAAAAAATACCACCCACAAAAGGTTAAACAAAGGTTTAAATTTTTAATATTCCCCTTAAAATCCAAAATATGGGAAATTAAGAACATTACCATGGTCAGAAAATTTCAGGCTTCAATATTATCAAAACAGATTTTAGAAACATGTTACAACATAAAAATGGGTGTATTTTGAAAGTGTATCTTAATTCACAACTCTCAAACTATGGAAATGTAAGATAAACCAATTACTTTCTCTGAATCAGGAGTAATAGGTCTGCAAAGCTGGCTTCAATTTTGACACATGCAGTTTTGTATAGTAATTAATGTACAATGTTTTCAAACCATGACAACTCCTGAACCAACTTTAAGAGAAAGCATTGTTCAGGATTGGAGAAATTGTATCTGGGGTAGTAAAGATACGAAATTTTTTACCATATAGAAAAGCTGACAAATACATGAATGTTTATGGTGTGATCATGATAACAAGTTAATTATGGTTCGCTGTAGCATGTTAAATGGTTGGATTAAACATGCTACATTTCAGCATAAACATTTCAGAGTACGCACTACAGTGCACATTGGTGAACATGGGGCTCTGCAGCAGATGTCTGCTACATGATCCCACGATGACAAATAAAATCCTCAATTATTATGTCAACAGACATGGGATCATTGAGGTTGGACTATGGATCAGTAGAACAGATGAATCACATTTCTTGTTAACTAGATCGATGATTGTGCCCAGATACACCACCATCCAGTCGAACAGCTGCTTGAAATGTGCGCTGCGGCTTGGATGCAGATTGGTAGGTATAGTTTTATGCTATGGGGGACATTCACATTGTAACCAGAACAGATACTACTTTCAAAAACCTACTTTCTTTCTTCTTTCTTTTGCTAGTGCCTTGTCCCGCAGTGTCACAGGGTCGGCACGGTTAGGAACGGATTTGGCAAGATTAGTTTTAAGGGGTGGCCGGATGCCCTTCCTGCCGCCACCCCAACTTTCAAAAACCTACTGATTTTTATAATTTCTCAAGAGATGATTTGGAAAAACTGATGTCTTGTGGTGGAATATCTGATTTCTGCCAAAGAAAGTCTTATGGATCTGCTTTCAGTGGTCAGTTTTTTCTTCTTGTGTTTTCAGCTACTGTTAGAAATAAATGAATTTAGTGGCCAATGACTTTAATTCGGCATCATTTTCCTCACTGCTGCTGTCATCAAGGAGTTTAATATCATTTGGTTTATCAAATGTATTTGTAATATGCCTAATAATACCCCAAAACTTCCTTTGCTTTGTTCTTGGAATTTTGATTTTTTTTTTTTTTGTCTATAGTACACGGATTCTGCTTCTTTCATAATATGCTAAAGAATTTTTTTGATACAATTAGTAGAATCCTTTTAATTATTGATTAGCTCTCTGCACTAAATAAAGCTCTCTCTTCCTAGTCCAAGATCCTTTGATCTTAAATGTTAGGCCCCTCCTCTTCTTCCACTTCCACTGTAATTGCCCCTGACCTGTTTGTTGTGAAAATAGTTTTTAGGAAGGAATAAATTTCACATCTACTATGTGCCCTGGGTTAACTTTTCCCATTGTTTATTCAGGAAATTCTCTCTGCAAAATATGACAGTCAGCATTTATAATTCTCAAAATGGTACTTTTCCATAACAGGGTTACCCATCACTGTGTAGCGATATTGCACTGTATGTTGAAATTATTTGTGCTACATCAGATTGACACACCCATTTCATACATTTTAAACATATTTATTTTTATTTACATACATTAATTTTATTTATGTACATATTCCATAATCCATCTGTGTGAAACTGTAACTTATTCACCTATCTGTTAATACTTGTACTGTATATTGATTTTTATAATTTAACTGAAAAACCATGAAACATGCAATGTGTCTTCAGAAAAGAACTCTCTGCAGTTGTCACTGGCTGAGTTACATGCACACGTACTCTTGTGCTAGTGCGAACCATCCTGTTGATTGCTGCTGCTTGGTTTGTGTCAGTATGAAAAAGTAACCTGCCTTAATGGTACATGCACAACCTTTGAATGAAATTCTGAACCTACAAAGAGGCTGGTTGGTCAGAAAATAAGTACCCAATGTCTCTGGCAAAAACAGACTATATTTTAGAGGCCCTGTATCCCTCAATTATGATTGTGTACATTAGTATCAATTTCAAATCAGAGATAAATGTGCATCACATCAGAATTCAAGAAACCTTCATGGAAACCACTAACTAAAAGCAATCATCTTGCCAATGTAACTGTGACAAACTAGTGACTCAAGTGGAATATCATACAAAATAAGCTAACATGTGGGATTTTATACACAAAATACCAGAATAGTTCTGCTACTGCTTAGAGCATCTAGATCAGTAAACTGTTGGTGGACCGTTTGTTGTTTTGTCACAATGCTATTAACATCAGTTTTGTTTGACAAAGATAAGATATTTAAAAGATGTGTGAGGAAAGTAATAAGAATGACAACACTGTGATTGATCTGGCAACATTGTGTTGTTCTGCTTGTCTAGACCAGTGTGTTTATCCCTTTTAGATGCTCAGTCCAAGAATCATCTCCATACAGCCCTCATGTGATTCTTAAATCTGCCATTAGTGAAGCTGTATTTTTGTTGTGTGCTATAAAAATGGAACAGCAAAATTTAGAACAACATTATGCCATCAAGTTTTGTGGTTGGTTTGTTGATCTGGGAGGAGGGGACCACACTGGGAGGACATTGGTCAAATGGGATTAGGGAAGGACGGGGAAGGAAGTCGGTTGCGCCCTTTCAAAGGAACCATTCTGGCATTGCCTGTAGCGATTTAGGGAAACCACGCAAAATCTAAATCAGGATGGCCAGATGCAGGTTTAAACTGCCACGCTCCTGAATGTGAGTCCAGTGTGCTAACCACTGCACCATCTCATTCGGTCAAGTTTTGTGTTAAATTTGGGGGATCCATGAGTGAGACCTTTGAAAAGTTGAAACAGGCCAATGGGGAACATTGCTCGTCAAGAGCACAAGTTTTTCACTGGCGCAAATCATTTTTGGAAGGCTGTGAACACATTGAAGATGAACCTTGTACAGGGAGACCTTCAGCTTCAAAAACCAACAAAACATCCAACTTGTTTATGCTTCTATGAGAAAAGACCAATGTTTAACAATAACAATGACAGGCAAACTGTTAAACTGAAACGCTTTCATCATACATAAAATTTTGACAAAAGTTTCAAACATGTGAAAGATTTGTGTCAAAATGGAGCTGAAAAATCTCACAGCTGAGCAGGAGGGTAACTGAAGAAATATATGCATTTGTCTTCTAGAGAGGATTGCCAATGACTACAAATGGTTCAGTCGTGTGATCATGTGTGATGAATCCTGGATTTTTGAGTATGATCCCAAGACAAAGCAGCAAAGTGAAGAGCAGCACACTGAGACATCTCCTTGTCTGAAAAAAAGGTAAATGAACAAATCAAAGATCAAAACAATGCTATTTTGCTTTTTTGACAATAGGGTATTGTGCATAAAGAATTTGTTCCTCCAAGACAAACTGTCAACCAAGTGTTTTACAAAGAAAGGCTCAGGGAAAGGGTGAATCAAGTGAGACCAGAGATTACAGCCAGGTGGATGCTGCATCGTAACAATGCCCCATGTCACACGGCCACTTCAATCACGGGATTTTTGCTCTGAAAAGGCATTCCTGTAGTTACACAGTCCTCATAATCAGTTGGTCCGAGGTCATGTGACTTTTTCTTAAAACTGAAAAATGTCTTTAGAGGAAGCCATTTTGGAACTCTGGAGAACATTCAAAAGAATGTGACCAACATGTTAAAGGCCCTACCAGTTGAAGCCTTTCTGCACTGCTACCAAGACTGGAAATGGCTTCAGTGGTGTAACACTACTGAAGGAAACTACTATGAGGAGGACAATATAATTGTTTAAAAAAATTAAAAACTTTGGTAGGTAACAAATCAGTCTCATTACTTTCCTCACACACCTCTTGTGTGTATGTGTATACAGGGTGTTACAAAAAGGTATGGCCAAACTTTCAGGAAACATTCCTCACACACAAATAAAGAAAAGAAGTTATGTGGACATGTGTCCGGAAACGCTTAATTTCCATGTTAGAGCTCATTTTAGTTTCGACAGTATGTACTGTACTTCCTCGATTCACCGCCAGTTGGCCCAATTGAAGGAAGGTAATGTTGACTTCAGTGCTTGTTTTGACATGCGACTCATTGCTCTACAGTACTAGCATCAAGCACATCCGTACTTAGCATCAACAGGTTAGTGGTCATCACGAACGTGGTTTTGCAGTCAGTGCAATGTTTACAAATGCGGAGTTGGTAGATGCCCATTTGATGTATGGATTAGCATGGGGCAATAGCAGTGGCGCGGTACGTTTGCATCGAGACAGATTTCCAAAACGAAGGTGTCCCAACAGGAAGACGTTCGAAGCAATTGATCTTAGGGAGCACGGAACATTCCAGCCTATGACTCGGGACTGGGGAAGACCTAGAATGACGAGGACACCTGCAATGGACGAGGCAATTCTTCGTGCAGTTGGTGATAACCCTAATGTCAGCGTCAGAGAAGTTGCTGCTGTACAAGGTAAAGTTGACCACGTCACTGTATGGAGAGTGTTACGGGAGAACCAGTTGTTTCCGTGCCATGTACAGCGTGTGCAGGCACTATCAGCAGCTGATTGGCCTCCACGGGTACACTTCTGCGAATGGTTCATCCAACAATGTGCCAATCCTCATTTCAGTGCAAATGTTCTCTTTACGGATGAGGCTTCATTCCAACGTGATCAAATTGTAAATTTTCACAATCAACATGTGTGGGCTGACGAGAAACCGCACGCAATTGTGCAGTCACATCAACACAGATTTTCTGTGAACGTTTGGGCAGGCATTGTTGGTGACGTCTTCATTGGGCCCCATGTTCTTCCACCTACGCTCAATGGAGCACGCTATCATGATTTCATACGGGATACTCTACCTGTGCTGCTAGAACATGTGCTTTTACAAGTACGACACAACATGTGGTTCATGCACGATGGAGCTCCTGCACATTTCAGTCGAAGTGTTCGTATGCTTCTCAATAACAGATTCGGTGAGCGATGGATTGGTAGAGGCGGACCAATTCCATGGCCTCCATGCTCTCCTGACCTCAACCCTCTTGACTTTCATTTATGGAGGCATTTGAAAGCCCTTGTCTACGCAACCCTGGTACCAAATGTAGAGACTCTTCATGCTCGTATTGTGGACGGCTGTGATACAATACGCCATTCTCCAAGGCTGCATCAGCGCATCAGGGATTCCATGCGACGGAGGGTGGATGCATGTATCCTCGCTAACGGAGAACATTTTGAACATTTCCTGTAACAAAGTGTCTGAAGTCACGCTGGTACGTTCTGTTGCTGTGTGTTTCCATTCTATGATTAATGTGATTTGAAGAGAAGTAACAAAATGAGCTCTAACATGGAAAGTAAGCGTTTCCGGACACATGTCCACATAACATATTTTCTTTCTTTGTGTGTGAGGAATGTTTCCTGAAAGTTTGGCCGTACCTTTTTGTAACACCCTGTAAACAGAGAAACAGCAGTGGGCCAAGGACAAATCCCTTGGTGACTCCATGGAGTACAGTGTGTAGTGCATCAAAAATTTAGACACCAGTTATAAAGACTCTCGGCTTTCCACTGTCTCGAACACCCAATATTTTACGTACGAGTGTGAGAGACGGGAGAGTGTCTACCTCGTGCCGGTTTTCTGTGGGCACAGGGTGCATGTGTATCAGGAGAATGCTACAATGTGGACTGTTGATTAACATGGGCAAGTGGTTGCCACACTCGCCACAGAAGCTATATGCCAAGCACAAGGAGCAAGCGCGTCTTACTCCGTGACGGTGCTACGTCAGTCATTATTGTGAATTTGTGAACAGTTGAATTAAGTTATAAGAAAAGAAAGACACTCACTTACTTACTCTCTTGAGATTCTGAGGGTGGGCTTGCCAGAACTATGGGAAACCTCTGGAACTGAATTTATTGTAAAAATACTTAATAGTTCTGACGGTCCGCAAGTCATTGGGCTTACGAAATATTGTTTGTTTATGCGAAAACTATTACGTGGTGTTCTGTTTGTGGAAGTGAAAATATAGTGGCATTGATTTAAAAGTATCTTAAGCGTACAGAAACATTTTGAGAGTTGAGAAAATTCCTCGAAACAGCATTATATCTTCGGAGAAGAGGTTAGGGAGATTGACACAGCCGGCTATCCTGAAAAGAAGATCGGCCAAACACCTCCAAGTAAGTCCAATGATGAAGGCAACATGTGAGTCTTGCACACCAACACCACACAGCTTCCTATAGTCACCGGAAACTGCCAAAAGTGCCGTAGTCAAGACTCTACCCCCTCACCTGCTTTGCTGTTCTCATCCAAAACCACCACCTGCTGTTTTAGATGTAGATTTTTGACAGGTTGAACAATTCATGTTTACCTTATTTCAACTGTTCCACACTTTGGTAACACATCAGCACATTGTGCTGATTATCTTCCCAAGTCCCTCAAGGCAAGATTGGAAGACTTTATGATATACTCTGTAGTAACATTTCTGTAAGCATTATCCCCACTAAAAATTTCAAATATGTTTTCGTGCTGAACTAAATTCTCTCACTGTAATATTTAAGTAAAAAAGCAAGGGAGAAGGATGTGACAGTTTCTTCAAACTTTATTTCACAGAAAGAAATAATTAATCATACATTCAAGTGTCACTGTTGAGACTAACACTTGTCATATCCTGGCAAAGCTTAGAATCACTCATGTCATCAGCAAGGGCTTCCAGAATATCAAGAAGCAATTCCCGACCAAGAGACCGCATCTTCGGCAATCTTGCAACCTGTAAGAATCATGGAGTATGTCAACAGGAAAGTATGTCAAAACTAAAATTTCTGATCATTTGTAGAATTTAACAGCAAATGACAAGTTCACATCAGATTGTTATACTAGATATAAGCTGCTATACTTAGATTCTTAGTAGTTAGTCAGTCAGATTAAACCTAACATGTATATGAAACCTATGATTTTTTCCAAATGCTGATAAAGCCATAAATTAAACTGCATAAATTTCAGAAAAGTTCAACATACAAATATTATACATGTATTTCAAACAGTGGAAACTCCAGGTGGGAATGTCAACAACATAGAAATTAAAAGACACTCACATATAGCTTTTAGCCACAGCCTTCATCGGTAAACACGCGCGCGCGCACGCACACGCACACGCGCACGCGCACGCACACGCGCACGCGCACACGCACACGCACAAAAAAAGCAAGCAAGCACACCTCACGTGCACATGATCGCCATCTCCAGCATCTCGGACCAGAATCCAGCATCACGTGGGATGCAAGCAGCAATCTGGAGGTGGTGGGGGAAGGGGAGGGGGAAGGGGAAGAGATAATAGAATAGTGTACAGGTGGGGAGAGAGACGAGTGCTGTCTGGTGGAGTGTGCGGAGATTAGACTGCCAACCGGTGCAGTGTCAGGAGGTTGTGAGGCAGTGAGGTTGGAAAAAAAGGGAACAAAAAAGGAAAGGAGTGGGGAAATGTGGGCAGGTGGATTGGCAGAGGGCTGCAGATAAACAGGATGGGAGATGAGAGTGGGGAAGAGATGATAGGAAGAAGGGATGGATTTGAAAATAACAGGCAGTCATTTGACCACAGAGCACATTTTATGGACCAGTTTTCCTGTACTCATTTTCTTCAGTGGAAGCATTTCATTTCATCAACACCAACTGACCACAACTGATCAGAAGCACACACTGATCCTTATCCTAACCAATTGCAAAAACGTTCTGTTCCCCTCTACCCTTTTCACACCTTGTTACCATTACAGAAATTTCTCACTTTCAACCTGTTGTCAGCCTTCATTTCCAAATGTTTTTTCCAATGAGTGTCACAGTTATGGAACAGAGGGCTGTTAATGACCCACTAACAGATTCTGAACTACTTCTTGTGACAAGTGCACCACCATATTGTCATGAATCGTAGTTATTATGTAGCTGATTGTCACCGTTTTTCAACACCTTTGCTTATAAACATTATGGCTATGACACTGTCCCTGAAGTACATGACCTTCAAACAGCTAATTAAAGTATTTGGCCCATCACAGAACCTGTCACCATCTTCCTCCTGACATTGGTAAGCCCCATGTACAACAACCTTTTATGTGGTCTCAGAGCTCCATAAATATGACTCCACTGGTCTTTCTATTAATCACACCATCATGGCAGGTCACAATATTCACACTCAAAGAACCTTGGCCTTGGTACACAGCATTTCCTAACAACTTTCTGCAACACTGCTTGCCACAGTCCAGACATGAATCACTTCCCTGCTAATGTGAGTTTCAGTTTCACTACTTACCCCGGTCTGTCACTCTGGATGCTACCTCTGGGTACACCAATATCCCCAATATTCATGGTCTTATTGACATGAAACACTACCTTCTGCAGAATCCTTTTGATGCACAAGCCATTCCTAATCTTTTTGGCTAAGCACATTCTGACCACAGTTATTTCTACCTTGGAGGCAAAATAAAGACATAAAACTGCAATGGGTACTCACATAGCACCTTCCTATTCTGACCTTTTAATGGGCCATACACAGCTATTCTTCCTAAACACTCAACATATTACATCCCTTACATAGTTCAGATTCGGATTCAGTGATGGCATCTTCTATATGAGGATACTACTAAAGAAAACCTATGCTTCTTCCCTCTAGAATCTTGATATCTCCTTTCAACTCCATTGCTGAAGCTTCTCAAATGTTCTATGATGGTTTCAGAAAAGCAATTCATGGATAATAGTTCTCACTAAAGAAGGCACAATTTTGTTGTTTTTTTTGTGTGGCTATGTACGATCTATCAATCCACTGCAGGTTTATTTTGTCTTTTAGTCGAGTTCCCAGTAACCAATGAGTACTGCTGTATTTGTTCCAAATACACTTCACAAATGTCAAAATTATCCACAAACTTGACAGTTTTTTAAAATGAAAACCTATTTCAATCTGTCATTGGAACCTCTCTTCCATCAATAATAATACATATACCTTTGCTCTCTCTGTGCAGTTTTATTAAGGCACTGACTCACTGGAGTTTGGGATTCAAGTAACAAAAATAGCATGCTCTCAATCTTTTTCTTAAGGATACCTTGAAATGATTTCATTGTGTCTCTGTCAACTTCTACAGCATCATTCTCTACAAAAAACTGTAGTACTTTTGTACTGTAATCATCTTCTGTAACTACAACCAGAGTACTGCTTCTGTCAGCTCTTACTGTTATTGCTTTCTCTTCTTGTAATTCATTCAGATTGCCAGTTAAGTATAATGTACCAAGCAGTGTAGCTTTTGTGAATGAAGCTAAAGATTGGTTGGTCATTGACGACATGCTACTAGTGCCAGCTGACACAGTAAGCTTATATACTACCAGGGTGAATCAAATATATACAGGATTTTGTTCTACAAAACGATTTATTGAAAGACAAAAGGCAGCTACAATATTTTTTTACACATGGTTCCCCACTTCAGAAATATGTGAGAAGAAAGTTTTTTTTTATCACAGCATAGTAGGATGAAGCTGGTTGCATCAGGAGCCAGTTGTACACCAATTCCTCCACACCCTCATCATCTTCAAATAGACATCCTCCCAGAGCTTTTTTAAGTGGTCCAAACAACTGGAAATCACAGGAAAATAGGTCTGGGCTGTAAGAATGACGACAAAGTTGAGTCCATTGTGTTTCCTGTAGTCTGGAGACAATTAGAGCTGCAGTATGGGGCCTGGTTTTGTCATGGAGGACGACGACCTGTTGAGTTGGTTTGTCTTGTCTTTCGCAGCAATGCACATTTCTCACCTTCTTCAACAGCTTGCAGTAGTACACAGCATCGATTGTGCATTGCTCATCCAAAAAATCAATGAGAAAAATGCCTCACCGGCCGAAAGAATATTGCCAGGTGACAGTCAGGTCTCAGTTTTCACTGGGGCTCCCTCCCCTTTTCTCTGCCACTACTCACTGCCTTTTTGGATTTGGGAGTATAGTGGTGGAGCCATGTTTCGACACAGGTGATGATCTGACTCAAAAATGCATCACCTTCGTTCTCACACCTTGCTACATGCCACTGACAGATCTCTGAACATCTCAACTTCTGACTTTCAAAGAAATGGCGAAGGACCCATATGGAACACACTTTAGAAAACTCTAGGTCATTAGTGATGATTGCTTGACAGTGCCCATAATGTATTCTAACCCATTGTGCAAATTCTGATACTCTTGCCTGCTGATTGCCTTCAAGAATGTCTCAAATTGCATAAATGTTATCATATGTAATGCTGGTCTGAGGACACTGACTGTTGTTGGTGTTTTTTCACAAGTTCTCTTCCTGCCTTGAACTCTTTATGCTAGGCAAGCACATGTATCCTTGACAGTGTTTGATCCCTGAACTGTGCAGCCAGTCTCTGGAAAATTTCCATTGCATGAACTCCTTTACAAGCAAGAAATTTTATAATTCTATGTTGCGCAGTGGTGTGGAGTGGTGCACCTGTTGCTCCAACTTCATGAGCATTATTGACAAAGCTATGTATATAAGACCTACTCCTAACGGCGTCACCCAACAATACTAGAAGGGCTCAGGAACGAAAATCCCATTTATATTTGATTCACCCTTGTAATGTACCAACAGACAAAACTATAGCAATAATAAGAAATTTAATATGCAATAGCACCATGGGAAAGGGGAAACTAATATAATTACTTGAGCTAAGGAATTTAGTCTGAGCTTTAATTACTTTGAATTTGGTGAGAAAGTGTACCAACAGAAACATGGTCTGGCAATGGGCAATTGCCTCTCACCTCTCAGGGTTATCAGTGGACATATCTATCAACAATACATACACAATAGTGTTTCAGAATAATCCACCGTTGACACAGAAGATAGTTATGTACAAATGCTACATAGATTTACTGTAATATAGGGTAGGGAGGATGACATGGATGCCCTGCACATGACTTTTAACCAGTAGTATCACCATATTAAATACATTTAAGAAAAAGATCCCAAAAGACTTCTTAGACTCAAAAATATCAAGGGCCAAAAATAAGTTGGAATTTTCGATTTATCATAAACTAACATACTCATATGCAATCATAAGGGATGACTGCAACCACCTACTGCAACGTAAAAAGATGTATTTCTTTGTTATGGTAGCTCAGGTATGTAAGCTGCCAAACTCAAATACGGCGGGAGTTATGCATCCTAAAACAAGTAGCAGTAAAATGGCTCTGAGCACTATGCGACTTAACTTCTGAGGTTATCAGTCACCTAGAACTTAGAACTAATTAAACCTAACTAACCTAAGGACATCACACACATCCATGCCCGAGGCAGGATTCGAACCTGCGACCGTAGAGGTCGCTCGGTTCCAGACTGCATCGCCTAGAACCGCACGGCCACTCCGGCCGGCCAAGTAGCAGTAGCTAATGGTTTTAAGGAAAGATTAGTTACACAGATCCTCAAAAAATACAAAAGTGAAAAAAAACAACATGTGAAGATGAAAAAAGTTTATTACTTTGAAATATAATGGCTGTGTGGGGAAAAGTTAGTGCACACTTTCCCTGAACAGTACAAAATAACATTCAAACAGCAGGTCAATTAAGGTTTAAATTGTAAATTAAATGAAAGTATTAAGCATCTGCTGTACAGAGATTACACTGTGGAACGTGATTTTTTTTTTATACAAGCCAAACTGGTGAGAGTTTTATAACTAGGTACAAGGAACATATCAGCCCCAACAACAGGACTCCTTTTTGGCCATCATTTGTGAAGACAAAACATACAGAGGATGGTATTGAGAGTGCCATGAAAATTTTACATGTGGCACCGGAAGGAATGAAGTTAGACATACTTTAAGAATGGAAAATATATGAACGGATGAAAAAGGAGTCATACACTGTAATGAATGGATAGTCTGAATTTGAATACAATGATTTTTTGTCCTTTTTAAAAATGATTCATGATTCAGTAAAGCTGTCATCTTATGACATAATAGCAATTTATAAAATAATGCAGTGATGTTCATGACCTTCACTAGTATGGCACCTACTTATTTAGTTGTAACATTACTATCTCTGAGAGAGTGCATACGGACGCACAATAACTGAAGGTGCCTGACAAATTGTTATGTACAAACAACTAAAAACGCTCTTGAATTTCAAATGTATCAAGACAATTGTAATACAGCCAAGTAATATTTGTTATATAGTTGTGATGTATTATACTATAGCAAAACCTTACAAATGCAGGTATGTCATAAAATATTTATTGCACAACCATTTTACTTTATGATGCAGGTAATGGTTTGAGAATGAACAAAAATGTTTGAAGCTCACTAATATATTGTTTGCAACTCTGACGGAAATCTGAATCAATAAATTACAATTACTTTTATAAAGAAAACTGAAATGAATGCTGTGACGTATTGAACAGCCTTCCATTGTCATTATAAATGCAGGGCCATTATTTGATAGGGGTACTAGTTGTCATGTAATCACAATAAGCTTTTTAATGTCTGTATTATTGGACATGACTGAAGAGAAAGTAACTTGTTTTCATTGATGCAAACAAGATGGCATACAGAATTATTACTACTATTATATTGTATGGAACTGATACTGGTACCTTTTATTTTGTTGAAAAACTGATGAAGTATTTAGATTTAATGTTAATGATAACAAATGGAGAGAGGAAACCAATCAAGACATCATCACAGATTAATCAGATTTCAGATTACTATTAGAGACATAATGGAACCGATGTAAATAGGAGTAATACATTTCTCCCCTTGTAGGCCATTAACTAATAACGCATCATCACATTCTATTACCAAAATGTATCTACTGATGTTGTGTAATTAGTTTCTAAGCATAATAAAAGAATTAAAAACTAAATTCTCATAGTATGCTAAAAAAAGTATAACATAATTAGTTTTTCTCTTTCCTGCCTACTAATGAAATCATTCCAACCTATTTTTAAAGAATTGTTTACCTTTGCAAAGTGATGCACTATAAGGCTGAGGGCATATTTCTTCATGTCTGTAGCCTGCATTCTATCAGCAGCTTCAAGAATTTGAATAACATTTTCAAAGGTGATATTCATTTCCAAGTTCTGCTTGCAAAATGCCTGAAGTCGATTATTGGTGAACCCATAAAAGTAAGGTGCACTGAATAAATACAAGGAGTCCTCTGGTGGCATATTAACATCAGCATAGTATATGTATCGTAGAAGTGAATCAAATGATTGCCGCGATGGGATGATATCACCAATTTGAATCTGTAACAGAAGTGAAGTGAATCTATGAAATCTGAAGAGTGCAAAAAGAAAAAAGGTAACAGTTTTTTTTCTCTACTGAAAGTTCAAATCACATTCATCAAGCACATCAAATAAATCTTTTTCCTCTGAGTATCACTAAAAGCTGTTTCACTTTCTTTTGGAATTTTTGAGGGTTTTGAATATTGCTTGTTGGTTGGTTTGCCTATACAACATATTGTCACATAGTTTACGGAGTATAAAACATAATACACCTACACCTTTATTCCATAAGCCGCTACTCAGTGCATGGTGGAGAGTACTTTGTGCATAATGAGTCATTGCTTATCATGTCCCACTCCTAAATCGGGGCAAAGGATAAAGATTGCTAGTATATCTCTGTACAAGCCCCAATCTCTCTCATCTCATGCAGGCAGCCGTTATATGAGACGTACATTACAGGCTGTAGAAGTGTTCTGCAGTCTGACAAATATGCTGATTCCCTGAAATTCCTCAACAGTGTTTAATTAAAACACCACCACCTTCCTTCCGAAGATTCTCACTGCAGTTTGCAGACCATTCCTGTGATGCTCTTGTACTGATAAAGTTGATCACGAATAAATCTAGCAATTTTTCTCAGGATTTCTTTAACGTCTACCTTTAAACTGCTGAGGATCTTGAACACAACAGCAGTATTCAAAAATGAATCTTCCAAACATTCTATAGAGAGTATTTTATAGATGTTTATGTTATAGAAGTGCTGTACTTTCCCAGATTCTTCCAATACACTGAACCTGGCAGTTCATGTTACCTTAAACTGATTATGTGCACTAACTGTATTTTATGCTGTTAAACAACGTCGTGCTTACAATAGATATTTAATCAACATGACTGAGTCAAACAGTGTACCAGATTTGAATACCACAAGAACATTTCCCTCACTCATTTGCATCAACTCAGGTTACCCTAATTTAAAGAAATATGTTATTTAACGTCTCAAACAGAAATTCAGCCCAAGTCATTCAAACCCACTACAGTCATTCATTGATAATGTATTTCCATATGTAAGAGTCACCATCAAGCTGTCACAGATTGCCAATCACCCTGTCTGACAATTTATTGATCTGTATGGAGAACAAGAGTTCCAACTTTGTCTCTGATGGACAATCACCATTTTGGACAACATACTGGTTTCTATCATTCTAAAAGTGTTCAATCAAGTCACAACTGAGAACCAATTCCTTGCACTCAGATCTTTGTAAATAATGTGCAATACCAAATGTTTTCCAGAACTCTACAAATATGGACTCCACATCCATGACTTTCATTTTTAGACAGCAGAAGACAGGCTGTGTTTGTGCACCATAATTTCCATGATTTTGACTGAGAAACTGACACTGCAGTTTTTATTTTCAGCACACTAGTGTACAACATGTCACAAATTCAACTAAAAAAGATCCATGCATTTCATGTTATTTACATAGATAATCCACATTCCGAATATTCATTTGTGTGTGATAACATGCACCAGATAGGTCTGTATGAAATTCCAGATTCTAATTTTTACTGTTCATGTTGTTTTCATGTAAACTTTCTTTGATTGTGTCACAACACATGTATATCATGATATATTCTGTATGTGTGAATTTTTAAGTGTCACAATTAATTACTATTAACTTGCCGAACGTAAACATAATTAGCGTTTTTAAGAAACCTTTGGCAACAGCAAACTCATTCAAAAACAATTGTTCCATAACTTCATCATCATATATTCACATGAAGGAAGACTTTTTTTTTTCAATATTTCGGACACTTGCTAGTATTTCTACTTTATACAGTTTTATCAATGGTATCCTCACTTAAAAAACTCATCCAAGTTACAGTACATATCTACTTGAGTAAATGTATATTTTTGAGAATTTTCAAGTTATGAGTGTTGTGCAAAACTAACTTTGTAATAAATCGGCATTTGTCATATATAGTTACTGTAGCATATATTGCAACTAACATTGTGTTAGTTCTTGTTTTCTCTTTGAAAATGGTAATATGTTGTCTCCGTTTATCACAAATTAATGCTATTTTCAAGTTTTTATATAGCAAATTTTACCACAAGCTTTTCTGTTGTCATAATATATATCACTTTTTGGGCTGTTAATTTCATTGGTTCCTAAAGGCAAACAGATATACTTCAAGCATATCTTACCAGTACATTAAAATAGAATCAGCAAGTTTAGTTAACTGTTCTATAAAATACTGCACCAGCCTCAATGCACAACTCACAACCTCCACTGTTCTTGGGCAAGAGATGGTTTAGCTGGCCTTCATAAGCAGCTAGGAACAATCCTGACTACTCTCACGTGACTGGATGCTTTTGTGGATCAGTGTGTTGGGAGGGCTACTGTGAGTCTGTACCAGAGACAATAAAGTACCTTAAGTACGATTCTCTCCTGTGGACCCTGTCTCCTCTACAGGATATAGAGGATCTATCACTACTTGTCCACTTGGCTTTGAGTGACATGTCAGTGTTAGAGGTAGGCACGCTGTACTAGGTGACAAAGACCAGGGATAACTGAGGCTGTTACACCAATCCCCCTAACCAGCAAGTTCGAGTCTGAGTCAATGACATTTCACCTGTTGAAAAACGTGTCAAGAGGAGGCAATACAAAAGGAAAAGGGGGGGGGGGGTCTATTAATCGTTAGCAGTTCAAATATACCACAAATAATGGTGCCCCTTCTGGTAATGACAGCAAGGGATGGGAAGGTGCACTCAGCGCATATGCCTGGGACGTCATTCAATATGTTGAACTGGCTGCTCTTGCAGTCATTGAAGGAACAGGATGCAACATCCTGAGGGAACAAAATATGCCTATTGCCTGGTCTCTGAGGTCATACTTGGATCATTCTAATAACTGGCAGAGAAGGTTGAGAATAGCTCTCATGCTCACAGAGTTTCAACAAAGCTCAAGAGTCTGCAGCATTGTCCCCAGAACTGATCCTGGCAGCTGGTTCCAAGTCAAGTGGAAGGCTTCAACCAGAGACTTGGAAGGGTGTGTGACAATCTAGGCTTTGCACCATAGGGTTAAGAACGGTAGAGTCCTCCTAACCAGGTCAGGTGTGTATCTCACACCAAAGACTTCTGCCCAGGTAGCGGGCTGCGTGTGAGATGCACATGATGCTTTTTTAGGTTGTGCGACTCTCCATCCAGTTCAGGTAACTATAACTGTAGGGATGTGCAAGTTTCAGTCCAAGTTCTAAACATACAACTGTTGACCAACTGCCCAACCAGATGAACCAAGGATGTACCAACACTGTCTCCTCAATGAGCATGCAGTAAACACTGCTGTGTATGGGTCTCCACGTCAGACACCTGGTTCATGTACCCATGACTGCTGTTCGTGGATAGCGAAGGCTGGAATTTGCATGCTGATAGCACAACTAGACACCTACTGAGTGACGACAGGTGGCCTTTTCAGATGATTCACATTTTATGCTCGATCACACAGATGGCCATTGACATGTACAACACGAAACATCTGAAAGCAAACAGTCTGCAACCAGAAGGGAGCATTACGGTCTGGGAAATGTCTTTGTGGCTTTCTTTGGGTGATCCCGTTATTCTGGAAGGCACAGTGGATCAAAACAAGTAAGCATATATCCTTGGAGTCATGTAGACCCCTACACACAGTTTCAAACAATGGAAAATCCAGAATAATATTATGTTGCTACTCATCATAAAACAGAGATGCTGAGTCGCAGCTAAGCACAACAAAAAGACTGTCACAAATAAAGCTTTTGGCCAGTAAGGCCTTCGTGAAAAACAGACACCCCCCCCCCCCCCCCACACACACACATGCACTTTGTGTGTGTGTGTGTGTGTGTGTGTGTGTGTGTGTGTGTGTGTGTGTGTGTGTGCGCGCGCGCGCGCGCCTGCCTTTTGTCTATTTTTCACAAAGGCCTTACTGGCCAGAAGCTTTATTGTGACAGTCTTTTGTTGTGCCTATCTGTGACTCAGCATCTTCGCTATCTGGTGAGTACCTACATGCAGTCTGTTTTTCATCACGATGGCATCTACCAGTATAACAATGCAACATGTCACACAGCTCCCCATGCACATGTATGATTCGAATAGCACCAGGACAAGTTTACTGTACTTCCCTGGACACCAAACTACCCAGACTGAAAAACCAATTAAGAAGCTGCGGGACCACCTCGATTGGGCTGTTCACGCCGCAGATCCTCAATTGAGAAATCTAGTGCAACTGTCCATGGTGCTGGAGTTACCATGACTCCACATCCCTGTTGCTACCTACCAGAACCTTGCTGATACTCTTTCTGCATGTCATGTACTGCAAAAGGTGGTTATTCAGTCTCTTGATACGTGGTCACAGTTGACTGGACAGTATACAGGGTGGTCCACTGATAGCGACCGGGCCAAATATCTCACAAAATAAGCGTCAAATGAAGAAACTGCAAAGAACGAAACTTGTCTATCTTGAAGGGGGAAATCAGATGGTGCTATGGTTGGCCCGCTAGACGTCGCTGCCACAGGTCAAATGGATATCAACTGCGTTTTTTTAAATAGGAACCCCCATTTTTTATTACATATTCCTGTAGTACATAAATAAGTATGAATGTTTTAGTTGCGCCACTTTTTTTGCATTGTGATAGATGGCGCTGTAATAGTCACAAACATATGACTCACAATTTTAGACGAACAGTTGGTAACAGGTAGGTTTTTTAAATTAAAATACAGAACGTAGGTACATTTGAACATTTTATTTTGGTTGTTCCAATGTGATACATGTACCTTTGTGAACTTATCATTTCTGAGAACGCATGCTGTTACAGCGTGATTACCTGTAAAAACCACATTAATGCAATAAATGCTCAAAATGATGTCCATCAACCTCAATGCATTTGGCAATATGTGTAACAACATTCCTCTCAACAGCAAGTAATTCGCCTTCCGTAATGTCTGCACACGCATTGACAATGCGCTGACACATGTCAGGTGTTGTCGGTGGATCACGATAGCAAATATCCTTCAACTTTCTGCACAAAAGAAATCCAGGGATGTCAGATCCTGTGAACGTGCGGGCCATGGTATGGTGCTTCAACGACCAATCCACCTGTCATGAAATATGCTATTTAATACCGCTTCAACCGCACGCGAGCTATGTGCCGGACATCCATCATGTTGGAAGTACATTGCCATTCTGTCATGCATGAAACATCTTGTAGTAACATCGGTAGAACATTACGTAGGAAATCAGCATACATTGCACCATTTAGATTGCCATCGATAAAATGGGGGCCAATTATCCTTCCTCCCATAATGCTGCACCATACATTAACCTGCCTAGGTCACTCATGTTCCACTTGTCGCAGCCATTGTGGATTTTCCGTTGCCCAGTAGTGCATATTATGCTGGTTTAAGTTACAGCTGTTGGTGAATGACGCTTTGTTGCTGAATAGAACGTGTGCAAAAAATCTGTCATCGTCCTGTAATTTCTCTCGTGCCCAGTGGAAGAACTGTAGACGACGTACAAAGTCATCGCCATGCAATTCCTGGTGCATAGAAATATGGTACGGGTGCAATCGATGTTGATGTAGCATTCTCAACACCAACGTTTTTGAGATTCCCGATTCTCGTGCAATTTGTCTGCTACTGATGTGCGGATTAGCCGCGACAGCAGCTGAAACACCTACTTGGCCATCATCATTTGTTGCAGGTCATGGTTGACATTTCTCACATATGGGTGAACACTTCCTGTTTCCTTAAACAACGTAACTATCCGGCGAATGGTCCGGACACTTGGATGACGTCGTCCAGGATACCGAGCAGCATACATAGCACACGCCCATTGGGCATTTTGATCACAGTACCCATACATCAACATGATATTGACCTTTTCCACAATTGGTAAACGGTCCAGTTTAACACGGATAATGTATCATGAAGCAAATACTGTCCGCACTGGCGGAATATTACGTGATACCACGTACTTATACGTTTGTGACTATTACAGCGTCATCTATCACAAAGCAAAAAAAGTGGTCCAACTAAAACGTTCATATTTCTTCAAGTATTACACAAATATGCAATAAAAATGGGGGTTCCTATTTTTAAAAATGCAGTTGATATCCGTTTGACCTATGGCAGTGCCATCTAGCAGGCCAACCATAGGGCCATCTGGTTTCTCCCTTCAAGCTAGAAGTGTTTTGTTCTTCGTAGTTTTTTCGTTTGAGGCTTATTTCGCAAGATATTTGGCCTGGTCACTATCAGTGGACCACCCTGTATATTACGCAAACTAAATAAAGAGGCAGCAGTATTTTATCTCAATGAAGAACTTTAAACATACAGCTCTTGGACAGGAGCATACACAGAGTAACTGTGGCAACTTTAAAGGAATAGTTGATCATGCACTTGACAGATAATTTGTACCTAGCAAAACAGCCCATGATGGGAGGGAGCCTTCATTGTAAACAGTCATGTAAAGAAACTTCTAAAAAGAGACTACTGCATAATAAATGTAAAACAAGCATGGGTCTATGCAGAGATGCTACATATGAAAATCCAATGGTATTGACCCAGTTTATTTCTATCACAGCTGCAAAGATAAATGAAATACCGGTTAGTGTCAGTCGTGGTGAGAAACAACTGAAATCAGTAAAAACTGAACAAAGCTCCAGGGCTCCATGCACTCCCTATTTGATTCTGTATTGAATCTGCAACTGAGTTAGTCCCTCGTAATTGTAATATACCCTAAATCCCTCAAACAAAAACCTGTGGCTGTGGCTGGAAGAAGCACAGGTCTCTCATATCTACCAAGAAGGGCAGCTGAAGTGATCCATGTAACTACTGTGTGTGTGTGTGTGTGTGTGTGTGTGTGTGTGTGTGTGTGGTCTTTAAATATGTCTGCTTGTGTCTGTATGTGTGGATGGATATGTGCGTGTGTGTGAGTGTATACCTGTCCTTTTTTCCCCCTAAGGTAAGTCTTTCCGCTCCCGGGATTGGAATGACTCCTTACCCTCTCCCTTAAAACCCACTTCCTTTCGTCTTCCCCTCTCCTTCCCTCTTTCCTGATGAGGCGACAGTTTGTTGCGAAAGCTTGAATTTTGTGTGTATGTTTGTGTGTCTATCGACCTGCCAGCGCTTTCGTTCGGTAAGTCACCTCATCTTTGTTTTTATATATAATTTTTCCCACGTGGAATGTTTCCTTCTATTATACTGATATCATTAATTTGTAAAATGAGAAATTTTAGACATTGCTTTTCTTTTTCTGTCTTCTATTTCCAAACCAGACTGGTTGACAAGTGACTGGATGAAAGCTTTGAACATGCTTAATAATTTGCTGAGGAGCCTGAATTTTCTAGGATTGTCAGAGAACTTTTAACCGGGCAGTTGCAGGAAATTTTCTGATCTTTCTGCATAAAAACTCAGACCAAAACCAAAAACTGAATTTAGAAGTAATTTTCAATTGGTGTTTAATGTACATAATGCAGAAAACATGAAAATTGCACTAAACATTATAAACACATGAGAAATTTACTGACATTTTTAGTTTTTGAAGTGCCATGATCTGTTAGAACCACAAGAACTGTTGCAAGTGTCTTTGCTGCAGCAGCAGAGAGACACACTGACAGTGGTGTGCCCACCATACACAGGAGTGTCACCACGTATTTTCAGTTGTGTCATGGTTTTGTCTACAGCATCATGACAGATGTATACGTCTTTGGATGCTCCGAGAACAGTTATTCCCAGGTTGCATTTGTCATTCTATTGAAACAAGGTTACATACACAAGCCTGTGAAAATGGCTTTAAATGGTTGATGTGAGAAGATGTATTGTGATTGTGTGGGTGAGACTTGATAATGTATAAAATGTGACTCCCGATATACAAACAGCCCAGAAATTATATCCCACAAGATAACAGCATGCGCCTTACAATCGGATGGAAAAAGCTGAATGCACTGTGCAATTGTTGTGGCTGCAGAGTTAATAATGTGTAATGGTGGTAGTTTTTGTGTGCATTGCCCCCAACTTCTCTTCATATATGTTCACAAAACCCACCATGGTGTATGGTAGGATTACCTTGTACCACTACTGGTCATTCTCTTTCCCATTCCACTTGCAAATTAAAGTGAATGAAAAACAACAGTCTATGCAACTGCCATAGATGCCCTGATTTATCTTATCTCTGTGGTCCTTATGTGATATGTACTTTGGCAGCAATAGAATTGTTCTGCAGTCAGCTGTAAATGCTAGTTCTCTAAATTTTCTCAATAGTGTTTCACAAAAGGAATTTCATCTTCCCTCCAGGGATTCCAATTTGAGTTCATGGAGCACTTCCGTAGAATGAATCTACAGCTAACACATCTAGTAGCATGGTCCTGAATTACTTCAACATCTTTCTTTAATTCGATATGATGAGGATCCTAAACATCCAAGTAGTACTCAAGAATCAATCAGACTAGTGTTCTACAAGTGATCTCCTTTATAAGTACGATAAATAAAAGATAATTATCAAAATAAATTGAGGCCGACCATTCACCTTCTCTACTACTGACCTTAAACATTCGTTCCATTTCATATTGCTTTATGTCATTACACCTAGATTGGTGTGACTGTGTCAAGCAGCACACGCTAACACTATATTTGAACATTACAGGATTTTTTTTCCACTCATCTGTCTCATCTTACATTTTTTACATTTAGAGCAAGCTGTTACTCATCACACAAAATATAAATTCTCTCCAAGTCATCCTGTATCTTCCAACTGTCACTCAGTGACAACAGTTTTCCGTACATTATGGTATCATTATCATTATGGTATTATTAGCAGTTGCATACCAGTCAGACCACGAGTATTTACATATATAGGGAAAAAAGTTGCCCTCCCACAATTCCCTGAGGCAATTCTGACAAGACACCTGTCTGTGAAGAACACTTGAGGTCTACGACAATGTACTGAGTTGCATCATTTAAGAAGTCTCTCAGCCACTCGCATATATGAGAACCTCATACACATGCTCAGACTTCTGTCAACAGTCTGCAGGGGGGCACTGTGTCAGATGCGGTCTACAAATCTAGGAATATGGGATCTGCATATTGCCCTTCATCTATGATTCACAGGATACTGTGTGACGAAAGAGTGTACTGAGTTCTACACAAGCGATGATTTGTAAACCAGTACTCACTTGTTGACAGAAGCTTTTCTATCTCAAGGAAATGTATTACATTCAAACTTAAAATGTTCTCAGAAATTTTGTAGCAAATCATTAGATCCATGCATTTCAACTAACTTCTCTAAATCTATATACATATTCCATAGGCTACTGCATGGTGTAGGCAGAGGACGTCTTGCACCATACGCCCATTCCCTTTCCTGCTCCACTTGCCAATGGAATGAGGAAAAATGGTGCTCTATATTCCTCCGTACAAGGACTGATTTCTCTTACCCTTCTTAGATACAGGAGTCACTTGTGCTTTTTTCTAGTCACTTGGGGCTTTGCTCTGGGCAAGATAACCATGATAAAATGCAAGTTTAGTAATGGGTCAGTGCTGAAGAAGAATCTCTGTAAAACATAATTGGGATTCCATGTGGACCTGGTGACTTATTTGTGTTTAGCTCTTTCATTTGCTCCTCAGTGACAGGGATGTCTTTTTCTACATCCTCCGTACAGGAGTCTGCCTGACAGTCAAATGATGGAACATCTGTATGATCCTTCTCTGTGAATGGTTTTTTGAGGGGGAAACTTAGACATATACATCACTACTCTAATTTAAGTGCCTGGCTGAGGGTTCTGCAAACCACCTTCAGGCTATTTCTCTAACATTTCATTCTCTAACGGCATGTGGGAAAAATGCAGACTTAAAATCTTTCTGTACGAGCACATATTTGTCTTATTTGATTACAATGATCATTTCTCCCTATGTTGGTTAATTACCTGTGGAGGTAATTTTTTGGTCCAATTGTTTATAAATTGCTATTATTATTGCTGTTGAACTGCAATGAATTATTAACAACAAATTTTAGTGCACAATATTTGTATTCTAAAGCAGCAGTAATAATGCCTAGCTCATTGAAAATATGGTAATGAATGGAGAACTACTGTCACTGTCCAAGCATATTCATAGTTTCTCTAAAGGAGGAATCATCCTAGTCTGTACGAGGATTCTTTCCACAGCATAAAATATAAGATTGATGAAATGTTAGCTGAAATCTAAAAGGCATGTTGGTGGTCACATTTCACCAATGATACTAAAGGTCACTTTAGACAGATCACAAATATATACAGGATAAGGATGCAGAAAGAAATAAATTATAAATCTATAGATTGTGCAACAAACATGAAGTTTTTTGGGATGAATATTGATTGTTCATCAACACAGAATGAACACACACAGATACTAATAAGAAGAACAGCATCAGCAAGCTATGTTCTTAGGGTTCTGATACCATGTTGTAACAGCCAGTGCCTTGTGGTGACAATTTTCTTACATACACTCTGTTCTTAGCTATGGGATTCTTTTCTGGGGACCAAAGGTTCAAAACACGGATACAGTTTTCAAACTGCAGTAAAGGGCCATAACAATAATAGCTAAATATACTAGTAAGGGTTGACTTACTTAAAAAAACTGGGTATCCTTATTGCATCAAGTTAGTACTTTTACCAATCTGTTATGCATATCAGAGAAAACATTCCTAAGTCTTTTACTAATAGTCCTATACATAATCATGGAACAAGAGCAAGTGTGAACTCACATTACCCCATTGAAAAACAAACCAAACATTCAAAACAGCATTTTATGTCAGGGAATAAAACTGTATAATAAATTCCCCAAGGAGATGAAAAAGACTACTAAAATACACCAGTTAAAAAGCCAGCTAAAACAAACTTCGTAAGTAATGCTTACTATACAATTAAAGACAACAAGTAGTTGTTAGTAACAAAATATAATATTACAGTACATAATCATAATAAAGCCTTATTCTCCTGAGCTCATCATCTCACTCATCCTGGGGGCAGGCCTACTTAGTTTTCCAGATACGCTGAAGGGAAGACAAGGAGATGTATCATGGGGCATGGTAGCAAATTTATGGGACTGTGTTCAGTGTTCTGAACAACCTGGAGGGATTGCAAGGGGCGTCACAGCATGTTCATGGACAAAGAGTGGATTTCTATAGTTTTTGTGCTGACAAACTATGTTTAATATTTTAAGTTATTTGATGTGAACTGTGTATGATCAAGAGAACATTGTACAGCAGTGACCAACAAAATTAATCTCAGCAGTTGTTAAGACATCACTTTCAAATTCAAGAGAATTATGATTGCTTAGTTCGGCCAATCTGATTTAGATTTTCCTAGTATGGGATTAGGGGGCACAGTGTTAGAATGGTTTAAGTCCTTTCTAATCAACTGAAGACAAAGAGTGGTTATAACGTCAGAGAGAGGAACTTATACTTCAAAATGGAAAACTATTTCACATGGAGTACCCCAAGGTTCTGTCTTAGGACCCAATCTGTTTCTGTTTTACATAAATGATCTGCCACTTAATATTGGATGTCACTCAGTTTTATTTGCAGATGACACGTCTTTAATCACTGAAAGTAACAGTACTGATCAAATTCCACAAACTGTATTAAATACTTCAGAAAAATTAGATACCTGGTTTGATTTAAGTGGGTTAAAATTAAACATGGGAAAGACTCAGTTAATGCAGTTTAAAACAAAACAAGCAAAATTAAATTATATTCAGGTCAGTCACAGAAACCAGGATTTGCTGTGTGAAATTCCTAGGACTGCAACTAGATAAAAGTCTATCATGGGGATCCCATATACAGTACCTCGCAAATAAAATTAAACAACAGCCTAGAAATTGCTACCAGTATAGGCATAAGAAAAGTAGTATATCATAGCTACTCTGAGTCAGTAATAAGGTATGGAATTGTTTTTTGGGGTAACTCAAACCATATGTGTCAAATACTAAAACTTCAGAAAAACATCATTAGAAATATGCACAATGTAGGGCGAAGAAAATCATGTCACACACTCCTAAAAAATCTAAGTATATTAAGTGTTCCCTCACTATACATATATGAGCTGATTATCTTTGTACACAGTAACCCAGATTTATTTGTAGCAAATCATTTTCAACATGATTACAAAACCAGAAATCAGAATAATGTTATGCTGCCCACCCACTGTTTGAAAATTTATGCTCAAACTCCACATTATATGGGCATGAAAATTTATAACAAAGTGAAATCAAGAGAATTGCTCAGCATAAATTTAGAAACACTGAAAAAATCCTTATATGAGAAACTAGTGCAGAAATGTTACTATTCAGTATTCATGAATGACAACCTGAAAATTTGAGCAGGAGAGAGCACGTACTTAGGACTGTTAATCTTAAAAGTCTGTTACTTTTGAAGAAAAATAATTAATTGCTTAATTTCAGGCAAATCCCCAGAAGGTTCATTCGGCACGGTCATGGGTGATAAGGTGTCCTTCCCTTGTAAAAAAAAAAAAAAAAAAGTTTCTTTACTTTATATGTATGGATATTTTGAGCTACCTATTTTCATATTGTATTCTGTCAAATGCTGTACAATCATGAGATGATACCGCAATAAATAAATAAATATCTTAAGGAAACCACAGACAAGAATCTAAATCTTAATGGCTGCATCAGGATTTGAATCCAGTTTCTCCTGAGTTAGAATCCAGTAACTTAAACACTGTGGCCTATCGCAAGATAAAGGAACTGTCTGATGTAAAGAAATGCAACATGAAACACTGTGGACATGCGGCGAGCAGATGCTCTCTCCCTATATCCAGCCCAAAAGTCAGCTACTGAAATGAGTGTTTTAAGTTATGTGGTAATATCCACCTTCCAGTAGGAAGGCTAAAACAAGGGCAATATGCAGCATTTAGAATTAATTTTATAAAAATAGACAACACATGATACGAGCTCCTGTGATGCTAATTTCTAACTACTATTCTCATTGAACTTTTACTGTGTAAGTGACCAAATTTTTGAGACATTTGTTTCCCTACTATGAATTTCAAAAGAAAACATTAAGCAATTTAAGTGAAAACAATGATGACCATAGTTCTTCAGGCAAATGTATCACACCAAACAGTTTAGTGATGCAAGGGTACATCTTCAGTTTTGTGGCATTAATGAGGAATTATCTTTCAGATTTGATGTGTAACTAGATACGTCATCAACAAAAATAATCTACTTTTGAAAATATAAAATGATTGAATCAATAAAAAAATTACTCACCAACCAGCAGCAGGAGAATACACACATTAAAGTTAAAGAAATGTGCAAGCTTTTGGAGCCAGTGGCCCCTCCTCCTGGCAGAAAGGGAAGGATGAGAGATGAACGAAAAGGACTGTTGATGTTTAGCAAATGGGAAGAATTACAGAAATGTCACTGAGAACTCCGAGTCACGAGAGACTTACCAGACGGTATGAGAAAGAAGTCTCCCCCGACCTTGTGTTCTGAGCGACTTTTCTGTTACTCTTTACATATCCTAAATCTTGATAGTCCTTTTCCCTCCTCCCGCTTCCTTCCCTTTCAATACTTCAGCCAGAAAGAGGAGCCACTGGCTCCAAAATCTTGCACATTTCTTTAACTTTTGTATATTTTCTTCTCCTGTTACTGCTTAGTGAGCGTATATTTTATCTATACAATTACCTTATAGATATGTCACCAACAATTTATATCTAAAAACAAAGATGACGTGACTTACCAAACAAAAGCGCTGGCACATCGATAGACACACAGACAAACACAAACATACACACAAAATTCAAGCTTTCGCAACCAACGGTTGCTTTGTCAGGAAAGAGGGAAGGAGAAGGAAAGACGAAAGGATGTGGGTTTTAAGGGAGAGGGTAAGGAGTCATTCCAATCCCAGGAGCGGAAAGACTCACCTTAGGGGGAAAAAAGGACAGGTATACACTCGCGCGCACACACACACATATCCATCCGCACATACACAGACACAAGCAGACATTTGTAAAGGCAAAGAGTTTGGGCAGAGATGTCAGTCGAGGCTGAAGTACAGAGGCAAAGATGTTGTTGAATGACAGGGGAGGTATGAGCGGCGGCAACTTGAAATTAGCGGAGGTTGAGACCTGGTGGGTAACGAGAAGAGAGGACATACTAAAGGACAAGTTCCCATCTCCGGAGTTCTGATGGGTTGGTGTTAGTGGGAAGTATCCAGATAACCTGGGCGGTGTAACACTGTGCCAAGATGTGCTGGCCGTGCACCAAGGCATGTTTAGCCACAGGGTGATCCTCATTACCAACAAACACAGTCTGCCTGTGTCCATTCATGCGAATGGACAGTTCGTTGCTGGTCATTCCCACATAGAAAGCTTCACAGTGTAGGCAGGTCAGTTGGTAAATCACGTGGGTGCTTTCACACGTGGCTCTGCCCTTGATCGTGTACACCTTACGGGTTACAGGACTGGAGTAGGTGGTGGTGGGAGGGTGCATGGGACAGGTTTTACACCAGGGGCAGTTACAAGGGTAGGAGCCAGAGGGTAGGGAAGGTGGTTTGGGGATTTCATAGGGATGAACCAAGAGGTTACGAAGGTTAGGTGGACAGCGGAAAGACACTCTTGGTGGAGTGGGGAGGATTTCAGGAAGGATGGATCTCATTTCAGGGGAGGATTTGAGGAAGTCGTATCCCTGCTGGAGAGCCACATTCAGAGTCTGATCTTGTCCGCCGGAAGAAGGGTTCCACGACCGTGGTACTTGATCGTCGGGAGTATGTGGCTGAGGGTCTGCGTCAGCTTTCAGACAACACTACATACAAAGTTTGCCAAGGTAATCCCATTCCTGATGTCCAGGTGGAGCTTCAAGGAATCCTCAGAACCTTAGGCCCCCTACAAAACCTTTCACCTGACTCCATCAACCTCCTGACCCCACCAACACCTCGCACCCCTACCTTCTACCTTCTTCCAAAAATTCACAAACCCAATCATCCTGGCCGCCCCATTGTAGCTGGCTACCAAGCCCCCACAGAACATATCTCTGCCTACGTAGATCAACACCTTCAACCCATTACATGCAGTCTCCCATCCTTCATCAAAGACACCAACCACTTTCTTGAACGCCTGGAATCCTTACCCAATCTGTTAACCTCGGAAACCATCTTTGTAACAATTGATGCCACTTCCTTATACACAAATATTTCTCACGTCCAGGGCCTCGCTGGGATGGAGCACTTCCTTTCACGCCGATCACCTGCCACCCTACTTAAAACCTCTTTCCTCATTACCTTAGCCAGCTTCATCCCGTCCCACAACTTCTTCACTTTCGAAGGCCAGACATACCAACAATTAAAGGGAACAGCCATGGGTACCAGGATGGCCCCCTCGTACGCCAACCTATGTATGGGTCGCTTAGAGGAAGCCTTCTTGGTTACCCTAGCCTTCCAATCCAAAGTTTGGTACAGATTTATTGATGACATCTTCATGATCTGGACTCACAGTGAGGAAGAACTCCAGAATTTCCTCTCCAACCTCAACTCCTTTAGTTCCATCAGATTCACCTGGTCCTACTCCAAATCCCATGCCACTTTCCTTGACGTTGACCTCCATCTGTCCAATGGCACAGCTTCACACATCTGTCCACATCAAACCCACCAACAAGCAACAGTACCTCCATTATGACAGCTGCCACCCATTCCACATCAAACGGTCCCTTCCCTACAGCCTAGGTGGCAAACGAATCTGCTCCAGTCTGGAATCCCTGAACCATTACACCAACAACCTGAAAACAGCTTTCGCATCCCGCAACTACCCTCCCGACCTGGTACAGAAGCAAATTACCAGAGCCACTTCTTCATCCCCTCAAACCCAGAACCTCCCACAGAAGAACCCCAAAAGTGCCCCACTTGTGACAGGATACTTTCCGGGACTGGATCAGACTCTGAATGTGGCTCTCCAGCAGGGATACGACTTCCTCAAATCCTGCCCTGAAATGAGATCCATCCTTCATGAAATCCTCCCCACTCCACCAAGAGTGTCTTTCCGCCATCCACCTAACCTTCGTAACCTCTTGGTTCATCCCTATGAAATCCCCAAACCACCTTCCCTACCCTCTGGCTCCTACCCTTGTAACCGCCCTCGGTGTAAAACCTGTCCCATGCACCCTCCCACCACCACCTACTCCAGTCCTGTAACCCGGAAGGTGTACATAATCAAAGGCAGAGCCACGTGTGCAAGCACCCACGTGATTTACCAACTGACCTGCCTACACTGTGAAGCTTTCTATGTGGGAATGACCAGCAACAAACTGTCCATTCGCATGAATGGACACAGGCAGACAGTGTTTGTTGGTAATGAGGATCACCCTGTGGCTAAACATGCCTTGGTGCACGGCCAGCACATCTTGGCTAAGTGTTACACAGCCCAGGTTATCTGGATACTTCCTACTAACACCAACCTGTCAGAACTCCGGAGATGGGAACTTACCCTTCAGTATATCCTCTCTTCTCATTACCCAACAGGTCTCAACCTCCGCTAATTTGAAGTTGCTGCCGCTCATACCTCCCCTGTCATTCAACAACATCTTTGCCTCCGTACTTCCGCCTCGACTGACATCTCTGCCCGAACTCTTTGCCTTCACAAATGTCTGCTTGTGTGTGTGTGTGTGTGTGTGTGTGTGTGTGTGTGTGTGAGTGTGTGTGTGTGTTTGTGTGTGTGGGGGGGGGGGGGCCTCGACTGACATCTCTGCCCGAACTCTTTGCCTTCACAAATGTCTGCTTGTGTGTGTGTGTGTGTGTGTGTGTGTGTGTGTGTGTGTGTGTGTGTGTGTGTGTGTGGGGGGGGGGGGGGGGGGGGGGCCCACGAGAGAGTGTATACCTGTCCTTTCCCTCCCCCCCCCCCCCCAAGGTAAGTCTTCTTCCCCCATGAACCATGGACCTTGCCGTTGGTGGGGAGGCTTGCATGCCTCAGCGATACAGATGGCCGTACTGTAGGTGCAACCACAACGGAGGGGTATCTGTTGAGAGGCCAGACAAACATGTGGTTCCTGAAGAGGGGCAGCAGCCTTTTCAGTAGTTGCAGGGGCAACAGTCTGGATGATTGACTGATCTGGCCTTGTAACATTAACCAAAACGGCCTTGCTGTGCTGGTACTGCGAACGGCTGAAAGCAAGGGGAAACTACAGCCGTAATTTTTCCCGAGGACATGCAGCTTTACTGTATAATTAAATGATGATGGCGTCCTCTTGGGTAAAATATTCCGGAGGTAAAATAGTCCCCCATTCGGATCTCCGGGCGGGGACTACTCAAGAGGACGTCGTTATCAGGAGAAAGAAAACTGGCATTCTACGGATCGAAGCGTGGAATGTCAGATCCCTTAATCGGGCAGGTAGGTTAGAAAATTTAAAAAGGGAAATGGATAGGTTAAAGTTAGATATAGTGGGAATTAGTGAAGTTCGGTGGCAGGAGGAGCAAGACTTTTGGTCAGGTGGTTACAGGGTTATAAATACAAAATCAAATAGGGGTAATGCAGGAGTAGGTTTAATAATGAATAAAAAAAATAGGAGTGCGGGTTAGCTACTACAAACAGCATAGTGAACGCATTATTGTGGCCAAGATAGACACAAAGCCCATGCCTACTACAGTAGTACAAGTTTATATGCCAACTAGCTCTGCAGATGATGAAGAAATTGATGAAATGTATGACGAGATAAAAGAAATTATTCAGGTAGTGAAGGGAGACGAAAATTTAATAGTCATGGGTGACTGGAATTCGTGAGTAGGAAAAGGGAGAGAAGGAAACATAGTAGGTGAATATGGATTGGGGGACAGAAATGAAAGAGGAAGCCGCCTTGTAGAATTTTGCACAGAGCATAACTTAATCATAGCTAACACTTGGTTCAAGAATCATAAAAGAAGGTTGTATACCTGGAAGAATCCTGGAGATACTAATAGGTATCAGATAGATTATATAATGGTAAGACAGAGATTTAGGAACCAGGTTTTAAATTGTAGGACATTTCCAGGGGCAGATGTGGATTCTGACCACAATCTATTGGTTATGAACTGCAGATTGAAACTGAAGAAACTGCAAAAAGGTGGGAATTTAAGGAGATGGGACCTGGATAAACTGAAAGAACCAGAGGTTGTAGAGAGTTTCAGGGAGAGCATAAGGGACAATTGACAGGAATGGGGGAAAGAAAAACAGTAGAAGAAGAATGGGTAGCTTTGAGGGATGAAGTAGTGAAGGCAGCAGAGGATCAAGTAGGTAAAAAGACGAGGGCTAATAGAAATCCTTGGGTAACAGAAGAAATATTGAATTTAATTGATGAAAGGAGAAAATATAAAAATGCAGTAAATGAAGCAGGCAAAAGGGAATACAAACGTCTCAAAAATGAGATCGACAGAAAGTGCAAAATGGCTAAGCAGGGATGGCTAGAGGACAAATGTAAGGATGTAGAAGCTTGTCTCACTAGGGGTAAGATAGATACTGCCTACAGGAAAATTAAAGAGACCTTTGGAGAGAAGAGAACCACTTGTATGAATATCAAGAGCTCAGATGGCAACCCAGTTCTAAGCAAAGAAGGGAAGGCAGAAAGGTGGAAGGAGTATATAGAGGGTTTATACAAGGGCGATGTACTTCAGGACAGTATTATGGAAATGGAAGAGGATGTAGATGAAGATGAAATGAGAGATAAGATACTGCGTGAAGAGTTTGACAGAGCACTGAAAGACCTGAGTCAAAACAAGGCCCCGGGAGTAGACAACATTCCATTAGAACTGCTGATGGCCTTTGGAGAGCCAGTCATGACAAAACTCTACCATCTGGTGAGCAAGATGTATGAGACAGGCGAAATACCCACAGACTTCAAGAAGAATATAATAATTCCAATACCAAAGAAAGCAGGTGTTGACAGATGTGAAAATTACCAAACTATCAGTTTAATAAGTCACAGCTGCAAAATACTAACGCGAATTCTTTACAGACGAATGGAAAAACTGGTAGAAGCGGACCTCGGGGAAGATCAGTTTGGATTCCGTAGAAATGTTGGAACACGTGAGGCAATACTAACCCTACGACTTATCTTAGAAGAAAGATTAAGGAAAGACAAACCTACGTTTCTAGCATTTGCAGACTTAGAGAAAGCTTTTGACAATGTTAACTGGAATACTCTCTTTCAAATTCTGAAGGTGGCAGGTATAAAATACAGGGAGCGAAAGGCTATTTACAATTTGTACAGAAATCAGATGGCAGTTATAAGAGTCGAGGGGCATGAAAGGGAAGCAGTGGTTGGGAAAGGAGTGAGACAGGGTTGTAGCCTCTTCCCGATGTTATTCAATCTGTATATTGAGCAAGCAGTAAAGGAAACAAAAGAAAAATTCGGAGTAGGTATTAAAATTCATGGAGAAGAAGTAAAAACTTTGAGGTTCGCCGATGACATTGTAATTCTGTCAGAGACAGCAAAGGACTTGGAAGAGCAGTTGAACGGAATGGACAGTGTCTTGAAAGGAGGATATAAGATGAACATCAACAAAAGCAAAACGAGGATAATGGAATGTAGTCAAATTAAATCGGGTGATGCTGAGGGAATTAGATTAGGAAATGAGACACTTAAAGTAGTAAAGGAGTTTTGCTATTTGGGGAGTAAAATAACTGATGATGGTTGAAGTAGAGAGGATATAAAATGTAGCCTGGCAATGGCAAGGAAATCGTTTCTGAAGAAGAGAAATTTGTTAACATCAAGTATAGATTTAAGTGTCAGGAAGTTGTTTCTGAAAATATTTGTATGGAGTGTAGCCCTGTATGGAAGTGAAACATGGACGATAAGTAGTTTGGACAAGAAGAGAATAGAAGCTTTCGAAATGTGGTGCTACAGAAGAATGCTGAAGATAAGGTGGGTAGATCACGTAACTAATGAGGAGGTATTGAATAGGATTGGGGAGAAGAGAAGTTTGTGGCACAACTTGACTAGAAGAAGGGATCGATTGGTAGGACATGTTCTGAGGCATCAAGGGATCACCAATTTAGCATTGGAGGGCAGCGTGGAGGGTAAAAATCGTAGAGGGAGACCGAAAGATGAATACACTAAACAGATTCAGAAGGATGAAGGTTGCAGTAGGTACTGGGAGATGAAGAAGCTTGCACAGGATAGAGTAGCATGGAGAGCTGCATCAAACCAGTCTCAGGACTGAAGACCATAACAACAACAACAACAAGGTAAGTCTTTCCGCTCCTGGGATTGGAATGACTCCTTACCCTCTCCCTTAAAACCCACATCCTTTCGTCTTTTCCTCTCCTTCCCTCTTTCCTGATGAAGCAACTGCTGGTTGCGAAAGCTTGAATTTTGTGTGTATGTTTGTGTTTGTCTGTGTGTCTATCGACGTGCCAGCGCCTTTGTTTGGTAAGTCACATCATCTTTGTTTTTAGAATAATTTTTCCCACGTGAAATGTTTCCCTCTGTTATATTCACCAACAATTTAATTAGATATGATCAACATTTGGAGAAATGCTAAAAATACACTCCTGGAAATGGAAAAAAGAACACATTGACACCGGTGTGTCAGACCCACCATACTTGCTCCGGACACTGCGAGAGGGCTGTACAAACAATGATCACACGCACGGCACAGCGGACACACCAGGAACCGCGGTGTTGGCCGTCGAATGGCGCTAGCTGCGCAGCATTTGTGCACCGCCGCCGTCAGTGTCAGCCAGTTTGCCGTGGCATACGGAGCTCCATCGCGGTCTTTAACACTGGTAGCATGCCGCGACAGCGTGGACGTGAACCGTATGTGCAGTTGACGGACTTTGAGCGAGGGCGTATAGTGGGCATGCGGGAGGCCGGGTGGACGTACCGCCGAATTGCTCAACACGTGGGGCGTGAGGTCTCCACAGTACATCGATGTTGTCGCCAGTGGTCGGCGGAAGGTGCACGTGCCCGTCGACCTGGGACCGGACCACAGCGACGCACGGATGCACGTCAAGACCGTAGGATCCTACGCAGTGCCGTAGGGAACCGCACCGCCACTTCCCAGCAAATTAGGGACACTGTTGCTCCTGGGGTATCGGCGAGGACCATTCGCAACCGTCTCCATGAAGCTGGGCTACGGTCCCGCACACCGTTAGGCCGTCTTCCGCTCACGCCCCAACATCGTGCAGCCCGCCTCCAGTGGTGTCGCGACAGGCGTGAATGGAGGGACGAATGGAGACGTGTCGTCTTCAGCGATGAGACTCGCTTCTGCCTTGGTGCCAATGATGGTCGTATGCGTGTTTGGCGCCGTGCAGGTGAGCGCCACAATCAGGACTGCATACGACCGAGGCACACACGGCCAACACCCGGCATCATGGTGTTGGGAGCGATCTCCTACACTGCCCGTACACCACTGGTGATCGTCGAGGGGACACTGAATAGTGCACGGTACATCCAAACCGTCATCGAACCCATCGTTCTACCATTCCTAGACCGGCAAGGGAACTTGCTGTTCCAACAGGACAATGCACGTCCGCATGTATCCCGTGCCACCCAACGTGCTCTAGAAGGTGTAAGTCAACTACCCTGGCCAGCAAGATCTCCGGATCTGTCCCCCATTGAGCATGTTTGGGACTGGATGAAGCGTCGTCTCACGCGGTCTGCACGTCCAGCACGAACGTTGGTCCAACTGAGGCGCCAGGTGGAAATGGCATGGCAAGCCGTTCCACAGGACTACATCCAGCAACTCTACGATCGTCTCCATGGGAGAATAGCAGCCTGCATTGCTGCGAAAGGTGGATATACACTGTACTAGTGCCGACATTGTGCATGCTCTGTTGCCTGTGCCTATGTGCCTGTGGTTCTGTCAGTGTGATCATGTGATGTATCTGACCCCAGGAATGTGTCAATAAAGTTTCCCCTTCCTGGGACAATGAATTCACGGTGTTCTTATTTCAATTTCCAGGAGTGTATTTTTGCTTCTAAAGGGCTCTTAGTTCATGCTGATAGGTGTACCGCCTTTCTATGTCTTGTCAGTGTCTCTTTTCTTGCAAAGTAGAAGAGTTACAGTTTTGCTCCAATTTCATGGTATTTTCTTCCTCCAATGACATTCTGGAAATAATTTCTTTAAGCTCATTTAGTATTACATTGTCTCCAGAGTAATAATTTATAATGGAACACCAATCATTCCCAGATGGCTTTGCTTTCATCACATCTTAAATTGCTTTATACACCTCTTCTGGCATTACTTCCACAATGGTGTCATTTTCATTAATAATTAACCTCTGTTTCTGATTCATCTTTTTAATGCTACAAACATTAAAAAATCTGCAAATAGTTGTACACTGTCACCTCTATTCTTAGTTATAGTGCCATAACCATTAACAAAATGTGGAGGGATCACTTGTAAATCAAAAAAGGTTTAGAATTTTGATATCATGTGCAATTTCTTTAGCATCTATTAAAAAAAATAGCTTGGTAAATTAGTGGGTACATGTCAGACTACAAATTTAAATGTCCAGCTAAAAAATTCTTTCATTCAGTGCTATAATTTCTTTGTGTCACTCAACACTTCTTTCACCTCTGGCGATGAAATGTGTTTTGCATTGCGGTTCAGAGTCCACATTCAACAGTGGGACCTTCTACATCTATTAAATCTTTTGCAAGAAACAGAATGCCAAGATGATATTAACTCCTAATAAGAATATATCTAGCTAAGCACTGTAGTCCTCGAACCAATCATTTGGTTACAAATGTCTTAATTTGCTTAAAAAATTATAAATTTTCATTTTTGTTCAATTTAGTCCTTATAAGGTCCACTTACTCTATGTAAATAATCTGTTAAGAACAAAAATGTTCCAGGGAAATTCTACAAATGATCTCTGTTCCAGAATAATAAAGGTAACACTTGCACACTAAGTTCATCCCAAAAATGTTCACCAGGAATATAGCCTGCAATTATGACTTTCCAATAAACCAACCCTACATTTTTTTAATCATGATGTATAAGTAACAAACTTTGTGAACAGGAGCAAAGATCCAATTCTAAACTGTCATCACACTGGTGGAACTTGCTACTTTGTTAAAAGTTTTTATCAGAACCTACTTTCATTTTACCATTGGCGAGAACTAATAATACAAGTCCAAAATAAGAAAAACAAAAACATGCCCCAACACAATTTCACTTATTTATTTTACACGTCCAGGAATTAGATAATACAAAATAGTAAAAATGATAAAATTCTCACAGCCACTGATGTTCTTCCATTAGATGAACTGTAAGCTCCAGAAATTCACTGCTTTAATGGCCTTATCACTTGCTGCATATAGATCTTCTGTGGTGTAAGGATTGGGCAGGTTTCCACAGACCAGGAGATTATGTGGATCCTGCAGGTCACCACATTCACAGCACTGATCTTCAGTCATGAAGCCCCACTTCCTGAGGTTTGTCCTGCATCATGACACTCCTGTCTTCAACCGGTTTAGTATGTTCTGTGTCACTATGGCCGATGAAACCCCACAGCAGGTTCCTCTTTGATGTTCTCCCAACCATTCTGGTTTATGAATTTTGTCATGCCACTGTCCAGCAAGTTCCAAATGCTGATGAAATTTCTGATGATGTGCACATGAAGCTCCTCCTCGACCCCAACATATCCAAATGGACATTTATTTATTTGTTCGTGTTCCGTGGATCCAGTATACAAAAGAATTGCAGTGTCTGGGATCCATTTTCTGATTTTGTTTTCATTTCTGTGACTTCCGCTTATGTCAGGTGGCACTATTGCCATAATCTGGTAAATTCTGGTGATGAGTTGGTCTAAGCAGACAGTCACAATGTGTCCAGTTTCATTCAACACCGAAACCATCTGCTTGAAATTTCGTCAGACTGGTGCTGCAGAGCATAGTGCCAGGGCAGATGCATGGAGCATATTTGGCTGTGAGCCCCATGTGGTGCCAGAAAGTTTACAGATGATAATGTTCCAGGCAGATACTTTTAGCTTTTTTCTGGATAATGATGTCTGAATGTGAGACTACAATCCAACTCTACTCCCAGGTATTTTGGAGTTTTGTAGTAGTTCTTGCTCTCTCCAGATAAATATCTGATTTCCTCCCAGTTTCTCAGGTCAAAGACACAGACCTGCATCTTCCCAGGATTTGGCTTTAGGTTGTCATAGGTACCACAATATATACAATAAATACCATTTGTTGGGTATTTTTGAACTCCACAACATATTCATCTAACTGCCATGTTATGTAATTTGACTTATTGCTCCACAAAACCTTCTTAAACTTTTAATATACCTGACAATAGGCTAAATTCAACATATGAATTATCAGATACCATGCTTGTTTCAAAATGCCTAATTCCATTCAGTGGTGAAATCTGTGATATGCTTTTTTCTAACTAGTCATGCAATACATGTAAATCATAGCAGTTACAACATTATCTTACTGTCAAGAGCGGTCTCCTCTTTACGGTTTTTTACATCATATGCAAACAAACATTTTTAATACCAAATGGTTGTCACCCTTATTCTTTCATTTTTTTAATGAAATTAACTGCAACAGACATGAACAGGTTATAGCTAAATTAATTAACACAGTTCATTTTTTATATTTTTTGTTTGACACAAGCTGTAATGTATATAATTATTCAAAATATTCAAAGTTTGTCTGAACAGATAAAAGTTCATTATTATTATTATTATTATTATTATTATTATTATTATTATTATTAATCATCATCATCATCATCATCATCATCATCATCATCATCATTTCCTGTTTATTTTTCCAACTGAAAAATAATATGTAGATTCCCTGTTAATAATAATAAAATTATTTATTTATTTACAGCATGGTTTTTGACACACTGAAAAAAAGGAGTTTAGAGTTTAATATTTACAATACAAAATCTCAGTAACAAACATCTAGAGCATTTATGTAATCTATCGACATTGGAGTTGCAAACAGGAAATCTCCTGGTCTATGATCATATGATCGTGTGGGGCATTCTTCTGTGATGTGTCTGATGGACTTTGATTCTCTACAGTCACAAAATGGGGCTGGTTGCCTATCCCATTAGTGTAAAAAACATGCAACTTCCACATTTGATTATCATTCATTTTAGTACTGACCATGTTTTGCATGGGAAGTCAAATACCAGTGGTGTTTGGGTCACACATGGCACATTATTTTGTTTTCCAGTCCATTCAGTAGTGTAGATCTCATCTTCCTTTATAAACCTTGCTGTTATTGTTGGTAGCTGTCTAGTGCAGAGAGAGTCATGGTTTGCATCATTGACATCTTAATGGACTGGTATACATGAGCTTTTTGTAGTCATTCATATGACATAGTTGCAGGGAGGGAATGTGGCTCAGTACTGGCATCCATTCTGCAGGCATTGATTTGATAATTGCCAGCAATCATTCTCATGGGATTATGTAGATGGGCCTCTACCTCTTGTGCACATGGGCTGTTTAGCCAAACTGGGACACAATATTCAGTGGTTGAGAAGACAAGACCCACAACTGAAGAACGTAGGATGAATGCTCATGCTCCCCAGGTTGTACCACATAGCTTTTGAATGACAATTTTTCTTGATTTCAATTTTTTTAGCTGTTTTTGTTAGATGCACTCTGAAAGATAGAGTTTTATCAAGGGTTACTCCCCCCCAGGTGCTTTGATGTTTTATTATGAGTGAGGGTGTGTTTTCAAACTGTATGTCGAGTTTTCTTTTGGCATGTCTATTTTTTAGGTGGAAATAGGAACCCTCTGTTTTGGTGATGTTTGGCTGGAGTCTCTGTTTGCTAAAGAAGTTTCCCCACAGCAACTACATTTTCCATTAGGATTTCTTCTGATTGTTCAATTGAGTTACACCTTGTCGTAAGTAACCAATCATCGATATAGTCAAACTTCCTTTATTTTGTTTTTGGCATGTCTGCAGGGTACCAGCTGAAAAAGTGGAGCAATGATTGAACCTTGTGGCAGACCAGTTTTTAATTTTCTTGGGGAGCTGACATTGGATCCCATAACTACTTGGAACAGTTGGTCATTAAGCATAGTGTCGATTGGTTTGCATGGAATTACATGAAGAAGCTTGTATATTTTGCCTTCTCTCCACATTTTATTATACACTGCTGATAATGAATGCAGCTGTGGTTTTAAGTTTTCTTTGAAGTCCTGCCTAAAATTAGGTAGTGAGTGGCAGAACTTAATCGGTGCAGCTTTGTTTTGGCTAGTAGCCTGCTTGTTCAATTGAGATTGCTTCAAGTAATGTTGTACTTATTTTATTATGGATCAGCCATTCTAGTAATGGGGTGGGTCACAGATAGCACAGGTAAAGGCCTGTAGCTATTGAGGCTACCAGCTGGCTTGCAGGATTTTAATGTAGCGGTTATCTTAGAAATCTTGTGGTATTTTTCTGGTTAGCATAATATCTGAAGAAATAAGCCATCCATACTTTTCTGTATTTGCCACAGTTTATTATAAATTCAAGGTGGATACTGTCAAACCTTGGAGCTTTTCCTGGCTCAAAATATTTTAGCACTCTTGAGACTGCATCACAAGTGAAAAGGTGGGATTGTTCGATTTCTGTGTCTATGGCTTTCAGAGTTCTGAGTTCTCGTTTCATTTTAATGTAGCGGTTATCTTAGAGATCTTCTGGTGATCTTAGAGATCTTCTGGTGTTCTGGATGTTGCCACTAGATGAGAAGCAATGTCATTGGGAGTGATTGTTGTCTTATTCCTTTGTGTGGGAGTCGTGATTCCTAGTTTCCTGACTAACCTCCATGCTTGTCTACATAATGTCAGAAAATTCGGCTTTCTACTGTTTTCGCCCACTTTTGGCATCTCGCTGCATCTACCCTGTGTAGTAGTTCATCTTCTATTTCTGGATCACTTTCGAGAAGTTTTGGTACAATTCCTCACAGTTTTAGGACCAGCTAGGGATTTATTGTTATCAGTAATCTCTTGGTATAAACTTTTCGGCAGTCCTCATTGTGGTGCCGACAAATCTTTATAGTTGCTGGTGGTAGGGGATGTCAAATCTAAGTGTTTGTCTAGTTCAGTAAGGAAGGTGACTATCCTTACATTCCACCTTGCGAAATGGATAGACGTGATTACAGGAATTTGCATTACTCCTCCTATCATTATTGGTCAGTCAATGCTGGCTATATGGGAAATTGAGGACTTTTCATGAGAGTGCTAGGGTTTGGTCATTATTGTCTGCTGAAATGAAACATAGGTCAGGGTTGTACTTCTGTCTCCCTGCTACTGACTTTAAAATAGGGCAGACTTTAGCATCAAACGCAAGTGCAGGTGTTCATCTTCCATCCTTGTGTTCCCATTACCATTGCCGTCTCTGTATTTCCATTGCTCGTGGTGGCTAATATATTATGCCAGGGCAAGGCCATGTGCAGATAACTTGGACTGGTAAGGTTGTGGCTGGTTATATGCATTGGGGTGGGGGGTATAAGGGGGGGTAATATATATATATAACATTCCACGTGGGAAAAATTATATATAAAAACAAAGATGAGGTGACTTACCGAATGAAAGCGCTGGCAGGTCGATAGACACACAAACAAACACACAAAATTCAAGCTTTCGCAACAAACTGTTGCCTCATCAGGAAAGAGAGGGAAAGACGAAAGGATGTGGGTTTTAAGGGAGAGGGTAAGGAATCATTCCAATCCCGGGAGTGGAAAGACTTACCTTAGGAGGAAAAAAGGACAGGTATACACTCGCACACACACCCATATCCAACTGCACATACACAGACACAAGCAGACATTTGTAAAGGCAAAGAGTTTGGGCAGAGATGTCAGTCGAGGCAGAAGTACAGAGGCAAAGATGTTGTTGAACGACAGGGGAGGTATGAGCGGCGGCAACTTGAAATTAGCAGAGGTTGAGGCCTGGCGGATAACGAGAAGAGAGGATATACTGAAGGGCAAGTTCCCATCTCCGGAGTTCTGACAGGTTGGTGTTAGTGGGAAGTATCCAGATAACCCAGACGGTGTAACACTGTGCCAAGATGTGCTGGCCGTGCACCAAGGCATGTTTAGCCACATTACCAACAAACACTGTCTGCCTGTGTCCATTCATGCGAATGGACAGTTTGTTGCTGGTCATTCCCACATAGAAAACTTCACAGTGTAGGCAGGTCAGTTGGTAAATCAGGTGGGTGCTTTCACATGTGGCTCTGCCTTTGATCGTGTACACCTTCCGGCTTACAGGACTGGAGTAGGTGATGGTGGGAGGGTGCATGGGACAGGTTTTACACCGGGGGCGGTTACAAGGGTCATGAAATCCTCCCCACTCCACCAAGAGTGTCTTTCCGTTGTCCACCTAACCTTCGTAACCTCTTAGTTCATCCCTATGAAATCCCCAAACCACCTTCCCTACCCTCTGGCTCCTACCCTTGTAACCGCTTTTCTTACAAGTATTACTAAGTATGACCAAAGATGCAAGTGCTGTGAGTGAAACACACAAAATTGTCACTAATGAGCCATTGGATTTGCCTCTATCTCACTACCTCTCTTACAACAGAATATTCTCACATGATGCACTGAATTATTGAGGTACTTCATTTTGATGTTCACAAGCAATTGCTTTGAACTCAATTATGTGGAAAACGCTATTAAATAACAATCTGGTGCCTCAAACTTTAAGTTTTATCGATATTTACCTGTACAACATTGTCTTCAGGCATAAATGAACGGAACATAGCTTCAAAGTAACTGCAGCGAGCAGCAAGCACAGCTTTGTGAACAGGTATGGGTAATCCATCTAACATGAGAATGATGTCGCAGAACTCTCTGCCACCTGTTTTCAGAAACATTTCCATATCCTGTTCTAGTGTAGTACCTGTGTGGAAAATTATCAAAAAGAAAGCACACATACTCTTAGTCCTTGACACAAAAAATAAAATAGAAATTAAACACGTTCCGCAGTGCAATGAAATATTTTAAATTACATGACAACTGTGAAGACATTTTTAACCAAAAGAAGCAGCTTTTCTGAGTTAAGTACATCACACAATAAAGATTACAACGTAAGAGAACCTTGACATTTTCATCAGCATGAATTACTTTTAATAGTGTCTCAAACAATGGAATCTCCACGCTGGAATATCAACAATATTAGTAAAAATAGATTACTACACACCGTAAAGATGACTCATTGACCTGCAGACAGAAACAATGAAAAGGTAGATTACTACACACCATAAAGATGACCCATTGACCTGCAGACGGAAACAATGAAAAGGCATTATAGCTTTTGGCCAAATCCTTCATCAGCAAAGACACACACACACACACACACACACACACACACACACACACACACACACAAAGGAAGCACCCATGACCACTACCACTACCTAACTGAATGCAACAGCCACTTGAAAGGTAATGTGGAGTGGGGCAGGGAAGGAGGAGGGACAGCAGGGTGCAGGATGGGGTATAGAAAAGCAGTGTCTGGTGGCATGTAGCTGGACTAGAGACTGCCAGGCGCAGTATTGGGAGACGGAGTGTGGGGAAGAAACACATTCTATACTGCTGAAATTATCCCAGCTTCAACCTACAGCAACCTACCATACACACACCCTCCACCAGAAAGATTCCACCCCATCGTCCTATCACCTCCTCCCTTTCCACATTCCCTCACTCTCTGTGTATCGCCCACTGCCAATGTATCCGCCTGTCCTTTCCCCATTTTCTGCTCCCCTCCTTTTCCCCTACATCCCACTTCTCAACCATGTGCCTGACAGTCTCTAGTTCCTGTGCGCCCACCACACAGTGCATTTCTTTCCACCCACCCATAACCTGCTATCCCTGCCCTTTCCTGAGCCAATCCATACTTCTATTCATGTGACAGCTGCATTCCGTAGCGGTCATATGTTTGTGAGGTGTGCTTGGTTTGCGTGCATGTGTGTGTGTGTGTGTGTGTGTGTGTGTGTGAGAGAAAGAGAGAGAGAGAGAGAGAGAGAGAGAGAGAGAGAGAGAGAGAACGCGCATTCTTTGCTGAAGAATGCCTTGGTCAAAAGCTATAATGTGTAACAGTCTTTTTGTTGTGCTTGTCTGCAACTTAATGGGTCATCTTTATGGTGAGTAGCAATTTATTATTATTTTTTTAACAGTATCTAATTGTTTGTCTTCACTGATATACTAACATTATATACAAAAACCAATGATTACAAAAATACAAAATATGTGGTAAAAATTTATTTTTAAAGTAAACTCATCAAACCACATTTCTCAAAAAACAATGATAAATACTGACCTGAATTATCAAAAGGCTGGTCAAGCTGTGGTCTCGATTGTGGCATTTGTCTTCGGCGTATGATTTCAACCATGAGAGATTTGTCTAAATTCTCAAATTCTTTGCTCATCACAATCTGATTGTAGTTGCTCTCCTTCACTACAAATTTGAGGCAGAATTCTTTTATGAAGTATAGCTTCAGAGCAGATGCATTATGAAGAGCTTCAAGAACATTCCGATGATTGATAGTCGCTTCCAGGTACTGCACACAGAGCTGCTCAAGTCTACGCATATGAAACTACGAAAAATTAAAAAAAAATTATTAAGGCACTAATATTGTAGATAAGGAGAAAACTGAAAATAACAACTACTTAAAAAAAAAAAAAATAGAGCAACACGTATTATGATCCATGGGAAAAGTGAAAATAAAGTACAAACTAAATAAATAAAGAGGTGGTCATATGAAAAGTAAACAAAAAAATTGATGTTACAGCATTCTGAATATCAGAAATCTTGAATGAACAGAAATTAAGAAAGAAAAATAATCATCCTAGACATCATAAACTTTTGTCGCATGGTTTTAATCAATAAAATATGTTTTTTGAAGCATAGCTTCCTAGAAATATAGCAGACCACACGAAATTTACCTCAACTGATTGTGGAATAAGGGGAGAATACTAGAACATTCCAGTATATGCAATGAAAATGTACAGAAAGAATTTCAACTTCTCATTGCAGGGAAATTTTGAACCCCTCTCCAAAAATGAAGAGCAAGTCGAAACTTCAGATTCAATCTGACTCTAAACACAATGTCAGAAAGAAGTAATATTAGGCTTTACCATCTTGATTATGAGATTTTTAGTAATAGAGCACAAAGGTGAGGTAGGGCAAGGAAACTGATCATGTACTTTCAAAGGAACCATAATAGCAACCGCCTTATGGGATTTCTGGAACCTATGTAAAAACCTAAATTATGGCCATATGGGGATCTGAACTGTCACGCTTCCAAACACAATGAAGTACCTTATCACCTGATGCAATTACAATGTCTTAGAAAAATGAACTGTGCACATTTACAAATATACTAGGGCTTTAATTGAACAGGTTTACTGTGTAATACCGGGGATAGTAACACACTGGATGTTGTCTAATGAATTAAAATTGTCACCGCCTTCAACATATCTTAATCAAATAACTAATTATTTAAAGCTGATAAACAATAAAACAGAATGTCACCAGATGAAGACGTAAAGGAAAGAGACTGCTCAGGATGAGTATAAGAAAGATTAAGATGCCTTACTTGATTGTCGTTAAAAGTAACTGTGCTATATTTGATACAAAATCGGCATTATGACATTTAAAAAAATTCCAAAACATTCTTGATTAAAATTAATCCTACTGACATTATTATTATTATTATTTATTATTATTATTATTATTATTACTATTACTCGTAAAAGAGAAGGAACAAAAAATACAAGCAAGCAGCAAAGCGGAATAACTGTTTCAGATCAGAGAACAGAAAAATCTGGCCATTAAGATAGCTTCTGGAATGGTTTTACTTCCTTAGCAATTCTCTTTTGAATGAACTTCTATTTAACAAAAATAAATACATTTCTATTTTTTGAAAATACCTTCATTGCTTAATGCTTTATAAGGAACAGTTTCCTGTATCTCGAACAGTCCACAGGTGTACAGCCGGTCCACAGTGTCCTACGGAGCCCGTTGGACGCTATGGACCGGCAGTACACCTGTGGACTGTTCGAGCATGAAATACGCCAGGAGAAACTGAAGAATCATAGTTTCCTATTTCATAATTTTATCATTTTCTTTCCACATTTCATCATTTAGTGATAGCATCCCCTAAATAATATTTGTACTGTGGAAATTATTGCACCCTAAAGTAAAAATAAAGATAAGATAATGTCCAATGACACTCATATGATCTGAAGGTTTGATTACAAGGACACCCGTAATTTTTGAAAAATATCCAATACTAAGTTTCAACCTACCTGTTCAGGTACCAGTATACAGACCACCTGCAATTAGAAGTCTGTTTTAAAGAATGGCCTCCTTACCTAATCACAATTTTACACTTTTTCATGCAGGAAAACATCTGGTAGTATAATTCAACATGTAATCTGCAAGTATCACATAGACTATTCTTAAATGAAACACTGATATCTTACAAGGAAATGTCTACTGATTCACACGTGTATCTAACTTGTGACAAGGACTTTACAAGTTGAGATGAAAATGGAGAACACTGTAATACAAATGCTCCTTCCCTTTCCATTTCGTTACTGTTGTATAAAATATGTTCTCATCTGAAAGCTCATAAATATTTCATGATATGTATTACTCTAAAGACTCAGGAAACTGTTTTACATGCCTGAAGAGCAAAATGGGGCAATACACAACAAAGTAGATCATCTTTGTTGCGTATTACACTCCACATTACATTAGACATACATGTTTAATTATAATAAAGAGAGAGTCAAAAAGAAAGAACAGATTTAAATTGTTAATTATAGAAAAACTGTGAAAGACAGAAATACATTGTGGATGTCACTGAGTAGAAGAAGGTTCAGAGTTTTATGTTTGCACAGACACTACACCATGCACTCGACATGAGCACCATGGATTGCTCAAGCAACATCAAAACAGACATCCACTTCATTCCACACATGACTAAGCCGGTCCTTTTTGAATCAACAGATTCAAAAATTTGATTTCTCGAAATCATAAAGATCTCAAAATTAAGCATGGACTTCAATGCAAGATGTTATAATAGTCTCACAATGAAACTTTTGTCTCGAAACCTGGCAGAAAATCCAAAGAACTTCTGGTCATATGTGAAGTATGTTAGCAGCAAGACACAATCAATGCCTTCTCTGTGCAGTAGCAATAGAGATACTATCAAAGACAGTGCTGCCAAAGCAGAGTTACTAAACACAGCCTTCCACAATTCCTTAACCAAAGAAGACAAAGTAATGCAAATCAAAAGCAGCTGCCATCATGAGTCACATAGAAGTAAATATCCTCGGAGTAGTGAAGCAACTTAAATCACTTAACAAAAGCAACTCTTCTGTTCCAGATTGTATACCAATTAGGCTCCTTTCAGAGTATGTTGATACAATAGCTCCATACTCAACACTCTTATTCAACCATTTGCTCAACGAAAGATCTGAATCCAAAGAATGGAAAGTTGAACAGGTCACACCAATATTCAAGAAAGGTGGTAGGAGTAATCCACTAAATTACAGGCGCATATTGTTAACGTCAATAAACAGGGGATTTTGGAACATATGTTGTGTTCGAACATTATGAATTACCTCGAAGAAAATAGTCTATTGGCACATAGCCAACATGGATTTAGAAAACATCGATCTTGTGAAACACAACTAGCTCTTTACTTGCATGAAGTGTTGAGTGCTATTAACAAGGGATTTCAAATTGATTCCATATTTCTGGATTTCCGGAAGGCTTTCAACACTGCAACACACAAGCAGCTTGTAGTGAAAATGCATGCTTATGGAATATCATCTCAGTTATGTGACTGGATTTGTGATTTCCTGTCAGAGGGGCCATAGTTTGTTGTAACTGATGGAAAGCCATTGCATAAAACAGAAGTGATTTCTGACATTCCCCAAGGTAGTGTTATAGGCACTTTTCTGTTCCTTATCAATATAAATGGTTTGGGAGACAATCTGAGTAGCCACCTTTGATTGTTTGCAGATGACGCTGTCATTTATCGACTAATAAAGTCATCAGAAGATCAAAAAAAAATTGCAAAATGATTTAGAAAAGATATCTGTATGGTGTGAAAATTGGCGATTGACCCTAAATAACAAAAAGGAATCCGTTAAATTTCGGTTACACCATAAAACAGCCAAATCTAAAGGCCGTAAATTCAACTAAATACCTAGGAATTGCAATTACCAATAACTTAAATTGGAAGGAAAACACAGAAAATGTTGTGGTGTAGGCTACTGGCATTTTACTGCATTTTATTGGCAGGACACTTAGAAAATTTAACAGATCTACTAAAGAGACTGTCTACACTATGCTCATCTGTCCTCTTTTAGAATACACAATGTGGATCTTTACCACATAGGACTGACAAGAGTACATCAAAAATGCTTAAAGAAGGGTGGCACATTTTATATTATCACAAAATAAGGGAGAGAGTGTCAATGAAATGATACAGGATCTGGGGTGGACATAATTAAAACAAAGGTGTTTTTCATTGCAGCATAATAATCTCACAAAATTTCAATCACCAACTTTCTCCTTCAAATGTGAAAATATTTTGTTAATGCCAACATACATATGGAGAAACGATCACCGTGATAAAATAAGGGAAATCAGAGCTCACACAGAAAGATGCACGTGTTCATTTTTTCCGTGCTGTATGAGATTGGAATAATAGAGAATTGTGAAGTTTGTTTGATGATCCTCTGTCAGGCACTTAAATGTGATTTTCAGAGTACCCATGTAGGTGCAGATGTGGATGTGGATGCTCCCACAGGTGGGACAAAGATTGTCTTTTATGCACTCCCCATAGAAAATAGTCGAAGTGTTAAGTGTGTTGACCTGGCAGGCCAAAAGCAATAAACAAGATCTTGTTGCCAATGTATTCAATCCAACATTGTGGGATGGTTTTGTTAAGATAACACCACACCTCAAGTGAAAGTGAGGCAGGGCGCTGTCGTGGATAAAAGTGAAATCATTGTCTAACTATGACATTCCTATCAAAGTTTCCTCCACAAAAAAAGATAGGTCCATAAATTCTCTAAACACAAATGGCACAAAACATGTTTAGTTTGGTGAATCTCTTTCATGTTTAAAGATGGCACCATGATTCTGTGACCCCCAAATCATGATGGCTTTCCATCAGTTTGGTGATTTATATTGACCGATACATGAAATGTTGATCCATGCAAAAAGATGAGCTGTTCAGAAAAAATTTCCTTTGTCATATCCTGGAGAACTGGAATGCAAAACTCATACCTTCTGTTATGGTTATTGAGACGCAATTGCTGAAGTAAGTGCAAATTGTAAGGCTTCATATACAGGCATCATACCACACTGTTGTTTGAGGAAGCTGAAGTTCCTAGAACCCAGTGAACGCACCCCAGATACGCTCGACATTTTCATGAGATATGCATGGCCAACCAGCACTCTTCCCTTTGTATATGGAACCAACTTCCAAGAATTTTTTATGCCAGTCATATATCTGTTTATGCAGAGGCAGCTTCTTGCTGAATCGACAGCAGAATGCACACTGCACTCAAACAATGGATTGATTTCACACAAATTCCAACTTAAAATGATTTCTCATGGTGTAGTCTCTGTGTTGCTACAAACAAACAACAGTACATCTGTGTCAGAACTTTCAATCTTCCTCTATCCAGTGACATGTGCACTGTGTATCAATCTCATAGTAGATCTGTGATAAACACCTAAAATCTATTCTTTCTTTTTCAATCACCCTGTACATGCATTTACACAGGTATCTAACAATAAATATATGAGAAATGGGTAATTATACACAGAGTTTGCAGATTATTTTTCTGCTAGTTATAACTTCTTGTGAGCCAATGAATACTTCAAACAGTTACTGCACATTTGCCCCATTTATGTAATACACTTCTGCAACTGAAGTATAATTTTCCAGGATTCTGTGCATACTGCGCATCATGGTGTAAAGCAAATAGCCTTTTGCCTTCTGTCTGAGAGTGCAGATGGTAAGAATAAAGAGGTGTACTCTTGGTGCCACGAAAATACACTTTTTTGTATTTATATTAGGTATCCATTTTCCACATACTGCAAAAAATAAGGTCAATGAATCTGGATGATGATGGCGTGCTACAAAACCTGGAGTGAAGGGGATATTTCACCTTATTACATTTTGGTTTAGTTCTGTTTTGATTGGTGGCTTCCTATGTTTCCTCATCTATCCTTATAATAAAACAGTGAAACTGTGGTGTCCATCTATTTGAACATACTAATCTCCAAAACTGCTAAACAAACTTCCATGTGGTTTTCACAAGTAACTTGAGCATAGCTTGGGACAACATACAGTAGTCATTTCATTGCATCAAAATTGGAATATGGGGAAAAAGGATATCATAATTTAAAGTTTTATCTAAAACAATCTGCTCAGCTTAGTATTTTGGAAGTTTAATCATCACAGTGTAGTACACACACACACACACACACACACACACACACACACACACACACACAAACAAACAAACAAACAAACAAGGGGGGGGGGAGGGGGAAGAAAGCTAGTTTTTAGCTCACCAACAGATGTCCATTTCGAAGTTTCCATCAGTGTAAGAATTAAGTTCTGCAATCTTATCTTTATGAATACAAGCTAACAGAGAATTTCCCTGATTAGGATATATGGATTTATTGATTGCACTTTGTTCTATTTATATTCTCTGCTAGGAAAAATGAATTTACTGAGTTTGCGTTAAATCTCACATTACTGAGTTTGCTTTATGATTCTGGTGCCTACACATTATATTTTGATTTTGGTTTGTTTACAAATAAAAATGCCTAGAAAAGTTTTAATATTTCTGAATAGACCAGAATGGCTAAAAGACTGAGGACTACACTGTCTCAACACTCCAATGAAGACTTGTTGCTGCTTGAGAACATCGGGCTTTAACTCACTCTTTAGTAACTCCTCCTGAAAGTGAGGAGTGACTTAATTCCGATCAAGAGCATCATGCATTATCTCACTCCTCAGAATCCTTCACTCACAGAGGCTTCCAGTTACTTCTCTCCAATGTAATATCGTGTAAGTGTAAATTTGGATGGGAAGTGGCACAGACGAGCAGGTTTTTATACTCCAAATCCCCTTTATTCCTAACAATTTATCATTTCACTTCAAACGTGTACAAGTCCCAGCAAGCTTACGTTATACCACGACCATAAAAAAGCACAAAGCTAGACGCTGCATGTTGCGAGTGTGGATCTAAAGTGTCAGTTGCTTTTTGTATGGCCAGATCTACACAGCTCAGATTACTATCATGCTCTTCAAACCACTGTAACACAATTCTGGTGGTGTGGCAGAAACAGTTATCCTGCTGGAAGAAGATGCCATTGCCACCAAGGAAGACATTACTTATGAAGAGATGCCAGTGTTTTGCAATGATGTTCATGTATTCGGCAGCTGTCATGGTGCCTTTGATTACCACCAAAGATCCCATGGAAGCCCAGGTGCCAATGGCAACTGTATTCTTAACTGACAACGTCAGTGGGTAAACAAGGGACATGTAGGGGTTGCCTGTTGCAGAGACCCATGTTCACTAAACACTTATGCCTGTACGAACACTGTCCACTGTCATCATATCTGCCACAGATACCGGCCTATCCTGCTTTACAGAGAGGGCAAGCCTCCAACCTCAGTGTTCTGCAATGAGATCTGGAAGTCCAACACTGTCAACTGCAAGCGGTTTCATCTCCTTTCACAGAACAACCAACCAGTTTTGCCATTCCCAAGTAGCTCATTTCTGAGTATTTATGCTGTAGCAATCTGTGCTTTGCAAAAGTTGCTTATTTCAATGGAGTGCTTCATTTGCAGCCCTTATTGTCACTAGAATGATTTTATATTCATCTCTGCTCTGCCTATATATTTTCCGCATCATGTATGCGACTGCAATGCCACCAGGTGCCATTAAATCTCATGATGGACACTGATCATAATACTTTGGCTCATCAGTGTATATAAACATATGTAAAGTAATTACAAATAATGCCCATAATTATCATGATGAGTATAGTGCTAATTTACTTATAATTTGTTACTAGTGCATTCCACAGAAATAGCCTGCAGTGACTGGTTCTGTCTGTTAATGCGTAACTTGACATGTTCCACATCCCTGAAGTTTCTCCTTAATGTGTTAATTAATTAATTAATTATATGGGACATTCCATTTGACATATGGAAGGCAACAAGTGGAGCTGGACCTGAAATCAGTGTAGATGGAGCAACAAGTAAGTGACTGGAGTAAGCCCACAGTTTTCCACAATGATGGCTACTATGAAGATGTGTAATTGTGAAAAAGTTAGTTACAGCATATCATTATTCATCATCAGTCAGCTGAAAACATAAGACAGTCTCATTGCAGAATGCATGTCAAATGTCCAAACAAAATCCTATAATAATTTATATCACATATTTGCTGGAAACACACCTGGTTTCATATTGCACTTAATGTAGGAATGATCTGATGGTTTTACTGGAATATTCTGTTGGTAACAGGCAGAAGACAGATTCCACTGCCACTCCACCTCCACTTACAGTACTGACTTGTCCATGTGCAATGCATTCTCAACAGATTATGTCAAGCAAGCTCATGAACGTCTGGCACCAATCATCTCTACTATGATTTTACACCATGATCCAGCAATATGCTCATAATTACTATGCTCTTGCACAAGAATAAGTGTGAAACCAAAATCAAAGCATTCAGCAAAATGACAAAATCCACACACCTTCATCAAGAGAAACAACAGTTTGAACAACCTGCAGAAGATGCAGCTGTTTCTTAGCTTATGTGATATGGAGTCACAAAATACATAATTTAGCCCAGGCCTGCCCAAACAGCACTCTGAGAGTGCTCAAACCGCACTCCTCCCTACTGCTCTGACCTCAGTGGAGAGTAGGGCTGAGGTGAAATAGGAAAAGGCTGCAGCTGGATGCTGCTACAGTGAAACAGTCAGCTTGTCACAGTTTGCTAACAATACTAATTCCGATAAATTAGATTTACATTCTGCATGAGGAACACAATGGCATTTACACATTTGTCCAAAATAAAGAAAAAGTGGAGAAGCCATATCATTCTGTGCTGAATGGGAATTGCTTCTCTTTTCATAAACAGAGAACCACGGATGTTGCCGTTGGTGGGGAGGCTTGCCTGCCTCAGTGATACAGATAGCCGTACCGTAGGTGCAACCACAACGGAGTGGTATCTGTTGAGAGGCCAGACAAACGTGTGGTTCCTGAAGAGGGGCAGCAGCCTTTTCAGTAGTTGCAGGGGCAACAGTTTGGATGATTGACTCATCTGGCCTTGTAGCACTAACCAAAACGGCCTTGCTGTGCTGGTACTGTGAACGGCTGAAAGCAATGGGAAGCTACAGCCGTAATTTTTCCTGAGGGCATGCAGCTTTACTGTATGGTTAAATGATGATGGCGTCCTCTTGGGTAAAATATTTCGGAGGTAAAATAGTCCCCCATTCATCTCTCTGGGCGGGGACAACTCAGGAGGACGTCGTATCAGGAGAAAGAAAACTGGCGTTCTACGGATTAAAGCAAGGAATGCCAGATCCCTTAATAGGGCAGGTAGGTTAAAAAATTTAAAAAGGGAAATGTATACATTAAAGTTAGATATAGAGGGAATTAGTGAAGTTTGGTGGCAGGAGGAACAAAACTTCTGGTCAGGGGAATACAGGGTTATCAATACAAAATCAAATAGAGGTAATGCAGGAGTAGGTCGAATAATGAATAAAAAAAATAGGAGTGCTGGTAAGCTACTACAAACAGCATAGTGAACACATTATAGTGACCAAGATAGACACGGAGCCCACACCTACCACAGTAGTACAAGTTTATTTGCCAACTAGCTCCACAGATGACGAAGAGATTGATGAAATGTATGATGAGATAAAAGAAATTACTGAAAATTATTCACATAGTGAAGGGAGACAAAAATTTAATACTCATGGGTGACTGGAATTCGATAGTAGGAAAAGGAAGAGAAGGAAATGTAGTAGATGAATATGGAATTGGGGTAAGAAATGAAAGAGGCAGCCGTCTGGTAGAACTTTGCACAGAGCATAACTTAATCATAGCTAACACTTGGTTCAAGAATCATAAAAGAAGGTTGTATACATGGAAGAATCCTGGAGGTACTAAAAGGTATCAGATAGATTATATAATGGTAAGACAGAGATTTAGGAACCAGGTTTTAAATTGTAAGACATTTCCAGGGGCAGATGTGGACTCTGACCACAATCTATTGATTATGAACTGTAGACTACAACTGAAAAATCTGTAAAAAAGTGGGAATTTAAGGAGCTGGATAAACTGACAGAACCAGAGGTTGTAGAGAGTTTCAGAGAGAGCATTAGGGAATGATTGACAGGAATGAGGGAAAGAGAGACAGTAGAAGAAGAATGGATAGCTTTGAGGGACGAAATTAGTGAAGGCAGCAGAGGATCGAATATGTAAAAAGATGAGGGCTGGCAGAAATCCTTGGATAACAGGAAAAATATTGAATTTAACTGATGAAAGGAGAAAATATAAAGATGCAGCAAATGGAGCAAACAAAAAGGAATACACACGTCTCAAAAATTAGATCAACAGGAAGTGCAAAATGGCGAAGCAAGGATGGCTAGAGGACAAATGTAAGGATGTAAAGGCTTATCTCACTGGGGGTAAGATAGATACTGCCTACAGGAAAATTAAAGAGACTTTTGGAGAAAAGAGAACCACTTGTATGAATATCAAGAGGTCACATGGATACCCAGTTCTAAGAAAAGAAGAGAAGAGAAAGCAAGAAGGTGGAAGGAGTATATAGAGACAAGGGCAATGTACTTGAAGACAATAGAACGAAAATGGAAGAGCACATAGATGAAGATGAAATGGGAGATATGATACTGCATGAAGAGTTTGACAGAGCACTGAAAGACCTAAGTCAAAACAAGGCCCCAAGAGTAGACAACATTCCATCAGCTACTGACACCCTTGGGAGAGCCTGCCCTGACAAAATTCTCCCGTCTGGTGAGCAAGATGTATGAGGCAGGCAAAATACCCTCATACTTCAAGAATAAATATAATAATTCCAATCCCAAAGAAAACAGGTGTTAACAGATGTGAAAATTACCGAACTATCAGTTTAATAAGTCACGGCTGCAAAATACTAAAGCAAATTCTTTACAGATGAATGGAAAAAACTGGTAGAAGCCGACACAGGGAAGATAAGTTTGGATTATGTAGAAATACTGGAACATGTAAGACAATATTGACGCTACAACTTATCTTAGAATCTAGATTAAGGAAAGGCAAACCTACGTTTCTAGCATTTGTAGATTTAGAGAAAGCTTTTGACAATGTTGACTGGAATACTCTCTTTCAAATTCTGAAGGTGGCAGGGGTAAAATACAGGGAGCAAAAGGCTATTTACAATTTGTACAGAAACCAGATGGCAGTCATAGGAGTCGAGGGGCATGAAAGGGAAGCAGTGGTTGGGAAGGGAGTGAGACAGGGTTGTAGCCTCTCCCCGATGTTATTCAATCTGTATATTGAGCAAGCAGTAAAGGAAACAAAAGAAAAATTTGGAGTAGGTATTAAAATCCATGGAGAAGAAATAAAAACTTTGAGGTTCGCCGATGACATTGTAATTCTGTGAGAGACAGCAAAGGACTTGGAAGAGCAGCTGAAGGGAATGGGACAGTGTCTTGAAAGGAGGATATAAGATGAACATCAACAAAAGCAAAATGAGGATAATGGAATGTAGTCGAATTAAGTCAGGTGATGCTGAGGGAATTAGGTTAGGAAATGAGACACTTAAAGTAGTAAAGGAGTTTTGCTATTTGGGGAGCAAAATAACTGATGATGGTCAATGTAGAGACTGGCAATGGCAAGGAAAGCGTTTCTAAAGAAGAGAAATTTGTTAACATCTAGTATAGATTTAAGTGTCAGGAAGTTGTTTCTGAAAGTATTTGTATGGATTGTAGCCATGTATGGAAGTGAAACATGGACGACAAATAGTTTGGACAAGAAGAGAATAGAAGCTTTTGAAATGTGGTGCTACAGAAGAATGCTGAAGATTAGATCGGTAGATCACATAACTAATGAGGAGGTATTGAGTAGAATTGGGGAGAAGAGGAGTTTGTGGCACAACTTGACAAGAAGGGACCAGTTGGTAGGACATGTTCTGAGGCATCAGGGGATCACAAATTTAGCATTGGAGGGCAGCGTGGAGGGTAAAAATCATAGAGGGAGACCAAGAGATGAATACATTACGCAGATTCAGAAGGATGTAGGTTGCAGTAAGTACTGGGAGATGAAGAAGCTTGTACAGGATAGAGTAGCATGGAGAGCTGCATCAAACTAGTCTCAGGACTGAAGACCACAACAACAACAACACATTTGTAACGAATTTCATTACCGAATCTATGTACTCTGATGGTGCAGTTAAAATACCTAACGCCTTGAAAAGGTGCCTACATGATGTCCTTGGGTGAACCCCACTAATTATTCTCACTGCTCTTTTTTGTGCAATCAATACTTGGTATCTAAGTGGTGAGTTAGCCCAGAAAACTATTCCATAAGACATTATTGAGTGGAAATATGCAAAGCGAGTTAGGAGGCTGTTCTGTTTATTACCAAGACTAGCGATAATACGAAGAATGAAAGAAGCTGAACTTAGTTGTTTGAGAAGCTTAGTAATATGCCTCTTCCAGATCAAGTTGTCATCAATGTGAACACCCAAAAATTTGGAGAAATCTACCCTGTTAACTGAGCCCTGTTCATATGCTACATCAATTGTCGGTATGACTCTATTCGGTGTACAGAACTGGATATAGTGAATTTTTTCAAAATTAAGGAGTGTCCATTTTCTGAGAATCACTTATTAATTCTTTGAAAGACATCCTTAACAATATCTTCAGCGGCTTTTTCTGGAATGGGATTTATCATAAGACTCATGTCATTTGCAAAAAGTACTAGTTCCATTGAATGTTAAGTGAGAGGTCATTCACATGAATAAGGAACAGCAAAGGACCCAAAATTGAACCCTGTGGGACTCCCTTTGTGATAACTCCCCATTCACTAGAATTTACCACCCTCCCAACATTATTTGTGCTATTCAGCACAACTTTTTGCTTTCTGTTCATTAAGTATGATTCAAACCAGTTGTATATATAGCCTTCAATTCCATAAAACCTGAGTTTTTCTAAGATTGTGACAAGATACACATAGTCAAATGCCTTGGAGAGATCACAAAAAAATACCAACTGGTGGTAATTTGTTATTTAGGGCTTGTACTGTTTGATGGGTAAATGTGTAGATAGCATTCTCAGTCGAGTAAACCTTCCGGAATCCGAACTGTGACATGCTGAGTAAATTATTTCCACTTAAATGTGAGACTACTCTTGAATACATAACTTTTCTGAATATTTTAGAAAATGAAGTCAGCAATGAGATTGGTCTTTAATTATCTAAGTCACTCTTGCCCCCTTTCTTATGAAGAGGTTTGACAATTGCATATTTCAATCTTTTCAAAATTCCCTATGACAGCGAAGCATTACAACATCGCTAAGGACTCCACTCATTAAATTAGAACAACACTTAAAAATTCTGTTAGACTCTCCATCAACACCACATGAGCTCCTGTTTTTCAGTACACTTATAAATCCCGTAATTTCAGTGGGGGATGTTGGCGCTATTTCTAAAGGCCTAAAGTCCTGGGGAATGACATTTTTAACATATTTTTTTGCTTCTCCAACTGAACCCCTGAACTCTATTTTTGTTGCTACATTCAGAAAGTGATTGTTAAAAATACTTTCAACTTGTGAATTATCACAAGAAGATATGTTTGTTAATATTGAGTATCAATTTAAGTGTCAGGAAGTCTTTTCTCGAAGTATTTGTGTGGAGTGTAGCCATGTATGGAAGCGATAAATAGTTTGGGCAAGAAGAAAATAGCAGCTTTCGAAATGTGATGTTACAGAAGAACGCTGAAGATTAGATGGCTAGATCACATAAGTAATGACAAGGTGCTGAATAGAATTGAGGAGAAGAGAAATTTGTGGCGCAACTTGACTAGAAGAGAGGATTGGTTGGTGGACATGTTCTGAGGCATCAAGGGATCACCAATTTAGTTTTGGAGGGCAGTGTGGAGGGTAAAAATCATAAAGGGAGACCAAGAGATGAATACACTAAGCAGATTCAGAAGGATGTAGGCTGCAGTACGTACTGGGAGATGAAGAAACTCGCACAGGATGGAGTAGCATGGAGAGCTGCAGCAGACCAGTTTCTGGACTGAAGAAAACAACAACAACAACAACAACAACAGTTTGAAGGGTGTGTGTAGTGCTTAATATGCCATCGTACTATTATGCGCTGGATATACATTCACTGAAACATCATTACAACATCAGCCACAAAGACGATATGATGCACATGTCTTCTGGAGTGAGAGTGAATGCTGGCTGGACTTATGGCAACCAATAGGTAAAAAAACCAAGTTAAGGGTAAACAGAGCAGTGACAAAATATTTTATGGTAACCATCATCAGTTAGTTGAAAGTTCAGTTCTTTTTTTTTTTTTGTGTGTGTGTGTGTGTGTGTGTGTGTGTGTATGTGTGTGTGTGTGTGTGTGTGTGTGTGTGTACACCTCTGCTGCTGCTTGGTGAATAGATTTTTTTATCAATCTATTTACGTTATATTGTCAATAATTTAACAAAGACTATTTCTATTAAAAAATCAGCTTCTTGGAGGCATGGTACATTTCCCAAAACTCAAGCCAGTCATTTGTGGACCAGACACGACTGACTATATGTCAATAAGTGATATTTCATCATTAGTTCTCACAAATTTTCCAAGACTTTGTACACTGAAGACCAATTCTAATTTATCTGACAGACTGTTCACACTTTTTGCTACTGATGTACCTCCTCATTATCTCCAAATTGAGCAGATAGATGTACAGTGTAGCAATTGATTGATTGATTTGTTTGTCTAATCTTGGCATTTACAAAACTGTTATAAAATGTTACCCCCAAGAGTATTAGCCTCAAGTGCACAGGCAAATCACTGAAATTTTTTCAATGTTTTGCAAACAATTTTTTTCTGTTAATAACTAATAAAGTCTCACCAATGTTCATGGTTAACAGATTTTAATCTGCGAAATTCCACAAGTTTGAATGTATCACAAGCCATAGTTCCAGACATATTACTTATTCCAAAATTGAATTTGAATAGTAAAGTTATAAAAATCACAAATATGTGTAAGTGAAATTTGTTATAGATCCGCTCACTATACAAGCACTGCCTCCTGTTCTTACTGAATTAACTAATAAAGCTACTGCTTTGATAGAAAAATAACAGGTTAGAAATAAACACTAGTGATAAAATCCTGCTTCTAAAGGTATGCTGCATTATTCACCTTTCAACAGCACTCACACTGTGTTGCAAACAAATCTTCCAAGTATCTCATACATGCAGTTTATTATATGCATTCACACATATACCCGCTCAGAATACTGCAGTAGTGGGGGAAGCCAGGGTGTTGCGCAGATACAGCTGGACTTGCGGGGTGCGAGTGCACTCTGGAAGCGCAAATCTTGGCCAGGCCTGACAGAGACTGATAGAGCTGAATGAACCAATGCAGCATAAGATGGCAGATACAGGTAATAGTAAGGGAAAAGCAGGGTGTGAATTGTCAAGGATACGAGTTTTCCTATGACATGTCTTACAACTGACTGCTTGTTATTAATCAGAGAAAACCCTTTTTTTGTACTTATAAAACCTTACAACTTCATAAAAAGACATACTGCTGTCCACTACAACCTTCACATAAAAATATTTAATTGCCAGACCAGTATTTGAGCATATAGCCAACCACCAGTGGCATCTGATTCAGACTACAAAAACATAAATGTATACATATCAATCTTTGAACATAAGAACCATTTAGATATTATAGTAGAAATATAATTTAAAAACAAAGATGATGTGACTTACCAAACAAAAGCGCTGGCAGGTTGATACACACACAAACAAACACAAACATACACACAAAATTCAAGCTTTCGCAACCAACGGTTGCTTCATCACGAAAGAGGGAAGGAGAGGGAAAGACGAAAGGATGTGGGTTTTAAGGGAGAGGGTAAGGAGTCATTCCAATCCCGGGAGTGGAAAGACTTACCTTAGGAGGAAAAAAGGATAGGTATACACTTGCACACACACCCATATCCAACCGCACATACACAGACACAAGCAGACATTTGTAAAGGCAAAGAGTTTGGGCAGAGATGTCAGTCGAGGCGGAAGTACAGAGGCAAAGATGTTCTTGAATGACAGGCTAGGTATGAGCGGCAGCAACTTGAAATTAGAGGAGGTTGAGGCTTGGCGGGTAACGAGAAGAGAGGATATACTGAAGGGCAAGTTCCCATCTCCGGAGTTCTGACAGGTTGGTGTTAGTAGGAAGTATTCAGATAACCTGGGCTGTGTAACACTGTGCCAAGATGTGCTGGCCATGAACCAAGGCATGTTTAGCCACAGGGTGATCCTCATTACCAACAAACACTGTCTGCCTGTGTCCATTCATGCGAATGGACAGTTTGTTACTGGTCATTCCCACATAGAAAGCTTCACAGTGTAGGCAAGTCAGTTGGTAAATCATGTGGGTGCTTTCACACTTTGCTCTGCCTTTGATTATGTACACCTTCCGGGTTACAGGACTGGAGTAGGTGGTGGTGGTGGTGGTGGTGGTGGTGGTGGTGGGAGGGTGCATGGGACAGGTTTTACACCGGGGGCGGTTACAAGGATAGGAGCCAGAGGGTAGGGAAGGTGGTTTGGGGATTTCATAGGGATGAACTAAGAGGTTATGAAGGTTAGGTGGATGGCGGAAAGACACTCTTGGTGGAGTGGGGAGGATTTCATGAAGGATGGATCTCATTTCAGGGCAGGATTTGAGGAAGTCTTATCCCTACTGGAGAGCCACATTCAGAGTCTGATCTAGTCCCGGAAAGTATCCTGTCACAAGTGGGGCACTTTTGGGGTTCTTCTGTGTGAGGTTCTGGGTTTGAGGGGATGAGGAAGTGGCTCTGGTTATTTGCTTCTGTACCAGGTCGAGAGGGTAGTTGCGGGATGGGAAAGCTGTCTTCAGGTTGTTGGTGTAATGGTTCAGGGAGCAGATTCGTTTGCCACGAAGACCTAGGCTGTAGGGAAGGGATCGTTTGATGTGGAATGGGTGGCAGCTGTCATAATGGAGGTACTGTTGCTTGTTGGTGGGTTTGGTGGGGACGGACGTGTGAAGCTGGCCATTGGACAGATGGAGGTCAATGTCAAGGAAAGTGGCATGGGATTTGGAGTAGGACCAAGTGAATCTGATGGAACCACAGGAGTTGAGGTTGGAGAGGAAATTCTGGAGTTCTTCCTCACTGTCCCTTTCTGCTCCCGGGATTGGAATGACTCCTTACCCTCTCTCTTAAAACCCACATTCTTTCGTCTTTCCCTCTCCTTCCCTCTTTCCTGATGAAGCAACCGTTGGTTGCGAAAGCTTGAATTTTGTGTGTATGTTTGTGTTTGTTTGTGTGTCTATCAAACCACCAGCGCTTTTGTTTGGTAAGTCACATCATCTTTGTTTTTAAATATATTTTTCCATGTGGAATGTTTCCCTCTATTATATTCACATCATTAATTTGAATCCAACAATTACGTTTGTTATTGTCACTGTTGCATTTCGAAATCTTTTCTGTCATATTATTTTCTCTTTCTGTTTTTGCAAGTAGTTTCACTTTGTATTCACTTTCTCCTTTTTACCGTAATCTACCATACAATTTTATCCCGCCTATACTCAATAATACGTAACCCACTTCCAAATTATAACCAAAAAATTTTTTTCCGCTTTCAACACTACCGCTGCCATAAAATCCACCGTTTCCAGTTCACAAACAGTTCCTTTCACCTATTAAACAACCATTTCAGCTAGTTCTAATAACTTTCGCTTTATTTCCATTTCCGTTTTCCCCACATCACTGATCATTTTTAGCCACTTCCCACAGGTTTTAACGTCATTATTTCTTCGTCAGACAATTGTTAGCCTCATTTTCATAATCTGCCACCCCAAAACCACTCCTTTTAACACATTTACACGCAGTTTTTTCGAAATTTTCCCGAATTTCTCCACCCTTTAACGTGTTTTGGCGGCAACACAACCACCTAACCTTTGTGCACATCGTTGTTTACCAACCCAAGTTCACCACAGGATCAACATAGCTCAGCTTTAACCAACACTTTTTCGCCTTTTTTCACACCAGATCTCCAGTTGCTTTCTAGTTCACCTTTATCTCTCCCCATATATTCTTATTTTAATTTTCATTTCAGCCTCATGTTACACTTTCTACCTTCTAATACCATGTCACCCTCACAACATCCCCACAACGACCCCATTAAGTTTTATTTACATTCCCTCCGCAAACATGCCTTCGCCCTAGCCAGATTACGCTCCCATATTTTATTTTCTCAGGCTTGTCTGACATTTGGCATTACCCCCAAAGGCCTCACACTTAAAGTTCCCATCTTTGGCTGTAACCCTTCTTTCCGTCAGTCCCTATACCAGTTCCAAACCGAACAATCCATTCCCGTCACCCACCTAATCCTTCACCTATACATCAACTCAGCCAATGAACACACCCGTTAACTCCTATCCTTAATAAAAGTCCTCAATCTTTCCTCTCCCACATCCACACCGGCTGTTCAGAGCATCCTCCTACAGGCCAACCGCAAATTAGAACAGCATGCCACCCTCCACCTCAAAAAACTATCCAATCTCCTGGTTTCCCACCCCCGGAAAGGCAACTCACTCACCCTTCACAACCTTTCCAGCAAACCTCAACCTCCTCATTGCACACAGACCCAGTCTCTCCCATCTACTCAATCTCCCACTTCCAGCTCAACTCCCCCCAAAACCTCAAAATTCTAATCAACACAATCTGGAACCACAACACCCTAATTCAGTAGTTAACCTTTCCTCCAAACCTCTCTCCCAATCCGAAACCCCTGTCCTATCCAAAGGCCCCACCTTCAGCCCCACTCCCAGATTCAACCAAACAGCCCTCGTCAAAGATTTACTGTCCTACACTCGTACTCTCTGCTGGGAATATCACTTTGCCACCAAGAAAAATGATCCTAATCCTACTCCTAATGATCCCTGCCTGGAACAGTTCCATCCTCAGTCGCAGTGGGTCCCACCTCCTCTTCCTCAAAATCACCCTCTCCAAACCTTCCAGGAATTTCTGACTTCCAGCCTTGCCTCTCAATCCTTCTTAAAAAACCTTAATCCTACTCCCAACATCACCACTGCTGAAGCCCAGGCTATCCGTGATCTGAAGGCTGATCGATCCATCGTCATTCTTCCGGCGGACAAGGGTTCTACGACCGTGGTACTTGTTCGTCGGGAGTGTTGTTGTTGTTTTTTTTTCTTTTTTCTTTTTTTTTTTTTTGGCGCAAAACTGCTATGGTCATTAGCGCCCGGTCTGTGACTTAGGAAACGGTAAAAAACGAAAATGGAAACCAGCAGCAATGGGAACGAAACTCAAAAAATTGGAGAAACTAAAAACAGAAGGAAAGCTTAAAAAACCCCTATAGAAGGGGGGTTGGTTGTCCCCAAAAAGAGCTTCAAATGACTGACGTCATCTCACTGGTACTAATAAACTCGAGAACGCGATCGGCCGAGTGCGTGTCATCTGCTAAAATGGACGATATATCAGGCGACAGCTGTAGACGAGCACGTAACCGAGTAAAATAGGGGCACTCAATTAAAAGGTGTCTTACCGTCCACAGCTGAGAGCAGTGGGGACAGAGTGGGGGAGGACTGCCGCTTAAAAGATGTTGATGGCTATCCGAAGTCTAGTTAAAATTACCTCCTCCCGACGACGCGTTCGGTAGGAAGAGGTCCAAGCACAGGGAAGAGCTTTCACGTCCCGCAATTTATTATGGAGAAGTGTCGACCAATGTGCATGCCATAAAAGAACAACACGACGACATAAAACGCTCCGTAGATCGGCGAAGGGAATCGATCGAATAGCTGGCCGAAGAAGAGAGACTGCAGCCTTGGCTGCTATATCGGCCGCCTCATTTCCACAGATACCAACGTGTCCTGGGAGCCAGAGGAACGCCACCGAGATGCCACCCAAATGGAGCAAGCGTAGGCAGTCCTGAATCCGGTGGACCAGAGGGTGGACAGGGTAGAGAGCTTGGAGACTGAGGAGAGAGATGAGAGAATCTAAACAGATAACATACTGTAGCTGCTGATGGCGGCGGATGTATTGGACAGCCTGGAGAACAGCGTAAAGCTCTGCAGTATAAACCGAACACTGGTCGGGAAGCTGAAATCGATTTGGGGTGTCACCAACAATATAGGCACTCCCTGCACCTAACGATGTTTTTGAGCCATCAGTGTAAATAAATGTGGCTTCCTTCATTTGTGCACATTGAACAGCAAATGCCCGATGATAAACAAGTGAAGGGGTACCATCCTTGGGAAATTGACTAAGGTCATGGAGTAGGCAGGTCCGGGGACGGAGCCAAGGCGGTGATGTACCCCAAGTTGTCAAGAAGGTTTTAGGAAAGCGGAATGAAAGAGAATGGAGCAGTTGACGGAAGCGGACTCCCAGTGGTAGTAGGGAGGAAGGGCGGCCAGCATACCCTACATCCAAGGAGGCGTCGAAAAAAATGTCATGGGACGGATTAGCAGGCATGGAAGACAGATGGCTAGCATAACGACACAGAAGGACTGCCCGCCAATTGGACAGCGGAGGTTCAGCAGTCTCAGCATAAAGGCTTTCCACAGGGCTGGTGTAAAAAGCTCCAGACACTAAACGTAATCCACAGTGGTGGATAGAGTCGAGACGCCAAAGAATAGACGGCCGAGCAGAGGAGTAAACTATGCTTCCATAGTCCAATTTCGAGCGCACTAAGGTGTGATAGAGGCAGAGAAGGACCACTCAGTCCACTCCCCAGGAGGTACCATTCAGGACACGGAGGGTGTTGAGAGATCGCAGACAGCGAGCCGAAAGATACGAAATGTGGGAGGACCAGCACAGTTTTCTGTCAAACATAAGACCCAAGAATTTAGCGACGTCCGAAAACGGAAGGTTGACAGGTCCTAGATGTAAGGAGGGTGGAAGAAACTCCTTACGATGCCAAAAATTAACACAAACAGTCTTACTGGGAGAAAAGCGGAAGCTGGTTTCGATGCTCCAAGAGTGGAGGCGATGGAGACATCCTTGAAGACGTCGTTCAACAAGGCTGGTCCGTTGAGAGCTGTAGTAGATCACAAAATCGTCCACAAAGAGGGAGCCTGAGACATCGGGAAGGAGACAGTCCATAATGGGATTTATGGCAATGGCAAACAGTACAACACTTAGCACGGAGCCCTGGGGTACCCCGTTTTCTTGGGAGAAGGTACGGGAGAGAGTAGTGTTCACCCGCACTTTAAATGTGCGCTCTGCCACAAATTCGCGAAGAAAAATGGGCAACCGACTGCGAAAGCCCCAAGAGAACAGTGTGCGGAGGATGCCTGTCCTCCAACAGGTATCGTATGCTCTCTCCAGATCAAAAAATATCGCTACAGTTTGGTGTTTCCGGAGAAAATTGTTCATGATATAAGTGGAGAGAGCAACAAGATGGTCAACTGCAGAACAATGCTTTCAGAAACCGCATTGGGCAGGTGTTAAAAGACTGCGGGACTCCAGCCACCAAGCTAAACGGCAATTCACCATACGCTCCAAAACCTTACATACACTACTCGTGAGAGAAATGGGGCGATAGCTAGAGGGGAGATGTTTGTCCTTTCCAGGCTTCGGAACAGGAACGATGATAGCTTCCCGCCATCGTCTGGGAAAAGTACTGTTGGTTCAAATTCGATTATAAAGACGAAGGAGGTAACGCAGACTATGGGTTGATAAGTGCAGCAACATTTGGATGTGGATACCATCCGGTCCTGGGGCAGAGGAGCGAGAAGAAGAGAGTGCATGTTGGAGTTCCCGCATGGAGAAAACAGTATTATAGCTTTCGCGATTTTGAGAGGAGAAAGCAAGAGGTTGCACTTCCGCTGCACGTTTCTTCAGGAGAAACGCTGGCGGGTAATTTGAAGGGCTCGAAATCTCAGCAAAATGTTGACCCAATGAGTTAGAAATTGCGACGGGGTCCACTAATGTATCATGCGCGACAGTGAGCCCAGAGACCGGGGAGAAACTAGGCGCGCCTGATAACCGTCAAATCCGGCTCCAAACTTCCAAGGAGGGAGTGAAGGTGTTAAATGAGCTAGTAAAGAATTTCCAGCTTGCCTTCTTGCTATCGCAGATGACGCGATGGCATCGCGCACGGAACTGCTTATAGCGGATACAGTTGGCCAAAGTAGGATGGTGGCGGAAAACGCGAATAGCACATCGCCGCTCACGTATTGCGTCACGGCATGCCTCATTCCACCAAGGAACTGGGGGGCGCCAGGGCAATTCGGAGGTGCGTGGTATTGAACGTTCCGCAGCTGTAAGAATAATGTCTGTAATATGTGTGACCTCATTGTTGACGCTAGGAAAGTGACGATCATCGAATGTAGCTAGAGACGAAAAAAGTGTCCAATTGGCTTGGGCAAACTTCCAGCATAGCGGGCGCATATATGGCAGTTGAGGCTGCAGTCTAAGGACACATGGAAAGTGGTCACTCGAGTGTGTTTCATCAAGGGCGAACCATTCGAAGCGCCGAGCTAGCGGAACAGTACCGACCGAAAGGTCCAAATGAGAGAAATTTGTCGTGGAGGCAGACACAAATGTAGGGTCCCCAGTGTTGAGGCAAACTAGATCCGCTTGATGGAAGATGTCTAGCAATAGTGAGCCACGCGGACAAGGATGTGGAGATCCCCAGAGCGGGTAGTGGGCATTGAAGTCCCCAACCACCAAATAGGGGGGTGGAAGCTGACCAAGAAGATGAAGGAGATCAGCACGTGCCATTGGTGTGGACGATGGAATGTATACAGTACAAAGAGAAAAGGTGTATCCAGAAAGGGAAAGATGGACAGCGACTGCTTGGAAGGAAATATTTAAGTGGATTGGGTGATAATGGAGAGTATCATGGAGAAGAATCATAAGTCCTCCATGTGCTGGAGTGCCTTCAACAGAGGGGAGATCAAATTGGATGGACTGAAAATGGGGAGAACAAAGTGGTCATGGGGACACAGCTTTGTTTCCTGAAGACAGAAGATGACCGGCAAGTAGGATCGTAAGAGGATCGACAATTTATTCCGATTGGCTCGAATGCCGCGGATATTCCAGTGGATAATGGGCATAGGGTGAACAGAAAATGGAGGAATGTGACCAAGGTTGCCGTCAACTCAACGACTGCTCAGAGCTTGCGACCGACAGCATGGAATGGCATTCAGCCGAAGGTAGAAGATGCTGATCCATAGGTTGTTCAGGAGCAGCTCCTGCCACCAGCGATTGGCCAATTGATCGGCCGCCAGCAGTGCGCCTCGGCGACACAGAAGACGGCCGAGGGCGATTACCGCCAGGTGGTGCTGTAGATGAAACATGGCTTGGCAGAGAAGGAGAGGAACTGGGTTTCTTATTAGCCTTCTTGGAAACATGATGTTTAGATGGAGGAGGAACCGATGGTTGTGAAGTTGGGGTACATAAAAAATCTTCACGAGTATGCTCTTTTTTTGAAGTCTTGGTGGCTGACTTTTGGGCTCGAGATTTAGCAGAACCCGATGAAGGGTGAGCCATAGAGTGAGCAGGCAAAAGTGGGGAGGTTGAACGGGCGATCTTTGCGCTGGACGATCTGACGACCGTGGCACTAAAGGTGAGATCACAAGTCTGCGTGGCCGCCTCCTTTGTTGGCCGAGGAGAGGCAAGGACAGTGCTGTATTTTTCTGTCTGAGGCACAGTGGGTTTTTGACTGGCGAATAATTTTTGAGCAGCAAAGGTCGACACCTTTTCCTTCACTCTGATTTCTTGAATGAGCTTTTCGTCTTTAAAAATGGGGCAATCTCGAGAGGAAGCAGCATGGTCACCCATACAGTTGATGCAATGAGGGGATGGAGGTGGACAAGCACCCTCATGGGCATCCTTGCCACACACAACACATTTCGCCGGATAGGAACAGGACTGGCTGGTGTGATTGTGAGGTGTCACCGCCAGACACCACACTTGCTAGGTGGTAGCTTAAATCGGCCGCGGTCCAATTAGTACATGTCGGACCCGCGTGTCGCCACTGTGTGATCGCAGACCTAGCGCCACCACAAGGCAGGTCTGGAGATACGGACTAGAACTCGCCCCAGTTGTACGACGACATTGCTAGCGACAATACGGACGAAGCCTTCCTCTAATTTGCCGAGAGACAGTTAGAATAGCCTTCTGCTAAGTCCATGGCTACGACCTAGCAAGGCACCAATTGTAACAGTGCATGTATCTTACGAGTCGCATTTGTATAGTCAAGAGAGATGTATCACAAGTCCCAGACATTAAAGTTAAATATAAAGCAGCTACGTACTTTTCTTGCTACCATTCAATAGTTATCCTGTTCCAGAATTCACGCCCGTCTGCGTTAGATAGCGTGCCTATCGGCCCCCTCAAAATAACACTGTGTCGGCACTTCTGTCGACACATCATTTGGCGACAATTTAAAGTGTTCTTTCTGATTGCTTACATTTACTTGTGTCATGGCTTCGCCAGATGTACTGTCCGAATTTTATCGCTTGCAGAATCAGCAGACCCAAGCGTTATTGGATGCTCTTGGACAGCTCGTCCAGGGTCAACGTGCGCTGCACACCGATGCGGCCGCACATGTTCAAAGTGTTTGCCAGAAAAAGCTCAGATCAGACAATCACAATCATTCCAGGCCCTTTGCTTCGCGCCGGACTCGAACCAAGGACACTCAGGCTCGTGGACCTTCGCCCATGGACATTCATGTCGTTAATTCCACTTCGTCCAGTGACACTTTCTCTAACAGTGACTGTGTTCGTCCCACAAAAACTGTGCGTCGACGTCACCGGAAATCACGTCAATTAGCAAGTGATTCTGTACCAGTGTCTGTTCAAATTGCACAAAACAGTCGCTCTTATCATCAGCAGGACAATAAACTTTTTGTGGACTTAGACTTTGAAGGCAAAGTGATACCATTCCAGCTCGATACCGGAGCTGCAGTTTCATTGCTCAATCACGACACGTACAAACAACTGGGCGCACCTCCGTTGCGTGCCGCAAATGTTAAGCTAACCACATATTCCGGACAGAAAATTCCTGTGTTAGGACAGTGCAGCCTTCTTGCATGGCGTGTGCCGAACAACAATCCGCACCGCCGCGGAAAGTCTTTGCATGGCCAAAAGCCACTTCCCCTTGGCAACGCTTGCACATTGATTTTGCTGGTCCGTTCTGGAATGCTCGATGGTTGATTCTGGTAGATGCCTTCAGTAATTTTCCTTTTGTTGTCAGGATGTCTTCCACGACGTCCTCCGCCACCATCCAAGCGTTGTCTGGTATCTTTTGCATTGAAGGTCTTCCGCAGACTATTGTTTCCGACAATGGCCCACAATTCATGTCCGCAGAATTTCAGTCATTCTGCCAGGCCAATGGTATTCAACATCTGACATCCGCGCCGTTTTCGCCTCAGTCAAACGGTGCCGCTGAACGATTGGTCCGGACTTTCAAGTCACAGATGTTGAAATTGAAAGAGTCGCATTCTCGGGAGGACGCATTGTTGCTCTTTTTGTCTTCGTATCGCTCTCAGCCCCGAGAGGGTCGCTCGCCGGCTGAGTTGCTCCACAGTCGTCCTCATCGCACCTTGATGTCTTTGCTGCATCCGCCGCATCAGGTTCCTGTGCAGCGGCAGGCTCCTGCTTTTGCTCCAGGCGACGTTGTATTTTATCGCAACTATCGAGGTTCACGGCGTTGGCTCGCAGGGCGCATTCTTCGCTGCCTCGGCCGCGCGATGTATTTGGTTTTGGGGGCCTCTGGTGAGGTGCGTCGGCATCTCAATCAGCTGTGCCTCTGTCGTCGCACGGGTTCTGCCGCTCCCTGTCTGCTTTCAGCGACGGTGCCGTCCGGTCAGCGCCCTGGGGACCGATCTACAGGCTCGCCTCATCCCCAGGTGTTACCGACGATGCCTTCCATTTTGCCCCATGGCGACGCGCCGCCGCAGCAGCCGCCGCCGCCGCCGCCTGTTCTCCCGCCGGCGCAGCCCGCATTCGACGCTTCGCTGCAGCCGCCAAGCGCCTCCCAGGGTCACGCGCCGCCGATCGCTTCCCATGACCAGCTGTCCTCCGCAATGGAACTCCCGTCCGCTCCGGACCACATGACGTCATCGCGCATCGGCTACCCCGACGCAATGGAGGTCGACCCATCGACCCCTCCTGTCTCTTTACGGGCGCATACACCGCATGTTGACGTGCACCCTGGACTAGGTTTTCAGGCGTTTCCTAGCTCCCCTCAGACCGAATGGCCGGGTGCGGGTGGCACAGCCTCGCCTGTTGTTAGGCTCCCCACCTCATCGCATACGTCAACATGGGGTCCTCCCCACGGCGGGCGGAAGCCTTATAACACGACCGTTCGCCGATTTGCGGGGGAGGAATGAGGTGTCACCGCCAGACACCACACTTGCTAGGTGGTAGCTTAAATCGGCCGCGGTCCAATTAGTACATGTCGGACCCGCGTGTCGCCACTGTGTGATCGCAGACCTAGCGCCACCACAAGGCAGGTCTGGAGATACGGACTAGAACTCGCCCCAGTTGTACGACGACATTGCTAGCGACAATACGGATGAAGCCTTCCTCTAATTTGCCGAGAGACAGTTAGAATAGCCTTCTGCTAAGTCCATGGCTATGACCTAGCAAGGCGCCAATTGTAACAGTGCATGTATCTTACGAGTAGCATTTGTATAGTCAAGAGAGATGTATCACAAGTCCCAGACATTAAAGTTAAGTATAAAGCAGCTACGTACTTTTCTTGCTACCATTCAATAGTTATCCTGTTCCAGACTTGACGCCCGTCGGCGTGTGTGTACGCGTGCCTTTCTTTCGGCTACTACCGTGTGGCGTAACAGTCTTGTTACGTCACTACAGACTGAACCGCTGACACCGATAGCAACGTGTAGGGTTTGGGATGTAAGGGCGAACGGAAATTATCTCATAGCCTGCTTTGATTTTCGATGGGAGTTGAACTTTGTCAAATGTCGAGAAGACAGTACGGGTTGGAATGAAGTTCGTGTCAACCCTTTTCATGACTCTATGAACAGCCGTTACGCCCTGGTCAGACAGGTAGTGTTGAATTTTCTTGTCGGACAATCCGCCGAGGGAGTGTGTATAAACGACCCTATGTGATGAATTTAAAGTACAGTGCGGTTCCACCCAGACAGGGAAGGTGTGTAGCATTGAAGAACGCAGCAATTTTAGTGCCTGGAGGCCACTGACTGTTCCTAACCACAAGGTGCCATTTCGTAATCTGGAACAAGACTTTACAGGACCTGCAATTGCGTCGACACCTTTCTGAATAATGAAAGGGTTGACCGTGGAGAAGTCGTGACCTTCGTCAGACCGAGAAACAACAAGGAACTGTGGCAACGATGGGAGGACTGTCTGTGGCTGAGACTCATTGAACTTACGCTTGTGAGCAGACATAGTAGAAGAAGAGGAAACCATTGCAAAAGTATCCCCCATGAGTACCGGCGTCTCCGATGGCGTGCTCCTTCCTTGTGGGGGCCCTCTCTGAGGGCACTCCTGCCTTAGGTGATTGTTCACATCTCAGGTCACACCTCCCGAGAAACAGACGGAGGGACCAATCGGCACTTTCGGAAGGTATCAGCTCGGGTAATCACCCCTCCCTGGGCCTGGCCGTTACCAAGGAGTACGTACGTGTCCTACCTGTCTACCCGGGGCGGGGAATTAGGCGTTACCCCGTCACCGGCTATGCGTGGGTCGGCCTTCAGACGCGCACAGGGAGGAAAAAAGGGAAAGGGAAAAAACAAAGGGAAAGGAAGGAAGAGAGGTCTCAAACGCCGCAGCGGAGAAAAGGGAAAAGAGAAGAGGTGAGGAAAAGAGAAGGACAAAGGAAGGATGAAGATATACAAGCAAGGAAGGCGAAGAATGCGGTACATTTACAAGTGTCCGTCTCCGGACGTAGGCACAAACCATACTCCCAGAGGGGGAGAAAGGGAAGGGAAGGAAAGAGCCAGAAGGGGTGGGGGGGGGGGGGGGGGTGGGTGAAGATGGGGGATGGGGAAGGATGCGGAAAAGGAAGGTATGCAGCCCGGAAAGGAAACAAGGCCACATTAGCTCGAGGTCCCGCGCTCGTTACGCACGTATCCACAAAAGAGTTGTGGACCCCCTGGGGGCTTCGGAAGTGAGTGGCTTCAGACAACACTAAATACAAAGTATGCCAAGGTAATCCAATTCCTAATGTCCAGGCAGAGCTTCAAGGAATCCTCAGAACCTTAGGCCCCCTACAAAACCTTTCACCTGACTCCATCAACCTCCTGACCCCACCAACACCCCGCAACCCTACCTTCTACCTTCTTCCTAAAATTCACAAACCCAATCATCCCGGCCGCCCCATTGTAGCTGCTTACCAAGCCTCCACAGAACGTATCTCTGCCTACGTAGATCAACACCTTCAACCCATTACATGCAGTCTCCCATCTTTCATCAAAGACACCAACCACTTTCTCGCACGCCTGGAATCCTTACCCAATCTGTTACCCATGGAAACCATCCTTGTAACCATTGATGCCACTTCCTTATACACAAATATTCCGCACGTCCAGGGCCTCGCTGCGATGGAGCACTTCCTTTCACGCCGATCACCTGCCACCCTACCTAAAACCTCTTTCCTCATTACCTTAGCCAGCTTCATCCTGACCCACAACTTCTTCACTTTCGAAGGCCGGACATACCAACAATTAAAGGGAACAGCCATGGGTACCAGGATGGCCCCCTCATACGCCAACCTATTTATGAGTTTCTTAGAGAAAGCCTTCTTGGTTATCCAGGCCTGCCAACCCAAAGTTTGGTACAGATTTATTGATGACATCTTCATGATCTGGACTCACAGTGAGGAAGAACTCCAGAATTTCCTCTCCAACCTCAACTCCTGTGGTTCCATCAGATTCACCTGGTCCTACTCCAAATCCCATGCCACTTTCCTTGACGTTGACCTCCATCTGTCCAATGGACAGCTTCCCACGTCCATCCACACCAAATACACCAACCTCCATTATGACAGCTGCCACCCATTCCACATCAAACGGTCCCTTCCCTACAGCCTAGGTCTTCGTGGAAAACGAATCTGCTCCCTGAACCATTACACCAACAACCTGAAAACAGCTTTCGCGTCCCGCAACTACCCTCCTGACCTGGTACAGAAGCAAATAACCAGAGCCGCTTCCTCATCCCCTCAAACCCAAAACCTCCCACAGAAGAACCCCAAAAGTGCCCCACTTGTGACAGGATACTTTCCGGGACTGGATCAGACTCTGAATGTGGCTCTCCAGCAGGGATACGACTTCCTCAAATCCTGCCCTGAAATGAGATCCATCCTTCATGAAATCCTCCCCACTCCACCAAGAATGTCTTTCCGCCATCCACCTAACCTTCGCAACCTCTTAGTTCATCCCTATGAAATCCCCAAACCACCTTCGCTACCCTCTGGCTCCTACCCTTGTAACCGCCCCCAGTGTAAAACCTGTCCCATACACCCTCCCACCACCACCACCACCACCACCACCACCACCTACTCCAGTCCTGTAACCCGGAAGGTGTACACGATCAAAGGCAGAGCCACGTGTGAAAGCACCAACTGACTTGCCCACACTGTGAAGCTTTCTATGTGGGAATGACCAGTAACAAACTGTCCATTCGCATGAATGGACACAGGCAGACAGTGTTTGTTGGTAATGAGGATCACCCTGTGGCTAAACATGCTTGGTGCACGGCCAGCACGTCTTGGCACAGTGTTACATCGTCTGGGTTATCTGGATACTTCCCACTAACACCAACCTGTCAGAACTCCAGAGATGGGAACTTGCCCTTCAGTATATCCTCTCTTCTCGTTACCCGCCAGGCCTCAACCTCCGCTAATTTCAAGTTGCCACCGTTCATAATTAGCCTGTCATTCAAGAACATCTTTTCCTCTGTACTTCCGCCTCGACCGACATCTCTGCCCAAACTCTTTGCCTTTACAAATGCCTGCTTGTGTCTGTGTATGTGCAGAAGGGTGTGTGTGTGTGTGTGTGTGTGTGTGTGTGTGTGTGTGTGTGTGTGTGTGGGAGCGAGTATACCTGTCCTTTTTTCCCCCTAGGGTAAGCCTTTCCGCTCCCGGGATTGGAATGACTCCTTACCCTCTCCCTTAACACCCACATCCTTTTGTCTTTTCCTCTCCTTCCCTCTTTCCTGATGCAACTGTTGGTTGCGAAATCTTGAATTTTGTGTGTATGTTTGTGTTTGTCTGTGTGTCTATCAACCTGCCAGCGCTTTTGTTTGGTAAGTCACATCATCTTTGTTTTTAAATATATTTTTCCCACGTGGAATGTTTCCCTCTACTATATACAGTAGAAATATAATAATACTCACATGTTGTGTGTATCTTAATCATGTTAAAACTGAGTAGATCTAAAGAAACTCCATGGATATTTGAAGTGTAATTATAATCAAGTATATGTTATCATCATAGGGTCCATTATCTGTCTTATCTGTGTGGTACACAAGTTGTTACTTAAATGTGTTATAGTTGTCAAATGCTGAACCATCACAATTCTTGGTTGTGTTGGACACACTTGTAACTAGTGGTCAGGCCATAGAGGCTAATATAAAAGGACTCTTAATACCTCAGATATCATATTTAAATGCATCTGTAACATGCACTTACTGTGTACAGGGTGACCATCTGAAGAGTCATCAGCTGAATTTTCTATAGTATTTTGGAAGATATTTGCTATTTCATTTTGCAGTGTGTAGCTGGAATCAGCTCAAACAAATACTACTCATCATGTCTTTCATCCAAGATTCAAAAACTGGCATCATCTGTGGGAAACCATCCTTTCAAGCAGCTTACAGAGTATGTAGTCAGACTAATCAGTCGGTAACTGTTTAGAGATGTTGAGTTCTTGCCTGGCTTAAGGATTGGGACAATTATGCTATCTCTCCATCATGAAGGGATGGCACCTTAGAGGCAAAGACAGTTGAAAACCCAGAGGAGATGTTGCCTTTGGGGAATATTTAGGTGATAGATCATCTGGCTGCATTGAATGAGACTGAAGTTGCCAGTCAGTGAAGGGTTCATTACAGGATTTAACTTGGTGGGGTGAGTGAAACATACAGGGATGCCTTCAACTTAGGAAGAGGACACCGATGCTTTCACAGAGTGGGTCACAAGGTGTTCTGCAAGAACTGATGAACTGGTAAAAAAAACCAACTTGTAGAACAAGACCCAGTACAGCTGACGGTTGTCGGTGGCCTGTAAGACCACAGAGCTTGGCTCACACCTGAGATGAAGAGAAATATGTCCCCAGGGAGGAGACATAGCACTGCCAGTGTTCCTTCTTACTGTGGGTGTGACCTTTAGCAAGAAGTCACTTAAAAATGATCAAGTTGGTTGGCAAGGAGTGTCATTTGAACCATTGCAGGGCTCACTGGCAATCTTATACAGCTATTACAATGTCTTTAATCCACCGCAGCATCGACTGATGGCAGACGGAAGCTATAGAAAGAGCAATGGCAGTTCCAGCAGTGTGAATGATTGCATCTGAGATGCCTCGCACAACCTCATCAGTACTATCCAACAGAGAGGCAGCAAATGTAACATGTAACAGCAGAGGCATACAAAGGCCTGATGTGAAGAGTGTGTGTGTGTGTGTGGGGGGGGGGGGGAGGGTGGCAAGGAAACAATAGGCAATAGGGTCGCCTGAAAGAGGTCACTGTCGCAAAGGTCACTGTGTAGCGACCAATGTAGCAAAGCCACAAGATTAGCGGAAGAGATCATTAGATCGAAAGCCAAAAAGGTGGCACTGAAGTGGGTTGGAGAACCATTGTTGAGGTGGCATGGATCACAGTCTATGACAAGTTCATCAATTAGAAGGTTCCTACCAAATGAAGTGGTACTCCCCTACAGGGGGTGGTGTGTATTAAGTCCCCAAGCAGGAACAAAGGGAGAGGAGGGGGGAGGGGAGGGATTGTTGGGTTAATGTGATCGATTCAACGTAATTAAGTGGCCTGTCTGGAGGTATGTAATCACTGCAAACGGTAATCACTGAGGTTACGTGCACCTGCACAGCTATTGCCTCCAACGAGGTATGAAAGGGACTCCATTCACTGATGACATCTGAAAAAACCAAACTACAGACCCTTCAGATGCCCACCCGGGACCAGCATAGTTCCAGCACAACACACAATAACCATGGAGTGTTGGAGAATAGTATCAAAGTGCATTTCTTGGAAAGCAATGCAAACTGCAGAAGAGGAAATAAGTTGGTGGTGTTTTGGCAGGCGATGATAATACCCATTAGAATTCCACTGAATGATCATGTGACTGATAGCCAGGTTAGGTGTGAAGGGGCCAGAAGGACTGGCCACACCACAGGGTCACTGCTTGTGATGGAACCACATCCACAAATATCAGCTAAGAATCTGACTGCATGAGGGGATTTGATGTCCGGGGGAACTGGAGGACTCTTGTCACAGATCTTCTTCTACTTCTTCTTCTTCTTCTCCCTCCTCCTCTTCTTCTTCATAATCTTTTGAGGGAAAGGTTCGTTCAAGGGGGTACCTGCATTGAGCATGGGGACGAATGAAGAATGGACAGCATGGGGACCCACAAGCTGGGGCTCCTTCAGCCAGTATTTGATGTCAGGCCTCCAGTCTGAGGGTTGCTGGGGGAAGGGATCCTGAGAGGAAGCCCTGTCACCAGCACACACCAAGGAATGAGAATGCTTCTCTAACCTGGTGCAGGAAGTGGTTCTCAAAGAAAGCACCACAGAAACCACGTGATGAGAGGAGGGTGTGATTTTGATTAGGTAGTTGATTTCTTGGAGGGGGAGGGGGGGTGCAATAGTCATGACATTAATGGAATGGTCATCATAATCACATAAGGTAGGCATTCATATCTCTCCTATGCTTTTGCATAAGACAGGCAGTCAATAGAGTCACCTCTTTCTTGTAAAGTGGAAGACTGGCAAACAAGTGTGATGTTCTGCCTTGTTGACACAAAAAGATGGATGTTCCCAAGGACTACCTTCATGAAGTGATCTTCCCTGGAAGTGATATTCTGGGTCTGCCGTGTAGCGAGATGATTTAGGTCCAATGTAAAACCATATGAAGCATCCCATAGGTGGTGGGACGTAAGGTTTCCCATCCTACCTGTACACCATGACCTTAACTTTCTCTGGGTCAACATGAAGCATCCCATAGGTAGTGGGACATAAGGTTTCACATCCTACCTGTACACCATGACCTTAACTTTCTCTGGGCCAACATTCCCTTCAAAGGCTAAGATAAAGCTGCCTACATCCATACAATCATCCCTGGGCCCTTGCTGCACATGTCTGATAAAATGTATGCCTTGCCAGTGAAGCTTAGTTCAGAGCTGCTGCTCATCTGTTTGGAGTGTGAACTCTCTGTGGAACAAGATTTCTTGGACAATGTTCAAAGTTTTGTGTGGTGCAGTGGTCACAGATGTGTCACATACATGATCACATGCCTGAAGAGCTGCAGATTGGCCAGCAGAGGAAGTTTTAATTAATAACGAACCATTTTGCATTTTTCTCAGAACTCACCTTCCCCAAATGTCTTTGATGTTTTCCAAAAAAATAATGGTTTCATTGCAGTAAAAGTATTCTCATCAGCCCAAGTACAAACAAAGTATTGGATACTGTGTTTCGCATTCAGACATCTGGCTTGCGCTCTTCCCATGGAGAAGCCAGGGAGGAAATACCATGGTGGCATATATCTCTTTCCCATCTGAAGAAACTGCTGGAGTCATGCAGCCACCAGCAGAAGGAAGTTTAATTCATTTCCTGTGTGAATCTTCTGCTGTGGTACCACCTACTCTGAATGAGGGCTCTCCCCACAGGTGCCACGCAGCCACAGCAATGGTTATCTGGCCTGTAAACTGTTATCCGGCGTCCCTGTGACCCACAAATGAAGGGCATATACTCCTTGGCTTGCGTGGGGAGTTTCCAGCTCATCCACCAACAGTATGATCCCTTTGTTGTCAGGGGCTTCCAAAGAGCATGCACCTGAAACACCCCCCTCCCCCCCTCCTGCCCCCACCAAATAATAGAACTGCTACCTTGCTAGGATTGAGGCATGGGAAAAGAGAACAGCAGAAGGATAGACTTGCAGCACTGAGAGGGAAGTAATGCTATACGGGTGGCTGTCCCATGGTGGGCAAGCACATGTGAAAGAGATAAGAGAAGTGAATCCCCTGGAGGGGGTGCACATGGTCAACGTGCTTGGTCATTCCCACCCAAAGTGCGTGGCCAGTGGAGAACAATCACCTATAAAACAGCCCGGATGAAAGACTGCCTGCATGTCACAAATTTGCCTACCCACGGGCATGTGAGTTGGAACAGTGTAATGTAGACAATGCAGTCTGAAAGGAATACTACTGTGCATAGTTCTAGATCCAACAGCTATGCAGGTGCTGCCACAGTGTTTTCTTTCTCTTTATACACCTATTGAATATGATTCTATAATGGAATATCTCTGTGCACCACCACTGCAGCACTTATTTTAGTATTTTGTGAGTGTAAAGTTTGAGTCATAGCAACATGGCATTTTTCTATATTGAAGCAAGTGGTGAATGCAAGTACGATTAATAGAGACTACAGTTCTACAGGAGTGACTGGAATTTTTTTTGTGCCCAAAGTACATAAAAGTGCAAGGATTGCGTTTCTGGATGCTCAGTGTCTCTCAACAAATTGTACACTGACCAGAAAGTACAAGCCTCCAAATGGACAAAAAGGTTTGAGAGGAAAGTCTAAAATATAGATTTTTACGACAGATAGTATAAGTACAATATCCATCTCATTCACATTCTAATGGGTATAATTCAATCTTTACAGTCTTAATGTGCAAAGGGATGGTATCACACAAATATCCTGCACGATAATGTATACTGCATAAGCTGCTATTCCATATAATGGTATATTCTAAGCACTGATTATCCAATTCTGGTGCTCTATCTTTAGCTAGTGTTCCTCCATAATAAGACATTGGAGAATGAAGCGAGCAAAAACAAGTTAATTGTTTGTTCTCTCAGCCTAGTGCAAGTTGTGTATGGGGGCACAAAATAACATCTGCCTGTGAATTGTTTGTTCATCTTCACATTACAATACCTTCTGCATAGCTCTATGTTTGCAGACACATTACACATACCGTCTCTGTATCTGCAGACATTAACATAGCACATAAATGCCCACCTCACCTATATCAATGACATTCCTACCCAACAGGCTGTGAACGTTTGAGTATTTAGTTGCATTACAAGTCATGTTGCTACAGTTTCATTAAAATTACTTGTTATTTGACACACATCGGAGCCATCTACCTCCAATCAGAGCACTCAACATCCTGCCTGAACTGTTTGCCCATTAACAAACTGCCACAACAAATGGTCAGTTTATTTCCAACCACCTGTCTGTCATTTTTCTTTGTGTGTTTGGATCCTGAATCCTGAGTCTGGCCCTTTTATTTTGCATTTCTAGAATTGGAATCACATATTTCATCATCATCATCATCATCATCATCATCATCATCATCACAGAGATTGGCCTACAGTAGGTAAGCGTCATATGATACTGCACAAGGTCAAAATTTTTCAAGGCAGCAAATCATCATAGTGACTGATTCTGTAAAGGAATCCATATAACACCATAACTTGTTGTGGTGCTGTGGTGCAGTGATTAAGTTACAGTCCTGATGTGCATAAGGTTGCGGGTACGTATCCTGTCTGGTGATGCAACCTTCTTTTTGTAAATCTTTATCAAAATGATTGATTATTATTTTTCAATTAATTGGTTTAAATGTAAATTTTTATTTTTAATCTTTTGCTGCATCATTTTCATCATGATATTGACTTTTATTTCCTCTTATTTTTTGTTGCTATCATTCTGTTTTCATTTTAAATCTGCCTGTGTCACCTATAATCTGTAACAGTGTGTCAACTAGGACTGCTCAACAGTTGGTATCATATCAATTCATCCAGTCAACACGAGGACAGTTTCAGGTAACTAAAGAAAGTGAAAAGTTACAGCTCCCTTTTAGTGCTGAAACTGAAATTTTCTGTCTTGAGTTCTGTTGCAAGTCATTGACTAACACCTTCTCAGACACATTGCACATAACAAGGTTGATGTTAGGTTAAGACATGAGTGTAAATTCAGGACTAAAAATGCACTGCCTGCTGCATTTCACTCATTGGACACTTGATATCAGCTGTGGAAAGACCATCTTGTGTTACCGCCACGCCACACCTGATGGCAGCAGCTTGCAACACTGCTCTGCATCACACGAACAGCATTTCAGCACTTCTGAAGTGACCTGTCATGTTTACGTGCCACCTTTAACAGAATGAAAACTGATGTGGCAACATTGTAGCACAATTGACAGATACCAACTTTTTTGAAAATCTGTTTCCTTTCCTTAATGTTTCCTCTGTTATGATACTTGTGATCTAAGTTTTGTTATCTTGTGTAAATGATCAAAGAATGCAAAGCTCCATGTCTCATACAAAGATGCCAATGGCGTTCATCAATCAAGCTGCTCCCCTTTTCATGACTGTTCTGCTACTTATGTTGAATCTCCTCACATTTATTGCCTGATTTCCCATGAAAATGCCATGCCAATATGATGAAGTTTACAGCATCACCAGCACAAAAGCAAATGCAACTTTTAATGTTAAAATGTGTTTCTCATTTTAAGGACAGTATAGATTACAACACACATTTGTCTTTGTTTCATGTTCCATGCTTCAAATGTATTGTAATGTGTACATATTTAGTAATGCCACTGTATCATGATCCATTGTTATGAACTAAAAATTTTAACTTTGATCAAGGTAGGAATTTATTGTAGTGTTTACAGCAAACTATCAGTGATTATGTGAAACATTAGAATAGGGTGGATACATGTTTGTCATTTTCTTACCATGTCAGATTTCTTTATATACTAGAGCTTTCAGTGCTCCCTCTATTACCATTACAAGTTAACTGTCATACTAATAGGCTATGTAGTGCTCTTGTATGTAGTTGGCTAAATTAAACAATGAAAATGGGTGCTCAATGCTGAAAGGCTACAGAGGTTGATTTATCCACAATTTAACAGAATCAGCATCATTGATAATGTTCTTCCATCACTGACCTCAACATAAGCTTTAGCAAAATACGGAATTTCTGTGATCTAGTGATATTTCAATGACAATGCAGCTAACTATATAACAAAGTTCCACATGACCTATTTTTATAGCTTATAATGACAGAGAAAGTTACTGAAAACTTGACTAGACAAACAAACCTGACATGGCAAGAAACCTGGGAAACATTATCCCAGAATGTCACCATGAAAAACTATGTTCTCATGACGGAGACGTGATAAGCTGTTTGTGAACTGTACAAGTGTGAAATAATGTATGGGGCTTGAAATGACAATCCGTACAATGTTTTTGGTAGCAAACAATGTGATTAGAAGCTACATAGTGAACTGACTATGCCTGACGCAGACTCTTACAACAATCCAAAAACACCCCACCAATGCCCACAGCACCCTATTTGCATTATGAAGGCTTCATCAAATCCTGTTGCAATTAAATTGCATGCAACTGCCCAAACAAGCTATTAGGCTCAATTCCTATCAGCAAATGAGGGAAGAGCTTCACAACTAGATGACAACTTACACTCTGAATTCAGGTGGATGGCAGAGAACACAGAACTGCAATCACAACAGCCAGTTTAAAACTTACAGGCTAAACACAAGCAAGCATCCCTGTCTCATAACATCCACAAACCAGATTAACCATGAGGAGATGACTCAACTTTAACACCAAATCAAAATGAAATAAATAAATGGGACTTCGGTTTGGCCACCACTAAAGTTGTCTGGATGACTGTGGGAAAGAAAGAGTAAAACTATGAGGGGAAAACAAAGTTTATACATTGCAATAGTGTCTATAATTGGTGAAAATTCACACCCACTGCAAAGAAATGATACCTAGGCATTGTGACAACTCTGAAGAGCCGAACCTACAAACGCCAATTGGAGAGAGCTATTCTATATTCTACTCTGAAGATCCAGCTGATTCTGCCTAGTTAAATCTTTACTGAAGTCAGCAGCTGGCTCAATTAGTTTGTAGTTTATGTCAGTCAGTGCTTACTCGAGTCAGACACCTCTTGTAACTGCAGCCAAACGTAGCTGTAACCTATCAGCTGCACAAAGACAGGCTTGTCTGCAGCACATGCAAAGCCTTTGACTAAAATCTGACGCATTTTAGAACCCTATCTACCCTGGTCAAGAACCCAGGCTACAGAGTTACCGCAGCCAGTATTAGTTACTTAATTTTGTTATTACTGTAAGAGTAAATTTTATATTAGTGTATCACTTATTGTGGATGGCTATAAATTTACATGAACTTGCTATCCATTAATTTCTACTGTCCGTGAAACTGCGAAATTTAAAATGCCATTTTTATATTCAAGCTGCCAGCATAACTTACAGTATTGATACATGATATCTGAAGATCTTTCTCAGAGATGCCCAAAGCATTTACACACATAGGAAGTTTAAAAGTTAAACAGGTCATTTGTGTTTGGGGACAGATACTTCAACTCTGAAAGCTAAATAATTTTAGTAGATGAGAATGCAGTTTTCCCATATGAGGTGCAAAGCATAGAGTGAACTCTGGGAAAAGATAGGAAATAAACTGCTCCACACTTATATGAAACTTAATAATGATTTTCTGCACAAAAAATTTATGAGTGAAGTTTTAAGATAAATATCAAGTGTGACAAGATCCATTATATTAAACATTTCCATTTCTGGATAGTCTTGTTCTTCATTTCTTGCAGTGTAAATAAAAATAAATTTGTGCACATGAAAAAGGGATGAGAGAATGATTAGGCTTTGAGGCAATTACGTCACTCTACAATCGAGACAAACAGGATAACACATCATGCATGACATGTTTATTTCAGTCTTCTCCTGCCTAAGTATTTGTAATGGCAGTGTGAAGACAATATATTAGATCTGACACACATCCATTTTCATTTTTGAACCATGTATTTTTTTAAATGATTCTGTAACTTAATCTTTCTGATACTCAGGACACTAATATATTAATGCTACAAAGAATTTATGAAAAGGTTAACTAGCATAGCATCTTAAAAATAGTGCCATGAACATAGTTGTTGAAGTGTTTACCTGCACTGCAAGTCTGTACACGTCCATCATCAACAAAACAACTCTGTTGCAAACTGGATCCTCAACTGCAAAATGAAAAAGAAAAGTAAGCAGTCATACAACATAACAGACTTATTTATGATTCTTTTTTTCAGTTTTAAGCAGTAAAGCTGACAAAAAATGTGTGTAAATAAACATCCACTGATCTGATTATAAGCTCACTTCCAAAGAACACAGCCAGCAAATAAGTATGATACAGCTGACAATATGCACAATTCTTGGGAAAAAATAGGATTGCCACAGATGTTGCAAATAGCAACACAAGAGTATAATTTCAATCAAACTTTTACTATTTAATTTTGTCTGGATAATGTACTTCATGCGTATATGCAGAAAAAGAGTAGGGGGCATGGGAACGGCCTCAAGGGGGAGGGGTGAGGAGGGGGCATGGGGGAGGAGACAAAGAGCTGGGGGGCATGGGGGGGGGCAAGTGCGGAGCCGGCATGGGGAAGAGAGGCGGCAGAGGAGGAGCAGGGCGGCAGAGGAGGAGCAGGGCGGCAGAGGAGGAGCAGGGCGGCAGAGGAGGAGCAGGGCGGCAGAGGAGGAGCAGGGCGGCAGAGGAGGAGCAGGGCGGCAGAGGAGGAGCAGGGCGGCAGAGGAGGAGCAGGGCGGCAGAGGAGGAGCAGGGCGGCAGAGGAGGAGCAGGGCGGCAGAGGAGGAGCAGGGCGGCAGAGGAGGAGCAGGGCGGCAGAGGAGGAGCAGGGCGGCAGAGGAGGAGCAGGGCGGCAGAGGAGGAGCAGGGCGGCAGAGGAGGAGCAGGGCGGCAGAGGAGGAGCAGGGCGGCAGAGGAGGAGCAGGGCGGCAGAGGAGGAGCAGGGCGGCAGAGGAGGAGCAGGGCGGCAGAGGAGGAGCAGGGCGGCAGAGGAGGAGCAGGGCGGCAGAGGAGGAGCAGGGCGGCAGAGGAGGAGCAGGGCGGCAGAGGAGGAGCAGGGCGGCAGAGGAGGAGCAGGGCGGCAGAGGAGGAGCAGGGCGGCAGAGGAGGAGCAGGGCGGGAAAGGAGGAGCAGGGCGGGAAAGGAGGAGCAGGGCGGGAAAGGAGGAGCAGGGTGGGAAAGGAGGAACAGGGAGAAAGGATGTGGAGGTGGACATGGAGGAGGAGGAGGAGGAGGAGGAGGAGGAGGAGGAGGGAAGAATGGAGGAGGGAAGAATGGAGGTGGATGTGGAAGGAATTGAGGAGGTGGAGGAGGAGGAGGAGGAGGAGGAGGAGTGATGGAAAAGAGAGGAGGGTGAAAGGAGAGAGAGAGAGAGATAGCTAAAAGGAGGGAGGGAGGGAGGGATGGAGGGGGAGAGAGAGAGGTGGGTGTGAGGGAGAGAGGGGAGAGTGTGTGTTAAAGGACTTAGAGGGGGGGAGTGGTCATAGTGGGTGGTGAAGGACATAGAGGCGGGATAAAGTACACCGTGGAGAGGGGGTTAAAGGAGAGAAGGAAATAAGAGGGGAATTACAGAGTGAAACCAAAATTTGCCATTTATTAACAGATTCCAGTGGATGTAGGTTTCAATAGTTATACAGTACTGAAGACACTTGCAAAGACAGATTAACATGGAGAGTTGAATCAAACCAACCTTTATGCTGGAGACCACAATATGACATGCCAGTACTTTTATTTTCTTTGAAGTGTATTCATCTGTTTCCGATTTGTCATATCATAAAGGAGCAACAGTAATGCTTTGTATTGCATTTGATAAGCGAACTCATTTTTTACATAAAGCATAAAATAACCACCATACCACCAAACACACGAATGACAGATGTTCATGATGTACTGCAAATGCTTTTGTCCTTATTTATCACAGATCAATCATTGGTATTCACAACAGTTAAGATTTTTATTATTTACATCTACTCACTTTTCTTGGTTGGATCAATTCTATCTGTGTATATGTAATTTAAGACCATTTCGAATGCCTCAGGAACTGCATCACGCAATCTCACTTCCAGAAGTGGTAAGTCTTTAAATGATACTTGTGTTGTGCCAAAAACCTGCAATCACGTAAAAATTAATATGCTGGAATATTTAAAATAATTTTTTATGAGGTAATTCCATATTTCAAATGTTAGAACACAAGCGTATAATACTTAAGCCTGGTGATAGGATTATACTCAAAAAACAAAACTGAATATAAAAATGGTAGTGAATATGTCTGGTGCAAAGAAAATAATGTAAGGAGTAAAGGTAACAAATCAGCAAACAGTAAAGGTGTTGAGCCTTGAAAACTGAATAAGATTGACATACTTGAATAAGAACCGATAGGTAAGGCCAAAGAGGACAGGAGGCACTGTAATTGGAGGAATAGGGATACGGACTGTAAGATATCAAGATGATGAAGTAACACACTGATGGAATCAGAAGAGGAGCTAAAGCACATGTTTTTGGGTACTGCAAGAAAGGGTTAGGGGTATGGAATGAAGATAAAAATAGGAAAGACAAAAGTGAAGGGGACAGGCTATAAGGAAGGATCAGTTAACATATCTGTAGACAGAAGAGAGAGAGAATATCATTTCTGTACCTGGTAAGTTTAATGACATGTAGAAGAAGAAATGAGGATGATATATATTGGTCAGAAGGCATTTAAAAATGTGAACCAATTTCCAACAGAAGAATTCTAATTGAGCTGAGGATAAGATCTGCTAAATTTTATGTCTTGAGCATAGGGAAAAAAAGGAAGAAGAAAGATATTTATAATGTTTTGAAATGTAGCTATGAAGAATCCTTAAAGTGAAGTGGACAGAAAGACTTAGGAATGAAGAAGTAATGAAGAAAACAGAAGAAGAAGTAAGATTATTTAGCAGAGGTCAGAAAGAGGAAAACCCTGGCTGGGACGCATACTGCATATGAATTGTCTACAACAAAGAATTATAGAGGCAAAAATGGAAGGAATGGGAGGAAGAGAAAGGAAAAGAATTGGAATGATGGACAAGATTATACATTGATGAACATACAAACAGACAAAGGAAGATGTTCAGAACATTATAGGTGAGCCTTCAGTTGACACCTGTCATAAGACAGATATTAAGAAGAAGAAGAAGAAGAAGATGAAGAAGAAGAACAGAGCCTGACCAGTCTGCTTTTTTTTCTAAAATTTTTGTAACACAGAATCCCACAATAACATATTATTGCCACATGAACATGCATTTAAATCAAGTGTTTTCTTAATAAATAAGAAATCTGTACGTATCTACTTTCACAAAACTTACCGAAGGTCCAATTCACTCCCTGCCTTACCACTAACTGAAATGAAATTCTGTTTATACCTGCATACGAGTAGAGATATGATGGCACATATTTTGAATCAACTCAACTCGTCGGCATGACAGTCCTTGCAGAATCTTGGCATCCTTTATCACCTACCTCCATTCCTCTCTGTCCACAACTTGCCTTCTCAACTCCTGACTCCCATAGCTTTGAGATACTTCTCCACATCTTCAAGCCACCTTTTTCTGTGTTATCATCATCTTCCCCTTCTCTCTTTGGGCTTTCCTACAGACACTTTCTTAACACTGAGTTTCTAGCATTCCTCATAAGTGACCAGTCCATCTTACTCCTCCTTGCTAGATTTTCAATACAATATTCATCTGTTCTCACTACTCCACATATTTTTCTCAAAATCTTCCTTTCCCACGTTAATAACCAGTCTCCCTCCTTTCCAATAATCAACCAGCCTTGTGATCCATACATTACTATATGTCATAATACAGTCAAATATATTTTGATTTTTGTATTCCCACTAACATTTCTTGCCTTGAATATATCCTGCAAGGAATAATAGCACTGGTTTCCACTTTCTATCCTTTTTTGAGTTTCTGCTGCTGTGCTATCTCTTCTGTTACTATAGAACTTAGATATTTCAACTTTTTCACTCTTTGGTACTCTTTCCCATTTACTTTTACTGATGTCTCTCCTCTACCCCACCAATATCTCCCACCATCATACACTTTGTTTTACCTATAATCACTTTCAGTCCTAACTTCCATGGTGCTGCCTCCATTGCAGGACAACTATACTTCAAAGCTCTGATATTCATTGCAATTAATCAGTGTGTGCCGCCACCTGGACATGCTGGTTAAATATTGTTCCCTCTGGGTTTGTTGTCATTTGTTGAATTACCTTCTCTAGTGCTAAGGTAAAGAGCAGCACTGACACCACATATCCCTGCTCCAGCCTCCTCCCCTCATAACACCATTGAGCTCTATTCCAACCTTGCAAACTGTTGCTTTCATTGTCATTTTGGTCCACCTCACTAATTTTAGTGAGATTCTAAAATCCTTCAAACTTTGGAGAATCTTATTCGTTTAGGCTGTCATATTGTCACATAGAAGAAGGTGTAATTAGATGAATGACGAACACTAACTTCACTTAACGAAGGTTTATTCACCACTTGCACATACAAGAGCGCGGAGCGAACTGTCTCTGGCCAGAACACACACAGTATATATACATCTAAAAACAAAGATGATGTGACTTACCAAACGAAAGTGCTGGCAGGTCGATAGACACACAAACAGACACAAACATACACACAAAATTCAAGCTTTCGCAACAAACAGTTGCTTCTTCAGGAAAGAGGGAAGGAGAGGGAAAGACAAAAGGATGTGGGTTTTAAGGGAGAGGGTAAGGAGTCATTCCAATCCCGGGAGCGGAAAGACTTACCTTAGGGGGGAAAAAAGGATAGGTATACACTCGCACACACACACACACATATCCATCCGCACATACACAGACACACAGTATATATACAGCTACAGAACATTCCAGTACAACGATTCTTGACATTTGTGGATACTTCTAGAATGTACTCGAACCGAATATAGAAATTAAAATTGTACAGTCCAGTTGAGTTTTGAACTCATGACCCTTCATGCAACACTTTAGTATTATAACCACTTCATCATGGTGCTACTCGGCTTCTTCTGCGACATTGCTCCCTCCTTAAGTGAACAGCGTCTCAGTGTTACATCCTCCTAGTCCGGGAACAAGTCATCGGTCCTGCATACTCAGACTCTTCGTGACTGATTCTTGCCCTGGCGGTGATCTTCTTACAAGGGAACCTCCCCATCGCACCCCCCTCAGATTTAGTTATAAGTTGGCACAGTGGACAGGCCTTGAAAAACTGAACACAGATCAATCGAGAAAACAGGAAAAAGGTGTGTGGAACTATGAAAAATATACGAACTGAGTAGTCCTCACGGAAGATAAGCAACATCAAGGACGGTGTTAGCTCAGGAGCGCCGTGGTCCTGTGGTTAGCGTGAGCAGCTGCGGAACGAGAGGTCCTTGGTTCAAGTCCTCCCCTGAGTGAAAAGTTTAATTTTTTAATTCAGACAATTATCAAAGTTCAGGCACTAACACATAATCAACTTCGCTCTCCAAAATTCCAGGACATGTTCAGATTTGCTAGGACATTTGCAGGATTTGACGGTCTACACACGGAAAAATTTGAAAACGTTAAAAACATATGTTTTGACCGAGCACAGGGAAAACTGTGCGACTGTGAAACTGTTGCATTCATTTGTTGCAGTTTATGTCACAAACACTAATGTTTTCATCACCTAAAGCAGGCTAGGTAGAAGAATCTTTTTACCCATTCGCCAAGTGTACAAGTTAGGTGGGTCAACAACATATTCCTGTCACATGCACATGCCGTCACCAGTGTCGTATAGAATATATCAGATGTGTTTTCCTGTGGAGGAATCAGTTGACCTATGATCTTGCGATCAAATGTTTTCGGTTCCCATTGAAGAGGCACGTCCTTTCGTCTACTAATCACACGGTTTTGCAGTGCAGTCGCAAAACACAGACACTAAACTTATTAAAGTGAACAGAGACATCAATGAACGAACGGACAGATCATAACTTTGCGAAAATAAAGAAACTAAACTTTTCACTCGAGGGAAGACTTGAACCTAGGATCTCTCGTTCCGCAGCTGCTCACACTAACCACGGCGCTCCTGAGCTCACACTATCTATGATGTTGCCTATCTTGCGCATGGACTACTCAGTTTGTATATTTTGCTTATTTTTTTCATGGTTCCACACAACTTCTTCCTGTCTTCTCGACTGATCTGTGTTCAGTTTTTCAAGGCCTATCCACTGTGCCAACTCATAAATAAATCTGAGGTGGGTGCGATGGGGAGGTTCCCTTGTTAGAACTTCTTTTGCGGCTACACTCTTTGTCACCTTTCCGCATGTTGCCTGTCGTTAGACCTCCAAATTTACCCTCGGTTTCAGGATCCTTATAGGGCTTCATTCGAAGGACGTAGACCGTACCTCTGATCTTTCGTCATCTTCCGTCAGGGTCGAAATCTTCAACTTTGTAAGTAACATCAGGCAACTGTCGTACAACCTTACAAGGTCCACAGTAGCGCCTAAGGAGCTTCTCAGAGAGACCAACCTTCCGAACAGGAGTGAAGATCCAGACGAGGTCTCCAGGCTGGTACACAACAGGGCGTTGGCTCGCGTCATACCTTTCGCGATTGTTTTCTTGAGCCTGCAGCGTGCGGAGTCGAGCTAACTGCCGAGCTTCCTCAGCTCTGGTTAACACCTGGCCGATGTAGTTGTCATCCACGTCATCAGGATTTAACAGAAACAGTGTCCATCATCGTAGTCGCCTCACACCCACGCACCAGGGAAAATGGCATAAATCCTGTGGTGTATTGTAGGCAAATGTCACGAAAGGTAGCACCTCATCCCAGTTGCACTGCTCAACATTGGCGAATATTGATAGCATGTTGGCCAAGGTCTTATTACGGCATTCAGTAAGCCCATTAGTTTGCGGATGGTAGGCAGTAGTCATGTGATGAGTAATGTTGCACCAACGGTTTATGTCTGTCACAACAATCCATTGAAAAACTTTCCCTTGATCCGTAATTAACGACCTTGGGCCACCGTGTTTTAATACAATGTCTTCAACAATGAATTTAGCTACCTCGAATGCTTCGGCTGTTTTCACGGCTTTTGTAATGGCATAGTGTGTCAGATAATCAATGCAAACAATAATCCATTGATTGCCATTAGCAGACATTGGAAATCGTCCTAGCTCAGTCCGAACACGCTGGAAATGCGTTTCAGCTGGTGGAATTGGTATGAGTCGGCCAGGTGGTTCCTGAGGAACTGCCATTCTCCTCTGGCACACTCAACAGTGTGACACATAGTGATGGACTCTCCTAAAGAAACCTGGCCAGAAAAATCTCTTGCGGATCCTATCATATGTCTTAATAAACCTACTTGCCCAGCCTCAGGTGTGTCAGGGAATATCTGTAGAACATCTAAGCCCATGTGTTTAGGAATCACTGGTAGCCTCCACAGGAATCAAAGTTTTTCTTGCAAAGTAATCCATTAACGGCATTAAATTGTCCTTTCACATCCTCTGACCAGTTTAAGGCAAGCATAATTTGAGATACCTTGGCGTCCTCCTCCTGCTCAGCTGAGAGATCCTAGAGTGCAGCGAGACAGTCACTATCTTCATCAAAGTCCTGAGTCTTGATGGTCTTCCTCAGGGTTTCTTGAGAGACAGTCAGCATCCTGTTGTTTTCTTCCACTTTTGTACACTATGGTAATATCATACTCTTGAAGACGTAGTGCCCATCTGGCAAGTCATCCTGTTGGATCCTTAAGACCTGTCAACCAACAAAGTGAATGATGGTCTGTAACAACTGTGAATGGCCTTCCATAGAGATACTGCCGAAACTTGCACATGGCCCAGATCACAGCAAGACATTCTCTTTCTGTAGCTGAGTAGTTTTTCTCAGCTTTTGTAAGTGTCCTAGAAGCATAGGCTATAACCTTCTCTTTTCCATCCATAATTTGCAGCAGAACAGCACCGATCCCATACCTGCTGGCAACTGTGTATAGTTCTGTAGGTGCTCTCTCATCACACAGACCAAGTACAGGGTCAGTCATCAGAGCTTTTCACAGCACATCAAAAGAATCTTGTTGAGCACCACCCTAGATAAATTTAGCATCAGCCTTTAACAACTCTTGGAGTGACCTGGCCTTGACACAAAAGTCTTTGATAAAACAACAGTATAAGAACATAACCCAAGGAAGCTTCTCACATCTCTAATACTTTTAGGAATAAGAAATTCCGTTATAGATCTCACCTTTTCTGGGTCTGGCAGCACACCTTCGTTTGACACAAGGTGTCCAAGTGTTTTGATTTCTTTTGCTCCAAAGAGACACTTTCTTGGATTAAAATTCAGTCCGCCTTGTTGGAGACACTTAAGAATGGCCCTCAGTCTTTTTATGTGTTCATCAAATGTCTCTGAGAACACTGTAATGTCATCTAAATAACAAAGACACATCTTCCACTTCAGATGACTTAGAAGATTATCCATCATCTGTTCAAAAGTTGCTGGTGCACTACATAAACCAAACGACATTACCTTAAACTCATATAGGCCCTCAGGGGTGATGAATGCAGTTTTCTCACGATCAGCCTCATCTACTTCAATATGCCAGAATCCCGAGTACATGTCCATGGTTGAGAAAAACTTAGCCCCCTTCAGACAATCTAGTGTATCGTCAATTCGTGGAAGAGGGTAAGCGTCCTTTTTAGTTATCTTAGTAAGCTTCCTGTAATCAACACAAAAGTGCCAACTGCCATCCTTCTTCCTGACGAGGACCACTGGTGACGACCATGGGCTCTGCGAAGGCTGAATGATGTCATTCTTCTTCATTTTCTCTACCTTGTTGAGAATTATTCAACATTCCATTGCTGATACACAGTATGCTCTCTGGCTTATTGGTTGATGGTCTTCCGTGCTAATCCGGTGCTTCTCCATCGATTTGTCTAATTTGCTCTTCACCTGTGGATTGAAGCATTCAGAGAACTCTTGAAGAATGGCAAGTAGCTTCTTCTGTTGCTCCTTAGTGAGGTCTGGTGATAGTCAAGCTAGAAGATTTTGTCTCATCATGGCAGCACTAATTTTGCCCACAGACTCAGCATGGGAGGTTTCTATGATGCTCAGCTGTTCTTCAGTTAACAGCTCAGCGTTTGCTACACCCATGCATCTTGAAAGGATCTGTGGTTCTCAGCCACAGTTAACTATCCACAATTCACCAAATCTGCTCTTAAATGAGACAACAGAGGCTGGGATGACCAACTTATTCTTCAGTGATATGCTTCTCTTACATTCCCCTACAAGATCCATGGGTTGATGCATGGTATGACACATGATAATTACCTTTCTAGCGCTGACTGCAGGAATGATTACTTCATCCAGCACACAGTCTCAACACACTCGAATGCGCGTCTTCCTGTCCACAGTATCTCATCTTGTCTAGAATAATCTTAGAGCGACCACAATCTATAATTGCCTAGAAGCTTTCAAAAAGTCCCATCCGAGAACGACGTCATGACTATACTCTTGTAAGACGATGAATTCTATGGGTTGTGTATGGCCGCTTACATCCTCATGAATGACATTTTCCTGTACGTTTTACAAATTTCCCATTAGCCGTCTTCAGCAGAGATGTTTAGCTATCGATGAATAAGGTTTTCTGCAACTGGCAAAGGTACTTCTCTGAAATAACTGAATACGACACTCCAGAGACCACAAGAGCTTGGGCTTGAGGATATCTATCCACGAGGATATCTACGTCATTTCCTATCATTTTTGTAGTGATTGATGGCAGAGGATTTCTCTCTTCGGTGGCCTTACCTCCAAGGAAGGTAGCACCCTTTAGTTTTCCATGCTGCGGCAGCTAGGTGATCAGCTGGAGCTTCTTAACAGCGATGGAGACCTTGATTGGTGTGTTGGGGAGTGTTCTCTCCAGTGGTTAGCTTGCGGCGATGGTGACCTACATCGTCCTGCGCCCACATCATCTTATTCATCTTTGTCGTCCCGGAGTTGGCGTCAGCTAAGATCGGTCTGCCGTCTTCTGGCAAGGGTATCATCAAATATTTGCTGCCTTTCTTGACAATAGCGAACCACATGTCATAGTCGTCTGCAGTGGAAACATATTGGTTGGTTAACCTGGGTCCTCCAGATGTCAGTCTTCCTGTTCCTCATGTGGCATTGTAGGAACGTAGCTCCGCCTGGGTCTCAACTTTTTCACCGTTTTAAAGGGAAATGAAGGACGAGAGATTGGGTTCAATGTCTGTTCCACTTCCTCCCTTATAACCTCTTGAAGCAGCTTGGTTTTTTGCTCGCCATGCAATCCAAGTGGCTTCTGAACTTCCTCTCTCACTATCTGACTAAGATCACTTGTGAAATCAGTTGCTTCCTTTATCACAGACATCGATACGACATTTGGAAGCCATTCAAACTTCTTGCACGTAATTCATTGTCTCACTGGCACAATTTTATGAAGTCGTCTGCTGTCGAGACCTCCCTCAGGAGTAGGGCTTGACAAATGTCCTCAGCAACGCCCTTCATGAGATGTGCAACCTTCTCTTCCTCTTTGATTCTAGGATCCACTGTTTTACACAGCTCCAAGACGTCTTGAATGTAGGATGCTGTAGATTATCCTGGACGCTGTGCCCTGCACTTTAATTTATCTTCAGCCTTGCACTTCTGTCGTCGTCTGTCGCCAAAATACTTGTGCATTTCCACCTGGAATACTTCCCAGCTTGTGAACTGCCACTCATTCTCATACCATTGCTTGGCAGTGCCCTCCAAGTAGAAAAATACGTTAGCCAAACACACTGTGTCATCCCATTTGTTAAATCTGGCTATATGCTCATATACCTTCAGACACTTGTTTGGATCTTGGCCATCGTCACCAGAGAACCTGGAAGGATGTCTCACACAGTTGCTGTCATTGTAACATCCTCTTCTTCGTCTGTCTCCAATAGATTGCAATCTGTTGAATACGGCTCAAACTCGGGTTTCTCGCCACATAAATGGCGACTGTCATGGCCTGATGGGAGCCACTGTGTCGTTGATAATGAGTGTTATCACAAGTTCCAATACCCAGTGCCTCCACCAGAATAATGTCACGTAGAAGAAGGTGTAATTAGATGAATGACAACCACCAACTTCACATAATGATGGTTTATTCAGCACTTGCACGTACAAGAGTGCAGAGTGAATTACCTCCGGCCAGAACACGTAAAGTATATAATACAGCTACAGAACATTCCACTACAATGATTCTTGACATTTGTGGATACTTCTATAATGTACTCGAACTCAATATAGAAATTAAAACTGTACAGTCCAAGTGAGTTTTGAACGCACAACCCTTCATGCAACACTTTAGTATCATAACCACTACACCATGGTGCTACTGGGCTTCTTTTGGGACAATATGCTTGTTTAAAATCAACATACAACTGATGCAGTTGCTTGTCATATTCATAAAATTTCTCAAGCACTTGTCTAAAAGAAATATTTCTCCTAAATCCAGCCTGATAATCCTCCCAGTACTGGTTCCATCCGGTATTCTAGCCGAGAGGTTAAAATCTCACTAAACACCTTACACGTTGTAACTTAAGAGTGTGATCCCAGAGTAATCCTGCACTCTGCTTTATTGTCTTTGTTACGTAATGGGCAGATTATTCCCACATTCCAATCCTCTACCATTTCTTCCTTTATCCATATTTCCTTTATTAATTCATGAACAGCCATCTTATTTCCCCCAAATTTTAATAATAATGCCATCTTCTCCTGTTGTTTTATTATTCTTTAAGTTTTTAATCGTGTTCTTCACTTCATCTATGTCTAGTGGTTCAGCTTCCTGCTCTTCTTTTTTTAATTCCAATTCCAGATTCAATTTCTTCTCTTCCTCATTCAAGATTTTGTTCTCTGCTCCCCCCCCCCCCCCCCCTTTCCATCAAGGACCTTGGAAAAATATTCTTGTCATCTTCCCAAAACTTTGCTTGTATCTCCAATCAGGCTTCCCCTCTTTACCCTTACACAAAACTGGAAGACTGCTCTTGGTTGGAATCCTCTCTTCATTTCTCTATATCTTTCACAGAACATTATCATCTCTCTATTTTCCTCCTTTCACACTGTCTTTGCTTCACCCTACGTAACTTATCTGCTCTTTTATTCTTCTCTATATAGTCTCCCACTGCTAGTCACCTTTCCTTTTGCTGCATTCTTTGTCTTGTTACATTTCTTTCTTCCATTACCAGTGAGCATTTCTCATTGAACCACTTCGATGTTCTGCCTCCCAAGCATTTATTACGTGGCTACACTGATGGCTGTTTTTAGTATCCCTCCATTTAGTGTCCACATCCCCTTCCTTCCACGTGCTCTTTCTTGTCTCAATAATCTCTTCTAATTTCTTCTTGTATTCTTCCCGATTTAAATTAATTTGTAGACTTTCTATACTGTGTTTCACTTTTTCCCCTACTCTTTTTGTTTCTTGCGATATTTATCTACTGTCTATATATGATCCACATTAAGTAATGATCTGTGTCTCCGTATGCCCCTCTACAGCTAGTAACTTCCATAAGATCCGATGTATGCCGTTTATCTATAATCACATGGTCTATATGGTTTCTTCTAATTCCATCTGGCAACAACCACGTAAATTTCTTAACATCCTTTTCTTTGATGCCTTGTGCTTGTTATCATCATTTTCTTGCCATTGATGAAGTCTATCAGCCTTAGTCCATTATTATTACTGAATTCATGAAGGCTTTCTTTTCCTATTGTGTTTGCAGACTTTGCCTTTTTTTTGCATTCAGATGCCAAGGATCATTTCTGTGTCCTGCCTTTGAACTTTGCTGATTTATGCCTTCAGTCTGGAGTAAAATGCATTCTTCTCATCTCGCTCTGTTCCTCCATAGTGGCAGATGCACATACCATTGTAACATTGAAGAATTTTTATCTTAATCTCCAAGTACACAACCTGTCTTTAACTGCTTTGAAACTAATTGTATCTGCCTTCACTGAGCTATGTATGAGAAAGCCTGTACCATGATGCCTGTATCTCTTCCACTATACATCCGCACATGTTTCCCCAATGCAACCATTCCCTATGCTTTCCATCATATTTCTTGTGGTGCAGCTATTTTCACTCTAATTTCCTGCAATTTTCCAGGTGTCTTAAGTATCTTCACATTTCAGGTGGCTATAATCATATAAATTTTCCTTCTCATTAACCTGTGTCATCATGAGACATGGCTCATCTGACTCCTCTGTTGAGGCCTCTCTGGCTTGGGTAATCCCGTCAGCAACACACCCTCAACTTCAATGAAGCATGTAAACCCTCCTGCCTGGCACTGAAGATGCCTTCCATAAGGCTGTCTCTCATGGAAGAGATACAGGGTGCTTCAAAAAGAATGACTTTATTTCAAAACTCCATATTTATCGATAAAAACAAAAATGTGATGGGCTGCAAAATACTCACAAATGCTCTGTGTGTCCACCAGCAGCACGAACAACACAGCTAAATTCATCACAATGTATCTGCTTTCACATAAGTTACGATGGCTGCTGGTCTGTTATTCACTTTGTCTCTGTCATGAGGTAACGGGGAGATGAACACACTTTCATTCACATATAATCACCCGAAGAAGAAGAGGGGGGGGGGGGGGGGAATCGCATTTGGTCATGTCTGGTGATCTTTGAGGCCAAGAATTCAGGGCACTGTCTCAAGGTCCTGTGTGCCCTATCCAGCATTGAGGCAGTGTGTCACAGAGAAACTGACATATGACGTCGTGCCAGTGTGGTGCAGCTCCATCCTGTTGGAAAATGAAGTAGTTCATTCCGGTCACTGTGTTTTTCTCAAAAAAAGAAGGAATCGTACACCTTTTTATGAGAAATGGTACAAAACACATTCACTTTAGGATAATCTCTTTCATGCTCAATAGTGCCATGAGGGTTCTGGAATACCCACATGTGCATGTTATGTTGGTTTACTTTACAACTAACATGAAATGTTGCTCCATAACAGAAAATTAACCATGGTAAAAACGTATCACCTCCTAAGTACTCTAGCAGGGAATTACTGCAGTCAACCCATTTCCTTTTGTCGCTAACCCGAAGAGCTTGCACTAATTGTAGTCTGTATAGTTTATAGACCAAACAATGCCTTAACATTCGCCAGAAAATTGTTTAAGGCACTGCCAGTTCTCTGCTAGCATGACGAGTAGACTTTCGTGGATTCTGCTCAAACGTTTGCCTAATTCTGTCCACCGTGTCATCAGAAGCATGAGACTGACCCGGACTCTTACCTTCGCACAAGCATTCTGTCTCTTCAAATTGGTGATACGAATGATGAAAGATTTTTTTGGGAGCAGGAGGATCAATGCCAAAATGCTGACAAAAAGTACAGTGGACAAGCACACTGGCTCCACTCTTTGTAGTGGATGCCATCTTACTTTTGACTGACTGAAAACTGAGAAGATGCACTGATTTATGTCTATTAGCGATTTTCTGAAACTGTAGGCCATGCCCATCGAAACAACCCATATTTCCTTGCCAGCATGCCCCAGTTTTTGTATCTACTACCATCTAAAATCAGGTCACTCATTTTGAAATACACTGTATTTTGACTGCTCAACCACAGCAGGCCATTGTCGGTTGTCATCATCTGCTGTTACTATCACCCCATGGTGGAAGACTAATGTACATCTTTTTCAGCACCAGAACCATGATATCATTCAGTTTTACATACTCTTCCTGATTACAATTACTGGGTTATTTAGTATTTTCTATGGCCCACCTGAATAGTCACATTACAGCTTGTGGCTACCAGTACTTGAGTTTTATCAAATAGAATCCGGCAGTCTCATGGATGCAAAGTACATTCTGCAATAGCTGATCTGTCTGTTTCTCCCCTTCTACAGTTGCCATTTGTTCTTATATTCATTTTTCGACTATTCTGTTGTTAGTACCCATATAAAAATCTCCACAACTATACATAATATTGTAAATTTGTGTTTTTTCAATGGTTTGCAAGCTGCCTTGACTGACTTTAGGTGTTCCTGTATCTTCCAGGTGGGTTTGTAGATTACAGTGATAATCTGTTACATCAAGTTCCTTTCTATGCAGTCAGTACTGGCAACAAAACCTAGGCTTTCACAAATATCTGTACATCACTGTAATCTTTTTGTGGTTGTCTTAACGCTCTGTGTCTCAGTGGAAGAACATCCATTCTTGATCACTGCACTGGTACAACATTCCAATTCTGCGTCTGGCAGTTCTAGTTGACATATGATCCTGGCTCTATCAGTTAATGATTTTATAACACCCTGCTTTTGTTGTAGGTGGTAATTTGAATTCTGGTGTAAGTAACAGCATATGTGCGTGGGTTTCCTGGATATCATGTGACATAAGCTACCACCCTCTTTCTTGAAGACTAGTGTATCAAGAAGATGTAATCTTCTATGTACCTTCTCTTCCATAGTAAACAAACATCAGATTAATCTCATTCAGATGTGCATGAAAATGATATAGTTCCTCTCTGCTGCATTTCCACAACCACATGTTGTTGGCAGTTTCTCGAATTACTCCATGTAAAAACTTGCAATCACCAGGCTGAAGGCACACCCCGTAGCTATGCCATGAGTCTGTTCACAGAACCTAATGTTCTATTTGTAGTATGTGATCATGATACAATACTTGAATAGTTAAGCAGGCAAAATTCAATTCAACTGTTCTAACACAACCTCATTAAGCAAAACTGTGATAAACAGTGCTAGCACATAAAAACTAACAACCATGTCCTCTGGTGAACGACTATGCCATTTAATTTACTAATGAAATGTGCCACATTCTTGATGTAAATTTTATTGGCTCACATGTGGTCATAGTAGTGTTGTCAAGAGTTTAGCACTGGAATGGGTGGGTGAACCAATTCAGTTGTGCTACCACCACAACTTTATGGGCTGCTGAAAACTCATAAAAAACATATTCCATTGATTTGCCAATACATTTGATTATGTGAGATGGGATGCAGCATTCATAGTTGCTTCCAACAGATCAGATTGTTAATAAAGTTTTTTACTTGGAGGCTATGAGAAAATTGCGTAACTGTGTGCTGAAAAAAGGCTCAATCTATGACACATGATAAACTGGTTCTGCCACCATGACAATTCTCAGTCACATACCCCTCTCAGAGTGTCCCTTTCTAGCCAGAAACTGCGTGACTACTTTACCCTACACAGCTTACTCATCTGATCTGCAATGATGAACTAAAACATTACATCCACCTGCTTAATAGCATGTTGGTACACTTTGAAATGCAATATGGCAGTTATTCTGTGTGGCATGTATTCACGAAGTCCTTGGTTGGTTTCCAGAGATACGTGGCACAAGATGTGTATGCACAGATCACACAATTACTATAAATTAAGCATCAATAGTTTGTGGGTGTGGAGTCGATTCCTGATAACATTCCAGATTTATTGCATTGGGTCCAGATCAGGCAAATCTGATGGCCAAGAAATCAACATGAGTTTGCAATCATATTCCTCAAACCACTGTAGCATGATCCTAGCATTGGGAACTGGACAGTTATACTGCTGGAAAATGACATCACACTTGGGTAGACATCAAGCATTAAGGGATGCACATAATCCACAGTTGTCCAGTGCCTTTGGTTACTATCAGGATGTCCGCCATAGCTTAACACTACCTCCATTGGCCTTTGGTGTATGCTTCAAGCAGCTGTTCGTTTGGATGATGGAGTATCTGGACTTACCATTCACCAGTTGTAACAAGAAACATCATTCATCTGACAAGGTGATATGTTTCCAGTGATCCATGGTCCATTATCAGTTATATTGTGCCCACTGCAATTAAAAATTGGGTCGACATGGGATGTAGGGGGTCATCAAGTGTGGAGACCCGCATTCAACAATGTACACCGAATGATGTGCTCCAATACACTTCAGCCTCCACCAATATTGTACGATGCCACAGACCACCACCTATCCCATTTTACAGAGCTGGCAAGCATCAAATCTCCACATTCTGTGACGAAGAGCGAATATCCAACACCTTGCCACTGTCCTTCAATCCGTTTCCATACATGCTGGTGACAGTAGCATGCAAACAGCCAAGCAGCTTCTCCATTTCTGGGATGCTTGTTCCCAGGGGCAGGGACATAACAATTTTCTCTTTGTCAAAACCGCTGATGTTAGAGGATTCACCCATTTGCAGCCCCTATCATCACTGGAATGATTCCCCATCATCTTTGTTCCGTTTATATCCTTTCCTTACCACGTCACATGCCAATAATGCTGCCAGGTGGCATTCATTTCTGACAATGGGTGGTGGTCATAATGTTCTGGCATACTGGTGTAGTTCCGTGTAGTTTCTTCTGCTTGCATCTGAATACAAGCATGAGAGGACATTGATTTGGTTATGGGTCAGTGGACTAGGAAAGAATGAGGTAAGAGCTGTTAACAGTCACTGTATAAGAATATAAAAAATGTTTGCAACAATGGATTCACAGATTGGTCAGATATGCTGTATATAATGGAAACTACTTCTAAGTTAATAGGATAGTCACGCAATTCCAACTCTGTTGGCACCCGGATCAGCAACTCGATGTATTGTAAAAGAAGATCTATTATGTACAGTCAAACATTACAGTTGTAGGAATGTTCTACAAGATTTAGTGCACTACTGTAATTTGTTCACACAAAATGCTCAAAAAATTATTTATGTAACCAAACATTTTGTATTTCATGTTTTGTTGATAACACTGTACCTTCTAATGTAGGCAATTATTTGAGAATGAAAGAAAATGTTCGAAACTAGTCAACAATAAAAATATTATTTCAATCTGACAGAAACCTTAATTAATAAGTTACTGGAAAGATAAGTTTTGTAAAAAAATTAAAATACATAGCCTATAAAAAAATACCCTTTTCCTGTTTTATTCCCACCTTATTTATTCAGTACACAAGAGTTGTTACCTTTTCAAGGTGTTTGTCACGGGCTTCACGAGCCTGTCTGATACGGGCCCTCAGCCACTGGGAACGTGCAGCTACCATTGCAAGGTGAGCAGGAATCTTCACTTCTTCTGTCCCAACAACAAACTCAACATCACAAAACTGTCGACTTTCTAGCAGCTTACCAAAGTCTTCATGAAGTGTACACTTTGGGTAACATGAGAACTGTAAGCAAATAAATTACATTAATGGAGAAATTTAGCACTAATAGAATATACATGACTGTATTTGCATTAAACAAAAATATTTGATACCTTTCATAATTATTTCCCCACCAGTCAACAGATACATTCACCCTGTAGTCACATTTTTAGAATGTTAGTTTATGGAACAAAATAATAATAATAATAATAATAATAATAATAATAATAATAATTATAATAATTATAATAATAATAATTATTATTATTATTATTCTTTCTTTCTTTCTTTTCTCAGACGTTATGTCTGGTCAAAAATGGAAAGTGACGCGGACCTTGATCAAGCGTGACTTCCTTTTAACTGTACGGTATATGTTATATTGCATTTAGGAACTTTCGGGTGATTGAACATGTAACAATAATTACGGATTTCTGTAGTTGTATATATAAGTTTGGATGTAGCTGTATTGCATTGATGTACTGGTGGATATTGTGTGGTATGACTCCTATAGTTGATAGTATAATTGGTATAATGTCAACTTTATTCTGATGCCACATGTCCTTGACTTCCTCAGCAGGTTGGATGTATTTTTCAATTTTTTCTCCTGTTTTCTTTTGTATATTTGTTGTATTAGGTATGGATATTTCGATTAGTTGTGTTAATTTCTTCTTTTTATTGGTGAGTATGATGTCAGGTTTGTTATGTGGTGGTGTTTTATCTGTTATAATGGTTCTGTTCCAGTATAATTTGTATTCATCATTCTCCAGTACATTTTGTGGTGCATACTTGTATGTAGGAACGTGTTGTTTTATAAGTTTATATTGTAAGGCAAGCTGTTGATGTATTATTTTTGCTACATTGTCATGTCTTCTGGGGTTTTCTGTATTTGCTAGTATTGTAATCCGCTTGTGATGTGATCTACTGTTTCTATTTGTTGCTTGCAAAGTCTGCAGTTATCTGTTGTGGTATTGGGATCTTTAATAATATGCTTGCAGTAGTATCTGGTGTTTATTGTTTGATCCTGTATTGCAATCATGAATCCTTCCGTCTTACTGTATATATTGCCTTTTCTTAGCCACGTGTTGGATGCATCTTGATCGATGTGTGGCTGTGTTAGATGATACGGGTGCTTGCCATGTAGTGTTTTCTTTTTCCAATTTAATTTCTTCGTATCTGTTGATGTTATGTGATCTAGAAGGTTGTAGAAGTGGTTATGAAATTGCAGTGGTGTAGCCGATGTATTTATATGAGTGATTGCTTTGTGTATTTTGCTAGTTTCTGCGCATTCTAGAAAGAATTTTCTTAAATTGTCTACCTGTCCATAATGTAGGTTTTTTATGTCGATAAATCCCCTTCCTCCTTCCTTTCTGCTTAATGTGAATCTTTCTGTTGCTGAATGTATGTGATGTATTCTATATTTGTGGCATTGTGATCGTGTAAGTGTATTGAGTGCTTCTAGGTCTGTGTTACTCCATTTCACTACTCCAAATGAGTAGGTCAATATTGGTATAGCATAAGTATTTATAGCTTTTGTCTTGTTTCTTGCTGTCAATTCTGTTTTCAGTATTTTTGTTAGTCTTTGTCTATATTTTTCTTTTAGTTCTTCTTTAATATTTGTATTATCTATTCCTATTTTTTGTCTGTATCCTAGATATTTATAGGCATCTGTTTTTTCCATTGCTTCTATGCAGTCGCTGTGGTTATCCAATATGTAATCATCTTGTTTAGCGTGTTTTCCCTTGACTATGCTATTTTCTTACATTTGTCTGTTCCAAAAGCCATATTTATATCATTGCTGAATACTTCTGTTATCTTTAGTAATTGGTTGAGTTGTTGATTTGTTGCTGCCAGTAGTTTTAGATCATCCATGTATAGCAAATGTGTGATTTTGTGTTGGTATGTTCCAGTAATATTGTATCCATAATTTGTATTATTTAGCATGTTGGATAGTGGGTTCAGAGCAAGGCAGAACCAGAAAGGACTTAATGAGTCTCCTTGGTATATTCCACGCTTAATCTGTATTGGCTGTGATGTGATATTATTTGAATTTGTTTGTATATTAAGTGTGGTTTTCCAATTTTTCATTACTATGTTTAGGAACTGTATCAATTTAGGATCTACTTTGTATATTTCCAATATTTATAGTAACCATGAGTGGGGTACACTATCAAAAGCTTTTTGGTAATCAATGTATGCGTAGTGTAGTGACCTTTGTTTAGTTTTAGCTTGATATGTTACCTCTGCATCTATTATCAGTTGCTCTTCACATCCTCGTGCTCCTTTGCAACAGCCTTTTTGTTCTTCATTTATAATTTTGTTCTGTGTTGTATGTGTTATTAATTTCTGTGTAATGACTGAAGTTAATATTTTGTATATTGTTGGTAGGCATGTTATGGGGCAATATTTAGCTGGGTTTGCTGTGTCTGCTTGATCTTTAGGTTTCAGATAAGTTATTCCATGCGTAAGTGTATCAGGGAATGTGTATGGGTCTGCAATGTAGCTGTTAAATAATTTAGTTAGATGTGAATGTGTTGATGTGAACTTATTTAGCCAGAAATTTGGTATTTTATCTGTTCCAGGGGCTTCCCAATTGTGAGTAGAATTAATTGCTTGGGTGACTTCATGTTGCAAAATTATCACTTCACGCATCCGCGGTATCATCTTGTATGTGTCTGTTTCTGCTTGTATCCACCGTGCATGCTTGTTATGTTGTACCGGGTTTGACCATATGTTGCTCCAGAAGTGTTCCATGTCTGTTATGCTTGGTGGGTTGTCTATTTTAATGTGTGTGTTATCTATTGTCTGGTAAAATTTCTTCTGGTTTGTGTTGAATGTTTGGTTTTGTTTCCTTCTATTTTCACTCTTTTTTTGTATCTTCTAAGTCGTTTGGCCAATGCTTGTAATTTCTGCTTCTTTTCATCTAATTGCTCTATCGCTTCTTGTTGTGAGATTTTACCTAACCTTTTTCGTTTTTTTTTCTGGTATTTCATTTCTTATAAATTGTGTTAGCTGTCCGATTTCTTTTCTCAGTTTTTCTATTCTGATCTGTTGCCTGTGTTGCCATGCTGGTTTTGTGGGTTTCTTCTGTGTGTTGGTTGGTTCTGATCTCTGCCTAGTGTGTATATTTAGTGTAGTGAGTGCTCATATATAAACCAGTAGTTGTAACTCTTCCATAGTGTGTTTTCATTTATTTTGTTGTGTATGATTGTGTTGATAGTTTTTATTGTTGTTTCGACTTGTGGGTTATTTGGTGGTCTATGTAACAATGGTCTAATGTCTGTATTTGTGTCTTTGTATTCTATACATGTCAGCTGAAATTTCTCTTCTATATCGAACATGTGTGTCACTTCGTGTTCTATTTGTGCTTGTTCTGGTGGCTGTCTTAAGATTTCATTTTCCTCTGATTGTTTAATTGATGCGTGTTGGTGTTTGTTTGTTTGCTCTGGGATGTTTGAGTCCATTACTGTATTTTCTTCTTCTTCTGATTGCACATTATTTTGTTCCAGTATTTGTTGTACTTGTTGTTTGATGTTTTCTAATTCTGACTGGGGTATCCTGTTATTTTTTATTATTACACGGATCTGATCAGCTAGTCGTTGTTCTGTTAAAAATTTTAATTCTGGGTATCTGGTAATAAATGTTGTGTATACTTGTGATCTGTATCCAGTTGTGTTGGTTCCTAGGTTTGTTGCTTGGTAATAACAGAACATGAGGTGTCGATTAACTTCATCTCACCATCTCATCCTCTGTCTTTGTTTTCCTTCTAGGGTGGTTGCAGGAAGCATATCCTGCAAAACACCTCTATTTGGATTTAAATCATTTTCCAGTTGGCTAGCAGATTCGTTACCATTGTGGGTGGGCATAGGGTTCAAGCGTCGTCCCCGACCATTATTATTATTATTATTATTATTATTATTATTATTATTATTATTATTATTTTTGGGAACTGCCCCCGTGTACTGTCAATGTCATATGACGTGAATCTCTGCCATTAAAAATTTTCCTGAAATCCAGCTAATCTTGCCCCTACCATAACAGTGGGTGATTATTTGTTATTAACGAGGCATAAAGAAGGAAACGGACCTAAATTATACAAGACCCTGAACCAAAAATTCATTGAGTCTTTCAGGGGGAGACACAAGTACTTACAGATCTGTGTAGCCAAAATGAGGACAGAGTACAGCAGTAAGCAGCTAGAACTTAACCAACTGGTATCAGTTGTGGAGGCAGTGGTGAGTTACATAACAGGAAATTTTTTTGTGTAAATTCAAAACATAAAAAAAACTGTACTTAAGAACCATGCTTGTCTATCATAGGGTATTTTTCAGTCTGGCCATTAACCATAACAAAGATCAGAGCACAGCTGAATAATGTATACTATTAATCATCGCACACTGGCTTTTGCCCAAATGAGTTTTAACATGTGGCCTCACTAATCCAACAATATGATCAATAATGACTGCAGAGTGGATGGGGACATGGTAATTGGATCATGGAACAATAAAGATCAATTGCTTGGTCACGTGAATCAAGTTTTCTTTTACAAGGGTAATAGTCACAGCCTGATGATGAAACACTTTTTTGAGAAAATTTTCTGTTAGCAATGTCTTTTAGATCAATGAACTCTGTCCAACATTTTTTTCCAATTAATAGATGCCATTGCTAAAATATTATTCCGAAAGGCCTAGAAATTGCTGTGACAGCCTCTTCATTGGAATCTACACTCCTCGAAATTGAAATAAGAACACCGTGAATTCATTGTCCCAGGAAGGGGAAACTTTATTGACACATTCCTGGGGTCAGATACATCACATGATCACACTGACAGAACCACAGGCACATAGACACAGGCAACAGAGCATGCACAATGTCGGCACTAGTACAGTGTATATCCACCTTTCGCAGCAATGCAGGCTGCTATTCTCCCATGGAGACGATCGTAGAGATGCTGGATGTAGTCCTGTGGAACGGCTTGCCATGCCATTTCCACCTGGCGCCTCAGTTGGACCAGCGTTCGTGCTGGACGTGCAGACCGTGTGAGACGACGCTTCATCCAGTCCCAAACATGCTCAATGGGGGACAGATCCGGAGATCTTGCTGGCCAGGGTAGTTGACTTACACCTTCTAGAGCACGTTGGGTGGCACGGGATACATGCGGACGTGCATCGTCCTGTTGGAACAGCAAGTTCCCTTGCCGGTCTAGGAATGGTAGAACGATGGGTTCGATGACGGTTTGGATGTATCGTGCACTATTCAGTGTCCCCTCGACGATCACCAGTGGTGTACGGCCAGTGTAGGAGATCGCTCCCCACACCATGATGCCGGGTGTTGGCCCTGTGTGCCTCGGTCGTATGCAGTCCTGATTGTGGCGCTCACCTGCACGGCGCCAAACACGCATACGACCATCATTGGCACCAAGGCAGAAGCGACTCTCATCGCTGAAGACGACACGTCTCCATTCGTCCCTCCATTCACGCCTGTCGCGACACCACTGGAGGCGGGCTGCACGATGTTGGGGCGTGAGCGGAAGACGGGCTAACGGTGTGCGGGACCGTAGCCCAGCTTCATGGAGACGGTTGCAAATGGTCCTCGCCGATACCCCAGGAGCAACAGTGTCCCTAATTTGCTGGGAAGTGGCGGTGTGGTCCCCTACGGCACTGCATAGGATCCTACGGTCTTGGCGTGCATCCGTGCGTCGCTGCGGTCCGGTCCCAGGTCGACGGGCACGTGCACCTTCCGCCGACCACTGGCGACAACATCGATGTACTGTGGAGACCTCACGCCTCACGTTTTGAGCAATTCGGCGGTACATCCACCCGGCCTCCCGCATGCCCACTATACGCCCTCGCTCAAAGTCCGTCAACTGCACATACGGTTCACGTCCACGCTGTCGCGGCATGCTACCAGTGTTAAAGACTGCGATGGAGCTCCGTATGCCACGGCAAACTGGCTGACACTGATGGCGGCGGTGCACAAATGCTGCGCAGCTAGCGCCATTCGACGGCCAACACCGCGGTTCCTGGTGTGTCCGCTGTGCCGTGCGTGTGATCATTGCTTGTAAAGCCCTCTCGCAGTGTCCGGAGCAAGTATGGTGGGTCTGACACACCGGTGTCAATGTGTTCTTTTTTCCATTTCCAGGAGTGTATATATTTCACAATGGCAAGTTTATTTAGATGTGGACTGGCTGGAAGTCATAATGTCAAATTTGGTAAAGAAGATGGATGGTTCCAGCAATTCATACTTCAGACATCTCAGTTTCCCCACGACAAGAAACCTGTGTGGGCAGATGCATTAATCTGAAGGAAGACAATTCTCTTTATTTTTGCAATTCAGACATTTTCACATATATTTTCATCTAGATCACCCTCAAAATTTGTGCGATATTCTCCAATAACTGTTTCATTCTTTGCAAAGTAATAAATATGAATAATGCCTTTTGTGCCTCTGAAAATGAATGGCATAACCCTTGCACCATATGAAATCTATAAATCAACTATTTGTTTTTTAATGCAAGGCCAGGAGTTTCCACACACTACCTTGATTGTGCTTCCATATCTAGTATGAAGTGATTGACTCATATCAACCACAGACTCAAATGAGCGTAAAAAATTAGTTGGGTTCTTTTTAAAATGCCCCAAATATTTCTAAGAAATTTGTTTTCATATTGACAATTGGGCAGCTTTTAGAAAATTGTGGGTACTTCAAGCAGAAGGCTTTTTCGCACCGAAATATGCTATAGTCTTCCTAGATTACGGTGTCAGTTACTATGTACACCTTTGACTGCAAATTGCCCAATACCATTTTACTCTTTCTTGATACTTTCATAGTTCCTGTTCACTTATGTTACTGTGAACATGTAAATGGAGAAATATTTTTGGCCAGTGGTCTTGCAAAGGTACGTCATCTTCTATATGAATGTTTGGTTAAATTACATGGAATGTACACTGCTGATAAATATACAATGCCTGATAAAAAAAGGGAAGCACTCGGAAGTGGAGGAAGAAACAAAATGGAACCTCACTGCAGTGATTACAAAATTAAGTCAAATTTATAAAAAAATTGAATCCACTTATCAGTAAGATGTTGCAACCCCTGTTGCCTGGATGCCTGTGTTAAGGGTTGGGAAAGGTATCATAAGGCTGCTGTATCCTCTCCTGAGACCAGTTGGCCCACAACTCTCTCAATTGGACCTTGATATCATGGCTACTCGCACCTGGACGGAGTTGATGTATGAGCTGTTGTTGAGCATGTTCCACTGGGGACAGATCTTATGAGCTTGCTGGCCATGTGAGTACCTCAACATCCTGCAGGCATTTCATCACATGCACTACATGTGGAAAAAACACAGTCCTGTTGAAAAATGGCACCACAATACTGTTGCATGAAAAGTAGCACATTAGGATACAGGATGTACATGGCATGCCATTGTGCCGACAGAGTTCCCTTAGTTGCTACCAGATGTGAGCTAAAATTGTACCCAATGGCTCCCCACACTATGACATCAGGAGTATCACTGCTTTGCCTCTCCAAATCACTGGAAAATGGGACCTCTCCCCAGGTTGCCACCACACTCTCTGGTGATGGTAATCTGGAATAGTGTGAAGCCCTGATTCACCCCTGAGAACAACAACCCCTTTTTATCAGTAGTCCTTGCTTCCCAGTGATGGCACCACTCTAAACACAGCCATTTCTGTTGTGAACAGCAGACTATGCATGGGATGGTAATTCCCTATTCTAGCTGCTGCTCATTTCTGACCAATGGTGTGGGACAAAACGATGTTGCACAGGGTTCATTACTTGTTCTCAGATGGCAGTCGCAGATGTGATGGGGCACTTGGTGGACAACATTGTGATCCTCCTTTGTGAAAGTCAGGAAAGTCAGACTCGGACAACAGGAACCTGGATGATGAGTATGCCTGTTCTCATGTTCCCAATCAGTTCAACATTGGTCCTCTGTTACATTCAAACACCCCAAAAATCTGGATATTGCACAAATTGACCAGCCAGCCAAATCAAGACTCACAATGTGGCCCCTTTCAAACTATGTCATGTGCTGATAAAGCTGCCTCACATGAGCACATGGCATCTCTCTCTCTGTCAGAGTGATCACTCAAATCTGACATTCACACTCCTTATATATCCTACCAGGCCTGGTACCAACACTAAATATGAACAATGGTAATGTACTCTGGAGGCTGTTCTACTTGTCACAAAAAATTTCAACTCTAATTACTAACATACCCATTTGATGATGTGTATGTGTATGACACTACATTGACATCTGTCTGTCTTCTGGGCACTTCAATTTTTTTTGTCGGGTACTGTAGTTTAACATTATTGTGAAGATGCCCTGGGTCCCCACTGGTATCTGTGGTTATTATAGATGGCACTCAAAGCTTTAGATTTAGTCACTATTATCTCTGATCATCAGTATCCCTTCATGTTGTTGTGGTCTCACTAAACGAAGTGTCTGTGCCAAAAGACCAAACTGTACTACAGTTGTTTGAAGACTGCAGTGAGCTAATGCTGTTGAACGATGGCGCATTATTAAGTGTGTGTTGTGGACTCACTGTGCTAATTGGTAAGTAATAAAGATGTTCTGGCTGTTGGGTGTATATTGTAAGTACAAAATCAAATGCTAGTTTATGTAACATGAATGGATTGTCAAGGATTACAGTGTTTCTAGATACGAGCAGCCTATTATCCTCATTCTGGAGCCAAAACACATTTGGTGCTATGCATGTATACTGGCTGAAGGCAAGAATAGCAAGTAATGAATACCGACAAAGTAAATCACAAAACAATATTTATCACAACTCACTGTGTGTTCTTTCTAATGGACATGCTTTTTTTCCTGTCAATTTCAAAATGTATCTTACAGAATGCTATACATGGTACATAGTGCCAGATTGCTAGATGATACTCTTCTTCCTACACATACATAATAGTGTCACATTACACTTGTAATGTGGAAAGAAAACAGGGGTGGCAGGAATGTAGTTTCCTTTAGTTACACAAGTATCATAGGCATGTGCAGGATGAGAAGAGACAGCAGTGCATGTACAAGAGTTGCTTAGAAAGAAAGACTGCAGATTCTTGACACACACACACACACACACACACACACACACACACACACACACACACACACACTAGCTAGGACTGAAAGTTGTCATGGAAATACTCACAAGGTATAACACTTATTTGACCAACTTCTGGCAAACTCACTGAGCAGTGAGTCCAAATGTTAAGAGCAAAGATTTTCTGCCCATTTTGTATGTGCCAAATGACACAATCTTACCGAAAATCACCAAAAAGTACTGAGTATAAAACACAAAATATACTGCAGTCTGTTAAGTGATTAAACTTGGCTATTCTTGAAATAAAAACAATGCCACATATTAAAATCAATCTGTAACAAAATCAGCTTATTTTCTCTCTGCAATATGGTATGAATCATTTTCTGAAGAAACTGTCTTCTTAATAAGTATTCATTGTGCAGAATGAGGTAATTAGAATGATATGTAGACTAACTCCAAGAACCTCTTGCTACAAAACGTTCAGATTTTGGGAATACTACTGCTGCTTTCTTGAACATATTCTCCCTCATGCGTTTTGTAATAAAAAACCTAAATCTCTATGACAATAATTCAAAAGTCCAGTAATGACACCAGATACAAGAACAACCTCCATTATATATATATATATATATATATAAAAACACCTTGTCATCAATGCACTAATTTTTTCCTGTCTAAATTACAGTAGTTTTGTTGTATTATTCTGTTTATTTGGTTGATGAGTTTGTGAACTTGAGTTTGACAGATAACTGATCATTATAATGAACTCTGGTTTCTGAATTGTTGTCATAAACAGTGTGTAATGTGACTATAATTATTTCAGGATTATGTTGGTTTGTATACTGTCATGACTGCATTCATGTTATTTCCGTACAATTATATTTGTTTATCCATTCACACATTGTTTTGTTAATTCACTCATGGACAGATGTGGCACGAGTCAAATTATACATAAACAGGCAGACGCAAGCATTGTTGGGTACTTCTGTAAGGTATACTAATAACAACAAATTATGACTAGTACTTATACTCAATTTTATAATTATTGACATTACTTCTCAAATACTTATGTTATGAGGAAAACAGTTACTCTGAAATAGGCTGTTGCTCCTCACACACTACTCAGCTGACGTTTTTATCTACTATTTACAACCAAGCATTTAGGTAATTTTACATTATTGGTTGTCCATATACTGACCAAGTCAGTATCTATCTAATGCAAGTATTAAAGCTACATGAAATTTACATTTCTGAGTGCAAGTAGTCTGATAAATTTTAGAAGTATTGGTTGATGAGGCAATCTTTTATTTTGTTTTAAATATTTCGGGATTTCCAGTTTCTTGCTTGATATCCACTGGCAACCTGTTACAGCCTTTTGCACCCAAATAGAAAACTGCAGTCTGAACCCTAGAGAGGTATGCGTAGTCTATATGGAAATTATTTCTACATCTGCTATTCTGCTATTGTGGTTGTGAGTTGTTTTCATCCTAAATTCACTTTTTATTAGTCACAAATACCATTAAGGAGTGTCTAAGCATAAGGATTAAGGGCCCTGAAGAGGTCTCTGCAAGATGTTTCGTTATCAATTTTACACAATATTTTTGTCAAACACTTCTGTAGAATAAATACTTTCTTTGTTTCGGCTGCAAAACCCTAGAAGATTATGCCATAGGACAAAACTGAGTAAGAGTGGACAAAGAATGCTAGCAACCCAGTCTGCAGTTCAATACAGTGGGGGAGATTTCCGAGTGCATGGCAGGCAGAACTGGGCTTTTTGGTTAACTTCTCAATATGTTGATGCTACCTCAGTTTATTATCCATCTGGATGTACAGAAACTGCACGCACAAAACCTCATCTAGTGTGAACTTAATGATCTCTACTTCTGCTTCCTTTAAGTCAATTTATTTGCTTGAAATTGCATAAGATGAGTGTTTGTAAGATTAAGGTTAAGCTGTTGTCTGTTGCAATGCATATACACACAGTGCAAAATAAATGTCCACTAGCACCATACAGAGTTGTTTACTAGAACCCTCAAAAATGTAAGCTCTACAAAATTTCTTGGTATATGGATCCAAGAAGATCTAAGATGGGTCCAACATACAAAATACATTACAAATAAATTAATACCATTTGATATATTATCAAAATTCTTTCCGATTGCACACCGAAAGAGACACTAAAAGATGTATACTTCACCCAGGCAGAATCCTTACCGAGATACAGTATAATCTTTTGGGGAAACGCATCTGCTAGCAAAAGTTGTTTTATATGCCAAAAGAGAATTGTAAGAGCCATAGAAAATGCTGCATCAAGAAGCTCATGCAAGCCCTTATTCAAGAAACTAAATATCCTTCCACTACCATGTCTGTACATTTTACAAGTAATCACTTTTGTAAGGAAAATCTTAGAAAATAGCAATAATTTTGTGTCAACTAAACAAAGTATCCACCTGTATAACACAAGGAGAAAGCAGGACATACATGTTCAATATGCACACATAACACTATAACAGAATGGACCACTGCAAACAGGAAACAGACTATACAATATGCTACCTACAAATATTAAAACAATAAAAGACACTTCAAAATTTAAAACTGCTGTCCATAAATATTTATTGCAAAAATGTTATTATAGTATAGATGAATATCTTGAAACATAAAAATTTATTGCCAAATACTAAAAAAAAAAGAAAAAAATAATTACTTGGGTTAAATATAATGTATGGAAGCTGAACCTTCAGTTGTGATAATATTAAGCCTAAATCAATGTAAATATTCTGTATGACTTAAAAACATGTATTGTAAATCACAATGACTTGTCCAATATCATATTGTATACGTTGTACAACAAATGATCAAAAGGACAAATAAAAATGTAATGTAATGTTAGCTAGTATTAAGCGTGTCCACCCAGGATTGGAGCAACTGAACAACCTCTACCACAGTTTCAACTACCTCTTGTCATGCCATGAAACTAAAAATATTCCACCCACTATCCTTCCAACCTCTCCCACAGTGGTAGACCACTGCCCAAAGAACCTACACAATATCCTTGTCCATCCCTGCTTCCAACCCCTTTCCTCATGGCTCACATCCATGTAATAGGTCCAGATGCAACATCTGTTCCATACATCCTCCCACCCCCAACTACTCCAGTATGGTCACAAGCATCATCTATCCCATCAGAGGCATGGCTACCTGTGAAACCAATCATGTGATCTACAAGCTAAGGTGCAATCACTGTACTGCATTCTACATGCGAATGACAACAAACAAGGTGTCTGTTCACATGAATGACCACCAATAGACTATGGCTAAGAGACAGCTGGACCACCTAGCTGCTGAGCATGCTGCCCAACACAACGTTCTTCACTCCAATGACTGCTTGACAGTCTGCACCATCTGGATCCTTCCTACCGACACCAGGTTTTCTGAATTGTGCAATACATCCTACATTCCCGTAACCCTGCTGGCTTCAGCCTTCAATAGTCACTGTTCATCCACCTATCCCCTTCCTTGCTCCCAGTCCAGCACTACACAGCATTCAATTCCACTAATGCACCCAGTCTCTCTACTTCTTTACTTATCTCCTTCCCTCTCCCCCTCCCTCACCCCATGCCCCTATGCCTATCTTCCTACTGTATCTAGCTGTCCTACATTGCCTCCAGTCCCCACCATGTCCCTTAATGCTTCCACAAGCAGCACTTTATGGTCACTGATCACCCCTCTACTATCCTCCCCCTCTCTGCCCCAGCCGCCTCCTTCCCCCTACCACCCAGACTGCTTCTCCCATCATGTGCAGTCTGGGCTTGGTGGCTAGAGACAGTGGTCATATGTGTAAGACCTTTCCTTGAGTGAATGTTGACATGTTTAGTAGTCTTTTTGTTATGCCTGTTTGTGACTCAACATTTCCACTATTTGGTAAGCAGCAATCCCTCCTTTTCATAATATTGGTAAAATTATGAAGTATTTATCTTATTACTGTTCAGATTTTTTCAATGTAGCCATATTTATTGTTTAGTTTGTAAGTTACTTCAATACCATCTGCTATGGAAATAATTTATGAACATCTCTCATTATGAATACTGATGTGTAACTGCGAGGCATGCTTTTTAAGTAAAGTCCGTTTTGCTGTAGACACTAGTAGTTCACGCACATACCGCAATAAGCACGTGCGTCATGTACCAGCATGCCTCAGGATCAACTGTGCTCAGTTACAGCTCTGTAGCTAACCTGTACGGTTCTGTTCTGTGCTTTCAAAATGTTTAAGACTATCAACTCGCTCGCCGCGCATGACGTTCACTCAGTGATACAGTTTTTGTCAGCAAAGAACCTGTCTGCTGCAGAAATTCATCAAAGGGATTTGCAAAGTGTATGGTGACACTGTTATGAGTGGAAGCAAAGTGCATAAGTGGGTACGAGAATTCAAAGATGGCCATGACAACTTCCATCGCCCATGATGAGGACTGCTCCTGTCGCCCTCTTTGATTACAGACAATTTGGTGGCTTCAGTTGAAGCAAGGATTTGTGAGAACAGGCACTTCACAATAACAGGTCTCTCAAACGAATTTCCTGATGTGTCAAGATCAGTGCTTTACAACATTGTTTCTGAACACCTAAAGTTTAGGAAGCTATGCTCCCATTGGGTCCCGTAACTCCTAACAGAGGACCACAAAAACCAAAGATTTGAGTGTGCGATGAAGTTCTTGACTCGTTATCACGAAGAAGGTGACAGCTTCTTGAGTCAGATAGTAACTGGAGACTAAACATAGGTTTCGCATATCACGCCCGAATTTAATAAACAGAACATGGAATGGAGACAGACACAGACACAGACACACACACACACACACACACACACACACACACACACACACACACACACACTTGCATGTAAAGGTGAAGGCCAAACAGACTCTGTCCCAGCACAAAATCATGGCCTCAGTGTTTCGGGATAGGCATGGTGTTTTGTTGGTCAACTTCTTGCAATGTGGAAACACTATCAATGCAGAAGCATACTGCCAAACTCTGAGAAAGCTATGCAGAGCAATTCAAAACAGAAGCTGCAGCTTGCTGAGAAAGGGAATTGTTCTTCTCCATGACAATGCAAGACCTCACACTGCAGGTCAGACCCGCGATTTATTACACAGTTTTGGCTGGGAAGTTTTAGACCACCCACCCTACAGTCCTGATCTTGCAATGAGCGATTACCATCTGTCCATCTGTTCCTCCACTACAAAGAACATCTCAGTGGCAACCATTATAATGACGAAAACGTGAAAACAGCAAAGAACTCCTGTTTATCGGAGCAGGTGGCAAGTTTTTATGAAGAGGGTATTTTAAAATTGGTTAAGAGGTATGATACGTGTTTCAACAAAGTTGGCAACTATGTTGAAAAATAGAGTGAAATATGTGCTTTCTGAAAATAAATTTACTTTTTTGAAATAACCTTTTGTTGGGTACTTATGTTCAAATGGACCTTACTTTAAAAAAAACACTCGTAAATATGAAGGGCATTCAGTAATTAATGCAACACTTTTTTTTTTCTTGGCCTATTTCAGCTGAAAAAATGTGACATCACAGAATATTCCTGCTTTGGCCCCTATAGCTTCATGAAGTCACAATGGATCATGGTGCATTATGTTTCCTTCAAAATGGCACCTGTAATCGAGCTGTGTTCCAAGCAGAGAGCTGCCATTGAGTTTCTATTGGCAGAAAACCAGAGCATCGCTGATACTGACAGGTGCTTGCAGAATGTCTACAGAGACCTGGCAGTGAACAGAAGTATTGTGAGTCACTGGGCGAGGTGTGTCACCATCGCAACAAGGTCATGGAAATCTGTCTGATCTCCCACATGCTGACCAACTGCACATAGTTGTGACTCCTATAGGGTTGGAATGTGCAGACATGCTAATTTGCAGCAATCAATGGGTCAAGTCAAGCACCTCACTGCACAACTGGACATCTCTGTTGGCAGAGCTGACACTCATCCACCAGTTGGGGTACTCATAGGTGTGTGCCTGATGGGTTCCTCGCCACTTAACACAAAACCATAAATAGCAATAAAGTACCAACAAGGCTGATCATGACAAGACTCTGCCCAAAATTGTCAAAGATTATGAAACAAAACAGTAAGCCATCAAGTGGTGCCGCATCACCTCTCCTACGAAAAAAAAATTCAAAGCCCCACCCTCAGCTGGAAAGTCATGCCGATGGTCCTCTGGACTCTGAATGGGTTATTCTGTTTGATGTCTTCCCTCATGGCGCAATGATCAACTTCGAAGTGCGCTGTGTTACCCTCAGGAAACTGAAGAAATGACTTGTGTGTGTTCACCACCACAGAAATTCAAACAAACTTCTCCTCTCCCATGACAACGCAAGGCCTCACACAAGTCTGCACACCCAAGAGGAGATCACAAAAACTCCATTGCATTGTTCTACCTCATCCACCCTACAATCCAGATCTTGCACTTTCTGACTTCCATCTGTTCAGCTCAATGAAGAATGCACTCCACAGGAAGCAGTACCTGGCGATCTTTTTTTTTTAGATGTCATTATTTTATTTTTATTTTAAATTTTCACTGCTGCTAGCCAGAGAATGTAGGTGCCTAGTAATTTTCCACAATTACTATGCATTGCACACAGCCAGAAACCAGAACAATTCAGACAATAATAAGAACGTTAATTCATACACGGTGACCTAAAACTTTCATCAGCTAACCCATAAAATAAATAAATTATATTTTCGTAGCAAGGTTTGCATCTACTGTCCACAATGAAATATTTTATGCACATTATGACAGTGTTAAGTGTAAATCTTACCTAATACACAGTGCATACAAAAAGTATTACATTTTTATTTTGTATCTGTAATACCAGCATGGGTACAAGGCTTAGCATAATTGTTTAGGATTGTAGTTAAAGCTTATTTACATGTTTATTGAGATTTCCAACTGCAATAAATAAAAACTTTTGGTAACTTTCAAGGGTAACTACCATGCCTAATAAAAATATTGGTGTACAGGGTATGATGCAATGTATGACCCATCTAAATGTCTTAATTAACCGTGTGCTGTCAAAGCTTCTGATGAACATGTCTAGAAGAGGAAGGAAGAAGAAGAAGAAGAAGAAGAAGAAGAAGAAGACTATTGTAAGGTGACTGACAGCAACTCGGGAATCATTAAAAAAAAAAAGAAAAACTGCCGTCTTCCCATTGTTTGACTGTGCTAAACCAAGAGTCTGAAACTGTCAGCATGAAATTCCCAAGTGAGAGAGGATGAAATACCTTTCTGTTTGTTCATGGCATTCTGATGTTGAAGTTTTGTTCAAACACATAGACAATGAATGATAAATTACGGGAAACATTATCCAAGTTACACTGTAGTGATTGTGAGATTTCTAACAGTAATACTGCACAGATTAAGTGAATCAACTATGCTCACCTTTACACTGAGTATATTATTTGCTAAATTAAAGCTTAATTCGCTTGTATGATTGTTGAGATCTCAATAGAATGTTGAAACCCCATCTGTTATCTGTTTGGATGGATAATACTTCTGTTTTGATGAAGACATAATAGCAATCATCTGAAGAAGGTAAAATAAATCCCAATTATGGAATTCTGTGAATATAATTTTGAACTTTCTCACAAGACATCTAAAGAATTAGGTAGTATGTATGAAAACAACCAAATAACGAAAAATCTTTTGCGCATAATTACTTATCTTCTGTCAATATCTTTAAGAGACTGAATGTGGGATCTATAATGTTGTCATAATAAGATAATTATTTGGTGCTTACCTGAAACCTATACATCTCACCACTGCGTACATTATTGTCAACAGTTCCTCCAAAAATATACATCGCATCACCAATAACAGCAGCAGCATGGAATAATCGTCCCGAAGGAACCTACAACACCAGAAAATAAGACTAATTGTAATATTTGACATTTACAAATGTTTTCATCATCTATGTATTCACAACCAGAAATTTGTACTCTAAATGAAAATATTTATTCAAACTGAACATAATATTTCAGGCTTCATTTTTTATTTTCTCAACACTCACTAAACTACCCATGAATAATTCACATCCAGACTGTCGCAAGCTTGTCGTATCACTTTTACATATTTAAGAGCTACGGAGCACCACCTGAACATCACGTAAGAAAATATAAAGTTTCAATATTGTGAAAAGGAAAGTTGATACTCACTATACAGGGTGAGTCACTAACTATTGCCACCAAGAATAACTCCAAAAGTATGATACAAGCTGAAAAGTTTGCGGGACAAAAGTTGCATGGGATAATGGGGGCCATAATTCGACACTGGTTTTTTTGTTGCTAGGTGGGGTCACTTCAGAGAGATGAAGGTCAACCCCCTTTTTTTTTTTTTTAAGGGATGCTATAGTTTGGTACTTTTTTCTGATAGCAGCTATTGAGATTAATCCAATGATGTGGAACAGTAAGGTCTTTGAAGGTCAACGAAAGTCACAAAGGTGGCATGAACGTCCATTTACAGCAGGTGCTCAAAGTGATGACCATTGATATCAAAACAGTGTTGCAATCTTACCATGGACTGAGTGGTATTCCTTATCACTTCGGCAGTTATTGAAGCCCATGCTCTTACAATTCTCTCTTGCATATCTTCAGATGTAGTTGGAACATCTTTATAGACAATGTCTTTTACAAATCTCCACAAGAAAAAATCCAGAGGCGTCAAATCTGGCGAACAAATTGGCCACGACATCTCCTCGGCGACCAATCCGGTGATTTGGGAATTGTCTCTGCAATTCATTTCTAGCCATCAACGAAAAATGTGATGGACACCCATTGTATTGATACCACATTCTGTTCCTTGTTCCTAAAGGTATTTCTTCCAATAACAGACCTAATGTTTCTTGCAGGAATGTGGTACACATCCTACCATTAAGATTTCCTTTGAAGAAATAGGGGCCTATAAGTCTGTCCTCCAGAATCCCACATGATACATTCACCAACCACGGTGTTTGGTGTGCAACTTGCAACAGCCAACAAGGATTTTCAGTTGTCCAATAATGCATGTTATGCAAATTAACATTTCCATGGTTAGTGAATGTATCCTAGTCAGTAAATAAAATCAAATTAATAAATGTATCATCCCTCTGAATCTGAAGTTGAACCCATCGGCAGAATTCAATACGATGCATACAATCCGTACCAGTTAATTCTTGGTAGAGACTGATATGGTAACGATGATATTTATGGCAGTGCAGAACACAAACAACACTACTCTGTCTCATATCAGATTCCCTTGCGATTTGACATGAACTAACACAAGGATCTCGAACCAGTGGCAAGAGAACCAATTTCGTTTCCTCGTTAGTAACTTTACTTTGCTGGATATGGTTCTGACCCATTTAAGACCGAGCGAGGTGGCGCAGTGGTTCGACACTGGACTCGCATTTGGGAGGACGACGGTTCAATCCCGCGTCCGGCCATCTTGATTTAAGTGTTCCATGATTTCCCTAAATCACTCCAGGCAAATGTCGGGATGGTTCGTCTGAAAGGGCACGGCCGACTTCCTTCCCCATCCTTCCCTAATCCGATGAGACCGATGACCACGCTGTCTGGTCTCCTTCCCCAAAACCAACCAACCACCCAACCCATTTAAGATCCAAATGTTCTCAATTTAACACACAGATATTTAAATGTATTACGTGTAGGGTGAGTACATTGAGGATATCTTCCAGCATATGAGTCTCTAGCGCTCACTGAATTTCGTTGGCATTTTCTGTAAATGAGAAGCATATCAACTTGTTCTCCGAAGGAATACATCATTCACATTCACTTGATTCGACGATACTAGTCTTACCATTCCTATTAGTGTTGTCTTGCAAAACCGTCGAATGGTGTTTACATGTCAATGGAATGTATTCGGAAAGTATTTACTATTTGCACAATATACGAGGGAGAATTTTCAGAGCATGTGCTTCGATAAGTGCCGAAGTGATAAGGAATACCACTCAATCCATGCTAAGAAGATTGCTGCACTGTATTGATACCAATGGTCATCACTTAGAACACCTGTAAATGGATGTTCATGCCACCTTTGTGACCTTTGTTGACCCTACTGTTACACATCATTGGATTCGCCTTGATAGCTGCTATCACACAATAAGTACCAAACTAGAGCATCCCATTTAAAAAAGCAAAGTTGACCTACATATCTCTGAAGCAACCCCACCTAGCAACAAAAACCATCATCATATTATGGCCCCCGTTGTCCCATGCAACTTTTGCCCGACAAACTTTTCAGCTACTGTCATACTTTCGGAGTTATTCTAGGTGGCAATAGTTAGTGACTCACCCTGTATAGTGGAGATGCTGAGTTGCAGACAGGCACAAGGAAAAGACTGTCCTGAATATAGCTTTCGGCCAGTAAGGCCGTTGTCAAAATTAGATTACAAACACACTCTCAAGCAAACTCAACTCTCTCTCTCTCTCTCTCTCTCTCTCTCTCTCACACACACACACACACACACACACACACACACACACACACACGACTGCAGTCTCAAGCAATCAAAGTTTCAGAGATAAAAGAAAAGGGGAGGGGGGCAGGGAGAGGGGGATGGAGATTGGGGAGGGAGAGGAAGGAGATGGAGAGGGGGAGGGGGAGGAAGAGGGGCAGCGAGCGGGAAGGGGGGAGGGCAGCGAGCGGGAAGGGGGGAGGGCAGCGAGCGGGAAGGGGGGAGGGCAGCGAGCGGGAAGGGGGGAGGGCAGCGAGCGGGAAGGGGGGAGGGCAGCGAGCGGGAAGGGGGGAGGGCAGCGAGCGGGAAGGGGGGAGGGCAGCGAGCGGGAGGGGGGGAGGGCAGCGAGCGGGAGGGGGGGAGGGCAGCGAGCGGGAGGGGGGGAGGGCAGCAAGCGGGAGGGGGGGAGGGCAGCAAGCGGGAAGGGGGGAGGGCAGCAAGCGGGAAGGGGGGAGGGCAGCAAGCGGGAAGGGGGGAGGGCAGCAAGCGGGAAGGGGGGACATGCCGGGGGGGGGGGGGTTGCGGGAGACGGGAGCTGGTTGGAACTGGTGGGAGCTAGCGGGGGGGGGGGGGATGGGAAGGGGGAGGCGAGTGAACGGGGGAGGGGAGGGAGAAGGGAGGGTGAGGGGAGGGAGAAGGGAGGGTGAGGGGAGGGAGAAGGGAGGGTGAGGGGAGGGAGAATGGAGGGTGAGGGGAGGGTGAGGGAAGAGGGACAGGTGTAGGGCTATGCCAAAGTAATTATACCCCCTTAAAATAATTCACAGCCACTTTTAATGTCTTTTTTAAAAAATATGTCTATTGAATGTGTCACTAAACACATTTTTCCCATCAATACTGACATTTTACATCAAGGGCTCTTCAGAAAAAGGTACAATTTACACACCTGTGAATCTGAAGCTGGCATTACAACAGACCATGTCTGAGTATCCAGATCATAACAATGCAAATCATTTGGTAAAGTGCTGTCAGCAGCTCCACCAAAGACATACAGGTGTCTGTCATATGCAACCATGGTGTGGCCATACCGACGGGCAGGTGGTGGAGGTGCACCACGTAGTATGTGCTCTGTTGATATACGAGTCCAGCTGAGGAAGAAATTTAACGTGACAAACTGTTTCCCAGGTTAATAAATATAGTATATTTCATCTGTTACTATGAATTGAAGCTATGAATTATTGAAAGTCTCTTAACACCTTAACCACAGTATCTGTTTTGCCATTGTAGGGTAACAGGTTATTTAAAAGTGACCAAAATAAGACTGAGTTGAATAGAATACTCGAGAGAGTCAATATTATAACGATAAATAACCATCACTAACACACGCACACACACACACACACACACACACACACACACACACACACACACACACACACACACAAACTGCAGTCTCAGGCAACTGAAACCACACTGCAAGCAGCAGCACCAGTGCATGATGGGAGGGGCGACTATGTGGGAGTGAGGAGGAGGCTGAGCTGAGGCAGGGAGAGGGAGGGATAGTACGCTGAGTGTGGTGGACAGTGAAGTGCTGCAGGTTAGTTGGAGGGTAGGGGAGAGGTGGGGAGGGGAGGGGAGGGGAAGTAGCAGAAAAGGACAGAAATAAAAAGACTGTGTGTGATGGTGGAGTGACAGCTGTGTAGTGCTGGAATGGGAACAGGGATGGGACTGGATGGGTGAGGACAGTGAGTGATGAAGGTTGAGGCCAAGAGGGTTACAGAAACAAAGGACATATTGCAGGGAAACTTCCCACCTGTGCAATTCAGAACAGCTGGTGTTGGTGTGAAGGATCCATATGGCACAGACTGTGAAGCAGTAACCCTGGCAGAGAATGTAATTCAGCTGCTCTAGTCCTGAGTGGTACTGAGTTACGAGGGGAAGGCTCCTCTGTGGCCGGACTTTGGGAGGTGGTGGGAGACTGGAAGGATCAGGCATGGGAGATTTGTTTTTCACAAGGTTAGGAGGATAATTACACTCAGTGAAGGCTTCAGTGAGACACTTGACATATTTCGGGAGGGACTGCTTGTCACTGCAGATGCGACAACCAAGGGTAGCTAGGCTGTGTCGAAGGGACTTCTGGGTATGGAATGGGTGGCAGCTGTCAAAGTGGAGATATTGCTGGTGGATAGTAGGTTTGATATGGCCGGAGATATTGATGTAGCCATCTTTGAGGTGGAGGACACATCTAGGACGGTGGCTTGATGGGTTGAGTAGGACCAGGTATGCAACTGGGGCAAAAGTTGTTGAGGTCCTGGAGGGTTGTGGATAGAGTGTCCTCACCTTCAACTCAGATAGCAAAGATGTCATCAATCGATGTGGACCAGGTGAGGGGTTTATGATTCTAGGCTTCTAGGAAGGATTCCTCTAGATGGCCCATGAATAGGTTGGCTTAGGATGATGCCGTGCAGGTGCCCATAGCCATACCCTGGATTTGTTTGTAGGTAATGCCTTCAATGGAGAAGTAATTGTGGGTTAGGATATAGTTGGTCATGGTGACTAGGAAGGAGGTTGTTGGTTTGGAATCCTTATGGCATTGGGAAAGGTAGTGTTCAATAGCGATAAGGCCATGGGCATTAGGAATGTTAGTGCACAGGGAGGTGGCATCAATAGTGGCGAGCAGGGCACTGTGTGGTAAAGGGACAGGAACTGTGGAGAGTTGGTGGAGAAAATGGTTGGCATCTTTTATATAGGAGGGTAGGTTCCGGGTAATAGGTTGAAGGTGTTGTCTATGAGAGCAGAGATTCTCTCAGTGGAGGCACAGTAACCGGCCACAATGGGGCATCCTGGGTGGTTAGGTTTATGGATTTTAGGAAGCATGTAGAAGGTGGGAGTGCGGGGAGGAGCTGGAGTGAGTAGAAAGGTGGACTGTGTGGAGAGGTTCTGGGATGGGCCTAAGGATTTGGGTACTGACTAGAGATCCTGCTGGATTTCTGGAATGGGATTACTGTGGCAAGGTTTTTAGGTGGAAGTATCTAACAGCTGGTGGAGTCCTTCCGCCAGGTAAGCCTTGCAGTTCAAAACAACAGTAGTGGAGCCATTGTCCACGTGTAGGATTATAAGGTCGGGATCAGTTTTTAGATGGTGGACAGCGGTTCTTTCTGTAGATGTAAGTTAGTTTGCACATTGAAGGGTTTGGGGAATGATGGTGAGGCAAGGTTTGAGGTTAAGAAATTTTGGAAAGTTAAGAGGGAGTGATATGGGGGCAGCGGGGGTGGATCACAGTTGGCTGGAAGACAGAACGTAGGCAAGGTTCAATATTGGCCTTTGGTTGAACTGATTGGTAGGGTTGGTGGCGAAAAAGTGTTTCCACTGTAGGGACCGGGAGAAGGAGACAAGGTCTTTCAAAAGTCCTGCACGATTGAATTTTGGAGTGGGGCAAAAAGTGAGGCCTTTGGAAGGACTGATATTTCTGTGGGGCTAAGGCTTCTCGAGGATACGTTCATGAATGTGTTGTGGATCTGTTTAGGTTCTGGAATCTGTGTGGTGGTGGGAGTGAGTTTTGGAGGGTGGGGTAAGAGTAGCAGGTCTGCAAGACAGGGATTGTCAGCTATCAGTGGACGTGGGGGGAGGTTTGGAGGTTGTTGTAGAGGTGTTGGACAGTGATACTCCAAGGCGGGAGTAGGAAGTGAGCACGATGGAGAGCTTTTTGAGGTGGTGGTGTGCATGTTGCTCAAGTTCCTCCACGGCAAGAGTTTCAGTGCGTGTTTAGGGTTCCAGGAATTTGGTATTGCATAGCAGGAGAATTTTGCAGATGGAGAGAAGGTACTGCACGGAGGTTTGTGCTTGGTTGATATGGTTTTGTAGGACTATGTTGGTGAGGGTTAAGGATTGGCAGAATCTGAACAGGTGGAGGTCATTATGGAAAGAGGGGTAGCAGTTAGAGATGGGTAATTTGATGGCAAGGCCATTAGGGGGGATTCCATGAGCCAAGTAAAAACGCAGGAACAGTATGTGGGACTGGGATCTGGATAGGGATAAGGAAACTTTTCTATACTGATGCAGATGGAAGGAGCAAGGATCCATGGTGGTGGAAAAAATGTGAAAAATTACGCAAATAATGTAGGATTACATCTGAAAATTTCGCAAAATTACACCCAATACATGTGAAAATACATGAGAAGGAAGAACTGGACACAAAAGGGGGGAACAAGATGAAATCTGAGAGAGTCAACAATAGTGAAGGGCGAAAACTCACTAAAAATGGCGAGAAGTCACAAGAATCAAAGTAAAGAATAAATAGCAAATAAAAGTATATTACTGTGGGTAGCAGGTCTGAGGGTAGATAATTGTGAAGAAGGGGAATGGCAGATGTGACTGGATGGTGGAAGAATTAGTGGGTGCGAACTAAGACAGAACAGAAAAAGAGTGGGGGGGGGGGGGGGAGGCGTTTGTATGATGAGATACAAGATCATTTGACACCAGAAAGGTGCGGCAATCAACAAGCAAAAATGCGGGAAATGATGCAGGGAGAGTGATCAATTTGAAAGTATACGTTTGATTAGATTGGCAGGAGTAATGTGGGACATAAGATGCTACACCAACAATCAGCTTAGTCTTGTAGGTGAGTGAGTTTGTGTCTATTGTGGACGAAGGCCTTAATGGCTGAAAGCTTTAACTGAGAGTGGCTTCTTGTTGTGCCTATCTGTGACTCAGCACCTGCAAAATTATTTTTAGTATGATACAATTAAGGTATAGGAATTGAGTCAAGAAAATAATGGGACTGATGCTGTCACAGGGTAAGTATGCATGTGTCAAAGATAAATGGCCAATAGCTGTGAAGCATGATGCCTTCTCAGTTGAATGCAGCATCTCTGATGTCTGTAGACAAATCAGTGTGTACATGGCCTTCATTTGAGTAAGAGCTGTTACTTTGTATTGCTGGAAAAATGATAAGTATAACAGAGCTGCAAACTGTCATGAAGTTTCATATGAAACTTGGAAAAATAGCTACTGAAAAATATTTGTCACTAAAAGAAGTGTGTCTAGACAGTTTATCGCATACACAAGTTTTTCTGTGGTTCAGGCATTTTGAAGATGGCCAAGAAGTTGAAAATATCGAAAAAGTAGGTAGTCTGATTCAATCTGACTGTTGATTGAGTATCTGACTGCTGAACTGTAGGAATTGACAAAGAATTCATAAGGCAAATTTTACGTATCCAATTTAACATGAGAAAAGTGTGTGAGATACTGGTGCCAAAAACTCTCACGATCAAGCAAATGAAGTTTGTGAAAATGTTTGTACTTTCACTTGGATTACCACTGATCCCAATTTCTTGGAAAGAATGACAACACGTGACAAATCTTCGTTTTTCAGTTATGATGCAGAAACTAAGCCCAACCACATGCACTGGAATGCCCCAACTTCACCAAGAGTAAAAAAGGGTTGAATGAGCAAATCAAGATTCAAAGACACGATGACTTATTTTTTTCCAGTACTCAGGGAATTGCATATCTTCACAGGGTTCCTGAATGTCAAACGATTAGTCAACATTACTACCTTAAGGTTACTGCTCAAATCAGAGAGAGAAGAAGAAAAAAAAAAAGACCTGAATTGTGGAAGAACAAATTATGGGTTCTGTATCAAGACAACACACTAGCTCATACCTCATCGTCCGTTAAGAGGTTTCTAGCAAAATACAGCATCCCAATGTTAAGACCACCCACCTTATTTGCCTAACCTAGCACCATATGACTATTTATTCACAAAGATCAAATCTAATGTAAATGGATAGATAAGAGAAATCTACTCACCAAGAGATGGCAGGGAAACACACACACAAAAGGATTTAACTTTTACAAGTTTTTGGAGTCAGTGGCTCCTCCTTCTGACAGAAGAGTTGAAGGGGAAGGGAGAGGGGTGAAGGAAAAGGACTGGAGAGATTTAGGGAAAGGGGTACAGTTCAGAAAAGTCACCCAGAACCACATGTCAGGGAAGACTTACCAGATGTGATGAGAAGGAAAGGTGAGAAAAAGGTTAAATCTGCATTAAAAGGAACAAGATTTCAGTCTGTTGAAGCGGTAAATGAAAAAGCAGACAGCATCATCAAGGAGCTCACAGAGAAAGACTTCCATGACTGTTTCCACCAATGGAAAATTCACATGAAGTGTTGTAGGGATAAAGGAGAGGAGTATGCTGAGGGTGACAATAACTAAATATGTATGATTTGAAATAAAATGTTTTACAGCAACTGTCCCATTATTTTATAGCCACATCTTGTACAACAACAACGTCATAACCCTAGATTTTTCATTGATTTTGGTAACTTCTTATAATGACTGGACTGGAACTTTCTGGCCAATTAAAACTGTGTGCAGACCAAAACTCTAACTTTCACAGGCAAGTGCTCTACCAACTGAGCCACCCAACATGACTCATGACCAGTCTTGTACAAAGTTTTAATCTGCCAGGAAGTTTCAGACAGGCACACACTCTGCTCCAAAGTGAAAGTTTCTTTCTGGAAACATCACAGATGCTGTGGCTACATCATGTCCCCGCAATATCCTTTTGTCTAGGAGTGCTAGTCTTACAAGTTTTGCAGAAGAACTTCTGTGAAGTCTGGAAAGTAAGAGACAAGGTACTGGCAGGAATAAAGCTGTGAGGATGGGTCGTGAGTTGTACTTGAGTAGCTCTGTCGGTAGGGCACTTGCCCATTAAAGAAAAAGGTCCCGATTTGAAAGAAAAAGGTCCCGAATTAGGTCTTGATCCAGAACATAGTTTTAATCCGCCAGGAAGTTTCATATGCATGAATACTTCATTTCAGAGTGAAAATTTCATTCTGGAATGACTGGACTCTTTGGTAATTGATGTGTCTACAAAAATACCCAGAGGAGTAAAAGAAATCCCAACATCGTTCAGGGAGTAGTGGTAATACCAACTAAATGGCATACTGACGATTTTTACCTCATTTTATAATGAAGTTTCAAGGTCACTTTATACATGCAAGCGACGTGTCAAAGTATAGAATATTAGCATACAGAAGACAGAAATTTTACTACTCAGGAAAAGTTTAAGCTGAACACTTTAGTCATATTACACTTCAGTTACAAGCACTTGCAGCTCTCTGTCAGAATGTCTGTAACTATGAAATTGTGTAAATATTAAATTCAACCATTAGTTTTACTTTCTTTTATGCTCTCTCATTCACAGTCCCAGAGACGTTTATCTTCTACCACTAACAGGTTCTCTTTTCTTAGGTTTTTGTTTCACCTCTCTTGTCAAATGAGCAGTGGCAGTGGCAGCTTGTGCAAAATTTTACTAATTTTCTACAATGAGGTAGTCTATAACCTTTTGACTTACAAGTGCAGTAATATTAACTAAAATGAATATATTAATTTTACATATGTAAATTGAACTGTTGAAATATAATTAAATTTTATAATCAATCAAGCAGTGAAGGAAACAAAAGAAAATTTTGGAGTAGGAATTAAAATCCATGGAGACGAAATAAAAACTTTGATGTTTGCTGATAACATTGTTATTCTGTCAGAGACAGCAAAGTACCTGGAAGAGAAGCTGAATGGAATAGACAGTGTCTTGAAAGGAAGATATAAGATGAACATCAACAAAAACAAGACGAGGATAATGGAATGTAGTCACATTAAATCAGGTGATGCTGAGGGAATTAGATTAGGAAATGAGACATTTAAAGTAGTTTTGAGTTTTGCTATTTGAGGAGCAAAGTAACTGATTATGGTCAAAGAAGAGAGGATATAAAATGTAGACTGGCAATGGCAAGGAAAGCGTTTCTGAAGAAAATTTGTTAACATTGAGTATAGATTTAAGTGTCAGGAAGTTCTTTCTGGAAGTATTTGTATGGAGTGTAGCCATGTACAGAAGTGAAACATGGACGATACATAGTTGAGACAAGAAGAGAATAGAAGCTTTACTGAATCGAATTCGGGAGAAGAGGAATTTGTGGTAGATCATGACTAGAAGAATGGATCGGTTGGTAAGACACATTCTGATGCATCAAGGGATCACTAATTTAGTGTTGAAGGGAAGCACGGAGGGTAAAAATCACAGAGGGTGACCAAGAGATGAATACGCTAGGCAGATTCAGAGGGATGTAAGTTGCAATAGTTATTCGGAGATGAGGCATGCACAGAATAGAGTAGCATGGAGAGCTGCATCAAACCAGTCTTTGGGCTGAAGACCGTAACAACAACGACAACAATCAATCAGTCATTTAACATTGTGACAGATAAAATGATGGTAGCAGCAGGAACTGAACCAGGGCCAACAAACTGCCAGTTAGTGTACTTGACCACTCTGCCACAGAACTGTTACATCAAGTGCTCCTCAAAAGTCCTTCACACTCTACACTTGCTTAATAAATTAGATGCACATTAAAAGAAAACTACTGACTTGGTGATGTGACAATGTGGCATTCAGTGCTGGAAGTGATAACCTCACATCAGAGCATGGGCAGTCCAAAACAGACAGCTCCATCCCTTCTCTTGAGTTGATCATATCATGGCTGACCATCATTTCAGCACATGACACTGGTCTCTAGTTACTGTAGAGAGAGTGCTACAAAACATGTTTTTGTCCATTTTATTTGTGCAGTAGCACACATTCAAAAAGAAATGGCTTAATTTTAGTGCAATCTCCAGCTTGTATTCAAAGAAATATGGCATAAATTTCCCATCATGGGAACATGGCAGTTGCTGCGTTGCCACCTGCAATACTCTATCTGATTCAGTTGCAGTGACTTGCATGCAGCCAATCTTCATACAAGACTTTTGCATTTTAAATAAGTTAAAGTCCATTCAGATAGTTATTATAAATAAGCAAAAGGAGAGAGTTTTTCTCTCAGTATAACTCAAACAATGAGGTACCTCTAATAGAATGATCTCTTCCATGCTAACTGGCATGAATTCTAAAAATACTGGTCATGCAGAATGTGAACCACATTTTTCTCATGTGACATACTGAAAACTATGGATCAAGGTAGTCAGGCAGATGCAGAATTTCTTCATTTCCAAAAAGTGTTCGACTCAACATTTAAGGAAGTCACAGCATGTTATCCTGGATGGAGAGTCACCATCAGAAGTAGAAATAACTTCAGGTGTGCCCCAGGGAAGTGTGTTGGGACACTTGTTCATGTTTTATGTTAATGACTTGGTGGACAATAATAACAATAACCTCAGACTTTTTGCAGATTATGCAGTTACCTATAAGGAAGTATTGTCTGGCATAAGCTGCATAAATATTCCTCTTAAGATAGTAAAAAATAGGAGATGCATCATGAAGGAATTATCCAAATGGGATAGGAATCGGTAGATGTTATGTACATGTACAGACAAAAAAATAACAACAATTTCAGAAAAATTGTTTGATTTATTCAAAAGCAAGAGCTTCACAAATTGAGCTAGTCAATAACATGTTGGTCCAACTCTGGCCCTTTTTACAAACAGTTATTTGGCTTGGCATTGATTGGTAGAATTGTTAGAGGTCCCACTTCGAATTCAGCCTCTATGACCAGCAAAGACATGTCTGGAGACACTTTGGACATCAGTGGGATACCATCCTGATTCTTGTCTGCCATACAGCCCAACAACCACGAGCGACAGTCTGGGATGCCATTGCATTTCGTAACAGTATCCCTTTGGTTGTCATCTGCAGCACCATTACAGCACAGTTATACATATAAAGATATTCTATGTCTTATCTGCTTGCCTTTCATGGTAAGCTGTCCGAGATTTACATTACACATGGGGTGAGTTCCTACTGCTTGTCTTCGCGTTTTCTGAACCCTGCCTTGGCCAGCAAGGTTGCCGGATCTCTCCCCAATGGGGAACATTTGGAGCATTATGGGCAGGGCTCTCCAACCAGCCTGGGATTTTGACGATCCAATGCATCAATTTGACAGAATTTGGCACAATATGCCTGAGGAGGATGTCCAACACATTTGTCAGTCAATGCCAAGCCGAATAACTACTTATGTAAGGGCCCAGGTAGACCAATGTGTGTGTGTGTGTGTGTGTGTGTGTGTGGGGGGGGGGGGGCACACGCGCGCGCTGATAAGATTTCAAAGTGGTGCAATGATTGGCAACTTGGTTTAAATGTTCAGAAATGTAACATTGGGAACTTCACAAAGTGAAAAAAATGCAGTCTCCTGTGACTATAATACCAATGGGTCACAGTTGGATTCAGCCAACTCCTACAAATACACGAGTGTAACACTTTGTAGGGACTTGAACTGGAATGATCACAGAGGCTTAGTGGTGGGCAAAGCAGGTGGAAGACTGGTTTATTAGTAGAATATTGAAGAAATGCAATCAGTCAACAAAGGAAATGTTTACAAATCACTTGTACAAACCATTGCAGAATACTGCTAAAGTGTGTGGGACCGGTACCACATAGGACTAAGGGGAACGTGAACACATGCAGAGATGGGCAGCATGAATTTCCAGAGATTTGTTTGACCCATGGGAAAGTGTCAAAGACATGCTGAAGAAACTGAACTGGAAGACTCTTAAAGATCGACAAAAATTATATTGAGAAGGCCTACTTATAAAGTTTCAAGAAGCAGCCATAGATGATGACTCTATGAATATACACTGATCAGCTAGAACATTATTACCACCGACCTACTGTTGATATACACTCATCCAGGTGATAGCAACATCATCTGAGGAGGAATGACTGCTAGTCAGGCCCATGCACAGTGCTTGTAGTACCAGTGAGTGTGCTGTCCATGCTTAGGATGGGAAAGGCGAGCAATCTATCCGAGTTTGACTGACGGCAGATTGTGATGGCCCAGGGGCTTGGCACAAGCATTTTGGAAACTCACAACTTGTCGGCTGTTCGAGGAGTGCTGTGGAGAATGTCTTCAACACATGACAAAGCCAAGGTGAAACCACATCCAGAGGGCCACCCCTCATTCCAGATGTCAGATGTTGTAGGCTGGGCAGACTGGTAAAACAAGACAGGTGGTGAACTGTGGCAGAACTAACATCAGATCTTAATGCTGGACAGAGTGCAAGTGTGTCTGAATACACAGTGCACCGAACATGCCTAACAATGGGCCTCCTCAGCCAATGACCCATATGTGTGCCAATGTTAACACCACAACATTGGCTACTACAGCTGAAATGGTCATGAGACATTGGCACTGGACATTGGCACAGTGGCAGAGTGTTGCGTGGTCTGATGAATCCTGATACCACCTTCTTCATGCCAATGGCAGGGCACCAATCCGTCATCTGCCAGGGAAACAACTCATTGACACCTGCACTGAGAGACAGAAACAAGCTGGTGGCAGCTCCATTATGCTCTGGGGAACATACATAAGGGCATCCATGGATCCAGTGGAGCTTGTGCAAGTCACCATGATGGCCAAGGATTATTGTACACTGGATGCAGACCACGTACACTGTTCATAATGAACATGTTTCCTGATGGCAGTAGCATTTTTCAAGATAATATGCCATGTCACAATGCCAGGAGTGTGATGAAGTGGTTCGAGGAACACAGTGGTGACTTCTCTTTGATGTGCTGGCCCCCCACCTGCCAAATCTGAGCCCAATCAAACACATCTGAGATTTGATTGAATGTGGCGTCAGAGCTCATCTCTCCCCTCTCCAGAATTCGTGGTAATTAGTTGACGTGTGTGTGTGTGTGTGTGTGTGTGTGTGTGTGTGTGTGTGTGTGTGTGTGTGTGTGTGTGTGTGCGCACGCACGCAGATGTTGTGCCAGCTCCCTCCAGTGACCTATCGAGGTCTCGTGCTCCCATGCCACTACTACTCATCAGTGCTGTTATCCGTGCCAAAGGTGAACATACTGGCTATTAAGCAGTTGGTCATAATGCTCTCACTGATCAGTGTACTACAACCCCTGTGTATTGTTCACACAGAGATCCTGAGGACAATAATAGTTTAATTACAGCATGCACAGAGGCATTTAAACAATCATTCTTCCAATGCTCCATATGTAAATGGAGTCATGAAAAAACCCTAATGACTGGTACACTGGAACATACCTTCTGCCATGTACTTCATAGTGGTTTGAGGATTATACATTTAAATGTTGATATTTCTAAGAAATAAAGGAAGGAAAAGACAAAAATCAAAAATTTGCCAAAGGGAAGAAAGGAAAGGATAAGTCACTGGTAGCTGTAGACAAAAACAAACATGCCATCACAAATTGACAAATCACAACACTATGCATTAGATGCAAGTAATTTCCATACAAATTGATAATTGCTGTAAAATTTTGAAATCAGAAAAACAGTTTTAAAATATCATCTGAAAATGGAGTTATAAATAAAATGATCAATGGAGAGGGCCATATAGTAGTGCAAAGGAGAATTACACCACCTTTATGTGGTTTGTATTAAATGTTTGCATTAAGCATTAAACTTGTCTGTGACATATAAATTTACGATTAACTTCTTGCCTCACCATTTTTCTTTGAAATGAAACTGGAAAAGGCTGTTAGTGATTTTTGCCCCACTCTGGCCACTGAATACAAACATGGACTCACGAGCTACTGCCACAGGAAAATTGCAGCAAGTAGGTGGACAGTCTCCAATTTGTGCTACTTCTTCCCAAAGCTTTGTGTCTCCCTAAAAGAAAAGAGTATAAATTTACAGAAAACACATGTTAACACTTGCGATTACACTGTAATATGTGCCATTCATTTTCAGTCAAATACAGGCAATATGAAAATAAAACACAATTACAGAGTATGTTCAGTGTTATGTTTTGTTTTCTAACATCTTATTCAAATAGAGTTGTGTGTAAATAAGATCCACACAGGTAGGTTTCTACCTCCACAGCAAAACTATGAAGATGAGCAACAAACTCTACAATGACAGTAATTACTGGGGACCCACTTCAAAATGCTTGCTTGAAGTTGATATATTTTTGTAGGTGCACCCTTCATTGCTATTGCACCATTTACCATTTCACAAACACTTTCCATTTAATGGTGGTAGATATGTACAACTACTTCATGCCATTCTTTTCAACACATGCTTAACTTTTTTGTACCATGTTATGGCAGTGTCAACCGGCTGTCAACTGGTGCTGAAACTCATTTCAAAGAGCCTCGAGAATAGTGCTCTGGCTTCATTATTTCATTTTTCTCCTATTCGTACAATTTTACAGCAGTGGCATTAATTGTATGAATGAGAGCTCTGTCGTGTTGAAAATAAAAGTGGCCAGTTTCAACTTTTTTATGCAGCGTCCAATATTTCCAAACATATTTCTCTACCAACAGTTTGAAGAATCACAACTTGTCAAGGATTATCAAATCAGGCAGACTCACTCACAAACAGCTCCAGCAAATTCCACCATGGTATCAACACTATCTGACGAGTAACATTCAGCTGGCATTTACCAGGACCATGCAAATCTATTGGACATCTGCAATGTCTAGTACGACTCATCACTAATCTAACCTACAAACAGAAGTACAACTTCAAACAGCCGTGATCACTATTGCATAGTAGTTACCTTGATGACTGGTTCAAGGGAACTACGTTGCTATCATCAGATCTTCTGCAGTACATTTAACTGAATCTACTGCAAAAGAAGTGATGATGGTTACATAGTTTGCTGAAACTGGTCATCACAATAAATGCTGTAAAACAGAGATTTTGGCTGTCTGAAATGTACTTCTGTTTCCACTTTAATCTAGATTGCCCCCTAACTTGATACTGTCAAGTATATGTGACTCTCCACAATGCTTTTCCATTGTTTTGGGGTCTATCATTAATAAGTTTTGTAATAAGATGTGTAACAGAGAGCAAAACCAAAGTTTCAGAATCCTCTGCTTGTATGCTTCAGCTTGCCTATGCTACTGAAAGTATACACTTCTTTTGATATCTTCACTTGTTGACACCTATTTCAATTCTGTGGGCACAGTTTTCAATTTAGTTTGCTAGACTGACTTGCCTAAACCTAAGTCAAGTATCAATTCCAACATCTGTGCTTCGTGAGGTTTTTAAGATAAGCACTAACACCATTAAAGCTCCAGAATGAAATCTGCCTTTATGCACTACAGTGTGAACCCAAATGAAGCATCAATAACAATTTAATGCGTTCTACTATCAGTGCTAAAACATCTAATCTTATTTCTCAGCTTGGTTTGAACTCTTATTGAGTCACTATTTTTTCTATTAATGCCTGGATCAATACCAGAAAAATCAAATGGATGGATGTTCCAGATAGAGATTATGAATGAGCAGAGAATGAAATCAATCTCTCTCCAATGAACACCACACTTAAATTCATCTCAAAGCATGCTAAGATAATTTAATGAAGGAACAGTACCAGGTAAAGCCCGTTCAGTTTTAAACTTCACTCCGACAAAGAATAATGATTTGCTACTTCTTCCTAAACATCTAATTTTAAGGTGATGTATTTCTTTTCCTTTGCACAAATACCTCCAGTCTTAAATACTCTAACAACAAATATGCTGTACACAACAAAACATTTCATATGTGCCTCTGCAACTCCATTTGGATGAATGCTAGAGCACAAATACACACTCAAACTATGAAGCTGTCAAAGAACAGCTGTCAGAAACTCATTGCTGTGGGTGGAAACAGGTGACTGAATGGTAAAGGCAATTATTAATGTTATAAACAAGACTTTCACTAATAATTCTTACTACACAATAAATATAACTGGAATTTAAAGAGAATTGCTAACAATGTGTTGTATGCATGGCTCACAGAATGACCTGCTAGCAGCAGAAGTTGACATTAATGGACATACACTAAATGAAACACCACGAATAAAACTGCTTGGAATCCAGCTGGGTACAAAGTTAAAATGGAGCCAAACATACAGATAAACTAATAAGGAAGCTCAGTTCAGCATATTTTGTGCTTTGTCATTTGCTGACCTAAAGACAGGTGAGTTGGTTTATTCTGTATATTTGCACTGCCTGCTATCTTATGGAATAATTCAGTGCATCTAAAGTAGATAAAGCGATTTTTCAGCAGAAGTGAACAGCAAGAGTATGTTGTAAAGTAGAAAACTACATACTGCACATATTTTTCTACAGATCTTAGAGTTCTTACACTCAATTCTTGATGCATTTACTGCTTAATGGTTTTTGTTTCTGCCAATAAAAATCAGTTTCAGCTGAACAATGATCTAGACAATCACAGTATAAGACACCAGAATAGTTTTCATGTTGACTTTGCCCCCCTTGTCTACAGTTCAGAGTGGACTTACATACTCTAGTGTAAAGGTCTCAATAAAATCTTACCCAGTACTAAAAAAGAAATTGCAAATCCCAACCAACTTGAAAGAAAATTTGAAACATACCTTACTAATCAATCTTTCTATGAAGAAATGGTTGTTTATAGTGACTTTTTTGGTGTTGGAAATAGCACTGGTGGTAGCTGACTCTGTACATAAAAAGTTTTTGATGGCATTGGGCACAGTCATACAATACTTTTTAAAAGAGTAAACCACCATTTGACTGTGTATTATTACATTTATCTTCTATACTATCCAGATTTCGGCTTTTATGACATTATCAAGTACAATGCTGAAAGTTGTTAGGTCATTATTAAGTCATGTCTGTTAAGGAAGATGGTTTACCTGTTTCCGACTGTCTTAACAGACGTGATTTAATAATGGTCTAACAACTTTTAACAATGTACTTGATAATGGCATAAAAGCCAAAATCTAGAGAGTACAAAAGATAATTATAATAATACACAGTCAATTCTTTTAAAAAGACTTTGTACATGTTGCTTTGGTACCAGTCTGGACTATCAGCCGGGGTTTCACTATGCACGACCCACAGCTACACATGACTGGCAAGGGAAGATTGGTACAGCAGCTTCATGAGAGTATAATAGTTAATGCATCACTAACTGAAGGCGTTATTCCAGAGAGACTGAAATATACCATTGTCAAACACCTGTCCAAGAAAGGTGATAGGAGAGATGTCACTGTTTCACTGCTGACTTTTTGAAAATTTTTGGGAATGTGATGTATTCTAGGATAGTATCCCACCTGAGCAACAATAATATCCCCAGTAAAACACAGTTTGGATTTCAGAAGTGTTTATATGTTCATTCATCAAATTTTACAAGCACTAAATAATAAAATTTTGCCAATTGGTATTTTCTGCAACCTATCTAAGGTATTTGAGTGTTTGATCAGTGTTCTCCTAGATAAACTGAAGTTTTTTGGGACTGCTGGTATAGCCAATCAATGGATAATCACATATCTCATAAAAAGAATGCAGGAAGTAGTACTTAATAATTCAACTAACATATCTGAGGAACTGCTGACACTAGTATCAGCAGCACTGCAAGCACCGTCACCATAGGTGATGCCTGAGGTTGACATGGAAACAGCCCAGTGTCACTGTATGGTTTGAAATGGGAAGGCAGGCACCGTCACCATAGGCGATGCCTGAGGTTGACATGGAAACAGCCCAGTGTCACCGTATGGTTTGAAATGGGAAGGCAGGCATAGAATGTGTCTGTGCCCGAAGCACTAGAGACTGTACACTCACGTTGCAGCAATCCACTGTAGCCAGAGCCCAGTGGACAAGGAGGACAGCATTGATGTCTTGAGAATCCGTGATCTCCCAAGGAGAGGAGGAATGCAGTGACGTGTGTTTACCTTCAAAAGGCTGTTTTTTTTTGTGTGTGTGTGTGTGTGTGTGTGTGTGTGTGTGTGTGTGTGTCAGTCCTATATCATCCGCAGAGAGAGAGAGAGAGAGAGAGAGAGAGAGAGAGAGAGAGAGAGAGAATCACAATCAGAGCTCGCCATGGGCCCCAGTTATTTAAGGCTAGCTGAGCCACACTCAATCTCAGTCCTCTATTTGTGTTGCTATAGCTCTTTGTGTACTTAATTGGTTCCTGCAGAATGTTACTTAAACACTGTGTTCGAGTTGTTAATGCTTCTGTGGAATAAAGTTATGTTCAGTCTACTGGTCATGTTGTACTAATACCTAATTACAACACTTACTTATGAAATTCTTTTCTGGGATGTAAATGTACAGTTTTCAAACTATACAAAATAATCATAAGAATATTAATCAGCAACAGCAATTGAGCTTATTGCAAAAATCTTTCCGAAACATATGGAATTTTAACTATATCATGTGAATACACTGACCAATTAGTTATGCAAATCAAAAATAACCTTGATAATTACCAAGATAACAGGTCTATCCACAGTCATGGGACAACAGCTAGACTAAACTTACATTTACCAAGAAAGAATAAACATAGAATTCAGAACAGCAGTTTCCACCAAGGTATAAATTTTACAATAAATTGTCCAAGGAAAGTAAAGATATTATCAAAACAAACACATTTAAAAATGCAGTGAAAAACAGCTGTTAATCACAATGTTCTGTATAGTGAAGGATTACTTAACTAACAAGGAGTAGGGATTTCATAAAAAATGTAACAAAGTTGTTAATAATAATAATAATAATAATAATTAATAATAGTAATGTAATACTATTATCTATCGTTTCATGAAACACTTTTGCACTATAATGCTTTTTTTCTATTCTGGAAAACCTTCTCTCAAAGCTTTGCAATGTAAATACTAACACCTTAGCCTCTTTCTGATTTCAGTACCTCACTCATTGTAGAGGGATGCTGACTCAATTTTTCAGGCAAGTAAATGGGAAGTTGTGATACACAAAATTGTCCCAACATCGTTATTAATGGTTCTGATGTCAGGTAACTCTGTGTGAGGGTAATGTTACATCACGAAAATGAATGTATAGTGTTTGGCAGTGAGGCACGAACAGTGTGGTACTAGCTTTATACTTTATTCAATAACTTCTTTGTGAACCTGTATCATACAGTATGGATAAGCCAAACGAGATAGTGCTGTTTTAAAGAGAAACACCTCTTATTTACAAATATAGATGCTCCAGCCTCCAGCTGTTATCCTGCTTTAAGTTTTTGTTGGTTTCCTTAAATTACTTCAGACAGACACTGGGATGGTTCCTATTATAAGAATACTGCTGACTACCTCTCTCTTCCTTGTCAAACTAATCCTGGAACTATGTAAATGCCTGAATACTAGCTGTGGCAATAAAGAAACTGGACTCATACTCTAATTTTATTAAAAAACCTCACACAACTGAAATGTTGTCCCCTTCAATTATCCCCTCCCTGATCTCTGCATTGCTTCATGCAAATTTTCCAGTGTTGGAAGCAGTGCTGCACGTCTTTTTCCATTATGCAGTTGAGAAGGCTTGTTGCTTTTTCCTTCACTACATCCTTGGACTCTAACCTGGTTCCTAGAGTGCACACCTCAGTTTTTGAAAGGGAAAGAAATCACATGGTGCTCAATCAGGTGAATACCGTGGATGTTCCACCACTGGAATGTTGTTTTTCACCAAAAACTTCTTCACGGACATCAGATTACAGGCTAGCATGTTGTCATGACAAAGAATCTATGAGCGATTCTACCACAGATCTGGTCTCCTTCATCGCATACATTCATGGAGGGTCTTCAGAACAGTTAAATAATAAGCTTGATTGAATGTCTGACCTTCAGGCACCCAATCAATATAGACAACCCCCTGGATATCGAAAAAAACAATCATCGTTACTTTGAATTTTGATTTGCTCATGTATGCTTTCTTCTTCCTAGGGCATTGACGGCTCTTCCAATGCATGGACTGTCACTTAGTCTCTGGATCGTATTGGAATATTCATATTTCATATCACATAATTACTTCACTAAGGTAATCAGGGTCATTTTCAATGTTTTCATGAGTGTCAGCACACCAGTCCACTCGATGTTGCTTTTGCTTATTTGTGACGATTCTTGGCACCACTCTAGCACAAACTTTGTCATGCTGAGATCATCATGCAAAATCTGTCTAATCGTCCTCTTATTCATGCAGGCAAATTCTGAAATTGCTCGAATGCTCAAGTGGCTGTCTCCTTGAACAATTCTACTGACCACCTTCAAATTCTCTTCAGTTTTCAGAGTGGAAGGATGGCCCAATTTTGGATCACCTTTGATATCTTCTCTACCATCCTCAAACCTCTTAACCAACACAAAAAATTGTGTATGAGATAGATACTGACCACCATAAACTTGGTTCAACAAATTGTAAGCTTTTGTAGCAAATTTTCCAAGTTTTGTGAGAGATCTGATGTTAACGCATTGTTCCACTTTAGAGCATAGCATAATTCCAATGGAGCTCAGACACACAACCCACTTCTAAGTCTGCTCACAGTCAGACTAACCAACAAAGTGGCATGAAATTTTGTACATGCGTCTCTTTGTCATCGACATAGCTGGAAATATGCAGAACACCCAGTATGGTTTCTTTATTGCCATGCCTTGTACATGAATTATAGTTTTCTTTCTTGTTCTTAAATTTTAATACCACAGCATGCCCAATATCCTCGTACAAGTGTTTCACAGATAAACAGAACTATTACTATAACTACTAGCCATTAATGTAATGATATTTACGATTGTCAAAGAGCACCACACACTAAATAAATAAATCTACAAAAATATCTGAATATTGATATCGAAGAATTGAAAAGGTTTGTTAGCCAAAGGCTGGGTAGTAGCATTCACTGTAAAAGTGCATAACAAGTAGAAACACTGGATTCTGTATTTACACGTGTAGGTTATTATGCAATCAAGTAAATTTTAAACTATCAATAGGACATAAAGCATCAGGTAAAATATAACAGAGGAACCTGTAGCTTTTTTCAGAGTAGCTTTTTTCAGAGTAGCAGCTTTCTTTTTACTTGATTACATTTAGCTACTATAAGTGTGAACAACAGTGACCAGAGGGCCCTCTAGTGAATTCCAAGGAAGACACTTTCCACCTGGTCTCTTGTTCAATGTATTTATTCACTGTGATCATGATTTTTGACCTATTATAGCAATTTAAAGTGGTAACCACAACAATATAAATGCTTAATGACCAGTTCAACTTTAAAAATACAATGCACTCTCAAATTATTTTATAAAAATTATAATTGTTTCTACCTGATTATGAAGTGTATGGGAAATGAGAATACGGATAACTGTATACGCATCAAACACATGTAGACTGTACACGGTACAAAGGCTGACTGTAACATTAAAAAATGCAGCTCGCCAGAGCAGTCAGAGTTCAAAGATTATGCTTTACGTGATCAATGTGACCTATCATATCAACGCCACCCCCCCCCCCCCTCCGCCCCGCAGTACGGAGTACTGCCTGTGAGGTCTGAGGGGAGGTTGTGTGGGCGTCTGCTTCGGAGTGAGTAGTGTGAGGCGACAGGCGCACAACTGGAAGCTCCATCTCAGTCAGGGCAGTCGGCGAAGGCGCGGTGACGAGCTGCAGGTCCACATCATAATCAGACAGCCAGCGGGGGCAGATGATGCGTTGCCCGGCCCGGCAGTAGAGGTGTGGGGAGGGGTGTGGCATGCAGATTGAGCCGTCCGAGGAGATGAACGCACGAACTCTTGATGGATTGCACTCTCTGGGGAGGGACAGGCTATGCACTATCTTGACATCTCGTTCCTCATTGAGTGTCGAGTCTGCAGTGTCCGTAAGGAGCACGAGAACACGGTCGTCGAAATTGACAATTGACATGTCGTTGACGCGGTTAGGTAGTACACTGCAGCGCAAGTTGAAAGTCGGGGAGCAAGTGTCTCCAGTAGATGAAACGTCATCAAAACCTGCACATGGGGTTGTTGTTGACACGCTTGGAAATCTGCGAACTGCAGTGATGAATCATCAGAAGGAGAAGACCCTACCCTGGGATGAGCTAACTCATTATCGGGCTCGGCAATGGAAAATTCGTCCAGATGGTCTGACTGGGATGGCAGAGGGGCATCGGAGTCCACGAAAGCAGGCTTGAGCCTGTGTAGTGAAACAGTCTGCGGGTGATCTTTAACCATAATATCGAACGCCATCTCCCCCCTCCGGAGTACTTCAAAGGGGCCGAGGTATGGGGGTTGCAGGGGTTGTCTGATGGAATAGTCCCTGAGCATAACGTGGGAACGTGTGCGGTTGGCACGTAAGTGTCCGGTGGGGAATGACTGACAGGCATATGTAGCCGTGCGTGTCTAAAGTGGGTGCACATTCTACTTATAAAGTCTGGGGAGATGGGGAAATCCTCGGGTGCCTGAGGCAGGATAAGTTCCACAGGTAGAACCAGGTTCTCACTGAAAACGAATTCAGAGATGGTTCCCTGTAAGTCAGGTTTAAAGGTTGAACGAAGACCGAGTGACACCCACGGAAGCACCTCAGACCAGAGGCAGTCTTGGCACCTGAGTGTTGTTTTAAGGGTGGGGTGCCATCGTTCCACTAAACCAACGCTTTGCAGGTGGTAGGCTGTTGTATGAATTTTTTTAACACCGCAAAGGTTATATAGAATCGTGAAAAGTGCAGACTCAAAATGTCGAACCTGGTCAGTGGTGATGGTGGACAAGCAACTGAACCTAGTGGTCCATGATGAGATGAATCCCTTGGCCACGGTTTCTGCTGTGATGTTGGATAAAGGAACAGCTTCCACCCAACGAGACATGCGGTCAATTGTGGAGAGGATATATCTGTAGCCCTCTGACACAGTGGTAGAGGGCCGATAAGGTCAATATGTACGTGACGAAAACATCTTTGGGGGAGGGGGGTGGCGTCCGATTTTGTTGTGTTGACAGGAAATGCAGCTACGTGCCCAGGTTTGACAGTAGCACTGAACCTTGGACTATGTTCAGGGTGAGTTTGTAATGGGACAAGAAATCCAAACCGAGAATTGGTTCGTCAACGTTGGTGATGTAAAAAGTCCATGGGAAACATAGAGAAGGAGATAGATGCACAATAACTTTAGCAGAGCTGACAGTTTGTAATGTTGATTCACTGACAGCACATAGAAGCAACTTCGTCCTTGAAAAAACGGGAGGAGCCAACGATGTAGGCACGATGGACACATCAGCGTCTGTGTCGACTAAGAAAACAAGTCGCGACGAAATGTCGGTCACATATAAATGACCACTCGGCCAAGAGGACGAGTGGATGGAGTGCAATGTTTGATGACACCTGTGAAGTTCCCTGCAGGACTCGGCATCTTTTAGATCCTGCGGTCGGCATTTGGGTGCTGGCAAGGTAATCTGCACTTCTTGGCCTCATCCCTGAAAATCTTGTAGTACCAACAGTACGGATGAGCTGCATGTGGTGGTGGCGGTGATTGTGACATTGGATGAGGTTTGTCCTCGTTGATCTGTTCCGGAATGTAGACCGGGACATATGGTGCGTGCGCGGTTCTTGAGTGCTCGGAAATAGACGAGAGCAGGTGAGTACTGCCTGGTGGTGCAGATGGCATGGAGGTGGAACAAGCCCTGCCCCTGTCCGCAGACAGCCGGTAAATAGGCGGCATAGTGCCAACCAGCGGTGAGAGGTGAGCTGGTTGTTTTTGTCGCAGTAGTGCATACAGCTGATCTGCAATGCGAAGGCAAGAGCCGATAGACTCAAAGGAGTGCAGTAGCAGGTGTATCTGCAGGTTGGTAGGTAACTTGGCAGACCATACCGCCCACAGGGTAACATCCGGGATCATGTGTTCACTCAGAAGTAGCCGAAGGCGGCACCAGAGTTGTGACAGAGTGCGGTCCCCCAAGTGTTCCTCGTACAGGATGTTGATTATTAATTCCTGTGGCGAGCAGGCGAGTTGGTCCAATATTGTCTTCTTGGCGAACTCTTATTTTGGCAGCAGCAGTGGCGAAAGGAGGAGGTCACAAATTAAATCTGAGTGGTCATGGAGGTGCATGACGAGACACAGAAATTTAGAGTTGTCGTCGGTCACTCAAAAAGGTGCTTCACAAGTGTAAACCATGAAACCGGGTTGTCCTCGTATACAGGAGGTAGCTTCGGCAGGCGGCAGAGGGGTGGGAGGGAGGGTTGGCTTCAGAGTATCTTGGGAGGCTTGCTGTCCCGTGGTAGGATAGGCTGTACTCTAACCCAGCACTACTGACGTGGGCGTGTTACTAGCAAACACATCCCGAACAACGGCCGGTTGCAATGTCCCTGATGAGTCACGGAAGCACACTGCGGCAGGCATGATCAGTACCGTGGGAATGAATGGGTGAGTGGCACATGAGATAGACCCGTAAACTGGGCCGGAGGTTGAAGGCACAGTACTTAAACTGTCCACCTCGGAAATGAGGCAGAAGGCCGGGGCGGCAGGCGCAGATGGTACTGCCAAAGGAGCGAGCAGCTGTATGGTTGGAATCGGGGCCCCTGTCAGTGAGAGGATAGGGGGGGGGGGGGGGGGGTTGTTAATTGGTGTGGCAACAGCGATAGTTTTCTGTGCACATCAGAGATGCATCCCATGTGGTAGGACAATAAATCACTGGTGAAACCTGCTGGCGGTCACCTTGTTGTGGTACAATGTTCCTGGATGGCGAAGCGCCGTTGGGTGTGCTCAAACCCACGTGGTCGAGAAACTGGGCAACAGATCTGGTGGTTGAGCCTGGAGAACTCGATTTATAAAAATGTCCATTATTAAATTGTGAGGAAGGCAAAACTGGCATAGCTTGATAGCAGTTGACCGCATGTGCGTTTTGCGCAAATGGCAGCGTTGCACACGGCACTACTGTAACCGATGCTGTGGCACGTAGAGGATCAAAGCACGTGTGTGAATTTGGGTCCCTATGAACACTACACGAGTGATCGATCGTTACAAGATTCTGGAAATTATCCACTTCATCTTTCACATGTTGGCGTGCACAGTCCGGCAACACGAAACCCGAGTCCATTGAGGTAATGGCGTAACACTCAGCCATTTTAGAGCTGCAAAGTTTGAGGTTAACTTCATTGGAGATCGCGAATCACTATCCATTAGTGGCGAAACAACCATTGGCAGGGGTTTGGAGTGGCCTGGTAGTAGTAGCTGAGCCTCCAAATCCTCGTATAAAACGTTGAGTGAAGCAGCCATGGCGTCGAATGTAAAACCTGTTGATTCCACATAGCCAGCGCAGTAATTGCGGAAAACTTAGAAACTTGTAGAAACTTCGGGGTCACCAATATGGGAAACGGGAATATGGATAACTGTATATGCAACAAACTGTTCCCATAATTGTCTATACATACATATATTTCACCACAAAGAAAGATAAACGTTAACACTGTACAAGGTACAAAGGCTGAATGGAACATTAACATGGTGGCTCGTCAGAGCAGTTAAGAGTTCAAAGATCATGCTTTACGTGCTCGATGTGACCTATCGACACCACAAGTGCATCAGTGCATCATTCCTTTTAAGAGGACACTATCCTTGGGTCAATCATAATAAAGTAGGAAGAGCTATAATTTTTGAAAGAGTTTGCTTTTATAAAATTTTTGAGGAAAATGTGTTCTTAAAGTTGAACTGGCCTAAGCAATTTATGTTGTTACAGCTACCACTATAAAATGGCATAATAGATCAAAACCATGATTACAGTAAATACATTTAATACCAGTTCTGTTTCTAAAATACTGCAGGACTGTGCATACAGGTAAACAGAAAACACTATAATGACAGTTTATTTCTAATACTGTGCACAGGTCAGTTTTCTGCAATTTGCCCATCTTGTTAATCTGTACCTTGAACTGTTCCATATTCCTGAAGGTTCACTGTTTATAAAACCTACTGAACACAATGAAGTAATTAATGTGCAAAAGAATATAATATCTAAGGAGCTATCAGCACAGTACTATTGTACTCCGTAACACAGTTTTCATTGTGGAGGAAAAATAGGGCAAATTCAGTGACAGTAAGAACTCCACAAATTAAATGGGCAATCAATTTAGAACAGGAAATAGTCTGCTTTAAAATGATAATGAGTAGAGTAAATCAAACCAAGAAAAAAAGGTTTTATGAAATTGTGCCAGCCTGAAATCACTTCAAAGTGCCTTATGAGTATTAACAATACTAGTAAAAATTGTCACTGGTCCTAATTACCAGGGAAACAACAGTACATAATAAAAGCTTTAGTTATGTTTTACATTTGAATATTCCATTTACTGGGATGGAATGACTGGTTCATATAACCCTCAGTTAGCAGTCAATTAGCAACTTACATTAATTCTGTACTTCTTTCTAGGTACCCACTCTCCAATTATATGAAGTATGTTTCAGTTACGTACAGCAGAGTGAATGTGAATATCTCACCACAAGTGATATAGTCCACATGTCATTTAGTCTCGCATTTCCATCATAACCAGCAAAGATCCATAACTTTCCATCATAAACAGCGGCCCCATGGGCTGACCGTGGTACAGGCGTCCTCAAACAGTCAAAACAATAATATATATAGCTTTTGCACACTACTTGTCACAGGTTAGTTGATTTCTTTTTCTGTACAACAAATACTGTCTTCAAACATACTTGCCAAAGAACTTCCATTCTATCCACTGTCCACTGCCAAACCTGTACTCAAATAAATCATTCTTATTTGTAAGATTTGAGTTTGAATGGATGTCACCGGTATAACCTCCAAATACAAACATGGATGACTCGTGTACCTGAAAGTGAAACCAACAATTAACTTTAAAAATGACCCTTGAAAAAATCTGAGAAAGTAAATTAATGATAACTTACTACAGCTGAATGATGGTATCTAGGAGCAGGTGGTGTTCCAGTAGAGAAGGCACGTCCCCAAGACTTTTCTTTTACATCGAACCTGAGCAAATCATTAAGCATACTCTTTCCGTTGTCTCCTCCAAATACATAAATTGCATCTGAATATGCCACAACTGTGTGTTTACTTCGCCTGAAATATTATAAAAGAATATTGCTGTTTGCCACAAATATTAAAGCCTTTGAATTTCTATCCACAGTACTCTCAGTATTAGACATTTATGTATAACTTACACCCATTTGCTCTTCACTGAAAATTTTTAGTGAAGTAAGTTAAGTAGTCTCATATTAATATTAATTTATGGATATATTAATAAAATAAAGCCATAACAAATGGAAATGGACCCCCATTCACAACAAGTGAAAAAAAAATAAAACTTTACTTCCATTTCGACACTTACACCAAACAGAAGATTAGTTGAACACATAGGGGGTGCCAAGAGAAAGAAGACAGGGAGGAGGAGAGGGGAATGGAAAGAGTGGCTGACATCTGGAAGGGAGAGGTATTAGAATGTGACTGTGACTCCACCAAGCTCATTCTGGTGGCAGGACTTTTCATTACAATGTATTTGTTGAACTGTTAAAAATTCAAATAAAAATATTTAAACAATGGAAATCCAGGATGGAATGTAACAATGTTATGAAGAGGAAAGTTCCTACTCACCATAGAGCGGAGATGCTGAGTCGCAGATAGGCACAACAAAAAAAAGACTGTCACAAAATAAGCTTTCAGCCAACAAGGCCTTTGTCAAAAATAGGTGACACACACACACACACACACACACACACACACACACACACACACACACACACACACAAGAAAAGAACAACAGCCTCTGGCAGCTGAAGCCACACTATGACGAAGAGGAGGAAGAGGAGGAGGAGGAGGAGGAGGAGGAGGAGGAGCAGCAGCAGCATCAGTGCACAACTCTCTCATTATGCACTGCTGCTGCTACTGTTCAGTGTGGCTTCAGCTGCCAGATGCTATAGTCATGTGTGCGAGTTGAGTTCACGTGAGTGCGTCCATCATCTATTTTTGACAAAGACCTTGTTGGCTGAAAGCTTATTTTGTGAAAGTCTTTTTTTTTGTTGTGCCTACCTGTGACTCAGTGTCTCCCCTATATATGGTGAGTAGCAACTTTCCTTGTCATAATAAAAATAGCTACAATATTATGAGAAACACTCCTCTATTTGGAGAGTAGCAATCTATCCTTTTTGTAATACTGTCATTATTCCAACATGGATATTCTATTGTTTGATAAAAATACTACCTGTTATAGATGCTAGATGTTAAAAGAGACTCAAGCCGGGGAAAAGGGATATCATTCAATACTAAGCACTTGCTGCGAGGAAAAAATTGGCAAGAGCTTCAGGAGGAGGAAGAGCAGGAGGAACCCAGAAAAAAACATGCTGTGGATACTACATTACAGCATATGACCATTGTCACATGTCAACATTAGCACCAAGTAAAACTCCTGAAAAATTTCTTCATTCAGAATGACAGATGACTCTTTTTTTAATGTCAGGCAAATGCATTATTGGGAAACAGCTTGAACAACTGCTGGTGTGTGACCATGGGAAATGAATGACAAAAATCTGATGCTGGCCAAATAGCATGTGCTGGATTGCTGTTCAAACCGCTCACCAATATTTTATAAAGTTTTAGATTTCAAATACTTATTTTAATGACTGTTGCTGATAGAATTTGCTGTAAAAGTAATTTATAAGTGGATTTTCAGTCATCTAAGACTTTCTTTTTATGTTACAGATTTGAGTGGTCTGTTATTCTTGAGTGTGCTTATGTCGTTCATTGAAGTCTCGATGGTGTGTTTATATTTCACAGTGTGCTGTTGCAGCTGTAGTGGTTATAAGGTCAATTACTGACAAAGATGTTTGTGCACTGTATTTGGTTATTAAGTTTAGTTGTCTTCAACTGTTCATCCAAATATTAACAGTTTGTTTACATTTTGCGGCATGCGGTTGCAGCTGTAGTGGTTCTTAAGTATTGACCAAGATGTTTGTGCACTGTTATTCGGTTATTGAATTTAGTAGTTTTCAATGGTGTCCCATGCTGCTTCTGGTGAAATAACAGTATAATAGCCTTTTGCTCACTGTGTTTTATAAAGTTGTTTGTGCATTGTAGTCATTTATTAAATTTGATACGGAAGTTTTCAGCTGACATTTATTAATGTTTCTAGTGAAATATTTTAGTAAAAACTTTAATTCACTGAGTTTAGTTTCATACAGTGTTCCAGCTGACACTTGAATTTTTGGTTTTAGATTAAAAATTGTATGAAGTTTTGTGGTGCTGGTATTAACTGTGGTTTAGTAGTATTAACGGAACTGCGGTGAAACTTCTATTTTATGTTTTCTTGCGGTCTACATTTAAAAAACGCAGAATTGAGGGAAGTGCAGAACTGAATTGAAGGAAGTGCAGAACTGAACTGAGGAAGTGGAGAACTGAACTGAGGAAGTGCAGAATTGAGGAAAATGTTGAAAAACCCCCAAGATATAAGCAAAAACACACAATTGGCATATATGACTAAAAATCGCAATCCTCTCCAATACTTTATATAAAATCTGTTGAAGTGAAGGAAATTAAATGTATAATACGATGTCCACACAATAATTTGTGGTAATGTATTTCATCTATTCTTAAAAAGTCACAGATGTGTAACAGCAAGTAAAAACTCATCAAAAAACTGAAATTGGTATTTGGGTACAAGGTAATTGTGCTGTTTTCAGGCATGCTACGACTACAAATTGTAAATTTAAAACACGCATTTTTGGAAGATCATCCTTTGTGCTCACACAGAAAAAAGCAAAACTTGATGAACATGTTGAATTAAACCAAAAGCAGCAGCTAAGGGGTTAAAGCATAAGCATAAATGCAGGCATCTGCTTAATGACATACTCTGTCAGAATTGCTGTTATTGTTTAATCCTTTTCTTATGAGCAGCACTTCATATGCTCACCACTGTTAAAGTGTTATTTTACACATGATGAGAGAAACAGAGACGTGAAAAAATGAGTTTACTTCTCCAACTGACGTCAGAAGCTTATTAGAAGTTGTCTCAGTGAATTTCTGTATACTGTGTAAAATGTAAATCTGAAAGAAAGCTCAGGTGCTACAGTTTTGCTACAAGCCCTTTATCAATTCTGCCAATCTTTACCATCTACAGTGTCTGCTGCAAAGTAAATACATGAGTAGTGCGTGTAGTTGTTGCAACTGTAGCACGTCAGATTTGAACACTAAAGTCTTTAAAATGTGCTATTGCAAAACCCTTGTTCTATTACCACATGACAACTCTGTCACAGCACATCATCTGCACAAAAAGTTTATTTTCAGCATTTCACAAAATGTTTTCACCCCTACCTGCACTTCTCTCGCTGAAGGCCCACTCCGCTTCTCCACACATCCAGTAGGTGAGCTCAGGTTACATGTGCTAGTGTGGTGTTAGTGGCTGCATTGAGTATTGGGTGACTTATTAAGTCGCCAATCAAGAAGAGTTCACTGGCCAGCCAGAAATGGGTGACATTTCCGTGATTATGACTTAGCATATTCTTCAAGACCCATTGTTTGAATTTAACAGGTTAATGACTGATATTGCCACTATATACAGTACATCAGAAATACAAGCAAAAAGATGAGACTGAGTTATAAGTGGCACAAGAAAAAGTGGTGGCTGGGTCGCTTCATCATTTATTGGCTCAGTATGGAACATTTCATGTCGGCTGTCTTGTTTTTCCATTACTGCTGCAACCTAGCAGTAGTTTTATCATAACTGCATGGTGAAGCTAAATACTGCAAGATGTGCTGGCAACAAAAATCGTGGATTACATCAGCATTTCCCCTCTCACATCTCCCCTCTCCACAATGGCCTAAAATATTCTCTTAATTCTGCCACCACCCGTGGTGTGAACCATCTGTCTTCTGAGCCGTTTCCAACTTGATCAGTCACATCAAATGGCAGTAGAAAGAAAGTGGGATGGAGTCAAACAAGATGTTGAGTAAGAATTTAGAATCAAGTTAAACATTACTAGGAAGAAATGTAAAATCAGGGCGTTTTTAGCATTGACCTTATGGGTTTTTCACAGGGGCTACAAAAATATGGTGTAGAATCGTGAAAAATGTAAAATCGGAGAATTTAAAATCAAAGTTCCACTGTAGTTGCTTTCTTAGTAGACGGGAAATTCGAGATCACTATTGTTAGTTCTTTAAATCCTTCTACTGTAGTAACTAGGTAATGTATATGTTTGGTGTTTTTTCAGTAATTCGCACTTTACCACGAGTGAGAAGTGTGGGCTTTGTCGTAGGTTTGTGAGTGGTGGGTTATGGTGTGAGATTTGTTCAAAATATTTTCATTGGGGGGGGGGGGGGGGGGGGAGGGGGGGGCGTGTAGTGGGGAAGCCATTGGGCATTCTAGCAAGATCCTCTCCTGGAAATACAGAATTTGTAGCAGACATAAATTAATAGACTAGCAGGAGCATAAGACCTGTGCCCTTCAGGTGCAGTTGCAAAACACAAGGGAGGAACTAGATAGGATGAGGAGGGATAAGAGTGCTGGGGAATGGGAATTGTCAGTTGGTAAGAAGAGAGCTAGGAGCACAAGATATTCAGACAGTTGTACTTTGTATATTAGCAACAGATTTGACCAATCACTTTCTGAACATAGATGGTGAATTAAGTAGGAACTTTCTAACAGTGAATCATGTAACTCCCTTGGAAAATGCCTTTCCGAGACTGATATCTGAAATACTCTTCTGTGATACTGACAAGGGGGAGAGTGAGTCATAATTAAAGCATTGAAGACTAAAGACTCATGGATACGATGGAGTATCTAGCAGAATACTTAAGTCCTGTGCTGCACATGTTAGCCAGTTCGTAATTTTTCCTTTATGAATGGTCAGTTTCCTGGATGATTAAAGTACTCAGAAGTAAAGCCATTTTATAAAAAGGGAGAAAGGGATAATATACACAATTTTAGACCTATTTCCATGCCATCAGTGTTTGCGAAAGTCATTAGAAAGGCTGTGTATATAAGGATAACTGATCATTTCATTTCTCAAAATTTGCTGTCAAATGAACAGTTTGGTTTTAGAAGTCGTTTAACAACTGAAAATGCTCCTCTCTCCTCACTCTGTAAGGTACTGGATGGATTAAACAAAAGATTTCGAACACTAGGCTTTTTTTTATTACCTATGGTGTTTGATTGTGTTGATCACAAAATATTGCTATAGAAGTTGGAACATTATCGAATATGGGGAGTAGCTCTCAACTGGTTCACCTCTTGCATTAAGAACAAGCAGCAAAAGGTCATTTCACACAGTATTGAGAATGATGGTGATGTGGGGTCCGTGTGAGGCATGATTAAATTGGGGTGAGGGGGTGCCCAGGGATCAGTGCTGGGGCCACTCGTGTTCCTTATTTGCATAAATGATATGTCTTCTAGTATTACAGGTGATCATAAAATATTTCTGCCTGTTAATGACATTAGCTTGATAGTAAAGATTGCTGCATACAATGTTCGCACTGTTTCAAATAGTGCAGTTTAAGGTATAAGTTCATAGCATGTAGAAAATAAACTACCACTAAATCACAGTAAGACTCAATTTTTAAAGTTTCTAACAAACAATTCAACAATCTCAGATATTTTAATGACACAGAACGGAAATATGATTAGTGAGACTGAACAATTCCAATTTATAGGTGTTCAGATACACAGTAAACTGTTGTGGAAAGATCATGTTCAAGGTCTATAGCAGCAGAATGTTCGGGCAATAAGTGGTGCAAGTTTGTGAACCTCTTGTTGAGCCCTGTTCATTAGTTGCGGTATTCTGACACTGGCCTCTCACTATAAATATTCTTTACTGTCATTTCTTATTGACAATGTCATCTTACTCCCAATAATTAGCAGCTTTCACTCAGTCAATATGACACAGAAATTCAATCTGCATTTGGATCACACTTCCTTGCCTCTCATGCAGGAAGACATGCAGTATTCTGCTGCATCCATTTTCAATAACCCACCATGAGAATTCAAAAATCTTACCAGTGATCCATACGCTTTCAAATCTAAACTGAAGAGTTTCCTCATGTGTCACTCCTAATCTTTCGAGGAGTTCCTCGAAAAATTAAGCTGATTCCTGTGTTGCATTGTTGATTGCATTTAAATAAAGTTATAGCTTGATGTCTTTTTAGGGTTAATAAAGATTTTCTTAATCTGTTATTACTTTTCTATTGCAATTTCATGTACTGATACATTCCATGGTCATGGAGATTTGTTCCTCAATTTGGTCCTACAGAATTAGACACATGAAATAAAAATAAATAAATAAGTAAATAAATAAATTACATACAATTTACCACACACTGGTGATGCTCAATACCTTGATATTTTTCTTCCTTCTCCTTATCACATAAGGGCAGTGAGCTGATCTTTGGCATAATTTTGTGATTATCTTTATTCAAAAGAAGAGGTGTGGATATGTGTTATAAACAGCCAATGGACACTGTTAACATCTACTTTTATACTCTGCAAAATATTAAGGTTTATGGTGGAGAGTACATAGTGTCATGTATATCTCTTCCTTCCAACTAACTTAGTACTGAGCGTTATGAATAACTGCCAGCACATATCCAACTGAGCCTAAATTTTCTAATTTTAGAATTTTGATAACTATAGAAGATATTTGGAAAAAGGAAGTAATATATTTCATAAGCCGTCTAGATCTACTCCCTGAATTTTAAGAGTAAACCTCTCTGTGATACATAATGTCTTTCTAGCAGCATACACAACAGCAGTCTGCCCACTATTTCTGTGACTAAATGAATATGTGATAAAGTCCATGTGAGATAGACTCAAGCTGACAAGCAATAGTCAAGAACTGGCCACAAGAGTTCTGTGAGCAAACTTTGTGGATGAAGTGCTCTGCCCAAGTATTATTCTAATGAGCAACACGAAAAGAGTTGCACCACCTCAGTATTTCAAAAGAGATGTGGAGACCAGCAACTTGCTCTAAATATTCACAATCACGAAATTGCATACTAAAAAAAATAAAATAAAAAAAAAAAAAAAACACAAAAATTTGCTATCCTAAAACTACAATATCAATGACGCACAACTGGAATCACAACTCCTGGAAATACCTGGATGCAACAATTTATGAAGATATGGTATTAAATGATCATATTGGCTCAGCAGTAATTAAAGCAGGTGGCAAACTTTGATTCATTGGTAGGAGTGCGAGAATATGAAATAAGTCTACAAGAGAGAATGCTAGTACAAGACTCGTGTGACTTATCCTAGAATATTGCTCAAGTGTGTGGGACAATACCCAAAAGGACTAACAGGGGCTAATAACATATCAAGGGGCCGGTTCAAGAACATTCTTCCACACAAACGACCTTTCATTTGGTACCCCCTTTTCCCTCGTGCATGTTCAACTGTGTCAGTTTTCACTACTAACTATGATGTGCAATTTATACATACTTCACACTTGGGTTCTCCTGGTGCCCTCTCAGATGGCACCCCACGCGGCCCCTACTAATTATGATACATCCAGTAATAATATCTTAAGTTTTGGCCTGCCTAGCGCCCCTCTCAATCTGGCACTGCAAGGGGCAACTTTTGTCGCTTGGCCCTTAAAGCAGCCCTGAACATATTCGAAGGAGGTCAGCTCAAATAGTGGCAGATTTGACCCACTGGAAAGAGTTATGGAAACATTAAAAAACTGAACTGACAAGCCTACTTAGATTTCAAAAACCAGTATAAATTGATGAATCCAGGAATGTACTGCAGCCTCCTAAATATAGCTTCCACAGAGACCATTAGGTCATCATTAAATTACCAGAATGAATTTTCACTTTACAGCAGAGTGTGCAGTGTTTCAACACCTCCTGGAGGTGACACAAGATCCCCTGATTCTCACATGCAATGGGTTTAGTGACCCATACAGCCATGCCTCATAACTTACCCTCACAGCTTTACTTCGGCCAATACTTCTGTCTTACCTTTCAAACTTGGATATACACGAATATTCGATATAGGTTGTTGGCTTTGACTGCTTAGATGGGAAATCTGCGACAAATGCCATGATTATGGCAAATGTAACGTGGTGTTATTGGCAATTTTTTCAAATGGGCTACCCTACACATCAGTCTGTCACCACAATCAAGTTTTTTTAGTATTACATTCGATGGCTTTGCCAACTTGTAACCAAACTATCACCTTCAAACTTAACTTAGACTTCAGGCAAAGCTACAAGTTGATCTGTCACTACAACCAGTTTTTTTCCTTCCTTCATACTCGTTGGCTACACAAGCTAACAACACAACTGTAAATAAACACACAAAAAAGTGATGTGACAACATCCATTAGCATTATGTCACTGATGAAAGCATACGACACGTATCTAACATTCCTCTTGAACCCTAAATCTCAGACGCTCTCCTGCATACCTAGTTCATCTAGCACTCCCAGTACGAAGGATGCTGAAGAGCAATGGTTTAGCCACAGCCTAAGGGACTGTTTCTAGAATCACCCTTGAAAGGCAAGGTTCCAGAGATCAGTTCTCAGTCCAGCAAATAGTTTTAACCTAGTAAGAAGTTTCAAGATTAGACTGATTACAGCACACACAGACAAGTCAACAGCTATTCCTCACACACTCCAGACACAAATGGAATGGGACAGAATTCTAAAATGTAGGGCAATAGGAAGTACTTTATGGACAGTGTCAGCATACGGAGAGACGTATTAGTGATCATGATGATATAGCCACAATAGTTACCATAGCTAACAAATGCATCAAGAAATTTAGGAGAATATTTATACTGGAAAGAGCATATAACCAGGTGTTAGCGTTCTACTTTGTCAATGAATGGATGTCATTCAGTTAGAATATGATGGAAACTGAGAAATTATGGGTAAAGTTCCAACAGTTCCAACTGTGCAGTGGAAAAGTATGTGCCAAGTAAGTGGATTAGAGAAAGACCCACTATGGTTTTCTGAGGAAACAGAGATTGCTGCTCCTGGTTCAAAAAAGAATGCAGAAATGTCAACAGGCAAAAAGCAATGGAAATCATGCATCTATAAAAATATCAATGTGTGAAGTACATGAGAACTACCACAGTCATGCCTGTATGAAAGATCTTGCCTAGAACCTGAGTAAATTCTTGTCCTAAGTAAAATTATTTTTGCTGGCCAAGAGAATCTATCCAGTCATTTGTGAACTAGTATGGTGTGGTAATACGAGGTGCATTCAAGCTCTAAGGCCTCCGATTTTTTTTCTAATTAACTACTCACCCGAAATCGATGAAACTGGCGTTACTTCTCGACGTATTCGCCCTGCAGACGTACACATTTTTCACAACGCTGACACCATGATTCCATCGCAGCGGCGAAGGCTTCTTTAGGAGTCTGTTTTGACCACTGGAAAATCGCTGAGGCAATAGCAGCACGGCTGGTGAATGTGCGGCCATTGAGAGTGTCTTTCATTGTTGGAAAAAGCCAAAAGTCAATAGGAGCCAGGTCAGGTGAGTAGGGAGCATGAGGAATCACTTCAAAGTTGTTATCACGAAGAAACTGTTGCATAATGTTAGCTCGATGTGTGGGTGCGTTGTCTTGGTGAAACAGAACACGTGCAGCCCTTCCTGGACGTTTTTGCTGCAGTGCAGGAAGGAATTTGTTCTTCAAAACATTTTCGTAGGATGCACCTGTTACCGTAGTGCCCTTTGGAACGCAAGGGGTAAGGATTACGCCCTCGCTGTCCCAGAACATGGACACCATCATTTTTTCAGCACTGGCGGTTACCCAAAATTTTTTTGGTGACGGTGAATCTGTGTGCTTCCATTGAGCTGACTGGCGTTTCGTTTCTGGATTGAAAAATGGCATCCACACCTCATCCATTGTCACAACCGACGAAAAGGAAGTCCCATTCGTGCTGTCGTTGCGCATCAACATCGCTTGGCAACATGCCACACGGGAAGCCATGTGGTCGTCCGTCAGCATTCGTGGCACCCACCTGGATGACACTTTTCGCATTTTCAGGTCGTCATGCAGGATTGTGTGCACAGAACCCACAGAAATGCCAACTCTGGAGGCGATCTGTTCAACAGTCATTCGGCGATCCCCCAAAACAATTCTCTCCACTTTCTCGATCATGTCGTCAGACCGGCTTGTGTGAGCCTGAGGTTGTTTCGGTTTGTTGTCACATGATGTTCTGCCTTCATTAAACTGTCGCACCCACGAACGCACTTTCGACACATCCATAACTCCATCGCCACATGTCTCCTTCAACTGTCGATGAATTTCAATTGGTTTCACACCACGTAAATTCAGAAAACGAATGATTGCACGCTGTTCAAGTAAGGAAAACGTCGCCATTTTAAGTATTTAAAACAGTTCTCATTCTCGCCGCTGGCGGTAAAATTCCAACTGCCGTACGATGCTGCCATCTCTGGGACATATTGACAATGAATGCGGCCTCATTTTAAAACAATGCGCATGTTTCTCTCTCTTTCCAGTCCGGAGGAAAAAAATCGGAGGCCTTAGAACTTGAATGCCCCTCGTAGAAGACAGCTCAATAAAAGATCAAGTTTCAACAACATAGGAAAAGATAGAGCACTACTTACCACAAGGATGACACTAAGTTGCAGAACCATAAAGAGACACTAAATTGCAGATAGACACAATTAAAAGACACTTACACATAAGCTTTCAGACACAGTCTTCGTTGGAAAAAGAGAAAAACACACCATTCATTCACACAACAACTCTGGCCAGATTCTGGCTGGAGCTGCCGAAGTTGGTGGTCATCTGTGCACGAGGTGTGCTTACTTGTGTGAATGAATGGTCCCCCCTCTCTCTCTCTCTCTCTCTCTCTCTCTCTCTCTCTCTCTGTGTGTGTGTGTGTGTGTGTGTGTGTGTGTGTGTGTGTGTGTGTTTCCAATGAAGGCTGTACCCAAAAGCTTATGTTTTAAGTGTCTTAATTGGGCCTGTCTGCTACTTAGCATGTCATCTATATGTTACGCAGAAAATTCCTACCTGGTGTTTCCACTGTTTGAAAAGCTGCAGTATTACATTTTTAATATTTAAATAGTTGTTCACACAGGATCATAGCAACGTACCATCATCTGACCACTGCAAAGAATCCTGTATAGACAAAATTGTAAGAGATATCCTCAGCATCGAGAAGCAACAGATGATGATGATGATGGATGATGATGATGATAAATAATAATAAAGATGGGTCAGGGAAGGGGGTGGTCGCCAGGTCCAGATGGAATCCTAAATCAGTTTTATAGTTTGTATTCTATAGCACTAGCCCTCTACTTAGCTTGCATTTATAATGCTAATCGCTTGCCCAGTGCCAAGACCCAAGCGACTCAAAAGAAATGCAGATAACTCTTCTACATAAGAAGGATAAAAGAACAAACCCGCAAAATTACAGATCCATATCCCTAACATCATAAAGAAGGGCAACAATCTGATTCCATACTCCTACATTTCCAGAGGGCGGTGCCCCACTGCAGACCTGATGAAGGGCCAAGCAGAAGGAATAAGTTCCCTAATATTTGGGTAGCTCGAAGAACTCTCTAAGTAGCAGAACTCATCATTTCGTTCTCAAATGAGAGTTCATCAGAAACAAGGGTATCACCACGAGTGCTCCAGGGAATTGTGACAGGATTGCTCATTCCCTGTTTACATGAATAATCTGATGGATAGACTGAGCAGAACTTGGTGACTATTTGTTGTTGATGACAGAGTGTAACAGAAAGTTGTTGAGTCGCCAGAACAGTAAAGGATGACATACATAGAATTTTTATTTGATGTGATAAACAGCAGCCTGCTAAAAATGTAAGTTAATGCAAATGAACAGAAAAAACAATCATGTAATATTCAAATGGAATATTAGTGAGTGCTGCTAGACAGTTGCAGTGTTTAATAGCTAGGTGTAAAGTTGCGAAGTGACATGAAATGGAACACACACATAAGGTTGATAGTAGGGAAGACTTCTGTTTACTGGGATAATTCTTGAAAAGCTTAGCTCATCTGTAAAGGAGACCACGGAGTACCTTAGCGAACCAGTTCTTGAGTACTGCTCAAGTGTTTGGGAGCCCTACTAGGTCACATTACAGAAATACAGAGAACTAATTCAGAGGTATTCTGAAAACTTTGTTACTTGTAAGAAACAGCATTTGCCGCTGACAGCAGAATGACTTTACTTTTGCCAAAATACATTTCGCCTAAGGGCGATACAGATAGCCGTACCGTAAGTGCAACCACAATGGAGGGATATCTGTTGAGAGGCCAGACAAACGTGTGGTTCCTGAAGAGGGGCAGCAGCCTTTTCAGTAGTTGCAAGGTCAACAGTCTGGATGATTGACTGATCTGGCCTTGTAACAATAACCAAAACGGCCTTGCTGTGCTGGTACTGCGAACGGCTGAAAGCAAGGGGAAACTAAGGCCGTAATTTTTCCCGAGGGCATGCAGCTTTACTGTATGATTAAATGATGATGGCGTCCTCTTGGGTAAAATATTCCGGAGGTAAAATAGTCCCCCCATTTGGATCTCCGGGCAGGGACTACTCAAGAGGATGTCGTTATCAGGAGAAAGAAAACTGGCATTCTACGGATTGTAGCGTGGAATGTCAGATCCCTTAATCGGGCAGGTAGGTTAGAAAATTTAAAAAGGGAAATGGATAGGTTAAAGTTAGATATAGTGGGAATTAGTGAAGTTCGGTGGCAGCAGGAACAAGACTTCTGGTCAGGTGACTACAGGGCTATAAACACAAAATCGAATAGTGGTAATGCAGGAGTAGGTTTAATAATGAATAGGAAAATAGGAATGTGGGTAAGCTACTACAAACAGCATAGTGAATGCATTATTATGGCCAAGATAGATACGAAGCCCACACCTACCACAGTAGTACAAGTTTATATGCCAACTAGCTCTGCAGATGACGAAGAAATGGAAGAAATGTATGATGAAATAAAAGAAATTATTCAGATAGTGAAGGGTGATGAAAATTTAATAGTCATGGGTGACTGGATTTCGGTAGTAGGAAAAGGGAGAGAGGGAAACATAGTAGGTGAATATGGATTGGGGCTAAGAAATCATAGAGGAAGCCGCCTGGTAGAATTTTGCACAGAGCACAACTTAATCATAACTAACACTTGGTTTAAGAATCATGAAAGAAGGTTGTATACATGGAAGAACCCTGGAGATACTAAAAGGTATCAGATTATATAATGGTAAGACAGAGATTTAGGAACCAGGTTTTAAATTGTAAGACATTTCCAGGGGCAGATGTGGACTCTGACCACAATCTATTGGTTATGACCTGTAGATTAAAACTGGAGAAACTGCAAAAAGGTGGGAATTTAAGGAGATGGGACCTGGATAAACTGACTAAACCAGAGGTTGTACAGAGTTTCAGGGAGAGCATAAGGGAACAATTGACAGGAGTGGGGGAAAGAAATACAGTAGAAGAAGAATGGGTAACTTTGAGCGATGAAGTAGTGAAGGCAGCAGAGGATCAAGTAGGTAAAAAGACGAGGGCTGGTAGAAATCCTTGGGTAACAGAAGAAATATTGAATTTACTTGAAGAAAGGAGAAAATATAAAAATGCAGTAAATGAAGCAGGCAAAAAGGAATACACATGTCTCAAAAATGAGATCGACAGGAAGTGCAAAATGGCTAAGCAGGGATGGCTAGAGGACAAATATAATGATGTAGACGCTTATCTTACTAGGGGTAAGATACATACTGCCTACAGGAAAATTAAAGAGACCTTTGGAGATAAGAGAACCACTTCTATGAACATCAAGAGCTCAGATGGAAACACCAGTTCTAAGCAAAGAAGGGAAAGCATAAAGGTGGAAGGAATATATAGAGGGTCTATACAAGGGCGATGTACTTGAGGACAATATTATGGAAATGGATGAGGATGTAGATGAAGATGAAATGGGAGATACGATACTGCATCAAGAGTTTGACAGAGCACTGAAAGACCTGAGTTGAAACAAGGCCCCAGGAGTAGACAACATTCCATTGGAACTACTGACGGCCTTGGGAGAGCCATCCTGACAAAACTCTACCGTCTGGTGAGCAAGATGTATGAGACAGGCGAAATACCCTCAGACTTCAAGAAGAATATAATAATTCCAATCCCAAAGAAAGCAGGTGTTGACAGATGTGAAAATTACCGAACAATCAGTTTAATAAGCCACAGCTGCAAAATACTAACGCGAATTCTTTACAGACGAATGGAAAAACTAGTAGAAGCCGACCTCGGGGAAGATCAGTTTGGATTCCGTAGAAATACTGGAACACGTGAGGCAATAGTGACCTTACAACCTATCTTAGAAGAAAGATTAAGGAAAGGCAAACCTACGTTTCTAACATTTGTAGACTTAGAGAAAGCTTTTGACAATGTTGATTGGAATACTCTCTTTCAAATTCTAAAGGTAGCAGGGGTAAAATACAGGGAGCGAAAGACTATTTACAATTTGTACAGAAACCAGATGGCAGTTATAAGAGTTGAGGGACATGAAAGGGAAGCAGTGGTTGGGAAGGGAGTAAGACAGGGTTGTAGCCTCTCCCCGATGTTATTCAAACTGTATATTGAGCAAGCAGTAAAGGAAACAAAAGAAAAATTCGGAGTAGGTATTAAAAGCCATGGAAAAGAAATAAAAACTTTAAGGTTTGCCGATGACATTGTAATTCTGTCAGACACAGCAAAGGACTTCGAAGAGCAGTTGAAGGGAATGGACAGTGTCTTGAAAGGAGGATATAAGATGAACAACAACAAAAGCAAAACGAGGATAATGGAATGTAGTCGAATTAAGTCGGGTGATGCTGAGGGAATTAGATTAGGAAATGAGACACTTAAAGTAGAAAAAGGAGTTTTGCTATTTGGGGAGCAAAATAACTGATGATGGTCGAAGTAGAGAGGATATAAAATGTAGACTGGCAATGGCAAGGAAAGCTTTTCTGAAGAAGAGAAATTTGTTAACATTGAGTATAGATGTAAGTGTCAGGAAGTTGTTTCTGAAAGTATTTGTATGGAGTGTAGCCATGTATGGAAGTGAAACATGGACGATAAATAGTTTGGACAAGAAGAGAATAGAAGCTTTCAAAATGTGGTGCTACAGAAGAATGCTGAAGATTAGATCGGTAGATCACATAACTAATGAGGAAGTACTGAATAGGATTGGGGAGAAGAGACGTTTGTGGCACAACTTGACCAGAAGAAGGGATCGGTTGGTAGGACATGTTCTGAGGCATCAAGGGATCGCCAATTTAGTATTGGAAAGCAGCATGGAGGGTAAAAATCATAGAGGGATACTAAGAGATGAATACACTAAGCAGATTCAGAAGGATGTAGGTTGCAGTAGGTACTGGGAGATGAAGAAGCTTGTACAGGCTAGAGTAGCATGGAGAGCTGCATCAAACCAGTCTCAGAACTGAAGACGACAACAACAACAACAACAACAACAACAAGGGCAGTGACAACAAGGTAATAGCAAGTAAGGAGGCATATAGATAGTCTTTTTTCCCCTCTCTCAATTTTCGACTGGAACAGGGAAGGAACTGACTAGTAGTGATATAGGGTACCCTCCGTCATACAATGTAAGGTGACATGACGGGTATGTGTGCACTTCACAGTCATTTGCATAGTGTAGATATAAATGTAAACTCTTAACTTTGTTACCCCACTTCATTCACATAGCACTTTGAACCATTCTAAATTAATACCTCTACATAGTTGAGCCAGACTCCAATAAAAGTAACACTAACAGGACTATGACAAGTCCAAAGTTACTTTCACTTCTCACTATACCCGACCACTGAGAATGGTACATTAAATTCCACCCCCAAAGAAGTCTTTAATCCAACTGTTAAATGGTGTATTATTTTGTGTTTCCAAGATGAAAGAGAGAGGCTTTGTACAAATCAAGAAACATTGTATCAAGTTGGACTGTTATCTAGAGCATTTTTTGTGTTGTGAATAAAAGCTTGTTTTCATATGATTGATGTTTGCACAAAGTTTGTGAATTCTTACATCATAGTTGTTTACCCTCCAAGGATGGTATCGTACATGAATGTCAGACATGCTCCACAATTTTACAACAATACATGAAGTAGCGACAGAGATCTGTATTCTTTGCCTCTGTCACAATTTAAAAAAAAAGGTCAATTTGCATTCTTCTGCTATTCGATGGTAGGCTATTTTGAACCAGAAATATACAACAGACTGCTGCTAGGAGAACAGTTTGCGTGCATAATTAATAATCTGGTACTCCCTCTAAGACCACTGCCCTTCTCTCAACTGAGAAATGTCAGCTGCCTTTTTATTCCACTATAACTCATTGCCATATCTGTATGTCTGTTGATCAAAAGGAGGAACTGCAGTATAATCATCTTCAATTTAACAGTTTCAGAAAACACAGTTCTCTATTTTGGCCTCCACTTCATCATCTTAGATTTCAGTTTCAGTATCAAAGGAGCACACGGACAACACTGGTGGTCTTAAAATTCCCAGAAAATTCAAACTACTTGTTGCAAATTATTTTGCTTTCAACTTCAATGTTTACTCATTTCACAACTGTGCTTGCACCCATTTATTCTGTTTTTGCAAGTAATCAAACTGTTTGAATATGTGCTGTGTATTTTTATATTCTCCAAGTAATTTTATAACTCTACGAACAACAAGCAGTGCCATAAAGTCAGTTACAGTATATTGTGATGATAAAGGAGACATTCAGTTATCCAAGAATATGTTGACAAACTCTAGATCCAAGCAAATAGACAAAGCATTATTTTGTATGTCAGGTGTTATTAATGTTGAACCTCTGTTCTTGAAGAAATGTTAACCGATGCTTTCACAGAACCACTTAGCAGTGCCAGACATGAAACATGTGTAAGAAACTGTGGCCTTGTGAAATAAGTGGATTGCACATTTAGACTTCATACTGTGTGCCAATGCCAGTTTAAGGGTGCATGTCGAGGTGGTGGGTGGTCCCCCCCCCCCTTCCTTCCTTGTTGTAATTACTCTGTGGTGATTTTGTGTTCTTGAGCACGTAGTTATTATGCATGTAGTGATTAATTCATAAAGTGTTGTCACAGAGAGCTTTCACATTTATATTTAAAAAATGGTCAACAGTCAATCATCCAGACTGTTACCCTGGTAACTACTGAAAAGGTTTCTCCTCTTCAAGCACTGTTTATTACACTGGCTTCCCTATTACTTCTCCAATGTTTAGAGCCCATTCGAGAACATCTTATCACATAAGCAACTCTTGTCAGTTTTCACTCTTCACTGTGGTGAACAACACACACAAATCTTGCAATTGGGCACCCTTCTTAGCTTGGCACCCCAAACAGTCACTGTTAATTGTCATACAACGTGTATAAAAATCTTACAGTCATGGCATCTCTGTTGCCCCTCTTAGTTTGTTGTCCCAAGTAGCAGCTTGCGACGCTTGGGCTGTAAGCCAGCAATGGCAATTTATTTGGATCTGTGCTACGGTAGGCTGTACTGTTACAGCACGCAAGCCATCCCACTGTGGCAAGATCCACACTTCGTGATGGAACTTCTGGATTACATACCACACTTCCAGAAAATATTCATTCACTTTCTTATACTTTGCAAGATGAGAAACTGTACTATCAAACTTTATTATAAACCCCACAAGTTGGTATCTAGACACAAGCAGAAACAATATTTTTTGGCTTTTTATGAAGAAGAATCATCATATTTACTACCTTCCAGTACTGATGCAACAGTTAACATGTCTGCAATAAAATTTTCAGTCATACACGTTTCCACACAAGGCTGCCCACGAAAATACAGATACTACCACGAAGACAGCTATGGCAGCAAACACCAAATACCATATGGTAGTTACAGTAAAAAATACAAAGTAGCACTTTTATTATCTTCTTGCATGCGTCAAAATATGTTTATAAATAACTAAATGTTTTTCTTTCGCTTAAGCAAATCGCTGCACCAGCAGCTTACGTAAGGGAATGTTTCCACTGCCTACAACTAATGTCGAAAAAATTAAACCGATACCCTGTAGCACTCTTTTGCTTACAATATTCTTTTATCAAAGGTGGTATGTTAACGAACAGAGCGAAGACGTACCTTGCTCCTACAAACTCGTCACATTCGGGCATACGAACCCATCTGTGCACGGTCTCGAAAGGGCCAAAGTCAAGAGTGAGGGCTTCAGCTGCTTCCGGATAAGAATGGTCAATATTCACAGGTTGCGCTACAGCCATGTCCTGGGAAAACATGTGCTCTGTAAGATTACTTACAATTTCCTGAAGCACATCTCTACGCCACAAATGAAACAATCCATCTAGGTGGGAAACACTGGCATTTCTAGGACTGCCCAGTACTCACCTTCCCGCTTCAGTAAAATCATATCAATGGCTGTCTAGTAAACAGAAAGGTATTTTAATGATTTTTTGTGATATATATGCGAGCTAGGACTGGCTGCCACACAATAACTTTTACATCCTTAATTAAAGTTGTTTGCGTACGCTATGATAGTGTCCATCTCCCAGGACAATAGCGTATGTACACTATCTTTAGCCCTTTCAAATAGCTATATGACAATTATACATTATCATTTCTTCGTTTGCTCATTCATTCATTCTGTCTTCCTTCTTCTCGACATACACAACAACGCTCCTGTAGTCCTGTCAAAGCTCAAACAGGCGAACACGGAACTTTATATTAATATCACTGTCGTTTGAACTATAATCTCTGAATATCGACATTCATATTATCCTTAAATTCATTAGTGGTTTCTACGAAAATTGTTAAGTCTGATACACAAATCTTAATTAAATTGTCTTAGCTCACTTTGCTTATTAATCAGCGGTACTTGCTTTTACAGTTTATTTCATTGTGGCTCGCGTATTTAGTGGTTTTATTGGCCAAGTCAAGTGTGCGCCTGAGGCCAGCATAATTACATCCAATGTATAGTGTTCATGCAGCCCACGGAGGCGGATCCCTGGGATGTGGAGACAAGTACAATAGCGGTATGTACATTTCATTCGATTGCAGTAAAATTACATTACTTCACTTTATGATTATAGTATTAACACGCTACCATTAATTGTAACCCAATAGGAAAAAAGTGCCTAAGATGACATACGATTTGTATTTTTTTATTTTTCTTCTATGTTTTATTCCTTAATTTTATTGCACGTATGCTTGTCAAAGCTGGACGTTGTATGCGCTCATAAACGATTCGAAATCACACTAAACTCTTAAAAAAATAAAAAAAATAAACTATGCCAATGTCAGTTTATATTTACTATGTGGGTAAAACAACCGAATTCATAACTTTCTGAAAAAAGTGATACACTATGCAAAAATCATGAGCCCTCTCACGTGTTTCTATGGTTCACAAAGACCCCACACAACATTCTTAATCATTGCTTGGACATCATTACGGTCACTGCGAGCCCAAATCTTACATCTAGTACACTTAATCCATATTTCCCTTGCCTTGAATGCCAGAATATATCACTGCAGTATAAAAAAAAACACAATCAACCTCATCTGCACTGTGATCTGAGTACTAGGCTTCTCCACTGCTGAACTATAACTTTTTTCTGTCCTTGCCTAGGTGACCAGTATTCCTCAGCTACTTTTTTATGATGCACTTTCTCTTCTAGAAGCTTGATGATGGGATGGCGTTCAGAAGACCTGAAGAACCTTGAATTGTTTTATGCTTCTTGAAGAGTATGATCCTCCTGAAGGAACTAGAAACATTTCATCAACAGATGTCTTCTGTCATTTAGGACTATCTCTTTTAGGACTCTGAAACCTGGTTGTGGGAGCAGATTCCTCTGCAGGTGGTGAAATATCTTCTAAAACATGTGAACATCCAGGAAAACATCCTCTTCACACTCATTCTAGTTGCTGGCGAATTTTGTTCAGTCTCTACAGGTTCGCATCTGTTGGTAGTCTAAGCCAGCCAGAGCAAATGGATGTTACTCAATAGCATCTGTGATTAATGGCCAAAGGGCCAACTTAGCAGATCCATTCTTAGCATTAGCCTTACCGTAGCTTTACTGTATGCATTGATATTGGCATATACTGAGCATCCATTTTATCATATGCAATGATCTAGGCGTTGTCATGTTACATTATATTAGTTTATAATTATACAGTAAATTAATAACATAGGCCTACAGTGGTAAAACATATATAAACATATATCTTGTGCAGTGTATTGTAGAGAATAACAAAACAAACAATAATGAATTCTTTATAGTGCTTACTATTTTCATACATTTGTTTTTCAGATATGACTTATCGTTATCATTGACCACTATAGTAGAGAATGACAGAGCAAACAATAATTAATTAATTATAGTGTGTACAGGCAGACTATTTCATACATTTGTTCAAATATGAATTATCATTATCATTGACCACTATGTCGCTATGTTCTAAAAATCCTTGTACTTTGTAACACTGTAAAAACATTCTCTTAATAACATTTTTAAGCTCATTTTTAAAAATGTAAAACTTTTCTATCTTTTTTATGCTTAAGGGAAGAGCACTAAAAAGGATTTTGCGGTGATATATTGCACGTTTGTGATATTGGGCCGTTTTGTGTGTTTCTCTGTGGAAATCACTCCTGTGTCTTGTTGGGTAGCCATGGGACTCACTATTTAAAGAAGAAAATTGGGGATGAGATTTGAAAAAGCACATACTTTCGTAGATATATAAAGATGGAAGCGACATTATTTGAAATTCTTTGAAAATTTCCCTGCAGGGCTCTCTTCGTGCAACCCCTTTCATTATTCTTAATGCTCGTTTTTGAATAATGAATGACCGGTTTGCCAGGCTTGAATTACCCCAAAATAAGATTCCATACCGCAATAGACTTTGCATAAGAGCATAATACCCACATATTACTGTTTTTTCACTGCAGCATTTTCTCAGCATTCTGAGTATATAGCAGCATTTACTTAGCTTTTTATTGAGCATTTCAATATGTTTATCCCACTTTAGATGCTCGTCTAACCAGATACCTAAAAATTTTGTGTTTGAAGTTAGTAAAATCTTCTGTTCAGCAAGTTTCAAAACTATATTGGGTTTTACTTTATTCGATACATGGCTGAAATTCATCCATACTGTTTTTTTATCATCTACAAATAAACAGTTATCTCTAAACCATTTTCCTGCTTCTTCTTTTGTTATTTCTACTTTGTGTTGCAAGTCAGTCTCATTTTGAGCTTTAATAAAAAGACTTGTATCATACACATACAATACAACATTAGCTAGTGTTAAAGAGTTTGGTAGGTCATTTATGAAAATCAAGAACAAGAGGAGTCCCAGCACAGAACCTTGTGGCACTCCATTGCTAACTTTCTTATATTCTGAAAAGTAAGAGGTTCCTTCATGAACTATTTCTACTTTCTGGTATCTGTCAGACAGGTATTATTTAAACCAGCTGTGAACAGTACCACGTACACCAAAGCAATATAGTTTCTCAAGCAATAATTCATGATCAATAACATCAAATGCCTTTGATAAATCTAAAAGCACCCCACAGTTTACTTCTTTATGATCTATAGAGATCAGGAAAAGTTTTAGGAAATTATATACAGCTGTTTCAGTTGACCTATTTTTTCTGAAGCCATTTTGCTCACTGACTAATATTCTACTTATGTTCAGGAAAGCAGAGAGTCTTTGATGCATTATTCTTTCAATAACTTTTGAGAAGCAGGATATCAAGGATATGGGTCTGAAGTTTTTTACATCATGAGGAGCACCATTTTGTATAATGGTTTTATTATTGACAGCTTTAGTTCTTTGGGGAAAGTGCCAGTGCTGAAAGAGGATTAATTATGTCTACAAGGGGACGAGCAATATTTATGTTGTGTTTAAAACTTTATCTGGAAAGCCATCAGTGCCACAAGACAATTGATTTTTTAGTTTGTCGATTGCATTCTGTACTTCTTGTGCACTTACAGGGTATAAGAACATAGTTTTAGGATTTGTGGAGATGTTATGTATAATCTTTGTTTGTCTTTGGGTTTTTATGAGGCTTTGTACCATTCTTGCATAATGAAGGTTGAATATATTGGCAGTATGTAAAGGATCACTTATAGTTTTATTCTCACTTTTAATAACAAAGCTGCTGTCTCTTACTTTACTTCTGCCTACAGTTGTATTTATCACAGTCCAAACTGATTTCATTTTCTTGTTACCCTTGCTTCTACTAATGTATGAGTCATTATGTAACTTTTTTGCTGCATTAAAGACTTTGCTGTACAATTTTCTGTAACAGGTGACATACTGTTTAAGAGCTGGATTTAGCGTGGCTGATTTACTTAGCATTCTAAGTCGCTCTCCAGATTTTCGTATCCCCCGTGTTACCCAAGTATTAGGCTTGCTTTTTATTTTAATTTTCTTGAGAGGGAATGAAATTTCATAGTTATGTTTATAACAAGTTAAAATGTCTCAAATTTCATATCCACGTCGTCGAGTTTGAATAAATCCCAGTCTGAGTTTTTTAATAAATAATTAAAAAACCTAATATTGTCCTCATTGATACATCTTCTGTAGATATATTTCTCACGTATTCTAGAATTTGTGCCCATTACATTATTTATATAGAGTTTTATTGCTTTGTGGTCCAAGAACCCTGTGTCAGTTACTTCAATAACATGATCTAGCTTTTGCAAGTCAGTTTCAGAGTGTTTTCCATATCTAGTGCATTCATGGACAGATTGTGCTAAATTTTGTGAATATAACAAATTGTTTAGTTTTGATACTTTTTGACAGTTCATTTTATAGTTGACATTGAAATCACCAAGTACAATAGTGCTCTCTCTAAAATGTCTTAATTCACTAAAAAGTCTTTCAACACTGTCTAAAAACATCGTAAAGTTCCCTGATGGGGAATGATATATGCACACAATAATTATTTTGGGTTCTATAAGTTTGCACATACTGTATTCGAACTCTTTTTCAATATGTTTTCTCCTACTGAGTTTAATTCATTTACATTCAATTCCTTGCTTCACATTTATACATGTTCCTCCCCCTTTAAAATTCTCTCTACAAGAGCTACTGATTATTTCGAATCCTGTTATTCTGGCTGTACAAGCTTGGTTTCCTTTTAGCCAGTGCTCACTTATACATAAAACTGAAATATCCTTCAATTGATCCATCAAAAGCACATCAAGTTCAGCACTCTTACTAATTAGACCCTGGACATTTTGATATAATATAGCTAATGATATGTTGTCTTTCGAATCCCTCACACTGCTCACCTCGTTGTTTGGTTGCTGCCTGTCTTGAATAAAAAATCCTTCAGATGGCCTGGTGGAGACACTCTTCTTCTGCTCAAGGGGCGGCTGGTTTCTAAAGCTTCTGGAGGTGTAGTAGATACTGTCCTTTTAATGCCTACTCCGAATTTTTCTTTTGTTTCCTTTACTGCTTGCTCAATATACAGATTGAATAACATTGGGGAGAGGCTACAACCCTGTCTCACTCCCTTCCCAACCACTGCTTCCCTTTCATGTTCCTCGACTCTTACAACTGCCATCTGGTTTCTGTACAAATTGCAAATAGCCTTTCTCTCCCTGTATTTTACCCCTGCCACCTTTACAATTTGAAAGAGAGTGTTCCAGTCAACATTGTCAAAAGCTTTCTCTAAGTCTACAAATGCTAGAAACGTAGGTTTGCCTTTCTTTAATCTTTCTTCTAAGATAAGTTGTAAGGTCAGTATTGCCTCATGTGTTCCAGTATTTTTACGGAATCCAAACTGATCTTCCTCAAGGTCAGCCTCTACCAGTTTTTCCATTCGTCTGTAGAGAATACGCGTTAGTATTTTGCATCCGTGACTTATTAGACTGATTGTTCGGCAATTTTTACATCTGTCAGCACCTGCTTTCTTTGGGATCGGAATCATTGTAATCTTCTTGAAATCTGAGGATATTTCGCCTGTCTCATACATCTTGCTCACCAGATGGTAGTTTTGTCAGGACTGGTTCTCCCAAGTCTGTCAGTAGTTCTAATGGAATGTTGTCTACTCCAGGGCCTTGTTTCGACTAAGGTCTTTCAGAGCTCTGTCAAACTCTTCACACAGTATCGTATCTCCCATTTCATCTTCATCTATATCCTCTTCCATTTCCGTAATGTTGTCCTCAAGTGCATTGCCGTTGTATAGGCCCTCTATATACTCCTTCCACCTTTCTGCCTTCCCTTCTTTGGTTAGAACTGGGTTTCCATCTGAGCTCTTGATATTCATACAAGTGGTTCTCTGTTCTCCAAAGGTCTCTTTAATTTTCCTGTAGGCAATATCTGTCTTACCCCTAGTGAGATAACCCTCTACATCCTCACATTTGTGTATATAGGTCCCCATCAGGAAATTTTCATCTATTTCTGAAAAGTTTGGACTCCTTGTTGAGCTATCTGTCAGACAGGGGGAAGCAAATTATTATTTGTGGGGACTTCAATGTAGATTCTCTGAAAGAGGGTAATAGGAAAAATGACCTTGAAGTATTACTCGGTTCTTTCAATTTGACACCCGTTATTGATTTTCCTACTCGGGTGGTAAAGGATAGCAGCTCACTGATACATAACTTCTTTATAGACCAAGATAAGTTTAACCAGATAAATGCTCAGCCTGTTGAGAATGGTCTTTCTGAACATGGTGCACAGCTAGTTACAATATATGACATAGCTCCATTGAGCAATACTAAACAGTCCTCCAAAGTAGTATGTTCAATCAACGATTTAACAATTGCAAATTTCAGGGAAAGCCTACAGCAGTTAGACTGGGATGAGGTGTACCATGAACCTGATGCCAATTTAAAATATAATTTATTTCATGACATTTTTGTAAATGCATTTGAAAACTGCTTCCCCAAGAAAATAGTTAAATGTACTCGTAAGAAACCTTGTAACAAACCATGGCTTACTAAGGGTATAAAAATATCTTGTAACCGGAAAAGGGAAATGTATCTGACAGCAAGAAAGTAGTGACCCAGAAACTATCAAACATTATAAAAACTACTGTGTTACATTAAGAAAAGTTATTAAAAAATTCAGAAGTATGTGTATCATGTCTGAAATCAGCAACTCTGATAATAAAATTAAAACAATTTGGAATATTATTAAAAGAGGAACAGGTCAACGAAGAGCACAGGAAGACAGTATTACCAATCAAATTGAATGAAAACTTTACGAACAAAAAGTCAGAAGTTGAAAATATTTTTAATAATCATTTTCTAAATTTTGTGGATATAGTAGGATCCAGGTGTTCATTAGAAGATGCTAGGCTGTTAATGGAAGAGGCCATACCTATGCAATTTGATACAATTGAAATCTCACCCACTTCTCCCTCTGAAATTAGGAAAATAATAAACTTGCTTAAAAGCAAAAACTCACATGGAATTGATGGCATTTCCAGCAAAATACTAAAAGCTTGTTCTCAACAGATAAGTAAGATTCTCAGCCACCTGTGTAATAGCTCTCTGGAACAAGGCATTTTCCCTGATAGACTGAAATATGCTATTGTTATACCTTTGCATAAAAAGGGGGATTGATCTGATGTCAACAATTACCGTCCAATCTCCCTTCTAACAGTTTTATCCAAAATTTTTAAGAAAGTAATGTATTCAAGAGTAGCTTTACATATCTGTAAAAATGAAGTACTAACAAAATGTCAGTTTGGTTTCCAGAAAGGTTTTTCAACAGAAAATGCCATATATGCTTTCACCAATCACATTTTGAATGATCTGAATAAGCGAACACCACCCATTGGGATTTTTTGTGATCTCTCAAAGGCTTTTGATTGTGTAAATCATGAAATTCTGCTAGACAAGCTCAAGTATTGCGGCATGAGTGCGACAGTGCAAAAATGGTTTAATTCGTACCCAACTGGAAGAGTGCAGAAAGTTGAAATAAGTAGTTCTCATAATATGCAAAGATCAGCAGATTCCTCAAACTGGGGAACTATCAAGAATGGGGCTCCACAAGGGTCAGTCTTGGGTCCTTTGTTGTTCTTAATACACTCCTGGAAATTGAAATAAGAACACCGTGAATTCATTGTCCCAGGAAGGGGAAACTTTATTGACACATTCCTGGGGTCAGATACATCACATGATTACACTGACAGAACCACAGGCACATAGACACAGGCAACAGAGCATGCACAATGTCGGCACTAGCACAGTGTATATCCACCTTTCGCAGCAATGCAGGCTGCTATTCTCCCATGGAGACGATCGTAGAGATGCTGGATGTAGTCCTGTGGAACGGCTTGCCATACCATTTCCACCTGGCGCCTCAGTTGGACCAGCGTTCGTGCTGGACGTGCAGACCGCGTGAGACGACGCTTCATCCAGTCTCAAACATGCTCAATGGGGGACAGATCCGGAGATCTTGCTGGCCAGGGTAGTTGACTTACACCTTCTAGAGCACGTTGGGTGCCACGGGATACATGCGGACGTGCATTGTCCTGTTGGAACAGCAAGTTCCCTTGCCGGTCTAGGAACGGTAGAACGATGGGTTCGATGACGGTTTGGATGTACCGTGCACTATTCAGTGTCCCCTCGACGATCACCAGTGGTGTACGGCCAGTGTAGGAGATCGCTCCCCACACCATGATGCCGGGTGTTGGCCCTGTGTGCCTCGGTCGTATGCAGTCCTGATTGTGGCGCTCACCTACACGGCGCCAAACACGCATACGACCATCATTGGCACCAAGGCAGAAGCGACTCTCATCGCTGAAGACGACACGTCTCCATTCGTCCCTCCATTCACGCCTGTCGCGACACCACTGGAGGCGGGCTGCACGATGTTGGGGCGTGAGCGGAAGACGGCCTAACGGTGTGCGGGACCGTAGCCCAGCTTCATGGAGACGGTTGCGAATCGTCCTCGCCGATACCCCAGGAGCAACAGTGTCCCTAATTTGCTGGGAAGTGGCGGTGCGGTCCCCTACGGCACTGCGTAGGATCCTACGGTCTTGGCATGCATCCGTGCGTCGCTGCGGTCCGGTCCCAGGTCGACGGGCACGTGCACCTTCCGCCGACCACTGGCGACAACATCGATGTACTGTGGAGACCTCACGCCCCACGTGTTGAGCACTTCGGCGGTACGTCCACCCGGCCTCCCGCATGCCCACTATACGCCCTCGCTCAAAGTCCGTCAACTGCACATACGGTTCACGTCCACGCTGTCGTGGCATGCTACCAGTGTTAAAGACTGCGATGGAGCTCCGTATGCCACGGCAAACTGGCTGACACTGACGGCGGCGGTGCACAAATGCTGCGCAGCTAGCGCCATTCGACGGCCAACACCGCGGTTCCTGTTGTGTCCGCTGTGCCGTGCGTGTGATCATTGCTTGTACAGCCCTCTCGCAGTGTCCGGAGCAAGTATGGTGGGTCTGACACACCGGTGTCAATGTGTTCTTTTTTCCATTTCCAGGAGTGTATATATTAATGACTTGCCATTCTATATTCATGAAGAGGCAAAGTTAGTTCTCTTTGCTGATGATACAAGTATAGTAATCACACCTGACAAACAAGAATTAACTGATGAAATTGTCAATACTGTCTTTCAGAAAATTACTAAGTGGTTCCTTGTAAACGGACTCTCACTGAATTTTGATAAGACACAGTACATACAGTTCTGTACAGTGATTGGTATGACGCCATTAATAAATATAGACCTTAATCAGAAGCATATAGCTAAGGTAGAATATTCCAAATTTTTAGGTGTGTCCATTGATGAGAGATTAAATTGGAAGAAACACATTGATGATCTGCTGAAACGTTTGAGTTCAGCTACTTATGCAATAAAGGTCATTGCAAATTTTGGTGATAAACATCTTAGTAAATTAGCTTACTACGCCTACTTTCACTCATTGCTTGCATATGGCATCATATTTTGGGGTAATTCATCACTGAGGAATAAAGTATTTATTGCACAAAAGCGTGTAATCAGAATAATAACTGGAGTCCACCCAAGATCATCCTGCAGACATTTATTTAAGGATCTAGGGACATTCACAGTAGCTTCTCAGTATATATACTCTCTTATGAAATTTGTTATTAACAACCAAACCCAATTCAAAAGTAATAGCAGTGTGCATAACTACAATACTAGGAGAAAGGATGAGCTTCACTATTCAAGATTAAATCTAACTTTGGCACAGAAAGGGGTGAATTATACTGGCACTAAAGTCTTTGGTCACTTACCAAATAGTATCAAAAGTCTGACAGATAACCAACAAGTATTTAAGAAGAAATTAAAAGAATTTCTGAATGACAACTCCTTCTACTCCATAAAGGAATTTTTAGATATAAATTTAAAAAAAAATATTTAAAAAATTAAAAAGTTGTTATATTAACTTAAGTATGTTGTTAAATTAACTTAATTATGTCATGTATTGGAAAATTTGACTCGTTCCACATCATTACGAAATATTGTATTCATGATCCATGGAACTAGTGTTAATCTAATCTAATCTAATCCTCTAGCCATCCCCGCTTAGCCATTTGCACTTCCTATCGATCTTGTTTTTGAGACATTTGTATTCCTTTCTGCCTGCTTCATTTACTGCATTTTTATATTTCCTCCTTTCATCAATTAAATTCAGCTTTTCTTCTGTTACCCAAGGATTTCTACTAGCCCTCGTCTTTTTACCTACTAGGTCCTCTGCTGCCTTCACTACTTCATCTCTCAAAGCTACCCATTCTTCTTCTACTGTATTTCTTTCCCCCATTCCTGCCAATTGTTCCCTTATGCTCTCCCTGAAACTCTGTACAACCTCTGGTTTAGTCAGTTTATCCAGGTCCCATCTCCTTAAATTCCCACCTTTTTTCAGTTTCTTCAGTTTTAATCTACAGTTCATAACCAATAGATTGTGATCGGAGTTCACATCTGCCCCTTGAAATGTCTTACAATTTAAAACCTGGTTCCTCAATCTATGTCTTACGATTATGTAATCTATCTGAAACCAGTCAGTATCTCCAGGCTTCTTCCATGTATACAACCTTCTTTTATGATTCTTGAACCAAGTGTTAGTTATGATTAAGTTGTGCTCTGTGCAAAATTCTATCAGGCGGCTTCCTCTTTCATTTCTTAGCCCCAATCCATATTCACCTACTACGTTTCCTTCTCTCCCTTTTCCTACTACCGAATTCCAGTCACCCATAACTATTAAATTTTCATCTCCCTTCACTATATGAATAATTTCTTTTATTTCATCATACATTTCTTCAATTACTTCGTCATCTGCAGATCTAGTTGGCATATAAACTTGTACTACTGTAGTAGGTGTGGGCTTCGTGTCTATCTTGGCCACAATAATGCGTTCACTATGCTGTTTGTAGTAGCTTACCCGCACTCCTACTTTTTATTCATTATTAAACCGACTCCTGCATTACCTATCGTATTTGATTTTGTATTTATAACCCTGTCGTCACCTGACCAGAAGTCTTGTTCCTCCTGCCACCGAACTTCACTAATTCCCACTATATCTAACTTTAACCTATCCATTTCCCTTTTTAAATTTTCTATCCTACCTGCCCAATTAATGGATCTGACATTCCACGCTCCGATCCGTAGAACGCCAGTTTTCTTTCTCCTGATAACGACGTCCTCTTGAGTAGTCCCCGCCCGGAGATCCGAATGGGGGACTATTTTACCTCCGGAATATTTTACCCAAGACGACACCATCATCATTTAATCATACAGTAAAGCTCCATGCGCTCGGGAAAAATTACGGCCGTGGTTTCCCCTTGCTTTCAGCCATTTGCAGTAACAGCACAGCAAGGCCGTTTTGGTTATTGTTACAAGGCCAGATCAGTCAATCATCCAGTCTGTTGCCCCTGCAACTACTGAAAAGGCTGCTGCCCCTCTTCAGGAACCACACGTTTGTCTGGCCTCTCAACAGATACCCATCCGTTGTGGTTGCACCTACGGTACGGCTATCTGTATCGCTGAGGCACGCAAGCCTCCCCACCAACGGCAAGGTCCATGGTTCTTGGGGGGGGGGGGGGAACATCAGCGTGTATAGTCACATTATATCTGGGAGCTTGCGAAGTTATTTGAACCTGTTTATGTACACAGTTCACAGTACTTTTAGGTGTTACTGTCTTCGTCACATTCTGCGTACTTAACATTGTGGTCACTTGCGCATGTATGTTTGTACTGCTTTCAGTATATGTTTCAATCTGCCGTGCACTTATTTCTGTTTCACGTGCACCGAGATGACTGTTTACTACTGTATGGAACGTGTTTTCACACGGTTTATGATGCATAACATAAAGTTGTTGGTGTCATTTGCATTAACATATTCACAGTTGTTAGCGTCTCTCATATTGTCGTAATTACTATGAAGGGTTTTCATCATATTTTTTAATATATCTGAATACCATTCACACATTTCCATATCACGTTGCAGAGAAGTCCAAATACTTTCATTTTGTCCCTCAGTAAACATTTTGGCTGCCGCCTGACGATAGTTGCACGACAACACACCACACTCGCAAATAGAGTTTATTAAAGGTAGTAACGCCGAAACATTCTGTGTGGTACCAGTTTTGGAATGTAGAACAAATTCTGCTCCCTTTACGAACAATTCCGCTGCACAACATACATTTTACAGACGCACAGAATTTACTTCTATACAAGACGCCATCTTAAAAAAAAGCCCATTTACTTGGTACTGTGTGACTATCAGCCCTAGGTGTTTTCAGCAACTTTGAAACTTCTTGATTATACAGATCTTCATGGACCCATAAAGGAAATGTCTAATGGTTAAAGTTGGTGAGTACAGTGAGGGGATAAACAGAATAGGAAAACTCCATCTGCCTTGCCGTGGTTCAGTACGTCAACATGTTTGTGACTCTAGTGGTCATGAGCAATGAGCAACCCTTTACCGTTTGACTTGCTTAACGAAACTAATAAAATGATGCAGTCACTTGAGAACAATTTCTCCAGTCCTCCATCCACTTTCTTGCAGTACACCTGGAGATACCATATGTGCCCTATCAGTTAATTCCCCTTTACAGTTTTTCCACAGCCATTGTAACTTGCAACCACCTTGCAGCACTTGTAAGCGTACCGACTTGTTTTTCCGAGTCATTGTAAATACTTTCTGAGGGTTATGCACTGTTGAAAGTTTAGTTCCACTCACATTGTAAATTCTTGCAGGCATAATTCCGTCTTTACTGAGGATATCGCATACATCATGTAAAATTTATCAGCTTGAACTTTATTGAACCCTGCTGCCTGAGGCAAAGAAGTAGCTTCCAGTTTCCTTAAAGACAAGTCGAGATTGTGCGTGCGAAATCCTTTCAGCTAGTCCCATCCAGCCAATTTCTTTTCCATATTACGTCTGTGAGGTATATTATTTTGTTCTGCAACATGGTAACCTAGTTTCATTAGGTCAGTATAAGTCACACCAAACAGGTGAGACACAAGTAGCTTTAAATGAGTGACTACTTCCTGCTCGAATCCCTAGTTAAATGTACAATGAAACCTGCCAAAGCCTTTGTGAACACATAATTTGTTTCCATTTGTGACAAGCCTTTTTAAAGTTTCTTGGGTTACACCAAATTGTTTGGCTGCTCTTAACCAGCCCATTTCCATCTTGTTTACTGTGGCCCTTTCCATGGCTGTCTCATCCCTTGAGAGGTATGTAGTCTTTCTGACTTAAGTCCCAACCATCTGTAAAAAAATAATGCAGCTGATGAGTATTCATTGCCAAATTCTGTGGTTATGGTCTTAGTAATGCTACTGAAATGTATTTTTAAACATTTTAGATTATTTTATTAGATCAGTTTGTTGGGCTAGATTTATCCTTACTCATGGTATGTCATTTCACCCTACTGTGCAGCTTGTTACAAAGGAGGAGTTATGCAAAGAATAACAGAGCAATGAAATCAATAATAAAAAGCATTAACAAACGCTATTTGATACACATACAATGCAAGGGACTTACTGGAAAGTCGAAAGCCATATCTAAAATTGTTGGAACTACCACAGCGAAATAAGTAATTCTGAACACGAGAAATGCAGGAATAAATGGTTCAAATGGCTCTGAGCACTATGGGACTTAACATCTGAGGTCATCAGTCCCCTAGAACTTAGAACTACTTAAACCTAACTAACCTAAGGACATTACACACATCCATGCCCGAGGCAGGATTCGAACCTGCGACCATAGCAGTTGCATGGTTCCAGGGTGAAACACTTATAAGCGCTTGGTCACAGTGGCCAGATGCAGCAATAAGGCAAGCTATATTTTAACATCCATTGCATACAACAGCATATTTACGGTCGGTAGTTAAAGTAATGTCACAGAGTATACAAAGCAGTCATAGAGGTCTATTATCTTCCGTGGTCTCCACTTTGCCGCATATACATTCAAATACGAAATTTCAACAGACATTTTGGATGTCAGTTTCACAAGTCAGATCGTATTGTCCCACTATCTTCTGAAATTTCTCCTTGTTCAAGGGTTTAGTTAGTACATCAGCAAACATACCTTTTGTGCATAAATAATCTACATCAGTGTTCCCTTGACCTACATGAAGCCTTATAAAATGGTGCTTTACATCGGTGTGTTTAGTTCTGGCGCTAGTAACATTAATTTTGGCTAAATTTATAGTTCCTTTGTTGTCACAGAATATCCTCGTGGGTCCCATACAAATATTAGGCTCTATATCATTCATTAGAGTCCTGATCCATAATGCATCTTGAATTGTGTGTGACAGAGCCATATACTCAGCTTCTACAGTGCTCAAGGCTACTGTTTTCTGTCTTTTACAGGACCAGGATATAAGTCGGTCTCCTTAATCTAATCAGTATACAGTAATGGAATATCTGCACTTCAACTCACTTTCCCAATCTGCATCACTATAGACCTCGACTTTTATATTTCGCTTTTTACAATATCTTAATTTGTAGTCTGTTGCTCCTTTCGATATCGAAACATCCTTTGAATGGCTCTCCAGTGTTTTTCTCTTTGGCTTTTGCAGAATCTGCTTGCACCATTTGTGGTGAAAGCAGTATCAGGCCTTGATGTTTGTGACAAATACAAAGGCTCCCTATCGTCTCCCAATATAGTACATTTTTATTCCACACTACATCTTCTTCATTGGTCGTTCCCATGGCTCCTAGTTCCAGTGGTGTAGAAATCTGCTTACAGTCACTCATCCCAAACTTCCAAAATTTTCTTCATGTATGACGATTGGTCTGTCCATAACTCTTCTGTCTTCTAATTTTTTGAAACCTTCATACCCAAGTATTGTTTTACCTCTCCCAAGTCGTGCATGTTAAACTTGGTTTTTAAGTGTCTTTCAAAATTGTTCATCTGTTCTTCATTTTTAGATAGAATGAAGAAATCATCCATCCACATAGCCATTATTATGACCTCTTCATTACTTCTTTTTATAGGAGAGTTCAGGATCTGCCTTAGACTGTTTCATACCATTATTTAGCAATGTTTCATGCAGACATCTGTTCCAGCAACAGCCACTCTGTTTCAATTCGTAAATAGTTTCCTTCAATCATCAAATCTTCCAATTTTCTAGACGAACTTTTCTAACTTCTTCTATTGGGATCATATATATTTCTTCATCTCATTCCCCTTTTAAGTAAGCTGTCTTTACATCCATTTGGTGAAGTAGTAAATCTTCTTTTATTGCCAGGGCTAAAAGGTACCTACAAGCTGTGCTTAATATTTTGGTGTTGCACAGTCACGATTTTTATCCTTAACACCCATCGTGATTGTAAAGATTTTTTCCTTTCTGACACTGTTGTAGGTTCATCATTAAAAGATTGGGCTATATACATTTCATAATCAGTGTATTCTTTAGGTTTAAGTACACAAAAAGAAAAAAAACATTTTATTCTTCTTGTTAATCCTCTAGAACGTCGTCTTCATAGAATGTAGAAGTGTTCATCGCTATCTTCTTATTCTCTTGATGATCCTCTTGTATTTCGTTGGTTTTCTTCTCGAGGAATCCATCATCTCTACTAGTCAGTATCTCCTTATTCATAGGATTCATAAGTTGGTAACCCTTCAAGTCCTCACAAAAATCTACAAAAATATGTTTCTTAGACTCTGGGTCCCATTTTCCCCTTCAGTTATTTTGGGATCTGTACTGTAGCCTCACATCTAAAAACTTTTGAGTTGCTTAGATTTGACCTCTGCCCTGTTCACACTTCGTACAGTATTCTACTTTTTACCACTTTGGTAGGCAATCGATTGATCAAATACACAGTGGTTGACACCTACTCTGCCCAAAAACATTTAGGTAACCCAGCATCAGTTAACACACTTCTTGTTCTTTCAACAATAGTCCTTTTTTTTTTGGCCTTTGAGTGTGTACTCAATTTAGCCATCGGCAACACATAGTGACAATGTACACATAATTGAATAAACAAATACAGAAATGCATATTTACAAGAATAAAAAGCTTAACTGTCACAGTTTTGTACATAATGTTTTAAAAATTGAATTGAATGGAAATGGAAAATAATTTAAAGTGTCTTGGCTTACAATTCACACCAATTCTGAAATATCTTCATCAGCAAGACATATTTATAATTTACGTACACCATTAAAACCTACAGATTGTAACCAGTACTCTTGATGAAGTTAACTATGACTTTATATAGACGAACGTCTTTAGTACACAAAAGAGAAGAAGCTGATTGAGGAAGATGGCAGCCCATACTCAGCAATGTCTTCAGAAAGACCAACTGTTCATGGTCAACTTTGGGGCACATAAATAAGATGTGGTTGACATCAGCTTCCGACTCAGAATCACACTCACATGCTGGTGAACTGTAAACGTTGATCCGATGTAAATGTTGTGGGAAAGAGGCATGATTGAAGTGGAGTCTTATGATGGTAGAAATCGTGGATCCGTCCAGATGTGTCCTCATGAACCATGGCTGTGAAGGAATCCGAGGTTGTAGCACTGTGTAATAACAGCCTTTTGTCTGTTGAGAAACGTTCCACATTTCCTGCCATTCTTGTCTTGCGTGATCCTTGACTTCACATAAGTAGTCTGTATAAGGAAGGTGCAGATCCAGGACAGTGCCTAAGGTTGCCACGTGTTTGGTATTTGCTCTCTCTCTGCAGCTCCATTCTGGGCTGGACTGTATCTGATGGTGGTTTGAAGTCTAATTCCTACTTCATTCAAACATTTCTTGAGTTTTTCATTGTTACACTCTGTCCTATTATCAGATCTGACAATTTTAACATTCTTTCCTTTCTGTTTCTACCGCATTACGAAAGTTTTCATGAATATCACTCACTATCTTTAGAACTTAAAAAATAAACTTGGTTAAATCTTGATTAGTCGTCTATAAATGTAACAAAATTAGGCTTCTTTCTATAGATTCACATTTCATTGGTCCACAAACATCTGTATGTATAAATTGCAAGTTTATTTATTTATTTATCGTATGGCAACAACAGCAAACATTGACAGGTACATAAAGTTTAATTTTACATGTATATCTTGTTAAATATTTATGTACAGATTAGTTTTACGTTTTGGCACAGATTCTACACACCTTTTTATATTGTGAAAATTACTAATTTAATATTATCGACTACTTTAACTGATATAATTGCAAGTTAAAAAAAAGACAGATACATTTCATCATAGTTCAATATCTAATTATAGAAGCCAAGTAACAGCAGTGGGAGTAGCATTAATAAAGTCATTTTATATGGTCCAGGATACTTCCTCTGAGGACAGTCTCTAGCAATATGTTGAACAGTTTGTTCTTGGTCCCCACAATCACAGGCTGGAGGGTCTTGGAGTCCCCACTTATGCATCACAGCATAGCACCTGGTGTGGCCAGTTCTTATTCTGTTCAGACTTGTCCACTCACTTCTCTGCAGATGAAATCCTGGTAGGCTGGCAGTTGTGTCTTGGACACCTTGATGTGCTATTGTTCCAGCACTCCACCTCTTGCGCCACTCTTCTTTAATGTGGAACTTCTTATCGTTCCTTCCATTACACCACAGAGGATTGCGAGATTTTAAGCGGTCTGGGGGAGGGTTGTTTAAGACTGTATAAATTGGGAGGTCTTTGGGGTAGTCGGGGTGGTGTAGTTTCCTCCCTTCTCGATTGATTGCTTCTTGGCGTCGTATTTGAGGTAGTGAGATGTTGCTGATAGTGTGCAGCCAGGGGATTGGGGTAGATTTTAATGTGCTCATGATAATCCTTATTGACTCTTTCAGATGTACATCCAGCTTCCTCCACTATGTTGCCACACTGGAGGACAGTATTTGGCAACTGGGTACACCAGCATAAGTACTGCAGTAGTAGAGTCTATGCACTAGCTCCCCATTTTGTACCAGTAAGTTTCTTTACGATATTGTTTCAGGTCTTTAGTTTTTGGCTTGCTTTTTTCTAAGTGTTTTCTTTGTATGTCTGAGACCGATCTTGTCTGACACCTAGGTATTTAAGCTGGAAATTATGTCTAATCTTTTGTTGGCAGAAGCTTATTTTCAACTGCCGGTTTGCTATTTTGTTGTTTAGATGTAATGCACAGATTTCTGTCTTTGCTGCATTTGGCTGGAGTCTCCATGCATTGTAGTATGTGTTGAGAATTTCTAAGTCTATAGACAACATAGCTTCTCCTTACTCAAGTGTGCTGGTTTGTTCGGCTATGGCAAGGTCGTCGGCATATGAAAACGTTTCACTAGCAGTATTTGGCATGTTACTGGTGTACAGATTGAAAAATAGGGATGCTAGGATAGACCCTAGGGGGAGCCCATTTTTCAAGGTAAATTACTTGCTCTGTTTTTGTCCAACGCTAACCTTGAAGTAATGATTGGTTAAGATATTTCCCACAAGCGTCATCACCTCCTTACTTGGGACATGCTTTTTTAACTCCAGCAGGAGTCCATCTATCCACACAGAGTCATATGTTGCTGACAGATCAACAAACGCCACTGATTTCTTTAGTTTCTTTTGGAATCCAGCCTCAATGTAGGATGTCAAGGCTCAGACCTGCTCACAGCAACTCCACTTGCTTCCGAACCCAGCTTGATATGTTGGGGTTATATTGTTTATTATTCCTTGTATTCTGTTATGGTTGATTCGTTCCAGTACTTTGAAGCACATGCTCAGCAGTGCAATTGGGCAGTAACTTGAGGAGTAATGTACTGGCTTTCCAGATTTGAGGTTTGCTTATGTGTGTGCGATCTTGAACTGTTGAGGTACCCTTCTGGTCTTGCAGAACTTCTTCAGCCAATTTCTTCCATGTTCCTCTATGTGTTTTATAAATTGAGGGAATATGCCATTCAGTCCTGCAGCTTTTCTCATGTTCAGTGTCTTGATGGCCTCATTTATATCTCTTTCACAAAAGGGGTCTGATAGTGTTGTGTTATCATGGAGGTACCTATTGACTTCATTCAGTTCGTTCTTTACTTTTTATTTCATAGTTGTGTCTACAGGGATTGTGATTTTATGTGTGGTGCCAGTTCTGATGGCGTTTTCTCCAGTTGCTGATTGCAAACGTTATTTCCAATGCCAGGTTTTCTTAATAATCCCCATGACTTTCTGCATGAATGAGTGAAATTTAAACTAGACGTCAGGTCCATCCATTTCTGCTTTCTTGCTTCATTTAGCTGTGCTAGTATTATTTTACCAGTACCTGCAAGACGTCTGTACTTCTGCTTTTGGTAGGTTTAAAGGGCAGGCTAGTCTATTTCCCTTGAACACATATTTCACAGATTTCTTTACATTTAGATCAATCTTTCAATCCTCTCAACATTTCCTTTAATAATGATATGCCTTTTCTGTTTGGGTGCTCAAGTTTTCTGTGCCTTAAGGAACCTTTTGCAGAGTACATAGAATGGTTTACAAATTCAACTACATCTTTAGCACTATCTAACTTGAAAATTCCCCTTTCATCTGTCACCATAGCTATAACTTCCCCATATTGGTTAACTATTTTTGCTCCATTTACATTGAAGATTACTTCCTTTCCATTCTGGGCTATTTCACTTACAAATAACAAGTTAGCTGCAACATCTTTTACATAGTAAACATCATGTGCAGCAATATATTCTTGTTCTCCATTTACAGTTATCTTAAGAGCATCTTTCCCAGAAGCTTGCACTGTAACTTAGAACCATCCACTGTAGGTATACATACCCGTATGCGTTTTATTAGAGCTTTTTTGTCTCTAATAATATGTACTGGTGCTCCTGAATCTGATATCCATTCTGATTCTCTATTACTTGTTACTCCAAAAGGGTAATACCTTGATAAATAGTTCTCCTCTCTGGACTATTTGTGTCATTCCTTCTTCTCTTTTGTACGTGGCCTTTGGCGGCATTGGAAGGCGATGTGACTCATCTTCTGGCAGCTGTAGTACTTGACTTGTTTCTTCTTTTTTCTGCTTTGAATAAAGTGCTATAGTGTTTTCACAACCTCCATGATCTTCACTTGTATGCTGTCTCTTGTAATTGGTATGCCTGAAGTTTCAGACCTCTTAATCATAGACACATATTTTTCGGACAGACAGGCTAACAATAATGTGCCTACTCTCTCATCGTCAATCTCGAACCCAACGTTCCTTAATCGATTCGATGTGGATAATGTGTTGTTGATATACTCGTCCATGTTCTCGCAGTTATCCGGTCAAGTGGTTATAAGCTCACGTAGTAATCCGACTTTTTTGTAAGACAATTGTCTTCAAATCGTCTCTATAAGTTGTCACAAACTTCTTTTGCTGTCACAGCTTTCTCTCTGTGCACACAGTTCACTAGACAATCAATAATAACAGTGTGATCCTGTCCTCTGGTCCTTATTCGCATAATGCTGCTCAGTGGGCTTCGGTGTACCACTCACTATGTTCCATAAATCGTCAAAGTGTATGTATGTTTCCACAACAAATTTCCATGTAGGGCAGTCCTCGCGACCTACAAGTCTCTCTATTTGCGATATTTGTGCCACACTCTTTTTCATAATTGCTTTTACTGGTATTAAAGACAATATTAAACTACGTCGCAATCGGCTCGTTGGGGGTAGCTCCCACTACATACTTCAGGACTATTACGACGATATTTTCTTCTATATGTCAGAATACTTATTGCGAAGGCATTCACGGGTGCCTGGGCCCATAACCTGTTGGAAATAGACCTTCGAAATAAGTAATTCTGAACACGAAAAATGCAGGAATAAGGGAAGCTATATTTTAACATCCATTAGAGAACAGCACACTTACAGTCGGTAGTTAAGGTAACGCCACACAGTTTACAATGCAGTCATAGAGGTCTATTACACTTTGTGCACTACACTCTGCCTCATACACATTCACGTATGAAGTTATTGTTCAAATACACCAATAAAAATGGACAACACAAAAATGAGCCAACCTTGCTTCCTCATTTTGTTCATTGGCACACAGCGACTTTTCAAAACAAAGAGCCACTGTATCGTTACAGCTAAAATCGCTTGGTGCGAGATACAAGCTGTGTGGTTGGTGTTTCAATATAGCGCATCAGAAGCAACATTTTCGTGCAATAAGACTTTCAAAAGGATTTCCAGTCATTTCCTCCTAATGGTCAACTGAAACGGTTCCATCGAGCGAAAACAACTGATATCATTCATGATCTCTCTATTGAAGAGGAAAAAACATAGCAGCACACACTGTTTGGCCAAAAGACTGTGACCAAAACTTTCTTTGCGGATGCTATTGTTTTGGGTTGGGATGAAGGCAGTTTCCATGACAATGATGCTTTGTTGATCTCAATGTCAAATGTTGCACCCATGTTTCGTTTCCTGTTAGTATACGTTGAAAGGAGTGGTACACCCTCGGTCTGATGCTGCATTAAGTACTGGAGAGACCATGCCGTTCACTCGGTTTTATTCTCATCTGGAAGTTTCCCCAATACCCAGTAACTACATGTCTTCCACTAACCTAATATTGCGCTGTATATCCATTTATTGTCAATGGATATGATGAGTCTAAACTATTTCTGTCCCACTCCTGGTGTAGAATAAGTCTAGTTTTGTAGTCTTCTGGTTTATGTTCCTTGATGGAAGTCATTAAACTCGGCTGTCTCTATCTTGTAAATCTCATCCTTCAGACCAGCAACTCTGTTAGAATGTGCCATCATACAACAAATTCTTCTCTTGGAAGTTTAGGCTGCACTGTAAAGCTAAAAGTTAAAGACTTTTATCTTCTGCAACCAACTAGATGACGAAAGTTCTTCAGTTATCTGTCCACATATTTCCTCCATATATAGGTATATCTTATTCATTACATAGGTATATCTTAGTTCACAAGACAAGAACTCATCTTCTGCTACACAATTCATTAATAATAACAGACTGACATAATTTCCACTGTGTCGATAACTTCTTGTGGATTATCTGTGACTGGCATTCCATGGCCATAGCATATGTCTGGGATGCACGTTTCAAGAGTAGGCGGCAGCCACTCCAGCAAGTTGTGCCATCCCATTTGTCATTTTGCCCAGCCAATATGATTTACCCATGAAACCTGTGACGTCTGCACACAACAGCATATCATTTCCCACACATTAGGATGTTCTTGCCTTAGTTCTCAAATACCAGTGATGACTTAACTTCATGATCATCTTTCCTTATTTAGAGGAACATAGATGTGACCTATCATTTTCCCTGAAATTACATTTCACACCTTAGATTTCTCCACCAAGCTGAAAGATGTCATGAAAGTTAACTTTATAGAATTAAACATTTATAGCATTTTGAATAGTTTTTAAAACTTTTCCTATAATACATTTAAATTAAATGAACATAACTGTCTCTTTCTTGTTAACTTCAATTAATTCTTGCCAATACAAATTTTGCATCAGTATCTTGTATTCAGTATGAAAGCTAACTTAAGCTCCAACCATTACATCATTCATTAGCATCTGACATGAGTCTTACCTGTATAGCCTAAAATGTCTTTGCATGATCACTGTATTAAATTATAATGTAGTCTAAAGTGTGTCTTAGCCTCAGAAAATCCCATTTAAGGAAAATGTAAAATGCAGGCTTCATTGATCTCCTAGAACATTTTAGTATCTTTTTATTTCTATTGCCAAATCATCTTATCTCTGCATTGGTCTCACAAAACAAGATATTGCATTTTAGGAAGGGAGTTTTGTTAGGATCTCTCAAGCAAAGCTAACCTTCCTTACACCTGTCCTCTAATCCCAACCATATAGTGAAAGTTACTAAAAATACAAATACATCTAATATAATTTCTAAAAAACTTAACAACTTCATTCTTTCAAGACTTTTGCCCTAACCAGAAGAGTTACTTAAGAGTTAAATTTCACAGCTTTTTACTGTGTGTCTTCGTATATTTATTTGCCCTCCGTGACTCGTTACTAGAGTACAAAGCTCAGACACTTGGTTCTTTATTATACACTCCTGGAAATGGAAAAAAGAACACATTGACACCGGTGTGTCAGACCCACCATACTTGCTCCGGACACTGCGAGAGGGCTGTACAAGCAATGATCACACGCATGGCACAGCGGACACACCAGGAACCGCGGTGTTGGCCGTCGAATGGCGCTAGCTGCGCAGCATTTGTGCACCGCCGCCGTCAGTGTCAGCCAGTTTGCCGTGGCATACGGAGCTCCATCGCAGTCTTTAACACTGGTAGCATGCCACGACAGCGTGGACGTGAACCGTATGTGCAGTTGACGGACTTTGAGCGAGGGCGTATAGTGGGCATGCGGGAGGCCGGGTTGACGTACCGCCGAAGTGCTCAACACGTGGGGCGTGAGGTCTCCACAGTACATCGATGTTGTCGCCAGTGGTCGGCGGAAGGTGCACGTGCCCGTCGACCTGGGACCGGACCACAGCGACGCACGGATGCATGCCAAGACCGTAGGATCCTACGCAGTGCCGTAGGGGACCGCACCGCCACTTCCCAGCAAATTAGGGACACTGTTGCTCCTGGGGTATCGGCGAGGACGATTCGCAACCGTCTCCATGAAGCTGGGCTACGGTCCCGCACACCGTTAGGCCGTCTTCCGCTCACGCCCCAACATCGTGCAGCCCGCCTCCAGTGGTGTCGCGACAGGCGTGAATGGAGGGACGAATGGAGACGTGTCGTCTTCAGCGATGAGAGTCGCTTCTGCCTTGGTGCCAATGATGGTCGTATGCGTGTTTGGCGCCGTGTAGGTGAGCGCCACAATCAGGACTGCATACGACCGAGGCACACAGGGCCAACACCCGGCATCATGGTGTGGGGAGCGATCTCCTACACTGGCCGTACACCACTGGTGATCGTCGAGGGGACACTGAATAGTGCACGGTACATCCAAACCGTCATCGAACCCATCGTTCTACCATTCCTAGACCGGCAAGGGAACTTGCTGTTCCAACAGGACAATGCACGTCCGCATGTATCCCGTGCACCCAACGTGCTCTAGAAGGTGTAAGTCAACTACCCTGGCCAGCAAGATCTCCGGATCTGTCCCCCATTGAGCATGTTTGGGACTGGATGAAGCGTCGTCTCACGCGGTCTGCACGTCCAGCACGAACGCTGGTCCAACTGAGGCGCCAGGTGGAAATGGCATGGCAAGCCGTTCCACAGGACTACATCCAGCATCTCTACGATCGTCTCCATGGGAGAATAGCAGCCTGCATTGTTGCGAAAGGTGGATATACACTGTACTAGTGCCGACATTGTGCATGCTCTGTTGCCTGTGTCTATGTGCCTGTGGTTCTGTCAGTGTGATCATGTGATGTATCTGACCCCAGGAATGTGTCAATAAAGTTTCCCCTTCCTGGGACAATGAATTCACGGTGTTCTTATTTCAATTTCCAGGAGTGTATATTTAATGAAATAACATATAAAAGTGATTATGCAATCCACATGATTTATCTACTTTGTCACTTTGTAGCATGCCTCAAAACTCACATTTACCTGCATCTGTAGTAATCATCAGATACACCCTTTTCCTCAAACACCGAATCAATGCTGTCTCAGTTACTACTGACAGAGATAGTGCCCTTGCATGTATTTTCTCAGTCCCAAATTTTTGTGTGGGTCATTCTGGTTTGTGTCCACACGCACACACACAGACACACACACACACACACACACACACACACACACACACACACACACATACATATATATATATATATATATATATATATATATATATATATATATATATATATATATTCACTAGCTATTGCCCCATAGAATAATTCCGAAAGTATGATATGAGCTGAAAGGTTGTTGGAACAGGTGATGCATGGGACAATAGGGCCCATAATATGATGTTGGTTTTTTGTTGCTAGGTGGGGTCGCTTCAGTGATATGAAGGTCAACTTTGTTTTTTTAAATGGGATGCTATAGTTTGGTACTTATTTTCTGATTGCTGCTATCGAGACGAATCCAATGATGTGTAACAGTATGGTCTTTGGAGGTCAACAAAGGTCAAAAAGGTGGCATGAGCGTCCATTTACAGAAGGTGTTCGAAGTTATGACCGTTGGTATCAATGTAGTGCTGCAATCTTCATATTATGGATTCAGTGGTATTATTTGTGCTTGGATTTTACCTTTAACAGCTTGTATGTTATCCTTTGACCCTTTAAAATTGCTTATTTGATTTTTCAATATAGGCCCTAAATCACTCTGGTGCAGCATCCACCAAATAACTCGTCGCTGGTACAGCTTATTGGATCGATATATGTGATTATGTCGTCTGCTGCTGTGCTGGCGTGATAATGTCTCGATGTGTGTAGTCGAAGCTGCTGTCAAGGCTGTAGTGTTGGCGGGTTGTGTCGTAGCTGTGCAGTCAGTCGCCCCATAGTGAAGTCGAAAGGTGTATGAACTGCATCAGCTCTCCCTTCCAAATCATAAACTCTTAAATTCTTGAAAGTTGTAATTTAAAACGGTAGTAAAAAAAAGTTAAGTGCTCAACTCCAATATCGTCTGTCTGCAGGAATTGGCAGTTTAATTTAATAATGTTCATGCTGTACCTTATTGACATTGTTATTTCACGTTGTCAAGGACAAAAACGTGTCTCCCATGCATATTTTTGCAACATTTTCATAAAAATCTTCTACTTAATATAATTTTGCTCTCTTTTTGGCACAGCTTTATCCTGTTCCTGGCACAGGCACCAAGATAAGCTGTTCCCGTCTCACTTCTGGTGTGGAGTAAGTCTAGGCTTTAGTCTTCTCACCTTTGTTCTGTAATGGAATTAAATAAAATTGGCCACCCCTATATTGTAATTCTTCTCCTTCAGACCAACTACTCTGTTCTGAAGTGCCATGTCACATCAAACATCTTCTCCTGGCAGTTAAGGCGGCACTCTGAAGCTAAAACAAAAAGGCTAAATGACAAAAGCCTTTCTTCAATTAACTGTCGATATATTTTCTCCTTATGTAGGTATAACCTGTCCATTACATATGTATATCTTATTTAGAAGATGAGATCTCATCCTCTGTTATACAATTAATTAATTAATACAGAATAACATAATTTCCACTGTCTTGATAACTTCTTGCGGATTATTCGTGGCTGGAATTCCCGGCCATAGTACATCTTTGGGATGCACGTTTTGAGAGTAGGTGGCAACCAACTTCAGCAAGTGAAGCCATCCCATTCGTCATTTTCCCAGCTGATATGCTGCACACATGACACCTGTGACATCTGCACATAACAGCATACCATTTCCCACACAACAGGCTGTTCTTGCCTCAATTCTAAAACACAATGATAACTTAACTTCACAGTCACCTTTCCTCATTTAGAAGAATGTAGTCGTGAGCTGTCAGTTCCCAAGAAATGACGTCATAGCCCAAGTCTGTGTATAATCTGCTTTTCATGAAAGTTGTGACTGGCTTGAATCATACTTCAATATGGCACAAGTTGTAATGAAAGGTGAAAGGTGGAAAAGCTTGGCTTGTTCATCTCTCATATCTTTCCTACCTTTGCTCATATCGCATATCTTTTCTACCTTTATCAAAATTCTGGCAAGAGAATAAACTTGTTTTTGTGATACTGCACTTGTATCCATTAACTGCGATGAAATGCAGCTGGGCACATTGGTTTGAAACACAAAAAAACGTTGTTACTTTTAACAGTTTAATAACATATTCGTCAGTCTCCAACTTGAATTTGTGCAATGGTACAGATACCACCACCTTCAGGGTTTTTGATAGGTTTGACAGTTCTTTCTATCTACTCATGAAATTTAATTCACAGATGATATTCGCACACTCCTAACATAACTTATTGTCCTTCTCACTGAGCCACCCTTTGCAAGATGCCATTTCCTGTGAAATTTTATGTTACATTTGGGGGCGGGTCTGGTGATGTATATGTACACTGAATAGTAAGTATATCACCATTCTTGATGCTGAGTCTTACCCAGATGCTTACTCAAGGATCTTAGGTTACTTTCTTGGTAAAATTGAGTTTCTTGGGTGAGGTATCAATGCAGAGAAGTAGATACTGAATTGTCATGTGCCATGGCACTCATTACTGCTTTAAAGATTGTAACCATTAAACATATAGATGACAACAGATAAATCAGAAATATTTATTTCGCAGCAGGAACATTTGTTTTTTATGACAGGTGATTAATAACACATCTGCTCTTCTCCTTCTCCTTTATTTAGCACTTTGGCCAATTTTCTTACCCAAACAACCCACATTACTTCACTTGCCATGCTAACTTCAGCTCAACTAAACATAAATCATAGAGCTCAAAAGAAAGAGTAATCTTACTATCAGAACCCTACGTTCCACCACTAAATACTTTTACAAATTATCCAGTATTTTGGAAAAAAGGGAAAGAGAAGTTCTTCAGGTCAGTATGATGTAAATCACACAAATTAAGTCCGTTGTAATGGTTTACCCCATGAACATGCACCAGTTGTATATATAAATGCATGAAACAGATCAATCTAACACACAGAAGTGAGGGTACATTCATCAAGAATCGTGGCAGTTAATAAAAACAGGATTTATTAATAAACAAAAACTGTAGTATGAATATCAGTTTGGTAACAAAATGAACATCTTACTCATATTACTCTAGGGTACTAAGCTATTATAATGCACAAAAAAGTTGTCAGATTCAACGCAGAGCACCAGAAATTGGTATTTTTTATTATATTTATATCACATTAAGATTTTACATTCAGTACTAGTCATTCTATACAGCTACATGTGATCAGTCAATGGATGAGAGTCCAAGGAGCCCACAGTAAGATAGAGCATAGCCCAGCATTGGTTGAATCACCAATAAATGTAAGAGAGGCCATATGACTGCCTCATGAGCATGTCTCCAGAGAGATGCTTTTGAATCTCATTATTTTGTACTTAGCATCTCTTCCAGGCCTGATGGCTTAGTGTCGTGCCACTGCTCTCTTATATTTAGTGCCTACTACAGGGTAGATGGCTTATGCCATCTGCCTCTGTCTCTTTTGTCCCATGCATCTTCCTCAGTCTCTTCCCATTATTTCACATTCAACTCATAACATCACCGTTCCTTTTTAAAAACCTTTTAGCTTCTGAGCACCCAACCTTATTTCCTGTGCGACTGGCACATGAAATAACTACATTCATCCTGGAGGATCCCTTTGTAAATAAAAAATGCAATAAGTGTGGACATTTTCTTTGATTTTATTACTTTCAATGGCCTTTCACAATGCATGATGTCCATGCCACTTGGCCATTTCGCATATAGTATTTTCAGAGATAGATCATATTGAATTTAATTCTTGTAATCTATATTAGTTCTATTATTTTAACAGTACATTGAAAAATGAAAATTCAACAAAATAAGAACTTAAAATTGCTTTACATCTCACTATCGTGCACACAGAATCGCTCTCCTTATTTTAAAGGTGGTGCTAGATGGTTGCACTTACACACATCCACATATTGGATCATGTCGTTCATTGATCAACATTGCCAGCTGATTCAACACCAGTAGAATGGTATCAGTGCTCCTACACAGGCCAGCTACTTCACCTCATGCACATTGAGAGTGAAGCTGGGTGGTGCAACTTGGTTAGCCATATCTGCTGCAAGGGTGAGGAACAAACAGACTCAGTGTGAACATGTGCAAAGTTGATATCTGGTCTTGGGACAACTCACTGTGTTTGAGGAGGAGGCACCTTTGTTACACCCCTGTTCAGACTGTTATTCATCTTTTTTTTTTGAGCAAACGTCACCATGGCCTGGCTATTATTACTGTATAACGATGCTCGTTTCTTCTTTCTTCGATTCCTTTTCATGCCATAAAATATGTTTCATTTTTTTAAATTTTTTTGAACACACTGATGTTCTTGAGACAAGCATGGGCCTTCTGTTTTGTCCTGCTTTCTCACCTGGTTAGTGCTTTACACGTCTTTCATCGCCACACATTCTCTCCATCTGCATACTTTTCTGGTAATTTGGTCCAGTTACTGCTGTCAGCTATCTCTAATTCAGTCTGTTTTCCTTCCCACCAGTATCCCTCCAGGACTGCCACCTTAAAATCCGTGTAGGTACTTTTTGATATCCAGACATGCAGCCACCACCTGACTGCATCTCTCATTAGCGTTCTTGACTAAAATTGATTTATTTCTTTTATATCCACAGGTAAGCCAGCCTTCTTTGAAGTTCGCCAAAAATGAGACATGATGGTCGATCCTTTCCGGATCAAATTTGTCAACTCTGAATAATCGAGTGTCATAGCACCATACGGCTATGATTCCACGGTGTTGATATGTGTCTCTTGTCTTTAACCCCAATTTAATGCATTCCTGTATATCTTTTCTCCCTTGTTTTTGTTCTTTGCTCTATCATCTCTTGCTGTCTCCATTTGATTATAGTGTAAATACATTTCTTGCATGTTTCCCTTACAGTCTTCTTAATTTTGGTGAGATCATTGTGATCTGCTTGTACATTGCTTTCTACTTCTGCATTTTATTTCTTATGTATATGTGCACTCACTTGAATATCTCCACATGCTGCAGCTGTTCCAAATTGGTTTTGAAGTACTGCTTCTAATTAAGAAGTTCTTTCCTGACTCTTTATTCTTAAGACCTCACATTTGGCTACATATCATCCTAATGTAAGAAATATTGACTCAAAAAATTCGTTAAGTACTTCTTTTTCGTATTACTAAACTTATTATTACACTGATTTGGCTTTGGAGTCCCAGTTCGCAACTATTCATTTATTTCCTATTGTTGGTCCTTACAAGACCCATAATATATTATACTGCTGTATCTACTATTATGCTACCACTCTGATTTCACTACTACCCCAAAGTCCTGAACCCTTAGGTTCATCCCAGTGTACCATTTTGTTGCCACCCTGGTCCTTTCTGATACCACAAAGATTTCTCCTGTTTCGGCCATATGGTAATTTGTAACAGTACAAGCTTAAAAAATAGTCACCACTCAACTTGAATACATACGTAAATTGCAGCTCCAAAACAGTTAACTCTAAATTTTCACACACTATGTAGCACCCAAAATATTTCTGTAACCGCCAGAAATTATATGGCAACAAACCTAAAAAAACTATGACTTTCATTCTTCTGACACTTACTTCTTGTTGTCTTGAACTGCTGTGGATTTGCATCATAGTAAGCTACACAATGTTTAAAACTGTTTGGTGAATTCTTGGCAAAAATTTATTCCATTTTTCGCTTCATAGTTCGTTCAACACATCGGTGTGCCTGTGTGGTGGGCTATGCTGCTTGCTTCTTGTCAGTCAACAATATGTACCCTCCTGCTTACTATCAGCTCCTTTGTTGATGAGTAACATTGGTTTCGCACTTATTCTGCTGCCAGGCAAATGGCGCCAGTACACGATTGTTGAGAGGTACATTGTATGAGACATTTCATCCTAGACCGGCGCCAGCTAAATGGGACACTAGCTGCCAGGCTGCTGCTGCGGAAGCTGGCAGCCCCCACCACCACAGCTGGCTGCCAGTGATGGCAAACCAAGCCAGCCAGTGGAGCAGCGGCTGTGGTGTATTGTTGGCGTTCACATCTTTTGACATTTGATGTTTGTTGTTCTAGTCTTCACTGCTTCTTAGGTTTTGTGAAACTATACTTTTTCAAACAGTCCTTACCTTGTTTTATCATGCTGGAAGCAGAACTGGAAACACTAATTACATTAGTTCATGATCGGTCCATTTTATGGGACAAAATTCAAGACTGTTATAACGAGAAAAGACAAGAAATGCCTGGCTATAAGTATTCCAAGAACTATGCGACTGTTTTGAAGAGAATGACAGAAACAAAAGAAACAAATATGATGAGTACAGCTCTATATTTATTGTATTAAATACAATGAATTATTGGCATGCTTTGTTAACACATGAAATATTACAATAGTGTCATTTAATTGAACCTATTGGTGTTAATAAACAATGCTTCATCACTTTTCGAACGTTATTTGCTGAAATTCCCACACACACACATTCGCTTCTATTTATATGTTGAAGCCCAGTCATCCACAGAGTGTCCTCTGTGTTGTAAGAGTCTCTTTCAATATCAAAATTATTAAAACAACAAAGGCCTTAACAATATCAATGGCAAGATTGGGATACAATTTTATTTTTCTGTGGAACATCTTCCATTTATTGCTTATTATTCCAACTGAACATTCTACATTCCTTTAGCTCATTGAGTGGCAATACTTACAGATCCTTTCTGCAGTCAGCAAATGGTATCTAGCAAATGCTTGGACAAGGTGTTTGTGAAGCCCAAAAGGTTCACCAGTAACAAAAAAATGCTACCTTGAGACTTTTTTTTATCTTCAGGATGTCTAAGTCAAATCTTCAAGAGTGATATCTACAATGAGTGTTCTTAAAATACACTCCTGGAAATTGAAATAAGAACACCGTGAATTCATTGTCCCAGGAAGGGGAAACTTTATTGACACATTCCTGGAGTCAGATACATCACATGATCACACCGACAGAACCACAGGCACATAGACACAGGCAACAGAGCATGCACAATGTCGGCACTAGTACAGTGTATATCCACCTTTCGCAGCAATGCAGGCTGCTATTCTCCAATGGAGACGATCGTAGAGATGCTGGATGTAGTCCTGTGGAACGGCTTGCCATGCCATTTCCACCTGGCGCCTCAGTTGGACCAGCGTTCGTGCTGGACGTGCAGACCGCGTGAGACGACGCTTCATCCAGTCCCAAACATGCTCAATGGGGGACAGATCCGGAGATCTTGCTGGCCAGGGTAGTTGACTTACACCTTCTAGAGCACGTTGGGTGGCACGGGATACATGCGGACGTGCATTGTCCTGTTGAAACAGCAAGTTCCCTTGCCGGTCTAGGAATGGTAGAACGATGGGTTCAATGACGATTTGGATGTACCGTGCACTATTCAGTGTCCCCTCGACGATCACCAGTGGTGTACGGCCAGTGTAGGAGATCGCTCCCCACACCATGATGCCGGGTGTTGGCCCTGTGTGCCTCGGTCGTATGCAGTCCTGATTGTGGCGCTCACCTGCACGGCGCCAAACACGCATACGACCATCATTGGCACCAAGGCAGAAGCGACTCTCATCGCTGAAGACGACACGTCTCCATTCGTCCCTCCATTCACGCCTGTCGCGACACCACTGGAGGCGGGCTGCACGATGTTGGGGCGTGAGCGGAAGACGGCCTAACGGTGTGCGGGACCGTAGCCCAGCTTCATGGAGACGGTTGCGAATCGTCCTCGCCGATACCCCAGGAGCAACAGTGTCCCTAATTTGCTGGGAAGTGGCGGTGCGGTCCCCTACGGCACTGCGTAGGATCCTACGGTCTTGGCATGCATCCGTGTGTCGCTGCGGTCCGGTCCCAGGTCGACGGGCACGTGCACCTTCCGCCGACCACTGGCGACAACATCGATGTACTGTGGAGACCTCACGCCCCACGTGTTGAGCAATTCAGCGGTACGTCCACCCGGCCTCCCGCATGCCCACTATACGCCCTCACTCAAAGTCCGTCAACTGCACATACGGTTCACGTCCACGCTGTCGCGGCATGCTACCAGTGTTAAAGACTGCGATGGAGCTCCATATGCCACGGCAAACTGGCTGACACTGACGGCGGCGGTGCACAAATGCTGCGCAGCTAGCGCCATTCGACGGCCAACACCGCGGTTCCTGGTGTGTCCGCTGTGCCGTGCGTGTGATCATTGCTTGTACAGCCCTCTCGCAGTGTCCGGAGCAAGTATGGTGGGTCTGACACACCGGTGTCAATGTGTTCTTTTTTCCATTTCCAGGAGTGTATGACCGAGTCTCTATGTTTTTCATAATTGCCAGCATCAATACACATAAATTGTATTGTGAATCTGCTACAACCATTAGTACTACAGACGAAAATCCCTTGTAGTTGTAATACAACGAATTACGCTGATGGACAATGGATATATTTTTTCATCGACAGCGCCACTGTAGTGAGGGAAACTAGCTCCTTGTTCAAATTTTTTCTGCGATTTCGTTCTAGAGATAAAATGTGAGTACAGGGATATGTTAATGCCGTAGAGACTAATACCGTGACATACGAGGTCACTTCAGAAAATTAAGGAACATTCGTAGTTTCGCGACAATAGTGTGTTGCAGCAAAATACCATTGCCATCCGTGCACAACCTGTATTTAATCTGTAATTTCCGGAAGCTTTTTTGCTGTATATCTGTTAGTCATTGTTCAGTGATCTATTGGGTAGAACCTTGTGTCGCACATTTTGCAAATATATAGATTGCAGAGTTAGAGGAGGAACGCATCTGCATTAAATTTTGCTTGAAACTGAAGGAAATCTTTACAGAGGCACACCAAACGATGCGGGAAGCCAACAGTGATGAGTGCTTAAGACGTACTCGGAGTTACGAATGATTCGCATGGTTTAAAAATGGTCAAATAGAAGGTAAAGATGGTCCACGTTCAGAATGTCCTTCGGTGTCTATCGAAGGCGCCCATGTCAGGAACGTCAACGAAATTGTGCGTGCCAATCGAAGACTTACTGTCCAAGAGATTGCAGAAGAATGTAATATTTCAGTTGGATCATGTCATGAAATCTTGACACGGTATCTTGGAATGCATTGTGTTGCTACCAAGTCCGTCCCACAGTTCATGAGTCAAGGCCAGATAGACCTCATCCTTGAAATATGTGAAGAGCACAAAAAACGAAATCAGTGTGCTGCCTCATCTTGTGTACTCTCCAGGCCTGGCCCATGCGGAAGAATATTTGCAACGATAGACGAGAAAGAAGAAAATTCGCAGATGGCTCTTTGCATGACCCAGCAAGATGCGTACCGAGACTGCTTCTGGAGGTGGGAACGGCGTTGGGAGCGGTGTATCAATTTTAAAGCAGAATATTTCGCAGAATACCATGCACAATAATAAAAGGTAAGGGCAGAAAAATCTTCTGGACAAAGTTCCGGAATTTTTAGAACAGACCTGTGACATGTCAGACAGTTTTGCTGATGGTGGAAATGCCAAGTCTGTAACAATAGCGAAGATCTGTGAATGTACACTACTGGCCATTAAAATTACTACACCACGAAGATGACGTGCTACAGACGTGAAATTTAACCGACAGGAAGAAGATGCTGTGATATGCAAATGACTAGCTTTTCAGAGCATTCACACAAGGTTGGCGCCGGTGGCGACACCTACAATGTGCTTACGTGAGGAAAGTTTCCAATCGATTCCTCATACACAAACAGCAGTTGACCGGCGTTGCCTGGTGAAACGTTCTTGTGATGCCTCGTGTAAGGAGGAGAAATGCGTACCATCACGTTTCCGACTGTCAAAAAGGTCGGATTGTAGCCTATTGCGATTGCGCTTTATCGTATAGCGACATTCCTGCTCGCATTGGTCGAGATCCAATGACTGTTAGCAGAATATGGAATCTTATCTGCATGGCTGTAACGGATCGTGGAGCCTCGTCTCGATCCCTGAGTCAACAGATGGGGACGTTTGCAAGACAACAACCACCTGCACGAACAGTTCGACGCCGTTTGCAGGAGCTTGGACTATCAGCTGGGAGACCATGGCTGCGGTTACACTTGACGCTGCATCACAGACAGGAGCGCCTGCAATGGTGTACTCAACGACGAACCTGGGTGCACGAATTGCAAAACGTCATTTTTTCAGATGAATCCAGATTCTGTTTACAGCATCATGATGGTCGCATCTGTGTTTGGCGAAATCGCGGTGAACACACATTGGAAGCGTGTATCGGTCATCTCTTGTTCGCATTGACGGCACTTTGAACAGTGGACGTTACATTTCAGATGTGTTACGACCCGTGGCTCTACCCTTAATTCGATCCCCGCGACACCCTACATTTCAGCAGGATAATGCACGACCGCATGTTGCAAGTCCTGTACGGGCCCTTCTGGATACAGAAAATGTTCGACTGCTGCCCTGGCCTGTACATTCTCCAGATCTCTCACCAACTGAAAACGTCTGGTCAATGGTGGCCGAGCAACTGGCCCGTCACAATACACCAATCACTACTCTTGATGAACTGTGATATAGTGTTGAAGCTGCATGTGAAGCTGTACCTGTACACGCCATTCAAGCTCTGTTTAACTCTATGCCCAGGTGTATCAAGGCCATTATTATGGCCAGAGGTGGTTGTTCTGGGTGCTGATTTCTGAGGATCTATGCACCCAAATTGCGTGAAAATGTAATCACACGTCAGTTCTATGATAATATATTTGTCCAATGAATACCATTTTATCATATGCATTTCTTCTTGCTGTAGCAATTTTAATGGCCAGTAGTGTACAACCATGGCCACATATCTGATACAATCAAAAAATGGTTCAAATGGCTCTGAGCACTATGGGACTTAACATCTATGGTCATCAGTCCCGTAGAACTTAGAACTACTTAAACCTAACTAACCTAAGGACATCACACACATCCATGCCCGAGGCAGGATTCGAACGTGCGACCGTATTAGTCGCGCGGGTCCGGACTGAGCGCCTAGAACCGCTAGACCACCGCGGCCGCTCTGAAACAATCGCTCCAAATCATCTGGAAATGAAATTTGCCCAACTTTGCCAAACAGGCAACGTATAATGTTTGTATAATAGTACTATGCTGTCACTGTATTAAAATCAAAACAAACCACATTTTTATCACACATGCCAGAACTAACAACGAGCACTTTTTCTCTGGGAAAGCCGTTATGAAGAAGTCTGCGAATATTTTTGACTCATTTCAGAAACGCGAGAGGAAGCAAAGGACTGTAAAAAAAAGTTCTCTGGAAGGGCAAGGGAGACACCCAAAACTTACATTTTCAGCAAACATCTAGGATTCTTGAAAAAAAAAAAAAAAGACTATGGACTGCCATCTCGCTGAAGATGACATTCCAGGCGATACCCTACCACCTGTTACACTTCTAGAAAACGACACCGAATAAACAATTCTTCCTACTACAAGCGAAATGTTCAGGGAAGAATCTGAAACATTTAAAAAAGTGACAAAACTTACAACGAAAAAAGGAAACCAAGCCCATTTGAATGTGAACTGGGCCTTGAAGCAAAAGCCATAGCCCCATATGACGTTTTCCAATGAGTTAATTCCGTCGTTAGTGGGTTTTGAAGACGATGAAGTAGTAGAGTTCCAGCTGAGAGTGTTACTAATCGTTTCCCAAATTAAAAAACGCAAAAAACCATCAATAGATGCAAGTGTGGTTGCTTCTCCTAGCACATCTCATGAATACCATTCAGCACTGGGTAGCCAACACCATACTTTATATCCTGTTACTGACACTTTACAGGGACATTTTGCACATCTCACACTGTCTCAGAACAATCTCAAATCCCATCACTTAATTCATTCAATTTCTAAATTAAGTATTTTAAGCTCTTATTTAAATGTCATTTTGCATTTGAGAATTTCTGTATATTTTATTGTATAATTAAGTTTCAAATACATAATATTATTAAATTTCATTGGGACAGGGAAAAAATTATAACAAAATTTAAAATGTTTCACTTTTCGCTAATATGAATGTGACAGCAACACGTGTACAGGTTGGATATATTCTCTAATGGATGTGTTATGGCTTTGGATTGAATCCTGTATTTTTACACTCAGGTTGTCAAAAATTTGCATACTCGTCCTAAAGCTGTTGACTAATTTATTATCCTCATTTTTCAAATTCTCAATAAATATAAAGAATGCCCAAACATCGTCTCTTCTCATGTTGATTGGATGAACCTGCTACATCCTACATCTTCTTCTTTTCTTCATGCATCTATAAAAGCCAACCACAGTAGTAATTTATTGTGATCCATTTGCATCATTCTATGTCAAACTTTAAGAATACAGGAACAAGTGCAGACATCTGATGTGCTACTATCGCTGCAGCTTCTCGGGCACTGCCTACACAAGCTACCACTGCCATTACATGGCAGCCTGCCTAATAAGAAAAATGCCTTACTGGCAGCCATGCACCCTCCACTGGATATGTGTAAAACGAGCCTAAGTCTATATTTGGAATGACGAACGATAACGCTCGAGGTTAGGCTTGTTCTGTACACCTACGTCATGTTTCTATGACAGCCAATGAGTTGTCAATAGTGTTTTGAACGTACTGCTGTGTATGTCACTGTCACTGCCAATATTAAATAAGGTTGTCATGAGTTATTTAGTGATGTTTTATTCCATTCATTGTGAGTTGTCATCGCTGATATTGGTGACAAGTGACAAATTCTTCATAAGTAGGTGAAAGAGACAGTTTGCAGCTTGCATGCTTTTTCAAGCACACAGCATGTGTACACACAAACTGCAGTTGTCACTTGGAACCAGCAACAATGCAGTCCCTATCCATGCCACGACCTGTGTGTACCTCCATCGTTCATGTATCAGACTACAGTTTATGCATGATCACTTTTAAGTGTAATGTTATGATTTCAGTTTGTTCTCCACTGCGTTCTTCTTCACCTAGAACTGCGCTGCTCGTGCATTTGTAAGTTATTGGTGTGGGGTAACAGTTACTGGATCGTCATGTGCCCTGCCACTGATTAATACTTTAAATATGGGAGCCATAACACTATAAGACAACAGATAACTCAAAAATTTTTATTTCGCTGGAACACTTATTTCTTATTATTAACAATCATGCCTGCTTTTCTCCTTCTCCTTTACTTAGCACTCTGACTACTTTCCACATTCAAATAATCACTCATTACTCCAGTCACCACACTAGATTCAACCTAGCTAAACATAGTTCCAAAGAGCCCCAACGACACAACAGTCTTACTGCTATAACATTACAATTGTCAGCTGTGACGAATGCATCATCAACATTTTCCATTAAATTACCTTTCAGATGTACACTAAGGATTAACCCTAACATCTCACTGCTCTGAAATATGGGTTTAGCCTGCCTTTTGTGCCTACTATTATGTGAGCTTCAGTACTTTTTAGGAGTACCTGAAACTCTGGAACTTTGTTGTGATTGCTTCACAGTTTATCACCAGTATTTAATCGTCTCTTCTTTGTAGGGGGTGGGGCATTTCTTTAGGTCTCACACTAATATTTTGCAGTCATGTGCTGGATGGAGAATCACAAATTTAAAACATTCTCTTGTGTGCCTCCATAGACCTTCAGCTCATTAGTAGTAAATTGTACTTTGCTGAGGAGACCTCACAGTGTCTAGAAAGTGAAGTGTCAGATTTATGTCACTGCAAGAAACCTCCAAAAATTGTACATCTGGTTATCATTTTTAATTGCGCAATCATGTATTCCAACAAAATATTTGGTTTTCCACTCAATGTACCAGGGACGATTTAACTATTAAATTTAACAAGCAAGACAGTAAAGATGATATTATTGCAGTAATTTTGAATGGAATGTATGCATTAACATACAAATGCCACTTTCCATTCGTGAAATTGGACCCTTCCTAGAAAGGAAATGAGGCTTTTTGTTATGGAATGGAAGTGTGATACTACTGTCACTATATAGAGTTATTCATTAAAAAAATCTCAGTAAGAGTAGTAACGAAAGTGCAAGTCACCGTAAACAGCTGAAAGAAAAAACTATCAATCTAATTCTACATGCTGTCGCTGCTGCCGAGAATATCAGCGTTTTTGAACATGATAGTGATAACTCACAGATAATGAATGCTAGTGCTGTCACCTATATAGTCTATGATAACTATTAACACTCGACAAAAATTGATCACTTGAGCAAACCACAATATCTACTGATAGCCTAAGATGCAGGACAGTTTCACTAGTATCATCCATCCATCAGCTGTTGTTGTAGTGGTCTTCAGTCCTGAGACTGGTTTGATGCAGCTCTCCATGCTACTCTATCCTGTGCAAGCTTCTTCATCTCCCAGTACCTACTCCAACCTACATCCTTCTGAATCTGCTTAGTGTATTCATCTCTTGGTCTCCCTCTACGATTTTTACCCTCCACACTGCCCTCCAATACTAAATTGGTGATCCCTTGATGCCTCAGAACATGTCCTACCAACCGATCCCTTCTTCTAGTCAAGTTGTGCCACAAACTTCTCTTCCCCCGAATCCTATTCAATACTTCCTCATTAGTTATGTGATCTACCCATCTAATCTTCAGCATTATTCTGTAACACCACATTTCGAAAGCTTCTATTCTCTTCTTGTCCAAACTATTTATCATCCACGTTTCACTTCCATACATGGCTACACTCCATACAAATACTTTCAGAAATGACTTGCATCAGCTATACAGACAAAAGGTATGATCAAATATAGTAATTCTTTATTAGAAATTAGCAAGTTTGGACATTTGTAAATTTTGTATACTTTTAAACCTCCAATAAATGTTTCTGTATGAAATTAAGCCCAAATTTACCTCCAATTCTATAAAAAAATATACATATTACCGAAACTATGTACCCAAAAACTGTTGTCCAACTCAAACTAATCTTTGACTATTCAAAACCTAAATTGAACTGAACTGTACTGTACTGTACTGAACTTTACTCTTCTGAATACAACTTGTCTTCATATTAAATGCCCAACTGAAATAAAACAATTATCTGTCCCTAACCAAAATTTCCACTTACCTCGTACCTTGACAACACTGTCGCTGATTTCTTGAAAATGCGATGGCAAACAGCAAGCAGGCGGTGGCAAAGCTAGATTTCTATTTTTAAATAAAATTTCCAAACAATATATAAATTGCATACCATGTGGTGCAATGTGGTACCATTGTAAACAGTGGGATGGGGATAGTAGCTACTCCTATGAAGTGATACCCCAAAAAAAAAAAAACGGTTTTAGAGTGAAGTATTCATTCAAAAAGACAGAGTAAAGTTTCACATGACGTTCACACATAACATTGGTCTAAACAATACTATGTTTCACAAAGTGAACAATGATTTGAAAAGGGGACAGTGTTAAAAAAGAATTTAAATAAAAACCAAACAGCTTAATCAGTTGGTATTTTAATGCATGACTCAGGGGAGTAGGGTGGTCTTTCTCTCGGCTATGAGCAAGTTAACTAGTTGACAATAATCATTCCGACAAACTAACTGCACAATGCTGCAGCATTACCTCACATTGCTTCTCTTCTCTTTAAAAAAATTATTCAAAATTTAATTCTTCTCGCCTTGCAATACACATATTCATTCTTTCTGACCTATACAACAATTAATCTTTCATCATCTAACAGATACAATCACAAGCCGACACAGCACTACTGAATACATCCATCACATACCACATTTCAACTAAGAATGTATCAGACAGCGCAGAGGCAAAGACTCTGCCACAAAAAGGTCAAAGATTATTTAAAAACAGCATAACTTTGTCTCTATCTGATGTGCACATCGATAACTTACAATAATTAAAAGACATGCCCACCTTACAAACTGAATCCTAATTATTTTGTTGTTCTTTTCATTTATTTATTTATTCACCTTCCTGGAATGAAAGAAAACAATAGGAAGTTTCAAACCAGTGCGCATTCCAGTGCAGAGCGAAAATTGATTCTGCAAACAATCCCCTAGGCTATGACTAAGCCATTTCTCCACGCAATCCTTTCTTCATGGAGTGCTAGTTCCACGAGGTATGCAGGAGAGTTTCTGTGAAGATTGTAAGACAGGAAAGAGGTACAAGACGGAAGTAATGCCACGTGGGCGAGTCATGAGATCTGCTTAGATAGCTCTATCAATATAGTGCTTGCTTGTGAAAAACAAACATCCCAGGTTTGAACCACAGTCTGACACACAGTTTTAATCGGACAGGTAGTTTCAAACTAGTGCACATTCTGCTGCAGAGTGAAATTCATTATAAGCAAAGGATGTTGTCTGCTACACTCAGAAGCTCCAGTAACCTTGTGGACAGGTTACTACATAAAAGACACTGCAATATTCCAAATAAATTGGATTAAAAACTCAAAGAGTTTATTCATTACCTCTGAAGCTGACAGTTCAAAGAATAAAATGAAATCTGTTTGGAAGGTAGCAAACAAACAGGGAGATCGGTAAAAGAATCAGAAGCCACAGATAAAATACAAGTGTGTTATGGTGGTAGAAAAATAGAGGCATGATCAACTGTTGCTAATGTTCCAAAATGAGATTGTTGCTAATATTTTCAAAACGCATTGTTTGCAGCAACTGGTTAAATTTGTAATAGGTTGGTGTTGCCATTACCCTTATGTAAATTAAATACAGTACATAATCAACTTAATTTGTATACTCTCCATCACAAGAAGCGTAGTAGAAAAATTCATCAAAGAAATGAGAAACATCAAGTCCACTACCATGAACAATATACACTGGTGTTCAAAATTAAATAAACACACAGAAATTTTGCAAGGTTGCGTCTATTTGTCACAAAACATTCTAAACAGGTTTAGTAAAGTACAAAAAGAATAAATAACGTAAAAGACTGCAAAATGGGTAATGGTGAACAAAAATGTTCTTAGTTTTTCTCAACTTAACAGGTTTGCACCCACATTCTGAAAACTGGTTAATATGTTGAGTATGGAGTGAGACCACCTCTGACAGCAATACAGGCCTGACAACGGCAGGGCATGCTGTGGATGAAGCTATCAATCTTGTGCTGAGGCAATAATGCCCATTTTTCCTGCAAAACTGCTCGCAAGTCTTGGATAGTGGTTGGTGGATGATGACACATTCCAGCCCGTCTCCCTAGAGCATAACAGACGTGGTCTGTCGGATTCAAATTGGGAGAGCGAGCAGGTCACACCATGTGTGCAATAACTATCGGCCCCAAGAAAACATCAGTCACCTGTGCTCTATGAAATCGAGCATTATCGTCCATCTCTACGAAGTCTGGGCCTATAGCACCTCGTAGCAACCGCACATCAAGTCCAAAGTTCTCATCATGATACATGACAGCAGTTAAAGCTTAAAATCCGTACAAGCTCATGAAGAGGTGTTCGAGTAGTCAACATGATTCCTGCCAACACGATAAGGGATCCTCCTCGATATCAGTCTCTTTCCACAATGTTTTGGTCCGAAAATCGTGTCCAAAGTTCTCTCCAGATGCAAATCTGCAGTGAATCACTTTCCAGACCAAATCGGAACTCATCTGTGAAAAGAACATTGGCCCTCTGTTCAATCGCCCAGGTGACATTTTGACGACTCCACTCTAGATGTTCCCTTCTGTGAAGATGTTTAAATAAGTGCATATAATGAAAAATTCAAATTTTTAACGTATTATCCAATAGCATAAGTGATGTATCGATTACAAAAATGTAGGTGTGAAAGAACGCTGTGAGGCAGCTATTGCTGAGCCAGAGTATGTGTAACAAAGAGCTTATGTTAGGTTGCGCAGGTGGGCAGTGGCTGCTCAGGAGTAGCAGAGACTGGAAGTGTCTGTTGTGATGACACGGAGAGGGCAATCACTTAATATTAAATATTCATTTCAATGATTTCAGTGTTGTGTATTAATGTTTTATGGAAGAAATAAGATTTAGAATAAAAATTATTTTACAAACTGCTACAAATATTATTATGAAATTATGACGAAGAATCTTTCTGCATTTGATACACCAATCTACTGTGAAGTAATCAATAGTCATGTATTTGTGCACTTTTGCTATAGAACTAATTTGAATGTGGCTAGGTTTGTATGTAGCCCCACATTTTTTATTGTATTTTTTGTAAAGATAATTTGTTTGTGTAAATGTAATTTTTGTGGTTTAACAATTGCAAGTCAGGTTCGCAATATAGTAAGACCTTCAAGTCGTTTTTATTTAAACAAATTCTAAATGTGTCTCATTCAAATATCTTGGATTTTGGCTTTTGCAACTGTAGCTAGTTTAGTAGTACTGAGAGCAGAAAAACATGTTATCCAAAGTGGCACCGATACGAGGTACGAAATTTTATTTCACACCGTTACTGGATTTTCGCACAGGGACCACTCTTGTACTTATTCAGATTTACAAGACTGTAGTAAGATCGAGAAGATCTGAATGTACTTACCTCTAATTTGTCATTATTGTGCACAGGTTTGAATTTACTGGTATTGCAGGGTTAGATAAATATGCAGCTACACATAATCAGATACGTAGTCAGCACACCACTTGATATAACTGTTTCTTGTTAAAGATAAACATTATGCATTACTTAAGACAGAAAAGTTACAACGTGTCAGAGATACCCATACAGCAAGTCTGATAATAAAGATCGCTCTGCCGTAGGCCTCCGTACATCGTCTGCCTCGCTACAACACGTCCAGTGAATGCTGTGAGGTCAGATGCTGGTTACCATGCAGTAGTGAGGGTACACCATCATCCCCTTACAGCCAAGTAACGGTCCTATCTTTCTGATGCAACACACAGTCAGGCCTGCCCTGGTCTTTAGGATACAGTTTCGGTCTATATAAACTGTCACCACATCCGAGAAGCAACAGACTGATTCACATTAAGCTATCAGGCCACATCATTTTGCGACTGCCTGCATCCATTCTTCCTGTGACCCTCCACCACACTGACTGTGGTAGGAGTCTTCTCTGTGCCATACTGCACTGTCTGTGACTTCCTACACATCGATTGTGTACCTGAGACTACCCAGGAAACTCTAATATGTTAGACAGGTGTCCTGACGTCATCATTGGCGTGGTTGTCCATTGACAGAAATGCTATCTTATGTGCAGAAGACGATCGTAAGGACGTCTTTTGACAGTTTGTATGACTATGCTGTGAACTAGACATAAGATGGGGAAACAGCAGATTGTTCTTTTAATTTTGGATACCAGAGTAGCTAGCAAAGCTCTGAAACATTGCTATAAATGTGTAATCCATGTTGTGTATGATATATTCAGTGAGTAACTGAATCAAGGATTGGTCCCACATGGACTCAAATATGTGACCATTAAATTACTTTTTAAGAAAGGTGATAATATGTAGGTCTCCAAGCACTGTCCATTGTCTCTAGCAGAAATATTTATAAAGTTCATGAAAATATGATCTTAATAAGACTATGGAACACATTAACAACCATAAAATCATTGTGAACCATAAAATCCTTAAGAAAAAGTCAGCATGGATTCCACAAAGCACCACAGCTGAACATGCTATAAGAATCTCTTGCGCAACCACGCCATTCCAGCTCTCCAACAGCGTGGATGTGTGGATGGGATCATTTTTATGCAAGATAGCACACTTCCGCACATTGCAGATCCAGTTAAGCAGCTGCTGAAGCGCCATTTCTGGAATGCCATCTTTTCCCTACATCCTGGCCATCCTGATCACTTAATATTAATCTATGTGACTTCTGGCTGTGGGGCAACCTGAAAGATGATGTGTTCAGTGCTCCAATTGCAAACTTAGTAGCATTGAAGTTACACATCGTGCAACACATTCTGAACGTAACCCCGGAAACACTTCAATCAGTTGTGGAACATACTGTTTCTCGATTTCAACTTGTTGCAGAAAACGGTGGACAGCATATTGAACATGTTTGGCGCCAATCACACGGAAATTAATAATCCGATTTAATTTTGATTGGTGCTTTTTATTGAGGTTTTTGGCTTCAGGAAAATTAAAAACCGATGTGACTGATGCTTTTTATGCAGTTTTTGGCGTCAGGACAATTAAAAACAGATGTGAATAATGTTTTCTTTGCGGTTTTTGGCCTCAGAACAATTAAATACAGATTTTTTTCCCATCTGATGCTATACGACCTTGCCATCGTGGATGGGCATACGTAACTAACGGTATAATACCTGTACACCCATGCACACTGAGTAGTACAGTTTGTTTAATCTTAAACGAACACCTTAGGCATTGTTGTATGATTCATTTGTAATTTGTAGTCGACCACTATTAAATTATGATGCTTATAGCACCATCTACTACTACATTTTGTAGCTATTTATTTTTCTTCTGCCATACGTTTTCCCCCTTCTCTGATAATATTCCGTTGCAATTTGATGTCATTATGATCAGTGATGTTACTTCTACAGCGGTTTGAAAGTCTAACTTTAATTATAATCACACAATACCACATTTTAAAAATAAAAAATTACACAAATTTAATAGTGTTTATTATGAAACTGATACATAAAATAATCAAAGGTCATACAGAGAGTAACAAAACCATAGCATGCTACACAAAGGACTGTGTTACTGAAAAATCAAAGTGAACGATCCACATCTGCTAATATCAAATCTGATAGCAATGACATATCTGGATTTGTAAAGCATCTTAAACACTACATTTTACAAACTTTTTTCTACTCGACGTTTTTGGGATTATATAATCAATATATCATTATGAGATACCACTAACGAATTGCTTACTACAAGTTAAAACATATCAATTCTGTTAATACAATATGTGAGTACTTGTACACATTTTGAAGTAATGAGACACTTACTGTCACTGTAATATCTTGTAGGTACCACTTGCTGTCACTGTAATATCCTATATATGTTAGCAATGTAACATCTTATCACTTGTATCATGATGGAAGTGAATTTTCAATGTTCAGTGAAAGGATTTGTGAGAGTTATTAACATGGTACCTGATTATTATTATTGCATTTGTCATGATAATTACTGATGTAGTAATCTGACCATAAAGTCGTATCTGTACCTAAGAATGAATGATATATATGTAACATATGCAAGTCCTACATCTGAACCATATACTTGCATCATGAATGTATCAAACATGTAAGGAACAAAAAAAAATGCGATTAAAGTGGACACACATGTTGCTTGCAGTTTTTCACGGTGCCAACTGATAGTGTAGCCAATAGATTCAGAGGTAACTGCATACCAAAGAGAGTTAAATGCCACAATGCTACCATCAGGCTGAGTCTGCAACCTGTGTTTCGAGTGTAGTGTAGTTCAGCGCAATTTCAGATTATTGATACAGCTATATTTGTGAGTTATTTGAAGTGGGTGTTCAAGCTTTCATTTTTTTAAAGAATTAGAAAGAGAACCGCAACAGGATGCTAGAACATGAGTTGAGGGTGAGTGGGTAGATTTTAAAAAATGAAGCACTACTGAAAAAAGTATTGAAATCAATTATATTGATGAAAAATACTGCACAAAATAAAAATAAATCATTGAATTTTATCGTGTTGAGAAATGAGAAGGCGCGATCTGTTACATTTGGTAAAAACTTTCCAATGGATGAAATAGCATAAATTTTCTATTATATTCCACAACCAGTTTTGAAGGACATTGCTGTTATTTTCCGGTCTTCAAATCTTTTTTACAAAATTTGTCCATTGTGAGATGTAACCTCAAGCCAAATTCTCATCTTAGAGCAGAAAATGTAACACACTCAGACAAACCTTTTATATAATATACTACATTTTATCAATTAACATGACAGTGTGGACGAGATTTCAACTCAAAATGAACACAATTTTTGAAGACCTGAAGATGACAGTAAACACTGTCAAAGCCGCTTGCTGAAAATAAATAAATTTTGATATGATTTTGGCTTAGAAATGTTTTTACCAAATAAATATTTTTAATAAATAAATTACTAACTATATATAATTTCTAACAAAAACTCAAGGAAAAAATCTGTCTTAATGTTAATGACAGCTACTGTGCATTGACTTTAGTGTGATATAGGCCCATATTAAAGAGCAGAATTTTTTGGCTTCTCATAAATGATTAATAATGCTTAATTTATCAATAGAAGTAAAAGGAAGAGACCTGTACTTAAGAGGTGACAAAATATTCTTTTCCAGCAGTTGTGTTTTATTGCAATTTTACTTTGAATTTCCTGGGCTTGACCAAGTAAACTTTTTGATTATGTCATTGTCGACAAGATACCTAAATTTGAGAATCGGCTTTCATCCATTTTTGATCTGAAGTAGCTAGTTTTTTCATCTTTAAATATCTGAAACTACATTCATAGTATCGTTTCTGTATGGAGTTACTTGGATGAAATGAATGTTTAGGAATGACAATATGACAAAGTGTGCCTTTACAGTCACAGGCTGAAGGATAGGCTCCTTGTTGGCATTGTTATAAATCCCCTCAAAAATATTTTGTTATTAAACAAGTGAATTTAAACTACAATGATGCTGCCTACATACCACAGTTCACTTTGATGTTCACATATGAATGACATGTTCACATGGGCATGACTTTCAGGCACAGTGAAACTGACTGTCCAGTAAATTTTCATATAAGAAATGATTGGGTCAGACGTTTGGCACAATCATTAACAAAGAAACGTGACTTGATAGTTTAGCATTTGTCGAGGTTTCATTCACGCTATACAATGACAAAATACTGAAGACATAATTAGCTGGTCTACTGGATGCATCAGCTCTGAATCTGATTGTGCGATAATTATCACAATTGTCAGCTTTGACTTTAGGAAAGGTGAAGACACCAGAGAGGCAATTCAGACCTTGTGATTGATAATGGAGCAAGACTAAAGAAAAATCAAGACATATTCATAGGATTTATCGACATAGAAAAAGCATTCAACAATGCAAAGTGGTGCAAGTTTTTCGAAATTCTAGGAAAAATAGGTGTAAGGTATAAGGAGAGATGGGTAATATACAATACGGATAATGTGATAATATGTATAAGAGCCGATTGTAAATAATGAGAGTGGATGACAAAGAACAAAGTGCTCGGATTAAAAAGAGTGTAAGACAGCGATGTAGTCTTTCACCCCTGCTCTTCAATCTGTATATGGAAGAAGCAATAACTGAAATAAAAGAAAGGCTCAGGAGTGGAATTAAAATTCAAGGTGAAAGGATATCAGTGATACAATTCGCTGATGATATTGCTACCCTGAGTGAAAGTGAAGAAGAATTACATGATCTGTTGAATGGAATGAACAATATGGAATATGGACTGAGAGTAGATCGAAGAAAGGTGAAAGTAATGAGAATTAGCAGAAATAAGAACAGCGAGAAGCTTAACATTATGATAGATGGTCAGGAAGTTGATGAAGTTAAGGTATTCTACTACCCAGACAGCAAAATAACCCATGACGAATGCTCAAAAAGCACTGGTAAAAAGGGCATTCATGGCCAAGAGGAGTCTACTAGTATTAAACATATGTCTTAATTTGAGGAAGAAATTTCTGAGAATGTACGTTTGGGGCATGAACTGTGGGAAAACCAGAACAGAAGAGAATCGAAGCATTTGAGACGTGATGCTACAGATAAATGTTGAAAATTAGGTGCACTGATAAGGTAAGTAATGAGAAGATTCCGTTCAGAATCGGAGAGAAAAGGAGTATGTGAAAAATACTGTCAAGATGAAGAGACAGGATGACAGGATATCTATTAAGACATGAGGGAATGACTTTCGTGGCTCTAGAGAGAGTTGTACAGGGCAAAAACTGCGGAAGAAGGCATAGATTGGAATACATCCAGCAAATAGTTGAGGACATTGGTTGCAAGTGTTACTCTGAGATGAAGAGGTTGGCACAAAAGAGGAATTCATGGTGGGCCGCACCAAGCAGCAAACAAGTCAGAAGACTGATGATGACTCAATAAAAAAGTGGTATTATGACAGCAGGTGTTTGAACAGTTTATCCCTCGACTAAAGGCAGAGCACAAGTTTGCTTTCCCATTGGTTTAATTTAGCTGAACAGAATGTGGTTGGCTATAGATACAACAACTGAGTTAATAACGAGCATCAAAACCAATTCAGGGATCAGTGAACACAAAGTTGTCGTAGCGAGATTGAATACTGTAATCCCCAAATCCTAGAAAAAAAGCGAAAAATATAGATATTAAAAAAAAATCAGATAAAAATTCACTTGACGCCTTCCTGAGAGACAATCTCCACTCATTCCAAATCAATAACATAAGTGTAGACCAGATATGGCTTAAATTGAAAGAAATAGTATCGACAGCAATTGAGAGATTTATACCAAATAAATTAACAAACGATGGAGCTGATCCTCCTTGGTACACAAACACACTGCAACACTGTTGCAGAAACAATGAAACAAACATACCAAATTTAAACAGACGCAAAATCCCCAAGATTAACAATCTATTACAGTAGCTCGAAATTTAGCACGGACTTCAATGCGAGATGCCTATAACAGTTTCCTCAACGAAACTTTGTCACGAAACCTGGCAGAAAATCCAAAGAGAGTCTGGTCGTATGTGAAGTATGTTAGCGGCAAGAAACAATCAATGCCTTCTCTGCACGATAGCAATGGAGAACTATCGAGGACAGTGCTGCCAAAGCAGAGTTACTAAACACAGCCTTCCGAAATGTCTTCACAAAAGAAGACGAAGTAAATATCCCAGAATTCGAATCGAGAACAGCTGGCAACATGAGTAACGTACGAAGGCAGTTCAATAAGTAATGCAACACATTTTTTTTCTCGGCCAATTTTGGTTGAAATAACCGGAAATTTCTTGTGGAATATTTTCAAACATTCCCGCTTCGTCTCGTACAGTTTCATTGACTTCCGAAAGGTGGCAGCGCTGTACGGAGCTGTTAAAATGGCGTCTGTAACGGATGTGCGTTGCAAACAATGGGCAGTGATCGGGTTTATTTTGGCGGAAAACCAGGGCATCTCAGATATTCATAGGCGCTTGCAGAATGTCTACGGTGATCTGGCAGTAGACAAAAGCACGGTGAGTCGTTGGGCAAAGCGTGTGTCATCATCGCCGCAAGGTCAAGCAAGACTGTCTGATCTCCCGCGTGCGGGCCGGCCGTGCACAGCTGTGACTCCTGCAATGGCGGAGCGTGCGAACACACTCGTTCGAGATGATCGACGGATCACCATCAAACAACTCAGTGCTCAACTTGACATCTCTGTTGGTAGTGCTGTCACAATTGTTCACCAGTTGGGATATTCAAAGGTTTGTTCCCGCTGGGTCCCTCATTGTCAAACCGAACACCATAAAGAGCAAAGGAGAACCATCTGTGCGGAATTGCTTGCTCGTCATGTGGCTGAGGGTGACAATTTCTTGTCAAAGATTGTTACAGGCGATGAAACATGGGATCATCACTTCGAACCTGAAACAAAACGGCAATCAATGGAGTGGCGCCACACCCACTCCCCTACCAAGAAAAAGTTTAAAGCCATACCCTCAGCCGGTAAAGTCATGGTTACAGTCTTCTGGGACGCTGAAGGGGTTATTCTGTTCGATGTCCTTCCCCATGGTCAAACGATCAACTCTGAAGTGTATTGTGCTACTCTTCAGAAATTGAAGAAACGACTTCAGCGTGTTCGTAGGCACAAAAATCTGAACGAACTTCTCCTTCTTCATGACAACGCAAGACCTCACACAAGTCTTCGCACCCGAGAGGAGCTCACAAAACTTCAGTGGACTGTTCTTCCTGATGCACCCTACAGCCCCGATCTCGCATCGTCGGATTTCCATATGTTTGGCCCAATGAAGGACGCAATCCGTGGGAGGCACTACGCGGATGATGAAGAAGTTATTGATGCAGCACGACGTTGGCTCCGACATCGACCAGTGGAATGGTACCGTGCAGGCATACAGGCCCTCATTTCAAGGTGGCGTAAGGCCGTAGCATTGAATGGAGATTACTTTGAAAAATAGTGTTTTGTAGCTAAAAGATTGGGGAATAACCTGGTGTATTTCAATGCTGAATAAAACAACCCCTGTTTCAGAAAAAAAAAGTGTTGCATTACTTATTGAACTGCCCTCGTAGAAGTAAATATCCTCGGAGTAGTGAAGCAACTTAAATCACTTAATAAAAGCAAGTCTTCTGGTCCAGATTGTATACCTATTAGGTTCCTTTCGGAGTATGCTGATGCATTAGCTCCATACTTAACAATCATATAAAACCATTCGCTCGACGAAAGATCCGTACCCAAAGACTGGAAAGTTGCACAGGTCACACCAATATTCAAGTAAGGTAGTAGGAATAATTCACTAAATTACAGACACATATCGTTAACGTCGATATGCAGCAGGATTTTAGAACATAAATCGTGTTGGAACATTATGAATTACCTCGAAGAAAACGATCTATTGACACACAGTCAACATGGGTTTAGAAAACATCGTTCCTGTGAAACACCACTAGCTCTTTATTCACATGAAGTGTCGAGTGCTATTGACAAGGGATTTCAGATCGAGTCCGTATTTCTGTACTTCTGGAAGGCTTTTAACACTGTACCACACAAGCAGCTCGTAGTGAATTTGCGTGCTTATGGACTATCGTCTTAGTTATGTGACTGGATTTGTGATTTCCTGTCAGATAGGTCACAGTTCGTAATAACTGATGGAAAGTCATCGAGTAAAGCAGAAGTGATTTCTGGCGTTCCCCAAGGTAGTGTTATAGGCCCTTTGCTGTTCCTTATCTATATTAACGATTTTGGAGACAATCTGAGCAGCCGTCTTCGGTTGCTTGCAGATGACACTGTTGTTTATCGACTAATAAAGTCATCGGAAGACCAAAACAAACTGCAAAACGATTTAGAAAAGATATCTGAATGGTGCGAAAAGTTGCCCTAAGTAACGAAAAGTGTGAGGTCATCCACATGAGTGCTAAAAGGAACTCGTTAAACTTCGGTTACACGATAAATCAGTCTAATCTAAAATCCGTAAATTCAACTAAATAACTAGGTATTACAATTACATACAACTTAAATTGGAAGGAACGATTGGAAAATGTTGTGGGAAAGGTGACCAAAGACTGTGTTTTATTGGCAGGACACAGGATTTTTATATTTTTAGGTTTAATATATTTTTTTCTGCGTCTTTTGCTGTTGCTCTGTTAAATTTAATTAGGCTCTCTTTCTTGCTCTGACTTAAGCCAAACAAATATACATTATCTTCATAAGACTCTGCATCAACAGCAAATTTTGCTACATTTATGAAGAATTTATTAAAATTTTCTGATATCTGAGCAGAATTTACAATTATTTTGTCTTGTACCTTTATTTTAGAGATATCCTGGTCGCTAGGTTTGATTCCAAGTTCAGATTTGACTATTGTCCATACTGCTTTGGATTTATGTGTGTGTGTTTTTAATGAATTTGGTGTTTGCCTTTTCCTTTGCTGCTTTTGCAACCTTCTTAAATAGTTTTTTATACGGTTTAATATAGTTATTGAACTCAGAAATTTCATTTGATTTCAGCCAAGCATGTAGCTCTCTCTTTCTATTACTAGATATTTTTGTGCCAGTGGTAATACACTTCAGTTTATTTGTTGTCGTTCTTGGACAGGCTATAGGTGGAAATGTTTCATTGAATATATATAAAAAGCTGTTTAAAAACTTAACAAAATTTACTGAACATTAGTTCTCTTGTTGTAATGACCAGTCTACCTCATTTAATCTATAACAGAACAAGTTTATATGTGAGTGCAGGCGTTCTCGACGAATTTCATATATGAAGTCTTCACAGATTGTCAGCCGAGTAGCGTCGTCGTCTCGTAGCAACGTTTCGATCGAATGCGTCTCCATCATCTTCAGGCGAAGTGTCGGGATATCGTCGGTCGCAGGCTGATATCTCTGCTGGAGCGAGATGCTTCCCGCCACCGGCCAATCATGTGCCTGCGGAATCTCCCGATGCGCCTGGAGCGGACGGTGGGGGTGGGGGTGAAGGGGGGGGGACGCAGGTGTTGGAGTTCGTGTCCCGGCGTCCGTCTCTGTCTGCTCTGTCCATGGCCCTTGGTGGAACGGAACGTTCTTCTCTGATTTTCCTGATTGAAGGCTCCCAGGCTGTGCTGATATGGTACCCACTGCCGCAGTTAATTAGGTTGTCGTGTAACCATATTTCTCTGGACTCTTTGATTACTGAGTCCCCAAAATCCGTTTGTACTGCATATTTTCTTTGTGTCCTCGAAATCGAAGTTGGGCTTCTCGTTAATACTATGTTCCGCCACAGCATATTTGTTGGTCTGACCTGATGTGTTCATTGCACCGCTGTGAGATGTAATGCTGCGTCTGTCCTATATATTGCATCCCACATTCGCATCTGGTCTTCTACACACCAGGTGCCGTCAGACCTAGTGGATCCTTGGTTGAACCGAAAAGGTCTTAGATTTTTCCCGCTCCACAGAAAACAATCTTCATTTTATGTTTCTTGAGAATTCTCACGATCTTGGCAGTTGGAGGACCCGCATATGGCTGGAACGCACAGTCCATTGCTTTGTCATCGTCTGGTCCCTCTTCTCTCTTCTTGTGGTCGGTCTTCAGGGCTCTCCATATTTGTTTCTCACTGTATCCATTTTTCTTGAAGGTGTCCTTGGGGTGTTTGAACTCTCCTGGCAAACTTGTCTTATTGCAGATGGACCTGGCCTGTGCACTAAGGTGTTGAGTACAGAATTGCGTTGTGCAGGGTGGTGGCAGCTGTTGGTATTAAGGCAGAGTTCTGAGTGTGATTTCTTTATATACACTGCGTGTCCCAGTGTGCTGTCCATGTTTCTTGTCATCAGGAAATCCAGAATGGGTAAGCTTCTGTTCTCTTCTATCAACACGGTAAGTTTGATATTTCCATGTATATACAAGGGCGATGTATTTGAGGACAATTTTATCGAAATAGAAGAGGATGTAGATGAAGATGAAATGGGAGATATGATACTGTGTGAAGAGTTTGCTAAAGCACTGAAAGACCTAAGTCGAAACAAGTCCCTGGGAGTAGACAACATTGCATTAGAACTACTGACAGCCTTGGGAGAGCCAGTCCTGACAAAACTCTACCATCTGGAGAGCAAGATGTATGAGACAGGCGAAATACCCTCAGACTTCAAGATGAACATAATAATTCCAATCCCAAAGAAAACAGGTGTTGATAGATGTGAAAATTACCGAACTATCAGCTTAATAAGTCACAGCTGCAAAATAGTAACCCGAATTCTTTACAGATGAATGGAAAATATAGTAGAAGCTGACCTAGGGGAAGATCAGCTTGGATTCCATGGAAATATTGAAACATGTGATGCAATACTGACCCTACGACTTATCTTAGAAGCTAGATTAAGGAAAGGCAAACCTACATTTCTAGCATTTGTAGACTTAGAGAAAGCTTTTGACAATGTTGACTGGAATACTCTCTTTCAAATTCTAAAGGTGGCAGGTGTAAAATACAGGGAGCGAAAGGCTATTTACAATTTGTACAGAAACCAGATGGCAGCTATAAGAGTCGAGGGACATGAAAGGGAAGCAGTGGTTGGGAAGGGAGTGAGACAGGTTATAGCCTCTCCCCGATCTTATTCAATCTGTATATTGAGCAAGCAGTGAAGGAAACAAAAGAAAAATTCGGAGTAGGTATTAAAACCATGGAGAAGAAATAAAAGCTTTGAGGTTCGTCGATGACATTGTAATTCTGTCAGAGACAGCAAAAGACCTGCAAGAGCAGTTGAACAGAATAGACAGTTTCTTGAAAGGAGGATATAAGATGAACATCAACAGAAGCAAAACGAGGATAATGGAATGTAGTCGAATTAAGTTGGGTGATGCCGAGGGAATTAGATTAGGAAATGAGACACTTAAAGTAGTAAAGGAATTTTGCTTTTTGGGGAGCAAAATAACTGATGATGGTCGAAGTAGAGAGAATATAAAATGTAGACTGGCAATGGCAAGGAAAGCGTTTATGAGGAAGAGAAATTTGTTAACATCGAGTACTGACTTAAGTGTCAGGAAGCCGTTTCTGAAAGTATTTGTATGGAGTGTAGCCATGTATGGAAGCGGAACATGGACGATAAATAGTTTGGACAAGAAGAGAATAGAAGCTTTCGAAATGTGGTGCTACAGAAGAATGCTGAAGATTAGATAGGTAGATCACATAACTAATGAGGAGGTACTGAACAGAATTGGGGAGAAGGTGAGTTTGTGGCACAACCTGACTAGAAGAAGGGATCGGTTGGTAGGACATGTTCTGAGGCATCAAGGGATAGCCACTTTAGTATTGGAGGGCAGCTTGGAGGGTAAAAATCGTAGAGGGAGACCAAGAGATGAATACACTAAGCATATTCAGAAGGATGTAGGTTGCAGTAGGTACTGGGAGATGAAGAAGCTTGCACAGGATAGAGTAGCATGCACTGCATCAAACCAGTCTCAGGACTGACAACCACATCAACAACAACCAGTGAAGTGTTGATGGAACTCTAGCAGTTTGTCCCTGCCATGTGGCCAAACTACAAAACCATCATCACAATACCTATAGAAGGCTTTTGGCTTATGTTTAGCAGTGTCCAGTGCTAGCTATTCGAAGTGCTCCATGTATAGGTCGGCTATGCCTGGTGCTAGGGGGGAGCCCATAGCTACATCACCTGTTTGTTTGTAGAACTTCCCACCACATTTGAAATAGGTGGTGGTTAGCACATGGTGAAAAGCTTGATGATGTCCTCGCCAAAGTAAAGCCAGGGAGTTTTCTACTGGTACTCGTGTGAATAAGGATGTCACATCGAAGCTGACTAGCAGGTCTTCATTTTCCAGCCGCATGTCCTGTAGTACCTTCACAAACTCAGCTGAGTTTTTCACATGGTGTGGACCATAACTCACCAGAGGTTTTAGCATCTGTGATAAATGCTTAGCAATACCATATGTCGGCGAGTTAATAGTGTTCAAAATAGGTCGTAATGGGACGCCTTGTTTGTGGACCTTTGGGTGCCCATAGAGACGTGGTGGTGCCGGTGCCCTCAGGTACAGTTCCTGATGATATTCTTCTCTAGTCCCGAGTTGTTGAGCATCTCAACGGTCTTGCGAGTCACTGTGGTGCTGGGGTCCTTCCCTAGTCGTTTGTAGACAGGATCCTGCAGGAGGGCGTCGATTTTTCGCCAATAGTATTCTGATTTAAGCTGCACTGTCATGTTGTCCACTGCCAAGACCTCTGTGTCCTGGTCCTCCCTGAGTGCCCGTAGTGCCTTGTTTTCTGTCCCCGAAATGTTATTCTTTGGCATCTTCGCTTTGTCTAGTGCTTTGCAGGCGTCTCTTCTTACTTCTTCTGCAGCCTCATCAGGTAGTCTCCTTATGGCTTGCTCTACCCCACTTATGATGTCCCGTTTCGGCAGGGTTCTCGGAACTGGGGCGAAGTTTAGGCCCTTGGACAGCACCTCTTGTGTTGGCCCATCCAGTTCCTTGTTTGTTAGATTAATGAACACCTTGTTGGGAGATGGTTTTTCTTTCTGTTGTCGCACTTCCAAAAGTCGAAGGAATTTCTTGCACTGCCTTTTGGTGGCATTCTTCTTGGACCATTCGCCATTGGCAAAGGTATTGCCTTCTGTCCAGTCCCAGGTGTGTTCTGGGAGACAGGAAGCCAATAGGAAGTGTAGAGAAAGCAGGCTTCTAGCGTTCTTGTCGAGTTCCAGACTTGTGGCCCTCTTTTTGCTCGTACTAGGGACGCTCTCGGCTGTCGTGAGATGTGTCTCGTCCTGTTGGTATTGACGGGATGCCGCAAGTTGGCGAACTTAGGCCTCACTTCTTTATACTGACATCAGAGTAAGAAAGCCAACTTGCTGAGCAGCTTCCCCTTCTTGCTCCATAGCTTCTGCAGCCTCTTGTAACTGCGATGTATATCCTCTCCATAGAGGTATGTTAAATATGAGTGCCGGCTTTCTCAGCGAATTTCATATATGAACTCTTGACGGGTTTTCAGCAGAGTAGCGTCGTCGTCTCGTAGCAGCGTTTCGATGGAATGCGTCTCCATCATCTTCAGGCGAAATGTCGGGATATCGTCGGTCGCAGAGTGATATCTCTGCTGGACCGCTGTCCGTTTCCGACCGCCGACCAATCACATGCCCGCAGAGTCTCTCTATGCTCCTGAAGCGGCAGATGGTGTGGGAGACGCGTGTGCTGGGTTAGTATTGCTAAGAATTTATCACAGATGCTAAAATCCTTGGTCGGTTATGGTTCACACGATGTGAAAAACTCGGCTGAGTTTGTGAAGGTACTACAGGGCATGCAGCTGGAAAATGATGACCTACTAGTCAGCTTCGATGTGAAACCCTTATTCACTTGAGTACCAATAGAAGACTCCCTGGCTTTACTCAAAGAATACTGTGAGGAGGACATAATCAAGCTTTTTCGCCATGTCCTAACCACCAAATGTGGTGGGAAGTTCTACAAACAGATAGATGATGCAGCTATGAGCTTCCCCCTAGCACCAAGCATAGCCGACCTATACATGGAGCACTTTGAAAAGCTAGCACTGGACACTGCTAAACACAAGAGAAAAGCCTTCTACAGGTACGTTGAGGATACTTTTGTAGTTTGGCCACATGGCAGGGACAAACTGCTAGAGTTCCATCAACACCACAGTGGTATACATGGAAATATCAAATTTACCATGGACATAGAAGAGAACAGAAGCTTACCCTTTCCGGCTATCCTGATCACAAGAAACATGGACGGCTCCCTGGGACATGCAGTGTACAGAAAGAAAACACACATGGACCTCTATTGTAATGCCAACAACTGCCACCACCCTGCGCAATGCAATTCTGTACTCAACACCTTAGTGCACAGGGCCAGGTCCATCTGCAATAAGGCAAGATTGCCAGGAGAATTCAAACACCCCAAGGACACCTTCAAGAAAAATGGATACAGTGAGACACAAATAAGGAGAGCCCTAAAGACCGACCACAAGAAGAGAGAAGAGGGACCAGATGATGACGAAGCAATGGACTGTGCGTTCTAGCCAATGCGGGTCCTCCAACTGCCAAGATCGCGAGAATTCTCAAGAAACATAAAGTGAAGACTGTTTTCTGTGGAGCGGGAAAAATCTAAGACCTTTTCGGTTCAACCAAGGATCCACTAGGTCTGACAGCACCTGGTGTGTAGAAGACCAGATGCGAATGTAGGATGCAATATATAGGACAGACGCAGCATTACATCTCACAGCGGTGCAATGAACACATCAGGCATGAACACTTGGGTCAGACCAACAAATATGCTGTGGCGGAACATAGTATTGACGAGAAGCCCAACTTCGATTTCGAGGACACAAAGAAAACATGCAGTACAAACGGATTTTGGGGACTCAGTAATCAAAGAGTCCAGAGAAATACGATTACACGACAACGTAATCAACTGCGGCAGTGGGTACCATATCAGCACAGCCTGGGAGCCTTCAATCAGGAAAATCAGAGAAGAGCGTTCCGTTCCACCAAGGGTCACGGACGGAGCAGACAGAGACGGACGCTGGGACACGAACTCCACACATGCGTCCCCCCCCCCCCCCCCCAACCCCTCCGTCCGCTCCAGGCGCATCGGGAGATTCCGTGTGCACGTGATTGGCTGGCGGCGGGAAGCATCTCGCTCCAGCGACCGACGATTTCCCGACACTTCGCTTGAAGATGATGGAGACGCATTCGATCGAAACGTTGCTACGAGACGACGACATTACTAGGCTGACAACCTGTGAAGACTTGATATAAGAACAAGTTTATGGTTTTTTCAGTGAACTGTCTTTTCATGAAGCATCTCCTCCCATTTTTTTGCTATTTATTTTTTGTAAATTTAATTCTAAAAGCAGAGCAGAGTGATCTGAGATACGTAGGTGCAAAGAGAAATTGGCAGTGTCCTCAAATGTATAATTTGTTAAAATATTGTATATGCATGTTGCTGTCCACTCATTTACTCTGGTGAAGTCAGTGAAATTTAGTCTATAGCCATGTTCTTGAATTATGTCAATAAACTTAGTTGACATGCTTCTTTTGCTTGCTGCATCTACGTTAAAATCAGCAGCAATTTCAATTTTTTCCCTATTTTCTTTAGTGAGTGTATATAGGAGACACTGGAATTTTTATAACAATAATGTATTTAGGTCACTACCTGGAATTCTGTATATAGAGATAATGATGATATTCTTTTGTTCTAGTTCTACACAACAACTTTCAAATACAAGCTCTTCATTTAGAAATTAAAATTTGTCTCTTTCTTTCTATTCCTACAAATTGTTAATCAAAATACAGGAGCCTCCACGAGAACTGTTTTGCCTACAAACACAACTAGCTATCCTTAAGTTTTCTAATTTATTTAAAACTGTGATTGAATCTTGCGTGAGCTAGTTTTCGTTTAGGCAAACGACTCTGATATTTCTTCCTTGTGAAAGAATAATTTGCAGCTCGTCAATTTTTGTGGTTTTATCGTTAGGACATGTTGCATTTAGGCCGTTCATGTTCCAGTGCATTAGGAATGAAGACTTAATTACACTTACTTATAGTTTCCAACGTATCTTTCCTTGAATAGCCCTCTTCACGTTTACTGTTGAAATTTTCTTTCCAGAGCGATGTTTTACACGATTGATGTAACATTTCTCTGGAACCACTTACCATAAATTATATTTACGAAATAGGCCTACAGGCACAAAACTCTTAAGCCCGGTCCACACGCAACGATCTGTCTGCGCAGACATCGGCGCAGATGTCTGTACATGCAAAAGATCGCTGCAAATGTGGTGTGTTCACACGACACAAACCCCAATCTACTACTCGCCCGCCATCTGTCGGTGGAAAAAAGAAATATCAGTGGCTAGCGACTACACTCCCCGTAAACGTCAAAAATTTAATTCAGTTCTTTTAATATATAGAAATGGAGGAAGTTCTGTTGTGGTCTGTGTTCGCAACTTGCGTTGCAAAAAACATTCAGACCAACCGCAGGAAACAGAGAAAGCGGTCAAAATGGTGTAGACAGTGGCTGGAAAAGGAAAGCAGTTTTCTCACGTAAATTTACCGCGAGATTTGCAGGGCGAACCTTAAGAAAGCCAAGCAGATCAAAATACCATAACGTTCGCTGGTATACTTGATCTACTCCTACACCCGATCTTCTAGGTTTCTGAACTTTGGATAACTCTTTTCGGTAAACAGTTCGCAAAGAATTTTTAATTTTTTTATTACTATTTCTCTCTTTGCCGAGGGGTCAACTACCCGCAATTTTTCAATTAGAGCATTGTATGGTGCCGTCATTTTGTCTCGGTCACTATATTTTTTACTTTTAATCTTCCAGAAACATGGGTGGTTTCTATATATTTCAATGAATTCACTAACAACCTCTCGAGAACACTGACGAGTATCAGCCATTTTAATGCCCTGTGCGCACAAATACAAACACTAGACTGAGCAAACAGCTGTTTCGCGCCAGATTTGCGGTGATCTCCTGTCCACACGCTCCAACTTGTCTGCGCAGATGTGGTTTGAACCCACAGATTTGAGAGGTTTCGCTCAAACCTCCAACTCCAACTTCCAGGTTTGCACACACCTCAGGTTGGTGCAAATCTTCTGTCCACACGCAACGATCTGTCTGCGCAGATGTGATGTGCGCAGACAGATCGTTGCGTGTGGACGGGCCTTTAGTGCCAGCCCAAATGCAGCGTATACTGTAACATAGCGTCCAGTTCCCAAAAACCGTTGCAAAACTTTTAATAATATTCAACTCTTAGTTTTTTTGAAAATTATCCTTTTGCAAGCATTAATCGATATTCAGGGAACCATTGTCACTGCTGTCGTTCATTTCTCACAGCAGAATTCTTATCGTTTGTTCTCTACCACTGTTATCTTTGAGAAGACAAAAGTCGTCGCCAAAGATCATCAATATACAATACTGTGTTGATGTGCGGAAGTGGTTTGTGTTTTGATGTGTGTTGTGTAGTTTGAAAAGCAATTTTGAAGTCGCAGTCGTCATAATGCCTGTAAGCTAAAATTTTGTTTCCTGTTCTGCCTTAACAATATCTTCAACACCAGCAGCATCAGTAACACTTGATGAAATCGACATTTTATTTTTGTTTCAAGAAATGGGTGTGACACCTTATCAATGCTGTTGTCACTTTTCAGGCGTATCATTCAGGCTTTACGGAATTTAGCCAAGTCGTGGGTAACATGGCAATTTTACCTTTTAGAACACAATTTAGAGGACCAGCGCCTACATTCACAAAGGATACAGACATCATTGATGAAGCGCTGTACTACTTCAAAGCAAATGTATTCTTTAGGACGTACGAAATAAAGGTAAACCAAGTCTTAAATATTAAAATAGTTGCCATGTTATAAGAACAAAGGAATCCACAGTATAATAATAAACGTAAATATAGAGTGCATATCTGCCTTTGATTCTTTGATTTATGAAAAGTGACAATCTAATTCTGCAGTGGAAAAGTATGTATTCCTGAGCTCATTCTTATGTGTAATTGTGATAAATCTGAAACTGAGTAAGGTAGAAGAACGAGTCTTTGACAGTATTCCAGTAATTGACACTTACCTCAGGTGTGTGAAATAATAAGGAAAGTAAAACCAGCCTCCTTGATATACACGTACAGGACATTTTATGTCTTACTATATGTGGCATCATCGTAGGTTAGGAAATCCTGAACACCAGATTTTGTTGTAAGGAGAATAAACTGTAAAATGATTTATGATGTGTTGAGAGCAATTTTACCCTACTTTCATGAAGACAAATGTTAAGGTAAAGCTCTTCTTTATTGCCTGGTGTGTGATATTTACAAGTTAAGTTTAGTAATAGTATTACATGGAACTGACCCATGATATTGCATGAAGTAAAGCAACCTGTTAAAAATAAGATCAACTGTACCTGCTAATTTTAAGGTTGGGTTATAAGACTGTTACGTTATGTTTTTTGATGATCTGGTCTTTGATACTCCCTGTCAATGACTGGTAGAATGATTTTATTTTTACAGTGAGTTCAGAACATATCAGCAGCCAAAATTAATTAATTTATGAATTCTTATCTTGGAATTTTCTTTCTGTAAATCGTGGTTCCGGTGGAAGTCAGTCACTGGAACAACTGGCTTCTAATGACAAGCATCTTGTTACAGATATGAGGCACAAAAGAAATTACAAGCCCGAACAAATTGCAAAAGGGGTACTAGTTGTCCAGGCAGGCATTATAATGGCTTTTGCAGCCAAATAGTTTGATGTGCCGAGTGTGATATTGTGTTTCAAAATAAGCAGCAAAGGTGTCAAATCATGCACTACGCTGACTGAGGATGAAGAAAATATTGTAGTCTAACAGCTTTCCTCAGCTTGAAAATTGCACTATCCAGTTGTAAAAGACATGTTGCTGGACAGTGTACACTAGGGAAGAAGTGAAATGTAATGATAGAACCAATTACTGATGGAAGACAAGGCAGAAAATAATATACATTACTTATTAAAAGGCATCCAGTTTCAAGTGAGAGAATAACATGGAACTTATCTTCCCATGAAAATGTCTGTGAGCAACAATGTTGGATATCCCCCCTTCCCCCCTTCCCCCCTCCTGCTTAAAGGAAAAAGTGATTGCATGTAAGAGGAATATAGCTGTAAACTCTGTTGGGAAAGATAAGTAAGAAAATCTGACTTCGCTTGCCACAGCAAATGCTGCTGGTAAGCTTGCTCTTCCTATGATTGTTTTGTCGTATGAGAGAAGTCCTGGCATAATAACTAACATCGTACCAAGGACATGGGGAATACCTATAAAGAAAGTGAATAGTGCTTATTGCATTGTTTATTTTACAGTCAATGGTCAACTGAATGTCAGTGTAGTGAAACAGACTCAGTCTTTCACAAATTAACAGCACCTGTTCTCTTGTCTGCATGAGCAAGACTAAAATACTAGTTTCTCAATTGTGTGGATATATTTGAAAAGGCTTGAAATGATGTGTTACTTCTGAAAAATTCTCATGGCAGCTTATGTCTGATTCCCGTTGTTTTTCATGTATGTTTCTTTTATCTGTTCATAATTGTTAATTGCAACCAGTCAAGCAATGTTTGTATTACATTAATGAAATGTGTTATTTGTCTAATATTCTGTTTATGCACTTTTCCGTATTCTACTTACCATAGAATGGTTTGGAATAAGTAATGTAAACAGTTTTAGGATGTTCAGGAAAACTCTAAGAAAGCTTTAGATTATGAAACGTTTCAAGCAGTAGGTTGAAAGCCATATAGGAAATACATAAATATCCTCATTATAGTTTCAAAGAATGGTGCTTCTATGTTAATCTGTTGTAGATGTGAAGTCATTCGAATGTAAATTTTCTTTTTAGGATAGGTGGTTCATGGTGTGGGTTCCTGGTATCATGTTCTAGTTCATGAACCACGGGCAACGTATGAGTGGCCAAGTAAGTGGTCCTGACAGTCAGGATACCAGTTACTTTGGAATAAGGCTGGGCATATCGGACATATTACGAGTCGTGGCCACCTTTGTGCTCAGGCGGCAAAGACTACCAAATCCACCGGTTAGTCCCTCAACCGTTAGGGGTAAAACTCAATGGGACCCGGGGCAAGTAAGGCTGGCAACCTGCTTCCCTGGTACTATAAATATGATGCTGGCAACAATCAGAGCAAAATGCCTCGGCCCTTTGGAAGTGACGGAGTCCCACCTCTAATTGACAAACCAGGGACTCCTAAGATATGACTCGGCAAACGAAAGGTAACCAAATGGGGAGCTATTAATATCAATTGGGGCTACTCTGGGAAGAAGGTAGAGCTGGCAGAGGCTGCAAGTAAGATGGGATTGGACGTTTTAGCTGTTAGTTACATTCGGGTAAGGGGTGAGAAAGAAGAGGAAGTGGGAGAATACAAGGTCTGCCTATCAGGAGTCAAAGCAGCAATAGCACAATGGGGTGTAGGGCTTTTCATCAGGAAAGAAATGGAACCCAGTGTAGTTGCAGTAAGGTATGTAAACGAATGACTGATGTGGATAGATTTGACAGTGTCTAGCAAGAAAATTAGGATTGCGTCAGTATATTCACATTGTGAAGGGACAGATCAAGATAAGATGGATAGTATTTATGACACACTCAGTGATGTAGTTGTTAGAGTAAAGGACAAGGACAGTGTTCTGCTCATGGGTGATTTTAATGCCAGGATTGGAAATCGAACAGAAGGGTATGAAAAGGTTATGGGTAAATGTGGAGAGGATATGGAGGCCAACAGGAACGGGAAACAGCTCTTGGATTTCTGTGCCAGGATGGGCTTAGTAATCACAAACTCCTTTTTTAAGCATAAGAACATTCACCGGTATACTTGGGAAGGCAGGGAACCAGATCTGTCATTGACTATATAATAACAGATCAGGAATTCAGGAAGGCTGTGAGGGACACACGTGTATTCAGGGGATTCTTTGATGACACTGATCACTATTTAATCTGCAGTTAAATTGGTATTGTGAGGCCAAAAGTGCAGGAGGTCAGGTCCATGTGTAGGAGGATAAGAGTGGAGAAACTTCAGGATAAGGAAGTCAGACACAAGTACATAACAGTGATCTCAGAAAGGTACCAGTTAGTTGAATGTAGTCAATTGCAGTCACTGGAAAAGGAATGGACAAGGTACAGGGACACAGTACTAGAAGTGGCCAAAGAATGTCTTGGAACAGTAGTGTGTAAAGGTAGGATGAAGCAAGCAGCTTGGTGGAATGACACAGTCAAGGCAGCCTGTAAAAGGAAAAAGAAGGCATATCAAAAATGGCTACATACTAGAACTCAGGTAGACAGAGAAAGTTATATTGAAGAAAGAAACAAAGCCAAACAGATAATTACAGCATCCAAGAAGAAATCTTGGGAAGACTTTGGAAACAGGTTGGAGACCTTGGGTCAAGCTGCTGGAAAACCATTCGGGAGTGTAATTAGCAGTCTTCGAAAGGGAGGTAAGAAGGAAATGACAAGTATTTTGGACAGGTCAGGAAAACTGCTGGTGAATCCTGTTGATGCCTTGGGCAGATGGAGGGAATATTTTGAAGAGTTGCTCAATGTAGGTGAAAATACGATCAGTAATGTTTCAGATTTCGATGTACAATGAGACAGGAATGATGATGTAAATAGGATCACATTTGAGGAAGTGGAGAAAATGGTCAGTAGATTGCAGTGCAATAAAGTGGCTGGGGTGGATGAAATTAAGTCGGAACTTATCAAATACAGTGGAATGTCAGGTCTTAAATGGCTACACAGGATAATTGAAATGGCGTGGGAGTCGGGACAGGTTCCATCAGACTGGACGAAAGCAGTAATCACACCAATCTTTAAACATGGAAACAGAAGATATTGTAACAACTACAGAGGTATATCTTTGATCAGTGTTGTGGGTAAAATCTTCTCAGGCATTGTTGAAAGGAAAGTGCAAGTATTAGTTGACGACAAATTGGATGAAAATCAGTGTGGGTTTAGGCCTCTTAGAGGGTGTCAGGACCAGATCTTTAGCTTATGGCAAATAATGGAGAAGTGTTACGAGCGGAACAGGGAATTGTATCTATGTTTTATAGACCTAGAAAAGGCATATGACCGGGTTCCTAGGAGGAAGTTATTGTCTGTTCTACGTGATTATGGAATAGGAGGCAAACTTTTGCAAGCAATTAAAGGTCTTCACATAGATAGTCAGGCAGCAGTTAGAGTTGATGGTAAATTGAGTTCATGGTTCAGAGTAGTTTCAGGGGTAAGACAAAGCTGGAACCTGTCTCCACTATTGTTCTATGGATCATATGTTGAAAACAATAGACTGGCTGGGTGAGATTAAGATAGGTGAACACAAAATAAGCAGTCTCGCATATGCGGATGACTTGGTTGTGATGGCAGATTCGATTGAAAGTTTGCAAAGTAATATTTCAGAGCTAGATCATAAATGTTAGGACTATGGTATGAAGTTTAGCATCTCCAAAACGAAAGTAATGTCAGTGGGAACGAGATATAAACGGATTGAGTGCCAAATAGGAGGAACAAAGTTAGAACAGGTGGACGGTTTCAAGTACTCAGGATGCATATTCTCACAGGATGGCAACATAGTGAAAGAACTGGAAGCGAGGTGTAGCAAAGCTAATGCAGTGAGCGCTCAGCTACGATCTACTCTCTTCTGCAAGAAGGAACTCAGTACCAAGACTAAGTTATCTGTGCACCGTTAATCTTTCGACCAACTTTGTTGTATGGGAGTGAAAGCTGGGTGGATTCAGGTTGCCTTATCGATAAGGTTGGGGTTACGGATATGAAAGTAGCTAGGATGATTGCAGGTACTAGTAGATGGGAACAATGGCAGGAGGGTGTGCACAATGAGGAAATCAAAGAAAAACTGGGAATGAACTCTATAGATGTGGCAGTCAGGGCGAACAGGCTTAGATGGTGGGGTCATGTTACACGCATGGGAGGAGCAAGGTTACCCAAGAGACTCATGGGTTCAGCAGTAGAGGGTAGGAGGAGTCGGGGTAGACCAAGGAGAAGGTACCTGGATTCGGTTAAGAGCGATTTTGAAGTAATAGGCTTAACATCAGAAGAGGCACCAATGTTAGCACTGAATAGGGGATCATGGAGGAATTTTATAAGGGGGACTATGCTCCAGACTGAACGCTGAAAGGCATAATCAGTCTTAAATGATGATGATGATATTCAGGATAGAAACACAGTTCAAGAATTCCACAGTGTCCTTTTGGAGTCGTATATTACGATAATACTTGAATTAGATATTGCAGAAGTCAGTACAGCAACTACTGTTTTGGGGAGTGCGGTTCAAGTCTTAACTTACTCATAAAGGCACAGGTCTCACACAGGGCTCCATTATATTATTGTCAATAAATGATAGATTTGTTTATTCAGCTAGGCCACAAATACTTCCCTTTTTCTGATAGGATGGTACCACAAACCTAACAACTTTGACATAAATAAGATGTAACACTAGCTTTCCTTCCCTTCTTTTTTAAACTTTTGTGCTCATTGGCAGACACTATTTGATCAGGCAGTAGTTGTTTTTAATATATGAATATTGTTATCTGGTGACCTTATGTAATACTTCCACAATGTGACAGTTATTTCTCTGTGATGCTCTCTGCCAAGAAATTACACTATCTATACCTCATTTAAGGATATACTAGTCTGAGTAATTTTCAGTGCCAGTTTATTTATTGCCTTGTGAAAATTATTTTACAAATTAAATTATTTCTAGAAATTTCTGCATTCATGTAAGTCTTCCTGGTATGAATTATGCAACTTCTTGTGGTTATTTGACATAACTTCTCCTCCTATGTGAAAAAAGTGAAGTATTTTAATTATGTTAGAAGATACGAGTGTGTTTTGTGGAATTAATAAACAGTGTGATACTGCGCTGACAGACGAGTGACCTCTTTAAGATGGTAAAGGTAAGACCCTCAAGGAACACCTAATAGGTGATGTCACTAACAATATTAAAACAAAAATCAATGAACTAACAGACCTTCAAACATATTATAAAAGTGAAAATATCAGACGAAAGTGGAAAAATTGTTTTTCAGCATGGACATAATTGTAACTGTGAAACAGTGGTGTATATACAAAGAGCAAAAGTTGCAAAGCAGTCTGTCACCAGTGTCTTCATTAAAGAAATAAATAAAATAAAATAAATGCACCACACTTATTAGCTTCACCAATTAACAACTAACTATCACCTTCCAAACTTACCAAAACATCAGACTGTGCACTCGTTCAGTCTGTTACCTCAACATCCATTAAATATAAATGCAAAGCGTAATAGCAGTATCATAGTCTTCAATACACACATCATGTCCACTAGATTCCTATACTGACAGGTGTAGTATATGACACAATATAAACTGCCACCCATAGTAGATAAACTACATTTTGTTGAAGAACACGAATGATGTTCCAATTAAGGGTGCAGTCACAGTGGCTCCAATATTGGTGGATTCCACCGATGACTGACATTGGCTGGGGACAGCTGATCTTTCCAAAACAGTATGCCACTGTATGCACAGTGACCATATAGCCGATTCTATCTCCTGAACATACAGACTTCAGATGACAATCGGTGAAATTCAGATCATTTTGTTTTCTTCATTCAAATCAACCAACATTCTTGCACACAAAATATGGAGTGTGGGAAATTGTTAAGTTTAGTCCAAGAAAGAGTGAGTTTGTGGCGTCTTGAGGCTGAAGATATAATTAGGATATAGTTCAGACTTTATAGACTGAAATCACAGGTTTATTCAAAACTTCAAATAGGCGAATATTTACTGGAAATTTTAGGCATAGATTATAACCTCAAAAATTTATTTGTTCAAATGAAAAAAGTGATCTATCTTTTATGCTTATAGCCACTGTATTGGATCCTTTTTGTGGTAGGTTGTCTACAAATTATTATTACTGCTTACTGGCCTTGTATGCCAGTAGGGTAGTGTACATGTGTTGTATGCTACGTATTTCCACTTTTAATTGCTTTAGGTTTTCAGCGTAGCTTATGCTACACTTTTTGCGTGTCTTTTATTTATGTGCTGAATAACAGTTACTGAAGGTTAATTGACATACTTCAGCACAACTTTAAATAAATACAGTGAATCAGAGTGTTTATAACTTGCTTTTCAAGGTCACCAAGAATTATCTTGAATATGTAACAGAACATTTTTCCTGTTATCTCACATATTCGTAGAACTTGTCTGGTTAGGCCTTTAACCGAGAACAGTATGTACAATATTCTCCATGTTCTTTATGAGACAGGAAAGCTCGTTCACATGCATTCGGCTTCTCTTTAATAGCAAAAGCTGCTATGCAGTACTCATATTGAAACACAGTGGCATCATGGTGTCCACCTCACCCTAAAAGGTTAAAATCTAAATCTAACCTACCACCTCAACTCTGCCAAAAACTATGGAGGTTATCAGATGCACCAAGACCAATATATGCGATGATGGGATATATGTTCTGTTACATACCCAAGATAATTCATGGTGTTCGAAAAGCAAGTTATAAACACTCTGTTTCACTGTACTTGTTTAAAGTTGTGCAGTCACACATCAGTTAACCTTCAATGACTGTCATTTACCACACAAGTAAAAATCAACCATAAAGTGTGGAATAAGACACTCTGAAAACATAAAGCACTTAAAAACGGAAATATGTGCCATACACTACATTTCCAAACCATTTCATATTAACAGTCACTAAACTACTGGCATAAAACGCCAGTAAGCAGCAATAATAATTGTGGACAACCAATGATAACCTACCACAATAAAACATCTTGTATAGTAGCTATAAGCTTGTAAGATCCACCACCCTCTCCATTGAACAAATTATTTTTTGAGGTTATAATTTACGCCTAAAATTTCCAGTAAAAATTTTACCTATTTGAGGTTTTGAATAAACCTGCAATTTCTATCCTTAGATTCTGAACTATATTCTGATTTTGATATTTTCATCCTCAGGATGCCACAATCTCACTCTTTCTTGGACTACACTTACCCGTTTCTTACACTTCATATTTTATGCGCGAGAACGTCGGTTGATAAAAAAAAAAAGTATTTCACTGATTGCCATCAAAGTATGTATGTTCAGGTGATAAGACCAGCTATAGTAAGACCGTGCATGTAGTGGCATACTGATTTGAAGAGATCGTCCGTCTCCGGCCGATGTCGGTCGGCAGCAGAATCCATTGATATTGGAGCCATTGTGATCGTAACCTAAGACATACAAACAAATCAAAAGTCTAGTTCATGGTCATTGGAGTACTTAATATTTTGTGCAGCAATGTCGTCAGCACTTGGCGTGATAAATAATGGGAACAAAAAGGATGCCACCTGGTAGTTCTGTGCAAGCAGTTTGAGAGCAGTTGACTAGTGACCTGTTTTGAAATAAGAGCCAAAAGAATAGTATGGCTTCCACGTGTCAGTATATCACTGCCTTGAAAATTATAACACATTCAGTAGAAACAGTCAATTAAGATAGAAAGTTTAATTTGCTGCTAGTGTCACTTGCAGCAATATATGCTGTGCTGTTAGATCCTATCATAACAACAACCTTATAATTTTCAGAAAGAAGACAGAGAATGGTTCCTAGTTTGGCAGTAGAAATTCATTGCCCCCCTTTCTTGCCACTCATTGGTTTTATGAAAGTATCATTGCATTGGGTATAGGAAACAAGCATTGCCAACCTGTGAGCAGTATAGAAACATCACCGTAACTGGCCCTAATCTACTCTTTAGCCAAACATTGCAGACTCCAGTTACGTAACATATGGTTATATGAAAGTATCATTGCATTGGGTATAGGAAACAAGCACTGCCAACCTGTGAACAGTAGAGAAACATCACTGTAACTGGCTCTAATCTACTCTTTAGCCAAACATTGCGGACTCCAGTTATGTAACATATGATGTCACATTTAAAAGAATACACTGGTGAGTGAAATCGTTCTCTAGACTGGAATATGTTAAAACAACCTTGTTTGCTTATGCTTACTGAAGACATATACATCTCTTTCACGGTATGAGCAAATTGTATCAGAAGATATGAGGGGTGTCCTTGTATATTGTGTTTACTAAAGCAGTTCTGGTTACTGTAGTTATCTGTGTAAAATTTGTTATACGCCTAGTTTAGGTGCCACCAAATAAGCACTGTAAAACTGATTTGGATGTCATCGTAATGGTTCTTCCCAGTCTCTTGTATTCCCTGAAATTCGAATCAAAATGTTGTTGATCTCATATTCCTTATGCCACAGAGATTGTCTCTGAATGGCATTCAGAAAACAGTTATGCTAGGTGCTTTGTACATCATTATTAAATCTAGTAGAAGATCAGTACTTTACCGCCTCCTAAGAGTCTGTATCTACATTGATTGACTTCGCCAATGTAACCTGGACCTCAGGCTATGCTCCAGATTAGTCTACAACAACAACAACAACAACAACAACAACAACCACCTCGTGTTGCACAGCAGAATAGTAATTGAGTGTGGGAATAAATTTTCTTTGAACTGGCTAGGGCAGCTCTGAGTGTAACACAACCGCCAAGTATCTGACAGTGGCATAACCAATGTCAAGATTTGGAAGAACTAAAGTACAAACAGACATAGAGCTTATTACATCATATAGTATGAAAGAGAACATCAGGAACATCTGATTCACCACTTAGTCAATTGTGCAGTGCAGACACAATGCTCTTCTGTAATGCACCTCCTCGTCTATCTGATATTCACATATGGCAGTGCTTCTGGTGGGTTCCTACACTGTATGCTAAAAGATAATGTAGTTGGAAAAAGAATATTCTCATGGTTCTATTTGACATCTGTTAGTGCTCGTGCAATGTCAAGTGACACATCATCACTACGTCATATGTCAAAGCTGATGTCCAGTATCAGTTGGGTCAACCCACTGCACATCCTCCACAGTCTTCCACTTTATCACACTGCTTCACCAATGTACAGTGATGTTACCTGTAGATCAGTAATTCTGCTTATTATCTTTATTGTTGTTCACAATGCTAGTTCAGCAAACCTTTTCGAGTTTGATGCCTTTCAGGCCTTCAGTTCTTCAGTCATGAACTTGATACAGTTGCTATCTGCAGATGTCCTCTATCAATCAATTGAATCTGTGTGCTCCAAATTTCAGGATATTTTAGCGGGTGCACACAAACTTTGAATCGCCCAGCAGATTCTGATAGCCCTCCACTCCCAAGTCAAGGTGGAGCTGGACTGGCTCGCATCTCTCAGGATTGTGGTTCCCATTCCCTCTAGTGAATGGGCCACACCCCTTGTCATTGTGATAAAACCCTGTGGTAGACTGTGACTTTGCGATGATTTTAATGTCACTATGAATTCACTGTCTGTGCTCAACACATACCCATTGCCATGCCCGGAAGAGCTATTCACACACTTAGCAGGGGTCAGTTCTTCTCCAAATTTGTGTTCAAGCATGTCACGGTTCTTAATACACCATTTGGCCTGTATCAATGCCTACAGTTAATGTTTGGCATGGCAAATGCCCCAGAGTATTTCAGCGCTGTTCAGAACAGGTCACATCGACTATTCCACACTATTTCAATTATCTAAATGATATTGTCACTACCAAATGTACTATGAGCAACCACCTGCACAATCTCTGGACCTTTTTCAAAACACTTCAGTCCGTGGCTCTGCATTGCAGTCTAAATTTTTCCAACCCTCTCTTGAGTATGTGGGCCACACCATATCATGGCAGGGTGTCCAACCCCTGGTGAGTCTCATCAAGGCCATTACGGACTTTCCCTGTCTCTTGTTGTTGCATGAACTTAAGGCTTTCTGGGTAAAATTTCCTGCTACTACCTATTTATCCCTGTGGCATCCACCATTGCCCACCCTCTCTACCTCCTTCTCCACAACAGTGCTTCTTTTGTCTGGTCTCTGGCAAGGCGTGAGGCCTTTTCCATGGTGAAGGCCCGCCTCAGGACAGCGCTGTGTGTGGCTACTTTTGATACTAACAAACCATTGGTTTTGGTTACGGACACCTTGTAGTACAGCATGGGGGCAGTCCTCCCCCATTAGGATGCAGATGGCTGAGAGCAGCCACTAGTGTTTGCATCCAAAATTCTTGAGTCCAGCACAGGTCCTCTGCTTTCAGGTTGAGAAGAAGCCTCTGACCATTGCATATTTGGTCATGCAATTTCACATGTTCTTGTATGGCACCAAATACCAAATTATGGACCACAAGCTGTTTGTTTCATTATTCAGTCTATCCGCCCATGACCGCAATAAGGTGGCCCATGGCTTGCAGCAGTGGGCATTGTTTCTCTCCAAATACCACTATGACATCCATTTTTGCCACTCTGGGTGCCATGCCTGTGTGGACTCGTTATTCACACTGCCTGTCAGTCTGGACACCAAGTGTGACAGGGAGGTGCTCGGGTGTTTTCACTTCTATGTCGCGTTCCTCCGAGCAATAGGTTTTTTGGTCACTAGTACCTGGATCGCCAAGGGCACTGCATCTGACCCCGCTTTGAGCAGATTGTCCACCCTGTCCAGCAGGTTTGGTTGACTCGTCATCCAGGCTGCACTTCTAATCCAGGTTAATAGGTGGCTCTCAAGGCTTCTTTTTCCCCATGGCAGCCAGCAACCCAGCCCTGCGAATACTTCCATGTGGATTTTGCAGGTTCATTTCTGAACGTGTTTTAGCTGATTGTTATTGACACATTTTCCATACATAGCCCGGTGCTCCTTGGCCACTACCGAAGTTACTATTCAGGGGTGAGGGGTGTAGTGACCTGTGTAAGATTCCATACCCATGACGTGGGCATGCAGCTGTATTGTGTGCCACAGAATTCACAACATGCTAGCCCTGGGAGAGGCCTCCACTCTTGGATGGATGCATGCATGCATAACCTCTCCGTAGTGCACACTACCGGCTGGCCAAAGGCTTAGAGAGTCGGTCCCGGCCAGTCTCGCTCTTCCTCTCGGTAATATGTTTGCATTTAGCCTATGTGTCTTGGACTAGTAGGGTAGCCACTCCATGGCAAGAGTTTTACAATACCAGTATTCCTGAAGTAATAAAGTGTTGTGTTTGTTATTATCTGTGTTGTTGTAGACTTTATCCATTTGCAGTAGCTTTGGGAAATATCGGTTGATATTTGGTTCTCTGCTTGTGTTATATTACAAAGGCTTACAGTATTTTTTGGGTGCATATCAGCTCCAGACTGTAAATGAGGCTGAAGACATTAAAAAGCAGCAGTTCTTTGTTAGGCATGATCCTTTTGGCCTGGTATTGTGTTCCATCTTGTTCTGTTTCTCATCAGTATCATCTTGTTATAATATCTGAATTACAATTGAAACATTTCAATTTTTTTTAGGTTATTGGTCCTGTAGTCTTTGGGGGTGGGAGGGGGGGGGGAGGTGGGAGGGAGCAGTTTGCTGCAATGTGGAAAAGATTTGATGTCACAAGAAGAAATTTAGTTGAGACTTCAAATTTATGTACCAATTTGTTACTAAGGACAAGACATCAATGCACCACTTCATGTCAAGCGTTAAACAGAAATCAAAGCAATGGGTGGATGCCAGTGCCATGCATTTGTTTCATCCCTTATGACTTGATGTACGTGGATTGACCAAAAAGTAATGCCTCCACCATCGTAACTCTTCAACAGTTGGCAGCATCGGTATGCGGGAGGTACTGGCTTGTTCCGTTACCTCTTCTCTACAGCTCCAGTTGGTGGGAAGCCTTAGCATTGAACGGTTTTGCTGTTACAGTGTAAAGTATGGAATCCTGTGCAGACGGTCGGACAGTGCAATTTAAGCAATGTGCAGTCATTGAATTCTTGACAGCAGGAGGTGTCACCCCAAAGGAGATACATCAGAGAATGAAAGCAGTTTATGGTGATTGTGTCGATGTGAGTACTGTGCGTCGTTGGGCAATTAAGTTTAAAGATGTTGAGGCAGGAACATATGACCTGTGTGACACAGTGTTCTGGGGCGCAGATGTTGTTATCCATGTTGATTTCCTTGATCATGGAACAATAATAAATTCAGAGCATTACATCGCAACATTGCGAACTCTGAAACGATGGCTAACAAAGGTTCGAAAGGAAAATGGAAATGTTTTCCTGCAGCATGACAAAGCTAAACCACACACTTCATGTGCCACCACAGTGGAACTTCAGAGACTGAGTCTCACCACCGTACGGCATCCTCCATACAGTCCAGATTTAGCACTGTCTGACTTCCACCTGTTTCCAATAATGAAAGACAAACTGCGGGTAAATCATTATGCTTCTGATAAAGACGTTGAGAGAACTATGAGACTTTGGTTGTGGAGACAGAGTGTCGACTTTTTCCGTGACGGCTTTAGAAAACTTGTTCATTATTGGCAGAAATGTATCCAATTGGCTGGTGATTATGTGGAAAAGTGAATGTTTGTGATTAAAGATCACATTCTGAGGATTATTTCTGCGTTTGATTTATTAAAATAATCCCATCCAAACACAATTAACTAAGGTAGAGGCATTACCTTTCATTCATCCCTCATAATTCTTCTTGTTAGTTGACTTCATAGCTGAAGCTGTAAGAGATGTGGAAAATTCTCCACTCGGCATTGGTGAATGTTTTCTAGGTGTAGACTCATTTACCTTTCATCTTCATAGTTTGCTGACCAGGGATCATTGGCATTAACTTTCTAGAACATGAAATCAGCACTCTTTTGGTGCATGGCCACTTGTGTCCGTCCATTGCTTTGATTTCTTTTTAATTTTAGACATGAAGTGGTGCACTGATGTCTTGTCCTTATCAACAAATTGGCGCATAAATTCAGTTAGATCTCTTTTAAAATGATCATTGCCAACCAATTCATTTTTGCATTACCTCCCAAGAGCACATAGTGAACTGATGTGACAGTGCTGAAACCTACCACAAAAGAGGAGAATTGTGGTTCCATTAAGTGGCTGGCAAGTGCAATGAGCTGTATCGTGAACTGAAAGACGATTAGAACTAAAGTATAGATACCTGGTGAATTATCCAACCATGCGGCATAGCAGTTACTGTGTGCCAAATTTTAACAAAATATTTTTTCTTTAATATAAGTAGGTATTTATAGATGTAGTAAGACGTTCTCTAAGACACAGTAATTGGACTAGGATGGGGCATGTAGAGGTTTTCATGCCAATGAAGAGCAGATGTGCCACAAAGCCAAGTGATCCAGACTCGCCAGAGACAAATGGGAGATGAGTAGCTGTATGTTGTGTATGTATTCTTTTTTATAATAAATAATTCCCTAAAATTTGGAACTGTCATTCCTGCAAATTTTGGAGGCTCAGTCAAGATCAACTGAACAAATAATGATATAATTTTTGGCTGCCTATCTATGATGGTTACAATGAAATTCTCATCTGTCATTTTGTCTGGATCAATGTGTTTTTTTGTGGGTTTTAGATGAGGAGTTATTTGAAGACAGATTTCACATTTTAGTGAGAAGTAGCAGTAACTGAATATTGCAAAGATATATTTTATTTGATATGAGGAAATGTGTAGTATCCAGTGAAACAAAACACTTTTCACAAAATATGTTTGGACCTGGAATTCTGTGTAGGAATTCTCAAGTTTACCTTTGCATTAATTTTAGGGTGTTATAACAGATAAGATTATGCAGTTTTACACTCTTGTGAAAAGTGAACTGTAAGTAAATTGATGTTATATGTAGAAATGATGATGTTATACAAAACTGAAAAAGTAAGTGTTGACTATAGAAATTGATGATGATGATGCAGTAGTAGTAATTGTTGTTGTTCATATCAGTCCACATAATTATTGAAAATTTTCACTGTTGTGTCATGACATTGGTGGAACACTTAAAAAAGAAATTAATGGCAGTGAAGGATACTCAGTGTGAGAAATGGGTCTTTGAGTGGACTGCCTTTTTAATGTTTTGAAACCAATTGCAAATGCCTGCGTTTGGGGGATAGAAGATTGATGCGAAGACCAATGCTACAGAGATACACAAACAACTGTCTCAATGAAAGAAGAAAGTGGAAGTCTCTCTTCACAAGTATTTTGTCATAATATGAGAGATATCCAACCTAAAAGATATTGATAATGGCTTATCATTCCTTTACATGATAGATGAGGGAGGAGACCATTCAGTCACAAAACTTATATTGGGCTGGTGCATAAGTTTGTAGTGTTTTTCCATAAATTTCATAACACAACAGATACACTTAACAAAGACTTGAGTCATTCAATAATATATTCTTCTTCACTATTTACAACAGTCTACCAATGCTGGGGTACCATTTCGATTATGTGATTGCAGAAATCATGTGGTTTTGAGGCAAAGAACTTTTATTTTCATCTGAAAAGGAAGTTCCTTGCAGGTTGTTTGAAGGAGAACAGGAAAGGTGAAAATCTGAGGGCACTAGATCAGATGAGTAAGGTGGGTGCAGAATGACTTTCCAACTTGACTCCTGTATAGCATTTTTTTCTCAGTCTAGCATAATAAGGGCAGGTGTTATAGTGGAGTAGCATCACTTCATGCAGTCTTCCTGGTCCCTGTTCTTGGATTGCCTCTGCAAGAAGTCTCAGTTGTTGACAATCATTGTAAGCAGTGATAGTTACATCTCGGGGAAGCAATTCGTAGTACACCACACCATTGCTGTTCCACCAGGTGCATAACATTTTCTTTTGTAGATGTGTGCAGGTCTTTGTAAGGGAAGTTGCCGCTTTGTTCAGGCTCAACCATTTCATTCTCTTCCTTATGTTACTATAGGGTCATTCCACACCAAGTGGTCTAAAACTGAAAAAAGTTCCCACCATCATGGTCTCCAATTTTCGTCAAATTTTAACTGTAGCTTTAGTCAAGTGTTGAAGTAAGTTTCCCAAGATTTCAGGCCTCTAGCTGCAATAGCTGCTGATCTAGACCCCCTTGTCTGAAGTGTACTTAGTCCGTGTGCATGCAACATAAAAAAAATGTCATATTTGGAGTCTAATAAAATCGAAACTAATTCATAAGAATGGTTAGTAAGATGCGACCCTGTACAGTTTTTTTTGCTGATTCCAACGAAATTATGTATAACATTACTCATGCAAACCCCGGTCAAATAACTCGACTCAAAGTATACTTCAAAATTTGTCGTGACACAACGCGACAAATTTTGACCAATATTAAGACTGCAATGATTTCCTTGCAGTTGAAGATATGGACTTGAACTTTTGGCCAAGCTTCATGCTTGTGCTAGACATAATGCAGCCGGATTTGCAATGATCCAGGCCATATGGTCGCCCTGCAGTATCTCTTCAAATTAGGCAGTGTCAGCACAAACGGTAAAATTTACCAAAGTTTCAAGCCAATTACTAAAAAATAGTTGGCCTGAATCTGCTTGTGAATAGTATCACCTAAAAGAGAAACTCTTGCTCTACAAGACTGACATTTGTTTTTTTTGCAACGCGACCATTAAGTACTCATTAACTCACATCAAAGTTGTTATATTTTGTATGCGCGATGCACTAATTTTTCTTCATTTCTAGGAATTTGAATCTTAATAGTCGCTTAGAATTACTGATATAATTGGATATTTCATTCGTGTTTTATTCAGTGATTGGCCAGTGAGAGATGTCAGAAGTTAATGAAGAAGAAGAATCGTTGGCCCCCTGTTCAATTGGAAAAGATGCTGCTGCATCGAAGTGCCATGTTATCTTCTATGCTAAGAAGACTGGATTCAAAGCGTTTAGTGATTTCACAGAATGTGACCAGAAATTGCTTGTTTCGCGTTCAGAAGCCAAACTTGACGAAAATTCCATCATTTGCTTCCACCATGAAGCCCTCTTCCTACATGAATATCAAGCGATGCAAAAGAAATGTTGCAATCCATTCAAGAAGAGGAATCACAATGTAAAAGCTGGACTTAGACTGCTTGATAATGAAACAGCTGCCAAACTTTGCCTGTTAAAGAAAAAAGAAGTGATTGATATAAAACCTGGTCAGAAGCTTTGCCCTCGCTGCATGTCGGCACTGAACCAAAAGCTAGAAGATTCATCATCACTATCAACCCAATCTGAACAAGATTTCACAACGGATGAAACTGAACCAGCCATCAACAAAAGTTTATCATTTATTGGTGCTTCACCATTGAAAAGAAGACAACTAAGTAAAAGAGATAAGCAAAGCTATGCAAAAAGAAAGATCTTGGATGCACAAAGTTTAATTGGGAATCAAATTGCTGCTGCTGTAGGAATCAATTACGATGAACAGCCAAGTTCAAGTAAAAGTCGCCCATGCAATAATTGTGCAGATCTTGATAATCTTATAGAAGAGTTGAAAGAAAAATGTAAAGTGTCAAATCGTAGGACAAAAGTTCTAATATTGACCTTGGTTCCAAGAAGCTGGACAATTAAAGATACGACAACAGCATTTAATGTATCAGAAAGAATGGTAAAGCAAGCGAGAAAACTGAAGAATGAGCAAGGTGTTCTAGCTTTTCCAGCAAATCGGCAAGGAAGGAAGCTTTCAGATGAAGTTGTCCAGAAAGTACATGACTTTTTTCAAGATGACAAATTCAGCAGACTTTGTCCAGGGAAGAAAGACTGTGTGCCTGTGAGAATTTCAGGAACAAAGGTGTACAAGCAAAAGCGGTTGTTGCTTTGCAATTTGAAGGAAATGTACGTGTCTTATCAGAAGCAAAATGGACCAGAAATTGGCTTCTCAAAGTTTTGCGAGCTTAGACCAAAATGGTGTGTTACAGTTGGCTCTGCTGGAATGCACTCAGTTTGTGTCTGTACAATACACCAAAATGTCAAGCTTATGCTCACTGGTGCATCAATCAATGAAGACTACAAGGAAATTCTTAGCAAAGCTGTTTGCAGCTTGGAAAACAAGGATTGTATGCTTCATCGTTGTGAAAACTGCCCTGGTCCAGAAGGTGTAGAAGCAGTTATTGCAACATATTTTGAAGATAATGACCCTGAAGAACTGATTGAGTACAAACAATGGATTCATACCGACAGGGATACTTTAGAAACAAAGCAGCTTTCAACAGAAGAGTATGTTGAAGATATTGCAGCAAAAATTTGGAACCTGTCTTGTCATCACTACATTGCCAAGCATCAAAGCCAGCACCTGAAAGCTCTCAAAACTGATTTGAAAGAAGGCGAATTCATAATACTAATGGATTTTGCTGAAAACTATTCATTTATTGTTCAAGATGCAGTGCAAGGCTTTCACTGGGAAAACAGTCAAGCAACAGTTCATCCATTTGTAGTCTACTACTGTGAAAACGAAGAGGTGCAATGTGTGAATCTTTGTGTTATTAGTGACTGCCTTCGACACGATACGATTACTGTCCATGTTTACATTGGAAAAGTAATCAATTACCTGAAGATGCAATTTTCCAAAATAAGCCACATCCACTACTTCAGTGATGGTTCAGCTGCACAATATAAGAATTTCAAGAATTTTCTCAACTTATGCTATCACAAAGAAGATTTTGAAATAACAGCAGAATGGAATTTCTTTGGAACAAGCCATGGAAAGTCGCCTTGTGATGGCATTGGAGGCACAACAAAACGGTTGGCAGCAAGAGCAAGTTTGCAACGTCCATATGAAAACCAGATTCTAACACCCAAAGATCTTTTCAACTTCTGCAATGATAATATCAATGGAATCAAATTCTTTTTCATCAGCAAAGAGGAAGTTGAAGAAGAAAAAGCTTCTCAAGAAGAAAGATTCCTGCAAGGGCACACTCTAGCTGGCACAAGAGAAAACCACCATTTTTTGCCCATTGATATGACGACAATTAAGGTCAGTAGAGTTTCTAATGATGCGACATCTTTTTTGGCCAAAATTAGTGCTGCTGAAGTAGTAGTTCAAGTCATGGATCTTCAGCCTGGGCAGTATGTTGCTTGCATTTATGAAAAGAAATGGTGGATTGGAAACATCGTTGAAATCTCAGTCGAACAGAAAGATGCTTTCATAAGCTTTATGCATCCTCATGGTCCTGCAAGTTCATTTTATTGGCCCTTAAGACGTGATACTTGCTGGATTCCAGAACAACTTATCATTGGTGTTATTCCAGCTCCATCAGTGACATCATCTGGTCGGCAATACAGTTTTCCTGAAAGCATTCTCTTGCAAATCAACGATGCTTCCAGAATGATGAAGTAACTGAGGAAGACAGGCTTGGGAACCTGCATAAAGAAACCCACAATCAGGCTTGGGATCCTGTGGTAAAGACACCCTGTAATCAGGCTTGGGAACCTGCAGTAAAGATACCCACCCGTGGCTGTTACTGCATGGCTATCGGGCGTGGCCCCTATGGCGATGGGGATGCTGGTTTTATTGTGATAACCAGTAATGGCTCAGCCATCATGGACCAACGCAGGGCACTGCGCACACAAAATATAAGATACTTTGACCTGAGTAAATAAGCACTTAATGGAAGCGTTGCAAAAGAAAAATATATCCATCTTGTAGAGCAAGAGTTTCTCTTTCAGATGATACTATTCACAATTAAATCCAGGCTGACTATTTTGTAGTAATGGGCTTTGAACTTTGGTAAATAAAGCCATTTGCGCTGACACTGCCAAATTTGAAGAGATTTTGCAAGGCGACTATAAAGCCTGGGTAGTTGGAAATCCAGCTGTATTATGTCCAGCACAAAGATAAGACTTGGTAAAAAGTTCAAGTCCATATCTTTATCTGCAAGGAAATTATTGCAGTCTGAATATTGGTCAAAATTTGTCGCATTAAGTCACGACAGAATTAGGGGTACACTTTGAGTCGACTTGTTTGACCGGATTTTGCATCAGTAATCTTATAATTAATTTCGTTTGAATCAGCACAAAAAACTGTACAGGGTCTCATCTTACTAACCATTCTTATGAATTGGTTTCAATTTTATGAGACCCCAAAAATGGCATTTTGTCTGATGTCGCGCGCATGCGAACTTACTACCCTTCAGACAAGGGGGTGTAGATCAGCAAGTATTGCAGCTAGAGGCTTGAAATCTTGAGAAACTTAATTTAGCACTTGACTAGTGCTACAGATAAAATTTGAAGAAAATTGGAGACATGATGGTGGGAAGGTTTAGACCACTTGGCATGGAATGACCCTATAAAGATACCGTTTCTCATCACCAGCGATGATATAGGATAGGAATGGTCAGTGTTGTTCACGAGCTCATTAATGACAAACAAGCAGAGATGCATATATGGCCACCTGCTGATTTTTGTGATTTTTTTTTTTTTTTTTTTTTTTTTTTTTTTTTTTTTTTTTTTTTTTTTTTTTTTTTTTACCTAGAGCATGCAATAACCTTACGCCCAAATTTTGAATCTTCCCCATTGCATGCAAATATCACATACTCATGGGTTGATCACTGTCACATTTGCCAGTGATGAATTATTGTGGATTAATGTGTTTAAACAATCTTCATTAAACCCCGAATTCCTGAATGTGGAGAGATGCTAAGGTCAGAATGGTCCTCCTAAAAACTAGTAAACCATTGTTTTGCTGTGCTCCGTCAAATGGCATTATCCCCATACATGGCACAAATGATTCTGGCCACCTCCGCTGCTGTAACTGCTCTATTGAACTTGAGCAGAAGAATACGTCAGAAATTATCAGATTTCTACATTTGGCACCCATTTTTCTAGTGCTCACAGCTCCACTCACGATCTCCAAATTACAAAATGACAATATGTAAACTCAAGTAGTGGCAGTGAACTGCAAATAAATATGATAATCAATAAATAAACCCATAGCAACCAGAATACCAACACACAGCCAGCCACTGTGGCCGAACGGTTCTAAGCGCTTCAGTCCGGAACAGTGCTGCTGCTATGGTTGCAGGTTCGAATCCTGCCTCAGGCATGGATGTGTGTGCTGTCCTTAGGTTAGTTAGGTTTAAGTAGTTCTAAGTCTAGGGGACTGATGACCTCAGATGTTAAGCTCCTTAGTGCTTAGAGCCATTTGAACCAACAGGCAAAACAAAAGTGCTACAATCTTATGCACCAATGTAATACTTTGTGGCACAACAAAAAAATGCAAGGAAATAAAGGAGACACTATGGAAGTAAAGTGAAGTCATTGCAGGAGGAAGTGACAGTAATTATGTCAATCAAACTATAAGGGACACCAGCAACAAAGAGGCTGAAGACTCAGTTAATATGAGTACTGAAAGTGCAGTTTGATTTGGAACTAGTAGTGTTTCAGTTATTGTGCCAGCAGCCGTAAATAAAGTTATTGCAACCACAGAAGCAAGGGCGAGAGATGCTGTAATTGCAGTGAGTTTGGCCATGTCTTGCCTGAATGCATGAAGGAAAGGAATCAAACTAAGAATCCAAAAAGGGATGTAAATGATGTTAAGAAGAGGGTCACCAGTTTTATGTTTAAAAAAACTCAACAGTGCAGTCAAGAGGAGAAGGTGCTCATTGACTCTGAAGATCAACGTAACTAACTACAAGATAATGGATGGTCTAAAGGCCCGTCCACACGCAACGATCTGTCTGCGCACATCACATCTGCGCAGACAGATCGTTGCATGTGGACAGAAGATTTGCACCAACCTGTGGTGTGTGCAAACCTGGAAGTCGGAGTTGGAGGTTTGAGCGAAACCTCTCAAATCTGTGGGTTCAGACTACATCTGCGCAGACAAGTTGGAGCGTGTGGACAGGAGATCGCCGCAAATCTGGCGCGAAACAGCTGTTTGCTCAGTCTAGTGTTTTTATTTGTGCGCACAGGGCAGTAAAATGGCTGATACTCGTCAGTGTTCTCGAAAGTTTGTTAGTGAATTCATTGAAATATATAGAAACCACCCATGTTTGTGGAAGATTAAAAGTAAAGAATTTAGTGACCGCGACAAAAAGACAGCACCATACAATGCTGTAATTGAAAAATTGCGGGCAGTTGACGCCTCGGCAAACAGAGAAACAGTAATAAAAAAAAAATCGTTGCGAACTGTTTACCGAAAAGAGTTATCCAAAGTTCAGAAATCTAGAAGATTTGGTGTAGGAGTAGATCAAGTCTACCAGCCAATGTAATGGTATTTTGATCTGCTTGGCTTTCTTAAGCTTCGCACTGCAAATCTCGCAGTAAATTTACGTGAGAAAACTGCTTTCGCTTTAGCAGCCACTGTCTACACCATTTTGACCCCTTTCTCTGTTTCCTGCGGTTGGTCTGAAGGTTTTTGCAACACAAGTTGTGAACACAGGCCACAACAGAACTTCCTCCATTTCTATATTTCAAAATAACTTAATTAAATTTTTGACGTTTATGGGGAGCGTAGTCGCTTGCCACTGATATTTCTTTTCAACACCGACAGATGGCGGGCGAGTAGTAGATTGGGGTTTGTGTCGTGTGAACACACCATATTTGCAGCGATCTTTTGCATGTACAGACATCTGCGCCGATGTCTGCGCAGACAGATCGTTGCGTGTGGACCGGCCTTAAGATTGTGGGGTAAGGATATGATCTTGACACAATTTGGGAAAACTAACAGTCGGAATATTTTAGAAGTATGTTGAGACTGATGTTGAAAGTGAAACATTTATTTGTTAAATTAGAAGAAAGGTCAGTGTTGGCCATAATTTTGATGATTTATTGACAGCAAAATCGACTTCCGATGACATAATGATCATCTTCAGTGCTTTAGCGTAGGCACTAGTGTAAAGTTATTATTAGTAACAAAAGCTATGAAACGATCACAATGACAAAGATGAAAACACAGAAAATGGTACAAAACAGTACTATCAGTTCAACATATCTCTAATTCACTAAACCACAGAAATGTTGGGAAAATACCATGCTCTCATTTATTTAAGATCCATACACAGATTAAGCCTCACATCACAATTATGCAAGGTGTGATCAAAAAGTAATGGGAATTTTTTAATTTTTATATGTGTTTTCCAGTGCTTGGTAACTTTTTACTTTAGAAAAAGTTGGATTTAAGAATTTCCTTTAAACTTTTCTTGAGAAATGGAATAAAGTGCAGCATCACATTCGAAATGTTGATTGTGGCTTTTGACAAATCTACTATAGGTAAGGCAAGAGTTTATAAGTGGTATAAACATTTCAAAGAGGGTCGAGAAGGGGAATTGCTGAATGAAGTTGACAGTGATCCAGAATTTATAAAGAAGTTTACAAAGGGTGATGACGTCGTTGCTGATGATGTCGGCATATCCTTTGGCTCGTGCCAAGCAATTTTGTTGAACCTGTCGTTTCAGGGTACAGCCATGCAAACTTGTCAAATGTGTCAATAATACTTAGGATGTAGTCGTACCATTAGTGAGTTAGCATGAGATAAACATAAAGTGGATTTCTCTCTTTGTAGAAGGGGTGAATAAAACCCTGTTCAAGATAGAGAGGATCAACTCCATGTTGGTTACGGAAAAAAAAGCTTGTTTCACAAAGCGCCTAGCATCCAGCGCACGTTTGTCTATCAGTTATACATATGATTTTTAAACACATCCTTGTTGGTTTTTGAACATTTTTGAACACATTTTAAGCTGATTTCTGAATGAATCATAAGTTCATTTTGAAAGCGTGCATAGTGTACGTGATGTCTCTTCCAGGAGAATCCTCGTTGCATCTAAAAATAAACTTTCTGCAGACAAAAGGGGACGGGGCTATATAAGCTGAGTGGAGTAAAGCCGAATGGATGAGTGCCAATCGCTGTCTGATTATGTCGTTGATTGGGTTTGCGAATGGTCAGTGTTGTTATAACTACCAGCAAAATTCATAGATTCATGCTACCAGAATGGAAATAAATGACTGATAGGAATAACAGGTTAGAAAGATTACATACTATCTTCTCAGTGTACCCAAGAAAATGAAATATTGACAAATTTTTGGCCAGGTCACTATACTAGTAAGGACCAGATTGTACAGTCCCCGGCTAGCAGCCGCTTAAGTTCTATTTGGGGAGTAGCACGGAAAACGTGTTGTACGAACACGTAATAATGCCTAACCGGAGAACAATCGTGGGATAACTAAACCTGTGATTCTGGCAGGGTTAGTGAAATTAATCGGCAAACAAATTTTGACAATGGCAGGAATAGCTGCAGAATTGATGATGACAAGATTGTTTGTTAGAACGAGGAAGGAGAAGAAACGGGGACATCACACAAATTATGGAAGAATAAGACAATCTCAAATTTATATAAAAATTTCTTAATGCTACTTTTCGATCTCATGCTTGAGAAGCTGGTGTGTATGAATGAAATGTGAAACTATTTCCTAACATAAAGCTTTTTGCTTGTAGTAGGCCTAATAGGCATTTGATATTGGCACTTCGTGAATTATATATCCTGTCATGTTATGAAAATGGCCATTTGTGCCAAAAGAGTCTCGTTTATTTGGTGTGTCTTACAAAATTGTTCCAATATTAGAAAGGCCTCTTTTGTTTTATCTAGCAGACAGTGACAAAATAATCATAATCAGATCGAGAAACGACATACCAGTCTTGGGTATTATTTGTGTTTAACAGCTTTTTCGGTATTAGATAACTACATTTTGATTTTTCATGTAGCGAATTGTTTGACAAGCTTTGATGAGGTAATAGATTCTTTCGCAGAAAGGTAAGCATGCCATGTAAAGCTGTAGCAAGATTAGATAGGAAAAAAATGCTAGGAGCTAAGGATTGAAGAAATGTGTATTTTCTTACTTGTCTCTTTTCTTTATTGGTTTTATGTATCCTATATTTAATTTTATGTCACACAAAACAGCAAGTTGTTAGCTAATAGGCAATAAAGAGTGCAAATTTTCTGAAGAGTTCTTGTTCTCCCAATTACAAATGATCCCATCCACTATTAATTGGGAGATTTTTTTTTTTAAAGATGGGCAGGCTGTCAAACTAGCCGACTGGGTGCAGGAGAGGCACCACAGGACATTTCAATTTCCACTGTCCTGAATATAGTTTGATGGCATTCATTGCAAAATACACATGTTTCAATTCCACAGAGCGAAATACAGTGATGTGCGATAGAAGAATGCTTTATGAAGAGGCGTGGCACTGCACTTTGGCACACTTAAGACTAAATAACATGTATTACATTTCCTTGAACACACGTTTTATGTTTCAGACTTTTCAGAAAGATGTGCGCTACAAGATGAACATATTTTTGAAAATTCAATTTTTTTTTAGTATTGACCCGGATTGCAAATATCGTAGATCCGAGGCTGATGCGCAGAGCAGTCTGAGTTACAGTGGATAGTCTCCACATGACCTGTGTTTACATTTAGCGATTTTGCTTTTTCCCCTTCGTTTACTCTCCCGTCAAATGAAAACAAAAGACGTATCTGTAGCCGGGAGCTATCAAGTGAATTAAAATACATTCACATAATTACGGATGGCCAAAATATGTTATTAGTTTCAGATTTGATTTTATTTCCACCTTTCTGACTGTCAATCATTAATCACCCTGCGTAACAATGAAGTTATTTTTGTCTGTTTGCTAAAGAAATTTGACTTTCATTAGCCTTTTCCGCAGAGGCAGTCAGTGTATTTGAAACAAAATGTATCTGAAACGAATTGTTTAATTCCACAGTACTGGCGAGTTTCAACTGTTCGCTGCATTTCAAGTGCACGTCTTCATCTTCTAGCACACATGGCATTATGCCATAATAAAGAACCAAACATGATATAATACAGTACTGGTGCTCCAAGAAAATTTACATCCCGAAAACCACACTGAAAATCTTAATATCAGGTCGAGGTCTGCTTGATTGGGAATCTGAACATACGAATGTGCACTTTAAGTATGCACTTTAAATGTGCACATTTTAGTATGGTTCACGAAATTCCGATGCTCTTGGGGTATCCTCTGGTGTCTTGTTTCTTTTATGACATAAATGTATGATCTTTCAAGGTTTTACACGTATGTACATATGGGCTTTCTACGTCATGGTAGCTGTGCAGGCATGGTGACGCCTGTTATCTGCACTCTCTGGCAACTGCTGAAACGAACCTATTTCTAACAGTTAGCGGGAAAATATTGCGAATGGTGGTTTGAAAAGCATTACTTTCAAAGTAAATATCCTTTTACGTAAGTTGAACTATGTGTGAGAATGTACCACGAATTTCTTAAATCACAGAAGAGCATTTGACCATCATTTAAAAATCAGCTCTTTGATGATGAGCCATTTCGAAGATTTTAGAACCCTGAAGATCAGACATTTGTCATTATTAAAAATTTTACTGGCACATTTGTGTGAGTCTTAAAGTGTAACACTCGCAGAAAGATCAACATTATATGCGAAATGTTAACTTCTCTTGCAGCTTATTTACCTTAGAGACCAATATTATATGTGAAAGCTTTGCTTTTCATGTAGCAACACTATGTATATTAATTTAAACTATTAACTTTCCCTGTTTGTGTGTTCATGCTATGTAACAGTGATGATGTTGCTGTTGGCTGACTACATCACGTGTCCTATGCTCTGAATATCCTCTCTTATCGGCTGCTGAGATCACATGACATGAGCTATGACTGGCTTACAGAAATGCATCGCAATCTCGATTTCAATGATTTGGAAAGTAACATGCGGTGTTTGGTGGAGTTCCAATCTATACTTTTGTAATACGAAAATACGCAACATATAAAAGATATTTCCAAAACGTGTCATTTTCTAAAGTGCTGGGAAGTACTATGCCGTGTGTGAAACCTTAACCATTCAAAGGATCGATAAGGGAAAATATACTGTCACTTAACTTGGAAAAAGCATGTTTTCACCCGGGAGAATGTGTATTTTTAACCGGGTAATCCGGGAATGTTTCTTCCTTGTCCACGTATACACCCTGCTGCTGTTCTTGGTCACTAAGTGAAGGTCGTTGGCCACTGCATTGTCTGTGGTGAGAGGTAATGCCTGTAATTTGGTATTCTCAAGACACTCTTGACACTGTGGATCTCAGAATATTGAATTTCCTAATGATTTTCCAAATGGAATTTCCTAAGCATCTAGCCCCATATATCATTCCATGTTAAAAGCCATAATCACATCATGCACCTTTTCACATGAATCATCTGAGTTCAAATGACAGCTTCACCAATGCACTGCTGTTCTGTACCCTGTGTAAGCAATACTACTACTGTCCGTGTATGTGCATATCACTAACCCATGACGTGAGTCATCCCAGTTGCACAACACCTGACAAACAACACTGGACCAGTCCAATCACTCAAAAGCAATGCTCAAATGCAACATTAAAACCTTGACACTCACTCCCAGAGAGCTCCACCATGTATCCACTTCAAACACTGTCCATTTCAAATACACTGCTGCAACCATGACACCACATAACACAGCACGGTTATGTCAAGAGTCAAAGCCAACAACCAATATCAAATGTTTTGGTTGATTCCATGCAACCAATTTTTGCAACCATAGCCAAATGACTACTCGTCATCTGAATCAGATGATTATCAGGATGGCTGATTGTGGGATTTGGATGGGCAGCTTACATGTTTTCCTCTCAGGTCAACTGATCCTAACGATAATGAAAATTTTCATCATCTCATGACAACAATATGGCATGTAATGTTGTACATGTGCAAACAGGAAGAGAACAGAATGATGACAGTAAGTTTTTTCTTGTGTCCCTCTTATATATTGGAATGTGAGATGGTTCTGTAGTGCAGCCTGAGTTATAGATTAAGCTGAAAGGTGACATTTGTTTGTGAGTTGGAAGCCAAAGAACATGAATATGAACTCTTAATTGTGGCAAAATAATGATCTGTAGTGTAGCTTGAGGCCTATGTTAGGTTGATTGACAGTTCACACTCGCGCGCGCGCGCGCGCGCGCGCACACACACACACACACACACACACACACACACACACACACACTCTGTGTGTTTTAGCGTATATTTTTTATCCCTTTATATTTTTATAGTATGTGAATATTGAACATCATTCAAAAGTATTTGTGTCATAATGCCAACTGTTGTATTGAATGTAAAGAAATCTGCTGTGAACTGCTGTTAGAATAAGGGATATTTCTGAAATATTGTACAGTGGTGCATTAATGGTAACTAGTGCTTAGATCTTAATGGAAGTTGTCTATAGGTTGAGGTGATATACCACTTCATAACAAAATAACGTTTAAAATGTTTTACTTGGATTGCTGCATTTTGTAATCAGGCTTTTCGTGACTTTTTGAATGTATTCAGTCATGATATTCACAAATTATGTCAACATTGGGGAATTTCCACATTAATCAGACTTACCAGTTTTTAGTGTCTGTAATTATAACTTTCAGATATTTTATGCTTCAAAATTAATGCCAGTATTTCTTGCTCTTGCATAAATTGTACAATAACTATGTATTTCACCTAAAGTTATGTCTTTTCTTTTTCACTTATTTAGAATGAAGCTGATAGAGTGCTTATTTACATTACCTTGTATATAACGGAGTGTTTGAAGAAGCTACAAAAATGTAGTACTAAAGCGCAAGGGATGCAGGAAATGTATACATTGGCAATATCTAAGTTTGACATCCCTGGTGAGCCAGGATTTCCTCTTAATTCTGTATATGCCAAACCTAGCAGTCCTAGTGAGGCAGGTAAGTACACACAGCAACAATATGAAACTGTGTAGTGTATTAGTTTTAACATAATTTTCAATTAATTTTGCTGTGTGATATAAATCGGGATCAGATAAAAAGAAAAGTTTACTTTAAGTGACCTGTAGTTATGTGCACTCGTAAGGTTGAAGTCCACAAGCTCTCTCATTTAGAGAAAGATCGCCAGAAATAAAGGATATTGTTGGAGAGAATGACTCACATAGTTCACAGGTGTTCAGGATAGTATAAAAAGAAAAGCAGATAAAAATGTGAAATATATATCGGAGTTGGAATCTGCAAAATAGTGTTGTATTCATTTTTCAAATATTTGTCTTTCTTTTCACTGTATATGTATGTAAATCCACACAAGCTGAATTCCTTTCTGCAGTGGGCAGGCTTGCACGCATCAGTGATAGAGACAGCAAACTGCTGATTCAACTATGTCTGTTAGGTATCTGCAGGGAGGCTAAACTAGCATGGTTTCTGAAGAGGGGTATCACCTTCCATTGTTGCTATTGTGGCACAGCTGAGAGCAAGGAGAAACTACAGCCATTATTTTCCTTGAAGATATATGGCACTGTTTAATGTTGATAATATTCTCTTGAAAATGGGTGAGGGTAGCTGAGGAGAAACAAGGCAAAAGGATTGGGCCCAGCAGAAATATTTTAGTAACACACAATATGTTAAATTTAACAGATCAGAGAAGAAAATGTAAAAATAAAGCAAGGCAAAAGGGTAATAAAAAATGAGATTTTCTGAAAGTAGAAAATGGCAAAGCAGAAATGACTGGAGGACAACTGCAAAGCTGCAAAAGACTGCATGACTTTAGGGAAGGTAGATGCCGTTTATTGAAAATTAAAGTAACATTTGTAGGGAGGAAAAACAGTTAACATAACATCAAGAGGTCAGATGACAAACCAACACCAAAAAAGGAGAAGAATGCTGAAAGGAATAAAGGAAAGAAAGTTGACAACAACATTATGGAGAGGAAAAAGAAAGTGACCGGCAGTGAGATGGATGTGATATTCCCCCAGAACATTAAAATCTGTTGTGAGAACCAGCCATGACATAACTGTTCTATCTGGCATACATGAGATATGTACAGGTTAAATACTTTATCAGTCTTCAAGAAGAGTGCACTAATCCAAATACCAAGCAGATAGGTGGTCACAAGTGTATTACAAGCCACCAGTATAATAAGTCATGGTTGCAAAATAATTGAAACAAATTATGTACAGAAGATTGAAATGACTAGTGAAGGCCAATCTGGAGAAAATCGGTTTGGGTTTCAGAAAGATTTAAAAAACATTAAAGCAGCATGACTTGCATTAGAATATAGGTTAAAGAAAGACTAACCCACATTTATAACATCTGTATGTTTAGAGAAAGTGGTTGACAAAATTTATGGTAAGCAACAAGTTATCAGGGATCAAATATGGGAGGAGGGGGGGGGGGGGGGGGGAGAGAGTTTATACGCAACTTAAACAGATACACCAGGCTGCATTTATAGAAGTTAAGGACATGAGAGCGAGGGACAGACAGTAATTGAGAAGGGCGTGAGGCGAGGCTGTAGACTGTGGCCCATGTTATTCAATCTGCACACTGAGCAAGGTGTAAAGAAAACCAAGAAGAAATTTGAAAAGGGAAATAAAGTCCAGGGAGGCTACCCAATGACAAATTCTGTTAGAGACTGCAAAGGAATTGCTAGAGCAATTGAATGGGTTGGATAATGTCTTGAAAAGAGATTGTGAGTTGAAGATCAACATAAATAAAATTAACATGCTGGAATGTAGTTGAACTAAATAGGGTTATGCTGAGGGAATTATTAGAAAGTTAGGCACTAAAAGTAAAAGATGAGTTTTACTATTTGGACAGTAAAATAACTGGTGATGATTGATGTAGAGAGGACATGAAATGCAGACTGCTAAGAGGAAGGTAAGTGTTTCTGAAGAAGAGAATTTTGTTAACAATGAATATAAATGTTACCTTTTCTGAATGTATTTTTCTGGAATGCAACATTATATGGAAGTGAAAGATGGTTTATAACAGTGCAGCTTTTGAAATGTGTTGTTACAGAGGAATGCTGAAAAATCAATTGGCTAGTCCAGATAATTAAGAACAACTAATGAAATAAAATCAGGAGGAAAGTGCTTTGTGGCATAGGCTGAGAAGAGAAACATTTAGACATCAGGGAATAGGTAATTTGGTAATGTAGAGAAGTGTGAAGGGTAAGAATTGCAGTGTGTGGCCAAGGCTTGAATACAAAAAACAACTTCAAAGGGATGTAGGCTACAGTAGTTCTGTTGACATGAAAGCGCTCAACTGCATCAGACCACTCTTTTGACTGTAGATGAAAACAACTTGTATTCAGGAAACACCGAAGTGTAAAGATACAGTGACTTATAAATTCCATATATAGTATGCAGTTCCTTGTGCTCTAAAAGCACTAAGTGTTCGTAAATTAATTATTAGGTGGTGCACAAGTTTGTAGCATTTTTCTTTTGCAGATTGGTATTTTAGTTGCTATGGCTTTATTATTTTATTTATTTAAGCCAACTTAAGGAATGCTTATGACTAGTTCTTCTTCGATGCTCTCTTCCCTTGCCAATATCTCTTGAGCCCTGCTGGTAATTTCTCCTTCCTCTCCTGTGAAAGGGGCTTCCAACGTTAGGGACTCTAGGTGGTGGGGTCCAAGATTCTACCAAAGCACAAAATTTGGAACAGTCTTCTACCTCAGGATCAGAGATCCCAGCTGAATCCATGTCCTTTAGTACTTCATTAAGCCACAGGCTTCCAGTCTTTTAGCTGTTAACTAATGAGAAGATCTTCTTGGTAGAACTTGAGCCTCCTACGCCACATACTGGTGTTGGCTGATTCTAACTGTTGATACAGTTCAGTATTAGACTTCAGTCGGTAGGTTCAATTTGGGAGCAATCTCGGGCCATGAATTTTTCTGAGAATATGTGTTTCGGCTTTCTCCAGGTAATCCATTGTGCCTTCTCCGTTCATCAAAAGGGGCTCTGCGGCATACAGAAACTGTGGTCTGACAGCACTTCTGTATTGACAGACCTTAGCATTCTTTGAAATACACTTCTTGTTGTACTGATTATGGGACAGATGGTATGCTGCTTTGAGTTTGTTACGCCTTTCTAAGATGGATGTGCCATCTCTATCATTGGGGTGGACCCATTCACCAGGATAACGAAAGTGATTGACCCTCCCAATCATTCCATGTATAGTTGTGAAAGGGATGTTACTGGAGTGCCGGTTCTCTAATTATTTGGTCGTGTCATATGATATTTTTGACCCTGACTTCACCGCTGTCTTATGCAGGGCTTGGACAGAAATGACAGCATTGCAATGTCATCTACAAAAGCAAGGCACCTTATCACATTTCTTTGGGTCCCAGCTCCAGTGGTAACTGGTTTGATCCCTAGATTCCTCAGCGTACATTCCCAGGTTTTGATGGCTTTATCAAGCACCAGATTAAACAGAATGGGTGATAGACCATAACCCTGTCGTACTTCCGTTTTGATGTTGAAACTCCGAGATAGTTCTCCTCTGAACTTCACCTTAGAGGTTGTATCCGTGAGTATCTGTTTGATGAGAGTGTGTGTGTTGTAATCCACACCAGCTCCATGGCCATATTCTTAAAGTGAAGGCATTGTGATTTATACCCTGAGAGTTCCTCTTTGAAGGCTCAATGAAAGTTTTGTACATTTTAAATTCTTCATCCAACTTTTCCAGTCTTGGTCGATCGTAAGATCTCTTCACACACCTGATGGTCTTGCTTGTCAGTTTCTGCACCATTGTGAAATTCTCCTAGTCTTTTTGTCATTCAGTCGAGTTACATTCCCTCCAGCCTATGGCACGTTCATCATCTGCAAGATCGCATTCAGAATTCCACCATCTATGACGTCGCTTCCTTCGAGGATGTCTGAGGGTGTTGGTTGCCTCACTTACAATGGACCTCAGTTAGTTCCAGTCTTTCATTTCTTTTTGCATGATGTCAGTTTTAAAGCGTTCTTTATAGTCTGTAAAGAATTGGAGATCAATCCTTGATGGCATTGTGTTAGAAGGTACCTTTCGATTAGGTAGTAATCTGGTCTTTATTTGTGTGAAGAAGTGGTCAGAGACAACATTCAAACCTTTGCATACTCTGACATTCGTGATATCTTTCCTACTCTTTACACTGATTGCAACATGATTGATTTGAAATGATCTAATAGCAGTGTTTGGTGACTGCCAAGTCATTTGGTGTCTTACCTTTCAAGGGAATACCATGGTAATGATCTCCAACTGACGCAATCTTCACAGTTTTCCGTTAGCATTTGTTCATCTATGTGTTGGGTAAGGCCCCAGTATGTCTTGGTACTACTGTTCTTTCCCCAGTTGAGCATTGAAGTCACCTACCAGTAGTCTGACTTGGTGATCGGGGACCTTACTGATCTCATCTTCTAGCATCTGCCAGAAACTTTGGACCTTTTCAGGGTTGCTCTTGTTATTATTAACTGTAGTGTGTGCATTTTACAATAGAGTATCCCTTGTTGCTGCATCTTAGGGATAACAGAGAGATGCGTTTGCCAGTTGATTTGAATCCAATGACAGAATCCATCATATCATGTCTTATTAAAAAGGCAGTTCCAAAAACGCTGGAGCCATATGTGTTCTTAGATGCCAGCTTCCCTTTAATTATTCTATAACCTTCCGACTCGAAAGCCATATCATCAGTGAATCTGGTTTCTTGGACAGCTGTTATTGAAATTTTGTGTTTATTCAGGATATCAGTCAATTGCTTGAGTTTTCCGGTCCTACAGAGGGTTTGAATATTGATAGTTCCAAAGAGTGTGATAGTTTTGGGTCTCAATCGGTTGATGGTTTTAGGGAACTCCAACTTCCTGCACAATGAGGTCAGGCTCCCCAGACTACGAAGGCCTCAATGCACCACCATTGATGACGGAAAATTAGATACTCCCTGGGGTAGTGACATCTCATTGTCGTTTATCATTTTGTGTGAACTAGTAAAGGGATTTACTAGGGGAGAAGGCTGAAAGCCTTCAGGGTTGGCTACTCTGAAACTTATTCAGGAGCTTTGATTACAATAGGGTCACCACTCCCAGAGGCATTTTAGAGCTACTGCCAGCAATTATTCAGACCGCCCCTTACGTGGGGAACAGATGCCATTGAAGCTGCCCCTTACATGGTGAACAGATGTTGCTGATTTCTAGTGCACTCATACTATTCCCTGTGTACTGGGCTGCCTCTTCTGCAATCTCCAGCATTCTGAAGTCCATCTTCTCCGCTGTGGATTCAATTGAGGTCTTCACTCATAACTGTGAGCTGGGGCCCTTTGTCACCTCCTTGGCTGTTGGGAGCTTCCCACCATTCCTCCTCCACCCTCGGAGTCACAGGATGTCTTTTAGGGGATGTCCTGTTCTTCATTGTGGACTATTCTTAGCTTCCCCTTGCCTCCGACCAACCTGCAAGCTAGCGAACCTGTAGATCTTCTGGCTCATTAGGTACTAAGCCACCCCACTGTCGTCAAGGTGATAGTCCCCGGGGTGATGGGGTTATTTATCAATATTTGTGTTTACATATTGTCTTTTTTCATTTGGAGGTAGTGAATGGAGCTGCGGACACTAGAAAATGGAGTGCCAAGAGGAGGAATCGGAATGTTTCATACATTTGAGTTCAGTAAACGGGTGACAGCAGCCGATACATCGAGAAACATATGCAGTGGTATGGGGATAGTGCTCATTGGATAGAGCATGGCAAGATAATGGTTTTCTCGTTTTAAGGATGATCATTCTTAAACATTTGTGATTCTCTATGTTCAGGAAGACATTCGGGGTTTAATGAAGATCATTTAAACATTATCATCCTCAGTGGTCCATGTCATGTACTTGAGGCTTGGCAGATGTAATGAACCGTGATCATTCCACCATCGTGCGCCATTGGCATCTTGTGAGGAAGATTCAAAAATTGGGTGTATAGGTACCGCATGTTCCAAACCAATATCTCAAAAATCAGTAGATGGCCATATGTAGATATCTGCTTGCCCATCATCAGTTAGCTCATAAACAACCACCACCATTCTTATTCTGTCTCATTACTGGTGATGAGAAGTGTTATCTTTATGCTATCATAAGGGAGAGAAAGGAATGGTTGAGGCCAAACAAAGCTGCAACTTCCCTTGCAAAGACCTGAATGCTTCCACAAAAGAAAATGTTGTGCACCTGGTGGAACAGCGACAGTGTGGTTTACTATGAATTGCTTCTCCGAGATGTAACTGTCGCTGCTTGCCTTTATTGTCAACAACTGAGACGTCTCGCAGATGCAATCCAAGAACAATGACCAGGAAGATTGTGAAACGATGCTACTCCACTATAATGCCTGCCCACATTCTGTTAGACTGACAAAAAACACTATATGTGAATTTTGTTGGAAGTTATTCAGCACCCACCTTATTCACCTGACATTGAGCACCTTCAGATTTCCAACTTTTCTGCTTTCTATTGAACAACCTTCAAAGAAACTTCCTTTTCGGATGAAAGTGCTCTCTGAACATGGCCTGATAAGTTCTTTTCCTCAAAACCACACGATTTCTACAACTGCAGAATCGAGAAGTTACCCCAGCATTGGTTGACTGTTGTAAACAATGAAGGAGAAAATTTTATTGATGACTAAATTCCCTGGTATGTGTATCTTCATGGTTATTAAACTAGTGGAAGAATGCTACGAACTTGTGCACCAACGTAATATATTCCATAGATCTCGCCTTGGAGTGTGTTCAGGCATCAGGGATGAACCAGGGTGTACTCTTACAAAGAGATGCAGCTGTCAAAAACAGTCACAGAACAGTTACATACCATTTGCATTCATCCTAACCAAAGTGAACATAATAAAATTTACAGCAGAGCCTCAATTGATGAAAAGGCTCTTTATTCCTTTCTCAAAAATACCGAATAGATGCTTCTTGTCTACTACCATACCTTAATATTTGACAGGCATGTTTGAAAAGGAACATTGCAATTTGTCATTATGTTTATGAAATGTTCGGTTTGGGTATGTAGGTAATCAGATAAATTTTATGAAGGGCTGCTAATGCAATAGTTTATTAATTTTCATTTGAATTTACATAATTACCAATTTATAGCTTCATATCTGCAGCATCGTGTTACAGACCTCTGTACTGCTTAGAATCCTATATAAAGATTCTAAATATACAATGATACTTTATCCTGTCATTAACATATGTTGGCCTATGGATAAGATACCCGAGGAATGTAATCTGGCTAAAATTTTCTCCATGTTAAAGAGAGGTAACAGAAGCAGCACAAACAACTATAAAGGAATTAGCCTCATTGATGTAGGCTGTAAAATCTATAACATTATCTTAAACAGGAGACTGTGCTCTATGGCAGTATTAGATTGCTACTCATCATATAGTGGAGATATTGAGTCACAGATAGATTCATCAAAAAGATGATCAAACAAGTAAGCTTTGGCTGGAAAGTCCTTCATCCAAATCAGACCCCACACACACACACACACACACACACACACACACACACACACACACACACACACACACGGCCACAGTGTCTGGCTGTCAAAGCCAGACTGCAAGCAGCTGTGCATGGTGAGAGAAGCAGTCTGGATGGTGGACGGAAGGAGGAGACTGAGACGGGAAAGGGGAGGCATAGCAGGATTTATGGGTGGGGGATGATAAAGTGCTGCTTTTGAGAGTATACAGTGATGAAGAGGAGAGAGTGTAGGGCAAGTAGGTGCAGTTGGAAAGTTAAACAGAGGAGGGGAGGGGGGAGCAGAGAAAGGAGGGGGGTAAAAAGCCTGTGGAATAGAGGGCTGTATAGTGTTGAAGTGGGAACAGGGAATGATACAGGCACGTGAGGGAGAATGACTAATGAAGTTCGAGGCCAGGAGAGTTACAGAAATGCGGGATATATTGCGGGGAGAGTTCCCACATGTACAATCCAGAAAAGCTGGCATTGGTAGGAAGGATCCAGATGGCCCAGGTAGTGAAAATGAAGAACATTGTTTTGTGCAGCATGCTCAGCAACTGTGTGGTCAAGCTGTTTCTTATCCACAGTTTGTCAGAGGCCATTCGTACTATACTCAATGTCCATTCTTCTTTCCCTTCTTTCTTGTGTTTCGCTTGTTGCCTTCCAAACCGCACTTCTTGCTCATCATTATTCCATCCTGGATTTACCATTGTTAGATTGTGCGCAGTCTCCAATACATTTTGATTATAATAGCATATAGGTTTTAAAAAAGGATGCTCCTTCAAATGCGCTACATTTAGTCTACAACAACTGATAAATAAAAAGGAAAGAATTTAACTTAGAGATGCATATAGCATTTGTAGGTTGTGAAAAATCTTTTGACAAAGTAAGCAGACACCTATCGCAGCAGATTATGGCAAAAGAGGCTTCCCACCTCATCTAATTAATGCTGTAAGAGCTCTTTTCAAAGATACAAAAATTATAATCGAAGATGGAGATAACTTGTTTAAACAATTGGCAGCATAGTTGGGCAAGAATGTGTCAATATATGCATAGATATCCTAGTCATAGATTGGGAGCAAAATATCACCTACGGCATACAGAGCAACGGGGAAAATGTTTTAATACTATGCTATACACAGGTTATCAAATAATAATCCAAGAAAATGAAGATAATCTATTAATAAGGGAATGGTCCAATAAGACATGTCGAAAACTGCCCTGAAATTTTTTACTCAGGAAGGAGACAATGGAAGAAATGCACTGTAAAAGTTTTAGCTGCTAAGAGGCACTGCCAGTATTTTGTAAAAAATCTTGAAATTACACATTTTTGCCACACAAAGAACAGCTTATAACAGCGGTTTGTACAGCCCTGCCCACCTAGTGCATGAGGCGAATCATTAACGCAGTGCCACATAGTGGAATTATCGAGAGTTCACAGACACCAATTTTAAGCACCTAAAGCCTGTTTACAATGGAGCGAATGGAAGTGAACACTTGCGAGCGAGCATTTGCAGAAAATGCAGTATCATTCGCTTGTATGTGGGTAGAATCATTTATACTAGAGGGAATAGAAGAGAATATGAGATAGCGAACATCGTCGATGAATGCTGTGTTATTAATTTCTAGTTTTTGGAGCTAATATTCTGCATTCTATCTCATTAGAGCTGCAATGTGAAACTTTGCTATTCAATTGGGATTATTTTGCATGGCAAAGCGTGCACTTCGTGATCCAGTGAACATGGGATCAAATCCCGTTCAGACCACAACTTTTTCACTATGATTTTTAACTGAGTATTCACCTCTCACAGATGTTGCAGTGGCCACAAAAGACATGTGGTTCAAATTCCATGTTAAGCTGCCGGTCTCCATTGTCCGATTAGGTAACTGGGGAAGGTTAGGGACACGTACGTAGCTGCCTTGGCATCCAGTTGAAAGACCTGTGAGAGGTCTACCGGGTACACCAGACAGAATTCTCTTTTGCTCATGCTTATTAGCTTGTTTGCTCCAGTGAAAACCTGGCTTAAACTATACAAACATTTGTTTGAATAACTTCATATCGACATTTCAATTCTTGCACATGTAATTCTGATAAAAGTGGCTAGCAGAGAAAATAAAATCATGGCAGTGTTTGATGTCACAGATGACTTCCTTCAGTGAGGACTTGTAATTCGTTGAAATGAAATGTGTCTTGCAGTACTAAATTTTATAAAAATTCCTGTAGGTCATTCCTTATAATAATGTTCGAATGTTGTACATTTGACTATCAGTGAAACAGTTCAATGTCTGTTCCCTGTAGTCATCACAAAAATGCAAAGTGTCTATTGAATGACAAAAACAAACATTTTTCTTGCACCAGGGATACTGGACAAAAGAAACATTGATGCAGTCAGGCACTTTGCAGTAACCACTAGTCTTATTTGGACAGAACAAGGATGGAGTCAGAAATGGTCCTGGCCGGTGTTCTGCATATTGCACTGCATGCCAGGCATACTTGATCAAATTCGTAAAGCGTGCTGAAGAAAACTGGTAAGGCACATACGACTGGAGCGTAATAATATTGTTCCACTGATGAACCTGAAATGGGAGTATCGGAAATTATGTTGTCTGATAATTTCCTGGAAAATGCTTTCCACTGACGAAAAAATTCTTTATCAAGAGGTTGAATTGCACTAGTAGTTCCAGGTAGAATCCACATTACATCTTCAGATTTTTTTGTCATCCTCCACAAAAAAGAGGTGTTGTTATATCTAGAACATGAATTCAACAAAAGTAATGAAATAGTTTCTTCATCTGGTTGGAACACATTTTGAATGAAATGTTGAAAATTATTCTTTCCCATTTTTCCAGATTTTGATGAGTCGATTACAAGATTTTTGCAACTAAACAGTCCATTTTTATTTTTTTTCTAATTTGCCTTGCAGTTCTTGCTGCAGAAACAGTAAACCACTCATATTTACAACTGGCATTATCATTTTTTAAGCACATGAAAGATTTTGAGAGACTCTGTGTTCTGGTTAAGTTTGCATGTAAATAACTTTGTCCTTGCACTTACTTATTAGATAACAGATGTTAAACATATTTTATTTTGAAAAGTTTTACTCTATGTAATTACATTCAGAACTCGGTAGTTTTCCATGTGTATAATTTTGGATGTAGGACAATAGATGTTTATTTCCATTTCAGACCTGATGAGGCAGTATATACAGCAACTTCGTCAAGAGACTGGTGTAAGAGTATGTGAAAAAGTTTTCTCTAGTGATGATGGGAAACCATCAAAGTGGTGGCTGTGCTTCGCAAAGAAGAAGTTCATGGACAAGTCCCTTTCTGGTCCTGGGCAGTGATGAGAGAACGTGATGAGATTCATGTTTGAGGTGGTCCGTGACAGCAATGCATTTTATGAAGTATGCTTTTTAACTAATTATCGTACTCTCCTGTATCTTACTTCTGTAACAACCTTGTTGCAGAAGTAGTAACAAAAAAAAGTACAATTGCACACACTGTAGCAAGCTTCAGTTTGTTTGGTCATCAATTATTAAATTTATGTTGGTAATTAAATTTGTTGGTAAACACAGTGTGTGGTGGAACAGAAGTTCTTGTTACTGCACATTGAATACCATACTTTTGTGGCATTCATTTTGATATTCTGTGTTGTCACTTGGATTATTAGTTTACCTTATTGTAAATACCATATTATGCATTCCTGGCTGTATGTGTCAATATTATTTTGTAACTATCAGTTTTCTGTCAGCTCTTACTCAAAAATATTAATTTGTACAAAAGCGTGCATCATATTGTATTCTGAATAAATTGCTGTTGTATGACTAATAGTTAAAAAAAAGTGTATCAGATGTGACCTTGAGTTTAAGATTATTTATTTCAATTTTGACTTGTATTCTTCGTTGGCCATTAGCTATAGTGCTCTGTGCTGTGATTTTTTGTAGCTCTGGAAAAATGTCAACATACATGTAAATGATCATGAAAATCTAAAAAAGAAAGAAAAAAAAGATACTTACTTAATACCATTTCATTTCTCATTCAGTCTTCTTCATTTTTGGTTCCATTTTCAGTTGGCCATCTTCACAATATCTTATTTTATATTATCACACTTCGTTTTCCATCTGATTAACTTTCAAGTTATTTATATTGCCTCAGCATTTTATCTTACTCCTACCAATGCCACCATTTGTACATTAAATCACTTATTTGTTTTTAACATATTCATTTAGTAATCTTCATTTAAATGAAAGATTTTATTTACTTGTTCCTGAGTTTATTTGATGCTAAATATTTTAATCAAAGTAGTGTAGTTGCATATTCATTATCAGTATTTAAATGTACTATTGAAAGTACAAGGGTGGTTTGAAAAGTTTTGGGATGGAATAGAAAAAAAGTACTTACATCACTGAAACTTTTTTTATTTTTCAGTTTAGTCTCCTTGTAGATTAATGCACTTGGTCGAATGATGTTCCAGTGCCTTGATTCCATCTCGAAAATGAGGTTCCTCCAGGCCTGCAAAATAGATGTCAACTCCAAATATCAGTTCTTCGTTTGAAGCGAATCTTCATCCACCAAGAAAAATTTTCAGTTTTGGGAAGAGATGGAAGTTTGACAGAGCCACATCAGATGAATAAGGCTGGTGTGGCAACAATACATACCTTAGTTCATGTAATTTCGCCATGGTGATGGCACGTGTGCAGGCACGCATTGTCTTTCTTCCTTGTTAAACATGGCCTGTTTTGTATATCTTTTGTTGCAACTTGTCCAGGAGGTTAGCATAGTATTCTCCAGTACTGTTTGCCCAGTGGAGAGATAATCTACAAACAGAATCCCCATCGCATCCCAGGACACTGATGCCATGACCTTTCCCACCGAAGGAATTGTCTTTGCTTTCTTTGGTGGTGGAGAATCAGTATGTTTCCACTGCTTTGACTGTTGTTTTGTCCCTGGGGTATAGCGGTGCACCCAAGTTGCCAATCGGCATGAATGTCCTTTGCTTTCATACCTTTCTTTATGAAGTACTTAATCACTGCTCGAATCTCAATCTCAATTTTTTTTTTTCCCCTATCTTTGCAAATCACTACGCAGGAACAACAACAGAGCCATGTCACCACCACAGCTCTCTTCCAAGAATGCTGACATGGCACATGTTTACAAGCAACATTCCAATGAATATCATGTGAACAACTAGTTGCGCTAATGCTGACCTCTCATAGTGATTGTGAGAGCTTTTCAAACCAGCCTTGTATTTGTGTGGCTGACCTATCATCAAGTTTAGTAAGATATGTATTAGTTTGCTGTTTAAATCTACATAATGATGTATGGGTCACATGGACTGGGATTTGTTGGTTATAGAGTATCTGTAAAGAGTGCCTGATAAGACTGTGTCCTGTCATCCCAAAATATGTGCAGAGTTCTAGAGTATGGTTAATCATTTGTAAAGTTTTTATAAATTTGTGATGTATGTTTGAAAATTTAATAGTTCTGAGTTATTAAAATGTGAGCTTCTCAGTCGTAGTGTTGTGTAATTTTTGTAACAAGTTTTGACAATCACACTCACAGTAATGTTCTTGATGACTTTCATTTTTTTCATTAAATTTTATAGTAATTATTATCAAGTGAAAAGCAATTCACTGCGACATAATTACACAACACACTATTTTGCGTCAGATGTTGTATGATCTGTGTCAATGGTAGCTATATTTTAATAACCGTAACCTGATAGGCACAGTATTTGATGCTGGTAGGAATAACCCCATACTTACTTACGAGCAGATTAGTTGACATAAGGTGCATAATTAGGCCATCGGACTTGTCTCAGTAGCCAGGGATTACGTGGCAGAAGACTGGCTTTAGAAAAAACAAGAGATAAATGTGAAGTTGGGAATTTGTGAAAATCTACATTGGTTGAAGTTGAGAGCATGGAAATAAGACTGGTAAGGGTGGCCTATTTCCTAACACTACATTTCAAAATCATAGCTGTGATGTAGAAATTGTCTATGCAGTCCAAACCAAACTAATAGCATGCAATGAAAGCAACATACCTTTACATAAGACTTCATTGAAAAGTTGTCCCCTACGTTGTAGAACTCCTAGTAGGAAGAAGTTTGCAAGAGGGAGTTTGGACACCCTTGTCAAAACTACATATAATATGCTCACTGTTCTTATTTTTGCATGAGCATGGTGACCCCAGAATCTACAGGAAGAAAGATTGAAGGAATAAATGCACCTGGCTCTATTGGGGATCCTATCAAAACAACATCTGATTTCACATATATAAGTTTTCAACAAGATCCCTGGGCAGGGAAAAAAGGAAAAAAAATGTGGTTTGTAAATAAGAGATTCAGAAAAGATATAAAACTTGAAGACCAAGATTGAACAGACTAATTTTCCATTGAAAGTTCTTGCCACACATTCGAATACCATTTTTGACCAACCAAGGTGTACGTATTACACGGCCTGACAAGAAAAGTGGAGGTGCCCGGAAGACATCATTGGATGTCAGTGTAATTTTAGTTGCTTATCCATGAGTTGCTGGATACTGGTGCACATGTTAGAAAAACTGGGAAAAACTAGGAATGATGGCGACACAAGGTGGGAGGACAGCCCACAAACAGGACTTAAACCCAGCCGGAGTTAAGCAACAGTGGAGACCGAATGGTGGCCTCGACACTATTAGAGGAATCGTGGCTAGAATAAAGCAGAATGAACTTTTGACACTACGCTTTCAACGGATCTTGTACGAGCCAGAATCCAAATCGAGATCAAAGAGGAAAACCAATACCAGATCAAAGTCATTGTGAGTAGTCAGTAGTACGGTAGAGACAGTAACGATTGCTATCAGACGAAGTACATGATTGATTAAGGAGTTGAGGTGTGACAGTGTTTATGCCCATGGGACACTGTTGTCTGGTGTATTCACATGGAAAGATGGTGGTGCACTCACTAGGCGAGAGCACCATTGTGGCGACCCTGCCCTCTACAATCCATTAAGGTGCATTTGCTCCTGGCAGGCATTCAACTTCTGTACAGACTGATACCAGACGTCACCCCCCCCCCCCCCTTTTGCTCCCCTTCTGAAACCGGTGCATATGGGCAGAAATGCCCCAGTCGGTGCCTTTTAAAGTGAAACAAAGGTATGGACGAAGGTGCAGGCTGTGGGGAGGAAGTGTAGCTGGCAGTGTCCACGGGAACAGTGCTGGAGATGGGCATGGCAGGGGAACCACTGATCCACTGGGAGCCAGAGGGAAGGGCTGGGTCCACAACTAGGCATCAACGGTAGCTGTTAGGGGATCTGTCCGTTGTCACATTGGCACTCAAAGGTGGTGGGAGAGGGGGCTGCAGAGGGGATGCTTGTGTCGAATGTCGAAGTTGGTTGTGGTAATAGCACTCTATCCCCTTCTGCATTTGGACTGATGTAAATTGTCACCCTTGGGTGTACACTACCGTTGCTGGCGTCCAAGCCTCAGCACTTCTATAGGAGGGTACCCACACCGTCGTGCCAGAGGTAATGTCGGGAGGGATGTGAGCGAGGTTCTGAAGGTGACAGTGTCAGCAGATGAAGCATAGTCCAAGGCTAGTGACCATGGAGCAGCTCCGTGGGACCATGATTGTTAATCGATTGTGGCCTCAGGGGAGGCGAGGAGTAGGCCTGTGGGCAAAGGACTGAGGGGTGCTACCTGGTGCCAGACACGTGCTGCACAACTTTAGACTGTCTTTTTGATGTCACCATTGATTCCAGGCCATTACACATCGCGGTGTACCAGTGGTTTCATGCGAACATACCTCAAAATCCATGGTGGAGCTAAGTCAATACCCAACGATGCAGTTCCGCCGGAATAACAACTTGAAGTGCATCTGTCTTTTTATGACACCATCCACAACTGAGAGGTGGTGAAAAAGCTGTTTCCATGGGCAGTGCTCTGTCAGTGAGAGAGATAATGGCACCAGCCTTGGATTACATAAAGAAGGACATGTCACATGGTGGGGTCCCAGCTTGTTGCAGTGGCAACACGTGGCTGTGAGGGGAAAACCATCCAACGTATGTTGATGTTCAGCATTGATGTGGAAGATCTTGATAGGATTCTAAGATTGGGTAAAGATGGCAACTTGTGTCAAATGTACAAAAATGTAAAATTGTGCATCTAACAAACCTCAGAAATGTAATGTACTATGACTATAACAATAGTAAGACAATACCTAGGCATAACAATTTGTAGGGATAGAATGAATACATAAGCTCATATGTAGATAAGGTAGGTGAAAGACTTAATTTCATTGGCAGGACAGTGACCATTGCTGAAAAATGTGGAATGGCAAATACTTAAAGATAGGCACCAACTATCCCATGGAAATCTACTTACAAAATTTCAAGAATCAGTATTAACCAAGGAATGTAGAAATACCCTACGGCCCCAAATATATCTCAGTCATAGGTATCATGATGCAGTCATTCTCTCCACACTCCATAAGTGAACTGAATGAGAAGGAGGCCCAAAACAGTTACATGGGAAGAACTCTCAGCCATTCATTTCACAGTGATTTGTGGGATGTCAATGTAGATGTACACATGAATATAAGTTACAGCTCAATTACAGATGTGAGGACTTTCAGTATCTAATGTTCAAGCAGTTTCTAACTTCCCCAAACAGTTTTTGATCATTTCTTAATAGAAAGAAATGATATTACTAGCCCAAGTGACAGAACAAAACTACTAGTTAAGGAGAGTAAAAATTGGAAAATCAACCAGACTAGACGACAAATGCAACAAGCGAAGAATTTTGGTTACTGACAGCAGTTTGGCAGCAGTTATTATATCTGCAGCTCTTCCAGAGCCGCCTAAGCAAGTGCTAAATATCAGAGACTCAACGAAAGAGCAGAATTATAGAATGAGATTTTCACTCTGCAGCGGAGTGTGCACTGATATGAAACTTCCTGGCAGATTAAAACTGTGTGCCGGACCGAGGCTCAAACTCGGGACCTTTGCCTTTCGTGGCTAAGTGCTCTACCGACTGAGCTACCCAAGCATGACTCACGCCCTGTCCTCACAGCTTTACTTCTGCCAGTACCTCGCCTCCTACCTTCCAAACTTCACAGAAGCTCTCTTGCGAACCTTGCAGAACTAGCACTCCTGAAAGAAAGAATATTGCGGAGAAATGGCTTAGCCACAGCCTGGGGGATGTTTCCAGAATGAGATTTTCACTCTGCAGCGGAATGTGCACTGATATGAAACTTCCTGGCAGATTAAAACTGTGTGCCGGACCGAGACTCGAACTCGGGACCTTTGCCTTTCGCGGGAAAGTGCTCTACTGACTGAGTTACCCAAGCACGACTCACGCCCCATCCTCACAGATTTACTTCTGCCAGTACCTTGCCTCCTACCTTCCCAACTTTACAGAAGCTCTCCTGCGAACCTTGCAGAACTAGCACTCATAATAGTTTGAAACTATTCACATCTGTCAGTACCTACCTTCTTTGGAGTTGGAATTATTACACTATTCTTAAAGTTTCAGTATATTTTTGCCTGCCTAGTGTATCCTTGTATTCTGCACACCATGTGGAATACTTCTGTCGCAGCTGGTTCTTCTGAGGATCACACTAACTCTGAGGGAATGTCATCTACTACAGGAGCCCTGTTTCGACTTAGTTCTACCAGTACTCCATAAAATTTTCTCTTCGCAGTATCACATCTCCCAACTCCTCTTCATGTACTTTATCTTTCCTTTCCATAATACTATTTTCAAGTTCATTTCCATTGTATATCCTTTCTATATACTCCTTCCATGTTTCAGCATTCCCTTCTTTGCTTTGTACTGATTGTCATCCTCAGCCCACAGGCATCACTGGATGGCGATATGGAGTGGCATGTGGTCAGCACGCTGCTCTTCCAGCCATGTGTCAGTTTATGAGACTGGAGCTGCTACTCATCAATCAAGTAGCACCTCAGTTTGCCTCACAAGGGCTGAGTGTACCCCACTTACCAACAGCACTTAGACTGGATGGCCACCCGTCTAAGTGCTAATCCAGCCTGACAGCACTTAACTTCGGTGATCTGATGGGAACCAGTGTTACCACTTTGGCAAGGCTGCTGGCACCTTCTCTTTTCTGTCAGTCTCATATCCCTTTCATCTGCTTCATTTGCTGTTTTTTTTTATATATTTCCTTAAATCATCAATAAATTCAATATCTCCTGTGATATCCAAGGATTACTACTAGGCTTTGTCTGTATTGATATTTGATCCTCTACTGCCTTCACTATTTCTTCTTTCAAAGCTACCCAGCCATGTTATTTTGTGTTATTACTTCTTTTTCAACTTATCATTGCCTAACACTCCTTTTGAAACTCTCATCAACCCATGGTTCATTAATCTTATCTAAGTCCCATCTAATTAATTTGCTACCTTTCTGCAATTTCTTCAGCTGTAATCTGCAGAATCTGCAGTTCATAATCAATAAATTATTGTCATTGTCAAATCTGTCCTTGGAAATGTTTTGCAGTTAAAAATCTCTGAAACCTCTTGTCTTTTATTATGTAATCTATTTGAAGTCTTTCTTTGTCTTCAAGTCTTTCTCAAGTATACAACCTTTATTCATGCTTTGTAAACTAAGTATTAGTGATAGTTAAATTATGCTCTGCACAAAAATCTACCAGGAGGCCTCCTCTTTAATTCTGTCCCCCAATCCATTTTTCCTGTACTCTCCTTCTTTCCTTTTTTTATTCTCAAATTCCAGTCTCCCATCACAAGTAAATTTTCATTTCTTTTAACTATAATTCCTATTATCTCATAATAAATTCTTTTAATCTCTGCATCATCTGTGGAGCTAGTTGGTGTATAAACTTGTACTTGGTGCGTCTGGTGAGTGGTACTTAAGATAGGTAAATAAATGAGTGAAAGCAATGTGAAGTAGAAATTAGAAAATAAATGAAAATCTTAGTTTAGTTTAGAGGAGTTACACACTGACAAACAGCGGGCAGAGCAGAAGAGGCAATGACCGTGAAGTCAGCACATTTAGGAGAAGCCATCACCCTCCCCACATAAGCGGACGCTGTCGATTCAGCTGTCAGGGCAATTCCCAACTGGCTCACGTGTTTCTCAATTGTCACATGTGATCAAAAACCCTCGTCTACATTCCAAGAGCCAATGACCGACGTTTAGAAGATTCTTCGAGAAGCTTTTCAACGTGACAGAAGCGGCAATGACCATGAAGTCGTTCACGTCAAGTGAACTGAAGTAAATAAATAAGCGAGATGCAGTGGGCCCAACAGAATAGTTTTTCAGTTCAATTCCAGTACAGTTCAGTCGGTGCTGAAGACCGTCATGCAGGAAGAGACTACATCGTACACAGAAGCACCAAGTCCACCGCTGTAATGGAATAGCAAGCAGCAGCCTCGCCGCCAGAAGACAGAAGTTAGAAGGTATTTGAAGACTAATTTTTACATACCCGGGTGACTCATGAGGACGGGATGGAGACGGCCTCACATCAGCAGTCACCTGCGAGCTGGGATGAAGATCTGACAGCCGAAGACCAGCAAGCTGGAGTCCATTGTTCGAGTCCGGGACACTGGCCTTCCCCCCACCGCACCGCTCCACTGGCTGATGCACAACACTGTCACATGTGGCCGCATAGAGAAGAGAAACACTGGGATGCCACATCCAAGGTATCACCATCTGATTCACGACTTCGTTCTCAATAATTAAATGGGCCACCGCACGGTGCGCATCTCCAGTCTGCTGGGTGAGATGGTGACAAGAGATACACACCACCAGGCATAACCAGACGCCGCCGCTGCCGCAGCAGAAGGCTTCGCAAATGACACAGCTGCCGCTCTTGCAGCCAGAACAATCCAGTAAGGAAACCATTGTACAAATCTTCAATAAAAGTTATCTTATGTAACAATGCTGTTTCATTCTACCTCATACCCGAGCCAAGGAAGAACCCACCCTGCCCACATGTGGTTAAGAGAGAAAAAGTAATTTATTTAGTGTTTCTCACCCTGACATAATGCTTTAGAATCAAATGCCCTTTGCAGTAATGCTCATCCTGACAATTGACTAGCACCAAAAGAAAAAACACAGTTACATTTGGTGTCAGAGAAAAAACCCTTGGCTCAATATGAGGTGTGAATGACAGTCACTAAAGATTCACAGTTAGTATTGTCTAATGTGTGAAAGGATAGAGGTTTGCATAGCAGTCGTAATATTTTCTTTATTTAGAAGTGTATTTTCTCTCATAATTTTAAGAGTTTGTCGAAAATATTTAAACTTTTTAATTCATTGTAGTAAGATTGTGTAACTAATAGTGTGTAAAATGATGACACGAAATCGAACAAAGTCAGAGTCAGCACCACAAGCGGTTTCTACTGAGGAAGCTATTTAGGGCTTTGTTAATCAAATAGCACAGCTTAAAATGATAATAATACATTATTTAAACAGTTGTGTGAGGTTAGGCAAACCAGTTCAATCGCTCCCACCCTAGATTCCTCAGCAGCAGCCTTGGTAACTCCTTTTTCAGGTGAACCTGGCGAGGACATAATAGCCTTTTTTGATGATTTAGTAGCAGCTGCAAAGTTAGGATCATGGTCAGATGAACAGCTCTTACAAATGACAAAGTTAAGATTGATAGGAGAGGCTAAAGTACAAGTATTATACCTTGAAGAACTACGGAATGCTCCAACATTTGAGGAATTGAAGAAAGGATTACTTAAACGTTTTCAAAAACAGAACAGCTGTAGATTTTATAGGGAAAAATTAAACACTATCACTCAGAGGCAAAATGCGTCGTTAGAAATCTTTGTAGATAGGATCAGAAAAGTTAATATTAACACCTATCAGTTAACAACTAGTGATGAAGCAAATAGTTATTTTACAAGAGGCAGAAGATAGAGCTCTGGATACATTTTTACATGGGTTGCCTCCTGAAACGTCCCGTCGTGTCAGGGCGGAGTTTCCTAAAAATTTAGCAGAAGCTGTATCTGTGGCGACGGCTTTCGAAGAAATAGACATTGCCACCAGATACAAGGGGAAGTGAAATGTACTTTCAGCAGGAGTACAATGTTTTAGGTGTGATCAACAGGGACATATAGCAAAAAACTGCGTACAACCTCAATGCACTAATTGTCAAAGAATAGCTCACACATTCAAGGAATGCAGGTCTAAGAAAGTTTTTGGAAATAGAAATAAGTTAAACTCAAACGGGAATGTCGGAGCCACCGCGAGGCGTTCCCAATAAAATTTCATGCCATTATGGTGAATGTGAAGGCGGAATGCTGGTTATCTGCTACCATACAGGATAAAGAGGCAAGGATACTGGTGGATACAGGCGCAAACGTATCAATAGTGAATAATGAATGCATCGGAGAAAAGGAATATGACCCTCCAAGGTATAGATTGAGTGGGGTACAGTGAAGTCATTAGGATGTACATCATTGATTTTCTATATTCACGGTGTACAATTTGAAGAAGATGTAGAAGTGGTAACAAAGGTAACTGATGGGTACGACGCGATCCTAGGGCTGGATTTCCTGAATAAACATCACGCTAAAATCTACCTCAGACAGCAAACTGTAGAACTTAGCGGAATAGTGTTTCTGTTGTATCCTAGCCAGTAATGCCAACCGAGCCCGCTGCCAAAAGGTTGGCAGCATCAAAGTACGGACGCCGTCCGCATAAGCAGCGCCAGCGATACAGGAAATCGCCGCAAGTCTGCGCGCGCCACCGCTGGCTTCTGGTTTCTTAAGCGCTGGAGTCGCGAGCGCTAGGACAGTTCTGTATTCGCCGCTCAGTTGTATACTCGCCACCGAATTGTGTACTTGCTAGTCAGTTGTGTGTTCATCGCAGCAGAGTTGTTGTTTGTCGTCAGCCGACGCTGACCTAGCCGCTCCGACTCGAACTAGACAGATTTCTGTAGACACCGAGTTCACTACTGTGTTACTGTATCTTCCTTAATAAAAGATAAGTACCGACTTTTATTTAATATGAGTGTTTGGGCTTTCATCTTTCTGTTCACTGTTCCAGCGGACCGGTCGGCCCGCTATTAAAAGTGTGGCGGTGACTTCGTAAGCCATTGCTACAGCCAAGTGTTTGTCGCTACGAACACCGCCACAAAAGTTTCAGCTAGGTGACACTGCTGCAAAGGGCCCGCTGCTGCAAGATTTCCCCAACCAGAAGGTGAAATCAACTACACTGCGTGCAACATCCTTGAAGGTAGATTCGCGGGATAAGATACCATTTGGCTCAGGAAAACTTTTATGGATGACCATTGACCCCGAGGTACCTACAGATACAGTGTGTCTAATAGAGCCATTAGAGGCAAATGAGGAATTAGATGTATCACATTGTTTTGTACGTAGAAGTGTTGTACGGGTTCAAGATGTTGAGGGAGAAGGAAAATTACCAGTACATCTTGACAATTTCGGAGTGGAGGACAAAGAGTTGCATAAGGGAATATTAGTAGCTACAGTCAGTACTTTTGAAGAAGAAGATTTCATTTGTTCAGATATTACTGATGGTTAGAAACCAGACGCCTATAAAACCGCATTATGCCAGAAGATTGAAAGGAAATGATAGAGACACGGTAGAAGCAGTTTTGGTTGAGTTCCAAGATTTATTTAATGCAGAAGGTCCACTGCCAGCAACAGATATCACACAGCATAGGATTACAACAGGAAATAGCCCCCCCACCCCCCCCCCCCCCAAGCTTATAGGAAGCCTTATTGAGTTCCACATCACTTACAGCCAGTACTGGATGAATTTTTAGAACAGCATCTAAAAGATGGAATTATAGAATATTCTGATTTGCTTTATAATTCAAATATTGTAATTATTCCAAAGAAGCCTCCCGACAGTATGAAACGATATAGATTTTTGTTGTGACTACAGACACCTTAACAAACAATCTATCTCAGATGTTTATCCTCTTCCAAACATTACAGATATCATTGACAGTTTGGGTAACAGTAAATACTTTTCAACAATCCATTTACGTAGTGAATATCGTCAATTGGAAGTTGCAACTGAGGATAGGCATAAAACAGCATTTTCTACCCCTGGAGGCCACTGGCAATTTAAAAGAATGCCTTTCGGTTTGAAAAACGCACCAGCAACTTTTCAAAGACTACTTGATGGAGTACTGCGAGGACTAAAATTTCAGCAATGCTGTGTATAATCTAGACGATATTATTTTATTCTACAAAGACATTAATGAACGTGCTGTGGGTCTGCGTAATGTTTTTCAGAGACTTAGAAAAGCTAAATTAACATTAAATATGGAAAAATGTAGTTTTGCATTGACAGAGGTTACATACCTAGGGCATGTCATTAGTGAAAAAGGAATTAAAACAGATCCTCGATTGAAGTCGGCAGTTAAGGACTTCCCAACACCACAACACGTTAAGGGAGTACAAAGTTTCATTGGTCTCGCATCGTATTACCGAAAATATGTTCAAAATTTTGCTGAAATTGCCCGACTCTTAACCCAATTATTGAAAAAGGGTGCAAAATTTCATTGGTCTGAAGATTGTGAATCAGCATTTCAGTATTAGCCTACCCAGATTGTAATAAAGAATTTATTTTATCCTGTGACACAAGTGGTCATTCAATAGGAGTTATTTTGAGTCAGAATATTAATGGCGCAGATCACCCCATAGCCTACACTTCGAGACAACTAACAACGGCAGAAAGAAATTATTCCACAACAGAGAAAGAATTGTTAAGTGTTATTTATGGCATCAAATACTTTAAATGCTACTTGTATGGTAGGAAATTCAAGGTTATTACAGACCACGCAGCTTTAAAATAGTTGCTTGGGTTAAAGGATCCATCTAGTCGTCTCACCCGTTGGGTCCTATGTCTTTCCGAAATGGATTTCGAAGTTATCCATAAACCAGGCAAAAAACACACGAATGCAGATTGTCTAAGTCAGAAAATAGCACTTTTGGAAGCAACAGGCCGAGATACTGAGGACTGGAGAAAGGCACAAGATGAGGATACAGAATGCAAAAAATATGCAACTCAAAAACAATTTTGCTTTGAAGATGGTGTATTGTGCGGTAAAACAAAACCTGGACTGCGAATTGTTGTTCCCCAACACCTTGGACAAGAAATAATGGCAGAGGCCCACTATCATATCCTTGCAGGACAGGGTGGACAGCGGACAACCGAAAGACCCGTAGCAGAGCGATTTTGGTGGCAAACCAGAAAGCAGGATGTTGCGCAGTATGTTCGTCATTGCATTTTGTGCGCACAATGAGCTGAACTTTCTCGTTTAAAAATACCCTTACAGAGACTCCCTGAGGCTTCATGTCCATTTCAGATCTGTGGAGTAGATATCTACGGACCATTTCATAAAACACCTGCTGTTAATAAATATGTTCTTATGATTATAGATCACTTTTCACGCTATCTAGCTATGCAGAGTCTCCCAGATCAGCAAGCAAATACAGTTGCCCAAGCTTTAGTTAACAACTGGGTACTTAAATTTGGCGTACCTGAAGCTGTTATCGCAGATCAGGGATCCAATTTTATGTCTGAATTAATGAAACAGCTATGCCACTTAGTAAAAATAAGTAAATTACGCACAACTCTGTTACACCCTCGGTGCAACGGATGCACAGAAAGAGTTCATCAGACAATTGGCAAGATGCTTAGTTATTATATTGACGAACAACATTCTAATTGGGATACGTATTTACCAATAATCGTGTCAGTATACAAAACAAAAACGCATGAAGCAACTGGCATGTCACCTTATGAAGTGGTCAATGAGAGAAAAATGCCATCCCCTTTTGATGTCATCAGGCAGAAAAATGGAAAAGTCGGAGAAACAGTAAAATATTTCTGTCAAATGATGAAAGATGTATTGAAAAAAGTAGAAAAATCTAACACAACGGCTTTGGAACGACAGGAAAGATTATGTAATGCCCAAGCTAAATATCCAAATTACAAAATCGGCCAGTGGGTGATGCTGTCAACCCCAAACATTGCGAAAGGAAAAACGAAGAAATTAGTAACTAACTACAGAGGCCCTTATCAAATTACTGAGATCACGTCACCAGTCAGCGTTAAACTGCAACTGCCCACCCGAACTACTATTGTCCATGCAAGTCACTTAAAACCTTTTAAGGTCGCTCCAGATGTAATTCCTTCAACAATAGTGTCTGCTTTTCCGAAGGGTGGAGGAAGTGCCTGAAAAGGAAAAAGAGTGGCCACGCCAGCACAACATACAGGCATGGCGCCATACAATCTTCAACCAAGGGTGCGAATGTCCTAGTTGAATCATAATAGACTGTGGATAGTATACAAATGTAAAGAATTAATAAATGGTAATGGTTTATTTTTTAAGAAAAAAAAAAGTTGAACGTAGAAACATGTAGATCTTGTAGTTAACAATGTATCCCTTCTTTTCTTTGTTTTTGTTTTTACTAGGTTGGTAGGTCCATAACTTCTAATTGATTGGGCAGAAAACGCCATGCAAACATTTCCTACACAAAACCTATCCTACCTCAACGACTCCCTTGACAGTTCCCTTCTGAAGTCATTAGATATGTTCATAAACTGACAGCAAGGCAAAATTGATGCCAATGTTATGATGCAACATGTCTTAAAGTTAAAAAGTGAACACAAAACTAAAATTATAATGCTAGGAATGGGTATATCTGGAACCTTTGTGTAGGTGTTTCTGCTTTGTACAGTTTGTTTAATTTAAGACAAAAAATAAGCCAAATAATAATACACCACTTCATCAAATCCCTGTTAATTGGATACCACATTGGTGTACTTCACTGGTTACTTTTGAGCATTAGTGTATTAATTTTGTTTATTGTACATCAGTCTTTATTAAACAGTCTCATATTAAAATAAACAATACCGTAGAATAGATATTCTTCCATTAATATAGGGTAGATTAGACAGGTGTTGCTATATAATTTTCTAAGTGAAATATCTATTTTGGTTTATTCATTGTGATCAAGATTTGTTACACTTATTATAACGATTTATGTGTGAACTATGTGATTCATGAGCATACAGTGCTTTAGTAAAGCTATTTCAACATACTTAATGTGAAGCGTGTGTAATTGTCTAAGTCGAGAGTTTTCATTGCTTGTGTTAGTGCTTTTGCCGTGTGAAGAGTGGAGGACTGTTGAGTGGTAAATTCGAGGGCGAATTTCGCCGAAGAGTGGAGAAATGTTGAGTGGTACTTAAGATAGGTAAATAAATGAGTGAAATCAATGTGAAGTGAAGTAAAAATTAGAAAATAAATGAAAATCTTAGTTTAGTTTAGAAGAGTTACACACTGACAAACAGTGGGCAGAGCAGAAGAGGCAATGACCGTGAAGTCAGCACATTCAGGAGAAGCCATTGCCCTCCCCACATAAGCGGACGCTGTCGATTCAGCCGTCAGGGCAATTCCCAACCGGCTCACGTGTTTCTCAATTGTCACATGTGATCAAAAACCCTTGCCTACATTCCAAGAGCCAATGACCGACGTTAAGAAGATTCTTCGAGAAGCTTTCCAACGTGACGGAAGCGGCAATGACCGTGAAGTCGTTCACATCCAGTGAACTGAAGTAAATAAATAAGCGAGATGCAGTGGGCCCAACAAAATAGTTTTTCAGTTCAATTCCAGTACAGTTCAGTCGGTGCAGAAGACCGTCATGCAGGAAGAGACTACATCGTACAAAGAAGCACCAAGTCCGCTGCTGTGATGGAATAGCAAGCAGCAGCCTCGCTGCCAGAAGACAGAAGTTAGAAGATATTTGAAGACTGATTTTTACGTACCTGGATGACTCATGAGGATGGGATGGAGACAGCCTCACATCAGCAGTCACCTGTGAGCTGGGATGAAGATCTAACAACCGAAGACTGGCAAGCTGGAGTCCATTGTTCGAGTCCGGGACACTGGCCTTCCCCCACCATGCTGCTCCACTGGCCGACGCACAACACTGTCACACGCAGCCTCATAGAGAAGAGAAACACTGGGATGCCACATCCAAGGTATCACCATCCGATTCACGACTTCGTTCTCAATAATTAAATGGGCCACTGCACGGTGCGCGGCTGCAGTCAACTGGGTGAGATTGTGACACGAGATACACACTGCCAGGCATAATCAGACGCTGCCGCTGCCGCAGCAGAAGGCTTCGCAAATGACATAGCTGTCGCTCTTGCAGCCAGAACAATCCAGTAAGGAAACCATTGTACAAATCTTCAATAAAAGTTATCTTATGTAACAATGCTGTTTCATTCTACCTCATACCCGAGCCAAGGAAGAACCCACCCTGCCCACATGTGGTTAAGAGAGAAAAAGTAATTTATTTAGTGTTTCTCACCCTGACATAATGCTTTAGAATCAAATGCCCTTTGCAGTAATGCTCATCCTGACAATTGACTAGCATCAAAAGAGGCTACCCAGTTACACGTCTCTGGCACAGAGTGCCCCTGTCTTTTGCACTTTTCTTCTTTGGACTAGTTTATTCTTGTGTGAACTTTCGGTGCTTAAGATGTGTAACAGCCATGCTTAAGATGTATAACAGCCATAACTGTTATATGTATGAATGATCGATAAATGTGTATTTTATATTGAAGTGTGTTATCTCTCAACTAATCTTCCGTGATAACCACAGTGGTGATCCCGACACCATCGATGTCTCATCCAGTGTTGTTTTTACTTGTTTTCATCACTCACTCACATTGCGTGCCAGGCTGCATCGTTTACACCACATGTCAGAAGAACAACAGCCACAACATGGACAGTGACTGCCACCTAAGCACAACATGGAGGACCTTCCAGTTAACACTATGACTGCAGCACCAGCAAGTTCAGCTGTCCGTGCATGTCATGCCTGCCCTTGCGGCTCCCTAATCTCTGTCCCTGCACTGGCAGTCACTTCCGCGGACTACTGTGTGTGCCTGAGCTCTCCACTTGGCCGTCTTCGCCCTGGCCTGAGTGTTTCTGGAACCACGGCGGCCATGACAGTCTTGCAGTTAATGTGATCACCGGAATTACAAATAAATGCAGGATACCTGGATACTTATTCCATAGCTTTGAATCTGGAGATGAATTGCTCGACGGTCCTAATGTACACGGAAACTGCTTATGCTGCTAACATATAACTCCTCATCAAAGGCTTTCTTTCATTTGCAATTAGTTCTTTAGAAACTTCATAAGGATCCAGTATACATCTGTGTTTCATTTGGCATACTGATACTTAATTATCAGATTTTTGTACGAAACTTATGATGTAAACGCTGTAGAGTCCGCAACGACCAAACATTGACATTCTGTACTAGCACAATAATTCGCCCACAAACAACCTTCAAGGGAAGTGTCTGGATGCTGAGACACACTTTTGAAGCTAATCACTATATTTTGAGACCATTAACCCAATAAATTATCCCCAAGGAAACTACAAAATCAAAAATTCAATTCTGAATTATTTTATATGCGATGCAATTGTTATTGTACAGTAGAAATAAACAATGATTTATAACTTTTGTTTAAGAATTAGATAAGGAAATACTCATGTTTCTAAACTACCTAATTAAATGTCACCTTTAATTTCTAATGACCTTTTGTGCTTCAGTAACAGGCGAGTGTGTGCAACTGACCAAAGTGTGCCGAGACGCCCTTTCCAAGTGTAGGCCTAGAATTTTTTCACAAATCCAGTGTCCTGGATAAATAGGACAGCAATCTGTTACTGAATGTTGCCAGAAAATTGTAGCCTGGATTGCGATAAAAGTTATTTATTTAATCAGCGTCTAGTTTCTGGTGAAGCCCATTTTCAAACAACCATGTCAACAAGGAATGTGACAAACACATTATAGCTTTTAATAAAACCATAGAATATCGATAGCTATCCATCTTCTATGGTTTTATTAACAGCTATAATGTGGTTGTCACAGTCTTTGTTTTACTTGGTGGTTTGAAAATGGGATTCGCTCGAAACTAGTTGCCGCTTAAATAAGTATCTTTTGCCACAACCCAGGCTGCAATTTTGTCGTAATAATAATGCTAGAATTTTTTGTTTAATTAATGATATTTGCACAAAGTTTAAGGTTTAGCTTCTACCAAGAAGTTATGGAAGATTCCATAAATTTGTACTAAGTTTTTATTTTTGCTCTTTCCGTTGAACATTTGAAGCATCCAGTCTGTGTTTGTCAGCACAGACTGAATGTTTCACATGTTCGCACATAAGGTGTTTGTCAGCAAAGTATTTCATCTGGAGAGGCTCTTCAAGCTCAGATAATTCGCCGATATTTTTTTTTTTTGCACTGTTATATTTCCCATCCTTCTTTTTCATTTGAAGCATCCAGTCTGTGTTTGTCAGCACAGACTGAATGTTTCACATGTTCGCACATAAGGTGTTTGTCAGCAAAGTATTTCATCTGGAGAGGCTCTTCAAGCTCAGATAATTCGCCGATATTTTTTTTTTTTGCACTGTTATATTTCCCATCCTTCTTTTTCATTTGGCCTTTGGACCAGCAACTGAAAAGTTAAAAATATTTTTTTTTAATTTTTGTAATTATTTAAATTTTTTTAAATTTTTATGTAATTTTTTCAGAAGTAAGGGCTTCATTTCATCTTCCAGCTGTAGCCACTTGGCTGAAAGTTCTTCTTTGTGTGGTATGTTTCAAAACATGGGTCAACACAAAAAGGTACATTGCATGTTTTGCATTCATATTTTGTTTCTCAAAGCACATTCTGTTTCGAGCAGACTGCGCTTCTACGCCATAGTCCGCGTTTTTTGGACTGGTCACTTGGAATGACATGTGGAAAGTGCCTCCCAGTAAAGCGGAGAGGATTCTCATCATCAGAGTGTGTTCCTTTCCTCTCTCTTCTCTGTTCTGTAGCAAATTTTTCCACAAGTTCTCTTACCAAACATAATGAAAATTTGCTAGTGGTATTTTACTCCCTGTCACTGATCTATGAAGAGTGTGAGCATTCAAAACACAAAGGTCCACAACATAAAAAAAAAAAACCCTTATTGTACCATTTAACAGATTTACGCACAGATGCAACACAGCTTCATAGCATATTGGAGTGGTCTACTGCTCTCATATTTGCATTGTAATCAACAACACATTGCGGCTTCATTACTTTTTCGCCAGTCGTCCTATTTGTCTTTCCTATGTCACGCATTTCTGTAGTGTTGCAGGTAGTCAGCATGAACACTTCTCTCTTGTCGCACCACTTGATGGCAAACATTGTGTCTGTTGACATAAACTCAACTTCTCCTCGTTTCAGTTTCTTTTGTAGCTTTGGAAAGTTGCACCTGTTCATATGTACAGTACTGCATGCTGCTGTTCTCTGGTTGTGAAGCCAGAGGAACAAGGATGGACTTGTATACCAATTGTCAACATGCAGAGTATGTCCACGTTCAAGGTACGGCTTCATTAGTGTTGCCACAATATCACCAGATTTCCCCAAATTATGGACTTCAATTTCTGTTGTGCCTGTGTATGCAATGAAATCCAAGCCATATCCAGTTTTAAAGTCGCACAACACGAATGTTTTGATTCCAAATCTACTTCATTTCGAAGGAATGTATTGTTTAAAAGATAAGTGACCTTTGAACAATAACAGGGTTTCATCGACACAAAGTTTTCTGTATGGATTAAATACACTGCGGAATCCCACATGAACTCTTGCAATTATTTTCCTAATTTTAAGCAAACTGTCATCTCCACGATTGGCTGAGTTGTCACTAAAATGCAACATTCTCAAAAGTAACATAAAATGGTCACGGGATATAACGTTGCCAAAAATTGGAGTACTCATAAGTACATCTCTGGACCAATATTCCTTTATTCTCAACTTTTTAACATGAGACATGAGAATCCAAATACCAATGAAGCTATAGATTTCCTCAAAACCTGTATCTTTCCAGGTGAATACTCGAAGTGAACCGATTCTGACGTATTTGCCATGGTGAAACTGAAAAACCGGTTCGTTTCAAGCGCTATAAATTTCAACAGATCTTCTGATAGAAATAGCATGAAAACGGAAAGAATGCTTGAATCAGGCGCTAGTTGGTATTTATGTCCTGAAGATGAGTGCTGCACTGAAATCACGTTTTTGCCAATCACATTTCCTAGGACCATTCTCTCTTGGATGCGGGAGCGTGGAGTGCAATATTGCAGCTGACCTAATTGTGTCTCCCTTTAGGTGGGTGAATGGCGCACTAATATGCAATATGGATTGGGCAGCCCCAATGATCGCTTGTGTTGTCTGTGGAAATTTGAGAAGCTTCAATATGGGCATGTATTTGCACTGGTCAGTTATTTCCTTCCATGAAAATTATGTGGTTGACTGACACATTTACCATCTTTATTTGGTTGAGAGAACATCGTTTGTGGTGTGTTCATCTAGACCAGGGGTCTCCAAACTTTTTAGTCCGCAGGCCACATTGACTCCTCCACGAAGTCATAAGGGCCAAGATCTACCTAGTGGGATTAAAGCACACTAGCTCTCCATGATAACCTTAATGTAAGACTAAAGGAAAGATGAAATCGCAAAAATCTAAGGTTGTGGGAATAGCTAGCACTGAAACGAAGTACAATTTTTATTTAATTACATAATTTTGATTGGTGGAAGTACCTGACCGAAATTCTGGCGTATTTTATTCTGGCGAATTTCACCGACAAAAAAGTAGGTCACTGCACATTCTTCACGAAAGCGTCCTGCATAGTTAACGAAATCTCAAAATCATTGTTAGCAACACTATTACTGCAAGACGTAACAGAGGTAGAGTATGTCAACGCATTGTTGTATGTCAACGCATTGTTATTTCAAGCGGCGCAACAATAAGTGTAATTATGTAGTCTTGTAGCGAGTAGCAGAGCCAGAGCATATATTTGATAGTTCTGTTGCGTGATTGTGTCTATGTTGCGAGTGTCTCACGAGTTTTTTAGTGTTTTATGCGCTGTACTAGTAGGTGAAACGACGAAGTGTGGGACAATTAAAAGTTTGAATTCGAAGAGACAAATACGTATAGCACGATTTGAGTATTTTTTCACTGCATTTTTTAGTGGAACTACAGTGTAATTGTGAGTATTTAATTCAGTAATTAAAGTACCTTAAAATAAATTCATTGCGTTTTGTTTAGGCAGACTACTCCCTAGTTTTATTTGTATTAAATAGCACAATTTTATTTTCAGGTTACAATCTTTTGTGAATTCCTGTACAAATATCGAAAAGAAACGAAAGGTTGACAGTGAATGTAAAATTTTTAAAGAGCAGGGGGGATGTCGATATTTCGTGGTGGAGTCAAGCAACAAACCAATGTGTATTATTTGCAATGAAGCAATATCAGTCTTCAAAGAATACAATATAAAACGTCATTATGAGACTAAGCACTCTCAAAATTACTCCAAGTTTACAGGATGCAAACGATTAGAAATGTATGAGTCTCTGAAACGCCAGTTAAAAACCCAGCAGTCACTGTTTAAGAAAGTAAATGCTGAACAACATGCAGTAACTCGTGCTAGTTTTCGTGTAGCTCATTTAGTAGCGAAACAGTGTAAGCCATTTACCGATTGTGAATTAATTAAGAACTGCATTATTGCAACAGCAGAAGAAATGTGTCCAGAAAAAGTTAATTTATCTAAAAACATAACTTTGTCGGCAAACACTGTGGCTCGAAGAATAGATGACATTACACAAAATATATCAGCATAACTGCGTGACAAAAATCAGGACTTAGACTGGTTCTCTTTGGCCGTGGATGAGTCAACAGATGTATCAGATACTGCTCAAGTACTACTTTTTATTCGAGGGATTGACAAAAATTATGAAGTGTATGAAGAGCTCCTTGATGTTCACAGTATTCACGGGATGACCACTGGTGAAGATATTTTTAAAGGAGTTGAAAGGGCAGTTCAGAAAAACAATCTTCAGTGGAAGAAATTAAAATGTATTACAACTGATGGTGTCAAAAACATGTGTGGGAAAAATAAAGGTGTTGTTGCTATCCATTCTAAGGCTGTAGAAAATGACGGTGGCTCAAAAGCATTAGTAGTGCACTGTATTATTCACCAACAGTCTTTGTGTGGAAAACATTTAGATATGTCAGACGTTTTAAAGCCAGTTATTTCAGTTGTTAATTATATCAGATCCCATGCACTCAGTCATCGCAAGTTCCGCGAGTTTCTTGAAGATACTGAGGAAAGCGACTTGCCATATTATACTACAGTGTGCTGTCTTAGCTGCGGTAAAGTTCTGACCCGTTTTTTTGAGCTCCGAACAGTAATTGAAATTTTTTTGAACGAAAGGAATCGCCCTCTGGCTGAGTTACGAAACGGTGAGTGGTTATGGAAGCTGGCATTTTATACAGACTTAACTAAACATATGAATGACCTTAATTTAAAATTGCAAGGTGAAAACCAGCTTCTGCCTGATTTATACCCGCATGTTAAGTCCTTTCGACAAAAGATTGCTTTGTTTCAATCTCAGTTGAACAAAGTATGCACGCATTTTAATACATGCCAAACATTCAGTCAGCAAACTGAGATTCCGTTTCCTGTAACTTTCACAATTGGAGCTTTGGGCGCTTTAAAAATTAATTTAAAAATTAATTTTGCATCACGTTTTTCAGATTTCGATGCAAATTCAAACGATATAAAGATATTTCAAAATCCCTTTGACGTCGATATAGAAGCGTTACCCGCAGTAACATTCAAAGTCAACATTACTGGAATTTTATAATTGTCTTCCATCCATACAGTTTCCAAATTTACATAAATTTGCCCGTGGCTTTTTTTTCCCGCTTTTGGCACTACTAAGTTCTGTGAAAAAACTTTCTCTAAAATGAAACATGCAAAAAGTATTTATAGATCAAAATTAAGTGATGAGCATTTGAAGTCGCTGATGATTATCTCTACCAGTAAACTTGATCCACAACTGGAGGTAATTATGAAAAGAAAGTTACAGCTACATAAAAGTCACTAATTATCACTAAGATGTTAAATTTCTTTACGTGAATCCTCTAACACTGTGAGTTTTCAAGATATAAATTAATTACAGTTATTTTTATACATCAGTTATTATTAAAATATCCAATATCATTATGTAGGCTACACCAGGTATTGTATTTTCTTTAAAATGCCTTTAAATAAAAATATTTTATACGATTTACTTGCTATGTGTATTTTGCAACGTAATCAAAAGGAAGTGAAACCTCACTTCTTCCATAATGATTGATTACTAAGGCTAGTCGCCGAAATTGAGTCCATTTGAAAGACTTGCATCAGACTCGTGAGTAGAATAAAATGCAAAGAATTTTTTTACTCGCCAAACTAGTCTGTTAACAGTTCTTTTTTTCACTGCTGCATGGAGAATGGTCTGTCTGTTTACTGTGGATATCCACAAGTTTAACCAAGACATTCCGCTTTGTAAAGATAGAGCTCCGACAATGTCGCGGTGTATTGGTCGTGATAGGCCTCGAAACTCAATTGTTGGCAGTATGGGTACCACCTCAAATATTTGGCGGGCCGGATACCGGGGATGTCCGGTCAGCTAACGCAGGCCGGTTTGCCGGCCCTCGTGGGCCGGTTTCGGCCCGCGGCCGTAGTTGGAGACCCCTGATCTAGACGGTGAAAGACAGGTGTAAGAGATGTTTGAGAGTTCTCAAGACATGAGAAACACCTTAGCTGACTTTTGAAAGTAGAAAGATGATTTGCAATCTGTTATATCATTGACATTGGTATTCGCTAAGAAAGTATGAGTAGAACTATCGGTTTCCTCTAACTTTTTTTTGTTTCCCCTGATGTGCTTCACAGACGAGATAAGTTTCTAGTTACACAGTGGTTTGCAGCACGTTTCACCTCGCTTAAGTTTCACGTCTCTAGAGAAATAATTTCCACTCTTTATCTTTGGTATTACACTGTACAAGCGATACTGCTATGTGCTCGATATCGAGACTTACGCGTAAATAGTACGATATACTGGCAAACCACATGAAAATACATATGTTCTTGGAATCCCAGAGCATGTACATGGGTGTAGAAAGCATGGCAGCGAGCAAGCAGATTGGGTCTGGAAACAGGAAAGTCTCTGTGCAGGGAGGGGGGAGGGGAGGGGGGAGGGGGACTAGCTGAGCCTTTGTTTAACACTTCAGAGGCTGCTGCCGTCTGTGGCAGCACTCTGATTGCACATCAGGGCAGCACGTGTGCAGGGGCCATCGACTCGTGAACATTGGCCGCAGTGGATGACCGATTGATCTCACGGTTAATATGTAGTGCTGTAAATATACACTACTGGCCATTAAAATTGTTACACTAAGAAGAAATGCAGATGATAATCAGGTATTCATTGGACAAATATATTATACCAGAACTAACATGTGATTATATTTTGACGTTGTTTGGGTGCATAAATCCTGAGAAATCAGTACCCAGAACAACCACGTCTGGCTGTAATAACGACCTTGATACGCCTGAGCATTGAGTCAAACAGAGCTTGGATGGCGTGTACAGGTACAGCTGCCCATGCAGCTTCAACACGATAACACAGTTCATCAAGAGTAGTGACTGGTGTATTGTGATGAGCCAGTTGTGCGGCAACCATTGACCAGACGTTTTCAATTGGTGAGAGATCTGGAGAATGTGCTGGCCAGGGCAGCAGTCGAACATTTTCTGTATCCAGAAAGGCCCGTACAGGACCTGCAACATGTGGTCATGCATTATCCTGCTGAAATGTAGGGTCTCACAGGGATCGAATGAAGGGTAGAGCCATGGGTCGTAACACATCCGAAATGTAATGTCCACTGTTCAAAGTGCCATCAATGCGAACAAGAGGTGACCGATCCGTGTAATGTGGCGATTACGAATACACGCTTCGATTGTGTGTTCACCATGATGTTGCCAAACACGGATGCGACCATCATGATGCTGTAAACAGAACCTGGATTCATCCGAAAAAATCACGTTTTGCCATTTGTGCACCCAGGTTCCTCGCTGAGTACACCATCGCCGGCACTCCCGTCTGTGATGCAGCGTCAAGGGTAACTGCAGCCATGGTCTCCAAGGTGATAGTCCATGCTGCTGCAAACGTCATCGAACTTTTCGTGCAGGTGGTTGTTGTTTTGCAAACGTCCGCATCTGTTGACTCAGAGATCGAGACGTGGCTGCACGATCCGTTACAGCCATGCGGATAAGATGCCTGTCATCTCGACTGCTAGTGATACGAGGCCATTGGGATCCACCATGTCGTTCCGTATTACCCTCCTGAACCCACCGATTCCATATTCTGCTAACAGTCATCCGATCTTGACCAACGCGAGCAGCAATGTCGCGATACGATAACCCGCAATTTCGATAGGCTACAATCTGACCTTTATCAAGGTCGGAAACGTGATGGTACGCATTTCTCCTCCTTACACGAGGCATCACAACAACGTTTCACCAGGCAACGCCGGTCAACTGCTGTTTGTGTATGAGAAATCAGTTGGAAACTTTCCTCATGTCAGCACATTGTAGGTGTCGCCACCAGCGCCAACCTTGTGTGAATACTCTGAAAAACTAATCATTTGAATATCACAGCTTCTTCTTCCTGTCGGTTAAATTTCGCGTCTGTAGCACATCATCTTCATGGTGTAGCAATTTTAATGGCCAGTAGTGTATGTACAGTACAAGTTCTGATTTTTTGGGATCTGTCTGTCTTCTTGGTACACGTACGAGTTTCTGGTGGTTGATAGCTCTACGCAGGATGCAGAAGAGATGATTTTGTATGCTGCAGGATACGAATTGTGTTTACTACATGGATATGGTATGTAGTAGTATACCCTGGTTGGAGATCGGTTCTGCGCTGATAAGTTCAAGCTTTCCTTGACTGTAAAAGAGCAGTGTAATTGAGTAAGTGTCTTTGGCAGTAGTTTCCGTATTTCATGATCTGTAGACCACGTTTGAATGGTTTAAATGTCAATGCAGTATGACAGTCCGATCTGTACAAAACATTTTAGCCTCTGAAGGTCTTGTAATTTGTCTGTCAGCAGAAAATGGTGGACAGTGCTCACACACTAGCGGCAGCAGTTTGGCTGGTACATTCAGTAAGAGCCAATCAGAATGCTTCGTTCACAAGACACCCTTTGTGCAGGGCATAGGAGCCTTTGCAGACTGGTTCAAACAAGAGGGGGGATGTATTCTTTGTTCAAGTGTTCAGAGACACGTCCAAGCAGATCACCCACCTCTGATGGGATGCTCTCCCTTATTCACCATTGTGGCTTTGGAACATTTCCAGATCAGCAGCTGTAGAACACTAAAAATTCCAGCCATTTTTCTCGTGTGCTGGACAGTGCTTCGAATTCTGTTTGTGTAATTGTTCTGATTTTCCCATCTATGCTTAGACCCCAGTTTGTGCTTCGAGAAATGAGAAAAATAACGTCCCTGACTCCAGCAACAGCAAATATAAAATTAAGCCCACTCACCGTTTCAGAAAAGTGATGAACGCCAGAAGAGCTGTAGGATTCAGAACATTTTCTCTCTCTTTGGTAGTGCTTTCAAGCAAGCAGCTAAAACTCGAAAAGTGGTAAGCGTCCTGTTTTGAGTTACAGAGATATTTATTTTGTTTTCCAAATATCGCCGTTTTAGCGTGTAAAATCAGATATTGCAGGTGATATCGGTTCCGGTATCTGTTTCCCACAAAAGCATGTGAAGTGTCTCAGGGAGTTTTTCCATGTGTACGGCGATCTTTTTAGAGGCCATGTTCGAGTGTGGCGGTATACACCGCAAAATTGACGCAAACTACTGTGCCACAATCTTTTTTGAAAGTGCATTTAGAGACATAGTCAGCTGGTTTTAGTAATTCCTGAAGCAGCCTGTTCTCAAAGACAAGTGTCTTTCCCACAAAAGCGAGTGAAGTGTCTCTGAGATGATTTCACAAGTGTGCCACGATCTTTTTTAGAGTGAATGTTCAAGTGTGGTGGTATACACTACAAAATTAAAACAAATTACTGTGCAGCGATATTTTTGAATTTGTATCTAGAGACATGTTCAGTAGGACTTAGTAACACCTGAAATACCCGCGTTCAAGACAGAGTTATTTGTCACAAAGGCATATGAAGTGTCTTTGGAATGGATTCACAAGTGGGCGGAGATCTTTTTAGAAGCCATGTTGAAATGTGACAGCAGTGGTATTCCTCATAATAAAATGTGTAGTTGTGTAAATATTCTTGCATCATCTGCAAGGCTCTCGCTCTAAGCACTATGGAACTTAACATCTGAGGTCATCAGTCCTCTAGACTTAGATAAACCTAAACCTAACTAACCTAAGGACATGACACAACCATGCCCGAGACAGGATTCGAACCTGCGACCGCAGCAGCAGCATGGTTCCAGACTGAAGCGCCTAGAACCGCTCGGCCACAGTGGCCGGCTAAGGTTCTCTCTCTGTCTTTGTGCAGTGGTGCATTTAGTTATTGTGACATCTACAAGTTATGTATGTGACAATATTTTGCAACACCAGCTGTAATAACCTCTGAAGCAGTTCTTGTTCAATGACAAAAGGTATCTGTGCGCTGGGGGGTGGGAAAGAGGAAGGCTTGTGGTATTTCCAACGTGACAGAAAGTGTGCAGCTGCTCCTGCAGCTACTGTATGGCCATGAGGTAAGCCAGAACATGGCCTGTCTTCCAGCAGAGCACACGCACCGGAGTGAAAATCTTGGTTCTTGCACTTTGGAAGAGTGACTTAAGTTTTATCGAATTATCTACAGTTTCAGCACCCGCATTTATCAACATGAGTTACGAAGTATGACTTAGCCCCATCCTACAGCATCTTCATTATTTGATGAAGGGTATTTGTCTTCACCAAATATCATTGCTATTGATACAGTCCACAGATGCATGGTGGCAGCCATTGTATCTGTTAAACTCCTTCTTCTCCAGCTCAGACATCTCATCCATTGAACACAGCCAGCTGGGGTGGCCGAGCGGCTCTAGGCGCTACAGTCTGGAACTGTGCGACCGCTGCAGTCACAGGTTCCTATCCTGCCTCGGGAAGGATGTGTGTGATGTCCTTAGGTTAGTTAGGTTTAAGTAGTTCTAACTTCTAGACGACTGATGACCTCAGAAGTTAAGTCCCATAGTGCTCAGCCCCCTCCCCCCCCCCCATTGAACACAGTAAACAATTATGTTCGTCCTCCCAGTTAACCAGCTAGACACAGACTGAGTCCTTTTGCCGCCATTTCTTCTGCAGTCCAGCATCTTGGATTACATGAGTGGAGGGTAGCCTACAGGGCCTCTGGTGGTGGTGTTGTGACTAAGTCAGTTGTCTCTTGACTCTGGACCTAATGTGAACCCACTGGCCTGAGCTACTTTATATGACAACCCCAAATCGTTTAAATAAACAATGCATACAAATTAAGGACTTACATCCATCCTATCCATCATCCCAGCACAGATTGAGTGCTTTTCCCACAAATTTCCAAATGCAGAAGGGGAATGGTGGGGTGAGGGGAGGGGAGTGGGTTAGGTTAGTGGAGGTAGCCCAATTGACCTGTTTTCCTTCCAAAATTAGAACTTCCCATCATGACATCACCGCATAGTTGCCACTTCTGCGGCCGCCATCTTGAATAAAATTGGCAACAATGCAGCATGGAGTGGTGTCCCTATTGCCCTACTGATCTCAGCACCCCTCCTCAGATACAGCTTTACTTCCGCCAGTACCTCATTTCGTACCTACCGAATGTCACAGAAGCTCTCCTTCAGAGCTTGCAGACTAGTGCTCTTGGAAGAAAGGATACTGAGAAGTAACAGCTTAGCCACAACTTGTGGTATGTTAGAATGAGTTTTTCACACAGTTTTAATCTCTCAGAAATGTCATAGTAGCACATATTTAGCTGTAGGGTGAAAATCTCGTTCTGGAAACATATCCCTGGCTGCGACTAAGTTGTCTCTGCACTATCCTTTGTTCCCCGAGTTCAAGTCTTGCAAGTTTTGCAGGAGAACTTCTGTGAAGTTTAGAAGGTAGGAGATGAGGTACTGGTGGTAGTAAAGCTGCGAGAGGATCTTAGTTGTGCTTCAGCAGCCCATTCGGTAGATCACTTGCCCATGGAAAGCAAAAACCCTGAGTTCAAGTCTCGGTCCACCACACAGTTTCATCTGCCAGGTAGTTCCATCAGCCAGGAAATTATTGACCATGTTTTTTTTTTTTTAACTAATGTCTCTGGACTAGTATGATACTGCAAAATGAAACTTATTTGTCGATACATGAAATAAAATATTGTGATGAGGCACCAGAGATGTTATTAGGTGCATTACTTGTTCCCACTCATCTTTGTTGAAAAGTGGTGTAAGGTACACTGATGTGCAAGAAGAAAACTTTCATATGATGTACCACTGCCAAGTAACATAGCTTAGCGGAACTTGGACCATACATTGAAAGAACAGCTGCTGCATAGTACAGAAGGTAACTGAAAGAAATATGCAATGATGCAAACAGAAATGATATTTTTGTTCAAAGGCAATAATTACTCTGTAGTTCTGTAATTCGTGATGGTGCCCTGGACATTACAAAAGGAGGTACATAGTTCGTTAATAGGGTGTGTGATCACCATGAGTGGCAATGCATACTCTTCAATGTGCCCCCATGCTGCCTAGAAGATTGATACAGAGTTCTTGTGTGGGGTGTTCTATTCCTTCACCGGCACGGTTGACAATGACTAAATGGTCGTTGATGCATATGTAGATGCTTGGCAATGCATGCCTTAAGAGCTCAATTGGCTTTAAGTAGGGGAAATGGATAGACCAGTGCATATTCAGAATATTCTCTCGTTCCAAGAGCTTCCCCACCTGCAATGGTCAGTGTGTTTGCGTACTGTCGTTCATAAAAATAGTCAGTGCCTAAATCACCATTGGAAAGATAGGAGTATGGTTTCACAATAATGCTCACCAGTGAGTGTACTGTATTCAGAGATTTGAAGATCAGTACTCATATATCAACATTGTGCATCCAAACACCATAAGACCCAGACCATCAAAGTGATCGTGTTCAACAATTCTGGGTATAAATGGTTCAAATGGCTCTGAGCACTGTGGGACTTAACATCTTAGGTCATCAGTCCCCTAGAACTTAGAACTACTTAAACCTAACTAACGTAAGGACATCACACACATCCATGCTCGAGGCAGGATTCGAACCTGCGACCATAGAAGTCCCGCGGTTCTGGACTGCAGCGCCTAGAACCGCACGGACACCGCGGCTGGCAATTCTGGGTATACCCTCATATGTCGGGAGGTGGGAACACCTAATGCCCCTGGGAAAATTATTAAGGTTTGCATTCGGCCCTGATTTCATTTTTATGGGTGGCAATGAGCGATTGTTCTTGGAGCAAGAAGATATTTTGTAAATAGACTAGCCTGCTCGTTTCCTGACTTAAATCCCATCGAGCATGTGTGGTACGCATTGGGAAGACGTACTACAGCTTGTCCACATGCACCAACGATCAGCCAGCTATTGTTAACTGCACTGATGAGAGGAACGCCCAACTGCAAGAACACCTTACCAACCTTGTGGTCAGCATGGGTGCACGTTGCCCAGTGTGTATAGCTGTCAGTGGTGATCACACACCCGATTCATAACCATGTCCTGCCTTTTGTAACATCCAAGGGACCACCAAATGAGGTAGAATGCAAAATTTTCGGGACTGGTGCTGCCATCTGGAAAGTAGGAGTAGTAGATCTTTGCACTGCTAGAGCTGGCGAGAGCTGGATATCTGATGAGTCAGTGTGTGGTGTAGCATTCAGCTGGGAGCACGTGTTGCGTGTCCACAGTGATTTCCGCGATACTCTGTGTTTGGTGTGTGGCGATTTTACGATGGAGCCGCAAACAGAACATTAGGTGCGTATCAAATTCTGTGCGAATCTCGGGAAAGGTGCTATGCAGACCCTTGCAATGATTCAACAATTGTTTGGGGGACAGTGCATGAGCCCTGGCTCTCCAAGACCCTAAAAAACGAGACAAGTGAAGAGCGAAGTTAAGAGCATGATCATCGTTTTCTTTGATACCAAGGGAATTATGCACAAAGAATTCGTCCCACCCAACCAAACAGTGAATTCCGCGTACTACTGTGACGTTTTGCGACGGCTACGTGAAAACGTACGGCGACGACGGCCTGAACTTTGGCATCAAGGGAACTGGCTGCTGCATCACGACAACGCGCCCTGTCACACGTCCTTGCTGACCAAGACCTTTTTGGCAAAAAACAACATGGCGGTTGTACCCTAGCCACCGTACTTCGCGCCATTCCCAATACTGAAACTCAAGTTGAAGGCCGTTGGTTCGACACTCTAGAGAGGATTCAAGAAGCATCACTGGCGGTGACAAACACCCTCAAAGAACAGGACTTCCAGAAAACGTTTGACCAGTGGCAGAAGCGCTGGGACCGGTGTGTATGTGCGGATGGGAACTACTTCGAGGCTGATGGTGGCCATTAGTCCAAAGGTAAGGTTTTCAACAGATAGCAGCACCAGTCCCGAAAATTTTGGATAGCACCTCGTATATCGTGGTGGCTTGGGTGAAATGATTGTCTTTGAATCAAAGTGTCGTTTATGTATTCTCATTGCGCATTTATTTATGAGCCTGTTGAATAATCTCGAGTTAAATCCAGGGATAGCCAACCACGGAACAGGCTGACCACGGATTAGCTTAGAACGCGTGTTGTGCGACGCCATTTTATTCCCTGGTTACTTATTTCCACAATAGCATTACAATTAAGTTGGCAGCAACTTAAGACCACAAAGGTATTTTCGCGTACGTCATTTCATGTTTACTTTAGTCGTCATCTGCAGAAATAGCGTGTCTAACGTGAGTGATAAGCGTTCTAGATCGCAAAATTATTGGTTTGATGATATTTTGAGGCTGCTAGATACTGTAGACAATTTCAAGAGCGTAGTAGAAAGCCCGAAAAATTCTGCGGTATCATTCAATGTAAAATTAGTGCAAAACATTTAACTAGGTTTATAAGGTACTTGCACGTATAACAGTCTAACGATCGTAAAATTGGTTAAAGGATCAAATATACGTTGGTTGATCAGTAAGAGATCTTTGTGGATTTCCGAATAAAGTACAGGAAAAAAATATGCAGCAGTTTCAATTCGTAAGCAACTTCATACAGAACGACAAAGCAGCTACAACAGACGTGCGATTTTTTTCCCCAAAGAAAGGAACACGTAACTATTATGCCTAGAAAAGGTAGCGGAAACTGCAGTTCGGTGGCGCTCCATACGTGAAATGTAAGTTCCATGTTGTGTACAATGAAATTTACGATTTGATAAAGTTGTCAAGGGAAGGACGACACAGTCCAATTAGGGACATAATATAAAAGCAGCTATGAAATGCAGTCTGATTTGTGAAATAGTTGGTCTTTCCAGAATCTCCAACTGTGGCAACATAGGCATAATTGAGATTGATTTTACTGACAATCCTGAGAGATGTTACTGGCTTGCTTGCTGTTGTATTTGTGTCTTAGAATGATAGTTTATATACCCATAGGAATTAGTCTAGATGGTGTACAATTTTTTTGCTCTGAAGCATTCACCAAAAAGTGGGAAGTTGTTGTCCCAATGGGAGATCCTAGTGAACAGTATTTTCTGCTACAGATGTGGCTGAGTGAACTCTGGACTTTAGTATACTATCGAACTTTTTATTACAATAAGTCACAATGAAACATTAATTTCAGAAAAATGGTACTGCACAGAAGTGCAATATAAGATATTTCAGTTTAAGTTACCTTCAGCTAGCTACAGTCTGAAATAAAGGACACTGAAAATAATTTGATACTCAAGTAAAAATAAAAAAAATAGCATTCCAGCCACTCCTTCCACACGCTGCTGCTATGTGGAATCCTTAACTAGATTGCTGTTTTGCTCCTATAACATACATATATATCTATTATTTTATGATATATATGGATGGGCTTACGCGGGCGATACTGATAATTGAGAAACACAATAGCTGTGTCCTGTAGCTGAAGAGGCATCACCGTTTTTTTAAAAAAAATTTTAAGTACTAACTTTCCTGTTAATCTTACTGCGTTACACTTAGCTTGAGTAAGCACATAGTTCACAGGCTTCAGTGAATAATGGTAGGTCAGAGACTATGTTGTTGCTTTGAAGCATTAATGGGCTATAATCCTAATATTTTCACTAAAAGGCGATAATTGTTCTGACACTGCTGTGATGTTTACAAAAAGGATCATTCCTAATTGCAAACAGAGTGGAACAATGTTTTATGCTATTGAAGTAATGTGGCTGAAAGAAATTGGAACACAACTGTTTTATCAAAACGTTTTACCACATGAAAAATCAATGTTTTTGTCTAAAACTGAAACAGCTATTAATGCAAATAGCACTCGTAACTTCGCTTTGGTTAAGTCTATTAAGGCACTGTTCATTCTTATGAAAAGTTCAGACAAAATCTCGTCGTCGCTGCCTGTAACTGCATCTGTCACTATTCCTGCCATCTGGAAAACTCATTCCTCCGTTGATCTCACTAACCAGCCAAAAATCGACGGTTAAGTTATCCAGAGTTTATTCTCCGGTTAGGCGTTATTCGGGGTTCGCATAACACGTTTCTCGTACTATCCCGGGTATACAGCTTAGTCGGCTGCTAGTCGGAGATTGTACAACCGGCCCTCAGTTAGCTTGTGTACTATAGTGCAGCAATTCTTTCTACGTGTGGTCCAAGTTTCATTGAGCTATGTGACTTGACTCTGTACGTCAGGCGAAAATTACTTTCGCCTCTAGGTTTTACTCAACGGTATATTTGAGATACAGCCCTAGACTGTGATACAGCAGCTATTTAAATCCGAAACAACTACTAATGTCTATGTCTTCAGACTGTAAATGATACTAACCTTTCTTCGAGTTAGGTTGACAGTTGGTGCATAATTTTTGGTACGCTTTTAAATTTCCTCCCAACTGCAATGAGAAGCCAGCGAGATGTGTTAGCCAGCGTAGTTGGAAAGTTTTGCAACAATGCTGAGGAGGGATGGAACTGCAATTTAGCGTTAAGTGCATTACGTCCACCCGTTTCACGTTTACTGGTACGTACAAATTTCAGACACAGATATTCTTCTTCTCCTACGCCATTTTGCTTGCTTGATCGAAAACCGAGCTATCAACGCGTAAAATAACCCTATCTGAATATCAAAGTTTGACATCATGGCTATAAATAGTTTTGCTATCGAGCCAAACCTGTATAACGATTATTAGCTCCGAAAAACAACTTCGCTTTTATAGAGTTGGCACACAGTGAGAGAGTGCTCTCGCATTCTCTCTACCATTCCTTCTTTTGTGCAAGCGAAAAGTAATGAACACTGGCGAATCATCTACGAATGCTAGTTCACTTGTGATCATTTCCATGCATTCCGGTGTAAACGAAGCCATGTTTCCGAGGTTAAATCTTTAACCGTTCCCTGAATAGGTTGCAAAAATAACTATTCACTTTACTGTTCAGAAGTGATTTATTGACGCGTTTCGGGCTCTGTTCTTCATCAGAATTGGTAGATGTTGATGACTGACAGAGCCCGAAACGCGTCAATAAATCACTTCTGAACAGCAAAGTTATTTTAGCGACTCATTCGAGCAGTGGATAAAGATTCAAAATTACGTAATGGTCGCACGCCTCCTCCGCGACTTCATGTCACACCTTAAGTTTTGTAATGGCTTCCGCAACGTGTACGAAGTTTCATTGTTAGACGCATGTTCGTTGCGAAAAATAAATAATAACGAAAAGTTTCCTACAATATGGGCAAAACAGTATGCGGATTGGTGGCGCCAAAAGCAGGCGATATAGCTGCTCAAAACCTTGACTCCTATGGCCCTCGTCCTGACGTAAGCCTCTGCACTGTGCCGGATAAGCCACTCCACAAACAAGTGACGTGGGACAACCGTATCATCAGCGGGCAACAACCCATTTCAAAGTAGTCACATTAGTATATAATACTATCTTCGAAGATTTAGCTGTTATTACCAATGGACGCTTTGCGCTGTATCTCGGTGCTTCGATTGTGGAAATGTACAACTATACAGACTTCCTTAGATAAAGGCAATCAGAACCGGTTCAAGAGCATTTTTCTACACATCATTTACTCAACCCCTCCTCTTCTTCCGTAAGTCGTTTAAATTTTCGCTGTTAATTGTGATACGCACTGTATGCAATTCTCGCACTCGTGCTATTACGGTAGCCCCAACTGGCCGCTGCTAATTATGATACGTTCTGCATACGAACGTTACACTGTGTCACCTCTGGCGCCGTATCTAACCTGGCGACCCAACACTTAAAATGTTGTGTGTAGAAAGTGATGAAACACAGCCGAAGTGCAGAACACGTGACATGGCCATGACAGTCCAGGCAATGAATATTTCCTCTCAGAACAAGTTTGAAACGTGCAAAATCGATGCATCAATTTGGTACAGTACAAGTGACACAAATACGGCCTGTAATTACCCCGAGCATCCATACTATGCACTTGCTGCTGTGTTAAGCTTTTAATGACGACTTTTATTTAAATTCCATTCTTATTACAAAGTAGCTTTAAAAATCACGAGGATCTAGGTTGGAAGTTGTTGTTTTATAAGACGAAATCATGCCGGCCGCGGTGGTCTAGCGGTTCTAGGCGCTCAGTCCGGAACCGCGCGACTGCTACGGTCGCAGGTTCGAATCCTGCCTCGGGCATGGATGTGTGTGATGTCCTTAGGTTAGTTAGGTTTAAGTAGTTCTAAGTTCTAGGGGACTGATGACCACAGATGTTAAGTCCCATAGTGCTCAGAGCCGTTTTTTTAGACGAAATCATGGAGAATAGTGTCTGCACAAGGTTTAGATACGAGAATACGAGATCTGAAGTGAGGTTCGTTTTTTCCGAAATGTGCGATGTAAACAGCAGACATAAATTGCTAATTGCTTATGCAACAGAATACAGCAAGCTACGCAGCCAATAAAATGCACAGAACTGTCTCGCCTTAATCGACGAACATAATTAATATCTTAAAATTACACTCGAACTAAATATATGAAATTCACAAGAAGATATCTGCGATCTGCGCATAATATATCAAGTTAAAGATGTCCATTCCTGAATAAATATTCATTGCCTCCATATCTCATTTTCTTGATCCATGCTAATGTCCATCTCCAGTTTGGAGTAAAAAATGACCCCAGATAGAGGTGTCCATTAGGAGATACTGAATATCGAAGAAAATGCGCACTGCCGGATCCACGGCAAGTTCGGAGGTTCACATCTAAAGACATCGAAAATGCTGTGCGAAAAGTGACAGCAGCTTAACAAGAAACGAGATACACACAACTCGCGATCGGTGAAACACTCGACTAGCATTTTGCGGACAAAGATGTGGAATATTTTATTTGTTGTGTAGGATGCGTGAATTAACTCATAAGTGTTTAATAATCTTTTCTTGCGCGTTATTGTCCCATTGTCTGGCGGATTTCTCATCGCAGTATTTGCCTTTCGGCCACTACAAAAACCCCTTTTGGGATGACCTACTTTTGCTTCGATTATCCGTTATTGGAGCTTTTCTTAGTTTTCTTTCTATTTTGTTTCCCCAAATACTGATCTGCTTTTGTCAGTGATGCCTCCTGTTTTTGCTTAGTCTGCCAATCAGTTCTATTGCCCGGGGAAATGTTTTTTTGACTTATAGCTACGAAGTTTCATGGGTAGATGTGCTTGCAAAAGCGAGGCATGGGCGTTCCAACAAAGTTTTGGATGAGCTCTTCCGTGTTCGTGTGCTGTAATCCGTATCTGCGTGTTTCTACAGTGATTTTTTCAGTGAGGGGTAGTGCAGTATCCTTTGGCGCTTGATAAGGTTACGATCCTGAGATTGCTATGATCGAAAAGAGGCACGCTGTCATTAGTCAACCAACCTTAATTTCGGCCGGAACGGCATTCCGGCTCCTGCCAGGGACTTTTTCTCGCTTAACTCACTGGAACAAGTCCGCACTAGAGATTTAAAATAGTACACGTGTATTAAATCACAACGTAACTAAAATTTGCCGTTGCACCGGCATCAGTGAACGTCACAATAGTTGACGTAGTAAGTGACATCCGTGTAGAAACGTGTTGCTTAGATCATTTTAGTTGTAAAACAACTCAGTAGAAGGCAAACGACATTTAAAGTACCGGGTGATCAAAAAGTCAGTATAAATTAGAAAACTTAATAAACCACGGAATAATGTAGATAGAGTCGTAAAAATTGACACACATGCTTGGAATGACATGAGGTTTTATTAGAACCAAAAACAAAACACCCCATATTGCTAGATGCTTGAAAGAACTCTTGCGCGCGTCGTTTGGTGATGATTGTGTGCTCAGCCGCCACTTTCGTCATGCTTGGCCTCCCAGGTCCCCAGACCTCAGTCCGTGCGATTATTGGCTTTGGGGTTACCTGAAGTTGCAAGTGTATCGTGATCGACCGCCATCTCTAGGGATGCTGAAAGACAACATCCGACGCCAACGCCTCACCATAACTCCGGGCATGCTTTACAGTGCTGTTAACAACATTATTCCTCGACTATAGCTATTGTTGAGGAATGATGGCGGATATATTGAGCATTTACTGTAAAGAACATCGTCTTTGGTTTGTCTTACTTTGTTATGCTAATTGTTGCTATTCTGATCAGATGAAGCGCCATCTGTCGGACATTTTTTGAACGTTTGTATTTTTTTGGTTCTAATAAAACCCCATGTCATTCGAAGCATGTGTGTCAATTTGTACCTATCTATCTACATTATTCCGTGATTTATTCAGTTTTCAAGTTTATACTGACTTTTTGACCACCTGGTATTTATTAAACATCTAACTCTGTGTCGCACGCCGTATCATGGTTTTTTCCTCTTACTCTTTGGGAAGTCAGAATTGTACTAAGAATGGCGGTTACCGCTGAAACACCTTGGTTTTTGGTTGTACCGGCTTTTTTCAACGCCAGTTTAACCTGACTTTTAAAGTCGAAAAATTTTGACTCCCTCTGTTTCAAGATACATAGAATCAAAATACGCTCTAATACAAAAAAAAAGACGGACTACGAATGAGTTATGCAAATGGGTCACAAACTGATATTAATACAAGCATCGAAGGAAAATGCAAACTTTTAAACTTCAAGTCCGATAGATGAATATGTGTGGCTGCAGCGCAGTTTCAATGCACAACCGGGAAGGATAGTAAACAGGGGACAGTAGATATCAGGGTATAAAACCTTTGCGAATTCCATTCCGTGTACTCACAAGGGAACCTCCCCATCGTACCCCCCGCAGATTTAGTTATAAGTTGGCACAGTGGATAGGCCTTGAAAAACTGAACACAAATCAATCGAGAAAACAGGAAGAAGTTGTGTGGAACTGTGAAAAAATAAGCAAAATATACAAACTCAATAGTCCATGGGTAAGATAGGCAACATCATAGGACAATACGAGGTCAGGAGCGCCGTGGTCCCGTGGTAACGGGAGCAACTGCAGAACGAGAGGACCTTGATTCAAGTCTTCCCGCGAGCGAAAAGTTTACTTTCTTTATTTTCGCAAAGTTATGATCTGTCCGTTCGTTCATTGACGTCTCTGTTCACTGTAATAAGTTTAATGTCTGTGTTTTGCGGCCGCACCGCAAAACTGTGCGATTAGTGGACGAAAGGACGTGCCTCTCCAATGGGAACCGAAAACATTTGATCGCAAGGTCATAAGTCATCCGATTCCTCCACAGGAAAACACGTCTGATATATTCTATACGACACTGGTGACGGCATGTGTGTCACATGACAGGAATATGTTGTCGACACAACTAACTTGTACACTTGGCGAATGGGTAAAAAGATCAGCTGCTTATGCTAACCACGGGACCACAGTGCTCCTGCGCTCACACGACCCTTGGTGTTGCCTATCTTGCGCATGGACTACTCAGTTTGTATATTTTGCTTATTTTTTCATAGTTCCACACAACTTCTTCCTGTTTTCTCGATTGATCTGTGTTCAGTTTTTCAAGGCCTATCCACTATGCCAACTTATAACTAAATCTGACGGGGGTGCGATGGGGAGGTTCCCTTGTCAGTTGGACAGTAGCTATGCCTCGCAGACAGGCGCGTGAACAATATTCGCAGATGACAAAATATGAGAGAGGATGTGTAGTTGACGAAACCCTCGATATCTGAATAGGAGCTATGCCACTGTTCGACGACGTTGGCGGGAATAGGTGGACCATCGACCAGCATAGGGTCGAGAAGGGAGCGGTCGACCTGGAGAGACGAGCAATCGTTAGAGAGGCACTCAGAGCCCCGGCTTCATCATTATCATCGATCTAATGTGCAGCTGGTGCTTCAATGACCATTAAATGACCATTAATAGGCTAGCAAATGTCCACATCAAGTTCGGAACTCAGCCGATTTTATCAGCAGAATGAGGGCTCTCCATCTAAGTAGTACGGATCTCTTGTTGAGTTTTCATATTGTATCTCTTTTTAGACAGGTACCTCTTACTGATTCCTTGGCCCTAATTGATGGCAGCCCCTTGTCTTCCCTGGTGGCTAATTTTGTTATGGAGCATTTGGAGGAAATCGCATTTGAATCAGCGTTTCTTAAACTACCTGTTTTTGGGAGGTATGTGGATGTTACTTTCATAGTGTGGTCCCACAGAGAAGATGAGTTAATAGAGTTTTTACATAATCTTAACTCCATTCATGAGTACATTCGCTTTACTATAGAATTAGAGAAAGACGGTTGTCCCCCATTCCTGGATGTTTTGGTTAGATAGAGGAGTTACAGTCCTCTGGGACATTCTGTTTATCGTAAGCCCATTCACACTGGCTTGTACTTACACTCTTCAAGTTGCAATCATCCATCCCAAACCATGAGTGTGATTAAAACCCTTGTATTCAGAGCCTATAGAGTGTCGGATGCAGATAGTTTGCGTAAGGAGCTTGCACATTTAAAGACTGTGTTTAGAGTCAATGGCCACTTTACCCTGAAATTAACAGGGCATTCTCTGCTAAAACCAAGAACCGGGAAGAGGATAAAGAGGAGAATGCGCCAGCGAAGTCCCCAGTTTTTTTCTCTTCGTTTGAAGAATTTCCTGCAGTATAGCAAGAAACTTTAGTAATTTTCAGGTGAAAGTGATTTTCCGCCCACCATCCAAGATTCCGAACCAGCTGCGAACAGTGAGGGATAATTTGTTATTGCGGAACGCCTGAATTTACAAAATATCTTGCCAGTGTGATGTGGCCTACATAGGACAAACAATACACACAATGGGAGAACGCTGCACAGAATATAAACGTTTAACTCGCCTTTTGTAACCCGGCAACTCTACAATTATGGAACGTTGTATCTCCAACTGACATTGAATGGTGTATGACAAAACATTAATTTTGGCCACAGTAACATCTTTTCAGGACTCCATTATGAAAGAATCTGTTGAAATGCCCATCACAGAAAATCTAATGAACCGTGACAGCGGCTACCAGCTGTATAGTGCATGGAATTCCATCATCTCTGAGATCTGCTCTAGATGAAGACACCAGAACACTTCATTGGCAGCAGCGAGCACCAACGCCGAAGACAGCTGACCGTTGCAGTTCCACCAGCGACTGCACTGCCACTGCGCGATGTCATCCTGTCTTCATGACTGACGCATGCGTGGAGTGGAGAACGTCTTCGTCTCCTCTGTTATGCCAGCGTTGCCTGGATCTCCACACCCACCCGCTTTTACAAGGCCCTCCAAATCCTTGAATGCCATGCGCTCCGCCTTGCCTTCCGTATCCGCCTTCCTTCCCCCACACGGCTCCTGTATGAACTGATCCCCTTCCCCCACCTCCTCCTGTTCCTCTAACATCTCCGCATCCTTTACTTTGTCCGCAGGATTGATGCCCCCCCCACCCTCTCGTTTCCTCCCTCCTCTCCACCCCCCATCCGTTGCTGCGCCTCTATCGCTGTATCCCTCCCTCTCTCCACCTCCACACCTTCCATCTCCTTCATCAGGGCAATTTCCAGCGCCTCCCCCTCCTGGATGATGAACTTCGCCGTGACATCTACCCTTCCTTCCAACTATAACCTGGCCTTGTTCTCCCCCCCCCCCCCTCCCCTGGGCCACGTTTTTCTCTCCCCTCCTTCTCCCAGAGCGGATTTTCCTCCAACCCCCCCCCCCACCCCCCGAGACCCTGGACCCCATCCTTGCCTCTTTCTTTCCCACATCCCTCCCTACCTGGCCCTCTTCAGCGAGCCCCTCGCCCATCTCCACCCTCTCTTCCCCTCCCTCCCTTCTTCCATCTCCCTCATCTCCTTGCGCCTGGCAGATCCTCTGTTTTGATCATCGTCAGTGTTGTGTTTAGTGCTGTTTCTCCTGTGCATCAAGAGGTGTGATTTTAATTGTGTGCTGCCTTGAGGTTCGCTGTCAGTGTTCGTTATGTGCTACGCCATCCGTCAATACTTTTATGCTCCGGTGATAATGTGCCTTGTGTTCTTTTAATTGTCGCAGTGTGTGGTTTTTTGTGTGCGCCACTTTTTTACACTTTTATATCCCTTTCACAGTCACCCCTTTTTTTGTCTATTGCCTTCCATGATGTTTCCCCTTTTTTATATCTATTTTCACCATATTCTCTCCTTTGTATATTTTTAACAGTCTTATGTTGTTTGTTCTATGTCTTTCGGCTGAAGGGCAGCGCATATCTGCTGCCATCCCGCCCCGATGGGGAATTGAAATACAATAAAGAAAAGAAAAAGTCTTCGTCAATCTTCGATGGCTCACGTGAAGATGTCTGGCAGGTGTCCAGTCGAAATATCGTGGAGTGAAGTTTATGACGACTGGTAGCAATCCCGAAATCTCTTCTAACATTTGATTCGCCGAGAAAATTTTAAATTTCACATCAGGCGCCTTTATGATGGAAGTAAGTCACTTAGAATTCTAGTACACTGTTCCCGAACTAATCCTGCTTAGATTTGTTGGTTTATGGGGGAAGTAGGATATTTTGCTCTCTTCTGCATCCCTGCGACGCCTCTTCCCTTGTCCCTGCCGCCGCCACCAACTCGCAATGGAACAGCGGGCACAGCCGCCACTATAAAACGTCTGTGAACCTGCAGACTGGAGTTTCCCTCAGAATGCAGCCCTTTAGAAGCATTCCTACTGGTTCCAGCCAAATTAGTGGCTTGATGCTTCGAGAACTGAAATAAGAATCCCTGGAGGGAAGAGGATGTTCTTCTCACGTAAACTATTGAGACAAATTAGAGAAGCGACATTTGAAGCTAACTGCAGAAGGATTTCTCTACCGCCAATATACATCTCGCACAAGGACCATGACGATAAGATATAAGAAATCAGCGTTCATACGGAGGCATATAGACTGTCTATTTTCCCTAGCTCTATTTGCCAGTGGAATATGAAAGGAAATAACTAGTCGTGGGTAGCGGTATAGGGTACCCACCGCCACGCGCTGTATGATAGCATAAAGACGTAAATTTAATCTATCTATTAAGATGTCACTCCATCTATTTATATGGACACAAAACTTACAGAAGTTGTCTCCTATTTATCGAAGGAATAAAGAAAGGAACTTCTACTGCTGATTGTCGCTCGGTAAAAATTTTTGTATTAGCCCCTAACTTTATCATTGCAGTCAGTTCGCGAGAGGTATGTGAGAGCTTGTAATGTTTTCCCACACCACATAGAAGAAGCTGTATAGAGCTCACCTCTCAACTCATCTTTCTCCAGAGTATCGCTTGCCTGCCATATTCTCTTGAATCTTCCAGTCTTCGTAATATACCATTTGAAACCAACTAATTTCAGTGTGTAAGAAATGTATCTCGTCAAAGCACAGAATTATCCTAATTCTCTCGAAATACCTTTACGTTTCGACGTCACTGTTCCATTAGTTATAAGGCCGTCTAGTCCTCCACGTGTCACTGGTTAGGTAGAGAACTATCACAACGAGAAAAATAGCACACTAACGTACAAGAGAAAAGTCACAACAATGCAGAGTGTACCTGAGCTGCACAAACAAATTCAGAAGCGTAACACCTACAATTCATCGATATCAAATGATTATAAATATCCCCGTGTACATGTCGTAATCTCCTTTATCAATTTCCTATGGTTACTAAGCTAAAAAGACGACAGCGTAATGGTGTCAAGAGTCTTCGTTGAGAGCGTAGCATTACATGAGAAATGCATCCTTTTTTCAGATGGAGCATATTTCCATAATACGAATCTAACAGTATCACAGAGCATCCAATACACTATCAATTGAATAATTTACATTGGTGCAACAGCCTCAAAGCTTCACGCACATTTCAGGGCTATTGCAAGAGTAGGGGGAGATTCGGGACTTAATCACAGCACTGAGCATTTCTTTACCCCGATGTGAGTTCGATAGTGGGTCAACTATGATACCACATTCTTCTGGAGCAGTGTCTGTCCACATGGGTAGTAAGCATTCCATAAGACTAGTCATTTATTTAGATGAAAACCCAATACTGACACGCTTATCCAACTATCATACATCGAGGGCAATTAACCCACAAGTACAAGCCACACCAAACCAATGTCAATGTTTTCTCCAGCAACAGCAGTCATCTTAGGACCTCTTACATCTCGATCTGAATTGTAGTGCACCAGTCTCTGGGTGACGTATCGACGGGATCTGCGGTCAATCGCTTACTACACCATCACATCATAGTGGGCGGATCACACTCCTCTTAAAAATCCATGCTGATAAATTTGAGCCTGACAAATTTTTCTGATCTAGTTCAAAGACCAGTCAGTTCACAGTGTTTGAATTGCTTCCCTTAATATTCCAGCAAATGAATCCGTACCAGACATTTACCTTCTACTTCAGCTCATTCCAGTGCTTACTGCTACTCGTTTTACGGCACTTAACGCTTCCTATGACAGATTACGGGATTTCTAGTCCTATTACTGTACAACAAATTTAGTTACATTCAGGTTAACTACCAGCTTCAGCACAGGTCTTCCTGCCTGCTTGCAGACAAGTCCATCACCCACGAACATCCCACATTTAAAACAAATACACTGCAAGAGGCTGTACAGTACGTGGTGGAGATTACACCGCACCAGTATTATCAATTACACATCCATCCCAATCGCACACGCTGGTCGAGTAAAAAATTTCCTGTATACTTACATATATATCACAATCCACGCTGTTTTTCAGCGTGAAATACATCGTCTTTCTCAGAGGTTTTTCTTTGTGCCGTCATATATTCGAATGGAGTATCAAAACCTCCAGTCTCACATGCTGATCGAGTAAAAAATTTCCTATACACTTCCGTACATACCCTTTCCACCCTATGTTCCTGGGAGAAATACGTCATCCTTGTGATAGATTTTCTTGCGTCACGTATTCGAATGGAGTATGCCCACCTATACGTTCCTAGCCTCATCCACAAGATGCTTTTGCTTCACAGATCAGTCACATAACACGAACAGACGGGGGCCGGAACTATGCAATGCCAAGCTGTCGAATCGATGGCACTGTACAGCAGTACATATCGTATATCCACAAATTGGTATATATATATCCGTGGCAGTTGGCGGCTAAGTACGACACATTTATGTCACAGCATCCCCATCACCGACAGCAGAAGTGTTACTGCATTAGCACTCAATGTGTTTTATGTTGCTACGTTAAAATCAACAGCTTGAGGGTCACCAAAGGACATATTTCTAAGGCAACAAAGTACCATGACTGTTCTGCATTGAGTGGTATGTGCTGAAGTGGAGTGAGAGTGGCTCTGTTGTATTGTTTTGCTTGAGATAATGGGAGCATTGGCATGAAGATGTGCTGTTCGTGATTTTGGTCACTCGGTAATTCTAAGATCAAGGAAGTTAATTGCAAGATAGCGTATCTAAATTTTGCATGCAATAAATGTGGAATTCAAAACATGCAGAAAACAATTCGTTGTGAAATGCTGTCACATAGTTTCCAAACGTCAGATGTCCGTATCATAGCTACCAAATAATTGTCCGGCTAATTAAATAAAGTGTTGTATGTGGTGCTCCCTCCCACTGTTAACAAATGCGCTATTAAAACTACAGTCTTCCATGCCACGTATGTGCATATAGATTCCCTTCTGTTTTCGAAATATGATTCGCTTAGCAACAAAAAAAAAGCGCCCAGTAATCGAGCGCCGCAATGGAATGAGATGAATGTAGCGTAATCTCCAGATCTCTGTCAGGGCTATTTACGTACAGTGATGCTATCTGTGATACTCCCTCTCGCCACACTATGTGTGGGAGGTTCACTTGTTCGGTACCTATACATGTCTGTGATTCATTACATCTACTTTTTTCTGCTCTAAAGTGACTAGCTGCGTTCATCTTCTTGATAGAAGGACGAGTACAACTGACAAACACTTTCAAATGTGTGTGGTGGCTTTAGCAGCTATCTAGGTGATATATTTCTCAAGGTCACCTTTGTCGTGGCGGAGAAACCATGTCTTCTACATGGGGACGACAATGTGATGGCTTTCCAGGTAAAAACAGCGAGAAAGGATCTAAAGATTCATGATAAAACCGTATTAGGTGATAATGGCTGATGTTAAAAGTTGGTTTTCTGATGGAGCAGATCTCTGGAACATTGCAGTAACTGCCAGTTCTCACCGTTCTTTTTCCTGTAGCTACGCTTATTTTCTTAGTATTTCAAACATTTGTTCACCACTTCATCGGAAATGCAACTTCCTGGCAGCTATTCTCTCACAGACTCTCCCACTTCTATCGGAGTATGATTGGAATATCCTTGATAACGGTCGTATGTTGGAAGAAACTGAGAACAGCTGTAAAAGAAAATATAACTGTTAGACCTTTCACAAGTAGCGGTGTAGGGGTGAACGTATGTCAGAAATAGCATACTTCATCTAAGTGCTTCCAACGTTGCATGTGAATAGCATCCTATAAAAAGTTATAATTCTTATATGAATGCGTGGTGTCTGTTATTTCAAACATGTTCAAAAAAGTAGATACCATGCATTCACATAATTGATTTTCCTTGATGGATAATAGATCCACCGCTTTCAGAGTGGATGCACAATTCCATACGGCCTGCTGTGGGAATATTAAGTACCTAGCGTGGAGGACATGGAGAGGGACTGTGGCGCTAGGTGGAAGTGTGGGTCAGCCTAGAGACATGCCGAGACAGTCCACACAGTTACGACAAACACTGTGTCCGTGTGGTGCAGTGATTAACACAACTACCTAGTAAGCAGGAGATCCCGGCTTCAAATCCCAGTATGTTAGGCTCTGTTTGTAGAACGCTCCTACTATATGCATACTTTGCCTTCTTCCACTCTCATTTCGCTTATGGGATTATACTATGGGGAAACTACCCAATTTCAAAGACTGTTTAAATGGCAAAAAGAGCAATGAGATGCCATGCAGGACTACAACCCACAGATTCATGCAGGCAACATTTAAGGAATTACATATAATGACAGTCCCTGGCGTGTATATTTGTAGTTGCCTGATATACACCAAAGAAAATTTAAATAACTTTAACCTTAGGATGGCAATGAATTCATATGATACAAGAGATGGACATACAACGGACATCCTGTTTGCCCGACTATCAAAGATTCACTGCAGTTATAAGTATCTAGCACTCCCATTTTTTAACGAATTATCCAAAAGTGCACATTCTACGCCCATGGATAAATTTAAAGTAAAAGTAGCAATATGGATAAAAAGTAAAGTATTTTATACAGTTCAAGAATTTCGAGAAAGTGCAATAAATGATATGGAATTTTGATGGTACATTTTGTGAAAGGAGTATATATTACAAAATTAGAAATATAATACTATGCAGGCAATTTGTCTTGCCAAATATATGTATATATAGATGTGTACAAAGTATCTGTAACTTTTATTATATGACACCGATTACATGTAAAATGTTTAAGGGTGCATAAATATGAATATGGCACACATTTTCATTCAGCACCGCTGATGGCGCATAAAGTCTGATACAGCTGATACAGATAAGCCCTTCTCTTTCCTTTCCTTTCTCGCCCTTGCTGCTTCAGTTTACATAACAAGTTATATCCCTGTTGTCGTTGTAACAGCTGAACTATTAAAATCCACCTCATGTAAAATATGGTAGCATGAAAGCACCTCAAGACTGGTGATCGAAACATATAGTTTGGAAATGGCTGACAAAAACTGGTATTCTGATGAAGCAGTTGACCAGAATATCACTCCAGCTACCAATTCTTGCAGTTATGTTACATATAGCTTACGCTTATTTTCTTAGAATTTCAAACATCTAGACATGACCTTACCAGAAATCTACCTTCACAGCAGTGACACAGTGACTGTGTCACATACTATTCCCGCTTCTTCAGCGATGTGATGGGAGGATCCATCTGCTACAATGAACCTATTTTTAAAGCTCTGATTTATAACTATGGAAATGGACTGTTCGATCTTGATCTTGTCTAAATGCTGGCGATATGGAAGTACATTTCAAAAATTATTATGGGATATATATTGTGTGTAAGGCTGCAATGTTCATCGAATATTTGTTAATTACGGAGGGAAGTACCCTACACAGCATCACTGTACTTCAATAGCCTTGACAGTCGTTTAGGACCTATGTTCCACACATTTGATTCCAGTGCTCTGTAGAATTACTGGGTATTCTTTTTTTGTATGCAAATTATATTTAGAAATTAGAATGGAGTGTATATCTCATGAAGGACTCTTAGTTATAATGGCATACTTGTTAATGGTGGGAGGGAGTCAAAAACTTCATTGCACACTCAAATCTTTAGTTTTTGTGGTCCTCTGTTAGGAGTTTTGGGACTCAACGGGAGCACAGTTCCCTAAACTGTAGGTATTCAGAAAAAATGTTGTAAAGCACTGACCTCGACACGCCAGGGAATCCGTTTGAGAGACCTGTTAATGTGAAGCACCTTTTCTACCGAATCCTCGCTTCAACTGAAGTCACCAAATCGTCTGTAATCAAAGAAGGGCGACCAGAACGGTCCTCATCATGGACGTTGTCACAGCCATCTTTGAATTCTGGTACCCACTTACACAATTTGTTTTCACTCATAACAGTATCATCTGTCGATGAATTTCTGCAGCAGACAGGTTCCTTGCTGACAAAAGCCATATCACTGAGCGAACCTCACATGCGGCGGGCGAGTTGACTGTCTTAAACATTTTGAAAGCACAGAACAGAACCTTACAGGTTAGCTACAGAGCTGAAACTGAGCAGTTGTTCCTGAGGCATGACGGTACACGACGCACGCGCTCGTTGCGGTATGCGCGAGAACTACTAGTGTCTACAACAAAACGGACCTTACTTAAAAAACACGCCTCGTTGTATACATAGTCAGTCTGCTCCACAGCTTCCCCCACTCTATTTCAACCAGCACCCCTTCATAGCACATTATACAGTCTGTATTTCCACTATAGCTTTGAAGTCATTGCCAGCTGCTGTCCCATCATTAACATGCATAGACCAATTTGTGGTTCTATGATGCACTACTGGCCATTAAAATTGCTACCACCAAGATGATGTGCTACAGATGCGAAAATTAACTGAGAGGAAGAAGATGCTGTGATATGCAAACGATTAGGTTTTCAGAGCATTCACACAAGGTTGGCGCCGGTTGCGACACCTACAACGTGCTGACATGAGGGAAGTTTCCAACCGATTTCTCAAACACGAACAGCAGTTGACCGACGTTGCCCAGTGAAACGTTGTTGTGATTACTCGTGTAAGGAGTGAAAATGTGTACCATCACGTTTCAGACTTTGATAAAGGTCGGATTCTAGCCTATCGCAATTGCGGATTATCGTATCGCGACATTGGTGCTCACGCTGGTCGAGATCCAATGACTGTTAGCAGAATATGGAATCGGTGAGTTCAGGAGGGTAATACAGAACGCCGTGGTGGATCCCAACGGCCTCGTATCACTAGTAGTCGAGATGACAAGCATCTTATCCGCACGGCTGTAACGGATCGTGCAGCCACGTCTCGATCCCTGAGTCAACAGACGGGGACGTTTGCAAGACAACAACCATCTGCACGAACAGTTCGACGACGTTTGTAGCAGCATGGACTATCAGCTCAGAGACCATGGCTGCAGTTACCCATATGCTGCATCACAGACAGGATCGCCTGCGATGGTGTACTCAACGATGAACCTGGGTGCACGAATGGCAAAACGTCATTTTTTCGTATAAATCCAGGTTATGTTTACAGCATCGTGATGGTCGTATCCGTGTTTGGCGACATTGCGGTGAACGCACATTGGAAGCGTGTATTCGTCATCGCCATACTGGCGTATCACCAGGCTTGATGGTGTGGGGAGCCACTGGTTACACGTATCGGTCACCTCTTGTTCGCATTGACGGCACTTTGAACTGTGGACGTTACATTTCGGATGTGTTACGACCCGCGGCTCTACCCTTCATTCGGTCCCTGGGAAACCCTACATTTCAGCAGGATAATGCACGATCGCATGTTGCAGGTCCTGTACGGGCCTTTCTGGATACAGAAAATGTTCGACTGCTGCTCTGGCCAGCACATTCTCCAAATCTCTCACGAATTGAAAACTTCTGGTCAATGGTGGCCGAGCAACTGGCTCGTCACAATACGCCAGTTACTACTCTTGATGAACTGCGGTATCGTGTTGAAGCTGCATGGGCAGCTGTACCTGTACACGCCATCCAAGCTCTGATTGACTTAATGCCAAGGCGTATCAAGGCCGTTATTACGACCAGAGGTGGTTCTTCTGGATACTGATTTCTCAGGATCTATGCACCCAAATTGCGTGAAAATGAAATCACATGACAGTTCTAGTATAATATATATGTCCAATGAATACCCGTTTATCATCTGCATTTCTTCTTGGTGTAGCAATTTTAATGGTCAGTAGTGTACATACTGCTGTGCAGTACCATCAATTCGACTGCTCGATACTAACAAGGGAACCTCCCCATCACACCCCCCTCAGATTTAGTTATAAGTTGGCACAGTGGATAGGCCTTGAAAAACTGAACACAGATCAATTGAGAAAACAGGAAGAAGTTGTGTGGAACTGTGAAAAAATAAGCAAAATATACAAACTGAGTAGTTTATGGGAAGATATGCAACATCAAGGAGAGTGGTAACGCGGGAGCGCCGTGGTCTCGTGGTAACCTTAACAGCTGCCGAATGAAAGGTCCTTGGTTCAAATCTTCCGTCGAGTGAAAAAGTTTAATTTTTTATTTTCAGTTTATGTGACGAAACTCTTATGTTTTCATCACTTTTTTGGGAGTGATTATCACATCCACAAGAAAACCTAAATCGGGCAAGGTACAAGAATCTTTTTACCAATTCGCCAAGTGTACAAGTTAGATGGGTCGACAACATATTCCTGTCATGTGACGCACATGCCGTCACTAGTGTCGTATAGAATGTATCAGATGTGTTTTCCTGTGGAGGAATCGGTTGACCTATGACCTTGCGATCAAATTTTTTCGGTTCCCATTGGAGAGGCACGTCCTTTCGTCTACTAATCGCACGGTTTTGCGATGCGGTCGCAAAACACAGACGCTAAACTTATTACAGTGAACAGAGACGTCAATGAACGAACGGACAGATAATAACTATGCAAAAATAAAGAAAGTAAAATTTTCACTCGAGGGAAGACTTGAATCAAGGACCTCTCGTTCTGCAGCTGCTCACGCTACCACGGGACCACGGCGCTCCTGCGCTCACTTTGTCCTTGATATTGCTTATGTGGTCCATGGACTACTCAGTTTGTATATTTTGCTTATTTTTTCACAGTTCCACACAACTTCTTCCTGTTTTCTCAATTGATCTGTGTTCAGTTTATCAAGGCCTATCCACTGTGCCAACTTACAACTAAATCTGAGGGGGGTGCGATGGGGAGGTTCCCTTGTAAGTAGCCAATGTCTACCAGTCCTGTGAGCCCACATCTGTTAGTGTTATGTGAATGATCTGTGAAGCAAAAGCGTCTTGTGAATGTTGCTAGAATAGTATAGGTGGATATACTCCTTTTGAATACGTGACGGAAGAAAATCTACCAGAAAGAAGACGTATTTCTCCCAGAAACATAGGGTGGGTTATGGTATGTATAGAAGTGTGCAGGAATTTTTTACTCGATCAGTGTGTGAGGTTGGGATGCATGTGTTTTCGATAATACTGATGCGGTGCACCCTCCAGGAGGCACTGTACTTAAGCTTCATACATTTCATTCCACTGCACCGTGTATTTGTTTTAAATGTGGAATGTTCGTAGGTGATGGACTTGTCTGCAAGCAGGCGGGAAGACCTGTACTGGAGCTGGTAGTTAACCTGAATGTTGCTAAATCTATTGTAGATTAACAGGACTAGAAATCCTGTTCTGTCACAGGAAGCGTTAACCGCCGTAAAATGCGTAGCAGTAGGCACTGGAGTAAGCTGAAGTAGAAGGCAAATGTCTGGTTCAGATTCATTTGCGGGAGTCTGAAGGGTGGCAATTCAAGTACTGCGAACTGACTAGTCTTTCAACTAAAGCAAAAGAATATGTCAGGCTCAAATTCATCTGCATGGATTTTTAAGAGGAGTGTGATCCGCCCACTAAGATGTGATGGTGTACTAGGCGAATTACGGCAAATCCAATCGGTACGTCACTTAGAATCTGTCTCACTACAATTCACATCGAAATGCAGGAGGTGCTAAGATGACTGCTGTTGCTGGTGGAAACATTGACGTTGATTTGGTCTGGCTTGTACTTGTGGATTATTTGCTCTCGATGTACGATGGTTGGATAAGCGGGTAAGTATTGGGTTCGCATCTAAATAAATAACTGGTACTAAGCATATGCGCGCTACCCCTGTGGATAGACAATGCTCCAGACGGAATGTGGTATCATAGTTAGTCCACTATCGTACAGCACATTGGGGAAAAGAAATGAAATGCTATGATTAAGTCCCGAATCTCCCTCTACGCTTGCAATAGCTCTGAATTATGCGTGGAGCTTTGAGGCTGTTGCAATATTGTAAATGATTCAATTGATAGTGTACTGGGAGCTCTACAATACTGTTACATTCGTATGGTAGAGATATGTTCCATTTGAAAAAAAGTTATGTATTTCTCATGCAATGCTATGCTATCAACGAAGAATCTGACACCATTACGCTGCCGTATTTCCTGCGTAGTAGTCAAAGGAATATGATAAAGATGCTTACGACATGTACAGGGGGTATTTATAATCATTCGATAACGATAAATTGTAGGTGTTATGCTTCTGAATTTGTTTGTGCTGTCCAGGTATACTCTTGCATTGTTGTGACTTTCCTCTTGTACGTCAGTGAGCTATTTTTCTCGTTGTGACGTGTGGAGGCCTTTTAACTAGTAGAGCAGTGCTGTTGGAACGTATTGGGGTTTCGAGAGAGAATTAGCGTGGGTCTGTGACTTGGTGGGGGACATCTCTTACACACTGAAATCAGTTGGATTCAAATGGTAAATTATGAAGACTGAAAGATTCATGAGATTAAGGCAGATAAGAATTTGTGGTTCTATGATGCACTACTGGCCATTAAAATTGCTGCACCACCAAGATGACGTGCTACAGACGCGAAAATTAACCGACAGGAAGAAGATGCTGTGATATGCAAACGATTACGTTTTCAGAGCATTCACACAAGGTTGGCGCCGGTTGCGACACCTACAACGTGCTGACATGAGGGAAGTTTCCAACCGATTTCTCATACACAAACAGCAGTTGACCGGCGTTGCCTGGTGAAACGTTGTTGTGATGCCTCATGTAGGAGGAGAAATGTGTACCATCACGTTTCCGACTTTGATAAAGGTCGGATTGTAGCCTATCAAGATTGCGGTTTATCGTATCGCGACATTGCTGCTCGCGTTGGTCGAGATCCAATGACTGTTGGCAGAATATGGAATCGGTGGGTTCAGGAGGGTAATACAGAGCGCCGTGCTGGCTCCCAACGTCCTCGTATCACTAGCAGTCGAGATGACAGGCATCTTATCCGCACGGCTGTAACGGATCGTGCAGCCACGTCTCGATCCCTGAGTCAACAGATGGGGACGTTTGCAAGACAACAACCATCTGCACGAACAGTTGGACGACGTTTGCAGGAGCATGGACTATCAGCTCGAAGACCATGGCTGCGGTTACCCTTGACACTGCATCACAGACAGGAGAGCCTGTGATGGTGTACTCGACGACGAACCTGGGTGTACGAATGGCAAAACGTCATTTTCCTGATGAATCCGGTTCTGTTTACAGCATCATGATGGTTGCATGCGTGTTTGGCGACATCGTGGTGAATGCACATTTGAAGCGTGTATGCGTCATCGCCATACTGGCGTATCACCAAGCGTGATGATATGGGGTGCCATTGGTTACACGTCACGTGCACTTCTTCTTCGCATTGACGGCGCTTTGAATAGTGGACATTACATTTCAGATGTGTTACGACCCGTGGCTCTACCCTTCATTTGATCCCTGCGAAACCCTACATTTCAGCAGGATAATGCACGGCTGCATGTTGCAGGTCCTGTACGGGCCTTTCTGGATACAGAAAATGTTCGTCTGCTGCCCTGGCCATCACATTCTCCAGATCTCTCACCAACTGAAAACTTTTGGTCAATGATGGTTCGTCACAATACGCCAGTCACTACTCTTGATGAACTGTGGTATCGTGTTGAGGATGCATGGGCAGCTGTACCTGTACACGCCATCCAAGCTCTGTTTGACTCAATGCCCAGGCGTATCAAGGCCGTTATTACGGCCAGAGGTGGTTGTTCTGGATACTGATTTCTCAGGATCTATGCACCCAAATTGCGTGAAAATGTAATCACATGTCAGTTCTAGTATAATATATATGTCCAATGAATACCCGTTTATCATCAGCATTTCTTCTTGGTGCAGCAATTTTAATGGCCAGTAGTGATATTACCGACTTTATAAAGTGATATGTTGTATTTACCTGATACTTACAAATCCTCTGATCCGGCACCTTAAGAGACTTAATAGGTAATGAGGCTTTCGCCTACTTTGAGTTCGAAAGTGAGGAGGCTTCCCATGGCTGAGGTAGAACCTGCTGTTCACATTCCGTCATGAGTCAAAAATGAGTTCAATATTCTAGTTCTACGACACAGGAAATAATTCATATTAAGCGTATAAGAACAGATTTTTATTTCTGTGATGAGAGAATATCACTTGAGAGAGACAGATACAGGAAGCGAGTCTGGGATTTCCTGATCAAAGGAAAGCTGGCACCTGATACTTTGTTCATGGGCCACAAGAACATATGGACATCCCTTGGGCAGGTCGGCACATCTTGGTCTAAAGGTTTGAGGTAAAGGTGTTACAACAGTAAATACGTACCTAAGAGAGAGTGGAGTTGGTTTCCTGGGTATCGAATGTCAAAGGACGCCGAATTCCCGTCCACAGTCGGTGGTATTTAGTATCGAAAATGGTTGCTAATATACCATAGTGGGTTAGCCCTGTCTCCCGCAAATTGATTTTAGAGTTTGCGTGAAACTGAAAATATATTATTGCCACTGATTTGAATTTCATGTCATGAGATCTTTCCTCTCCACCACAGACTGCATCTTTTACCAGGCAATTCCAGATGTGAGAGGAGAGGGGGAAAGTGGTAGGAGGGGAGGGGAAGATTGGCTGATTTTCCATCTACATCTGCATGGTTATTCTGCAATTCACTCTTTAAGTGCCTGGCAGAGGGTCCATCGAACCATTTTCATACTACTTCTCTACCATTCCACTCTCGAATAGCGCGTGGGAAAAAGGAACACCTAAATCTTTCCGTTCGAGCTCTGATTTCTCTTATTTTATTATGATGATCATTTTTCCCTACGTAGGTGGGTGTCAACAAAATATTTTCGCATTCGGAAGAGAAAGTTGGTGATTTAAATTTCGTAAATAGATATCGCCGCAAAGAAAACCGCCTTTTTTCAGTGACTGCCAACCCAACTCGCGTATATCAGTGACACTCTCACCCCTATTGCACTATAACACGAAAGGAGCTGCCCTTGTTTGCACTTTTTCGATGTCCTCCGTCAATCGTACCTGGTAAGGATCCCACATCACCCAGCAATTTTCTAGCAGAGGATGACAAGTGTAATGTAGGCTGTCTCTTTAGTGGGTTTGTCGCATCTTCTAAGTGTTCTGCCAACACAGTGAAGTCTTTGTTTCGCCTTCCCCACGATATTATCTACGAGGTCTTTCCAATTGAAGTTGCTCGTAATTGTAATTCCTAGGTATTTAGTCAAATAGACAGCCCTTAGATTTGAGCGACTTATCGTATACCCAAAATTTATCGGATTTCTTGTAGTATCCATGTGGATGACCTCGCACTTTTCTTTGTTTAGTGCCAATTGCACTTTTCACACCATACAGAAATTCTCTCTAGATCATTTTGTAATTGGAATTGATCGTCTGGTGATTTTACTAGACGATAATTTACAGCGTCATGTGCAAACAATCTAAGGGGGCTGCTCAGATTGTCACCTAGATCATTTATGTAAATCAGGAACAGCAGAGGGCATATGACACTACCTTGCGGAACGCCAGATATCACTTCTGTTCTACTCGATGATTTACCGTCGAACTGTGACCTCTCTGAGAGGAAATCACGAATCCAGTCACACATCTGAGACGGTACTCCATATGCACACAATTTGATTAACAGTCGCTTGTGAGTAACGGTATCAAAAGCCTTCTGGAAATCTAGGAATATGGAATCGAGCTGAAATCCCATGTAGACAGCTCTCATTGCTTCATGGGAATAAAGAGCTGGCTGTGTTGCGCAAGAACGACATTTTCTGAATCCGTGTTGGTTCATCATCATCATCATCAGTTATCTGCTATATTAGCAGGTCCTTTGCCTCTCCATTTTCTGCGATCCATTGCTTCCTTCTTAAGGCTGCTGTATGTTGTACCGTCCATCATGTCAGCCAGTATCTGGAATCTCTTCCTTCCTCGCTTCCTTTTCCCTTCTACATAACCTTCTAAAGCTGTTTTTATCAGTCCGTCATTCTTTCTTAATATATGCCCAATCCAATTTATTTTTCTTCTCTTTATTACATCTAGTAACTGCCTTTTCTCTCCCATTCTTCTCAGTACCTCTTCATTTTTTACTCTGTCCATCCAACTTATTCTTTCCATCTTCCGCCATGTCCAGATCTCAAAAGCCTCCAGCCTTTCTCTGCCTTTTTTCCTCATAGTCCATGTTTCAGCGCCATGTAGAAGAACACTCCATACAAGACATTTTATGAGTCTCTTTCTGAGTTCTCTGTCCATACCGCTGCAGAAGATTCTCCTTTTCTTATAAAACGCCTCTTTTGCCATTGCTATCCTTGTTTTAATTTCTGTGGTGCACTTCCAGTCGGTGTCTATCCTGCTTCCAAGATACTTAAAATTTTGCACCTGTTCTAGTGTTTCTCCATTCAGCACAATTTTTATTTCCTTATTTCCTCCTATTGCCAATACTTTTGTTTTATTTGTGCTAATTTTCCTTCCATATTTTTTTCCGTTAGTTACAATGGTGTCCACCAAATCCTGTAATTCTTTTTCCCCTGTGGCTAGAAGGACCATGTCATCAGCAAATCTCAAGCACCCTACTCTTCTTCCTCCAATTTCTACTCCTTTGTCATCTAATGAGCATTGGTCAATCATATTTTCCAAGTACAGGTTGAAAAGAGTAGGTGATAAACAGCATCCTTGTCTTACTCCTTTCCCTAGTCTGATCCAGTTTGTACTTTCTCCTCTCACTTTAACTGAAACTTTTTGATTAAGGTACAATGAGTTTATAAGTCTTCCGGTTTTCCAGTCCACTCTCTTTTCCCTCATAATAGTCGCCAGCTTGTCCCAAACCACATTGTCAAATGCCTTTTCTAAATCGATGAAGCACATATATAGGTCTCTTCCTTTTTCAATAAACCTTTCTCCCAAGATTCGTAGGAGCCCTATTGCATCTCTGGTGCCCGTATTCCGTCTAAAGCCAAACTGCTCCTCACCGAGATTCTCCTCTATTACTTTTTCAAGTCTTTTATTAATTATTCTTAACATCACTTTGGCTGCATGTGAAATGAGGCTGATTGTCCTGTGCTCGCTGCATTTCTTGGTTCCTTGTTTTTTCGGTAATGGAATCATTACTGTTGTCAAAAAGTCCTCAGGCCATTCACCACTGTCATATATTTTATTACATAACCTCAATATTTCTCTTATTCCATTGTGGTTCAAGCATTTTAGTATTTGTCCCGGTATTGTATCTGTACCTACTGCTTTGCCATTTTTCATTGCAGCAATGGCAGACTTTACTTCTTCCATTATGATGGTCGGTCCTTTCTCTTCATCACTTACACTGTTGTGTGATTCAAGTTCCAGAGTTTCTGGTTTGCTATTTGTGTCATATAGCTCTTTTATATATTCTTCCCATCTCTGGAGGACATCGTCACGATCTTTATACACTACCTCTTCGTCTTTACTCAAAATTTCCATACTAGCACTTCCTGCTCTGTTTTGTTCCCATGTCATAGTCTTTACTCTGTTGTATAGTACGTCGTATCTTCCCTTCCTGTCCAATTCTTCAATTTCATCACATTCCTCTTTTAGCCATTTTTTCCTAGCCTGCTCTGTTTCTCTTCGCAGTTCGTTATTTAACCTTCGGTATATCTTTCTTGCATCTTCAGTGTTCTTGTTTTTCAATTTTCTTCTCTCCTCCATCTTGGAAATCATTTCTCGTGTGACCCATGGTTTTTTTGACCTTTTCCCTTTTACATATCCTATATTTTGCTGTCCTGCTTTAATGATTCCTTCTTTCAGCATATTCCAGTACTCGTTGGCATTATCAGGTGCTTCTTTGTCTCGTAATGTGTTTAGAAAGTCCCGAGACAGCATTTCTGTAATTTGTTCTTTGTTGGACCTTATCTTCTCTACATCTCATTTCTTCACCATTGTCGCCTTTTTCAGTTTTTTCATTCTTATTTCTATTTCTGCCATAAGTAAGTTGTGGTCACTATTAATATCTGCACCTGGTAATGTGTGCACCTTCTTTTCCATTCCTGTATCTTTCTTCTACCAGTATAAAATCGATTTGGTTTCTATATTTATCCCCTGGTGATTTCCAAGTGTAGAGCCTCCTCTTATGGTTCTTGAACCATGTGTTTGCCACTATCAGCTGCCTTCCCTGCAGAAGTCAATTAACCATTCACCTCTGTCATTTCTCTTTCCAAGACCATGACTGCCTACTATGTTTCCCTCTTTCCCTTCTCCCACAAGGCGTTCCAGTCTCCCATTACTACTTTACAGCATTTTTTATTTTCGTCCATTATTCTCTCTATTACATTGTACGTTTCCTCTACAATTTGGTCATCATGTTCTGAAGTTGGCATATACACCTGGACAATCAGTAAATCTTTTTGTGCTCCTTTCAGCCTTACACCAATAACCAGGTCATTTGCATAGTCTACATATTCCACACATTTAGCCAATTCCTTTGTCATAATCATTCCTACTCCATTAACTCCTTTTACTTCTCCTCCTGAGTAGTACAATACATATTCATCTGACTGCAACTCTCCATGTCCATTCCATCTTACCTCAGCAACTCCTACGAGGTCCATATGATTCTTTTCCATCTCTCTTTTAAGGTTTTCTAGTTTTCCTGCTTGTAGCAGAGTTCTGACATTCCAGGTACCAATTCTCGTTTTGATTTTTTGCCTCCTTCCAAGTTGTCCCCCCTGGAGATCCGAATGGGGGACTATTTTACCTCCGGACACTGATTTAACATGAGAGTAAGCCATTTTTTGTGCATAAAATGGAGACTGCATTATGCAGGGAAGATAATCTGCTGTGGTATTCCGTTGCCTTCCGCAGTTCTGGAGGCCACCCCTAACATGGGATACAGACGCCTTTTGCAGCTGCCCGCTCTGGGTCAGACGCTGCATGAGAAGTATAGGTTGGAAAATGAAAGACCCCTAGCCCTCGAAACCTAATAGCGTCAGGGTCGGAAAAGAACAAGAGCTGGCCGAGGGTGGCCAGATAGGAAAGATAAGAGTGAGGAGCCTGGCATAAGTAAGTGGAAGCAATGCCAGGACTCAGCTCGGGGCCCCGTGGTCGCCAGCCACGTATCACTAGGTGTGACTCCCTGAGGTGTTGGTTATGTATCAATAAGTCATTTTCTTCAAGGTGATTCATCATGTTTGAGTATAGTATATGCTCCAAAATCCTACTGCAAATTGAAGTCAGTGACATTGGTCTCTAATTCAAAGGGTTACTCCTATTTCCTTTCTTGAATATTGATGTGACCTGTGCTACTTTCCAGTCTTCAGGAATAGACCTATCTTCAAGTGAGCGGTCGTATATGATTGCTAAGAAAGGCGCTATTGTATTTGCATACTCTGAAAGAAACCTGACTGGTATACCATCTGGACCAGAAGACTTGCGTTTCTTAAGTGATTTGAGTTGTTTCGCAACACCTAAGCTATCTACTTTTATGTCACTCATGCTAACAGCTGTTGTGGTTTCGAATTCTGGAATATTTACTTCGTCTTCTATCGTGAAGGAATTACAGAAAACTGTATTTATTAACTCCGCTTTAGTGGCACCATCATGGGTAACATTTCCATTGTTATTGTTGTGGATTGGCAAGAGAGCCAACCCACTATGAGAGGAAGCCGAAAGGCACGCGTTTTAGCTCACGCAGGCTGGCGTGAGGTCTGGAACAGGACAAGGAGTTAGACTTTAGCAAAAAAGGACGTAGCTGTTGGAATACTAAACTTTAATCCGTAAATGGTGAATATCGCTCTTGACGGTACATGTTTTACAGCATCAATAGTAACTGGTAATGGCGCCTTGCTAGGTCGTAGCAAATGACGTAGCTGAAGGCTATGCTAACTATCGTCTTGGCAAATGAGAGCGTATTTTGTCAGTGAACCATCGCTAGCAAAGTCGACTGTACAACTGGGGCGAGTGCTAGGAAGACTCTCTAGCCCTGCCGTATGGCGGCGCTCGGTCTGCAATCACTGATAGTGGCGACACGCGGGTCCGACGTATACTAACGGACCGCGGCCGATTTAAAGGCTACCACCTAGCAAGTGTGGTGTCTAGCGGTGACACCACATTCCTCCCCCGCAAATCGGCGCACGGTTGTGGCATAAGGCTTCCGCCCGCCGTGGGGAGGGCCCCATGTTGATGTATGCGACGAGGTGGGGAGCCTAACAACAGGCGAGGCTGTGCCACCCGCACCGTGCCATTCGGTCCGAGGGGAGCTAGGAAACGCCTGGAAACCTGCTCCAGCGTGCACGCCAACATGCGCCCGTAGAGAGACAGGAGGGGCCGAAGGGTCAACCTCCATCGGGCCGGGGCACCCGACGGGCGAAGACGACGACATATGGTCCGGAGCGGGCAAGAGTTCCATGTCGGAAGATAACTGGTCACGGGAAGCGATCGGCGGCGCGTGACCCAGGGAGGCGCCCGGCGGTTGCAGCGACGCGTCCACTGCGGGCGTCGCCGGCGGAAGAACAGGCGGCGGCGGCGGCGGCGGCGGCGGCGGCGGCGGCGGCTGCGGCGCGTCGCCATGGGGCAAAATGGAAGGCAGCGTCGGTAACACCTGAGGCTGAGGCGAGCCAGTAGATGAGTCCCCAGGGCGCTGACCGGACGGCACCGGCGCTGAAAGCAGATCGCGTGTGACGACAGAGGCGCAGCTGATTGAGATGCCGACGTACCTCACCAGAGGCCGCCAAAACCAGATACATAGCGCGGCCGAGGCAGCGAAGAATGCGCCCTGCGAGCCAACGCCGTGAACCTCGATAGTTGCGGTAGCAGACAACGTCGCCTGGGGCAAAAGCAGGTGTCTGCCGCTGCACAAGAACCTGATGCGGCGGATGTAGCAAAGACATCAAGGTTCGATGAGGACGACCGTGGAGTAACTCAGCCGGCGAGCGACCATCTCGAGGCTGAGAGCGATATGAGGACAAAAAGAGCAATAACGCGTCCTCCCGAGAATGCGACTCTTTTAACTTCAACATCTGTGACTTGAAAGTCCGGACCAATCGTTCAGTGGCACCGTTTGACTGAGGCGAAAACGGCGCGGATGTCAGATGTTGAATACCATTGGCCTTGCAGAATGACTGAAATTCTGCGGACATGAATTGTGGGCCATTGTCGGAAACAATAGTCTGTGGAAGATCTTCAATGCAAATGATAGCGGATAACGCTTGGATGGTGGCAGATGACGTCGTGGAAGACCTCCGGACAACAAAAGAAAAATTACTGAATGAATCTACCACAACCAACCATCGAGCATTCCAGAATGGATCAGCAAAATCGATGTGTAAGCGTTGCCAAGGGGAAGTGGCTTTTGGCCATGCAAAGAATTTCCGCGGTGGTGCTGATTGTTGTTCGGCACACACCATGCAAGAAGAGCACATATTCGAAATCGCGGCATCGATTCCGAACCAAGTACAGTGCTGACGAGCAAGTTGTTTCGTTCTCACTATACCCCAATGTCGTTGGTGGAGAAGCTGTAAGACAGAGGACTGTAACGAACGTGGGACCACGACCCTGGACTGATCATTATCAGAACGCAACAGCAAAACACCACGTCGTACAAAAAGTCTCTCCTTATGAGCAAAAAATCGGCGAACCAACGGATCCCCGATCTGTGACTTTGACAAGGGCCATTGCGTAGCAACAAAACGCAGAACGGTAGCAAAGACAGGGTCGGCAGCTGTGGCTGTAGCTACACGACGAAAATCAATCGGAAACGATTCGACCACGTCATCGGTTTCCGAATCAATGAACATGCAAGCAAGGCAAACGGGACAACACATCGGCGTTTCCGTGCTTAGCAGTGGACCGATACAAGATATCGTAGCGGTACTGCGAGAGGAAAATAGACCAGCGAATTAATTTCTGCGCTGTACGTGGAGGTACAGGCTTGGTCGGATGAAAAAGAGATGTCAAAAGTTTGTGGTCTGTGATGATGGTAAAGTGACGACCATACAAGAAATCATGAAACTTTGTAACACCAAATACGAGAGCCAATGCTTCTTTCTCGATCTGTGAATAATTTCTTTGCGCAGACGAGAGCAATTTGGACGCAAAGGCAATAGGGCGATCGTGCGAACCATCTTTGTGCGCAAGCACAGCACTGATCCCGAAATCCGATGCATCCACCATCAACAAAAGGGGCTTCCGGGGATCGAATGGCGTAAGGCAAGGATTGGAAATCAACGCTGATTTCAACTGGCGAAAGGCGCGTTTGCATTCCGTCGTCCAGACAAATGGAACACCTTTATGGCGTAAGCGATGAAGCGGAGCTGAAATGGAAGAGGCATGGGGAACATATTTGTTATAGTAATTTATTTTTCCCAGCACACTCTGTAGCTGCTTTAAATTCTGCGGCGAAGTCAAGTCTTGTATGGCACGGAGGTGCTCTGGACTGGGATGTATGCCTTGGGCATTGAGTACATGTCCCAGATAAGGTAAGTCACGAGCAAAAAACACACATTTGTCCTTCCGCAAGCGAAGACCATTTTGTCGCAAGACCTGAAATAATGTTCTGAGATTGGCTAAATGTTCTTCTTCCGTCTTTCTGGAGATCACAATATCGTCCAGATAGTTTGCTGCAGTAGGGACCGACGCACAAACAGTTTGTAGATAGTGCTGAAACAATGCAGGGGCAGATGCACACCCGAATGGCAGTCGTTTGAAGCGATACAAACCAAGATGCGTGTTAATCACTAAAATGCGCTGGGATTCTTCGTCCACCGGTATTTGCAAGTACGCATCTGCTAGGTCCAACTTCGAAAAATATTTACCCGGGCTCAGTTTGTCAAAAAGATCTTCCAGGCGGGGTAAAGGAAAAGTTGCAGTCACTAGTTGTGGATTCACTGTTGCCTTGAAGTCCACGCAAAGTCTCAATTTTCTGGAAGGTTTTTGCAAAATGACTAAGGGTGATGCCCAGAGGGAAGCCTGCACACGTTCAATTACACCTTGAGATTCCAAATCGCGTGATGTTCTTGCGACCTCATCACGCAATGCGTGGGGAACATTGCGCGCTCTGAAAAATTTCGGTTGCATGTTTACTTTCAGTTCCAAATGTGCTTTATAGTTCTTAGTGCAACCAAGACCCGGTGCAAAAACGTCTGCAAATTCGTCACATAGATGAGAAACACTGTCTGAAGGCACAGTCTGGTTCACTGAGAGGACCTGATTTACTATAGACAAGTTAAACAACTGAAACAAATCGAAAACAAACAAGTTCATTGCAGAAGAACGAAGGACGTACAATGACACAAGTTTTGCTTGTCCCTTGTATGTTGCAAGAAGGCTACACTGTCCTAACACAGGGAGCCCGTGACCTGAATATGTAGTTAGCTTAACATTTGCGGCATGCAACGGAGGTGTGCCCAGCTGTTTGTACGTGTCTTGATTGATCAGTGAAACTGCAGCTCCGGTATCGAGCTGGAATGGTATCACTTTGCCGTTAATTTCCAAGTCTACAAAAAGTTTATTGTGCTGCTGATGATAAGAGCGACTGTCTCGTGCAACATGAACTGACACTGGTACAAAATCACTTGTGACATGATGGGATTTCCGTTGGTGTCGACGCACACTATTTGTGGGACGAACACAGTCACTGTTAGAGAGAGTGGCACTGGGCGGAGTGGCATGAACTATATGAATTTCCATGGGTGAAGTGTCGCGGGCGAGAGTATCCTTGGTGCGATTCCGATTCCGGCGCGAAGCAAAGGGCCTGAAATGGTTTTGAGCTTCCGATCTGAGCTTTTTCTGGCAAACATTTTGAACATGTCCTTTTTTATTACAGAAAAAGCAAATAGCTTGGCGTGATGGGCAATTCTCACGCGAATGTCTAGTAGCACACCGCGGACATGATTTTAGCAATGCATTTGCTTGCAGGCGCACTACATGTGGCTGAGAGCCAGGCGGCAGCGGCGCGGTCGGGCGTGAGGACTGTTTACTGTTCTGTGCAGCGCGCCCGGCGGGCCGGTTAACCTGACACACGGGTGGCGAAGTTTCAAATGATTCCTGAGCAAAGTCAAGTGTGTCCTGCCGATCCAATATGTCTATCACTTGTTGAAGGGAGGGATTCACTAGTTTCAAAATCTGTTCCCTTATACGAACATCAGAAACGTTCTGTGCAATTGCATCACTTACCATAGTATCTGAATAAGGGAGTCCACATTGACACTCAAAAGCACAATCCCTAGTAAGGCCTTGCAAGGTTGCAACCCACTCCCGATTAGTTTGACCGGCCGTATGTTTTGTACGAAAGAAGGTATACCTTTTTGCAACTACATTTACCGATTCTTTGAAATATGCATCTAATGCAGACAAAATTTCGTTGTAGGACAGAGTTGCTACGTTGCGTCGGGGAAATAATTTCACTATCACACGGTACGTTTGGACGCCTACGGAGGAAAGGAGAAAAGGCTGCCGCTCATTACCTTGAATTCTGTAGGCGGCGAGATGGAATCCAAATTGGCGTGGCCACTCCGTCCAGCTTTCCAGTGTAGCATCAAATGGTCGAAAAGTTTGTGCAACTGCGTGTGGTGGCTGCGTGAGCGGTGGAGCGGCGGCTGCCGCATTGTTTTGCATTGCACATTGACCCTGGACGAGCTGTCCAAGGGCATCCAGTAAGGCCTGCGTCTGCTGATTCTGTAAGCGATAAAATTCGGACAGTACATCTGGAGATGGTGGCGACGCCATTACACAAGTAAATCAGGGCAGTATAGTTACGAACGCGGTGTGGCCTCGTCGCCAAATGTTGTGGATTGGCAAGAGAGCCAACCCACTATGAGAGGAAGCCGAAAGGCACGCGTTTTAGCTCACGCAGGCTGACGTGAGGTCTGGAACAGGACAAGGAGTTAGACTTTAGCAAAAAAGGACGTAGCTGTTGGAATACTTAACTTTAATCCGTAAAAGGTGAACATCGCTCTTGACGGTACATGTTTTACAGCATCAATAGTAACTGGTAATGGCGCCTTGCTAGGTCGTAGCAAATGACGTAGCTGAAGGCTATGCTAACTATCGTCTCGGCAAATGAGAGCGCATTTTGTCAGTGAACCATCGCTAGCAAAGTCGGCTGTACAACTGGGGCCAGTGCTAGGAAGTCTCTCTAGCCCTGCCGTGTGGCGGCGCTCGGTCTGCAATCACTGATAGTGGCGACATGCAGGTCCGACGTATACTAACGGACCGCGGCTGATTTAAAGGCTACCACCTAGCAAGTCTGGTGTCTGGTGGTGACATCACAGTTATTGCACAGTGATGGTATTGACTGTTTTTTGCCACTGGTGTACTTTACATACGACCAGAATCTCTTTGAGTTTTCTATCATATTTTAAGGCAACGTTTCATTGTGGAGAGGGGATAATTAATTGATCTATTTAATTAATTACAATTTAATTAATTAGTCAATTAATTTGATATCAAAAGTGTGCATTTATCTATAAGAGGAATTGGGGGGGGGGGGTTGAGATATCACAGAAAAGCAGGGAAGGCATGGTGGGGGCTTCTCAGGATGGATTATCTCCAGGGGTCTTAAATCAACCCCAGGGACTCATAAATCAATTAGCATAACAATATGTTGAGGGAAGGGGAATAATTTGCCCCTGAATGTATGCTTGCCCGTGAATGTATAGAACATGCACAAACGAAATGTTTCAGGATTGGTTTTATCCCACTACCACCTTCAGGATGGCAGTGCTACACCTACAGGTCCATAGAGTCACTTCTGACTGTTGCTAGAAAGTGAGAGAATTCTGTAATGAATAAAACGCATGTTCCCAGTTTCCAAATTGGGGCAAGTGCCCCCTCTTGTAGCACCCCCTCATCTTGCAGACGCTGATGTACTGGATATGCATTCACCAAGCAGCTACAATGCAACTGTTTGAATATTGTGACAGGCAGCTTCAGAACATGGTGCCGCAGTCATGAAGACCACCAACTTGCGCCGATATGTATTGGACAGATCTAGGGAGCAAAGCAACACCACTACAGGGACACATGGTAGCCTGCTGTTGTTCACATGAAATCTTGTGGTTTTATTGTTTTGGTTATACGAGGGGCTTTCAGTAAGTAATGCAACATATTTTTTCCGCCAACTTCGGGAAAAAAGTGCAGAAAGTATTGTGGGACATCGCAGAATGTTCCACTGCAGCCCCTGTAGTTTCATGAAGTGCCGATAAGTGTTGGCATTATATATAGCTTTCAAAATGACGTCTCTAATGGAAGTATGTTGCAAGCAGTGAGCTGTTCTTGAGTTTCTTTGGAGGAAGATCAGAACATCACAGGTATTCATAGACGCTTGCAGAGGGCCTACAGAGACCTGGTATGGAACGAAAGCACAGTGAGTCAGTGAGTGAGGCATCTGTCATCATTGCAACATGTTTGCACAGACCTGTTCGATCTCCTGTGTGCTGGCTGGCCACATATGCCAGTGACTTCTGCAATGCTGGAACGTGCTGACACTCTCATTATAGGTGATCAGTGGATCGCAATCAAACCTCTCGCTGCTTAACTGGACGTTTCTGTTGGTAGTGCTCGCAAAATATGCTTTGAGTACTCTTCCCCATCTGCTCCGCAGCCCGGAACTTGCATCTTCCGACTCCCATCCATTCGGTGCAATGAAGGATGCACTCTGCAGATAGCAATGCATGGATAATGCGAAGGTATTTGATGCAGCAAGACGTTGACATAGACATCGACCAGAAGTGTGGTACCATGCGAGCTTACAGGCCCTCCCAGTAAGGTGGCACATGGTCGTCGCATTGAATGGAGATTATGTTGAAAAATAGGATTTTGTAACCAAAAGAGTGTTTAACATGATAATAAGTTGTCGTCTCTTCCTCTATGAATAGATGATGAATGCAGCTAGCCGCTAACTTTGTGTAATGTCTTGTCTGTATAGACGTGTATCTGTTGCCTCTAAGATCCTTTCACCTTCACACATAAATCTGTACAGTAATGTAAGGGCCTCCCGTGTCTTGGCTGATCCGTGATAAGACAGGCGAAAAGTTAGACTAATGGAGGATTATTAGTATTATCTCTATTTTCATTCGCTCTCTCTCTTTCTCTCTTTTATCTATGTACAGTTTTTATTATAATATTTCATTACGTGAAATCAGCCAAATAGGATCTTTGGTGGAGTCCTTCGTCTTGGTAATCAGCGGCTGGCTTGCTGTAAGAGATCTTTACATTTATTATTACTGTTAAACACTGTATTCAGTCGGGAGAATCAATCGTGTGGACAATTTGTTCCTTTTACGAAAGATTGCGAATTCCAGATGTGTACGAAGCCTTTTTGGACGATTTAACACAGACTCAGTGATTGCAGGCTCTCTTCGACACAGCTGAAACTTCCCCACTAATTACAGGGCCAACGTGATCATCAAGTGGTTCGGAAAAAGCTCATTCGTTCATTCACTCCGGAACAAAAAGTCACAAACCTTATTTATGAAGGAAATTGTGTATTAAATCCATCTCCATTACATGTCCAGATCTCCGGTGATTCTACGTCTTAATTATTTTCCGTTTACACTCTCTTTCTATTCAAACAAACCGCTAGTGGCACAAAAGTTAATTCGCTCGATTTAGCGAGAAGAAAATCAGAATATGTATCTCTCAGAAATATGTCAATCCCTTAATCCCTACTCCAGAAGCTGTCCTAGTTACCACTCTAACAACCATGGAGAATGCATATATGCATCTCTGTTATTTCAAAGAATAAACGCGCTAGAAAAAGCTTTGGCGTCGTCGAGCTGTCGCCGCATATGTTACGAGAAAATCAGATCAGATACTTTTCCAAAGTGAATGAATGTGGATGGTTTGATTGGCAATGATTAATTGGTGCGTGGTAGAGGGTATTTTCTGTAGGGACATTTCAATGCCCCTCGCTGCGAGCGAAGTTTGTGAGCCTAATTTTGATTTACCGAACACACTTTGCGAGCTATCTATTAGCGTGGGTAACCCGGAAGTGATAAGTGTCAGTCATCCGACTGAAAAAGATTAATTATGTTTAACACAGATGAAGAAAATAAACATTGGAAACAGAAGAAATGAAGAGACAGGCTGTATTGCTTTTACGTGCATCAAGGTGTTATGTTTGCTGTGCACAACCAAGGAAGATGATCTTTCATGAGACTGTTATCAGGGTCTACCCATTCGGGAACTTTCTTAAGCAGGGAAACCTTGGAAAACCTCTTAAGGCTAGACCCCCAGCCTACGGTACATAGAGGATAGGAAAGCCTACAGAAGAGAAAAAATAATTTTGAAATTGATCTCTAAAGAAAAGATAGGGATCGATTTATATAACGATTTGGAGAAGAGTGATTTGTGCCTCTAGCAAAAAAAACTTTACAATAAATAACTCGAGTTTCTTTTTTTACAATCTTGTTCCCAGGACAATATCTTGCGATACTGAAACTCCCCCGGATCTTGCATGTCCCCGACGTCCACATTTGTAGTCGGTCTTCTACGCGGCCCACAATGGGAAGAGTGGAAGGGACAGGGATACCAGATTTCACATGCAACATTCATTCCAAAAGAATTAGCTATGACCGAAAGGGAAACTCTTCCTGTAAAAGAACTGGTTAGGTTCCACCGTCCAAGATTCTCCTTTTTGAAAACAAAATCCCTATGGCTTCATGCATCCTTTTTCTTACGATGTACTGCAAGGAATTTAGCCATTGACTTAAAGTTTCCATTTATCCATTGACTAGTGCTGTTGCCGAAAACATCATAATATTTACTCTAGTTTGAATTTTCTTTTGGACTTCGCATCACCATTTGTGCTTGTAAGTCCAAAAATTCTGACACATTTTCTGTCAATGATTTGTTCTTCGTAATTTAAAGGATTCATGCAACTTGCAGTAGATTTTGGATTCAAATCATCGAATAATGGAAAGTGTGGTTCCTTTTATACAAAGTCATAATCCATCATTTCCTTGAAAAGTCATATCATTTATCTATACTCATAACAATTTTATCCTAAATACATATATTTCTCCGCTTGATTGCTGTAATGTAAAAGTTATTAGTAGTGAGGAATGTGGATTCTCTTCTTTCATTTATTCTCTGATTCATCCGGCATTCATACATGCTCATCTATGGAAATGGATTTTCAAACAAAATTCCAAAGTGAACAAGACCCATTAAATAACTACTAATTCTATGAATCTTAGTTTCTTTTGACATTCAACAATAAATCAAGAACTCTTAACGTCTAATTATGACACTTTTTTGAAGTTCACATCAATCAGTTTCCCCTCGCATTTGATGCGAGTCTCTTACAAAGCATATCTGTGTCGTCTATATCGATTCTAACTCTCGCGCCGCCGTCAATTGTTTTGCGCGGGAAATTATCCTTGCGGCATTAACCGTCACTCATGATTCACTGCCTAAACGCATCACTTCACACGTTTACACATCTAAGCGTGCACTTGAAATTATATATGAACATTCACTGGGAACCTCTTTTGATTATGCAGCGTCATTTTCAGAAAACATTTCTTTCTTCTTGAAGGTCATTCAGATCCTTTATAAATCTTGATGACATTAGCAATGCTAAAGTTCCATGTTTACCCAAACACAGGTGAAGCCTATCTCCACTGTCTTCTTTGCAGCACTCGATAGTAATACTCAGTCACTATTTCTACAATCTGTGTCACTGATTAATTATTTCAGTTTAAAGTTTTCTAACACTAAACACACACAGTTTATTGCTATGTTTTTACGAGCGTTCATCTCTGTCACTCGCAACACCATTCCTCCCTATCTTCTAATCTTCATTAAATTTTTTCAAGTCGTTATGGGAATATAACCCTTTCATTTTGTTAGATCCCGGGTATGCTAACAGATAAGCCCCAGGGTTCGGAATTTGTAGAATGATGTATGGGCCAGTATATAATTACTCCCATTTCTTTATACTCTTCTTTATTAAGGATGATTTGGTATGTCTTTTGACTAGTACCTTCTCTCCGACGTGGTACGCCTGTACCATTTTTATTCATTTGTCATATTGTTGTTTTCTCTGATCAGCCTTTTGTGTCATATTTATGATGGCTTGCCTTATTTTTTCTTCCCAAGGCAACTCAGTTTCCTGAGTTTTGGGCATATGTTCAGTCCAGAAGTTTTCTTCTTTTGCCTCGAACATCAATTCATGAGGTGTATATCCAGTGGAGGAGTGGGGCATGTTGTTGTATATCTGCTCAAATTCTTCCACATAATTTGCCCACGCAGTCTCCTTATTATGGCAATAGGTCCTCATAAATCGATTGAACTCTCTAAAAATTCTCTCAACCAAATTGCCTTGTGAGTGGTAAAATGATGTTAGTATGTGTTTCACACCGACTTGAGACAAAGCCTGTTTCCATCGGAGTCCCGTGAATATCTTAGCATTGTCTGTTATTATCGCCTTAGGTATACCAACATATGGAAGATAATCCCTTGTCAATCTTAATACAATTACTTTGGCTTTAGCCGACTTTATCGGGTATAGCTTTACATATTTCGTACACACATCGAGAAATGCTAACACATATCTAACACCACCTCTTGAAGTAGGTAACGGTCCACACAGATCGCATGAAATTAATTCTTTTGGCTCTTGGACTATTATAGAGCATAATGGGTGCTTACTACCTTTTGAATCCGGCTTTGCTTTTTGACAGATTATGCATTTCTTCAAGACCTCATGCACTCTGCGCTTTATGCTGGGAAAATAACAGTACACCCTTATCTTGTTTGCACATTTTGTCGCACCGAAATGTCCCCAGGTTAAATGGGTGAACCATACGAGTTTCTCTATTTGCGCCTCAGGTATACAAACACACCAACGGACTTTGTTTGGCCTTTCACAGCGGAAAAATAATACGCTATTTACCAGCTTGTAACAATTTGCCATCTGATCCGAAGGTTGCTGTTGTAACCTTTGAATGACACTTCCCCATTGAGCATCTCTTTTCTGTAACTGTGCCATATGCCCACACAAATTGACGTAGTACATCTTATATGGATTTTCCCGCAGCAGCAATACAGGGAATTCTGAGTTATTATTTACTTCAATCTCTTTGGTCAAACCCTGTGGTGACCTTGATAGAGCGTCAGCAATAATGTTTTGCTGTCCTGAGACATGCACGATCTTAAATTGGTATTGTTGCAGAGCGAGAGTCCATCTAGCCAGTCTGGGGTGTAACAGTTTACACGTTTGTAAAAACGTTAATGATTGATGATCGCAATATACGATAGTCTTTGACCCATATAGATAATAATGAAATTTTTTAAATCCCCAGATGACCGCAAGAGCCTCTAATTCTGTCGTCGTGTAAGTTCGTTCACAGTTGGACAAAACACGACTAGCAAACGCAATAGGACAGAAGGTGAGTTTTCCATTTATCTTGCGTACTTGGAAAAGGCACGCTCCAATACCCACATTCGAAGAATCTGTTGACAAGTAAAATTCATCTTGCATGTCCGGATGGTACAAAAGCGGTGCCTTTACTAATTGCTTCTTTATCTCTTCGAATGCTTCTTGACACTCTAATGTCCAGAGCCAGGGCACATCCTTCTTCAACAGATGATTTAGAGCTGCTGCGTTCATCGCCTGATTTGTTATGAATCTTCTAAAAAATGAGGCAAGGCCCATAAACCCTTTTAATTGCCTCCTATTCCTGGGTGTTGGAAACTTACTAATCGCAATTAGCTTCTCCTTGGTTGGTAAAATTCCCTTTGTGTCAATTATATGCCCCAGGAACTTGATTCTGTTTACTGGAAAATGGGATTTTTGTAGGTTAGCAGTTATCCCCATGGTTTTGAACACGTCCAACACTCGGTTCAGTAAGGTAATATGCTCCTCCCAAGTTTTCGATGCAATAAGCAAATCATCAACAAACACTGTTATCCTGCTTCTGAGTTCTGGGCCTAGTGCATAATCTAGAGCTGCTATAAAGATTCCGGCACTAATGTTGAGTCCGAAAGGAACTACAGTAAATTGGTAACTTCTTCCGGAATAAATGAAAGCCGTATACTTCCTTGATGACTCATCCAGCTTGACTTGCCAATAAGAGCTCCCCAAATCAATGCTCGTCAAATATTGAACATCCTGGAACCGTTGTATAAGTTCGTCTATGTTTTCCGGATGTGTTCTCAATGGAATTATGATTTTATTTATTTCTCTGGCATCGAGTACCAGTCTAACAGTCCCATTTGCTTTTGGCACGACTAACAATGGGGAGCAGTATGGGCTTGCAGAGGGTTCGATCAAACCCCATTTCAACATGCGATCTATTTCCTTTTGAAGTTGAGCCTTTAACCTCCAGGGAACAGGATAGAAAGTTCTACAATACGTTTCGTGCGGCTTAACGTAGAGATGGCATATGTATCCCTTAATAACTTCTGGCCTTTCATCAAAAACGTTTTCATACGTGAATAATAATTCATTGAGCTGCTTCTTCTGATCTTCGATAATGCAGTCGGATTCATTTAACTTTTCAAACACTAATTGACCGAAATCTTCTTTGACTTGGAACTCATTAATTACGTGCTCTTTCGAATTTTGGGCCGTCCTGATTACTTGCACACTGATCCCACAATTATATTTTCTCATAAGGCTTTTTTTTCTCAACAACTCCAACTCAATTTCTTGTTTATTAACATTCAACCAAATTTTTCCTGTTTTAAAATCTATTCTGCATCCGTATTGACGTGGGCTGTCGACTCCGATAATGCAATCTACCACCAAATTTTTCACAACAAGGAATGTGCTTAATATTGCTACATTTCTGACTTCCACACCAAGTAGTGACTGCAACTTTACATTAGCCGATCGAGCCCCAACGGCGCCTATTATTCTGCAATTTTGAACTGGAAAAATTGGTACTCGTCTTATATTTCTGATCCTGTTGAATAGTGCCTCCGAAATTACATTTGTGGTTGCAGCTGTGTCTAAAACCGCCACTATAGGTACGGTCTCCATAATGACTTGCACTTCGGCTACTGCCACCTGTTCCTTATCCTCATCTTGTGGTTCTAAGTCCTCGGTCAGTTCATCTGCCAGTAATCGTCCATCATTGTACGTTAACACGGGTACACATATCCTGTTGCCCCTCAACCAATTGTTGAACGCTCCTCCGGGGCACGAAGTGGGTCCTTACAAGTTTGTTGGATTTTGATTTGTCTGCTGGTTGACATCATCCGTCACTTCGGTAATTACCGGTTGATTCGTAGATGTCTGTCCCCACTGATGTTGGCTATTTGAATTCATTCCTCCCGGTTGATTCCACTTCCTATTATCGTTATTATTCCAGGCTTGGGGTCTGAAATTTCTTTCGTTCCCCCACACGGGATTGTATCTTTTCCCGTTCCTGTTGTTCCTTGAATAGCCCCTCGCAAGACCATTGCCGGGATTACTATTGAGATTTTGAGGGATTTCTCCATTACTTAACGATCTCTGTTCATTCCTTCTAAGTGTCGATTGATCACCATTGGCATAACACATACTTCCACCTTGCCTACCGTTTGGCAGAGGTTCTATCTCCCTATATTGGAATCTGTTATTACGGGCTTTCTGGTTGTTCTCTTCGATAATATCTGTATGGTCTAACGTCGTGAGGAACGACTCCAAGTCTTTGTCATTGCCGTAAATCAATTGATTCCGGATGCTAGTTGGTAGTCTTGCCTTAAGTATGTTTATTATGTCTGGCAAAGGCATAGGTCTGTCCCAGTATCTCGTTTTATTTATATATTTTTCGAAATACTTTCTAAGGCTTCCTTTCGAAAAGGAGAAAGGCTCTGGGTAGAGCACCTCCTGCCTTAGGCGTTCCTGTACCCCTTCTGACCAGAACTTTGCTAAAAACGCCTTCTCAAAATCGTCATATGTCGAGCAAACAGAAGTCATGTCCGAGGCCCAGATTGTCCCCGAACCTTGTATATATCCTGTAACAAAACTGATCTTCTGCCACTCCGACCAATTTCTGGGTAGCACTCCTCTGAAACTTCGAATAAAAACAATTGGATGGACCCCCCTTTTGTCAGGGTTAAAAATCTGGAACTGCCTATGCTTTATCATTTTTTCTTCGGCATGGCAAAGGCTTTTGTAATCTCCGTTAGATAAGAATTCACGCGAACAGCCCGCTTGTGGCAATTTAATGTTTGAATTACTTACACAAGTCGGTATTGTGTGCGAATGGGCAGTAACTGGCTCTATAGTCGCTGCCAACTTCTGCTGCTGCCCTGTATTCATTTGTTCTGAGCTTTGTTGTGAAGCGCGTATCGACTCTTCTATCGTTTGTTTCCAATGCTCCAAATCAGCACCTAACTGGTGTCGCACCTCCTCAAGTCCTTTCGCAAACAAATTCTCTTCCTGTTTGCCAGATAAACTCTGGAATGCTGCCTTAACATTTGGCTCAACGTTTTCACACATTAGCCTTTTGTTTTCTAATGTGATTTCGGATAATTTACCCGTTAATACGTTGATTTGGTGGTCTATAACGTCTTGACGCTCTGTCAGATGTTCAACGCTTTCCTTTAGGTTAGCCTGTGTACGTGCCAATTCAGGAAGTTGCGCAATTGCACATGACATGGCGTCTTGCTTTTGTATTAATTGCGGAACCATTATCACTTGTTCCCGAACAGTATCTATCTTAATAGCCACATACTCCTTCATTTCGACACGTACGCGGTGAGTAGATTCCTCACATTGTATTTTCACCAATTCTATTTGTGCAGTTAATTTTCGTTCCGTCTCTTCGGCCTGATCTTTGAGTTCCTTGGTCTTCGCCTCTATCCGCTGCTCTATTTCGGAAAAACTGTCTTGTAACTGCTGCTTAATCTCAGTCTGGACTAATTTCATTTCTTCTTGAGTTTGAGTGACTGTCACTAATTGTGCTTTAATATCGGTTTTCAGATTTTCCTGCCCTTCAGTAACTGCGGCTAATTTCGTATTCAAATCATTTTGCCCTTCAGTAACTGAGGCCAATTTCGCGTTAATGTCGCTTTTCAAAGTATTCATGCTCTCGGTTATCATCTGCATCTGTCTTATGATAATTACCAATGGATCTAATCCCTGCTGTGTACTTGCTGTTACACCTCCAGCCGTGCCTACAGGGCGTTCTATTGCGCTATCTGTAGCCATCGGTCCTACAACACTTCTTACTACGTCATTATTATCAGTGCTAACAGCTGAAGGCTGTGGCGTGCTGCTTTGCTCTGCTTGACCCATCCTAAACATTGCCCTAGTTAAAACCATATAAATGTTCTACTGTCACTATATATATAACTCCCTTCTACTGTCACTATATGTAACTCCGTTCACACAAGAGTACTTCTGTGTCTACCTTCTTAATGTACATATACAGATAAATGCAACTGGAACAGGTCAATGAAAATACATCTAACACGAACAGAGTTAATCCATGTTCAAAAATCAAATAACACTAAACAAAAAAGCGTATACTTCAACTATACTAGCAAGCTTTAATAATAAAAATATAGATCTGGCCTTTTCTCTGCGCCCAGCGTGCTGTCTTTCGGCTTTGTTTGTAGATCCAATTATATCACCTGCGAGTCTTTCTTCTCTTTTCCAAGCATCAGTTAGGTTAGCTCGTCGTAGTTGACATGAAACAGAGAACAAAATTATTTTAGCAACGTCCAAAAACGTGTCCTGTCACGGATTGGCCATTTTAACATGATAATAAGTTGTCGTCTCTTCCTCTATGAATAGATGATGAATGCAGCTAGCCGCTAACTTTGTGTAATGTCTTGTCTGTATAGACGTGTATCTGTTGCCTTTAAGACCCTTTCACCTTCACACATAAATCTATACAGTAATGTAAGGGCCTCCGGTGTCTTGGCTGATCCGTGAAAGACAGGCGAAAAGTTAGACTAATGGAGGATTATTAGTATTATCTCTATTTTCATTCGCTCTCTCTCTTTCTCTCTTTTATCTAAGTACAGTTTTTATTATAATATTTCATTACGTGAAATCAGCCAAATAGGATCTTTGGTGGAGTCCTTCGTCTTGGTAATCAGCGGCTGGCTTGCTGTAAGAGATCTTTACATTTATTATTACTGTTAAACACTGTATTCAGTCGGGAGAATCAATCGTGTGGACAATTTGTTCCTTTTACGAAAGATTGCGAATTCCAGATGTGTACGAAGCCTTTTTGGACGATTTAACACAGACTCAGTGATTGCAGGCTCTCTTCGACACAGCTGAAACTTCCCCACTAATTACAGGGCCAACGTGATCATCAAGTGGTTCGGAAAAAGCTCATTCGTTCATTCACTCCGGAACAAAAAGTCACAAACCTTATTTATGAAGGAAATTGTGTATTAAATCCATCTCCATTACATGTCCAGATCTCCGGTGATTCCACGTCTTAATTATTTTCCGTTTACACTCTCTTTCTATTCATCAAACCGCTAGTGGCACAAAAGTTAATTCGCTCGATTTAGCGAGAAGAAAATCAGAATATGTATCTCTCTGAAATACGTCAATCCCTCAATCCCTACTCCAGAAGCTGTCCTAGTTACCACTCTAACAACCATGGAGAATGCATATATGCATCTCTGTTATTTCAAAGAATAAACGCGCTAGAAAAAACTTTGGCGTCGTCGAGCGGTCGCCGCATATGTTACGAGAAAATCAGATCAGATACTCTTCCAAAGTGAATGAATGTGGATGGTTTGATTGGCAATGATTAATTGGTGCGTGGTAGAGGGTATTTTCTGTGGGGACATTACAAGTGGAGAATAATATTGTGTACTGGCATCCTGAATAAAATCAGCCTGCTTTCAGACAAAAATATGTTGCATTTATTAATTAATGCCCCTCGTAAGAAATTATCTTTTACAGTCCTAAATTTCAGAACAGTGTTTTGTGGAAAACAATTTATCATTGTAAGTTTTATTACAATCTTTCAGAAGTCGAAACTTGTGATTTTTATTGGAGGGGGGAGGGGGAGGCTGCGTGGTTGAAGAGATGTGTTCTGACACTGGAAACTATGCACCGCTGAGGTGGTGTTGGTAACAGTTATTTCCTTCAATTTTTCCAAGGTTTTCTGGCCTGAGTGTGATCTAATTCTGAGCACTGCTGTTACCAGACTGTGCTCGCCAGTGGGTGAGTTCTTGCCGTACCCAGAAATGCAGGTAGTGCCATTCTGGTTTCAGGAATCGATGACTGCTCGTGCAGAAGTGGGAGTAAAACTACCTCTTAATTTTGATGGTCTGTGAAATTTAAAGAGAGAGTTTCTTCTTTATGGTCTGACAGTGCAGTAGGAAGTGGCTAAGCAATTACTGCATCAGTAGCTTTCGCAGTTTTGTCACAGAAGTGGTTCAAATCAGATAATTTACGATTTTGATGTCTGTAGTCAGAGAGTTTGTTTTAACCACATTTTCCACTTATTCGAGTCAATTTAGGCGAACAGTTTAATCGTATTAATTGGCTGAATTTTGGTTATACATAGTCCTAGCGCTAAGTTGTAGGGATATGTGATAACTGAAGTGGAATAAAATGAGGGAATATGATTACGCCCAAACTGTTGCCTGTTCAGCAAGGAGAGTGTATAGGAGCGATTTGGACGGAGATCAAGAACAGAGAGTTCTGCTTGATTGATCAACGTAAGTGACAGGTTCATTAACCAGATATGAGACACATCACCAAGAATTTCTTCGAGTTCGCACCCCTGGTATTAGTGGTGTGATGGAAGAAGTTGGTGTTCACTTTGATAAAGTTCTTTATCTTCATGCACTCTCCCTGTGCTGATATGAGAAATATAGGAATGGGGCTTGGTGAAACACAGACAGAGACGATGTCGGCAAAACCAACTCTGGGCGTTTCAAGTCTCCCAGCCACGATATTTTGGTCTGAAGACTGCTGATGTCCTAATTTCACTATAGGCACGATTTTTCCTTCCTTTAGAATAGCAGATCCGCCGATCCTGGGGTCGTTTTGGATGGAGCGATGGCAAATCAGTTGTCCAAGCATTGTGGCAGAGGTTTGGCTTGAACTTCTGCAACAGGTATGTTATCTATTTGTTGCTTGTGATGACATGCTGTACTAGTGCTTTGTCACTTGATACCGTTAACATATAAGCAGTTAAAGCCAGCTTCATTACATGGGAAGTTTGATTACCAGTAGTTAGAGTGCTGGAAGGGAGTACGATTTTCTTTTTTTTTGGTGTGGAGGGGCAGTTTCTATTTTTTTAGAATGGCAATTTATTTGAAACTTTAGTCTGAACAATTGTTTGGTAACTGTGCTTAATTCCTTTGACATGAGGTTTCTTCTTTAAGAGAGGAGTTTGGGCGTAGCGGTCATGTAGACCAAATTCAACCTTTTTTATGTTGAGGTTGGTTTTGCATATCTCCCTGGGCAGACTGCAGTGACACAATAGGGATTGGTATAGTTAGCACATTGCTCTTGGTTGGTAGTGAACCTGCCGACGGCGTGCTGCACAGTGGATCTGCTGCACTTGATATTGTCTCTACACTGTTCAGAGTGAGGCAGGAAACGATAAAAGAGGGTGCACTGGCGGAGCTGCTGGGGATTGATGTCTGTACTGGGTGATGGTAGATCTGATGGCAGAACCTGTCTTTAAGAATGTAGTTCCAAATTTATTGATGGTATGTGACTGTCATACTTTGCATATAAACTCGTTTTGATACGAGGTAATGCCCACGACCTTACTGTACTTGGTACTCATATGACTATTTGGGGTTTTGAGGCAAGCCAAGATAACTAGCATTGGTGGTGGAAATACACTCCTGGAAATGGAAAAAAGAACACATTGACACCGGTGTGTCAGACCCACCATACTTGCTCCGGACACTGCGAGAGGGCTGTACAAGCAATGATCACACGCACGGCACAGCGGACACACCAGGAACCGCGGTGTTGGCCGTCGAATGGCGCTAGCTGCGCAGCATTTGTGCACCGCCGCCGTCAGTGTCAGCCAGTTTGCCGTGGCATACGGAGCTCCATCGCAGTCTTTAACACTGGTAGCATGCCGCGACAGCGTGGACGTGAACCGTATGTGCAGTTGACGGACTTTGAGCGAGGGCGTATAGTGGGCATGCGGGAGGCCGGGTGGACGTACCGCCGAATTGCTCAACACGTGGGGCGTGAGGTCTCCACAGTACATCGATGTTGTCGCCAGTGGTCGGCGGAAGGTGCACGTGCCCGTCGACCTGGGACCGGACCGCAGCGACGCACGGATGCACGCCAAGACCGTAGGATCCTACGCAGTGCCGTAGGGGACCGCACCGCCACTTCCCAGCAAATTAGGGACACTGTTGCTCATGGGGTATCGGCGAGGACCATTCGCAACCGTCTCCATGAAGCTGGGCTACGGTCCCGCACACCGTTAGGCCGTCTTCCGCTCACGCCCCAACATCGTGCAGCCCGCCTCCAGTGGTGTCGCGACAGGCGTGAATGGATGGACGTATGGAGACGTGTCGTCTTCAGCGATGAGAGTCGCTTCTGCCTTGGTGCCAATGATGGTCGTATGCGTGTTTGGCGCCGTGCAGGTGAGCGCCACAATCAGGACTGCATACGACCGAGGCACACAGGGCCAACACCCGACATCATGGTGTGGGGAGCGATCTCCTACACTGGCCGTACACCACTGGTGATCGTCGAGGGGGCACTGAATAGTGCACGGTACATCCAAACCGTCATCGAACCCATCGTTCTACCATTCCTAGACCGGCAAGGGAACTTGCTGTTCCAACAGGACAATGCACGTCCGCATGTATCCCGTGCCACCCAACGTGCTCTAGAAGGTGTAAGTCAACTACCCTGGCCAGCAAGATCTCCGGATCTGTCCCCCATTGAGCATGTTTGGGACTGGATGAAGCGTCGTCTCACGCGGTCTGCACGTCCAGCACGAACGCTGGTCCAACTGAGGCGCCAGGTGGAAATGGCATGGCAAGCCGTTCCACAGGACTACATCCAGAATCTCTACGATCGTCTCCATGGGAGAATAGCAGCCTGCATTGCTGCGAAAGGTGGATATACACTGTACTAGTGCCGACATTGTGCATGCTCTGTTGCCTGTGTCTATGTGCCTGTGGTTCTGTCAGTGTGATCATGTGATGTATCTGACCCCAGGAATGTGTCAATAAAGTTTCCCCTTCCTGGGACAATGAATTCACGGTGTTCTTATTTCAATTTCCAGGAGTGTAGGTTAGATATCAATAAACTGAAATTGATCAACATTATTGTCAATGTATAGTTTTGGTGTTTCAGATCAAAAGCTGATAGATTAGCAGTTGGTGTCATTTCATTATTAGTAATGAGGGTGGGGAAAATCCAGAAAATTGAAAGCTACCTATATAAGTATGGAATCCATACGTTTCAAACTCTCTGGCGACAGCCCCAGTGAGCTCTTTGACTGATGTCAAGGTATGTCACATACATCGCACACGAGTCCTCTTTCATCCTTTCACTGTCCATCTTCTCTGCCCCGTCTTTCTGCCCGTCTCCAACAGACCGTCTCTCCGCCCATCTGCTCATCTCTCGACCCTCTGTCCATCTCTTCCTCCCCCTCTCTCTTTCCATCCCCTTCTCCCCCTTCATTCTGCCCATTGTCTCCTCACACCTCTCTGTGTCCCTCTCCTTCACCTTCCTCTCTGTCCTTCTCCTCCCTCCCTCCCTCCTCTTCCTATCATCTCCTACTCCCTATCTCTCTATTCATCACTTCCACATCTATTGCTGTCCACATCCTCCTCTCCCTCACACTGCACACCATCTTCTCCCCATAACTCTGTGCATCTCCTATATCACCTCGATTTCACCACCACACCCACAGTACATTTTTCCAGACAATTAGTAGCAAGTTTGTCGAGAGTGGATGAATTTGGCCCAGTAGTTTTGGAGGACACATACATACATACTAGCTTTTTACCCGCAGTTTCTCCCGTATAAGTGTTTGTCATATATATAACACATGTCCTCCTGCATCTTTCTCTGTTCAGATCCTCCTCATCCCTGTATCTGCCCATCACCTTCTCTCCCCTCATTGTGTCTATCTCACCCTCCTTGTTCTCTCTATCCATCTCCTCCTGCCCCCACACATTCTGTCCATATTCTCCTCCCCTCTCTCATTGTCCATCTCATCCTTCTCCACTCTCTGTCCATCTCCACCTTCCAGCCGTCTTTTTGTCCATATCCTCCTTCCCCTCTTTCTGTCCATCTCATCCTCTCCATATCTCAGTACATTTTCTCCCCCTCATCAGAATCCATTACGTACTCCTCACTCTCTTTGTCCATTTCCTCATTCTGCCTTCCTCTAGTCATCTTCTTCTACACCCTCTCTTTGATGATTTCCTTCTTCCCCATTCTCTCTCCATCTTCTCTCAACTCTCTCTTTTTGTCTCCTCCGGTAACGTCCAGAGGGCTATCACAAATCTTGATGATTTCAGTGTAATAATTATCTTCCAATAAAAATATACCTTGTGTACAATACTGTAAAATTTCTTTTTGTATGTGGAACGTGTTACATCGAGATATGTTACTTAGCAGTGATGCATTGTGGGAAAGTGACTGTGACCTTCATCCTTACATTTTGTAGATCAATGTGTATAAACCAGTCTTTTACTCAAAGTTTCGCCTATTCATATGAATGTCAAATGTATTGCACACATCACCTCTTTCTTCTTCTCTTTGTCCATCTCCTCCTCAACCCTCTCTCTGTCCATCTCCTTCCCCCCATGTCTCTGACAGTTTATCCTCTCCCTCACTGTGTTCAGCTTCTCCTCCAACCTGTCCCTGTTCATCTCCTCAACCCTCTCTCTTTCCATCTCTGATTCAACCTTCCTAGTCTACCTCCTCCTGCTTCTCCACATATTTTATTCATATCTTCCTCCCCTCTCCTTATCCATTTCCTCCTCCACACAACCTCTCTATGCATCCCATCCTCTCCTCACTGTCTCTATCCATGTCCTCCACCATACTCTCTCGGTTCATTTTTTCCTCGCCCTCCCTCTGTCCATCTCATTCCCCCCCCCCACTTCCATCCATTGCCTCCTCCTTGATATATTTGTTCATGCTCTCCATCACTCTCCCCCTGTCAGTCTCCTATTTTCCCCTCTCTCTGTCCACCTTATCCAGTCTTTTTCTGTCCATTGCCTCCATTCAACTGTCCATTTGCTATTTCCCCCCTCTGCCTCTCCATCCCCTCCTTCCACCCAATGCCAGCCATCACTTTCCCTCCCTTGTCTCTGTCCATCTCCTCCTCAACCCTATCTCTGTCTGTCCATCTCCTCCTCTCCTCCCCTCTGTCTGTCTATCGCCAGTTCCCACTCTCTGCCCAACTCTTGTTGCACTCCCACTCAATAGGAGATAGGTGATTCTTACCCCAACAACACTTCTTTTCAAGTAATAAGTGTCGAGTGTGCAAATATTGGTAGAAATCAATCCAGTGGTTTGAGAGGGGATGTGAACTATGCATGCATGCATACATTTTTATAATATACTAACTTATTACACAGAGCACACATCTCCTCCTATCCTCACTCTCTCTGCATGCATCTCCTCCACCTCCTTCCTCTGTTCAGCTCTTCCTCTCAACTATCTCTAGCCAATTCCTTGTCCCTCTCTATCTGTCCATCTACTTCCCCCTCTCAGTCCATATATTTCTCCCACACTCTGTCCATTTCCTTCTTTTCCATGTGTCTGTACATCCACTCCTCCCCTTCTCCATCCTCCTCCTCTCTCAAAGGATATCTTCTCCTCCCCCTCTTCCTGTTTATTTTGTCCCCCCTCCCCTCACTGTCCCTCTCCTCCTCACCTTCTCTCTGTTGATATCCACCTTGTCCTCTCTCTGACCACCTCCTCCTCCTATTCTTCTTGCTCAGTTTCTCCCTCTACTGCTGTGTCCACCTCTTTTTCCTTTACCCTCTGTCCAAATCATCCTCCCCCTCTTTCTGTATATCTCCTCCTTTTTCCTCCCTGTCAATCTCCCATTCCCCTATCTCGGTCCATCTCCACTTCCAACTATCTCTGTCCATCACATCCTCCTCCTTTCTCTCTGCATGTTCTTCTTCACTATATATAGCAATATCCTCCTACCCCTCTCCCTTTGTTCATATCCTCTTCCCTATTCTCTCTGTCCATATCCTCCTCACCCATTCACCACCCATCTCCTCCTCACCTTTCTCACTGTCCATATCCTCCTCCCATCCTTCTCTCAGTCCTTGCAATCCTACATCCTGTATCTGACCATCTGCTTCTACTCCATCCTGTCTATCTTTTCCACCCATCTAACACTGGCAGTTTCCTACTTCCACCCCCTCTCTCTCCATCTCTTTCAATTCTGTTCTCTGTCTCCTTCTCCCCTTCTTACTGTGAGTCTTCTCATAACTTCACTGTCTATTGCTTCTCCCCCTATCTCTTTCCATCTGCTCCTCCCCCTACCTTTGCCAGTCTCCATCTTTCACTGTCCACTTCCTACTCCCACCTCTCTCAGCCCACCTCCTCTTCACCCTATCTATGATCTTGTGCTTTTACCCCTTTCTATTTCCCCCTTTCCATCTCCTCCTTCTCCCTCACCTTTTGTTTGTCTCCTTGTCCGCATTTCACTGTCCTTCCCTCCATCTCTCGTTTCATTGCCTTCTCTCCTCCCTTTCCTCACACATGTCTTCTTCCCTCTCTCTCTCTGTACATCTCCTTCCTTTATCACTGAGCATATCTTCCTCCCCTCCCTCTCTCCATTTTTGTTCCCTCATATGCATGTCTATTTATACTGCCTCTTTCCCATCTGCCTGGCTGCCTCCCCCTGTCCTCACTCTCTGCCCATATCGTCCTTTCCCCACTCTCTGTCCCTCTCTCCCTCCCCCCTCTGTCCATCTCTCCATCCCCCTCTCTGTCCATCTCTACATCCCCCTCTCTGTCCATTTCCTCCTCTCTCCTCCCTCTGTAGATCTCCTCCTCTCCCTCTCTGTATAAGTCAGCTCCTCCAACCTCTCCACTGCTTCATTCCTTATGCATTTCCTCCGTCCAATTCTCTCTGTTGATCACCTTCTCCTCACTCTGTCTGTGGATCTTCTTCTCCCCCTCTGTAAGTCCATCTTCTACATCACCTCATTTTCACCACCACTCTTACCCTAAAGGGAGGTTTTTCCTATCCACACATAACTTCTTTCCAGACAATAAGTGATATTTGTACCAAGTTTGGTCAAATTGGTCCAGTGGCTTAGGAGGAGATATAGAACATACATATATAGATATGACCATTCGTAGAATATTTTACCTTATTACCCGCAGCTTCAGTTTGTGTAAGTATTTTTCACATATATTGCTCAAACTTCCACTTCTCTTTCTGTGCACCTACTCCCTCCTTCGCTCTGCCTGTCTCCTCGTCTCCCTCCCTTCTACCTCATCATCCCCACCCTCTCTGTCAATCCTCTCCTATCCCCAATATTTGTCCATCTCCTCCTATCCCACACTCTCTCTGTCCATCACATCCATCTCCCTCCAGCCTCTCTTCCCGGCCATTACACCTTCCCGCACTCTCTGCCCATCTCCTCAAACCCTCCTCCGCCTTTGCATCTCCACATTCCACCTCATTCTATCCACCACCTCCTCCCACCTCTCTCTGCCCAACTCCGTCTCCCTCCTCTACCCATACATCTCCACATTCCCCCTCAGTCTATCTATCACCTCCTCCCACGTCTCTCTGACCGTCTCCTCCTCATTCTCCCCTCTATGTTCATGTCCTCCTTGCCTTCTCTCTGTCCATCTCTTGTATCACTTCCTTTTCACTGCTACCCATGCTCTTATGTGTTGTGGTTCTAATCACCACAGAACTTCTTTCCAGAAAGTAAGTGGCGTATGTAAAAGGTTTTGTTGAAATCCAACCGTTGGTTGCAAGGAGATGTGGAGCACACATACATACATACAACTTATTACGTTCTGCCTGCCTGCATAAGCATTTGTCAGATATGCTGCACACATCTACATCACTTCTTCGCCCCTCCCTCTGCCAGCTCCTCATTCCCCTCTCTCTGCTTATCTCCTCCTCTCTTCTCTTTCTGTCCATCTCCGCCTCCTTCTCTCTCTGTCCGTCTTGTCCTCCCCCTCCCTCTGTCCGTCTCCTCCCCTAATTTCTTTACTTGTCCCTCCTCTCCTTGTGACTCTCTTTTTCTGTCTTCTCTTGCATCTCTCTCTGCTCATCATCTCCTCGCCCCTCTCTTAGCCCACCTCCTCTGCCCCTTCCATTGTCGATCTCCATGCTGTCTTCTCTTCTAAGCCATTTCCTCCTACTGCTCTTCTTGTACATCTCCCTCTCTTAATCAATCTTCTCCAACCTCTATTTGACCCTCTCCTTCTTCCCCATTCTCTCTGTCCATCTCCTCCACTTCCACCTTTTGTTGGTCTTCTCTTATGCTCTTTCTAGTTTCTCTCCTCCTCTTTCCCCTCCCTGACTATCACCTCCTCCCACCTCTCTCTGTTCATCATCTCATCAGTTCTCTATTTATCACCCTCTCCCCTTCTCTCTGTCTATCTTGTTCTCTCCTCTAGCTCTGTTAATCTCCTCCTCTCCCTTCCCTCTGTCAATTTTCCCACCTTTCTTTCTCTGACCATCTCTTCTAACACCATCTTCTTTTTGTCTCTTCCCTCCCACCTCTCTCTGTTGAGTGCTTCCCCCCTCCTAGCTCTGTTCATCTCTTCCTTCCACCACTCTATCCACCACCACCCCCACCACTCTCTTTGCTCCCTCACCCCTCTGTCCATCTCCTTTTCTCCTCTCTCATTTAATTACCTGTGTCACCTCTTTTTCACCTGCATCCTGACACTAATGGGAGGTGGTTCATTCCTGCCCACTATTTCTTCTCATGCTATAACTGTCATGTGTGCCAATTTTGGTTCAAATTCATCTACTCGTTTCGAAACAGATTTGGAACATATACAGGGTGTTACAAAAAGGTATGGCCAAACTTTCAGGAAACATTCCTCACACACAAATAAAGAAAAGATGTTATGTGGACATGTGTCCGGAAACGCTTAATTTACATGTTAGAGTTCATTTTAGTTTCGTCAGTATGTACTGTTCTTCCTCGATTCACCACCAGTTGGCCCAATTGAAGGAAGGTAATGTTGATTTCGGTGCTTGTGTTGACATGCGACTCATTGCTCTACAGTACTAGCATCAAGCCCTTCAGTACGTAGCATCAACAGGTTAGTGTTCATCACAAACGTGGTTTTGCAGTCAGTGCAATGTTTACAAATGCGAAGTTGGCAGATGCCCATTTGATTTATGGATTAGCACGGGGCAACAGCCGTGGCGCGGTACGTTTGTATCGAGACAGATTTCCAGAACGAAGGTGTCCCGACAGGAAGACGTTCGAAGCAATTGATCGGCGTCTTACGGAGCACGGAACATTCTAGCCTATAACTCGCGACTGGGGAAGACCTAGAACGACGAGGACACTTGCAATGGACGAGGCAATTCTTCGTGCAGTTGACGATAACCCTAATGTCAGCGTCAGAGAAGTTGCTGCTGTACAAGGTAACGTTGACCACGTCACTGTATGGAGAGTGCTACGGGAGAACCAGTTGTTTCCGTACCATGTACAGCGTGTGCAGGCACTATCAGCAGCTGATTGGCCTCCACAGGTACACTTCTCTGAATGGTTCATCCAACAATGTGTCAATCCTCATTTCAGTGCAAATGTTCTCTTTGCGGATAAGGCTTCATTCCAACGTGATCAAATTGTAAATTTTCACAATCAACATGTGTGGGCTGACGAGAATCCGCACGCAATTGTGCAATCACGTCATCAACATAGATTTTCTGTGAACGTTTGGGCAGGCATTGTTGGTGATGTCTTGATTGGGCCCCATGTTCTTCCACCTACGTTCAACGGAGCATGTTATCATGATTTCATACGGGATACTCTACCTGTGCTGCTAGAACATGTGCCTTTACAAGTACGACACAACATGTGGTTTATGCACGATGGAGCTCGTGCACATTTCAGTCGAAGTGTTGGTACGCTTCTCAACAACAGATTCGGTAACCGATGGATTGGTAGAAGCGGACCAATTCCATGGCCTCCACGCTCTCCTGACTTTCATTTATGGGGGCATTTGAAAGCTCTTGTCTACGCAACCCCGGTACCAAATGTAGAGACTCTTCGTGCTCGTATTGTGGACGGCTGTGATACAATACGCCATTCTCCAGGGCTGCATCAGGGCATCAGGGATTCCATGCGACGGAGGGTGGATGCATGTATCCTCGCTAACGGAGGAAATTTTGAACATTTCCCGTAACAAAGTGTTTGAAGTCACGCTGGTACGTTCTGTTGCTGTGTGTTTCCATTCCATGATTAATGTGATTTGAAGAGAAGTAATAAAATGAGCTCTAACATGGAAAGTAAGCGTTTCCGGACACATGTCCACATAACATATTTTCTTTTTTTGGCCGTACCTTTTTGTAACACCCTGTATTCATCCCTTTTTATAAAATGTGAAAGAAGTTCAATAAGCAATGTAGCACATTTTTTGTCAGCTAATTTTGCTTTAAAAAATGCGTAATTTGTTGTAGGACATCTTGGAATATTCCTGCTTCAGCCCCTATAGTTTCATGAAGCACTATACATAGTCTTCAAAATGGCCTTTGTAGTGAAGGTGTGTTCTAAGGAGAGAGCAGTCACTGAGTTTCTATTGGTGTAAAACCAGAGCATGAGAGATATTCTTTGTAGAATGTCTACAGAGATCTGGCAGTGAATAAAAACATGGTGAGTCGTTGGGCGAGGCGTTCTCATCATCAACGAAAGGTCATACAAGCCTATATGATCTCTTGAGTGATGGCCAGCCACACACAGCTGAGATTCCTGCAATTTTGGAATGTGCAGATCCTCTCATTCGAGGTGATTGACCGATCAGAATCAAACACCTCGCTGCACAAGTGGATGTCTCTGTTGGTAGTGCTGACACATTGATTAGCTAATTGCGATACTTGAAGGTATGTGCCCGCTGGGTTCCTCACCACCTAACAGAAGACCATAAAGAGAACTGAAGGACAATCTGTGCGGAGTTGCTTGCGTGTTATGAGGCTAGTTGTAACAATTTTTTGTCGAACATTATCACAGGTGATGAAACATGGGTCATCACTTCGAAACTGGAAACTAAATGGTAATCTATTCCTCTGACGGAAAAGTTCAAAGCCAAACCATCCGCTGCTGAAGTCATGGCGATGCTCATCTAGCACTCTGAAGGGGTTCTTGTGTTTGATTTCCTCCCTCATCGTGCAACAATCGACTCTGAATATTTTGTGCTACTCTCATCTCCATGACAACACAAGGCCTCACATGTTAGAAACTGCGTTAATCTGCTTGCCGCAATGCACCATAGGGAGATCACAGTACTAAAAATGTCACGTATATCTGCGACGTTTTTCACCACGAGAGGCTGAGCCACCTGTGAAAGCAGTTACGTCACATGTCAGCTCTGCTGAAATCATTGCCCAGCTTTTTATATTGGTATGACTACCAACCATCGGTGATGAAGAGCCATTGCCAAACTGTGGCCCTGTTGCGCAGCATGCAGCTGGACATTACGTGCTGGATTTCAAAGAAATACTCCTCTCCACCACCAGCTTTTCTGAACTGCACAGATGGAAGTTATACTTACAACACATTCACTACTCCCAAATATTCCCCACCTCAACTTACAGTAGCCTACTGTCCCCACACCTTCTACCCAACAGTTACCACCACCTCTGTCGTATCCACACCTCCCTATTCCCGTCCCCTCACACTCTTTCGGTGTTGACCTCAGTCAATGCATCCATTTGTCTTCCCTCTTCCTTGCTCCTACCCTTTTTTGCTCCTTGTTGCCCTCTCCTAACTTCCCTGTCCCTCAGCCACTTGATGATGCACCCATTAGCACTCTAGTCCCTGTGTATCCCACCAGACAGTGCTCTTCTCTGCCATCACCTCTAGCCTGCTATTCCTTCCCCTTCCTTATCTTGAGATTGCTCCTTCTGTTCTACGTGATATTTCCATTGAGGTCAGTGCGACCAGAGATGACAGTCACCTGTATGTGAAATATGCTTCCTTGTGTGAATGAATGTGTGAGCATTTCCTTTACTGAAGGTGGCTTTGGCTGAAAACTAATGTGTACCTGTCCTTCCTTTGTGCCTGTCTGCAACTCTGTGTCATCTTTATGGTGAGCAACAATCTATATTTTCTTTATAATGTTGTTACCTTGCAGTGGAATTGAAGCAGGTAGTTCCTGTTGGTTACTATGGGTAGAGGTTATACTTAATTGGTTCCTTTACTGACTCACTAGCTCAGATGGTACAGTTGCTGCATAGTTCAATGAAAACTTGAGTCTAGTTTCAAATTGATACCCTACACATAAAATTATGGTTGGTGATAACTTCAATCTACCCTCAATATGTTGGAGAAAACAGATGTATATAGCTGGCGGATGGCATAAAACATTGTCTGAAATTGTACTGATTGCAAAATGGCTCTGAGCACTATGGGACTCTACTTCTGAGGTCATCAGTCCCCTAGAACTTAGAACTACTTAAACCTAACTAACCTAAGGACACCACACACATCCATGGCCGAGGCAGGATTCGAACCTGCGACCTTAGCGGTCCCGCGGTTCCAGACTGTAGCGCCTAGAACCGCACGGCCACTCCGGCCGGCTACTGAATGCATTATCAGAAACTTATTTTGAACAATTTGCCCTAAAGCCCACCTGAAGTGCAGGTGGGTGAAAAATCATACATGATCTTTTAGCAATAAATAATCCTAAGCAAATAGGGAGCATCATGATTGATACAGGGATTAGTGACCGCAAGGTTGTTGTACGAGGTGCATTCAAGTTCTAAAGCCTCCGATTTTTTTTCTCCGGACTGGAAAGAGATAGAAACATGCTCATTGTTTTAAAATGAGGCCGCGTTCATTGTCAATACATCCCAGAGATGGCAGCACTGTACGGCAGATGGAATTTTACCGCCAGCGGCGAGAATGAAAACTGTTTTAAATACTTAAAATGACGGCGTTTTCCTTACTTGAACAGCGTGCAATGATTCGTTTTCTGAATTTGCGTGGTGTGAAACCAATTGAAATTCATCGACAGTTGAAGGAGACATGTGGTGATGGAGTTATGGATGTGTCGAAAGTGCGTTCGTGGGTGCGACAGTTTAATGAAGGCAGAACATCATGTGACAACAAACCGAAACAACCTCGGGCTCGCACAAGCCGGTCTGACGACATGATCGAGAAAGTGGAGAGAATTGTTTTGGGGGATCGCCGAATGACTGTTGAACAGATCGCCTCCAGAGTTGACATTTCTGTGGGTTCTGTGCACACAATCCTGCATGACGACCTGAAAATGCGAAAAGTGTCATCCAGGTGGGTGCCACGAATGCTGACGTACGACCACACGGCTGCCTGTGTGGCATGTTGCCAAGCAATGCTGACGCGCAACGACAGCACGAATCGGACTTTCTTTTCGTCGGTTGTGACAATGGATGAGATGTGGATGCCATTTTTCAATCCAGAAACAAAGCGCCAGTCAGCTCAATGGAAGCACACAGATTCACTACCACCAAAAAGATTTCGGGTAACCGCCAGTGCTGAAAAAATGATGGTGTCCATGTTCTGGGACATCGAGGGCGTAATCCTTACCCATTGCGTTCCAAAGGGCACTACGGTAACAGGTGCATCCTACGAAAATGTTTTGAAGAACAAATTCCTTCCTGCACTGCAACAAAAATGTCCGGGAAGGGCTGCGCGTGTGCTGTTTCACCAAGACAACGCACCCGCACATCGAGCTAACGTTACGCAACAGTTTCTTTGTGATAACAACTTTGAAGTGATTCCTCATGCTCCCTACTCACCTGACCTGGCTCCTAGTGACTTTTGGCTTTTTCCAACAATGAAAGACACTCTCTGTGGCCGCACATTCACCAGCCGTGCTGCTATTGCCTCAGCGATTTTCCAGTGGTCAAAACAGACTCCTAAAGAAGCCTTCGCCGCTGCCATGGAATCATGGCGTCAGCGTTGTGAAAAATGTGTACGTCTGCAGGGCGATTACGTCGAGAAGTAACGCCAATTTCATCGATTTCGGGTAAGTAGTTAATTAGAAAAAAAATCGGAGGCCTTAGAACTTGAATGCACTTCATAGGGAGACTCAATACTATAACGTCCGAACCCCTCCAATTTAAACGCAAAATACCTCTATTTAAAAATGCAGATAAAAGTTCGCTTAATATTCTTGTCCATTTAAACCTACCTTTTTGAGTGCCTTACAGAGCATTGAATCGTGAGGTTATGCAAATTTTTTATGTTACTAGTATGAGTAGTCAATGAGAACGCATACAGTTTTTTCTTTCTTGCTTTCTTCATACTATAATTCAATAACCTCGTTTGTATTTCTTATAGCAATTGTAGTTCAGCTGTTAGCTGCCATGAGTTAGCTCACAGCAGAGCAGACTTTGCTAGGGCCGAGCGAGGATTCAGGTTTTACAAGGGACGGTCAGCAGTGGCAAGTCCTTGGCCTCCAGATACGTGCCTTTACAACACCAGTGAGGTGAGAGGTGACAACACCCACTGTGACAGACGCTATGGATCTGCAGTGGGCCTCCGATCATGGGCAGCCACACGTAGAGGGCAGTTTTTGTCCCTGAAGTAAGCAACAGGCTTCTAGTTCAGCGAAAGCTCTGGACAAGCTTTTCCGTTGCCGTTTCACTGCACGCCACGGGGAAAAGAGCGTTCTGCACCCCCACAGTGAGGCGACAGCTGTCCTGGAAGCCAAAATCTTAAAAATTTCGGCAGAGAACAGTCTGACACCTTCCCACAACCACTGCTGTTTAGTCTTCTCTTTTTAGAGAAATTCCAAACTGAGCATGAGAACGCTGTGACATTAACAACATCTAGAAAGAGAAGTTCTCATTGGGTTAGATGCCACGACGTCAAAGGAGTGATAGGAGACATTTCCCTGGCAAGCAAAAATGCAACAACATGGGGGACAGGACTCAATTTCTTTTCTCCTTCTGTGATACAGATTTGCACTGTTGTCTTTCGTGTGACTGGGAGAGGCATGCAAGAAATGATAGAAAGTGGAAGAATGTGAAGCTTCGTAATTTCCATCGTGAGAGTCTGGCGTCATTCTGCACTCTCGTTCTTCTTCTATCTTCTGACTCAGGCGGACTACTTTATAAGATCAACAGGTATCTCCATGTCTGGCTGCCCTGGTAACAGACAGGAGGTACTTCTGCTTGATAATTAGCAAGTGCAGATTGGTTAGCTGCCATAGTACAACCTTCAGTTGTGGCAGACCGAGCTCCGTTGTTAGAACGCAAAATTTGACAGATTGCTGGTCATGATTACAGAAAGTTAAAAGGGCATAAAATTTTCGTTTGCTGAGCCACATTAGGGGTTACTTTGGATCTAAGTATGGGTTTACTCGGTAGCTTCATTCATGTTTGTATGTTTTACCGTTATGTTAGAAGTTCTTCTTCACTTTGCGTTGAACTTCGCCAAAGTGTAAAGATAGGTTTTGCGTGCGTTCTGAGCGCATGTCGTCTTCCTCTTTAATTCAAACTGGGACAGGACTTTTTCGGAAAATTATTTCAGTGTAGGGCAGGTCTAGTCCACCGCCAGACGAGTCTGCAATCTCAGAGCCGGTACAGAGAACGCACCCTGACCAGCGCTACTCGTCGCGACGCCGACGCCGCAGAACCGTCACTCGCTGTGGTAAAGTACCGCTCAGCTCCGACATGGCAGGGAAGTCAGCTGGCAAGACTAGTGGTAATTCATTTCGGTTCAGTAGTGTTTCTTTTCTCTTCCAGGCAAGCACAATGTCGTTAGCATCTGTAATGCACGTTCATTGTTACTCGCGAAGGACAATCTGTCTTGTGAACAAGAAGTAGGAAATCTATTGGTTTCTATTTCCACCATTCCCGTAACCAAACACACGCCATCTAATTCAATTACATTCATTCTCGTTTTTCTAACGGAGCTTATGATTCATGTTTAATCTAATCAGCAGTGTTGGAAACATTAAATGTCCACTTTTATGTGGTTAAAATAAATGGTAGTCACTGAACGTAACATCTTGTTTCACCCTTGAAATTTGTATGTTATGAATGCAGATTCAAAAAAGTACCAATTTCAGTTCACGTAAGTCAGATGTGTTATGAAGAAGTATTAATTATAAATAAATGCAAGTCAGGTGCATTATTAAGAACCACCAAATTCATTCCACATCCACATCTACATTTATACTCCGCAACCCACCCAACGGTGTGTGGCGAAGGGCACTTTACGTGCCACTGTCATTACCTCCCTTTCCTGTTCTAGTCGCGTATGGTTCGCTGGAAGAACGATTGCCGAAAAGCATCCGTGCGCGCTCGAATCTCTCTAATTTTACATTCGTGATCTCCTAGGAAGGTATAAGAAGGGGGAAGCAATATATTCGATACCTCATCCAGAAACGCACCCTCTCGAAACCTGGACAGCAAGCTACACCGCGATGCAGAGCATCTCTCTTGCAGAGTATGCCACTTGAGTTTGCTAAACATCTCTGTAACGCTACCACGTTTACCAAATAACTCTGTGACGAAACGCGCCGCTCTTCTTTGGATCTTCTCTATCTCCTCCGTCAACCCGATGTGGTACGGATCCTACACTGATGAGCAATACTCAAGTACAGGTCGAACGAGTGTTTTGTAAGCCACCTCCTTTGTTGATGGACTACATTTTCTAAGGACTCTCCCAATGAATCTCAATCTGGCACCCGCCTTACCAACAATTAATTTTATATGATCATTCCATTTCAAATGGTTCCGTATGCATTCCCCCAGATATTTTACAGAAGTAACTGCTACCAGTGTTTGTTCCGCTATCATATAATCATACAATAAATGATCGTTCTTTCTATGTATTCGGAATACATTACATTTGTCTATGTTAAGGGTCAGTTGCCACTCCCTGCACCAAGTGCCTATCCGCTGCAGATCTTCCTGCATTTCGCTACAATTTTCTAATGCTGCAACTTCTCTGTATACTACAGCATCATCCGCGAAGAGCCACATGGAACTTCCAACACTATCTACTAGGTCATTTATATATATTGTGAAAAGCAATGGTCCCATAACACTCCCCTGTGGCACGCCAGAGGTTACTTTAACGTCTGTAGACGTCTCTCCATTGAGAACAACATGCTGTGTTCTGTTTGCTAAAAACTCTTCAATCCAGCCACACAGCTGGTCTGATATTCCGTAGGCTCTTACTTTGTTTATCAGGCGACAGTGCGGAACTGTATCGAACGCCTTCCGGAAGTCAAGGAAAATAGCATCTACCTGGGAGCCTGTATCTAATATTTTCTGGGTCTCATGAACAAAAAAAGCGAGTTGGGTCTCACACGATCGCTGTTTCCGGAATCCATGTTGATTCCTACAGAGTAGATTCTAGCTTTCCAAAAACGACATGATATGCGAGCAAAAAACATGTTCTAAAATTCTACAACAGATCGACGTCAGAGATACAGGTCTATAGTTTTGCGCATCTGCTCGACGACCCTTCTTGAAGACTGGGACTACCTGTGCTCTTTTCCAATCATTTGGAACCTTCCGTTCCTCTAGAGACTTGCGGTACACGGCTGTTAGAAGGGGGCAACTTCTTTCACGTACTCTGTGTAGAATCGAATTGGTATCCCGTCAGGTAAGTTGGGTGCACTATTAGAAATAGTTAGGAGCAGGAGTCATTTGTGCTAAATGCTGGACCTTAAATTGAATGTCACAGGGCAAAATTCATTCCCTTAGATGCAGTTTTTAGATCCTTGCGCAAGTTTATCAGACAATCAATTTGAGGGTAGTAGTATGTCATTTCACTTATGCACACATGAGTCAGACGACAGTTAATAAAACAATCAGTGGCATAAAAATGGCGACCGCTGCCTGGATGAGAAATTTCGTGGTTATCCTGTAAAGCAGCCATTAAATAAATTTATCTTTGAATGTGCATTTAAAATTCAATAGTAGTCGCGTGATATTAGTAGCGTGGCGCAGACGCGTTTTATAAACGCTTCTAATAATTACAGCTTGGTTCTGCCCTATATCTCGTCCTTGTACTTTGAGAACACAAAGGCACTTTTGTGATATGCAAGTTAATTCGAGTCAGGATTGCGTGTTGCTCAGTGATACACATTCTACTGTCTTTGTTGTTTTTATTGTTAAAGTAAATGTTAACTAGGAGAGAGTTCGTAGTCAAAAGGAAAGTCAAGTCGACAGTGCAGTCAATAACATGGAACAACAGCAGAATAATTTCAGGTTGAAAAGCCAGAGCCAGAATCGTTTGCTCTGGCAGAACAACCAAATCCTATCGGTTTCGAAAGTGAACCATCTGGTGACGAAATGTTGACACCAAATAACGCAAAATCTGTGGATAGTTTCACGTCTGAATATGCAATTCCACAGCACATACAAGCAATTGTAACCAATCAAAATTTCGGTGATAGTGAAGATGAGAGGGCAGTCTCCCCACCGTTCAACCATGAAAATGTTCAGATCAACTTTCATGGGTCGTCACCTAACAGAGACTGATAATACAACAAGGGAGAAAGAGAAACTCGATATGTCGTTTGATTTTATGTAACGTTCTATCGAAGGAATCGTTTATCATATTGTTCGCATGAATCAGGGAACGGCAAAGGAGCTAGAGATAAAATAAACCGTGTTGAGGACAAGCGCCATGAAATCGATGAAATTAAAACAGTTCAGGAACAAATGCGAAAATACTTTGATGAACGGATAAAAAATACAGTATCAAAATGCGACATTAATAGTAACAGTATCACAGGTTTAAACAATTCGTTGTCTGCTATGAAACTGCTAGCAAAGCATGCCCCTGCGATGCTCAAATCAATTAGCGAATTACAGAAAGGGCAGTCAAATCACGAACAGCATATTGAAGCCGACGAGAATAAGATGAACCATGTAAAACAACACGTTGTGACCAAACTTGGTCAGGCTCCCGAACAGTTGTCGAGAAGCAACTGAAGTGCGTTAGGACAAGAAATTCGTAAGGTGCTTGAGGGATTAGCTATGACGAATCCACGTCCAGCAGGTGAAACTGAAGAAGTACAGGACCTTTTGGTTTTCAAAACGAGACGGTAGGTGTACAGGAAGAGTACACGAAAAGCTTGTAAAAGTGCATTGATGATTTGCAGAGTGAAACATCCCAAACGAGAGTTGTCGAAGTTAGTGAATCTTTGACAATTACATACCTTTGCGAATGTCTGTTGCCGGAATGCACCTGCAGCGCACACTGACACTATAGCTGAATTCTTTTATCTTGGCTCGCGCATGCCCGCCCAGACGCAGGAGATTGCTGCGTTGCCAGTTGCACACGACGCACGCGCCAAGAGAAACAGCGCCATAGTATAGTATAGTTCGCAAGCTTACGTTTAGGGGGGAGGGCGCAGTTCATGAAGTAAAGCCACCACGGCCGCATTAACCCTTTCACTGCTACAGAGACGTGCTCCCCGCATTCAGCGCTGTGCGTGATTTTGTCATCACTGCACTGCTCGCCTGTGCAGACACATGGTGTTTCTGACTGCTTTGACACACTTATCATTCGATTCCACAAAAACTATTTGGCCCAAAAATTAGATTTTTACACGTCTTCTTGACTGATACCTTCCCCCCACTTCCTTTGACCGACTGAAGTGCTTTAAAATAAAGCCAAACGCGCCCGGTGTAAATAAAACTTTTATTACAGTCGCGAAAGACGGAATATTTCTCAATATTACATACGACACCTATGTGGTACTTAAATTAAATGAGATATTGTTATACAGTAAATTTTATATGAAATTTAGGTACCTTGTCCACATTTCATTCTCAACATTGTGGCAACTAAAATCAACCATACGGAAAGTATACCCTATGGACTTTTACCTCTGCAAACTCTTCAAAATTTCGTGCAGTGGTTTACTACATTTAATGCTGCACAATAACTGGGTTGAACATCGAAACAAAATTAAGTCATCTATGGGGGGAAGGTATCAGTCAAGAAGATGTGTAAAAATCTAATTTTTAGGCCAAATAGTTTTTGTGAAATCGAATGATAAGTGTGTCAAAGCAGTGGGAACACCATGTGTCTGCACAGGCGAGCAGTGCAGTGATGACAAAATCACGCACAGCGTGGAATGCGGGGAGCACGTGACTGCAGCAGCGAAAGGGTTAATGAAGAGACAAAGCACTAGAAATTTCAAAAAATTGCATTCAAACGAATCAAATTCATGAAGTTAGACACTTCGATATTGTTTTAAAATAAAAAAAATATTTAGCATCGCACAAGGTTTGAACTTGTCACATTTCAGTTACTAACCCAACGCCTTAACCATTCCACTAGCACAGCTCGTTGTATAATGTTTCTGCATAAGAAGTCTAACAGGTCACACAAAATTCTGACAAACACTGTTGGTATGCCTATGAATTACTCGCACTTCGTCGAAGTACAATAGAAAATAAACAATTACCATTTTTCTTTATTGCGAAAAAGCGGTTCATGAAATTGATACAAACACCTTTCCTTGCTATCGCCTGAATTAAGAGTCTTATTGCTTGTTTGGTTTAATTAATTAATAGAAAATGAAGCAATTGGTATAGAGAATGGTTTTCCCAAACTTTCAAAAAACAAAGTCTGCTATCAAGACATTGCTTTTGTTCTATTACTTTGTTTATGACTGAACGTTTCTAAAACTGAAGACACTCGTCCGTGCTCTGCTCTGCAGTCGAGATCTGGCAACGTCGTTCTCTGTTCATTGGCTGACTGTATTTTTTGACGTCAGATGCGCAGAACGAACCTAAACTCGGCCGCCAACATAAATGACGCGCACTTTAGTAGAGTGGCGATTTGGTAAGCAGGAAGCTGCAGGTTTCGATTTCAAACACTCACGCACCGAGACACCGGAAATTCTTTACATCCCAAGATTTGACTGTCTCAATTCGGAGTACTTTTGTCAACAAATTGGCCTTTGTAATTCAAGTTAGCCTTCAGTTGTGGGTATCTAGAAGGAAATGTATCAGAAAAAACGTTTGGCATTGCTACCACACGCAAGTCTTCTGAGGAGTTCAAAGAGACGTTCTTGGATAGATACTGGTCCAAGGCTATGCATGAAACGATAAAGGAAGAAATTACGACGTGTAAGGATTTCGGACCATCCGGTTACAAAAGCCCTATCAAACATTCTGACGCAATGGTTAAGAAAAATCAGTTGCTGGATAAAATCATCTGTTTGTGCTACAAGAATCTACCATTGCAGCACTGTCAATCCTTAAGAGAAAATGTGCTGGAGACATAGAAGAATCCAAAAACTTATTACAGGACTTAGAATTTGCGTTTGAAGAAGGCAATGGAAGGGGACGTAGGAGAGGACAGAGACAGAGTAACAACAATAATAATCGGTTTGGCGGATCACCACATCGTAATAAAAATGATAATGGCAGATACAAAAATAGGACTCCGGAAGGAGGAAATTAGAGATCACAGTCACATAACAGAGACAACAGAAACTGTATCACAACTGTAGGTATAAAGGAGGTCCATAATCAAAGACAGAGGAACCAGCCTCATTGCGAAAATGGGCAGAGAGCGGAGAATTCCTGACGAGATGAGAGAATGGATGACCAGCCAGCACAAGTTATTGAAACTAGGTCACCACAGCTGAGATTACAAGACTTAAATCCCAATCCATCTCAGCAATGACGTAAAACAGACGTAGAAATGGCTCCTCAAACATCCGCAAAAACATTGGGATCGAGCGAAATTGACTTGCTAACTTATGACGATGGCACACAGGACCTGACTTACGAAAAGACGGAGAGAGCTCTCCATCTGATTATCAAAGTATCGATGAGGAATGTCACTTTAAAAAGGAATTGTTGATGGTGATAACCAGCTTTCGGCTATTTCCAAAGCAGCATATGATAAATTTACAAATTATGACCACTGGCACACACTGAAGATGAAGAAATTAAAAATATGAGGAGTCCTTTGAGGCAAATGTGCGGAGGTGCCACAACAAACTTATGTAGATTTTATCTGTCAAGGTAACACACTTGACGGCAACTTCTTATTTATTACAATTCTAGGAATCGAGATCATCATCAGCATGATCTTTCTAAATGAAAATAAGGCAGTCCTTGATATGGGCTGAGGTGTAATGTCGCCACACAAGCGAAACTTATAAGATCTGAGGAACAGGTTCTCTCTGCCCAACTTTCAACAAAGTGATTGAAACTGTGAAAAGAGGAGGAAAGAAGCAGGATCCACGACGAGAATGTGAGAACGAGTATATAAATGAAAAGACAAGGAAGAGGCAGTAAAAGAGAAAGTTGAACAGGGAATCCAAAAGAAGGTAGAGGCATGTGAAAGCATACAGGAACAAGAGAGAGAAGAGCTAGCTGAATATCCTGCAGGCTAATTCTGAGGTGTTTTCATGAAAACCTGGGGAAGTTAAAAATTTACAATAGGAATTTAAAACGAAGGGACATGACAAATTCAAGATATCTTCATACACCGTTTCTTTGTCTATGAGACACAAGATTTTTGAGGAAAAAAATGCTAGAGACTGACATAATTGAACATGCCTTGTCATCTCCACTGGTCCACTGGTAAAGCAAAAGAATGGTTCAGTTAGGCCTATTCTGGACTCACATTAAGTCCAGACTATGATTGCCCCAGAAACCGACCGCCGCAAAACCGTGAAGAGCTTCTGCAGAAATTACGTGGAGGGTCTGTTTTCTTTTCAACTATCTACGTTCTAGGTTTTGGTAAGTGGAACCCCAAACCTCCTGTCGGCCGTACACTGCGTTCTTGGCCTTTAGACGACATCATAAACATAAAAGGTTATCTTTCAGGTTAAATATCTCGTCAGCAGCGTTAATTTGCAGTCTGAATGCCATTTTAGAGGACAACTGAGGGCAGCATATTACGATGCATGTCAACGGTATTTTAATCGCAGAAGGTTGTCGAGAAGAATATTATAGTATCTTGAATGGTTTATTACATACGTTTAAGGAGTACAGGGTAAATGTAAACATAGAGAGGTCAGATTTCAGCAGACAAAGGTGAATTTTCTGGGTCAAGTAATCTCGAGTGAAGGAAACTCTCCTGATCCGGAAGAATTAGATTCAATCAAACATTTTGCTACGCCAACTGCGCAAAAGTAATTAAGAGGATTTTTGAGTCCAATTAATTTTTACGAAAAGTTTATTAACATCAACAGCTTTGCCTCCCCAAGTCCCAACTGTCAAGAAAACGCCATGGGTATAGGACGAGGTCGTTGAGAGAGTTTCAGGCATTGAAGAAAGCGTTGTTGTCTGCAGCAATTCTTTCACATTCTGACTTGAGCAAAGAATTTTGTATGACCACGACATGGCAAAAACGGGATTAGGAGTTGTCCTTTCCAGGGATTTGAAACCAAGGATGGCAAGATGATAGGATTTGGGAGTCAGGTTCTGCTTAAATTTGATAGAAACTACTCCGTCACGGAACTGGAGACACCTATGGTGGTTTGAACGTTCCAGAAATTCAGATATTTATTTTTTGGACGCAAGACAAAGGTGTATACGGACCATAAAGTTCTTAACTTCCTGTTGGTGTCAAAGCTGACCCCAGGAAATTAAGAGAGATGGATGTTGTACATACAGCAGTACAACTTCACCATTCTACATATATTGGCATCAACAATAATTATCATTGCAGATGCCATGTCCAGATCTCCTATCCGATCAAACTGTACAGTGCAGGAAGACCTAGAACAGAATAATTTCACTGCCTGTTATTTACGAAAAGTTGCATTCGAAAACGACATCACTGCCTCCTTGCGAGATTCTGAAAGAGAACAGCACAGGGACGTTGCGCTTATGGACGTAGTGAACTCACGTTGGTGGCTCGGCGACCAAATTCGCCCGATGTAAATCCCATGGAACCCATCTGGGTAGCTATCAGACGCCATCACCGCGTACGCATATTAGCGGCTCGTTATTTATGCGAATTACATGACCTGTAACACATCTAATGCCACATACATTCACAAACATACTAACAAACTGTCGGATCCCTGATGCGCAGAATCAATTATGTATTTCGTTCCAAAGACGGACAAACAAACTTGTAATCAGGTGGTCATAATGATTTGGCTCATCGGTGAATGTATCACAACAGTGATGACAGAGGTAGATAATTACACGGATTAGTGCCTCCGCAAGTAGATAATAGTTCAATGTACCTATATATCAATCCAGAACCACCGTCTACCCAACTGACAAAAGCCGGCCGCGGTGGTCTAGTGGTTCTAGGCGTGCAGTCCGGAACCGCGGGACTGCTACGGTCGCAGGTTCGAATCCTGCTTCGGTCATGGATGTGTGTGATGTCCTTAGGTTAGTTAGGTTTAAGTAGTTCTAAGTTCTAGGGGACTGATGACCACAGAAGTTAAGTCCCATAGTGCTCAGAGCCATTTGAACCATTTGAACTGACAAAAACCCAACAAACATAAAATATGAGATAAGACAAATCTAACGGAAATTTTGTACTTAAATTAAGTATGACATTACAAACACAGGATAGGCACTGAAAATAAAAATAATAATCAACCCTTCATCTTTATATTTCTTAATATGATTTTGTTCATATTTCTTTGAGTCGTAATGATAAATCCTGGAGCAAATGGTCTCAGACGTGTAAAAAAATAGTAAGTTAGTACACACATCAAAAAAAGTTATGCACCTCCTCGGTTCTGAGAATTCTGGAACCTGTACAGAATACTGGAATAGAGATCAACGCAAACATCATTTCCGCACTTTTTATTTCTCATGAAAATCACACATAGCATGCTGTACCACCATACAGAGAGACCTTCAGAGGTGGTGTTCCAGATTGCTGTACACACCAGTACCTCTAACACCCAGTAGCAAGTCCTCCTGCTTTGATGCATCCTGTATTCATCGTGGCATACTATCCACAAGTTCATCAAGGCACTATTGGTCCCGATTGTCCCACTCCTCAATGGCGATTCGGCGTAGATACCTCAGAGTGGTTGGTGGATCACATCATCCATAAACAGCCCTTTTCAATCTATCCCAGGCATGTTCGATAGGGTTCACATCTGGAGAACAAGCTGGCCACTCTAGTCGAGCAATGTCGTTATCCTGAAGGAAGTCATTCACAAGATGTGCACGACGGGGGCCCGAATTGTCATCCATGAAGATGAATGCCTCGCCAATATGCTGCCGATATGGTTTCACTATCGGTTGGAGGATGGCATTCACGTATCATACAACTGTTATTGCGCCTTCCATGACCATCAGTGGCATATGATGGCTCCACGTAATGCCACCCTGAAACATCAGGCTACATCCACCTTGCTGCACTCGCTGCACAATGTGTCTAAGGTGTTCAGCCTGACTGAGTTGCCTGCAAACACGTCTCCGTCAACCGTCTGGTTGAAGGCATATGCGATCCTCATTGCTGAAGAAAATGTGATGCCAATCCTGAGTGGTCCATTCGGCATGTTGTTGGACCCATCTATATCATGCTGCATGGTGTCGTGGTTGCAAAGATGGACCTCAGCATGGCCGTCGGGAGTGAAGTTGTGCATCATGCAGCCTATTGCGCACAGTTTGAGTCATAACACGATGTCGTGTGGCTGCACAAAAAGCATTATTCAACATGGTGGCATTGCTGTCAGAGTACCTCCGAGCCATAATCCATAGGTAGCGGTCATCCACTGCAATAGTAGCCCTTGGGCAGCCTGAGCGAGGCATGTCATCGACAGTTCCTGTCTCTCTGTATCTCCTCCTGTCTGAACATCGCTGTGGTTCACTCTGAGACGCCTGGACACTTCCCTTGTTGAGAGCCCTTCCTGGCACAAAGTAACAATGTGGACGCAATCGAACCACGGTATTGACTGCCTAGGTATGGTTGAAATACAGACAACACAAGCTGTGTACTTCCTTCCTGGTGGAATGACAAATTGATCTGCTGTTGGACCCCCGAAGGTTTAACAGGTGCTGCTCATGCATGGTTGTTTACATCTTTGGGTGAGTTTAGTGACATCTCTGAACAGTCAAAGGGACTGTGGCTGTGATACAATATCCACAGTCAACGCCTATCTTCAGGAGTTCTGGGAACTGGGGTGATGCAAAACTTTTTTTGATGTGTGTGTATTAGCATTTTTGTATTTTTTTCTTGTGATGTTTTTGTTCCATATTTCTCTCTTCATGGGGCAACTGGTCCCAAATCTGTAAAACTAGGATATTTTGGAAAGTTTGTTCTATTTATGAATATCACAGGGTATTTCTATGTGTGTGTTATGTTTTACTATGTGTTGTGTCTAGACAAGACAGCCTAGACACAATGAGAGGAAGCCGAAAGGCACGCGCTTAAACTCACGCAGGCTGGTGTGAGGTCTGAAACAGGATACGTAATGAATGCTATAAAGAAAAGTACGTAGCTGCTGGAATACTTAACTTTAATCCACAATTGTAGAACATCGCTCTTGCTTGTACATGCAGTATTATCATCTCAATATAACTTGGTGATGGCGCCTTACTAGGTCATACCAATTGACTTAGCTGAAGGCTATGCTAACTATTGTCTCGGCAAATGAGAGAGTCTTTGTCAGTGTGGCTTCGCTAGCAAAGTCGTCTGTACAACTGGGGCGAGTGCCAGTACGTCTCTCTAGACCTGCCGTGTGGTGGCGCTTGGTCTGCTACAGTGGCGACACGCGGGTCTGGCGTATACTAATGGACCGCGGCCGATTTAAAGGCTACCACCTAGCAAGTGTGGTGTCTGGTGGTGACACCACACTATGCACGAGGAAGAGAATTCTTGTCGATCCATACAAAGATGCTGAGCACGTGGGTGCAGACACACAAACAACACAGACAACGGTCCTTCTGATAGGACGACAGAACACAACTAGCAAAACCCGTGTTGTCAGCAGGGCCTACCCTCGCATTACAGCAGGCAGCAGCAGGTGTGCGACAGACCAGAGATCGCCTGCTAAATAAGCTTTGCCACAGCACTTTCTCGTTGCCATTTCACTGGGTCATCACCTGGGCGCAGCAGTTATATTTTCCAGGCAACATGTTTAATTTTTGGGATCTACAAAATGAGTTAAGGAGGCCTGAAGGGATGTTCTCACAGCTGCAGCAGTTAGTGAGTAGTAATGGGGTGTTTAGGGAAATTGCCAAGGAGCACAGGAAGCTACTTGGGAGATATGCACATTTGAAAGAGCAGACACAGGAGGTAATCAAACCAGTACCAGAAGTCAACATGCTGTACAAGGCCAGAAGGGTAAAAAAGGGATGGATAAATGCAGCAGGTAGGATACTGGAAACCTTGTTTGGGACAGGAGGTGCATTTGATATGAACAGATTGAATGAAACTGTGGAAGATGTGAAAGAGTTTGCTGAGGCAAACGCAGCAACAGCAGAGTGGAATTTCATACAAATTATGAATCTAGGGGTGGGATGCTAAATAACACATGCACGCTTCAGCAGTTTACTAAGAAGATTACAGATTATACCATGCCCTTTGCTAGTACTTTGAATGAAGATTTGGGTGCCATATAAATGTGAATGCAGATACTGGCTGTGAGGATTACACTAACATGATTGTTGCAATCTGTATGAGATAGCATTTGGGATGCAAGAATGGAGCTGATAAACTTACAGGAAGCCATGTATCAAAAGCTTCAAGAGCAAATGGATCTGGTCTTGCTGGCCCCTGAGCACAGTTTAAGGAAGGTTCAGGTAGAGTTACTACTGAAATTGCAGCTGGTAGTGGAGCTGGGTAGCCAGAATCTGTCATTCTAATAGTGTAGTGCCACACTGAAGGTGACAACAGATAATGCACAGTTGTTTGTGTCAGTTAGGGTACCAGTAGTGAGCAGGCATGCATTATTTAAATCTTACACCTATCTGGTGAAGTTGATGGCATTGGGGATTTTGTGCAAATTAAATAAGAGGGGGTGTTGTTAGTAGTGGAAGACAGGGATCAACATCTGGTGATGACTGAGGATGAGCTTTATGATTACTATATGCCTGGCATGCAAGGTTGCTGCAGGTGGAAGTGTGTGTGTCATGCAATTTTTCAGAGGCGGAGTGGAGGAATGTCAATGTTAGAAAGAGCTGATCAATCTGAAATCATATTTTCACACATTTTTGTTGTGCCTATCGCATCTCAGCATCTCCGCTATATGGTAAGTAGCAACTTTCCTTCTCAGTATTGTTTCACAGATGAGATTTACACCACTCAGCATACAACAACGTGATAATGGTAGCCAGTTGTTATGAACAGGAGAAGATTACAGGAGCAAAACGTTTAGAGTTTCAGGGTAGTGGATTGCTGATCGATGGGACCAAGTGTGATATTACAAGACCTATGTTTCATTTGCTAGCTTCTATGGTGGGAGTGACTCTACTAAACATAACACAGCCACAACTTGTGACAAAGCAAGCTGTGATCTCTTAATTACCTTTCTTGTTTTGCCATCTGCCTCCTTAAATTCATTTTATTTTCATTTTTGCCTAACATTCATTAACATACATGAATATAATCTGCATTTCCATAAAAGAGAAAGGTTATCCCTCAGTCTTATGGAATATAGCACCAGGTCTAATTTTGTGCTTAGTTTTGTGTATGTAATTAATTTCCTAATTTATTTTGACTATTCCTAGTTAATATCTTTTGTTATAGGATGAACTCAGTGATTGTTTCATGACATAGATTCTATTGTTGTTGCGGTTCTAGGCGCTACAGTCTGGAGCCGAGCGGCCGCTACGGTCGCAGGTTCGAGTCCTGCCTCGGGCATGGATGTGTGTGATGTCCTTAGGTTAGTTAGGTTTAATTAGTTCTAAGTTCTAGGCGACTGATGACCTCAGAAGTTAAGTTGCATAGTGCTCAGAGCCATTTTTCTATTGTTGTTGACTTACAAACAAATACAAATTCTGTACTAATTATAATTATTTGGAAACTGCTAGGATTCTTTAAGTGTTTATTTGGCTCTATTAAAAACAAATTTGCAAAGCCAGCCCTTAATTAATTCCAAAATAATTACCAGATTTGTCAAAAGTATTGTTCGTATAACTATATCTGTTATTTTCATTATTTAAACAAATAATTTTGCCTAACTTTTGTGGTAGAAGGAACTGTTAAAAAGAAGAAATTTTTCCATGGATTCAGTGGCAGTGTTGTTGTTGTTGTGGTCTTCAGTCCTGAGACTGGTTTGACGCAGCTCTCCATGCTACTCTATCCTGTGCAAGCTGCTTCATCTCCCAGTACCTACTGCAACCTACATCCTTCTGAATCTGCTTAGTGTATTCATCTCTTGGTCTCCCTCTACGATTTTTACCATCCACACTGCCCTCCAATACTAAATTGGTGATCCCTTGATGCCTCAGAACATGTCCTACCAACCGATCCCTTCCTCTGGTCAAGTTGTGCCACAAACTTCTCTTCTCCCCAATCCTATTCAATACTTCCTCATTAGTTACGTGATCTACCCATCTAATCCTCAGCATTATTTTGTAGCACCACATTTCGAAAGCTTCTATTCTCTTCTTGTCCAAACTATTTATCATCCATGTTTCACTTCCATACATGGCTACACTCCATACAAATACTTTCAGAAATGACTTCCTGACAGTTAAATCTATACTCGATGTTAACAAATTTCTCTTCTTCAGAAACGCTTTCCTTGCCATTGCCAGTCTACATTTTATATCTTCTCTACTTCAACAATCATCAGTTATTTTGCTCCCCAAATAGCAAAACTCCTTTACTACTTTAAGTGCCTCATTTCCTAATCTAATTCCCTCAGCATCACCCGACATAATTTGACTACATTCCCTTATCCTCGTTTTGCTTTTGTTGATGTTCATCTTATATGCTCCTTTCAAGACACTGTCCATTCCATTCAACTGCTCCCTGTATTTTACCCCTACCACCTTTAGAATTTGAAAGAGAGTATTCCAGTCAACATTGTCAAAAGCTTTCTCTAAGTCTACAAATGCTAGAAACGTACGTTTGCCTTTCCTTAATCTTTCTTCTAAGGTAAGTTGTAAGGTCAGTATTGCCTCACGTGTTTCAGTATTTCTACGGAATCCAAACTGATCTTCCCTGAGGTTGGCTTCTACTAGTTTTTCCATTCGTCTGTAAAGAATTCGTGTTAGTATTTTGCAGCTGTGGCTTATTAAACTGATTGTTCAGTAATTTTCACATCTGTCAACTCCTGCTTTCTTTGGGATTGGAATTATTATATTCTTCTTGAAGTCTGAGGGTATTTCACCTGTTTCATACATCTTGCTCACCAGATGGTAGAGTTTAGTCAGGACTGGCTCTCCCAAGGCCGTCAGTAGTTCCAATGGAATGTTGTCTACTCCGGGGGCATTGTTTCGACTCAGGTCTTTCAGTGCTCTGTCAAACTCTTCACGCAGTATCATAACTCCCATTTCATCTTCATCTACATCCTCTTCCATTTCCATAATATTGTCCTCAAGTACATCGCCCTTGTATAGACCCTCTATATGCTCCTTCCACCTTTCTGCTTTCCCTTCTTTGCTTAGAACTGGGTTTCCATCTGAGCTCTTGATGTTCATACAATTGGTTCTCTTATCTCCAAAGGTCTCTTTAATTTTCCTGTAGGCAGTATCTGTCTTACCCCTAGTGAGATAAGCCTCTACATCCTTACATTTGTGTTCTAGCCATCCCTGCTTAGCCATTTTTCACTTCCTGTCAATCTCATTTTTGAGACGTTTGTATTCCTTTTTGCCTGCATCATTTACTGCATTTTTATATTTTCTCCTTTCATCAATTAAATTCAATATTTCTTCTGTTACCCAAGGATTTCTATTAGCCCTCGTCTTTTTACCTACTAGATCCTCTGCTGCCTTCACTACTTCATCCCTCAAAGCTACCCATTCTTCTTCTACTGTATTTCTTTCCCCCATTCCTGTCAATTGTTCCCCTATGCTCGCCCTGAAACTCTGTACAACCTCTGGTTCTTTCAGTTTATCCAGGTCCCATCTCCTTAAATTCCCACTTTTTTGCAGTTTCTTCAGTTTTAATCTACAGGTCATAACCAATAGATTGTGGTCAGAGTCCACATCTGCCCCTGGAAATGTCTTACAATTTAAAACCTGGTTCCTAAATCTCTGTCTTACCATTATATAATCTATCTGATACCTTTTAGTATCTCCAGGGTTCTTCCATGTATACAACGTTCTTTCATGATTCTTAAACCAAGTGTTAGCTATGATTAAGTTGTGCTCTGTGCAAAATTCTATGAGGCGGCTTGCTCTTTCATTTCTTAGCCCCAATTCATATTCACCTACTACGTTTCCTTCTCTCCCTTTTCCTACACTCGAATTCCAGTCACCCATGACTATTAAATTTTTGTCTCCCTTCACTGTCTGAATAATTTCTTTTATTTCATCATACATTTCTTCAATTTCTTCATCATCTGCAGAGCTAGTTGGCATATAAACTTGTACTACTGTAGTAGGTGTGGGCTTCATATCTATCTTGGCCACAATAATGCATTCACTATGCTGTTTGTAGTAGCTTGCCCGCATTCCTATTTTCCTATTCATTATTAAACCTACTCCTGCATTACCCCTATTTGATTTTGTGTTTATAACCCTGTAGTCACCTGACCAGAAGTCTTGTTCCTCCTGCCACCGAACTTCACTAATTCCCACTATATCTAACTTTAACCTATCCATTTCCCTTTTTAAATTTTCTAACCTACTTGCCCGATTAAGGGATCTGACATTCCATGCTACGATCCGTAGAACGCCAGTTTTCTTTCTCCTGATAACGACATCCTCTTGAGTTGTCCCCGCCCGGAGATCCGAATGGGGGACTATTTTACCTCCGGAATATTTTACCCAAGAGGACACCATCATCATTTAATCATACAGTAAAACTGCATGCCCTCAGGAAAAATTACGGCCGTAGTTTCCCCTTGCTTTCAGCCGTTTGCAGTACCAGCACAGCAAGGCCGTTTTGGTTATTGTTACAAGGCCAGATCAGTCAATCATCCAGACTGTTGCCCTTGCAACTACTGAAAAGGCTGCTGCCCCTCTTCAGGAACCACACATTTGTCTGGCCTCTCAACAGATACCCCTCCGTTGTGGTTGTGCCTACGGTACGGCTATCTGTATCACTGAGGCACGCAAGCCTCCCCACCAATGGCAAGGTCCATGGTTCATGGAGGGGGGGGGGGTCAGTGGCAGTGTCTGTCCAATTTATTTGAGAAATAGTGTCATGCTTACCGTATTATTCTGCAAGAACTGTGAACTGTGTCGTTAGGTTTTTACTGCTCATAGATGTTCAACAGCAAACTATTGTAGCAGTATGCTGATGTTTGCCTGCAACCTATTAATGCAGCGTATCAAAATTTACCAACAGTGAACTGGCCATATAACTGTATAATGTTGGGGGATTGTGAAACAGTGAAAGTAAGGAACTGTGAAACAAAAAAAAGTGTGACGTTCTCCTGCTTTATTTCTTCATTAATAGTCCTTGGTGTCGATGTACTGCATTGTTATACTGGCTGAAAAATGGGGGATGGAAGTTCATCACTGACTACTGTAAATGATGTAGCCAACTGTTGCACAGTTGTGTTTCACAGTTCTTTACTTCCACTGCTCACAACCCTCCAATATTATGCTGTTATATGGCCAGTTCACTGTTGGTAAATTTTGATAAGCACCATTAATAGGTTGCAGTAAAACGTTAGCAATGCAGCCTCATGAATGAAGAGGACACTCACTGTGGAGCTTCAGTCTTCAGTTGATACCTGGAGAAACCACCACACATGTCCCATGCACTTGTTGCAGTCCCCTGGTTGCTATGCCTGGGCATGTTGGAAATAAAACAAATGGTGGTCTCCATTGGGACAATGCTCCAGACAGAGGGTTAGGGGACATCAGTAGAATTGGATACACCTCATGTGCTTATTGACGGCATATGCTGCACCCTTTTGAGAATGCTTCCTTCTGTCACAACTGTCCATGTTGTTCTTTGGCAACCAGCATCCAGCTTATGTGCACAGGAAGAGCCAGTTTTGCGTGATCAGTCATGCAGGGTTGTGAATACTGTGTGGCATAGCACCTTTCTATTTGGATATTTCGTACAACACAATTGCACGGCTTGTCATCCAATGCATTTTGCCACTCTACAAGTCAAATGCATCTGAGCCATTTTATGGTACATGTAGCTAGTAATGTCACTCCCAATGCATCCACAGCTCAAATAGCAATGGTCTCCATGTGCTCTGCTCATGTTTGTACAACAATGCCCTCTCGTAACCATAGCACCCTATCGTGACCATAGCGCACTCTCATGGTATTTGCGACCCTTGGTTTCTGTGTGGTTACTGACCCTTGTTTTATGCCTGATGTGCTACGTCAGTCTATAAACCTTTTTTTAATCCCCCTCTATAATGTATATCTTTATATATTATTTGTATTAAAATATAAAGACTATTGTCCATCTAAATGTTCCTTTGAGTATTGAGTAAAATTTTAAGAATATCTGCCAAGAACATTTTGTGATTGGCACACACACACAACTTACAGACACTCAGCCATTATTGACTCCTAATAATGCGTCTTGACTGGCAGAAGTAGTGATTTTGTCTATAACAGGTTGCACATAAATGACCCGCCGAGGTAGGCGATAATGCTAATGCGTTGCTTCCTGGACTAGGGTAGAAGCGCAGGCCACGGATCGAATCCGTCCAGCAGATTAACGATGAGGGCTGGTGTGACAGCTAGCCTGGATGTGGTTTTTAGGCAGTTTTCCACATCCCACTAGGTGAATACTGGGCTGGTCCCCATGTTCCGCCTCAGTTACACAGCTCGCACACATCTGAACACATTCGCACTATTCCATGGATTACACTCGACGCAGACAGTTGGGGTACACTAATTCCTTCCCAGGGGGTACAGGGTGGTGGCAGGAAGGGCATCCGGCCACCCCTTAAACATTAACATGCCAAATCCAATTAACGATGGCTGACCCTGCGGGACAAGGCTCAAGTGACAGATAGATAGATAGGTTGCCCATAAATGAAAGGCAATGGGTTTGAGAGGAAGAGAAGCAGGAGAATATTTGATTGGGAGAGATCCTCATGTGAAACACATAAGTGTGTGATGGGAAGGTGACAGGAACCTACTCTGGGAGCCAAGGGCAGGAAAGAATGTGCTGCAAGAAATGCTGAACAAAAAAATTGCAGGATATAGGCAGAGGTTCCAGGGTGAGAGATAGAGATGAAGAGAAAAGTTAAGATTAAAATGGATTCATTGACACAAAGTTATAAAGTAACCAAGAAGTGTAAACCTGGTGTGGAAGCAATAGGTTGAAGTTGGCTGGAAACAGGTCTCCTGTGAATCCATATGTTTCTTTATCTGTATTATTACTGATGTATAATGATTGTTAAATACTGCTTACATTACCTGCAAATAAAATTTTTCTGTTCAGTGACTAAGGTATCTGGTAACTGAGAATCTAAATAATCAGTTAATATTGAGAAGGCTACACTTTTAATATTTTTTAAATAAATGTAAAAGAACCAAGAACCTCATTTTGTGCCCTACAACGATGCACAGGATCATAAACTATGTAATTATTTCCCAACTTTATTGTACTATGATTTTTCTCCCTGTACCTACATGTTGATGAATCTCATATAAAACACATCTGAGGTATAGTGAATAACAAATGTAAAACATATAAACAGTCTTTGTTAGTAAATCTCTCATTTATCACTGTATGTGCTTTGGTTTTCTGCTGCCAAGAAATCTGCTTTAATAAGATAATTTGTCAAACATGTATTAATTATACAACAAGGATAACCCTGACATGTCACAGTTCACTTCTCTTATCGGTGTTATATAAAGCTACTCTCATTAGCCAAGTTGCCTCTTGACTCAAAATACTTGTTTAACTTCAAGGCACAATAGTTTATCCAGCAATGGAAGCATTACAGTTCAATTCCAAAACCAAGACAGTTTCACTAATTAAAAAATCTATACCATCAGTTAAGGAAGGTTGGGTCCTAGTTAAAGTTGCATATTCAGGAGTGTGTGGCACTGATCTACATGTTTTTGAGGCAAGTACCAAAATTATTTGTTTGACAAATATGTTTTTGACAAAAGATATTTGTGTGTGTGTGCGTGTGTATGTTTGTGTGACTTACATGAAAACACAGAATTAATGTTTTCCTGGAGGTAATTATAGGCACTGTAAACTGGATTTCCCCATCACAGTTTCATCATTTTTCTAACGTTATTGATTTGATATGTCATATTGCTAGCTCAAGCTGTGTGTAAGGTTTTGAGACTTAACTAGTCAGAATCAGTTCTTCCAGGTTATTCCTAGCAGTATCATATTAAATAATGTCAACAATTATTGGCCAGTATCCTTGCTTACAGCATTTTCAAAAATCTTCGAGAAAGTAACGTACTCAAGAGCAGTTAGCCACATCAACAGTAGTGGTATACTTAGTAAATCACAGTTTGGATTTCAGAAATGCTGTTACACTGAGACAGCAATATACAGTTTCACTGTCCACATAATAGAGTCTTTAAATAGTAAAATGTCATCAATATGAATTTTCTGTGACTTGTCCAAAGCATTTGACTGCGTGAACCATGACATTATGTTACAGAAATTACAATTTTATGGTATAAATGGAATAGCATATGTGTGGTTTAAGTCATACCTACAGAACAGGAAACAAAAAGTTTCTTTATATGGGTCAAGTGATCTAAATAAGTTTGCCGCTTCATCTAATTGGAGTGAAATTACATTAGGTGTTCCACAGGGTTCAATCATGGGTCCCCTTCTGTTCTTGATGTATGCGAACAACTTATCTGAAACAAGAAGCTGAACTGTTTTCTGATGATACAAGCACCATTATTAATCCAGTAAAAGAAACTTCAATTGAAGATGGTACAAATAAATTCTTTGGAAAAGTCATTAATTGGTTTTCTGCAAATGGCCTTGCTTGCTTTAAACTTAGAAAAATAAAAAAAAATAAAAAAAAATCCCACAGTACATCCATACATCCAATTTTCTGCTGCAAAAAGTAAAGTTCCTTCAATAAATCTAACACAGCAACAGAAGTCAGTAGACAGGGTAGAGCATACTACGTTTTCAGGTGTACATATAGATGAGAATATTAACTGGAAAATTCATATTGTGGATCTTCTAAAGCAACTAGGTTCAGCAACTTTTGCAATCAGAATAATTGCCAATTTTGAGGATATAGAAATTATAGAAATTAGTAAGCTAACATACTTTGCATACTTTCACCCTCTGATGTCATACGAAATAATATTTTGGGGTAACTCAACACTTCGACAAGAAGTATTCACTGCTCAAAAGAAAATGTTTAGAATAATGTGTGGGGTTCATAGTCACATATCTTGTAGGCATCTTTTTAAAAGATTGAGAACTCGTACAACAACCTCACAGTACATTTACTCACTAATGAAATTTGTTCTCATCAACAAGGACCAGTTTAATAACAACAGTGACATTCATGATTATAATCCCCAAAAAATAATTCTTACACTATCCTTTACTCAACCTATCTTTGGCAGAAAAAGGGGTAAAATATGCTGCTATAAAAACTTTTGAAAAAAAAAACCTTTGTTTACTCAACAAAAAATCATGACAGTAATAAACCTGTATATTTATTATGTTTTAATCTACACACAAAAGAACTTACCTAAAGTAAAACGCAGGGCAAATATACATTGTTACAACATTAGGACAAACAGCTGTATCTATACGCTCTACCACAGACTGTCAAAATCAGTTAACAGTTATGAACTTATGGGCCACAAATTATTTAACAAACTTCCACAAGCTATACAAAATTTACCAGAGCAACAATACAAACAAACACTTTATGACTGGTTAGTTGTAAATCCATTCTACAATATAAAGGATTTCATGACCTGTGATATTAAACTGTAATGTTATTAACAATTCTGTTCTTTTATAGCATGTACTGTATTGTATTATGTGTATGACTTTGTCTATTGCTGTAATGGCTTAAAGACAATAAAATTATTATTATTATTATTATGAAAGTATGGTAATTCAGTTTAAAGATATCTAGACATATTCTACTACAGAAAAACTGGAAGAAGTTTGCCTGTCATGCATGGTGAATGAGAAATTTAATTCATTTTTGTAGATATTCGTTTCTCAAACTCTGTGAAGCCATCTTTTCCCTAATACAAATAAAAGTTAATAAAAGAAGTAGTGAGAAAAATTTACTGGTATGTGAGAAAATTTTGTGTCCTACAAAGAAAGAACTTTGTCTGAAGTAAAGGGCTTGTAAGAACCAAGCAATAAATTTAAATTATAGAAACTACTGTAAGTTTGAAAATATGTAAGCAGAAATGTAAAAATCGTGTATTGTGCACAAAAAGTAAGTGGATGAAGCAATAAAATTAAATATTTTACAGTTTTATCAAGAGACAAAGAACAGAAACATAAAATCAGAACAGGCTAGAATAATACAGTCGTCTTACACTAAGACAAAGTAAAAGAAAAAGAGTTTCTGTAAAATTCTCAGGTTTTTCACTCATCATGCCTGCATCAAAAAAATTCCAAAGAAGGGCAGCTCAAATGGCTCTGAGCACTATGGAGCTCAACTGCTAAGGGCAGCTCATTTTATATTATTACAAAATAGGGAAATGTCATTTGCGAGGTGGTGTGGCAATCACTAAAAAATGGTTCCTTTATATTTTAGAGGCCTTTTATATTTTCACAAAATGTGCTGAATGGGAGATTTTTTTGTAGTTTTGAATATGTCCAAAATGCAGTGTTTTCATCTACTATGATTTGTCATAATAATGTTTTTAGCTATTATGAACCTCTGTGTTTTTGTAATAGTTTCAAAAAGTATCTGATGAAAGCACAAATTTTCCTGTAAAAATAATGGTTTCTATGTTAAATAGGGTTCATTTCCATGCTCTGACAGTCCAGTTGTCATGGGACATGAGTTTAGTGGAACTGTTACAGCTGTTGGATCAAACGTGACTCACTTAAAAGTAGGAGACAGGGTTGCTGTTGACCCAAACAGGTAAGAATCCTGCATGTGAAACATATGGGATGTCAGCTTCTCAGTCATTAAGCAGCTTGTTTGTTTTTATTAAGAGTAAAAAAAGGACACTAGACAGTATAACTACCACAGACAGCAAAGTATTCCCTGATGCTAGCATGAAAGAGGTGGTTGCCAGTAACATTGTTACGTCTATGGACTGACTTTTATAGTTAATCTCTTAAGAAAAGTCATAGAAGTAACAGGTACAACAGTCAACATGAGAGCAGTCTGATACAGTTTTACATAAAATGATGTAGTACAGAGTCAGATGACATAGGAGTGAATTTTATAACTATGGGCATGTGCGTGATCATCTTAAATCGGAACAAAATATAGGCTCTATAAATGCAAGTTACTCATAAACGTTCAGCTACTTTGCTTGTTTTTAACTTCCATAACCTTACATTATTTCTAGATTTTCTTCATTCATTGTTCATAAATACATTGTGTTCCATACATGTCATGATGGACAGGGATGTTGAATAAGTCAAGGTGCAAAGTAATAGAGAGAAGTACCAGTACCTGCCAGAGACTGCTGCTATTAGCTGTAGTCATTAACTAGCTATGCTCTATTTGTTCTCTTAAAGTCATAAATGATGATAATGAATTAAAAGGAAAAAAATGTATATAAAAAGAACTGTTATTTTCCCAGATGTATAGAGTAGCTTTTGTTTAACTTTTACTGCTTTCTTAATAACATACACTGAAAATTTTTATAAGTTGACAGTTTTCTATATCCTGTAAGAACATACAGTTAAAAGTTTTGCCTATTTGGTTTTACCTTCTCCAGTTCCAGACAATCTGGATGTGACATTCGCCTGCTTTATTTCTTCATTAATAGTCCTTGGTGTTGACAAACTGCGTTATTATACTGGCTGAAAAATGGGAGGGGGGGGGGGGGGTGGAATTTCAGCACTGACTACTGTAAATAATGTAGCCAACATTGCAGAATAATGTGCCACGTATTGAACAGACACTGTCATTGTTTTAACACATGGCCTGTTACACTTATTTCACAGTTAAGTTGATGCAGCTTTGTTGACCTAACCAGCGTGAGTTTCTTGTCTGAAAATCGGCAGTTAATTGACTGCCTCGGGACCAAATTTTGGGCCCTTATATATAATCACAATAATAGATACTGAAACTATACATTGTTTGATGTTAGAGTTACAGAAATTACAATTAAGTATATGTCATTCAATTAACTGAATACATGGAAAAATTCTTTCTTTTTAACAGTTTCTTCTATTACAAGAGTTAAGCTGAGTTATTTGTTTAAATGGTGAAATTAACAGATACAGTTATGCAAAAAATACTTTTGATAAAACTGGTAATAACTTTGTAATTAATTAAGGGCTGGTTTTGCTGATATGTTTCCGTGTAGTGCCAAATAGGTACTTAAAGCATGACAGGTTTTTGTCTTTCAGATGTTTATAATTAATACAGAATTTATATTTGTTTATAAGTCAATAATAGAATTTAAGTTAAGAAACAATTACTGATTTCATCCTATAATGAAAAATATTAACTAGGAATAGTCAAAATGAATCAGGAAATTAATTACATACACAAAACTAAGCACAAAAATAGATCTGGTGCTATATTCCTTAAGAACATGGGCCAACCTTTCTCTTTCATGAAAATGTAGATCGTACTTATGTACGTTAATGGTAATTAGCTAAAATGAAAAAAAAGGAAGAATTTAAGAAGTCAGATGGCAAAACAAGAGAGGAAGTAAAAAGATCCCAGCTTGCTTCTTTACAAGGAGAAGTGGCTAATAAAGCACAATTTTAATTTTTTGTTAAATACTGAGAGATTCTCAGTTTTGTAGTTCACATCTTCAGATAGCATATTGGAGACCATAGTCCCAAAATACTGAATCTGACCAAGAGCTATTGACAGGAAGATCTGGTAGCCCACAGAATTTTTTCCAAGATGGAGGACATTTTCTAAACTGGCGTTTTTGATGTGACAAATGTGGTTAGTTTTGAAATATGTATTTGAAGAAATAAATTTGTCAAGAAGTTCACAAAATTTATCATATCTCAAATGATTGATAGTTGCTCAGTAATTTTCAGGTAAATTTCTGATACCTAAACAGTGAGGATATTTCAATAGTATAGGCAAAGCAAACCATTTTATATTATTAATGTCAATATGGATGCCATACTTTTATTTAATTATCTGAATTTACATCTTCATATGATTAAATTGTGGGTATCCAAAAAATTACACTGCACAAATCTTCAACTGCATTGTAGAAGTTTGAAATTTGGCTCAAAGATGCCTACAGCCTTCCTCTGTAATAGTTCAAAAGCATGACATCTTGTGACTTCAGCCTTAGGCTCAGTGATACTTCAAACAGCAAGGTGTTGACACATGTGAAAAAAAGGCAGAACTCAGAAGTTCACATGAGGTATAGGATGAGTTAATGTCACATTAGCATAACATTTCACATCAATTATGCCCATTGTCACCATGGACATGCCAGACAAGGGGAAGATCATCATACCCTTCTTATCCACTTTTACGCGTTTTCTTGATGCCTCTGCAATAGAGGTCCTAACCCCAATGCCCAGTATTGAAATAATGTAGTTTTCTTGTGGTGGCTGAATAAAGTATTTCAGACACAGTGCTGCTCAGAATCAACACAGAAAGGCTTTCGGTGGGGTGGGATAAAGTACATCAATTAAATCACCCCTTCCTTTTGGGTGTTGATTCCCACACATTCCACAGTAAAAAATGACTGTTCCCAGTGTGATGAACAACAGGATGACATTCTTTAGAACCTTTGACACTACTGACATACCCCTGGACAATTCACCCTTCTCTAAGAACACTGTGGGCCTGCAACACTGCTGATCATGATTGCACATCCTTTGGAGAGTAGTGCAACAAAAAATTTTGCTCTAGTGTACTGAGTGAAACCACTAGGAACTGTTTAAAACCATTTGATGAAATTTTAATATGAGCTGAAGCATCAGATGGTGTTTATGCTTTATCAGCCCTCCTTTTCACACCCTTCTGTACCTGGTGCTTACAAAAATTCACTTCTGATCTTGTTAACAGAATTACTGCATTACTTTTATGCTTTCTGTTTTTTAAATGTGATTATCATAAATAAATTTGACCAAAATGTTCTTGGGAGATACATTTTCTAGGCTGACAAGTAAATTGTAGCTTAAGGTCAGTATATCACTAGATGAATATGGGAAATCTTCTAAAACCATCTTCAGATTGGCCAAAAGAATTGACATTCAGCTGCATATTACTGTACCTTGTCTCTCCTGTACATCACATTATTGAGTATCCATGCCAAATCATGCGCAGAATTCATTCCATGTCCTAACTCCTAGAGAGGACATCGTTTTGATCCTAAAGTTCACACTGTTTTCTCTCTCTTCTTTAGTGAGAGAATGATGTTTGCTTTTACTGACAGATGTATATGGTCCAGAGATTAAGTATAGATGTGCACATCTATCACATAATAAGACTGTGTTTTCAGCCATGTAAAATGGAATGTGGAATTAGCAAACCATCACAGATCTTCTTTCTCCTCAGACAAATGATAAACTACTGTTGTGATTCCATTGTCAAGCAAAGATAAGGGGGAATGGGTGAGGCGTTCCTGTGGAAACTGATAATGCATGACATGCACATATACTGCTGACATGTTTATGGTGCTTGGAAACCATACATCTGAGTGTTGGTCCTGTCCATTTTTGTAGCTCAGTAGCTCAACATCTCAATAGCTCTGCAAGGAGGTGACAGGTGAAAGATTGAGGGCACATTTTCAGCACTGCCCTGTAATTATGAACATCAGTCTTGACTTCAGGACAGTTACTAAGCCTTCAACAATGAATCAACATAATTTCCTGTGTACAGTATGGCAACCAAAAAATTCCAAGATTTGTAGTGACTGCTGAAGTCACAGTACTTCCTGTCACACTAAGTAATGTGTAATCTGTAGACAGTTGTTGTAAGCCACAATTCATCTGACATTGCTTTATATATATAATCACAAACGCTACTAAAGAGAAATATACTGGAAACTGAATGTGATGATATCACAATCTTAGAAGACTCCTCTGTAATATGTCCTACTTTATACTTTAAACTGGATTCTTATACTTAACACTATGTTCTTACAGCTCATTTTTGTAGGATAAATATATTTTTAATTTTAATTGTTACCCCCAGAAGACTATTCCACAGTGCAACAGAAAATGAAAGCATGTTTGTGTATTACCATTTTTATCATCAATGGTATGCTCACATATACTTCATAGATTTTACTACAAACATCAGGCCTTAATCGTATCTGATCTAGGATCTTACTTGTAGTATTGAAGAAACAAATCCAAATGATATATTATTAAAGGAGAAATTTCAGACTCAAAAAGTTAGCATATTTGTTACTTTTTGTTTGTATCCATGTCTACAAATTATAACATTTCAGTGTCATAGTCATTGATGCTTCAGACTACATATGGTACACATTTCAGTGGCTGTGACACATGTGATGCCTGTACTGGAGGACAGCCACACTACTGTGAGATTGGTGGCATCTACAGAAACTTAGGAATGATGAATGATGGTGGGTGGGCTGAATATTGCCTTGCACCTGCCAGACAAGTGTATAAACTACCAGACAACATTACCTTTGAGCAAGGTGAGTGGAGCTCTCTCTCATTCTTTCTCTGTCCTTCTGTGTGGGTGTATTATGAAAATTTATTTTCATTTTTTATGAATCTTGAGCTATCTAGCCTATTAATAAGGACAAAATACAGCATTCATTCATTCATACATCACATTTCATAGATATAGAGGACATTTTTTTATAATATGCAGCAAGTTGAAACAGATATTAATAGAGAGCAGTAGTTGTCCCAAACTGCTTCTGTAGGTTGTATTACCAACTATCACAATTTTTAATTAACTAATTCATTCAGGTAACATGTTCTGTAAATCTTACAGTGAAAGAGAGTGTTATGGGATGTGAAGCAAATCAAATTACACATTAACATACAGAAACAATCACTGCAGGCTATCGCTGTAAACTTATGCATGTATGCTGTAAATAAAATTCCACCATGCCCTCAATCTCCTTGATTGACAATGCTGTCAGTTTCAGAAGACTAGACCTCTGCCTTCAGACAGCTGTCAAATATAATCAGATTATTGCCTATTTTTCAAAACTGGCAGCACAAAGGACATTGCGACAGAAGTGTTATTTTAATTACTGCATTTATGTTAAATTGTACTAGCTACTGGTTAGAGCTAGAGCTAACTTAGTCACACTGATAATTAAGGGAATTGCAGTACCTCTTGGGTATTAGGAGAACACCAGTGAATGAAAAAATGGCCACTGTTCTTCCTCTCACCTACTGTTTTCATTTATTGAATTGTTTATATGAGTTTTTTGATTGCTTTGATCCATGGCTTTCAGGATGTAATGTCACACTATCACAGATTATGTCTTGCAACACCAATGTTTTTGGAATACATTTTAGTTGGCATGGAGTAGCCATTGTATTTGAGGTAATAGTTACATTTGAGATCACAGTATGTTTTAAAATCCTGCAACAGGTGGATATCGTGATACTGGATAGTAAATCTGTAAATCACTTTTGCTACCTTTCTTGTAGATCAGTGTGACCTGTGTTTTCAACATATGAATTGAACATGATTTGTATGATCAGTAACAATACAGTATTTTTTTTAGTAACCAGTTTTGTAATGGGAAAAAAAAGAGGTATTCTTATGATGTGGCCTATAAATTGAAAGTAATAGCATGTGCAGAAGAACACGGAAAGAGAGCAGCTGGTCAGCAGTTTGGCCCTCCACTAATGGAAAAAATCATTCATGAGTGGTGTGCTAATAAAGAAGAAATGAAAAAAATGAGAAAGGTTAAATGTGCAACTAGAGGACTGAATGCAAAATGGCCAAAACCAGAAAATGATGTCTTGGGGATCAAGATGTATGTACGGTAATATCGAACCCAACATTAAGTATTCGCTTGTTCATAATGAATTAACTTTATTTTGATCAAGTCGGTACAAACACATCGGCTTGAATACAGAGTTCGGAACACACTGAGATCAACAGTTTTCAAAGAAGTTTGTTCTCAAAGATGAGGCGGTCAACTCTTGCAGTCAATAACTGCCTCAAAGCCCTTGCCGGTAGTGCAGAGCATGGTAAGGATGATGAGAGGCGTGTGCGCACCCGGCCGGCTGATGGCGCAGGTGCGTGTGACCAATCATGTCATGGCAGGCGCTAGTGCGAGGCACGATCGGACCGTTTCTCGATGTCTTGGTAGGCACAACCGGTGGAGGGAAGCAGGCATGGAAGGTGTCCACAGGTTGACCGTGCCATGCTGCTAATGGCACTGTGGGAGCAGAAGGCGGCGGCGTGTCAGTGGGGAGAACATCGTCGTGCCGAGGCTGTGTGCCACAGCAGAGTTTTGATCCGATCAAAGGCACGGAGTGCGTCGAAGATCCGATGCGATGTATTGCTGAAGTATTTGCTGGCAAGTGCCATGGTAAGTGCACGTGTCCGGTAACAGTTTGTTATTGGCCGTATGACATAAAGGAACAAGCATGCTGTGGCTTAACAGGTTGCGTAAGAGATGCCGGATGAGCAACACTCGCAATAACGATGGAGTTATAGAGGCACTTGATGTCACAGCAGGGGAGAAAACAGCAAGCTGCACATGACAGACCTTGGCGGCGGATGACTTTGGTGTAGATGGAAGCGTCACCTCAGAGTCTGTGGACAGTGAGTGTGGTACAGCGGTAGATGGCAGGATGTTCCAAGCTGTGATCGAAGGTTGGGGGGTGTGACCGTGAGCCCTGTGCATGAGGCATGGCAACGGCGAGAGGTGGTGGAAGGCGGACGTGGTCAGCGAAACCATGGTCGGAGCAGGAAGGTGATGAGACATAATGTGAACGTGAAGAAGTCGAATTGGTGGATGAACTACTGGTCTGTGGCAGAGAGGTGACACAGTTCGATGGAACTGGAACAGCATGTGTGCTGTTGCTGTCAGCACTGCGGTCAAGTCATAAGGCTGCAAACTGCTTGCGCAAAACTGCTGCACAGTCATGTGTCGGAGCGGAAGGATGCTCACTCATTGAAGCAGAAACAGCAGATGTTTTGGTCATACATTGCGGAGGTAGTGAAGAGGGCAGCAAAGCAAGAGGCACTGGAATGCGGCTGGTTATGCCGTGGTACAGAAATGAGGTGTTTGGGACTACCAAGGAAAGGTGGCAGCGGCGTAAATAAGTTGCTTGTATCACATCAGTAATGTAGAATTCCCACTTGAGGTGGCGTGATGATGACAGTTGTGGCATCTGGGACATAGATCCATGTAGCGTGATCATCAGGGTATTAGTTGTAGCTGGTAGTAACAGCGAAGGATCATCAGCAGTCGGAGGCAGAACAATGACAGGAGCATTTCGTTGCATGTCATACTCGGTCAGTGTCAGATGCAGCATGTGTAACTGATCTTGTACCAACAAGTTGTATGTCGCAATTTGCTCATGTAGCTGTTGCAGTTGTTCAGGCGAAAATGTATGTCGTGAAGCAGTCTTCTGTGTATGACTGAGTAAGATGGGGTCAAAATCAGAATCTGTCTCTATCAAAGGGTAACCTGCCGTACAAGATAAGGTCGGCGGCACAGTATTGATGTAACAGTTTGAGTAGATGAGATCGTGTGGGCGATCGTGAATGTGAAACTCAGTACTCGGTGGCAGCAGAGTTAGAACATGTTCATTGCTGTATGAAGCACTGATACGGCTGAAATCGTCTTCTGGGGTGGGTAAACAAGTTGCGGGCGACATTGAGTAGTGAACGGCCGGGCAGTAAGCGTGCGTAGTGTCGGCAAGTTGTTGATATGTGCAGCTGATTGTTTTGACTGGGTCGAGTTCAGTGAGCCAGCAGGCGGTGGCCGTAGCGTGGCTGTCGATAGGGGTCAAGCCGAGTCAGTGCGGCTCAGGTGCTGTGTAGAGGGAGGCGTGGCATGTCCAGTGTTGCACTGAGAAACAGCCAGCATTGTTGTTGGTGTAATTGGTGCACTGTCGTTGATCGGTAGTATGTCCTTGATGAAATTGTTCCTGTGAATTCGACCAGGCATGCAATTTAGTCGTAATTTGGAGTTCGTGCTCACTGGGATTTGCAACATAGTCCCCGTTTGTTGCAGTTCATTGTTTGGCATGATTGTCCAGTATCGAAGCACTGCACAAAGTTAATTCATTACACAACAGCAAGTCAAGATAGTCCAAATTAATTGGCGAAGGAGCACTGCGCTGTCCGGAAGTGAAATTACCGATGCGTTGAGCGGGTTTCGACGGACGACGTGTTCACCTTGGTCGCATTGTTGATGTGTGAGAAGGTGATGAAAGTTGTCAAAAAGCATGATTCACACAAGAGTCAGGAATTTACACACTAATTACACTTCCTGTACACTGCATCCAGATGCGGCGCGATGCAAAGTCGATGGACGTAGAAATCCAACAAAGAGTTGCTGCATTGTTTGTCCATGGCGATGTTCCAGTGCACATTTCTGGCATCATAAGCAGCGTTCATGAGGGTCGGGCTCACCAGTGTGGGGATCACGATGTTACGTACAGTAATATTGAACCCAACATTAAGTATTCGCTCGTTTATAGTGAATTAACTTTATTTTGATCAAGTCAGTACAAACACATCTGCTCGAATACAGAGTTCGGAACACAGTGAGATCAACAGTTTTCAAAGAAGTTTATTCTGAGAGATGAGGCCGTCGACTCTTGCAGTCGATAACCTCCACAATGTACTGAAACGCATTTAGTGACACCATCAAAATGGCATTGGAATTAGTACAAAAAAGATTCAAACACATGCTTGTAAGCTAGCGCTACACTGGAACTTAACAGACTTTAAGGGTGGAGTTGATTGGTGCTACAGGTTTATGGAGTGTCATGGACTTAGTATGTGAACCAAAACCAAAATATCTTATAAAATGACACAAGAGTATAAAGAGAAAATATTAACCTTCCATCACTTTATTACTGTACGTTGAAAGGAAACTAGTGCAGATATAAGCCAAATAGCAAATATGGAAAAAACACCTTTGACATTTGATGTGTCAAGTAAGACAACTGTTGCAACGGAAGGTACTAAAATTGTAACTATAAAAACTAGTCGACCTGAAAAAATGTATTACACTGTTTTCCTTTCATGTTGTGCTGATGATACTAAATTTAATCTACTGATCATTTTCAAGCACAAAATAATGCCAACACCTTCTGAAATACCACCAGGTGTTGTTCATGTACATGAAAAGGGTTGGGTGGATGAGGCTGGTATGAAATTATGGATTAATAGGGCATGAGAGAGAAGGAAAGGTGCATTGTTGAAGAAGAGTTATCTTATCATGCTACATCAATTTGAAAAATTCTGTGAAAGAGAAATTGAGACAGGTTAATGCAGGGCTTGCCATTATTCCAAGAAGATTTACTACACAATTGCAACCTCTTGGTGTTCTACTAAATAAACCATTTAAAGTATACAGGGTGTTACAAAAAGGTATGGCCAAAGTTTCAGGAAACATTCCTCACACACAAAGAAAGAAAATATGTTATGTGGACATGTGTCCAGAAACACTTACTTTCCATGTTAGAGCTCATTTTATTACTTCTCTTCAAATCACATTAATCATGGAGTGGAAACACACAGCAACAGAACGTACCAGTGTGACTTCAAACACTTTGTTTTAGGAAATGTTCAAACTGTCCTCCATTAGCAAGGATGCATGCATCCACCCTCCATTGCATGGAATCCCTGATGTGCTGATACAGCCCTGGAGAATGGTGTATTGTATCACAGCCATCCACAATATGAGCATGAAGAGTCTCTACATTTGGTACCGGGGTTGCGTAGACAAGAGCTTTCAAATGCCCCCATAAATGAAAGTGAAGAGGGTTGAGGTCAGGAGAGTGTGGAGGCCATGGAATTGGTCCGCCTCTATCAATCTATCGGTCACCGAATCTGTTGTTGAGAAGCTTCGACTGAAATGTGCAGGAGCCCCATCGTGCATGAACCACATGCTGTGTCGTACTTGTAAAGGCACATGTTCTAGCAGCACAGGTAGAGTATCCCATATGAAATCATGATAACATGCTCCATTGAGCATAGGTGGAAGAACATGGGGCCCAATCAAGACATCACCAACAATGCCTGCCCAAACGTTCACAGAAAATCTGTGTTGATGACGTGATTGCACAATTGCATGCGGATTCTCGTCAGCCCACACATGTTGATTGTGAAAATTTACAATTTGATCACGTTGGAATGAAGCCTCATCCGTAAAGAGAACATTTGCACTGAAATGAGGATTGACACATTGTTGGATGAATCATTCGCAGAAGTGTACCCGTGGAGGCCAATCAGCTGCTGATAGTGCCTGCACACACTGTACATGGTACGGAAACAACTGGTTCTCCCATAGCACTCTCCATACAGTGATGTGGTCAACGTTACCTTATACAGCAGCAACTTCTCTGACTCTGACATTAGGGTTATCGTCAACTGCACGAAGAATTGCCTCGTCCATTGCAGGTGTCCTTGTCGTTCTAGGTCTTCCCCAGTCGCGAGTCATAGGCTGGAATGTTCTGTGCTCCCTAAGACGCTGATCAATTGCTTGGAACATCTTCCTGTCGGTACACCTTCGTTCTGGAAATCTGTCTCGATACAAACGTACCGCGCCACGGCTTTGCCCCATGCTAATCCATACATCAAATGGGCATCTGCCAACTCCGCATTTGTAAACATTGCATTGACTGCAAAACCAAGTTCGTAGCGAACACTAACCTGTTGATGCTACATACTGATGTGCTTGATGCTAATACTGTAGAGCAATGAGTCCCATGTCAACACAAGCACCAAAGTCAATATTACCTTCCATCAATTGGGCCAACTGGCGGTGAATCAAAGAAGTACAATACATACTGACGAAACTAAAATGAGCTCTAACATGGAAATTAAGCATTTCCGGACACATGTCCACATAACATCTTTTCTTTATTTGTGTGTGGGGAATGTTTCTTGAAAGTTTGGTTGTACCTTTTTGGAACAAATGGATGATGGATGAAACACAACATGAATTAACTTTGAAGGGAGGTTTAAAATGACTTACAATCCAACAAATGTGTCAGTGGATAAAACAGTCATGGCCTTGAGTGAGAGAAGACATTGTTAAATCTTTCAAGAAGTGCAGCATAAGTAATGCTCTCGATACAGTGAAGATTGTCTTAAGTACGAAGAGGAAAACAATGACAAAAATGAAGAGGAAGAAGAAGAACAAAGTTCAGATGAAGATTTTGAAGGATTTTAAAAGTCAGTTTGGTTTTATATACTAAGATGCTTTTTAGTCTGGCGCTGCAGTCTACTTGTAAAAGTCATAAAAATGTTATATTTTAAAAAAGTGCTTAAAAATTAAGGTGGGTCATATAGTCCATAAAATACAGTAGTGATAAAAGTTTCAGTGCAGATATCCTCAAAGGATCATGTCTACCTGTTGCTATTAAAACTAATATGTTTCTAATCATGACTTTGCTTCTGAACTATATGTTCTAAGCAGTGGCAGCTGCTGTGTAAGAGGACAAGAGCACGTGACCATCCTAACTTTCAACATCTTGCAGATTTATTGGTTATTTTTCTTTGAATGCTGTTAAACATAACATAGATGCTCCAAACTGAAAGATATGGCACTTAAATCTACTGCACTACTGCTCATATAGATTCCATGAAACTTGGCATCTGGGTCATGAGCACAGCTTCAGTTGTGCATGTTTTAAGGAGCTTTTGTACATGAATGACTTGTGTGACATAATTGACTTAGGGGCCAAATGCATATGGATTTGATAAACAGCTTGCATGGTTCACAAGGTGCACAGCTAACCCTTGCCACTCCACTAGAAGTTTACACCACTGCCACCAGATGGTAGCACACTGCGACAAACTTTTATCCCCATTCACGTGACATAAACCTCACTAGATGATAGCACACTCCTCAGATACACTAATTCATTCACTATATAGTAAAGTACGTTGAAGTTGTACTGACAGTAAACCTATTTTGTGCATTTCTTAATGAGTTATAAAATATTAAGTTATGAATTTTATCATACAGAAATCCATTGGAGGTGGTGACAATCATTAGGGCCGAAAGCACATCACTGTTGATTGTGAGATTGTAGTATTTATTCATATTTCTGAAATTTGTTGATCTTATAAAATTCATCAAAAGCTATATCACTGGTTTCTCTGATATTCACTTAAATGTGGAACCAATGGTGGTGTCCTTTAGGCCATTATGGATCTTGGCACCTCTTTTGAGTTCTAGTCAAGTGACCGTGTTGGTAGTCATTACTACTTGAGTTTAACCATTTCCCCCAAATGGCAGTTTGTGTTTGGAGTTGGTTGTTTACTGTGTGGGAATCGGCTTTTGTGTGCAGTGTAAACATGAACTGTGTTGAATCTATTTTAAATGCTAACAGAAAAGTAAATCTGTGAGGATATGTCATGAGTTCTGTTTGGGTAGCTCATTCAGTAGAGCACTTTCCCACAAAAGGCAAAAGTCCCAAGTTCGAGTCTCAGTCCAGCACACAGCTTTAATCTACCAGGAAGTTTCATATCGGCACACAATCTGCAGCAAAGTGAAAATCTCATTCTAGGAATGTAAAAGTAAATTATCAGGAAACGTTAGCCACAAAGGAACTAGAACCATTGAGAACAGATCCTTTGACTGTGGGAGTGACGAACTCAAATAAGCGTGACTACAAGTGAACATTTAACAAGGAAAGTGTACAGTTAGCACAAGATGTTATGTAGGTGCATCATAAGAATATCTAATTTTCTGCCCGGAAGTAAATTTGTGAATTAATACATCTGTTAGGGATCTTGCACACTTGTCCAAAAAAAAGTAAAAGCACAAAAACTCCCACTTGCACAAAAATGTGAAACAGAGAGTTATGGAAGCTTACACATTATTGTCCTAAACTGTACATAATTATGTACAAAACAACAAAATTTCACAAAACAATTCTTACTTTTGTCAGATCGGTTATGAATCTTATTATTGTCATTGTTATTATTATTGACAGTAGCTGTAGTTGTATAAACTTGTTGATAAGCACAACTGCTATAGAGCAGATGCTTTTAATTTCACACTCCCAAATTTATTTGAATCTAAAAATTTGTGAACACCCACAATGTACACTCACAAGCCACCATTGGTTCTAAGTAGGTTTCAGAGAAAGCAACCCCCTTACTAATTACCTACCACCTGTGACATTTGCTTCACAAGAAACATAATGACCAGTCTGTGGTTTTCAATGGCAAGAAGGAATGCCACTTGGTATCTATAGAGGATAACTTCCTCCAGGAATCTTAGACTCCCAGAACATGATGATTAGGGAACTTGTAGAAATATGGAACCAGTATGATACTGTTTCTCAGTTGATAACCTAAGAACAGTTCACCAATCTTTATGATGATTTAATTTTATCATTATTAAGATTTTATTCACTTACATATTGTACTTTTTTACATTAGTTCACAAGTTTTTCTCATTATTTTTCAGGTGCACTGGTAGAACCAATTTCATGTGTGTCCCATGGTTGGGACATGCTCAGCCCTGTACCTGTAGGATCTCAAATTCTTATCATAGGTGCTGGCATTATAGGCAACTTGTGGGCCTGTATACTTCATGTCCAGGGCCATCGAAAGGTTACTGTTTGTGAGCCTATGCAAGACAGGCGCAAGATTGTTGAAAATCTTGGTTAGTACTCTTATCATACTAATTTTGTGACAACCATAAGTAACTACTAATTTCTGTAGCAAATATCAACATTAATTTTCATCAACTGTAGAATTCCAAAAATTGTGACAAAATGCTACGGCCTTCAGTTAGGCATATGTCATGTAATAAAATTATTTTAATTGATTTTGATTTAATTCTATTAAGATGTATTGTGAAGTTCATAAAATTTATGGAGTGAAGGTAACAGCTCACTGAACAGTAGAGGCTATGAACATTGAAAGGTACACATGACATGTGGGTATAAAATAACAGGACCATGTGAGGTGGAGCCATGGTTAGTTCATTGCAAGGATAACAGTTCAAACCCATGTCTGGACATACAGATTTAGGTTTTCTGTGATTTTCCTAAACTGCTCCAGCAAATGCCAGGATGATTCCATTGAAAGGGCACGGCTTATTTCCTTCCCCTTCCTTGACACAGTCCAAACTTGTGCTCTGTCTCTAATGACCTCTTGACAGTTCAAACCCACATCTGGCCATCCTGATTTAGGTTTTCCATTATTTCCCCAAATTGCTCTAGGCAAATGCCGGGATGGTTCCTTTGAAAGGGCATGGCCGACTTCCTTCCCCGTCCTTCTCTAATCTGATGAGACCGATGACCTCGCTGTCTGGTCTTCTCCCCAAAACAACCCAATCTAATGACCTCAATGTTAACAGGACATTACATCCAATCTTCCTTCCTTTTCTTTTAGAACAACATGCCATACCGTGAATGACCAATGGCTGTGAAGAGTGGAGCCTTCTCAGTCAAATGCAGCATCTCCGGTGTCTGTAGTCAAATCACTGTGGCTGTGGCCTTAATTTGTGTAAGAGGTGTTATTTTGTTTTGCCAAGAGTAATATGTGTAATAATACAGCAATGAATTGTTGTGAAGTTTCATATGAAACTTGGAAAAACTGCCACTGAAACTTTTCTTTTTCTAAAAGAAAACATACCAAAGACTGTTCATCACATATACAAGTTTTAAAGAAGTTCAAGCATTTCGAAGGTGACCCAGATGGTTGAAGATCAATCATACTTGACTCACCATTCAGCATTAGAAATGGATTAAAATACTGAAAATTCCGCAATGTGGTTCAATCTAATTGTTGGTCAAGTATTTGATTTCTGAAAATGTAGGAATTGACAAAAAGTGCTTAAGGCAAGATTTACATAATCAATGTAAGTTTAGGAAAGTGTGTGCCAAATTCATGCCAAAAATTCTCATGATCAAACAAAAACAAGACCACAAAAAGGTTAGCACTTACTTTGAATACCATTTAAAATGATCTTATATTATTGGAAAGGGTGACAACATGTGACAAATCTTCATTTGTCACTTATGATCCAGAAACTAAGTGCTAATCCTTGCACTGGAAATGCCCAACTTCACTGAGTGGGAAAAGATAGAATGAGCTAATCAAGATTCAAAGCAATGTTGGTTGTGTTTTTTTTTCAATATTCATGGAACTGCATATCTTCCTGAAGGTCAAACTATCAATCAACATTATTACCTTGAGCATCTTGCTCAACTCTGTGAGAAAATAAGGGAAAAAGACATGGACTGTGGAAGAACAAGTCATGGGTCATGGATTCTGCATCAAGACAAAACACCGTCATATACTGCATTAAATGATAAGTATTTGAAACCCTTAGCTGCCGCGTAAGCAGGAGATCCCGGGTTCGAGTCCCAGTCAGGATACACATTTTCAGCTGTCCCCATTGAGGTATGTCAACAACACCTGTTGGGAGCTGAGGGTTTCAATTAATTATCATTTATTTTAGAGTAGCTGCCTGGTCATGAATGGCATCTGTTCTTTCGAGAACAATTACTATCTTCATATATATTGCATTGTCTGTCTCTAGCAAAGTACAGCATCCCATTGTTAGACCACCCAACTTATTCACCTGACTTAGTAGCATGTGATTTTTATCTATTCTGAGATCAAAGCTGTATTAAAAGGAACAAAACTTCAATCTGTTGAAGCTGTGAAAGAAAAAGCTGCACACCTCATCATGGAGCTTGCAGAGAAAGACTTCCAGCACTGTTTACATCAGTGGAAAATTCTCATAGAGTGTTGCAGGGCTAGAGGAGGGGAGTATATTGAGGATGCCAATAACTAAATATGTATGTTTTTGAAATAAAATTTTTTCAGCAATAGCTCCATTATTTTATAGTTACACCATATACAGGGTGGTCTATCTGAAGTTTCAGATGAGATTATCTCAAAAACTATACATTGGGTAAAAATAGTGGGTAAGACAAGTTTGTGAATTCAAAGGGGGACATCAAATGATACTACACATGACCTGCAGCCCCTGCCCCATTGGGTTGGGCGGGGGGCAACTTTTAAATCTTGAACAGAAACCCCCATTTTTTAATGCAGATTCGGATTCTTCATAAAAAGGTAATCAAGTTTAGTCTGAAACATTTTTTTAAACCATTGACAGATGGCACTGAAACAGAGAAAAATTAAAATTGTGAAGAACTACAATTTATTTAGAATGATCCGAGAAGGACACATCAAATAGATACAAAATGTGCACCAATTCTTTAATTACACCAATTAAACTATTTTTTTACAAAATGTATCCTACCCGCATTTCTGCCAGTGGGCCTTGGAAACGATAAGAGGTGACAATGATTTCTTTAGATATATCATGTTCACTGATGAAGCCACATTCAAAAACAATGGCGGATTAAATTGTCATGATTGTCATTATTGGTCCCCTGTCAATCCACACTGGCACAGACCTGTTGATAATCAACACAAATGGTCGTTAAAGGTCTGGTGTGGAATTTTAAACAGTTGCTTGATATGACCATATTTTTTTGATCGAAATGTTATTGGGGAATCTTATTTACAAATTCTCCTTGATGATTTGTTGGAGCTAATGGAAGATGTTGATTTAGAAACTAGGCAACAAATGTGGTTCCAGCAGGGTGGAGCAGCTCCCCATTATGCTAAAAATGAGTGGAACATTTTAAATTTATGGTGCCCTGGTCAGTGGTCAGTGGATAGGACGCAGTGGACCAATTCAGTGGCCTCCATGTTCACCAGACCTAACATCTCCTGATTTTTTCTTGTGGGGTTATTTAAAAAATATTGTTTATCAAAGACAGCCCACAACCCAAAATGATATGGAGCAATGCATTTGAAGAGCATGGGCAGCCATACCAGAGGATGTGCTGCTCAAAACTGTGGGCAACTTTCACAGATGAGTGGCGTTATGCATTGAAGCAAATGGGGATAATTTTGAACAATTTCTTCATGGCTAATTTCATTAATTAAGCACCCCGTATTGTGAAAAGCAAGGGGACTCACACTTATGAAACACCTCATGGGAACATCATTCTACTGCGTCCATGTCATTGTTCCTGAGTAATACTAAAAGTAGGATACAGTACATTTTGTACAAAAATAGCTTAATTTGGTGTAAAGAAAGAATTGACACACATTTTTTATTGATTTGATGCATCTTTCTCGAATGATTCTAAATAAATCATAGTTCTTCCCCACTTTTACTTTTTTCTTGATTTCAGTGTGGGTGGGCACTGGAGGTCACATGTAGTATCGTTTGATGTCCTCCTTTGAGCTTATGAACTTGTCTTACCCACTATTTTTACTCAATGTATAGTTTTTGAGATAATCTCATCCCTCTCTCTCTGTCCATCACCTCCTCCTACCTCTCTATCTGTCCATCTCGATGTAATGTCTCTTGCAGCAGTCGCTCCGCGATATTTTCAGAAATTTTATAAATTATATAACTCAGTACATATCTTGAAATATCTTTTCTTATCTTACCGATTATCAATGCAAAGTAGTTTCAAGCCCAATTATTCCTTGGAGCGTCCATTTACTCCATGGAATAGCTTCTCTGCTATCTATGTTTTCTCTTATGAAAAGAATGGGGACTTCTTGCCGATTAGTCATGAAAGAAGGATGTATATGTATGTATTGTTGAGCTAGTCGTCATCTTGATGAGATTCTGTATGAGAAGGAATTTAATACATGAACTAAACTAAAGTAAGTGTGTTCGCGTATTATTTAACTGTTTATTATTGACAGTGTTTGCTTACTACGCTGTGTTGCACAGGATCAGTGGGGAACGTCTGATTTACACTGGACGAACCTGCCATTTTGTATGCTCAAGATATCCAGTTACTTCAAATAAATAGGCTAATACGGTCTTACCAGCAGATCAGGATAGAATAGTATTGAACTGTGTGAATGTGATAAGCCTGCTTTGTTAATGAAAATCCCCTTAATATATGCATGTTTTCACTATCCTGATCAGTGAAGCTAAATCAGGCCGGTGTGAGAGAGGTTTTTTAAATTTTAAGAAATATTAAATCATCCTTCAGATAGACCACCCTGTATACACACAGATTTCAAAATTCGCATTCTTATTTGTGTTCCTTTCAATGGACCTGTGTGTGTGTGTGTGTGTGTGTGTGTGTGTGTGTGTGAGTGTGTGTGTGGGTGTGTGTGTGTGAGAGAGAGAGAGAGAGAGAGAGAGAGAGAGAGAGAGAGAGAGAGAGAGAGAGAGAGAATCTATAGCTCTGAAAAAAGGTTTTGTCCAAAAGCTAGCAATTTTCTCGTTCTCTTTTATTTGCCTTTCAGCAAATCACTGTCTTTACTATTCAATGAGTTGCTACCTTTGTTCCTTAAATTATTTACATGTGCCCAGAACTTACCATTAACACTTTTCTATCTCTAGCGAGACAAAAACACTTCTTTATTGGATAAAATACCTTCAATTCTTCCCTGCCAAATTTCAATAAATGTATTTCTTTTTGTGGCTTACTTCTTACTAATCTTCATTATTCTGTATGTTTTTTCCACTAGTGCTCTTTGCTGTTGTTTAATAACAACTCATTTTTCTCTTTCTTTGCTTTTAACTATTCCTCTTCTATGTTCAATTCTTTTTCTTCTCATTTGTTTCAATGTTTCCTCCCTACTATCTTTCAGTATGCTTGTTGTAATATATATCAGTTTTCAGGCAATTTACTGTTTCTTGTATCTTTCGCTGATTTTTACTTGCATTTTCATACTTTTTCACCTACTTCATTTTTATATTTCTTGAATATAATTCTGCTGTCTTGTCATTCTTTCAGCTTATATAGATATTTATTGTAAGTATTGCTCACAACATTTTCTTCACTAATTCATATCCTACAGAATGTTTTTCTTAGCTATGCGTTTCTCTGTATATCACCTTCTGCAGCTCTCTCTCTCTCTCTTTCTTCATGTATACATTTTCTTAAACCATTTTAATAGCTTTGTTCACAATTTCCAAATTTCCTCTCTTTTATTTCCAGTCATCTGTTCTATTCTATTTTCTGTGCCTTGATTAAGGCATTGAATTCATATTATGGAAAAATGAGACTCAAAATATCTGTGCAGTTATCCAGATTTATATTTTACTTACTTAGGTGCTTGTCAGGATGATTCTTTCAACAAGAAGGAAGCCAATTGCCTTCCTAAACCTTGCTCATCTTAGAAAGTGCAACTCTTCTAATAAGCATAACACAAACAGGACATGAAACTCAAATATACCTGCTTTTTTTCTGCCCATCCTCTGCTGCAAACCTGACTCATTACTTTAACTACTTAGTCCTCATTTCCTCACCTCCCACATTCATTCATCTGTTCACCATGTTTTGATGACCCCATCAAGAAGAACAGTACAGGAGTGTAACAATCAAGCTGTAAATTAACAGAAGGCAAATAAATCCTAGAAACTTAAGCTGTAAAGCAAGGATATCATAGAAACTTTGTCTGTATATCATAGTACCAATTAACTATATTGCTTAAAGCTATTCAAGCTTATACCAGCTAAATTTAATAAATTAAATTAGAAAAAATATCTGCTACTTTAAAAAAACATTTCTACCTCCTGATTTATTCTAGATAACCTTTGTTTTAATATGCTTTTAGCTTTTTCCTCACAGCTGCACTTGCATACATGTTTCAAGGTTATACTGCACACATCTCCTCATCCCAGGTCCCTGTGTTCAACTCTTCCTTCACTGTCTCTCTGTCCACATCTTCCTCCCACCAAACTCTGTTGTCTGTGTCCTCCTCACCACTCACTTTCCTTTCTCACTGCATCTCCTTCTCTCCACTCTCTCTATCTCTCCATCTCTTCTGCCCTCTCTTCCCCATCACATCTTCCTCCACCTCCCTCTGTCTATATCCTCCTACCCCTCTTTCTGCCCACCTTCTACTCCCCATGTCCCCTTCTGAACCATCCTTGTTCTTCACAGTGCCCTTCTCCTATGCCCCCCTCTATGTCCACCTCATCCTCTTCCACATTCTCTCTTCACCTCCTCCTCCTCCTCCCTTCTCTCCATCCATCTCCTCCCCAGTCTCTCCATCCATCTCCCTCTCTACATATACCCCTCTTCCCTCTCTCTCTGTTCATCACCTCCTCCCACCTCTCTATCTGTCCATCTCCTCCTCCGCCATTTTTCTCTGTCCACATCGTTCTTCCCCTTCTCACTACTCATCCGATCTGCCCTCCCTGCACAGCCATGCCCATCTGCACATGTAGCCCCTGTAAGGCATGCTTACTCTACCTGCACAACACACTCTCCCTATTTATGCCCATGTCCTCTTGTCCTCCCCTCCTGTGCCATCCCTCCCCCTATCCACCTTGCCATATGCTCCTATCAGTCTGTTCATTTCCTCCACTCCTTCTCTGTCCATCTGCTCCTGTCCATCCATTCCTACACACTCTCTCCTTGTCTATCCTCTCCTGCCCCTTCTCTGTACATCCCATCCTCTGTGCATCTCATCATATCCATATCCATGCTCATTCACAGGAGTAGCCCTGCGAAAAGGGTCAATAAAGCACACTGATATTACTCCAACACAACAAGCTTGTCGTCCAGGGTACTAAAAAACTGTTTCTTGCCCCTGCAATACATGTCAATAAGACAGGGCAATACTATTCCACACAACTCAACTGTCATGCAGAGCAGTCTTTTCCACTTAGCTTCACTCATGTATGCATTCAACACATGCAGTGCACACATCTCCTCCTCCTCTCTCTCTGTGCCAAACTCTTCCTTCCCCTGTCACTCTGCATCCCTGCACACCTGATCCATTCATAAATAGCTATCCATTTCCTCCTCCACACTCACTATACCTAGGTTTCCTCCAATCCACCTCCTCCTTTTCCACCTGTCCACTACCATCTACACCTTCCACCTGCCTCATGCATGTCCATCTGCTCCTCTGCTCTCACTGACCATCTCCTCCTCCCCTCTCTCTTCCCATCTTTCCCTCCCGCTTCTCTGTGCATTTTGTCCTTCCCTTCTATCAGTATATTTCTTCCTTCCCCATCTCCATGTGTTCATCTCCTCTTCCCTATGCTTTCTGCCCATCTCATCCTCCCCCTCTCTGTATTTCCCCTCTACCCATCTCCCCTTTCTGTCCTCTCCTCCTGTCCCTTTTCTCTGCCCACCTCGTCCTTCCTCCCCTCTCACTATCCATCTCCTTCTGCATCTTTCTGTTCATTTGTGCACATCTACACATGTAGTCTCTGCAAAAGAGGTTGATAAAGCAGGCCAGTACTACTCCCACACAACACATCTGTTGTGCAGGGCAGCCTACATGTCGGGGGTTGGAAATACATTTCTTGCATCTGACGTGAAAGTTGCAATGCAAAGTAGGTCAATAAGCTAGTCCTATACTATCTCTATGCAGCATACCTGTTGTGCCAAGCAGCCTGTGTGATAGGGACTGAAAAAACATGTTTTTGTCGTTAGCTGTGCTTTTATTGGAAGTAGGAGGGTATAAACCCCACAGTGCTGATACTCATACCATTTGCTGTTTGTCTGTTGCATAGGGTTGATATTAATCAAGGAGTTTGGAACAACGTTCTGGACAAACTTATTCTGATTTATTATATAAATGTCTTTTCCTGGTGTTCATTCACATAAGTGTTTGACACATGTAATACACACATCTCCTTCTCCTCCACTCTTGGTCCATCTCCTCCTCCTCCTCCACTTGGCCCATCTCCTCCTCTCCCTCTCTTTGACCATCTATTCCTTCCCTCCTCTCTCTGTCAATACTATTCTCCTCCCTTAATTTGTTTTCTCCTTTCCCCTATCTCTCACACAGCTCCTCCTTATGCCCCTGTCAGAACATCTTTTCCTTGCTCCTCTTTCTTCATATCTCTTTCTCTCCACCTCTCTGCACATGTCTCTCCCCTATCCTGCTGCCCCCTCTCTCTACCCAAACCATCCTGTCTACTTTCTCCATCTAACTTTTCCACAATGTTTCTCTCCATCTCTTCTTCCCACTACTTCTATCCTCCCCCCCCTCCCCCTTACTTTCTGTCCATCTCCTCCTTTGCCTTCAGTCTCTGACCATCTTCTTCTTCCCTTCTCTCTCTGTACAATTTCTCCTGCCACAGTCTCTCTGTACATTTCCTACTGCCCACCTCCGACTCTCCATTTCCTCACGCTCCCCTCTTCCTATCCAACTCCTCCTCCTGTCTGTAACCCTCTAAAACCCCTTTGTTCCTCCCCTCTGTCTCCACTCACTCTGTCCATCCCATCCTGGTCCCTCTCTCTGTGCAACCCTTCTGCACCCTCTCTCTTCCTATCCATCGCCTCCTACACTGCTCTCTGTGCATCCACTCCACTATCTATATCAAACCTCCCCAAATGTGCCTGTTCACATTTGTAGCTCCAGCCCAACAGGTTGATGGAGCTGCTTGATACTAGTCCAACAACATGCCTGCCATGTAGGGCAGCTTACATGTCAGGGTCTTCAAAACCAGTTTCTTGCACCTCAGCCAAGTCGCCAGGCCAGGCCTATACTTCTTCAATACAACATGCTTGCTGTACAGGCCAGTCTACATGTCAGGGGTCAGAAACAGTTTCTCAGCCCTGACATATAGGCTTCCCATAAAAAACCTGTGTGTTGTGCAGTGCAGCCTATACGCTAGGGGCTGTAGAGAAACAAGTGATTGCCAGCATCTGTGCTCCTTTCCCTGTTGCTTCACCTGCATATGTGTTTAACATGTATTGTACATGTCTTCTCATCAACTCTTTCTAGATCTCCTCTTCCCCGACACACACCAGTCTCCTCTTCTCCCTCACTCTCATCATAGCCTCCTCTCCATCTCTCTGTCCATACTTTTCTCCCACCTAAGCCCATATCATACTTCCCCTCCTCTCTGCCCATCTCCTCCTCTCACTCATTCTGCCCATCCCCTCCTGCTTCCCTTCTCTTTCTGCCCATCTCCTCCTCTCCACTCTCTCTGTCCATCTCTTCCCTTCCCTATATGTCCATTTACTCCTCCTCTCCATCCTCTCTGTTCATCTCCTGCTCTCCCATGCCTCTCTGTCCATCTTGTCCTCCCACCTCTTCCTGTCTGTCTCCTCCTCATCCCTTTCTCTCTGTCCAAACTTCTACAGTGTCCATCTTCTCTTGCCCCTCTCCTTATCCATTTGCTCCTCCTCTTCTCTATATCCGCCTCCTCCTGCCCCTCCCTCTACCTCTCCCTCCTTCCCCTCTTCCTCTCAACCTTCTCCTCAACCCTTCCCTATCAATCTCCTCCTCTCCCTCTGTTCCATCTCCTGCTCCTTTTCTCCTTGTCCATGCACTCCTGTCCCTTTCTTTCCATCTCCTTGTCTGTCCGTTTCAACCCTCCCCCAACCACAAACATTTGCATGTGTAATCCCTGCAAAACAGGTCAATGAAGCAGACCAATGCTACTCCCACAATGTACCTCTCATGCAAGACATCCTGCATGTAAGGCTCATAATACTCTAACATAATATGGTTGTCATGCAGGATAATCTGCATTTCAGCGGCTGAAAAAAAATTTTGCCCTGCAACACATGTAGATAAGGTAGGCTGATACTGCTTGTAACCTCCCCCTCCCTCAAAATTTGTTGTTGATGTCGCTACTATTGCTTTTGGTATGGTCTCTTTTTTGAAAAATACAAGAGGAGTAAGATTTACAATAAACTATTTACTTACCTTTTTTCCCCTTACCTCACTGCAGTTCTTAATGTCTAGGAGCTGATTCTTGAAGCTGAAATTTTAATATTTTGGGATCTCATGGTTTCAATTGACATAATTACATTTGAATTAAGCCTGCGCAAATATTTTGTTGTCATGATAATTTATTCTCTCACATTTTTCTGTAGCACCCTGTCTTTTGAATTTTCACATTAACAAAGCCAAATATAAAGCCCAAATATAAAAAACACGTCCAGTCATATCAGGCATACCCACTACTTTTCAATCCATGGTAATAAAAATATTCCAAAAGGTTTACAAATTTTCTTGACAAATGAATTTCTATTAATTTATAGTATTATTTTATAAATGAATCCAGAAATAAATATAATAAAATGTACTAAATAATTCTTTATAATATAAATTTTAAGTGTACCAAATATTTTGTAAATTCAAGTGTTTCTAAAAGAAAACTAACAATTTCAGCTGTACATTCAAAGCTAGTACATATAGATTGCAATAATGAAAATAAAGTAATTTCTTTTTATAGATTTTGGCTTGTAACATAAAACATCATGTACAAAATCATATGATTTTTTTTAGAAAAACAGCTGAGACAATATTGACCTATTCAGATTTTGAAAATATTTCTGATATTGGCTACTTCTATTGAGGAAAAATAATACTAGAGGAGGGTGTCCTTTTAGATGCTCCATCAAACCTCTCCTACAGGGCAGCCTCTTAGGTAGGGGCAGAAAGAAAACATATTTGTTTTATTGCTGCTTCCATTGCAGCTAGGAGTTTTTAAACCTCACAGTACTGATTCTCATAAAAATTGCTATATGTATGTCATATTTGGTTGAAATCAATCCAATGGTTTGGGAGGAGATCTTGGACCCACATACATACATACTTACAGTCCACTTTATATATCCTTTCCATGCAGCATTGCATGCATATGTATTCGACATATGTATTGAACACACTTTCTTCTCCTCCTCTTTGTGTCCACTTCTTCCTCCCTCTGTTTGTCCACCTCATCCTCCCATCCCTGTCTATTTCCTCTTGTGTCTCTTCATCTCCTTCTCCCCCTCTGTTTGCCCATTTCCTCCACTGCTTCTCTCTGACCATATCATTATTCTCTTCCCTTCTCTTTCACCATACCCTTCTCTCCCACTTTTTTTTCCATCTCTGCCTAACCCTTGTCCATTCCCACCACCCCTCTACAGTTTCAACCTACCTCATGCTTCTCCACCTCCCTCCATCTCTCTGTCCATTACTTCCTCTCACTTGCTCTGTCCATTCCCTCCTCTATCCTTTTTAACTTGTGCCCAGACATGTTCATCAACACTTGTAATGCGGGTAATACAGTTCAATAAAGCAGACCAATACTACTCCCAGAACATGCCTGTCATGCAGGACAGGCTACACACTAGGGGCTTGAAAATCATTTATTTGCTCCAACATACAGGCCACCATGCAAGCAGGTCGATAAAGCAGATCAATGCTACTCCAACACAGTATGCTTATCAAGCATGGTGGCCTATATGTCGGGGCCCAAAAGATTGTTTTTTACCCCTGACATGTGCACTGCCCTGCAAAGTAGATTGATCTGGCAGGTTAACACTTTTCTTATACAATATACCTGTTGTGCATGGCAGCCTACATGTTGGGAGCTGGAAAATCATATTTTGCCGATGTCTAGGCTGCCATGCAAATCAGGGCGAAAAAACAGGTGAGTACTGTTCTGACAAGACACACCTCTCATGCACGGCACCTTACATGTTGGATGCTGCAAACCATTTCTTGCCTCTGATATGCAGGCTGAGCAACAAAGCAGGCCAGTAATGCAGCTACTGCTATCCCCACACAACACACCTGTTGTGCACAGCAACCAATATGACAGCAATTTCTTAGACTTTCCCGGCGATTTGATGACATCTCGTGGAAATCAGGTTTTCTGCCGGATATCAGCATCTTCCAAACATGATATTTCGACGTCATTACTTGACGTCTTCATCAGGTGTGACCTGAGACTGGCTGCTTGCTGGACCAGGTCGCATATTTATGCCTGCCCGGTGCCTGTTATTCTGTTTGCTGTTCCCTAGTCGGTCCGCACCCGCGAGTCGTGCTATCCTGCCGCTCTAGGTGTTCCTTATTCCGTCCATGCCCACTCTGGCCGCCTCCAACTGCGGTCGTGGCCTCCTGGTGTTGCCTTCTCGGTCTGCACCCATGAGTGGCGTTCCCCTGCCACTCTGGATGTTCCTCATTCCGTCTGTGCCCGCTCTGGTCGCCTCCACTCGTGGGCACGGACTGTAAAGGGAACACCAGGAGGCCACCACTGCAGATGGAGGTGGCCAGAGTGGTTGCGGACGGAATAGGGAACGTCCATAGTGGCAGGGGAACGCCACTCACAGGCCCGGATCAAGGAGGCAACACCAGGAGGCCACGACCACAGTTGGAGGCAGCCAGAGCGGGCGCGGACGGAATAGGGAACACCTAGAGCGGCAGGATAGCGCGACTCGCGGGCACAGACCGACTAGGGAATGGCAAACAGAACACCAGGCACCAGGCAGGCATAAATATGCGACCCGGTCCAGCAAGCAGCCAGTTTCCAGTCACACCTGATGAAGACGTCAAGTAATGACGTCAAAATATCGTGTTTGGAAGACGCTGATATCTGGCAGAAAACCCGATTTCCCACGAGATGTCAATATGACAGCAGCTTAAAAGATATGTTTGTGCCCTTAACTTTGCTTCTATTGGAGCTAGGAGGTTATAAACTCCACACTGATAATACTCATGAGGCCTAAAGTTTCTGTACCAAATTTGGTTGAAATTGATTGAGGTGTTTGGGAGGAGATCCAGATACACATACATACCCTCTGCTTTATTACACACACAGACACACACAATAGCCTTTACCCCATAGCTTCACCACACCACATACTTGTTTTACACGTATATTCCACACATCTTCTTCTGCCACCACTTTTGCCCATCTCCTCATTCCCATGTCTCTAACAGTATTCTGCTTCCACTATCTCTCTGCCCATATCATTCTCCTCCTCACCCCTCTCTGCACATCTCTTGCTGCTCATTTCTCTGCCCATCTCATCCTCCCTCCTGAAAGAGCCCCTCCTGCCCTTTTCCTCAGTCCATCCTTTCTGCCCCCTTCTCACCTTCCATTTCCACCTGCCCCTGCTCTCTACCCATCCCCTGCGCAACAGGTTGATGATGGATTCTGACATAACTCTCATGTAACTGTTGTGTAGGGTAGCCTCCAAGCAATGGGCTTCAAAACTATTATTTGCTACTGACATGTTAGCTGCCCTACAAAGTGGGTTGGTTAGGCAGTTCCATACTACTCCAACACAATGCACCCATTGTGCAGGGCAGCTTACACACCAGGGGCTGAAAACCATTTCTTGCCTCTGATGTGTTGGCTACCCTGCAAAGCAGGTTGATGAGGCAGGCTGATACTATTCCCACACATCACACCTGTCATGCTGGGCAGTCTTTATGGCAGGGGCCAGAAAAACACATGTTTGCCCATTTCTTCACTTCTATTGGAGCTAGGAGGTATGAACCCCACAGTGCTGATACACAAGAGGCCTGCTGTTTGTGTGCCATATTTGGTTGAAATAGATCTAGGGGTTTGGAAGGAGATCCCAGTCATACACACATACACCCTGCTTTATTTACACAAAAGAAAAGATATACATTGTTAGCTTAATATTTATTTATATTGAGTACTATTTACAGTACAGCACTACTTTTCATGCACCTTTAAAACTGATACCCTACTTCGAATGTTGCACCTTTCAGTCTAGGAATTTAGATATTCAAATAATTTGTAAAAAAAAAAGTGACTAATGAGGAATAGTTTAGTTTTCTTTTACACTGGAGGTTATTCTCAATATTTTGCTTTATGTTAGTTGACTACATTTACACAAGAGTATATAACTCCACTCTAAACTACTTTAGACTAACAGACAAAGTCTACACCTGTATCGTGTACTATTATTATGCACAGCACAGGTCAGCAGAAACTGATTACTATTGTCAGCATTAAAACCCATTATGGAGTAAATGCATAGGGAAGCAAGTATAAGAATTGCAAAATCCTTAAAAATGTTGCTACAAGAAGCATGGTTATCCATTTTATACAAGATTCTTACTGCTTATTTTTGCTGAATAATTATTTATTCTAGATGCACTGCTTCAGGAAAGTTTTCCATAAGGCAGTAGAGGTGAAAATATACAAAATAAGCCCACAGTCTTGTCTTTAAGTCAACATAGTGAGAGATTCTTTTAAAGGTAAAACATGTTGAGCTGAGCTGCTTGATTGCTTTACCTATGTGTTACATCCAGTTTAACTTTTCATCCAACTGGACTGTATGAATTTTCCACATTGTGTTTCATTCCATGTATGGAAATTAATGTTTACTTCTGGTGCTAACAGACTATTATTTCTTGTTTGAAGTTCTAATATGAATCTCTGTGGGATTAAGACTAAAACTGTTGGTTGTGATCACTTGCAAGCCTGTTTAGCTACCTTCTGCATCCATGAAAGAGAGATACTGTTAATGCCCTAACACATTAGTCTGACAGACAGAATTTTGTGAGCCACCCAATCAAAGGCTTCAGCATCACGGAATGTTGCAATAGGATAATTTTTCTTCTAGAACTTCATTTGTGAGATTCTGTATTGCTTTTGCTGTGATGAATACTCTACAAGAATCAAACTAAGAGGGAGTTAACAAGCTCTGCTCAGTTAAATGAGTATTCTGTCACACACCACTTTTGAAAAGAGTGGAAATAATTAAATATGTCTGTAACTAAAATTGAATCGCTTTCCTGTCAGGAAATTTGTGTTGAGTCATGATTAATAATGGGGCAGTTTTAGGATAATCCAACCAAGTCAGCACTTTTGTGATCTGACAGGAAACAGCATATCCACTACAGCATAGCAGTTAACCCCATAGAAAACAGCTTTACCAGAAATTAATAAAAAATCTTAGTAGATACTGTTATATATTATGAAAACTTAAAGAAAACTGCAATTTTGAAACAGTACTATGTGCCTACTACTCTTACATTCATAGTAATCTACTATATGGTATTATATTTTGAGGGAATAAAGGTTTCGCAAAAAGTTGTTTTAAGCTCCAAAAGAGAGCTATTCGTATTCTGAAGGGTGTTGCCTACAGAGATCCATGTAGAGGATTCTTTAAGGAGTTAAAAATTTTGACCCTCCCTAGTTTATTCATCTATGAACCAGTATGTTTCCTAAAGTCAAATCAAGAATTATCTTCTCTAAACAGAGAAGTACATGACTATCAGACCAGAAAGAGGCACGAATTCCAGAGAAACTTACATTCAAAATACCTGTACCAAAATAGTGTGATGTATCTACGCAAAATAATGTTCAATGCCTCACCAAAGAAATAAAAAGCATACAAAACTTACGTATATTTAAAAAAGAATTGAAGAGGCTACTATTAGGTCAGAGTTTCTATAATGTTGATGAATTTCTTTGCTATCCAAAGAGATACTGCTCATCTTTTGATTTTTCTGCATAATCCTTCGTTTTTCTTCAACTTGCATGTAAATAGAAGACAAAATATGTGGAGTTTAATTAAGAAAAATATTAAAGTGTAATTAACAAAATGTTATTCCCCTTAATGGATTTTTCTTTGTATAAGCCTTGTAAATTTTTTCCCATCTTTCATGTAAAAAGAAGACAAAATATGTAAAGTGTAACTAACAAAATGTTATTTCCCTTAATTGTTAAAAATATAAATCATGCTCTCTCTCTCTCTCTTTCTTTCTATATAACAATTCCTATATTCAGTAAATAATGAGATGGATGATAATAAATTGAATTGAATTTTATCACTTTTAAATCATTGGACACTACCATAGCCAGTAGGAACACTTATTTTCTGTATTCTGATGGAATTTTGTAGTTCCTGAGGGGTTGTACTTTTGAAACTAGTGTCTGTTGGTGGTGTATGTAGTATCTGCACAATTAAATCTAAAGCACCTATATTTTCTTTTTCTTCTGAATTTGAAGGCTTAGGCCCTTGTGCCTGTTCTGTCTTCATTTTTCAGTGTCATCTCATTCTGTGTCTTCCTGTGTTACTGCTTCCTGTTGTGTCATACAGAATGGCCAGGAGTGGGATTCTCTTGCACTCATTCTATGTAGATGATGGTTCCACAATGCTTTGTTTTATTCAATCTTTTCATTAACATTACAAATATTTAGTTCATTCCTAACATCTTCAATTTTTATATCATCTTCCCTGGTAACAACTCTCATTCTCCTTAGAAATCTCATTTCTGCTGATTGTAGTTAGCTTTTATCAAGTTTTTTAGGGATATATGACTCAATTCCTGATAGCAATACAGGTGTAGCCATTGTTTTATAAAATTGTAATTTTGTTATGGAATTTTTTATCATTCCAAACGGTAATTGGCTTCATTCTATGTCTTTGTCCAGTTCACAGCTTATTTCACATCCTAAGAAATTAAAGTTGGAGACCTGCTCAAGTGGTGTATTATCTATTATTATTTTTGGTGTATGGGGCATTTCCCATGATGAAGCATGATTTTAATTTTCTTTATTGATGTTCAAGGGTTCTATTCTTTTTTCCTAATTGATGTAATTTATGGACTAATCATCTTCACTTTCTTCCAAAATGTTAACACCATCTGTGTACATGACAATATTAACATATTTATTTCTATTAACCTGTATAGCTAGATTTACTTCCTGTCTGACATTTTTAATCACATCATTTGCATATACATTAAATAAGGTTAATGATAGGCTACAGGCTTGTTTGAGTCCCTTATTGGTAGTGATTTCTTCAGATGTATTATTACCAAACCTTATGATTACTTTTGTGCCCATGTGTAATATTTTTGTAGTTTCAATAAGATGTCTAGGATATCCAGCTCTACTCATTAGGTCCCACAGTTTCTTCCTGTTCAGTCTGTCAAAAACGTTTTTTGAAGTCAATGAAAACTATGTTTGTCTCCAAATTGAATTTTCGTAACTTCTCTAAAATTCTTTTTATGGTAAATATATTGTCACTGCAGGAATGGAACCTGTATTTGCTCAAACAGTCCACAGGTGCACTGCTGGTCCATAGTGTCCAATGGGCAAATATGCTATTCAATACCACTTCAACCGCAGAACATTACGTAGGAAACCATCATACATTGCACCATTTAGACTGCCATGGATAAAATGGGGCCCAATTATCCTCCCTCCCATAATGCCGCACCATACATTAACCCACCAAGGTCACTGATGTTCCACTTGTCGCAGCCATCGTGGATTTTCCATCGCCCAATAGTGCATATTATGCTGGTTTACAGTACCACTGTTGGTGAATGATGCTTTGTCACTAAATAGAACGAGTGCAAAAATTCTGTCATCATCCCGTAATTTCTCTTGTGCCCAGTGGCAGAACTGTACATGACATTCAAAGTCATCGCCATGCAATTCCTGGTCCATAGAAATATGGTACAGGTGCAATTGATGTTGATGTAGCATTCTCAACACCGACGTTTTTGAGATTCCCGATTCTCGTGCAATTTGTCTGCTACTGATGTGCGGATTAGCCGCGACAGCAGCTAAAACATCTACTTGGGCATCATCATTTGTTGCAGGTCATGGTTGATGCTTCACATGTGGCTGAACACTTCCTGTTTCCTTAAATAACGTAACTATTCGGCAAATGGTCCGGACACTTGGATGATGCCATCCAGGATACCATGCAGCATATGTAGCACATTCCCGTTGGGCATTTTGATCACAACAGCAATACATCAACACAATATCGACTTTTTCCACAATTGGTAAATGGTCCATTTTAACATGGGTAATGTATCATGAAGCAAATACCATCTGCACCGGTGGAATGTTTCGTGATACCACATACTTATACGTTTGTGACTATTACAGTGCCATCTATCACAAAGCGAAAAAAGTGGTCCAACTAAAACATTCATATTTCTTTATGTAATAAAAAATGGGGGTTCCTATTTAAAAAGCACAGTTGATATCTGTTTGACCTATGGCAGCACCATCTAGTGGGCCAAACATAGCACCGCCTCGTTTCCCCCGTCAAGCTAGACAAGTTTCGTTCTTTGTAGATTTCTTGTTTGACGCTTATTTCGTGAGATATTTGGCCTGGTCATGGTTAATGGACCACCCTGTATAGGCAGTGGCTATCTCTTCCTCCATGACTTCTGTTTCCACATGCTGTACCATAGAGGTGGGGTGGAGAGCGTGTCTGATCTGCCATCCCGAGTACCCGTTTTTCTGGAAAACAGTTTTGAGGTGTTCCAGCTCATGGGGCAGACTCTCTGTGTCAGAGATGGTGCACACCCTGTGCATCAGTGTTTTTAGCGCCCCAATCCTCTGTGAAGAGTCTATGAAGGGCCAGATCATGAACGTGTCATCCACATGGTGCAGTAAACAAGTAAGTTTCCGTTTGGATGATGCCAAAGCTTCCTGCTCGAAGTACACCGTATAGAAATTTGCAACCACAGGCAAGAGTTGGCTCCCCATTGTGACTCCTTCTGTTTGTTCATAGTAATCTCCATTAAAGAAAAAATGCATGGAGGTCAGGACATGCCTGAAAAGGTCGGTCATCTTCTTGTCAAATTTCTGTGCAATAAGCTCAACTGACACTTGAAGAGGTACCCTGGTGAATAATGAAACAATGTCAAAACTCACCAGGATATCTGAGTCTTTCAGCTTGAAGCTGTTGAGACATTTTACAAAATCCACAGAATTGAGAACATGATAAGGGCATTTACCGACATAAGGGGTTAGTAATTCTGCCAGGTATTTGGCCAGCAAATATGTAGGTGCCCTAATGTTGCTGACAGTTGGGCGTAATGGCACCCCTTCTTTGTGGGCTTTAGGGAGTCCATAAAGTCTTGGCGGTACAGGTCCTTGAGGTGTTAAATTTTTTGGCAACACACTCCGGTACATCCATGTCCTTGAGAAGAGCCCTAGTCTTGTTCTCCACCTTCTTTGTGGGGCCAGTATTGATCTTCCTGTAAGATTCATCAACTAGCAGGCTCTGCATCTTCTCAATGTAGTCCTTATGGGAAAGAATAACCATACCATTGCCTTTGGCAGCTGGTAAGTCAACAATCTCATGGCTCTGTCTCAGGTCTTGAATGACTGCCCTCTCCCTGCTGGTAATATTCGACTTGATCGGTTTAGTTCTTATCAGAGCACGGCAGGTTTCCTGGCATACTTCTTCAGCTGCTTCAGGTGGTAGCCGCACAGCAACCTCTTCAACTGCACTGTCAATGTCCACTACCAGCATGAACCTAGGTGTGGGAGCAAAATTAAGTCCCTTCTACAGAACAGAAATCGCATCCCCAGTCAGCTCAATGTCCATGAGATTGATGACCATCTTGCATGGGGCCTCCAGTGATGGTTTGTCAGAGAGATGAGAGAATTTAGATATCTGACATCCCAAGGTCTTCTTATGTGCAGAATTGGTCGTCACCTAGGTAACACCATCAAACCAGTCCCAGGTCCCAGAATTAAAATGATTGGCTAGTTGTAGATGTAGTTTAAGTTGTTCCTAGGAGTTGTAGTCAATGCTGCACCTAGGAAAGGGCACCCTCTCATGAACCAAGGCAAGGTTAGCACCTTCTTAATTCTCTTAGCTGCTGCAGAATCGATGTGATGCGTGACCTTAGCAAGATTTGGCACAACCTGATCAGCATGACATCTCTTCAGAAAAGCAAGACCACTCAGCAAATGGCTCTTTCGGTGGCACAGCTTATCAAATTTTTTCATGCTGTGATACGGCTCCTCCTCGTAGTAGTATATGATGTGATTGTTCAGTTTCTCCCAGCGTATTTCTTGGTTGAACAGCCCATGGGTGTACTGCCAGTCCATAGTGTCCAAAGGGCACAATATTTCAGTGATCAGAGATGTCGCCATCATCAGGTGCGCTGACGAACTGAGCTCCTGAGGGTGGGCAGCCGTCTTAAATCCCCTCCCTCTGCAAGGCATTCTCCCCGCTGTCTGTGCCTGCTGCCGCATGTCAGCAGCTGCTGAGACCCTGGCGTCAGCATCTGTGGTGGCATCGGAGCTCAGTTCGTCAGTGCACCTGATGATGGTGACATGTCTGATTACCAAAACATTTTGCCTGTTGGACACATGGACCGACAGTACACCCTTGGAATGTTCGAGCAAGAAATACACCAGGAGAAACCAAAAAATTGGAGCCTGTATTTGATTGTTTATTAGTGGATGAAGCATTTTGTGAAGTGCAATGAAGTAATCATTGAATATGATTACCAATGATTTAAAAGTGCCACAGTGTCTTTCTGGTAGAGCTATGTTCTAGGGGATCAACAGCCACATGTGGTGGATACATTGTTTCTGTCAGGTCATCTTAAGCACTGTCAGGTGCAGTTTCCACGTGGACTGGTAGCCATCTGAGCAGCCATATGCGGTTGACCTTCCTGCGAGCAGACAGCCTCATGATGTCAATTGAGGAGTTACTTGACTGAGAGTAGTGGCTCCAGGTCATGAAAACTGACAATGGCTAGGAGAATGGCGTGCTGACCTAAAACCCCTCCATATCAGCATCTGTAAACACCAACTGGCCGAGGATGACATGGTGGTTGGTCAGCAAATTGGGCCTTTGGGGGGGGGGGGGGGAGAAGAGGGAGAGAGGGGGATGGTTGGAGGGAGAGGGAAAGAAGGAGGGAGAGGGAGAGAGGAGATGGGGGAGAATTTTCTAGGGGACTCAGATTCATTTGTGTTGCTACTTTTGTTTGTATTACATCTAATAATATTTCAAATTCTTTTTGCATTATTCTGGTTGTATTTCATTTCTCTTGAACACTGCAAACAACTTTCACTCTTTTAATAACAGACTGGATGATTTTATAATACTGGTCATAATAGAGTTTCAGCTCTTAAACATAGCTCTCCTCTGAATTAGGTAACTCTCTCAACCTAATATAAGATGCCTCAGTCCAAACAGCGATGAATCACTTATTCTTGCCTGTCTTTGACTTTACCCCTTTGGGTTTAGGGGAAATGACCCACAAAGTACAATTATAATATGTTTCAAAAAAAGAGTGAAATTTTCCTTCTAAACTGTCTGGTGTTCAATTTCAATTATTTGTATAAGATTTTTGACACATGTAACAAGTTTTCTTTGCATCCATGGTATTTAAAAGCTGTACCAACACCCTGCACCACCCCAACCTTAAAATCTAATCATGTCTTTAACTATATCAGCCAAAAAAAACCATTATTACAAGGTTTTTTTTTCAGGAGTTCTCTTTGTCATGAATCACTTCACTAGTTGAAGGAGTAGCCTTTAGGGGACACCTAAATTTCATCAAACTACTCTAGTAGTGAGGAACTTACTTTCCTTGTTCATGGTAATATTGGAAACTTTGCTTCATCACCCACTTTACAACCTTTCTGACACTGAAGCTTCCATATAGCCACGCCTAGACCTGTTTTTCTTGAAAATATCTTACTCATAACCATCACTACAGACACACCCATATATTCATTATAATAAAATGATACATCCACTATTATTTCAGCAGATTCTTTGGGGGATTAATGTACAAGCTACTCTAATTTCTAGGATTTGGATTTGAAGTCGTCACTCCAGACAATTTAAAAAAACTGAAGGAAAAAGATGAAAAGTTTGGTTTTGATGTTGTTATTGACTGCAGTGGAAACGGAAAAGCAATAGAAGATGCTGTGTGGATGCTCAAATGTGGTGGAAAACTGGCCATCTTTGGTTGTGCTGCACCAGAAACAAGAGTAAGGTATAGCAACTGTGTTTAATTAAATCTTGAGGTTGATACTTAAACTGATTATGAGATTAGGTTTTTTTTGTGTTGTAAGTATTTGGAATTAACACTTTAGGTATTATACACAAAAAATTGGAAGCCATCTGTCAAACAATAACATCTATTTAATTATACTTTATAAAAAAGCATTTAGCCCACATAAGAACAAAAAAATGATTGACTGAGCAAATAAATCACACAGGCAAAGAGATATAATCATCACTAATCAAACATGTTACACAGATAATAACATAATGGGCAAAAACATATGTAATATGAAACAAGAGATTCTAAAAATAAGGTTGCATCAGATTCTGTGTGAGAAACATAGGAAAACAGTTCCGACTTTCGCGTGAAACTATATTGTACCACAACTTTGATGTGTCTCCTTTACCTGAATCAAATGATTTAAATTATATCTGTTATGAGACTAATAAACCACAATTACAAAATAAGTTCAGGTTTTGGAAGACTCACGTCCCCTCCATCTCAGTTTAATAACTATCTTACTTGTCTAAAAACATGACATATATAAACTGTTAGGCTACAGCTAGAAACTTTTAATAATCTTGAATACAAATTTAAGGATGATAGACAAATCCAATTTCCTTTAGCACCAATCACATTCTGAAACACAGTAATCTGAACAGTACAGTTTTAACAGAGTTTGTCAGGACATCCATCACTAGTTCTTCGAAGCTGGTCTATTGAGCATACAAATGTCCTTTGTTGTATGTTGGCATATCAAGTTGTATTTAATGTCTAAATGTTTCAGCTGATGGTGCTCCAATTTCTGCAATAGTATTATGCATGGCTGGTTGTCTGCAAAAGTTGTTGGAGTCTTTTGAAATATTTTAAATTTTTCAAGAAGACTCTTCAGCCACAAGAATTCTGTTGTAGCTACTGCAAAAGCAACATATTCTGCTCCTTTTTAAGATACTGAAACACATGTCTGCCTCCTTGTTGTCCAACAGACAGCGTTTCTAAAAATTTGGAGACTGTATCCTGTTTTAAATGTTGTGCATTCTTCACTTCCCTAATCAGAATCAACAGAAATTTTATTAAGCAGATTAAAATCAAGTGTGCCTTTAATCTAATGAAGAATTCATTCCAAACATTTCCAATATCATTCAGTACATTTATTTCAATGTCTGCTGAAATAATTAACTCATGCACTGATATCTGGTATTGTAGCTGTCATTGCATCCAACAGAGAGCCTATTAATTCTGTATGTTGTTTATATTTAACTAAGTCTATTGAAATATTCACTGAGGCTGACTTCCGCTAATTTCTTTCAGGGTTTACAGTTCACCATATTGGAAGTTTTCAATAAATTCTGGAAATAAACACATTGACTAAGGAACGGTTTCCCAATGGTTCTCTGTATATTAATTCCCAAGAAGCACTGGTGCTTTTCAGGATCTCTCACTTATGTTTGATTTCAGTTTGAATTTGTTTTTACAATTTCCAGCAAACAGAATATTATCAACATATAATACAAGGTAAATATTAGAGTTATCAAAACATCAAACACAGAGGCATATATCAACCTCAGATTGTTGTAGACTGATTTCCTTCAAAACATTGTCATATGTGAATTTCTGAACTCTTGTGCCTGATTGATCCCATATATGGCTGTATTTTCAAGCCTTCCTTAATCTTTGATCCCTGAGGCACTTTCACATAATTTTTTTTCAGTTTGTCCTATACGCAGAAATGCACTCTGTTAGCCCATTTGTTGAGAAGATCATGACCATTCACTGCACTGAGTAAGGTCTTCAGTGCAGCAGAATGAAAAACTGGAGCTGTCCTTGTAATGCATTGTTTAATTTGTGTTTAACTTTTATAACAAAATGTTGCAGACAATCAGCTATGTGACAGGAAGAAGAAATTCTTCATGTTAATCCTTCACTTCCACAAATTTTGGAGTACATCTTCCTCAAACCGTTCTTCATTCTAGCCACATAGTCATTCATTCATCCATTCTGCATAATTGTTATAGCTTCAAGTTGAACAAATATATTTCAAGGAAGACGCAATACATGAAAGTCACAGATCAAGTAAACAGAGTAAGACGTGAGTACACTTTAACAGTCAAACCATAACTGAGTCCAAGTATAGCGGCCACTGGCTGGCTGGCCACTTAGGTGGCGCTGCTGCTGCATGGCTGGCAGACAGCGCCGCATGTAGAGGACGTGGGTAACTGCGCGGCAGCACTTTGAAAGATCGGCGAGTCACAACACCTTTCCCCCTTTGTAGTTTTTGCACAGGTCTTGATGGAGGTGGCCTGTAGATTGCTAATGTCCATAAGTGTTGTTTGACTGGCCGTAAAGTCTCGAGGAGGAGGCTTCCCGTACGGACAGAAGTGTCCTCGATGATAACAGGTCGAGATGACAGGAGACATGGGGGTCGAATCTGCTGGGGCCCTGTGCACCAATCGGCCCGTTGCGGCAAGTCCAGTAGTTATAACAGGAGACATGGGTTATGTGTCCGTGTCTGTAGAAGGAGGTGAGTAGAGTTGCTCCGACAGATGATGGTCATCTGGTTCCTGCATGGGCATGTCTCCTGTTGGCGTCAGTTCTTGTGCTGGCACTGATATGATGGTGAGAGGACTGTGTTGTGAGTAATGAGAGATTCCAGTATCCCGAGCATCAGGTAGAGCCGAAGGTGGTGTAGCAGCATCCGGAACAGGCGTTGCCGGCACACGAGGCTGATGCTGGTCCGAATGATGCACTGCAACACCTGTGTCCGTCTGGATTACATACAGGCATTGGCCACGGTGTCGTAAGATGCAGCCAGGACTCCATTTTGGCTGCCTGCCATATCCCCGTACCCATACAAGGTCATCAGCAGTGAACCGGCCAAGCGAAGGCACCTGCGGCCGTGAGGTGGATGGCCGCAGAAGATGCGGGGTTGTTGGCCATGTAAGAGCTCAGCCGGGCTGTGGTCGCCCATGGGGGTGAAACGGTAAGAAGCCAGAAATTGGAGAAGTGCATCATCAGCAGCAGAAGAAGTCAGGAGTTTCCTCATCTGAGCCTTAAATGTGCGGACCAGTCGTTCAGCCTCACCGTTTGATTGTGGATGGAAGAGAGGGGCCGTGACATGCACAATGCCGTGACAGGCACAAAAATCCGCAAAATCAGAAGAGGCAAATTGCGGACCATTATCAGTAACAAGAGTAGAGGGAAGGCCTTCCAAAGAGAAAATGCTAGCTAGAGCGTTGGTGATTGCCACGGTGGTAGGCGACGTGCAATGGACAATGAAAGGAAAGTTAGAGTAGGCATCAATAACGAGAAGCCAATAAGTACCTAAAAAGGTCCCGCGAAGTCAGCATGAACACACTTCCAGGGCTTCTCAGGCGAAGGCCACAGTTACAAAGATGGCTTCGGGGCGGCAGCCTATGACGCACAAGGGCTGCAGACAGCAACCATGTGTGCGATTTCAGAGTTGATGCTGGGCCAGTACACATGACGGCACACCAGAGATTTTGTGCGAGAGACACCCCAGTGCCCTTGGTGAAGGAGGCATAAGACCGAAGCATGCAAAGACACAGGTACCACAACACGCGGTGAAGCATTTTCGGTGGAAAGGAGGATAACACCATCCCTAGCCGTGAGGCAGTAACGCAAAGCGTAGTAGTTCTGCAACAGATCAGAAGTCTTAGTGGATGGATGATCTGGCCAACCCTTCTGAATACAGCATAAAACCTAGGAGAGGGTAGGGTCAGAACCCGTAGCAGGTGCCAGCCAGTCCCCGGTGATGGGGAACCCATCCACAACGCGCTGCTCGGCAACATCCAGGTGGAAACACAAATGTTTGTCCCAATCAAATGCCAGATCAGGACCCATGGGAAGGTGAGACAGTGCATCAGCATTCGCATGTTGAGCCATCGGCCGGAAATGTATCTCATAATTGAAACGAGACAAGTAAAGAGCCCAATACTGGAGGCAGTGTACAGCCTTATTGGGAAGTGACATTGATGGATGGAACAAGGAAACAAGTGGGTTGTGATCTGTAACAAGATGAAATTTGGATCCATAGAGAAAAACACCAAACTTATGAAAAGCATAAATAACGGCCAAAGCTTCTTTTTCAATTTGAGAATACTTTTGTTGGGCATCCGTGAGTGTTTTGGAGGCATAAGCAATGAGTTGTTCAGAACTGTCAGAAAAACGGTGCCCGAGGACTGCACCAACCCTGTATTGAGTGGTGTCCATGGCAAGAACAAGATGTTGGCCAGGTCGATAAGTAACCAGGCACGGGGCCTGTTTCAGCATAGTCTTCAATTTCTGGAAAGCCGCATCGCATGATGCGGACAAGTGAAAAGGCACGTTTTTATGCAACAGGCGATGCAACGGCTTAGCCACCGAAGCAGCAGATGGAAAAAACTTGTGATAGTATGCTATTTTCCCCAAGAAGGCCTGCAGTTCCTTAACAGATGTAGGGTGAGGAAGGGCATCGATCTCAGCGACAGTTTGCTGAATCGGACGAATACCATCCCGAGAGAGTTGAAACCCCAAGTACGTGATAGATGCCTGAAAAAATTTTGATTTCTGGAGATTACACTTAAGACCGGCAGTCTGTAAGACATGAAAAAGTGTGTGGAGATTTTGAAGATGTTCGTCAGTGGTGGAGCCAGTGACAACAATGTCATCCTGGTAATTTATACACCCAGGGACAGTGAGCAATAATTGTTCCAAGAATCGCTTAAAGAGAGCAGGGGTGCTGGCAACCCCGAATGGCAATCGTTGGTATTGATAGAGGCTGAAAGGCGTGTTAAGGACCAGAAACTGCCAGGAAGCAGTGTCGAGAGGAAGTTGATGATAAGCTTCTGACAGGTCAAGTTTAGGAAAATACTGGCCTCCAGTAAGTTTAGTGAGCAATTCTTCAGGTAGAGGCATAGGATCAATGTCAATAAGGCATTGAGCATTTACAGTGGCTTTGAAATCGCCACAGAGATGAATATCACCATTTGGCTTAGCAACAACAATAACAGTGGAGGACCACTCGCTGGAAGTGACAGGAAGCAAGACCCCTGAAGCAGTGAGATGATCCAGCTCCCGTTTGACCTGATCACGAAGGGCCACAGGAATAGGCCGCCGAGCAGTGGGTTTGAGCATATGAGCTTCAAAGTCATTTGCATGGCCTAACCCAGGAGAAAAAAGGGACGAAAATGTCGTCGATAAGGAATCCAATTGAGCATAAGGAATAGCATCAGAGACGATATTGACAGAGTCATCTATGGAGAACCCAAAAACGTGAAAGCCATCGAAACCGAAAAGATTCTCTGCGTTACTATGGTCGAACACAAATATGGGAACAGTGTGAACGACAGATTTGTAAGATACCTCAGCATCAAATTGTCCCAAGAGAGAAATCTTCTGTTTATTGTAAGTCCGTAATTGCCTAGTGACAGGTGACAGGATTGGAGAACCCAACTGAAGATACGTCTGAGAATTGATGATAGTGGCAGCAGAACCAGTATCCACCTGCATGCGAACATCTCGACCAAGTATTTGGACAGTGAGGAATAACTTCCTTGAAAGGGAAGAAGTACAATTGACAGACAACACAGAATCAGAAACAGCGACACGTTCATGAACATCATGTATGTGGTCGAATTTGCAAACGGATGACACATGACCCTTTTTTTTGCATTTGTGACACACGGCCCAATGTTGTGGACAATCTTTTTGTGAATGTTTCGTATAACACTGCGGACATGAAGGAAATTGCCATGGGTTTTGCTGCAGTTTCTTAGAGGTTTGTTTACGGTTAGGCCGAGGCTGCGCTTGGGAGCGTACTGTGGCCACGTCGGCCGGCAGGGACATGCCACACGCTTTGTCAACATCGCACAGAGGTTGTATTTCCCTGATGTCACCCCAAGCCTGTATTTGTGCTCCAGCGGCGTGAGAAATTTCAAAAGACAGAGCGATGGATAGGACTTCATCTACAGTCGGATTTGCCAACTGAAGGGCACGCTGCCTAACTTCTTTGTCGGGCGCCGATCGGATAATAGCATCCTGCACCATGGAATCGGCATAGGATTCTTTGTGAACTTCAGTAACAAATTGACACTTTCTACTGAGGCCGTGAAATTGAGTGGCCCAACGCGATAGGATTGATTCAGTTGTTTTTGACAATGATAAAAGGCAACACAAGAGGCTACCACATGTGTTTGCTTTTGAAAATAGATGGACAGAAGTGAGCACATTTCAGCAAAGGACAAAGACGCAGGATCTTTCAAAGGAGCCAATTGCGACAACAACCGATACATTTGAGGTGAAATCCATGAAAGGAACAGAGACTTACATGTTTGTTCATCCGCAACATGAAATGACAAGAAGTGCTGTCAAAGACGTTTTTCGTAATCAGACCAGTCTTCCACTGTCTCATCATAAGGAGGAAGAGCAGGTAGAGACAACGACGAGAGATGCCCCGCATTTGATGCCGCAACAAAATCATGAATCGCATTCGTGAGAAGCGTTTGCTGTTCTTGCAATAGTTGCTCTAAAGTAGCCATGGAAACGTGTGGGTCAATGATGGAAAAGAAAAATCCCATCCTGTTGCCAATTGTTATAACTTCAAGGTGAACAAATATATTTCAAGGAAGATGCAATACATGAAAGTCACAGATCAAGTGAACAGAGTAAGACATGTGTACACTTTAACAGTCAAACCATAACTGATTCTGAGTCTAGCGGCCGCTGGCTGGCTGGCCGCTTAGTTGGCACTGCTGCTGTATGGCTGGCAGACAGCGCCGCATGTAGAGGACGCGCGTAACTGCGCGGCGGCACTTTGAAAGATCGGCGAGTCACAACAATAATCATCCACATATTTATGTCTTCTTGTTAGTCTACTGCTTCATCCAACAGATCAGTTTGCTTAATTTCTTCTGAACACACAATTCTTGAAACCGATTTCATCAGATGTCCTTGATATTCTTCTGTATTTTGTCTGAACAGTTCCCTTTATGAGTCATCCATCACTTGTTTCATTTTTAAACAAAAACTTCCATGCTTCGAGAACGACATATTTTCTGAAAACAATTTTACATTCTTCAGGACCCAATAGCCCATAACCGTTTGGACAGTGATCAGTCATGAAACACTTCAATGATTTCATTTCAGACATGTTTGTGATTAATTTCTTAGGAATCTGCAAATACGTATTTTACACAAAAGTAAGTAATGTTTCTTAATTTGATTTCCAAACAGAACATAGTGTTTATGCAATTTCTCCATCCAAACCTGAAGCAGGGGCATAATTAATGATAAAACTTGTGCTATTATATCTTTTTATGAAAAACTGCTTTCCAAGTTTTCCTGTAATAATAATGATGCAACCATTTTCAATTATAATATGACTTACTGGTAACAGAGGTATGTATAGCATCCTAAAATCAAACTGTATGAAATTTTCTTTGAAGAATGTTTTCATTTTATTTTAAATACATTTTCCACCATCACCACATTTACATCTGCTGATTTTAATGTTAAAATGAGCAGTAATGAAAAATTTCTGGCTTTGAAGAGCATGAGCTGCTCTAAAGTGAGTATAATCATCAACAAAAGTCACTATATATTTCTTTACATCTAAAGCCACAAATGTTAGAGGCCCATATGCAATACTAGGTACCAATTGAAATGGTTTTTAGTGGGAAAAAGAGACTGAATATGACATAAATGAGTCTACTTATCTTTTAGGCAGTCCAAACATATATTTAAAGGATTTGAAACCTTGGCCTTTCCCTGTCCATGTATTAGCAAACAAAATTTCTCTATATTCTTGAAGTATTTATGCAATGAGATTTTGTCACTAATGAAAGACAAACACTCGACATTGCTTTCATTCATTTGAACATGAAAGCATACAATCCTGAGTCTTTGCTGTGAGCTGCAGCTGTAATTTTTTCATCGTTTCAAAACACAGTGAATTTCTGACAATAATGTGATCATCAGCCATTTTTAAGTTCCTCTGGCAAGAAGCTGTTTCATAATCATTGCATTACAAGAATATATTTTATTTTTATTTGAAATACTTTTCCAAAAACAGTGTCTTCAGCATCAGTTTCTCAAAACTTCTCAGCTAACAGAAGTTTGCAGTTGATGATTTCAAGGACATCTTCTTTTATGTTGAAATTCGTTGTTAACAACATTTTACATACTGTCACAAAATGTTGATTCATCATAATTTTCTGCTCAAAATTTTTTGTTAGTGAATTTCACAAATCATAGATGGTCTCCATGTCATTGATATACTCTGAGTAGCTGTCCAAGATTTACTAGATTATTTATGAGTTACTTTCTCTATTCATGTTGTGGTGTTCTTTCGTCAGTTGTCCTTCTGTGCTTGTTGTCCAGCTGTGTCATCTCGAAGAAGGTCCAAAATTTCCTTTTACTGCCTTTCGAAAACAAAATAGTAACTTAAGTTTGCTTATGAGAGTTTTCAGCCTGAGTTTTCAATTGCTGAAGTTTGTGCCATCAAACAAAGGTACGAGGGTCAGTCAAAAAGTAATGCCTCCTATTTTTTTTTCTACGTTTAATTGTCAGGAAATTTAAATGCAATTACATAGGTTGAAAACCACAACATTGAGGATCATTTTGTCATTTTTCAATGTAATCTCCGCCCATCTCTACAGTTTTGGTCCATCTTTGAACAAGGGCATGTATCCCAGCACGGTAAAAATCACAGCTCTGCTTCCTAAGCCATTGACGCACGGATGTTTTGACGGCCTCCTCATCTTCAAAATGAATCCCACGATGAGCTTCTTTTAGTGGCCCGAACAGATGGAAGTCTGATGGTGCCAGGTCAGGGCTGTATGGGGAATGAGGCAAAACTTCCCATCCAATTTTGACAATCTCGTCAGAGGTGTGACGACTGGTGTGTGGTCTTGCATTGTCATGCAAAAGAAGAACATCTGCCATTGATTTTGTTGGGCGAACTCGCTGAAGACGTGCTTTAAGTTTGTTGAGGGTTGTGACGTATTGAACAGAATTTATTGTGCATCCCTGCTCCAAAAAATCAACCAGAATCACACCCTCTGTATCCCAGAAAACTGTTGCCATAACTTTCCCTGCCGATCGCACAGTTTTGAATTTTTTCTTCCTCGGCGAGCTTGTGTGACGCCACTCCATTGACTGCCTCTTTGATTCGGGTTCAAAAAAATGCACCCATGTTTCGTCCCCGGTCACAATTTTTTTCAGAAACTCATCTCCCTCCAAACGGAAGCGCTGCAAGTGTTGGGAGGCTATTGTTTTCCTTGCCTCTTTATTCTGATCGGTTAACATTCTTGGAACCCACCGTGCACAAACTTTTGAGTACCCCAATTGTTTAATAATCGTGATCACACTGCCTTTACTAAGAGAAATAATGCGACACACTTCATCTGCAGTCACCCGACGGTCACCACGAATGATGTCATCAACTTGCTGAATGTTGTGTGGAGTCACTGCACTCACCGGCCTGCCGCTCCGCTTTTCGTCAGTCAACGGTGTTTGCCCTTCAGCTTCCTTACAACGACGAACCCATCGTCTAACAGTGCTGACATCCACTGTCACAACACCATACACCTTCTTCAGTCTTTCATGAATGCGTATGGGTGTTTCACCTTCTGCATTCAAAAATTCAATCACACAACGCTGTCTCAAACGAACATCGATGTCGGCCATCTTACAAACTTCTGCTGTGCTGCCACCTGTTGACACAGAAAGTTACTACTGCAGTGGATTGCAGAAGAAGGTTTGAGGAATGGCGCCAAATTCAAATTTTTCACTTAACTTAATTTCTTTAAGTAGAAAAAAAATGGGAGGCATTACTTTTTGACCGACCCTCGTATGTTATATTTTTTTCCATTACCTGCACCATTATAGTAGGATATGTAATTGGTACACTGTATTTCACATGCTACTGGTTTTACTGGTACACCATAACACTTGGATTCACTGTATCTGGGCCCATAATTGGTTGTAATAGCCAGGAATGATACTTTACCTGTTCCATTCAAATACTGGAAACCAATCTGACAAGTAATAACATTCATTTAAAATTTAGTTAACTGCTGTTTCCAGAAGAATTGCTGCTCAACACATGAATAAAACATGACTGATTGACCAAAGGTATTACACAGGCAAAGTGACCACTAATCAAAGATACTACATGACAATTAAATTGTTCACATTTTAATGTTCTGAAATACTGTAACCACATTATTGTTTGAAAATTGTGAAAAGACCATGAAACTATCTAACTGTGAGAGAATGATGCTAGCAATGCCTGTAAACATGATGAAACAACCTTGAAATATGAAAATGTTTTTCAAAAACATCTAATATTTTGTGGGATGGCTTATTAAGTTATAGAAAAGCTGACCAGTCAGTGTTAGTAATACTTGCCACTTGACACTAAAGTTATCACAGAGTAACACAGCGAAGTTTTGATGTGCATCCTTTTCTTCTGCTTTCAGTGTATCACCATATCTTTTGTACAAGAATGAAATCACAATTTTTGCAGTGAAGATCAACCCATTTAGCTTTCCGAAGGCACTGGGCTTTCTAGAATCCATGGGTGCAAGGTAAAATGCTTACAACTTTTAGTAGAATGTTTTAGCATACTCCTTTTCAAATGTGATATTTTTATTTTTTTGTTTTGTTTGTCAGTGAACAGCATCTTACAAATACTAGACGAAAATGTGCACCAAAGGAAAGGATACCTGTAGTCCAAATACAGTAAAATTGCAATGTCTGATTGTAGTGTCTGATCTGTAGATTATGAGTGATATGAACAAAACTGGGGAAATCACTACCTATCAACATTTCCTTATCACAAAGGTAGTAACACTCACTTGAAAGTCTGCTATCCCTGGACCATGAGACTTCTTCACTTGGCAGCTGTTTTTCAGTGCCTGATTGATTAACTAAAAAAAGGGGGCAGGGGGAAACCTACAGATCAATGATAGCCAGTAAGAGCAATTAAATTTGAATAATACAGTACATTGCAAGAAGAAAGACAAATGCAAAGTAACCAGTCATAGTATTTTATAGAAACAGTTTTGGACAACTTGGCAAGATGTCACCATGCTGTGGGCCAGGAATGAGACTAAAACAACACATCTCACACAATGAAAATCTAATCAAGAATAGGTCCAGTCCCCAGAGAGAGTGAGGACTGTTTCACTGAAACAAACCAACAAACTGAGAGTTGCTAGCCATGCCACGGTTTTTGTGTCATAGGCACAGAGGCGGGATCCAAACAGCAGAACATACCACATTGTGATCAGTGGAATTGCAATTCCACATTCTTGTGGTGAAAAATGGCATGATCACACAAAATCAATCATTTTAAGAGCTGCACATTTTCTAACAAGAAACATGCTGATCACACCAGACGGTCCCATTACAATGCTGCTCCCTGGATGGTGGAAGGCAACACTTACATACTAGAATGGCTGTAAATGCCACACCCTCCTTCCTATATTGTGTATTTGTCCAAATCAGCAACTGAATTGACTTCAAGAGTGGCCCTTAGTGCTGTTTGTGAACTTGGATGCCACACCATAGTGCATCTCCATAGTTAACAAGTAAGTCTTTACAGTCGACATGACAGAGGAAGAAAACACTGTTGGTGCAGCGTTGCCTCGGCAGGTGGCTCAGTCTCTTTGTCTCAAAGGTTTGGACACCTGTTTGGATGCAAATTCCCCAAATGAGGTAGAAACTGGTATGCTGACAGTACTGCATGCAGTCACCTTAAATTAATAAAAGTTGGTTATGAACTTCTGAGTAAATTTGCCATCTAGAGGATTTTCTGCATGAAACAAATGGAGAATGTTGAAATTACTTTGCCCTTCCATTTGATGGTCCTCCATGTACGCTATCCATTGGTGGTACTCACTGGCTGGGGAAAATTAATATAATTTCACAAACTGACTGTTTAATTTTTATGTCTTTTTAATTGATGATCCATTTTGTCTGAGATTATTGTCAATAAGTTCAAAATCTTGTAGGCAGCTGAATCTGTAGCTGGAATTATAAATTCAGTTTTATTTGACTCTCTTTCTTTGGGATAGGGACTGGTTTGGACAGCTGTTGTGTCTATGCCATGCATGCTATATGCCCTCAAAAGGTCTCCGCATTGCAAAATATTTTTTGTGCTGCCTTGGTCATGCAGCTTGAGGCTGTTGCCAGTGAATATCACTGTGGGAGAGCAAGACATGGGGATCCAAAAGGTGTCCAGCATGTCCCACATGTCCCCCAATCATTCCACTGCTGTGGATTTCCTTGTTTCAGCCTGCTTAGAGATTGACCCTAACCCAGAGTCGAGTGGAAGGTTGTTTTAATGCCAAGCATAAGACTTTCCTGGAGACTGGTCAAAAGGCCTCCACAGTATGTCTGACAGTCATGTTGCAGGTGCTGTCTATGGCTGATAGAGATCCTGAACCAGATGCAGCCAATTTCTCTGTTTCTGAGCAGACTGCAAGATCTGGGCATTTACAGAGGGTGGGATTATTGTTAGTTGGTGGCTTCAGTGTTAGGTGCATGATGGAGCCCCTTAGGAATATGTATGCCAAGGAGTGGAACAAATCCAGTGTACACACAGAGTCCACTCTGGAGGCAGACATCTCAGATGTGGAACAAATACTACAAAATGACATAAAGGGCACAGGGTGCAGCCAACTGCTGGTGGTGGCTTATGTTGATACCAATTATGTGTGTCACTTCAGATCTGAAGAGATGTCTCCACTATCTAGTGACTATCAGAAGTGGTAAAGAGAGCCAGACTTGCTTGCAAGACGAAAGCAGAGCTCACCATGTGTAGCATCATTGACTGGACTGACTGCAGATTTTTTGTGCAGAGCTAAGTGGAGGGTATAAATCAGAGGCTCAGATGGTTCTGCAACCATGTAGGCTGGAGATTCCTTGACTTGGGCCATGCAATGGAAAGGTGTCAGGATCCACTTAATAGATAATAGGTCTACTCCACACATGATGTGGCTGCATGGGTAGCGAAGGCTATGTGGAGTGGACTGGGTGGATTTTTAGGTTAGAGGGTCTCAATAAAGTACAAACAGAGGCACAGTCTCAAAGGGAGCAGGCTAAACACAGGACAAGGATAGATCTAGGAAGCATTGGTAGTAGCTTTGTTTGGAAAGAACCAGAGCTTTAAGCACTCATAGAAATCACTGAAGTGGAATTTGTTATATCTGCTGAAAGCTCGCTAAAGCCAGGGATAAGTTCAGCAGAAGCCTTTACCAAAGTTTCTGTGAGCTAGTATGGATAGAGGTGATACTCAACAACTGGGATAAATTAATAATTGGTTCCTTTTAGTGATCATCCCTACCTCTCCAGCCCACTCCCCTGACTCAGAAAATATACCACAGCTTCTGAAAGATCCAAGGAAAATTTGAACCTCATTTTGGATAGGTACCTGGCTTGTACAATTATAGTTGGTGGTGACTTCAATGTACCCTCAACATGCTGACAAAATACTGGTTTAAAGTTGGTGCTAAGCATAAAAACCCATCAAAAATGTACTACATGTGTTCTCCAAAAATTATTTTGAGCATTTAGTTCACAATCCCACACGAAGTGTAAATGATGGTCAGAACAGATTTGGCCTCTTAGCAAGAAATATTCATGAGCAAATAGAAGCATCATGACAGATACGGGAATTAGTGATCCCAAAGTGAGTACAGCAAGACTGAAAACCATAACAGCCAAAACTACCAAAAATAAATGCAAAATACATTTATTTAAGGAAGCAGATAAAAATTCATTTCGTGCCTTCATAAGCAACAGTCTCCATTCCTTCCACAGTAACTACATAAGCATTGACCAAATGTGGATTAAATTCAAAGAAATGGTGCTCATGGCAACACAGAGTTTTATACTGAGTAAGCCGGCCGGGGTGGCCGAACAGTTCTAGGCGCTACAGTCTGGCACCGCGCGACTGCTACGGTCGCAGGTTCAAATCCTGCCTCGGGCATGGGTGTGTGTGATATCCTTAGGTTAGGTAGGTTTAAGTAGTTCTAAGTTCTAGGGGACTGATGACCTCAGCAGTTAAGTCCCATAGTGCTCAGAGCCATTTGAATCATTTTTATACTGAGTAAATTAATAAGAGACAGAATGAACTCCCCTCCTTGGTAGACAAAAAAGATCAGGACACTGTGTAGAAGCCAAAAAAAATCCTGATTTAAAAGAACACAAAATCTTCAAGACTGACAATGGCTTATAGATGCTCAACACTTGGAATGGACTTTAGTGCGAGATGCTTTTGACAGTTTTTACCCTGAAGCTCTACCTTGAAATCTGGCAGGAAATCCAAAGAGATACTGGATGTATGTAAAATATACCAGTGGCTAGACAGCTTTGTCAGTGGCAGCAGCCTATATGCATGCTGCCCAGGGGGCATTATCCACATGTAACCTGGGGGCATGTCTTGGTCTTGTCTTGTCATAGGTGTGCCTAGTTCAGCACCTGCTATGCAATGTTTCCTAGGGCCAACCAGTGTGCTGGTGAAGGCATATGTCAGCACATTCCCCCCCCCCCCCCCCCACACCAAAACACCACACGTTGTCGTGTACTGGATATGTGTGAATGACAATGGGGAGGGAGGGAGGAAGCTGGATATAGAGATGAGCTGGGAGCCATAGCTGTAGAGGGCCGTGTACTCTCGGCTGTACCGCATGATCTGGCTTGCGAGAGCAGAGGAATATCCTCCTGGAAACACTGATCAGGACACGTATGTCCAGTCCTGAGGGCATCTACTTGGGCAATGATGGTGATGGAAACTGTGACAGCAGGTCCAGATCCACTGAGTCGGAGAGTGGTGATGTCAATTGGCTCATCCTGGTGTGCTACGGCTGTGAAGACAATGTGATCCTGTGAGGCCATGAACCTGGGGGAAGAAAAGCAGCAGAATCATGGGGCAAATGACAAATGTGAATTTGATTCTGAGGATGGTGCTACAAATCATCAGGACCTGCAATCAAGTACATAAAAGAGCCAATGTGTTCTTGGATCATGACTCTCTCCCAGTACCAACAGTTGCCACAAACCCTGAAAAGAACAGGATTGTGTGGTGGAATGTGATAATACGTAGATGCTGTAGTGGGTGTAGCAAGTGTAGCAGCATCCAATGGCGGTGGCCATGCAGAAGTTCTGGTGGTGATGGTCTGTCTCGTGGATGGGAGTTATAGGAGGTAAGAAAGTGTTGCACTGGCTGTTCCTGTGTGTGGGAGGTATGAAGCTTGGATATCTCTTGTTTAAAAATGCATATGAAGTGTTGTGATTTGCCACGGATTACACTTTTTGAGACAACACTTGAGTACTGCATTTGACAACACTTGAGAAAGAGTACGCAAATTGGCAATGTATTCTTCTAGTGTACTACCTGAGATGGATAAGTGTCAATTATTGTCTGTGGATTGACTGTAGTTTTGAAGTCAACACAAATGTGAATGCAAGCAGAAGACTTTGATATCAAAACCAATGGACTTTCCCACTGACTAGCTCGTATTGGAGGAATCACACCATAATCTTGCAATTCTTTTCATTCACTGGCCACTTTGTCTCATAAAGCAATGGTAATGGGCCAAGCCCAGAAAAACTTAGGCTGTGCATTGTCTTTCATGGTAATGTGCATTACAAAATTATTAGCATTTACAAGTCCATCAGAAAGGAGTTCAGGACATTCCTTGAGCAAACTAGCGACACTGTCTTCGGATTGGAAGCAGTCACTGAAAGTACCCTGTCTTGGATGCTAAGGCCAAATAAGTTAAACAAATCTAAGTATTCACTGTCTCTTGATTGCAACACAGTAAATTTCACTGTCCTAGTGTGAGAGGTGTAAGTGACAGGCAAACTACACTGTCCAGGCACTGGGATTTCCTGTCCATTGTACACAGTGAGGTGGATGCTAGACTTTGACAGGCTTGTAAGCCTAACTGTTTGTACATGGCATGATTAAGCAAAGTTACAGAAGCACCTGTGTCCAGTTCAAAGCCAACGTGATGGGCAGCAGTCTATAATGTTACAAATAATTTGTTGGAATGGCATCACACTGCACTGGGGCAAGATGAGTGTACAATCCTACTTGAATTACTGCTAGAAACTGTAGTCAGTTTTGAAAACACTGCATTCACAGAATGTGCATGAGACTTGTTGTTGTGAGAGTGGGCAGAATTGACGTTCTTTTGCCATTGAAAGCAAACTGCCTGGACAGGGCCTTCCTTTCCACATGAGTAACATTTCGCATTGTGTGACGGGCAGTTTTGCCACTTATGGCAAGTAAAACAATGAGGGTAAGACATCACTGGATTTATAGGCCTGGCCACTTGTTTACTGGGCTATCTGCATGTCTGTGCGCATTTATTGTGGCTGCTGAGTGGGGCAGTAGTGAGCAAATCGGGATCTGATCAAGTTTATTGGTGGTTATGACACTGGCATCAAATTGTTCTAATATTTGCAACAGTTGATGGAGCGAAGGATCTGAGTACTTGAGAATCTGTTCTGTAATTCTGTTGTCAGGGACATTGTATGTGATCACATCACAGATTATCATGTCACTATAAAAACTGCCAAGACTACACTTCAATTTACACTTCTTAGTGAGTCCCTGTAAGTTGGTATACCACTGACAGTACATCCGTTCAGGTTTTTTGTAAGGTGAAAGAACTGAAATCTGGCTGCCATGACCTGAATCTGCCATTCATAATACTGTCTTAATGCACCTACTATTTCATCATAAGAGAGTGCATCGGCAGAGGATCTAGGGAAGACTTTTTGAATTAAGCAAAACACAGGGGTTCCCATGACAGACAAGAAATAATGAGATTTCACAGTACTTTGAAGTCAATGGACTTGACAGTGGGCCTGGAACTGGGTGAGATATTTAATCCATTCCACTTCTTTTTCATTGAAGTGCCAAAATGGTGGAATGTTGTGTGGTGGCACATGTTGGATCAGTTGGTTGGTTGGTCGGGCAGCTGACACAGTTTGTACGGTAAGCAATTGCTGTACAGTAGATAGCAATGTGGTGATTTGCTGGTTCTAAAACTGAAAAATCTGATTTAGTTCCATAGCAAGAGTGGTCTGCAGCTGAGACGCCAGGGTAGGGGTCGAGGGGCAGGATAATCTTTCTGACACTGACAAATTACAACAAAATATGAAAAGACAAAGAAAAAAGCAATGTGCAAAGCCTCTGAAAAGAGAAGTAGATTAGTTCTGCAGCCTCCCTCCTGTAATACATTAAACAACAAGAACAAATGAGCAAATAGAATCACTGCAGCAACCTAGAACACATGAAAAACAAACAAAACTTATTGGTCAGACTTGTTGCCACTTATTATGGCTGTGCCCTCTTGTAATGTTTTGTGGATGGATGAGGAGATGGCCGTATGGCAGGTGGGTGGCCAGTTTCCCCTCACTACAACACAAAATGCACATGTGGTTAAAATACAATTTATTACAGGAATCAATTGAGTACTTAACTTGAGTGATGTCCAATCTGGAGTACTGAAGCTAACAGCAATCAAATAATATGTACTAATTCTTGAATCTTGTGTGTGTCCATAATACAACTACAGGGTGGAGGAAAATAGTGTCATGAAATTTTAACCCTGGGTAGTTGATGGCCATGTTGTTGTTGTTGTTGTTGTGGTCTTCAGTCCTGAGACTGGTTTGATGCAGCTCTCCATGCTACTCTATCCTGTGCAAGCTTTTTCATCTCCCAGTACCTACTGCAACCTACATCCTTCTGAATCTGCTTAGTGTATTCATCTCTTGGTCTCCCTCTACGATTTTTACCCTCCACGCTGCCCTCCAATACTAAATTGGTGATCCCTTGATGCCTCAGAACATGTCCTACCAACCGATCCCTTCTTCTGGTCAAGTTGTGGCCATTAGGAACCAAAATTACCAATGCTGTGTAGGTCGACAATGCACCATTTTTAAACTATGGAAACTTGGCACCATTTGCTCCAATTGGCCATGGGATTGCCCTGTTGCCATTTGTCAGTTGATGGGCAGTGCTATGGTTGTCAGTTCACATACACAAACATCTCTCACCTCGTCACTGCCACAACATGATATGCACATGTGTCCGATAGGTCTTGCTGTTTGTCTCCACCTCATGTCAGAGGCATTCACATGTAAGCTTCACTTCGGAGCACACACACATCACCTGCAATTTAATCATACAGTAAGCATGGCGGCACAGTATTCGTTTGAAGAACAATGAGATATGGTTTTTGTTTATGGACTAGCTGGCAGTAATGCACATAGAACTCAATGGTTGTATGAGGAACGGTACCCAGTAAGACACCACCCACACCTGCAAATGTTTACAGCAATTCACAGGCGTCTTGGCAAACTCAAACATGATGGGATGCTGCATTTGAAGAGACTGTTCTCAAGCACTTCAAGGAAGCACCTACAACAAGTACTTGAGCAGTTGGACATGACATGGGGATCACTCATTGGTTAGCCTGAGGTTTTGAAGGATGACGGCTAACATCCATTTAATTTTCACCCTGTTCAAGACCTAAACCCTGTGGCAGACTATGAACACAGGCTAGGATTTTGCCAGTGGTTAGTGGTTTCTGTGATGTGTTGCACAAGATCCCAACTTCCCTGCCATTGTGTTGTTTACTGATGAGTGCACCTTCCATTGGGATGGCCTTTACAACACTTGAAATGTTCATTACTGGGAAAGGGGAAATCATCATGTCATGTACGTCCATGAACACCAGGAAGGATGTTTGCTAAACATTTGGGCAGACATTGTGGATGACCACCTGACTGGGCCAGTCCATGTACCTCCTCAACTTACTGGGGCAAATTACCTTCACTTTTAGCAAGAAACTCTACCCGGCCTGCTGGAAGATGTTCCCCTGGACATACAGCTATGCATGTGTTTACAGTATCCTGCACATAGCAGTCATGCTTTGTGTGGATATGTAAATGAACTCTTCAATAGCCGGGTAATTGGCAAAGGTGCTCATATGACATGGCCCCCACAATCACCAGACATCACTCAACCGGACTATTTCCTGTGGAGATCCTTCAAGGTTCTAGTTCACCCACCCAGAAGCAAACCACCTAGAAATGAAGAGGAATTAATGGATAACATTCAATATGCCACCAATCACATCAGGTCAATTCCAGGGATCTTTGAAAGAGTTTGGAAAAACACCGTTAGATGCTGCCAAGCTTGTGTTGTGTCAGAGGGCCACTAGTTCGAGCACCTGCTTTAAGTAAACAATGTCCTAGCTATAAAAAAGGCCCTTTCGAGGGCCAATTCAATTTTTAAAAGACTTTCTGTTGACAAACTAACAGCTGTTGATGGGTTTTCTCCCAGTACATTTTATCATGAAACTACAATGGATGTGTCAGGACTCTGGCGGATTCGCCCCCAGGGTGGAAGGTTGACATGCTACCACCAAGCATGCAGGTCATCTTGGATACATCGCAATCTCTGGCAGGCAAAGCTTTTGCAGTCATGCGTTGTCCAGAGCAGCCAGCAACAGGGCAATCCCACGGCCAATCATAGCATGTGGTGCCAAGATTCCATAGTTTAAAAATCATGCATTGTCGACTTACACAACACTAGTAAGTCTGGTTCCTACTAGCATCAGCTATCCAGGGTTAAAATTTCACGTCACAATTTTTCTCCACCCTGTATTTGCAGTGACTATTGTTCCCTCACAGCTAGGTAAGGTACAAGGCAAAGACTATTGCTGTGGAAGATTAGAGCACAGTGTGACATATTGAGCTTCAATGAGAACTGAGTCCCGATGCTATGTACTGAGGTACTGAGATTGAGAGACTGAGAAAGCTCGGTCGGCAGCAGCAGCCTATATGCATGCTGCCCAGGGGGCATTATCGGTGCCTAGCCTGGGGGCATGTTTTGGTCTTCTCTTGTCATAGGCGCACCTAGTTTAGCACCTGCAATACAATGTTTCCTAGTGCCGACCGGTGTGCTGGCGAAGGCATATACCAGCACAGATAGCTTTCTCTGAACTGTCTCTTCCTGATTTCTGTATCTTTATTGAATTACAATATCACAATGAAAGTCAGTGCAGTTTCATTATCACTTAAATCAAATACAGGGCTGTCATTTTAGCTTTGTAATTTACATACTTAGTTAATCTAACTCATTGCCTCAGTTTTTGGCACAAAAATTGGACTTGACTTATTAATTAAAAAAAAAAAGTTAAGAAGGTAGCTTCATGAAAACTTCTACCCCATCTTTTTATGATAAACAGAACCTAATTCCAAACGTGGAACACTCTAATAATATGCACTTTTAAAATTTTGTAAACACTGGAATTTTGAAGACACTAATTATTTGATTATTGCAGATAGTTGCAGTAGTTGTGATAAATGGTAAGTACCACATGCAATGCACTCCGCAGTGGTTTGCAGGATATGGATGCAGTTGTAGATAAAGTTAATTGAAACTAAGAAGAAAGAGGACAGTACTAATGTGAATCGCCTATTTGAAGCCATGTTACCTGAAAATGTCCTGTGTGATACTAAAAAACATATTAATTTGTTTCAGATATATGGACTATGAAAAGCTGGGAGTAAAAGTTTTTTCAATGAAACAGCACAAGGAAGCCTTTTCAGAGCTGAAGAAGGGACTAATTGCTAAAGCTGTCTTTAAAATTGGGGGCTAGGTAAGAACATAAACCTCAGTCAAATCAAACAGAAGAATTTGTAATATGAAATTTGTAAACATGCTCAAATTGAATTAAAAGTGCATATGATTATGAGGTGGATGTAGCTGGTTTGCATAAAAATGAAGCTGAGTGGCATCAGTTTATACATGGTAATGATGGCTGGTGACTGTGGATTAAAGTACTTGAACAAAAGTGGCTGGTTGCTGTATTTCTTTAAGTACAGCTGTCTCAAGTTTCACTTTCCTAGTTTATGTGTGAATCAGTAGTGAAGCACACAAGGTAAGGCAGCTAAAACAGGCCACCAAAAATGGAGGTGTAGACAAAAAAGCGGCAGGTAGCAAACACTTTGCTAGAGGATGGAGGTTTTAAGCAAATAGTAACAGAGGCCATAACCAAGGAACTAATTTTGGATTTGTTTTGTACGCAAAGAGAGTATGTATCCTGCAAATTATGTTTCTTCCTTGCTTGTGTAGAATTTGTCATTTAACAGCATCAGTGATGACAGCTTGCAAAAAGTGGAATAAAAATTCACTAAGTAATTCTCTATGACCATGTTTAATGCTGACACTGGCTAAGACATCCATAACAGAGCACTCGGTTGTCAGAGAATGCATGATGAAGGGGTGCAGAACTAAACTTGACAGCCATCATTTGTGACTCCAAATATGTATAGCTTAGTGACAACCACAACTCAATATATTCACTAGTTCTCAATTTATTAGAAATACATCATACTGCAATGAAGCATTCATGTTTCTGTGGCAATATACATTTTAGTTATATTTACAATCACTGAATTTCATTTAATCTCTCAGTATGCCCTACTTCAGCCTCTTCCTGAAACACTGTAGTGTCTTAGGCTTGGGATATAAAACATTTCTGTCAAATGTTCCATTCCTGTTTCCATTTACCTATGAAAGAAAACCAGCTCTCAGACTTTTAGCACTGTAGTACATTTTTAATATGGGAATGATCTAAACTCTGACTTCTCCTCTATTTCTCCACATTAAAACTTACTCTTAGTACAAGCCAATGCACTGCAACCTGCAATGGACCTAAACATGTTACCTGATCAGTGATTTTATTCTCTGGCTTTCCAGTTATTTCTATTTCAGCTCCCTTGTCAGGGCAGTGACATTATTAGATTTGTTGAAAAACCCCTGAACAAATCTTGCTGCACTTCTTTGTATGCCTTCCAGGTATGATGTCAGGTATGACTGGTATGGGTCCCATACAGAACTGCAATACACCAGCTGAAGCCTTACCATAGAACAATGTATCTTTATTCATCGTGCTTGAAGCCCTTCCAGATTCTTGTCTTGTGGAAGAGGACCTTATTTACCTCTCAAACTACCCCTGTCACAGGAACACCCATATGTATTGTTCTGCCAGATTTCACTCCTAGATATTTAAAATTAGTTGACATTTAAATTATTTCTTCCCGCATCTTATACTCAAGTGCTGTCTTGGATTTTCTGGAGCATGAAATAACCACTTGGCCCTTGTGTACATTGTTGATCATTCCATTTATTTTTATCCATTTCCCTGTTGTTGCAAGGTCTTCCTGGAAAGTCTCACAAATCATAATTGTCTTTATTGTGAGATATTCCAACTCCTAATATTACAGTGGATCCTTATGTCTACATAATTTATAAATATTTTACAAATAACATGGGTCTTAGTATACCCTCTGGATTAGGCCCTGCTGAAATGCCTGTATTCAAGGTCTTCTATTCCAGCAGTTTGTAATTTGTGCAATGAAAACTCATGACAGACTTTCTCTCAAATGCCTTTTCCTCAAATGCTAGTGATGCAGACCAGTTGCCTTATCTCATATAATCTGTCTGCTGCATCCTCAGCAAAACCTACAAATTATGATTCAGAAGAGTGCTGTTCCCTAAAACAGTGATGAGTTCCCTTGAGCCAATGTGTTGTGTTCTATGTAGTATAGCTTTTTGCCAGTGATATGGCACCTCCCCTCTCTGTAAGCTTAATCTGAACAGTCTGAACAATTATGCCAGGTAGTGAACTAACTGCCAAATCAAGCTTTCTCAGGAGGTCAGAGAGATATTGTCTTGTCCACATGCCTTTCCAGTCCTGCTGTTTCTAAGTATTTTCATGATTTCCTTCATGTGCAACTGGAATTTCCCAGAAACATTTCATGCTACATGCCCACCTTGTTTCTCTACTAATGTCTAGTTTATACACCACATACTACCCACCATCTTTCCACACAAATAACTAAAGGTTTTTCCTTGCAGATGTGACTGGATCTGTCTTTCTTCCTCCACAGATGGAACATTATTAGTTTCTTTTACATATCCTACATAATCATAAACCCTCCTTGTGTCTTTCTATCTTTTTCTACCATATGTGACATTAAATTATTTTTTGCTCCTCACATTGCTTATTTGTCTTAAGTAAACCATTTTCTCAAACCTTTTTTGTAACTTATTGTGCACTGTCCTGCATCTGCTTTTTAATCTTGTTATGTTTCTGTTATAATATGCAGGTCATGTCCTCCTCTTGCCTTTTTTTGTCCTTTCTGTTCCTGTACCCTCCTCATAAATACTCTAAACTGTCTCCACTTGTCATATATTGTTGTTCCAGTTTCTATTCACTCTCTCTGCCATTTTATATTTGAAAGACCTGCAGCTCTGCTACTTTTGTTAAATTGTAATGGTAAAATCATTTATTTTCTGTTGTCACAAAACCTTAACCCGTCGCTGTAATTTCCATTATAACTGACTTGTGGTCATGAATGCTCTCCACTTATTACTGCTGTGATACAAATCATATGGTCTTACCAAAACAAGGTACTGCAACTGTTGCTTTGAACTAGCAACAATCTAATACCCATCTGTGTCTCAACCTATGTGAATACTATTGTAGTTCATGAGTCAGTAAGTAATTTTTATTGTTAATAGCTGTCACATTAAGACACTGATTTTTTATGTAATAAGACAATGTGCTTACTCCTCTGGCATTGGAAAGAGCCTTCAGAGGGGACTTCAGCAGTGTGACGGGTGTTGAACTTGATCAAATAGTACTGAGGTAACAGTTGCTGCAAACTACTGTTGACATCATGAGAGGTCCCACAAATACCCACTTGACTGCACCTAATATAGGGCAAGCATGTGACAAAAGTATGGTCTGCTTGCTGCCCGTCAGTCTGTGCCCTGCTGCTACAGTAACCAGACAATTTGCTCCTGAAGCCATTCAGATTTTAAAAGCATATACAAAAATCAAAGAGATGGATATGGTTTTCATTTATAGGAAATGTCACCTCACTATCAGTTTTATAAGCTGAAAGGTATCCTGATCATGCCAAGCTCTCATGAGCTAACTTCACAAAATTTATAAAAAATGTTTCAGCAAACTGGCAGTGCAAAACATAAAATACATAAAGACAAAAGAACAACTGATAAGATAAATGCAACTAATGTCTTAGCAGTAGTAACACAAAGTCCACATGCCACTACAAGGCAGCTTCAGTGTGCAAGTGGGATCAGACAAAGGAGTGTTATATAAATACTACATTCCACTGCAGTTCATCTCTTACATATCTATTACAGTTCCGTGGAAATGACTTTCAAAATCAGTTACAGTTCTCTGACTTGTGGCTACAAAATCTGCAAAGTAATGCAGCATTTACATGCAAGATTTTTTTTATGGATGAAGCATCATTTACCAACCACGGGCAAATAAATGGGTCAATGTACTCTACTGCCAGGATGATAAAATCCACATGAGGTGAGAGGAGTGCACAAAACAACCTTTGTCTGTCAGCATATTGTCCAGGCTTTTCAAGAATTGCCCTTTAGTCCTTCTTTTCTTGCTTTGACTCTGAACAGACAAAACTATCCACAATTCCTAACTGTTAAGCTACTGCAGTTATTGGAAGACAACCTCAGTGGACTTACAGCATTTCATGTAGTACCAACATGGTGGCTGTCCCATACATTCTGCACAGATAATTACACTTATTCTTAGCAGAACATTTGGATTTAGTTTGGTCATTCAGAAAACGCAAAATGCTTTGATTGCTCACCAGGCTTTGGACTTTTACCTATGGGGAAAGTTAAAATAAGAGGAAACAACGATGACACCCAAAGCTATAAAATGCCTTATAACATTGGCCTTTACTATGAGAAGTTCTAATGGAAATCACTGTGTAAAATCATCTCTCCAGAAATGCTTTATAGCCTGTGTCAGTGCTCAATATAATAATTTTAACATTTGCTATAACAGTCATAATACACTGAAAAAAAAAAAAAAAAAAAGGTACATCTGGCAGGCTGTACACCTACCACAGCACAGAAAAAAGTGTTGGCAGGCCAGATGTGTCAATATGAACTGCTGCAAACTAGTTATTAGCGGTGGAGCTACAGGCACACACACACCTAGCTCACCTTCCACTCATGCCTTGTTAAGCTTAACTGGTGCCATTAGAAGATCACTTGGGAGACCGGAATGGCACGACGTGATCTTCAGTGCTGAAAGCAGATTCTGCCTGCATGCAAGTGATGGTTGTTTGTATGTACAAAGACCTGGTGAGCACTGTCTTGTAGAGTGAATTCATCCAAGACATATTGGCCTTGTGGTCTGGGTTGCGAAATGGTACAGCTCTCTTTTATCTTTTGTGTTTGTGGAGGGGACACTAACCAGTGCTTGGTGTGTGCAGAATGTTGTTGCACCTGTTCTTTTGTGTTCTTCTACATACTGCCCATGACACTCAATGTACTCTGCATCTGGCCAGCATGATATGTGGACTTGTCTCCAATCAATGCAACTTGTCAGTCAACAACTCTTACAGAACTATGTGAACAGGTCAAGCAGGCATGACATAACGCATCCCATGACAGTATTTGCCAGCTGTACAATCAACTGGATGCCAGAGTCAGCACCTGCGTTTCCGCCCAAGGAGCCTACACCACTTACTGATATGGATGTTTCAGCATGGTACCACAGAACCACTTGTGCTATTGATCTGTAAATCATTTTATGTTCTCTATGTCCAATGATGTTGTCACAATAAATCTTGAGAGAATTGGAAACCTCTAAAAGTGTTTTCTATTGTCCCCCACCGCTCCTCTGCCCTGTCAGTGTAATAAATATTTGAGCCATACCAGAGTTACTGTTGGTTTGGATTTGGTTTAGCAGAGCAAAAAATCATTGGACCTCTTCTCCTGGCAGCGTATCATATCAAATTCCATCTGATCTGTATATAGTTTAATTTTAAAAATTGTAGTCATAATTCAGCAACTAAAAACAGTAAAAATTACTTGCATGGATCAGAAAATCTGCAACAGTTTGCTGTAACTTAGCAAAAATCACACAACACATTTATTGTAACAAAAGGAAAGTTCCCTCAAGAAAAGTATAAAATTATGAGGCAGAGTTACTAGCTATTATTTACTTTGAGAGGAATTGTCAGTGTTACTGCTAGACATGTATGAAAATACACATATCATTCTGAGCCATTTGAGGTGGGCTGTCTTAGCTGCTTCACCTTGCACTTTAACTATAAAATATACTTTCAGAATGTCTCATAGGTCAAGTAGGCAGACCATTATGAAATAATTAATTCTAGAGAATTCATTAATTCAAATAACTGAAATAATAATTAGAATGTTTCATGTTACAGATTTCTATCATCTACGCAAAAACAGTGAAGCATACAGTGTAGAACAATAAAACCACTATGAAATTGAAAATATGGATATAAAAAATTACATGGGAATAAAGATTTATTAACCAACCATTTTAAAAGACCCATGAATAAACATTGTGACATTGCTAAGGACCATATACAATAGGAATATACCTGGCTGTTCAGTCTTGTTGTCACCTTGCGATTTAATATTCAGATTCTGATTTTCCAGTCTCATGGATGGTATGGATACCAATCAGCCTGTGAAAACTTGAAAGATTTTCCAATGTAATTGTGAGATGATATCAATTGTCTCACTGCAACATCAGAATATTCCTGATAGTGATTTTTGTTGTGCTCTATTTCTAGTTGAAAAATTTAACTGTGTCTACTGCAACAGAAACTGTCATTCAAAAGACTTGTTGGTTCTACATTAAACTAGTTGGTTTCAATATATAAACTTCATATCTTAGTTTAAAGTGTGTTGTAGTTTCTTTTTCTGTGCAATGACTGAAATTGTGCTTCTAATGCATTAAAAAAAATCACATGTAGGCTTATGCAGAAACAACTTTCTCTCTGTACTTTAAAAGTTTTATTTCTGTCCAGAGTCAAACCACTGTACATTATTACAAATGCCTATTAGAGAAATGCTGAAATTAATTTCAAGATCAGTATTTATGAGAGAAGAGAGATCAGTAAAAATAAAAGTTAAGACATACAGGTAGTGAAGGATGGGAAGGTCTTTCCAAATACTGTATCAGGGAAACATATCACAGGAAATGTCCAGAAATAATTGTTAGCTTACAACTGAGATTGATATTCTTTTTCTTGATCTGTATCTGGTGATCATGTTAGTAAACAGACTTGAATGATTTCCATAGTTTGTCTTTTGTTTATTTTTTATAAAAGTCCTGTTAATCTATCTGACAGTTCTGCAATGTGTGTGATATCATTTTTAACTCTACTGACCTATCTTTCATTCCTAAATTCCAGCAAACTCCCAAACTTTGTGTAGTAAGGCCCAGGCATGAAAGTATCTGGATGTGGTCCATGGCTGAAAGCCATTGCCTGAATTACCTCAGGCCACTATGACCAGCATTCTTTCCTCTGGGCCAGAGTATTGGCCAGAGTATTGCCATATCAGTAACTCTCATGACGCGTTAAGGCTTCTGACAGTCCTATGCTTGGTACACATGTTTACCTAGCTGTAAATAGTCTGGCAAAAGGAACTTTGAACAGTGCTGAATTGTAGCAGAGTTATGCTCACATGACTCTCAATCAAGACCTCAGTGCTTCTGGTTCTCAGAGCTGGGGATGAACATGGTGAATTGACATACTAATCACATGCCAGCAGAGCCCTCAAGTCTCTTGCCACATCATAATTTTGCAATCAGTCATTCTTCACATGATGCTTAACGTATTTAGTTGTGAGAGTAGCAGTCTGGTGAGTTACCATGCTGTCAGTACTGCAGGTTAGTAAGCAGTACATCCATATTTATTCCTCATTGGGCATTCTATCAAGAGTATTACCTTATGGCCCATACTAACAGTTGCATGGCATGAACATCTCAACTGGGCATTTTGGTCTATCCTAGTTGGTTGCCTTATCCCACACTAAGGTGCAATTAATTGTCCCCCCTACCCCATTTCATCTACTCTTAGTGTAAAAATTGTTCACTGCAAGAAAAATAACACTATAATGGTCATTGGCTACAGGATTAATGAGCTACGTTGTGAATAAGACTTATCATTGAAATACCCGAAACCCACAAATTGGACAGTGATCATGGAGGGTTAACTGTAAATAAAATAGATAGCACATACAGAGAGAGTTGAACAAGTGTCAAAGAGTTTCCAGGATGGAAACGAAGCTGAATGTATGAAGGCAAGTTATTAGTCACATCTCGATAACCTAGCTGGTAAGAGCATTGATTGTGACAGTCAAGGAAATGGGTCTGAGTTCTGGTTTAACACAGATTTTTAATTCATTAATAACTTGTGAACACTGGCTCATTTGCTCACCAGGGATTGTAATTGATAAGCTGAAACTTTTAGGCTGACAGAATTCAAAAACAGATGTCTGATAATCCACAAAAACCTATTTTGAAAATTTTAAGAGACTGTTTTCAGAGCACAGTCTACAAATTTTCTTCATCTTCCTACATATTGCTCCCACAAAGGTAAAGCAGATAAAATTAGGCCAGTAACAGCATGCACTAAGCCATATAAGCAATCAGCCTTCACGCTCTCCATTTGTAAATGTAATAAGGAAGTAAGATCAAGGTAGAAGAGAGAGAGAGAGAGAGAGAGATAGAGCACTAGTTCTTAATGAAGAAGGATGAGAAAAGTGACATATGGGCTGGAGACCCATATCTGTTTTAAGTCCAAAATGCTACTTGTGACAGTCTTTTTTATAGTTAGCATTGGTTCGTCCATCTTGCTCTAATGGAAGGGAGATGGATTGTCAGCAGCACAAGCATTCCATTACCAGCCACATATAAAATTAAACGGATGAAACACATATATGTTTTTAAAATTATTAAAAAGGTGATTTTCATTTGTGATACTAAACAGTAGACTGATCACCTTTTCAAATTAAAAACTGAAATAAGAAAGATTTTTCAGAAATATGAACTTAAAAGGAAGTCCTATACAGTCTCTGAAAGTGGAATGATATTTACAGGGAATGAGCAGTTATGTGAGGGATGCTGAGGCATTTTGTAGGGTTGTAGGAACTGAATGGTTAGTTGAAACTGTGGTGATGGAGGTAGGTTTTGGGGAGGGTAGTAAGAAACAGAAATGAAGTAGGAGATTTGGGTGTTTACCCTGCCATGGCATGAAGAGGAAAGAGAGAGCAAAAGATGTGGAGGTGGTGGGAACTCTGCTGTGGGGTGGAATAGGGAAGAATGAGATAGGGGTGATAGGATGGATAAGTATCAGGGTAAATTTAATTTTCTGGGTAAAAAGTTTCATTGAGAAAGAATTGGAGTATGTGTTAGTGTAACAGTTGATGGGATGTGGAAGTAGAGGCTCAGCAGCATATCAGGACTGATAATTAGTATGACAGTAAGCTCAGATCTTGCGAAGGCAGCAATACAGACATCACTGAATAAAGATCTCTCTTTAGAATTTCTAATACAATTGGAAGAATTGTATTAAATGCAATTCCCCTTTGATATTCTGACAACTTTGGTGACTTTTGTTTCCTTCTCTTTACCTTAAGAGTTCATCCTCTCCCCATATTTCTGGGATGTTATCATGCTGCAGAGCTACTGTGTAGCATTTGGCCAGGTTACCATTGAAAAGGTTTAGTGATTTTGATGACTGACAGATGGTAATGTAATGAAATGCAGCCAAGAGCAAGCTAACAATATGAAACTTAAATCAGCCATTGTGTCATTTAGCACCGCACCAAGACTGTACATACAGTCTCTCGTGGTGTATGTATATGTGTGTGTGTGTGTGTGTGTGTGTGTGTGTGTGTGTGTGTGTGTGTGTGTGTGTAAAGAACATAGCTATAATGAGATAAAGCAAACTATATAGGCAGTACATAATGGAAAAAAAGTTACCAACATGCGCATTCAAATAACAACAGATAGAGTGATCAGACTAATCCTTACTAAACTGATGTCCAGCCCTTTCTTTTTTTGCTGGCATAGGTATGGGGCTATATAATACTTTGCCTAAAACCCAATTATTGGAATTTAACAAGTACATTTTCATGAGCTGTATAATACCTCCGGGCGGGGACTACTCAAGAGGATGTCGTTATCAGGAGAAAGAAGACTGGCATTCTACGGATCGGAGCGTGGAATGTCAGATCCCTTAATCGGGCAGGTCGGTTAGAAAATTTAAAAAGGGAAATGGATAGGTTAAAGTTAGATATAGTGGGAATTAGTGAAGTTCGGTAGCAGGAGGAACAAGACTTTTGGTCAGGTGATTACAGGGTTATCAATACAAAATCAAATAGGGGTAATGCAGGAGTAGGTTTAATAATGAATAAAAAAATAGGAGTGCGGGTTAGCTACTACAAACAGCATAGTGAACGCATTATTGTGGCCAAGATAGACACAAAGCCCATGCCTACTACAGTAGTACAAGTTTATATGCCAACTAGCTCTGCAGATGATGAAGAAATTGATGAAATATATGACGAGATAAAAGAAATTATTCAGGTAGTGAAGGGAGACGAAAATTTAATAGTCATGGGTGACTGGAATTCGTCAGTAGGAGAAGGGAGAGAAGGAAACATAGTAGGTGAATATGGATTGGGGGGAAGAAATGAAAGAGGAAGCCGCCTTGTAGAATTTTGCACAGAGCATAACTTAATCATAGCTAACACTTGGTTCAAGAATCATAAAAGAAGGTTGTATACCTGGAAGAATCCTGGAGATACTAATAGGTATCAGATAGATTATATAATGGTAAGACAGAGATTTAGGAACCAGGTTTTAAATTGTAGGTCATTTCCAGGGGCAGATGTGGATTCTGACCACAATCTATTGGTTATGAACTGCAGATTGAAACTGAAGAAACTGCAAAAAGGTGGGAATTTAAGGAGATGGGACCTGGATAAACTGAAAGAACCAGAGATTGTACAGAGTTTCAGGGAGAGCATAAGGGAACAATTGACAGGAATGGGGGAAAGAAATACAGTAGAAGAAGAATGGGTAGCTCTGAGGGATGAAGTAGTGAAGGCAGCAGAGGATCAAGTAGGTAAAAAGACGAGGGCTAATAGAAATCCTTGGGTAACAGAAGAAATATTGAATTTAATTGATGAAAGGAGAAAATATAAAAATGCAGTAAATGAAGAAGGCAAAAGGGAATACAAACGTCTCAAAAATGAGATCGACAGAAAGTGCAAAATGGCTAAACAGGGATGGCTAGAGGACAAATGTAAGGATGTAGAGGCTTGTCTCACTAGGGGTAAGATAGATACTGCCTACAGGAAAATTAAAGAGACCTTTGGAGAGAAGAGAACCACTTGTATGAATATCAAGAGCTCAGATGGCAACCCAGTTCTAAGCAAAGAAGGGAAAGCAGAAAGGTGGAAGGAGTATATAGAGGGTTTATACAAGGGCGATGTACTTGAGGACAATATTATGGAAATGGAAGAGGATGTAGATGAAGATGAAATGGGAGATATGATACTGCGTGAAGAGTTTGACAGAGCACTGAAAGACCTGAGTCGAAACAAGGCCCCGGGAGTAGACAACATTCCATTAGAACTACTAATGGCCTTGGGAGAGCCAGTCATGACAAAACTCTACCATCTGGTGAGCAAGATGTATGAGACAGGCGAAATACCCTCAGACTTCAAGAAGAATATAATAATTCCAATCCCAAAGAAAGCAGGTGTTGACAGATGTGAAAATTACCGAACTATCAGTATAATAAGTCACAGCTGCAAAATACTAACGCGAATTCTTTATAGACGAATGGAAAAACTGGTAGAAGCGGACCTCGGGGAAGATCAGTTTGGATTCCGTAGAAATGTTGGAACACGTGAGGCAATACTAACCTTAAGACTTATCTTAGAAGAAAGATTAAGAAAAGGCAAACCTACGTTTCTAGCATTTGTAGACTTAGAGAAAGCTTTTGACAACGTTAACTGGAATACTCTCTTTCAAATTCTGAAGGTGGCAGGGGTAAAATACAGGGAGCGAAAGGCTATTTACAATTTGTACAGAAACCAGATGGCAGTTATAAGAGTCGAGGGGCATGAAAGGGAAGCAGTGGTTGGGAAAGGAGTGAGACAGGGTTGTAGCCTCTCCCCGATGTTATTCAATCTGTATATTGAGCAAGCAGTAAAGGAAACAAAAGAAAAATTCGGAGTAGGTATTAAAATTCATGGTGAAGAAGTAAAAACTTTGAGGTTCGCCGATGACATTGTAATTCTGTCAGAGACAGCAAAGGACTTGGAAGAGCAGTTGAACGGAATGGACAGTGTCCTGAAAGGAGGATATAAGATGAACATCAACAAAAGCAAAACGAGGATAATGGAATGTAGTCAAATTAAATCGGGTGATGCTGAGGGGATTAGATTAGGAAATGAGACACTTAAAGTAGTAAAGGAGTTTTGCTATTTAGGGAGTAAAATAACTGAAGATGGTCGAAGTAGAGAGGATATAAAATGTAGACTGGCAATGGCAAGGAAATCGTTTCTGAAGAAGAGAAATTTGTTAACATCGAGTATAGATTTAAGTGTCAGGAAGTCGTTTCTGAAAGTATTTGTATGGAGTGTAGCCATGCATGGAAGTGAAACATGGACGATAACCAGTTTGGACAAGAAGAGAATAGAAGCTTTCGAAATGTGGTGCTACAGAAGAATGCTGAAGATAAGGTGGGTAGATCACGTAACTAATGAGGAGGTATTGAATAGGATTGGGGAGAAGAGAAGTTTGTGGCACAACTTGACTAGAAGAAGGGATCGGTTGGTAGGACATGTTTTGAGGCATCAAGGGATCACAAATTTAGCATTGGAGGGCAGCGTGGAGGTTAAAAATCGTAGAGGGAGACCAAGAGATGAATACACTAAGCAGATTCAGAAGGATGTAGGTTGCAGTAGGTACTGGGAGATGAAGAAGCTTGCACAGGATAGAGTAGCATGGAGAGCTGCATCAAACCAGTCTCAGGACTGAAGACCACAACAACAACAACAACATTGGTAGCTCTTCTGTTACACTTTCCCCTGACATGAGTAAGCTATGGCTGCGATGATACACAACACTCTTCATTGAGTATGTTCAAGTTGTGCAGTTATCCAGTCTCATATGGATCTCAAACATTTCAATATTTCAGTATGTGCTGTACAAGAATTTTATAAGCAATGTATTAGTTGATGACTGCTATTTGCTTTAACTCTAGCTAAGCCTTTTTGATATTCATCTTCCTACTCTAACAGCTTAGTTATGTCCAAGTATTTGTGCAAAGTAAGGGGTAATATTTATGACACTTAAATCAGGTAGTTTAAGGATACATTTTTATGTATCATGAAGAACACTTGTATAGATTAAGAACTGGTTCATAGTGGATCAGTGCTCGTTTGAAGACAAACCCAGCCCACCTCTATAGAGCAACTGGATGTGGTAAATTGAACTTCACCATGTACCCATATACAGTAAAACTTGATCAGAGCACAACATATATAATTCACAAATTTGGCCAAGTTGTACAGCCATTTTAGAGATGACACATGCAATACACTTTTATACATTAATTTTTTGAATAAAGTGGAACTTCGCTAATGTGGAAATGGAACATAAATTTTAAGACTTAATAAACAATTCATTGTATAATGTAAAAAAAAGGTTACACAGAACTGCTGTATTGAAGTATACCTTAGCTATTCATGTCTGTACAAGGACACAACCTTTTACATGAAGATTATACAGCCATGACAACATTGTTTAAGAGAAAGAAGTGATTGTTATTCCTGTAAACAATGGTTTTACCTGGCAAGGTCAAGCATTTCAAAAAACTGCACTACGTGCATTACCTTCTGCCAGTTTCAGTTTACTTGTAGCAATTTAAGTGACAACATAATGTTGAACAAAAAGTGTTTGTCACTGACATTTAATGAAAAAATTAAGATAATCAAGGCAAGTGAGACAGACAATCTCTCTGTGCATGAAATAATATTGCATTTCACATGTGGCAAAACACAAATTTGTGAGACTTTATGAAACTAGGGCAACAGATCTAATAGAAATCTGCATCACAGAAGGAAACCAGTAAGAATCAAAGGAAGAAGAGGAGGAGTAAAATGATATCCCAAGAAAAAATAATATGCCTGATGAAGGTATTGCATGCTTAGACAATGATGTGCAATTTTCAGCACACACACATTCTCTAGCTGCAGTAATTATTGTATAGTGGAAAAAATTGTGGAGGGGGGAGACTGAACAGGAAATTCAAACAAGTTTCCCTCTTTGATATGTGAAAAAAAAGTAAAATGTGAAATGACTAAACACAGGAATAATAATTATAGATGTATAACAATATATTAATTTGAAGTCACAGTAAAAATATGAACCTGCCATATTATCTATCAGTTAGGGTAATAGTATAGTGATCTATCGTAAAATATACAGTAAGTGAATACCTATTGTACAGCAGTAATGGTACATAAAAACATGCATAATTACAAATTTATACTTTTGTGCATGGTAATTTACAAATTATATATAGCATAGTGTGATTTGTGTAATGTGGAAACTTGCACATACTGGAAAATTATTTTAATCCAATGCAATTTCGTTTTGAGAAAGTTTTACTGTGCCTATCATGTGTCAAGATAAGGTCCCTATTTTGCTGCCCATACCCATTGTCCAATTGTATGGCATAAGAATGGCAGGGAACAGAAGGTCATCCATCCACTATGCTGTCACAAGGACACAATTCATGGTCATTCTTCCCCAATTTATTTAGGCTAATAGGATGACTTAAAAAGTTGGAGAAAACAAGTTCCCCTTTTCTCAGACCTTGTCTCTCTAGGCCAAGTGTGGGGGTTTTGTTGTTCTTTGTCTGTGCACTATAGTGGAAGGATCATCACCATGAGCAGAGATCAGATTTAGTTGACCTGCCAATGTGATATGATTTGGTGAGATCAGGATGCGAGCTGTTTGTAATTAGTAGTAGTAGCAGCAGCAATAATAGTAGTAGTACTAATACTAATAATAACAGTATATATATATATAATAAATTAATCCCAGTTTTATTAGCAATATGTACATATATTTTCTTTGTTAATAAAGCTTTTGTGCAATACGTTTAATGTATTTGCTAACAATTTTTGTTCAAAGATACTTTAATAATGAGCAGAATCTTATACATATGTTGAAAGATACTTTTTTTTACTGTAAACTAGCAAATTTTTTGTACAGAGATACTTCAGTATTGACTAAAAACTTATATTAATACTTATATCTAAAAGCAAAGATGATGTGACTTACCAAACAAAAGCGCTGGCACGTCGATAGACACACAAACAAACACAAACATACACACAAAATACTAGCTTTCGCAACCAACGATTGCTTCGTCAGGAAAGAGGGAAGGAGAGGGAAAGACAAAAGGATTTGGGTTTTAAGGGAGAGGGTAAGGAGTCATTCCAATCCCGGGAGCGGAAAGACTTACCTTAGGGGGAAAAAAGGACGGGTATACACTCGCACACACACACATATCCATCCACACATATACAGACACAAGCAGACATAGTATATGTGTGGATGGATATGTGTGTGTGTGCGAGTGTATACCCGTCCTTTTTTCCCCCTAAGGTAAGTCTTTCTGCTCCCGGGATTGGAATGACTCCTTACCCTCTCCCTTAAAACCCAAATCCTTTCGTCTTCCCCTCTCCTTCCCTCTTTCCTGACGAAGCAACCGTTGGTTGCGAAAGCTAGTATTTTGTGTGTATGTTTGTGTTTGTTTGTGTGTCTATCGACGTGCCAGCGCTTTTGTTTGGTAAGTCACATCATCTTTGTTTTTAGATATATTTTTCCCATGTGGAATGTTTCGCTCTATTAATTCATATATTAATACTTACATATACACTTTTTTTTTACACTAATACTAGTAAAAAGAGAAAGACTAAAAAAGGAATCTATATGCTACATTTTCCATGGCCATCTAGCAGTATGTACACACACACACACACACACACACAAATACATAAATGTGCTAAACATGTACATATGATCACAAAATTCGTCTGCCCCATCGATGCATGTTCGGCAGTTCTGAACCATTAGCCTTGGGCAGGCCTGTCTTATTAGCCCGATTACATCATCTAACATAATATACCATATGAGTACTGGTGGTATGCTGCTATCTGTAACAAAGAAAGAAATTCCGCAGACTGCAGCTACATACAATTAACATATAGACATATACTAAAACTAATTATATTGTTTATATTCTAAGAAGTTAATTTATTTAGTTAGTTGATTTGCAGCTTACGAGGCCATCATCACATTTTAACTGACTATCATCACCAAAGAAGTTAAAAGATTTGTAAACAATCTTGGAGAAGATGTTACTCTTGTACACTGAAGCACAGTCAAACATTAAATGTCATCTTTTGCAGTGCAGTGGTAATGAAATTAAAAAGGTAAAAAGTTGAACAGTAAATAAATATAAAAAGGAGCAAAACAGGAAAAACATTAACACTAAACTTGTAAAACAGTGCCTCTAATTATAACAATCTACATTAAACTAATAATAATAATAATAAAATAAAATAGTACTTGACAAGACTGTTAAGGACTAGCTTGAAGAGGTATTACAAATGAGAAGGGACGCAGAAATAAAGCAAAATACAGAAATTATAATTGCAACAACAGAATACGTGGAGTAGGCCTACATAGGAAATCACAATAAAATAAAAATTGATAAATACAAGAAAATGGATGAACAGAAAGGAATACACAGTATGGGAAGTAATAGAAAACTGAGAAGATAAGTGGAGTGATCTTAAGGTATCAGGGACTTTGGCAGAGTCTGTTATTATTAATAATGGCTCCTGCATTAAATAATGGAAAGTCAACACAAGAAATAACTCACATATAGTTAGTCAATAAGATTCCTGAAAATATTATTTGCTTTGTAAATAAATGTAGCTTAAATTATATTTCAAATAGCAAAATATTTATGAAAACAAAAACCTTGTAAATCAAAACCTTTTTGGACCTAATAGCCAAACAAGCATCACAACCAACAAACTGAATATGATCAGTTGTCAGTACACTGTTCTTATCCAATGACAATACTTGTTTATTAATAACATCAGTTTATTTGTCCTAATAAGTTTTAATTGAACCACATTGTCCAGATTTTAGGCAAAATCAGGAATGAGAAATATAAGTACGTTATTACAAGGATGAACAAGTACTATTTATCAACCAGAACAGTATATTACAGCAACTGTAGTTAAGTGTTGACAGTCTTTCCCTTTGACAATATCCAGTGAAGTGTTCACACTAACATAGACCTTGGGCCATTACAGGTGAGTGTCTCAGCACATGTGGTCTAATTGGTTTTCATTAGCAATCTGTTTTAAGTTCAACCTAACCTACTAAAAGGGCCACAATACAGATCAGTCTTTCATGACAGACAGCTTTCACAGCACCACATTCGTTGGCCTTGCCAAATCACAAACAAAGTTTTGTAGTCTAACCTAAACTAGACCTTGGGCCACACTACAGATCAGTCTGTCACCATAGACTGCTTTTTCAGTGCCAGATTCATTGGCTTTGCCAACGCATGATGAAACTGTTGCATTCCCACCCAATCTAAACAAGTAGATTTTGTAGTGATCAGCACATAGAAGCGTGTTCTTATGAATTAATACTGAAAAATAGTTCACTTTTAATTGTAACTGTATACACATGGAAGCGCCAAAGAAACTGGTATAGGAATTCATACTCAAATACAGAGATAAGAAAATAGGCAGAATACGATGCTGCTGTCAGCAACACCTATATGAGACAACAAGTGTCTGGCACAGTTGTTAGGTTCGTTACTGCTGCTACAATGGCAGGTTATCAAGATTTAAGTCAGTTTGAACATGGTGTTTTAGTCAGTGCATGAGCAATGAGACACAGCATCACCGAGGCAGCAATGAAGTGGGGATTTTCCCGTACAAACATTTCACAAGTGTACCGTGAATATCAGCTATCTGGTAAGACATAAAATCTCCGACATTGCTGCAGCTGGAAAAAGATCTTGCAAGAATGGGACCAACGATGACTGAAGAGAATCCTTCAATGTGACAGAAGTGCAACCCTTCCACAAATTGCTGTAGATTACAGTGCTGGGCCATCAACAAGTGTCAGCGTGTGAACCATTCAACAAATCATCATCGATACTGGCTTTCGGAGCCGAAGGCCCACTCCTGTACCCTTGATGACTGCAAAACACAAAGCTTTATGCCTCACTTGGGCCCACCAACACCGACATTGAGCTGTTCATGACTGGTTGGACGAGTATCGTTTGAAATTGCATTGAGCGGAGGGACATATATGGGTGTGGAGACAACTTCATGAATCCATTGACACTTGATGTCAGCACTGGACTATTCACGTTGGTGGAGGCTCTGTAATGGTGTGGGGCATGTGCAGTTGGAATGAAATAGGATCCCTCAGACTTCTAGACATGACTCTGACAGATGATACATACATAAGCATCCTGTCTGATCACCTGCATCCATTCATGTCCATCGTGCATACTGATGGACTTGGGCAATTGCGGCAGCACAATGCGGCACCTCACACACACAGAATTGCTACATAGTGGCTGCAGGAACGCTATTCTGAGTGTAAACACTTCCGCTGGCCACCAAACTCCCCAGACATGAACATTATTGAGCATATCTGGGATGCCTTGCAACGTGCTGTTCAGAAGAGATCTCCACCCCCTCGTACTCTTAAATATTTATGGCCAGCTCTTCAGACATTAATAGAGTCCATGCTACGTCATGTTGGGGCACTTTTGCGTGCCCGCAGGGGCCCTACACCATATTAGACAGGTGTTCAAGTTTCTTTGGCTCTTCAGTGTATTATTCACTGACGTGCAGGAAACCAGAAAATTAGAAGCAGGACTTGACAAAAAAGCGGGACCTGCCTCTAAATATACAGAAACGAGAGAAAAACAATTAAAATAATTTATCAGTTTTTTTTTAATTAGAAACAAAATTAACAAAATTCTTTGTTATTACAAAGTAATAACAAAAAACTTTGACACAAATCAGTAAATAAAGCACTTTGCACAATTAGTTAGTTTTTCTTTTTGAAGGAGTGGTTTGGAACATTTGAACAATTTTTTATTCTTCAAAACGTAATTATAAAAATCAATGCAATTGTACTGATAATTTTTACTTACAGTTCCGCCTTTAAGAGTTCAACACTCAGTTACTTCTCAAATCAGTCTAGGCGTTTCCGCAAAGTGAAAATGCCATCTCAGCAGCAGCATTAGGACATGGAACGGACACAATAAACTGGAAAGTTTTTAATAAGTTCTGTGTATTCGAATGCTGAAACTGTTCATGCCAAGTTTAATAGATAGGGTTTTTTTTGCTTTGCCCAATTTCCTTAACACTGGAGAACTCATTATAAAGTTCGTCCATATCTATGAGTTTGGTAAGTGATAATTTTCCACAACACAAGACATATCATTGCAAATAATTGTGTTTTCCAAAGCAAATATTCGCGTTATTGCCAAATTATTACCTTCCGCAAAATCAAAATGATCGTCCAGGTATTTCAATGTATTTTTGTACCATGTAATCAAAACAATTTTGATAGAGTTTTGTTCATCAGCTGTGAAATTGGTGAAGGCATTTGAGCAAATAAATCCAAATATTTTGTTATTTATTCTTTCCTCTATTATTTGGCGTAAATTTGTTAGGATGTTGTAGGTTTCACAAGATAAAGCATTATCTTTTTCCAAAAGCATGATGGCGTTCTGAAATATTTTTAAAGCATTATCTAGATACCAAGAAAGCATTGTGTTTTCTTTGTGCGTTTATCATCAAAATATTTTCCTAATACAACTGAACCAGTTATCTCCAAGAGTTATAAAATATGATTTCAATGCTGGAAACTAGCATAGAATTTTCTCAATAACAGGATGCAATGACAGCCACCTTGTTTTGACCTGTCTTTTAATACTTCCAGATTCAGCAAAGTGTTCTCTTACGGTTTGGACTCTCTGAGCATGATATGATAAGTACCCATACACTTTAAGTACCAAATGCTCCACGTCAAACTCGCACCTCTCATAGCGTGATGGACATCATGTACCATGTGTGCCTAGCACACTGCAGACACGATCTTGGTATTATCTTGAGAAAGTATAGTAGTCTGTATACTGAAATGTATTCGCCAAAATTAACATCGGCATTGTTGGCTGAGTAAGCAGATACATTTGTGAAATCCTAAATCCAGCGCTTTGATTCTATTTTTAATATTAATGTAAATATTGATCGATTTTTCATCAGGGTCCCCATAACAATCAAGCAGGTATGTGACGATTCCAATCCCTGGGACTATAAATCTGACAGTTGTTGGGAATAATTTTGTGTGTCTATGAGTAGTATGTGGTGTAGGAGGTGCGACGGCAATTTGTTAGTGCTGGTTGCCCACATCAGGGGCAAGCATACATTCAGGGGCAAACCTATTGTTCTCATCTGATTGACAGGTCCCTAACCTATTGTTCTGCTAAGAGTCCCTGGGGATCCGTCCTTTCGATTGACAGGTCCTTGTCCTATTGTTTGGTTAAGTGGTTTACCAAATCATCCCTGTCCCTCCCCTCCTCCTCCTCTCCCCTCCCCCATGCCACTGGGAACTCCACTCACCAATAAAAGCACATTTTTGATATCAATTTGATTTAATAATTAATTAACTCAGTCAATCAATTAATCCCTCCCTCTCTGGGAAAACCTCCAGCCCTCCCCTACTCTTTCCTCACCTGGAAATTGGCAGGAAAAAGACTCAATTAATAGGTCATTTGGGAGGGAGGGGGGGGGGGGTCGAACAGGACGACTCGCCAGGTGGGCACTACGTCTTCAAGAGTATGACATTACCAAAGTGTACAAAAGTGGAAGAAATCACCAAGATGCCAACTGCCTCTCAAGAAACCCTGTGAAATACCATTAAGACTTTGATGAAGATATTGACTGTCTCACTGCACTCCAGGATCTCTCTGCTGAGCAGAAGAAGGACGCCAAGATATCTCAAATTCTGCTTGCCTTAAATCAGTCAGAGGACGTGAAGCGACAATTTAAGGTAGTTAATGTATTACTTAAAAAAAAAAAAAACTTTGAACCATTTGGAAAGAGGTGGCTACCAGTGATTCCTAAACACATGTGCTTAGATGTTCTACAGAAATTCTATGACAAACCTGAGGCCCGACATTTAGGAGTTATTAAGACATACGAAAGAATCCGCAAGAGATTGTTCTGGCCAGGTTTATTTAAGAGTGTCTGTCACTATGTGTCGCACTGCTGAGAGTGCCAGAGGAGAAAGGCAGTTCCTCAGAAACCACCTTGCCGACTCATACCAATTCCATCAGCCGAAACACCTTTCCAGCGTGTTAGAATTGACCTCCTCGGACGATTTCCAACGTCTGCTAGTGGCAATAGATGAATTATTGTTTGCACTGATTATCTGACACATATGCCATTACAAAAGCCGTGAAAACAGCCGAAGCACCAGAGGTAGCCAAATTCATCGTGGAAGACATTGTATTAAAACACGATGTCCCAAGGTCGTTAATTACAGATCGAGGGAAGGTTTTTAAATCGAATCTTGTGGCAGAGATAAACCATCAGTGCAATGTTACTCACCACATGACAACTGCCTACCATCCGCAAACTAACAAGCTTACTGAATGCCTTAATAAGACCTTAGCCGACATGCTATTAATGTTCGTCAATGTCGAGCAGAGCAACAGGGATGAGGTGCTACCTTTCGTAACGTTTGCCTACAACACCACCAAACAAGACATCACAGGATTTACGCCATTTTTCCTGGTGGATGGGCGTGAGGCGACTACGACGGTGGACACTGTGTTTCCGTTACATCTTGATGACGTAGACGACGACTACATCGGCCAGGTGTTAACAAGAGCTGAGGAAGCTCAGCAGTTAGCTCGACTCTGCACGCTGCAGGCTCAAGAAAACGCTCTCTGAAGGTATGACGCCAGCCACCGCCCTGTTGTCCACCAGACCAGTGACCTCGTCTGGCTCTTCACTCCTGTTTAAAAGGTTGGTCTCTTTGAGAAGCTCCTCAGGCGCTACTTTGGACCTTATAAGGTTGTAAGACAGTTGCCTGATGTTACTTATGAAGTTGAAGATTTCGACCCCAACACAAGACAAGGTCAGAGATACAGATAGACCGAAACCGGTAATCTGTTAACAGAAAGTTTGTGACCATAGACGTAAATTAAAGGAAACTTATTGTATATACGGGTCACTGTTTTATTTGCAACAATATCGCAGCTTATTGTTACTTAAAATCCGTCTTGATTGCAATTTTTTTTTATTATTCATATGACCGGTTTCGGTTCATTCAGAACCATCTTCAGTTCTGATATTTCAGATATATCAGATCTGAAGATGGTTCTGAATGAACCGAAACCGGTCATACGAATAAAAAAAAAAAATTGCAATCAAGACGGATTTTAAGTAACATTATAAAATCACTGATTGCTGTTATCCCATAATACATTATGTCTGTTTTTGCAAACATCGCAGCTTATGTTTCAAATGAATTGTAAAGATGGCGGTGAAAAAAGGTTCACGAAAATCGAGTTCCGCGAAAAACGTAAAAAAGAATGAGTCTTTATGTATTCAGTGCAAAAAAAGTATCGTTGTTCGACCTGGAAAATGTTACTGCTGCGAAGTTAAAGCAAAAAACGCAAACGAAATCATTACAAGATCAAAATCTAGTGAAAAAACCGTAGCAAATGCAAATTCAGTGACATCGACATGTAAACATTGCGATGATTTTCGTCTCGTTTTAACTGCAAAAAACAGTGAAATCAGTAAACTTAAAAGGACAGTATCCTTATTGGAGAAACAGCTGCAACATCTTGGCTGTAAAACTCAACAAACAGAGCATGGTCTGAACCTGGAAGAAATATCAGCTTCGAGTGATGTAATCAAAGGAAGAACTACTGTGGAAACCAGTACAAAACTTGGAAATAATAATGTAAGTGCATCAGATAGTTATAATGACAAACGTGATTCCACAAACAATGTCAATCAGGAACATATGAGTCCAGATAATAATTACAAACAACAACAGCCGTGCACTGTAAATTTTTCGCGCATGTTGCATCCTAAACAAAGAAATGTGATTAAAAAATCAGTCGACTGGCCTCAAGTGCGCAAAAAAGAACAAAAAGTGTTGATTTTTGCCGATAATCATGGACGTCAGATAGCAGAAAAGGTAGCAGATACACAAACTAACGCAAGTGTCCAAGCCTTTGTCAAACCAGGAGCAGGCATTGCAGAAGTGACAAAAACAGTGGTAAAATCGTGTGAAAACCTTAACCCAAAAGACTGTGTCGTAATTTTTGCAGGTGCGAATGATGTTGCCAGAGATAAAGGTAGTGAACTCATCACTGTTCTTGAAAGTGTGCTACCCAAATTAAGCAACACAAATGTAGCTGTTGTAAATCAACCACACAGATACGACCTTCCTCCTTGGTCATGTGTAAATAAGTTAATAGAAAGAGTAAACAAAGAGATAGATACTGTATGCAAAAAGTTTCTGTACGTGAACTTAATAAATGTAAGCACGTTAGACAGGTCCATGCACACCAGCCATGGCCTTCATTTAAATCACATTGGGAAACAATTTTTGGTTGAAGAAATCTGTCGTCTAGTAAATTGGAATCACAATAGGCCTAATATAGAAGCAGTCCAAAGTACTTTGGACAAATGGGTCATAAAGAAAGATGCAATGTCTTATAAAAAGGGTGAAAGGCATTTTTTAGGGAAGTAGACTGTAACACAAATAAATGTGATGCAGAATTAAATTGCAAATATAGACTGAAGATTGTACACCAGAATGTACAGTCATTAACAAACAAAGTTGATGAAATAAATATACTCCTCAATAGTGAATGGAAAGATGTTTCAGTGTTATGTTTTTGTGAGCATTGGTTACAAAATGAGTATTTTCAGTACTTAAAAATATTACATTTTAACCTTGCAAACTGCTTTTGTAGAAGGGAATCAAAACATGGGGGAACTTGTATATATGTAAAAGAAAATGTAGATTATAAGAGTATCTGTTTGCAAACTTGGTTGTGAAAGAGACTTTGAAATCTCAGCTGTAGAGTTAATGTCTGAAAACACTATTATTTTATGTGTGTATAGATCTCCTGTTAGCAACATAAGTGTTTTTTTCAAAAAATTGGACCTTGCTTTAGGCAAACTTAAGACAACTGGGAAAACAGTGGTACTATGTGGTGATTTTAATATTGACTTTCTGAGCCATAGCCCTCACAGGGAAACGTTTTTAAATATTATAAAAGCCTACAATCTTTGTCTTACTGTTAGCTCTCCAACACATGTAACTAAAACTAGTGTCACTCTCCTTGATCAGGTATGTGTAAACATGGACAAGTGTACATCAGAAAACTTTGATACCGGCTATAGTGACCACCTTTCACAATTACTGACCATACCTGTAAATCACACTTCGACCAGTATAGAAAATGTTATCCATAAAAGGATTTATAGTGGGAAAAATATTGAATGCTTCCAGTACCTAATCAGTGAACAATCTTGGAGAGAAGTATATGATACCTCTAATACTAACGAAAAGATGGAACATTTTTTGAACATATTCAAGCATAACTTTGACATAGCTTTTCCACAAAGGAAAGTTATTTCCAAGAGCACAGATAGATTCAGAAACTGGATTACATCAGGCATCAGAGTATCTTGTAAAAGGAAGCGGGAACTTTTTCTGCAGTCAAAAACTAACAGCAGTCCAGAATTTATTAATTATTTCAAAAAATACAAGCTAGTTTTGAAACGCATCATAAAGGAGGCAAAAATTAAGGAAAATGACAAATATATTATGAAGTCATCCAATAAAACTAAGTCCATGTGGAAAGCTGTGCAGGATCTTACTGGGAAGAAGACAACTCACAAAAATATTGTGATATCACATGATGGCAAGAATGTCACTGACCCTAGGGAAGTTGCAAATAGTTTCATCTCTTACTATGCAACTGTTGCTGGGAAATTAGTGAAGGAAAAATTTGGAAATTCACCTAATACAACATGGAAAGAACTTTCATCTATTGAAATAAATAATATATCCATGTTCCTCAGTCCAGTAAGCCCAACAGAGCTCCTAAATACCATTAATTCACTGAAGAGTAAGTACTCAACTGGTATTGATGATATTCCAGATTATATTATAAAAATAACAGCAAGACAAATACTTTCACCTTTATTGGACATATGCAATTCATCCTTATCATGTGGTGTCTTCCCTCAGCAACTGAAAATGGCAAAAGTAATACCCCTATATAAAAAAGGTGATCATCAATGTAGGGGTAACTATAGGCCTGTGTCTCTAGTGTCAGGGTTTTCGAAAATTATTGAAAAAGTGTTCCTTTCAAAGCTAATTACATTCTTCGACAAGAATAATATTATTTCTGGGTGTCAACATGGCTTCAGACCACAGAGATCAATTGAAACTGCCACTTTCAATCTGATAAACCATGTCGTAAATGCAGTGGACAACCACAGAAATATCTCAGGTTTATTCTTGGACCTAACAAAAGCTTTTGATGTGATTGATCATTCTATACTCCTGAGGAAGCTCGAATGGTATGGTGTAAGAGGTGTGCCAAATCAGTGGATCAAATCATATTTGGAATATCGTTCTCAGGTAACTGAAATTAAGTACACAGAAGGAAATGAACTCCAGGTACACGTTTCAGAACCATGTGGACTAACTCATGGTGTTCCACAGGGCTCCATTTTAGGTCCTTTTCTTTTTTTGGTCTACATTAATGATTTTCCATCACACGTTAGGGATTCTGAACCAGTACTGTTTGCAGATGACACCAGTCTATTGATTGAAGGGAATAATGACGAAAATTTTACTGCATCTGCAAAAGATATTACAAAAGGAGTGTCTGAATGGTTTACCAGAAACAGGCTAATAGTTAATCCCCAAAAAACTGTACTAATGAATTTCCACACTGATCAAAATAAAAATCCGGCACAACCTGTAATATGTATAGATAACCAAAACATTAGTTCTGTCAATGAAACTAAATTTCTTGGGATTCATATCCAGGAAAATCTTAAATGGAACACTCATATCACAGCCCTAAATTCAAAACTAGCAAAAATGAGCTATGTGGTAAGAATTCTCTGCAACAGTACTAGTGCAGAAACAGTTAGGGCTGTATACTTTGCTCGTGTACATTCAATACTGAAGTACGGTATCATTTTCTGGGGAAATGTACATCAGGCCATAACAGTTTTCAGGAAACAAAAGGCAATTATAAGAATAATGAAACAAGTGAGTAGCAGAAAATCATGCAAACCTTTCTTTAAAGATCTAAAGATCCTACCCCTTCCCTGCATTTATATACTGGAAATAGTCACGCATGTCAAAAAAAGCATACTGAGAAAAGAAAACCTTTTTCCTCAAAACAAAAGTGTCCATGATTACAGTACCAGGTCAGACAGTGACATACACGTCAATCATTGTAACACCACATTATGCCAAAAAGGTGTATATCATGCAGGAACAAAACTTTACAACAGATTACCAAGACATATAAAATCTCTTACTGAACTACAAAGCTTTAAAAAGTCTGTGACATCCTACCTTCTGAAAAACTGCTACTATTCAGTCTCACAGTATCTTATGCAAGAAAAAATGTAATTTGTATCTTTAATTGTAGAAATAAGTTATAAATATACAGTATTTCAAAAATTTGTAATTATTAACTTTTTTAGATCCAATTTGTCATAAAAATTTATAAAATTTATGTTTGATATTTGAAAATCCAATAGCCAAAAAATGTTTTCTGTCCAATATCCTGTGTACAATATATGTACTTAAAAAGAGATTTATATGGACAAATAAATAAATAAATAAATAAATATGAGGGAATTAACGAGCAACGTCTCACTCTGACATATATTAAAAGTAACTAAGGAGTGCATGTGTATACTTTTTGCGCATGTTTCATCAGTAACCATGTGACATATGAGACAGAAATTGTTCGGGCACTGACGTTACAGCAGGAAGGTTAAACTGTTTGTGCAGTGTCTACAAAGCCTCGGTTGTCTGGAGGGTTCGGAAACAATATCGTGAAACTAGTACATACACAAGAAAGCCGGAGCAAGGGAGGAAACGGAAAACATCGACCAGAGACGACTGATATACAGTTACCTCTCCTCTCCGCCGGTGCAGTGCAACTGCCCGGAACCTACAAAATTATGTAAGGCCAGCAACTGGTTGCAGTATAAGAGTGGATGCCATTGTGGATCCGTCAGCGGTGGACCGCTTTCTACGAAAAAGGAGCTGAACTTCTCGTATCCCAGTGGGATAAATATCTCAACATATGTGGTGATTATTTTTGGATGGAACAATTCCATGGTCCCATTAAAGTGGGTATGAAGTATTCATTTGACTGCCCCTCGTACTCTGTTAGAGGACTGACAGTATTATCCCAGGTAAACTATGTTTATTTATCATAAAAAACATCAGCCATATTATTACAGATACCGTGAACGTAAGCAACGAAAATGTTGAAGTTTTTTTGTATATTTTAATTAGCATAATAGATACATGTTTGCACCTGTTTACTTGCACTGTTCTCTTTCTTTTTAGTAAAACGAGGGTCGTTCACAAAGTAAATTCCTTTTCTATTTCTACCCGCTGCAGCGCTACGATCGCAGTTCCGAGCATGCGCGGCAGTTACTCTGACTCAAGGAGAAGACATGTACGCCATTTTCAGATCGCTGCTGCCGACGTGTGCTTTGTAGTGCTTCTTTATAATGTCAGCCGTAATTGAAAATGCCGCCGCCTGTGAAATCAGATCCGTGATTCGTTTTCTAAATGCAAAGAAAGTTAAACCAAAGGAAATTCATTGGCAAGTCTGCGAGGTTTACGGACAAAATGCTATGAGTGATTCAATGGTTAGAAGATGGGTCAGACTGTTCAATGAAGGACGAGATCAAGTGCACGATGAAGGACAATGTGGACGCCCGTCTGTGGTTACTGATGAACTGGTTCGCACAATTGAATAGAAGATTAAGCACAACCATAAGTTTACACTTAGTGCCCTTGCTATGGAAGTTCCACAAATCTCACGATCACAAATTCATGAAATTGTTACTGAAAAACTGAAATTCCGAAAACTTTGCTCATGTTGGGTACCCAAAATTCTTACTGAACAATACAAAAAACAATGGATGGGCAGTGCTCTTCAGTTTTGACTACAATGATGAAGGCAATGAATGGAATGGAGGCACACTTCATCCCCAACGAAGGTTAAACCTAAGCAAATCTTGACACCTCGAAAAGTCACGTGCACCGTTTTTTGGGACAGAAAATGCATATTGCCGATTGATTTCTTACCACGAGGCCAAACAATCAATGCACATGGTTACTGCGAGACCATTAAGTAATTGCGCCGCGCAATACAGAACAAGCGCCGAGGATTACTGTCAAAAGGTGTTGTTTTTTTCCACGATAATGCCCCACCTCATACGGCAAATGTGACCAAACAACTCTTACGGCAATTTCACTGGGACGCGTTTGATCATCCTCTGTACAGCCCGGACCTCGCTCCTAGCAACTTTGATCTCTTCTTACACCTAAAATCTGTCCTTGGTGGTCAACACTTCAACGATGATGACGAGCTGAAAGAACATGTTACCACATGGCTGAATACACAGGTGGCAACCTTCTATGAAGAAGGCATACAAAAACTTGTGCCACGCTATGACAAGTACCTACAAAATTTCGGAAGCTATGTAGAAAAGTAGTTTAACAGTTGAAGATTTTTGTACAATAATATTTTTTATATCTGTACACGTTTGTTTTATATAAGCAAACGGAACTTACTTTGTGGTCATACCTCGTAACAGTTATGAAGCTTGTATTTATTGACTCCATTCCCGCCTAATGCAAGCAGTTAATGAATTAATCGTTTCTGTTACGTCCCAGTAGAACCCTTTTTTTTCTTCTACCAATCAAATTATAGCAGTTTAATTTTCAACCATTTACATTTCTTTTCCTTTGGCATTTCTGCTGCGGATCACTCGGATTTGCGAAGCACATACATACCCATCTACACCTGGGTCAAAATAATAAAGTGACTGACAGTTGAGTATGGAAGGAGGGGATGTTGTCAGTTCGCCGTTATAAGTAAGCGGCGCAGTGTGGCCCCAGTAGCAGGAGCTATGCTGTTCCACACTGACTACGTTCGTATGGTGATACCTCCGCTGGGGGTCACTTTCGCCGACTCACAGCACCAGTTGCCCAGGATGAGGGAAAAGCCAGACCTCATACAGAGAGCGCCAGAGAAGCATTCTGCAAACACACAAGGGATAGCCTGACGGATGCTCTCGCCTCGCTTAAGAATAACGGGCACCTTGCGAAGACCCTGGTGGACAATGCGAAACGTGCAGATGACGGTGGAGCCCTGCAGGCACTAAGATACAGTGTAGACAGAAAAGTGACAGGAATGCACACCTGTAGGTGAATGAAATGTTTGGTTGGCAGCACCCATTTTCGCCTGCCTTAAAAAGCGTGACATGTGCCAATAACTTATGGACTCTGATGATATTGGGATGGAGCGTACTCACAAAGCACCAAGAATTCACACAGGGAGGCGTAGGAAACTAAAGAACTACAGAAGAAGTCAGCTCACTTAAAAAAAAAAAGAATATTTTCTGGAGAGTAAGGAGGCTGATCATAAATTATGAACGCCAACAGATTCTTCGACGAAGCACAGACATTTGTCCAGGCCTCATGCAGAGATAGCTGTCACAAAGAAGTGTTTGTGAATGCTTTCGTAGTAACTAAGCAACGCGGAAATCATCGGAACGATGTGCGACCAACGCTGGAACAGTCTTGACAGCGAAAACATAAGAAAGACGCCTTTTCTCGGGTCAGACGGCAGTCCACGCAAGACAGATAAGTTCCACCCTGCACTGGGAGGCGTGGTCATGAAACGGCGATCAGTCACTGGGCAACATTGCAAATTTAGTCCGCAAAGAGGAGGAAAAATTCGAGGAGTCGGTGAGCTTAGCAGAGTGAGGAGAAGAAGAGAGGAGAGGAAAGTCGGTGAGACAGCGTGGAAGCAACAAGACACAGTCTCTCTTATATTCATCTCCTACCCCGTTTGCTGACTTTGAAACTGATCCTTACTCCCATCCCAATGTTCATCGTCACATTGTGACTTATTCCTGGCCACTTCCATGTTAACTGGACGAATCCTTACGGCCCAGTGCTTGGGAATGAAGCACTCAACGGAGCGCAGCAATTTCCTTGCCTAACATCCTCGTCCCACTCAGTGATAACGGTGCATCAGCTACGAAAACATAGCCTACAACGCGGAGACAGTTCCTGGGCCTCACCCTAAAACTTTGGGACACCGAAGAGGGTGGCTGACTCGCCAGCTCCGAGACGATGCGTCGTTATGACCCAGAGTCTACAGACGAGATCACAATACGGCAAAAGACTATGACGAATAGCGATATTCCAGAATGAGATTTTCACTCTGCAGCGGAGTGTACGCTGATATGAAACTTCCTGGCAGATTAAAACTATGTGCCCGACCGAGACTCGAACTCGGGACCTTTGCCTTTCGCGGGCAAAGGAGACGAGATACTGGCAGAAGTAAAGCTGTGATGGCCGGGCGTCAGTCGTGCTTCGGTAGCTCAGGTGGTAGAGCACTTGCCCGCGAAAGGCAAAGGTCCCGAGTTCGAGTCTCGGTCGGGCACATAGTTTTAATCTCCCAGGAAGTTTTTTAATAGCGATATTAGTCATTCACCCCTTCTTCCCCTTAATAAATGAGTCAATCCACACCCAATCAAACCGGTCTTGAAATTTGTGATTTTATGTAGAAAATGTACTGTAATAAAAGCGAAAACTCATATTTAAATCCTCTAATTAATCTGTTCCATCCACTTACCATCCCTTAATCTCATAACCTTTTTTCTGTTTGATTTCACTTAATTGTTGGCTCCCAGGTTGGGGCGGTCTCATTGACAATCTGCAGGCTATGTGATATCACAGAGGTTTTAAGGGTTCATCACATTTTGGCGCCCAACATGGGCCAGTATAATTAGTAATGGATGTCTTAACTTATGCAAGAAGTCAAAGAGTTCTCAATTTACTGCATTATGATCCCTGTTAATGTGCATGTTGAGCTCACTTCGCAAGACATTAGTAGTATTATTGTTTTCCTCAGCAATGCCACAGTTAGTTTCACGAATTTCATAAAAGAAACATACCGCACAAAGCAACAAACCGTGCACGAACAAATCACGACAACTATACTACAGATCGCAACTGTCCTATGCGTTTTTTATTTATTTACACATCAAGTTCTGTAGGACCAAATTGCGGAGGAAATCTCCAAGGTAATGGAACATGTCAGTACCTGAAATTACAACATAAAAGAAATAACAGATAAAAATAAAATCTTTATGAACCCGAAAAAAGTCAATTCATAAGTTTAGGTAAACGCAATCGACAATATAACGAGAATCAGCTTAATTTTTCGAGGAACTCCTCAACAGAATAGAAGAAGTGACCCATGAGGAACCTCTTCAGTTTCGATTTGAAAGCGCGTGGATTACTGATAACATTTTGAACTCTAGTGGTAGCTTATTGGAAATGGATGCAGCAGTATACTGCACACCTTTCTGCACAAGAGTTAAGGAAGTCCAATCCAAATGATGGTTGGATTTCTGCCAAGTATTAACTGAGTGAAAGCTGCTTGTTCTTGGGAATAAGCTAATATTGTTAGCAAGATATTACAGTAAGGAATATATCATAATACCCAGATTTGTGAACAGGGTTCGACAAGAGGTTCGTGAACTTACTCCACTTATTGCCCGAACCGCCCGTTTCCGAGTCAAAAATATCCTTTCAGAATGGGAAGAGTTACTCCAAAATATAATACCATACGACATAAGCGAATGAAAATAAGCAAAGTAGACTAATTTTCGTGTCGAACGATTACTCACTTCAGATACCATTCGAACAATAAAATTGCAGCATTAAGTCTTTGAAGAAGATCGTGAATGTGGGCTTTCCAAGACAGTTTACTATCTATCTGAACACCTAGAAATTTGAACTGTTCAGTTTCACTAATCATATGCCCATTCTGTGAAATTAAAACGTCATGTTTTGTTGAACTGTGTGTTAGAAACTGAAAAAAGCCGTGTCTTACTGTGACTTAGCGTTAGTTTATGTTTTACAAGCCATGAACTTATGTCATGAACTGCACTATTTGAAACCGAATCAATGTTGCACACAACATCCTTTACTACCAAGGTACTGTCATCAGCAAACAAAAATATTTTAGAGTTAACCGTAATACTAGAGAGCGTATCATTAATATAAATAAGGAGCAGGAGTGGCCCCAACATTGATCCCTGCAACACACCCCACTTTACCATACCCTACTCAGACCCCACATCACAGCCATTTTCAGTACTGTGAATAATGAGATTTGGCTGTCTGTTGCTAAAGTAAGAGGTGAACAAACTGTGAGCTACTCTCAGTACTCTGTTACAGTCCAGCTTCTGGAGCAATATTTTGTTATCAACACAATCAAACGCCTTAGTTAAAACAAAAAATACGCCTAGCGTTCGAAACCTTTTGTTTAACCCATCCAGTACATCACAAAGATAAGAGAATATAGCATTTTCAGTTGTCAAACGACTTCTAAAGCCAAACTGTACATCTGATAGCAAATCGTGTGACATAAAATGATGAATTATCCTTACATACACAGCCCTTTCAGTAACTTTAGCAAACACTGATGCCATAGAAATGGGTCTAAAATTGTTTACATTGTCTTTCTCCCTTTTTATAAAATACTGAGTACTTTAATCGTTCAGGAAAATGACCATTCCTAAAGGAAAAATTACAAATATGGCTAAATACAGGGCTAACATGTGCAGCACATTAATATTCTACTAGGTACTCCGTGAGAGTCCTTAGTCTTCAGTGATTTAATTATTGACTCAATCTCCCCCTTGTCTGCATCACAGAGGGGTATTTCAGACATAAATCTCGGAAAGGCATTTGCCAAGAGAGTTATGTGATTCCCTGTATAAACTAAATTTTTATTTAATCCACCAGCAATGATCAGAAAATGATTGTTAAAACTGCACATATTTCTGATTGATCAGTAACAGAAATATTTTTACTATGAACTGACTTTAAATCGTCGACCTTGTGCTGCTGACCAATATCGTCAACCTTGTGCTGCTGACCAGACACTTCCTTCACAATTCATTATATGGTTTTAATTTTATCCTGTGAATTAGCTATTCTATTTCCACACCACATAATATTTGCCTTCCTAATAACATTTTTAAGCAACTTACAGTATTATTTGTAATGTGCTACTGTGGCTTGATTGTGACTACTTCTAAAATTTTGATATAATTAAAGGTTTGCTTTACATTAAATCCTTATGCCACTACTTAGCTTAATGCTAGTACCCCGTTTAGAACATTCTGATGGAAAACAATTCTCAAGCAGCATGAGAAATGTGTCAAGGAAAGCATTATATTTATCATCTATGTTATCAGCACTATAAACATCCTGATGCTCTTGTTCCTTGACGAGGTTTAAAAGACTCTCTATTGCTGTTGTATTAACCTATGTACATAGTTTGTAATTATATGTGACATTTATTTGAGTACAAAAGACTTTTAGTGTTAATATTTGTGCATCATGGTCTGAAAGGCCATTCATCCTTTTACGAACAGAATCCTCATCTAGTGATGAAGAATAAATAAAAATGTTATCAATGGCTGTGTTACTGTTCCCCTGCACCATAGTTGTAAGAAAACACAGTCTGTATCAGATCATATGGATTTAGGAAATCTACCAACATCCTTTTTCTTGCACCATCATATACAAAATTAATATTGAAGTAACCACACATAACTAATTTCTGGTACTTCATATAAAGTGAACCAAGAACCCTCTCTAGCTTGAGCAGAAATGCTCTGAAGTTGGAACTAGGGGACCTATAAACAACAAGAATTAGAAATTTAGTTTCACTAAATTCAACTGCCCCTGCACAACATTTAAATATCTGTTCAGTGCAGTGCCATGATACATCTGTGGACGCAAACGGATACAGTATTTTATGTACATGGCCACACCTCCACCCCGTAAGGAACTCCTCGAAAAACAGCCAGCTAATCTGTATCCTGGTAAAGGAAACCTTTGAATTGTCAAATTATTTAAGTGGTGCTCCGATATACCAATAATTTCAGAGTCAACATCTATAAGCAGTTCAGTAACTTTATCTCTGATACCTCTTATATTTTGATTTAATATGTGAATTCCTTCTGTACTTGAAAACATGACGTCCTCTGAAGGTGAGCCCGTAGTTAGAGGGACTTCCTTAAAGCAGGTAGACCTATCAGCTGACTTCTATCTAGAAAAGGTGTAGCTCCAAACCAACTACTAGACGAATTTTTCCATGAGTGATCCCACCACCCTCACTACACTGTCACCTATAAGCTTTGCCAGCCTCCCCTTCCCATACCTATTGAAGTGCAGGCTATGCCTAGTGAAACTCGATCTACTGATAGACTCAACTGGCACCACGGAAATGCGACCTATGCCCCCTGTCATCAGCGCCTTCTCCAGCCCCAGGTTAACGCACCTAACAGCCACAGTAAGATGAGGCCGATCATGACGCTGAAACAGTTGCACGAAATGCAACCAGGTCAACACTTACATCATATTCCCCGTCCCTATCAAGACTATTCCCTGCTCTACCCACAATCACTACTTGGTCCTCTTTCGTAAAATTCCTACATAAGTCCTCTATGTTGTCAGTCACGTGAGCCAATTCTGCACCAGGCTTTATAATGCTGGTGACCTGGTACTGACTGCCCAACACTTCTGCAACAGCGGACTACCAAGCAACAGAACTTTCTTTATTCTATTAGACTTTTAGACTTTGCAGCTGACCTAGGCCTCCTATCTGCTGAGGACTGTTACATGTTTCCTACACCTACAGCTAATAACCACCAGCTGAGGTAGCAAGGCGATAATATGACAACTGCGCATGGAACAGAAGGTGTGACTGAACTCGTGCTCTCATTGGTTGTTGCTATGTTAGGTGCGCGTACGTGCTTAATGTCCAATATTTAGCACATAAACTCATTTTTAAGAGAATCAGATGTTTGAAGTCGTTTAATAAATGAGAGTTCGATTCGTTAAAGAATGGGGATTTACTGGTATTCTCGTATCTGTAACAAATAACATTTTTTTTCAGACCACTTCATAAGCCTATCATTAGTTTCGTAAAAAAAACGGGACAGTCCCCTTTTTTTGCTTTTGTGTCACGCCTCTCCAGAATTTTTGCTGGGAGGCGAACAGTTTTTTGACACCGTTTTCCTAAATTAAAAACCGAAATTTTTGCCATATCATGTTTTGAGAAATGCTGGATCGACACTTATCTCACTTATTGTTGTCATTATTTGGCGCATTCTGTGAACAATGAAGACAAACGAAGATTCCCTAGTACAGTGTTGGCGGTTGACATGGTGTATTGTTATTTGTGTGATCTAATCTATTATGTCTAAATGGTAATGTAGTTTTTCTTCCAACTTAAAGGAAAAATGTCCTTTCCTCGAAGCGACAAAACTTAGTTATGAAGTTCATTGTAAAATTTGCAATGCCACATTTGCGATTGCACATGGTGGGAAATCTGATATTTTTCAACTCGATAAATAAAGTTAATTTAAGCTTGCTTTTTCTGTTTGCTGTTGCAACAACTTTTAAAATCAGTTAGTTGTTCACAAAAAATAATGGGTAAGTTCGTTTATACATAGTGAGAAATTCTGCTTATGTTGTTTCTATGAAACATGTACTTAAAATGTAAAACATTGGTGGTATAATTTGTTTTATTAAACGGCTATAATGAAATAAAATCCTTAATGTTCAGGATCACAGAGCTTTTGTATTAATTATAATAAAGGAAGATATAGTTTTACTGTTGATGGTTGACCTGATACTTAACCATAATTGCTAGGAAATATTCCATTAAAGTCGCTCTGTATAGAAAGAACTACACGTACTACAGTTATGAGCTTTAATTTGTATCAGTACAGAATGGAAAAAAATAGTAAAACTATAATTTGTGAAATTCCAGGAAATGAAGAGGCTACAGTGGCTGCAGCTGAGGGAACATCTGCATACTGTACCATGGATTGCATCACAAATGCCATTAAAAAAGTGTCAAGTCGTGTTTAGTTGTAAATAAAACAAAGCTGAAGCCATCGTTAATAATGTATTAGTTCCTCGGTACAAACAACTTCTTAACGAAGATCTGGACCATGTAAACTTGTAAGTTTTTCCGCTCCTACCAGTAGTCACAAATCAACAAAGTTTCGTCTAGTATTGATTAATTATTTTATTTCAGAAAGCAGGTGAATAAAAAAAATATCTCAATTCATTACTATTGAATACAAAACTTTTAACCTAATATCTCAAATAAGACGTCATTTCTGTTTATCTGCTGATAATATGAAATGTATGTTTGATAGAGCAAGCAAAAGTGACAGAGACTATATTTTTGCTAAATTACAAGCAAACCTTGGTAGCAATTATGTTATAAGCGTGGACTGCATGGTACATATAATTAACAACAGTGTGGAAACTGCCGCTGAGAAGCCGCCAATTGGTAAAAGAAAATCATTTATGAAATTTACAAGTATTTTCATATTTATACTTGAAGGGAGGAAAGATCGAAAGAGTTATGTGCTTCTGTGTCAGTTATGGCCAACTGCGTCGTACAAGATCTTTGGCATTACTTCGTCCTCTTGAAAGAATTTTGAATTCATATCTTTTTTTTAAATCAGTTTATTCCTCTGTATCAGGTTGTTCTTTACCTTTGCAATTAGTTTCCAGGAATAAGAACTCTGAATTACGGCTGTGGATTGCTCATAGTCAGACCATTCTCTTTGAAACAAGCATTCGAGAAATCGAAAAGCAGACTGTTTATTTTGCGTTACAGTATGCTGTTATGAACTTAGATAAAAAACAGTAAAGGAAATAATTTCGTGAGCTGTCTTCAGCAACTACAAAAGTATTTGTTGAAAAAAACCGCAACCAGTTGCACAAAAGAATATTTATTTCTTTACCAGTTTCAGGCACCCAGTGTCCTGCTTCAGAAGACTAAAATAATCGCATTATTAGTGACAGTCAAAAATAAGTAGGTGCATGCAGCATATTACTGTAAACATATGGATGATTGTATGTTGATGATCAAGGTAGGTTTTATTCCTTTGTTTATGCTTTAAATAATGTAGCAGTTGAATACTTGATTTTATGGGGAAGACAGTTTACAGTTTATAATTCAATTTGTTGGACACCTTTGAAAAGAGAGCTATGATGGAATGATATACAATCAGGTACACCACTGATAAAGGAAGTATGCAGTGTAGAAATTGATAGCACAGAACTGTTTGATGAATATTGTATTGTCAAAAAATTGTATTTTAAAAATTAAATTACTGATACGATTTCAAGGAAGAAGTGCATGATACATTAGATTGTTTGGAACATTTAAAATGTTAAAGGAAAATGCATAAAAGTAATAGTTCTGACTGTTATTGTTGGAACTTGCTCTATGCATCCCAGTGTCGAATGTGGGAAATGAGCGTTTGTTTTGAAAAAAAAAGATTCATTATTGGTCATGTGTTAAAGCAGATGTTTTAGGTAGCACAATTGCCAGTGTGTAATCATTTCATCTGCGGGCTTGTATGATAGATTGTTATGCAATATGTATTTGGAAGTAGGGTACTAAGGCATACTAGAACCACTACTAAATGATGCTCTACACGATTATGCATGAATCTTTTTATCGCATAAACTGAATGTGCTTAGCTTCGGCACCGTTACCGTCAAGAAAGAAAGAAAACAAATTTTAAGAGAGGTTAGAACTGAGACAAACCTTCAGTTTGAGAAAGAAATCAAAAAACATAATTCCAGCTTATTACATCAACATAAACAGCCATTGGTTAAGAATTTTCAACTGTCAGCAGATATTTTAACTCCATCCAATTTTAAGTCAGTCAATGTGAAATGTCAGCTATCTTTATTGCATCAAAATATTCGAGGACTGAGAAATAAAATTAATGAATTAACTATCTGCATAGATGAATTAGAGTCTTCAAACCCAGCTGACATAATCTGCCTCTCTGAACATCATGTGACCACTGGTATAGAACTTTTAAGTGTTACAGGGTTTAGGTTAGCATCTCACTATTGTAGATCAGAAATGGAGAAAGGAGGAGTTGCCACATTCATCAGGAACTGTCATAAATTTAAGAACATAGACATTCATAAATTTTGCCTAGAACAGCATATGGAAGCATGTGCAACAGAATTAGAATTTCACAAAAAATCTTTCATAATATTAAGTGTATATCGAGCACCTGCAGGTAACTTTAATCTGTTTGTAAACCACCTTGAAGCTGTACTGGCCCATTTAACAACCAAAAACAAAGAAATAGTGGTTGCTGGTGATTTCAATGTAGATTTCCTTAAAGACTCTCCCAATAAGAACCTATTTGAGTTAGTAACACTATCATTCAACTTAATTCCCACAGTAAAGTTCCCCACTAGGATAACCACTTGCTCACAAACAGCCATTGATAATATCTTTATAGAAAAGTCAAATGAACAAAATTATATTACAAAACCAATAGTCAATGGCCTCTCAGACCATGACATGCAGTTCCTTCTGTTAAATGTTAATACTGAACAAGATATAAAATCTGTTAAATCTGAGCTCAAGAGGGTAATCAGTAAGCCAAAAATTGATTATTTTAGGACACTCCTCAGAGACATTCACTGGACTGATGTTTACAGTGCTCATGGCATGAATGAAAAATATAACATTTTTGCTAATAAAGTGCTTACCTTATTTGAACACTGCTTTCCCCCAAAACTTACCAAGGTTAGAGCAAAGTCTACAAAGAAGCCATGGATTACTCGAGGAATAGGGGTATCTTGTAAAACAAAAAGAAAACTGTATCTGTCAATCCGAAACATTTCCAATGTTGATGCTATAGCACATTATAAGAAATACTGCAAAATATTAAAGACTGTAATACGGATGTCAAAGCAAATATATTACAAGGAAAAGATAGTCATATCAGATAACAAAATAAAGACAATATGGGATATAGTGAAGGAGGAGACCGGTAGAACCAGACATGAAGAGGAACAAATAGCATTAAGAGTAAATGATGCATTGGTGACAGATGTGTATAGTGTTGCAGAACTTTTTAACAAACATTTTATAACTGTTACTGAAAAGATGGGGTTGTCAGGTTCGGTAGATGCTGCTATGGATTACCTTAGACCAGACATTTCAAGTAACTTCCATAATATGAATTTGACCCTCACTACCCCAACAGAAATAATGTCCATCATAAAATCTTTAAAATCAAAAACATCTAGTGGGTATGATGAAATATCAACAAAGTTAATTAAAGAATGTGATTCTGAGCTAAGTAACATATTAAGCTATCTGTGTAACCAGTCGTTTATCAGTGGAATATTTCCCGAATGGCTGAAATATGCTGAAGTTAAGCCACTGTTTAAGAAGGGAGATAAAGAAATAGCATCAAATTTCCGTCCAATTTCACTGTTGCCAGCATTCTCAAAAATTTTCGAAAAAGTAATGTACAGTCGTCTTTATAACCATCTTATCTCAAATAACATACTGTCAAAGTCACAGTTTGGATTTCTAAAAGGTTCTGATATTGAGAAGGCTATCTACACTTACAGTGAAAATGTACTTAATTCATTAGACAAAAAATTGCAGGCAACTGGTATATTTTGTGATCTGTCAAAGGCATTTGACTGTGTAAATCACAATATCCTTTTAAGTAAACTAGAATATTATAGTGTAACAGGAAATGCTGCAAAATGGTTCAAATCTTATATCTCTGGCAGGAAACAAAGGGTGTTATTAGGAAAGAGACATGTATCAAGCTATCAGGCATCATCCAACTGGGAACTAATTACATGTGGGGTCCCACAAGGTTCCATTTTGGGGCCCTTACTTTTTCTTGTGTATATCAATGACCTTTCATCAGTAACATTACCAGATGCCAAGTTTGTTTTGTTTGCTGATGATACAAACATTGCAATAAATAGCAAATCAAGTGTAGTCTTAGAAAGATCAGCCAATAAAATATTTGTAGACATTAATCACTGGTTCCTAGCCAATTCTTTGTCACTAAACTTTGAAAAAACACACTACATGCAGTTCAGAACTTGTAAGGGGTGTCCCAAGAGTATATGTCTAACATATGATGACAAGAAGATAGAAGAAGTGGACGGTGTTAAATTCTTGGGATTACAGCTTGATAATAAATTCAACTGGGAGGAGCACACCACAGAACTGCTGAAGCGTCTTAACAAATCTCTGTTTGCAATGCGAATTTTGTCAGACATAGGGGATATAAAAATGAAAAAGCTGGCATACTATGCTTACTTTCATTCCATAATGTCATATGGGATTATTTTCTGGGGTAATTCATCAAGCCAAGCTAAAGTTTTCCGGGCACAAAAACGTGCAGTAAGAATTATATGTGGTGTGAACTCAAGAACATCCTGCAGAAGCCTGTTTAGGGAACTAGGGATACTAACTACAGCTTCCCAATATATTTATTCCTTAATGAAATTTGTCATTAAAAATATATCACTTTTTCAAACCAATAGCTCAATTCATGGAATCAATACTAGAAATAAGAATAATCTTCACAAGGATTTAAAGTCACTTAGTCTTGTACAAAAAGGTGTGCATTATTCAGGAACACACATTTTCAATAACTTGCCAGCAGCCATAAAAAGCTTAACAACCAATGAAATTCAGTTTAAGAGAAGCCTAAAGGATTTATTGGTGGCCAACTCCTTCTACTCCATTGATGAATTTCTGAGGAAAACCAACTGATTTGTATATAAGTACAACATATCTTCTGCACAATTTCAGTGCAGTAATGTGTTCACTGAAAATTTGTGTGTGTGTGTGTGTGTGCAAGTATAATCTAACTTCTGCACCATTTCAGTGCAGTAATGTGTTCATTGTAAATAAGTATTACAGTAGTTGTATTACATGTTTCTTACCTTATAAATAAATAAAAAAAACTTTTTTATTTTAAATTCAGTGCAATAGTATTTGTAAAATGACTCTTAGTGTTCATTAAAAAATGACGATCATTCCACTTGGGACCTGTGGAATGGTACATTAGCTTATTTGTTTTAGTTTAAATATCTGTCATGTATTGTTGTTTTTCTGACATGTTCCACATCCTGGAGGACCTCCTCACTATGGATCAATTGGAATGAAAGTAAATCTAATCTAATCTAAAGAACGTACTATTAGTCTCTGCTTTTTCTTCCCTCAGAGATCTTCTTCCTGGGACGTCAAAGAGGTTTCGACCTCTCGAAGCTTTCGATGTTCCCACAAGCAGTTAAGTGAGCAAATTTGCTCAGGCGAAAAATACACAAAAATTGTCGTAACGAAGGATCTGTAAGAGCACTTCACTTTGTGTATTAATAACCACTGATCTACTGCAAAGTGCATTTATTCAGTATCATGTTTCCGTCATCCTAAGGTTCTGTTAACACAATATTTAAAAAATTATTGATCAGTTGATCACAGCCTTTTCATATGTCCCGTATTTTCAAGAAAAAAAAATGGTAGACCTACCCCTCCATAACTGATGTCAACAATAATAAAAGTAGTCAACGTAACTGACGAAAGAGTTCTGTACTCTTTAGCGCCAAAGCGGGGGCTACATGAACTTCCTTGGATGGTTAGCTGAAAAATCGACAACCATCGGAATACGAACGAGCAGCTGCGATTGCGAACCGCGCACAACCTAAATGCCATTTGGTAACAAGCGCCTAACGTTTACACCAGACGGAAATCTCGCCCGCTGTTGCACATTCGGTTGCGTTCGCTTCGATGTAATGATCCTAAGTTGCGACGTGCTGTCTACATCCATCACAATGCGAGATAGAAAGTCTCTTTAGAAAGTCTACCTGTCACAAAAATTATGTAAAAAAATCTGACATTCATTTAGATTTCTTATCATGTCTAGGCATGTCAAAAATTTGTTCTTAATTCTATATAGGGCCGAAGCTACGTTAATTTTTTTGAAACCGGTTAATTTTTGCCCTCTAGGGAATAGTTTCAAACTTATTACGTCACGTCTCGAAAAGTAATTAAGTCATGAAATGCTGTTTTTCGGGTTTATTATCAAAAACACCTTGTTCGTCAATGAATCTTAGAAATATAGTTTTTTTCAGTTTCATTAATACCGAAGTCCTAGCATATATGAAGTTTAAAATCTCTGTATTCGGCAAAAACCACATAAAAATTCTGAAATTCACATACCATATTATAAGACTATCTTTGGTTCTTAAACGCGCTCTGCTGGAACCAGGAACCCGGTACCAGTTGCAGCGGAGTTGCATGAAAAAAAGATTTTCAATATTTCTCATAATTATTGTTCGAATTTCATAATTTAAAATTACACTTCATCCACCCTTGCTAGGAGGGACGATAGGGTGACAGCCATCATATATAAACAGCCAAAAATAAATAAACCACGTAAACCAACATCGTTATTTTCATCTCTGATTTATTCCAAAGGCAATCGGCTTCGGCATTCCACTAAGCCATCATCGCGATTTCTATGGGAACGTAATGGCTGAGCTTATATTGCCAGATAAAATATCTTGCAAACGCGAACCAGCATCTGCACCATCGCATTAACACGGCTGTACACTCGTAAACAATCTGAGCACAACTTTATATGATGGTGCGGTTACTGCTTCGCTTTTGCATCAGCTTATGGTTTATTTACTGCTGGTTATACTTAAAGTTCTGTCGTAATCTACTCTTTAAGAGGTATAATCTCATGTCAAAAGTTTAACACAATTAGACAAATACTGAAGTTAGAAGTTGTGTTTTCGTCTTGAATTAGTGTAACTGACGACACGCAAAAACCCCGACTTACTTCATCCAGTAATTAAGAATGAGAGCACTTGTCGACTTCCAACAAACCTTACACATAATTTAAAACCTTCGCGAAACTATTTTTCGCTGAAACCCCTCAAAAAAAGATGAAAGGAAAAAAGTTTATAGCTTACTGCGTTATCGCTGTTCATGTAGGAAAACAGCAGCATCAGGTATGACGTTTTTTAATTTATTACTTCTTTACTGCTGACTTTATTCGTAACAGAGTTTTTCAAACTAAATCCACCTATACCACTGAAAATACCTAAGTTATTTCACTGAACGATACGTGATTCAGTAAATATGACGTACTGAACATTTAGATTCGTAACAGACTAGCTTTTGCTCAAAATTGAGCGCAAGTTGTCCTGTTTATATTCATCAAGTGTTTCATAATGACACCACTTAGCGACTTCTAACTATCTTGAAGCATAATTTCAAACCCTTCTTAAACTTTTTCTCACTTTCTTCCTTAAAGGCAAAGATTTGACAGAAATTCAACTGTAAAGTAATCAACCGCTGGAAGCTGTTTTATGCATGGGAGCTGGATTTAATAAAGAATCGGGGGTTGGCTGGGTGATCTCTGTGGTTTCTGTAACCATTCTTAGTTTTAGTTATGGCTGGAGTTTCTTTTTAATCGATGAATTTTTTACGTCCGGGAAAGTTGTCTTATTGGGAAGTGACACTCACAATGCTTAGTTCAGAGTAAGTGGCAACATGGTGGGAGCTGACAATGCCAGACTTCCAATGGTGTATTGGTGGCGAGGCAGTACAGTGCGCCAGCTGTCGCATGCCAAACACTTGAAGAGCCTATAACAAGCCAAGCCTCGTTTCTGGAGTCCATGCTTGGCTGCGGCCGCTCACAGTAAACGTGACTTCGATAAGATCATCCGCACAGATCTGCGGGTAACGACCAGCGAACTGTGTAAACAGCCTAATGCGTTACAAACGATGTTGGCAATGGTTTACCGCAAACTCTGCGCTAACGAGTGGGAATCTGCCACGATGTACCGAACCCATATGAGACAGACGTGTCCAATTTTCTGCCCTTCGGTTTAAGTGTGATGTCCCCGTTTGCTTCTGTACCACAGCCACGTGTATTATCGAATGCACCGCCTTACGTGGTATCAAGCGTAGTTCGCTCCTGAATTGAAGGTTTATTGGTGGAGGACGTAGTATGTCATCTTAGATGGAGAGTTATCGACAGACGTAGACGTAATTTCGGTTTGCCCAAGGGAAGTGTGTTGGGACCCTTGTTGTTCATGTTGTATATGAAACACCTTATACAAAATATTAATAGTAGCCCCAGACTTCTCACAGACGATCCGGTTTACGAAAATGAAATACTGTTTGCAAAAATCTGTTCACATCTTAATAAGATTTTTAAGTGGTGCAAAGATTGATAACTTGCTTTAAATTTTCAGGAACGTAAAACTGTCCACGTAACAAAACGAAAAATGTAGTAACCTATGACTAACAACATCAGTGATTCATAATGGGAATCAGCCAGTTGATACGAATATTGCTTGTAACACTTTCTAGGGGTATAAAATGGAACGATCACACAGGCTCATTTTTAAATAAATCAGATCGCAGATTTCAGCTCATTGGTGGAATACTAGAGAAATATAACCAGTCTACATAGGTGATTGCGTACAAGACTTTTGTGGGACCCATCCTCGAATACTGCCTAAATATGTGCAATCTGTTCCAGACAGGACTAGCTGGGGATATTCAACGTACACAGAAACGGCAGCAGGAATGGTCAGAAGAATGTTTGATCTGCAGGGGAGTGTTACTGAGGTGTTGAAAGAAATGAACTGAGAGACACTTGCATACGGACATAAATTAGCCTGTGAAAGCCTCACTACAAAGCTTCAAAAATAAGCCTTAAGTGACGAAGCAACGAATGTAGTACAGCCCTCTACGTATCACTCCTGCAGGATCGAGGAAACAAGATTAGACTAACTGCAGTGGTTCAAATGGTTCAAATGACTCTAAGCACTATGGGACATAACATCTGAGGTTGTATGTCCGCTAGACTTAGAACTACTTAAACCTAACTAACCTAAGGACATCACACACATCCATGCCCGAGGCAGGATTCGAACCTGCGACCGTAGCAGCAGTGCGGTTCCGGACTGAAGCACATAGAACAGCTAGGCCACAGCGGCCGGCTAACTGCAGTGCAAAGAGGCGTTTAAGCATTCTTCCGCGCACCATAAGCGAATGGACGGGAAGAAGCTCTAATAACTGATACAATGGGAAGTGCTCTCTTCCACTTAATATTTATTTACAGAGTACAGGTGTAAATGTAGATCTAGATGAGCTGGAACCGACAAGACGTAGCCTTGTACAGTGATATACGAGTTCCTCATCAAAGAGATGCTTCGTAAGCGTGCAAGGAGATTGTCTGTGTACTTTTTTTTTACCAACTTGAGAAAATTTTTATGGGTTTCGTGGACACTAGTGAAACTGTCAGTTTTGAACGCTGCAGGAAGAACTGCCTAATTTCAAAGACGCCGAAGCCGAAATACAGGTTTGGTTTGCAGTACCGTAAATAATGCTAGATCTCGTTACAATTTTCGGGGCAACGAGATTATTGCAAAAGCTGTCATCTTACCTTACAACGTTGACTATATCATCTAGACTTAGCGTGGACAGGGGTCTTTCTTAACAGAAATTTTTTCACCATCAATATCCATAGGTTTTTGGTAATTGCCAATATAGCGATATCCGAGTCGACGTCGGATGCAATACAAACCTTCTGCAATCCCAAGTGGTCGACGGATTTCTACCGATATCTACTGCCAAACCATCTTATCACTTGTATGCTTCATCGTACCTTGTACAGACTTCTCATTGTACTTACCCTTCTCTACACTAGAAGTGTGGAACGAATTGACGATTCCTAGATCTGACAATATAACCTCGTTACAGAATAGTTATTTGCCCAAGTCGTGAGTTTAAATATATTCGTTGAGAGCCCAATTCGTGACAGCAGTACCGAGCGTTCCTCCATGAGCAGAAGGCAACTGCTAATACTCAACTAAACTCCGTCCGAGAAAGCTTTGGAAGATCCAACGGCACGGACCGAACGCCGTGTCAACCTCAGCCCAAAGGCGTCATCGGATGCAGATTGGAGAGGCGTGGGGTCAGCATACGGCTCACACAGCCGTTGTCAGCTATCTTGACCTGAAGCAACTACCCCTCAATCGAGTCGCTCCTCAGTTGGGCTGACAAGGGCTGAACGCACCCTACTTGCCAACAGCGCACGGCAGACCCGGATGGTCACCCATCCAAATGCTAGTCACGCCCAGTGGTGCTTAACTTCGGTGATCGGACGGGAACCATAGCGGCAAGGTCGTTGGCAGTTGCTAGAACGGTTCTTAGGAGACGTTTTGAGGGTTCTCATGTGTGCACAAAAAGTGTCAAGAAGTCACCAGCAGTGGTGTCGAAATGTGATAACGAAGCTCAATGGGCGAAATATTAGATACCTCTTAAAGGACCATACTGGTAGCTAATGAGATGTGTATAAGGTGTAGGACTGTTTTCTGGTGGACCTGTGACCCTCCACCGACGAAGTAAGTCATGGTAGCGAGGCGGTGTGTGTGTCGTTCCGTTGCGTGAAATCAGGGCAGTAAGATGGTCGATGGTGAGATATGGCAGAAAGCAGCTATCCTTGTTTGATTATGCCCACGACTACACTGTGAATGAATTTGCCGGATTTGTTGGTGCATCAGTGCGGACTGTCCATCAAAGTCTGCGAGGAATGGTGTACTGTTGACCGATAGGTAACACGGTGAAGAACAGTGGACGTACAACGATTCTAACTGGCAGGGACTAGAGACGAACGTTAAGCCCTGTCAATGAAAGTCGGTTTCAAATTTGACGAGAACTCCTGCTGCCAGTGAATACAGATCCGTCTCAATTAGTTTCTGAGCGAATATTGCGAAGGAAACGGCCTGCAATGGGCACTTGGAGTAAGGCACATCAAGACTTTCGTCTTTAATGGGCCAACAAGAACGGACACTGGACAGACGCTGCACGTAGGTGTGTGGTGTGGTCCGAAGGGGTCTCTTTTCAAATGAAATAAAGCGTTGACTGCACTAACGGCTCAATGAGGCATTCAACATGCAATGTGCGGAGAGTGTAGTTCACACTGGAGGTGGTTCGGTGATCTTTTGGAGGTGCTTTTCGTACCATGACTTGAGCACACTTATTCAGATTACTGTGAACATAAACCATCGTCATCATCATCATCATCATCTTTCTTTGAATGATTAGGTTATTGCCTCTTCCGAATTCATAAACAGAATAAGGTCTTTCAGTATCTCTTTTCCCGTTCGGTTTGTAGTTCAGGATCTTCTGGGAAATTCTGTGACCTGGAATTCTCTTAACGTGTTCTCTGCAATCGTCACGATATTTTTGAAATTATTCATTCATGTTGAAAATATTTAGTTCTGCTGTAATATCTTCATTTCTAATTATGCCTCTTCTTGTGTACCCCTTCTTCTTCATAAAAACTTCATCTCTGCTGTTTAAATTTTATTTTTGTTGATTTTTTTTTTTGTGGGAACCCAGGTTTCGCTTCCATAGAATAAGACAGGAACCACCGTCAGTTTATATAATTACATGATGCTCTCTTTTTGTACTTTATAAACCAGAGTGTTTATTTGAACATTCTCGTTGACCAAGTGTTGACCTTTCTTATACACCTTCATGAAAAGTGTGGTATGGACACTCCCAAGATTATAATAGTTGTGTTCACAGAGCTGCATGCATATGCGAGGTACATTCAGATTACATCTGCGAATTTTTTCTCACAAATTAGTCACACGAAAACTGTGAAACTGATGTAACTTCTCAACGGAATCTCCCTGCAACCGTACACATTTTCCAAAACGTCGACGGGATAATCTGATGGGCGCTGGGGACGCTTAATTGGGAATCTGGCCTGACTACAGGAAAACCGACGATGCAGTAGTGACCCAGCTAGTGAATGTGCGATCACATGTATTTCACTGTTGGAAAACAGCCAAAAGTCGCCAGGAGCCGGGTTAGGTGAGTAAGGAACATGATAAATCATACCAAAGTTGTTGTCACGATGAAACTGCAACATCGCGTTCACCCGAAGCGCTGGTGCGTTGTTGTATGTTATGTTAATAGCGGGCGAGTTTTCCGCTTCCGCTAATTCTTATAAGTTAATATCGCCACGTAATGGCGTCGTTGGCTGAAACTGCCGCTGCGCTCGTTACACTGTAAATTACACGAATGCAGGTTAATTCAAGGAAGGCGGACATGAAATCGGGATCGCCTCTTACAAACTAAAAGTGAACAATAATATTAAATCAATATATTATCTGCTTAATTAGTACAAATATGCTTACATTTGCCAGCATTCGCAAGACGTCCATCTCCACATAACCAAGACAAGAGAAGAAGTGAAGACGACTAAGAATATTAACAAAAGAGCGCATCTTGTCGTCTCTTTAGATCATTTTGTTTTGAGTGCATTTTTATATTTCTTTGCCCTCGAAACTTACACAGAGAAATTATTATAATACAGATACACGAGAAAAATACATGTTCACCTGAGCGGCTAGTGTCCACATATTATTCAATTTTTAAATGTCTTCTTTATAAGTGCTGTTTTTAAGTCTTGTCTTAGTATTTCACTGGGGACGGTATATTGTGTAGGTGCAAGAGCACACGGGGGTAGTCTTTTCCAACCCTTATTCACGCGATGCTGGAAGGATCTCCTCCTTCGAAACATCTTGGTAGGATGCACCTTGTACTGTAGCGTCCTTTGGAACGCAGTGAGTAAGGATTTCGTCGTCACTGTCCCAGAACACGGTCACGATCATTTTTCCAGCACTAGTGCTTACCTCAAAATTGTTTTGATGACGATGAGTGTGTGAGCTTCCAATGAGCTGACTGGTGCTCCGTTTCAGGATTGAAAAAAGGTATCCATGTCTCATCTATTGTCACAGGCGATGAAAAGGAAGTTCCATTCACGCCACCATAAAGCGTCGACATTGCCTGTCAACATAGCATCTGCGCAAACTTGCGGCCGTCCGTCAGCATTCGTGGCACCCACCTAGAGGTCATTTTCCGCATTTTCATGCACTCATGCACGATTGTGTGCAGAGATCTCACGGAAATGCCAACTTTGTAGGCGATGTGTTCCACACTCACTCAGCGATCCTCCAAAACAACTGTCTTCACTCGCTCGATCATGGCTGGTCCGAGGCCGTCATTCTTTTGCTTTACTGTACACGGAGTTTCGTGTTCTGTGAACTGTCACACCAACAAACGCACTTCAGACACATCCATGACACCACCATTACATGTCTCACTCAACTGGCGATGAATTTCAATTTGTGTCACACCAAACAAACGGGGAAAATGAATGATTGCACACGCTGTTGTTGTACTGAAGATGTCGCTATTTCAAGTATCATTCTCGTCACCGCCCTAGAGTTGCGTGTGCCATACAGTGCTGCCAACCCCGTAATTTGGTAGGTCTACGGGATCAGCGGTTTCAGATGGATATAGCATACAAAACGAAATTTGTGGACTCTCTTCCCTGTCTAATTGAGGCCATTAACATGATTGGAAGCGGTGTTACAAGGTATTAGCGCGATGTCTTTTGAGCTAAGACTAATTTTTTGTACTGTATATTTGCATAATGAATGTGACATGGAATTTCGGCCTTAGAGTTTCTCCTTAGACGAAGACGACCAGGAAACAGGGTTGTCAGAAGCAGCCTGAAACGTTTGTGAGGCTGTTCCAAGTTACGTTTTACTGAGAAATAAGCGTTAAGATAGAAATTCGGTATGTTGTACCGTTTCCAAATTAATTAACACTGAAGTTAGCCAATCAGGCCTTTGAGTGCTGTAATGAATCTTGCCTCCTCGGAACTTTCATACTTCAATTGAAATGTTCGATTCAGTATACATTTCAACCTGACTTAATTTTTACGCTTAAAGAATATATTCCACATCTAAAGACAATTTTGCATATAAAGGATGACCAAAACACTCTTTTTGTGATAACATAATTTTATTTTTCATATCGATCCATTTAGCAATATCTATCTTGAACCATGACAATAATGACAGTTGTTAACTTGAATGAGTCAAAGACCACTTCACAGTGAAACTGATTTTGCTTTTGCTTTAGTTTCCACGTAAACAAAATTTCTGATTTCATTTTTAATTTTTATAATTTTACTAGCGATAAATGAATCGATAATTATACAAAGACAGGAAGCTGATAGCTTTTATATTATCAAAATCTGCAAGTTTGATTACGAATTATTAGGCGCATAAATCTTTATGTAAATAATTATTTCCAGAGAGCATTATGTAAATTATATGTAGAAAGTAATTTCAGTTGAGACAGTCATAATAAAATTCATTTGAACTATATCCTGTTCTATAAGGATGTGGAAGCTATATACGTAATATTTATAGAAATTTTAGGCGCCAAACCTGCCATAATAGTTCCAGTTGCAGTCGATACTGGTCAATATAACCATTAAGTTTTTTTATGTTGTGTTGAAATATTGCACAATGCATTTACTTAACAAATGATGTTGAAGGAAGTGACAAGAATTTATGAATAAATACTATTGATATCAAAAAGCAACAATATTCCAGCGACTTTTACTGAAACAAAAAACCTTGGACCTATTAATTAGAAAGCATAAACAAGAACCGACACATTAGACAACGAGACAGATATAGCAAGGTAACTAACATTTATCTGCTAGTATAATGTTTCAGCTGTTACGAAATTATACAACATTTGACAACATTAGAATAGTTAGTTCAGCGCAGGGGATTTACTTTCTGTACATCTTCGAACATTTTGATAGGAAGGGATGTGTTACGTTACAGTTCGCAAATTCAAGAAGCCCGCCAGACGTCATCAGACTTGTTCTCTGTTCGGTTTCCTAAAACCGAACGAGAGAGCGATACGTAAATTGTTCATGGGGTGGTAGTAAGGATCGAACTCGAGCCAAAGGTTGAGCAGTCTCGTGTCCAGTCATCCACGCCAGGCACAGACAACCTTTGGTGAACCGCGGGCCTGGTTTACTTAATGAAGTTCACGGACCTCCTTGTCACGTGACGCTAGAATAGTGCTCCTAGCGCAAGAAGTCACAGTTATAGCGTCTATGACGTTATTGTTTATGGGGTAACGCACGGATACTAATGGCATCGCTTTTCCCGACACGTCAGGCCAACAATTATGCTTCAAAATACACGTTTTTGAGAGTACATTCATGTACACTACTGGCCATTAAAATTGCTACACCAAGAAGAAATGCAGATGACGTACGGGTATTCATTGGACAAATACACTCCTGGAAATGGAAAAAAGAACACATTGACACCGGTGTGTCAGACCCACCATACTTGCTCCGGACACTGCGAGAGGGCTGTACAAGCAATGATCACACGCACGGCACAGCGGACACACCAGGAACCGCGGTGTTGGCCGTCGAATGGCGCTAGCTGCGCAGCATTTGTGCACCGCCGCCGTCAGTGTCAGCCAGTTTGCCGTGGCGTACGGAGCTCCATCGCAGTCTTTAACACTGGTAGCATGCCGCGACAGCGTGGACGTGAACCGTATGTGCAGTTGACGGACTTTGAGCGAGGGCGTATAGTGGGCATGCGGGAGGCCGGGTGGACGTGCCGCCGAATTGCTCAACACGTGGGGCGTGAGGTCTCCACAGTACATCGATGTTGTCGCCAGTGGTCGGCGGAAGGTGCACGTGCCCGTCGACCTGGGACCGGACCGCAGCGACGCACGGATGCACGCCAAGACCGTAGGATCCTACGCAGTGCCGTAGGGGACCGCACCGCACCTTCCCAGCAAATTAGGGACACTGTTGCTCCTGGGGTATCGGCGAGGACCATTCGCAACCGTCTCCATGAAGCTGGGCTACGGTCCCGCACACCGTTAGGCCGTCTTCCGCTCACGCCCCAACATCGTGCAGCCCGCCTCCAATGGTGTCGCGACAGGCGTGAATGGAGGGACGAATGGAGACGTGTCGTCTTCAGCGATGAGAGTCGCTTCTGCCTTGGTGCCAATGATGGTCGTATGCGTGTTTGGCGCCGTACAGGTGAGCACCACAATCAGGACTGCATACGACCGAGGTACACAGGGCCAACACCCGGCATCATGGTGTGGGGAGCGATCTCCTACACTGGCCATACACCACTGGTGATCGTCGAGGGGACACTGAATAGTGCACGGTACATCCAAACCGTCATCGAACCCATCGTTCTACCATTCTTAGACCGGCAAGGGAACTTGCTGTTCCAACAGGACAATGCACGTCCGCATGTATCCCGTGCCACCCAACGTGCTCTAGAAGGTGCAAGTCAACTACCCTGGCCAGCAAGATCTCCGGATCTGTCCCCCATTGAGCATGTTTGGGACTGGATGAAGCGTCGTCTCACGCGGTCTGCACGTCCAGCACGAACGCTGGTCCAACTGAGGCGCCAGGTGGAAATGGCATGGCAAGCCGTTCCACAGGACTACATCCAGCATCTCTACGATCGTCTCCATGGGAGAATAGCAGCCTGCATTGCTGCGAAAGGTGGATATACACTGACTAGTGCCGACATTGTGCATGCTCTGTTGCCTGTGTCTATGTGCCTGTGGTTCTGTCAGTGTGATCATGTGATGTATCTGACCCCAGGAATGTGTCAATAAAGTTTCCCCTTCCTGGGACAATGAATTCACGGTGTTCTTATTTCAATTTCCAGGAGTGTATATTATACTAGAACTGACATGTGATTACATTTTCACACAATTTGAGTGCATAGATCCTCAGAAATCAGTACCCACAACAACCACCTCTGGCCGTAATAACGGCCTTGATACGCCTAGGCATTGAGTCAAACAGAGCTTGGATGGCGTTTACAGGTACAGCTGCCCATGCAGCTTCAACACGATACCACAGTTCATCAACAGTAGTGACTGGCGTATTGTGACGAGCCAGTTGCTCGGCCACCATTGACCAGACGTTTTCAATTGGTGAGAGATCTGGAGAATGTGCTGGCCAGTGCAGCAGTTGAACATTTTCTGTATCCAGAAAGGCCCGTACAGGACCTGCAACATGCGGTCGTGCATTATCCTGCTGAATTGTAAGGTTTCGCAGGGATCGAATGATGTGTCGTAACACATCTGAAATGTAACATCCACTGTTCAAAGTGCCCCCAATGCGAACAAGAGGTGACCGAGACGTGTAACCAATGGCACCCCATACCATCACGCCGGGTGATACGCCAGTATGGCAATGACGAATACACGCTTCCAATGTGCGTTCATCGTGATGTCGCCAAACACGGATGCGACCATCATGATGCTGTAAACAGAACCTGGATTTATCCGAATAAATGACGTTTTGCCATTCGTGCACCCAGGTTCGTCGTTGAGTACACCATCGCAGGCGCAGATTGTTGTTGTCTTACAAACGTCGCCATCCTTTGACTCAGTGATCTAGACGTGGCTGCACGATCCGTTACAGCCATGCGGATGAGATGCCTGTCATCTCGATTGCTAGTGATACGAGGCCGTTGGGATCAACCACGGGGTTCCGTATTACCCTCCTGAACCCACCGATTCCATATTCTGCTAGGAGTCATTGGATCTCGATCAACGCGAGCAACAATGTCGCGATACGATAAACAGGAATTGCGATAGGCTTCAATCAGACCTTTATCAAATTCAGAAACGTGATGGTACGCATTTCTCCTCCTTACACGAGACATCACAACAACGTTTCACCATGCAACGCCGGTCAACTGGTGTTTGTGTATGAGAAATCGGTTTGAAACTTTCCTCATGTCAGTACGTTGTAGGTGTCGCCACCGGCGCCAGCCTTGTGTAAATGCTCTGAATAGCTAATCATTTGCATATCACAGCATCTTCTTCCTGTCGGTTAAGTTTCGCGTCTGTAGCAGGTCATCTTCGTGGTGTAGCAATTTTAATGGCCAGTAGAGTATGTTCACCACATGTTCAGATGTTTAAATTTATTTAACCATCGTGAACAATGTTTCATTACAGAATGAAATGTGTGCGCTGATATGAAGTTTGGAAGGTAGTGATGGTTTGGAAGGTAGTAAAAAGTAGTGATGGTAGTGAAGTTCAGAAGATGGAAGTCTGCAAGGCAGGAAGGATGAGAAGTAGGAGATGAGGTACTGGCGGAGGTAAAGCCGTGAGGATGTGTCCAAAGTTGGTAGAACAGTTGCCGAAGACAGGGGAAGGTTCGGAGTTCGAGTCTCGGTCCAGCATGCAAGCTAACATCCCAAAGATGTTCGGGCTTACATGCGGTTCCTCTTCGTCGAAATGTCTTGGCTCAAACTCGTCTAGGGGTTGAACCGCACGTGTCGCTTTAGACACTCTAAATTGGGCGCTTGTGACCCTTTCGTTAAATTGTCTAGCGGATGGTAAGTTCGCGAAATACAAAGTTAACATGACATATAATAACAGTGATAATAACATCGAGAACTAAATTAACGACCCATACATGATGTAGGCCACACAGTTGCGATTTGGTTAGAATAATGTTTATTCGGAAAGGAAACTAATAGCGAAAGTGTTCGTATTTAGAATTGCTATTACACTCGATCCCATATCCATTTGAGACAGTTAGATCATTCACAATCTCATCTTGAATTACAGGTCCGATACTCCACCTCATTAACTATGCGAAAAGTTAGACTTCACACCAGGCGCGCGACTGCTCACCTCTCAGACACTTAAGTCCCGCGGTGCCACACAACGCGAAATTTTCTAAGTCGTTTCACTTCCTAGCTGCCTAAAGACCGGCCGTCCGCTTTCGCGTCTGCATCCGAACTGTGCCCTTTGGTGTCTCCAGCCGAACTGTACTCTTTGGTGTCTAGACCAGAGCTGTCCCTCTCTGCCCGTCTCCGGCCGCGCGCCTAATATCCTCGCTCAACTGACTAGGGCAGTTCCCTGTCCTGAAGCCGTCCATCTGATTGGCTACAGCTTATTCTACATTATTTTATATTTTAACATATTTAAATAATCAAAGCTTGACCACTTTCACTTTCTAAATAAAGTAACAATAATATCAGTTACATAATAAACGTTAATTTCTTTTACATAAAAGCAATACAATTTCCTTCTTAACTTTGAATGTCACGGCCAGTAGCCTTGCACCCATGTGCTTTCTCATAAATAAATAAAGAACAAAAGTAACCATTATGCACTAAACCTTACAACAAATATTCTATTACCTAATGATTCAATAAGGTCTCATGCTGTCATCGTTCAATGTGTTTTGTGCGGGTGAAATGATGATCTGATGCTTAACTGTAAATACTGATAATTTAAATTCACTATATCTTTTAAACAAATAAAGTTACAGAGTTGATATTTAGAGCGTTTGTCATTTTAGTGATGCACTTCTATATTAAATGTCGATGGTTAAGATCGACCAAAGCGTTCAGATTTTGGCATTCAGGTCTTTGTTAGAAAACTTGTTGATTTCGCTTTAACAGTAAATCCTAAACTATTGTAGATATGATCAATATTCAAGTTTTATTGGGATCACCATTAAAATTTATGGAGGATGGCAGTTTAAAATTGCTGTGGCTTAATTCCCTGCATTACTAGATAATTAAATAGTTTTCATAAATGTTTCCTTTTATGGCCGATCCTAGGTCCGCCATATTTAACACTGCTTCGTCTCCTTGGCCAAAAAAGCCTTCTACTGGGTTTCCCTATGACGTAGGTTCTCGGCAGGCCGCTGTGGCCTAGCGGTTCTAGGCGCTTCAGTCTGAAACCGCGCGACCGCTACGGTCGCAGGTTTCAATCCTGCCTCGGGCATAGATTTGTGTGATGTCCCTAGGTTAGTTAGGTTTAAGCAGTTCTAATTTCTAGGGGACTGATGACCTCAGATGTTCAGCCCCATAGTGCTTAGAGCCATTTGAATCATTTTTCGTAGGTTCTCGTCTGTCTCACTCGCAGACTACAGCGCTTAGGCCTCAACAGACAATAGACGCTTGTGGGTTTCCTCATCTCGTGGTGAATCTGCGCCCTTTGTGACACGCGGTCCTGGACGACGGGGTTCATTTCACAATTCCTGTAGGCTGACTCTTTCGGCCATATATTTAAATGAGAGCGCAGTGGTCGTTAACTCACAAGCACAGAGTTTTAATCTGTCAGTTTCACTGTTTCTTTACTTATTACGTTTTACAATAGCTGTCCTAAAAATTTCCGTTGCAAAATTCTGCAACGCCGTTAGTAAAGGAACAACGTTCACTACGCGTAAATAAATGTATGTATGTGAAGATGAGATTCCAGGCATCTTGCAGAGTCATCATGCAAAAATAAACTCGTGGACCGGCAGCAGACAACTGGTTTGCTCACCAAGCTATGACCTCTACTGCCGCTGATCAAGTCGGCAAATTTTGCGAGTAGTCGCTAATTTTCTCTCCATTTTCGCCTACAGTCAACAACATTTGCGAGCTATGAGTGTTCAGCACAGGCATAGACTGTAAACAGTAAATGTCTACGTGTCATCAGCACTGTTCTGTAGGCGAAAATACTCGTCCCTGCATCCCTTCAAGGTAGTAATCTGTTTCCCCCCTGTCTGCTGGACTTGTGCTACTACTGGAAACTTTTTTCTCTTTTGCTCAAAACCAGATGCGGCAAAGTGGTTTTGTGCATGCACGGATTAAGTAAAACGGACACTGGTCTGTGTCATGAGCTACATATCCAAGGCGAACCAAATGTCGTTGGAAGTATCCGAAAATACGTCCCGGGCACAGTACAATGCCAGCGCCTCGCTCTCCCTCCCGCGAATTCCTTCGGGGGGCAGGATTGAAACCAATCACTGGCCGAACCCCGTTGCCCTCCCGTGACCTACGCCATGGGCACAACTGACACTAATTGTATCTGGCGGGCGCTTGAATTTTGCGTGTCCGAGCGCCTGATGGCTGACTTCAACGCTAAGGAAATTGGAAACAGCGCAACTTTTCTAATTTTTTTCCTTAACAATTTGGTCCTCCGCAAAACCTACCTTGCAAGGGCACTTGCAAGAGGCACTACGAATGTGGTTTGTGGACTATAAGTTGAGAATGTGGGTCTCACAGGGAGCGCGCCGGCGATAAATCCCTGTAGTCGCACTATCCTCTGTGCCCTCGGTGGCTCAGATGAACAGGGCGGCTGCCATGTAAACAGAAGATTCCGGGTTCGAGTCCCGGTCGGAACACACATTTTCAACTGTCCCCATTGATGTATATCAACGCCCATCGACAGCTAATGGTATTGATTTCATTGTAATTTCATTCTAGAGATCTGCACGGTCTCATCTTCATACCTTGCAACACTCTTACAAGCTCTTCAGACTGTTCTGATCATCCTATATAGTTCATAATCACATTATTTAATGATGAAGTAATTGTTACTGTTATTTAACACCCTGAATTAATCATTCATGTTTCTGTTCTTCCCAAATAGGACTGAAGAAATTGTTCTCTCTCGACGGCGCTTCGAGACCGGTGTTAGTGTCATTTGTAATTGCTACTGGCGCAGACTGCTTTCTCGCATTTTCAAACTGCCCAAACTATGAGTCCATTCTCAGACTTTCATTTGTCCTAGTTCAAATGGAATTATTTGTAATATTCTTTTTTTTTACTGCATATTGTGATAACTACAGAGTTGTCAAATCAGATTAATTTTTTCTCTTCCGCAAAGTCGCAAACTGTTTCCTCCAATTTTGTTCCTACGCGACACATTTTCTTTAGATGTCAGAATCTGCAACGCCAACAAACAAGTCTCTAGGTCATAGAGGAGAGGCGTAGAAAGCGTGAAGGAGGATGAGAGGGGGCAGCAGATGATTGGAGATCGGGTGGAGGGGGGGAGTGAAGACGGACTGAGAGAGGGGGAAGGAGAGGGAGGTGGAGGGAACGGGAGGACATGAACGGAGACAGGTGAGGGGGAGGAGAAGGCGATTAGGACGTATATCCAATTTCCATACATATCAGAAACGTCTGCTTCCCCTTTTCTTTATTTTCCATTTAACCAGACTGAGCCACGGCAACGCATGGCTAGGTACAGCTAGTATAAATTAACGAATATCTGTTTCAATACTGCGGTGCGGGCGTTCTTATAATTGTAAAGGAAGTAGACGTAACTTTTTGTACGGGCTTATTCGGCTGAATTTTTCGGTGGACAGTTAATACGAATTGAGTCACATTCACCTCTCAAACTCAGAGTTTCCTCGTATCAAATTTCTAGCTGCGTTCAAACAAAAGCCTGTCTCTTCAGATGGCAAGATCATAAAAGACTTTTAAAACAACGCTCAAAGGAATTTTAAGACTTTGAAATGAGATAGATTTTGCGGGAGGCTGATCTCTTTCATAATTATCTTATTTTATGCAATTCAGGATCCTTAAAACTTTTTACTTCTTGCCGCCAGACGCTGATTCTTCAACTCTTGAAACTGAAAAAAAAATATCAGGTAACATTATCTGTTAACTGGAGATTTCGGGAAACGCACAAGGTGTTTTAAGATCCATAGCATTTGACAGTATGTCTACTGACCCATGACGTCATAGATATAGCAACGTCACACGACCGCCGCGGCCAATTTAGGGGGGAAAACTAAGCGTGTGGCGCAGTGGTTAGCACTCTGGACTCGCTTTCGCGAGGATGGCGGCCAAAATCACCGACCGGTCACACAGGCTTACGTTTTCCATCATTTCCTTAAGTCGGTCAAGACAAATGTCGGTATGGTTCCTTTCAAACGGCCACGGCCGATTTCCTCCCCCGTCTTTCCGGAATCCGAGTTCGTGCGCCCTCTTTAAGGACGGCACTATCGACGGGACAGTAAACTCTAATCTCGAATAAACAGAATAATACGAACATATTTTTCATTAAGATGTTTGCGCCAAGAAGCTAGCCAGCGGAAGACCTGTGTCCCCGCGCCACAGCCGGAGGCTGCCCACCAGAAACCGTGCACACCCAGTCCGCGCGCCGGTAGCGGAGTCATAAGGCAGGGCGCTACCTGTCGAAGAAACGTCCCGAAGCAGACGTTAATGCAAGCTGTATTAAACACTAATAATTCCTTCATACAAGAAGTCCTTAATTTCCGAGGACATTTCCACACAATTAAACGCTAATAACATACTACGAACCCTAACAAAGTCTTACCATCCAGTAAAGTGCTTGAAAATAGAAATCATCTCCTGCAACGTGTCACACCATACGCATCCCCAACAACCTTGCTGATTTTCAAATGTGAATTTACGTATCGTAGAAAGCACTTCTTGATTTGACCAAATTAGTGATTAGAAGTATATACTAATCCCTTCAGCTGCGGACGGGCGTTGATATATATCAACGGGGACAGGTGAAAATGTGTAACTCGACCGGGACTCGAACCCGGGATCTCCCGCTTATATGGCAGGCGCTCTGTCCATCTGAGCCACCGAGAGCACAGAGGATAGTGCGACTGCAGGGACTATCTCGCGCACGTCTCCCGCGAGACCCACATTCTCACCTTATATGTCCACACACTACATTCGTAGTGTCCCTACCCAACACACTCATTACTAGTGGAAGACTTTATTACCAAGTCCCGTAAGAGTAATTCTTCACATTCACTGAGGGTAGCAACGTCGTCAGTGAATCTTATCACTGAAATTTTTCCACGCTTAATTTTATCGCACCTTTGAACCTTTCTTTCATTTCCGTCATTGCTTCTTCGATGTATAGATTTTTCTTTCGGACATGTCGGAAAGGACAGACACCATATCCATTGTTGTTTTTGTTGTGGTCTTCAGTCCTGAGATTGGTTTGATGCAGCTCTCCGTGCTAATCTATCCTGTGCAAGCTCCTTCATCTCCCAGTACCCACTGCAACCCACATCCTTCTGAATCTGTTTAGTGTATTCATCTCTTGGTTTCCCTCCACGATTTTTACCCTCCACACTGCCCTCCAATGCTAAATTTGTGATCCCTTAATGCCTCAGAACATGTCCTACCAACCGATCCCTTCTTCTGGTCAAGTTGTGCCACAAACTTCTCTACTCCCCAATCCTATACAATACCTCCTCATTAGTTACGTGATCTACCCACCTAATCTTCAACATTCTTCTGTAGCACCATATTTCAAAAGCTTCTATTCTCTTCTTGTCCAAACTATTTATTGTCCATGTTTCACTTCCATACATGGCTACACTCCATACAAATACTTTCAGAAACGACTTCCTGACACTTAAATCTATACTCGATGTTAACAAATTTCTCTTCTTCAGAAACGCTTTCCTTGCCTTTGCCAGTCTACATTTTATATCCTCTCTACTTCGACCATCAACAGTTATTTTGCTCCCCAAATAGCAAAACTCCTTTACTACTTTAAGTGTCTCATTCGCTAATCTAATTCCCTCAGCATCACCCGACTTAATTCGACTACATTCCATTACCCTCGTTTTGCTTTTGTTGATGTCCATCTTATGTCCTCCTTTCAAGACACTGTCCATTCCATTCAACTGCTCTTCCAAGTCCTTTGCTGTCTCTGATAGAATTACAATGTCATCGGCGAACCTCAAAGTTTTTATTTCTTCTCCATGGATTTTAATACCTATCCAAACTGATCTTCCCCGAGGTCGGCTTCTACCAGTTTTTCCATTCGTCTGTAAAGAATTCGCGTTAGTATTTTGCAGCTGTGACTTATTAAACTAATAGTTCGGTAATTTTTACATCTGTAAATACCTGCTTACTTTGGGATTGGAATTATTATATTCTTCTTGAAGTCTGAGGGTATTTCGCCTGTCTCGTACATCTTGCTCACCAGATGGTAGAGTTTTGTCAGGACTGGCTCTCCCAAGGCCGTCAGTAGCTCCAATGGAATGTTGTCTACTCCCGGGGCCTTGTTTCGACTCAGGTCTTTCAGTGCTCTGTCAAACTCTTCACGCAGTGTCGTATGTCCCATTTCATCTTCATCTACATCTTCTTCCATTTCCATAATATTGTCCTCAAGTACATCGCCCTTGTATAGACCCTCTATATACTCCTTCCACCTTTCTGCTTTCCCTTCTTTGCTTAGAACTGGGTTTCCATCTGAGCTCTTGATATTCATACAAGTGGCTCTCTTTTCTCCAAAGGTCTCTTTAATTTTCCTGTAGGACGTATCTATCTTACCCCTAGTGAGATAAGCCTCTACATCCTTACATTTGTCCTCTAGCCATGCCTGCTTAGCCATTTTGCACTTCCTGCCGATCTCATTTTTGAGACGTTTGTATTCCTTTTTGCCTGCTTCATTTACTGCATTTTTATATTTTCTCCTTTCATCAATTAAATTCAATATTTCTTCTGTCGCCCAAGGATTTCTACTAGCCCTCGTCTTTTTACCTACTTGATCCTCTGCTGCCTTCACTACTTCATCCCTCAGAGCTACCCATTCGTCTTCTACTGTATTTCTTTCCCCCATTCCTGTCAATTGTTCCCTTACGCTCTCCTTGAAACTCTGTACAACCTCTGGTTCTTTCAGTTTATCCAGGTCCCATCTCCTTAAATTCCCACCTTTTTACAGTTTCTTCAGTTTCAATCTACAGTTCATAACCAATAGATTGTGGTCAGAGTCCACATCTGCCCCTGGAAACGTCCTACAATTTAAAACCTGGTTCCTAAATCTCTGTCTTACCATTATATAATCTATCTGATACCTTTTAGTATTTCCAGGATTCTTCCATGTATACAACCTTCTTTTATGATTCTTGAACCAAGTGTTATCTATAATACATATAAGTATAAAATTAGCGATTGGTGATTACAATCACAGACCACAGAAGCTTCTTCTTGATGTTGAACATTCCGCGATCCAGTGCCGAATAAAGCATACCTCTCTTATTAATCCAACCTGGTAAGGATCCCACCTGATGGGCAAATACTAGTAAAAAAGGATCAGTCTAATAGGTGCTTTGTAATCCACTTCCCTCTAGATGATGAAGTCCGTTCTTGCAAGAGAATGCGAGCACTGAATATGCTTATTGCGTCCTACATTAGGTCGTCCCAGGCGCTTACACCCAGGAATTTTTATGGCATACCATAAGTCCACTTATGATCCTTATACCGGATATACAATGGTGGCCATTCACGCTCACAATATACAGTAGAAATCTGATAGTTGGACACACCTCCAAATTGGAGTGAACATCCAGAGGACGCACCATTGAGCTTAACCCACCCTGCACACACAACACGGCGGAATATCACACAGCCCGTCCCATCGGATCTTAAACCTATCTATTACTGTCGCATGCTAGACATTGGTCACGATCACGACACACAGCGCCTCTGGCGGCGAGATAGTGTAACTTACTTTTTGATTTGCCCTCGTGTATCTGTAGCCAGAAAAATTTGGTGCCCGCGCTTCGTGCCTGGAGGTGGGGAGGGAATGGGGACTTATGTGTTCGGTGACCGTGGTACACTGTAACTATCACTCCCTTTGTTCCACTTTTCTCTTTGATGCACTGTTTGTCTCCGTAAGTTTTTTTATTCTCTACAGCTTCATTTAGTACTATACTGCCACGGCAGTTATTCCTATCAGGCTGTCCTTTCTTCTTATCGGTGATCTCCGTATGATCAAATTCAAAATGGCTCTGAGCACTATGGGACTTAACATCTCAGGTCATCAGTCCCGTAGAACTTAGAACTACTTAATCCTAACTAACCTAAGGACATCACACACATCCATGCCCGAGGCAGGATTCGAACCTGCGACCGTAGCAGTCGCGCGGTTCCGGACTGAGCGCCTAGAACCGCTCGGCCACTTTGGCCGGCTCCATATGATCATTTTGTCGCCGATTTTGAGGAGAATTTCCTCATTTCTTATCTTATCTACCTATTTGTCATCATTCTTGAATAGCACAGTGTTTCAAAAGCTTCGATCCTGTTATTTCTACAGTCCGTGATTCACCATACTCCAAACATACATTCTCAGAAATTACTTCCTTAAATTAAGGCCTACATATGACATTTGTACGTTTGTTTCGGCCAGGAATGTCCTGTTTCACTGTGCTAGACTGCTTTTTATGCCCTCCTTGTTTCGTCCATTATACGCTATTTCGCTACCAAGGAAGCAGAATATCTACACTTCATCTACTTCGTCGTCACCAACTCTGATATTAAGTTTGCTGCTAATCTCACTTCTGCTACTCCTCATTACTTTCATCTCTCTTCGGTTTACCACCAATTCATATTATGTGCTGTTGGACTGTTCATTCCACTCAACAGGTCTTGTAAATCTTCACATTCACTGAGGGTAGCAATGTCGTCAGTGAATCTTATATTCGAAATTTTTGCACAGTTATTTTTATCCCACCTTTGAACCTTTCTTTCATTTCCGCCATTGCTTCTTCGATGTATAGATTAAAGAGAGGGGCTGAAAAACTGCATACCGTTCTGAAACCATTTTCAATCGAAATGAACAAAGCAAACGATAACAATGTTCGATCAATTGGACAAGGAGCACTGTAAGTGTTAAAACGTTAATTTTCGTCTGTCCTCGGATGTTCCGTGCTGTTAAGCGAGTTCCTACATACGACTGCGGCCAGAAATCGCACTCTATAGCTGGCTTGCGCTCATGCCTCAGCAGTGAGCCACTGGTGGGCTCAAAGCGAGCAACGATGTTAGGGAGAGGTGGAGAGAGGAGGAGGGCTTGGAACAAGACAACTCGGCACGAGAGACTATTGGCAATGAGTCTATTCTATGGTCGCTAAAGTTAGTTCGACGGAGATCTATAGCTTCACGGTGGCTAATTAATGACTTTCGTGGCAAATTGTTGCACTGTTAACGAGACATCCGCCTATTTTTGACATCAGTAACTACTCATAGATAGCAGGTGGTAGCAGTAATAGTGGAGGGTACATAAAAGGTGTCGGGGGATGCGTATAAGATTGCCGTCGTTGTCATAAAGCGAAAACGGAACGATTTATCTGACATTCAAATGGGCATGATCATTTACTTTCAGGCCGAGGATGGAAGCATTTCCGAAACAGCTCAGTTCCCTTCCTGCCATTGTTAAAGTACACCACGCATAAAAAAACGGCGCTATCTGTAACCGGCGCCGAGGCAACTGTTGTATAATACGGGCCATAGACGGCAGAGGTGAACGACATCTGCAGAAATGTGTAAGGGCGAATAGACGTGCAGTTGTTGGGCAGCTGGCAGTCCAGATGAACTAAGGAGCTACCAACCGTTTGTAAGCATATTGTCATATCGCTGGCTTGGTTGCGGAGTATCTTTGCGAGCGGCCGCGTTTTTTGCAGAGTCGAGAACGGGACACGGAGCTGTTATGTTGTGCTGTCGGTAACTCTACATGTAACAGGCATTCTTAAGGAAATTCGAGTGTTGCTACAAGTGCTATTAAAGTGAAGTAATGAGATATGGAAGTGAATTCAGTGAAAAGCGCGCAAAGAAGTAATTAAATATGAGCAGTGCCGCCGATAACGTTTTTGAGGGTATCCGCCCATTTGCGTGTCGTACCGTACATCAGTCATCCGCTCCGTATTAGGCCTTCCAGAATGAACTAATGTGAATCAGTAAAATTATTTACCACAGAGGAGAGCAATCAAGTACCAGTGTCTTGTGGCGAGCGTGAGAATGTGCGTTCGGTCATCGCGTTCCGCATCATCAACAATCAGCTGCGCCGCGACGGTTACGCGCACGCTCGCACAAGTGAGAACTGACAACTGAAAATCTAACTTATGAACAGTGTTACATTATTACTAGTGTCATAGAGGACTGGTACCAAATATCTGTGTATGCGTGACGAGCGTAAGAGCATTCGTTCGGTTATTTGGCTTCCGCCTCATCAACAATCACCCGCGTCGCGTCGGTTACTCGTACGCTCGTCCAAGTGATATTGTGGTCAGATCAAGAATTTTAATTGCGATAAACACTTATGACTTAGAATGTAAACAGTACAACCTGCGATTTTATTATCGTCTCAGAATATAGTTGTTCATACCAGATGTAGGACATTGTTGTGGTTAATGTTGAGTGACTCCCCTAAATCCGCTTGCATATTTAGATACACAATTTCAGGCGAGCCAGCAGCAGTGTGGAGCAGAACAATACGACTTCCGCGGGATTATCAGGTACGTGGTGTGGACAGGGCGCACAGTCAAGAAACGTGAAACCAGTTCAAGTCCCCCCCCCCCCCCCCCCCCCCCGCTATTTGTACCCCTGGGGGTGTTACACGTTCAGCGAACGTTGCTGCGTATGGGCCTCTGCTTCAGGCGCCTGGTTCATGCAGCCATGCTGAATGCAGTTCATCGGCGACGAAGGCTGGAATTTGCACTCCAGTACCGCAGCTGGACGTTTTAAGCTCCTTTGTACAGATGGCCCTTAGGCGTGCCGGCGGAAAACACCTGAACGGAAAAGTCCCGAAACAATCGTCGGGGCTTTATGGTTTGGGGAATGTTTTCGTGGCATTCCCTGGGTGACCTCGTAATTTTGGAAGGCAAAATGGACCAACACAACTATGCATCTATCCTTGGGGAGCATATCTACCCTTATAAGCAGTTTGTTTTTCCTCGGCATGATGGTATCTACCAGCACGACATTGCAATGTGTTACACAGCTCGCAGTGTACGTGCGTTGTTCAAAGAGCACCAGGATGAGTTTACTGTACACCCCTGACCAGCAGAGTACCCGGATTGAAACCCAATCGAGAATATTTGGGATCAGTGTTATATAGCTAGGGAAGGCCGAAATGCACGCTATAAGCTCACGAAGGATGGCGTGAGGTCTGAAACAGGATAAGTAAATGAATGCTATAAAGAAAAGTACGTAGCTGCTGGAATACTTAACTTTAATCCATCATTTGTATACATCGTTCTTGATGAGACATGCTTCATACGATAACTATCAATTGCTATGGCGCCTTGCTAGGTCGTAGCCATTGACTTAGCTGAAGGCTATTCTAACTATCTTCTCTGCAAATAAACGAGGCTTCGTCAGTGTTGCATCGCTAGCTAAGTCGTCCGTACAACTGGGGCGAGTGCTAGTAAGTCTCGAGACCTGCCGTGTGGTGGCGCTCGGCCTGCGATCACTGACAGTGGCGACACGCGGGTCCGACATGTACTAATGGACCGCGGCCGATTTAAAGCTACCACCTAGTAAGTGTGGTGTCTGGCGGTGACACCACAATCAGCTCGATCAGGCTCTTCGCGCCACGAGCTTCAGACGAAAAATCTAGAGTAGTTGGTCGCAGCACTGGAGTAGGCATAGCTGCATATCCCTGTCGGTACCTTTCAAGAACCTCGCTGATCTTCTTCCTGCACGTCTGGGCTGCAAAAGGTGATTATTCAGACTTTTGACAGGTGGACCACGTCTGAGGATGAAAAGGAACTTACATTTCGTTTAATGTCCGCCCCCAATAGCTGAGTGGGCCGGCACGGTAGCTCAGCGTGTTCGGTCAGAGAGCTGGTTGGACTCTGTAATAAAAAAAAATTGAGTGAAAGGATCAACAACGAACTTGAGCGGATGTCATGTGACGTCCGCAACGACCCCAACCACAACGATCAACAAATAAACAAAATGCAAAATAAAAGACAAGTGGTCAGAGCGACAGAACGTCAATCCTAAGGGCCCGGGTTCGATTCCCGGCTGGGTCGGAGATTTTCTCCGCTCAGGGACTGGGTGTTGTGTTGTCCTAATCATCATCATTTCATCCCCATCGACGCGCGAGTCGCTGAAGTGGCGTCAAATCGAAAGACTTGCACCCGGCGAACGGTCTACCCGACGGGGGGCCCTAGTCACACGACATTTACATTTACACTTCGTTTAATTGATGAGGTGAAGAAGATGGTGCAGTGAAGAACGAAACCTGATAATTATTTAGAGTAGTGCAGCCTTATGAGGTATCTAGTTTTCGGTTGAAGTTTAAATTGACATCAACTTATATTTCCTGACTACATTAATCACACATCAAACATAAAAATACTAGATTTCTATGAATTATACTACTTTTGCTTTTCACTAAAGCACTCTCTGGTACCACTTTCTGAGCAATGCTAATTCGAAGATAAGTTTTAAATCTGTGAGTGATCTCCTATGAGTAACTTTGCTCTCTTTGGTGCGGAAAAAAGTTGGTCGCACACGTTTGTAGTTCCTGACATCGTCATAATCGTAGCAGCAAACTTGTGAAGTCGTGGAAATTTATATTCAGGTAAATTTTTATACGAGTCTACAAGACGTATTTCATTACAAAGTTTATCACGCACCTGACTGTGACACAGTAGGTCTTAAGATCTAATTGCAGCAAGGCATCCTCCGCTGACGTCTTGTAAATTGACGTTGACGCGTCTGATCTTCTCTTTGAAGTTCATAAATCGTCCATAATGCTGCTTTTCTTCGATTTAAAAACTGCGTCCAATAAGCATACACCCTTACGTCTAACGGTGCACGAAAATTAACACACTGTTTGTTTTCCGAAGAGAGCGCACAGTTTGCACTTTCTCTGCACTCGACATTGGCTTTTGCCCATCCCAGTTTAGCCGGCCGCGGTGGCCGAGCGGTTCTAGGCGTTTCAGTCCGGAACCGCACGACTGCTACGGTAGCAGGTTCGAATCCTGCCTTCGGCATAGATGTGTGTGATGTCCTTAGGTTAGTTAGGTTTAAGTAGTTCTAAGTTCTAGGGGACTGATGACCTCCGATGTTAAGTCCCATAGTGCTCAGAGCCATTTCAAACCATCCCAGTTTATCGCGAGCGCTCACTGCCCAAGCGGCGATCGAACGTTGGTGGTCGTGCTCGCCTAGCCCCTCCTGAATACACCTGCTCTAAGCGACGTGTGGAGCGCGAGACGAATTACTTAGTACCTTCACTAGACTTTGTCTTTTTGTTTTGTTTTGTTTCGATTCATCAGTCTTCTGACTGGTTTGATGCGGCCCGCCACGAAGTCCTGTCTTGTGCCAACCTCTTCATCTCGTAGTAACACTTGCAATCTACGTCGTCAATTGTTTGCTGGATGTATTCCAGTCTCTGTGTTCCTTTATAGTTTTTACGCTCTACAAAATGGTTCAAATGGCTCTGAGCACTATGGGACTTAACTTCTAAGGTCATCAGTCGCCTAGAACTTAGAACTACTTAAACGTAACTAACATAAGGACATCACACACATCCATGCCCGAGGCAGGATTAGAACCTGCGACCGTAGCGGTCGCGCGGCTCCAGACTGTAGCGCCTAGGACTGGTCAGTCACTTCGGCCGGCTTACGCTCTACAGCTCCCCCTAGTACCATGGAAGTTATTTCCTGATATTTTAACCCATATTATTCTGTCCTTTCTCTAAACATATTCCTTTCCTCTCAGATTCTGCGCAGAGCCTCCTCATTTCTTACCTTATCAGTCCACGTAATTTTCAACATGTGTTTGTAGTACTGCATCTTAAATGGTTCAGTTCTCTTCTGGTTTTGCATAGCCTCACTGCCATACAATGCTGTCTCCAACCGTATATTCTCAAAAATTTCTTTCTGAAATTGAGGCCTACGTTTATTACTAGTAGATTTCTCTTAGCCAGGAGTGCCTTTTTGCCAGTGCCAGTCTGGTTTTGATGTCCTCATTGCTTCATCGGTCATGTGTTACTTTGCCGCCTAGGTAGTAGAATTCGTCAAATTCATCTACTTTGTGTCCATCAGTCCTGATGTTAAATTTCCCGCTGTTCTCATTTCTACTACTTCTCTTTACTTTCGTCTTGCCGGCCTTTGTGACAGAGCGGTTCTAGGCGCTTCAGTCTGGAACCGCGCGACCGCTACGGTCGCAGGTTCGAATCCTGCCTCGCGCATGGATGTGTGTGATGTCCTTAGGTTAATTAGGTTTAAGTACTTCTAAGTTCTAGGGGACTGATGATCTCAGATGTTGTAACCTCCCCACCAAAAAATTTTAAAAGAAATGACAATATTATTTAGAAATGCTAATGGACATTGCGCTAAGTGTAACCTCTCCACTGAAATTTTAAAGACAAAGGCAACAAAAATGTGAAATTCGCAATCTGACTCTGGTGTAAGCTCTTCACAAAAAAATTAAAGTCAATTCAGTGACAACAAAATCTCACCAATAATGTTAATTCAATTACACCGAAATATCGGTCTTTGGCCCTGTGCAAAAATCAGAATTAAATTCTTAGCTCATTGTAACAGGTAGTCAAATTTCTGCTCTTATTCTTGCGCACGGCTCGGAGGAACTGCATTGCAAATAATAATATTCCTTTTTTTTTTTTTTTTTTTTTAATTGAAAACTGAAACTTTTGTTTAAGGGAAGTGGAACGAAATAGTTACTTCAATTAAATAAAAATTTTATGTAAAATTGCTTTTGAAATCAAAATTATTATTGGGGGCACTTGTTGAAAATTAATTACAATAAATAAACTTTACATTATCCGATGATTATCTTAATTAACAGTATACATCATTCAGCATCTTGACCAGTGTTGCCGACAGACTACATCACACAACCGCACTGGGCTGCTACCACTGACCGACCGCTCTGCATGACGACTACAAGCGTACTGCACGCCACTGAACACAGCTACTGACTGCAACAACTACTGACAGAGTACCGCTCGTAACACTCGCGCGGTCAAGCGCATACTCTCTGGTCAGAGACGCTGCAATACCTCGCCATCGCTGCTACGTTACATACGTGTTTCATAACCCTCCACTGGGGGGGCAAAAATTTGGCAGCGATGGTGAGTCATTTGGACTTGCCAAGCGCGGCAAAATTTTTCATTAATTAGTCAACTTGTACAATTTACAGATTGTTTAGATACATGAATTAAATGTTGTGCACACGCACTAAGTACAAAATATATCAGACAAAGACAAAATGTGAGTACAAAACATAGTAACACATCAGAAAATTATTTGACAGATAACAAAGTGCACAGGCACTGAAAAAATTCTTTAGCATATTCAGAACAAATAAACAGACTGGCAAAAAAATATTATGTTGACAATTGACATGAGTGCACATGCACTGCAGTTGAGAACATATCAGTAAATGATGAAATGTATATACAATTAGTAACAAATGACATAAGTGCATACGCATTGAAGTATTGAATATACAGAATAGTACAAATCATATTGAAAAATGAGAAAAGTGCACAGGCACTGAAGTTCAGTAGAAAACATATTAACACCTAACATAAGTGCACAAGCACTGTAGTTCAGAACATATTCTCAAAATAAAAAATGTATATACAATATAAAAGACAAGAGTGTACATATACTGTACTTCAGAACAAATCGAAAAAAAAATGTCTTTAGCATTTTCGCAATAAATAAACATAATGGCAAAAAAAATCATGTCCAAAGTGCACACGCACTGAAAAAAAATGTCTTTAGCATTTTCACAACAAATAAACATAATGGCAAAACATCATGTCGACAAGTAACATAAGTGTACTCGCACTGGAGTTCAGCGAATCGAAAAAAGTGTATAGCCATGAACATAAATGATGTTAGCAAAAAAATGATTTTCACTATGTGACAAGAATTAGGATAGGAAAGGGAAGGATTGCATCATGGTTGTAGCACTTTAGATTGCACACAGCTGTTCTGAAAGTCCATATCTTTCCACAGAAGTACAACACCAAGTGACACAATTTGAAGTTCTTTTCCCATCAGAATTTATCAGCGTAGCCAAGACACTGAACTGTCGTAGTAATGTTCCATGTTCTCATTTTGGCAGTACACTAGGTACACCAAACAGTGGGACCATAATAACGTCTTCATCGCTCACGGTGGTGGACAGCATGTCGTGTCAACACCACGCTCTTACAAGGCACACCAACGTAGAATTAGTGCAAAACCAAATATAGTGCTCCATGATCACTAGGATAAACAGGACAAATGGACATTGCAGTAATTCAGGGTAGTTAGCTCATGAGGTGAAGGACATTAAGTCACATAATATTCACAATTACAGTCTTCATTAGTAGTTTGTGGCATTTATAGCCCAGTTATTGAACATTTCTGTACCAAGTATGTAGTATTACAGAAAAATGTTCATTAACTGTTTTACATAGAATCAGTAGCCTTCTTTTCCTAGTTACAAAGCATTATGAAATAATCGCATTTTTTTCCAGTTACAAAGTATGGCATAGTTAATTAATCATTTGTTATTTCAATATAGTAAGAATCATTAGCCTTCTCCTAATTACAAAGCATTATTAAACAATCACATTCTTTCCCAATTATAAAGCATAGCATAATTAATTAATCATTTGTCTTCCAATAGTAATAATCATTAGCTTTTTCCTAATTACAAAGCATTATGAAACAATAGTATAGTTAATTAATTATCTAGTAAGAATCATTAGCCATCTTCTAATTACAAAGCATTATTAAACAGTCACATTCATTTCCAATTACAAAGTATGAACATTGAAAACAAGAGCTAATTAATGGCATAATTAATAACAATTCATCGAGTGACATTAATTATTGGCACTCAGTGGCCAGCAAGTATTGAATAGAATAAAACATAGTTCGTCATTCAGTATTACTCAGATCATTACAAAGTCAATATTAAAAATCAGTTAATTACAGTCATAGCATTAATAATCATGGGCATTATAAGTAGTCTCATTACAATACATCATTGTTCCTCATTCAGTATTATTCAGATCATTACAAAGTCATTATTAAAGATCAGCTAATTATAATCAAAGCATTAATAATCACAGGCATTATAAGTAGTCTCATTACAATACATCATTGTTCCTCATTCAGCATTATTCAGATCATTACGAAGTCATTATTAAAAATCAGCTAATTATAATCAAAGCATTAATAATCACAGGCATTATAAGTAGTCTCATTACAATAAACAGTGGCAGTTATTAGCTAGTGACAAAGCATTATTTTAAATATATACTTTTTTTTGTCTCATTGAGAAGTCATTACTCAAGTGACATACTATTCAAAGTTGATCAGTATTATTCAGAATTATCATAAACTAGTGACATTATGTGGGACTGGTAATACCTCTTTTTTTTTTTTTTTTTTTTTTAGCAATGCATTGCGTTGGGATCGATAATTAATTGCTGAGGCATAACACTATTTGCTTTTGACCTATTGCTGCAAATGAGGATAGGTAACGTCATTCGTCATGAGTGAGCTGTAGCAAGGTTATGTAACAAGGCAGTATATGTGATCACATTTATAAATGATAAACACAAATGGGTAAAAAATAAAAATGCAAGTACTAGAACAGGTATAATAAGTAACAGGTTTAGTAAGTATCATGAAAAGCTTCTCCTGGAAAAAATACAAAATGGATTATTGACCTGAAAGAAGAAACGCACACTATGCTGAAAAGTAGTGAACTTTGAATTAACAGGTAGTGAGATGTGTATAAAAATGTGTTCCAGAGCTGTCCTTTCCAAAACTTTCCGTCATCCTACTATGCAATATAACACCTGCTGTCAAAACAAACTGCAACAAATACTTAAATAACTACATAGCCTAAATATAACTTCAACATCATCCTCATCTGTAAAGAAAAAACTTCATTATCCATCACTTCATTATCCATATTATCATTACTTCATTATTATCATCACCTGTAAAGAAAAACTTCATTATTCATAACAGCATATTCTTCATCATTATTCATCAGCATTCATTATCATCTGCAAAAAAAAAAATCACTTCATTACTCATTACATAACTATTCCTTATCTCTAGCATATTTCATCACTAAAACTAAGATGTGTAGTTCTGTCTGACAGCCTGCATCAATCACCTTGTATTCTGAAAGAAAAAATTAGTTAAGACTGCTATTCTACGATGAGTATAGTATATTCTTGTTAATGCTTGTTAATCCTGATCCATTTACTCTTCCTCATAAAGTTATTGCATCTTCTTTCGTTTATTCCTTAGGTGAAATTCCCATTTCTGTTGAATTTATTTCTTACACGCATCATTTCTTTCTGAAATTGAGGAACAAGGATTAATGTCTTGCATTTAAGTCATATACCCACTAAATAATGACTGGTTAATGGTGACACAATTAAGCATACAGCATAACATGACAGAAAACGTAATGTGTCAAAGACATTGACAGTGTTCAGATGCAAAAATGTACAGAGAATATCACAATGCAGCAGCAAAAAAATGTAAAACAGTCACGATGTTGAGATATCATAGGGCAAAAAAAAAAAAATGTCAAAGTCAACTGGTGTGTTATATCTTAACTATTTCACAGTGCATATAAACAAAACTGGAATACAATCGTACATAAAAAAAAGTGGAAAATGAGCACGGTCTGATGTGTAACGACAAGAAAAGCGACCTGCTAACCTTACCTTGCCGGGCACTTGCCAAGAAAAAATACGATAATCATCAGTAATTAGTCAGGTGAAATAATTGCATTAGTAAACGGCATCATAGTGTATTGAATCATAAAGTGTCTTCATTCAATAAACGGTTTAATGTTTGAGATATGGTGGTTGCCTTTCGATTTTCTGGTTCTCAAAGTTTCGACGTGTACAACATTGGGGTGAGGGATGCTGCGAATCCGATATGGACCTGCGTATAGAAGTTCAAATTTACTGCACTTACCTTTTATTTTGCTGGATAAATAGTGTGTACGTACTAATATCTTCTGTCCAACGTGAAAGTCGCGGCGTGTACAAACTTGTTTTTGCTGTCTTCTCCGGCTCTCTGCGGCACGTTTGATGTTGTTCAGCGCAATGTCAATTATTTCGTGGTGTCTTAGTCGACGACATTTAGGGAAGTTTACTAATTCTTTAATTTTGTTTCGTGGCTCAACGTTTTTCAATATAACAGACGGAGATAGCATAGTAGATTCATTTCGAATGGAATTAATTACATCTTGGAATGAGAGTATGTGTGTATCCCAATCAATATGTCTTTTGTGGCAGTATATTCGGCACAGCTTACCAATTTCTTTCATTAATCTTTCACAGGGGTTCGAAGAAGCATGGTACTTGGATATATAGATCGGAGAAATGTTTCTAGCTCGTAACATGCGTGTCCATACGCTACTACGAAATTGAGATCCATTGTCAGAAATTACTTTCATCACATGCCCTACATGAAATAGAAAATGTTTTACAAATGCTTTCGAAACAGTTTTAGCAGTAGCTTTGCGTAACGGAGTGAAAGTAACAAATTTTGAAGTGAGCTCAACAGCGACAAGTATGTAGCAAAAACCTCTGTTAGTTCTCGGAATCGGACCAAAAATGTCTACAGCGGCCATGTGTCTTAATTTAACAGGTATAATGGGATATAATGGAGGAATATGTGAAGTGGTGTCTGATTTAGCTTTCTGGCAAATTTTACAAGACGCTAAAACTCGTCGTATACGTTTCTCCATGCTGGTGAAATAACAGTTCTGTCTCAGTATAAGAAAACACCTTCGTGCTCCGTAATGTGCGTAACTTAGATGAGTGTACCAAATTAGTTTGTTAACCAGTTCGTCAGGAATGCATAATAACCAATTGTTGCTGTCAGGATGAGAGCGGCGAAACAGAAGGTCATTGCGTACAGTGTAGTGGTTCCTAATCGTAACATTTTTTCTATCTTGCCAAAGGTGTTTAATTTCTTTCCACACATTGTCTTTATTTTGCTCCTTTGCTATGTCCTGTAATGACGATGAAATAAAGTTTTCAAATGCAACTTGCTGAATGTACATGACACTGAAATTTGTTTTGCAGAAGTTGGTTGCTACGTCTTGCTGATTGTTGCCGAGAGAACGCGATAGTGCGTCTGCTATAACATTTTGTGTGCCGGGAATGTGAACTATTGTAAAATTAAATTCCTGTAAATAAAGTTTCCATCTGCTTAATCTGTCGTGAGTAAATTTAGCCGAAAGTAAAAATTGTATCGCTCTGTGGTCTGTGTAAACGGTGGTATGTCTGCCATAAAGAAAGTGCCGAAATCTCGTAAAAGCCCATACAACACATAATGTTTCCAATTCTGTAACGGAGTAATTGCGCTCAGCAGGTGACAGAATGCGGCTTGCAAATGCGATGTTTTTAATTACTGTAGAGCCATCTTCTTCTATTTCCTGAAAAATGTGTACGCCTAAAGCGGTATTGGAACTGTCGGTGGCAATGGAAAAATTTCTGGTAAGATCTGGGTGCGATAAAAGTGGTGCATTCAACAGAGCATGTTTCAGGTTCATGAATTCAGAGTGTGCTTGCTTATCCCAAGACCAAATACTGTTTTTACCTGTTAATTGGCATAATCTGGGTGTGTCTAAAGCAGAGTGATGAATAAATTTACGAAAAAAGTTAATTAAGCCCAAAAAACTGCGTAACTGCTTCTTCGTCGTAGGAATAGTAATGTCACGTAGAGCTTGAAGTTTTTCCGAATCAGGTGCAATGCCTTCTGCTGAAATTACGTGTCCAAGAAATTTTATGGAAGTTTTGCCAAAGTACGATTTACTGAGGTTAACTGTGAGTCCTTGTGCATGAAAAGTTTGCAACAGTTGTTCAAGAATCATATTGTGTTCAAACCAGTTAGCTTCTGCAATAAGAATATCGTCTACGTACGTCGTAATTCTGTCTTTAAGTTCTGTCGGAAGTATTGTGTTCAAACTGCGAATAAAAGCTGCAGAAGAAATAGTTAAGCCAAACGGTAATTTGCGAAATTGATAACAGTCGCCGAAACAGAGAAAAGCTGTATATTTTCTGCAATTTGGATGAAGTTGAATTTGCCAAAATCCCGATTTCAAATCTAGTGTAGAATAAATAGCTGTACCATGAAATTTTTGTAGAAGTTCCTCTAATGTCTGTGGTCGGTCTGTTTCATTAATAATAATGTCATTAATGTGACGTGAATCAAGTACGAGGCGAAGTGAGCCATCTTTTTTCTTAACAATATGTAGCGGGTTTATGTACGGACTAACTGCTGGTTCTATAATTCCTTGATCAAGCATATCCTGCAATTCCTTTTTAACCTGTTCTCTGTGAATATATGGAATGGGATAATGCTTTGCTTTAAATGTGTCGTGCGGTTTGATTTGAAATTCATACATAAATCCGGACATAGTACCAGGAATGTTGTCAAAAACTGGAGCTTGCTGTAAAAGAATTTTGTGTAATTGCGTTCGTTCGTCGTCTGTAGTTGCACTGCTTTCTTTAACCTTATCAGAAATCAATTGCATTACGTCGTAGTCAGCTTCTTCTGGAGTATTATAGTTGTGTACATACGTATCCGTGAACAATGTGGGATTACAGTCTATGTCACGTGTTGCGGAAATGACCTCTGTGCGGTTAATTGTTTGTTCTTCCGCAGATAGTGAGTGCTGAAATTCTATAGCAAATTGTATATTTTCATCCTTCAACATTAAATAAGAATTCTGAAAATCGATAACTGCGTTGTGTTGTACCAGAAAATTCGTACCTAAAATTATGTCTGTTGTCAATAAAGGAACAATCCAAAAATTAGAGTGGAAAGTATGACCTCCAATACAAAATGATAAATGCGTCTGTAATTTAACGTCTACACCTTTACTCGATACTGCTCCCTTCACTTTTGTTTTGCCTAATGGTAATGTCGGATACGTATTCTCTTTGTTGCACTCGTTGAAGGTCTCCTCATTTATTACTGATATAGGTGATCCGGAATCAATTACTGCTGAAAATTTCGATGAACCAATTTTAATTTCGATAACAGGATGTGAAATAGTTTTCTGAACAAATGGTCTTTCCTGCAAGAGAGTGTCTCTGATGTCGTCAAAAGTAATTACATTTTCGTGAACAACATTTTGCGTGTCTGAAGTAGTGCTTGTATTATTGGAAGATGCGATCTGTGCAGTATTTAGTCAGATTCTATCTGACGTGTTATTATTATTAGGAGGATTCTGTGGCATTTCTACTATTTGAACTGTTCTGTTACTTCTTCCAGACGTGTTACGCTCTGGATGATACCTACTGTCGGGTTCATTCATGAGAATATGTTCTTGTTGATTACTTTGTCGCTGGTAAGACCGACTGTTATTAAACGTATGTTGGTAATTATGCTCATTGTTTTTACGTCTGTCGTGTAAGTCATTCCTATACGGTGCATTGCGATAGGAATTGAAATACTGTCTTCTCTGTACGTAGTTGTTTCCTTGCTGCCGTGCATTACTATTTGTTGGATCTGGGACTATACGTGCACGCGGCGGAACATTAAAGCCTGGTTGACCTTGTGCATTACATTGTTGGTTACGTATTCCAACCGTCTGACTTTCATGCTGTTGCGGTGGAAAACTTCTATTATTACCAAAATGTGGTTCCTGTTGCTGAAAATTTTGACGATATTGATAATCTGAATTTTGTCTGTGATTTAAGTTCTGGTAGTTGTCGTTCCTAAAGTGTCTGTTACTTTTCCTATTGAAATTACGTCCCTGATCATAATTACCGTTAGTTTGTTGACCTTGGTTATAATACGAAAAGTTTTTGTTTACAAAAGAATAATCAGATTGTTGTACTTCCAAGAGCTGTAACAAATCTCTGAATGCTGAAATATTTTCTTTTTGCTGACCCGTTAGAAGTGACACTCGTAAAGACCGTGGTAATTTGGAAATGCATAATTGTATAAGTGCGGATTCACTGTACGGTTCACTCAGGTATTGGTTTTGTTGTACCATGTGCTCAAAAAATTGCGTCACACTGGGAAAATTTGAGTTCTCGTAATTCGGCAAACTAATTAACTGATCTTTAATTCCGCGCTGTGTCGTCTTCGACCAGTACGCTGATAGAAAAGCATTCTGAAACTCTTCTACCGAATAGCACTGTCTCGCGATCGGTCTCATACGAGTTGCCGGTTCGCCTTCCAAAAAACTGCAAATAAATTCAAGTTTATGCGTTACAGGCCAAGTCGGTGGAAGAGCAAAGCTAAATTGTTGAATCCAATCCAGTGGGTGAATCTGCGTTCTATCGTTTTTAAAAACCTTAAACTTTCTCACTGACAGAAAATGTTTGTAGTCGAAATTATCATCTCTGTGTGATGGAACATGTTCAGGATCGTAAGAGAATCTATTGAACTGTGGTTGATCGGAATCTAAGTCCCGTACTCTCTGTAGATTACCCAAATTATACGCGCTGCGTGTATCTGACAAATGTTCATAAAGTGGCGTCTGTTGTATGTTATTAACTGAAGTGTTTTTCATTTCTGTTACTTCTTGTTGTAAACTTGACAACTTCCTACGTAACGTGTTGTTAGATGAATCGATCTCATTAATTGTCTGCTGTAAATTTTGAAGTTCAGGTGTTTGGTTAAATGAACCCGGTGCAGTATCGTCTGATTTATTGTCATTAGTATTTTCGATAACATCAATACGACTGGCCAATTCATCACATTTTTCAGTCAGTATTTTTGCCTGATCTTTGTTTTTAGAATCGGACGCATTAATCTGTTTTTGCAACTTACATGTAGTTTCGCTCAGTTTTTTAACATCAGCTTTGATGACATTGCATTCTTGTGTTAGTTCTAATTGTTCGAATCTGTCTGTCACTGTTTGAATATCTACTGTGTGTGTATCTGTTTTTAATTTAAGATTGGAAATTTCGTCACGTAATTCTGTGTTCGACTGTTTGATGGAATTAATTTCGTCGGACACTGTAGCAATATTGTTGTCTACGTATGTCTTCGCTTTCGCGAACATTTTACGTTTATCTTCCTGTCTCTGTGCTGTGATTGTTTCCATGACTTGTCGTTTTACTTTGTTTTGATCCTGAATAAATTTACGGAAACGCGTATCACTGTTCTGTATGTGCTGATTAAAGCGCTCGTTAATCTGAGTGTTCTGCTGTTCGAATTTCGCGTCTATCTTTGCGTCCACTGTGCGCGAAAGTTCTACTGTCATTGCTTTAAACTCGTCCCGTAATTGTGTAGCTTTTTCAGAGCATTGTTTAGCGACTCCGCTAATTTCGTCTCTGAGTGTTTCTGTTGCGGCTGTTTGCATTTCTCTTAATTCTTGCGCAACAGATTTAATTTCTTCGCTATTTTTTTGTGAACAAGCCTCAATTTCCACGCGCAACTGTTCCTTAGTGTCATGACACTGCGCGGCAACGGCTCTAATTTGTTCACTAAGCTGCCTGGAATTGTCGTCTAATTTTTCATTTTGTTGTCTGACCTGTTCACTAAGTTGTTTGAGATTTTCATTCTGTTGTCTCGCTTGTTCACTAAGTTGTTGTTTGAGTTTTTCGTTATCTTGTTTGTTATCTACACTCTGTTGTTTGATATCTGCACCAAGTTCGTTCTTAAACTGTAGCATTATTGTCATAAATTGATCCAAACTTAAAGTAGCTGTTGCATTCTCAGTACTCTGTGATGGAGTACATGCAATTGTCACGTTTTGTGTGACCATTTGGTCATTCTTTGGTTCACAAAAAGCTTTCCCTGTCAAATGTACACTCTCATTCACTATTTCGGAATTAAATAACTCCGGCGTACTTTGTGTACCTTGTTTATTTTCATTAAAAAAATTTGTCTGTACGTTACTTGAATTTTCCAAATCGGGTGTCTTAAGCTCGGCAGCGCTCATTACAATAGAGCGTTCTGCGTCATCAATTGTCGTCAAATTAACAGACGAGACAATTGAGTTCGTTTGTTCATTACTAAGATAATAACCATCATTAGAGGTTGGAACGCACTGATTGTCAGTGAACGCAGGATTGTCATCATTACACTGCGTGTCACATGTCCTATCGGCAAAGTTGTTTGAGTCTGTAATTTCATTCATAATACCTCGCGATACACTATTCACAGTTTTTCGCGGCATTTTTACAATAGTCACAAATATTCACAAAACAAATAAGCACAATGCAAAAGCAACACACAAATACAATAGAGCAAACGAATTGTCGTTGATCTGTGGAAAGAAAGTCACAAGTTAATAAAAGCGTAGCGCCAAATCCTAATTATATCTAAGCAAATAAGAGCAGATATCTGACTGTTGTTCAAAAGATTCTCAACGAAATACGATCCTGGACTGGGTGTCGCCAAGTGTAACCTCCCCACCAAAAAATTTTAAAAGAAATGACAATATTATTTAGAAATGCTAATGGACATTGCGCTAAGTGTAACCTCTCCACTGAAATTTTAAAGACAAAGGCAACAAAAATGTGAAATTCGCAATCTGACTCTGGTGTAAGCTCTTCACAAAAAAATTAAAGTCAATTCAGTGACAACAAAATCTCACCGATAATGTTAATTCAATTACACCGAAATATCGGTCTTTGGCCCTGTGCAAAAATCAGAATTAAATTCTTAGCTCATTGTAACAGGTAGTCAAATTTCTGCTCTTATTCTTGCGCACGGCTCGGAGGAACTGCATTGCAAATAATAATATTCCTTTTTTTTTTTTTAACTGAAAACTGAAACTTTTGTTTAAGGGAAGTGGAACGAAATAGTTACCTCAATTAAATAAAAATTTTATGTAAAATTGCTTTTGAAATCAAAATTATTATTGGGGGCACTTGTTGAAAATTAATTACAATAAATAAACTTTACATTATCCGATGATTATCTTAATTAACAGTATACCTCATTCAGCATCTTGACCAGTGTTGCCGACAGACTACATCACACAACCGCACTGGGCTGCTACCACTGACCGACCGCTCTGCATGACGACTACAAGCGTACTGCACGCCTCTGAACACAGCTACTGACTGCAACAACTACTGACGGAGTACCGCTCGTAACACTCGCGCGGTCAAGCGCATACTCTCTGGTCAGAGACGCTGCAATGCCTCGCCATCGCTGCTACGTTACATACGTGTTTCAATGTTAAGTCCTATTTGAACCATTTTAAACTTTCGTCTTTCTTCGATTTACTCTCAATCCATATTCTGTACACATCAGATTCTTCATTCCATTCAACATATGCTATAATTCTTCTTCATTTTCGCTGAAGATAGCAAAGACATCAGCTAATCTTATGACTGATATCCGTTTACCTTGAATTTTAATTCAACCTCTGAACTTTTATTTCCATCATCGCTTCTCCGATGTATATACTGAACAGTAGGGACGAAAGACTACATCCCTGTCTTACGCCCTTTTTAATCCGAGCACTTCGTTCTTCGACTTTCGTCCTTATTATTCTCTTCCGCTCTTATTATTCCCACTTGGCTCTTTTAATGTTATATATTAGCCGTCTCCGCCTATAGCTCCTATTTTCCTGGGAATTTTGAACATCTTGCACTATTTGATATTATCGAAAGCTTTTTCTATGTCAATAAATCCTATTAACGTGTCTTGATTTTCTTTAGTCTTGCCTCCATCGTCAACCGCAACGTCACAATTGCGTCTCAAGTGCCTTTATCTTCCCTAAAGCCAAAATGATCATCATTTTTACTTTCTGATCATCAGTTTTCTTTTCCATTCATCTTTATACTTTTTTGTCAGCAACTTGGATGCATGAAATGTCAAGCTGATTGTGCGAGAATTCTCGCACTTGGCAGCTCTTGCAATGTTCGGAATCTGTCGATTATATTTTTCCGAAAGACATAGTACATCGCAACACTCATAGATTCTACACACCAACGTGAATAGTCGTTTTGTTGCCACTCCCCTCAATGATTTTGGAGGTTCTGATGAAACGTTATCTATCCCTTCTGCCTTAATCGTTTGTAAGTCTTCCAAAGCTCTTTTAGATTCTGATTCTAATACTGGATCCCTTTTCTCTTCTAAATCGACTATTGTTTCTTCTTCTATCACATCAGACAAGTCTTCTCCCTCATAGAGGCCTTCAGTGTACTCTTTCCAGATTTCCGCTCTCTCCTTTGCATTTAACAGTGGGATTCTCGTTGCACTCTTAATGTTACCACCTTTCTTGTAATGTCACCGAAGGTTGCTTTGACTTTTTTAGTTGCTGAGTCAGTCCTTCCGACAATCATCCCTTTTTCGATTTCTTTACATTTTTCGAACAACCATTTCCCGTTAAGTTCCCTGCAATTCCTATTTATTTCATTCCTAAATGATTTGTATTTCTGTATTCCTGAATTTCCCTGAACATTTTTGTATTTCCTTCTTTCACTGATCGGCTGAAATATTTCATCTGTTACCCATGGTTTCTTCGCAGTTACCATCTTTGCACCTATGTTTACTTTCCAACTTCCGTGATTGCCCTTTTTAGGGATGTCCATTCCTCTTCAACCGCACTGCCTACTGAACTATGCCTTATCGCAGTATCTATAGTCTTAGAGAACTTCAAGAGTATCTCTTCATTCCATAGTACTTCCCTTTCCTACTTCTTTGCTTCTTGTCAGCTGACTCCTGCGAACCTCTTATAACCCAGTCTCTGTCTGAACATGATGTAATCTAACTGAAATCTTCCTGTATCTCCCGGCCTTTCCCAAGTTTACCTCCTCCTCTTGTGATTCATGTACAGAGTATTTGCTTTTACTAGCTGAAATTTATTGCAGAACTCTATTAGTTTTTTTCCTCTCTCATTCCTAATACCAAGCCCATATTCGCCCGTAACCCTTTCTTCTACTCCTTCCCCTACAACCGCATTCTAGTTCCCCGTGATTATTAGTTTATCTCCCTGTACGTACTGAATTACCCGTTCAATATCCTCATATACTTTCCTTATCTCTTCATCTTCAGCTTGTGACGTCGGCATGTATACCCGACTTATCGTTGGCGGTGTTGATTTGCTGTCCATTCTGACAAGAACAACCCTGTCACTGAACTCTTCACAGTAGCACACTCTCTGCCCTATCTTCCTACTCATAACGAATCCTACTCCTGTTATACCATTTTCTATTGCTGTTGATATTACCCTATACTCAAATGACCATAAATCCTTGTCTTCTTTCCATTTCGCTTCACTGACCCCCACAATATCTTGATCGAGCCTTAGTATTACCCTTTTCAAATTTTCTAGCATCCCTGCCACATTCAAACTTATGCCTTTCCACGCCCTAACTCGTAGAACGTCATCCTTTCGTTGGTTTTTCAGTCTTTTTCTCTTGGTCATTTTCTCTTTGGCAGTCCCCTCCCGGAGTTCCGAATGGGAAACTATTCCGGACTCTCTTGCCAATGGAGAGATTGTCATGACACTGTTTCAGTCAGAGCTTGTACTGTTCAAATAACTTACGGGTTTGCTGCCGGGTGACGTCGTCGGACACCGCCGATATTTCGACAGGAGCACACCCTGCCATTCTCAAGGCACAAATGCAAGGGAGAAAAAATGTGCAAGCAAATTTAATACCTCGGTTCATAGAGGAGAAACAAGGAAGATACCACACATAGAACAAGTGTCCGACGACGTCACCCGGCAGCAAACCCGTAAGTTATTTGAACATTCGATTCGCCGGGAAAAGTTAAGGTCTCAGAACTTGTACTAACTCGATAAACGCCTTTAGGAGTAGTTTACGAGATTGTTCCACCTTTCAAGTACCGTTACACAGGAAAATAATGCATTGGCTGTACATATGTTTCTCTTATTGTACTGTTGCTTGATGGAACTATAGAGGTACACTCACGCTGGCTTATTGTATTGCATACCGCTTTGAGCATCCACGTGCTGGTCAAGGAGGTGAACCATCATTGCTGGTTTTCAAACGGTTTCTTACATGTGTTTAGACAAACACTAGCCTTTTTGTTTTCTGCCTTGTTTCGTTTTACATGTCAAACTAACGGGTCAAAAACATTAATTTCATTTCAAAACGCTATTTAAAAATACTATCATCCGTCTGCAAAGGACAGTAAGACGAATAATGTTGGTCTGCACAGTTACTGAACAAAATGAAGGCATGAAAATAAATATAACTGAAGTACTATTGTCTAAGGACTGTGTAGATTGTTTGTTAGTTATAAACAAAGTTTATCATTCTTTAAAAAATGGTTTCCAATTTCTTCCTCAACAAGATAACACACAAACAGTTAAACTTTGAAAAGTATAGAAGCAACACGTATTTAGTAATACAGTTATTCTTAGTGAAATATAAGTAGCATATTATTTTAGCCGATGTGCAGAAAGATTTAAAATAAATGTGATATTGCAGTGCCTGTGTTATTCTGGTTACGAGGCAAAGTTCCTTTGGACATGCACGCACAGTTTCCGAGATAAAAACGTGTTTATAGGAAGGGCTGCGCGACACTTGGTTGCACATATAGCACAGTCGTCGCATTGGCGTTCCAAGTGGGTCGACAGTGTATCGTGATGTCTTGCTCACACTACTCTACCTACCATTAGGTGGTTTGCAGTCAATAGTGTGGTTCGAGTCACGTTGTGCCAGCAGGTACAACAACAACCGGGTATACTTCAAAGGGTGGATCATTCCTTACGCCGGGGGCAGAGGGGTGCATTGTTATGAATGGATGCCACATTGAACACCTCCTGTGAACACATATTTATCGCACAAAGTATGCATTTCCGCATCTCAAAGTATTCGACACCTTTTTGAACAGCCTGTATACCGTTGGTAACAACTCCAAACAGGACCAACGCTAATGCACTTCGGTGGCAGTTCTACCTGTTACTAAAAATTGCGACACTAATCCCTGACACCCGTCATGGTAAGCATGTGTGGGAGTAACATTGACATTCGACGAGGTCTTCTGGATGCTTAACTTTTTTGTTAGGGATTTAGAAGCAGCAGTGTGTACAGATGCGGTGTGGAACGACCACATAGACTCAGTCATTGGGAAAGCAAGTGATAAGCTTCGAATTTTTGGTAGGACAGTAGCAAAGTGCAGTTTGTCTGCCATTGAGATTCTATACAAAACGCACATACTTTAATGCTATTTTAGTCTAGGGGACCAGTTTTAGGTCGAATAAACAGGACAGTGCGAAATACCACTGGCGGGGCAGTGAAAGAAACGTGAAATCTTAATTGGCAGACACCTCAAGGAAGATGCTGTCGCGGGAAACTGCTTAGTTCCACGTAACGATCGCTTTGACATTGTAAAGAGAAAATTAAGTAAATAAAAGCTCGCTAAGAGGTGTGCAACTATTAAGCTTCCCATACTCCAACCTTGAATATAATGGCAATCAGGACCGCTTTTGAGTACATTGTTCCACACAAGCGAGGTACCGTCCTCCGCTGCAAATCCCCTCTCCCCTCCCCCCCCCCCCCCCCCCCCCCCCACTTCCTCCCACTTCTCAGACATTAGTGACCTTTCCTTTTGCGTCTTAGTAAGATTTTTAAAAATAGATCTAAATCTAATGGTCGTGGAAATGAGTTTATCTTTCTTTTAAAATTTATGCTACGTATACTGTGGTGTTTGGGCAACTTGCCCGACGGATCTGCAACCCCTCTCACACCTCTGGTACACATGCGGCCTAATCTGGAAGGGATTACCCCAGTAGACGATAAAATTTCAATTACGCTTACGCACGATAGGGCATAAATCCAAGCAGTCTGATGGCCAAGAGAGTAGGATAAAGTCATACGACACGTTGCATTTTCCTGCTGGTAGCTGCCATCATGCCTAGGACAAATAAACTGCATGACCCCCAAGGCTCGATGCATACCTGTGTTGACCTATTTTGCCTACCAAAATGCCGAGATCATCTACGGAATGTTCGTAAACATTCCCCATACCACAAAGCCCCAAGATTGTTGCAGGGTGTTTGCTTTCAGAAGTTTCAGGTCGTACACGCCAACGGCCATCAATCCAGAGAAGAATAAAACGTCCATTTGGGATATTGGTATGCGAATTCCAGCCTTTGTCGTCGGTAAACAGCAATCAGCATGAGCGCATAAACCAAATGCCTGCTGCGGAGGTCCATACTCAGCAAAACATTCACTGAACGCTCGTCGAGGAGACACTGCTGGTAGCCCCTTGATTTATCACGTCGGTCAGTTGTTCAGCAGTTGCACGTATGTTCACCAGTACACACTGCGCAGCCGTCGTTCAGCCATGTCATTTATGGCCCGTGGTGCACCACAATTGCCTCGGCACCAGTTTTGGATAGCACGATTTTGCCGTGCACGATATACACACATAAAAAAAAAGTTTTGCATCACCCTTGTTCCCAGAACTCCTGAAGATAGACGTTGACTGCGGAAATTGTATCACAGACGCAGTCCCTTTGACTGTTCGGAGATATCACTAAACCCTCCCAAAGATGTAAACAACCATGTATGAGCCGATCAGTTCCAGTCATTGCACCAGGAAGGAGGTACTCGGCTCATATTGTCCGTAGTTCAACCGTACCTAGACGGTCAATACTAGGATTCAATCGTGTCCGCATTGTTACTTTGTGCCAGGAAGTGCTCTCAACAAGGTAAGTGTCCGGCATCTCGGAGTGAACCAAAGCGATGTTGTTCAGACATGGAGGAGATACAGAGAGACACGAACTGTCGATGACATGCCTCGCTCAGGCCGCCCAAGGGCCATTACTGCAGTGGATAACCGCTACCTACGAATTACGGCTCGGAGTAACCCTGACAGCAACGCCTCCATGTTGAATAATGCTTTTCGTGCAGCCACAGGACGTCGCGTTACGACTCAAACTGTGCGCAATAAGCTGCATGATGTGCAACTTCACTCCCGACGTCCATGGCGAGGACCATCTTTGCAACCAAGACATCACGCAGCGCGGGACGGATCGGCCCAACAACATGCCGAATGGTCCGCTCAGGATTGGCATCACGTTCTCTTCAGCGATGACTGTCGCATGTGCCTTTGACCAGACAATCGTCGGAGACTTCTTTGGGGGCAACCTAGTCAGGCTGAAAGCTTTAGAAACACTGTCCAGCGAGGGCAGCAAGGTGGAGGTTCCCTGATGTTTCGGGGTGGCATTATATGAGACCGACGTACGCCGCTGGTGGTCATGGAAGACGCCGCAACGGCCGCACGATACGTGAATGCCATCCTCCGACCGATAGTGCAACCATATCGGCAGCATATTGACGAGGCATTCGTCTTCATGGACGACAATTCGCGCCCCCATCGTGCACATCTTGTGAATGAGTTCCTTCAGGATAACGACATCAAATGATTCAAATGGCTATGAGCACTATGGGACTTAACATCTCTGGTCATCAGTCCCCTAGAACTTAGAACTACTTAAACCTAACTAACCTAAAGACATCACACACATCCATGCCCGAGGCAGGATTCGAACCTGCGACCGTAGCAGTCGCGCGGTTCCGGACTGAGCGCCTAGAACCACGAGACCACCGCGGCCGGTGGATAACGACATCGCTGGAGTAGAGTGGCCAGTATTTCTCCAGTAATGTACCCTATCTAACATGTCTGGGATAGATTGGAAAGGGGTGTTTATGGACGACGTGACCGAATCACCGTTGAGGAGTGGGGCAATCTGGATTAACAGTGCCTTGATGAACTTGTAGATAGTATGCCACGACGAATACAGGCATGCATCAATGCAAGAGGACGTGTTACTGGGTATAGGAGGCACCGGTGTGTAGAGCAATCTGGACCACGACCTCTGAAGGTCTCGCTGTATGATCGTATAACACACAATGTGTGGTTTTCACGAGCAATAAGAACGGCTAAAATGATGTTTATGTTGATCTCTATTCCAATTTTCTGTACAGATTCAGGATCTCTCCGAACCGAGGTGATGCAAAACATTTTTTGATGTGTACTTAACCACGGCAGCACGCGAACGGTTTAAAAACTTAGCTGGTTTGAGCCCGAAATGCAATAATCATGCCCTTTTGATCATAAAAAAAAACGCTCTGTTTTCGCGTTGCGACTAGGACTGCACTGTTTTCTTCATCTTTACGACGCGCTTTGTATACCCTCCACTGCTAGTGCTGCCACCTGCTATCTCTGAGTGGTTACCGCAAGTTGACGTCGAACATAGGCGGTGGTTACATTAAGGTGACTCCACAGTGTAACCAGGGAGAAGTTTCATACTGAAGTCAGTGGCGCCTCGAAACCACACATTCGCCATTATATCGTAAACGGCTCGTTTGTGGACGCACGGAAGTTTTTAGTTTTTATTTTCGTGTACATTCATCCGTGTCAGTTTTTGTTACTAATTAGGTTACATCCTGAACACAAATTTGGCACATGGACACCTCTGGTGTTCCTCTTGCTTGGCGCTCCAAGCGGTTGCTTGTGTCGCTTTGCCCTGAAACTTGTCCTGGTGCTAATGCTGAAATGTATACAACAATTTGTTTGCCACAAGTCATCGATGAAGTCAGATGAAACAACTGATAACGTCATATCATTTTTTTTAGATTTATTGGCTATGAGTACGCGCCCATACAACCATCTCAACAGTGGGAAGATGATACGACAGTGTGTTTCGACGAGTCGGAATATTTATTAGGGTCAAGCCGTAGCCTGGTAAAAAGTTACATAGCCATAGACAAGTCATGTGACGCCATGCAGGCGACTTTCGTGTCAGTTATGACTATACGATTATAAAAACAACGCAACACTAGGCCGGCCGTTGTGGCCGAGCGGTTCTAGGCGCTTCAGTCCAGAACCGCGCTGCTGCTACAGTCGCAGGTTCGAATCCTGCCTCGGGCATGGATGTGTGTGATGTCCTTAGGTTATTTAGGTTTAAGTAGTTCTAAGTATAAGGGACTGATGACCTCAGATGTTAAGTCCCATAGTGCTCAGAGCCATTTGAACCATTTGAACAACATCCAGTTCATGGCCAGAGAAAATCTCCAACTCGGCGGGAAATGGGCCTAGTCCCCTTCGGTTATCAGTACGCCATGCTGACACCACAGCTGTATCATTCTTCAACAAGACAATGCCAGCTGTCACATTAACACTTCAAACAATTGCTTACTGGATGGAGAAAAAACTAGATTCAATCTCATTGCCCATATTCTCCTCAGTTATCGGCTAACTTACTTTTGTTCGTTTACGCCAAATCAACAACATGTGGACAGATTTTTTCAACCCAAAAAGCTGCTGAATTATTTCAAAGCCATAGTTTGAGGTACCAGTATCCGAGTGTAAAATTCTTTCTAGAACTATTTCGAACCTAAGCAAAAGCGATCAGCTAGTAATAGATACCTGTGCCCATGTCCCATGTAGATGCAGTGTTCCTTGACTTCCGGAAAGCATTCAATACAGCTGTGCACTGTAGCGGCACTACCGTTTGAGATAGGAAAAGTCAGTTTTGGTCCAATATTTTTGAGCGCGGAAGTTACAGTCAGGCGCGGGCCTGTTTACAGTGAGTTACGCTCTCACCAGCAGTTTCGAAATAAAATAGAGGCCACAGGGGGGGGGGGGGGGGGTGGAACCGCCAGAAAAATTGCATTCAGCGGTTTGCATTGCGCAAGTCACAGGAAGAAGGTGCCCATTGGCCAAACTAAGTGTTATGAGTACGTGACGTGGAGTGGCGCGTTTAGCAAAACAGAGGTGCACAGCTGCATACAAATAGGTGCCGGTTCACTAACAAATCATACAAGTGTGGCAGCTCTCCTGGACGGCTGAGCGTGTCGCACCACTGGCTACACAAAGCAGCACATGGGGCGCCAGCATTCCAGTCCATGGCGGATCCCTGGTTCAACCCTCTGAGGCCAACGCTGGATCCGTAGCCAGCCAGCAGCGGCCCACTCCACTGCTCGCTACCATGGACAGTCTTCTTGGCTCCCAACATGCACTGGAGACATCCAGCGCCAGAGCCACACAATCAGCCGCTGGATCGTAGGCGCTTGTTGTCGCCGCCACGCAAGCCACGCCGGCGGGGACACATGGCGCTGGCCACCTTGCAATTGTCAATGGGCAGGGCTGAGGAAGCGCAGCATGTAGGCTGCAAAGCAGCTGCAAGCACAGCACTGATGTCGTCATATCACTGCAGCCGTTAGCGGCCGACACATTAGCGGAACGTTGGATGGGGTCACTGAAGTGGCGTCCTCAACATTGATGGACCCTGTGACGCTGACTGAGGGGAACGCGCCACTGTAGTTGGAAACAATAAACCACTTGGAAAGCTCGGACGAGTCTTAATATGGTGCCTTCTACCTCTTCCCGCTACATTTGGTGCTTCTGTTACATTCGGTGTCAAAAGTTTCTACTACAGCACTGTCATCTAACGAGTGTATGAAAAAGCAGACCAGATGTGTGACTGGATCAAAGATTTTCTAGCAAAAAGAATGCAGCGTGTCATTCTCGAAGGGAAGAAATCTTCAAAAGTAAAAAATAGCTTTGGGCATACTACATGGAAGCGTTAGAGTACCATTACATTTTACAGTGTGTACACTGGTGTACAAAACTTAAGGAAGAAGGTAACTTACATATGATGTGTCACTGAGAAGTAATATCGGTCGACGAAATTGGACTATACGCAGAAAGAACTGCAACACTATAGTACAGTGTAGTACATATTCTCGCCTCTCGCCATATGATGGTATGTAACACACCCAGGAACATCGTCGAACATGATCGTTTTGGCGGTCTTGGTATTATGCCGTGAGGAGGTATAATGTCGTGTGGGGGTACTGACCTTCAAATGGACGCGATACACTCATTGGTCAGCATCATTGTTACACTGTGCTCTTTCTCCTTTCAGAGCTGCATTCTGCCCTGATATCCTGTTTATGGGTGTCACTGCGCGACTGCACTGAGCAGAGCAGGTAGAGGAGGTCGGGGAACGAAAAGATATTTGGCGAGTGGACTAGCCCGACCGTTCCCCCTACTTATATACTATCGACCACCTTTGGGACGCTTTCGGAGAGGTATTACAGCATCTCCACATGCCAACGACAACCCAGCAGTTGTCAACCGCACTGGTGGAGGGGTGGAAGCCCTGAAATAAGAACTACTCACCCACATTTGTGGCCAGCGTGGAAGCACGTTGTAAGTCATACACTACCTTCTGCGGTGATCATATACCCTATTACGAATCGTACCCCCCCCCCCCCCCTCCCCCTTTGGAATGTCCAGGAGACAATTATGAATCACGGCGACTGAAGTACAATTGTTGTCTTTGTATGAAAGTGTTATTTCTGTTTGCCTTTTCGCGTGTTTATTTCAATTATTCTATACTTGTTCAAATGGCTCTAAGCACTATGGCACTTAACATCGGAGGTTATCAGACCCCTAGACTCAGGACTACACACACATCCATGCCCGAGGCAGGATCCGAACCTGCGACCATAGCAGCAGCGCGGTTCCGGACTGAAGTGTTTAGAAGGGGCACTCCTGTACTATACTATAGAGTTCTTTCTATGTATGAAATAACTTTCATGAGCTATGTTACTTGGCAGTGACACATCATACGGAGGTTACTTTCGTTCTTAAGTAAAAATGACCTAGTAACTAATGTCGGAAGTCCCATGAGGCTTATCGCGGGTGATGCTGTCGTATGCAGAGAAGTCGTAACTCTAGAAAATTGTAGAGAAACGCAGGAAGACATGCAGAGGATCGACGTGTGGTGCAAGGATTGGCAGTTGATTTTCAACATAATCTGTTGTAACTTACTACGCATAAACAGACAGAAAGACTCATTATTTTATGATTACAGGATTGCGGAACAATCACTGGAAGCAGTCACGTTTGTAAAATACCTAGGAGTATGCATACGGGACGATTTCAAGTGAAGAGACCACACAAAACTAATCGCAGGTAAGGCAGATGCCAGACAGAGATCTATTGGTAGAATCCACAGGAAACGTAGTCCAACCACAAAGGAAGTAGCTTACAAAAGACTCATTGTACCAATACTTGAATATTGCTCGTCAATCTGGGATCGGTACCAGAAAGGAGTGATCGAGAAAATAGAGAAGATCGAAAGAAGAGCAGCGCGTTTCGTCACAGTTCCATGTAGTAAGCGCGACAGCGTCATGGTGATGATCACCCACGTTCAGGGGAAAGCGCTGCACGTGAGGCGTTCTGCATCAAGGTCCCAGAAGTTGTGAGAGCTTGTGTTCGTAGAATAGTCATCAAGTATATTGCTGCTCCTACCTATACCTCGTGGAAATATCACAAAAGTAAAACTGGAGAGATTCGAGCACTCTCGGTGGGTTACCAACAATCGTTCCTCCCGCGAATCTTTCGCGAGTGGAACAGATAAGGGGAAGTCGCATCGGTACACAAATCACCCTACTCTTGCCGAATGTAGAAGAAGATGTAAAACGATATAAATTTTAAAGATGATTGTCTTGAGAAAAGTAAAACTATTTGTGGCAAACAAAATTATTTTTTCTTCATTTTTGTAAAAAGTCGGTCCTCTTTCCACAGGCGACTTCTTAAGCCACAAGGACCTTCACAATGTTGCGGCGTATTGCAGGGTCGCCTCTTGTCACAGCCACCAGCTAAATAAGAACTTACAAGATCAACTGTACTCATTGATCTCTATCACGAGTGTCAATAAAGGCCTTGCTGTAGCTGCCAACTGCCTTAACAAGCTCGTTTGCCCTCTCATCTCGTAGCTCACAGCGCATTCACTCTTTCTTATCCAGTACTTCCGAGAGTAGTAGAATTAAATCAGGCGACGCTTGGGCAATTACACTCCTGCTCATAAATTAAGGATGATTGTAGAATGTGGTGCCACACAACGTGGCACTACACAAAACTGGCGCTAGTAGCATAGGCACATAGGGAACACACACTACACAGATCTGTAAGTCCACGTTATTGGTGATAAGTTGAGAAAACCGTCTCGAAACACATGTGCTACAATACGCCACTGTTTCCTGCACGTGTACTCCTACATCAATGTGGGATATGATCCCATGCACACGTACACAGGCCGCACAACGGGTTGGCATACTCTGGATCAGGTGATCGAGCAGCTGCTGGGGTATAGCCTCCCATTCTTGCACCAGTGCCTGTCGGAGCTCCTGAAGTGTCATAGGGGTTTGAAGACGTGCAGCGATACGTTGACCGAGAGCATCCCAGACGTGCTCGATGCGATTTAGGTCTGGAGAACAGGCAAGCCACTCCATTCGCCTGATATCTTCTGTTTCAAGGTACTCATCCATGATAGCAGCTCGGTGGGGCCATGCGTTATCATCCATCAGGAGGAAGGTGGGGCCCACTGCACCCATGAACAGGCGTCCCGATGTAACGCCGGAAATGCATATCCTCCTATTTTCATCTATTGTACTATACAATTTTTTCCTTATTTTGTTACCTGAAGATATGACATTTCTGTGTCTTTATATATTGTAATTGTTCTGCTATTTGTGTATATATATGTCGATGTATAATTGGTTTGTTTTGTAAATATTATTTGTATTTTTACACTGGGTTTGCCTAGGGAAAACTATGCTATCGAACGACTACATCTATAGGTCGTGTGGAGAACCAAAGTGTCTAAGATCTTTGGTAGTGTTAACTCTGCCGCGTGGAGCGTGGGCAGAGCAGTCTGGCTGGAGTAGGGCGGTGGAGCAGTTGTTTTGTGTGACGTACCCGCGAGTTGCCGCGCTTTCAGGGTTTGGCAGCATGTAATTGCGCTCGACTTGCTATGATAGTTTCTGACACGGTGTCGCGGACGGAAAGCATTAGCTGGCGCACATCAAGAGCCCGTTCCGCCTGGTGACCGTGTCGAGAAGGCGCGCCAACATCCAGCTTCTGCAACAGCGACGGCCAACAATGAGTGACTGTCGCCACCTCCCCGATCGACGACTGCAAACCTTCAATCAACCAACAAGGAAAACTAAAAGCACGTAAAGTTTAGAACTGTATGGCAGACCTCAGCTTTTCAAACTGTTCCATTTGCATCACAAAATTACAGGAACGTAGCATGAACCTTTGTTGCTCAATGTCCCAATTGCACTACCAAGCAGCGTCCCTTCCTTTTCTGGAATGAACCCGAGTGTCGTTGAAATTCTAACGCCAGCATTAAAGTAATATCATTCCATTTCACTGCTTTAATTTCAATGTTCAGTTAAAGTATTCATAGCTGGCTACAATATTTAGATTACACAAGCAGAAATTAAGAGTGCGAGTTTTGTTACCACATTTTAGCTTACCTGTAACTGCAGCTCAGCTTGGTACGTACTAAATTTTACTATTGTTAATTGTTCAGAATCATTTAATTCAAGTTCAAAGTTAAATCTCTTATTTCTAAATTGCGTAGATTCAAGTAGCTTTCGAAATGATTGCTGAGGTAGCCCAAAACTAACCTTATTTTATTGAATTTCGTAGTGCTTCAGAAACAAAGTTCACTATTAATTTCAGTCACTAAATTAACTTTCAATTTTCTGGTTTTATTAATTCTTTTGCTAAATTAAGTCAGAGTGTAGCGAAATTTATTACTTCTGACAAACTTTCAGTTTTCACACAGCACGTGTCAACCATCAGTTGCCTCGCTTTTAGTGCTAATTATATGTGCATTAATCTTTCATTTTCAGTTATTATAGTAGTTGTCCATAGGACTGGCGACCGTAATTTTCCCAAAATCTCAAATATATAATAAACGCCAATTAATTGTTAACGTAATGACCGCACATTTACTTTCTTTATTAATTTTACCCTTTTCTCAAAATTATTTTTCACCAATTTCATTTGCATTTTTCCTTTCATTTAGATTTAACCCTTTCCTCCCTCTTTACCGACAAATTAACTTCGGTGACGATTGCTTTTCCCAAATTTCCATTAAGTGCACGCGGTTTAATTTTTCACTGTCATTAAGGTCGATAAGTGAGGGGGAGGTTACACCGATACACCTGACCTGTTACAGCTCCTCTGTCAAAGACATGCAGGGGTGTACGTGCACCATTCATAATATGACTCCACACCATCAAACCACGACCTCCATACAGGTCCCTTTCAAGGACATTAAAGGGTTGGGATCTGGTTCCTGGTCCGTTCCAGATGAAAACCCGGCGAGAATCACTGTTCAGGCTATACCTGGACTCGTCCGTGAACTTAACCTGGGACCACTGTTCCAATAACATTTTCTGTGTTCTTGACACGACGCTTTACGGGCTCTCCTGTGACCAGAGGTCAGTGGAATACACCTTGCAGGTCTCCGGGCGAATAAACCACGTCTGTTTAGTGGTCTGTAGACTGTGTGTCTGGAGACAACGGGTTCCAGTAGCTGCGGTAAGGTCCCGCGAAAGGCGACCTGCAGTACTCCGCGGCCGTCTGCGGGTACTGATGGTGAGATATCGGCCTTCTTGTGGTGTTGTACACTGTGGACGTCCCGTACAGTAGCGACTGGACACGTTTCCTGTCTGCTGGAATCGTTGCCATAATCTTGAGATCACACTTTGTGGTACACGGAGAGCCCGCGCAACGACCTGCTGTGTTTGACCAGCCTCCAGTATCCCTAGTATTCTACCCCTCATTACGTCATCAATATGTGTTCTTTGAGCCATTTTCAACACACAGTCACCATTAGCACGTCTGAAAACGTCTGCACACTTACTCGCTGCACCGTACTCTGACACGCACCAACACACCTCTCCGTATGTGGACTGCTGCCAGCGCCACCGTGCGACGACCGCTGGTCAAATGCACCGCATGGTCGTACCCCGAGGTGATTTAAACCCGCAAACCGCCCACCAAAACGTTGTTTCACCATGTATCAGCATTATCCTTAATTTATGAGCATGTGTGTAGATTAGGATATGAGAAACTAAAAGTAGTCGATGAGTTTTGCTATTTCAGCAACTAACGACTGGTGTTAAATTTGCAAAAAGAAAAAGAAAAAAAAACATTTACCATGCCTAATGTGGTGTAGGAAAACCATTGATATTCAAAACTGCTTTCAGTCGTCTCGTGGATAAATACAAATGGTTCAAATGGCTCTGAGCACTATGGAACCTAACTTCTAAGGTCATCAGTCCCCTAGAACTTGGAACTACTTAAACCTAACTAACCTAAGGACATCACACACATCCATGCCCGAGGCAGGATTCGAACCTGCGACCGTAGCGGTCGTGCAGTTCCAGACTGTAGCGTCTAGAACCACTCGGTCACCTCGGCCAGCTTGGATAAATACAGATTCTGTACGATTTTCGAGGGAGTGTTACACCATTAGCCCTGCGAAACAGTGGCAAGTTCACGTAACGATGATGGGGTGGATACAAATCACGCAGTCTTTGTCTGCAAAGCAGACCACAAAGGTCCAATAATACTGAGATGTGTGACCGGGGTGGCCAGGGCAGATGCGACAACTCATAACTCATCTTCGTACTTACAAAATCAATCCCGACGACGCGAGGTGTGTGGACAGACAGGGCTCTGCTGTCTTGTTACGAAGCATCACCACTCAGAAACAACATTGTACCATGCGATGGACCTAATCAACCAAAATGATCACATAATCCTCGGCAGTAATGTGATATTGCAGAGTAATAATGGGGCCCATGGTATACCACGATAAGGCTATCGATACCATTACCGAACCCCCACTATATTTCACTCTTGTGAAGTAAACTCGGCCAGAATTTGGATACAGTGTGAGAAAAGACTCATTCGACCAACTTATTTTGTTCCATTGTTCCATAGTCCATGTTTTATGGTTTCGGCCCGACGTTTTTTCTGTTTCTGGACATTCCAGCACTGATGCGTAGTTTTAGAATTCCAGCTAATCTGCAGTTCCTAAATTTGGAGCTCCCTTCGTGTTGTTTTACTGCTGACAGTGTTCGCGAGAGAGACATTTAGTTCAGCAGTGACTTTTGCAGCTGTCGTCTCCATATTTTTGTCAACCCGCCATGGTAACCGAGAGCGCTAACGCGCTGCTTCCTGGACTCGGGTAGGCGCGCCGGCCCCGGATCGAATCCGCCTGGCGGATTAACGACGAAGGCCGGTGAGCCGGCCATCCTGGATGTGGTTTTTAGGCGGTTTTCCACATCCCGCTAGGTGAATACCGGACTGGTCCCCACGTTCCGCCTCAGTTACACGCGTCGCAGACATTTGAAACACGTTCGCACTATTTCACGATTTACACTAGATGCAGAGAGCTGGGGTACACTGATTCCATCCCTGGGGGTACAGGGTGGCGGCAGGAAGGGCATCCGGCCACCCCTAAATCTAACGTTGCCAAATCCGTTCTAACCACGCCGACCCTGCAATCGCTGAGGGACTATGGCGTAAGCGAAAGAAAGAAAGAAAGTCTTCTTATTTTTGTCACAATCTTCTTCAATGACCGTCCATGACGATCGCTCGACACACACTTCCGTCCGCTTTAGGACTTAGTGGATGATGTTTTTCCTCTTTCCCTATAGGTGGTATAAGTCTTCGATACGGTGCCTCTTAAAACAACAAACACTTCGGCTCTCTTGGTTTTGGAAGAACCCATCATCTGAGCACCAACGATTTATCCTTTGAATTCACTTAACTCCGACATAATACACTCACAACTGCACAGAACAGTTCTAACCATGAGTGAAACTTGCATCGTATTGAGGAGACTGCACGGGCATCGTTCGTGGTCAAATACATCAGCGCAACCTGTAGGCTTGGCTAGCATGTGCCTTTATGTTCAAGCATGCATTTCTCGCGAAGTTTCGATATTTTATTCAGCCCTGTGTTTGTATGCAGTATAGCCCCATACGAAAGAACAGGGTGGACGGTAAGCAGTTCAGACAAGTAGAGCATAGAAGCTTCTGTAGTGTGGCTCTACCGAAGAAAGTTGAAAATATTCAGTGAGGAAGTACCGAATCGAATTGCGGGCAATAAATAAACATACTGCACAACTTGTCAGAAAGGTGGAATCGGTTGATATGACACATTCTGAATTAATAGGAATCGTAAATTGTTAATGGAACGAAGGTGGAGGGTAAAAATTCTAAAGGGTGACCAAGAGATGAGTACAGTACGAAGGTTCAGATAGATATAGGTTGCGGTAACTGTACAGAAATGAAGAGGCCTCACAGGGCAGACTAGTGTGGAGGGGTGGCCAGTATTCGGACTCAAGGCCACAACAACGTAACAGCACCCACGAGAATGAAGGTGTAGTTCGATAAGCTTCTGCGAATGATTTACGATTCCGACGAGCTTAAACAATCTCGCGTCACCTTTTGATTCATCAGAAATCAAATCCAAAAAGCAGATCGCTTTGTAGAATGGTTTAATGTACACCACGAAATGCCATTGCTGAGCTCGTGTGAAAAATATGCAGACCTCGACTTTCAACCGGCAAGAGGTCGTTCTTCTTCGATTCGTGCCAAACTATGTCTTTACAGAGTATTTTTGCTGTTCTGAACTTTTAAATCCTTCTTTGGAATACCTAGTTGTATTTTTCACACTGACAAATATTCATTGTTAATTCTGTCGATTTCCTTTTTTACGATATAATCATATCTGTTAGTTTTATTTTCTTCAAACTTTTCATTAAAAATTTCAGTTCCCCACTCTTGCACTTTTAGCTTGTCACATAGCGTGGGATGTTTTACAGTCTTATTTACCAACTTGGTTCAGGCTTTGATTTCTAACTTTGTGTCGATGGTTCGCTGCCATCTATTGTGAGTGCTACTGACACTGTGTTATGGAATTTAATTAATTTTCCTTCCGATACATTATGGTACTTCATGCTACACATTTGCTGTTCTTTATATCCTTATCATCTGTGAAGGAATTAAAATTACTTATGCAACTTCCTTGTTATGTGTTAAAACTTCGCTGGCGACCATTTATCTTCTTAGGCCATGTATTTGGTTTGCAGCGTGGAGTGCTTCTTTCATTCAATATGTTAAGCTACACCTTCTTAAAGGACGCAACGAGTCGTTGGAGCCGTCCGGAGTGGCCGAGCGGTTCTAGGCGCTAGAGTCTGGAACCGCGCGACCGCTACGGTAGCAGGTTCGAATACTACCGCGGGCATGGATGTGTGTGATGTCCTTAGGTTAGTTAGGTTTAAGTAGTTCTAAGTTCTAGGGGACTGATGACCTCAGAGTTAAGTCCCATAGTGCTCAAAGCCATTTGAACTATTTTTTTTGGCTCTGTAATATCTCTTTATATTCGATGAATTATTTTGATACAATTCTACCCTTGAATGACGTTTACTAATTTTCTATCTTCAAACACGCAGAATCCATGCGCAAAGTAGTTTCACACAATAGCTATGCCATGAGCGCATAATTATTCTTTGTAGTACTCTCTCTCTAGTGGTGTTAGAAAAAAAAGCTTCCGAGATTGTCTTCGTGCCGATTAGCCTGAGCTTTGTTTGAAGAATTGTAATCTGAATATTGCGATTTATGACAGAAGATAACTGATACGAAATTGTACGATAAAAAGGGAAATATATATATTGCTCCTTCATACAAAAGGTGTGTATTTGACATTTGAGAATTAATGATATTCATCGATATGTTGCGTAGTTGTTAATCAGAAGGGAACTTCCGAAAGACTGGATACGAACCTGCATTTAATAATCCAAGAGCTCCATCACTTCTTCGGAAGGTTAAACTTCATCAAAGCCAAATATCCGCTTGATGTGAGGTTTCCCGACTGATTATACAACGCTCCCAAAATTAAGAGACATTTTATTTGCACAGATTAGCAGTCTGCCGCAAAGCACGAGCCTCCAGAGAAGAAGAATCATCGCCTGATTTCATTCTAACAAGTAAAATTTCTGAATCATTTTGAGTGACTGAGCTATGACTGTGTTTCATATTATGAATGATGGGTTGCTCGAACGAATTGAGAACTACATAATTACATAGATAGGAGGAAAAATTACAACTCGTTGGAACATGCAGCTTTGCAAATGCATTGAGGAACGACGTTTCAAAACGCGATAAGGCAACTTGCGATAGTAAGTTACTTTGAAACGGATTTCAACTCCTCAGAATTGGCTGCATCGTGCTTATCATTCGAACCGCAGTTTTTGACTGTTGAAATCAATTGCAAAATTCGGTCTTTGGTTCAGAACACAATATATCCAGCAGCAAATTTGGTTCAGATCTCGATAGGTCCATTTTTTTCTCGACTGCTATTGCAAGTAGTACCTAAAATCCAATAAAATCTGAGACGCCAATACAGGAAACATTTCGTAAGTTAGCAACAATGTTTCCTTCGAATACTGCTTATTGATGTGGCCAACGTAATGTCGTTTACAATAGGTTTGTTGTCTAGCATTGTGCTTTTGCGTGAGCTTGCAATTCATGTGAAATATGGCGGACATGGAAGGAAATGTACATGTGGGGGACTACTCTTCTGTCTGCAGAAGGCTGGAGCAGGTGGAATCTTAAGTGATTGTAAATGAAAATTTTGTGTGGAGTTGATTACTCAGTGGATTTTCTTTCTTGAATATTAAATTTGCTACATTTAAAGCATTTATTTGGTCCTTACGACTTGTTTTGGGATGCTTTATCCAATTTTAAAGGAACTTAGTCACTAGTTGTAAAACATTGATACACATGAACACTTTAAAATCATTTAAGCCATAGGACCTAACTACACTCCTGGAAATGAAAAAAAGAACACATTGACACCGGTGTGTCAGACCCACCATACTTGCTCCGGACACTGCGAGAGGGCTGTACAAGCAATGATCACACGCACGGCACAGCGAACACACCAGGAACCGCGGTGTTGGCCGTCGAATGGCGCTAGCTGCGCAGCATTTGTGCACCGCCGCCGTCAGTGTCAGCCAGTTTGCCGTGGCATGCGGAGCTCCATCGCAGTCTTTAACACTGGTAGCATGCCGCGACAGCGTGGACGTGAACCGTATGTGCAGCTGACGGACTTTGAGCGAGGGCGTATAGTGGGCATGCGGGAGGCCGGGTGGACGTACCGCCGAATTGCTCAACACGTGGGGCGTGAGGTCTCCACAGTACATCGATGTTGTCGCCAGTGGTCGGCGGAAGGTGCACGTGCCCGTCGACCTGGGACCGGACCGCAGCGACGCACGGATGCACGCCAAGACCGTAGGATCCTACGCAGTGCCGTAGGGGACCGCACCGCCACTTCCCAGCAAATTAGGGACACTATTGCTCCTGGGGTATCGGCGAGGACCATTCGCAACCGTCTCCATGAAGCTGGGCTACGGTCCCGCACACCGTTAGGCCGTCTTCCGCTCACGCCCCAACATCGTGCAGCCCGCCTCCAGTGGTGTCGCGACAGACGTGAATGGAGGGACGAATGGAGACGTGTCGTCTTCAGCGATGAGAGTCGCTTCTGCCTTGGTGCCAATGATGGTCGTATGCGTGTTTGGCGCCGTGCAGGTGAGCGCCACAATCAGGACTGCATACGACCGAGGCACACAGGGCCAACATCCGGCATCATGGTGTGGGGAGCGATCTCCTACACTGGCCGTACACCACTGGTGATCGTCGAGGGGACACTGAATAGTGCACGGTACATCCAAACCGTCATCGAACCCATCGTTCTACCATTCCTAGACCGGCAAGGGAACTTGATGTTCCAACAGGACAATGCACGTTCGCATGTATCCCGTGCCACCCAACGTGCTCTAGGAGGTGTAAGTCAACTACCCTGGCCAGCAAGATCTCCGGATCTGTCCCCCATTGAGCATGTTTGGGACTGGATGAAGCGTCGTCTCACGCGGTCTGCACGTCCAGCACGAACGCTGGTCCAACTGAGGCGCCAGGTGGAAATGGCATGGCAAGCCGTTCCACAGGACTACATCCAGCATCTCTACGATCGTCTCCATGGGAGAATAGCAGCCTGCATTGCTGCGAAAGGTGGATATACACTGTACTAGTGCCGACATTGTGCATGCTCTGTTGCCTGTGTCTATGTGCCTGTGGTTCTGTCAGTGTGATCATGTGATGTATCTGACCCCAGGAATGTGTCAATAAAGTTTCCCCTTCCTGGGACAATGAATTCACGGTGTTCTTATTTCAATTTCCAGGAGTGTATTTGGTTATACATTCGTGGTCAAACCACATTCTCAAATATACAGGAAATCTTCAAGTGCACAACTGCTTTTTTACTGCAGCCAAGATGTTTCGAGAAGTATCATGTGTCTTTAAGACCGACAAGGCAGAACTGATTTGCATTTTAGTTATGTTTCGGCGGTCAGAAAGATACATGCTGATTTCAGAAACATTCTTGCAGCATTTGTAAGAGCGCTTGTGCGTGGTGAAACCGTGAATGTGTAATATTATCAAATGAAAACGGTTTATGGCTTAAATGACTGTAATGCGCTCTAGCGTAACGATGCTTAACAGATAATGATTTTGAAGTGGGCGGAAAATGAGATAAAGCACATAGAAACATGTCATAAGGGCCAAATAAATCCTTTAAATGTAGAATAAAATCAGAAAAAAGAAGGGCTTAGTCAACTTTCTGAAACAGAACGCCTCGCGGGGTAGCCACGCGGTCTTAGGCGGTTTGTCACGGTCAGCGCGGCTCCCCTGTCGGAGGTTCGAGTCCTTTCTCGGGCATGGGTTTTTATGTGTGTGTTGTCCTTAGCGTAAGTTAGTTTAAGTTAGATTAAGTAGTGAGTTAGCTTAGGGGCCAATGACCTCAGCAGTTTGATCACGTATGACGTTACCACAAATTTCCAAATTTGAAACAGCGCTATAGTGGCAACTGAAGTGCAGATGGCAGCCTGCAATTTTATGCTCAACTTCTATAGACTGATGGTTTGGTGAGCAATTTCGAGAAGCAAGTTGAGGATGAAGAGTGTGACTGCTTGGAGTAGGAACCTGGATGGTAAATGCATTGAAGACGATTAAAAAGAATTTTTTCTGAAAAACAAAAAATATAATTAAATAACAAATTTCATTACAATTTTGTTTGTATTGAGGACTGCATCATTACAATTTTGAAAGAGTATAAACGGAAATTTCTCATACAAATAGTGTATTACTATTAAACTAAAATCATTAATTTTGATTGTATTGTCTACAACGCAATTGGACACATCTTCTCCCCGCCTGCTTGTATCATTTATTATTGCTCGAAATAGAAGTTACAGAACACATTCGTGAATATTTAATATGTAAATATGGTTCAAAACACGAAATGTTCCTGTGGTTGGTTCAAAATGAAAGAAGTTCACGTATTCGAAGAATTTGAGTAGCAGCTGTGCCTTTAAATACACTACTGGCCATTAAAATTGCTACACCAAGAAGAAATGCAGATGATAAACAGGTATTAATTGGACAAATATATTATACTAGAACTGACATGTGATTACATTTTCACGCAATTTGGGTGCATAGATCCTGAGAAATCAGTACCCAGAACAACCACCTCTGGCCGTAATAACGGCCTTGATACGCCTGGGCATTGAGTCAAACAGAGCTTGGATGGCGTGTACAGGTACAGCTGCCCATGCAGCTTCAACACGATACCACAGCTCATCAAGAGTAGTGACAGGCGTATTGTGACGAGCCAGTTGCTCGGCCACCATTGACCAGACGTTTCCAATTGGTGAGAGATCTGGAGAATGTGCTGGCCAGGGCAGCAGTCGAAAATTTTCTGTATCCAGAAAGGCCTGTACAGGACCTGCAACATGCGGTCGTGCATTATCCTGCTGAAATGTAGGGTTTCGCAGGGATCGAATGAAGGGTAGAGCCATGGGTCGTAACACATCTGAAATGTAACGTCCACTGTTCAAAGTGCCGTCAATGCGAACAAGAGGTGACAGACGTGCAACCAATGGCACCCCACACCATCACGCCGGGTGATACGCCAGTATGGCGGTGACGATCATACGCTTCCAATGTGCGTTCACCGCGATGTCGCCAAACACGGATGCGACCATCATGATGCTGTAAACAGAACCTGGATTCATCCGAAAAAATGACATTTTGGCATTTGTGCACCAAGGTTCGTCATTGAGTACACCACCGCAGGCGTTCCTGTCTTTCATGCAGCGTCGAGGGTAACCGCAGCCATAGTCTCCGAGCTGATAGTCCATGCTGCTGCAAACGTCGTCGAACTGTTCGTGTAGATGGTTGTTGTCTTGCAAACGTCCCCATCTGCTGACTCAGGGATCGAGACGTGGCTGCACGATCCGTTACAGCCATGTGGATAAGATGCCTGTCATCTCGACTGCTAGTGATACGAGGCCGTTGGGATCCAGCACGGCGTTCCGTATTACCGTCCTGAACCCACCGATTCCGTATTTTGCCAATAGTCATTTGATCTCGACCAACACGAGCAGCAATGTCGCGATACGATAAACCGCAATCGCGATAGGCTGCAATCCGACATTTAACAAAGTCGGAAACGTGATGGTACGCATTTCTCCTCCTTACACGAGGCATCACAACAACGTTTCACCAAGCAACGCTGGTCAACTGCTGTTTGTGTATGAGAAATCGCTTGGAAACTTTCCTCATGTCAGCACGTTGTAGGTGTCGCCACCGGCGCCAACCTTGTATGAATGCTCTGAAAGGCTAATCATTTGCATATCGCAGCATCTTCTTCCTGTCGGTTAAATTTCGCGTCTGTAGCACATCATCTTCGTGGTGTAGCAATTTTATTGGCCAGTAGTGTAAATAGCGAAATTTTTCCTACTTATTCCTTTTTTTGTTCAGAACCATTGATTACTTCTCACATTCAAGTGATCAATTATTATGAAACGTAACTCAATATTAATTTTTGGTATCGCTGTAATATTTTTATTAGTGGAGCTGAAAAGTAATTCCTCATTTGCAAACACAGCTACTAAAGGCTCCACCGGTCGCCTCTATTTAGATGCGAGCGTTTGCCCGCTGCTGACTTTCCTTGTGTCATAACAACAGATGTCGTAAATCAGAGCAGCTAACACACCTCAACTGCCTTTATTGCATCAGAGAAAGGTACAAGGTCGTAATATTTAGCTCATTCCTTTTCTGCTTTCCTCCTGCGAAATGCCTCGCTTACGCCAAGCAACCGACACTCTGCCGGCATGGGGACACGGCCCGCTATGTTCCTGGTTTATAACCATCAGAGGTGCATATTTAAAATAAAGTCTGTTTTGCATGTGATGATGCTACGGGTTTACTACAGGACGATCCATTAAATTTCGGGAGTCCTGGCGCGTAACTCTATTTCTCCTCCTAGTATTACCGCCGTGTACGTTTTGGCTATTTTCGGAGTTAGCCGACAGCACAGAACACCACATGTAAGAAGTGCAAGGCCCACGTTACCATACGGAAGCAGAGGACGATAGTAATACTCCCAGCGGTTGGCAGTGAACTTTAAGAAACAATATGGCGCGAAAAACAGTATTTTTAATTTGAGATACGTTATTTAGAAGACAGTCTAAACAATATGGGTTGGCCTCGTAGTCTGCTACTAAAGTGCGTGCTTGGAAACCGAAAGGTTTTTGTTATTTTGCAAAGTAATATACGAGTATCCTACAAACCTCAGCCAAAAACTAAGAGTAACGTCTTGTATCTGGGGTTTACAGTCACGTAAAATTTTGTGAATTATGTCATGGTCGTGTTTCGAGTGTAAAATTTTTTCTTTCTAAAATCTTGTATTGCAGTTTCGACGTAGTACGAAAAACGGTTGTGAGCTAAAATGAAGTAGAAAACGAAGAGCAATGTACTTACAATCCATTTAAATCAAGCAGCTCAAACACAGATTCGTAGGCGGAGACGAATGTACACAGAACGTTATGCAACGAAACCAGCTTCTGCTTTTCGAAACAAAAGTCGCGGGCGGTAGCCGCGCGGTCTCAGGTGCCTTGCACGGTTCGTGCGGCTCCCCCCGTCGGAGGTTCGAATCCTCCCTCGGGCATGGGTGTGTGTGTGTGTGTGTGTTGTCCTTAGCATAAGTTAGTTTAAGTTACATTAAGTTGTGTGTAAGCCTGGGGAGCGATGAACTCAACAGTTTAGTTCCATAGGAAATAATCACCACCACCACCACGAAACAAAAACAAACTTGGAATCACTTACTCCATCCGATACTATGGACGCGAGAAGAAAATGAAGCAGAATATGAGCAACATATTCACAAAGAATTCAAGAGTGTACTACACTTGAGAATTGGTAATCAGGAGAAGAATGCTACAAAACCCCGTTCTATTTACTACGAAACGGAAACAAATATGGTTCACTTTAAATCACCCCATAAAAAACGTAGATAATGGATTGATAAACCTGCAGCACTCCAAGTGGCCTGGCAGCGAACCGAGCGTTTGGTAGCAAAGTCCCTATATGAGTTTAACTTCCCAGGCCGATAGAGTGAAAGTATGAATAAAGAAAGGTTTTCATAGCAAAAGAACATTCGCTCATAACGTTTTCAATTTAATATGAACAAAAAATTCAATATAGGCAATATCAAAGTATACTCCCTGCACAAGCACTTATGTCTCAGTACCTCCACTCCTTCTTGAGAATGTTGTCGGAGTGTGTAGTGTTTACGTCTGTACGTTAAAATGAATGACTTGGAATTAGCCCTTGTTAATACAGTGACAGGTTACCCAGCGTTAATAAGCAAATACCAAACACTATAAGAGAAAAACCTGATAGGTTAAAGGAAATTCAGCATAGCAATAGAGCAAGTTTTGGCAAAGATATTACGGATGCGCAAATAAAAAGAAAAATCATAACATGAAATCACGCCTGAAGGCCACGGCTGATCTGAAGAAGACGGAAAACGTCAACATAACATTAAAAAAATCTGGAGAATTGTTCATGAAGGTTTTTGAAGGGGATGACTGTAACTATACGACACACAAAATTCACGGTAAATCTCCCTGTCTCCATTTTTCATTTAGTGCTTAAAAATTGTTAATTAGCTGATTTTATTTTTATTTCGCAAAAATGAAACAATTTTTTAGCAAAAGTGATACACCTTCCTCATCGGGCGATATTTACGTACTCTGCGGTAGCAAATCAAAAACTAAATAACAACATACACTACTGGCCATTAGAATTGCTACACCAAGAAGAAATGCAGATGATAAACAAGTATTCATTGGGCAAATATATTATACTAGAACTGACATGTGATTACCTTTTCACGCAATTTGGTTGCATAGATCCTGAGAAATCAGTACCCAGAACAACCACCTCTGGCCGTAATAACGGCCTTGATACGCCTGAGCATTGAGTCAAACAGAGCTTGGATGGCATGTACAGATACAGCTGCCCATGCAGCTTCAACACGATACCACATTCATCAAGAGTAGTGACTGGCGTATTGTGACGAGCCAGTTGCTCGGCCACCATTCACCAGAGATTTTCAATTGGTGAGAGATCTGGAGAATGTGCTGGCCAGGGCAGCAGTCAAACATTTTCTGCATCCAGAAAAGCCTGTACAGGACCTGCAACATGCGGTCGTGCATTATCCTGCTTAAAGGTAGGGTTTCGCGGGGATCGAATGAAGGGTAGAGCCACGGGTCGTAACAAATTTTAAATGTAACGTCCACTGTTCAAAGTGCCGTCAATGCGAACAAGAGGCGACCGAGCCGTGTAACCAGTGGCACCCTCTACCCATCACGCCGGGTGATACGCCAGTATGGCGATGACCAATACACGCTTCCAATGTGCGTTCACCGCGATGTCGCCAAAGACGGATGCGACCATCACGATGCTGTAAACACACCCTGGATTCATCCGAAAAAATTACGTTTTGCCATTCGTGCACCCAGGTTCGTCGTCGAGTACACCATCGCAGGCGCTACTGTTTGTGATGCAGCGTCAAGGGTAACCACAGCCATGGTCTCCGAGCTGATAGTCCATGCTGCTGAAAACGTCGTCGAACTGTTCGTGCAGATGGTTGTTGTTTGCAAACGTCCACATATGTTGACTCAGGGATCGAGACGAGGCTGCACGATCCGTTACAGCCATGCGGATGAGATACCTGTCATCTAGACTGCTAGTGATAGAGGCCGCTGGGATTCAGCACTGCGTTCCGTATTACCCTGCTGAACCCACCGATTCCATATTCTGCTAATAGTCATTGATCTCGACCAACGCGAGCAGCAATGTCGCGATACGATAAACCGCATTCGCCACAGGCTACAATCCGACCTTTATCAATGTCGGAAACGTGATGGTAGGCATTTCTGCTCCTTACACGAGGCATCACAACAACGTTTCACCAGGCAACGCCGGTCAACTGCTATTTGTGTATGAGGAATCGGTTGGAAGCTTTCCTCATGTCGGCACGTTGTAGGTGTCACCAGCGGCGCCAGCCTTGTGTGAATGCTCTGAAAAGCTAATCATTTGCATATCACAGTATCTTCTTCCTGTCGGTTAAATTTCGCGTCTGTAGCACGTCATCTTCGTGGTGTAGCAATTTTAATGGCCAGTAGTGTATATTCTAACACAAAAAAGACACCCTGAAGGCATTATCCGAATGTGACGAAAATCGGCAGATATGATGTACGTATGCAGACAAACGAATGATTACAATTTCAGAAAAAAAGACTGGGTGATTTGCTTTAGGAAAGGAGCTTCACAAACTGAGCTGATCAATATCGCTTTGGTCCACCTCTGGCCTTTATGCAAGCAATCATTCGCCTTGCCATTGATTGACAGAACTGTTGCATGTCTTCGTCAGGGATATCGTGTCAAATTCTCTCTAACTGGTGCGTTAGATAGTCAAAATCCCGAGATGGTTGGAGGGCCCTATCCATAGTGCTCAGTTCTGGAGAGACCCAGCGACCTTGCTCAACGCGGTGGGGTTTGGCACGACGAAGACAAAGCAGTAGAAGCTGTAGACGTGGGCGTGCGGACATTTTCTTGCTCAAATGCAAGCCAAGGATGGCTTGCCATAAAGGGCAACAAAATGAGAAAATGAGGTGTAGGATATCGTCGATGTAACGCTGTTCTGCAAGGGTGCCACGGATGACTATAAAAAATAAAAAAATAGGGGTCCTGCTATGAAAAGAAGTGGTACTCCAGACCATCACTCGCGGTCGTAGTGCCGCATGGCGGGCGTCAGTCAGGTTGACATCCCACCACTGTCTGGGGCGCAGTATCAGAGTATGCTGACAATGTAGCTCCATATTTAGCAATTATATACAACCACTCGCTCACAGAAAGATCCGTACCTAAAGACTGGAAAATTGCTCAAGTCACACCAATACCCAAAAAGGGAAGTAGGAGTAATCCGCTGAATTACATCAGTAACGTCGATTTGCAGTAGGGTTTTGGAACATATACTGTGTTCGAATATTATGAAGTACCTCGTCGAAAACGATTTATTGACACATAGTCAGCACTGTTTCAGAAAATATCGTAATTGTGAAACACAACTAGATCTTTATACTCATGAAGTAATAAGTGCTATCGGCAGGGGATGTCAAATTGATTCCATATTTTTAGATTTCCAGAAGGCTTCCGACACCGTTCCTCACAAGCGTCTTCTAACCAAACTGCATGCCTACGGAATATCGCCTCAGTTGTGCGACTGGATTCGTGATTTCCTGTCAGAAAGGTTACAGTTCGTAGTAACAGACGGAAAGTCATCGAGTAAAACAGAAGGAATATCCGGCGTTCCCCAAGGAAGTGTGATAGGCCCTCTATTGTTCCTGATCTATATTAACGACGTAGGAGACTATCTGAGTAGCCGTCTTAGATTGTTTGCAGATGATGCTGTCATTTACCGTCTCCTAAAGTCATCAGCTGATTAAAACGACTTGCAAAATGATTTAGATAAGATATATGTATGGTGCGAAAAGTTGCAACTGCCCCTGAATAAGGAAAAGTGTGAAGTTATTCACGTGAGTACTAAAAGAAATCAGCTAAATTTCGATTACCCGATAAGTCACATAAATCTGAAGGCTGTAAATTCAACTAAATACTTAAAGATTTCAATTACAAATAACCTAAAGTGGAACGATCACATAGATAATATTGTGGGTAGAGCAAACCAAAGACTGCGCTTCATTGGCAGAACACTTAGAAACTGCAACAGGTCTACAAAAGAGACTGCTCAACACCATGCTTGTCCGCCCTATTCTGGAGTATTGCTGCGCGGTGTGGGATCCGCATCAGGTGGGACTGACGGATGACATCGTAAAAGTACAAAGAAGGGCAACTCGTTTTGTATTATCGCGAAATAGGGGAGATAGTGTCACAGACATGATACGTGAATTGGAGTAGCAACCATTAAAACAAAGGCGTTTTTCGTAGCGACGGGATCTTCTCGTGAAATATCAATCACCAGTTTTCTCCTCCGATTGCGAAAACATTCTTGTTCGCACCCACCTACATAGGGAGAAACGATCATCACGATAAAATAAGAGAAATCAGGGCTCGCACGGAAAAATGTAAATGCTCGTTTTTCCCGCGTGCCGTTCGAGAGTGGAACGGTAGAGAGACAGCTTGAAGGTGGTTCATTGAACCCTCTGCCAGGCACTTTATTGTGAATAGCAGAGTAATCACGTAGATATAGATGTAGATGTGGAAATGTCTCCAGGTACATCTTCGTTGGTCATCGGAACTCAGTCAGAAGCGAGACCCATCACTGAAGACAATTCTGCTACAGTCAATGAGAGTCCGGAATGAAGACCTGTCTGGAGACGCCCCGGTGATGGAATAGCAAGCCGGCTGTCACCCGTCATACCGCCCTGGTCTGGGGTGCAACTTCTTTTTACAGAAGGACGCCTTTTGTTGTCATATGCGGCACCCTCACAGCACAGCAGTACGTGCACGATATTCTACGCCCCGTTTTGTTGTCCTTCATGGCGAGCCATCGTGGGTTTACATTTCAGCAAGACAATGCCCACACGCAAACACCGAGGGTTTCTACTGCTTGTCTTCGTGTTTGCCAAACGATCAAGCTAACCGGATCTCTCCCGAATTGACAACGTTTGGAGCATTATGGGTAGGGCCTTACAGTCAGCTCGGGATTCTTGGAACCTAACGCGTCAGTGGGACAGAATTTGCCAAGATATCCCTCAGGACGTCCAACAACTCTATCAATCAGTGCCAAGAGAAATAGCTGCTCGCACAAGGGCCAGAAGTGGACCAACGCGATGCTGTTGCTCAGTCTGAAAGGTCCTTTCTTTTGAATTAATCATTCAATTTTTCTAAAGGTGTTATCATTTGTTTGTCTGTGCATGTACTGCACATCTACTGATTTCCATCCCAATCGGACAATTCATTCTTGGTGCGTCGTTTCCTTCTTTTCCTTTCTTTTTTTTCTTATTAGAGTACATAACCTGGCTAATCTACGCCGAGGTACAGGAATTCACACTCTATTCGCCAATGGATAAGCTGCTCCAGTTTTAATAAGTTTTTAATCGAATTTCTTGCAACAGTACAGGTTTCATCCCAATGAATGGTTCTAGTAATTACCACTTTTTGGTAAAACTAGTACAGTGGAACTGTGTAAAGTTGTACAACCCCTCTCACTTTACCGCATCACCCACCTTGCTATATAACAAAGAATGAAAACATAGGTGCCTTTCTTGCTGCACTTATGTGCCGCTGTACACTAAAACACCTTTTACCCGACCCCCATCAATCCGGATTTCCGTTTTATCCGTATTCGTTTCTTGTTTCCATTTTTTTAACTCGAAAATGTGCGTACACAGTTCGTAGGATACGGTGTAACTACTGTTTAGCTGTTGTGCTGTTGCCGCAGGTGGAATACAGGTCGATAGTCCAAAGATTGCAGCTACTGTCCGTCTCCAATGATCTCAGTGTTGAAGGGACGCTACAACTTACAACTAATCTTCCTCCCTTCCACCTACCATTATTACGGTCGATTTTGAAGTCATGGAAAACAATATGATTTGAACTTTGTGAAACTGTCAGCACTTCTTATTTCCTTGAAACGTTAGCAACAATTACTGCTTGTTCGAATGTAGAAGATCGTGACGTAAATGTCTGGTTGCAAAATAGCTGTAAGGTTGGGTACAGTATGATGGCCGATGATATTTCGTGTTGCCGCCTGTTATTATACAGAGATCGACAGTGATGGCGAAGTGGATGAGGAAAGAGGCCTTTCAGGGGAAAGACATAAATGTCTCACATGGAGGCAACGTCACAGCTGGGAAAACTAATGCGTTACCAATACGTCAGCCGGAAACAATTCCACCTGAATTGATGTTAGTGAAGCGTCTACGCGATCGTACTGCTCTCAAACGCCACACGAGTTTGAAGCAAAAGAAATTTACACGCTATTTCGGAAAATGACCATGAGTAGACTGCAGTAACTATACAACTTAAGTGCTAAAATATGTATATGAAGAACAGATACCATCTTCATAGTTAAGCCTCACCGGCCATTTGACCATCTTCTTCTGTGCAGATGCACAAACAGTGCCCGAGCTCTTACGGGAATCGACAGTTAAGCCCCAAGTAATGAGTATAATGGGCAGGGGCACTATGAATATAGTGCGGGACAATAAGTTGCGAATGTGGGTCTCACGGGAGACGTGCAAGAGATAAGTCCCTGCAGTCGCGCTATCCTCTGTGTCCTCGGTGGCTCAGATTGATAGAGCGTCTGCCATGTAAGCAGGAGATCCCCGGTTGTAGTCCCGGTCGGGGCACACAGTTTCAACCGTTCCCGTTGACTTATCTCAACGCCTGCATGTAGCTAAGGGTATTCATTTCATTGTAATTAAGTGCTAAAAACCGCTTCTTCTTAGTGCCAAAATAAATGACGATGTCTTGTGAAATTTGATGAATTGACTCCAACGATAAAGGAAGTCAGATTGGCAACCAAAATCCTGAAGGAAATACCGTTCTTGTGAAAATCAACAATGTGTTATTTATTGTCACGAAGTAATGAGTGCTATCGATAGGGAATGTCAGATTGATTCCATGTTATTAGGATTCCATAAGGTTTTTGACATCGTTTCTCGCAAGCTACTTCTAACCAAATGGCGTGCTTACCGAGTGTCGACTCGCTCGTGCGACTGGATTCGTGATTTCTTGTCAGGTAGCTTACAGTTCCTAATAATTGATGGGCGGTCATCGACTAAAACGAAATAGCTGCCGCTCCCCAAGGAACTGTTACTGGCCCTTAGCTGTTCCCGATCTATTTAGATGACAATCTGAGCAGCCCTCTTAGATTGTTTGCAAATAATGCTGCTCTCTTCCGTCTTGTAAAGTCATCAGATGATCGAAATCAATTGCAAAATGATTTCCACGAGATATCTGTATGATTCGAAAAGTGGCACTGACTGTAAGTCATGAAAAGTGTGAAGTCATCCGAGGATCCGCTAAATTTCGGTAACACGATGAATTTCGTTTACGCGATAAACCACAAAATTCTAAAGGCTATGAATTCAACTAAATACTTAGGGGCTACAATTACGAATAACTTAACTTGTAACGATTACATGGATAATGTTTGTAGAAAACGAACCAAAGACTGTGATTTATTGGCAGAACATTTAGAGAACACAACAAGGTTACTAAAGAGACTGCCTACACTACGCTTGTCCGTCTTCTTCTGGAGTATTGCTGCGCGGTGTGGGATCCATATCAGACAGGATTGACGGTGGATTCCGAAAAAGTTAAAGGGCAGCTCGTTTTGTGTTATTGAGAATTAGGGGAGATGGTGCCACGGATATGATACACGAATTGAGGTGACAATCTTTGAAACACAGGCGGCAGAATATTCTCACGAAATTACAAAAATATTTTGTTGCCGCCCATCTACATAAGGAGAAATGATCTTCATAATACAATGAGAGTAATCAGAGCTCGCGCGAAAGATTTAAGCGTTCGTTTTTCCCGCGCGCTGTTCGAGAGTGGAACGTTAGAAAAATAGCTTGAGGATGGTCCGTTGAGCCCTATGCCAGGCACTTACTATGAAATGCAGAATAATCGTGTGGATGTAGACGTAGATTGCTCCAGGGAAGGATAACATTTCAGCAGAGATGCTCTTGGGTGGGAGTGAACATCTGGCACGTCTTGTGACCAGCTGAACGTTGAAATAAGGGAATTACAACTGTTGCCTGACCAGTGGAACTTGACCACTATTTGCCCGATACATAAGAAGAAGGTCAAAGCAAATTGTGAAATTCCTGCGGCATCACTGTGTACGAAGTGTTAGCCAAATCTATCGCTATGAGACTCGCTCCACTTGCTGAGGAGATACTTGAGACTACCAATGTGGTTCTCAAGTAGGTCGATCAACGACTAGCCATATATTCATTATAAGACAAATAGAGGAAAAGAGCTATGAATACAATGTGGATGTATGTCAGCTCTTATAAGGAAAAGCTGTATCAGACCCTAGTAGATATGGAATTTCCGTTTAAGCGAATCAGATTGGTAGAAATGAAACAGCACGAAATGTCAAGTGAAAGTAGAAGGAAACCTCACTAAACAATTTGAAGCTAACGAAGGGCTACGAGGCGGGACGTGTTACCCACACTACTTTTCAACATAGTGTTGGAGAGAGTGATGAAAAGGGTGGAGATTGATAACCCAGATGGCATTCTGTTCAACCGTATGAACAAAAAACTAGCATATGACGATGATGTTTGTATGCCGTGTAGAAGTTTGAAAGAGTTGGAAGAAAGATTTGGCAGACTAGAAAAGGATGCAGATGAGTTGGGGCTTCGAGTAAATGACACCAAAACACAGTATCTCTTCGCTTCCAGCAGAAATGCTGCTGTCGAAGACAAATGCATCAATTAGAATGGAGCCAACTACAAGAGATGTGAAAAGTTTCAGTACTTGGGAAGCGCTGGTAGTCGATGATATCGGCCTAAGTGGAGAAATAAAAGCATACACTGCCGTGGTGGGAAGAGAGAACTGGAGGCTTGTTAAGATTATTCATTCACGTAGCCTGACAGTAATTCGAAGGTGACTGCCTGTTGAACGATTATAACGCCGGTAGTAATGAATGGCTCAGAAAGATGAACAATGATTGTTATTATTTCTTTTCCTTTAGCTTTAGCTTGCTTTGCTTCTTGTTTAGCCGAAACTAACCGTACTGGAGTAGTTTTTTAAGAAGTTGGGAGAGGAAATTACTAAGAAAGATTTTTGGAGCGGTAAGTGAGGAGGGGCAATGGAGAGTTCGGGAAACAAGGAGTCGGAAGAACAGTTCGGTTATGCTGGCCCAGCTTTGAAAATTAAGATGGTTGGGCCATGAATTGCGAATGTCAGAGCACAGATCTGTCAAGGTGGTCTACACGGTAATTCCGGGTGGCAGAAGGTGCTAAGGGAGACAACAGAAACGATGGCTTGACGAGGTGGAGTATGACTTGAGAAAGATGCGAGTAAGAAGCTGAAGGAAACGAGAAAGATATCGTCAAGTTTGTGCTGTGGTCGTCAGAGGGACCAAGACCTCACGTGGGCTGTAGTACAGAGGAGTAAATTTCGGTTTTCTTTACTGTAGAAGATATTATCTTTCACAATTTAATGAACTTTTCTGAAGCATCCTGTGTTGAAACTGTCTTTCTGGTATAACATGTGCGGTGTCGTCCGACGAATAAGTTCCCCGGTTACGGTTGGTACCTCACGACGGCACCACAACCTAAGAAGATGGTTGCCAGACGCAGCTATGAATGAGAGACGCCGGCAGAGACACGCCATCAAGAGATTCCATACGGCGCTGCTGCCGGGTGTGTACTCAATTCAGAGCGCAGCACTGTTCGCCCCACTCTGTGATCGTCGATTAAGAGAGTAACATCAGCATAGTTCACATCCGACAGCAGTGCTAGTATTACAACTCTGAACCGAAGTTGATAGGTGATTGTCCTCCAGTACTAACTAAGTATAAAAAGTGTAGGAATTTAATGCTAGCGCACTCGAGCAGATGTAATTTCGATGGATTGCTCACGCGCTGCCTGCGATATGTAAGCTATAAGAGAATCTCAGACCAGACAGCAGTGTTGTCAGCAGTAGGAACTGTGTGTCAGTAGGAATAAGTTGTTGCTAGCAGTCGTGTGTATGAAGTTGGCTGGCCCGGTCGTGGGGAGCGATGGCGGTGCCTGAGCGTTGTAGTATAAGGTAAAAGCAGCCTAGTGCATATGTACTATTGCTATATCAAGTCCCATGTAAATGTTTTTAAAAACTCTTAATAATAATCTTTCTTATAAAAATTAACTTTTGACAATCATTCATCTCAATTTAAGGAATTTACTAATTTCTCCAATACACGGTCATCCCGATTATTGTAAAGGAAAATTAGTTCTTTCTTTTTATACATGATAAATCTATGAGCCAGCATTGCACTGGGCTGTGCCAGAAAAATTTCTTATAGGAGCAGATATATATGCGTTATCCGGTGACCTTATTGAGGTAAAAATTTTTAATTTATTCAGTATGAATTTTCAGAGCCATGACGCAGCACTGCTGACGTCAAAAATTTACCAGTTTAAATTCACAGTCAATTATTGAAAGTTTATAAGTGAGCCACAATTTTATTGAGAGATTAGTCACATTGTATTATTGGTAGGTTACGAAATTTTACTGTTGGAAGGTTACAAAAGTTCTTCTAACTTCTTCTTGTAGTATGTGACAGTAATAAATATATATTGTCATTCAAGTGGACATGCAATACATCTAAGTTGTGAGTGTGTGGGTTTTATTCTGTGAAGTTGCGCAATGGATTGATCCAACAAATACCCTTTGGCTCCTGCAAGAAACAATTTCCATCCCACACTACTACAGAAGTCAGACAGACGCTCCTAATGTACCAACAAGGACTGCTTGAAAAACATTCAGCAACAAATATCTTCTAGAGTCATCCACTGTAAGGAAAAGACAAAAATATTCTATATATTCGTACGTAACTAGTGGAATGCTTGGGCACGGGAGTATTGCTAGTTAGTGTAACAAAAACATTAAACGAACAAAAAATATCATTTATTGCAAAAAAATTCTGTGAAATCAAATGAAACTTTTCCTTATATAAAAAAAATCAACAAATTTCTGGGTTCTTTTTGGAACAGTAGATTGCTTCTCATGGATAGGAATCCTATTATTTTACAAAGTATGGAAAGGTTCTTTTCTCCCTTTTCTTTAAGAATGTTATTTACTCGGCAGAATGGCTGAGAGCCACGCCTACACAACTTGAATAACCTTTCTAGCCGGCTGGTGTGGTCGAGCGGTTCTAGGTGCTTCAGTCTGGAACAGCACGACCGCTACGGTCGCAGGTTCGGATCCTGCCTCGGGCATGGATGTGTGTGATGTTCTTAGGTTAGTTAGGTTTAAGTAGTTCTAAGTTCTAGGGGACTGATGACCTCAGATGTTAAGTCCCATAGTGCGCAGAGCCATTTGAACCATTTTTTTAACTTTTCTAGGTACGGACAAGGCTGTCGCATGAGAAATGTAGTGGAGTGTGCTGTTAGGGAGGACAGATAGGGCTTGCATACGCTGTAGCGCACAATACCATGGGCTGCGACGACTGCTGCCTGTGGCGCTCGCTGCTGACAAATAACACAACTCTCTCTTTCTATCTGGATTGACTTTCGCCAATCAAACTCTCCCTACACCTTGATGAAGTCAAGGACTCCTAGTCGCCGCTAGTCTAACTATTGGCGTGTTACACCGGTCAGATTACCAGTCCACCGCGATGCCACTCAATACTCGCTCGCAGGCGTTTAACTAGTACTTTGTCTGTGTTCACACCGCACAGTAAGTGTGGCGGCCAACACAGTAAACAACGCTTCATCACGAGCAACTCAATGTAGAGTGTTACTCCGATTCGCTAATGACAGAGGTGCTCTCCCAGTCAAGTACTGAGGACAGACTTTGTTCCTCACGAGCACACTCGCTCTCGTTACGTGTTCCTGTTCCATGAGCGACAACGGAACGGCCCTTTTTTCTGAAAAAGTTGCAAGGGTGTAACATTCGCTTTGTCCCCCCTCACTCCTCTAAATATTTGCGTCAGAAATATTCCGCCAATCAGCATTGCTCTTTTAAACGGGAGAACGACGTTTCGTTTAAGTCGACCAATGCGGAAATCTGTAGCATCTCCGTTAGGTGTATACTGTCCTCCTGTGAGAAGTCCGTAACTAGCAGTCGGTCCGTGAAAAAATGCGTCTGCTGGGCACTCCCACATAATGAATCGGAATTTGCTTTATAAGTCGAACACGGGGATCGTTATCCCTTCGCTCTGGCAAAAGCTGTGTTCTCTCTGGGCGGTCGCTAAGTAGGTATGTTGTCGACCCAGCCCTCTGAAGGGACGTTATTCCCAGTGGGCTGGTTTCCTCCTTAGAACGAAAATTGTAAATACACTAGTACTTAAAACTTTACTGAACTTGGAGAATACTAAAGAATTGAACGTTATTAGGAACGTCAGAGTTTCGTCTATGTTTCGATTTATTATCCCCGTGGTGTTTCGAAATTCTTATACCAGTTTTCTCCACTTGAACTGCAGTTCTGCTGCGTGTTTTGTGTGTGGTGCCGCTGCATATGGGGAGCTCATCGAGAAACTGAAGGTTTTGTGCAGTCAAGCGATGTTCAGTCCAGTCTCTGAACTTTTCATCAGTCCTTCTTGACCACAGAAGTTTAAGTACACTTACCAGTTTCTGTCGTGAAAAACCATCATCGGGTCTGAGTATTACGTCTTTTGAGGTCTTCAGAGCGATAAGACCCAAACTGTACCAATGCAAGCATACACTGTGTGTGGATATGTAATTACCACAACGTAGCTTGTGTCTTGACACGCCAATTTTGATGTAGTACGCAATTCTGATGATGGTATTTCGTTACTGAAACCGGTAATTGTTCTTGAGCTCCTACGATCAAAACTGTATAAGATAAAGATCAAATGGTGTGATCGCTGCGTTTGTTCAATAGACAGTGTTGTCTTTATAAAGTGAACCAAATTTACCTTCAGTGCTGCTTCCATTTAACAATTTTTTTATGTATCACCATTGGAGAGTTTCTAGCTAATTGTCATTTCCAAGTGCACCACCGTTCATAGGAAAGTCATTGAGCTTTGAATGTGCTCAGATTTACGTCATGGTATTGTGACTACATATTCGTGGTCTTCTGGAGCTCGTATTTATGTGGAGCATAGCATATGTTTTCAGCTTTTTACTATGTATGATATATTGAAACAACAAGCTTGATCGTGTTAATGGTAGCGCACTTGAAAATGAAAACAGACTTGAATCCAGGCAATTAAAACGTATAATTTTTTCTATATTAACTTATTGCTCAAGGAAACTTATGGACAAAATAGATAAAATAACATAATACATTAACCACTCGGTAGAAATGAATGAAAGTGCGGGAGCATGTTGCCAAGGGTCTCCCAGTCGTCCATAGGAAGCTGGACGCCGTATAGTGTGCGGTCAGCGTGAGTATTGCGCCAAATGGGGCTGGCCCCGCAACACGAGGAAGTTGAAGCAACGGTAAAGGACTGTGTTTGTCAATCAGCGAGCAGTTATGGCGCAGTGTGATGGTGCCCCCATTACAACATGGTCCGGAGACAACATCCGGATGGTTTCAAACGGGGACGAATTAAGGAGAAACTGGAAGAAAGGCGAAGTGTGACGAGTGTAGCCCAGGAGTTTGGTACTGCTCACAGCATTGTCTCACGTGCATGGGAGGCACTCCGAACCACAGGCCCTGCTACCCGAAGGAAAGGAGGTGGTCGACGAGCGTCAACTGCAGCATCAGATGTGCAACAGGCATGAAGGGACACAAATTAAAGAGCTGGTGAAATTGCAACCATATTCAACGGGACTGCAAGACACGCAATCTTCTATTGGGCAATGGATTGGCGACTGTGTGGGGCTGGACTCTGCCTGACGACCAGTACGTTGTATTCTGTTGACACCCTTACAGCGGCGGTACTATTTGCGATGGTGCCAAGAGCATAGCGACTGGACCAACGGGCAGTGGGATCGCGTGTTCTTCTCGGATGAGAGCAGATGCAGTCTCAGTAGTGAATCTGGACGTACCCTCACATGGCGACAGGTAGGAACAGGTTACGAATCAGGAACATTGTCGAACGTGATCGTGTTGGTGGTCCAGGTGTTATGGTGTGGGAAGGCGTAATGCTGCATGAACTTACTGACCTCCAAATCTTTGAACACTATACACTCACTGGTCAATGTCACGGTCTGTCACTGAAAGACAACACGCAATTTCGTCCGCGTTGCGACTTAGGCGATGGTTATTTGCGATTTCCCTGTATGCAGTTTAAATCTTCGATACTGTATCCCTTGAAACTCCAAACACTTCGGCTACCTTGGTTGCAGAATAATCCGCCATACAAGCACCAGCGATTTGCCGAAGTCACTTATCTACGACGTAATGCCCTCACAACCATACAGAACACTCTTTTCACCACCACTGACACTTGCAACATACTGAGAACATAGCACGTGGCCGTTCGTGGTCAAATACAACAGCGCATCCTGCGGGCTTTGCTACGAGTAGCATCTGCATTTATGTTGAACCATGCCGTTCTCGCAATGTTTTCATATTTTTGTTCAACCCCTGCATGTACTAGTGCCTGCTGCGTATCGCTTCCGTATGGACCATGAAGGGACTTATACTTGTTACAACACGCAAACAAGCGTTAAGCAATCGTACTTCCTGTGCTACACACATGTATGGAATGGGGGGAAATCTTAATACCTAGTACAATGTCAAATACCCTCTGGCACACATTTCACAGTGATTGATGGGATGGTTTCGCGTGTTTTGTGTGTGTGTGTGTGTGTGTGTGTGTGTGTGTGTGTGTGTGTGTGTGTTTTACTGCACCTACTTGGTGCTTGGGCTCCATCCCGAAGGATCAACTCCATGATTTATTCCATCCAGTTTAAACCGTCAGCCACATGTGGGAATTGTAGTTCTGAGGACACAATCGAACATCGTTCGAGTGCCCGAAATATGACGCGATATCGCATGCAATAAGGAATACCATTCGACTGATCAATAGGACGGACATACGCAGTATACAGGTTTCTAACGCCATGATACCCGAATGGAAACCGTTTCCCAAAGCAAAGCGACACTCAACAACGTCGGTCATTGCACACACAATTCATATAATGTTTGTACTTAAATTAACAGTATCTGCCACAGTTTCGGTATGAAGGCGAGAAAGTAACTCGTAGTCCTAAATGCAGGCTTACGTACACTAATTTTCTCGAGATTCCAGTATGTAAAGCTGATGATAATATTTTGACATCGAACCTCACTTTAAAATGTAATGTGAATTCTACAAAAGTGTCATCCAAGTTTCTGCAAATACCTCAATGGACAATTTCTTGTTTCCGTAAAAGACTGAAATGTGAATGTGTCGTAATGTATATAGTTATTTTTGAAACAAGTTTGTTTTCTGCTATAATGTGAAACTGTTAAATGCTAAATAAATATCTTTAAAAGGAAGGTGGAAGTATTGTTGGTTTTGTGCAGCTATTTATGGCAGAGGTCGACTCCCGGCGCGCCCCTCTGTAGCACATTTGTCTTTTGGGAACGCATCGCTAATCGATCATGCCGAGGAAAACCTTAGACATTAATTCATTTCACAATGGTTTTCCATAGTATGGATATAGATGTAGAAGTAATGGCCTGCACTTCTGAATGAAAGTTGCTGTAATACCTGTCAAGGTTATGGCAAAATGAAACTCTAATTAATCCGAGGTACCATCTCTGTCTTTCATGTAGGCTTCCTTATACATATACAGCCAGGTTGTATTTGTGTCTGCGAAAATTGCTCGTAACACATCACCTTTCCGTGCCAGATTTTGGGTTAAATTGTCTTTAATGATGATTTAAATTTATTTAAAAGAAAAGTGGTGGTATCAAGATTTACTTTTCTGCAAATGCGTAATCATTCCCTTATAATATCTACAGTTTGAATAAAGTCTTTCGGTTTCTTTATACGTCTTGGATGTCTTTATAATCCTACCAGCAAGTGTTAGGTGGTAATCTGATTAATTTTTCAATTTGTGGAATAGCTAGCCATTTGACATCTTAGTCGTTATTCGTAACGATTTGCGTGGCAGAAATTGTCATGCACCGTTATTCTACTTTTTTGTCATGCGATGTTTTAAGTTTATGTACGCCCTTCATGTCATGTAGTTCTTGCCTTAGACTATCATGCAATTCATGCGTTAAATTTTATAATTATCGATGATCCAGTCCGTACAAGAACAGGAAAACTTCCCATGTTGTACACTTGTGTCTGTTTTCTCTTCTCATCTCACGCATCATCCGCTTCTCATCAGTCGTACCACCTTTCTACCAGTTATAATAATCCTACGAATCATTCTTTCCTTATCTTCCGCTCCAGCTGCACGTCGCTCGAATCTGTGGACGGCATAAAACAAAAGAAAACAATCATATTTGTATGGTGTAGTCATTGTTATCTACTCCAGTGTTACAAAAAGCTTACGTAGTCTCAGACTGATACAAACCTTCAAAACTTGTCCACGCACTTACGAGGTCGTGCTTCGTGCTTCGTTAGAATGATTTGAATCCCTTGTTACAGTTCCCTTCTTGACGCACCCTCTTTTTTCGTGTCCGTACTGTCCTTGAATTAGGCCTCCTCCTCTTGTGCTGGCGCCATAACACTAGATAAACAAAAGAACTTACAAAGGCGAGTGCCTGTTGACTGATGGGTGTCGGACTCTCAGCTGTGCGCCTCACGCAGCCGCCGCTCCACACTGACCCTTCCGATTCCCATCTTCCTGCAACGTACGAGCTCCTTTAACAAAAATACACACAAAAATGTCCCCAACTTCCTCCTAGTACGGGTGCAGGTATCCTACACTGAACGCCCTAAATACAAACATTATTATCCAATACATACAGTCCTGACACCCTTTGTGTGGACAAAAATACACGTTTGCCTTCATCAAAACCCTTCGTCCAAATGTTTCCGTGCCATTGCCACGAAACACTCTCTACCGATGCGTGTGTATCATGCTGGCACCCCAAAAACATACATAAACGCTCCTTAGTAACGTTCGTCCAAACGCTACCATGGCATGAACACCGAATACTCTATACTAAATTGTTCTAAATTTCCTACCGTCTAGAACCAATCAACAAAACATTAATTGTGAAGTACTCACGGTACTTCAACAACAGAAACATGCCTACATCACATACAATTCTCATAGGGTGAGCCAATTTTCTTAAAACTCTTTCATTCCTCACTTATCCCTCAGACTCGTCCTCCCATTATGGAATCCCCATTTATCCCTTTTATGGTCCAATTTCAATTTATTTTTTGCGTCCTTTCTTGTATCCCACATTCTACACTGTCCATTACTCAGCTTTGTACAAATGATGGTCGTTCCTTTTCTTCACACGCTGACCTTCCATACCACATCTGTAAAGTCATCAGATGACCAAAACGAATTGCAAAACGATTTAGATAAGATATCTGCATGCTATGAAAAGTGGCAGTTGACCCTGAATAAAGAAAATATGAGTACTAAAAGAAATCCGCTAAATTTCGATTATGCCATAAGTCACACAAATCTTAAGGCTGTAAATTCAACTAAATAGTTAGGGACTACAATTAGAAATGACCTAAATTGGAACGATTACATAGATAGTGTTGTGGGTAGAGCAAACCAAAGACTGCGATTCATTGGCAGAACACTTAGAAGGAGAAACAGGCTTACTAAAGAGACTGCTTACACCACGATTGTCCGCCCTATTCTGGAGTATTGCTGTGCCGTGTAGGATCCGCAACAGATGGGACGGACGGATGACATCGAAAAAGTTCAAAGGCGGGATGCTTGTTTTGTAAAATCGCGATGTAGGGGAGATAGTGCCACAGACATGATACGTGAACTGGAGTGGCAATCATTAAAACAAAGGTGTTTTTCGTTGCGATAGGATCTTCTCATAAAATTTCAATCACAAATTTACTCCTCCGTTTGCGACGACGTTCTTTTGGCACCGACCTGCATGGGGAGAAATGATCATCACGATAAAAAAAGAGAAATGAGGGTTCGCATAAAAAAATTTAAGTGCTCGTTTCTTACGCGCGCCGTTCGAGAGTGGAGACAGCTTGAAGGTGGTTGACTGAACGCTCTGCCAGGCACTTTATTGTGAATAGCAGAGTAATCACGTAGATGTAGATGTTCTTGATGCCCTGCCTCCCCTCTGCTATGTGACCACGCGTGTATATAATTCAGTGATCCTCCTGGTATTCTCTAATTTTCTAGTCTTCCTCGTCACTACTGTCGTAATTTGGGGCATCGACGTCATCATCTTCCTTCTCCTTCCGTGGCGTATTTACATATCCTACTGCGTTGACTTGGCTCAGACCGATTCCTTCTGAAGGTATTCTTACAGCCAGTTCCACATCTGTCACTAGTCATTGCTGTGATGGATGTTCCACGTGACTGTTATCCCTTAGATTTGTTGATTAGATCTTGACAATCTCCCTCCGCCTGTTGCCTATTCCTGTCTGGCCCTTTTCAGTTGGCTGCAAATTGTGGTCAATTATTTGAGTGTTAGTAATCCCTGCTCCTCTATTAGCTGGGTGTAGCTTAAATGGACTGCGTCTTCCTGACAGTCTATTCTTATTGTTCCTTCTATCATTATTCCATCGCGGCAGTCCGTGAAAGTTATTGTCGCCATTATGATTCTCTTTTTCTGAGAATTCTCTGGAGCCCTTGATTTTCGTCAAATGTGAATTCTAATTCACGCGACATGTTCTTGAAGATTTCGACGTCATCGTCACATCTCGTGACTGCAAAGTGTCCCAGTTGCATGCCGAAACCAAGGTGTCTCTACCAAGTGTAAGACGCGAAGTCGCTCTGCTGCAAACAGCGTCCGGTTTATCCCCACTGCAAGCAGAGTCTGAAGTCGCTCTACTCAGAGCAAAATCCGAAATAAAGTTAAAAGCGCAGAGTGCGTCATTTAGGCGGACGTTTCCCGCGTCTTAAGCAGTAATTGCCCATCGAAAAGTAACATTTTTGTCCCACCAACGAAAAAATCAAGCAGATTGTAGGCAAAATGCCGCCCCTCCAATCAAATGTACTGAAACCTCTCTAGGGGACAGAAAAAGAGAAAAAAAACGGGAAAAATGTTGGACTAGATGCTGAACAGGCAGCGGAAGCTTTTGACCGTCACTCCCAAGGACTGCCCGTGACTTTTAGAAAGCTTTCGAAATCGGGATCTCCCGTAGAAAGTTTTCTCGTAACAATGACTCAGAAAACTAGCCATATTATCTACCAAATCCTCTTTCCACCAAGCTAATTCGCAGACATTCTTAGCAGAAAGAAGTAGGTGATGCCCTTGGTTCACAAAATGTCTCCAGGAAGCTGACAGAGCACAATGTACAATCTGCAGCATCCATCCTCCTCTTTCTCTCTGAGTCCGGCACCCGAGGCTAATGCAAACCAGCGGGGGATTGAAACGGTTATTCTGTTGAAGTGGCCTTGCTTCTCTGTGGCTGGCACAGCGTACAGAAATCACTTTAGCTCATACCAAGTACACGCAGTAGAATATCTACAGGTGTTGGAGAGAAGAAAAAGAAATGGCAGATCAAAACTGTGAGCCGGACCTAGACTCGAACTCGGTAGAGGAAAGTTGCCTAATATGAGTCACACTTTTGTAAACCCATTTGAAAGACCTAAAAGTAAGTGCAATTGTATTTTTTATGATGGTAGGAATATCTTGCATTATTTAATATTATCATACAATTATCGAATTTGCAATAATAAACAACCTTTCCGAGTAGTTATTAAATCTTCACAAATTAGGCATTTCGTAGAAATAAGATCAAGGTTTTCTAATATGAGACAGCAATAATATTTTGCTTTAACTATTTTATTACAAAATGATGACATATGAATATGCACTTTTTACATGTTCATTCATTTCTGTTATCCTTCACTCATTTCACACTACTTAGGTTTATATTTATGACAACCGGGGCAAACAAAATTGTCTTCTGTGACACCGCAATCTTCATGAGGCCAGCGATAACATTTTCGTGCACTGTGCCAATTTCTCCCCGTGTTTATCTTCAGAAAAGCGCCCAGTACAGAACAGACACTGCGTCATCGTCATCACTGCTGTCTGAATCCCCACTGTCATCAAGATGGACATCGGATGCCGAGTCACTAGACGGTTCTTCTGCTTTAGGTCTAGGATTTGAAGATTTTCCACTCTTCTCCCCAAATAACTTTCTGGCTGCTTTCTTAGCTTCAGCCTCTGATTTCTTCTGTTTAGATTCTTGTAATTGCTTACACACGGAATTGAAGTTAGTTACGCAGCAGAGCACGAACGCCATGTTTGACCTCTTTGACTATCTCCAGATGGTTTTGCGATGTGTGGGAGAGGTATGATGTCTGCTGGGCTGACAGTTGACCACCACCATCAGTAGTTTCATTTTCGTTTTTGGCATCTCTTTCTTGAAGAGCGTCAGCACGGCGATGAATTGAAAATTCATGTTCCCTAAAGATGTTTCTGTTGTATGGGATGAGACCTGTTTTTCTGAAGGCATTCACAGCTGCTTCCATTGTTCCTGCTCGGTTGTAAGCTGCCCCAAATAACTTGGCTATTAATAATGGGGTGATAACACGACCTGGGTTACTTGCCAACCACGTTTCTACCTCTTGGACATAGTAGGTTTTCAAAGGCCCCAGAAATCCGACGTCAAGTGGCTGCATTTTATGCGTTGAGTGAGGTGGCAAACATACAATATGAACATTATTTTCACTTGCTTTATCTAACACATCGAGATTCTTTGTGTGGAAATAATGCCCATAAAGAATCAAAATGACAGGGTCATTTGAAGATGGCTTTACATGACTCACAAAATGATCAAACCACTGAGTAAAAATGTGAGTTTGTACCCAGCCACTTGGATGACAAGCTGACATTGATCCTGCAGGTGCACTGTCAATCAATTCCTGCTTCATATTCTTCCTTGGGAAGACGATTAGTGGTGGAACATAAGTGCCAGCTGCGTTCATACACGTTACAACTGTGATGAGATTTCCCCTTTCTGCTGAAGTCAAGGCAGCAACTTCTCTCTTCCCTTTCATAGCAATAACCTTGCTGTGTTTGTGCTGCACAGACGTCGTCCCAGTTTTGTCAACATTGAAGACTCGATGCGGCTTATGGTTGACTTTATACAGCACAGATTCGTAAATATCAAAAAATCTCCTCACATTTTCTGGAGTGAAAGCTTTCACTCTTACTGCTGCAAGAACCTGAGGAGTTCTCATTGATAAAATGGGATGTCTTGTAAGGAAAGCTCGGAGCCATTTCTTTCTTGGAGAAGCCTTTTCTGAATTGAAGGGATTCTTCAGCCTATTCCGGACAGCTAACTGCAAGGCCATGTTTCGTATGTCCTTACATTTAAGAGCATAAAATCGCTCTTCCATTGCAAGGCAGTATTTCACTAGTTCGTCTTCCAGTTGAGATGAGAGAACAGGCCTTCTGCCAAGATAAACACCAACCAGCTTCTCGGGTGTACGAGTTTTATCCTTCACATACCCTTCCAAACTACGTTTTGGCACAGCAAAAACTTTTGAGGCTTTTAAGTACCCCATCTCGCCATTTCTCACACATGTAATGGCACAAACCATGGCGTCTTTATCCCACGTTTTCCTTTTAGGTGCCAATGCCATCTACAAAGAATAAATACAATAATCAGAAATACTTCTTAAAAGACTTCAACTTCTGTGATTTTATTTCTTAGATTATTTTTTATAAGTACTGTGAGCGGAGTACTTTGAATTTGGAGCAATACTTTTCAACTTTTGAGCAAAATACTGGCTTGAAATAAAGTTACAGAAAACATTCCAATTTCTGATCATAAGACTAGTCAAAGTAATCCCTGTTTATGATAATTTAATCGAATTAAAATAAACGCAGTTGCCAAAATTTTACTACAGTAAATGATAAAATATTGTTATCTCATGATACTATTGCGTAAATTACATATAACAAATCGTGAGAGAACGAGTTCCCTCATTATGAGATAGGTGTCGTAATATGCGACACTGTCGCGTATTTGGATCCCCATACTATCTCATATTAGGAATTTCGCCATCTTACACAAAGAATCACGCACTTGCTAACAACGTTCGTTGGAAAATTAACCTAATTGTCAATAATTATAGGTAATCCCATCACAAATAACAACAATAAAAGAGTGCAATAATATCCGCTCACCTTTAAGCTGAAATATTGGCTTAACACCGATGTCGCAAAAACTCCAAACACAAGAAATTTTGTATCAACCTCTACGTACTGTGTCCGGCTCAACTATGGCGTCCTACTCGTTGTGGTGGTGGTGGTGGTGGTGTGTTGGGGCTTATGGGCGCTCAACATCGAGGTCATCAGCGCCCTGACACGCATTAAAAGGAACGAATGTGGACAGACCTAAGAAAACTAAAGCACACACTCAAAGAAAGCAGAAAAAGAAGGAAAATGCTACATAAGAAAGTAAAACTAAGGAAAGGGGAAACATAGCAACAAGAATGTCACAGGAAATTGTTATTGGCTGGCCACTTACATAAAATATGGGCGAGCTTGTCACACAGTGAGCAAATTAAAATCCTCTCCCTAAAATCTTTGTAAAAACATTTGACAGGGCACAGAACTTTAAAACTTTAGCCACATTCGTCCGAGTGTTGCCTAAAAGAGATGGCAGGTCCGCTGGTAAGTCAGCCGCGACCCGCTGGTCAGAAAATAAAACGCAATCCAATAAAACGTGGCGCACAGTGACCTGGACGCCGCAAGCACCACACATTGGAGGGTCCTCTCGCCGGAGCAGGAAGCCATGCGTCATAGGGCTGTGGCCTATTCGAAGCCGAGTGAGGAGAACCTCGTCCCGTCGATGGGGCTGAAAGGAAGTACACCACACACGCGTTGTGGGCTTGACTATACGGAGCTTATTGTCAGTCACTTCCAGCCACTCATCCTCCCACCGACGCATGACCCGTGAGCTCAACAGCGAGGTGAGTGCGTGCAAGGGGATAGCACACTGAGATACTTGTGGGGCGAGACACGCCTCCTTGGCTGCGAGATCTGCCCTTTCATTCCCAGTAATGCCAACATGCCCCGGAACCCAGCAGAAAGCTATAACTTTCCCCAGTCGCTGTAGTCGGAGGAGGGCATCATGGATGGTCTGGACAATTTTGTCTGCCGCATACAAACGTTGCAATGAGTGAAGGGCACTGAGTGAATCGGAACAGACAAGAAATTTAGGAGAGGAAGAATGTCTCATGTGCTCCAGTGCCTGCAAGATCGCAAACAATTCTGCATCAAAGACAGTAAAAGTCTGAGGCAGTCGGACCTTGAGGACACGATATGGAAAAACAACTGAGCAACCAAAGGAATCCCCTTGTTTCGACCCATCCGTAAAAACAGTTACATAGTCGTGGTTCTCAGATGAAATGGCAGAAAATGCTGCATTAAAAACGGTGGCAGGAGTGCAATCTCTCTTGTACTGCAATAAATCTAAAATCACTCCGGGCTTCTTCAGTAACCAGGGTGGCAGGCGGTTAAAACCTTGGATTTGGGGTTGTACAGACTCCACACCGAGGGACTCTAGTACACGTTGCACACGGATCCCAAACGGCAACGTAGCCCGGGGACGGCGGGAAAAAAGGCGGTCCAGAGGTGGATGGGCAACAAGATGGTGAGCAGGCGATCTGGGAGCTGCAAGAAACTTACAAGCCTGGCGCACCAGCAGGAGCTGCCGCCGGATGGTAAGTGGCGGTTCGCCAGACTCAGCACAGAGGCTGGGTACGGGACTGGTCCGATAAGCACCCGTGGCCAGTCGGACCCCAGCATGGTGAAAAGCGTCAAGGATCCGCAAATAAGATGGCCTCGCTGACCCATATACTGTGCACCCATAGTCCAGCCGTGAACGCACAAAAGCTCCATAAAACTGTAGGAGACGCGCCCTGTCCGCGTCCCAAGACCTGTGGCTGAGGCACTTGAGGATGTTCAGTGCCTTCAGCTTTCTGGCTTTCAAGTCACGTAGGTGTGGCAGCCATGACAACCTGGTGTCAAAAATTATGCCCAGAAACCGCACTGTGTCTCTAAAACGTAGGACAGTATCCCCCATATGCAAGGCAGGCAAAGTAAAAAGATGAAGAGAACGATTAAAATGAACACAAATACACTTTTCGGCAGAAAACCGAAAACCCGTCTTTGCAGCCCACTCCTCTAACCGCCGCACTGTTAGCTGCAACTGACGGCTCACGGTTGCAACACTGGAGGAGGAACAGAAAACAGCAAAGTCGTCCACAAATAAGGAGCACTGTACTGGACTCCTCACTGTAGACGTTATACTGTTGATGGCTATGGCAAAGAGGGTAACGCTTAAAACACTGCCCTGGGGGACACCGTTCTCTTGCTCAAAACGATCAGACAGTGTGTCACCAACGCGGGTCTGAAAAAACCGCTGAGACAGGAAAGACCGAATGAAAATGGGGAGGCGGCCACGAAAGCCCCATTGATGCATTTGTGCAAGAATACAGTGTCTCCAAGTAGTATCATATGCCTTACTGATATCAAAGAAGATACCGATACAGTGATGCTGACGGAGAAAAGCCTGCTGAATAGCCGCCTCTAGGAGGGTCAGGTTGTCGATCGTGGACCGAAATTTTCGGAATCCACACTGAAAGCGGCTAAGGAGCTGTCTGGTCTCTAACAGCCAGACCAGACGCCGGTTAACCATCCGTTCCAGGGTCTTCCCGACACAGCTTGTCAAGGCGATACTACGATAACTACCGGGACATGTGCGGTCCTTTCCTGGTTTGAGGAGAGGGATGAGAATTGCCTCCCTCCACGAGGTGGGGAACACTCCTGTCTGCCATATGAGATTAAAACATTCGAGGAGGATTTCGTCGTCTGCCACGCAATAGACGTGCTTAAGAAACTCTCCACCAGAGTGCAACCCCTAACATGAGCACAGTTGGGGTGTCTCATATTACGGAACTATCGCAAAATAGGCACCTTTCCTCTACCTTTGCCTTTCGCAGACAAGTGCTCCACCAACTGAGCTACCCAAGCACAGCTCAGGAGCCGCCATTACAGCTTCAGTTCTGCCAGTACTTCGTCCCCTACCTTCCAAACTTCACAGAAACTCTTCGCAAAAAGCAAAGGTCCCGAGTTCGAGTCTCGGGTCGGCACACAGTTTTAATGTGCCAGGAAGTTTCATATCAGCACACATTCCGCTGCAGGGTGAAAATCTCATTCTGGAAACAGCCCACAGGCTGTGGCTAAGCCATGTCTCCGCAATATCCTTTCTTCCAGAAGTGCACTTGCACTCGGCGGCAGAACTTCCCTGGATGGGGCCTCCCAACTAACAATGCCACACGCCCATTTCATTTAGTTCTGCAAGGTTCGCAGAAGAGCTACTGTGAAGTTTGGAAGGTAGGAGACGAGGTACAGGCAGAATTGAAATTGTGTGAGGGGAGGGGGAAGGGGGGGGGGGGAAATCGTGAGTCGTGCTTGGGAAACAGTTGGTAGAGCACTTGCGCGCGAAAGGCAAAGGTCCCGAGTTCGAGTTTCGGACTGGCACACAGTTTTAATCTACCAGGAAGTTTCATATCAGCGCACACTCCGCTACAGAGTGAAAAATCTCATTCTGGAAAAGGAAACAACTGCTGTTGTATACGATTGAAAATAAACGTCCGATTTCAATTGGATTTAGTAATTTGAAATATAATTGATTTGGCTTCAAATTGACTTAATTTCCATACAAAAATGTGGCAAATATGCGTAATAACTCATCGTTGGAATGATAAGAGGCGTGGCATTCTGCTTCGCCGTTTTTTAGCTCATGTTGTTTTAACTGCTCCAGCATCCATGCACATTGCTCGATTGTGGGCGAACTGTGATAGGATTACGCAGTGATATTAGCCCTTGGTTTCTTTTTATGTTAGAAAGTAATGTTTCTCGTAGTTGAAATCTCAACTTCCTGAGAACTACTCTTGTAGATTTACACATAGAGCATAAACATTCACGGAAACTGTGTGGTAAGCCTGACTGGTAAATGGCAGTTGTTGAGGAGCTAGATTGCGTGAGAGTGGTGTTCACATCATTGTCTGACAATCCACATTGTAGTCTCTCCCGTTTTCCTAAAATGCCTAAGGCGAATGTTTCGGCTGATTAATTACGAAGACCATGACCAATTTCCTGTTTCAAACGGAATCTGGGTTCCGTCTCCATCTCTAATGACACCATCTTCCTCATCCAATCGGTTCCGTGCGAACAATTAACGACTTTGGACCTTTACACTTGTCAGCCTGTGTAATGTCTTGAATGATTGGGCAATTGTTGGTTACGTTCCGTATCTATGCCTCGGGAACATAGTATCAGTTGAACACGAAAAGTAGTAGAACGTAGTTAACACGATTCAAGTGGCACTGTCAGAAACGCATTCGCATAAATAAGTGCCAAATTCACAATCAGCAAATACTCGTCGTGTGCAAACCCTACAAATGCGGAATAATGACTGAAGATGGACGAGAATTCTTAAGCTTATGTGATGTGTGGTTACAGAAATACAGAATTTCCCTGCAAATGTTCTGAAGATGTTTTCTTTTACATTTTTACTATATTATCGTCGACAGCGAGGTCGTGGCAAATGAATTATATCTACGAAGAATTTTCAATGGTTTTCCCGAAAGTCTCCTATTCGCATTTGCAGTACATTACATAAGTTGATTTATAGGCTTCAAGACTTTGACCTAAAAGTCTAAGAAGCCGACCTTGCTTAGTGTGACTGAACGGGTCACAGGTGGCGGATAGTGAACGTTCCATCAGATATGGTGGACAGCTGCGAATACAGATTAAGCAATCCCGGACCAAGGCAAAACAAAACCAAATCCACTTTATCTCTGTCTTATAGCAAGCGGCAAAGTGGCCAGCGTCTGTTCACCAGTGGTGCGGCTGAAACTTATGTTCTGGAACTGACGCTTCCAGTCTTAACACTCTGAGTCCGCTCAATGAGTCTACTCAGAATCACCTGATTCCTGGTAGAACCATCATGAAGCACTTTTGATAATTATAGTACTATCCCAGGTGGTCAATCCATCGCCAGTATTACTGGCGCAACAGTTATTTCTGATTATGATTAGGCCAGATTAAAGTGCAATGTGATTCAACAGAGGAAGTCGAGTCCTCTGGCCAACTTAAAACCAAAACAAATACATTTTTTGCAACAGTTAACATACAAAAACTTTTTACAACCAAGGTAGCACAAGTCAAATTGCCTATAGAAGAAATCATGCATACTGCAATCTTATACTATTTAATCAGAAGTATCCAGACACCGCTATATATGCGGAATTAACCACTAGATGTCTCTAGAGACGGACTGGTCACTACAAAAGAAGCGGGGAGTACTGTGCTTTCAGCAGAGATGCAGCAACGAAAGAATGGGTCGGTTAGGAGACCTCAGTGACTTCGGACGAGGTCCAGTCATTGGGTGTCACCTGAGTAACAAATCCATCAGGGACATTTAAGCTCTTAGAAGGATAGACTGTTGGTGATTTGATCGTGAGAAGAAAACGTGAAGGAATAACCACAGCTAGAGACCGGACAGAGACTGTAGGGCATTGTGGAGGGTGGCTGTGAAGAATAGCATGAAATCACCTGAAGAAATGACTCGTCAGAGTGCTACCAGCTGTCCACTTAGCACGATGACTGTGTGTACTGAATTTAAAAGAATGGAGTAAAACGGTCGAAGAGCTCCTCATGAGCCACACATTTCTGTAATTAACAGTAAGCGACGCATGAGATAGTATAAAGAGCGAGTCCACAGTACGTAGGATTGCTGGAACAAGTGATCTGCAGATGAATCACGTTACACCCTGTAGCTGTGCGGTGTAATGTATCGGGTATCTCGAATTTTTATAGAACGTTACCTCCCATCATGTGTAGTACCGACAGAGAGGTCTAGAGCAGGTGGCGATGTGGTGTGAAGTTGTTTTTACTGGCTGGGAAGTGCCTCCACTATTGCGCTTGAAGGACCTGAAAACATTTCGTAACGTTGAGCACTGCGTACAGTAGAGGAACATTTCGTAGACGACGATTGTTTGTACCTCGCATTAATAACCAGTAATAGGTGTCCGGGTATTTTTGAATAGGTAGTGCAGCAGAAGAAACGCACTTCATTAATTCTACACAGTGGGTTTCTAGTTGAGGTTGTGATGTATTTGTAGTCCCAAAAACTTAACAGTTCCTACTTATTTTATTTCTTTGTTTGAGGAACTTATGACTATAACTTGTGGACTAATATCAGAAGTACTAAAGTGTATGCACAGACTCTTTTTCAGAATTCAGTGTTAATCCATTTGTCTTGAACCGTCTGTTGATGTTTTGGAGTAATCCATTAGCTTCCTATCAGTAAGTGAAACATATTATGTAAGCAACTGAAAAAAATGCGGATGTAATTCAGCCTAGATAAACTTTAACATGGATGTAGAATTCATTACCACGCAGCCTCTGTTTTTTTTTTCGGTCACGATTCACTGCGAGCAAGATCTGTGCTGCGTATTATGTAACTCGTGTTTTGCAAGCGACCTTGTGGAGCTGTGCGGCGTTAATTGCGACAGCCTTGTTATTACAGCTGTGATGTAGCGAGTTTGCTCTGCCGCAAAGCAAAATATGTTGACAATAATATGGTCTTGGTGCATACGATTCCCAGTGGAATTAGACATTAAAAAAAATACTTGTGCTATGGGCCGACAGTAGTTGCTTCTTGGAAATATAAAATATTCGTTAGTGTCATCCTTATTAATATACAAGTGAGTACCTCCCAGTTGCACATGTGGATTGCTAAATCCATGTGAGACATTCATTTATCGTGTAGAAAACCTTCTTCCGGAAATTTCGTTTACAGTGTTCCTTAACCAGCGCCTTAATACCGAAAAAGAACTTCCAAGTGATTATTTGTTTAGCGACTGCTAGCTATCTTCTGAGGATCGTCTCTTCACTGCCCACACAAGTATACTGTCGGAAAAAATTAGTACACCCGTTTAGAGGTTTCCAGTCTACTCAAGATTTATTGTTGCAACCGTGCATCTGGAGTATATGAAATGATAATGAAATGAAATGATCGTATGGCACTGTTGGCCAGGAGGCCCCATGCGGGGGAGTTCGGCCGCCGTATTGCAAGTCCTCTTTAGTTGACGCCACATCGCCGAGTCAATGATGAAAATGATGAACACACAACACCCAGTCTCCTGCCAGGAATCGAACCCGGGCCCCCTGCGTGGTAGGCAGTAACGGTACCGCTACCCATAAGCGGTCCTGAAGTACCAGGTACTGATTCATGATGAAACACCGATATTAGTGTGTGGTGTAGCCTCCACGGGCGGCAATGCAGGCGCTGACTCCGCCATCCAGTCGCTCGTACAGATCGCGAAAACTGTCCTGAGATACGTTATTCCAAGCCTCCTCGACTTGTTCACGTACTTCTTTAAGAGCTGTTGGTTGACAAATCGTACAAGTCATTTCCGGTTCAAATGGCTCTGAGCACTATGGGACTTAACTCCTGCGGTCATCAGTCCCCTAGAACTTAGAACTACTTAAACCTAACTAACCTAAGGACATCACACACATCCATGCCCGAGGCAGGATTCGAACCTGCGACCGTAGCGGAAAAAAATGAAAACCGTTTCTAGCAACGTTCGGCACGTACCGAGCGCTGGTTAGCATCGCTCCAGAAATAGCAGAGATAAACGAGAATTGTAGCTTATTGTACCCCACTCCATGAGGGGTGAGATGGGGCCAGTGTGTCTTTGACGAATGCACTCTACGAGACAGCATTCGCTGTGTCTACTTCGTATGCACAAACCACCATGATTTGCGTCCAGGAAGAATCTCCTATCATCACTGAAGACCACGGTGCGCTATTCCATCTTACAAGTGATCCCCTGACGCCACCAGTCGAGCTGTGCACGTCAATGCTGTGGCGTGAGTGGAGGATGGGCAAGAGGTTTGCGTGCCAGTAATCTCACCGCTAAGAAATGGATCGCAACAGTCTGTGTTGACACGTCTGGGCTCACAAGCCCTCTTACCTGCGCTGCGGTAGCTGTACGATCTGCCACGGCTGACTTTCCAATATGACGATTCTGGCGGTCGTCTGTGTTGCTGGACGTCCAGAAACTCATCTACATGTTCAGGTGGCCATTGATACCAGCAGCGCTGCACAACTGCAGCAACACGTCCAACTTCTGTGGAAGTTCTCCGAGAGGATCATCCTGCCACTCATAAGGGCACAATTTGACCCCTTTCAAACTCGCCCGGTTGGTTGTAGGAAGCAAGACTGCGTCTCTGTGGTATGGTTGCCTCCTTCCTTTACACGTTTGCACCACACTGAGTCTTCTGGCTGTGAGTATTCCCTATTAAAGGGTAGACACAGATGGCTCTCTGGTAGCTATGCCACTACGCTCTCCATTGGCGAACGACGTTGAAACCATTATCAGTACGTTTACTACCCTCCAGGTGGCATATGCCGTCAGAGTATCAAAATCGACATTGACGTCGTCTTTACAGACGTACTTTTTTTTGCGGCAGTGAAAGTTAACTTGGAGCATACTCCGCCAGTCTAAAAAAGGTTAAAAAAATGGCTCTGAGCACTATGGGACTTAACATCTGAGGTCATCAGTCCCCTAAACTTTGAACTACTTAAACCTAACTAACATAAGGACATCACACACAACCATGCCCGAGGCAGGATTGGAACCTGCGACCGTAGCGGTCGCGCGGTTCCAGACTGAAGCGCCTAGAACCGCTCGGCCACACCGGACGGCTAAAAAATATTCGGATGTGGATTAACAAAAAGTAGAGAAATGTTAATATTGCGTTTTCAGTTCTTCACCTTTTCTACATAGCCTCGCCTCAGTTAAGTACAAAGCAGAGAATGCCCATACAATCATGTGAAACCGTTAGACAAGACTTTGGTACATTTCTCAACTAGTGCGTCACATTGTATAGAATATCGGTCATCTCGTCAAAGCGTTCTTGTGAATTTTTGCATCACGACGTTTTGTGGTAGTTTCGTACTGATAGCACCAAGTGTCGTCACACGTGACGATTTTTTCCAGGATAGCATTGTGCGTGCTTAGCATTTTAATCAGGTCGTGGCAGACGTCCATGCGTCTCTGTTTTTGTTAAGGAGTGAAGGAGTGCGTAACATACTTTGTGCACACTTTTATCTATTTCAAAACATTCTGGAGAATGTCTTGAACATTTTATTTAGAGGTGTTGGTCCATTTTGACTTGTGATACAACAGCGTCGATACACTACGTTAGCGTGTCCACTCCTTAATATTGCCTGCTTGCTACTGACTGGTCGAATGCTCATCTGCAGTTTACATTTGTTAGTTCAAGCTGTCCCCGTAATTACTGCGCTGTCGTCCTACATACGCCAGGAAGAAAAGCAGTTTCACAACTTTTTGTACGGACGGTGTACCTTTCTTCCTGCGTCTGTGTGCATCAGTTCCAGATTTGAATGGCGACTGGAAGATGTCGACTGTGGTGGGTAACATCAAGTTGCCAGTAACAAAAGCGAGAGGGCGGCAACTGTTTTTATCACTGGAAACGATTAGCGTAAAATCCCCCCAAAAAATTAAAATACCCGTGGACGTTACCATTTTACCTTTCTTCAAAGCCTCTTTTACGCGATATAGAATGGCATTCGCCGAGAAGAGCTGCAGTGCACTGTCGACACTCATTAATGATCTTTTTCGCTGATATCCCATTCACAATCTGCACAGATTCAATGCCGTAGTCATAAAAAAAAGAAAAAAAAAAACAGACGCAGGGTAGGGATCTTGAGAACGCTCATGTATTCTAATAAATTTTTGACAGCTGAAACTTATACGTAGACTTCTGACACCCTGAAAGGAAATAACGAAGATGAAATGTTAGTAAGGCACTCGTACAGCAAGTAACAGAACGCTCTATGTGTAGAAACAACTAAAACCAAAGATAAGCCGTTTCATTTGAGGCTTTTTTTTTATATACTCGGTTATTTGTTGGCTAATTCCACTTCGTGTCTGCCCCTATCGTAATTACCCGCTACAGCCTCGCTTAGTACTACGGATGTTACTCTCTGATACCGTAACACATGTCCTGTCATCCCGTCCCTTCCTCTTGACAGTGTTTTCCACATATTTCTTCCCTCCCTGAGTCTGCGGATAACCTCATTTCTTATCAGACAATCTAATTTTCAACGTCCTTCCTTTGTACCAGCTGTCAAACGCTTCTTTCTTTTCCGGTTCCCCACAGTCCATGATTCACATCCAAAAAATGCTGCACTCCAGACGTAAACACAAAGAAGTTTCTTCCTCAAATTAAGACCATTGTTTGATATTAGTTAATTTCTTTTTGATATTAGTAAGTTCCTTTCTCTGTGCTACTCGCTTACTACACTCATACTTATAAACTAAGGATAATTGCAGAATGAGATGCCACACAACGTGGCACTACACAAAACTGGTGCTAATAGCATAGGCACATAGGGATCACACACGACAGAGAACTGCAAGTCCACGGCATTGGTGATAAGTTGAGAAAACCGTGCCGGAACACATGTGCAACAAAACGCCACTGTTTCTTGCGCATGTACCCCTACATCAATATGGAATATGATCACAATGCACACATACACAGGCCGCACAACTGGTTAGAATACTTTGGATCAGGTGGTCGAGCAGCTGCTGGGGTATAGCCTCCCATTCTTGGACCAGGGCCCGTCGGAGCTTCTTAAGTGTCGTAGGGATTTGCAGCGATACGTCGACCGAGAGCATCCCGGACGTGCTCGATGGGGTTTAGGTCTGGACGACAGGCAGGGCACTCCATTCGCCTGATATCTTCTGTTTCAAGGTACTCCTCCACGATGGCAGATCGGTGGGGCCGAGCGTTACCATCCATCAGGACGAAGGTGCGACCCACTGCACCCCTGAAAAGGCGGACATACTGGTGCAAAATGACATCCCCATACGCCTGACCTTTTACAGTTCCTCTGTCAAAGACATGCAGGGGTGTACGTGCACCAATCGTAATCCCATCCGACACCATCAAACCACGACCTCCATACAGGTCCCTTTCAAGGACATTAAGGGGTTGGTAACTGGTTCCTGGTTCACGCCAGATGAAAACCCGGCGAGAATTACTGTTCAGACTATACCTGGAGTCGTCCGTGAACATAACCTGGGACCACTGCTCCACTGTCCATGTACTGTGTTCTCGACACCAGGCTTTACGGGCTCTCCTGTGACCAGGGAGCAGTGGAATACACCTTGCAGGTCTCCGGCCGAATAAACCGTGTCTGTTCAGTCGTCTGTAGACTGTGTGCCTGGAGACAACTGTTCCAGTGGCTGCAGTAAGGTCCCAAGCAAGACTACCTGCAGTACTCCGTGGCCGTCTGCGGGCAGTGATGGTGAGATATCGGTCTTCTTGTGGTGTTGCACACTGTAGACGTCCCGTACTGTAGCGCCTGGGCACGTTTTCTGTCTGCTGGAATCGTTGCCATAATCTTGAGGTCACACTTCGTGGTACACGTAGAGCCCGTGCTATGACCTGCTGTGTTTGACCAGTCCCCAGTCGTCCTAGTATTCCGCCCCTCATAACGTCATCAATATGTGTTCTTTGAGCCATTTTCAACACACAGTCACCATTAGCACGTCTGAAAACGTCTGCACACTTACTCGCTGCACCATACTCTGACATGCACCATGTGACTGCTGCCAGCGCCACCTGCGGTCAAATGCACCGCATGGTCATACCCCGAGGTGATTTAAACCCGCAAACCGCCCATCAGAGCATTGTTTCACCATGTATCAGCATTATCCTTAATTTATGAGCATGAGTGTATATCCTCCTTGCCTTGTACGTTATACGCTATCTTGCTTCCAAGGTAGCTCACACGTTGCCGAAAATCGTAAATAATTTGTTTGCGTGTCGTCCATTGTCACATGGTCATGTCACAACCTGAAAATTATAAACATAACATTATAATCAGATTAGGTAAACAGCAGAGAGGTTACAGAGCGACTCGTGGAGTCTATCTATCGCTTGTCGTGTTTTTCCTTTAAGTCATTATCTACAATTTTGTTTTTATGTGCCGAGTTGTTTGTACAAGTAGAGCAACGAAACGAAGAAACGTCTGATTACAGCATGTTGTCGACACTGAGGTCAGCAGCACCTCAATATATCGTAGCATTTGCAGATCCTTTCGCTGATCTGCAATACAGTCGTAAACAGTTAGAACCGGTTTGTAGATTTCCTGCGCATTTCCAGTCGCCACGCAAAGAAACTGAGAGGTAAAGCATCGTTTCAAGTAGCTGCAAGCTGATGCGGCGCTACATATGCTGACTGGATGTTTTGACCACTATTTAGCACAAAGACCTTGTGACGATGTCAAAATAATTATCTGTCCTTAGTTTGTACCGAGAGGATAAAGAGACAATAAAATAGATGCAATTTACATGATCCAACTAGCGATTTCAAAAGCTGTATTGCACAAGTGGATAACAAATGTTTAAAATTAAAGCTATTTGTAAGGTAATGAATTAAGGTAGTTTTTTTAAGATGATTGTGAAACCTTGCTTTCTGCTCACATATGGAGTATGATCTGCTCTACATCTAGAGCTATTCTCTGCAAACCATTGTAAAGTGCATGGCAGAGGTCTTCTTCCGTCCCATTTGCCTATGGAGCGTGGGAAGAATGAGTACCTAGGGTGACCGTGGAATACCGACGCCGGAAGAGATTTTCCATTTTGTTTTGAAATCTGTCACTTCTATGGAAATGGCGTGATACCACGTGTGACCCAGGAATGTTAGATGTATAGCTGTACCAGAAAAATCGAAACATGTTGAATACTTTCGGAACTAATAGATCTACAAATTTGCTTCCGTCGTTTTGCAACATGAAATAAAACAACCCTTTTGTTTTACGTTCCTGTTTTGAAAGTTCCGTAATTCCAATGGTATCTAATAAGCGATTTTGCGTAATACATTAAATCTCATAAAATTTATTATTCCATTTGTTTACTAGTGGATCATGCTTGTCCAATATATGTTTGCAATATTTTGCGTTTACAAATGATGCCGTAATTAAGAAAATTTAGGTTAGCATTGTTAACTTTCAGTATTTCATCTAATATAATGCATATCCTATGTAGAAGTCTTTTCTATTGTACACGCCAGTTTCAGCATAAAATAAGCAAGGTTTTGTGGATAGTTACTCATAAAAATGTTAAACTTTTAATTGTTAATTTAATAAATTTGCGCTGTAGTTTTGTTGACTTGATTGTTAAAAAACATATAAATAGGAGCAGCACAAGATTCAAGGATGGACAGTTGGAGACAGTTTTGAGACGCTACCACTGTGTCGCACCTCTGTGAAATAATCTTATTGTTGTAATACAGTATTGTAACTATGTAGCCTGTTACGTGGAGTGCGCTCCCATTAAGAAAAAATGGTGCAGCTTGTCATAAATAAACCACTATATAACGACTTGGTACCTGGATTATTTCATGGAATTCACGTAAGTTGATCCAGTTAGCAGAGGAAATGGACCGAGGCAACGACTACTTCAGCAGCAGCAGGAAGCAGATTACTCCGAGTTGGCCGGCAAGGGTGGCCGAGCGGTTCTAGGCGCTACAGTCTGGAACAGCGACCACTACGATCGCAGGTTCGAAACCTGCCTCGGGAATGGTTGTGTGTAATGTCCTTAGGTTAGTTAGGTTTAAGTAGTTCTAAGTTCTAGGGGACTGATGACCTCAGAAGTTAAGTCCCATAGTGCTCAGAGCCATTTGAACCATTACTCCGAGTTACACCGAACTAAGATACGTATAAGAAACCAACTGAACTATATAAGTGTCACTGCAGAACTAATTACTAACGTGTAATGCTTTGGAAACTGTTCTAGCAGGAATCATTTGCATTCGTCTCAAGGTAATTCTTTGAGTGGTGGAGGCCAATGTGATCAGTAAGAAACAACCTCATGATCACACGTTTTTTGATGTCTATGGAACACGAGAATAACAACAAATTTTTGAGGGCTTTTGTTTAAATCAAATAATCTCTTTTCGATGTTGAAAATTTTCGCCCCAGAAAAATTTCACTGTCTTCCCCATGTAAAAATAGTTTCGTTACAAACGTATGGCAGTAGCGGCAAGTGCTGGTACAAGCGGCGGGTAAGTGTCATACTGAAAGCTGTACAGTATTTCCCCATTTAGGGGGAAATTAAGCTGAAGATATGAATTGAAGTTTGTGTTGGGGCGGGCAGCAATGCTGACCATAGTGATACGGTGGTGTAATGGTCAAGCATGTCTGCCTGATAGACAAGAAGACCCGGGTTAGAGTCCTGGCCGTGGCACAAAGTTTTAATTCGTTTCTTCAGCTTCCATAATTATCGTAGCTAAAGATGAGACAACTGTCTCGGGGAACATTTAATCATAAGATACTTGGAAACGTTGAAATGGGAAGTGCTGACCCACCCGCCGTGTTCTCCTGGCATTGTTCCCTCTGACTATCAACTTTCTCGATCAACGGCGCGCGGCCTGGCTGACTAGCACTTCCAATCATACGAATAAGTGCAAAATTGCATCTATTCATGGAAGTCTTCAAAATTCGCCCAGTTCTTCAGTCACGGGATTCATATGCTGCCCGCAATATCGGCGAAAGTAGTGGCCAGCGATGGCCAATAGTTTGAATTGTAAATTATTTGTAAGTTTTTGACAATAAAATTGCGAACTTCGATCAAAAAGAGCGGACGCAGGTCAGCCAGAAAATTATGACCACTGACCAACTATCGATATAAATGTGTCCCGGCGATAGCAGCGCCAAATGGCGAGGAATGACTGCCGGTCAGCATGTGGTACGGTGCACGTAGCACCAGTGAGCGTGCTGGCCGTGCGAGGAACGGGAAAGGCCGCAATCTATCTGAGTTTGCCGAGAGCAGAATGTGATGGCCCAGAGGCTCGGCACGAGCGTTTCGGAAACTGAACGACTCGCCGGGTGTTGGAGTGGTGCTGTGGTGTCTTCAACACGTGTCGAAACCAAGGTGAAACGCCGTCCAGACGTTGTGGGGTTGGGCGGCCACACGTTATTACAGATGTCGGACGTTGTAGACAGGGCAGACTGGTGAAACGGGACGGGCGACGAACTGTAACGGAACTAACGTCTGACTGTAATGCTGGGCGGAGAACAAGTGTATCTGACTACATAATGCACCGAACGCTCCTAACGAAGTCTTCAACATTTCGCGGCCCTGTCAGCAACTGTATAAATATTAATTTTAATTTTAATAATCAACAGTCTCATTTGCAACGTTTACCTAGAGTTTACCCAGGTTTCACCTGGGATAACTCAACCTTCTTCAGAATAACAGTAACTACCGTTTGTCCATAGTGGACATCGCCAAGCTAAAACTACAAATCCATAAATTATCGTCAGACTATAAAACTTATCTGGGACTGCCTCGGCCCCACATCGCGGCCGCGATGCGGCATCCACGAGTGCTGTACTGGAAACCTAAGTAAATTCTAGGTAAACGGTGCAACTGAGGCTGTTGATTATTAAAATGAAAATTAATGCTCTTAACGATGGACCTCCGCAGCCGACGACCCACGCATGTGCCAATGTTAACACCACGACATCGACAACCACGACTGTAATGGACATGTGATCATCGGCACTGGACGTTGGTGCAGTAGCAGAGAATTGCGTGGTCTGATGAATCCCGATACCTTCTCCGTCATGCCGATGGAAGTGCACGAGTCCGTCGTCTTCGAAGGGAACAGCTTCTTGACACCTGTACTGTGGGACGGAGACAAACTGGCGGCGGCTCCATTATACTCCGCGGAACATTCCAATGGGCATCCACAGGTCCAGTGGAGCTCGAGAAAGGTACCATGACGACCATCGTACACTGGATGCACACCACGTACACCCCTTCATGACGATCATGTATCCCCACGCCAGGGGCATTTATCAAGAGGATAATGCGCCTTGTCACAAGGGCAGGAGTGTGATGGAGTCGTTCGAGGAACTCAGTGGTGAGTTCAATTTGATGTTCTGGCCCACAAACTCGCCAAATCTGAACCCGACCGAACACATCTGGTGTTATATCCTAGCCAGTAATGCCAACCGAGCCCGCTGCCAAAAGGTTGGCAGCATCAAAGTCCGGACGCCGTCCGCATAAGCAGCGCCAGCGATACAGGAAATCGCCGCAAGTCTGCGCGCGCCACCGCTGGCTTCTGGCTTCTTAAGCGCTGGAGTCGCGAGCGCTAGAACAGTTCTGTATTCGCCGCACAGTTGTATACTCGCCACCGAATTGTGTACTTGCTAGTCAGTTGTGTGTTCATCGCAGCAGAGTTGTTGTTTGTCGTCAGCCGACGCAGACCTAGCCGCTCCGACTCGAACTAGACAGATTTCTGTAGACACCGAGTTCACTACTGTGTTTCTGTATCTTCATCAATAAAGATAAGTACTGACTTTTATTTAATCAGAGTGTTGGGGTTTCATCTTTCTGTTTACTGTTCCAGCGGACCGGTCGGCCCGCTATTAAAAGTGTGGCGGTGACTTCGTAAGCCATTTCTACAGCCAAGTGTTGGTCGCTACGAACACTGCCACAAAATCTGGGATATGATTGAACGTGGCGTCAGAGCTCATCGCCCTCCACCATGGAATTTACGAGAATTAGGTGAATTGTGTGTGCAGATGTAGTGCCCACCAGGCCTCATGGCTTCCATTTCACGACGCATCACCGCTGTTATCCGTCCCGAAGGTTGACATACCAGCAATCACGTAGGTGGTCGTAATGTTCTTGTTGTTCAGTGTATAAACTATTTCTCTAGTCTGGAACCGGAGCACCTGGCTAGCACTGACAGCTTTAAAGAGCAACATGGATAGTACGAAAAACAGACAGGGTAAAATTGCTGCCGGCCGCTGTGGCCGAGCGGTTCTAGGCGCTTCATTCCGGAACCAAGCTGCTGCTACGGTCGCAGGTTCGAATCCTTCCTCTGACATGGATGTGTGTGTTGTCCGTAGGTTAGTTAGGTTTACGTAGTCCTAAGTCTAGGGGACTGATGACCTCAGATGTTAAGTCCCATAGTGCTTAGAGCCATTTGAACCATTTGAATAAAAATCCTCTTCTAATAAAGTAACATTTTATTATCTTAATATGTATCCAAACATGTACATAGCTTGATTTCGGAAATGATATCTAAGTTGGAAAAAAAACGGGTCAGCTTCAGCATTCTTGAAACCTAGAGCTCTGTTGATACCTGTTGAAACTTACAAATCTGTTGATACCTATCTGATGGTTTTCTTGAGCTTATTTTAGGATTTCTCTTTTTGAAACCAGAAATTCAGTCTTCTCCAGCCATTTTGGTAATTTAATCGAAATTTTGCTTATGTCCTAATTTTAGGCCGAGGTCATACGCAGTTTGCCACAACTCAACCAGGGAAATGCCATATTGTGCCAATGTAGTCACATGATTGACTAATTCTTGTTCTTGTTCAGCAGTGAAAACGTACCTCCCCAAGGATGGTTTCATGTCTGAATTTGATTTCAATCGATCATAAAGTGTAGTTTTTAGTGTGTTCAGCTCCTTCGATACGCTGTTGAGTGACCTCCCTGACATCACTAAACTTAATGCCTTTTTTAAGATTTCTTCAGTCAGTTTAGCTCTCTCTGATATTCTTTCTTTTGTCCTCTCCATCTGAAATGAGATATAAGACTTAATTTAAGTGTATACAACTTTTTCTGAAGTTTAGAACAAGGCAAACATCGACAGCCTGTCGACGTTGCCCCATATCCGTCTGTCGATATTACCCCAGTCATATATCACGCTGGAGACCAGACTTTAGTGACTTTGTTAACGCTCGGGAAGTTACAAAACCCGTAGTAAAAGACCGCACTAAAAAACATACTATCTACCTACATCACAATTATTTTCGTTATGAGAAGCATTGAAACGCTTACATCAGTTTAAACACAAACCAAAAGTAACATGAAAATTTAACAAAAATTGATTTTTAGCGTCACAATAAGACAGTCGTTTACGAGAATTCGTCGCGTGTGCACCCTACTTCTGGCAACGTCCCCTATGCTACAGGGCTGTCTCCCACTGACTACAGCGCTACTAACAAGGGGAACTCCCCACTGCACCCCGTCAAATTTTGTGGTAAGAGAGGCCAGTGGACAGACCGTCAAAAACTAAACACAGATCAAGCATGAAAATAGCAATAAGGTGTGCTGAACTGTAAAAAAAAAAAAAAAAATAGGAACAGTGGACAGTCTAAAACAAGAAGTGCAATGTAGAGCAACCCCGCAGAGAAATGGTGTCGTGGTGAAGTGCTTACGGTGTTCGACTGCCAAGACTCCCTCATGCCAATTTTCGCTGTTTGTTTTATTCAAATTTGTGTCTGTGACGTGGTGTAAAATCCGTTCGCAACAGCGAGGTGTAAGGAAGGGACCTACAATGGCAGTGGATTCTGCACAACTACTGTTGCTAGCATCCGAAAGAAAGTAACTTTCGAATGAGAATCGCAAACGTTTGATGACAAGGCGACAAGTCAACCGAATCCCCCACCGGAAAACACCTCTGGTATGTCACACACGGCATTAGTGACATTACCTGTGTCATATGATAGGAATCTCTTACCGACGCACCTTATTTGTATGCCAGGTAAGTGAGAGAGAGAGATATGCCTCCTTGCCCGACATAGGTGCGCGTATGAATGTGAATAAGATCACTCCCGAGGAAATAATGAAAACATAATAGTTTGTCACATAAGTTGCAACAAATGAACGCATAAGTTTCACAGTCACACAGTTTCTCTGTGATCTGTCTTCCATCGACCTACGGACCCCCTTGAAGATGTCTCCCGCAGTCGGAGACGAAACGTTGGGAGTTGAGACAAAATTCATCAACCGACCACGGCATAACAGCCCGGATAATTATAATGGACATGATATTTCCGGCCGTGAAAGTCTACATTTTAGTATTAGTCATAAATTTCCCTCCCGGAGTTGCTCAAGATAGTAATACCCTTATAGATAATGTTTTGATTCAACAATCAGAAGTTAAACAGACACGTACTTACCCGGTGGTAAATAAGTTGTCAGATCACGATGTGAAGTTAAGTCACAATATGTAATTTATCTCCATGTACAGTTCGCAAACACTGCAAGAAAAGAATGAGTCTCATTAATTACAAAAATGCTGAAGATTTTACAGGAAACTTAAAAAATTTAGACTGGGGTGAAATTTACAATAAACGTAATTCCAGCTATAAATTCTACACATTTCTTAATGAGTCTGTATCTATTTTAAAGGTAGTTATCCTTCGAATATAATTAAATGTAGTAATGAAAAATCATCAAATCCACCTTGGATGACTGCAGGTATCAGAGTCTCTTCACAACGGAAAGAGGATTTGTACAAAGTTGCCAGTACAAGCAATAGCCCATAAATATTACCTGCTTATAACCAATACTGCAACATACACTGCTGGCCATTAAAACTGCTACACCAAGAAGAAATGCAGATGATAAACGGGTATTATTTAGACAAATATATTCTACTGGAACTGACAAGTGATTACATTTTCACGCAATTTGGGTGCATTGATCCTGAGAAAGCAGTTCCCAGAACAACCACCTCTCGCCGTAATAACGGTCTTGATACGCCTGGGCATTAAGTCAAACAGAGCTTGAATGGCGTGTACAGGTACAGCTGCCCATGCAGCTTCAACACGATACTACAGTTCATCAAGAGTAGTGATTGGCGTATTGTGACGAGCCAGTTGCTCGGCCACCATTGACCAGACGTTTCCAATTGGTGAGAGATCTGGAGAATGAGCTGGCCAGGGCAGCAGTCGAACATTTTCTGTATCCAGAAAGGCCCTTACAGGACCTGCAGCGTGTGGTCGTCCATTATCCTGCTGAAATGTAGGGTTTCGCAGGGATCAAATGAAGGGTAGAGCCACGGGTCGTAACACAACTGAAATGTAACGTCCCCTATTCAGAGTGCCGTCAATGCGAACAAGAGGTGACAGACGTGTAACCAATGGCACCCCATACAATCACGCCGGGTGATACGCCAGTATGGCGATGACGAATACACGCTTCCAATGTGCGTTCACCGTGATGTCGCCAAACACGGATGCGACCATCATGATGCTGTAAACAGAACCTGGATTCATCCGAAAAAATGACGTTTTGCCATTCGTGAACCCAGGTTCCTCGTTGAGTACACCATCGCAGGCGCTCCCGTCTGTGATGCAGCGTCGAGGGTAACCGCAGCCACGGTCTCCGAGCTGATAGTCCATGCTGCTACAAACGTCATCGAACTGTTCGTGCAGATGCTTGTTGTCTTGCAAACGTCCCCATCTGTTGACTCAGGGATCGAGACGTGGCTGCACGATCCGTTACAGCCATGCGGATAAGATGCCTGTCATCTCGACTGCTAGTAATACGAGGCCGTTCCGTATTACCCTCCTGAACCCACCGATTCCATATTCTGCTAACAGTCATTTGATCTCGACCAACGTGAGCAGCAATGTCGCGATACGATAAACCGCAATCGCGATAGGCTACAATCCGACCTTTATCAAAGTCGGAAACGTGATGGTACGCATTTCTCCTCCTTACAAGAGGCATCACAAAAAACGTTTCACCAGGCAACGCCGGTCAATTGCTGTTTGTGTATGAGAAATCGGTTGGAAACTTTCCTCATGCCAGCACGTTGTAGGTGTCGCCACCGGCGCCAGCCTTGTGTAAATGCTCTGAAAAGCTAATCATTTGCATATCACAGCATCTTCTTCCTGTCAGTTAAATTTCGCGTCTGTAGCACGTCATCTTCGTGGTGTAGCAATTTTAATGGCCAGTAGCGTATTACGAAAATTGGTGAAAAAAAAATCAGAAGTGTGCTAATTTTGTCTGAAATTTACAAATCAGCTAACAATATAAAATAAACATGCAATATTATTGAAAGAGAGAAAGGGAAAGAAGCCACTGAAGGTGACATTATGTCTGTTAAAGAGAATGATAACATTGCAAAAGGCAGTATTTTAATAGTTACTGCTTGAAAATAAGTGAGAAAATTGATGCAAATAGTTCAGAAGAAAAAGCGAAACGTTACAGTTATGATGCAATACAGAGGACATTTAGTGAATTACAAATTAATCTCTTATTCCCATCCGAAATAAGGAAGGTAATCGTCATTCTAAAAAGTTACAGCTTTTATGAGTTGGAAATACCTCCAATAAGAATCCCAAAAGTAGTGAACTACACTCATGCTCATAAATTAAGGATAATGCTGATGCATGGTGAAACAACGCTCTGGTGGGTGGTTTGCGGGGTATGACCATGCGGTACATTTGACCTGAGGTTGTTTTCACGGTGGCGCTGGCAGCGGTCCACATACGCAGAGGTGTGTTGGTGCATGTCAGAGTGCGGTGCAGCGAGTAAGTGTGCAGACGTTTTCAGACCTCCTAATGGTGACTCTGTGTTGAAAATGGCCCAGAGAACACATCTTGATGACGTTGTGAGGGGTAGAATACTAGGGCGACAGGAGGCTCGTCAAACACAGCAGGTTGTGGCACGGGCCACACGTGTGTCAGTGTGATCTCAAGATTATGGCAACGATTCCAGCACACAGGAAACGTGTCCAGTCGCTACAGGACCGGACGTCCGCAAGAACTCCGACATCTCACCAACAGAGTCCGCAGACGGCCACGGAGTACTGCAGGTAGTCTTGCTCGGGACCTTACCGCAGCCACTGTAACAGTTGTCTCCAGACACACAGTCTATAGACGACAGAACAGACATGGTTTATTCGCGCGGAGAACTGCAAGATGCATTCCACTGACCCCTGGTCACAGGAGATCCCGTAAAGCCTGGTGTCAAGAACACAATATGTGGTTCAAATGGTTCAAATGGCTCTGAGCACTATGGGACTTAACTTCTAAGGTCATCAGTCCCCTAGACTTAGAACTACTTAAACCTAACTAACCTAAGGACATCACACACATCCATGCCCGAGGCAGGATTCGAACCTGCGACCGTAGCGGCCGCGCGGTTCCAGACTGTAGCGCCTTTAACCGCTTGGCCACCACGGCCGGCCAATATGTGGTCATTGGAACAGTGGTCCCATGTTATGTTCACGGACGAGTCCTGGTATAGTCTGAAGAGGACCGGGTTTTCATCTGGCGTGAACCAGAAACCAGATACCAAACCGTTAATGTCCTTGTAAGGGAGCTATATGGCGGTTGTGGTTTAATGGTGTGGGGTGGGTGGGATTATAATTGGTGCACGTACACCCCTGGATGTCTTTGACAGAGGAACTGTAACAGGTCAGGTGTATCGGGACGTCATTTTGCACCAGTATGTTCGCCTTTTCAGGCTGCAGTGGGTCCCATCTTCCTCCTGATGGATGATAACGCACGGCCCCACCGAGCTGCCACTGTGGAGGAGTACCTTGAAACAGAAGATATCAGGCGAATGGAGTGCCCTGCCTGTTCTCCAGATCTAAACCCCATCGAGCACGTCTGGGATGCTCTCGTTCGATGTCTTCAAATCCCCACGACACTTCAGGAGCTCCGACAGGCACTGGTGCAAGAATGGGAGGTTACACCGCAGCAGCTGCTCGACCACCTGATCCAGAGCATGCCAACACATTTTGCGGCCTGTGTACATGTGCATGGTGATCATATGCCATATTGATGACGGGGTACATGCGCAGGAAACAGTGGCGTTTAGTAGCACGTGTGTTTTGGGACGGTTTTCTCAACTTATCACCAATACCGTGGACTTACATATCTGTGTCGTGTGTGTTCCCTACGTGCCTATGCTATTAGCGCCAGTTTTGTGTAGCGCCACGTTGTGTGGCACCACATTCTGCAATTACCCTCAATTTATGAGCATTAGTATATAATATGTAAAGTTCTTAAATCGCTTGTGTAGTGCATAATTAGGTCAGGATGTTTTTCCAGAAGGACTGAAATATGCCATTGTTGGGTCACTATGTAGAAAGGGTGATTCCATAAATACAAGTAATTGCCAACCATTGACACTCCTTACATAATTTTCAATAATTTTTGATAAAGTTATGTGGTGCAGGGTTGTCACCATCCTGTGTAATAATGAGATGGTAAGCCAATTACTGCAGTTTAGATTCCAAAAGGGCAATTTTACTGAGTCAGATATTTATGTATTTACTGTGCACGTCATTAAAACTATAAATTATAAAATAACGGCACCCGGAGTTCTCTGTGAATTATCGAAAGCATTTGATTGTGCCAGTCATAACATTATTTAGAGACGTTAATTTTTTATGCAATGCATGATTCAACAAATATCTGGTTTATTTCTTATTTAAGAAACAGAATAGAGAAGGTTGCCCTAGGCTGTTCAAGTAAGAGAAATGGGAAAGCCTGTCATTTGTATGAGGAAAAATTACAGCGGACTCCCACGGGGTTCGATCATTGGCCTCTACTATTCTTCCTTTATCTTAATGATGTGACATTTTATTTGAATCAGGGGGCAGATTTAGTTTTGTTTTGCCACAATGCCGTAACGGGTACGTTCGTCCTACGTGCCACATTGATTTCTGCGGTTATCTCACGCATTGTTGCTCGTCGGTTAACACTGACAACTCTACGCAAACGCCGCTGCTTTCGGTCGTTAAGAGAAGGCTGTCGGCCACTGCGTTGTCCGTGGTGAGAGGTAATGCCTGAAATTTGGTATTCTTGGCACACTCTTGACACTGTGGATCTCGGAATATTGATTTCCCTGTGGAGTGTAGCCATGTATGGAAGTGAAACATGGACGATAAATAGTTTGGACAAGAAGAGAATAGAAGCTTTCCAAATGTGGTGCTACCAAAGAATGCTGAAGATTAGATGGGTAGATCACGTAACTAATGAGGAGATATTGAGTAGAATTGGGGTGAAGAGGAGTTTGTGGCACAACTTCACAAGAAAAAGGTTCAAATGGCTCTGAGCACTATGGGACTTAACTTCTGAGGTCATCAGTCCCCTATAAATTAGAACCACTTAAACCTAACTAACCTAAGGACATCACACACGTCCATGCCCGAGGCAGGATTCGAATCTGCGTCCGTAGCGGTCGCGCGGTTCCAGACTGAAGCGCCTAGAACCGCTCGACGACTCGGGCCGGCCAAGAAGAAGGGACCGGTTGGTAGGACATGTTCTGAGGCATCAAGGGATCACAAATTTAGCATTGGAGGGCGGCGTGGAGGGTAAAAATCGTAGAGGGAGACCAAGAGATAAATACACTAAGCAGATTCAGAAGGATGTAGGTTGCAGTAGGTACTGGGAGATGAAGAAGCTTGCACAGGATAGAGTAGCAAGGAGAGCTGCATCAAACCAGTCTCAGAACTGAAGACCACAACAATAACAACAACAACAACGATTTCCGAAATTGAATGTTCCATGCGTCTGGCTCCAACTACCATTCTGCATTTAAAGTCTGTTAATACGCGTCGTGCGGCCATAATAACGTCGGAAACCTTTTCAAATGAATCACCTGAGTACAAATGACAGCTCCGCCTATGCACTTCCCCTCTATAACTTGTGTACACTACACGGTGTTACAAAAGGGTACGGCCAAACTTTCAGAAACATTCCTCATACACAAATAAAGAAAAGATGTTATGTGGACATGTGTCCGGAAACGCTTAATTTCCAAGTTAGAGCTCATTTTAGTTTCGTCAGTATGTACTGTACTTCCATGATTCACCGCCAGTTGGCCCAATTGATGGAAGGTAATGTTGACTTCGGTGCTTGTGTTGACATGCGACCCATTGCTCTACAGTACTAGCACAAGCACATCAGTACGTAGCATCAACAGGTTAGTGTTCATCACGAACGTGGTTTTGCAGTCAGTTCAATGTTTACAAATGCGGAGTTGGCAGATGCCCATTTGATGTATGGATTAGCACGGGGGAATAGCCGTGGTGCGGTAAGTTTGTATCGAGACAGATTTCCAGAACGAAGGTGTCCCGACAGGAAGTCGTTCGAAGCAATTGATCGGCGTCTTAGGGAGCACGGAACATTCCAGCCTATGACTCGCGACTTGGGAAGACCTAGAACGACGAGGACACCTGCAATGGACGAGGCAATTGTTCGTGCAGTTGACGATAACCCTAATGTCAGCGTCAGAGAAGTTGCTGCTGTACAAGGTAACGTTGACCACGTCACTGTATGTGCTACGGGAGAACCATTTGTTTCCGTACCATGTACAGCGTGTGCAGGCACTATCAGCAGCTGATTGGCCTCCACGGGTACACTTCTGCGAATGGTTCATCCAACAATGTGTCAAAAAATGGCTCTGAGCACTATGGGACTTAACATCTATGGTCATCAGTCCCCTAGAACTTAGAACTACTTAAACCTAACTAACCTAAGGACAGCACACAACACCCAGCCATCATGAGGCAGAGAAAATCCCTGACGCCGCCGGGAATCGAACCCGGGAACCCGGGCGTGGGAAGCGAGAACGCTACCGCACGACCACGAGATGCGGGCAACAACGTGTCAATCCTCATTTCAGTGCAAATGTTCTGTGATCAAATTGTAAATTTTCACAATCAACATGTGTGGGCTGACGAGAATCCGCACGCAGTTGTGCAATCACGTCATCAACACAGATTTTCTGTGAACATTTGGGCAGGCATTGTTGGTGATGTCTTGATTGGGCCCCATGTTCTTCCACCTACGCTCAATGGAGCACGTTATCATGATTTCATACGGGATACTCTACCTGTGCTGCTAGAACATGTGCCTTTACAAGTACGACACAACATGTGGTTCATGCACGATGGAGCTCCTGCACATTTCAGTCGAAGTGTTCGTACACTTCTCAACAACAGATTCGGGGACCGATGGATTGGTAGAGGCGGACCAATTCCATGGCCTCCACGCTCTCCTGACCTCAACCCTCTTGACTTTCATTTATGGGGGCATTTGAAAGCTGTTGTCTACGCAACCCCGGTACCAAATGTAGAGACTCTTCGTACTCGTATTGTGGACGGCTGTGATACAATACGCCAGGGCTTCCCAACGTGTGGTCCGCGGATCCCTTAGGGGTCCGCCGGCTCTTTCTAGGGGGTCCGCGGCCACCTTTCACCAAATCGTGTAAAATAATGAGTAAAATTATTGAATAAAAATGTGAAAATCAAATTCATGACTTTTTTTTCGTGTGAAAAACATGTGTTCTTTTACTGATGAGAACGCATTCGCAGTTAAGTGCCGGAGAATGCGGCTTCTCTGATCGACTGTTTCGCAACAATACGGGGGTCGTTTGTGCACCGGCTCACGGCGCTAGATGCGCGGAGCGAGCTTTGTTGATCAATCACAGCGCTCGCTGGCACGTATGCGGCCCCAAGCATCATTAAATGTTAAACTTGCCTTGTCAGTGCACTACCTATTTCATAAGTCGATTTTTGACCAGTTTATTACTTCTAACATGGATCGGTGGCTGAAGTAAGGATCATTGAAGAAGGGTTTTGTTTCTCCATCGCCTTCACAACAAGGGAAGTTTCCAGTTGAAATGAATGAGGAGGGAGGACGACCAAAGAAAGAATAATCACAAGAAGCTGCAAAGCCGGATTTATTATGAGAAAACGCTGCAAGTAACCCATTGGTTGCAATGACGAAGTGGAATAACCAAGAAGCGTAAGTACAACGAAAGCTATTTAGAAATGGGCTTTATGGAGACAAAGGAGGGTAAAGCTCAGTATGTAATTTATGTGCGAGTCCTTCCGAACAGTTCAATGGTTCCATTTAAACTGCACTGTCATTTTGAAGGTATTCACCCGGATTTCCAGGCTAAAGACATCGATTTTTTCAAAATGAAGAGTGCTGAACTAGCTGCTTTTCAGCATTGCATGAAAACTCATGCTAAAACAATTAAAGAAAATTCATTAAAAACTTCTTTCGTGGTTAGTTATCGAGTGGCAAAAACAGGCAAATCTCATACCATTGCAGAAAATCTCATAAAGCCGTGTGTTAATGATACTGTTTCTTGCATGCTAGACGAAAAGGTAGTAAAGCTTGTATCTTCAGCCCCATTATCAAACAATACTGTCAAGAGATGCATTGTTGACACGTCAAATGACGTGAAAGACACTCTTGTTTCTCGCGCCCAACACAATTAATTTTCTCTGCAGATAGATGAATCCACTGATGTTGCAGGATTAGCGATTTTATTAGCTTCTGTCCGTTATGAATATTCTGGATGTTTTGAGGAGCACCTCTTATTGTGCAGACCACTACCTGCTAACACAACAGGTGCTGAAATATTCCGTCTGTTGGATGATTTTTTAAGGACTAACGGAATTTCATGGTCTAATTGCATAGATATGTGCACAGATGGGGCAAGAGCTATGACGGATTCTACAGTCGGAGCAATAACGAAAATGAAAGAAAACGCCAAGAATTGCAGCAGTAGTCATTGTGCTCTCCACAGATACGCTTTAGCTACGAAACAAATGCCTGTTTCGTTCAAGAAAGTTTTAGACGAATCCATTCAAATCATTAACTATATAATATCAAGGCCGTTGAAGTCAAGACTTTTCACAATACTGAGTGAAGATATGGGAAGCCTTCATCGTTTCCTGCTTCTTCACACAGAAGTGAGCTGGCTCTCACGTGGGAATGCAGTCTCTCGGTTGTTCGAATTAAGATTGGAGCATAACACCAAATTAGCAGACCTTGTTAGTGACGAAAATTAGCAGTGTATACTTGCCTACTTGTCAGATATTTTCTCCAAAATGAACGAAATGAATATTTCACTCCAAGGGCAAAGTGAAACAAAGGTCACTGCTATCGACAAAGTTCGAGCATTCAAGAGGAAAATCAATTTTTGGGCAGAGAGTGTCGAAGAGGGGGAGGTCGAGTGTTTTCCTCTTCTCAAGGAGTTTTTGAAAAACAAAATATTAGCGCTTGGGAAGAATTTGTTTCATCAAATCCTGGAACATCAAAAAGCCGAACATTCTATCGTCAAATGAATATGAGTTGTTGATAGAAATTGCCACAGACCCTACCTTGAAATCAAGTTTTGACATTAACGGTTACTCACAGTTTGGATCCGTTTGGATAACAAGAAACACTACCCCCTTGAAAAGGCAAAACGTGTACTACTACTTCTTCTTCTTCCTCTCTTTAAAAAAAAAAAAATAATCTTATGGGACTTAACTGCTAAGGTCATCAGTCCCTAAGCTTACACACTACTTAACCTAAATTATCCTAAGGACAGACATACACACCCATGCCCGAGGGGGACTCGAACCTCCGCCGGGACCAGCCGCACAGTCCATCGTGTACTTCTTCCGTTTGTCACAACATACATGTGTGAATCTGGATTCTCGATCTATACGGCCCACAAAACTAAGTACCAAAGCTGTCTAGATGCGGAACCAGACATCTGTCTCCAGTTGTCAAGAATCGAACCCAACTTTTCAAAATTGTGTCAGCAGAAGCACCCTCAACCATCACATTAGCATTCCATTATTATTCCTACAGACTTTCAACCAAAACCGGAACTGGGACATCGGCTTACGAAATCCGGTTTTGGAAACGCGTGTAAACTGGGTGAATGTATTCCCACACATTGCACAACAGATGTCACAACAGTCCTTTAAATAGAATTCCTTGGCCTCCTTTCTTTGTATCCCGAATCATGGGTCTGCCTCTTTTCTTCACAGCCGCACGGAGTGGCCGCGCAGTCTGGGGCGCCATGTCGTTGTGGATTGCGCGACTGCTCCCGCCGGAGGTTCGAGTCTCCCTCAGGTATGTGTGTGTGTGTGTGTGTGTGTGTGTGTGTGTGTGTGTTGTCCTTAGCGGAAGTTAAACTTGGGTTAATAGTGAGTAAGACTTGGGACTGATGACCTCAGCAGCTAAGTCCCATAGATTTTACATACATTTGAACAATTTTCTTCGGATTTCACGAAAAACCACACACACACACACACACACACACACACGCGCGCGACTGTTACGAAATATTCATGCTCCTTACACAACAGTAACCAAACAGTGGAAGTGAACAGACCACAAGCGGCAGCTTGTCAACAGCGAACATTTTGGACGTGACGTTGATTGCTCTTGGAGGAAGGCAGCTCCAACGTGTGAAATGTCATTTACCAAGTAATTTTAGTCAGGCTATAGTGTGTTGAACAAAGGGAGTAAATCCACTAGTGTCTGCATACAGTGGGAATTCAAATTGGATCGTTAATTTCTAGTTGTTTTCATTTATCTCTAAACCAAAGACTATTGATACTTCGGACGGTTGGCGCGGGGGAGGGGGCTCATTGTCAACATGTCACTTGCTTTAAGAAGCTTTCAGTTCCCATGTATTTCGCTCAGAAATTTAAAGTTACTGTACTCTTGACTGACTAGGGTCCGCCATGGGTTTTCGACTGAAGAAGGGGTCCGACAGCTGAAAAGTTTGGGAAGCCCTGCAATACGCCATTCTCCAGGGCTGCATCAGCGCATCAGGGATTCCATGCGACGAAGGCTGGATGCATGTATCCTCGCTAACGGAGGACATTTTGAACATTTCCTGTAACAAAGTGTTTGAAGTCACGCTGGTACGTTCTGTTTCTGCGTGTTTCCATTCCATGATTAATGTGATTTGAAGAGAAGTAATAAAATGAGCTCTAACATGGAAAGTAAGCGTTTCCGGACACATGTCCACATAACATATTTTCTTTCTTCGTGTGTGAGGAATGTTTCCTGAAAGCTTGGCCGTACCTTTTTGTAACACCCTGTATATTGCCGTCATCTGTACACGTGCATATTGCTATCCCATGACATTTGTCACCTCAGTGTATAAACTTCGTTATCATCAATCCATCTAAGGATCGGCATTTTAGTATACTTATGTGCAACTAAGATTAAAGCATGAGCTGCCAAAAGAAGTCAACAATGACGGCAGAGCTTACGGCGATCTTGGAAGCCCGTAACTACTGCTATGCGGCGCCGGAGGAAAACATCGTCTTCTTTTCGGACTCTCAGCCTGCCCTCACTCTTCTTAAATATTTTCAGTGAGAGCATACATACCGCCCGACAGTCCACAATATAGTAGCATACGTAAACCAACTACAGGGGCTGGTCGCAAGGTTAAAGCGACATCCCGAAATTTCGGAGGTGACCGCTAAAGAGCGCAACCAAGTTGTAGGCAATGAGTTCGCGAACCCCCTTTCTACGGAAGCGGTGATTTAGGTAATGAAGGCCACCAGCGGAAAAATGCTTCAGTCAGAGCACAAAAAAAGCGGATCTGTTCCTGTTTATTTAAAAGACGCTGACTGCAAAGTCGGGTACCAGTTGCCTCATTATACCTTCCTCAGCACCTTTAAAAATGTTCAGAAAAACTTTGACATGCGTACATATTAGCGCTTCATTTTTTAATGTAACTAACCTCAAACTACCTCAAGCTCACCTAGCTGTAACTCAGTCACAACTGCCCGTCCATCGCCGTAAATTGCTCATACACATCCACTCCCAGTTGCCCTTCCTCACTCATTCATTCAGCCCAACTCATTGTCGTCATTTTCTCTTTGTGTGTCTCTGTCACTTTCTTCTGTGGCACAGCCACAGTTCCCTTCGTTCTGTCCCACTACTACAGTCTCCTCTCAATGTCATTGGCTCCCTCTTCCTCTCTCTTGATGCTAACATCTCATTCCTTCCCACTGCTGCTGTCTCTTCTCTCTGTCACTATCTTTCTCTTCCTCATTGTAATTGTTGTAGACTCTGGCTCATTATCACTGGCTGTCACTCACTTCCACTTTCTTTTTATGGCTGTATGGGGAATATTCAAATGCCCCCTCCCCACTGCCTAAAAAAACAGTACAGCTAACTTTGAGACTTTCAGAGTTTGAGAATTTCTTTTACAGAAATTACTGTTACGTAAAGGACAGAATGACATAGAAAAAAAATTACAAATACTTGGACAATCCAGAAAATATCTGCGTGAATGTAACTTTAGCAGCACATACCCAGGAGATTAGAATAAATTTAGTTTCAAACCACAAGCAGGAAAAATGTAGTAAAAAATACAAGAATGAAAATTCCGCGAGCAGTGGCTTGAAACAACTGAAAAAAATTTGTTACGTACTTGTAACTGTTGATTGAGAATAAAGTCATCGTTCTTAGAAATATGCTTGAAAAGCTCCAACTCTTTGAGTACAACGAGCCTACGACCTTCCCCTTTCGCTATGTAAAGCGGAAATTTTGTTCAACACGTATCGGTTTGTGTCCTGAAATTAGCAGATGATCAGTAAAAGTGGAATTCTGTACATTAGTGCCTCTTTTTCCCAACAAATGTTCTTTGTACCTGACACTAAAAGACCTTCCAGTTCGTCCTACATAATAAACGGGACACGTATCGCAAGTGATTTTATACTCTCCTGAATTGTGTATCGGAACAACTGTGGACTTGACATTGTGGATGAGTTATACAGGACGAAGTAGTATGTAAGCGTAGGGCCAATGACCTCAGCAGTTTGGTCCCATATGAACTTATCACAAAAGCACTCCGTCTTCAGGCCACAAGTAACCAAGTGGCACAGCGGGACCATCCGACAGCCGTGTCATCCTCAGCTGAGGATACGGATAGGAGGGGCATGGGGTCAGCACACTGCTCTCCCGGTCGTTATGTTGATTTTCTTTGACCGGAGCCGTTACTATTCGGTCGAGTAGCTCCTCAATTGACATCACGAGGCTGAGTGCACCCCGAAAAATGGCAGCCCAGATGGTCACCCATCAAGTGCCGACCACGGGCGACAGCGCTTAACTTCGGTGCTCTGCAAACTTATGACAAAAAGCTCGTTACATTTACAAACGCTGCACAAGACACAGCTGCATATCACATAATAACAAAAACAGTATTAAATATCGGAATCTACTTATGACGTTCTCTAGTTCGCTTTCATTCATGTTATTTTAAAATCGGTCACTAGATTGAAACAACGACCAGGTAACTTCACGAGTCCTCCAGGTACAAGACTCTCCCCTTTTTAATTTGGTGTTTGTCCTTAATTGTTCATGTTACGGCGTAAAGTCATGCACCTGCACGCCAGTCGGGAATGACAGGGAAGAGCAGGCTGTGAGAAGAAGTCAGACAACCGTACACTGACCGGACCCCCTTCCAGGACGACAACGCGACAGCAGCGGCTCCTGTGTGAAGGGGACTTAAGCGCTGCGACCGACTGGTGACAGCCCACTCTGATAGCAGCTTCAATTGCGCCTTTTTTTGCAATCACATACAACCGCTCACTTGACGAAAGGCCTGTTCCTAAAGACTGGAAAGTAGCACAGGTCACACCAATATTCAAGAAAGGAAATAGAAGTAAACCACTGAATTACAGACCCGTATCACTGACCTCAATTTGCAGTAGGATTTTGGAGCATATACTGTACTCGAACATTATGACCATCTTGAAGACAATGACTTATTGATACATAACCAACACGGATTCAGAAAATATCGTTCTTGTGCAACGCAGCTAGCTCTATATTCCCATGAAGTAATGAGGCTGTCGAGAAGGGATCTCAGATCGATTCCATATCCCTAGATTTCCAGAAGGCTTTTGATACCGTTCCTCACAAGCGACTATTAATCAAATTGCGTGCATATGGAGTATCGTCTCAGCTGTGTGACTGGATTCGTGATTTCCTCTCAGAGAGGTCACAGTTCGTAGTGATAAACGGTAATCATCGAGTAGAACAGAAGTGATATCTGGCGTTCCGCAAGGTAGTGTCATAGTCCCTATGCTGTTCATGATTTACATAAATGATCTAGGTGATAATCTGAGCAGCCCCCTTAGATTGTTTGTAGATGACGCTGTAATTTACCGTCTAGTAAAATCATCAGACGATCAATTCCAATTATAAAATTATCTAGAGAGAATTTCTATATGGTGCGTAATGTGGCAATTGGTACTAAACAAAGAAAAGTGCGAGGTCATCCATATGGGTACTAAAAGAAATCCTATAAATTTTGGGTATACGATAAATCGCACAAATCTCAGGGCTGCCAATTCGACTAAATACCTAGGAACTACAATTACGAGCAACTTAAGTTGGAAAGACCACATAGATAATATTGTGGGGAAGGCAAAACAAAGACTGCGCTTTGTTGGCAGAACACTTAGAAGATGCGACAAACCCACTAAAAAGACAGCCTACATTACACTTGTCCGTCCTCTGCTGGAATATTGCTGCTCGGTATGGGATCCATACCAGGTAGGATTGGCGGAGGACATCGAAAACTCATTAGCACGACTTGTCTGGTTGTTTGTCTAGCGGACTGTGTAGAGAGGCTTTCTAGACACAACAAACTGACGACGAGGCTGGATGAAATAGTTTATATTGATATTCAACAGAATTTTTTTCAATCATCCTGATTTTTTTTCCTGTTTCAGATTTTTTCAGTAAATACCTAACATTACATTTTTATGAAGATGTACATTTCTTGTGAAAAATGCCAATAACCTGAATTTAATCATGTTGTTGTTGTTGTGGTCTTCAGTCCTGAGACTGGTTTGATGCAGCTCTCCATGCTACTCTATCCTGTGCAAGCTTCTTCATCTCCCAGTACCTACTGCAGCCTACATCCTTCTGAATCTGCTTAGTGTATTCATCTCTTGGTCTCCCTCTACGATTTTTACTCTCCGCGCTTCCCTCCAGAACTACATTGGTGTTCCCTCGATGCCTCAGAACATGTCCTACCAACCGATCCCTTACTCTAGTCAAGTTGTGCCACAAGCTCCTCTTCTCCCCAATTCTATTCAATACCTCCTCATTAGTTATGTGATCTACCCATCTAATCTTCAACATTCTTCTGTAGCACCACATTTCGAAAGATTCTATTCTCTTCTCGTCTAAACTGTTTATCGTCCACGTTCACTTCTATACATGGCTACACTCCATGCAAATACTATCAGAAACGACTTCCTGACATTTATATCGATACTCGATGTTAACAAATTTTTCTTGTTCAGAAACGCTTTCCTTGCCATTGCCAGTCTACATTTTATATCCTCTCTACTTCGACAATCATCCGTTATTTTGCTCCCCAAATAGCAAAACTCCTTTACTGCTTTAAGTGTCTCATTTCCTAATCTAATTCCCTCAGCATCATCATAACTGCAGGTCATTTAATCAAAATGGTGGCATTCACATTTATATAAGTACTATAAAAATCTAATTATATACACTTACCATTTCGGTATCATAATACAGTAAGATGCCTATAAACACAAAATGGAAATCTATCTCTCGTTTGAGATACGATACACTTGAGTAGTTCTAGTCAAATTTATTTTCTGGAACACTATGCTTTCTCAAAGTCACCAATAGCAATTTTAGCATCTTGCCCTTTCTTTGATAAATTTCTGCGGACTCCCATGTAAACGCTAAGAGTTTTGTACGGCATTAACACATAGTCTGGTTTCGACTTTGAGCGTCACTGTGTCGAAATTTCATTGACAGAAACCGACTGAGTGTGGCACGAGGCGAGCACTTGTTCCCCAGGAGCCAGGAAGCAGCGACCGGCTGCTACGTCAAGGCGGACGTCGTGCCAATGACCGTGCCCGCCGCTACCTGATGAGAGGCAGATTTCAATGGATGTTGTCACAAGCGAGTGAAGTTACAAGAGCTCTCCTGTCAACCGTGACGCCATTAATGTCCGCTGATAAAGTTCTGTTTACCTGTCGTCGCCTTCACGCACGGCCTAGCCGCTCTGTGACGCATATGAGTTGCCTGCTGCACACTAACGCCTAGACTTTGGTTGGTGGTTGGTTTTTGGGGGAAGGAGACCAGACAGCGTGGTCATCGGTCTCATCGGATTAGGGAAGGATGGAGAAGGAAGTCGGCCGTGCCCTTTCAGAGGAACCATCCCGGCATGTGCCTGGAGTGATTTAGGGAAATCACGGAAAACCTAAATCAGGATGGCCGGACGCGGGATTGAACCGTCGTCCTCCCGAATGCGAGTCCAGAGTCAAACCACTGCGCCACCTCGCTCGGTCGCCTAGACTTTATGCTTCCTTATACGCAGGGCTCGGATTTTTAGGTGCTAAAAATCAGGAAATTATTTATTTCTAGACCAAAAAAAAATATTTAATTTTACCTCTGTTTATTTATGTGAATATTGTAAGAGGTCCATGACTAATGAATTTGTTGTTAGTGCACTCGAGCAGATGTAATTTCGATGGATTGCTCACGCGTTGCCTGCGATATGTAAGCTATAAGAGAATCTCAGACGAGAGAGCAGTGTTGGCTGCAGTAAGAGCAGTGTCAGTAGGAGTAAGTAGTAGCTAGCAGTCGGGTGTATGGAGTTGGCTGGGCTGGTTGTGGGGAGCGATGGCGGTGCCTGAGCGATGTAGTATAAGGTAATAGCGGCAGCGCGCATATGTAGTTCGTTAAACTAAATTTGTACTGTTGTTATATCAAGTCCCATGTAACTGTTTCAAAAATCTTTTAATAATAATCTTTTTTTATAAAATTAACTTTTTGACAATCATTCATCTGAATTTAAAAGAATTTACTAATTTCTGCAATCCATGGTCATCCCGATTAACGTAAGGAAAAATCAGTTGTTTCTTTTTATACATGACAAATCTAGCGGCCAGCATTGCACTGGGCTGTGCCAGAAAAATTTCTTATAGGAGCAGATACGTATATATGCGTTATCTGGCGACTTCATTGAGGTAAGAATTTTCAGTTTATTCAGTATGATCTTTCAGGGCCATGATGCAGCACTGCTGACGTCCAAATTTATCAGTTTAGATTTACAGTCAGTTAATTATTGAAAGCCGGCCGAAGTGGCCGTGCGGTTAAAGGCGCTGCAGTCTGGAACCGCAAGACCGCTACGGTCGCAGGTTCGAATCCTGCCTCGGGCATGGATGTTTGTGATGTCCTTAGGTTAGTTAGGTTTAACTAGTTCTAAGTTCTAGTGGACTAATGACCTCAGCAGTTGAGTCCCATAGTCCTCAGAGCCATTTGAACCATTTTTGAATTATTGAAAGGTTATATAAGACTCACATTTCTTATTGGGAGGTTAGTAACGTTATTATTGCGAGGTTACAGGATAATAATTTAGGAGGTTACACTGAATGTGAATGCTATATACATATTTTTTTCTGTTGGGAGGTTACAATATGAACGATGTGCAGTGCTCATGTATACAATCGGTATGCAGGTGGCAGCATACGCCAGGTAATATATTCCAAAATGTCGCGCATAAAAGCCTGATTCTTCTGGGGCTCATACCTCGGGTTCTGTTCATGATACAAAGGTACGGTCATGTACCATAGATAACCCTTCGGCTAGGGACCATTATTAAATCCAACAGAAGGATCGTCTTAATGTCACTATACTATGGTATAGGTTCACATTATGTATATCACACACTTCCTCCTGTTAAGGCAAATGGAGCAAATCGGTTGGTCCTTTTCTTCACGTGGTCTATTGAGGGACTTATGGAGGCACATAGCTCACGGTCGGTTCCTTAGAAAACCCACCAAACAAGTCAGTTTTACCATTTTTTCGTACCAAAACCGAGTCGCCGATTCCTGGCCGGCTATGCACAGCAAACGGCTGAAATTTTTACGACGTATTCCAAAGATTTCGATCTCGAAAAACGTTGAAAATTTTCTTCATATCTTTATTCATTTCTGAGAGACAGAGGTTCAAAAGAGCGGTTCCTTAGAGAGCCAAAAGAAAAGCATTTTTTCCCATTTGTAGTAGCAAAACGGAGCCGCGGATTCCAAAACTGCTATACACAATAAATGAAATTTTTATAATATATTGCCAAGATTCCGAACTTGAACAATCTTCAAAATTTCTTGATATCTTTCACCATTTCCGACGTACAGTCGTTCAAAGTTACCACATCCGCACGAGTAAAATGTGCACGTAAAATCCAGATTGAAGCGAAAACATAGTTTATAAAGTGACGTAGCACGGAGAAATACGAAAAGTGTCTCCGTTAATATCGGAAGCGGTTCTGGGAACTTCATGTTGTAGTACTGAAGCACATTCAAAATTTTTGTACAATAAAATCTGGTCTAAAGAGCAAAATTAGTTACGTGGTACTTCAGTTTCACATAAGTAAACTATCCAAATTTTACTGGCCCATAAAGTTCTTTTCATATGAGTGACATTCCCTGCAGTGGCAGGGAAAAGAAGGAAACCAGCGGAAAAATGCTTCTGTTCAAACGGTTCAAATGGCTCTGAGCACTATGGGACTTAACTTCTAACGTCATCAGTCCCCTAGAATTTAGAACTACTTAAACCTAACTAACCTAAGGACATCACACACATCCATGCCAGAGGCAGGATTCGAACCTGCGACCGTAGCGGTCGCGCGGTTTCAGACTGTAGCGCCTAGAACCGCACGGCCAACCCGGCAGGCTGCTTCTGTCAGAGTACAAAAAAGACTGACCGAAAAGTGGGGTATCAGCTGTCTCATTCTGTCTTCCTCAGCATCTTCAAAAGAAATTTCCAAAAATTTTGACATGCGAACATATTCGCCCTTTTTTATGCTGAGAGAGCAAGAGACAGTGGCAGTAGGAAAGAGACGGAATAGTAACAAATGTGGACGATAGGGGAAAGTGATTCTTGTATGGAAAGAGCAAAGGACACAATAGCGGTCTG